>NC_133418.1:97355000-100283333 GCF_049350105.2 Macaca mulatta | reverse complement strand
ACCCACACAGTGTTTCGTAAAGTGTTGACTTGAGTGTCTTTGAAATGGTCTGTGAGCTGATCTTTTAATGATGTTTGTAGTGTAGTTTTCTTCTAGAATGAATTAATTACTTTGATACCTCTTACTGATATTTGATCTAAAGCAAATGGTGCTTTGTTTTGTTTTATTGTTATTATTGTCATTGTTATTGGATACCGGATGACTAAGTAGAAAAAGCTCTTATTGCTGTAGTGAATAGCACCAGTAACAGGAAGCCTCTGATATGAAACTATGTGAACGGTACCCGAAACCTGATCAAAACCCAGTCACATTGCTAAGCTGTCTTAACTATCTTGTGTACTATATTCAGTCTGAACATCAGCATTTTCTAGCTTTTATTTATTTTTTAAATCCCTTTTTTAATAAACCCAGTGCCATTAGAACTTTAAACATAAAAAGAACTAGGTGGACTTCTAAATGTTACCTAGTACTCACTCCCTACTTTACCCCCATACATACTTAAAAATTCTTTGTTTCAACTACTTACTTTTATTTCATAACAAAGTTGATGTAAAAGTCTGAGAGATAAGGAATTTTAGAGAGGATTCAAACAGTATTCTTTTCCTCTCCACAATATGGAACTAGATGGATTACGGGCAAATACAGGAAGCCAGCACCTGTATTATTAAAAGGGATAAGTACAGCCATGCATCACTTAAAGACAGGGATATGTTCTGAAAAATGTGTTTTTAGGCAACTTTGTAATTGCGCAAATGTCATAGAGTGTATTTACACAAACCTACATGGTATAGCTTACTTACACATCCTGGCTATGTGTATATCCTATTGCTCCTAGGCTACAAACGTGTACAGCATGTTACTGTACTGAATACTGTAGTCAATTGTTATGGTATTTGTATATCAAGACGTACCTAAACATGGAATAGGTACAGTAAAATACTGTAGTACTATAACCTTATGGGACCACCGAATTTGGTCCGTCGTGTGCAACTGAAATGTCTTATTACTAAAATGCCTTATTGCTGAAATGTCTTTATGCATCATGTGACTGCATTGACTGAAGCTGTTGGTAAGCAGCAGATATTGACATCTTCATGGATCCAGATTTCAGTTTCTGTGTCTTACAAGTTATCAATCTTAGTGCTAGCTAATTCAGGAGTAATTAGGTTGTAAGGAAATAAGACCCCACTTTTGGATTCACATAAAGATAATTCCTATCAGAAAGTCTTATTTCATAGTGTCTTCTAGATTCAACTGTATGTAGTTGGCAAGAGCTGTATGCTTTAACCAGATTCTCAATCTGAATTGACATTTTCTGAAGAAGCCTTTATTGATATGCCATGTTATATTGAAAAAGTGATTTTAACCTAATTTGACCACTTTTTTCCTCATCCATAATATTACAACTGTTAAACCACTTACACTAATGCCTGGAATAATCTGAAACTCCAGTAATGATACAACATAGCTCTTTTCATTTATTTTTTTTTTACTATTTTATTTCTACTTATTTTCTTTTTAAGTGATATTTTCTTAGGCATTGGATCCTAGATTTCTGAATCTTCCTTTTTTAATGGTATTTGTAGGTTTTTTCTAATTGTAAAGGTAATACATGTTCATTGTAGATAATTTGGTAAATACAGAAAAGTATAATGAAGAAAATTAAAATCACCTATAATCGTATTTTATTTGTTTAAATAAAGTCGGATAATGATCTCAGTGAGGAAAGAGGAAAACTAAGTTTCTTCTTACCAGAAACACAGTAAATTTTTTGGAATTGAAAAAGTCTTCTGCCGGGCACGGTGGCTCAAGCCTGTAATCCCAGCACTTTGGGAGGCCGAGACGGGCGGATCACGAGGTCAGGAGATCGAGACCATCCTGGCTAACACAGTGAAACCCCGTCTCTACTAAAAATACAAAAAACTTAGCAGGGCGAGGTGGCAGGCGCCTGTAGTCCCAGCTACTCGGGAGGCTGAGGCAGGAGAATGGCGTGAACCTGGGAGGCGGAGTTTGCAGTGAGCTGAGATCCGGCCACTGCACTCCAGCCTGGGTAACAGAGCGAGACTCCGTCTCAAAAAAAAAAAAAAGAAAAAAAGAAAAAGTCTTCTAATGATCTAATGAAGGATAGGACAGAAGTAATTAAGCACATTTTCTTTCACCTCCTTATGGTTTTCATGTTTCTCTTAATAATGTTCATGGCCAATATTGTAATACTAATCAATATATACTTTCTTTGAATTTTTCAGTTCTGTGTAACTTTTAATTGAGAATTTACGTGCTCGTTTATAATGGTCAGATATTGTTTAGCATTTCTTGACTACTTTTAGTCTGTAAAATGTACTTAATTCATTTTTTCTCCTGTGTTTGTTACTTGAGGTTTTTGTTCCTTTTCTGTTTTAGTTTCCCTTGTACAGTGATAATTGCTATGTACTTTATTGCCCCACGAAAGTAGGCTTTAATCCAATAAACTCTCCAGGATAGAGAGTGATTATAATAATTTTAGTAAGTGAGTTTTTTCCTGCTTTTCAGCCACCCCTGAACGCTCAAATGTTGGCACAACGTCAGCGGGAATTGTACAGTCAACAGCACCGACAGAGGCAGCTAATACAGCAGCAAAGAGCCATGCTTATGAGGCAACAAAGCTTTGGGAACAACCTCCCTCCCTCATCTGGACTACCAGTTCAAATGGGGAACCCCCGTCTTCCTCAGGGTGCTCCACAGCAATTCCCCTATCCACCAAACTATGGTACAAATCCAGGAACCCCACCTGCTTCTACCAGCCCGTTTTCACAACTAGCAGCAAATCCTGAAGCATCCTTGGCCAACCGCAACAGCATGGTGAGCAGAGGCATGACAGGAAACATGGGAGGACAGTTTGGCACTGGAATCAATCCTCAGATACAGCAGAATGTCTTCCAGTATCCAGGAGCAGGTAGGAGGGTCACAACTTTATGTTGTTCTAAGTAATCCATACAGGCTTAGGTCTCTCTCCACCTTCATGTCCTTGCTCGGACATTAAAACAGTGTGTGGAAGAGGAAAGACACTGACTGACATGGGAGTCTGGAGACCCAGGATTCAGACTCAGCTTTTGACACTAAATGACTGGTTTGAGGCTTATCTCCCTTTTGTAGCTGAGATGATTGAATTAGAGGATCTGTAAGGACCTGTCTGACTCTAAAATTTTGAGCATTTTGTATACAAAGTACATTCCCTTTTTTTTTTTCTTTTTTGTTAGACGGAGTCTCACTGTGTCATCCAGGCTGGGAGTGCAGTGGCGCAATCTCAGCTCACTGCACCCTCCACCTCCTGGGCTCAAGTGATTCTCCTGCCTCAACCTCCCGAGTAGCTGGGATTACAGGCATGCGCCACCGCGCCCAGCTAATTTTTGTATTTTTAGTAGAGACAGGGTTTCACCATGTTGCTCAGACTGGTCTTGAACTCCTGACCTCAGGTAAGCCACCACACCCAGCCTGTTCTCTTATTTTTTAATTTCTCTCATTGATCTCTATGAGAATTCAGTGAAAGTGTTCCCCACACAATGGATTTTAGTACATTAATTCAAAATTCGCATGTGGTTTTTTCACTGTGTGTGAGATTTTGTTTTTGCCAATTTGCACAAGGATAATTTATCTCCACAGGGTATCTCAGACTACTCATTGGTGTCATCACTCTCAGCTGCTGCTGTTGCAGCTTCCTCTCCAGCCTCAGTCAACTTTCTGGCTTCCAAAAATTTTTTTCTTTTTTAACCTTTCTTTGGCACTGACTTCCATTCTCTTTGTCCTGGGTGATAATATCTTTTCTTATTTCTTTTCTGTCACTTTGAGATTCTAATAGGTAATGACAGTGATACACACCTGATTAGTCTACTCTGTTTAATCAGACTTTTATGCAAAATTAATTGTCAATTCCTGAAAAATAATTGAAATAAATCCCTTGATTATATAAATGAAAGAAAATAGGTAAATTTTAAGACTGCTTAAAAATGAATTTCAATGAGAAGGCTGCTGTTTGACTTGAATAAAATGTCGAAGTTATACAGATATTTTTGACATGGCAGTATGCTTATCAGTTTTGACAGCCAAATCAATTTAGAGTTTCCATTGTGATGGTAGCAAGTACTAAAATCCTTTGACTATCAAATTAAGTATCTAAAGATTTGTGCTAGAGCACCAGAACTTTCAAAGAGATTTTAATCAAAATTATGCCACATCAGTTTCTTTGTCCTCAAGACAATGAAGTCATCTTTGGCTGGTTTATATCACTGACACTATCTGTGTGGGCAAGAAAAGGATTATAAATCCATATTTTAATTATATGGTTGCCTGAACAAGAGTGTGGCCTTCAAAAGGGTTTTGTTTCCATGTGTCTTACAATTTCTGTATGCAAAGAATTTGACAAAGCTTTTTCACTTTAGCTTGCAGAAGTACTTCCTCCAACATTAGAAGACTTATGTAGTTATCTGCATCCCCATTCCTCCTCCAAAATGACAATCTGACTAAAACAGCAAATGGGTTTTTAGCAGCATTCCTGATATTGATTGCAGAGCCCTAGATCAAAATATTTATCTCCTGCGTTAGGGGAAAAACTAACTAGAAGTAAGCCAAACATTAATAAATTCCTCATGAAATTATTCTAAGGATTTTTTTCTATTAAAAAAATAGAAATAGTATTTCTGTCCATTTTCAGGCATGCACTTTAAAGTTTCCTCTGGAAAGTCAAGAAAGGAGGACTTTATATCCTGCTTTTCTTTCTTTTTTTTTTTTTTTTTTTTTTTTGAGACGGAGTCTCGCTCTGTCACCCAGGCTGGAGTGCGGTGGCCGGATCTCAGCTCACTGCAAGCTCCGCCTCCCGGGTTCACGCCATTCTCCTGCCTCAGCCTCCCGAGTAGCTGGGACTACAGGCGCCCGCCACCTCGCCCGGCTAGTTTTTTTTTGTATTTTTTAGTACAGACGGGGTTTCACCGTGTTAGCCAGGATGGTCTTGATCTCCTGACCTCGTGATCCGCCCGTCTCGGCCTCCCAAAGTGCTGGGATTACAGGCGTGAGCCACCGCGCCCGGCGACAAGTTTCTTTCACAGCTGTGGGTCTAGTCTTTGATCTGAGTTGTGTCAGCATAGAACAAAGTGAGCTGAAATAATGGAGTGGGTGGAGCTTCCTCTTTCCCCGTACCATGATGGGAAAGATGTGTTGCCACCTATCGTGAGTATCTGGTGCCTGGGTTTTTCTTCCAGACCAACTTTTGATTGACAAAAATATTTTCACAAAATAATAATTTGCTTTTTATAAAGTCAGCATTCATACTACAAACAAAACCCAGAAGCTGCGTGCAGTGAAGAGAACAGCGGTTTCATCCAGTTGCAAACTGAAATGAAATGGCAGGGCTGTCAGTTCTTCCATGGACTGCTTCAAAATAATACTGGAAAAATGTTTAGTTTTTCTGGAAAGAATAAGAACGTTTAAAGATGCGATATTTTAAATTTCTGTCACCACTCTTAATTATAAACTTGCTCCAAATTGATCGGCAGTCTGGTAGAGGACCAGGTTTTGTGTTGGCACAAAATCAAGTTCTGGAAAAGTTCCAGCCTTTTCAAAAACAAAAACAGTTTATTGTGGCTTAAGGAAATCCAGATAGAAGGGCTCTTTGGCCTTTGTTGGTTTTATGCTTCTATTCCTAAGAAATAGGAAGTACCAAAATATATGTGTTCCCAACATGTTTCCAGGTTTGACAAATTAAGGTCCATAATCCAGCCCACTTGTTTTGGTTAATAAAGTTTTACTGGAACACAGCCATGCTTACTGCTCTATGTATTATCTATGGCTGGTTTCACACAGAAGAGTTGAGTAGTTGTTCAAGAAACTTTATGGCCTGCAAAACTGAAAACATGTATTATCTGGCCCTTTGCAGAAAAAGCTTGCTGATTTCTGTGTTAAGTGATGACAGTAAAACCAATGAATAACTGCATTAGCTTTGCTTTATATCCTTTGCTTTCACCTCTTTCTGATTAATATAGGCCCCAAGTAAATAAAGGAACATGTAAGTCATAGTAATGGCAGAGTAAGTTTTCTTGTATTTCTGAAAACAAGAAACTTCTAGGCTACCATGCTATGATGATGAGTGTGCAAGAACAGAATCAGACATTTAGAAATTGTTGTCTATTAACACAGTATTCAAAGTAAATATCAGAAATTGGTTTCTTTAGTGTATCTGCCCACTTCATGGATTCCTTGAAGCCCATTTAAAGACCTCTTTTCTGTGAACTACAATAAAATCCTCTTCCACCTATTCCTCCTCAGTGATCTCATCTCCTTTTGGGGTTTCAGGGACCTTTACATGCTAGTGACTTCATTCTCTATCTCTAAACAGTATCTCTCAGCTCATATGTACAGCTGCCTACTGGATGCACATACTTGCATTTTCAACCAACACCCCAATCTTAACTTGTACAAACCTAGGCTCATCAACTCCACGTTCCCTTTTATAGTTCTGTGTTCCAGCTACAGTAAACTTTCTGAGTTCTGAGAAACAGCACAGACCTTGTTCTCTTTTACTTCCAGGGGCTTTGTACATTCTCTATACTCTATCTAAAGTATTATTCCTTTACTTCTCATTCCTATTCTTCCCTCCTCTCAGATATATCTTCCCTGCAGAGTCTTCCTGGACACTCCTAATCATAAAGTACTTGCCACCCTGTCTTAAAACCACTGGTTAACCCAGGTGTCTTTCTTTTAAATAGCAAGTTCCTTACGTGAGCAGAGTGTGACCTTTTTAACCATTGTTTCTCCAGTGCTTAGCACAGTGGTCTCACAGTAAATAGATGCTCAATGAATCTTTGAACAAATAAATTAATGGAAGTATGAATTCTAATTCTAGTTGCCACTGTCACGTGTCTGCAATGCTGGTTATGGTCGGTCTAGCAGGGAGACTTAACATAGTCTAGGCTGGCTGGGCACGGTGGCTCACACCTATAATACCAGCACTTTGGGAGGCCAAGGCAGGTGGATCACCTGAGGTCAGGAGTTTGAGACCAGTCTAGCAGACATGGTGAAACTCCGTCTGTACTAAAAATACAAAAATTAGCTGGGTGTGGTGGTGGGTGCCTGTAGTCCAGCTACTCAGGAGGCTGAGGCAGGAGAATTGCTTGAACCCAGGAGGCGGAGGTTGCAGCTAGCCAAGATCACACTACTACACTCCAGTCTGGGCAATAGAGCAAGCCTCTGTCTAAAAAAACAAAAACAAACATAGTCTAGGCAAAGATAGAACTGTAAAATTTTTCATCTAGAAGAACTAGATTATCTGATTGATGGAAGTTATCCAAGATCCAGTGTAGTAGCAGAACTGGGACCAGAACTCTTAAGCATTCCTCTGATTCATTACCCACAGGCTAGTTCTTTCTACTAAAACTCGGTCATTTCACAGAGGATTTTGAGAGAAATGAAACCACTCTCTATGATACTATAATGGTGGGTACATATCATACATTTGTCCAAACCCATAGAATGTACAATACCAAGAGTGAACCCAAATGTAACCTATGGACTCTGGGGTATGTTGATAATGAAGACAGCTGTACATGTGAGTGAGTGGAGAAGGGGTATGTAGCTCCATTTATATAATCTTTACCAAAAATAAACAAACCCTATCTAGTGAAAGAAAAAACTATAAAGTCTAAAGTTAGGAAATCTCAGTACCATCTACTCAGTTTTGCTTTGAACCTAAAACTTCTCTAAAAAATTAAGTCTTTTTTAAAATAATAAAATTAAAAGACCAACACTAAAAACAACAACAACAACAAAACAAACAACAAAAAAGTCACAACGGAAACTGTTCATTCCAGTATGGACAGGTAGAATGTGAGATGAGGCCAGAAAGAAATATCAAAAAGCTTGCTCTCATACTTGGAGTCTCTTATTTATTGTTTACTGTTGACTCCACAAAGTAATATCCAGAATACGATAAGCATCTTGTCCCTCTCACATACATATTTTTCTTTTTCTGTTTTTTCTTTTTTTTTTTTTTTTTCTCTTCTTTTGAGACAGGGTCTTGCTCTCTTGCCCACGAGTGGCATGATCATGGCTCACTGCAGTGTCCGACTCCTGGTCTTAAGTGATCCTCCCACCTCAGCCTCATGAGTAGCTAGAACTACAGGCATGTACCACTGTGCCCGGCTAACTATTCTATTTTTTATAGAAACAGATCTCACTATGTTGCCCAGGCTGGTCTCAAATTCCTGGCCTCAGGCCATCCTCCCACCTTTGCTTCCCAAAGCACTGGGATTACAGGCATGAGCCACCACACCAAGGCTATATTTTTTCTAAAAGAAATTAATTTCATCATAAATGAGGTTAAAAACACACTAATACAAGAGGTTTTTCTTTTAAGGATCACAACCAAAATAGTTTAAAATGGCGGGTTAATGCAAAGACATTAGAAGTGAAGATGGTGGCAAAACAAAAACAAAAAACCCACCCTCTAGAGTCATTCAGGAAAAAAAAAAATGCTGGGCACGGTGGCTCACACCTATAATCCCAGCACTTTGGGAGGCCGAAGCAGATAGATCACGAGGTCAGGAGTTCAAGACCAGCCTGGCCAGCATGGTGAAACCTCGTCTCTACTAAAAATACAAAAAATTAGCCAGGCATGGTGGCGCGCACTTGTAGTCCCGCTACTCGGGAGGCCGAGGCAGGAGAATCGCTTGAACCTGGGAGGCAGAGGTTGCAGTGAGCCGAGATCACACCACTGCACTCCAGCCTGAGCGACAGAGTGAGACTCCATCTCAAAAAACAAGAAAAAGAAAAAGAAAAAAAAAATGGATGCTGGGCGCAGTGGCTCATGCTTGCAATCCCAGCACTTTGGGAGGCCAAGGCAAGTTGTCACCTGAGGTCGGGAGTTCGAGACCAGCCTGACCAACATGGAGAAACCCTGACTCTACTAAAAATACAAAATTAGCTGGCCATGGTGACACATGCCTGTAATCCTAGCTACTCAGGAGGCTGAGGCAGGAGAATTGCTTGAACCCAGGAGGCGGAGGTTGTGGTGAGCCGAGATCTCACCATTGCACTCCAGCCTGGGCAACAAGAATGAAACTCTGTCTCAAAAAAAAAAAAAAAAAGAATAGAAAAAGAAAAAAAATGGAGACCCATATATTCTAAATCAAAATTACTTACCTTACATATAGAGAAAGCAGCAAGGAGAAAATATGTAGCTTCATTTATATAATCTTTACCAAAAATAAATAAACCCTATCTAGTGAAAGAAAAAACTGTAAAGTCTGAAGTTAGGTCAACTTTCATAGAAAATTTGAAATAGTTTTAAAATTGTAGCCGGGCGCGGTGGCTCAAGCCTGTAATCCCAGCACTTTGGGAGGCCGAGGCGGGCGGATCATGAGGTCAGGAGAACGAGACCATCCTGGCTAACACAGTGAAACCCCGTCTCTACTGAAAATACAAAAAATTAGCCGGGCGTGGTGGCGGGGGCCTGTAGTCCCAGCTACTCGGAGGCTGAGGCGGGAGAATGGCGTAAACCCGGGAGGCGGAGCTTGCAGTGAGCTGAGATCCGGCCACTGCACTCCAGCCTGGGCGACAGAGCCAGACTCTGCCTCAAAAAAAAAAAAAAAAAAAAAAAATTGTAGCCTGTAAGACCGGGCACGGTGGCTCACGCCTGTAATCCCAGCACTTTGGGAGGCCGAGGCGGGTGGATCACGAGGTCAGGAGATAAGTCCAGCCTGACCAATATGATGAAACCCCATCTCTACTAAAAATACAAAAATTATTTGGGCATGGTGGCATGCGCCTGTAATCCCAGCTACTCGGGAGGCTGAGACAGGAGAATTACTTGGACCCAAATGCTTGAAGCAGAGGTTGTAGTAAGCAGAGATCACACCATTGCACTCCAGCCTGGGAACAAGAGCAAAACTCGGTGTCCAAAAAAAAAAAAAAAAAAATGTAGCCTGTAATAAAAAAAAGAGTAAATTAACTACGTCTCTGGCAAATATAATGATTTTTTTTTATTTAACCAAACAAACCAAGTAAAAAGAGAAAAAAAAAATCATTGTATTAAAAATAACAAAAATTACATTAATAGTGGCAGAACACAGTAGATATTACACAGGCATATATGCATGTGTTCGCAAAGAGACATCAAGGACATAGAAACATGTTTATGATGTAATGTTGAGTGAAAGAAGCAGGTCACGGAATCTTACAGGATTTTATAAAGATGTAAAGGAATTATACTAAATTATGGGCAGTCATACTATGGCATCCTTTTTTTGCGCCTTCGTAACTTTTTCTGCCTTAAAAGTATTTAACTGTGAGATGTGTTTTGTCAGGAAAAAAAAACAAAAAGCAAAAAAAACAGAGTGCTAGCACTAAACATTTTTTAGAAAACATTTTATTCTTTTAAATTGTTATGGATATCTACTTTTGGCCAAAGGAATAACAGGGACCAGATTTATTTTCCCATCTGAAACAAATAAATAAAAAACAGACAAAGTACGTTCAATAGTAGTTCTTGAGATTGTCCAGACTGTGCTGCAGGGAGGGAGAATCCAGTAGGAGCCAGGACATTTCCCTGAACTGAGGAGGTAGAGCTGGCAGTCTGGGAAAGCTAAGGCACCTAGAGGTAGCAGGGCACAATACCAGAGAGGACAGCACTACATAGAGAATTGTAGGATATGCAGAGGGTCCCATTCAGCTGAGAGCTGCTGCCCACACGCAGGCATGCATGTATGTGTGTACAAATCAAGGCCAGAGAAAACCACCTGAAAAGCTAAGAGGGAACAATCTTCAAAGTTCACACAGGGCCAGCTCCTCTTCCTACCAGCCAGAGTAGAAAACCCTGTAATTCAGGGGGTATCAAGTAGAATACTCAGAGATGGTTTGCCTCGGTAGTGGGGCAAATTCATAAGGCCTAAACTCTGCTCTTGTCTCATTAGGCACAAGACCTAAAGAATTAACCTGTTTCCATGTAACCTAACCATAGCCCAGACAAAGGTCAAAAATATTTAAAAGAATAGAAAAAAAATCCAACACCTAACAAGGTAAAATTCACTAGGTCTGGAATCTGATTTTTAAAACTACCAGGTATGCAAAGAGATAGGAAAATACAACCTGTAATGAAGAGAAAAATCAGCCAATCAAAAATTCAGAAATTACACAGATGATAGAATTAGTAGACAGAGACATTAAAGCAATTATAAATTATAAATTCTGTATGTTCAAGAAGCAAGAGGAAGCTTGAACATGTTAAGTAGAGCCGTGGAAGTTATAAATAAAACCCAAGTCAGACTTCCAAGATGAAAACTACAGTGTCTGAGATTTAAAAAAAAAAAACTCTAGATGTGATAAACAGCAGATTAGAAATTACAGAAGAAAAAATTAGTGAACTTAAAGATATAACAATGGAAACTATCCAAAATGAAATCAGAGAAAAAAGACTTAAAAAAAAAAACTGGTAATTTACTCAAAATTGATCTTATAATTCAATGCAGAATTTCAGCATGCTTTTTGGAGACATTAACAAACATCCTAAAATGTGTATGGAAATGCAAAGGACCTAGAGTAGCCAAAACAATTTTTAAAAAGAAGAACAAAGTTGGATATCTGCCTAATTTCAGAAATTGCCATAAAGTCACAACAATCAAGACACTGTGGTACTGGTACAGCATAGAGATCACTGGAACAGAATAAAAAGTTCAGAAATAAACCCTTACTTTTATGGTCAGTTGAGTTTTGACAGTTCGGTCAGATGGCTGCTAATAAGCATCATCCTAAATAAAAAGGAATAGCCTACTGATAAGTGCTCCAAAATGGCTGAACCTCAAAAACATCATGCTAAGTGAATGCAAGCCAGACACAGAAGACCATGTATGGCTACATCTACATGAAATTCCCCCCAAAAAGCAAATCCTTTAGAGACAGAAAGCAAATCAGAGGTTACCTGGGACTAGGGGTGAGAGCAAGGATTGACTACAAACAGGTACAAGGGAATTTGGAGAATGATTAGATGTCTAAACTGGATTGTGGTAATGGCGGCACAACTCTATAAATTTACTAAAAATCGGCCGGGTGCGGTGGCTCAAGCTTGTAATCCCAGCACTTTGGGAGGGCGAGACGGGCGAATCACGAGTTCAGGAGATCGAGACCATCCTGGCTAACACGGTGAAACCCCGTCTCTACTAAAATACAAAAACTTAGCCGGGCGAGGTGGCAGGCGCCTGTACTCCCAGCTACTCGGAGGCTGAGGCAGGAGAATGGCGTGAACCCGGGAGGCGGGGCTTGCAGTGAGCTGAGATCCGGCCACTGCACTCCAGCCTGGGCAACAGAGCCAGACTCTGTCTCAAAATAAATAAATAAATAAATAAATAAATAAAATAAATTTACTAAAAATCATTGCATTATGCAGTTACAGTGTGTCAATTTCATGTTGTGTAGATTATGTCTGAATAAAGCTTAAAAAGGGGAAGGAGGAGGGGAAAAGTGGCTAACAAAACTTTCTCATTATTTTTTATTTTCTTTTTTTTTTTTTTTTTTTTTTTTTTTTTTTGAGACGGAGTCTCGCTCTGTCACCCAGGCTGGAGTGCAGTGGCCAGATCTCAGCTCACTGCAAACTCCGCCTCCCGGGTTTACGCCATTCTCCTGCCTCAGCCTCCCGAGTAGCTGGGACTACAGGCGCCCGCCACCTCGCCCGGCTAGTTTTTTGTATTTTTAGTAGAGACGGGGTTTCACTGTGTTAGCCAGGATGGTCTCGATCTCCTGACCTCGTGATCCGCCTGTCTCAGCCTCCCAAAGTGCTGGGATTACAGGCTTGAGCCACCGCGCCCGGCTATTTTTTATTTTCACACGTGACTTCTTTTTCTTTTCTTTTCTTTTCTTTCTTTTTTTTTTTTTTTTTTCTGACAGTCTTGCTCTGTCACCCAGGCTGGTGTGCAGTGGCACGATCTCGTCTCACTGCAACCTCTGCCTCCCAGGTTCAAGCCATTTTCATGCCTCAGGCTCCCAAGTAGCTGAGATAACAGGCATTTTTGTAATTTTAGTAGCGACAAGGTTTCTCATATTGGCCAGGCAGGTCTCAAATTCCTGACTTCGGGTGATCCACCCACCTCGGCCTCCCAAAGTGCTGGGATTACAGACATGAGCCACCGCACCTGGCCACACATGGCTTTTTCTTAGCTGTTTTTTTCCTTTTCAAGTTTAATTTACGGCCAGGCACGGTGGCTCACGCCTGTAATCCCAACACTTTGGGAGGCCGAGGCAGGTGGATCACCTGAGGTCAGGAGTTCGAGACCAGCCTGGCCAACATGGTGAAACCCCATCTCCTCTGAAAATACAAAAATTAGCCAGGCGCGATGGCAGGCGCCTGTAATCCCAGCTACTCAGGAGGCTGAGGCAGGAGAATTGCTTGAACCCAGGAGGCGGAGGTTGCAGTGAGCCAAGATCGTGCCAGTGCACTCCAGACTAGGTGACAGAGCAAGACTCCATCTCGGGGGGTGGGGGGGGAGTTTAATTTACTACACAAGTAATTCATCATGTATGTTCATACATATTTTTACACTTAAAAATTCATATAAGCAAAAAAGAACAGAAACAGATCATATACAATCCTGCTGCACAAATCAACATCTTAGTGAATGGAAAGCATTATTCCAGACTTACATTTATTTATCTATTGGTTTATGCTGAGATTTCTTGCCCTAGTTTAAGATACTAAATTTTTTCCATGCTCTGTTGAATACGATATTTGTAAATATGTTGCCTGACACAAAACAAGGCAAATAAGAAAGTTATTTGTAAATATATTGTGACAGATCATTTCGGGTTTTTTCATTTATGGGGTTAATAAATTTATAGTATATCAACATAAATTAATTTGTGTCAATTTACAGGAATGGTTCCCCAAGGTGAGGCCAGCTTTGCTCCATCTCTAAGCCCTGGGAGCTCCATGGTGCCGATGCCAATCCCTCCTCCTCAGAGCTCTCTGCTCCAGCAAACTCCGCCTGCCTCCGGGTATCAGTCACCAGACATGAAGGCCTGGCAGCAAGGAGCAATAGGAAACAAGTAAGGGGGCAGTTTTTATATATGAGCATCCTTGATACTGTGATACATCCCTGATACTGATAAATGCTACAATGCTTGAACCTCAGGAACATTATGCAAAGTGAAAGAAGGCCGGACACAAAAGGCCACATATGGTTACATTTATATGACGTTTCCCCGTTTATATGTGGAGACAGAAAGCCCCACATAAGAACAGCCATGTTTTCATGGGCTGATTGTATTCACAGGATAAGTAGAAGATTATTGGCTACTTCCATTTGCATAATGGAAAGAACTAAATTTTATATTATCAGCAAAGAAAAATGATTTTTAAATCTTATAAGTATCAAGTCACTTCTAAGGCAAATTTGTGTGCCAACAGTACAGAAAAGAGATCTAGTGTCCCCAACCTTTCCATCCTAACCTGAGCACATGTCAGAATATGATGAGCTCACAGCAGTAACAGCTTCCCTGGGACAGACATAGAAATGGGTACTTTTTAAAAAGTTTTCCTTTATAAGAACACTTTAAAATCTTATAAATCTGAAACCAAGAATGGCAAATGTCAGAATTCAATAGAGCTGAGTAGTGGGCACACAAGTTTCACTTTTCCCGGTGTATTTAAAGACTTTATAACAATAACAAAAGTTTTTAAGGCTTACCCCTTTTTAATCTCTAGATTTTTAGTGACCTTGACTTACCCATCTTGCTTAGAATTATCTCACTAAAGTCTTTTTTTTTTTTTTCCAAATCCTGGCTGCTGAACTTTTCACACATCACTTTGAGTTTTATAAGGATTTTAATTTGGTTGTGTCTTAGCTCTAATGACAGGGAAGCTGTCTGATCTGACAACATAATAAGTAAGGCAGTTAAAGTTGAAAACACAAGACTATATTCTTCTAAAGTTCATTGAAAGGTGAGAGAAAATCTTCATGTTAGAGAACTGTGTAAGTCCCAATGAAGACCATGTATAAATTAGGTAGAAATGGAACCGTATCTGTAATATAAGAGGAATTTAGTCTCCTAATGTATTCCAATCCCAACTTCCTAAACTCACTCTGGATTTTGTGGCCCATCATTATAATCACTACCTTATAGGCACTCTGACTCCCTTGCCCAGCTCTCCCTCTGTTGCACTTATGCCTGGCAAAATTCTCCCTAATGAAATCCAACTAAACTCTTACTTTGTACCTCCATCTAATCATCGAAATATGGCTTGGGGAAAAAAAAACAGTCATGCTGACATGTCTCAATAACCTATTTCTCTGCTCCCCTTTACAGTTAAATTCCTTAAAAGATGATACTCTATCCACTTCCCCTACTCCTACTCCTTGTTGAACTAATCAGGCTTTCATTCCTATCATTCCACAAAAAAGTGTCCTTGTCAAGATAGTTAAATGTCCTCTTCAGTGCCAAAAGCAATGCTCATCAGTAGCATTTGACATATTTGAGCATTATTCTTTCTTGAAGCTCTTCATTTGGTTTCTAGAACAACTCTCTCGAGAAAAGTGACTCTCCTCCTATCACTTAGTCTCCTTTAGGATCTTTCTCATCTCCATGACCTCCATTTGAGGGCCCCAGAGTTGATTCTAGGACCTCTTCCCCATACCCACTCCCTCCTTTGGTTACATCACCCATCTTACTATTGTCAATGCCTGTTTCTATATTTGACTCCCAAATTTAAACCTCCAGTGCAGATGGCTTTCCTGAACACCATACTGTATATCCAGCTGCCCAACCAATATCTCCACTTACAAATCTAATAGGCATCTCACACTTAACATGATGAAAACTAAAGTGATATTTTCACCAGACCTGCTCCTCTGGGTTACTTTTTCCCATTTCAGTAAATGACAACTCCATGTTCCACTTGTCCAGAAGAAAAGTCTTTCTCTTTCTCACATCACATCAGCAAATCATGTCAGCTTCTTAACACCTCTCTCTTCTTACCAATTCCACTTGTGCACCTTAGTGCAAGCCACAATCATCTTTTCCCTGGACCATTCCAGTAACTTCCTCTCCTGCTTCCACCCTTGTTGCACCATCATTTAATCTCCACATGGTAGCCAGAGCCATGCTTTTAAAACGTGAGGCAAAGTATGTCAGTCCTTTACGCACAACTCATCCATTAGCACCCCATCTTACTCAAAATACAGAATAGGGCCCGTAAAACCCCACATCATCTTGTTCCTGGATACCTCTCTGATCCCATCTGTTATTCTCACTGCTCACTCTGCCACACTGGCTTCCTTTTATCCTTCTGCTCCTCAGATGTGCTAAGTACACTGCAAACTCAGGATGTTTGCATTTTTTAATCTCTCTGCTGGAATGTTCTTCCCTCAGTGGCCACATGGTTTGTCTCTCACACTTCAAGTCTTTCCTTAAATGTCACTTTGTTAGAAACAGACGTTAAATGTCACCTTATTACACTTCCCTGGCCATCATTTATGAAATAATAGCATTTTCTACCCCTGGCGCCTCCTTTCCATTCTTTTTTTTTTTTTTTTTTTCATAGTGATTAACACTTGACATACTGTGCGATAGTCTATTTATTTGTGATTTTTCTTCTCCATCTAGAATATGAGCATCATAAGAGCAAGAACTATATTTTGTATTACTTCTGTGTCTCCATCGTCTGGAATAGGGAGGCCCTTTATCTACATCTGTTGAATAAATGAGTGCAAATACTCCCTAAGTCAATGTCTTGGATTCAGATTCAAATATGGATGTAGGTTTTTGTTGTATTTTAGTAGTTTTTGCAAACTTTGACTTTCCAGATCATTTGGAAAACAGTTACCATCAACTCTTGAAACACTCACACTTGTTCATTTGGTTCATATGCAGAAGTTTATTAGTCAACATAAGCACTGTGTATTAGCGTATATCACCTGGAGACGGTGACCGCTCACTATCTCTGTCACACAACGCAAGATACCATGAGGAACACTGAAAACCCCTGCTGCCAATTAACAAAGAATCTAGTTGGTGAGGGGGCAGGTCAGAGACAATCAAAACATGAAACGGTCAGAGAACCATTAAGTAGAATGATGTAATAGAGTTCAGAGGTAGTACAATGTAATTCTTTTTCCTTATCTCTCTGGTGGCAAGAGAAAGAAATGGTTAAACAAACGTGTGTGTCCTGGAACTGGGTGGTGCTTCTGTGTAAGGCTGGTTGATGGGAGAATCCCATTGCTTATTAGCATTTTAAAGGATAAGAAGTCCTGTTGTTTAACCTTTTGTTTCTCAGACTTATTAGACCAGGGACTCCCCTGCTTGTTAATACCTGTAATATCTGTGGAACCCACTCTGGGTCAGAGTATTCATCCTTCTCTTTTTCCCATCATTTAGTGACTACCAAAGACCTAGTGCTACCCTGAGAAAACTGTGATAGCTGCTACAAAGCAGACAGGAAAGCAGAGTGAGGAAGAGGGCCTGTGAGTGTTGGACTTTAGGTGCCAGTGAACCCAGATGTCTTTCTAGGACCTGGGACAGTGGTTGCAGCTGCAGAAGAGCTTGGTCTTCTTCCCTTAATGGAAGATGCCAAAATGGAACTATTGGCAGGAGCAATTTGAAAGAACTTAAACTAATATACAGTCCCAAATATTAATTTGAAAGGATATTAAGCCCTAAATTTTTTTCCATAAGTATGACATCATTGCAGTCCTTGAAGCTTCCACATGCATTAACTTACATAGCTTTGCTCCTCCACAGTGGTGACTTATGTATCAATTGACAAATGAGTACTGTCTTAGGCAGAAATGTTCTCATTAGAAAATAGGCATAGAGGCTGGGTGCAGTGGCTAATGCCTGTAATCCCAGCACTTTGGGAGGCCGAGGCAGGTGGATCACCTGAGGTCAGGAGTTTGAGACCAGCCTGACCCATATGGTAAAACCCGCCTCTACTAAAGAAAAAATATATAAAAAATTAGCTGGGTGTGGTGGTGCATGCCTGTAATCCTAGCTACTTGGGAAACTGAGGCAGGAGAATCGCTTGAACCCGGGAGGCGGAGGTTACGGTGAGCTAAGATTGCGCCTTTGCACTCCAGCCTGGGCAACAAGAGTAAAACTCCGTCTCTGAAAACAAAAGGCAATAGACATAGATTAATAGGCTTTTTTCTCACCTTTAGTTGTAGGAACACTGCCCCACAAGCATACACACTGTGCAGACATTAATGGTCCACAGGTGTATTATTGACTATTTCCTAGGCATATAATTTTCTGTGGGCATCTGTGTTTTATAATTACTTGGGGGAAAATTCTGTACTTTTCTTCAGACATGATAAATAGGCTGTTTCTTGGCCTGTCAATGCAGTATGATTACCTTAGTCTACTAGAAACTGTAAATGTCAGTATATCCTTCTTAACACTAAGAGCTGGCAAGGAATAGATAAACTATTGATGGGGAAAATTATTTTTAAAATCAAATTCTATAGAATTAACATTAAAATAGGTGGAATTTTACCAGCAGTTTATTGTTAACAATTAATATATAATCATAAAATATTTGGTGTTTATAGAACTTAGGAAAGACAGAATTAATATCATTATCCTTTAGATTTGTATATTTGTATCACTGAAAATTTTCAAGGTTCAAATACAAAGTGTCAAGTTGAATTTACGTGGAGTTTATTGCTTACTATTCTACTTCCTAATAGAGACTGATTTTACAGTTGAGATCTTTGGCATAACAACAGTCCAGAACTTGGCCGTGAAGAAGGAAGTCAATAAAACAGGCTCTCTGAAAAACATAAGTGCTTACGTATTTTTCTTCCTAGAAAAGACATGAAGCTATGTTCAGGCCTGGTAAGACCTTGGAAGTCTTTAAAAGGATTGAATTTGCCACCTAAAAACATTTGGTTATATACATCTAGTTTCCTCTTAATTTGTAGCATATTGAAAGCGACCACAGGCTAAAACATTGAGAAGTGACAACAAGCTAGATATTGAATAAAGGCTCTCAAATTTTAGTGTGCCTGAGTAGTTAAAGATGGATCTTTCTATACTCACCCCTGGAAAATGTGATTCACCAGGGTTTGAGTAAAACCTGGGAGTCTTGATTGTCAATGAGTCCCAGGGTATTCTCTTGTAGATTATCTCTGCACTACACTTCAAAAAATTTATGCCACTTCACTGGCACAGATACAATAAAACCAATTAGTAGGAAACAATCTGAACTGCACCATTTGACAGCACCAAATAATAACCCATGCCATACTTCATTTATTCATCAGGTATTTACTGAGTGCCTGCTATATGTCACGTGTTAATAGAGACAAGAAATACGTGGAACAAGATACCATCATTCCCCTGAAGTATTAAGTGTAAGAGGCTATACAAGCAAATACAATATAAGGATGCTGTCTTTGAATCATTCATTCCTGTGCTAATTCATTCAGTGAACATTTGTTGAAGATCCATATATATATATATATATATATATATGCCAGACACTTTGCTCAAATAGGACATTCTCTGTTTAGATAGGTAAATGTCAGTTACCTAGAAGATTTACTTACGTGGAAAACTTACTTTCTTAATTATTTACATGATTGCAGCCTATCATCTCTGATATTATGCCAGATAATTGTTACTTAAAATGAGTTCTTTTCAGTTATTTAATCCCTTTTGTAGACTTCAGAATGTATCTGAATTATATTAATTTTTATATATTTTAAGAAGATACAGTCATGCTTGCAATTTACGGATGTAACATATTTTATTTGGAAACAGGATCTAGTCACATTATCCCTTGTTCATGATCAGTGGATGTAATCTGGATTGTTTTTGAGTTTACAGTGTGTTCAGTCAAGCTGTCCAGAACCAGTCCACACCTGCACAGCCAGGAGTATACAACAACATGAGCATCACCGTTTCCATGGCAGGTGGAAATACGAATGTTCAGAACATGAACCCAATGATGGCCCAGATGCAGATGAGCTCTTTGCAGATGCCAGGAATGAACACTGTGTGCCCTGAGCAGGTAAGTGGCACAGCTGGCACACTTGCCACACTACATCACAGTTCATTATTCTGAGGAAAATCAGGTATGTTGACAGTTACTCATCAGAAACAGCCACACTTCTTTATTTATTCTTTCCCACTAACTTTTAATAATTACTGGCTCTTAAGATACACAATGAAAAATTTTGACAGACTTTTTTTTTTTTTTTTTTTTTTGAGGTGGTATCTCACTTTGTCACCCAAGCTGGAGTACAGTGGTTCAATTACAGCTCACTGCAGCCTTGACTGCCCAGACTCAAGGGATCTTCCTACCTCAGACTCCTAAGTAGCTGGGACTGCAGGCACATGCCACCCTGCCCAACTAACTTTTTTACTATTTGCAGAAACAAGGTCTCACTATGTTGCCCAGGCTGGTCTTGAACTCCTGGGCTCAAGCGATCCTCTTATCCCAACCTCCCAAAGTGCTGGGATTACAGGTGTGAGCCACTACTCCTGGGCCTTGACAGACTTTATAAATAAGATTTTAGTTTCATGAGATTTTTAGTTTTTTAGATTTATTAAACAGTACATGGCTGGACGTGGTGGCTCATGCCTATAATCCCAGCACTTTGGGAGGCCAAGGCAGATGGATCACAAGGTCAGGAGTTTGAGACCAGCCTGGCCAACACGGTGAAACCCCATCTCTACTAAAAAAAAAAATACAAAAATTAGCTGTGCATGGTGGCATGCACCTGTAATCCCAGCTACTCGGGAGGCTGAGGCATGAGAATTGCTTGAACCCGGGAGGCAGAGATGCAGTGGGCTGAGATTGCGTCACTGCACTCCAGCCTGGGCAACAGAGCAAGACTCTGTCTCAAACAAAAACAAACAAACAAAAAAACAGTACATGTAATATATTGTCTTGGAATACTCCCTTATATTTTGAACACATTTTCTTCATTTCTACCTTTTTTAATTCAGTAAGCATTTATTCAGTACTTACTGTGTACAAAGATAGCCTTGTACATGCATATGTACAAGTTGGAGAAGACACAACATGAACAAAGGGTCATTTTAATCATAGGACAAAACAAGTGTGTTAAGAGATGGGTCATACGTGTTTCTGTCAGATGAGGAGTGTATGCACAGTTGACTACTGAGGGCTTAAAAGAAAAAAGCCCTGATCAAAAAAGCCATTATGAAAAAGTTGCCTGAACAGAATAGAAAAAAAACATTCAAGATTGGTTATCACAGCATGACCTAGGCAGGATAGGGGTTGAAAGCCTAATTAATGTTAAGGGGATATTTGTGTTATATTTAGAGAAGTAATGTGGTACTTTTTGGATATGTTTCATGACATCTAAGTGTGTGGAATTTATCCTGGAGCCTCTTACAGATTTTTAGAAGAGAATGACTAAATTCAAAACGATATTTAAGATTATTGGAATAACTCCCTATAGTTGCTATTCTCGTTATTCGTATCGGTAACCACATAGTAAACCATAGTAAGTAGGCTGTTACCATGCAGCCATCATTTATAGCAAATCATAAAAATATATAAACACTGATTACCCTTTTTATCTTCAAGTGATATAATATACACCTCTATACATGAGGTGATGTAATATATGTATGTATAGAGGTATAATATAATGTATAGAGGGGTATATAATGTATAGCACCTCATTACAGTTTATTTCTATTTTGTCCCTCCTGTGCTACTGTCATCATACATATTATATCTATATATGTTCTATTCCCTGCAGTTTATTATTTTTTCTTTAGTCAATTATAAATTATAAGTTTATAAATTCTACTTATAAATTTATAAATTAATTATAAACTATAATTGACTAAAGAAAATTTAAATAAAACCTTTTTTTATATTTACCCACATAGTCACCACTTTCAATTTTCTGCGTTCCTTTTTGTAGTTCTAAATTTCCATGTGGTATTATTTTCCTTCTGCCTAAGGGTCTTGCTTTAACTTTTTTTTTTTTTTTTTTTGAGATGGAGTCTCGCTCTTTAGCCCAGGCTGGAGTGCAGGGGCGTGATCTCAGCTCACTGCAACCTCCACCTCCCAGGTTCAACCGATTCTCCTGCCTCAGCCTCCCAAGTAGCTGGGACTACAGGTGCCCGCCATCACGCCTGGCTAATTTTTTTGTGTGTATTTTTAGTAGAGATGGGGTTTCACTGTGTTAGCCAGGATGGTCTCAATCTCCTGACATCATGTTCTGCCTGCCTTAGCCTCCCAAAGATGTGAGCCACCGCGCCGGCCTTGCTTTAACATTTTTATAGTGCAGGCCTGCAGCTAATGAGCTTTTCTATGTCTGAAAAAGTCTTTCACCTTCATCTTTGAATGTTCTTTTCCCTAAACTCTAGCTTGGCAGTTTCAGCTTTCAGTACTTTAAAGATGTTGGTCCACTACAGTATTGCTGATGAGATATCTGCTGTCATTTTATCTTTGTTCTTCCATATATGATTGGTGTTTTTCCCTGTCTAGCTGATTTTTAAGATTTTTCTCTCCCCCACTGGTTCTAAGTAATTTGCTTATGATATGCTTTGGTGTATTTTGTTCATATTTCTTATTCTTGGGGTTCATTGAGCTTCTTGATTCATGACCATATAATTTTCACTAAATTTTGGAAAAAATTTTTGTTGTCATTTTTTGGTTTTTTATGGTTTTTTTGAGACAGAGTCTCACTCCATCACCCAGGCTGGAGTGCAGTGGCGCAGTCTCCACTCACTGCAACCTCCACCTCCTGGGTTCAAGCAGTTCTCCTGCCTTAGCGTTCTGAGTAGCTGGGACTACAGGGGTGCACCACCACACCCAGCTAATTTTTATATTTTTAGTAGAGATGGGACTTTGCCATGTTGGCCAGACTGGTCTCAAACCCCTGACCCAAGATGATCCACCCACCTCGGCCTGCCAAAGTGCTGGGATTATAGGCGTGAGCCACCACGCCCAGCCAAATTTTGGAAAATATTGATCATTATTTCTTCAAAAAATTTTTGTCACCATCCTCACTCCTCTCCTTCAGAGACTTCAATTGCGTGTATAATAGGACACTTGAAATTGTCTCACATTCACTGATTCTCTAGGTTTGGGGGGCTTTGGGGCAGTGGGATGAGGTTCAGTTATTTTTTTCTTTGATTTTAGAACATTTATATTACTGTAGCTTCAGGTCCACTAATTTTTTCTTTTGCAATATCTAATCTGTTTATCCAGTGTATTTTTCATCTCAGACACAGCAGTTTTCATATGTAGCAGTCATATTTGGATCCTTCTTATATCTTCCATATCTCCAACATATTTTTCATATCTGTTCAGTCTTTCCTCTTGTTTCTTAAACAAATGGAATATGGTTGTTACAGTAAATGTCCTGATATTTCTCACCTATCAGTTCTATTATCAGCATCATTTTTGAATTGATTTCAGTTGACTTTCCTTTTCATTATGCATCATATTTTTCTGCCTCTTTGCATGCCTGGTAATTTTTTATTGGATGCCAGATGAATTTTACCTTGTTTATATTCCTACAAATACTCTTGAGCTTTGTTCTAGGAAATGGTTAGATTACTTGGAAAGTTTGATCCTTGCTTTTTTGTTTACTGTGACCAAAGCAGTATTTTTTCTAGGACTAATTTTAACCTTACCACCAAGGTAAAGCTATTCTAATATGCTACATGATACTACGTGAATTATGATGTTTTCCACTCTGGGGGGTGAAATCAGGGCCTATTCCCAGCCCTGTGGGGACTGCGGGAATTGTTCCGTGTCATCTATTCAGGTGATTCTTTCCCCTGCCTCTATAAGCTGATTAGTACTGAGCTGCAGACTTGAGAGCCACTGCAGATCTATTCCAGAACTCTCTCTGATATTCTGCTCTGAGGATTCTAGCTGCATCCCCTTAACTCAGGGAGCCTGCCAGCCGCTGCCTGGGTTCCCTTTCTCCATGATACAGCCGGAAGTACGCTCCAGGCAATAGGCTGGGCAGTTGCCACAGTAGGGACTGCTGATCACTGTCCTTCATTGCCTTTGTCTAATGTCTTAAGTGCCTTTGTTTCACATGTTTTGTCTGTTTTTTTAGCTGATTGAGGCAGGAGGATAAGTCAGATCCCTGTTACTAAATCTTGACCAAAGTGTGAGTCTATCACCAATTAACATATGTATGTGTGAATTAACTTTTTATTAAAGTATCATATATAAGAATATAGAGAAAAGTGTACAACTCAATGGATTTTCACAAAGTGAACACACCTGAGTACCACTCAGATCAAGAAACAGAATGTCATCAGTACTCCAGAGGTTCTCCTTGTGTCCCTTACACACTCTCCACCCCGACATGGGGAACTACTATCCTGACTTGTAACAACACAGTTAATTGCTAAGCTTTTCATTTTTGCTGTGCTGCTCTTACTTTTCTGTCAGTGAGATTGTTTTTCATTGAAGAATTTGGTTTTCAGCTTAAACAACTAGCTTGTAATTTGATCTTATATTTATCTTTAATAGATAAACGATCCCGCACTGAGACACACAGGCCTCTACTGCAACCAGCTCTCATCTACTGACCTTCTCAAAACAGAAGCAGATGGAACCCAGGTCAGTAAGGAAATTCTAAGCCCAGAGCTGTCAAATGTACTCTAGATACACAGAGGATTGTGTAGCATCATTAAGAGCCTGACCTTGGGAGTCAGACCTGGATGTGAGTCCTGGCTCTGTTCTTAGCCGTGTCGTCCTGGGCATGTTATGGAGCTTTCCTGAGCTGCTGTATAACCACAGAACTAACATGACACCTGCTTATAGGATTGTTGAGAGGATTCAATGAGATCAGTTCAGATAGTTTAACTCAGTGCTTAGGATAAAGTGATCACAAATGATGGCCACTAATTGTTATTTTGTAAATAAGCACAGTGCTAAAAACTCATCTGTAATCAGAGTACCTCAGAAGATCTCAGTAAATTCAGACAAAACAGAGTGCCTGATGTATACTTCACCTCCTAAGAAGTATGTTTCAAAACAGCATAAACAGCAAAGGTGGCCACTTTCCTATATTAACCTAATTTAGAAATTTTGGAGGAAGGGCTTAATTCACTTTTGTAACTTTGGTTGAACTTTAGTCTCTGTCTCTCTTTTTTTTTTTTTTTTTTTTTTTTTGAGACGGAGTTTCGCTCTTTTGCCCAGGCTGGAGTGAAGTGGCGTGATGTTGGCTCACTGCAACCTCTGCCCCCTGAGTTCAATCAGTTCTCCTGCCTCAGCCTCCCAAGTAGCTGGGATTATAGGCACCCGCCACCATGCCCGGCTAATTTTTTGTATTTTCAGTAGAGACGGGTTTTCACCATTTTGACCAGGCTGGTCTCGAACTCCTGACCTAAGGTGATCCACCACGCCAGGCCGAACTTTAGTCTCTTAATAAACATTTTTAACACAGGGATTATGCCACAGATGGCAATAGGAAGACACACAATATATGTTCCATCAGCATTAGGTGAACTGTGGGGAGAAGTGAGGAAAGGAAACTTCATTTGTGAAATGCTTGTGGTTTGCCAGGCACTGTGCTATGCACTGTATGCATTATCTCATTTAAGCCTCACTGTAACCCTATGAACGAGGTAGTATTCCTTTTCTTCACAGATGAAGAAACTGAACATGAAGAGGTTTAACTACATGTACCATTCACAGTGCTAGAAAGAGGAAGAGCTGAGGTTCAAACCCAGGTCTTTCTACTGCCAGAGTCCACACTGTTTCTGCCATACCAGTTAGGGACTCCTGAAAGATAAAACACATCAATATATGCACATAAACTGTCACTTAACCAAAGAAGGCAAATTATTAAATTTGTTACAAGTAATGAAGCATAAGCATTCAAAGAAAGGAGAAATTGCTGAGATGGTCAGAAGAGCATTTTTGCAAGAGATAGAGCTGAACTGAGCCTTGAAGGACAGTTACCAAGGCAAAGAGAAGGAAAAGGATATGGTAGTTGTTGGAGGCTGGTGCAGACGTAGATTGAGAAGTAGAAGGAACTGGAAGTAGAGGCCACAGAAACAGGGAAATAGTAATATCTTAGCATAGTCCTGGGAAACCAAATCAACTAAAGGTAAAGTGTTTATCATAACTATTCATAGGAATTAAAATTGGTAAAGTGGCTTGGGGAAAATTTCCAGAGGCCTTGAATGCTAAACTAAGGGATTTGGATTCAACCCTGTGGACAGAAGAGTCATCCCTGAAAGGGAACATCGATAGAAGTCCTAGCGTAGACTTCATCTTGGGAAGAAGGTGAAGGAAGATGTATTGGCCAGTTGAGAAGGACAAAGATTAGAAGACTGGGTTCACAGTCTAAGCATTAGGAAATAGGACCTGAGTCCTCTCAAGGTAAAGAGAAGGCATTTTGGCCGGGTGCGGTGGCTCACACCTGTAATCCCAGCACTTTGGAAGGCTGAGGCAGGCAAATCATTTGAGGTCAGGAGTTTGAGACCAGCCTGGCCAACATAGAGAAACCCTGTCTAAAAATACAAAAATCAGCCAGGCTTGGTGGTGGGCACCTGCAGTCCCAGCTATTCAGGAAGTTGAGGCGGGAGAATCACTTGAACCCGCAGGCAGAGGTTGCAGTGAGCCGAGATCACACCACTGCACTCCAGCCTGGGTGACAGAGGGAGACTTCCACTCAAAAAAAAAAAAAGAAGAGAAAAAGAAGAGAGAAGGCATTTTAAGATCTGGGAGCTGGGCGCGGTGGCTCATGCCTGTAATCCTAGCACACTTTGGGAGGCCGAGGCAGGCAGATCACAAGGTCAGGAGATCGAGACCATCCTGGCTAACATGGTGAAAACCCCGTCTCTACTAAAAATACAAAAAAAAATTAGCCGGGCGAGGTGGCGGGCACCTGTAGTCCCAGCTACTCGGAGGCTGAGGCAGGAGAATGGTGTGAACCCGGGAAGCGGAGCTGGAAGTGAGCCTAGATTGTGCCACTGCACTCCAGCCTGGGCGACAGAGCGAGACTCCGTCTCACAAAAAAAAAAGATCGAGGAATGAAGAGTCTTCATTCACCAGGTGTTTGTGAAAGCCTCAAACCCACAGAGACATTACTGGGCAGCTTGACAAATTAGTTACACCCAAACGACCATGTTTTAAAGTTCCAAAGCCCTGCCATGAAACAGTATTTCAACTGAAGTAAAAATTATGCCAGAAAATCTTCAGAGGTTAGGACTCAGCTTTCACATCAATCTTCTCACCTGGAAGAACTGAAGCTTCTTTTGTGTCACACTTTGCGTATCAGAGAAGTCATGACAAATATTAAGAAGTCCTTTGTGGGCTGGTCTAAGACACCTATTTTTAAACTATTTTAAGCAATAGCTTAAAGTGGCTGAAATGGGTTTTAGAGTTTGTTTAGTCTTTTCAGTTTTCTCTAATTTCAATAATACACTTTTTTTTTTTTTTTTTTTTTTTTTTTTGAGATGGAGTCTTGCTTTGTCGTTGCCCAGGCTGGAATGCAGTGGCGCAATCTCGGCTCACTGCAGTCTCCGCCTCCCAGGTTCAAGTGGTTCTCCAGCCTCAGCCTCCCAAGTAGCTAGAATTACAGGTGTCTGCCACCACACCCAGCTAATTTTTGTATATTTTTAGTAGAGACGGGGTTTCACCATGTTGGTCAGGCTGGTCTTGAACACCTGACCTCAGGTGATCCGCCCGCCTCGGCCTCCCAGAGTGCTGGGATTACGGGTGTGAGCCACTGTGCCTGGCCAATACACTTTTTTTTTTTTTTTTTTTTTTTTTTTTTTTTTTTTTTGAGACAGAGTCTCGCTCTGCCGCCCAGGCTGGAGTGCAGTGGCGTGATCTTGGCTCACTGCAAGCTCCGCCTCCCGGGTTCACGCCATTCTCCTGCCTCAGCCTCCCGAGTATCTGGGACTACAGGTGCCCGCCACCTCGCCCGGCTAGTTTTTTTGTATTTTTTTAGTAGAGACGGGGTTTCACTGTGTCAGCCAGGATGGTCTCGATCTCCTGACCTCGTGATCCGCCCGTCTCGGCCTCCCAAAGTGCTGGGATTACAGGCTTGAGCCACCGCGC
Organism: Macaca mulatta; assembly: GCF_049350105.2. Taxonomy (NCBI): domain Eukaryota; kingdom Metazoa; phylum Chordata; class Mammalia; order Primates; family Cercopithecidae; genus Macaca; species Macaca mulatta. The sequence goes on along the minus strand of NC_133418.1, from coordinate 100,255,300 downwards.
CCGGCCACACTTTTTTAATTTATTTGAGACAAGGTCTTACTCTGTTGCCCAGGCTAGAGTACAGTGGCACCTTCACAGCTCACCGCAGCCCCAATCTCCCAGGCTCAAGTGATCCCCCCACCTCAGCCTCCTCAGCAGCTGGGACTACAGGCACACACTACTACGCCCAGCTAATTTTTTTTAATTTTTTGTAGAGATGGGTCTCACTATGTTGCTCAGGCTGGTCTCAAACTGCTGGCCTCAAGTGATCCTCCTGCCTCAGCCTCCCAAAGTGCTAGAATTAGAGGCATGAGCCTCCATGCCCACCCTAGGCTATCTTTTTAAAAGTTGTATTTTTAAAGAAGCAGAACTTTCTAGTTTGTTTCATCATGCCTTTATCAAGAACTTTTTTTTTTTTTTTTTTTTTTTTTTTTGAGACAGAGTCTCACGCTGTTGCCCAGGCTGGAGTGCAGTGGCGCGATCTCGGCTCACTGCAAGCTCCGCCTCCTGGGTTCACGCCATTCTCCTGCCTCAGCCTCCTGAGTAGCTAGGACTACAGGCGCCCGCCACCGTGCCCGGCTAATTTTTTGTATTTTTAGTAGAGACGGGGTTTCACTGTGGTCTCGATCTCCTGACCTTGTGATCCGCCCGCCTCGGCCTCCCAAAGTGCTGGGATTACATATCAAGAACTTTTTAAGAATTTGGGCACAAAAACACCTTATGCTCTGCCCCAGTGTTTCATATGTAGAAACATAAACATGAAATTTTATCTGTTGACTTTTTTTAAAATCAATGCCTAAAAAAGAACTATAGTTTGTGATCATGTGAAGTTTCAGTGGTAGAATTTTCTTTCTGTTGTGGCCAGTCATGAAATCTCTACTTGCTCCAGTGTTTTTGTATTTACCAGACAGCAGCTGGGGAGTGAGTTAGACAGAAATATAAAGACAGATGTACAGAAAGGGAGAAGAAAAAGATGAGGAGAAGAGGACTGGAGGAGTAATGGGACTAGCTGTACTGCAGAACTGGGATAGAATGGGGAGGAGGTAAGGCAGGAGGGAACAAGAAGAGAACCCAAAGAACAGAGGAGTGGGAAGAGGGATGGCAGGAGGAGGTAAGACAGGAGAGAACAGGAAGAGAACCCAGAGAACAGAGGAGCGGGAAGAGGACTGGCAGGGGGATCGTTGACCTAGGAAGAGAGGAAGGCCTGGTGAAGCTCTGGAAGGAAAGAGTCAGAATGAGATGTTACAGACCACAAAGGCAGGGCGAGGGCACAGAGGCAGCTGGAGAGCAGACTGGGTGCGTTGGTGTGTTATAGACACAAGAGAAAGAGCCCAGAGGAGGCAGTAACAAATGGGAGCATATAGGGACTAGAAGCCACATTTGGGAAACTAGGGAAAGGGGAAGAGAAGGAGAGAAAAGCAGTGCAAATCTAACTAGAGATTTGATTCCTTAGGCACTAGGAAAGCTCAGCTTGGGGGCCGTCTGCCTCATCTGAGAGGGAGGAAAGTGGAGCTGTAAATGGATTAAGAGGATAGGAGACCAGGGGACAGACTGATGTCCAAATTTGATGCATATGACATTTGACATTTGGCTAATGAAGGTTGATGGAAAACAACTTTTATTCAATTAGGATAGAAAAGTTTTCAAAAAAGCTGAGTGTAACTAGCATGAATTAGTGATAAATGACAAAAAAAAAAATACACCACTAATCTAAACTACTTTATGACCTATCAAACAGGAGACACAAGTTTATCAAAAAGTTTGAGACACTTAGATGCCTTAGAAGGCATCTCCATTCCTGGTCTGGAACATTCACAAGTATGGTATTAGCCTTAATCAGTTCTACGAACAACTTTTTAGTAAGGCTGGTTGGTAAAGACTAACTTCTGGCTTTGTTTTCCCAATAGAATATGCTAGAACTGTGCAACTTTAGACATTTTTAAGGAATAAGTGTATTGTTACTGAAAGTAGTGAAGGGAAAATTCACACTGTTCTCAAGGCTAGTGGACATACTGTTATTTTTAGCTCATGTGTTTAAATGGATTGTCTGTCGGGAAAAAAGTCAAATATAAAATTGTTCTAATGATAATTTGCTGTTATTCTAAAGCCAATATGTGAAAGAGCTGTGTAATAGTATATTTAAATACTAAAAAATCTTTGGACATTAACCTTAGATGCTGATGTCCTATTGAGTTGTGGTTTCGTTTTGCTAATACTGGTTGAAAGCCCTTAATTTTTCAGTGACGTCATAAAGATTTTCTATCCTACTGAAATCATCCATAGAATGGTTTTAAACCAGTTTTCTAAATATCACGTATTTTTTAAAACCTATCACTGGATACCCAGACTCTGAAACTGGGCTTCTCCCAATCTTGGCAACATTAGCAATGATACTCACTTTCAGTATTGATGGCAACCCTATAGGAGGCGTGACCATTCCAATTTTGATTTTATTTTTAAAGTGTGAACTTTCCAGAACCCTGAGCAAAATGAGTGCAGCGATTTTCTTTTTGTAGGACAAGAAGACAGAAGAGTTCTTCTCTGTGGTGACTACAGACTAGAGGAATGCTCTAGTGAGTTTCCACTTCAAGTAGTACCCACTCATAAGCCGGGGGGGCAGACCCTTCTGTCTAAACACATCTTTTATTTGTGTTCCAGCAGGTGCAACAGGTTCAGGTGTTTGCTGACGTCCAGTGTACAGTGAATCTGGTAGGCGGGGACCCTTACCTGAACCAGCCTGGTCCACTGGGAACTCAAAAGCCCACGTCAGGACCACAGACCCCCCAGGCCCAGCAGAAGAGCCTCCTTCAGCAGCTACTGACTGAATAACCACTTTTAAAGGAATGTGAAATTTAAATAATAGACATACAGAGATATACAAATATATTATATATTTTTCTGAGATTTTTGATATCTCAATCTGCAGCCATTCTTCAGGTCGTAGCATTTGGAGCAAAAAAAAAAAAAAAAAAAAAAAAAAAAACAGGAGTTTGCTTTTGTCGGGAGATTGAAAGATGTTTTTGTTTCTTTCTTTGTAAAGGCCTTGGATATTGAAAAAATACCAAGGCAGAACAGTTGGACAATCTATTTCTTGAGCCAAATTTAATTATTCTTATTTTTATAATCAGTCATTGGCTTCTTATCTGGATGAAGGCTTTTGGAGGAGAACCAAAACGACAAGTTCCAAGAAGATGAAGCTCCGCCTCCGCCACTCAGTCCCAGCCCTGCCCAGGAAAAAGGGCCTGTGGGGCTTTGCCTGTGCCCGTCCACCAAAGGCTGTCACCTGTCTCGAAATCAGCAGCCCTCCCCATCCCAATCCCAGGCAGCTTGTGTGTACAATCAGCTTCTCTAGCAACTCTGTATCTGTTGGCTTCAAGAGAGTATTTTGCCTCCACATATGTACCCCTTCTCCTTTTTTTAAAGATGGATTTAAACCAAGATGCCTCCAGGAAAGAGGGCGAAATGAGTATATTCACAGAGGAATCCAAAAAATACAGTTTGGGGGAAAATGCAATAATTTTTGATGAGATGGGTGAAGGACAAGAAGTGAGTTCTGTCAATTATTGTAGATACAATATTCTGATTAAATCTGGAAAATAAAAGGCAGCCTGTTTTTTCTGCTTTTATTGTATTAACAGCTGAGGTAGGCTAAAGTTATTTAAAATAAAATTAAATTTATGATCCAAGTAGCTTATTTTTCCCTTTAAATCTCATTGTAAATATATTTGATTTCTTGTAGAAATTGATTTCCTTCTGTTTAATTTTATGCTTTTATTATACTCTTGATTTTTCTAAATTTGTGTGTGAAATATAACATTGATTGAATTGCAGTTACATTTGGTTAGTAATATTTCATTATTTTAATAACTGTGATGCCATGTATGGATTTACTTTGGGGTTCAAATCAAAATGTCACTGCCAGAAAGAGCTGTTCCAGCTGATCTAGAGCATACTGCCCTAGAGTGTCCCTGGGATCATCTGAACAGAAGTGCACAGGCTACTTGTACAGAGAAAAAATTAATACTCAAAGGAAATCTTCATTTTTTAGATTGACTTTGGGAATTTGAATTTTCATCAGTGCAAATATAAATTTCTCTATCCTGCTCTGAGGCTAATTGGTACCATATTTTCCCTTTGTGTCTTGTCACTCTGCCACATCCCATCTCATCCTGGCCTCTGAGTCAAGAACCCAGTGAACTGACTTTCTAGTTCTAGAAGTTCCGCTGCAAAGCCAGGAAAGCTTGAGAAAGGTATTGTGGAAGAAGCAAAGGTAGACCCCCATCACTGACCTTTGTCTGCATTCCTGGGCCTGTGAATGATGACAGCACCTGACATTCTGCATCAGCTACCTCTGCCTCCATGGCAGAGAAAAGGCCATAAGAACAGTGGAAGAGGAGCATGGACTCAGACTTCAAGGAAGAAGCCATTTCCCCAGGTCCTTCCTTCTGCATCTCATCACCCCTAGTTACAAATAACTCCACTGAACAGCATCTATTCAGAAACTATACCGAATAAAAAGATTGGTGGAAGGGCTCATGTGGTTAGCAACTATGAAACAAATAGGACACTCAGTTACAAACATTATCTCCTTTAGTTTTTCAGAAAATGCATCCCTGATTTCATTCATTTCCAGCTTGAAAGCCAGCCATATTATCTAGTCCCTACCAAACTGCTCTAGGAGGTCATTTCCATTTTGTTGGTGATATTTAGACGCGCAGACTGCAGGAAGTTCACCTTTAACTTCAGCATTCCAGATGAAGTTTCCTGACTCAGTGCTTTTGCATAAGGAACTAGAAAAAAAAAGTGGTAAGGAAAATTGGAGATGCTAACATCCTCCCCCATCCCAACTGCACCTTAAAATATGCATGTCACCTTCAAGGTTTTATAATTGCACTGTTTGTTTTATGTATGTACAGATTAAAATTATTGCTACATTTGAGGAAAATAAAATTGCTTGCTTCTATGTAATTCCTGTCATTCCACAGGAAATTCACTTTTCCAGCTACTGAATAGAATTTGTTTAACAACCTCATGGGTTGCCTCTTCATTTACAGGGAAGAAATGAAATGTATATTCTGCAGAAATCGCCAAAGCCCAAATTAACTAGAGTATTATAAAAGGTTAATAAAGCATCCCTGAAGCCAAAGATCCTCAAAGTCATCCTAATTTGAGCTAGACCATTGAAATTTGAGAAGGTCAAACTGAAGTCATGATAGCAAGCCTTGAGGGGTTCTAACTGTGACATTGTCTGATGATTAAAGACTTCTAGGCCTGCTGTTTCTTAACTCAGAAGATCTGGTCCAGGCAATACTTCATGGCCATAGATGCCATGTCTCTATCAATTATTGTTTTGTTTTGTTTTTTTAATATATCAACATTTATCAATAATCGGTGTTGTCTTACTTGAGGAGTCTCCTTCAATGCGAGAATGCATTTTATAGGAATTAGGGCCTGTTTGTTTTTAAAGCATCCTAAATCCATCAACTTGCCTAAGTAGGACTAGGGTGTAAGAGTTACAGAGGAAAGAAATGCAGCTCAACAGTTAAAAACAGATTTATTTTAGAGAAAATAAACCTGAGAGGGGCTTCTGGCTGATTTCCATCAGGAGTGCTTTCTCTTACAGAGTAAGAGTATACATTGGTTTTAGGGTGAGGGGGCTTATCACAAGCTTGGAATGTTTCTATGTGAGGGAGAAGTTTTATGGCGGGGTCGGAATGTCTGGGCGGAGGGGAAGTTATCTTGGGGCTGATGTCTTTCTAGCCAGAGCAGGCTTATCTTGGGGTTAGCATGTCTTTGGTTAGGGAAGAGTTTGGAGTGTTTCTGGTTGGAGATGTTATTTGTGGTTTATGGTTGTGCTGACCTTAGCCATTAGGCTGATGCCCTTTGGGTTTAGGTGGTTTTTGATTAAGGTGAATTTTAGAATGAGGGGCTTGTCCAAGATGGCGATGTTCCTGCTGTGTCATAGGATAAATGTGATTCCAGAGGGCTGAAGGAGGGTGTACTTCCCACACACATTCCTAGACCTAAATTTACACAGATTTGGTAACTGTTAAGTCATATTTATGGGGGACAAAACCTTTTTTTTCCACAGTTGGGATAGGTAAAAATGAAACTTCCCTTAGAGGAGGCTGAACATTGATTTAGAGTTATCCTGAGATATAGGAGTGAGGAAAACAAATACAAACAATTGAGAAAAAACTGTGATTGTTATAAGGAAGTTTCACCTTTTTGGTTTCACCTAAAGTAGGTTCCATTCCTTAGGAAGACCTCAGAAATGGTCTCCTAGACCCTGACAAAGAAAAAACAAGGACTGTTGTCTGCTTACAAAGGCAGTTGTACTGATTTCCTGGTTGACAGTAACTGCTCTTCCCAGAAGGGCACCTCCACTTAAATAAAATGAGTAATTCAGAGCAAGCTTGAGCCGTGACCATTCCTGTGCCCCTGAAGATCTTGATTTAATTAAGCCCATAAATTCTTTTTATTGGAGTAAACTGCCCAAGGAAACATGCCTCTGTCCAGAACCCTTTCTGCCAGCACTAAATTAATTTTCTTTCTATATTTTATTTTCATTGCCCCCAGAATTCTTAACAAGATTGAAGGAACACAAAGTTCTGGCCTCATTCACTCGTTCAACACATTGTATTGTCTTTATCTGAGGAACTAGGGATATGAAAGGATGCCAACAGGCATGCGCCCTGTCCTAGTGGAGCCTATATTCACATTAGGGGACTTAGACTGAGATAATCACAACTGGATTAAGTGGCACACAGGAGAATTCCAAGTAGGAATTTCTAAGCAGGGCCTCGTCTGGAGGCGAAGGCAGGTTCCCTTGAAGCAATGGCATTCAAAGTGAGGTTTGCAGGTGATGAGGAAGTAGCTCAGTGGAGAGCCAGTGAAGAGTTGTGAGAGGCAGCATGTGGGAAGGTCTGGAGACAGGGAGGAGCCCCAGAGAGCTGCTTGTTTTAAGTTGTTAACTAGCGCTCTCCTGAGCTGGCATCTACATTAGAGTTATGTCAGCCCGTGGCTCCAGGAGATATAACACTAGACATTGGGATCCTCACTTGGAAATTGTTTCAGCTCATACCTAAAGTCTTTTCCACAACTAGCCCTGTCCTGCCAGAAGTACAGACTTCTATGTCTTTACACAGTAGTCTGTAGCTGGTGACAGTATTAAAAGTACTCAGAGATAATAAATTTGTAATAATTTCTAAAATACTTTTCTGCACATTATCTCATTTAATCCTCTGCTGTCCTTGTAGAGCGTTGTTAGAAAACAAGCTCTAGGCTGGTTGCGGTGGCTCACGCCTGTAATCCCAGCACTTTGGGAAGCCGAGGTGGGTGGATCACCTGGGGTCAGGAGTTCAGGACCAGCCTGGCCAACATGATGAAACCCTGTCTCTGCTAAAAATACAAAAAATTAGCTGGGTGTGGTGGCGTGCGCCTGTAATCCCAGCTACTCAGGAGGCTGAAGCACGAGAATTGCTTGAACCCAGGAGGTGGAGGCTGCAGTGAGCCAAGATCACACCCTTGCACTCCAGCCTAGAAAAACAAGAGCAAAACTCTGTTTGAAAGGAAAAAAAAAAAGGCCAGGTGCAGTGGGTCACGCCTGTAATCCCAGCATTTTGGGAGGCCGAGACAGGTGGATCACGAGCTCAAGAGATCGAGACCATCCTGGCCAACATGGTGAAACCCAGTCTCTACTAAAAATACAAAAATTAGCTGGGTGTGGTGGTGCACACCTGTAGTCCAAGCTACTCGGGAGGCTGGGGCTGGAGAATTGCTTGAATCCGGGAGGCGGAGGTTGCAGTGATCCCAGATCGCACCACTGAACTCCAGCCTGGCAACAGAGCGAGACTCCATCTCAAAAAAAAAAAAGAAAGAAAAAGCAAGCTCTGAAGGGTTATGACACAAACACTACCATTTATCAGTGGAAATTGGGAGTTGAAACCAAGTCTAATTCCAAATTCTGGGTTCACTATCCTGGACGATATGATTTAGGATGGATTCTGAGTCTGTAGACTTTAATCTCTTTTGTGACCTTAGACAGTGCTTTCATATGTGAAATAACTAAAACAGCTTTGAAAAGAGGGGCAAGAACTCCGGGGTTGAGAAGAGAGGACCTGGCCCCTTCTCTGGAGGCAGTCAGAGCCTGCCCTTTGGAGGCCTCAACTAAATAGGGGTTATCTTTGGCATATGGTCAGCAGGGTGTCCCACTACCGTTTGGGAGAAGCATTCTGTCCCTGCGTGTCTAAACAAGGAATGAAGAAGGAGCTCTATGAAACTACAGGGTCATCCCTTAGCTTAAAAGAATTTTGGAAAATGTGGGTTCCTTGTGGGGCAGGTATAAGAATGACTGACAGAGGATCCTTTTTGAAGCCGAGGAATTTTAGGACCTTGCAGTTCACCCTAGGATAGTAGGTTTTTTGGATCAGACCTTGGAAGCACTCGCCTTTCCCTGGCTCTTGATCCTACTGTGGACAAAGAATCGTTCTCTTATGCTGTGGAGTTTGGCCCTGGTCTAATTATTTGTGCTTGTCTCTGAACTGGTAGTTTGTACAACCGGCAGAAGCAAGCAGTGCCCATGGGTGTCCGTAACAAACTTGAGACATTGACTTGAGAAAAGAAGAATTACATTGAAAGGAGTAACTTCTGTCCTATAAGATTTTCCTCCCATTCCAGTGCCTAGGAGCCCTCAGGTAAAGCAGAACCCTGAGACTACAGTATGGTATTTACTCCTTTTTTTCTTTTTAGAGTCAGGATTTCTCCCAGGCTGGAGTACAATGGCACGATCATGGCTCACTGCACCCTCAAACTCCTGGGCCCAAACCATCTTCCTGCCTCAGCCTCCCAAGAAGCTGGGACTACAAGTGCATGCCACTACATTCAGCTAATTTTTTTTTGTTTGTTTTTTTGTTTTTGTAGACGCAGAGTCTTGCTATATTGCCCAGGCTGGTCTTGAACTCCTGGCCTCAAGTGATCCTCCTTCCATGACCTCCCAAGTTCTGGAATTACAGACATGAGTCACCAAGCCCAGCCTTTGTTCCATTTTGATTTTATTCCATTGTCTCTGTACTTCACACACTGCTGTACTATGGGAAGTACAGAGACACTGCTCTGAAGCTGCGTCTTTCCTAACAGTGGAAATTCTACATCAGTTAACAGATTTTTCATTTCTACTCTGCCAAGCAATGTACTAGGCTAGTAACCCACTTTTGTGTGAATAATTTCTTACATTTGTATAGCACTTTCACATATTTGATCTGCAAAATCCTATAAAGCAATTACAGTAGGCCATTTTACAGGTGGTGAAACTGAAGCTCAGGTTTATAGTCAGGTGACTAACAAGTGCTTGGCCCAAGAGTCAATCCCTGGGCTTTGGAATGAAACCTGCCAGTGGTTCCACTGCACAATACAAGTACTAGAGATAAAAGCACCCGGCCAGGCGCAGTGGCTCATGCTTATAATATTCTCAACACTTTGGGAGGCCAAGGCGGGCGGATCACCTGAGGTGGGAGACCACCCTGGCCAACATGGTGAAACCCCGTCTCTACTAAAAATGCAAAAATTAGCCAGGCATGGTGGTGCATGCCTGTTAATCCCAGCTACTCGGGTGACTGGGGCAGGACAATTGCTTGAACCCAGGAGGCAGAGGTTGCAGTGAGCTGAGATCACACCACTGCACTCCCGCCTGGGCAACAGAGCCAGACTCCATCTCAAAAAACAAAACAAACAAAAAAACACATCATTAGATGATGACACAATGACTGTGGGAATTCTGATGAGTTAAAAATTATTATCTGGAAGTCAAATTCCTTACAAGGCTCATAGGGATTTCCATTTTGAAAACAAAACTAGGTCAGGCACAGTGGTTCACACCTGTAATCCTAGCACGTTGGGAGGCCAAGGCGGGGGGATTGCTTGAGGCCAGGAGTTTGAGACCAGCCTGGCCAACAGAGTTCTAATTGTGAGTTTGTCAAAGTATACATGTTTTAAATGTATGTGAGAATAATGTTTCTCAGGCAGGGCCTTGTACACTCGCTGAACAACTCTTGCCTTGAACTCAGTACCACTTACACGTGTATACATCTTAAGTCCATTCTTCAACATCTCTCTCATAATCCAGTTTTAAATTTTCAGCTGGTGAGCATTACCACGTGGATCCCACCCTTCCACCTCCAGCACCTCAAACTTAAGTCCCAAAGCAAATAACATTCCCCACAAATATGTTCTTGTGTCCCCATCCAAATTAATTGCATCATCATCCTGCTAGCGGTCATTTTCAACAACTTTTTCCCACTCGTTTCGCTAAATTGCAAGAAGTCCCACTTTGTAGTGCTGCATAGCCATCTTCTCCTTTCTAGGCCTATTACTCACTGACCAAATTCCGGACTTCATTATCTTTTTTCAGACGATTACAGTAATCACCTTCATGCCTTCTACACTCATCCTTCACATAATCATCAGAGAAATCTTTCTAAACACAGCCTTCAGAATCTTAAGTGACTGCTTCTTGCCTAGAGTTGATCTGAAATCAAGTGACCTTTTGAGCTTCATTGCCCTCTACACTCTCTCTAAACAAAAAGGCCCTGCCACAAAAATGATCCAGTCTTTATTCTTGAATTTACCATGTTCTCACTTTCATTGCCATCCCCAGTCTTTTCCCTCAGCCTGTATGCTCTTCCCTTCTTCTCATCCTTCAAGACTTCAGTTGAGGCTGGGCGCAGTGGCTCACGTCTGTAATCCCAGCACTTTGGGAGGCTGAGGTGGGTGGATCACGAGGTCAGGAGATTGAGAGCATCCTGGCTAACATGGTGAAACCCTGTCTCTACTAAAAAAAAATACAAAAAAATTAGCCGGGCGCGGTGGCGGGCACTTGTAGTCCCAGCTGCTCGGGAGGCTGAGGCAGGAGAAAGGCTTGAACCCAGGAGGCAGAGCTTGCGGTGAGCTGAGATTGCGCCACTGCACTCCAGCCTGGGCAACAGAGCAAGACTCCGTCTCAAAAAAAAAAAAGACTTCAGTTGAGAAGTTGAGATGCCCTTGCCATGAAGCCCCCCCTCGTCCCCACATTCTGATATAGCCCTTCCTTTGCTCTGCCTTGCTGTGGTGTTTGGGTCTACATTGGCATGCAGTTATATGTACATCTGTTTCTTTTCTTCACTAAATTGTAAGCCTCTTAAAGAAGAGATACACACACTCCTACCACCCCCAGCCTCCCCCCAAACCTTCTACATAGTAGGATCTTTTTTTTTTTTTTTTTTTTTTTTGAGACGGAGTCTTGCTCTGTTGCCCAGGCTGGAGTGCAGTGGCCGGATCTCAGCTCACTGCAAGCTTCGCCTCCCGGGTCTATGCCATTCTCCTGCCTCAGCCTCCCGAGTAGCTGGGACTACAGGCGCCCGCCACCTCGCCCGGCTAGTTTTTTGTATTTTTTTGGTAGAGACGGGGTTTCACCGTGTTAGCCAGGCTGGTCTCCATCTCCTGACCTCGTGATCCGCCCATCTCGGCCTCCCAAAGTGCTAGGATTACAGGCTTGAGCCACTGCGCCCGGCCCATAGTAGGATCTTAAATGCTGATTGAAGAAAGAGACTCAAAGGCAATATTTCAAATAAGGGAAAATTGCTGTGGGTAGACTGGCACTGAATTGTCTCCCTAGAGTCTGGATTATTGAGCTGATGGAAGGTTGCAAACTTGTCTAAAAGGTCAGGACAGGATTTTGATTTTATCTTGACGACTATGAAACGGCATCATCGGGGTAAATAAATACCCAAGATTCATTGTCTCATGGCCACGGAAAACCAGGATGCAGACACACCAAGAGTGAGGTTCAGAGCAGAATCTTAATAGTTGGAAGAAAGAGAAAAGCTCTCTCTGCTGCAGAGGGAGGGGTCCTGGAGAAAATGGGAAATGGTTTGCTACTTCTGAAGTGAAATGCAGAAGGTTTTATAGATGAGCTTGAGGAAGAGGTGTCTGATTTACATAGGGTATACAAGATTGGTTGGACTAGGTTTGCTATTTACAGAGCGCACGAAAAGCTGGTAAGAACTATAGGTGTACCATTTGCATAGCATGCAAAGACGGTGGTTGCCCCACATTAATCTTTCATTATACAGATGGGTTCTCTACCTGGCCTGTGCCATCTTGCCTGGTTCTTTACACGTGGTGACAAATGGAAGCTGGAGCCTCCATGCTGAACATGCCTGGCCCTCAGGTAGCCCTTTTATTAATTTAATTTTTTTTTTTTTTGAGATGGAGTCTCGCTCTGTCGCCCAGGCTGGAGTGCAGTGGTGCGATCTTGGCTCACTGCAAGCTCTGTCTCCCGGGTTCACACCATTCTCCTGCCTCAACCTCCCAAGTATCTGGGACTACAGGTGCCCGCCACCACACCTGGCTGATTTTTTGTATTTTTAGTAGAGATGGGGTTTCACCGTGTTGGCCAGGATAGTCTCAATCTCCTGACCTCATGATCCACCTGCCTTGGCCTCCCAAAGTGCTGGGGTTACAGGCGTGAGCCACCGTGCCCGGCCCAGGTAGTCCTTTTCTATTGGCACAGCTGTCAGCATTCACCCGTGTACGCTTCCAGCTTGCTTATCTATGACTGCAGTTTGATTTTTCAGGCTGCTCTTTGTTAGAAAAGAAATGATTGGGGGACTCTTTTTGTTAAAAGGGAAAATTCGTCAAGGACTCTGTTGCCCTCACTATCTGCCCAAATAATTTCTTTCTAGCTCCTGTATCAACTCTTTTCTTATTTCATGAAAGGTGAGTAAATACAAGTCCTTTTCACTGGAAGTTTTGAAATTCTCACACTCTTGGAGCCTCCACATCATTGGAGAGTTTACAGAACATTAGCAGTTATCAGCAATACTTCATCAAGCGCTCAGCTTTATAGATGATATATGCTTCGGTTAAACCCTTTACGCTTCTCCGAAATTATCTTCTCACTGAAAATCAGCCGACTGAGTTGACTACCATCTTAACTGAGAAAGTAGGAAAGGCAGATCGGTAAGACAATCCCTTTCAGTCTTCCCTACAAAAATGAATATATAGTATAAACCAAAAAGTGTCTGAGATAGATCTCAACTGATTTAGAGGTTTATTTTGCCACAGTTGAGGCTGCGCATGCAAAAAAGAAATACAAGTTACAATAGGATCTATGGCCTGTGCTTTTTTCAAAGATGGTTTTGCAGTATTTAAAGGGCAAAGAGTGGACAGGAGGGGTAGGAGGAAAGAGAAAGGGGGAGGTTAGGTGGTGAGGCAAATTGTTACATTCTTGTGAGGCTTTGATTAGCACTCACTGAATTCACATTTTACATTTGAAAAGACAGAAGTAGGGGAAAGTCAATTATGCATTTTTCTTGCACTCGATAAATCTTTTTTTTTTTTTTTTTTGAGACAGGATCTCGCTCTGTCACCCAGGCTAGAGTGCAGTGGCACGATCTCAGCTCACTGCAACCTCCACCTCCTGAGTTCAAGCAATTCTTGGGCCTCAGCCTCTCGAGTAGCTGGGATTACAGGCATGTGCCATCACACCTGGCTAATTTTTTGTATTTTTAGTAGAGACGAGGTTTTGCTATGTTGGCCAGGCTTGTCTCAAACTTCTGGCCTCAAGTGATCTGCTTGCCTTGGTCTACCAAAGTGCTGGGATTACAGGTGTGAGCCACTGTGCCCAGCCATTCCCCTTACACATAAGATAAAGTCAGCATGTGAAATCACAGCCATCTGTTTAGGAATAAAAGGAAGGAAGTTTTTGTGTGCTTCAGTTCCCAAGTTTAACTTTCCCTTTGGCACAGTGCGTTTGGGGGTCCCCAGATTTTTCTTTTCTTTTCATTATAATATGTCCTATTCACTCTTTTACCTATAATAAAATGCTGCTGAGAAGCAATTCATGTTGAAATGAAACAAGAATAAGATGACTCCTTATGAAATTTCTTATCAGTTTGGCCTTTAAAACCAATGCCTCTAAAAGCTGAGTGACTTAACTCAGAAAGTGGACACGTCAACAAACAGGGTGACCTTCCTCTAACAGGAACAAAGGGCTTGCCTGGGGTTTCCTTCCTCAATCCTGAAGCAGTCCAGCCCTGCTCAGTTCTGCTGCTTTTTCAAGTCCAAAGTAATTTATCACATACCTGCCTATACTTAACTTTAGGTTGCATATTTCCTGATTATTTTCCTTTTTGACTTGCAAACTTCTAGTTTTAAAAAAGCATAAATTGTCCGGGCACGGTGGCTCATGCCTGTAATCCCAGCACTTTGGGAGGCTGAGGCAGGTGGATCGCCTGAGCTCAGGAGTTTGAGACCACCCAGGGCAACATGGTGAAACCCTGTTTCTACTAAAAATACAAAAAAATTAACCAGGTGTGGTGGCGCATGCCTGTAGTCCCAGCTACTTGGGAGGCCGAGGCAGGAGAATCACTTGACCCCTGGAGGCAAAGGTTGCAGTGAGCAGAGATTGCACCATTGCACTCCAGTCTGGGCCACAGAGTGGGACTCCATCTCAAAAAAAAAAAAAAAAAAAAAAAAAAAACAGAAAAGCATAAATTTTAAAAATTAGCTTTCCATTTTAACAGTCTTCTAATGCTAGCAATTATACTTTAAGTAATAATTACTTAGCAAGCTAGACTTTAAAGTTCAAGCAAAACCAGCTGGGGAGAAAGCTCCCTATAGAGCACACCCTATTTAAAGACTTGCACAACTCTGAGCTTAGGCTTTAAATTTTCATCCTACCTTCAGCTGAAAGCTTCTAAAAAGCTTTTTATTAAGGAAATTTTTAAGTGTCTGTGAAAGTAGAAAGAATAGTATAATGAACCAGTTCTAGGTTTTTAATCAGTCTTTTGGTATGTGATTTTTAGAACCCCAAGTAAAGAGATGACTTCAGTCACTTTATTCATTACCAGCTCAAAAGTAAGTTGTGGCTAGTCATCCTGGGAATCTTTAGACCTAAGGATTTGTCTTTAAAATTGCACATTAGTAGCCGGGCACGGTGCTCATGCCTGTAATCCCAGCACTTTGGGAGGTTGAGGTGGGCGGATCATGAGGTCAGGAGTTCGAGACCAGCCTGGGCAACATGGTGAAACCCCATCTCTACTAAAAATACAAAAATTAGCCAGGCATGGTGGTGGGCGCCTGTAGTCCCAGATACTTGGGAGGCTGAGGCAGGAGAATCGCTTGAACCCAGGAGGCGGAGGTTGCCGTGAGCCAAGATTGTGCCACTGCACTCTAACCTGGGCGACAGAGCGAGACTCTGTCTCAAAAAAAAAAAAAAAAATGCATATTAGCTATTTTAAATAATGACTATATCACAAGTAATTTAATAGTAATGACAGAATATATATATTTTCAACCAGCAGATATTAGCTGAATACCTACTATTTGCCAGGTACTATTTCAGGCACTGGGGCTACCTCAATGGAGAAAATACAAATCCCTGCCTTCATGGAGCTTGCATTCTAATGAAGGTTGGCTGACAAACCAATAAGCAAAATATATGGTGTGTCAGATGACAAGGGCTGTGGAGAAAAATTAAGTAGGGAAGGAGGTGGAGTGGAGTGGTCACAGTTTAAAAGAGGAAAGTCAGAACATGCCTTCAGAGAAGGTAACATTTGAGTGACAACGGGAAGGAGGTGAGATAGTGAGCCATGGCAATATGGAGAAAGACCTTGCTCAGCAGAGGCACAAAGACCTTGAGGCTGTAGCAGAGTGACTGAGGAGAACTGTAGGAGTTAAGTCAAAGAGGCAATGAGGGAAAGGAGGGTGTGGGGCCTCGTAGACCAAATCAATTCTTTGGCTTTTAATGAGATGACAAGGCGCTACCGGATTTTAAGCAGGAAACTGGTGTGCTCTTGCCTGGGTTTTATCAGGGCTACTCTGGGCTTTGTGTGAAGAGTTGTTATGGAGAAGGCAGATGCAGAAGCTAGGAAACTTGTTAGGAGGCTATGGCAGTCATCCAGGCAAGAGATGATGATTTGGACCAAGAGGGTAGCAGTCGAAATCGGGGGAAGTGGTCACATTCTGGATCTATTTTAAAGGTAGAGACAACCACATTTACTGACATACCAGATGTGGGGTGTGTGTGAGAAGAATCAATAATGACTCTTGGCTGGGCACGGTGGCTCATGCCTGTAATCCCAGCACTTTGGGACGCCAAGGCGGGTGGATCATTTGAGGTCAGGAGTTTGAGACCAGCCTGACCAACATGGTGAAACTCTGTCTCTACTAAAAATACAAAAATTAGCTGGGTGTGGTGGCAGGCGCCTGTAATCCCAGCTACTCGGGAGGCTGAGGCAGGAGAATCGCTTGATCCGGGAAGCAGAGGTTGCAGTGAGCAGGGATCGCACCACTGCACTCCAGCCTGGGTGACAGAGCAAGACTCCATCTCAAAATAATAATAATAGTGACTCTCACGTTTTTGCCCTGGGCAACTGGAAGGATAAAGTTGCCATTAACAGAAATGGGGAAGAGAAGCAGGCTTAGTTCATTTTCTGTCATGATAAGTTTAAGATTCCTATTAGGGCCGGGCGCGGTGGCTCACGCCTGTAATCCCAGCACTTTGGGAGGCCGAGGCGGGCGGATCACAACGTCAGGAGATCGAGACCACGGTGAAACCCCGTCTCTACTAAAAATACAAAAAATTAGCCGGGCACGGTTGTGGGCGCCTGTAGTCCCAGCTACTCGGGAGGCTGAGGCAGGAGAATGGCGTGAACCCGGGAGGCGGAGCTTGCAGTGAGCCGAGATCGCGCCACTGCACTCCAGCCTGGGCGACAGAGCGAGACTCCGTCTCAAAAAAAAAAAAAAAAAAAAGATTCCTATTAGACATCCAAGTGATCTCAAATCAGCAGCTGGATATATACGGGCCTGAAATGTAGGGGACTGACTAGAGTTGAAGATATAAATTTGGAAGACATCAGTATATAGTTAATTTTAAAGTCATGATTTTTGTTTTCCATTTTGTTTTGTTTTGTTTTTTGAGATGGAGTTTCACTCTTGTTGCCTAGGCTGGCGTGCAATGGCGCGATCTTGACTTACCTCAACCTCCGCCTCCCGGGTTCAAGTGATTCTCCTGCCTCAGCCTCCTGAGTAGCTGGGATTACAGGCATGTGCCACCACACCCAGCTAATTATATATTTTTAGTAGAAACAGGGTTTCTTCATGTTGGTTAAGCTGGTCTGGAACTCCTGACCTCAGGTGATCTGCCTGCTTTAGCCTCCCGAAGTGCTAGTATTACAGGTGTGAACCACCAGGTCTGGCCAAGGTCATGGTTTTTAAAGACTAAAAGATGACTGGAAACCAGGTCTCTTAACCATCTCTCTCATGTTAAATAATCATGCCGAGTAGAGTTTATCACAGGAACAAAGATGGTTCAATATTTGAAGCCTAGGAGTACAATTCACCACAGTAACAGCAGAGAACAACCACATATGATCATGTCAGTAAATGCAGGAAAGGTATTTAGAACATCCATTTATGAATTGAAAAAAAATTTTAGCCAACCAGCAGCAGAAGGTAAACCCTTTAATCTAATAGAGTATTTGTCAAAACTCTCAACAAATAACATACCTAACAGTGAAGGTCTCAGAGCATTCTCACTAAAGTCCATTGTGAGTCAAAGACACCTACTAAACTGCTATTATTGCACTAGAAGTCCTGGCCAATGCAATAAGATGAGAAAAAGAAATAAGTATGAAGATTGCATTAAAAGAGACTAAATTGTGGTGATTGTTATATAGTGCTTTTATAGGGTATGGTTTAAATTAGTCTTCACAATCCTGCTAAATCGTATTCACAGGTGAGGAAACTGAAGCTAAATTGCTTAGCCATTATGTTGCAGAGTTGAACCCTAACATCAAGTCTTCTGGGATTGTCACCTGCCTTGCTCTTTCCATTTGTATCACACAGAAGTAACAGCATATTTCCTATGGTTCAGTTTCTGTACCTGTAGCCACATCATGACAGTCTTGTGTCTTGAGTATTTCAAACAGTCTCCTGACTGATGTCGCAGCCTTCCTTCCCATTCCCAGGAAATAACACTGTTGCCAGATTAATCTTCCACTTTTATCATGAGTACTTCTTGTTGCTTATGTCCAGTTTTGGGGCAGAGGTAGAATGTTTCATCCTCAACCAGTGTTTTCTTCCTTTCTATTGACGTAATGCTCCTATTCTATTGTTCTACCTTACTCTTCCTCCTCATGGAGGTTAAAAGAATAACCTAGTTGGTGGGTGATTGCCTTTGGTCCACATCTGTCAGTTGAGTGGAACCAATCTATCAACATTTGATAGAATGTGGGGAATTCATTCTTACTTCTCCACATGACTACTAGGAAGCATCAACTTTGGTGAAGTATCTGCTCTGTATACTCACACTTTTCCTTAAGATAGGGAACTAGCAATCCTATTTAGGCCATCACATAATGCGATATCTTCTAACCAATTGATAATAAAAGTGATATTTTGTTTATCTGCTTTTTGTCTCATTTCTCAAGAACCTAGGATCAGACCTTGGGTGCCACTTATTTGACCCTTAAAAATCCCCTCAGTTGGCTGGGTGCAGTGGCTCATGCCTGTAATCCCAGCACTTTGGGAGGCCAAGGTGTGCGGGTCACGAGGTCAGGAGATCAAGAACATTCTGGCCAACATGGTGAAACCGCGTCTTTACTGAAAATACAAAAATTAGCCAGGCGTGGCAGTGTGCGCCTGTAGTCCCAGCTACTTGGGAGGCTGAGGCAGAACTGCTTGAACCTGGGAGGCAGAGGCTGCAGTGAACTGAGATTGCGCCATCGCACGCCAGCCTGGGCAACAGAGGGAGACTCTGTCTCAAAAAAAAAAAAAAAAAGAAATCCCCTCAGCTAAAATCCAGCCTTAGGCCAGCAGTCAACACCCACCATATCTGGATGTTAAAGAAGGACAAAAGCTGGTGCGGTGTTAAACTTGCCCTCAGAGGACAGCTTAAACCTGTCAGGCAGTCATAGCTGAGGGCAGTGGTTCTCAACCATCTTTCCACACTAACACCTTCCCAGTCGGTTAGATGGCTCACTACTGCCAAGATTCTCAACCAGGAAGCAAAAAGGAATTCACACCCTTAGGACAGCATCTCAGAACCTGTGGGAAAGTTCTGTGTTGATTAAACAATGTAACAGGCAATTCTTAACCTGTCCCTGGAGGGGAGCCCTCTGCGCTCTGCCAGCGCCATGAGAAGCGGTGACCTAGGCTTTGACCCTCAGCTTTATAAGTGCAGAAACTCAACTTTGTTAGCTCATCCAGTGATAATTGGGCTCTAGGGTGTTGAGTCACAAAACTTATAGTCACAGGAGGCTGATTTATAATCCACAATGTCAACCAATTACAAATGGAAGATACAGCTTTTCAGCACTTGAACTACTCGTGACCCCTTTACAAACTACCCTCCAGTATCTAGATGGCTGGAAAACCAAACTGGTAACCAACTACAAGATATTAGAAAAACTGGCCGGGTGCGGTGGCTCAAGCCTGTAATCCCAGCACTTTGGGAGGCCGAGATGGGCGGATCACGAGGTCAGGAGATCGAGACCAGCCTGGCTAACACGGCAAAACCCCGTCTCTACCAAAAAAATACAAAAAAAAACTAGCCGGACGAGGTGGTGGGCGCCTGTAGTCCCAGCTACTCGGGAGGCTGAGGCAGGAGAATGGCGTAGACCCGGGAGGCGGAGCTTGCAGTGAGCTGAGATCCGGCCACTGCACTCCAGCCTGGGCGACAGAGCAAGACTCCGTCTCAAAAAAAAAAAAAAAAAAAAAAAAAAGATATTAGAAAAACTGCTGAGTGCAGTGGCTCACGCCTGTAATCCCAGCGTTTTGGGAGGGAGGACAAGGTGGGTGGATCATTTGAGGTCAGGAGTCTGAGACCAGCCTGGCCAACATGGCGAAACCCCGTCTCTACTAAAAATACAAAAATTAGCCAGGCGTGGTGGTGCATGCCTGTAATCCCAGCTACTCAGGAGGCTGAGGCAGGAGAATCAATTGGACCCAGGAGGCGGAGGTTGCAGTGAGCCGAGATTGTGCCACTGCACTCCAGCCTGGGTGACAGAATGAGACTCTTTCTAAAAAAATATAAAAAAAGAAAAACTGAACTGACAAAAGACCTGGTTTTCAATCCCAGTGCTGCCATTGTCTTTGATCTTGGCAAGTCAAAGCCTTTCTGAATCTGTAAACTCTGAGACTAGATGGCCTGCATCACAAACATTGTTAGGATTGATTCATATGGGAGCACTTTGTTAATTATACAATGTTTTTCAAATATAAGAAACCTACCGGCCAGGCGCAGTTGCTCACACCTGTAATCCCAGCCTGTGGGAGACTGAGGCGGGTGATCACCTGAGGTCAGAAGTCACCTGGCCAACATGATGATGTCAGGCCTCTGAGCCCAAGCCTGCACATATACATCCAGATGTCCTGAAGCAACTGAAGAACCACAACAGAAGTGAACATAGCTCCTGCCTTAACTGATGACATTCCACCGTTGTGATTTGTTCCTGCCCCACCCTAACTGATGAATTGACCTGTGACATTCCTTCTCCTGAACAATGAGTCTCAGAAGCTCCCCACTGAGCACCTTGTGACCCCTGCCCCTGCCTGCAAGAGAAAAACCCCCTTTAACTGTAATTTTCCACTACCTACCCAATCCTATAAAACTGTCCCATCCCTATCTCCTTTTGCTGACTCCTTTTTCGGACTCAGTCCGCCTGCACCCAGGTGATTAAAAAGCTTTATTGCTCACACAAAGCCTGTTTGGTGGTCTCTTCACACGGACGCGCGTGACAGATAAAACCACCTCTCTACTACAAATACAAAAAATTAGCTGGGTGTGGTGGTGGGCACCTGTAATCCCAGCTACTCTGGAGGCTGAGGCAGGAGAATGGCGTGAACCCAGAAGGCATAGGTTGCAGTGAGCCAGGATTGCTCCACTGCACTCCAGCCTGGGCAACAAGAGCAAAACTCTGTTTCAAAAAAAAAAAAAAAAGGAGAGAAAAAAAGAAACCTATCAAAGCATCAAAGCCTAAGAGATTCTTTTCAAGGATGTAGCATCTATTCTAGGGCTTGCAGCACAATCTTTGCCTTGTTGGAGAAATCATAATTTTCTGTAACCTTAGTGTGCATGGCCAGATACAGTGCCCTTGGTGCCAGATTTCTGCTATTTGACTCCTTCCTGTGAGCACTTTACCCTCTCATAATGTGTTGATTCTAAACCACACACATTTGTTGTTCCCCTTTTAGGTTGGCTGTCTCCAGGGCCCAGGCTGTTTCTAGGTAGCACTAGAGCCTCCACTTCAGTGGGTCTGGGGTGGGGCCTGATAATTCGCTTTTCTAACAAGTACCCAAGTGGTACTGATCTAGGGATCAGACCACCGCTTTGAGAGCCGCTGATCTAGTTCAAATGATCATAGTCTTAAGCTGATACCAGTAAGAAAATCGAATGCTTCCCTGCTGCTGTCTTGCTCTCCCTCAGCGCCAGCACATGCGTTCATGTTCTTCCCCATCTGGGGTAGACGCTTAGGCTATTTGTGCTCAGATCTCTGCTTTAGGGATTTGCCTAAATCTGCTGTCTCCCAGCTGTGTCTCATTTCTGTCTAACTTTTTTTTTTCCCCCAGGCAAAGTCTCACTCTGTTGCCCAAGCTGGAGTACAGTGGCACGATGTTGGCTCGCTGCAACCTCCACCTCCTGGGTTCAAGCGATTCTACTGCCTCAGCCTCCCAAGTAGCTGGGACTACAGGCACGTGCCACCATGACTGGCTAATTTTTTTTTTTTTTTTTTTTTGAGATGGAATTTCGCTTTTGTTGCCCAGGCTGGAGTGCAATGACGCGATCTCCAGCTCACCACAATCTCCGCCTCCTGGGTTCAAGCAATTCTCCTGCCTCAGCCTCCCGAGCAGCTGGGATTACAGGCCACCACACCACCCAGCTAATTTTGTATTTTTAGTAGAGATGGGATTTCTCCATGTTGGTCAGGGTGGTCTCGAACTCCCAACCTCAGGTGATCCGCCCGCCTCGGCCTCCCAAAGTGCTGGGATTACAGGCGTCAGTCACCGCGCCCGGAGTTTTTTTTGTAGTTTTACTAGAAGACAGGGTATCACTATGTTGGCCAGGCTGGTCTCGATCTCCTGACCTTGAGATCCGCCCACCTCGGCCTCCTAAAGTGCTGGGATTACAGGCATGAGCCACCGCACTTGGCCTCTCTAGCTTTATACTATGCCTTACTGAAGAATTCAGAACTTAATTTTTTTTTAAGATGCAGTATCCTTTAGAAACATTTTCCTAATGGGCTTGAATGGAAATGGTGCTGGATTCCTGGATGGCATCACTCCCTAACAGAAAGGGGTAGACAATGGCCTCCTTCATGGAGAGCTCTTGGAGAGCAGCTCTGAGGGCTGTGCCATCTGCATCTTCCCAAGTTTAGGGCCTAGCACGAAGTCGCAGGTACTGCTCTAAGGAGTTTGTACTTCCAAACACATTTAAATCCCTGCTTTACGGATAAGGGAACTGGCTCTCAGGGAAATGGAGTGACTGCCCAAGTCCACAGAGCTTGAAAGTATGAGACCCAGATTTGGACTCAAGCAGTTTGACAGCAAAGCCTGGGCGCCTGCCCACTGTTGTGCTATCTTAGTGCTCAATGAGTTCATTCAGTGTTATGAAAGATCCTATGCCTCCTACTTTTTTAAACTTTTAAGTTCAGGGGTACCTGTGCAGCATGTGCAGATTTGTTTTATAGGTTAACTTGTGTCGTGGGGGTTTGTGGTACAAATTTGATCACCCAGGTATTAAGCCTAGAACCCATTCATTATTTTCCTGATCCACTCCCTCCTCCCACCCTCCAATCAGTCCCCGTGTGTGTTGTTCCCCTGCCTGTGTCCATGTGTTCTCATCATTTAGCTCCCACTTTTAAGTGAGAATATGCGGGATTTGGTTTTCTGTTCCTGCTTTAGTTTGCTGAGGATAATGTATATACCTCCTATTTAATAGAAAAAAGTCAGCAGGTATGGTCAACTTCAACCTTCTTTCTCCTACAGTCTATGAAACATACGTACATCTTTATCTTCACCATCTGCCTTTCCTCCAGTCTCAGAAAAGAAGGTTCCCCTCTCTCAGTTCAAGGCCAGCTCTTCCCGGTACCTTTGACCCCATCTCTTCCTGTTTTCTCTGGACTTCATCAGTTATTCTATTTTGGAACTTTAATCTCTTAATCTCTCCTCTCCTTACTTTCTCCTCCTTACCCTCTTTCTCCTCCCCACCCATCAACCTGCTCAAGATCTAAGAAAATCCCCACTAGGGAACACAACATTGATCTTTCCAGCCCCTCTTCAACCATTATCCTCTCTCTCCTCCCTTTCAAGCTTCTGGAAAGGACACTGCTCACCTCCTCTTACCTCCCCTTCTTTTTTTTTTTTTTTTTTTGAGATGGAGTTTTTCTCTTGTCACCCAGACTGGAGTGCAGTGGCACGATCTCTACTCACTGCAATCCCTGCCTCCTGCCTCCCAGGTTCAAGTGATTCTTCTGCCTCAGCATCCTGAGTAGCTGGGATTACAGGCAACTGCCACCACACCCTGCTAATTTTTGTATTTTTAGTAGAGACGGGGGTTTCACCATGTTGGCTAGGATGGTCTCGAACTCCTGACCTGGTGATCCGCCTGCCTTGGCCTCCCAAAGTGCTGGGATTACAGGCATTAGCCACCAGGCCCGGCCTCCCATTCTTGTCTCAACAGGTTATGATCTGATTTCTACCCTCACTATGCTATTTAAACTTCACTAAGTTCACCAGTACATTCCCAATTGCTAGATGTTTCCACGTTTTAGTCACTGAAATACTATGCTGCACTTGATTTCTCTCTACCCCTTGAACTCCTCATTCACTTGGCTTCCTGAGGTCAGCTCTGCCCTCAGCACTCTACCAATTCTGCCTGTGAGACCCGTCCGCTCTCCTCCATTCAGGTGACCACCTTTCATAAAGGGAAATCTTTTTTTTTGAGATGGAGCTTCGCTCTCGTCGCACAGGCTGGAGTGAAATGGCACAATCTCGGCTCACTGCAACCTCCGCCTCCCAGGTTCAAGTGATTCTCCTGCCTCAGCCTCCAGAGTAGCTGGGATTACAGGCGCCTGTCACCACGCCCAGCTTTTTTCTTTTTTCTTTTTTTAGGAGAGACAGGGTTTCACCATGTTGGCAAGGCTGGTCTCCAACTCCTGACCTCAGGTGATGCACCCGCCTCAGTCTCCCAAATGCTGGGATTACAGGCGTGAGCCACTGCACTGGGCCCATAAAGGGAACTCTTATCTGGGATCTTAGTACCACCTTATCTAAGGGGGACGGATGTTACCCATATAGATTCTTAGCTACCTGAGGGCAAAACTGTTTTATGCACAGCCTGCCACGTAGACAAACAATAGATATTGAAAGGAGCTGGGCACATTCCTCAGCCCCAGGCTCAAAACTCCCTGAGCCTAGCACAAACACATCCCATCCTCCCATCCCACCACCATATATCTCTCAAACTCCCTGAGCCCAGTATAAACACCACCTGGAAAGTCTCCGATAAGGGGACAGCCGTTCAAGGTTACTGAAAGCGCAGGAGCCAAAAGAATTTCTTTGTTCCCCTACAACTTTCGGGCTATAAAAAGCAAACGCTCGCATTGTTCAGGGCCCTCTTGTATACTGTGTAAAGGAGGGACCAGGTTCGAACTTGTAGTAAAGATCCTTGCCGCTTGGCTTTGACTCTGGACTCTGTTGGTCTTCTTTGGGGAACAAACAGTCTGGGCATAACAATATCTGTTGAACAAATTATCCCTCATCAACTGTGCTTCACAGATGTCTAAGCGTTTCTGTAGGTGTGTCCGAATGTTTATAGAAATACTGTAACCATTGTGCAGAGTGTTACAGATGTTCAGAGAAGGAACTATCATTTTTGGCTGGGTAAGAATTTTTGGCAGTGATAGCACTTGAGCTAGAAATAGTGGAAGTAAAGTCCAGGTGCAGGAAAGGGAGGGGAGGAGTAAGAACATTCAACTCTCATGACAGAGACTGGAGAACAGCAACTAGAGGGACTCTGTGGAAACATCAAGTTTGAATAAGGGAATAGAAGATTCAACTAAAAAGATAGCTAGGAGGCCGGGTGCGATGGCTCACGCCTGTAATCCCAGCACTTTGGGAGGCCGAGACTGGCGGATCACCTGAGGTCAGGAGTTGGAGACCAGCTTGGCCAACATGGTGAAACCCCATCTTTACTAAAAAAATACAAAAATTAGCCAGCTGTGGTAGCATATGCCTGTAGTCCCAGCTACTTGGGAGGCTGAGGCAGGAGAATGGCTTGAACCCAGGAGGCAGAGGTTGCAGTGAGCAGAGATGGCGCCACCACACTCCAGCCTGGGCTACAGAGAGAGACTCCATCTCCAAAAAACAAAAAAGATGGGTAGGAAATACACATGAGGAGGGCCTGAAGTCTCAGCTAAGGAGTGCTGGGATTACTCCATAGGCAGGGAGGAGCCTAGACTACACAGGTAGGTGTTCAGTCATCCTATCTGGTGGCAGAGCGGCTGCTGGATTGAAGCATCACAATGGAGGTGAACAGACCGTGGGACACGCCAGTGAGCAAAATGAGAGGCTGACACAGGGCAGCAGCACTAAAATGACAAGAAAACAGTTGTAGTACTTGACAGATTTCATCAAATCTAATAAATCCGTATGTATGTACATATATATAGACACACGAATTTTAACGTTTTATTATCATTACAGAGACAGTGCCTCACTCTGTTGCCCAGGCTGGAGTGCAGTGGCATGATTAGAACTGACTGTAACCTTGAACTCATGGGCTCAAGCGCTCCTCCCGCCTTGGCTCCCAAAACCCTGGAATTAGCAGACGTAAGCCACCACACTGGCCAAATTTTAACATCTTTGTTATTGAAATACAAATGTTTTAATTTATTTGCCAGCATTTTTTTTTTTTTTTTTTTTTTTTTTTTTGAGACGGAGTCTCGCTCTGTCGCCCAGGCTGGAGTGCAGTGGCCGGATCTCAGCTCACTGCAAGCTCCGCCTCCCGGGTTCACGCCATTCTCCTGCCTCAGCCTCCGGAGTAGCTGGGACTACAGGCGCCCGCCTCCTCGCCCGGCTAGTTTTTTTTTTTGTATTTTTTTAGTAGAGACGGGGTTTCACCGGGTTAGCCAGGATGGTCTCGATCTCCTGACCTCGTGATCCGCCTGTCTCGGCCTCCCAAAGTGCTGGGATTACAGGCTTGAGCCACCGCGCCCGGCCAGCCAGCATTTTTTTTTAACAATACATAAAATATTACCATATCTTAAAGTTGATGTTGTCTTAGATTCAATGAAATATGATAACTGGGTGTGAATAAGAAGGAATTCAAAAGCAAAGTTTCTTTTTTTTTTTTTTTTTTTGAGACGGAGTGTCGCTCTGTCACCCAGGCTGGAGTGCAGTGGCCGGACCTCAGCTCACTGCAAGCTCCGCCTCCCGGGTTTACGCCATTCTCCTGCCTCAGCCTCCCGAGTAGCTGGGACTACAAGCGCCCGCCACCTCGCCCGGCTAGTTTTTTGTATTTTTTAGTAGAGACGGGGTTTCACCATGTTAGCCAGGATGGTCTCGATCTCCTGACCTCGTGATCCGCCCATCTCAGCCTCCCAAAGTGCTGGGATTACAGGCTTGAGCCACCGCCCCCGGCAAAAAGCAAAGTTTCAAACCTGGGTGACTGGAAGGGAGTTTCCTTGACCCCCATAGGAGAGTCTAACCCAATCTTCTATTTGAGCAATGATCGCCAGACAACACTGCCCGCGCACCTTCCACAGTTGCACTTATTAATAAGAGGAAGTAGTTATTAATGACAACTTTAATAGGAACATGCGCTGAACCCTCAAGAAACTGTCACAACTGAAAGACGGGAGCAAGCTGACACTGCAAGCACATGATGCTCTGGAATGGGTGGCCTGCTGATTCTGGATCCAGCTGGTATTCAAACACATCAAAGCAGCAGTCATTTGAACAATCGGAACTTCTTCAAATACTGGCCCACTTCTTCCTTGGGGTAGGGCCGGAGAGCAATGCAAGTGGCGATATTCTCTGGTTGCTCAAGCCACAGCATGTGGTCAATGTTCTTCTGTTGCAGGGTCTCGGCCAGCTCCTTTAGGGTGGTCTCATTTGGGGCCTAAAGGAGAAGAACATAGAACACAAACTGAATAGCCCACTTAGGAAGTGTCAAAAGGCCAAAAAGGGTTTCGGGAGTCCTCTTCACTGAAAGTGGAGTGACAGCTTTACCAAGGAGGGAGCTGCAGAGCAACGATGTCATTCCTTGGTGCACTGGGGAGGGGAGAGAGGCCTCCTAGTCCTGTTTAGACAATGGAGATTTGTATCTTCCCTCGTGAGATGTCGTGTGCCCAACATCCACATGTGTAATGTGTAATTCTGCTCTACACGTTTTCTAGCTCTCCTATGGCTGGTGCCCATAATTTTAAATGCCTCTGACTTTAACCACTGCCTAATGGAAGTTTTTTTTTCTTTTGAAACAGAGTCTTGCTCTGTCACCCAGGCCAGAGTGTAGGGGCACGATCTCGGCTCACTGCAGCCTCTGCCTCCCAAGTTCAAGTGATTCTCCTGCCTCAGCCTCCCGAGTAGCTGGGATTACAGGCGTACACCACCACACCTGGCTAATTTTTGTATTTTTAGTAGAGACGCGGTTTCACCGTGTTGCCCGGGCTGGTCTGGAACTCCTGACCTCAAGTGATCCACCCGCCTAGGCCTCCCAAAGTGCTGGGATCACAGGCGTGAGCCACCGCGCCCAGCCCCTAGTGGAAGGATTTCTAAAAGCACATCCACTTCCACTTCCCTCCACCCCTCCCACTCTACCCTACTGAAACCTAAAGGGGTTTTCCTTCTGCTGGGATAGCTCCCACTTGTTTATTAAACGGAGAGTACAATATTCTCTAACATCCTTCTGAAATCGTTTCTGGGTCATCCTTACTGCCAATTCACCCATGATGAATCCCATTCCAGGAAGTATTAAAACTATCACTCAGAAAATTATTATTTTCATGTTAGTTTGCATAAAGTTTATCTTTTACCTATGAAGGCAGAAGCCACTAAGATAATCAGAGGCTGGTTTTAACAAATTAGAGAATGCCAGTATTGCTACTTTTAACCTGCTAAGTCCTTCCGGCAGAGCTCTGCTGGAGGACTCATCAGCTTCTTCAGCCTCGGGCAGAGGCATAGTACAGTGAGATACAGTGAGTCTCTGGAATCAGACTACCGGACTCCAAACTCTTGCTGACTGCGTAATCGTGGACAAGTTAGGCGACTTCGCTGGCCTCTTCGTCCCTTTATAAAATGCTTCCTAGTGGGGATCAATGAAATTAGGCTCAGACCTGTGCCTGGCACATACTAAGCACTCAATAAACGTAGTTAATCCTGGTATTGTCTTATATTTTATTGGCCCTTCTGACTACAGCAGCACCTCAATGTAATCAGTAGCGACTCCTAAGTTCCCTTCTTGAGTCATGATTAACAACTAAGAATCATGAGACCCTCTTTTAAACTCAGGGGAGTCACTTAATCCCTGTAGGCTTCAGAGTTTCACCCGAGACAAGAGGAGTCTGAACCTGATTTCTTAAGACCTCTTAATAGGAAGAAAATCTAAGTGAAAAGTCAGCGGCTTCTGTTCTGCCTACTCAGATTCTCAAGGCATTTTTCCTACAGGTTACCGCCTGATGTTTCACTATCCAGCAGTAATGTTTCTCTTGAAAGATAATCTGTCTTTGCCAGTCTTCCATGAAGGTATTACTCCACCCCTCCACCTGAGTTCTGGCTTCATTACTTTAAAGCCGTTTTTCCTTATTATAAAATATGTGCTTAAGGTAGAAAATTTCAAAAATACAGAGAAGCATTAGGAAATAACCAAAATCTCACCATGCACTACTTAATATTTAGATATCTTTCCTTGGTTTTTCCTTTCAAAGTCTGGATCATTCTGTACATATAGTTCAGTTAGCTTCGCATCATGAGCACTCTTCCAGACCACTAAATATGCTTCAAAAACATAAGGGCTCCCATGAATATCCTTGTGCAAAGCTCTTTGGGTCCATCTGATTATTTTCTTAGGCTACATCTCTAGCAGCAGGAGAGACAGAGTCAAAGGGTAAGGGTGAGATTTGTTTGGTTATCTGCAAACAGAACTTGACTGCTATTTTAAAAGGTGCACCGATTTACACCCCTGGTGACTGGTCTATCTGAAGCTAGGTTCAAATAAGGCTTTTAGTGTTTATTTTCAAATACTTTGGCGTCCTACCCAGGTAAATACTCAGTTTGACTTCACTTTGCACTGTCCCCACGGCGAGAAGGAGCTCGCTCTGTCCCCTCGGGCTCGGTTTTGCTGGAGGACAGCACTTTGGGGCATGGCTTTAAAAGGTCAGCCAGTGCACAGGCGGAACGGCGGGGACACAGGCGGCACCACTTCACCGCGAGCCCAGAAGGGGGCGGACGACTGCTCTCCACTCTTCACACAGTCAGGCCCTCCCCAAGGACGCACCTCCAGGGAAATAGCTCCAGTCTAAATGTTAACGATCACCCCAACCCCCGCCGCACCCACTCCCCGCAGCTAGGCCTTCGGACCGAAGATCACACCCACTTCCGCCCTCGACGTCTCAGCACCTCCCCCTCCGCCCGAGTGCCTCACCTCAAGGACCACTTTGCGCATGCGCCCCAGCTCTTGGAGGTAAGCGGTGGTGTGCGGGTGGTCGCGGTGAGTGTGCAAGGCCGCGGTGGCCGCGTGACAAGCCTGCGCCACCAGTGCGCCCGCCGGCCAGGAGAACGGAGCTTGTGATAGATCCTTTCGTAACACCAAGTATTGTACCAGGACCTGCGGCTCCGCCCCAGAGGCCGCCATCTTCCTCACCACCCGAAAGGCCGGACCTACTCCCCGGTGCATCCTGGGATCAGGGCGGGGCCCTGAGCGCCGCCATGTTTTTGTACGGCAGGATCGCAAAGCACGCCGGGACCGGTTGGCTTGGTTTTGAAGACGTGGATGGCGGGAATTCTCGCCCCTGGCCTGGGTGAGCTAGAAGGGAGAAGGTAGGGGAAAGACCCAGTGTCTGACGGGACCGTGGCCAGGGTGGCGGGCTGAACGGCCTTCTTAAAACTCCTTCCGTAGCTGTGAAGCCTGCTGGACCAGAGTAGCCGGGGCCTCGGGAGCGCGCCGGGGCCGCGGGGTGGGCGCGGGGGTGGGCGCGGACTCTGCTGGCTCGGGCGCTGGGAGAGGGCTGGCGGCTCAGGAAAGGGGATCCTAGCCGTTACGTTTGTGTCATCCGCGGCCCAGGGGTTGTGCCTGAGTGGTGTGTGCCCTGCCGTCTGGGTTTGAATGGGACTAGATGCGATATGACTCTGTTGCCATTTTTCTTTTATCAGCAAGGACATTGAGGTCCCTATCACCGCTTGCCTAGACAACTTCATGGGAAGGCCCTTGGCAATCTGAGATGGAGCAGGCTAACCCTTTACGTCCAGATGGCGAGTCTAAAGGAGGTATTGAGAGGGCCGCCGCCTTCCCCTTCCTGCTGCTGCCCAAAGATGATCCGCAGGCTGAGAGAGCCCTTTCCTCCTGGAACTGACGTGGGACCTGACCTGTTTGGGAGCAGAATGGTGAAAGGAATTAACATTGAAGACAAAGGGACAGGCAGCCAGGATTATTCGAGGAGGAAAAATGGCTTCGTTTCTAGGCTCCCACCTCTTTTGAAACGGATTAAGTTGCATCCATCATATGCTCAGTGTTTATATTCTGAACTGCGGTTCTAGCCAGGGAGGTTTCGTTCCTCTCCCCGGGGTTTTTGGGCCATTTATGCATTACTCCTGAGGGAGGGCCAGTGCGGGGCAGTGACTGTAGTGTTGGTTAGAACTGGGTTTGAGTCTTGGCTCTGCCATGATAAATAAAGGGCCCTTAGGCAAGTCACTTTGTTCTCTGCCTCTGTTTTTTCATCTAGAAAATGGAGGTGAAAATGGCACGGTAGTTGTAGTTGTGGAAAAAGTATTTCTTTTGTGGTGGAATAGTATTTAATTCAAACTTTTCAAGTGAAGCATTTAGCACATGTCTAATATATAGGAAATAATGAAAGGCTTTGTAAGTGTCTTAAAAAGTAGAAAGTGTTTAAAGAATTAATTGTTAGAGTTGCTTAGAATTATGAAACTATTACTTAGTCCTTAGTCAATCCTTTGGAAACTGAGATTTGCATCTGAATTTCTGTCCAGAAGGAAGTTGCTTTCTTCTTTAGTGCCCGGTAATATTTGTGGACAGTTCTGGTTTTGTGTTGCTTTATGTCCTGTGCTATTAATACTTTTTAGAACTTTGGCATACTTAAGCCTGATGCCTAAATCCAGAGGGTTCTACGTTAGTACTTTGGGAAAGCTTGCCATAAAACCCAACTTTAAAAATAACTCTATAGTTTTAAAAAGAATTCTGAGTTTGTCAGTGAATTTGGTGATCCCGTTTTTCTCTGGGCCATCATTATCATTGATAACTATGAAGTAGCTATATTCAGCTTAAGATGACTTAAGCTGAGACTGTAGATAATAAAAGTATATGGGGTAAGATTTACTGTTACTTTAAGACTAAAAATAAGTTTGGTGACTTTGTGTAGTGGAAACATGTCACACTCAGGAGTAACCTGTTCTCTAGTCCAGGCCTAATTTTGTTTCTATTAAAATAAGCGATGAGGTGGAAGTTTTGGATTATCAAGAGACTTAGACCCGTCTCCTTATTCTCTACCGAAAACAATATTTAAACATTTAGCTGTTACCCATACTGGTTTTCTCCCTCTGCTTGGGTGATTTCAGCTTTTGGTTTATTATTTGAATTGTCCCCACTCATTTCGGAAGGAAGGACATGGAATTTTAGTTGCAACCAGATTATTTATTCGAATAGGCAGGGATTTTGACTTTTTTTGTAACCTTTTTTTGGGACAAAGCTGACTGGCTAGGGTGAGATGTCATAACTTCCAAGGTAAAGCAGGCCCAGCAGATACACTCCCTCTTTTCTCTAGTAGCAACGCTAAACAGCAACGCTGCCCCTTGGTGTAGAGGGGATCAGGTCCGTAAAGAAGCTGGGCAGGTTTGAAAGCCTGAGAGGAGAACTGTGTGGAAATGCCTAGAGAAGCAGCAGCATGATACTGTTTTGAACACCTACTTATCTCAGAAACTTTGGGAACATTGATATCTCCTGTTTTAGTAATGTAGAATTTCCATAAAGGAGAATTTGGTCAGGCATCTCCTGTACCACCCTAAATTAATCTATGTGTGTGTGCTTTTCAGATCACCTCCTGGTTGGACAGTAAATAATTTTTGTAAGCTCCATGAAGACAGGGACATCATTTTGCCACTGTAGTATGAATAACTTCCGGCACGGTCCTTGGTCCATAGTAGATTCTCAATACATAGTTGTTGGATAAATAGAGACTTGTGAATAAAGCAGTTAATCACATTCTAATTGTTAGGACTAATTTATTTAATTTGAATTTTGGTTTTTCACGATTATTATTGTAGTATTGTGGATTTTTCTGTGGACATGAGCCAAGTGAATGTAATCTCCAAGAGTGTCATGCTTGGTTGTCTGTGTTTCAGTAAATATTTCTGGGGTGTTGGCCAGGCGTGGTGGCTCACACCTGTAATCCCAGCACTTTGGGAGGCCAAAGTGGGCGGATCACAAGGTCAGGAGTTCAAGACCAGCCTGGCCAACATAGTGAAACCCCATCTCTACTAAATATAAAAATTAGCCGGGCATGGTGGCACGTGCCTGTAGTCACAGCTAATCAGGAGGCTGAAGCAGGAGAATTGCTTGAACCTGGGAGGTGGAGGTTGCAGTGAGCTGAGATCGCGCCACTGCACTCCAGCTTGGGCAACAGAGTAAGACTTCGTCTCAAACAAACAAACATTTCCGGAGTGTTTACTATGTGTCAGACATTGTGCTAGGGTTAAAGGATCCATGGGTGAACACAAATGCACACGGCCCCTGATTTTGGAGCTTTAAGGTTCAGCGGGAAAGATAAGCAAATCAAATAATCTCACTAATGAATATACAATTAAAAGTATAGTGGCCGGGTGCGGTGGCTCACACCTGTAATCCTAGCACTTTGGGAAGCCGAAGTGGGAGGATCGCTTGAGCTCAGGAGTTTGAGACCAGCCTGGGAAACAGTGAGACCCCATCTCTTTTATTTAAAAAACAAAAACAAAAAAACTATAGTATTGTCTCAGAAGGATCTTTGAGAGCTTATGAGCTGGCACCTGGCCTTGTTCTGAAGGTGCTGCAAAGGTTTCCCTGAGGAAATGCTGTTTGCACTGAGTGCTAACAAGCTACAGTAGTACAGGTGAAGGTGGGTAAGGGGCAGCTGTGGAAGAGCCTTTGGTGTGCCTGTTGCGGGGTGGGGATCAGGTCAGTAAAGAAGCTGGGCAGGTTTGAGAGCCTGAGAGAAGGCCTGTGTGGAAGTGCCTAGAGAAGGAGCAGCATGATACTGATGAGGGTAGGAAAGATCCAGAGGCCAGTAGGCCTTGTAGGCAGTGTGAAGTCATTGAAAGGCTTTAGCCAGCTGGATGACGCGATCCAGTTTAGATTTTGAAATATGCTTTCAGTGTATGGGCCACCTAGGAAACTTGTAATAGTCCAGAAATGGTGGTAGCTTGAACTACAATGGTGGCATTGCAGATGGGGAAAATGGAAATATTTTAGAGATACTAGGAATGTATATTCAATAGGATTTGGTAATGGATTGGGACTGGGGCAGGAAGAAGGTGTAAGGAAGCAAGTACCTGGTTTACACAGCTGTAAATGGTTCTAGTCACTGAGGGGTTTGGAAGGGGAGATGGTGAATTCAGTCTTGGACATGTTGATTGTCAGGTTCCTGTGAGTCTTCCAAGTAGATACACTGAGAAGGCAGGTGGGTATTCTGCTTTCTCAAGAAGCAGGAGAGAGGTATAAGCTAGAGATACATATTTGCGAGGCATCGACATGTATGGCCATTAAGGCTGTGGGCAGTGATGAGATTTCTTCTGGAGAGAAGAGGTCTTAGGACTGAGCTCCAGAAAATGTCAGCATTTAATGATCAAGGAGGAGAGTAGGAGCCTGCAAAGCAGAAAGAGGGGTCAGACAGGTAAAATATAAGTGTCACAAAAACAAGTAGTTTGTCTCTTGTTCATCACTACATTCAGTGCCTGAAATAGTGCTCGGCACAAAATAGATGCTTAATAAACATCTGTTGAACAAGGCAAACCAAGAGGCTGGTATGCTAAGATTCAAAGGAAAAGAGGGTTTCATGAAGGTGGTGATCAGCAGAAGCATATAGTGCTGGGAGGTGAGATAAGGGAGCTTGAAAAATGTGCTTTGGGTTCAGCAACATTGACATCACTGTTGATCCTGGAGTAGTTTTGTAAAATAATGGGAACAGAAGTGAGTTTCAAGTGGATTGAGATATGAGTCACAGGCAAGGAAATGGAGAAAGTGAGTACAGGTTGAGCACTGAAAATCCAAAATCTGAAATACTCCAAAATCTGAAGCTTTTTGAGTACTGACATGATGCTCAAAGGAAATGCTTATTTCCAGTTTTGGATTTTCAGATATGGGATGTTCAGCCAGTAAGTATAATGCAAATATTCCCAATTCCGAAATCTGAAACACCTCTAGTCCCAAAACTTTTGGATAAATGATACTCAACTTGCATGGACAACTCTTTTAAGTAGTTTTCCTGGCAAGGAAAGGGGAGAAAAGGGAGATGGTAGCTGAAGGGGATTTGTGGGCAAAAACAGGCCTGTGAGTGTATGAAATGTGTGTATGAGTGTGTGAGTGTATGAGTGTGAGTGTATGAAATGTGTGTGTATGAGTGTGTGTGTGAGTGTATGAGTGTGTGTGAGTGTATGAAATGTGTGTATGAGTGTGTGTGTGAGTGTATGAGTGTGTGTGAGTGTATGAAATGTGTGTGTATGAGTGTGTATGAGTGTGTGTGAGTGTATGAAATGTGTGTATGAGTGTGTGAGTGTATGAGTGTGTGTGTGTGTATGAAATGTGTGTGTATGAGTGTGTGTGAGTGTATGAGTGTGTATGAGTGTATGAAATGTGTGTGTATGAGTGTGTGTGAGTGTATGAGTGTGTGTGAGTGTATGAAATGTGTGTATGAGTGTGTGAGTGTATGAGTGTGTGTGTGAGTGTATGAAATGTGTGTGTATGAGTGTGTGTGAGTGTATGAGTGTGTGTGTGAGTGTATGAAATGTGTGTGTATGAGTGTGTGTGAGTGTATGAGTGTGTGTGTGAGTGTATGAAATGTGTGTGTATGAGTGTGTGTGAGTGTATGAGTGTGTGTGAGTGTATGAAATGTGTGTATGAGTGTGTGAGTGTATGAGTGTGTGTGAGTGTATGAAATGTGTGTGTATGAGTGTGTGAGTGTATGAGTGTGTGTGAGTGTATGAAATGTGTGTGTATGAGTGTGTGTGAGTGTATGAGTGTGTGTGAGTGTATGAAATGTGTGTGTATGAGTGTGTGTGAGTGTGTGTGAGTGTATGAAATGTGTGTGTATGAGTGTGTGAGTGTATGAGTGTGTGTGAGTGTATGAAATGTGTGTGTATGAGTGTGTGTGAGTGTATGAGTGTGTGTGAGTGTATGAAATGTGTGTGTATGAGTGTGTGTGAGTGTATGAGTGTGTGTGAGTGTATGAAATGTGTGTGTATGAGTGTGTGTGAGTGTATGAGTGTGTGTGAGTGTATGAAATGTGTGTGTATGAGTGTGTATGAGTGTGTGTGAGTGTATGAAATGTGTGTGTATGAGTGTGTGTGAGTGTATGAGTGTGTGTGAGTGTATGAAATGTGTGTGTATGAGTGTGTGTGAGTGTATGAGTGTGTGTGAGTGTATGAAATGTGTGTGTATGAGTGTGTGTGAGTGTATGAGTGTGTGTGAGTGTATGAAATGTGTGTGTATGAGTGTGTGTGAGTGTATGAGTGTGTGTGAGTGTATGAAATGTGTGTGTATGAGTGTGTGTGAGTGTATGAGTGTGTGTGAGTGTATGAAATGTGTGTGTATGAGTGTGTGTGAGTGTATGAGTGTGTGTGAGTGTATGAAATGTGTGTGTATGAGTGTGTGTGAGTGTATGAGTGTGTGTGAGTGTATGAAATGTGTGTGTATGAGTGTGTGTGAGTGTATGTGTGTGAGTGTATGAAATGTGTGTGTATGAGTGTGTGTGAGTGTATGAGTGTGTGTGAGTGTATGAAATGTGTATGAGTGTGTGTGAGTGTATGAGTGTGTGTGAGTGTATGAAATGTGTGTGTGAGTGTGTGTGTGAGTGTATGAGTGTATGAAATGTGTGTGTGAGTGTATGAGTGTGTGTGAGTGTATGAAATGTGTGTGTATGAGTGTGTGTGTGTGTATGAGTGTGTGTGAGTGTATGAAATGTGTGTGTATGAGTGTGTGTGAGTGTGTATGAGTGTGTGTGAGTGTATGAAATGTGTGTGTATGAGTGTGTGTGTGTGTATGAGTGTGTGTGAGTGTATGAAATGTGTGTGTATGAGTGTGTGTGTGTATGAGTGTGTGTGAGTGTATGAAATGTGTGTGTATGAGTGTGTGTGAGTGTATGAGTGTGTGTGAGTGTATGAAATGTGTGTGTATGAGTGTGTGTGAGTGTGTATGTGTGTGAGTGTATGAAATGTGTGTGTATGAGTGTGAGTGTATGAGTGTGTGTGAGTGTATGAAATGTGTGTGTATGAGTGTGTGTGAGTGTATGAGTGTGTGTGAGTGTATGAAATGTGTGTGTATGAGTGTGTGTGAGTGTATGAGTGTGTGTGAGTGTATGAAATGTGTGTGTATGAGTGTGTGTGAGTGTATGAGTGTGTGTGAGTGTATGAAATGTGTGTGTATGAGTGTGTGTGTGTATGAGTGTGTGTGAGTGTATGAAATGTGTGTGTATGAGTGTGTGTGAGTGTATGAGTGTGTGTGAGTGTATGAAATGTGTGTGTGAGTGTGTGTGTGAGTGTATGAGTGTGTGTGAGTGTATGAAATGTGTGTGTGAGTGTGTGTGAGTGTATGAGTGTGTGTGAGTGTATGAAATGTGTGTGTATGAGTGTGTGTGAGTGTATGAGTGTGTGTGAGTGTATGAAATGTGTGTGTATGAGTGTGTGTGAGTGTATGAGTGTGTGTGAGTGTATGAAATGTGTGTGTGAGTGTGTGTGAGTGTATGAGTGTGTGTGAGTATATGAAATGTGTGTGTGTGAGTGTGTATGAGTGTGTGTGAGTATATGAAATGTGTGTGTATGAGTGTGTGTGAGTGTATGAGTGTGTGTGTGTATGAAATGTGTGTGTGAGTGTGTGAGTGTGTATGAGTATATGAAATGTGTGTGTATGAGTGTGTGTGAGTGTATGAGTGTGTATGAGTATATGAAATGTGTGTGTATGAGTGTGTGTGTGTATGAGTGTGTATGAGTATATGAAATGTGTGTGTATGAGTGTGTATGAGTATATGAAATGTGTGTGTATGAGTGTGTGTGAGTGAGTGTGTATGAGTATATGAAATGTGTGTGTGTGAGTGTGTGTGAGTGTATGAGTGTGTATGAGTGTATGAAATGTGTGTGTGTGAGTGTGTGTGAGTGTATGAGTGTGTGTGAGTGTATGAAATGTGTGTGTGTGAGTGTGTGTGAGTGTATGAGTGTGTGAGTGTATGAAATGTGTGTGTGTGAGTGTGTGTGAGTGTATGAGTGTGTGTGAGTGTATGAAATGTGTGTGTGTGTGTGTGAGTGTATGAGTGTGTGTGAGTGTATGAAATGTGTGTGTATGAGTGTGTGTGTGTATGAGTGTGTGTGAGTGTATGAAATGTGTGTGTATGAGTGTGTGTGAGTGTATGAAATGTGTGTGTGAGTGTGTGTGAGTGTATGAGTGTGTGTGAGTGTATGAGTGTGTGTGAGTATATGAAATGTGTGTGTATGAGTGTGTGTGAGTGTGTATGAGTGTGTGTGAGTATATGAAATGTGTGTGTATGAGTGTGTGTGAGTGTATGAGTGTGTGTATGAAATGTGTGTGTGAGTGTGTGAGTGTGTATGAGTATATGAAATGTGTGTGTATGAGTGTGTGTGAGTGTATGAGTGTGTATGAGTATATGAAATGTGTGTGTATGAGTGTGTGTGAGTGTATGAGTGTGTATGAGTATATGAAATGTGTGTGTATGAGTGTGTATGAGTATATGAAATGTGTGTGTATGAGTGTGTATGAGTATATGAAATGTGTGTGTGTGAGTGTGTGTGAGTGTATGAGTGTGTATGAGTATATGAAATGTGTGTGTGTGAGTGTGTGTGAGTGTATGAGTGTGTATGAGTATATGAAATGTGTGTGTGTGAGTGTGTATATGAAATGTGTGTGTATGAGTGTGTATGAGTATATGAAATGTGTGTGTGTGAGTGTGTGTGAGTGTGTGAGTGTGTATGAGTATATGAAATGTGTGTGTATGAGTGTGTGTGAGTGTATGAGTGTGTATGAGTATATGAAATGTGTGTGTATGAGTGTGTATGAGTGTATGAGTGTGTATATGAAATGTGTGTGTATGAGTGTGTATGAGTATATGAAATGTGTGTGTATGAGTGTGTGTGAGTGTATGAGTGTGTATGAGTATATGAAATGTGTGTGTATGAGTGTGTATGAGTATATGAAATGTGTGTGTATGAGTGTGTATGAGTATATGAAATGTGTGTGTATGAGTGTGTGTGAGTGTATGAGTGTGTATGAGTATATGAAATGTGTGTGAGTGTGTGTGAGTGTGTATGAGTGTGTATGAGTATATGAAATGTGTGTGTATGAGTGTGTGTGAGTGTATGAGTGTGTATGAGTATATGAAATGTGTGTGAGTGTGTGTGAGTGTGTATGAGTGTGTATGAGTATATGAAATGTGTGTGTATGAAATGTGTGTGTATGAAATGTGTGTGTATGAAATGTGTGTGTATGAGTGTGTGTGAGTGTATGAGTGTGTGTGTGTATGAAATGTGTGTGTGTGAGT
The DNA here is from genome assembly GCF_049350105.2 of Macaca mulatta. Lineage (NCBI taxonomy): Eukaryota > Metazoa > Chordata > Mammalia > Primates > Cercopithecidae > Macaca > Macaca mulatta. The sequence goes on along the minus strand of NC_133418.1, from coordinate 100,216,319 downwards.
GTGTGTATGTTTGAAGACAGTTGAGACTTGAGCGTGTGTGGAAGGGAAATGAACACAGCAGAGAAAAGGGTAACCGATCATCTAGAGTTTCTGAGAAAGCAAGAGGGGATAGGCCTCAATGAGTAAAATAGGATAATTTTGCATATAGTGTGTGTCTGTTTCTATTTGATCTCACCCAATTTTTTTTTTTTTTTTTTTTTTTTTGAGATGGAGTCTGTCACCCAGGCTGGAGTGCAGTGGCTGGATCTCGGCTCACTGCAAGCTCCGCCTCCTGGGTTCATGCCATTCTCCTGCCTCAGCCTCCCGAGTAGCCGGGACTACAGGTGCCCGCCACCATGCCCAGCTAATTTTTTGTGTTTTTAGTAGAGACAAGGTTTCACCATGTTAGCCAGGGTGGTCTTGATGTCCTGACCTCGTGATTCACCAGCCTCGGCCTCCCAAAGTGCTGGGATTACAGGCGTGAGCCACTACACCCGGCCCGATCTCACATAATTTTTTAAATGTTTTTATTAGCGGTAAACACTCTAAGAGGTTTCTAGTCTTAATTCGATAGGTGAATAAGTTTTTGGATTCCATTCCAAGGCAAGGAAAGAAGATTAAGATTTTCATATATGTTTATGCATATGAACCCTACAAAACAGATGCTGGATGTACTTAAGAAGCTCGATTAAATAAAGTCTGGGACTTTCTTTTTTGTTTGTTTGTTTTTTTGAGACAGAGTCTATCTCTGTCCCCCAGGCTGGAGTGCAATGGCGCGATCTCAGCTCACTGCAACCTCTGCCTCCCAGATTCAAACAATTCTCCTGCCTTAGCCTCCCTAGTAGCTGGGATTACAGGCATGCGCCACCACACCCAGCTAATTTTTTGTAATTTTAATAGAGATAGGGTTTCGCCATGTTGGCCAGGCTGGTCTTGAACTCCTGACCTCAGGTGATCCAACTGCCTCGGCCCCCAAGAGTGCTGAGATTACAAGTGTGAGCCACCGCCCTCAACTGTGAGAGGGCTTCTCTCCAGCCGGTGGTAAAGCTAGAGAATCATCCTTTACACACTAGAGATGTGGATTTGTGGTAAACTGCAGACCTAGATAAGACACTGCTGCCTAATCAGCGTGTGATGGTTCATATCCTTTCTCGGGCTCTCTTTGAAGAGGATCCTGTTTTACATCACTCTTCAACCTAGGAGGTTGAAGACCTTTGATTTCAATTGTTAGCTCCCCTGCTTTTATAAATTGACAGATATCTAACAATTCAGCTGGCCATAAAGTTCTGGTGAAAAAGAGTCACCTGTTCTTCCCTGAGATACTTCCTGTTGCCACAGTGAGAAATCCTCGGCTTGTAAAATTCTCCTTTTACTCTCCTTAGGTGTTTTAGCTCACTTGGAAAGGCTAGAGAACCAAACGAGCAGATCCCGTAAACGGTCTGAAGAGCCGCAGAGCGCGCAGGCCCAGGAGCGTGTTCTTGGAACCAAGATTCAGAAACTAAGGCACCTGCGAGATGATCCGAGGGCTGCGCGGCGGCACCGGCGAGGCGGCGTGAGTAGAAGGGTGGTGTCAGCAGTTCCTTTAGAGTATAATGAACAAATGTGATTTGGGAATTGGTGAATTGGCAATTTTTAATAATGTGTTTTACTTGTGATCTTACTGGATTGATTGTAGTCCTTGATCCCTCAAATGATCAAACTTGTGGAGTTTGGCCAGGCGCGGTGGCTCATGCCTGTAATCCCACACTTTGAAAGGCTGAGGCAGGCCTATCACCTGTGGTCAGGCGTTTTGAGACCAGCCTGGCCAACATGGCGAAAACCTGTCTCTACTAGAAATACAAAAATTAGCCGGGCGTGGTGGCACGTGCCCGTAATCCCAGCTACTCAGGAGACTGAGGCACGAGCATTGCACCTGGGAGGCGGAGGTTCCAGTGAGCTGAGATCGAGCCACTGCACTCCAGCCTGGGAAACAGAGCGAGACTCCGTCTCAAAAAAAAAAAAAAAAAATCCTGTAGAGTTACAGTGAATATCACCTAACATTGGTCAGGCACTACTGGTAAGCCAGGCAAGTTCTTCCTGCCAGGTTCTTAACCTGCCCTAATAAACACCTAAGTTTGTTACCTCAATCATAAACATATTAGGTATATACCTAGTAGAATTACTGGGTCATACGATATGCATATTAGGTTTAGTAAATACTGCCAGTTTTTGAAAGTGATTGTACTAGTTTTACATTCCCAGCAATAGTTGTATAAGTTTTCCATTGTTTTGCATTTTTACCAGTACTTGTAGTGGCTTGCCTTGAGTTGTTGATACTTTAGTCATTAGTGACATCTGTCACCCAGACTCAACCTCCTAGGGAGCTTGACCCTTCCCTTTTTTCAGTTATCTCTCTAGCCTAGGTTCAGTCAGCAAGACCTATCAGATTTTTCTTTTATATAGTCTTTGTCCTTCCTCCATTGCCACAGCTCAAATATTAGCCATATATGGAGTAAATATCAGGTGATTTGGATACCAGGATTATGACAGTAGTCTGCCAGTTGGTGCATCTTCTCGTATTTCTGCTTTTCCAATAAATCCTGCACAGCCAAGAAAATGCTTCATGAAACACCGCACCATTGTTCTGCTCAAAAGCCATCAACAACCCTTAATTGCCCATGGGATATCAGCCTTCCTCCCCATCTTCCTTTTCCACCTATATCTCTCTTCCTTCCTCCCTTCTTCCTTTTTTTTTTTTTAAATTGTAATATATATAAAGTGCACAAATCTGATGGACTTTGTTACAAAGTTAGCACAACCAGGTAACTACAACAGTGATTCAAGTATAGAGCATTACCAGTACCCCAGAAGCCTCCAGTTTGCCTCTTCTAGTCATATCTCTTAAGGTACCCACTATTCTGATTTCTGTCACCATACATAGGTTTTACCTGATTTTGAACTTTATATAAATGTTAAAAAGCACTAACTCTTACGTCTGGCTTCTTTTGCTGAATGTTATGACTGAGATTCACCTACACTTTGCTTATAGTAGTCATTTTTTTTATTGCTATATAGCAATTCTATTTTATGAGTATACTACAACTTGTTTACCCATTCTACTGTGATGACATTTGGGTTATTGGGGTTATTTCACTTTGGGATTATTATGAATGTTGTCACTATTAACATTTTGTGTGTTTCTGTCCTTTGGTATAAAAATATACACTTATATATTGGGTGTATGCCTAGTAGAATTGTTGGTTAGTAGGATATGCATATTAGGTTTAGAAAATTCTGGCAGTTTTTGAAAGTGATTGTATCACTTTTACATTCCCAGCAATAGTGTTCAAGATTTCCATTGTTTTGCATTTTTACCAATACTTGCTATTGTCAGTTTTTAAAATTTGCCATTCTGGTGGGAGTGTAATAATATCTCGTTTTGGATTGAATTTGCATTTGCTTCATAACCAGTGTTGGGGAATCCCTGTATTGAACATTTGAAAATCTTCTGTTGCGAAGTGTGCTTTTTTCAAGGCTTTTGTGAACTTTTTATTAGGTTGTCCATCTATTAAATTGTAGAAATCTTTACATATTTTGAATGAGTTCTTTGTTGGGTATCTGTATTAGAGTCTTCCTTAGACTGTGGCTTGTCTTTTCATTCTCTAATGGTGTCTTGCGATGAAAATCTTTGTTTTAATGAAGTTTGATTTAGGAATTAAACTTTATTCTTAGTGCCCTTGTTTCTTGTTCAATAAATCTTTGTCTAACTTAAGATCATGCTGATCTTTTCCTGGTATTTCCTATTTTATTTTTTGTTTTGTTTTTAAGACAGAGTCTCACTTTGTTGCCCAGGCTGGAGTGTAGTGGCACGATCCGGCACCCTCCGCCTCCTGGGTTCAGACGATTCTTCTGCCCCAGCCTCCCGAGTAGGTGGGATTATGGGCATGTGCCTGGTTAATTTTTGTATTTTTAGTAGAGATGGGGTTTCACCATGTTGGCCAGGCTGATCTCGAACTCCTGACCTCAGGTGATCCACCCACCTCAGCCTCCCAAAGTGCTGGGATTACAGGCGTGAGCCACCGCACCCGGCTTTTTTATTTCTAGTTTGCTAAGAGTTTTAATCATGATATTATGCTATTAAATTTTATCAGATATTTTTACTGCATATATTAAGGGAATCATGTTTTCTCCCTTATTAATTTGTTATATATTGATTGCTGTTTAAATGATAAATTGCCCTCACATTCTCATAGTAAACCTAATTTGGTTTGATGTATTATCTTTTTAATATAATTCTAAATCTGACTTGCTGATATTAGTTATTAGAACTTTTGCATCTAAATTCATGAGAGAGATTGCCCTATGATTTTTTTGTAATAACTTTGTCAGGTTTTGGCATCAAGTTTTATGTTGCTCTTAGAGACATTTTCCTTTTTTTTTTTCTATTCTTTGAAAGACTTTATATTCTGTTGGTGTTATTTTTTCTTACATTTTGTTAAGGAATTCCCCGGTGAAGCTCTTTGGGCCTTCTCTGTGGGAAGGTTTTAATTTCTGATCCGATTTCTTTGATCAGCATAAGCTGTTCAGATTTCCTGTTTCTTCTTGGGTCACTTTTGGTATGTTGCATTTTGCAGTTTGTTCATTTTATGTAAACTCGCATTTAAAGTTTGAAATTTTTTTTTTTTTTTTTTTTTTTGAGACGGAGTCTCGCTATGTTGCCCAGGCTGGAGTGCAGTGGGGTTTTTTTGTTCGTTTGTTTGTTGTTGTTTTTTTTAAATTCAATGATGAGTATTGTGTATGAAAAAATATATGGAGGCCAGGTGCAGTGGCTCACACCTGTAATCCCAGCACTTTGGGAGGCCAAGGTGGGTGGACCACCTGAGGTCAGGAGTTCGAGACCAGCCTGGCCAACATGGTGAAACCCCATCTCTACTAAAAATACAAAAATTAGCCAGGTGTGGTGGTGGGTGTCCGTAATCCCAGCTACTCCAGAGGCTGAGGCAGGAGAATCACTTGAACCCGGGAGGCAGAAGTTGCAGTGAGCCAAGATCGAGCCATTGCACTCCAGCCTGGGTAACAAGAGCAAAACTCGGTCTGGAAAAAATAAAGGACGGGAACGGGAGGTGAGGGGAGGCAATATGGGTTCTGAGTATGTTATCTTCCTCCAGAGGAAATTTTAGTTTTTCTGGCAAGTAGATAGCATATGGGCACATCACCTTTATTCAGTTGAAGTGGTCTGTTTCCGGTTTCCATTGCTCCTAGGGCATAGCTTTTTTTAGGACCTTCAACTGAAGGTTTGGGAGTGTGTTGGAGACGGGTCTATTAAGGCTCCTCTTCCCTGGCAGGCCCTGAAATCCACATTTTGTTCTAGCAAAATCTCTGCTTGGCTTTTTTCCCCTTTAGCAGCTTATTTTTTTTTGAGACAGTCTCGCTCTGTCGCCCAGGCTAGAGTGCAGTGGCACGATCTCGGCTCACTGAAACCTCCACCTCCCGGATTCAAGCAATTCTCCTTCCTGCCTCAGCCTCCTGAGTAGCTGGGGTCACAGGTGCACGCCACCACACCCGGCTAATTTTTGTATTTTTAGCAGAAACAGGGTTTCACCATGTTGGTCAGGCTGGTCTCAAACTCCTAACCTCGTGATCCACCCACCTCAGCCTCCCAAAGTGCTGGGATTACAGGCGGGAGCCACTGTGCCGGGCTGAGCAGCTTCTTTCCATGTGGTTTCTCAGTCCCCAGTCACACCTGTGCAGTTTAGGAATTAGCAAATGCCGGGAGGGCAGATTGCAAGCAAAACGTTGAGTTCCCTTTTCTATGGGATCTTGGCCCATAGAAAGTCTGCTTTGATGCCATTAATGTCCGAGGTTTATTCCGTATGGGACTGCTGTGGAGTCTAGCTTACGCCTTTCTATGTGGCCCAGTGTGCCTTGCCTGTGAATAAGGAAATGCTCTGAGGCCAGAGGCTGCAGGGAAGCCAGCTGACTTCAGAGCATTTGTCACTCTTCTCCAATCCTGGCTATTTGGATCCTTGTGGAATGCCTTCAAACCATTTGCTCTCTTTGCTTGCCTATTTCTTTTTGGTATTTTATCCACCTTGCGTAGTTGTTCTCAGAGGGCGGGTTGGCCTGGTACCTTCTGCTGGGCTATAACTAGCAGTGTAAGCCTTGGAGCCCTGGCATTTGAAACCCCACACTGTCCAAGCCCAACTTACCCAGCCTTGCCTCTTCACAGCCACCTGTTTTGTCCACCCTGTGCTTAGCCTAGACTTTCCACACAACCTTTTCTTGTTACTCTCTCAGTTCTCTCCACCCATCAAATCTGAATTGTTCTTCAGACCCATACAATCTCCACCTCTGATTCCTGGCATTGTGACCCATGAGATTTTTCCTCTGCTGTAAACTCATAGCAATAACTGGCCGGCCACTGTAGCATTGATGTATCATATCATGTGCCCTGCATTTAGCTTTTATCCAGTTGGGTGAGGGTGGGGACGTTGTGGTGCACACCTTTGTACCTAGATTGATTTGCTGCATATCTTGCAGGTGAAAGCATGTATTGCCAATGTAGAACCCAACCGAACAGTGGAGGTCAATGAGCAAGAAGCATTGGAAGAGAAACTGGAAAACGTGAAAGCCATTCTGCAGGCGTATCATTTTACAGGTTTCGTTTGTTTTTTTAACCTAATTTAGTCTGGGTCTGTCTCTAGTGAGTTTGCTGATGTGTTATCAGTCCTGGACTTATTTCATAATTTATAGTATTTTACACCCTCTGCCCTCATCTCTCTCTCTCTGTCTCACACACACACACACACACACACACACACACACAGACACAGCTGACATGCTATTTGTAGGCCTATCTTCACCTACAAGATTGGCTTCTTTGTACAGCAGCTGAGTTGGTGGCTGGCTTATTCCATTCATTTTAACAGTTTGTCATGTGCCAGACCCTGTACTATAACTGCCTTTACTGCTGGCTTGTTTTATGCTGCTAGTGAAATAGTTTGAACTTCTCAAGTCTCTGTTTCACCATAAGTAGGGATTTATTCTCCCGTCTATGCCACAAGATAATTGTGGGAAGAACTGGGGACTATGACAAATTATTTCACACTCAGAAAAAAAGAATAGCTATAAATTAAATTTTTGGCCTTGCACAGTGGCTCATGCCTGTAATCCCATCACTTTGGGAGGCTGAGGCAGGATTACTTAAGTCCAGGAGTTCGAGACCAGCCTGGGCAACATAGCAAGATCTCATTTCTACTAAAAATTAAAAAATGAGCCAGGTGAGGTAGCACGCACTTGTGGTCCCAGCTATTCGGGAGGCCGAGATGGGAGGATTGCTTAAGCCCAGGAAGTTGAGATTGCAGTGAGCTGAGATCGTGCCACTGCTCTCCGGCCTAAAAAAAAAAAATCCAGAAAAATTTCTCAATAATTTGACATTTAGGATGTTTTTTCATTTTTACCATTCTTCCATGGTTTGAACAACTCAGTCTCAAAGTGAGCCGGAGTCAAGGGGAAGAATGAGCCTATGATACTCATTCAGCAAACATTTGTTTACAAAGTATACATATTCTGGGCACTGTGGAAGCTACTGGAGGCACAGATGAGTAAGATGTCACCTTGGCCTGCTGTCTGTTGAGGTGTCTTCTCGTTTGCTTCAGGCCTCAGTGGTAAGCTGACCAACCGAGGAGTTTGTGTCTGCATCAATACTGCTTTTGAGGGGAACCTATTGGATTCCTATTTTGTGGACCTTGTCATACAGAAACCACTCCGGATACATCACCATTCAGTTCCAGTCTTCATTCCTCTGGAAGAAATAGCTGCAAAATACTTACAGACCAACATCCAGCACTTCCTGTTCAGTCTCTGCGAGTACCTGAATGCTTACTCTGGGAGGAAGTACCAGGCAGACCGGCTTCAGGTATCTCTCTGGGATGTTATATGCCTCATTTGTGGGCCCAAGATAAAAGGGGAAAGGGGGGATGTTTTTTGTATTTTCAGTGTGTCCTAACTCTGCATTAGCAGTTTGACCATTACCTTTCCGATGCTGCTTCTTTATATAAAAGCACTATCCCACCCTCTTTTCTTTTGAAACTCTGGATGGCTTTGAAGCTTGGGTACTGGTTAAAGGATTATGCACCCCTGAATGGTGGTCTTCAAGCTTTTATCATAAGATTGTACAGAGTGCAGTTGCTATACTTTTGATTCAACAAGGATTTATAGAGTGCCTGCTACGTACCATACCAAGTGCCTTGCTGAACCTTGGGTATAGATCTCATTAGAAAGAGAAGGATTTCTGCAGTGCCATGGAAGAATGCTGTCCAACTTCCCCTAAACTCTAGCCTACCTTTTTGGGTTGCAGTGGAGCTAAGTTTGGGTGAAAAATGTAGTTGGGAAATGAATGCAGATGGCTGTAAGTGACTCCTACGAGCTTAGCATTTCCCCCTCTATGTATTTGGAATCACCCTGCAGCTCTCAGTTGCAGGTTTAACTTAAATTGAAATGTGGATGCAGTCATGAAGCATCTTAGCCATGTAACGTCAGTGAAGTTTTTGCAGCAACAGTCTCTTGTGGAGCTGTACCCCTGGCCATTTAGGCCTGTAGGGCTTTGCGGGCTGCCACTGACTCTTAGTTATCTTACACATCTTTTTCATTAGTCCTTTTTTCAGAACTTTTTCTGTCCCTCATTTATTTCTCTGAAATGTAATTGATGGGCCTCTTTTTGGTTGACATAATTGAAGTGTCAGTAACCACCACCTTTGGAACTGTAGTCATCCTGTACTTCGTTTTGTTCCTCACCCCTCTTAGAGTGACTTTGCAGCCCTCCTGACTGGGCCCTTGCAGAGAAACCCACTGTGTAACTTGCTGTCATTTACTTACAAACTGGACCCAGGCGGTCAGTCCTTCCTGTTCTGTGCTAGATTGCTGTATAAGGATCTCACAGCAACTCTTCCCACTGACGTCACCGTGACATGTCAAGGTAAGAAGGGTGCCTTGGTGCAGCAATTCTCATATCCCAGTTTATTCTAGTGAAGCAGGGAAAACAGGTAGAATCCATGAAGTAGGCCTCTTGAGACACTTTCTCTTTTTATATATAAGCTATGTGTTATTCAGACTGCTAAGACAGAACATTCTTTTTTTTTTTTTTTTGAGACAGAGTCTGGCTCTGTTGCCCAGGCTGGAGTGCAGTGGCGCAGTCTTGGCTTACTGCAAGCTCCGCCTCCTGGGTTGACGCCATTCTCCTGCCTCAGCCTCCTGAGTAGCTGGGACTACAGGCGCCCACCACCACGCCCGGCTAATTTTTTTGTATTTTTTAGTAGAGACGGGTTTTCACCGTGTTAACCAGGATGGTCTTTATATTCTGACCTCGTGATCTGCCTGCCTTGGCCTCCCAGGGTACTGGGATTACAGGCGTGAGCCACCGCACCCGGCCAGAACATTCTTGTTTCTACCAATCTTTTCCTTCCTCTTTGTAAATAGTAAACATGATTGTCCCCATTTTCCCTCCTCCTTTGCCCACCCACCTCTGCCAGTGTTCTTGCAGCCTATGATTGTTTTCATTGGAGGCCCTGCTTCAGGAAAGACACCTAATGATAAGGCTGAGTCATGGGTCAGTTATGGTGAATGGAGCCAGAAGACTCATTTCACTACGAAGACAAATGGACGTGACGTGTCAGCACACACTTACTCCTCCCTATGGAGCAGTCTCTTAAATGGAAATTCTTCCAGACTGGCTAAGAGACTTTTTGGTGAACCTGTTTCAGTTAAATGTGACATGGGCAATAATGAAAAATTGGGTACAATGTTTTTAGGAGGCAGAAATTTTGAAGCTGCCCCAGATTTCACACCATTGGTCTTTGATTTCTCTGGGCAGTCTGATTCAAGTCCCCAGTCTCTAGATTGCATTGGTCCAATAAGGGGCAGCCTCTCTCAGTGCGGAACCCCCCCCCCAAAAAAAAACTGTATGGGTCCAGTGGGTCCAGAATATCAGTGATCCAGGCTCCGATTCCCCCAGCTGCACTGAATGAGATTGGTGGAATCTTTCTTTTTAGGAGGGGAAGCATTATCCACTTCATGGGAGGAGCAACGAGCATCTCATGAAACTCTGTTCTATACGAAGCCCCTGCATCAAGTGTTTGCCTCATTTGCAAGAAGAGAAAAGTTGGAGATGAGTCTGGTCTCCTAATAGATTGTTTTCACTGCACTGGGAACACCTCAGAGGTAAGTAACCAGTACTGAAGACAGTACCAGGCAGGTGGGGCCCACCCTTCCGATGAAAAGAGATACCTACCTTTTCATCTGGATAGAAGAGCAGGTTTGAGTATAGACACTGGCATTTTTGAACAGTTCCCATGATCTCCTGGTCACTTCTTAAAATGCTCAAGATCATGTTTTTTAAAGGCATTAATTGATCATACATTTTAGTTGAAAATCATTTGTGGGGCAATAAAAGCCTTTTTTTTTTTTTTTTGAGACGGAGTCTTGCTCTGTCACCCAGGCTGGAGTGCAGTGGCCGGATCTCAACTCACTACAAGCTCCGCCTCCCGGGTTTACGCCATTCTCCTGCCTCAGCCTCCCGAGTAGCTGGGACTACAGGCGCCCGCCACCACACCCGGCTAGTTTTTTGTATTTTTTTAGTAGAGATGGGGTTTCACCGTGTTAGCCAGGATGGTCTCGATCTCCTGACCTCGTGATCCGCCCGTCTCAGCCTCCAAAAGTGCTGGGATTACAGGCTTGAGCCACCACGCCCGGCCAAAAGCCATTTTTTGAAAAAGGTGTATCACTCAAGAAGTACTTATGAAAAAAATATGGAAAACTATCAAATTATTGAGGGCATTGTCACAGTAACTGCTACTAATTTAATGCAAGGAATAGAGACGCCAAAAATCCTAAAATTTTCAAAGGGCTCTCACAGAAATGTAGCACTCCACTCAAACTGCAGTAGCTTGATTGTGTTGAGAAATACTGATATAAATAATGGAAAAACAACCCACATTCACTAATGAAAATAATAAAGACGACCCCATTTTTTTTTTTTTAAAGGAAAGTATTTCTAGCTTTTATGGAAGCTTTAAGTAATTTTTCCTCATTTTCCTGTTTGAAACTTTTGAAAAGGAAGTTCTTCGGTGTTTGGTTAGGTGCAGTGTATTCTAGGCCACTGCTTTATAAACATGGTGTGAGAAAGCAGTAGGATAAAATAATCAGCGTTCAATCTATCTCATATTTTGTTTTCTAAAACAGTTTAGTAGAGCTCTGAATGTACTAAGAAGTCCCCGCTGAAAAAGCACGGTTAGAAATCTCCCCATAAACTCAGGGGGACTCAGGCGCCCCCTGGGTCTTCCCTCTCCTGCAGGCTCTGAGGTTAGTGTCCTGATTTGCTAGCACCCCTGGTTCCTTGGCGTGTGGGTCAGATATGAAGACCTGTGTCTGGCTGACCAGGTTCTCCCGTTTTCATCCCTAGCTCTCCCTTGCCCAGGCACAGATAGGAGTCAGGAGTCATGACTGGCCCAAGGCCACGTTCAGACTTAAGCTGCAATGGCCACTTCCTAGACTTCACGGTCATGAAGTAACCTCCATGTGGGAGAGCTCCGGGAACAGTGCAGAGGACTAAAGCCAGCTTGGAGTACGCTTTAGAAGAAAGCAGTTGAAGAATAGTTCCGGGGTACAGTGAGCTATGACGAGACCTTCAAGCTCCTGCCTTCCAGGCCTATGGTGGGGACCAGTGGCATGAGTCAGCAAAGTACAGCACTCCTCAGATAAGTGATATTACCACAGTTTCCACCATCACTTTCAAGTTGAATAAAGCTTTTAATAAAACAGTCTTGTTCTTTATCAATACCTGTAAATTCTCTTAAAGCAGTAGCAAAGGCGACTGTAGCAAGAGCTCAAAAGGCAAGGCAATGTCGGAGTGTATTTAACAGAAGATTAAAAATATAAATGTAGATCTGTTTATATATTTTTCTTTCAGAAATAAACCCCCCCTCCCCTGCCAGGTGAAAGGAAATATTGTACTTTCTGCTCTCATGGCTAAGGGGACAGGGGTTCCAGAAGAACCTTTCAAGATGATGAGGAACACCAGGACGAGGGCCATCTCACCTCACTTGGACCACATGGAGACCACCAGGTATCCTGCTTGACCTCCCTTCAGAATGGGAGCAAAACGTTTGCCAGCCATGTCCCGCCCCACCAAGCCCCGTCTGAAGCAGAGCTTCCCCGCCTGTGTTCCCTCCACAGTCCCAGTCAGCCCACTGGCAAAGGCCACTTCGTCCCAGCTCTGCCACCCTTCTGCTCACAGTGGCCAGGGCCCCTCAGGGGCAAGAATGGCAGGGATTGGAACGAGGGCTCTGGAAGGACTGTTCAGCCCTACGCCTAAGACCCCTACGCTGGGGACGCTACAGGCACATGGAGGAATAGCAGGGCCACCCTCAGAGTTTACACATCCATGAACAAACGAAGGCTGAGGAGATTCTAAACCTAAAGTCCGCGAGTGTGCACTTCAATCCAGGAAGGCCAGGACTTCCTTCAGTTCCAAAAAATAAATTCTCCCTTCCGGTTTGGACTGTTGCAGGCTCGAGGCTGTTCAGGAGTTGTCTACCACCTGGTGGGGCAGTGTGACAGAGGGGCCGTTGGGGAAGGTGGCTGGCTTGTCCCGCCCCTTCAAGAAGAAGGTCAGCAGCTCCCCCTTTCCCTTCACAAAGATGGGGCCTCGCCTCACAAAGCGGAAGCCGTACTCTCGGAGGATGACTTGGGTTTCTTCTACCACCTGTAGAGGGATGGGGAGCAAGAATGTGGCGTTACTGGGGGAGCCTAGACTGAGGGCGGGTGGGGCTTTGGGTGGTTGGAGCTGAGCACTGATCCATGGGTCCCAGGCAGTACAGGGCCCTCAGCACCCTTCCCAAACCTCCCAAGGCCAAGCCCTTCCTTCCACCCCCGGTGAGCAGCGGGTGGGCAGGAGAGCCCTGGAGTGACTGGCTGGGGGCCTCCTCTCGCCCAGAGACTTCTCTCCTAGGACAGCCACGGTCACCCGGGTGGCAGCACTGTTGCCTGGAAACTGCCACTGCCTGCTCTTGTATCCCTTTGCCCCTTTCGTGGAGCTCTTCTGCCAGACCCCACTGAGACAGATCACAAGGTATCGGAAGGTTCATACCCAGAGGCAGGCCATACGCACCCAGAACTTCAGCCCAGATTTTGTGGATGGGTGGGAGCATTTCCTCCTGCGCTGAGGCTAGCTATTGCAGAGACTCCTTTCCACTCACCCCATGCCTCTGCCTGCGGACTTAACTGTTCGGGGCCAGGGTGGGAGGCGGGCACATGGGAAAGCACTGTTCCGATTCTGTTCCTGTGCCGAGTCTGAGCACGCGCCGGCTCTGCTGCTGGACGTACCTGGATGTTGCCCATGACCCCCGTGGACTCCATCCTGCTGGCTACATTGACCGTATTGCCCCAGATGTCGTAGTGTGGTTTCCGGGCTCCGATGACCCCAGCCAGAACCCCGCCTTTGTTCATGCCTAGGGTGGAGGCATAAAGTTCAGCACAGCCATAGGCCAAACCTTGTCATGAGCCTCAGAAACCAACTCCTCTTTTATAGAATTTGTCACCAGACCTGTACCACAAAGCTCCTAATTATGTAACACATCATTGTCCTCGTTCCACTATGCCTGTATGCTACTGGAGGGTGGCAGTCACGTCTCCTGTTTATCTGTGTGCTTGGCAGTGTCAGCTGCCACCCCCCCATATGCAGATTTACTCGGCATGGTAGTGACCAGTTCTAATACACCTGGTATTTCAAGTCTCCTGTGACCTCGCTCTGGAATGAGACGCCCTCAGTGGAAGAGCAGGTGATCTGAACTCCTTTCAAAGAGCAGGCTGGTCTGGGAAGCCATGCCCTCAGCAGGCACAGAAACCCCTCTGGAAATGGATCACAAACTCACTTCTCGGCCAGGCAGGCCAGGCTTCTGTTGTAAACAGTACGCACAGTATAGCCTGACCATCACATCAGCTGGGTTTTGGTTTAGTCATCTAGAGGAGTCTGGACTAAAGGTCTTTCAGGTCCCCTCACCCTGTGAGTGCGTGAACCTCCCCACCCGAATGCCTCAGGCCTCCTGTCTCTCCTGGTGGGCCGAGCCCCTGCCACAGGGCAGGCCGGCTGGGGGCGCTCACCTATGCGCAGCATGAAGTTATTGAAGGACTGATTGTTGATGTTGGTGAGCGTATCCTTCATGGCCAGTGCAAAGTCGGCCAGGTCAGCCAGGTGCTGCCAGCGTTCTCTCTCAGACTTGTCCTCCTGTGCCAGGGGACCGTGGAGAAAGTGTCAGGGGCCGCTCACCGCAGCAGCCTGCTCTGCTGCCTTCCCTGGCAGTGTTCTGGGGGTGGATTCCCCACAGCTAGATGTTCAAGGCCTGACTTCCCTTCCTCCCACAAAGGAGTCGGCAGCCGCGCTAGCTCCGACTTGCCACTGTGACAGAGTTCACGTAGCAGGTCTAGGCAAAGTCTGGGCAATGGGGGTAGAGGAGACGGATCCGTGAGTCTGACCGCGAGGCGGGCTCCTTCACCTTGGCTGGGCCTGGTCCTTAGGTTTTGTCAAGTTGTCCTTGTTTGGATCCCTCAACTAGGTGATAAGCACTGGAGGGGGTGACCCGCCTTGGACATGTTTCTGTAACCTCATCCATACGATAGAGAGGGCCATGGGATGGTCTTAGAGGTAAAGCAGGATGATGATGTTTTAAGACCAGAGCTTGGGACCAGGGCTCCTACACCCCATTTTCTCTCCTGGTAGCTGAACACAGGTCTAAATTAGCTTAACAAATGAACAGGCTGCCATTGACCAGAGTTCTGAAGGCCACACTTTTTAAGTTTCCCTTGTTAACAATTGCTCTCCAGTTCCTATGAAAGCACAGAGCCTTAGGGGGCCTGGCCACAGAACACAACCATCTTAGGTCTGAGCTGTGAACAGCAGGGGGTGGTGTGTGTGCTATTTCTCTGCTTGCCAGACTTTCTTAATAAACCCTACTATTTATATTTACATGCTGCTGGTGGTATGTGTCTGGGACTCCTTTGCACAGCAGTTCTTGTTTCCCACATGCTAGGTCTGGGCTGCCAATCTCTTGCCTGGGGGCAGAGCCTCGTCTCCTCTCTGGCTATTGGGGTTAGCTACCTTGTTGGAGCTGGCAAAGCCATTAGTGTTGACGTCAGGGGTGACTCCTGAAGCTGCCATGTACGTGCTGCCAATGGTTTTGATCTTGGTGATCACCCGGAACTTGGGATTGTCCAGGAGCTGGGGCCAGGATTCAGAAAAGAATTGTCAGCAGTCAAGGCAGATGAATGACCCAACCCAGTGACAGATGTACCTGTTTACAAGGACCCCACTAAACCCAAGAGACACTTTCCTATCAAAGTTCTTACTTAGTCTACCGCTCATCTGCCACGTGACCCTGGGAGAACTCCCTGACATTCTGGGCCTCAATTTCCACAACCTCAACACTGACATAAAATAAGTCTCCTAGGCGGGCTGCGCGCGTGTGGAAAAGCATTCTCCCTGGTATACAGGTTACCCAATCAATGCTGACTAGCTCTGAATTTGAGGAGAGGGTCCCAGGACAGAGAGGTCTCCAGCTGTTGCTTGGCCAGTCCTTACCCTGTGACCCTGTGGGTGAGTTCCTGGGCTCCCACCTCCCCTCCCCTTCCCCAGCCCAGTAGTTCCAGGTGGCTGCAGAAGTCTGTGTATTGCAGAAGGGGCTTATCTGGGATGATGGAGCCAGTTTCTCTGGCCTCTGCAGCCTATCCTAGGATGTGATGTGGAGTGGGCCGGCTTCATCGCCAGAGTGCGGGGTGGGGACTCACAGAGTCAAAATCCGAGATGATTTCATTGAGGAAACGCAGACACTCGATACCGCCATTGTTGATGCTCTCCTCTGTGTAGAAGTCAGCAAAGTTGGGCAGGGAGGCAAACATGACTCCAATCTCATCATACGTCTGGCTGTACAGCTCCTAAAAAGAGGCAGGGCCAAAGTGCTCAAAGCATGTCTGACTGGATGATGTGCTGGAGAAATGCATCTGTTTTCCACACACGACATGTGTACTCAGCTTTTTGTATTCACACATCAGTCAGATTATCCCAGCCTCTTTTTTTTTTTTTTTTTTTTTTTAAAGAGTCTGGGTCTTGCTATGTTTCCCAGCCTGGAGTGCAGTGGCAATAAACAAGCACGATTAGGTACAATTGAAACGCACTGCGGCCTCAAACACCAGGTATCTGGGACCACAGGCACATGCCACCATGCCCGGCTGTAGATTATCCCAACTCTGAATAATTTAAAAATAGCTCATTGCTACTTTTTTTTTTTTTTCTTGAGAGACAGAGTCTTGTTCTGTCGCCCAGGCTGGAGTAGAGTGGCACAATCTCGATTCACTGCAACCTCCACTTCCAGGTTCAAGTGATTCTCCTGTCTCAGTTTCCCAAGTAGCTGGGACGACAGGTGTGCACCACCACATCCAGTTAATTTTTGTATTTTTAGTAGAGACAGGGGTTTCACTATATGTTGCCCAGGCTGGTCTCAAACTCCTGACCTCAGGTGATCCACCGACCTCGGCCTCCCAGAGTGCTGGGATTACAGGCGTGAGCCACTGTGCCTGGCCACTACTTTGAATAAATTTTAAAACAGCTTCTCTAGTTCCTCTAATAGCCCCAGCTGTGAGGAAGAGGGTACTGTGGAGCTGGGAACCACTTTGGCGAAGTTCACAGGCAACAGAAGGGTGGGCTCTAGCAATAAGTCTTGTCTTCTGACACATGGCCTCAGAGCTGTATGGCCCACGTCACCATGCCTACAGCAGTACCCTTTACAAGAGGCCGGAGAAACTCCTCTTTTGCTTATATTGTGTTTGCTGTTTAGGTTCAGCCCTACCTGGCCCCAGTCCCCTGTCCCTGAGAAGGCCTGGGCCCAGGGGGGTTCCCTGAAACAAAGAACAGATGGAGATGCATGGCCTCATGGTTCCGGGCTGAGGCCACACCCCTCACCTCATCTCTCTTCTTGGACCCCAGGAAATGGCGTGCCACGTGCTCAGGCAACATGTTGGTGACCAAGGCCTCGTTCCAGCGTCGCATCTCGTAGACACGTTCCTTCTGGTCGTGGACCTCAATCTTCCACAAGAAAAGTGTCCGTGCCAGTTTTTCTACCTACAGACACAGACAAGGCGAGGCATGTGCTCTGAGCTGGCCACTGGATAGAAGGATGAAAAACGGGAACAGCCAGGCATTGCTTGAATCTGGGAGGTTGAACAGCCTGTAATCCCAGCACTTTGGGAGGCCGAGGCAGGCGGATCACCTGAGGTCAGGAGTTCAAGACCAGCCTGGTCAATATGGTGAAACCCTGTCCCTACTAAAAATACAAAAATTCACCAGGCATGGTGGCGGGCAACCTGTAATCCCAGCTACTCGGGAGGCTGAGGCAGAAGAATCACTTGAACCCAGGAGGCAGAGGTTGCAGTGAGCCAAGATTGCACCATTAGACTCCAGCCTGGGCGACAGAGTGAGACTCAGTCTCAAAAAAAGAAGAAAAACAGGAACATGAATAGAGGAGCTCCCCTTGGAAAGGCTGGAGGGAAGATGGCTAAATGGCAAGGGAAGTAAGACCCTGCAAGGATTCCCCCTCATCAAAAGGCCACCCAATAGTGCGGTGCAGTTTCCAGCCCCCATAGTTACAGCAGATATCCAGGAGGCCTTCTGGGACCTAATTTCAGCTGCAGGTCTGTCTCGTGGAGGTGGCAGCAGTGGGGATCTCCCAGCTCAGGGGGGAGTCCCCTTTCTAAGCAGGTGCTATTTGGATGAGAAGTGGCTTGGGAAGGCTGTACTTCCCTGGAAAGTCACTAGGGGGCACTTGAGCTAACACTGAGCCGGAAGTACAGAGGTTCTTTCTCCTCCCTCTTTCCTCCCTTTTCCTCTGTTGTGGGGTTGGTGGAGGGGGGCGGTCACTTGTCACCCAGGCTGGAGTGCAGTGGTGTGATCTCAGCTTACTGCAGCCTCAACCTCCCAGATTCAAGCAATCCTCCTGTCTCAACCCCCCAAGTAGCTGGGATTACAGGCACGGGCCACCATGCCTGGCTAATTTTTGTATTTTTTAGTAGAGACAGGGTTTCACCATGTTGCCCAGGCTGGTCTCAGACTCCTGGAATCAACTGGTCCTCCACCTCAGCCTCCCAAAATAAGCCACTGCACCCAGCCTTCTCTTTTCCTTTTAACCCAACAGAAAGTCCATCAGCTCCCTTCCCTTTCTCTCCCGGCTCCGTGGTCAGTTGTGCTAATGTCCCTCAGCGCCATGGGGAGTGCAGGGGCCATGAGCCCCTGGCCTAGGGGATAGAGATTTGATTCAAGATGTTTGTGCCTTCGCTCTGTCCCCTCCCGCCCTCACTCCCATGCTTCCTTCACCATCCTGGAGGGGGTCGGATGGAAGAGGTGAGGCACTGTCTTCCTGTGTGACTGAGGAAGGAGCCTGAATATAGAAAAGGCAGTGGCCTGACCAGGCTCACGTGTGGGGTGGGTAAAGGGAAGCCGCAGTCCTTAGGAGCTTGGGCTCTTAGGTCCCAGGGCTGCTGCTCAGGAGGCCCTGTGGGTTGTGGGCACAGAGCGGGGATCGTGCAGGTGGCACTCACATGGCGGGAGAAGTAGTAGAAGCTCAGCATCATGAGGAACACCATCACCGTCATGGAGTACTTGGAAGGCACCAGGGGCAGCCTGCCGGGCAGAGCGCGTGCAACTGAAAGGGCCTCCCGGAGGGGGCCTGATTCCCTCCGACTAGACGGTGTTGCTTCCTGCCACCCCAGCCCCAGAGCTCACCCCAGCTCCTTAGGCCCTTTCACATCAAGTCGGGCTCCCCCTGGGCAGTAAAGCTTTCTTAACTCACTGGCCTCCTCTCCAACAGCCGGGCAGCCCCTGGCCCCTCCTGGCTACGCCTGGTATTTACATCAGGGCTGCTCCCCAGGTGTTTAAGAAACACTGCATTGCCTGACTGATCACAGAGGTAGCTACGACCATGCAGGAATTTGCAGAAGAGACATCAGTGATGGGATTTCATAGCCACGGGACTGGGGTACAATCTCACCATGGCTTTTTATGTCATTCGTCCATATTTTTATGTGGAGCTGTGGTTAGTTTCCATTACTGTATGGTATTTCGCTACATGAATATACCAGTTATGTATCCATTTCCTGTTGATGTCATTTGGGTTGTTTTCATTTGTTTTGAGGGAGGGGGTATGTCTATTACGAACAGTGCCACCTTGGATATTCTCATACAGATATCCTGGGACATGAGTATGTGCATGAATTTCTCTAAGATACATATATATACACACATATACACACGTCTGCGTGGGCGTGTATGTAGGAGTGGAATTGCTGGGACACAGGTTTATTTTCAGCCTTACTAAATAGATCAAAATATTTTCTAACGTGCCTGTACTAACTCATACTCCCATCAGGAGTGTAAGAGTTACTGCTGTACTTGATACTGTCAGACTTATCTGGACCAGTACATGTGTGATGGTATTTCATTAGGGTGTGACTGGCATTTCCTTGATTACTTGAGTGCCATTTATTAGTGGCCATTTAGAGTTCTTCTTTTGTGAAGGGCTATGCAGGTCTTACCCCTCTTCTATTAGGTCATCTTTTTATTTCTAAACTTTCTTGAAGGTCTCATTCAAGTCACTGAGTCATAAAATTTTAAAACCTTGGCACTGGCAGGGACCTTAGAGAACTTCTGCTTCAGTATCCTCCTCAAGAGATGAAACTGCCACTCATGGAAACTGACCTGCCTGTGACCCACAGAGAATTACTGCCTGCTGCAGGCTCAGAAGCCAGGTCTAAATCCAAAGCGTGTTCCTCCCTCCTCATTTTCCTGCTGCTTGTCTGTCCTGTCAGCCAGTTACATGCAGCTGCCATCCACCTGGCAGTTCCTTCCCTCCTCACTGCACTGCTGCTGCCCTCCAAGCCTCACTGCCCTTCACGCAGAGGCCTGGATGTCCAGGTCCCTATCAGAATCATCCTGCCTCTGCTGCCGCCCTCCTGGAGGAACCCATGCCAGCTCCTCTAACCTGGATGTGCTAGGTCACGTGCCTCCTGGAGGGTGAGATCACAGGGCTTGGGCCTGTTGTATTCCTGTCTCTAGAAGAGGGACTGTGAGGGCAGGCCAGGAGGGGAAGCTGTGGCCCTTACCTGTCAGTGCCGTTGAGCCCAGGGGTGAATCCCTGCATCTTCTCTAAGGTCACCATAGGTAAGCTGCTGGACAGATAACAGCACAGTCAGGCTGCATCTGGGAACAAGAGCCTGATGCCCAGCCAGACACCGGGGTATCCCAAGTCCTCCACTCGGGGACAATGGGAAGAATCTATTCCCGGGTCCTAGCCAACCAGTGATGCGTCTGTGAGCGGCCAGGAACTCTGGCTCTTGAACAAGCCTCTGAGGACCCCTAGTGGCAGAAAGCCACCTCAGCACAGGCCCATGAGCTCAGCTGAGGACTTTGTGGGTGGGAGGAAGGAGACAATACAGATCCCCAGTCGCGCTTCATCTTACTCATGCTCCCGAAAACGCCGGTGGTCGTATTCATCGAAGACGGGGCGCCAGGCGTAGAGGTTGATGGCGGCCACGGCGCCCGCGACGAGCAGCATAAGCGTGAGCTTCACCATGTGGCTGACCTGCACCAGCATGATGGTGGCGATGAGAGACAGCACGGCCACGTAGTTGTAATACTTGGGGTTCTCCAGGCAGCCGCCCTTCGTCTCCATCCCTGCTGTCGCGTTGCTGGGTCCTGTGTAGTACTGGAGACAGCTGAGCTGGAGGCCAGGATGGCAGGAGGGGACACACGTTCAAGAGAACAGCAGGTGCTGGTCACAGAGAGCTGTGCATGGCAATGTGCACTCAGCTGCCACCTCCCAGGGCTCCCCCAGAAACACCGGGAAAGATGGGGAAATTTACTAGGGACGAATCATACGAAAGTTAGTAACTGCAGCTAAGAGCCTTGCTGTTGCCTCATTTGACATTCACAAAAACTCTCGAGTATTTTTAGTACTGTGCCTGTTGTACAGAAAACTCAGGCCAGATTTGCCCAAACACAATTAGCAAGCAGAAAAGCCAGAAGTAGGAGCCAAGTCTTTAGGCTTCAAATCCAACATGTTCTTCCCCACATCACACTGTTGCTTCAGGAGGCACCACGGGGCCATGAGCTCCACTCACAGCCTCCCCGTGATGACAGCTAGTCTCTGCCCAAACCCTTCCACTGGGGGGACACTCTGTCTTCTGGAGTCTTCACTGGTTCTGCTACTGGGCAGATGTGGCCGGGAGAAAGTGTATCCACAATCAGAATCAACCCCACGTTTTTGTAACTTTCACCCACGAGGGCTTGTCTTGCTTGCGTGATTCCTGGCATATCTATATTCTAGCATGAGCAGTTGTTGCACCTCCCTAAGCTTTACTCCTTCATGAGTGACAGCATCTCTAGGTGTCCTGGACCCTGTGCAGTGACAGCATCCCAGTGTCCAGGACCCTGTGCAGTGGTGACCCCCACACCTGGGTGCCAGGTTCTAGGCGTATTGTGACATGCAGGGGGCTTGGGGCTTCCCTTCCCTGGGTAGTGGGCACCAGCAACCCCTGGCCAAGGTAGGCTCTGGAGCCCCTAACTCCTCATTCCAATGGGACTTTTTTTTTTTTTTTTGAGATGGAGTCTCGCTCTGTCGCCCAGGCCAGAGTGCAGTGGTGCGTTCTTGGCTCACCGCGACCTCCACCTCCCAGGTTCAAGCGATTCTCCTGCCTCAGCTGCCCAAGTAACTGGAATTACAGGTGCGTGCCACTGTGCCTGGCTAATTCTTGTATTTTTAGTAGAGATGGGGTTTCACCATGTTGGCCAGGCTGGTCTCGAACTCCTGACCTCAAGTGATCCGCCCGCCTCAGCCTCCCAAAGTGCTGGAATTACAAGCATGAGCCACCGCGCCCAGCCCTCATTGGACCTCTGATTAGCTGCAGCCCTGGAGCTTTTTCACTTATACCACTGCCAGAATAAGTCTCCATGCTGGTTGTATTCCTGTGCTCCAATTGTTAAAATGCAACAATAACATTAAATTAGAAAAAAAGGAAGAGAGTGTATATGGTACTTCGACAATTAGAGGAGGCCGTGACAACTGACAAGAGAACATCGATGACAGCTCCAGGCGTGTAGTGCTCAATACGTGCCCAGTGGTTCTAAACCAATAGATCTGGGCTCCCAACTCCTGTCCCTTCTCCCCAAGAAAGCATTTGGCTGCCCCCTCAGGGAGGAAGAACACACAGGACCAGGACTTAGAACTGCCTCCATTCTGGATTCTGTCACTTCCTGGCTGTGTGACCTAGAGCAAGGGAATTATTATTATTTATTTACTTTTTTGAGACAGAGTCTCACTTTTCACCCAGGTTGGAATGTAGTGGCACAATCTCAGCTCACTGCAACCTCTGCCTCCGGGGTTCAAGCGATTCTCCTGCCTCAGCCTCCCGAGTAGCTGGGATTACAGGTGTGCACCACCATGCCTGGCTAATTTTTGTATTTTTAGTAGAGATGGGGTTTCACCATTTTGCCCAGGCTGGTCTCAAACTCCTGACCTCGTGATGTACTCGCCTCAGCCTCCCAAAGTGCTGGGATTACAGGTGTGAGTCACCGTGCCCAGCTGATTACTCTTTTTGAGCGTTTGTTTCTCCATATGAAACTGCAGATACTAGAACAATTGCTCAGGACTTTCTCACAGATTAAATGAATCAACATACATAAGGCACCTAGCACACACAGGCCTGGGCACATGGAACTGGGCTCTTGGACTCTGGGAGAGGAGTTTCAAGGAAACAAGTCCATCCCAGAGGATCCCTGGATGACAGGGACAAGACTCCTTCCACTAGGCAGGGATGATGTGTTTGGGAACCTAGGAGCCACTCCAAAGCTACATGACAGTGGAGGGACGGATTGAGAAACTGCTCGTGTGACCCAAACAGAAGCCCTTCTCCACTGAGAATAGGGGCGTCCCTTCAACAAGGACAGCAGGAGCTCACCATGTCCACGACATTTGCCATCACCAGGATGAAGATGGCGAGCATGGCCCAGGTGTTCCTGGCCCAGCGGGTCCGGTCAATCCAAGTCGAGAAGGCCACAAGCTTCTTAGGAAAGGCCTAGAAGGAATGGAATTTCAAGGGCCGTGAGCCTTTGCCAGCCCTTTCTCCTGCAGACGTGACTGCCAGCAACTCAGGCTGCTCCCATATTCCAGTTCCAGGAGCCTCAAAAGGGGCTCTGCCTGGGAGTCGCCCGACAGCTGACAAAGGGGCAGAGCTGAGAAGAGGGCATGGGAGTTCTGGCGCAGCGCTGGACCTCCTCCAGGTGCCTGTGCAACAGCACAGCTTCCAGCTCGCAGCCCTCTCCACAGCACATGCGGTGACGAGGTGAGGCCAGGGCAGAGAACAATGTTCAGGGCTGCTGTCTCTGGTCAGCTACTCCTGCCTGTCCTGGCTCCAAGTGACCTGGCGAGCCACCTGTGAGATTCATGTTCCTAAACACTGCTTTACCTTTGTCATTCTGATAAAAAAAACCTCTGCTTGGTACCCCAGTGCCGTACAGGAGGAAGTTTTAATCCTTTTAGTCTGGCTTCTAAGGGCCTTCACAGTCAGGGCCAGCCCACCCTCCAGCTGGCCCTCTAACTGCTTCTCTACCCAGGTTCCTGTGTACCCAGACTCTGCTGTACTCATGTGTGCTGCAGCGCCACGGCCTGCCACAGCCCAGCCACGGCCCAACCAAGGCCCACCATCGGCCAGCCACAGCCTGCCACAGTCCACTATGGCCCAGCACCAGCCCGCCACGGCCTGGTGGCCCAGCCAGAGGGAGTGCTCTGCTGATGGTGAATGAATGGATGGGCAAGTGCCTGGACCATCCTAACAGAAGAGTGTCTGTCTGTCAGGATTTGACAGAAAGAATAACTCCATCACCACCCAGTTTTACAGGGAGTGCCACTCACTTCCAGACGCTTCCAAGCTCAGCAGAAAAGTGCCTCTTACCCGGGGAAAGATGGCAGCCAGGGAGCAGATGGTCAGGATGAGGAGCAGAATCTCACCCACCACGAAGGTCACATAGTTTGTCATTAGCCTGTGACAAAGAGAAGACAATTGGGAGGGGCCAGAGGGGACAGTGAGATGCGGTGAGGGGCTAGGAGGCAGGGGATGGGGGACAAGGGGCAGGGGATGGGGGACAAGGGACAGGGGGCGGGGGACAGGGGGCAGGGGCAGGGGGCAGGGGATGGGAAGGCCTCTCAGCACAACACGAGCCCATGCCTGTACAGCTCCATGCAGTGCCAGGGAATTGCTGCTGCCTGCCGTGCAGAACGGGACAAAGGCCCTGATGAGAGGGGCTGCCAGCTGAGTGCTGGCCTGGGAGCGGCCACTCTCCAGCTGCAGCTGCTGCCTGGGACATTTCCCAGAGAGAGAACAACTCACAGGTGGCCTGGGCACAGCCCAGGATAAACTTGGGCAGGGATCTTAGGAATGCGCCCCGGCCATGTCGCTGTGCTAAAGGGACAGAGCACAGAGCAGCATCGCTCCCTCGCTGCCGGGGGCTGCTAAGAGTCCGCCTATGGCAGCCACCCCCAGCTTCACTGTGGACACACTCTTAACACATCCACCTTAACCCGATGACTCCAGGAAACCTGCCTTCCATACCCTCTGCTCACACCCATCCCCATTTAATCCCTCCCTGGAAAGTGCTCTTGCCAAGAGCCCCAGAAGCCTCCTGGTAGCTAAATCCACGTCCCATTTTCAGTCACCTCTCGCCCCTCCTTGAGACACTTTTCTCATTTGGTTTCTTGAGTCCCTGCTGGTACTTTTCCGTCCCTGCATCTGGACACGCTGCCTTGAGCTCAGCGAGTCTCGTGTTACCGCACAGCCTGCATGCTGGCGACGCCAGGTTCACATCTCCAACCCCACCGGCCCTCTCAACTCCAGATCATGGACTCTGGCCTCCTTGGCTCGTGGGCATTAAAAACTTCACGCATCCCAAACCGAACTCCTGATCTTTGCGTCTGCACTTTCGTCTTGCCACCTCGTCCCCATCTTGGCACCCCCGTCCTGCCAGTTGCTCAGATCAGAAGCCCAGGAGACGTCCTTAACTCCACACTCATGCCCCACAACCAATCTGCCAGCAAATCCTGTCAGTTCTGTCTCCAAAATACATTGAGCATCCATTCGTCAATCCAGAAAATTCAGAATCCAACCACTGATCCTCCTCTCTCCTCAGCCTGGCCTGGTTGCAGTGGCTTGTCTGGGTCACTATCAGGTCTCCTCTGGTCTCACTGCTCCCGCTGTGCTCACTAAGCGCTGTTCTCAGCAGAAGTGAGCCTCTCCGGGCATAGGTCACAACGAGGGACTCCTTTGCTCCCTTGTTCCGGCAGCCTCCTGTGTTAAGAGTGGAATCTGGCGCCCTGCGGTGGCGTCTGAGGCCCCACGTCTCTGAGCTGGACTCCTGCTACTCCTTCCAGTGGCCCCTGTTCCCGCTGCAATGCCTCCTCACCATGCCTCCAGGGGCCAGGCCACTCCAGCCTCAGCACCTCTATCCGAAGCAGGTGTCCCCCAGATAGCAGAAGCCTCACCCCTCACCTGCTTCCGGGCATTACTGAAATATTACTCTGCCAGCAAGGCCTGCTCTGATCATCCCACATCAAAATGCAAACAAAGCAAAGCCCCCGGGCAGCATACCCACTTCCTTCCTTGCCCGCCCTGGATCTGCAGTACTTACTCCTGCATGGATGCGTATTTTACTTGTTTAATTGCTTATGCCTATAGCTTCCCCTGCCAGAACCCAGGTCTCACGAGAGCAGGGGTTTCTGTATGCCGCATCACTGCCATGGCCCCAGCCAGCCCCTGATCGCCAGACACGAAGCAGACAACCAGTCGATACTCATGGAATCAGTGAATTTGAGCCTCACCACAGTCCTGAGTGTCAGCTGGGGCAGGGTTTGTTCTCCTCATTTCACAGAGGAGGAAACAGATGGTGCCGGAGCCTGCAGTGACCTGCACATGGTCACACACCCACAATCTTAGATGGTGTGACCGAGCCCAAGGCTCCCAGCAGGATTACAGTTTGTCAGGAGTAATCCTCTGTGACGGGGAATCCCCGACTGGCCGAGGGGAGAAAGGGAGAACGAGACAGTGGTCATCACCCTCAGACAGGGCTTCACCGGCTGGGGACTCCAGGAGGCCCACCTTGCCCTGGAGGGCCTGCTGCTGTGTTAGAGAGGGGGTCAGTCTGTGCCCAGAGCCTAAAATCTATATCAAGATGAGCCAAGAAAGGGGCCAGGTCAGCCTTGGTGACTGAGGCTGATGCAGTGTCCCCATCTTTGTCCCAAGAATCACTGTGGGCCCATCCAGCCAAGGTCTCCAGCCTTCTGGAGGCCTCTGTTCCTCAGCTCTCTCGATCCTGGCCAGATCCCCATTCTGACACTAGGACTGCTCCAAAACCTGGGGCGACATAAAGGAAGGAAGCCCAGGGTGCCATCTAGCACTCTTGGAGCCCGTGGGACCGTCCCAGTGGGTCAGGGAGCAGAGACAAGGCTTGCTCCCCAATGTGAGGCTCCCGCTGAGATGCCTGCCTCCCGGCACCGCCGCAGCCGAGGAAACCTGTGGCCCTGCCCTCCCTCACCAGGGGTCGATGAGTATCTCGACCAGAGCCGTGCAGAGCAGGACGACGCAGGAGCAGCTGAAGGCAGCCCCACTCTGCTTCTCCTTCTCCACCGAGTAGCGTGTTTCCATCTCAGGGTCCATGAACCGCATGGACAGGAGGAAGGTGTTTCTCTTCTTTACTCTGCAGTGGGAACAAGCCCCATGAATCCCAAATGCCACACCTGCCTCGGCCTAGCAGGGGGGCCGTATTTGGGATGCCCGGTTTCCTGAATCCCTTGTCAGGGCCCGGGAGGAGCGGTGGGCCTGGACGCCTCCGGGTGGCGCTTACACTTGGGCAGACTCTCGCTCCAGCAGGGCCTCGTTGAGCAGCTGGTTGAGCTCGTGCTCGTCTTCGGAGGCGTCCACCACTCGGTCAGCCAGGTCCTGCAGGCGCAGCCTCCGGCGCGGGTTGGGGAATGAGGGGTTGTCAGCCTGTGAGCCAGGGAGGCAGCGTGAGTGGGGCAGATGGGACAGAGTGACAGGGAGGAGCTGAGAAAGACGGAGGTGGAGGAGGAAAGGAACAAAAGAGGGCATACTCGGAGGACCAATCCCTCCAGCTCCATAATCCCTTTCCGGGAAGTCCTCCCCATGCTCCCATGTGGCTCCATGTGGCCTGGGTCTACACCCAACGCTCCAGGCCTTCCTGGCTCCCTGGGCCCCACCAGAGCTCTGCAGGGGCGGTCGCGAATGACAGCATTGTAGGGAGCTCCTGGCTCCCGAGTAGGAGACTTGTAATAGAGACAGCTGCGGGTTGGGACAGTCCTGGCACTTCCTGCTGTGTAGATGTGGGGGCCATATACATCGGCACCCTGGGGACATGAATGGCTCCCAGCTCTAGGGCTTCAGGGAACTATTAAAGGAACTCCCATCTGGCTCATTTGCAAAGGAAGATCTGAGGGGGAAGCGATGGGAGAGAAAAGAATGTTCTCATCACTAGAGGGCTGACGAGGGGCGGGTAGGTGGAGCTGGGGCACCCATTACCATTTTATTCCCAGTTCCAAGGAAGAAGTATCAACTCCAAAAACAGGAATCCTGGCTGTGATGACACAGCCATCAGTCTAAACAATCACTGAGACTGGCACGCTCAATAGCTGAGAGTTGTCTGAACGGGTTCAACAGTGCATCTGGGAGCCACAGTCAAGACTCCCTGGGGCCGGGCGTGGTGACTCACGCCTATCATCCCAGCACTCCGGGAGGCTGAGGTGGGTGGATCACTTGAGGTCAGGAGTTTGAGACCAGACTGGCCAACACAGTAAAATCCTGTCTTTACTAAAAACACAAAAATCAGCCAGGCATGGTGGTGCACGCCTGTAATCCCAGCTACTCGGGAGGCTGAGGCAGGAGAATCACTTGAACCCAGGAGGCAGAGGTTGCAGTGAGCCAAGATCACGCCACTGCACTCCAGCTTGGGCGACAGAGCATGACTCCATCTAAAAAAAAAAAAACTTCCTGGTCTTAAGCATCGGCACAGGTGTGCCACTGGTTGACAGTTTGACCCCAGATAATGTTTCCCCAGCCACATCTTCCTCTTCTGTAAAATCACATGGATGGTCTGTGGCAGCAGCAGGAACCTGTTCCTGAAGCAGATCCGGGAGCAGCGTGGGCCTGGCTAAGGCTCAGGGCCCGAAAAATCACAGGCTGCTAAAGCTGTATCTGTGTCCTCCTTGCTAGTGAGTGCCTTGAGTCTGTACCTCCACTTTCTCTCAAGAAAACTGCAATAAGGAAAAGTTGCTGAATGTTGGGGGACTTGAGAAAACCCTAATTTACCCTAAGCCCCGTCTACCATCTTGTTCTACAGCATCTGCTCTAATGGCACCAGGGCCAGCTCTCCTGTCCCCCTCACACGGTGAGCCTGGCAGCCCCGGCAGGGCAGACACCCCATCTCTGCAGCACTGACCTCCATCAGGAAACATACTCCAGACGCCCTGCAGTCAGGGACCAGTTCTGGGTGCTCCCCAAGAGGCACCCCGCACTCTGGGACAGCATGCTAATTTTCCTCGCCTTTGGGGCTGCGGAAATATCCCATCTTGCATGGAACTTGTTGGGTTTGAACCTAGCCAGAGAGGAGTCCAGGTCTGAAATCTCACTTCCAAAATTGTCTCAGACCCTATAGAATTTTCCATGGAGGTCCTCACTGATCTCAAATCTACAGGATTCCAGGTCACCCCAACATGTAACTGATGAGGAGACAGTAGGGTTTTGTGGGGCTGGAGGGGTGACCTGCCCATGGTTACAATGCTAAGCAGGAGGAGGTCCTGGGTGGTGGCCAGGTCTCCCCAGCATAGGACTCCTGCTGCAGGAATGTATTGCTTCCTGGTGTCTGCCCGCATCTGGCCCCTCAGTGACCCCCTGCCCTAAGCCCTGCACATACCTGGGCATCCTGCTCCTCGGGTTTCTCTGATGTGGACCCGCTGCTGTGGGCACTCCCGTTGGGCTCCTTGGTCTCAATGAGGGCAGGGGAGCTGGACTTTGAGGAAGCTGGTGCTCCATTGGGCAGGGCCTAGAGGAAAGGAGAGCTCAGCCATGATCCGGGGGTGGGATAAGTGGCACAGACAGGGCTGGAAGTGACAAGCGTGTGGGAGGCAGTGGTGGGATTAGAGCAACCGGAGGCCATGGAACTTGCTTGTGGATTGCAAAGTGAGGTGTCAAGGATGACTTCAAACTTTTTGGTCTGAGCATTTTTTTTTATTTTTTATTTTTTGAGACGGAGTCTTGCTCTGTCACCCAGGCTGGAGTGCAGTGGCGAGATCTCGGCTCACTGCAAGCTCCGCCTCCTGGGTTTATGCCATTCTCCTGCCTCAGCCTCCCAAGTAGCTGGGACTACAGGCGCCCACCACCTTGCCCGGCTAGTTTTTTGTATTTTTAGTAGAGACGGGGTTTCACCATGTTAGCCAGGATGGTCTCGATCTCCTGACCTCGTGATCCGCCTGCCTCGGCCTCCCAAAGTGCTGGGATTACAGGCTTGAGCCACCGCACCCGGCCTGATCTGAGCAATTATAAATAAAAGGATGGAACTGCCATTAACTGAGATGGGAAGACCGAGAGAGAGCAGGTTTTGGAGTGGGAAGGCGGACAGGAGCTTTGGACAGGTGGCATTTAAGATGCCTATTATATGTACAAATGGAGGCATACAAGTGGCTGTATGTTGAGTGCAGGAAAGCCACTGGGGCTGGAGATACAAATTTGGGAGGTGTCAGAGAAAGCCTTTAAAATGACACTGGATGAGACTGACATCGAGGCTAGAATGAACAGGGAGTCTATCAGCCACACTCCTGCAGCCTCCCCAGAGTGGGCTTTGCTTTAGCCACAATTAGGCAAAGCCTCAGCCACGGAGCAGTCTCAGATGACACGATTTCCCTGACAGCCACCACGCTCCTTAATTCCAAGTCTTGTTAGATGGACTCCCATACTGGAGGAAAGGGTTTTGACACGAGAGATTACAAAAAATAAAACCACCTCCAGATTCAGCAGGGGATGGTAAAGGGATCAATTTCTGCAACAGCTGCTGTTGGTTTCTTTTTTTTTTTTTTTTTTTTTTTTTTTTTGAGACGGAGGCTCACGCTGTCGCCCAGGCTGGAGTGCAGTGGCGCGATCTCGGCTCACTGCAAGCTCCGCCTCCCGGGTTCCCGCCATTCTCCTGCCTCAGCCTCCTGAGTAGCTGGGACTACAGGCGCCCGCCACCGCGCCCGGCTAATTTTTTGTATTTTTAGTAGAGACGGGGTTTCACTGTGGTCTCGATCTCCTGACCTTGTGAT
Organism: Macaca mulatta; assembly: GCF_049350105.2. NCBI lineage: Eukaryota > Metazoa > Chordata > Mammalia > Primates > Cercopithecidae > Macaca > Macaca mulatta. The sequence goes on along the minus strand of NC_133418.1, from coordinate 100,185,909 downwards.
CCGCCCGCCTCGGCCTCCCAAAGTGCTGGGATTACAGGCTTGAGCCACCGCGCCCGGCCTGCTGTTGGTTTCTAATCAGACTGACAGGAGGTGTTTGGGGGTTGGTGGACAGGCCTGGGGAAGCTGCTGACTGCTTCAGGTCTGTAGATATTCGGGGGGCCCCACACGAAGACCAGACCAGAGGGCAGGCCCATAGGATGCTCTGCTGCGAGATTGTTCAACCCGCAGTATTTGATGTTTGGCCCAAGACAATTCTTCTTCCGATGTGGCCCAGAGAAGCCAAAAGATGGGACACCCCTGCGCTATGACTTCTATCTCATTCCTTCCTCATTTCCCACTCAGGAAACCTTCCTGGCCTTGGTCCTCCTTCCCCATGACCAGTCACCCCACTCCCAGCCTCGTCTGTGAGTCTCTCCCTGAGCATCCGTGTCACTCCGGTGGCTTCACTCACTTCCTCCGTGCAGGAGACTCTGAGCTCCAGCCCAGCTGCTCTCCTGGGCGCCACCAACACACCTCCAGTGCCTCCCTTTTGGATGTGGTCTTGGGATATGCTACAGTCACCTCCATTGCAACTTGCCATGAATTACACTCACCGTCTCCCCCCAGAAACCAGCTATCCCTCAGGAAGGGTGCCAGCCTGCCACTCACCTCTCATAGCCAGCCACCACTGGGTCCTGCAACTCTTCTGCCATCTTTCCTTAATCTCCTCCTCTCCAACCCCCTCATCTGGGGGTGGGGTGGGGAACTCACCGAGCCATTGAGGCCATTCTGGGTGGCTGTTTTCTTCACCTCTGGCTTGGAGGCAATGATGAGGTAGGTTTCAATACCCTTCTCTTCTAGGTAGTCACAGCGGCTGCCCCCATCGCCTGGTTCCACATCAAACTCCCCTTTCAGGCAGTCCATGGTGCTCTGGGAGATGTGCACACGCCTGGATTGCAGAGAGAGAGGCCCTGAGCGCCGGCCGGAGGTGGCCCTCACAACCCCTGGGGACAGTCCACGGACCACAGATGCACTGGCTGCTGCTCGGCCCCGTGTCTCTCGGGCATGTGGGGCAGTGGCCAAGTGGAGGCAGGCGCCAAGTGGAGTATCTGCCACTTGGCGGCCCACTAACTAGTTGTGTGGGCTGTGTGACGCCTACTCCCATCTCAGCCTCAGTGTTGGAGCCACGACACAGGAGTACAATCTTTCTTCAATCTTTGATCCACTGTGAAGTGGATCAAATGTGATAAGGATTTTTTTTTTTTTTAAGACAGTCTTGCCCTGTTGCCCAGGATGGAGTGCAGTGGCGCGATCTCAGCTCACTGCAACCTCCGCCTTCCAGGTTCTAAGCAATTCTCCTGCCTCAGCCTCCAGAGTAGCTGGGATTATAGGTGCACACCATCACGCCTGGCTAATTCTGTATTTTTAGTAGAGATGGGGTTTCTTCATGTTGGTCAGGCTGGTCTCAAACTCTTGACCTCAGGTGATCCACCCGCCTCAAGCCTCCCAAAGGGCTGGGATTACAAGTGTGAGCCACAAGATCCAATTATCCCCCACCTTGCACATTTCTCAGTTGCAACCCCTGCTGCCAAGGGAAAATAAAACCCGTTTCTGAGGAGTTACCACTGAGCGCAAGAATCCTAAATGCCACTGAAGGAAGCTGCCCAGCCCAGGTGGGGAAGGCTGAGCTGATCCTCCCTCAGCCTGGCCCTGCTAAAGGCAGGGCCTCCATTACTCACTGATCCTGTAAAGGAGCTCAAGTAAGACACGTAATCGCACTGCAACCTGCAAAACACTGCCTCTGAGCCCGCCACTGACGACTGCTCATTACTCTCCCTTTGGGGAGACCTGGGCGCTGGCATAAGGAGAGCTGGGGCAGCCCCCTAAGTGGGTAAAGGGTAAAGGAGGACAGGCTACTGCAGGGTCCAGGCAGGAGAAGCCACATCTAACATCAGGCCCAAAGAGGCAGGTGAGAACGGCCTTAGCCAGGGCTGGCGCAGGACAGGAGGAATGCTGTTCCGGGGTGGTGGGGGGACCTTCTCAGAGGCCCCCTGTCCCTCATCAGGGTCACAGCCCTGTGGTATGGAGGGGACGGTCCAGTCCCCGCCCCAGTCCTCACACCTGCCCCCGCGGAAGGGCACTCACCCAGGGATGCCGCCGGCCTCCATCTTGTTGGCTACAGTGACGTCAGTTGACCACACATCGTACTGCCAGCGCTTCTGGCCCAGGACGCCCCCCAGCACGGTGCCCGTGTGCACCCCCACACGCATGTCCACCCCAGTCTTGGTCTTCTCCCGCACATACCTGCCACGGACACACAGAAAGGAGGGTCAGGGCGTGGCCTTCACAAGACAGCCAGCCTGCAAAAGAAATTCATCGTGGGCCTCTTCCCCTCCACGGGAGGGGGCCTGGCAAGGTCCCCACAGCTTTCTGCCTGCACTGAAGTCCAGTAACCCATGGTGTTGGGTGGGGGATAAGGCAGGCCAGGGCCAGCCCAGAGTCAGGCATCACAGGCCAGCAGGACGAGGGCACCAAGCGACTCTCCTCCCTATCCCCACTTCCCGAGGGGCCTCCAGTTTCTTTCTGCTGATTACTCTTTTATTCATTCATGCAGTTAATATTTCACTGAGCGTCAAGTATGTGCCAGGCACGTTCGAGGTGCTGCAGACATAGAGGTGAACAAAATAGCGGTGAGCAGTCCCTTGCCTGAACGTGTCTGACAGGGCAGGGAGAGGATGCTAGAGTTCCTGGACTACCGCCCCTGGGATAAAGGCCACATTGCTTTCTTTCTTTCTTTTTATTTTTTGAGACGGAGTTTCACTCTTGTTGCCCAGGCTGGAGTGCAATGGCTCGATCTCGGCTCACAGCCACCTCTGCCTCCTGGGTTAAAGCCGTTCTGCCTCAGCCTCCAGAGTAGATGGGACTACAGGCATGTGCCACCACACCCGGCTAATTTTGTATTTTTAGTAGAGACGGGGTTTCTCCATGTTGGTCATGACTGGTCTCAAACTCCAGACCTCAGGTGATCCGCCTGCCTTGGCCTCCCAAAGTGCTGGGATTACAGGCGTGAGCCACCGCACCCGGCCAACATTGCTTTCTTTCCAGGGCAATACTAGATGGGATTTAACCTGGAAGACGGTAAAAATGCAAAGCTGCCCCCTCGGAGAAGAGGGTAAAGGGGGGGCAACTTCCAGGACTCCATCTCATGGGGGAGGGGCCTCAGCAGGAGCTTCCCTTTCTGCGTTGGTGCCTGATGTCACCCCGGGTTCCCCAGAGGCTGGAAGTCAACCAGAGGGACTGCCCATCCGAGAGCTGCAAGCGCACTTGGAGCAGGGGCAAGAGGGGGGACAGTGAGCGCAGGAGAGTCTGCCTCCCTCACAGCCTAGGCTGGAGCACAGAGGCTGGGGTGGGCTCCAGCCCCAGCCCTGAGACCCTCTGCCAGGGGCTTACAGTCACTGCACCACAAGATGGAGAGGGCAGTGCCTTCGGGGGTCATGGTGAGAAAACACTGAGGAGAGATGGGGAGCCCCTGTGGGGGTCCTAGCAAGTGTGAGGAAGCGTGAGGAATTTCACAACTGCAACTTCCAGTATAAAGGGAATATGTGGACTAAGGCTGGAAAAGCGGGCCCCACAGGCTGGGGGAGGCTTACAGTTCCCCTGGGCTGTGAGGAAGGTAAGCCACGTCCCAGCTTCCAGAGCAGGGGCCTGTGCCACCCATCAACTGGCGCCGTGTCCCAGCAGGGCACAGTCTTTGCCTCCAGCCGATCCCCACCCAGGGGCTGTGGCCAGCGCAAAAGACCTGCTTCTCCCAGGGTTGGGCCCCTTGCTCTGGGAGCCTCCCTCCCAGAGGCACCCCACTTACGAGATGGCCTCCACCATGGCGAGCCCCATGAGGATGGAGCAGACGGCGTGGTCCTCCCGGTAGTCAGGCAGGCCGCAGATGCAGTAGTAGCAGTCGCCCAGGATCTTAATCCGCAGCTGGTGGTATTTCTGAAAGGGGAGGGCCTGGCCTATGCTCCAGCCCCTCAGCAGTGCGGGAGGAGTGGCCAAGAAAGCAGAGGAAGGACAGAGGGAGAAAATCACGGGGCCGGGGATGGTGGCCAGGCACAGGCCATGAGGGCAGGCCCCGCCGGAGACCCAGGCGGGACCAGGGACTTACAGCTGCCAGCTTGTCAAAGCGGGCAAAGAGCTCGTTGAGCAGCTTCACGAGCTCCTGGGCACTGCAGGCAGAAGACAGCTGGGTAAAGCCCACGATGTCGGCAAAGAGGATGCTGCATGAGGAACGAACCGTGGGGGTGAGGCTCTAGGCAGCGAGGTGTGCCCGCTCCCTCTCCAACCCGCAGGGCGGCCAGGATCAGGGTGGGAGAAGGTCTTCCCTCACCCCCTCCAGGGCAGTGAGACCCTGGCCCTTCCAGGTAAAGTCAGGGCTCTGACCTTGCACTTGTCCTAGTGGACCTCCCCCTGCAGGCATCCCTCCCTGTGGTGCCTGGGGACCACCCCACACTGCCCCCTCCTGCCCGGGCTGAACTCATCCTTCTTCCTAGAATCAGAGGTCAGGGCTCTAGCCCCAGTGCTGGCCCCGAACAGCTGGGTGACCTCACAGGAGTCCCTTCCCCACTCTGGGTGATGTCTGTTCTATGATGGGGTTGGACCAGGCAGCCTAGAACACACTGTAGCTTAAACACCTGCCGGCAGCTTCTCCCGCCGGGTTGATGAGTGCCGTGGGGAGCCTCGCTTCTGGTCCCTGGAAAACCTCTCGAAGCCCACAGCACCTAGTGGGTCCTACAAAGACGCAGCCTCCACGGCCTGCTCTGTCATCAGAGCCCGCACCCCGGGCCGGCGTACCTGACGTTCTCATGGCGGTACATGTACATGGTGTTGAACTGCTGCTGGTCCTTCTGGCTCTCGTCTTTCTTCATGTCTTTCAGCATCTCGTCAGCCACGTGCTTGGGCAGGATGGAAAGCATGAGGTTCTCCTGTGAGGGACAGGAGAGGGTCAGAGGCAACGGTAGGGCCTGCTAGGGGCAAGTTCAGATATTTCTTGGAAGAAACGCCCCGATCCTGGCAAGAAACATGAGCCGGGAACCACGCTGCCCTCCAGAGAGACCTCACAGACCTGCCTCGGGAACAGCTAGGGGTCTGGGACAGGCAGCTTCTGGCCCTGACAAGGCTGAGGGTGGCAATGGCCCCTTCAGAGCAACTGAGGGGAGCCAGAAACGCAGTGAAGCATCCTAAATGTGGCTCTGTGCTCAGCATCCTCGTGCCACAAGAAGCGCAACAGTCCTGCGTGGGCTGCTGTACCGTGAGCGCTCCCGGTAGGAGCCCTGTGGGGTCACCTCAGCCACCCGCCGTGGCTGCACAGAGCCATCGCTCACGAAATTCTGCTTTGACCCGATCAAAGACTGACAGCAGACCAGGCACCACACAAGGTGCCAGCAACACAAAACCAGCAAGATCGTCCACCTCAGAGAGCGGAGGATCACACCGGGACACAGGTAAGCATGCCCAGTGCAGCATGGCAAGTTCTGTGCCCAGAAAGAGAGCAGAGGACTGCGCAAGAGAGAAGCGGGGGCTGAGGTCGGCTGGGGAGGAGGCATCAAGGAAGCCTTCCTGGAGGAGCCTTGGCCGAGCCCAAGACACCACGCTGAGGTCACTCCTGTCGGAGGCAGCCATGTACACAAAGTCACAGACACACGCAAAGCACACCAGGGTCCTTCAGGGATTTCCATGGAGGTAAAAACAAATATGGCTTGAGAGCTGGGCAGGGTTTAGATCAGGGTCAGCAAACTGTGGCCTGTGGGCTCAAGCTGACTGCTGCTGTCTTTCTTTTTTTTTTATACAGGGTCTTGCTCTGTTGCCCAGGCTGGCGTGCAGTGGTACAAACATGGCTCACTGCCGCCTCAACGTCCTGGGCTCAAGTGATCCTCCCACCTCAACCTCCCAAGTAGCTTGGAGTACAGGCATGTATCGCCACACCCAGCTAATTTTTACATTTTTTGTAGAGACAGGGTCTTGCCACGTTGCCTAAGCTGGTCTTGGACTCCTGCGCTCAAGCCATCCTCTCTGTTTCCATCAAGTTTTCCTGGCACCCAGCCATGCTCATCGGTTGATATATTGTCTCTGGCTGCTTTAACACTCCAGTGGCAGAGTGGGGTAGAATTGACAGAGATCGCGTGGCCCACAGAGCCAAAAGTATTTACTGTGTGGCTCTTGTCAGAAGAGGTCCATGGCTTGAGTGGCACCGGTCTCTGGAACGGGGAACAGAGGAGGAGTGGCAGATGTGAGGGCAAAGACAGGGTTTGGTTCTGAGGCGCCGCAGGGCCTCTGTGCGGGCACCTGCAGGCAGCGCTCAGGAGAGTGGGCTGAACCGTCTGCCCTGGAAGCCATGGGTTGGATGATCAGTAGCGAGAGAAAACCAGGGACAGAACGTGGTGCTGCGGAGGCAAAGCCAGGGGCAGGAGGCCCAGCAGGGAGCCGGTCAAGAGGGCAGCACTGCCCCCGTCCCCGAGGGGAGGACGGTGATGATGGCGTCTGGTGAAGGATGGTGGGGGGCACTTGGGGGAGAACCCCAAGTTGAGGTTTTGCAGGATGGAAACTGTAAAAGGCCAAGGGGCATGAGAACTGGCTCATGGCGGGGACGCAACTAAAGAAAGTGTGTCCAGAGAAGGGTCAAGATACCAATGAAACCACAGCAGGCACAGGCAGAGGCCAGGGAACTGGAGGCAGAGATGTGGCTGGAGGACAGGTGGCCACTGACCCTCAGGGTGGAGGGCTTCGGGGTGGCTAGGCCCGTGTTGCCATGGGGTCGGCTGCTGAAAGGCGAGGAGCGCGTGGGCAGGGACTCAGGATGCCCAGGAGCTCCGTATCTAGAGTGCAGATCCCAGACATTACCACCCTGGTCCAGAGTGGCCAGAAAACCTAGAACCAGTGGCTTGGTCCTCAGCAATCAGGGCCTGACTGGATGGCTGCAGATCCCAGGTCACAGGGGCAGCAGCCAGGGACTTCGCCTCCTGACAAGGTCTGGGCAGGGGAGCAGGCCCCACCGCTCCAGCTCTGCTGAGTTCAGGGGTCCCTGAGGCCCGAGAGAAGTCAGCTCATCCTGCATGTCAGATGCGCCTGCTCTGGAGCAGGAGGAGGTGGTGAAGGCTCAACTCCACTCCTCTGGGCAGAGCTGCCAAGTGGTCCCCAGAGTCTGCTGTTGTACTCGGGCCCTCAGCACCTAATAAACCAGAGGCCTCCCTTGGGAGAATCAGCTCTGCTATAGGTCCCCGTCGTCTACACTCTGTAGCTTCATGGGGAGAATTTATCACCTTTCTTACAGGAAATCACACCATTAGGACAACGGGAGCATGCCCGGCAGGCACTGGCCCCTGCCTGAAGCGGTTACAGTGGTTTTGCTCTTTGATATGGTTTGGCTGTGTCCCTACCCAAATCTCAACTCGAATCGTATCTCCCAGAATTCCCACGTGTTGTGGGAGGGACCCAGAGGGAGGTAATTGAATCACGGGGGGCCAGTCTTTCCCGTGCTCTTCTTGTGATAGTGAGTAAGTCTCACGAGATCTGATGGGTTTATCAGGAGTTTCTGCTTTTGCTTTTTGCTCATTTTCTTTTGCTGCCACCATGTAAGAAGTGCCTTTCGCCTCCCGCCATGATTCTGAGGCCTCCTCAGCCATGTAACTGTAAGTCCAATTAAACCTCTTTTTCTTCCCAGTCTCAGGTATGTCTTTATCAGCAGCATGAATATGAACTAATACAGTAAATTGGTACCAGTCGAGTGGCACGTTGCTGAAAAGATACCCAAAAATGTGGAAGTGACTTTGGAACTGGGTAACAGGCAGAGGTCGAAACAGTTTGGAGGGCTCAGAAGACAGGAAACTGTGGGAAAGTCTGGAACCTCCCAGAGACTTGGTGAATGGCTTTGACAGAAAAGCCGATAGTGATATGAACAATAAGGTCCGGGCTGAGGTGGTCTCAGATGGAGATGAGGAACTTGTTGGGAACTGGAGTAAAGGTGACTGTTACATTTTAGCAAAGAGACTGGCGGCATTTTGCCCCTGCCCTAGAGATTTGTGGAACTTTGAACTTGAGAGATGACTAGGGTATCTGGTGGAAGAAATTTCTAAGCAGCAAAGCATTCAAAATGTGACTTGGGTGCTATTAATGGCATTCGTTTTAAAACGGAAACAGCATAAAAATTTGGAAAATTTGCAGCCTGACTATGCGACAGAAAAGGAAATCTCATTTTCTGAGAATTCAAGCTGGCTGCAGAAATTTGTGTAAGTAACGAAGAGCTGAAAGTTAATCACCAAGAAAATGTGGAAAATGTCTCCAGGGCACGACAGTCACCTTTGCAGCAGCCCCTCCCATCACAGGCCCTGAGGTTTAAGAGGAAAAAGTAGTTTCGTGGGCCAGGACCAGGGTGCCCGTGCTGTGTGCAGCCTAGGGACTTGGTGCCCTGTGTCCCAGCCACTCCAGCCATGACCGAAAGGGGCCAATGCAGAGCTTGGGTTGTGGCTTCGGAGGGTGCAAGCCCCAAGCCTTGGCAGCTTCCACGTGATGTTGAGCCTGTGGGCACACAGAAGTCAAGAATTAAGATTTGGGGAACCTCTGCCTAGATTTCAGAAGATATATGGAGATGCCCAAGGAAAAGTTTGCTGCAAGGGCAAGGCCCTCATGGAGAACCCCTGCTAGGGCAGTGTGGAAGGGAAATGTGGAGTCGGAGCCACCACACAGAGTCCCTACTGTGGCACTGCCCAGTGGAGCTGTGAGAAGATGGCCACCGTCTTCAGAGCCCAGAATGGTAGATCTACTGACAGCTTGCACCATGCGCCTGGAAAAGCTGCAGACCCTCAACGCCAGCCTGTGAAAGCAGCTGTGAGGGGAGGCTGTACCCTGCGAAGCCACAGGGGCAGAGCTGCCCAAGACCACAGGAACCCGCCTCTTACCTCAGCATGACCTGGATGTGAGAACTGGAGTCACAGGAGATCATTTTGGAGCTTTAAAATTTGAGCTCCAAAGAAGCCCCACTGGATTTCGAACTTGCATGGGGCCTGTAACCCCTTTGTTCTGGCCAATTTCTCCCATTTGGAATGGCTGTATTTACCCAATATCTATACCCCCATGTAGGCTGGGAGGGAGGCCAGCACAGCGCTGTGACGTTCTTAAACCTCGCGTTCTACATCCCTCCCTGCCCACACACCTGACCGCACACCTGGCCTGTGTGCTGTGTGGGCTGTGGCTGCAGAAGTAGCTCTTCTGAGAAGTTATCCCCCCAAATCCAACAGAAGTAAAGATATACGTAGAAGATGATCTGCATTGCAGTTTGACTTAACACTTGTGGAAAAACTGTAAGTCACCCAAATACCCAGTAAACGGCTAATTAAAATGACACATCCTCTGGATGGAAGATTCTACAACCTTAAGAATGACCATAATGAAACAACAGTACTGTTTATCATGGCAACAATAAAGTACAGAGAGAAGAGCAGGGCAAAATTGTGTTCTGTGAAGCTGACACCAGGATCATTGTGTGCATAGAAATAAAGGCAGAAGGCTATATGCAAAGAAAAAAGGCTCATTTAACTTGGAAGACCGAATTAAGAGAAAATTTGAAACGTTTTTTCAAAGTTGCTATAGGGTGCTGGTGGTGGTTCTTTTTAAAAATACTTTTTTAAACTGGAATAAACATGGAACTTCCTGTTGCCTCCAGCTGTGATCCTATCCCTGACCTAGGCTTCTCTGGAAGGACCATAGTTTTCTTAGAAAGGGAACATCCTTCAAGGCCTTTGGGCTTGGCTCCCGATTTCCTAGTCAGCTTGGACATAACCTGAGAAGGGGGAACCTATGGCCATGCCCGAACCAAGGAGACCCACAGCCAAAACGGGGGTGGGGGAAGGCAGTGGCCCTCCTAGGGAGCCAAATGACAGAACGGTCACCCTGCGCTGGCTTCACTCTGTAGCTCTCATGAACACAGCACCCCACCAGGTGATAGACACTATCCATCCAGTCAAAATCATCCCTCTCCTTTGCTAAAACTTCTGTATCAACCCTGTATTATCATATATATGCAATATTGTCTCAATTTTGCATATGACAAAACCTAGGCACAGAGAGATGAAGTTGTCTGTTACACATCCCGAAGGGTTAGTGGCAGACCCTGAACCCAGGGCTCTGAGACCCTGGAATGGGTGAGTTTTTGTGCTTTTCCCACCCCAGTTATCTCATCTGCTTTAATGTTGTTCTGCTACAGATGTGAAGGTCCCCCCAGTGCCCAGGAGCATCGGTTAAAACCTTTCCAATAGTCCCATAGACTGTTCTTTTAAATAAACATAGAAATGTATCCCTCTGGTCTTAAGGCTTAAAACTTCTATTTATCTGAGTTCCTTCCTCAGGAAAGGACCTTCAGGCCTCTCAAATGAAGTATTGAATAACTGAAACTCACCAACCAGATCACCACATCCAGATAATGAGACTCAGGACCCCTCATTCCTAGTGTATCCCACATTGTTCCATGTTTTCCCTGCCGTGTAAACCCCGGATTGAGTAAGTCAGAGATGGATTCGGGACTGAGCTCCCATCTCCCCTACCGCAGCAGCCGATTAAAGCCTTATTCCTTGGCAATAATTGCTGTCACAGTGATTGGCTTTCTGTGCAAGCAGCAGGACCCAGACTGAAGTCCTGGTGTTTTGTAACACAGAGAGGCCCCGACAGTGCGGGTCTGGCTCTGGACACCCTCCCCAGGGCTCCATGCTGCCCCAGCCTTGGGAATCAGGCAGCCCCTCCCAGTGGGTCCTCCTCACAGAAATGGCCCTGCGGCTGCCTCGGGGGGAACTTGCAACAGCCTCTGATGTGTCTCCCAGCACCCTGATCTGCTCCTCCTCTGCAATCCACTGTCCCCATGGCATCTGATGCCCTCAAAGACATCCAGTGGCTGCCACTGCAGACACCAGGCAGGGGTGGGGGGTACAGAGGCAGTAGTGGTGGCAGCTCCTGGAATCCTCCCTGGGACCCACATTGAGCAAAGAGGAGGAGGGGGGGGAGGGGGGAGGGGGGAGGGGAGGGGGAGGGGAGGGGGAGGGGAGGGGGAGGGGAGGGGGAGGGGAGGGGGAGGGGAGGGGGAGGGGAGGGGGAGGGGAGGGGGAGGGGAGGGGGAGGGGAGGGGGAGGGGAGGGGGGAGGGGAGGGGGAGGGGAGGGGGAGGGGAGGGGGAGGGGAGGGGGAGGGGAGGGGGAGGGGAGGGGGAGGGGAGGGGGAGGGGAGGGGGGAGAGGAGGGGGGAGGGGGGAATGAGGGGGGGGAGGGGGGAGGGGAGGGGGGAGGGGGGAGGGGAGGAGGGGGAGGGGGGGAGGGGGGAGGGGATGAGGGGGAGGGGGGAGGGGGATGAGGGGGAGGGGGGAGGGGGATGAGGGGGAGGGGGGAGGGGGGAGGGGGGAGGGGGGAGGGGAGGAGGGGGAGGGGGGAGGAGGAGGAAAAGGAGGGTGCTGCCTCCATGGCTCCATCCCCACCCTGTGGCCTAAGGACACTGGTGGGTCACCCATCCTCCCTGGCCTCACTGCCCCACGCTGCTCCTCACAGGCCAAGGAGAGGAGAGGCCCATGTGGCAAAGCCCTGTCTCAGAGCATGCATGAGTGGCTACCGTGTACTCAGAAAGTACCTAACTGGGCTGAATGTGAGGGGCCTGAATCTAGGACAGCCCTGGACCTCGACAGAGGCCTGCTGCTCCCCAACGCCCACAGGAGGCCCCTGCTTGCCTCTCCATGCGCCAGGAGCCGCTGCCCAAGGACCCGAGCTGCTGACGCCCATGGAAACTCACGTAGCCCTTGTCACTGCCACACGAAGTGGCCAAGCCTGTGCGGGGGGCGCAGCCCTGGTTCAGCTGAGCCCATCGCCAGGACTTCAGGCTGCCCTACCCAGAGTGTGGCTGGTGGGGCTGTGGCCTCAGCATTACCCATGCTCATCAGGGTGGGGAAGCCACGGACCTTGAGGTACATGCATGCACTTGAAGCTTGCAAAGTGTCTGTTGAGGAACAAGATTTGAAGGAAAAGAAATTTAGGGGAAAGGAGCAGCTGCAGGGTGCGCATGCGTGTGTGCATGTGTGGAGGGGTGTTATTTGTACAACATTCTTAAGAGTCTACCTACTAAAGGCACTGCCTCCAGCCATATCAAAGTAGGAGGCAAAACCTGCAACCGAGGACTGGTGGGGTAAGGAAGCAGCAGAAAACATGACCCTCAAAGCCAGTGCAACGCGCTTTGAGGTAGAAATGGCTGTGCGCCTCAGGACACGACGTGCGGTGACCTCGCCCCGTTCCCGAAGCCCAGGGATGGCACAGGACCCCACTGTGAGGAGCTGCCGCAGGGGAAGGTGCAGCGGGGCAGTGCCCAGGGGGCAAGGGTTACTTGGCAGCTTCCATATTCTTTGTATGTTTTCTTTTCCTGTAATCCTTTTTTATTGTTACAATTGTTTTATAGTGTGATTTTCAGAACTTTATTGAAACGTGCCCCATCTTTTTCTTTTTGAGACAGAGTCACTCTGTCACCCAGGCTGGAGTGCAATGGCGCAATCTCGGCTCACTGCAACCTCCACCTCCCAAGTTCAAGTGATTTCTTGCCTCAGCCTCCCGAGTAGGTGGGACTACAGGTGCCCACCACCACACCCAGCTAATTTTTATATTTTTAGTAGAGACAGGGTTTCACCATGTTGGCCAGGCTGGTCCAAAACTCCTGACCTCAGGTGATCTGCCCACCTTGGTCTCCCAAAGTGCTGGGATTACAGGCGTGAGCCACATGCCCGGCCACTGTGCCCCACCTCTTGAAAGCTCCTGGCACTGGACATTCCATCGCTATTCAATGCCCATCACTGAACATCACTATTCATACACACTGAAAAAGTATATACTGAACCTGTATATACAATGAATATAGCCATTGAATAAGGATATATAATAATCAGTACACAATTGAATGGTGATATTCATCATGGTATGAATTCTTGTGATCAATTTCAGGCCGCTTTGGTGTTGTCTCTCCTTTATAAAAATTACTTGAGGACACAAAGGCCACTTCTCCCAGGACTGCACTTGTTCAGCCTGTGGCGTCTTGAAGCTGTGGCCTGTGGTGGCTTCGCTCTTGGACTGTGACTTTCGGTTGGGGAGGTGGCCGGGTTCCAGAGAACCGGACTGTGGAAAAAGGGCCCTTCCTTCATTTGAAGCTTTTTATCTGATGGCCTGGACTAAACAGAGGAGTATCCGTTGAGGTAAGATAGTAATGACTAATCCCAAAGGTGGCTTTGCTGAAGAAACAAAGCATGTTTAAAATCAGAACATCTGTCAGAGAAGCGGCCACATCACCCCTGGGTTTTGGGGGGTAGAGCAAAGCTTACTGGTCCGGGGTTTGGCTGCAAAGGCCCCCATGCCCTGGGCAGGCACTTCACCCTGGGGGCTTCATTCCTCATCTATAAAATGGGTGTCTCAGCCGGGCGCGGTAGCTCACGCCTGTAATCCCAGCACTTTGGGAGGCCGAGACAGGCCGATCACGAGGTCAGGAAATTGAGACCATCCTGGTTAACACGGTGAAACCCTGTCTCTACTAAAAATACAAAAGAATTAGCCGGGCGTGGTGGCAGGTGCCTGTAGTCCCTGCTACTCGGGAGGCTGAGGCAGGAGAATGGCGTGAACCCAGGAGGCGGAGTTTGCAGTGAGCCAACATCGCGCCACTGCACTCCAGCCTGGGCAACAGAGCGAGACTTCGTCTCAAAAAAAAAAAAAAAAAAAAAAAAGGGTGTCTCTTAGGCCTCTTTGTTTAAAGTGTAAATCCTTCCAGAAGACAAACTTCTCAGAAGATACAGAGGATGTATTTAGAAATGTGTGGCCAGTGTGTCACTAGGACAAGTGGCTCATGTGGTTTTTGCTCTGCTGAAATCTGGTGCAACATACAGGATGAAATTCAAAAGGGATAGAGGTCATAGTCTCTACTTGAGTCCCCAAAACCAACTGCAGGAGAACACAATGGGAGAGGCACAGTGTACCAATATTGCGGGGGGTAAAGCGGAGACATCTACCATTTGAGATGCTGTTAGATTTAAAATGAATTCCCAGGCCGGGCATGGTGGCTCATGCCTGTAATCTCAGCACTTTGGGAGGCTGAGGTGGGTGGATCACTTAAGGTCAGGAGTTTAAGACCAGCCCGGGCCACATGGTGAAACCCCATCCTTACTAAAAATTCAAAAATTAGCAGGGCGTGGTGGCGGGCACCTGTAATACCAGCTACTCAGGAGGCTGAAACACAAGAATCGCTGGAACCCGGGAGAGAGAGGCTGCAGTGAACTGAGATCGCACCACTGCCTGATCTAGCCTGGGTGACAGAGCAAGACTCCATCCCTAAAAAAATAAAACGAATTCCCAGCATAAAGTAGCTGCCTGAACAAGCCCCTTGGCTCTGGGCTGTGTCACAGAAAATAAGGGCCCCGGTCCAGCTCAACCAGGCTGTGTCCTTAGCCCCACGTCCTCCTACCCACTTCTTAGGAAGCTGTCTTTAAGTCCGAGGAAAGCTGCTGTGTAGAAAAGGGACAAGACTTGCTTTGGAGGCCCCAAGAGAGAAAGCTAATGAGGAAAGGCTGCTGGGGAACAGGGTGCTGCTGTCAGAGAAGGAAGAATTTTTAGAGTCAAACAGTTCAAAGAATGTGCTGCCCTGAGAGGTGGTAAACTCCCATTCCCAGAAACAGAGAGGACCATGGGAGGAGCCGAGCACGGGTGGAAGGCTGGCCCGGAGGAGGGGGGTGTGACCAACCCTGGGGGTTGAGGCCTGGGTGCCGAGATGTGGCTCTGCATAGAGAGGAAGGAGGGTAAAGTCTTCAGGCTCTTCAGGCCTCAAGTCCTTGATGGTTATCCTAAAAATACAGCATGGTAATAAAAGTCAAGGCCCTGACCCTCTCTGGGAAAAGAATCAACATCCAGAGAAAAAACAAGCCTTGAAAGTTCCTAGTAGGTTTCCTGGGTAAAGCAAGAACCTGCCCAGATCCTGGGAAGAAGCAACCAGGCCTGCCCTGGGCAATGTGCAGGCCTGCGGTGGGGTGGAGGGTGGAGAAGGACCGGGGCAAGATGCCGGGCCTGCTGGGCTGGGATCTCAGCCGAAAGCAGAGTTGTTGAGTTTCTCAGGTGGGCTGTGAGCCCCACCACCCCAGGGCAATCTGTCGGCATGGCCTCCACAGGGCTCCGAGAAGGAACCACCCAAGCCCCCTTCTACTCAGGGGTGACTCCTGGCAGGCCTTGGTTCGCCCTGGCTTAGGGCTGAGGTGGAAGGAAGCGGCCAGGACTGTTCGGGGCATCTGAGCTGTTACAGCTTCGGCTCTGATGAGGCATTCAGGAGTTAATTACAGCAAGGAGGCCAGGAGGGATTTGGATAAATGAGGTTGGCTGGTGAGAAGCTAAGTTTCTACAACATCCTTGTAAGAGGGAGACAGGTTGAGAGAGACCCACAGTGCTCAGGTGGCTGGGAGTGTGAATGTGGAGTGTGTTTATGTGTCCATGTGCGAGCGCTTGCACATGTACACACATGCATCTGCATGTACGTGTCTACTGTCTAGTGTCTGCATGAGGCATGTATATGAAGTCTGCTTGTCTGTAGGGTAGGTGTGTCCGTGTGTATTCACGTGTCATAAATTCACGTGTGCTTGAGTACACACAATAAATACATGTCACTGTAACCCATCACAGGCTGTGAGCATACCCACAGATGTTTCACAAACCAGTCTGTCTTGGTCCCAATTAATCCAGATTCTTAGAGTGTCCAGCCAATTTGGAAGCCAAAAAGTCACTGCACCCCACCAGGGTATCCATCATGGCCTGATTACCCAAGCAGAGGTGGCTGTGGGAGGCAGGGAATGAAGAGAAGGACCGGGCCTAGTAACTTTGGGAGGCCAGAGCCCAAACAGCTCACCTCTCCCTAATGAGGGGACGAAGGACCACACTGTGTGAAATCTGGAACCTCCAATACTGCTGCCATTTAGACTAGGGGGCCCATGTGTGCTGCCCCTGCCCAAGAGATATGTTCACCACCTCAGTCACTCGAAGAACAGTCACTGGTCATCAATGCATGTCCCTGAGCTAAATGCTGGGAAGGTCAAAGGTAAACAGTACTCCAAAGAGCTTGAATGGGTGGGGCAATGGTCACATGGGGACAGACTCATCTCCCAGGGCCAGAGTTCTTCAGTCTTCAGCCAAATGCTGTGGGAATGTAGAGGAGGGAGGAGCTGCCTAACTTTAAAAGTCAGCATATTTGGAAACAAGACCTCCAGCATGAGAACAGGCACCAGGCCAGTGTCCCCAGAGTCCCCAGATCAACAGGCCCCAAGAGAAGCAGGGCCATATTTAATCTCAGTGTTGGCGGAGCCAGACTAACGAGCCAACAGGCCATGTCATCTGGAACAGTGAGGGAAATCACAGAGCTCTTACCCTGCCAGAGCGGGAGAGGGGACGCTGAACACGTGGGACTTCGGGTCACTGGCCTGGCCTCCTGTGCAGTCCCCAGAGACAGGGGCCACCGTGTGGGCCAAGGTGACTGCAGTCTCAGGAGACAGCCCACTGGGCCCAAAGATGGCCACGTGTGTGGTACCTGGAGCCCTCACCATGAGTATCTGGCAAAGAGCAGGTACTCCTTAGAGGTTTGATGAGTTAACGAGCTGTCAATTAGGAGACCTGGCCCAAGGGGCAAGCCACCATCCTCTAGGATGGCACTAATAGAACTTCCTGCAACCACAGAAATGTTCTGTATCTTTGCTGTCCAATATGACAGCCACCAGCCACATTTAGCTATTGAGTGCATGAAATGTGGCTAGTGCTACTGAAAGTGACTTAAAATTTAATTAAATTTAATTAATTTAAATAGCCACATATGACAAGTGGCTACCATATTTCTACCTAGTGCAGTTCTAGAACACTGTCGTCACAAGTGCTGTGCCAACTCTGATGGGCAGAGAGCAGCTGCCTGGAGCCTTGTGTTGAGAAGGACGCAGAGGGTTCGTATCTGTGATTGGCGGGAAGTGCGCTTGCAATGTCTGGCACAGAAGCAAACACCACCTGCTTCTGTCCTTGACCCAGATGCAGCAACTCAGTACCACCCCGGGCATAAAGGCCCAAGAAAATTAAATTAAACAGACAAAATTTCCACCTTTACCCGTGGCACTCCCTAAACTCCTTCCTCTGCTTTTTCTCCACAGCCCTTCCTAGCTCCTGACATAGCACATACTCATCTGTTTAATGTGTGTTGCCCGCACTAGAATCTGTTCTGCTCACAACTGTATCCCCAGTACCTAGAAAAGTGCCTGAAATACTTGTGGTCTGAATGGTTTTGTTTGTTTTTGAGACAGGGTCCCACTGTCTCCCAGGCGGGAGTGCTGAAGTACAATCACAGCTCACTGCGCCTTGATCTTGCTGGGCTCAGGTGATCCTCCTGCCTCAGCCTCCCAAGCAGCTGAGACTACAGGTGCACACCACCACCAAGCCTGGTTATATATTTTTAAGTTTTTTGTACAGATAAGGTCTTGCCACGTCTGGTGTTGGACTCTGGGCTCAAGAGGAGGTAAGTACTTAGCTCAGTGACCTAGCTAGAATGTGAATGCAAGTCTTACTCGCAGCCTTTGTTGCCAGATCGTTCCATTTTCTAAGCGAGTCAAAAATCCAGGTTTTTATCTAGAATGTACAAATGTTTAAGTAATAGAAAATGTTAACACTCTGGGAAGGTCAAACAAAACAGATACCCACAGGCCAGCTACGGTCCAAGGACTACCTAACTGATTCTTCCTGTAAGCAGATCTCCCACACAGAGCCAGGAGGAAGTGCCAGCTAGTAAATGAGAGATCTCATATTAAACGGAATAATAAACTGAAAACACCATCTAGGGCCTGGCACAAAGTAAACGTTCAATAAAACTACACTTATTACTAACAAAACTTCATTCTTAGAGCCAGATAAATATAAAATGCGCCACAACACTGGCCACAATGGACAATTCTACAACTGTTTGGAGAAAAATTCTGCTGGAGGATGTGGCAAAGGCTTAAGACCTGCCACAGCCCAGCAGAGCCCAGCTCAGAGGCCACACAGCCCATGCATGGGCCGTCAGCAGCACTGTCTTCGCCAGCTCTGCTCATGTCCACCCTGACACAGCCAACATCCTCCCACTGCCACCAGGAACCCACCACTGCTTTAGGACAACCTGTTTTCTTTGGGTTCATCACCTGCATTATCTAAAATGTGGGTTTGTTTTGCTAAGTCCTGGAAGGTTGAAATGAAGAGCATTCTGTGACATCCAGGAGGTGAGAGCTGGAACCAACAGAAGGACCAGTGCCTACTTCCCATCGTGAGGAACACACCTGGCTTTTCTCACACCGACAGGCGTTTGAGGCTAAAAGAAAAACTAAAAATATGAGATATCTTTGTGGGTGGTTCTGTGAAGAAGTTAAGATAGCGAGTACAACGCAAGGCTGATATTGCGGGTGGACACATGTCTGTCTGTCCCCTGTGAAGCAGACAGTGGGTTGGACCCATTACATTAGACGCCGAGAAAGCCATGATGCAGCCGTGGTGCAACGAGCAAGACGCAGAGCAGCTATGGATCCAGAGGCAGAGGCACAGCTCTCCCACTAGACACCAGCCTCGTCTCCTCTTCCCACTCTTAGTGGTCCCCCAGCCCCGATCTCACTGTTGCCAGGATAACAGTGGCATGGTGGGGCCTGGCACTAGAAGCCCAACCCCAGGCCAAGAGGCAACCGGCCTCTGGCTCCGAATCCCCTCCCCCCTACCAAGGGCCTATAAGAACAGGGCTCAGGGTTGATGACACCTTGTCTTCAGAGCATAAGGTCTTGAGGGAAACAGTGACCAGGCTTGGGCAAAGGTCACAGAGGAAGGACATTCAGAAAAGCAAGAGATACACTCCGAGCTTAGGAAATGGCAGCCTCCCAGCATCCCAAGCTCCAGGGCTCCCCGGAGAGGGGTCTGATGCTTGTGGTCAATGGGCGGTTCTTCCCTGTAAGACCAGCATGAAGGAAAAACACCATTCCTACTCACAGGTGACCCTGCATGTGGGTTAAAGCAGGAGATGTGGGGAGAGGCAGCTGTGCTCTCTGTGCAGTCCAAGACCCGAATGGACACCCACCCAGCGTCCACCTCAGCCCACTCCCCAAGGTCCCATGGGTGAAGACGGGGATGGCTTTCTGCCCTAGACCCTGTGCAGTCTGCCCTGGGCTCTCCCTCTATGTGCCCCAGCCGCAGCCTCCTCCTGAGGGTGGGCACTGTGGACCGTCCTCGACTCCCCGAGGGAGGACCTGGCACAGGGCCAGTTGACCATGCAGGATGCGTGTGAAGGAAGCACAGGCCTGCCCATCATCCCTCCATCCTCCCATATCAACCACGTTCTGATCCCTGGGAAGTGATTCTGAGTATGATTCAGAGAGGCTCAGTTCTGTAGCGCCACCTGGCAGCAGGTGTGTGCTGAGTGGGTTTTCTGGGTGCCACCTGTTACCAGGTGGCGGCTGGGGTGCTTAGCAACCCTCAAGGTCCCCAACTAACCCCTGGAGTGTGGTCACGTGGGAATAAAGACAAACAACTCCAGTTCTTTCCTCTGGGCCTCCTGCTCTACCCTCACATGCCCACAGAGCCAGGAAGCTGGACCAAGGCCAGCGTGCACCCCGGCGGCCCCGCACCAGAGGGAAGCATGATGGCACTGCCTACGAAGCCAGATATGTGCTCGGCAGAGGCAAAGAAGACGCTTTGCATGCCAGGGCTGCACCGAGAACTCCAAATCCACAAGGCCTCAGTGCAGGGCAGGCTCCGCTACCCCCCTGCAGGAGACTGGAGCCAGGGAGGTTAAAGCAGTGAAGCCACTGGAAGCTGAGACCCTTGCATTACGTGAATGCTCTGTTGCCTCAACGCGCCCTTTGACATATGGACACGCTCACCCCAGTGAGGAGGCAGAAGGGGATGCCTGTGCTTGAGGGACTGCCGCCTTGCCCTCCTGGACCATGGCTAGCTGCCCACCCATCCAGGAGATGACTGTCATTAGCAGGAGGCTGGTCATCTTCATAACAGAAGGTACAACTTCCCAGGAGATGGCAACAGAGAAAGCAGGTTCAGGTCACCAGCGCATCCCTCCACCTCACTTCACACAGCAGAGGAGGAAGCTGAGGTCCGGCAAGGAGACACCTGCTGGGACAGCCACATGGCTGGTGCTGCCCTTCAGCCGCACACTCTCAAGGCAGCTTGGAAAACAAGATAAATGGCCAAGCACGGGGCTCATGCCTGCAATCTCAGCACTCTGGGAGGCTGAGGCAGACAGATCACTTGAGGTCAGGAGTTTGAGACCAGCCTGGCCAACATGGCGAAACCCCGTCTCTACTAAAAATACAAAAATTAGCTGGGTGTGGTGGTGGGTGCCTGTAGTCCCATCTACATGGGAGGCTTGAACCTGGGAGGTGGAGGTTGCAGTGAGCCAAGATGGTGCTACTGCATTCCAGCCTGGGTGACAGAGTCAGACTCCATCTCAAAAAAAAGAAAAAGAAAAAGAAAAAGCATAAAAGATAAAAGCACCTGACCAAATAAAAAGTGAGACATGGACCCTGGGCAATCAATTCTGGAAGGAGGCCCCTTTTTTGCAGAGGGTAGACTAACAATTTGTTTTTATAGGAGACACCCAAATAGTTTTTTTACATAGAGAATTTTCTTAAAAAAGACATTAAGCACACATGTAAGTAAGGGATAGCCTGCTGTGACATTGACCTCGAATGGCTCTTTGGAGCCATGTCCAAACCAGGTTCTGTTTCCTCTCCTACCAGGACTGTCTGCGGCCCTTTCCAAAGTGTTTTTCTGTCTGTTATCTCATTTTTATTCTCATGAGGAGCTTTTACAGGAGGAAGGTGAAACGGGGTCATGCAGCCTCTAGTACTGGCCTGCACTCAGCTCTGAAGACCCGTCAGCTGATGTTTCTGAAACGTCAAATCAGCCCAGAGCCCACGCCACTCCCAACGTCAGTCCCAATGCCTTGGGAGGGAGTGACCTCTGTCCTGGCTGGAAGAGAGAAGGGGAAGGGTGCACAGGCTCCAGCCAGCTCCCATCCTACCTCACCACCCCGACTTCAGCCTGTGCCTCCCCAGGGGCCGGGGGCCAGCGTGACAGCAGCTCGGAGGCCCCAAAGGGCTTTGTGGTTTTTAGACTCCCCTCTGCCTTATTTCATGTGATTCCCAAACTATCCCCTAACAATGGTATTATTTTTAATGTCATATTTCCAGAAAATTAAACTGAAGACCAGAGAGGTGAAGTGCCACCACCATACAGAGAAAGCCAGGGCTCACTGTTCCCCCCAAAATGCTAGCAGAGGCTATGGATGCAAACCCAGGTCCAGGATGGCCAGTGGGGACATCCCTCCTCAACCCCCAGTACAGACTCTGGTGTCCCCACAAGGTGAGGCTGGAGCACAGGACGGTGGGAGTGTGCTAGGGTCTGGGTCCCCTGTCCTCACATGCAAGGCCTGTCCCAGCGCTCACCAGGTCCCTTTCTATCTGATTTTAAAAATCAAGCTCAGGTCCCAGGTTTTCTTTTGGAGGAAGATGTTGTGGAAATAGCTAGAAGTGGTGGTGATACAACATGGTGAGTGTACTAAACCACTTTTAAGGGGTTTTATTTTATGTGCATTTTACCTCTACTAAAAGGAAAAAAAAAAGCAAACCTGAGTTTTTTTAACTGCAAACCTAATTTATAATACCTTATTAGTTTTTAAAAATTATTTTTCAACAAAACTCCCAGATTAAGGGAGGTTTTGGTGGCCTCTTCTACTTTTCTATATCTTCAAAATTTTATCCAACAATCCTATGATGGTAGAGAGTTTGAGTGTCTACTATGCAGGCACTGTGCTAATGAATACTTAACATTTACCTCCCCTAATATCACAGGAGAGAGGCAGAGACTCCGGTACTTGGTTCTTGGCTGCTATGCTATGTGAGAGGAAGGTGTTACATTTATTATCTCTCAATCAGGATAAAACATGGCTAGGACACTCTCAAATATCAGGACCAAAAAAAAAAAAAAAAAAAGCCTTGAAGGAATAGGCCTCTGTGATGGTTAATATACATATATATTTTTTTGAGATGGAGTCTTGCTCTGTCGCCCAGGCTGGAGTGCAGTGGCATGATCTCGGCTCACTGCAAACTCTGGTTCCTGGGTTCACACCATTCTCCTGCCTCAGCCTCCCAAGTAGCTGGGACTACAGGTGCCCGCCACCACGCCCGGCTAATTTTTTGTATTTTTTATTTTATTTTATTTTATTTATTTTTTTTTTTTGAGACGGAGTCTCGCTCTGTCGCCCAGGCTGGAGTGCAGTGGCCAGATCTCGGCTCACTGCAAGCTCCACCTCCCGGGTTTACGCCATTCTCCTGCCTCAGCCTCCCGAGTAGCTGGGACTACAGGCGCCCACCACCTCGCCCGGCTAGTTTTTTGTATTTTTTTTTTTTTAGTAGAGACGGGGTTTCACCGTGTTAGCCAGGATGGTCTCGATCTCCTGACCTCGTGATCCGCCCGTCTCGGCCTCCCAAAGTGCTGGGATTACAGGCTTGAGCCACCGCGCCCGGCCCTGTATTTTTTAGTAGAAACTGGGTTCACCATGTTAGCCAGGATGGTCTTTTTTTTTTTTTTTTTTTTTTTTTGAGACGGAGTCTTGCTCTGTCGCCCAGGCTGGAGTGCAGTGGCCGGATCTCGGCTCACTGCAAGCTCCGCCTCCCGGGTTCACGCCATTCTCCTGCCTCAGCCTCCCGAGTAGCTGGGACTACAGGCACCCGCCACCTCGCCCAGCTAGTTTTTTGTATTTTTTTTTTAGTAGAGACGGGGTTTCACCACGTTCGCCAGGATGGTCTTGATCTCCTGACCTCGTGATCGGCCTGTCTCAGCCTCCCAAAGTGCTGGAATTACAGGCTTGAGCCACTGCGCCCGGCCAAGGATGGTCTTGATCTCCTGACCTCGTGATCCGCCCACCTCGGCCTCCCAAAGTGCTGGGATTACAGGTGTGAGCCACCGAGCCAGGCCTTGTGATGGTTAATATTAAGTGTCAACTTGATTGGATCGAAAGATACAAAGTATTGATTCTGGGTGTATCTGTGAGGGTGTTGCCAAAGGAGATTAACATTTGAGTCAGTGGACTGGGAAAGGCAGACCCACCCTACATCTGGGTAGACATAATCTAATCAATGGCCAGTTTGCTAGAATATGAACAGGCAGAAAAATGTGAAAAGAGACTGGCCTAGGCTCCATCCAGCCTACATCTTTCTCCTGTGCTGGATGCACCCAGTCCCTCCAACACTGGACTTTAAGTTCTTCAGTTTTGGAACTCGGACTGGCTCTCCTTGCTCTTCAACCTGCAGATGGCCTATTGTGGGACCTTGCGATTATGTGAGTCAATACTTAATAATTAACTAATAATTAACTCCCCTTTATATATATATATCTATTCCATTAGTTCTGTCCCTCTAGCGAACCCTAATACAGCCTCTATCAGTCTTTTTTCTTTGTTTTAGAGATGAAGGTCTCACTATGTCGGCCAGGTTGGTCTTGAACTCTTGGCCTCAAGCAATTCTCCTGCCTCGACTTCCCAAAGTGCTAGGATTACAGGCGTGAGCCACTATGCCAGCCTCTTTTTTCTTTATAATTGTATATACTTGCCAAATACTATACAGTATAGGCCAAGAAAGCAAAGGAACTCTTCCAAACTTCAGTTTACCTGGCTGTGGCTTGAGCCAAATGCGGATAAGGCAGGAAACAGCCCACAGGATGTCACTCCTGCCTGGAGGCCAGTTTCTTGGGGCTGGGGTTTTCAAACAGGAATCCTTCAGGAGGGTTTCCAAAAGCAATGAGGTATTTTCTAGATAAACAAGGAAAACTTAAGTGCCTAAGTATACTCTCACTCATTGCTGGTGGAATATAAATTGTTTGAAACTCTATAGGAGGCCAGGCATGGTGGCTCATGCCTGTAATCCCAGCACTTTGGGAGGCCAAGGCAGGCAGATCACCAGAGGTCAGGAGTTCGAGACTAGCCTGTCCAACATGGTGAAACCCCGTCTCTACTAAAAATATAAGAAAAATTAGCTGGGAGTGGCGGTGGGCACCTGTAATCCCAGCTACTCGGAATGCTGAAGCAGGAGAATCGCTTGAACCTGGAGGCGGAGGTCACAGAAGGCTGAGATCGTGCCACTGCATTCCAACCTGGGTGACAGAGCAAGACTCTGTCTCAAAAAAAAAAAAAAGGAAAAGAAAAAGAAAAAAAAAAAGCACATGCCAGATTCCTCAAAAAATTAAACACAGAACTACCATATGACCTGGCAATTCCACTTTTGGGTATATATCCAAAATAACTGAAAACAGGGACTCAAACAGATATTTGTACACCGGTGTTCACAGCAGCACTATTCACAATAGCAAAGCCGCAGAAACCACCCAAATGTCCAAATGAGCAAACAAAATGTGGCACATACACGCAATGAAATATCAGCCTTAAACGGGAAAGAAATGCTGATCTACGCGACGACACAGAAGACGTCATGCTAAGTGAAATAAGTCAGTCAAAACGGGACAAATATTGTATGATTCCACTTATACAAAGGACCTAGTGAGGCAAATTCAGAGACACGGTAGAACAGTGGTTACCGGAGCCTGGGAGAATGGGCAGTTATTATTTAATGGGCACAGAGTTTCTCTTTGGGATGATGAAAAAGTTCTGGAAACGGACAGAGGTGATGGCTGCACGATATTGTGAATGTACTTAATGCCACTGAATTGTACACTTAATGGTTAAAATGGTAAATTTTATACTATGCATATTTTACAGTAGCTATCTATATATAATTTTTTAAATGCAAATATCCTTTGATCCAGCAATTCCACTTCTAGGTTTTTATTCTTCCACAGATATACTTGCACATATATACTATAATAAATACTGCTACAAGGATATTTATTACAGCAATGTTTACAGTAGCAAAAGATCGGAAATAACCTAGAAGCCTACCAAGAGCGCAACAATAAATTATGTTACCTCTGTATAATGACTGAACACAGTCATTCAAAAGGATGTGGCAATGCAATATAGACTTGGAATGCTAAGAGAGTAGGTGAAAAGATCTAGTGCCTGTAATCCCAGCATTTTGGGAGGCCAAGGCAGGGAGATCACTTGAGGTAAGGAGTTCAAGACCAGCCTGGCCAACATGGTGCAACCCCATTTCTACTAAAAATACAAAAATTAGCCAGGTGTGGTGGTGCACGCCTATAGTTCCAGCTACTCAGGAGGCTGAGGCAGGAGAATCACTTGAAGCCAGAAGGTGGAAGTTGTGAGTCGAGGTTGAACCACTACACTCTAGCCCTGGCAACAGAGTGCGACTCTGTCTCAGAAAAAAAAAAAGAAAGAAAAGATTTAGTACAAAAGAGTGAATAGGCTACCGTGTGTGTGTAAATTCTATAAACCTCTGAAAGGGTACATTAAAAAGATAATAGTGACAGGTGATTGGTGGACGGGGCTGGATGGCTAGGGGAAATGAAGGTGGGATGACTTACTTTTCCTAGTATACCCTTTTTCATACTTTTATGATTTTATACACGTATACTTTTGCTATAGAGGATATTACTAGCAGGCCAACCCTCCAGCCAAGAACAACTGTAAAAGCTGGATAAAATACATAAAAACCCAGCTCTTTAAAGGCAATGGAAACAACCAAAGCAGCCAGGACTTGAGGGGCCAAGCCCTTAGGGGAAGGGAAACAGTTCAGTCAGCCCAATGCACTCTGCTGTTTTCCCTTGGGACTGGGGTCAAGAGGCTGAAAAGAGTGCAGTGAGGAGGGCTTTCAAGGGGTTGGAGAAACGAGGACTGTGAGCAAGGATTCCAAGGCAGAGAGAGCAGAGGGGCTAAGACCCCAGGGAAAGAGAACCATACTACAGTGAGTCCGACTATTCCCCTTTAGTATTTGCATGGGGCAAGAGACCAAGAATCCAAGCAGAAATTGGGAGCTAAGAGGCTAAGCTTTCAGCAGTCTCACGTTGCTAAGGAGTTCAAGCTACCATGAGAAAAGGACCAGCCTTCCAGTTAAGACCCCTGAAAAGCTATTTCCTATCTGCCCCTGCTCTAACCATCTGCCACAAGAAAAGTACATCCTCCCTGGAGAGACAACATTATTCAGAACCACCACTATTTCCCCTCCACAACATCTAGTATTTAATTCTTAAAAATGCCTGGAGGCTAAAGGGGGAGGATCGCTTGAGGCCAAGAGTTTGAGACCAGTTTGGGCAACATAGTGACACTCCATCTCTACAAAAAAACCACTTTTTTAATTAGCTGGGCATGGGGGCACACGCCTGCAGTCCTAGCTACTCACAAGGCTGAGGTGGGAGTTTTGCTTGAGCCCAGGAGTTCAAAGATGCAGTAAGCCACTGCACTCCAGCCTGAGTGACAAAGCAAGACCTTGTCTCAAAAAAAAAAAAAAAAAAAAAAGAGCCAAGATGCCAAGGTTTCAACAACAAAAATGCATACCCATTGGTATTATGGTTGTCAGTCAGGAACTTTAAAATAAACGTTTAATATATTCTAAAAAATAGTTGAGAAAATAGGAATACATAGGGAACTGAAGTCCAGTTTTTAAAATCAAATGGAAATTCTAGGACAGAAAAATAAATAATAATTGAAATTGATGACTCATTAGAAGAGTTCAATCACTGATCGGACAAACCAGAGGAAGATAGGATTAGTAAACTGTAGATTAGGTCCATAAAATATTGTCTGAAATGCAGAAAGAAAAAAGATTCAGAAAAAGAAGAGATACTTCTGGAACATGGTAAGAGTCTAACAAGGATATTGAGTCCTAGAGGAAAGGAGCGAATGGGAAGAAGCAATAAAAAGATACTGGCTGAAAATGTTCAAAACTGACAGGAGACATCAAACCAACATTCAAGAAGCTCTGTGAATACTAAGCAGAGCAACTGCAAAGAAAACCCAGGCACAGCATCGTAAAACTGCTGAGAACCAAAAACAAAGACCATTGGGAAAGCAACCACAGGAAAAAGTATGCATTAATGTAACAGGAGCAACAGTCTACCTGACAACTGGTATTTCAACAGGAATGATGGAAGCGGAAGAATAGTGAAATGATGCTTTTAAAGGGCTAGAAGTAAAAAATGGCAGCCTAGAATTCTTTATCTGCAAAAAGTCTTGGTATGATTTGAATGTGTCCGTTCAAAACTCAGGCGCTGCCAGTGTAATAGTATTAAGAGGTGGGGCCTTTAAGAGGGGATCAGGCCACGAGGGCTGCTCCTTCTTTAGTAGGGTTAAGGTCCTTTTAAAAGGGCATCACACGACATTCAGCTAGCCTGCCCTTCTGCCATGTATGGACACCAGAGCAAATGCTGGTACCTTGATCTTGGACGTACCAGCCTCTAGAACTGTAAGTAGTAAATTTCTGTTCTTTATAAATTACCCAGTTTCAGGTATTCTGTTGTAGCAGCACAACACAGATGAAGACAAGTATCTTTCAAAAATGAAAGCAAAATAAACACACTCCTAGGTAATCAGAAATGGGGAGAATTTGATACCAAGAGATCAGCATAAAAGGTAATACTAAAGGGAATTCTACCAGAAAATGAAGCAAAGAAATGGAGAAATGAAGAGCAATTGAGAGGGTAAAACTGTGGGTAGATATAAGTAAAGAATATTAATGAGATAAAAATATTATATAAAATAATCACGATAAGGGCTTGTGGGGTTTAAAATGTTGAACTAAAACATATTACACTAATAGCCAGAAAGTGGGGGGCAGAGGCTTGTGAAATGAAGTTAAAAGGTTGTGAGATCCTTGCATTGACTAAAGAGGTAAGTAATAATTTGGGGCAGATGCAAATATGACATAGTTGACATTATTTCCTTTTTTTTTTTTTTTTCTGAGACAGAGTCTCGCTTTGTTACCCAGGCTGGAGTGCAGTGGTACGATCTCGGCTTACCGCAAGCTCTGCCTCCCGGGTTCATGCCATTCTCCTGCCTCAGCCTCCCGAGTAGCTGGGACTACAGGCGCCCACCACCACACCCGGCTAATTTTTTGTATTTTTAGTAGAGACGGGGTTTCACCGTGTTAGCTATGGTCTCGATCTCCTAACCTCGTGATCCGCCCCCCTCGGCCTCCCAAAGTGCTGGGATTACAGGAGTGAGCCACCGCGCCCGGCGACATTATTTCATTTTTAAAAGATTTTGACAGATTTGGCAGAATACACATTATTCTCAAGTGCATCAAAACTGACCACATGCTAGGCCAAAAATCAAGTTCCAACAAATTTCAAAGGCTTGAAATCAGAGTATGTTCTCTGACCAGAATAAAGCTAAAAAAAAAACATAATTGTAAACAAATCCTCAAGTGTTTAGAAATTAGTGCACTTCTACATCGCCCACGGATCAAAGGCATTTCAATGAAAATTAGTAAATATTTAAATTAAATGACATTGAAAATATGGCATATTAAAACTTGTGAGATAAAGCTCAATGTAATGAGTGACATCTGTAGCATTAAATGCATGTTTTAGGAAAAAAAAGGTTGAAAATTGGTCATCTAAAGTTCTATTTTGGCTGGGCCTGGTGGCTCACGCCTGTAATCCCAACACTTTGGGAGGCCAAGGCGTTCGAGACCAGCCTGACCAATGTAGTGAAACCCTGTCTCTACTACAAATACAAAAAATCAGCCGGGTGCGGTGGGGTGTGCTTGTAATCCCAGCTACTCAGAGGCTGAGGCAGGAGAATCCCTTGAACTCAGGAGGTGGAGGTTGCAGTGAACCTAGACTGCACCACTGAACTCCAGCCTGGGTGACAAAGCAAGATTCAGTCTCCAGAAAACAACAACAATAAAGTTCCATTTTAAGAAGGTAAAAAAGGACACAAATTAAGCCAAAAGGAAAAAAAGGCCATGACAAAGTTTGACTTAGAGATAAGAGGTCGTACGCAGTGGCTCACGCCTGTAATCCCAGAACTTTGGGAGGCCGAGGCGGGCAGATCACAAAGTCAGGAAATCGAGACCATCCTGGCTAACATGGTGAAACTCCGTCTCTACTAAAAGAAAATACAAACAAATTAGCCGGGCATGGTGGCGGGCACCTGTAGTCCCAGCTACTCGGGAGGCTGAGGCTGGAGAATGGCGTGAGCTCAGGAGGCGGAGCTTGCAGCGAGCCGAGATCTCGCCACTGCACTCCAGCCTGGGTGACAGAGCAAGACTCCGTCTCAAAAATAAATAAATAAGAGATAAGAAATGTATAAAGAAGGCAACAAAGATTAAAGGTGGTCTGCCGAACAGGCTAAAACAATAAGCCTTAGCAAGACTGATTAAGAACAATTTTAAAAAGGTACACATTATCTTCGGTAATGAAAAAAAGAAATATCATTATACATTTCAGACAAAAGGTAAAAAGAAAATACTAAGAATGTTATGCCAAAATTTTGAAAATTTGAATGGACATGTTTCTGGGGGAAAAAACCTCTCTAAAACCTATACAAAAGGAAATATAAAATCTGAACAACCTTATTATCTGTGATGGAAACAGAATCTTCCCCTAAAGAACACTCCAGGCCCACAGGACTTCATTAGTGCCTTTAAAAAAAAAAAAAAAAAGACAGGGTCTCACTTTGTTGCCCAAGCTGGAGTGCAGTGGCACAGTCATGGCTCACTGCAGCCTTAACCTCCTGGGCTCAAGCGATCCTCCCACCTCAGCCTCCCAAGTAGCTGGGACTACAGGCATGCACCACCACGCTCAGCTAATTTTTTTCATTTTTTGTAGAGATGGGGTCTTGCTTTGTCGCCCAGGCTGGTCTTGAACTCCTGGACCCAAGTGATCCTCCTGTCTCAGTCTCCCAAAGTGCTGGTATTACAGGCATAGCCACCTGCCTGGCCACACCTACAGGCCAGCCACATGCAGTGACTTCTAAATTTAAGGAATAACCCAAATTATCTTCAAACTATCAGGGGTTAGAAAGAGGGAACACTTCTCAAATTATTTAATGAGTTGGGCATAACTGTAATACCAAACCCTGTCAAGCACATGGAAAGGAAGGAAAATGGCAGGCAGGTTTCTCTCTTGAACAGTCACAGAAGACGTAAGGAGAATGTAGGTAAACGGACACTCACAGGGGGCAGGATTCCAACCTTCCCAGTGGTAACATTCCAACCTTCCCAATGGCCGAGGTGGGCGGATCACCTGAGGTCAGGAGTTTGAGACCAGCCTGGCCAACATGGTGAAACCTCGTCTCTACTAAAAATACAAAAAAAAATTAGTCGGGCATGGTGCCGGGTGCCTGTAATCCCAGCTACTTGGGAAGCTGAGGCAGGAGAATCGCTTGAACCTGGGAGGCAGAGGTTGCAGTGAGCCGAGATCGTGCCATTGCACTCCAGCCTGGGTGACAAGACCAAGACTCCGTCTCAAAAAAAAAAAAAAATCTCTCAAAGGTTTTACATATGGGGATACTGAAGTTCAAAGAGGGGCAGCAACAAGCCCAAGGCCGCACTCAGGACAGAGCCGGGCTAGACAAATTCATTCACTCAGGACAGAGCCGGGCTAGACAAATTCATTCCACTTGGAGAATTATAGGCCCCGGCTGTGTGCCCAGCTAGGCCTGAGGATGCACCTTACCCGTCAACTCCCCCCACACCTCTGCACCTCCCTTCCGCCTAACCTGGACCTGTCCGTCCCGGGGCCACTGTCTGCTCTGCCGGTGCGGCGTGGGCAGGCAGTGCAGAGAAGCACCAGTGTGGCCCAGGCAGGCTGCTAGCACCCTCAGGAGCCCCGGGTCACCCAGGGATGACCCTCTCTGCTGCTGCCCAGGCTCCCTGCGCTGACCCTGCCCAGAGGGAGCATATGGCCCTGGGCGTTAGAAAGCAGGCCTCATGGCCCCGTGCACTCGGCCTACCTCTAACAAGCTCTCCGGGTTACAAAGCAGTTCTGGGTTTCTCATTTGACCCTCAAGAAACCTACAGACAAATGTCAATACCTCCACTTTGCAGATGAGGAAAAGTGAGGCTCTGCAGGGTGGGTAACTTATCTAAATTGTCTACAAGAGAACAGCTCCAGGGTGAGACACAGGGCCTTCCTCATCACACCAGCGGCCCCCACAAGACCGTTCAGTGTGACTGAAGATGTCCTAGATTGTACAATATGAGACAGATAAGAGCGATGCAGACAGACATGCCGAAAACTGCACAAATGTTATATAAAAAGAACGCTCGCCTAGCTAGGTGGTGACACGTCCTTTTTTTTTTTTTTTTTTTAAAGTGTAGAGAACCCAGAGGGATGCCACCACAGTGCGAGATCAGATACAAACAAGAAATGAGACAGTATTAAAAAAAAACAGAAATTAAAGAATGCCTTTCAAGGGGCTTTACAAGCCAGGGAAGGAAGATTCTTTAAATATTCACAGGCCACAGCAGCTCCTCAATAACCACAGGTCACACGGCCCAGGGGAAGGGGGGAATATGATGGGCTACTAAGAAAATCCCCTCCTATGGGGGCCTTCTGAAAGGAATGAGATTGGTAAATGGGGAGGGAAAAAAAACATCCCCAGGACGGTGAAATCGGGGACCCATCAGCTAAATGACTTAGTGTGTGCCTCGGAACAGCACTGTCCAGAGAATGTGAGTGAGGCCTGACGGTGGGGCTCCTGCAAGCCAAGGGCTCCAGAGTGGCCCCCAAAACCAAGGCCCTGTCCACCTGAGTGGCACCATCTATGAAACAGCAGTTTCAGTGCATCAGGAGCACACAGAGCCTCCTGAACACAAACGATGTGGTTCCCAGAGCAGAGAATCATAGTGTCAACCTATTGAGAGCTTGTTTTTGAAGGGGAAATCAACCTATGGATAACAGGAAATTGGTGGATATAATTTCTGGAGACCTTCAAAAAGCATGTGAGATGAATCCAGGCCAAACTATGTAAAAGCCTGAGGGACACGAGAACTGGGAGGATGGTTCAGCCATGGAAGAGACTGGAGGAAAGCCAGGAAACCGAGGCAGGGACAGTCAGGCCTCTCTCCAGATGGAGAATGTAAACAGGGGCATCCCCGAGGAACAGGCTGGTTTCCTTCTTCAGCAGTGACCTCAGATGGGAAGGTAAGGGAGGGAGGAGCTCCCCTGGGTGGGGGCGTGAGGCTGACACACTTCACCCAGCAGGGCCCTGAGGCCGCAGGATGGGTCAAGGCCCCACCCACGGCATGAGCAGGTGCACAGGGTGATCTGCGGTTGGACCAGCAAGAGCGGCAGGGGTGGTGTGACGCGAAGGGATGCCCATGATGCCCCTGACCCTGACCTTGGTCCTGAGAAGGTCATCAGAGAAAGGAATGCAGGAAGTCATAGCTGGTTGCTTGGGCGATGCGTTTCTTTAAATGGAAAAGCTTTACATTACAGAAGCAAAACAAAGCAAAGAGCAGGAAGGCAGACGAGGAGACAGCCGGGTCAAGCAGAAGCAGATTTAGGAGTGAGAGGCTCCCTGAAGCTCAGAAGCTGTCCTCTAATGGCGAGGAGCCCAGAAGGCCAAGTTCAGAAGCAAACACCTGAACAGGGCAGATGAACGCCAAGCCCCACGGAGCCAGGGGCTGCCACTCTGATTCCTCTCCTTCTGACAAGGCCACAGTCCCTGAGCCCAAGCTCCAGGCCGGAGGCCTCCCGAGAGCCTCACCTGCTGCTGGCTCTGCTCTTCCAGGTTCATCTTCACCTCCAGCGACTGGCGGGCCTCCAGGAAGGCCTTGCGGTGCTTGCGGTCAGCCATGTAGTAGGACATGATGCCCACAGCGATGGCACACAGGTAGAGGAAGACGTTGGCCAGGATCTGCACCCCAAGGAAGAAGAGAGAAAAGGCCAGGGGTGAAAGCATGTCTTCAGAAAAAGGGATAGAGGAGGTGGGGTGGGTGGTGACCAAAATCAAACCTCAAGTTGCCCAATGTCCAGGGAGGGGCCCAGTAGAGCCTTGGACCCCAGAGCCTCAGACACCACGACATGTACCATGGATGGGTGGTCCACCCAGGGGCATGGCTCAAGGCCTGAAAGGCTCAAAGATTCCACAAGGGGCACGGTGCAGGCGTTCGAGGCTGGCTGAGGGGCTGTGGTTCCCCCTCCAGCTTCCCAACAAAGCAAGGCTGGCCAGTACCTGCAGCTGTGAGGACTGAGCGGACCCTTTGCCACCCATTCATTCCTTCACGCATTTGCTCAAGCAGCACTGTGCCGATTTGTCGGGAAGGAGGGTGCACAAATCCCGGGTCCCACGGAGCAGGACTGTGTAATCCTAAAAGCTCAGATGGTTTGGGATGCTGCAGGACCCCTGAAGAGGTCCCAGGCTGATTTGGTAGTCACAATGTTTACCTTACACATGTGTCACAGGTTTCTAGTTTTCTGGGATTCACAGGTATCCTCTCAGGTAACCCCACCTGCCAGCAGGTGAGGGGTGCCCAGTACCAATACTCAGGTCTCAAGTTATTGTGGGGGTATCCTGGGACTTGAGGTCTCCCCCACTGCCTGCGAGGTCAGGGCCCTGGCTCAAAGGGCTTCTGGGGTATCAAGTGCCTGTTCCCCATCCCTGGCACCCTGAAGATGCCCCAGGTGTCCTGGCCCACTTCCATAGGCTGTAGGGACTGCAGATCTGATGGTCTGCTGGGGTAACCTTGGGTACAGATCTGAACATCCCAACCCTGCCTGGCGTCCAGGACTGGCTGCCGCTACTCCGATCTTTGGCCATGACTGGGCCCCAACATGTCTGGACCAAGTGCTAATCCTTCCTACTTCTCCAACACCACTGGCCTCAGTAAGTCTTTTCAAGCAAGGCCTCTTTCCTGGTCTGGCTCCTGCAGCTTCCCTGGCGCCAGCTCCACGCCCTTCCCCCAAGGCTGTGGCCACCCTCCCAGCCCTGGTTTCCAGATGCCTGTCTGCTAGGTGTGGTTTCTGGGAACTGAGTTTGGAGTTGAGAAATGGGATGGGAAGAGAAGTAGAAGAATTTCTCAGTTTCTGGCCCTCAGGGGAGAAAAGGTTAGCCTCATGGAGTAGAATGGATTCTGGGGTAGGTGAAAAAGGCAGGAAGTCAATTTTTAATTTTTAAACAAGATGGTCTAACAGACAACAAGGGAGGCTGGTTGTGACATGAATTTTCTCGGTTCTCTTGGTTATGCCATATCCCCTCTGAACTCTGTTGTGTTTCATTAGAGCTGATCAATACTTGCCCTGAGGATCAACCACCACCACACCTGGCAGAATGTTCCTGCAGCCTTCCTGTGGCACTCAACAAGGGCCCGCTGCGTCATGAATCAGGAGGTCAGGCGAGTCTCAGTGCTGGTCAGCAAGTCACCAGGTGTAGATCCCCAAGCTCTGCTGGCATCTGGTTCCAGCCCGTAATGACCTGTTGACCTCTTGGGTCTTAGCAGCCCCAGTCGCCTACCCCATTTGTGGGGCAACTCTGCTGGGGCAGGACAACCCGCCCCTGTCTGAGTGGTCAGTACCACATGGCCTCAGGCCACTCAGTCAACACCTGATTGGCCAAAAAGCTGCCAACATGAGTTGAAGGAGTCAAAGCAAAACCCACAAACTGTGCTGAGCTCCAGACCGCCTCCACCAGCCCAGAGACCGCTCTCCTGCAGGGGCTGTATGGCCTTGGAAGTCTGCCTGCCCCCAAGCTCACGATTCCAGAAGCCAGGAGAGCTGGGTGACAAGGTCAGGCTTCCTCACCAGGCCATACATCAGTGTCCAGGGCTGAGGGTCTCCTGGGCTCTCAGCGCTCTGGGTCCTGGAGGCCAAAGGGTAAGCCGCACAGGGAGGTGGAGGCCAACCGGGAAGCGGGTATCTGGGCTCCAGACTGCCAGGGTCAGTGACCCCGCACCAAGCACCCGGGCCCCGCACTGCCAGGGTAGGCAGGCGACCCTGCACCAAGGGCCCCACACAAGGCAGGCTGCCCTGGGGCCACAACCATTTGAGTGTCACACTGGGCCGAGGAAAGAACTCTGCACTCCGGGGTCTTCCTGCTTCCAGTGGACATGCCCCACCTGGCCATCTCACAGGGACAGATGGGACAGGCTCTATCGAGTGAGCAGTGTTGAGCTTGTGCAAGGAGTTAGTCATTATCCCCCCAGTTGTCCACCTGAGGCCTGCTGTGCAGACCACCAGAACAACTATCTCAGAAAAACTCCACGCCAATTACCAAAGATTATGACCCAAGGCTGGAAGCAGCATCAGACTTGGCTCATGCCTGGTGACCCTCTATGCAGGACAATATTTCTTTCACTGATCTGCAAGTTTTAAAAAATAAAATCCACTTTTTCACTCCACTTGTAGGTACATACAACAGGGGACATAAATTCGGGGGGAACCCTGGACTCTGACCCTGCCCCTCACCAGCTGGGCAACTTTCCAGGTCCAATCGCTACTCGGAGCTCCAGTTTCATCGGTGAGCTGCGAATCAGCTCCCCTCAAAGCTCCCTCCAGCCCTGACACTGTCTGGTCTTTGTCCGCCTCACTTCCGAGGGGAAAAGCAAGGCCAGAAGACCTGACCCACAGAGGCCCAGCCGGGAAGGAGGCTGGAGGCAAGAAGAGGCGGCCAGCTCCCAGATTGGCCAGAGAGTCAGGCTGGCTCCAGTCCCTGAGCCTCCCCTTGCCAACCTGCACTCACAGTTCCCTTCTGGCTCCAGTAAGGCTGGCTACAGGGACATGGGTTTGCAGGTCCCATCCCTGCCAGGGAACTCCCTCCTTGCCTCCCAGGGAGCTCATTGTTACTAGAAAATTCCATGAGTGCCAGGTCTTGGGTTTCCTAGAGCACCCCAATTCTCTCAACTTACTTCAACTGAGGAGGAGGACCCCCTGGGGCGCTGCCCCCCTGTTCTATCCCCATGGTCCCTCTCTCCCACAAAGTCATGGCTACAAGGCCTGCAAGGAGCTTGGCAACCCCCAACACCCCCCCGCCGGCCCCCCATGGGTGTAGCTGGTGGGAGGCTCAGCCACTGCCCTACAGGCCAACTCACAGCCTCCAGGGCCAGGCCACAAATCCCATCGGGTGATGCTGCCAAGCCCAGAAAACCTCAAGCCGGAAGTAGGAGCTGACTTTGAGAGAGAAGATTCCAGAGTGAGCCGGAGGTGCTGTGCTGGTAGTGGCAGAGGCTCCCAACACGGTCACCTGGGAAGATGGCAGCACCTCGGGGGGCTCTCACATAGTGGGCGGGAGGCGAGGGTGGCACAGTCACCTGGGAAGACGGCAGCACCCTGGGGCGCTCACGCAATGGGCAGGAGGCGAGGGTGGCAGCAGTGCTCCCAGGCGACACTGACATGCAGCCTGGGCAGGGAGTCCCCCTCCTGGCCTCAGTTTCCTCACCTCAGCATCACAACATTAAGTCCTAGACACAGGCACGCACTTTGTCAGCCTCATCTCCTCTAACTTTACAGCCAGTGCTGAGGCAGATGATGTCACTCTGGTTTTACAGAGGGAATTGAGACTAAACAAGGTGTTAAAACTAGAGGGTGAGATCTCCCGCATTCAAATCTCATTATTCCGTGGTTCAAAACCCCTCTCTAAAGCACTCCTCAACTTATTTACATATTTCACAACCCCATCTTTTCCCAGAAAGGAGTGGACTTTTTTTGGGGGGGGGCCGGGGGGCATGCGGTGCAGATAGAGACAGGGTCTTACTGTTGCCCAGGCTGCACTGCAGTGGCACAATCAGGGCTCACCACAGCCTCAAACTCCTGAGCTCAAGCGAGCCTCCCACCTCAGCCTCTTGAGTAGCTGAGATTACAGTCACACGCCACTAGTCCCAGCTAATTTTATTCTTTGTAGAGATGGGGTCTTGCTATATTGCCCAGGCTGGTCTTGAACTCCTGGGCTCAGGTGATCCTCCTGCCTCAGTTGCCCAAAACAATGGGACTACAGGTGTGAGCCACCACACCAGGCCTAGAGATTTTTTTAAACTGAAATGTAGATGGTCATGAAGATACCAGCCCTATAGCACTTAGGTGTGAGCTGCACGCATTTTAAATCTGAAACAACACGTGCAACGTTTCCATGGCTTCCACACACAGTGGTGGCCACGATCTCTAAGCTATCAAGATTCAGAAATTTCCTGCTTCATATTTATAAATGTGTATCTCACTTAGCAAAATGAATGTGCCCCTCAAAATATGTCTGTAAAAAGTAAGTTTCACTCCTTCAGCTGTGGGTGGGGCCCTGGGAAGGACGGTGGCGTGACACTGTCCCTGTCCCCAGGGCCAGGCAGGTGTGGCTGCAGGAAGGACTTGATGCTGGGTAAGCAGGGCAGCTGCCACTCCTCTAAAACACATCCCTCAGGATCGCCTCTCATTACAGGTGAAGAACTGAAGACCCAGGAAAAAATTCTGCCTCTGGGGAAAACTTGAACCCTAGGGAGAATCTGAAATAGGTCTTTCACGTCACCATGACACACGGGTTTCTCTGCACCAGGCCCTGAGCTCTGCTGATCTGGGATTAATTTTCCGGTGCTCCCACTCCAAGGTAAGAGTGAGAAGAGACCTTCCTTTTTAGAACTCTTCTCACTCCAGGGCAGCCTTCCCCATACCCACCACTTTGCAAACCCCTCACCCCATTCCACCCCATCTGGCCCGCTTGGCAGGCTCCTGTCCACCTGGGAGCCCTGCAGAGACCTCCCATCTGCTCTGTCACCTGTACTGCTGCACCCAAGGCAGCCCCCTCTCCTCCCCCATGTCCCCCACACATGGCCCTGCCACCGTGTGCGGGAAGACAGGCACTGTCCTCACGTCTGTGTCCTCAGCCCATCCTGGCCCCATCCAGCCCTAGGCACCCAGGAAGCCTCACGCTGTTGGGCGGCACAGATGTGGGTTACGACTCTACACTCACAGACTCACCGCCCACTCCTCCCCGCTTCAGCCTCTGGTCAGCAGGCGAGTGGAGCAGAAGCCATCAGTAAACACGACCTTCCGGCCCCAGGTCCTTCCTGGGACCCAGCTTCGCTGCTTCTAGCCTTCCAGTGAACATCCCGACCTACCCCAATCCACTCCAGCCAGAGGAACCAGGCTCGATCACTCCCCTGAGGACAGCAGACAGGGTGCATTTTGGGAGTGATCTGGAACATCAGACAGAGCGGACCAAGAGGCAGGAAGAGAGGTGTGAACAGTTGGGGAGATCACATCCAATCGGGGTGATGCTGAGGACGGCTTCACGAAGACGTGCGCATTAAAGAAAGATGGGGGGGGTCTCTCTGAAACACAAAGACCAGCTCAGACACCACACTGGGTGAGTGGCACACAGGAGACGCCTCCCTCTCTGGAATCATGAAGAACAACTCATTCCCAGGGCTCCTGCTCAGGGTTCTGCACACACAGGCACCATCTGACCACCAGACAGAGGGAAGAGGCTCCTTGGCCTGGGGCGAGAGAGCTGCGCTCAAACCCTTGCTCCTGGGCCCAGGGGCAACAGCTGTACCCGGCAGCTGGCTGCACTGCCCAGCCCTGGGTCCTGGGACGACTCGCCAAACCCTTGAGGTTGAGAAGCCTGCTCTGGACACGACCAAAGTCGCCTCTTCTTGCCCCGTGACCCCTTTAGACTGCACAGCACCATCAGGCTCTGTGGTGACAGGTGCGCAGCCACGGGGGTCTCTATTTGTAGATCTTTTTACAAGTTTCCTTAATCCTAAAGTTTTCCTGGAAATAACTACTTACTTCAAAAGAATTGTTCCACTTTTTAAAAATATACAACATTTTTAAAATAATAAAATGCATCTCCCAAATGGACAAACACTCAGACTAAAGCATCATCTAACCCATGACAGCCTGACAAAGTGTTTCTAATATCCTGGCTCAGAATGCAACCATGAGAACATTCCTTTACAAAATCCTCCCTCCGGGAAGTTTACGCATTGCGAGATCCGGCACGTTTGCTAACAACCCGTAGGGAAATAGCGCTGCTCTAAGTGGGACAGTCAAGTGGAAGTCACCCCATCGGAGGCGGTTTGGTGGCTCTCTTGCCCAAACCAATCTCTTCCTATAAGCTCATTCTAGCCTGAAGATTCCAGAATACTCTGGAACTGTAGAGAAGAAGCTGAGCGAGAGAAAGCTGCTCAGGGTGCAGTGCCCGTGTTGCCCACAGAGCCCTATGACGTTCTGCGGCTGGAGGCCAGCCACACGGGAGCCTCGTCATTAAAACTTACTCAGATGCTTTGGGAAAAAGTCTCCTAGCAACCATGGGGGAGGAAGAAGGAGGGGAGGTGGTCCTCCAAAGGCAACCAGCCTTCTCCCACCCAAGGAGGCCCAGCCAGAGCCTGTGAGGCCGCCACAGCACAGATGGGTCCCACCTCGGGGGCCACTCTTGCTGTAGACCCCTGTAGAGGCTGCTGCAGTGGCTCCTTAAGTCCCTATGAAATGTCCCCACCCCTCAGAGGCCTTCCCGGCCCACCCCTACTCACTCTCAAGTCCTGCTTTGAGGCCCAGCACTGAATGTTCTGCACTTGCCCTTCTCTGTCCTTACTCCTTCGCCTCGTCGACTGGAAAGCAAGCTCCAGGCAGCTGGGACATGGGTTGTTTCCCTGCTGGCTCCCCAGCGCCCAGGCCTGTGGCCCACAGGAAGTCGCAGGTGACAACTGGTAGATGGAGGGGCGGGAAGAGGTCAGGCCTCGCGGTCACATAGACCTGCACACGGCCGCCCGCAGGCTGTGTGCCCTGGAGCAAGTCGCCTCGCCTCTCTGACTTGGCTCCTCGCCCTTGCAGTAATCCCGCTGGCTGTTCCGGTGAGACCAAAAGACTGCACACACCTCACACAGGGCTTGGCACAAAATACACTTCCATGACTTTTTCTTTACTTCCTCAGAAGGCAAATTAGTGCCTAATAATAATACTTTGAGGACGTTTTACAAGAGCCTTCATGTTCATCATCCTATTTGGTTCTCACGACAAAAGGACAGAGTTTTCTTATTCTCATTTTGCAAAAGAGACTTAAAGCCAGAGAAATAAGCTTCTAAGCCCCCAGTCTCCCAGCAGCGCTGAGACCAAAACCCAGACCTCCTTCCCCCCAGGAGCCAGGGCTCCCCTCCCTCATTACTATCTCCTTAGCTGAACTGTGATGGGTGTCTGCCAAGGCGGGGCTACAGCCGGGGCACAGGGGGCTCCCCAAGAGCTAAGGATCCAGTCAGGACCTGGAACATCTGGGCAGGTGGGAAGGAGGAGGCATAAGGTCTGCAGACAGTGGGTGACTCTCCCATGCTGCCTTGGGCAAATTCTAAGCATGGCTGCACCAAGAGAGATTCTGGGCTCTCCAAGAAATACAACCTTAATCAACACAATACAAGGCTCAAGCCTGAGGCGCTGCTGCCATGCTCTTCCAAGCTGTGTATCTGCCAAGTTTCTACCATGTGCCTCAAAACAAAGGGGCCTCCAGAAGCTTTCTGCTTATAACTTGTGCATGCCTTTGGTTAAGAGATGCTCAATGTCTACCCTCTTCCAAAACAAAGAGGGCTTCCAGAATAGGCATCTAGCCAACCTAAAGTGTCATGCAAGTTCCCTCATGATCTGCCAGACACCCAGAACAGCTTCTCAGGTTGCGCACAGCCAGGGCCACCACTACACAGACCTATCATGATGGCTTCCCTGGAGACACGGAACATGGCGGCCTTGGCCCCAGGTGCTAAGGTCTTGACTCTGGTTGCTCCTCAACGGGCTCCCCTCCCTCCAATCACAATGGGCCTCTCTCCAGTCCTCCCTACAAGATGTGCTATTTCAGGGATCCAAGGCTCCAAACAAAACAGCCTGCCCCTGCTGCCTGTGGAGGTCCACATGTTATGACGAGTCTGTGACCTTACCCTTATCAAGCACTTAGCAGAAATAATAATTCAAATGTAAGAGTATCAGAGCTCAGAAGAGAATAAAAATGCTAGAAAGTGACTAGGTAGCTGCTTTAGATGAGGTCTGAGGAAGACAACTGGCCCTAGTTCTTCACTTCCCTGCAGAAGCATCATAGAGCCACATCATTGCAGAGTATAAGTCTCCTTCTGGCTGGGCATGGTGGCTCACGCCTGTAATCCCAGCACTTTGGAAGGCCAAGGCAGGTGGATCACCCGAGGTCAGGAGTTCGAGACCAGCCTGGCCAACATGGTGAAACCCATCTCTACTAAAAGTACAAAAATTAGCTGGGTGTGGTGGTGCATGCCTGTAATCCCAGGTACTCGGGAGGTTGAGGCAGGAGAATCGCTTGAACCCAGGAGGTGGAGGTTGCAGTGAGCCAAGAGAGCACCAGGAGGTTGCAGTGAGCCAAGATAGCGTCACTGCACTGCAGCCTGGGTGACAGAGCGAGACTCCGTCTCAAGAAAAAAAAAGAAAAAGAAAAAGAAAGAAAAGTCTCCTTCCCTCCTGCTGGCTTTGACCATGTGATTTGCTTTGACCAAAAGGATGTCAGCATCTATAACAGCAGCAGATTCTGAAATGCACGTGAGGGCTAGCGTTTCCTCTTGTGCTTCTGCTATCACCAGAACACCACACACCAAGAACCTCACTGGTACAACAGAACAAGAAACTGATACAGCAGAACTGATCCCAAGCTGCAGCTTAGAGCCAAAGCCATGTGAGCCCAGGCCAGATCAGCCCCACCCCAGCCGACCCACAGATGTGGGAGTGAGGAATGGCATGAGCCACCGAGTTCTGGGCTGTTATGCAGCATTAGGTGAAAATAGCTAACACCGACGTTAGGACAGGTCTCCCAGAAGTAGTGTCATTTCAACTGAGAAGTGAATGCCAAGCAAGACCCAGCCACGGGAAAGGCTGGAAGGAAAGGCATTCTGGGTGGAGAAGACACTAGCAGTGCAAGGAAGACCCCTACAGCACGAGGCACAGCCTTCCCTCAGTGCAGCTCCCGATGCATCTGTGTGTATCTCCCAAGAGGATACAGTAAGTACCTGAGGTCAGGTGCGTCACTTACATTGTAGCCCCAGGGCCTTGCACAGCTATTGGGACACAGCAAATGTGAGCTGTGTGAACAGCTACAGTGGTAAAAAGAAGCTGAAACAACAGTTCAT
Source organism: Macaca mulatta (assembly GCF_049350105.2). Taxonomy (NCBI): domain Eukaryota; kingdom Metazoa; phylum Chordata; class Mammalia; order Primates; family Cercopithecidae; genus Macaca; species Macaca mulatta. The sequence continues at coordinate 100,143,879 of NC_133418.1, read as the reverse complement.
TCTCCACTGAAGTGTTCCCCCTTGATAAGGAAGCCAAAATGAAGATAAATATAGAGAAGTGGTTCTCAACCACAGGTGATCCGCCCACCACCAAGGCCATTCCGCAGTGTGTCTGGAGACATTTTTGACGGTCACGATTAGGAGGGCGGGTGTTACTGGCCTCTAGTGGGTGGAGGCCAGGGATGCTGCTGAACATCCTACACTGCACAGGGCAGCCCCTACCACAAAACACTATCCAGCCCCAAATGTCAATGGAGCCAACGCTGAGAAACCCTGGCCTGGAACAACGCCTTCTTCCTTTTTGATTCCCAAGTGTTCATAATGAACTTTTTCTTAACCTTTTCTACTGGAGAACAATGAACTCTGAAGCAATGGTGTGAACAAGTAGATTTATTTTTATGTCAATTGTAGAGTTTGTGGGCTAAGAGGAGAATGCTCCTGATACTTACTGAATGTAAAGACACAGCAGCCTGATCAGTGCACCTACCCAGAAGGCCCACGTTTCAGGGGTGTAGATGGTCAAAGCCAGAGAAGGCCACCTGGCCAACCTCCCCATTTGCATGCAGGAATGGACAGCTCAGAGGTAGCCATCTTATCCTAACCCAGGGATTACTCACTTGGACTGGGCTTTGGAGGAGCTGGCGAGCCCCTAACAGTAGGGGAGAAATCACACTTTGCCTGTCTCTGGGAAGCAAGTCCATTGCTCTTGTCAGATTCTCCTCAGGAGCTGTTACCGCAGATGACTGAGAACCACAAAACTCCTCAAAAGCTCCCACTCCTCTTGCTGCTTTACTAGACACACTAACATCTGCTCACAGCATTTCCTGTCTTCTCTTCTTGATGTGACCTCATTATTTAGTCACCTTGGTCTCTTTCTCCAGGCCAAATAATCCCAATTCTATTTAAAGAAGCCCATTTTAACGCCAAATCATGTTTGGTCTCAGGTCTTTTTAGAAAGAGGTCAGTTCAACCCTATTGAGTACTCTGGTGAGTGGCAGGCCCCATACTGGGCCCTGAAGATTATAAAATTACCTCAAGGAGCTGACTCTACTGGCAGGAAAGAAGCTAGCAGTGGCCTGGTGCAGCGGCTCACGCCTGTAATCCCAGCACTTTGGGAGGCCGAGGCGGGTGGATCACTTGAGGTCAGGAGTTTGAGACCAGCCTGGGCAACTTGGTGAAACCCCAGCTCTACTAATACAAAAATTAGCTGGGTATACAGTGGCACACGCCTGTAGTCCCAGTTATTCGGGAGGCTGAGGCACAACTGCTTGAGCCTGGGAGGCAGAGGTTGCAGTGAGCCAAGATCACACCACTGTACTCCATTTAGCCTGGGTGATGGAGTGAGACTGTCTCAAAAAAAAAAAAAAAAAAAGGGCCAGGCGCAGTGGCTCAAGCCTGTAACTTTGGGAGGCAGAGGCGGGCAGACCACGAGGTCAGGAATTCAAGACCAGCCTGGCCAACATAGTAAAACCCCATCTCTACTAAAAATAAAAAATTAGCTGGGCATGGTGGCAGGCACCTGTAGTCCCAGTTACTTGGGAGGCTGAGGCAGGAGAATCGCTTCAACCCAGGAGTCGGAGGTTGCAGTGAGCTGAGATCTCACCACTGTCCTCCAGCCTGGACCTGGGCAACACAAAGAGACTCTTAAAAAAAACTAGCAGTGAACAGAGGACGAGCAGCTTGATTCTGGGGGGAGGGGAGAAGTCAGCAAAGGCCCCCACAAGGGAGGAAAGCTTGGGCTGGCCACACTCAGTTGCAGTTTTCACACGTTCTGAAAACACAGAGCTTTCACATATATTTGAACATATAGATTCTGGATGATAAAGAAAATTCAAACCGATTTCTAACTGACGGCCAATACTAAGTGAGGCAGGAATGAAAGGGCTCCGTGCTTTTGCTCAAGCTTCCTTACCTATAAGCAGTATTGGGTACATTTATTACACAGATCCTGACTCTCTGGAACTAACTTCAGGTGAACTGGAAAACAGATGTACCAGCTCGGAGGAAGACAAATGTATAATCTGGAGACAGAGGATATTTAGGAATCCAGATAGATTATCACATAAACTTAAAATGTAGAAACTTGACGGGAACAGATCACTGATGACACAAAAACACCAAGCCCTTATTCTCTTGTGTTTGTGCCCATGGAACAGAGCAAACTCTTTGGATTCTAAAACTCCCTACCTTTCAATTCAGAAAATGACAGTTTGAGAGTAAAACTTTTTGCACACCCTCTGCAGCAAACACCACATCATCTGCTCTCCTGAATCACAGCTTTCTCCTTGGGGATTTGATACATTTTTTTTTTCTCCTCTTTAGCCCTTCTAGGGGTTTCTCAGCAATTCCCTCTTCCCTACAGCCTCTCACTGCCTTCCCAGGGACATTCAGCACTTTTTTTTTTTTTCCAGTCACTGATTCTGATGCAACCCTTCCGCACTGTTCCCGAGTTGCTATTTTTCTAGTTCAGTGTTTCTGGGCCAGGTGCACCAGCATCCCAAAGAGAACTGGTTAAAATGGGAGATTCCAGGGTCCTAGCCCACAGAATCGCCGGCATCTGCATCTGTGCCCTCCTCCAGGTGATTCTCTTCTATGGAATCACTGTTCAAGATGGAGTAGTAGATGTGAAAATAAGACAAAGAGCTTCCAGCCTTCCCGGGTCTTTAAACCAAACTCTCACGGTGCTGCCTTAGGCCATCTTCCTATGCCTAGCCCCTATTTTTCTTCTATGCATTTATTGTCATTTTCATTTCCTAATCTTTTTTTTTTTTTTTTTTGAGACGGAGTCACCCAGGCTGAAGTGCAGTGGTGTAATCTCAGCTCACTGCAACCTCCGCCTCCCAGGTTCAACTGATTCTTCTGCCTCAGCCTCCCAAGTATCTGGGATTTACAGGTGCCCCCCCCACCACGCCTGGCTAATTTTTGTATTTTTAGTAGAGACAGGGTTTTGCCATGTTGGCCAGTCTGGTCTTGAACTCCCGACCTCAAGTGATCTGCCCACCTCGGCCTCCCAAAGTGCTGGGATTACAGGTGTGAGCCACCGCGCCCGGCCCTCATTTTCTAACAGTCTTCTGTTCCCTGGTTCATTCTCACCCTGAGTTAGGTACCTTCTTACCATCCTTTTCCCTGCTGGCCAGGATGTCTCTCACACGTTCAAAGCTCCATCCACGGCGGTGCTTTCCACCTGTTGATGCTGCTTCATGTCTCCTGCGTTTAGTTCAGTTCCCTGGTTTTCAATTCAGATTTAAAGTCCTTTCCAAGTTTCCTTCTTGTCCTGAGAGACTCTGGTCTGGAAGGACTATGGCAGGTCATGGACCAGGCCTCTCAATGCACTCTCTTAATCACATGACAGACTTCCAAATTCCAAAATTCAAGTTCAAGGTCCTGGTGAACTATCACTTCTCCTAAACTCCAGTTGCTCAGCCTCCACTGTCTTGATGAGCACCACCCGCAGGTGCTCCCTTCACCCTCGCTCAGCAGATCCCAACTTCAGCTGTGCCTTAGAATCACCTGGGGAGTTACACCAGGCGGTATCCACAAAAGTGGAACCAGAGGCCCAGACACTGGGATTGCTGAAAAGCTTCCAGGAGACCTTACGGTGTGACCAGGAGTGGAAAAGCTAAAGTCAGTGCGAACACCCAAGCTTGTCACGGTCTTGCCTAACCAGCCCTGATCCACAGGTCCCACTTCTGCCAACACTGTGCCCCAGCTAGGAACACAGCAGCCAACATGGTGCAGGTCCTCAGTAACATTGGCTGGACGCCTGAACCAGCACCAGTCTGTCTGTCTCACTGAGCTCCTTTCTGTGCCTCCAGCAGGTCCTTCATCCCAGCTGGTCTTTCCAGGTAAAAGCCTCTGGGTCTCCTTTTTCCTCACTCTTGCTGCTACCACCTGCCTCACACCTTCACCTCCCCCAGGGATGGGGACGGACTTATCTCTCTGGTCCTGCCAATCCACCCCGGAACACATTAGTCTTCCAAAATATTATTTTTGCAAGTACCACCTTCTGCTCAAAACACCTCAATAGCTGCCAATTGTCCAAGAGTTCAAAATCTTCATTCTGGGTCCTATATACTCTGGGCTTTATCATGAACTTGATTCTAAACCCCACCCCCCACCCCAGCCCCGCCCCACAGCTGCCTGAGGTAAACCAACTGCTTTAGCCAAACTGACGTCCTCGGCATGTCACCAACTGGCCTCCTGACCTCAGCACATGCTGCAGCCCATATTTTGAGAGCTCTTAAACTTCCCCATGAAAGTGCCTGGGGAGGAAGCTTCTCATTTTACTTGCTAATATATGTGGATCCTGCATTCTAGTCAATAAAATCCATGTTTGTATTAGTATTTTTAAGTGTTTAAAAATATTTGCCAAACAGATGTGTCCATCTGTTTCAGTGTAAGCGCCACTAGGGCAGACACAACATCTGTCCCAGTCCCTACTGTGTTCCCAGCACTCAGTAGCACCCGGCAGGCCGACCGCTGGGTGAAGGAATGAATACATGGAGGACAGAGGAGGAAACGAAATGCCAACTCCACGGTCATCCTGTGGCTTCACATGCGCCAAGCAAACACATGCGCCAAGCAAACACAGCCCTGCCGCCCCCAGTGTGGGACGCACACACTTAGAACACCCCTCCCCACCTGGCCACCTTCAGCCTCCCCCTCAAAATCTAGCTGCTCCATCGAGCCCACCTGAGCCTCCTTTCGCTACATTGTGTTTAGCAAACACGCCTCACCTCCACCTGGACCTTGCAAAGGGCCAGGTGGGGAGATAAACCTCCCGAAGATCTTCCCACAAGACCTGGGTACAGAACCCAGTCACCTCACTCTGCCCTCCTGCTCCGCCTTGACACAGAAATCCCGAAGCTCAGGGTCATGACCACCAGGAGTGAAGGGAGAAGACCCCTGCTCCAAGATGGGTGTGAGCCATGCTGCCAGGCCAGTCCCCGTCACTCATCATCCAGCTCCCAGCAGCACAAAGGCTCTGCTCTCCTTAGAAACCGGAGCTGGTTCCGGGCGATGCCCCCGGACTCACTGCTCTCACTCACTTGGATGAGCCTGCCCTGGGGAAGGGAAGGGGGAAGCCAGCTGGCAAGGAGGCTGCCAAGTGCCCTGAGTGGGTGAGGTAAGCTGCTGCACAGGGCAAGCCGGTCCCTGGGGCTCTGCTAGACGGACGCTGGGCCTGGCTGGCACAAAGGGGCACACATCACCAACCCGACAGTCCCCCACAAGTGACACCCCATGGCTCCCTCTTGGTCTTAACTTCTCCCGAGCAGCCCCAGCTTTCTTCCTGTATTAGTCTGTTTTCATGCTGCTATAAAGAACTGCCTGTGACTGGGTAACTTATAAAGAAAAGAGGTTTAACTGACTTACAGTTCAGCATGGCTGGGAAGGCCTCAGGAAATTTACAATCATGGCGAAAGGGTCACAAAACACCTCCTTCACAAGGCAGCAGGACGACGTGCCACGCAAAGTGGGAACAGCCCCTTATAAAATCGGCTCTCGTAAGAACTCACTCACTATCACGAGAACAGCATGGGGGAAACTGCTCCACGATTCAACTACCTCCACCTGGTCTCTCCCTTGACACGTAGGGATGATGAGGATTACAATTCAAGATGAGATTTGGGTGGGCGCATAAAGCCTAACTGTATCACTTACTCTCTCTAGCCCTCCACCTGCGAGCTCCACGGCTCCTTTCCCTCGGAGACCAGGCCAGCCACTGCACCTGCGGGGATTTTCACAGCCTGGGAACACTCGGGGCTGCCAAGAGGTTGAAAACCAGGCCCAGACTCCCGAGGGGTTCACCGGCATCATGCAGCGATGGCCATGATGGCTCCTAAGGGTGCTCGGTTCCCCCCGCATCTGGCTCTGTGGGACCCCATGACCACGTGTCCCAGCCCCCTCCCCCGCTCCACACACACACACCTCCTCTCAGTGAGGCCAACACTCGGGGCAGGAAAGCACGGCGGTGAGGAATGCAGCTCCAAACTCAGGCTGGAGTGGAATTTCCATCTCCATCGTGGGCCTGGGCCTTGGAAGTTGCCATACTTTAAGCTCACTCCCTCCCCTGCGAAATGCAAATAAGCACAGACCCATCTCAGGGTGGGTTGGAGAATCCTCTACCACGTGCATAAAGAGCCCAGCATCAGAGTGTGCCAGATACACGAAATGTCTAAGTGTTACCTGTTATTATTAGGCATATTATAAGTTCCCAAGGTTACTCCTGAACTGTATTCCCAATTCTCCAGCTTTCCAAGTCGGCTTGAGTGAGTCAAGGTCATTTTCATCACCTGGGAAGGCAATGTGTGTCAATGGTTCCCAAATTTGGCTGTGCTGACATTCTAAGGCTCCATCCTCAAACACTGCCTTGTACACAGTAGGTCCTCTGTATCCACAGATTCAACAAAACTCGAATTTGATCACAAACATTCAAGCACATTCAGAATATCAAGAACATTCAAACCACAACAGCTCTCAAGTGCGTTCCCGTCCCCTGGTCCTCCCCCATTGCCTGTCCAGCCTGTGAGGTGGAATGCTGACTGTGTCACTGTACACTGGCTGGGTTTCGAGCCCTGCAGTGTAGCTCCACATCCTGGCCCCAGGACCCTGCCACCCAGCTGGACGGCTCAGCTCCCGTCCCATCCCTTTCCACGTCTCATACCGGGAAGACCCTCAGGGCAGTGCCAGCAGCTGCTAGAGCCACCTGCCCGTGCTGAACTGACCGACTACCTCCCAGCCCATAGTGGCTGCCTGTGTCTGGGGACACCAATTAACCTTCACGCCATTAGTCAACAAGTCCTCCTCCAGCCCCTACGACAGGAGGGAGTACAATGCCGTGGAATGAGCACTGGCTTTGGAGCCAAAGTGTCTCCTGTTCTATCACTCCTTGGAAAGTCCCTTAAAACCTCCCTATGCAACCTTCTCACGTGGAAAATTGCCTTACATGGCAATTAGTATTTCCTGGCTCATATGCATATATGCATTTTTTTTTTAACCAAAACGGTGGAAAAGGCCTGACGTGGTGGCTCACGCCTGTAATCCCAGCACTTTGGGAGGTCAAGGGGGGTAGATCACCTGAGGTCAAGAGTTCAAGACCAGCCTGACCGATATGATGAGACCCCCGACGCTATTGAAAATACAAAAATTAGCCGGGTGTGGTGGCATGTATCTATAGTCCCAGCTACTCGGGAGGCTGAGACAGGAGAATTGCTTGAACCCTGGAGGCAGAGGTTGCAGTGAACTGAGGTCACACCACTGCACTCCAGCATGGGCGACACAGCGAGACTCCATCTCAAAAACAAAAACAGTGGAAAGGCTGCAGAAAACTCAACTATTTTTATTTCATTTATTGATACATGCACTTTCTAGTAACACCATCTTCAGCTTATAATGAGTGAGGAAGGACTGAAAGCTATTAAGGTGTGTCCTACATCCCCTTTTATTTCTGTGTCATTAATTTCAGCATTAAATGGTTGGCCAATACAGGGAAGCAGCATGGGATGTTCACGTTTCTGAGAATGTCACTGCCTTCTTTCTGTATTCGAAGCAAGTTCTAGTTTGAACAGAAAGCACGAAATCTCAGAGCCGCCAGCACCTCCACTTACTCAGCTGTGGACGCAACATGTTATTTTGTCTTGTTTGCATCTTGCTGAACTCCCAGACATTGTGAATTCACCAGAACTCCATGTTGCTGGGGCATTGCACACACATATGCAAATGGGACAACAACAAATGGCAGGCACTCATATCGTATGTATTTCTTCAGCACATATGCATGTTCCATTGTCTCAGCAGGCTTCAGTTGCAAAACATAAGTTCAAAAATAAAATTGTTGGCCAGGCACGGTGGCTCACGCCTGTAATCCCAGCACTTTGGGAGGCTGAGATGAATGGGCCACTTGAGGTCAGGAGTTTGAGACCAGCCTGGCCAACGTGGTAAAACTCCATCTCTACTAAAAATACAAAATTAGCCAGGCATGATGGCGCACGCCTGTAATCCCAGCTACTTGGGAGGCTAAGGCAGGAGAATCGCTTGAACCCGGGAGGCGAAGGTTGCAGTGAGCCGAGGTTGCGCCATTGCACTCTAGCCTGGGCAGCAAGAGCGAAACTCCATCTCAAAAATAAATAAACAAACAAACAAATAAATAAATAAAATTGTTAAGAATTTCCAGACTGCACAAGTCATGTGCTCATAAAGCCAACCTTGGTTAAAAAGGGAACGTTCAGACTTTCTCTATTAAATACGATGTAGGTTTTGCAAAGATGCCTTTTCTCAGGCTGAAGAAATTATCTTCTTTTCCTAGTTTGCTAAGAGGTATTATCTGAACGGAGGTTGAATTTTGTCAAATGCTTTTTTCTGCATTTGACAAAATTGAGATGATCTTATGGGTTTTCCTTTTCAGTAGGACAATGTTAAATTGCAACAATTTTAAGGTGTTACAACCACCCTGCCTTCCTGTGCAAATCCCTACTTGGTCATTACATATTATTCTTTTTATATATTTCCAGGTTTTCTTTGCTAATATTCTGTTAAAGATTTTTGCTTACATGTGCATGACGGATATTCATCTGTAGTTTTTGTTTTGTAGTGTCTTTGTCTGGTTTTGATATCAGGGCAATATTGAATTCATAAAATAAGTTGGGAAACATTCCCTCCTCTTCTATTTTCTGATAAAGTTTATGTCGAATTGGTATTATTTCATTTTTAAATGTCTGATGAAATTCAGCACTGAAGCCATCTGAGGCTGGGGTTTCCTTTGTGGAAGGTTTTAAACCAAAATTCAGTTTCTACGATGGATATGGGGCTATTCAACATTGATAGTTTCTGCCTCTCAAGTAATTTGTCCAATTTATCTAAGTCGTTCAATGTATTGGCACACAGTTGTTTATGACATCATCTTATGACTCTCCGAGTGTCTGTAGGATCTGTATTCATGCTCACCTGCATCCCGGTACTGGTCATTTGTGTCCTCCCTCATTTTCCCAATCATCTAGCTGGAGGATTATCTATTTTACTGACCTTTTCAAATAACCAGCTTTGGAGTCACTGATTTGCAACGTTTGCCCACTAATTTTTTTTTTCTGCTTCTTTCTCTGGATTTAGTTTTTCTACTTAAATCTAAAGGTTTAAGCTTCTAAGGTAGAAGCTTCAATCACAGACTTTAGACCTTTCTTCTTCTCTCTCTCTTTTTTGGTTTTTTTTTTTTTTTTAGATGGAGTCTGCTCTGTCCTCCAGGCTGGAGTGCAGTGGCGCGATCTCGGCTCACTGCAACCTCCACCTCCCAGGTTCAAGCAATTCTCATGTCTCAGCCTCCCAAGTAGGTGGGATTACAGGTGTGCCACCACACCCAGCAATTTTTTCATATTTTAGTAGAGACGGGGTTTCGCCATGTTGGCCAGACTGGTCTCGAACTCCTGACCTCAAGGATCCACCTGCCTCAGCCTCCCAAAGTGCTGTGATTACAGGCATGAGTCACCATGCTCAGCCTAGACCTTTTTTCTTTATTGATACAGTAGTTTTCCCTTATCTGCTGCTTCACTTTTTGCAGTTTCAGCTACCTGAGGTCAACCACAGTCCAAAAACATTAAATGAAAAATTTCAGAATAATTCATAAGTTTTAAATTGAGTAGTGTGATGAACTCTAGCACAATTTCGCTCTGTCCCACTAGAGATGTGAGTCATCCCTTTGTCCAACATATCCCCACTATCCATGCTACCACCTGTGAGTCACTTGGTAGCTGTCTCGGTTATGAGATTGACTGACAAGGTACTGCAGTGCTTCTGTTCAAGTAGTCCTTATTTTACTTTATAATGGCACCAAAGTATAAAAGTAGTGATGCCAGCAATTCAGATATGCCAAAGAGAAGCCATAAAGTGTTTCCTTTAAATGAAAAGGTAAAATTTCTCAACCAAAGGAAAGAAAAAAAAGATCATATGTTGAGGTTGCGAAGATCTAGGGTAACAGCAAATCTTCTACATGTGAACTTGTGAAGAAGGAAAGATAAATTTGTGTGAGTTTTGCTGTTGCACTTCAAACTGCAAAAATAACGGCTACAGTGCATAGTAAAGGCCTTAGTTAAGATGGAAAAGGTAGGCTGGGTGCGGTGGCTCATGCCTCTAATCCCAGCACCTTAGGAGGCCGAGGCGGGCGGATTATGAGGTCAGGAGATCGAGACCATCCTGGCTAACACAGTGAAACCCCATCTCTACTAAAGAATACAAAAAATTAGCCGGGCGTAGTGGCGAGCGCCTATAGTCCCAGTTACTTGGGAGGCTGAGGCAGGAGAATGGCATGAACCCAGGAGGCGGAGGTTGCAGTGAGCCAAGATTGCGCCACTGCACTCCAGCCTGGGCGACAGAGCAAGACTCGGTCTCAAAAAAAAAAAAAAAAAAAAAGACGGAAAAGGTATTAAGTTTGTGGGTGGAAGACACAAACAGAAAATGTGTACCAACTGTTACAACTGTTCTATTTTATTATCAGTTGTTGTTCATCTCTTACTGTGCCTAATTTATAAACTAAACTTTATCATAGATATGTACGTATAGGAAAAATATGGCATATATAGGGTTCAGAACTACTAACAGTTTTAGGCATCCACTGGGGGGTCCTGGAACATAGCCCCCACGAATAAGGGGCAACTACTATATAAGCATTTATTGCTATAAATTATCCTCAAAGCACTGCTTTGTCTGCATCTGCTAATTTCAGCATGTTGTTTTCATTTTCATTTAATTCAATATATTCTCTAAGATCTCTTGTGATTTTTTTCCTTTCTTTAGGCATGTGTTTCCAAATATTTTGGGATTTTTCAAGATATATTCTGTTACTTCTAATTCCATCCACTTTTGTCAGAGAACATACTTTATATGAGTTCAATCTTTTTAAGTGTATTGAGTCTTGTTTTGTAACAGGTTGTGTGTCTTTGAGAACATTTCAGTGCACTTGAGAAGAATGTATGTTCTCTAGTTCTTGGGTGCAAGGTTCTATAAATATTCCTTCAGTACAGCTGGCTGCTCAGATTGTTCAAGTGTTCTATATAGGTATTTTTTTTTTGGTCTGATTTGTTTTACCAATAACTGAGAGAGGAGTGTTAAAATCTCCAAATATAATTATAATTGGTATATTCTTCTTTTTAGTTTCATCAGTTTTTTCTTCATGTATTTTAAAGCTTTATCATTAGGTGCATACATATTTAGGATTATGATGTCTTTTGATGAACTGATTCCTTTATCATTATGAAATGTCCCTTGCTATCTCTGATAATATTTCTTGTTCCAAAGTATATATTGTCTGGTACTTATAGCCACACTATCTTTATTTATTTATTTATTTTTTAGTAGAGATGGGGTTTCGCCATGTTGGCCAGGCTGGTCTCGAACTCCTGGCCTCAACTGATCCATCCACCTTGGCCTCCCAAAGTGCTGGGATTACAAGGGTGAGCCACCGTGCCTGGCCCATCTTTCTTTTAATTAGTGTTTGCACAAAATGTCTTTTTCTATCCTCTTACTTTTAATCTATGTGTCTTTTTTTTTTTTTTGGATACTGGGCCTCGCTCTGTCATACAAGCTGGAGGGCAGCTGTGCAATCACAGCTCACTGCAGCCTCAGACTCCTGGACTCAAGCCACCCTCTTGCCTTAGCCTCCGAGGTAGCTAAGACTACTGGCACATACCATCACCCGCAGCTAACTTAAAAAAATTTTTTTTGTAGAGGCCTGATGTAGTGGCTCACGCCTGTAGTCCCAGCTACTTGGGAGGCTGAGGGAGGAGAATCAATTGAATCCAGGAGGTGAGGGTTGCAGTGAGCCGATATCACGCCGCTGCACTTCAGCCTGGGTGACAGAGCAAGAAAAATTTTTTTTGTAGAGACAGGGTCTCGCTCTGTCACCCAGGCTAGTCTTGAACTCCTGGCCTCAAGCAATCCTCACACCTGGGCATCACAAAGCACTGGGATTAAAGGCATGAGATGCCACACCCAATCTATCTGTGTCTTTATATTTAAGATGAGTTTCTTTATGATCATTGATAGTTGGTTCTTGCTTTGTTATCCATCGCACAATATCTGTCTTTTTTTTTTTTTTTTTTTTTTTTTTGAGACAGTGTCTCACTCTGTCACCCAGGCTGGAGTGCGTAGCACCATCACAGCTCACTGCAGCCTCGACCTCTCAGGCTCACTCAAGTGATCCTCCCATCTCAGCCTCACAAACAGCTGGGACTACAAGCACACATAACTACCCCTGGCTAACTTTCGTATTTTTTGTAGAGGTTTTCACCATGTTGCCCAGGCTGATCTTGAACTCCTGAGCTCAATCTGTCCTCCTCAGCCTCCCAAAGTGCTGGGATTACAAGCGTGAGCCACTGTCAATATCTGCCCATTAAACTGAATATTCATATCACTGACATTTAATATTATCAATATGGCTGTATTTAAAACTGTTGTCTTGTTTTTTGTCTTCTACTTGTCTTATTGTTCTTTGTTCCTTTTTCCCTCTTTCTCTGCCATCTTTTGAATGATTTTTATTTGCCATTCCATTTTATCTCCATTATTGGCTTATGAGTCATACCTCTTTGTTATGCTTTTTCAGTGATTATTCTGGGACTTACAGTAAACATTAACTTAGTACAGTCTAGTTCAAATATTCTATTACTTTGCATGTAAGAAAATGAAAACCAAGTCTGGTGGCTCACATTGTAATCCCAGCACTCTGGGAGGCCATAGTGGGAGAATTGCTTGAGGCCAGGAGTTCAAGACCAGCCTGGGCAACATGGTGAGACTGTTTCTACAAAAAGTTAGCCAGACATGGTGTTATGTGCCTGCAGTCCCAGCTACTTGGGAGGCTGAAGCAGGAGAAGACCTTGAGCCCAGGAGGTTGAGGCTACAGTGAGCTATAATTGTGCCACTGCTGTCGAACCTGGGCAACAGAGTAAGACACTGTCTCTAAAAACTAATAACAATAAATAAAGATAAATAAGAAAATTACAACAATATACTTTCATTTATTCCCTCCTGTCCTTTGTGCTATTTTTGTCATACATTTTGCTTCTATGTATGTTCTAAACTCCAAAGTACCTTGTTTATATTTTTGCCTTAAGCAGTTTCTCAAAGAGATTAAAAATGAGAAAAGATAACTTTCATATGTTTCCATATATTTACCATTTGGAAGCCTCTTCACTCCTTTGTGAAGCCCAAATTTCTATCTAGTATCACTTTTCTTCTGCCTAAAAAACTTGCCTTAACATTTTTTGTACTACAGGTCTGCTGGTTATGAATTCTCTCAACTTAGTTTGTCCATCAAAAAGTGTTTATTTCACCTTCATTTTTGAAGGATATTTGTGTTGGGTATAGAATTCTAGCTTGACCTACTTTCTTTTTCAGTTCTACTGTCTTCTGCCTTGAATAATTTCTGACCACACATCTACTGTCATTCTTATCTTTGTTCCTCTCTATGTCGTGTGTCTTTTTTTTTCCCCTTTTGTTTTCTTTCTGGTTACTTTTATGAGTGTACCTTTACTAAGCAATCTGATTACGATGTGCCTTGGTGTAATTCTCTTTCTTTTTCTTTTTTTTTTTTTGAGACAGAGTCTCACTCTGTCGCCAGGCTGGAGTGCAGTGGTGCAATCTCGGATCACTGTAACCTCCTCCTCCTGGGTTCAAGCGATTCTCCCGCTTCAGCCTCCTGAGTAACTGGAACTACAGGTGCATGCCACCACGCCCAGCTAATTTTTGTATATTTAGGAGAGACAGGGTTTGACCATGTTGGTCAGATGGTCTCGATCTCTTGACCTTGTAATCCGCCCACCTTGGCCTCCCAAAGTGCTGGGATTACAGGCATGAGCCACCATGCCCAGCCAATCCTCTTTATTTTTATTCCTTATATTTGTTTGGATTTTGTTGAGCTTCTTGAATTATGGGTTGAGTTTTCATCAAATTTGGACGTTTCCCACCATTATTTCTTCAAATTTTTTTTCTGTCTCCCTCTCTCTGTTCTTTTGAGACTTCAATTAAACATATTAGGGTGTGTTACATTGTCCCACGTGCCAGCGATGCTCTGTGTATTACCTTTTGTCAATGGTCTTTCTCTTTTTTTCCTTCCTTCCTTCCCTCTTTCCTTCCTTCTTTCCTTCCTCCCTCCCTTCCTTCCTCCCTTCCTTCTTTCCCTCCCTCCCTCTTTCTTTCTTTCTTTCTCTCTCTCTTTCTTTCTTTCTTTCTTGTTTTTGGAGACAGGGTCTGACTCTGTCACCCAAGTTAGAGTGCAGTGATGCAATCTTGGCTCAAAGCAACCTATGCCTCCTGAGCTCATGTGATCCTCCCACCTCAGCCTCCTGAGTAGCTGGGCCCACAGGCACATGCCACCACTCCTGGCTAATTTTTGAATTTTTTGTAGAGACAGGGTTTCACCATATTGCCCAGGGTGGAATATTTTATCTTTATGTGCTTAATTTTAGATAGTTTTATTGCTCTAGCTTCACTTCACTGATCATTTCTTCTACACTGTTTAATATACTATTAATCCTATCTATCTAGCTTTTCATTTTTGATTTTGTAGTTGATATTTTGATTTTTCATCCCTAGAGGTGCTACTAGATCTTTTTATACTTTCCATTTCTCTTACCATCATCCTGATGTGTTCATTTACATGCATGAGCAAATGAAACATATTTATAAAAGTTATTTTCAGGCCAGGCACGATGGTTCAAGCCTGTAATCCCAGCACTTTGGGAGGCCGAAACGGGCAGATCATGAAGTCGGGAGTTTCAGATCAGCCTGGTCAACATGGTGAAACCCCATCTTTATTAAAAAAAATACAAACATTAGCTGGGCATGGTGGCATGCACCTGTAATCCCAGCTACTCAGGAGGCTGAGGCAGGAGAATCACTTGAACCTGGGAGGTAGAGGTTGCAGTGAGCCGAGATAGTGCCACTGCACTCCAGCCTGGGTGACAAAGCGAGATTCCGTTGCAAAAAAAAAAAAGTTATTTTCATGTCCTTTTCCTGCTAATTCCATCACGTCTTTGTCATTGCTAGGTCTATTTCTATTGACCACTTTTTTTGTTAGTGGTCCGTCACATTTCCTTCTTTGTCTAGTAATTTTTTGCTGGACGTCTCACACCGCAAACTTTACCATTTTTCAATGCAGAATTTTGTCATATTCTTTTAAAGAGGACTCCAGTGAACCCTGGTCCTGTGTTGGCTCTATCCTGTTTGTCTTACAGCTCCCTCTGCAAGTTGTTCTCTTCTGTTCTCAAAGGGTTGCCCTGTGCATGAGCAGACTGATATTCACCCAGAGATTCCAGGGGACGTCTATCGAGATTTCTGGAGATCTTTCTCTTTGCAGCTTCTTCCTTTTAGGATTCTGTCCCACAAATTCTAGAAACCTTAGAACTTAGTGTCTCCAAATTTTGATCTCTGTCCCCTCAACTTAGTAATCTCGCCAGTCTCCGTTTGGGTTCTCTCTCGCCGTGGTAGAATTATCTTCAGGTAGAAAGCCTAGGTAAAGAACAATAGGGCTCACTCGGTTAGTCTTTTTCCAAAGAATCACAGTCCACCATTGCCTGGTCCCTATGTTTTATCCAGTTCCTAGTCGGTTACAGTGGGAGAATAATTCCAGGCTGTCCTGCTCACTCTTGACTGGAAGCAGAACTCTCATCAGCTTTTTGCAAGATGACATCATGGTAGATCACAGGAAGAAAGAGCCCAGCCACCCACCCTCTTTCAACCATATCCCTCTTGCCTACCATACCTGCAAGCCATCTTTCCCTAACTGTCATTCCTGGTCTCTAATCCAGCCATACCCTCCTCCTCCTTCCCCTCTCCTTTTTCTCCTCCTACCCCTTCTCCTCCTCCTCCTCCTCCCCCTTCTCCTCCTCCTCCTCCTCCCTCTTGTCTCTCTCTTTGTCTCTCTCCCTCTCTCTCTGGGACTTCTTATAGAATATGCCCCCACCTCCATTGTTGCCACTAACTTCAAGGCCTGGTTCAAAGCCCCCTGCCCTTGGTATAAAGAGCCAAGACTCTGAAATTGGACAGAGCAGAAGCTGAACACCAGTCCCACCTGCCAAGGGCCTGTGTGTCCCTGAGAAAGCACCTCAGCCCCTCTCTGAAATCTTCCCAGGGTTGGGGAGAGGATCAGAGCGCCTGACACCGTGCCCGGCGTGAAACAGGTGCTTGGTCAGGGTTCCTCCCAACTCCACCATCACGATGCCACATGTGGCTGGCTGTTCTCTTCCTCCACCTTCTCATGGGCAATTTGAAATAGTCTCTCACCAGTATATGGGGAGTGTGTTGAAATCTTCACACTCACATGGGAAGTTCAGCAAGGACAACAACCCAGACTTTTCCGTTTTGCACCTTCTAATACACTGAGCACCAGCAGGCCCTCCGTCTGTGCTGGCTGGATGAATCCCTCTCTCTCCTACACCCACTTCGGTGGCTCAGGTCAGCTCCCTGTATCCTGCCATGTTCAGGCAGGTTCTCACATACTCTGCTGCTCACGGCTGTCACCGTTCACTGCCAGAATAATCTTCCTGAAGGGTAGCTCAGCTCGGGTCACCTGCCTGCTCCAAAGCTTTCAATGGCTGCCCACTGTCTACGAAATGGAGTCAGAACTGTCTCATATGGCTCTTACTCCCCCCATTTCAGATCCCAAATAACCCTCCAGGCTTCTTTGTTACTACTGCCCCCAACTCTCCAGTCAAAGGTTCTCTGCTACCCGGTCTATGTTCATCCCCCAGAACTTTGTTCACAAGCCACTGCCCCTGCCCCTGCCGTACCGACCTCGGGATCGAAATCCAATGTGCCCTTCATGGCCCAGCTCCTCCTCCTGAGGCTTTTCTCTCCACTCTCACTGTCCGTGCGCCACAGAGGCCCCGGGGAGGCTCGAGGACCTCCTTTCCATCACCGTGGGGTGAGCCCCACCCTCGCAACCAGAAGAAAGGAAGGGAGCGGACCTGCTGTCTGTGGGATGGGAGTCGGGACACTGACTGTGTCGGAATGCGCCTATGCAGGCCTGTCCTCGGGGAGAGGGGGCTTCGTGTCCTTCACACAGTGCTTCATGAAGGGGTGAGTTAGGTGCCATCTCTCTTTTTTCCAAAGGCAAAAATGAGCCACACCACAGATTAGGTCAATGACACTCAGCCAGAGGAAATATCCTCCTGAGATCTTCCCTCTCAGGTCAGCCTCTCACTGGAGCCCTCCGGCACTGGGAAGGAGCCCTCCCGTTCCCGCCTCTGGCTTCCTTTCCATAAAGCAAAGGAGCAGAAGCAGGCAACAGGTCCCAAGAAATCGCACAGCTCCCGGCTCCAGGTCTCTGGGGAGACAACCCTTGCCTGGGGAAGCCTGGGAGGTTCGGGGAAGCAAACAGAATTCCTAAGACTGGGAGAACAAAAGCAAAATTTACCACGCAACCAACAGCAGCTCAGCAGTGGAAGGTCTGCAGCCTGGGGATGGCCCCAGTTCACACTGGAAACCCTTTCACCATCAGAGAACTCCGGCACAGACGCCAAGTACGGCCACGGCAGGTCACCTGCCCTCCCTCCAGCTCCACCACCGTTCTCCCCGTCCTCGCCACACAACCACACACTCAACAGCCTCCACACACTCCACTGTCCCCTCATGCCCCTTGTCATCCCGAATCACGGTGTCACTGGCTTCCACTGTCCACCTACCCCTCCCACCCATGCCCTTTTCCCAGCTCACCTATCTCTACCTCTGCTCCCTAAGCAGAGCCACAGGGAGCTAAGAATAGATCCTGGCAATCTCTGCAGCAAAGTCTCTTTGGGTTTCCCGTCTCCTTTCTATTTCCTGCACCTGTCACAGGTTCCTGCCCCAGCACACAAGCTGGAGTCTCGGTGGTCATCAGCTCCCTCTGGGAGAGGCTGGAAGAGCACTGGATTGGGACCCAGGAGACGGAGGTCACAGACCGAGGTTCTGCCCCTATCTCTCTGTGTGACCTCAGGCCAGTCACTTCCCTCTCTGGGCCTGGGAGTCCTCTTCTCTGGAAAGTTCGGAATGTCTCCTGGCTCAGGCTCTCCAGGGCCATCCCCCAGTGGATGGAGGAGGAGAGGGAGCAGCAGGAAAAACCAGATCCCCTTAGGGATGAACCCCTACTCACTACTATTTGTAAATTCCACTCAAGCAACATGCAACTTGGCACCTCCCAAGAGAGGTATGGGTTTTGGCTTTACATAGTTAGAGACAAACTTAAAATAATAATAACGCTTGCATCTGGACGAGGCTTTGTGGCTTACAAAGTGCTTTCACTCGCTGCCTCGTGTATTCTTCCCACAACCCTGGCAGAGCTGACATCGCCATCACTGTCACAGCAAACGTATGCGGCAGGCACTATTCTAAGAGTTCTACCTATGCAACTCGAGATCACAGAGCTGCTTCGTGGCAGATCCAGCCATGGATGCCCAGAGAACTGGCCCCGAGTCTGGCTGTCACTTACCATGTCCCTGTCCCTCCATCCTGCCCACTTACAGAGGGGGAAACCACAGCTCAGTGAGATGAAATGGTCTACCTGAGACCCCAGCACCCACAGATGGGCAGAATTTGAACTCAACTCCTATTTGCTGACAAAACGACTATGAAACAGAAAAAACAGGAAACGCAAAGAATGTCAGCACCTAGAAGAAAGGAAGGGAGTGGACCTGCTGTCTGTGGGATGGGAGTCGGGACACTGTATCAGAACACGCCCTCGGTGGGGTGTGGAGACTGTGGAGCCCCACACCCTCCCACAGAGGCCCAAGGAGGTCAGCTGCGCTGCCCAGGGCCCCAGGCATTCAACTCTGGGCCAGGCTTCCCTCCTCCTGGCACACCGCCTCCTTCTCCCCAAACCACCATCCACTCTTCTGCCTTGTGAGGTGATGGCTGTATTGATTTTGATGCCTTCCTCAATCCCAGTAAATAAACCATTCTCTTGGGACCAGAGCCCATGTCCCATCTAAGAGCAGGATCTCACTCTCGGCTGGAATGCTGCTGTCACCCCAGCCACCTCTGCCACCAGCCTGCCAGGCCGAACTGTCCCTGGGTTTCCTGCCCAATAGGCCCTTGAAAGATGCCTTCCCGCTGTTGCAGATGGAAGCAAGCAGAAGCAGCTTGCTAGACCAGCCCTGACTCTTCCTCAGCTCGAGGGGTGGCTGCGGCTCCTCAAGGAGGCCACCAGTGTGGACCTCGAGTGGCACCACCCGGCTGAAGGAGGCAGGGCTGCAGACGGCAGCAGCATCTCATCCCCTCCATAGGAAACTACAGTTACCATAGAGGGGTGTGTAGAGCTTTGCTTCTCCGATTTGCATAAGCTTATATAAAGAATCTAACCATCCTAAATGTGCATAGAGTCACACAAACATGTAATTCACAGAAAGATCTCTGGAAGTATCCACACCAAACATTTGGCAATGGGTACCTATGGGAAGGGGAGCAAGGGAAGGAAGGAGGACTTTCCCTTTTATTCTTTGTACTCCTGTCCAGGCTGAATTATTTTCTTACAATAGTGCTTCATAATATAGGAGAAAATTGATATTCATATCTATCTTAAGAGAGAGCTCAATGTTAACAGCAGTTATCCTTCAGAAATAATATTATGGGTAATATTTTTCAATACTATGTAGTATTTTTCAGGCTTTCCATAGTGAATACATTTGTTACTTTTATGTTAGACTGAACCATATGAAATGAAGTTGCCTTTTTTTTTTTTTTTTTTTGAGACAGAGTCTTGCTCTATCACCCAAGCTGGAGTACAGTGGCAAAATCTCGACTCACTGCAACCTCCGCCTCCCGGGTTCAAGCGATTCTCCTATCTCAGCCTCCCGAGTAGCAGGGATTATAGGTGTGCACCACCACGCCCAGCTAATTTTTGTATTTTAGTAGAGACAGAGTTTCAACATGTTGGCCAGGCTGGTCTTGAACGCCTGACCACAAGTGATCTGCTCACCTTGGCTTCCCAAAGCACTGCAATTATAGGCATGAGTCACCGCACCCGGCCTAAGCTGCCATTTTTTTTTACAAGTTGCAAGTGATTGGATATCAGCAATTCCATGCAGTTGAACCTAATAACAATTCATGCATCAACATTCAACAAATAGTTATGGAGTGACTGCTCTGTACCAGGCCCATATCCAGATAATAACAAACTCTCTTTTTTAAAGAAAGTAAATAGGCCGGGCGTGGTGGCTCACGCCTGTAATCCCAACACTTTGGGAGGCCGAGGCAGGTGAGTCACGAGGTCAGCAGATTGAAACCATCCTGGCTAACACGGTGAAACCCCGTCTCTACTAAAAACACAAAAAATTAGCTGGGCGTGGTGGCAGGCGCCTGTAGTTCCAGCTACTCGGGAGGCTGAGGCAGGAGAATGGCGTGAACCTGGGAGACAGAGCTTACAGTGAGCCCAGATGGCGCCACTGCACTCCAGCCTAGGCGACAGAGCGAGACTCCGTCTCAAAAAAAACAAAACAAAACAAAACAAAAAACAAAAAAACAAAAAACAGAAAAAAAGAAAGTAAATAAGTAAATAGACTGAGCAGGGCTTCCCTTGCAGACAGGGACCCCGGGTTACCTGTCTGTGTATCCCCAGCACCCAGCAAAGTGTGCAAACCTGTGTCTGGACCCACATATGTTTGGCAGAGTGAAAAACCAAGTAAGTAGATAGATGGAAAATAAACAGGCATACAAGTAAAATTACATATTCTTTAAAAAACCAATGACAAATACAGCATCTCAGTAAGAAAAGTGGACTGTGGACAAAGAAGTGGATGTGTCAGACTCTGACGAACCTGATTATCGTGCTGATCTTGGCTGATCTGGCAGGAAGACAGAGAAGCAAGGGGGAAGGGAGATAGCATAAGGGGTGTGCAGGCTGCAGAGGGACGTGGCGTGGTCAGCAGGCAGCCCAGGGAGACTAACAAACCTTCCAGCGCTGAGAAGCAGTTCTGGCTGCATGGTCCATGTGAAGGCCTCTCCTGCCTCACTCCCCTACACAACACATCCTGCCAGGCAGGGAAACATTCCACAGTCGCTGTAGAGCTGTCCTGGCATCCAGAGAGCACTGAGTTTCTCTATATTACCAATAACTTAAGGCTGGGCATGGTGGTCCACGCCTGTAATCCCAGCACTTTGGGAGGCCGAGGTGGACAGATGACCTGAGGTTGGGCGTTCGAGACCAGCCTGGTCAACATGGCAAAATCCTGCCTCTATTAAAAATACACAAATTAGCCGGACATGGTGGCAGGCACCTGTAATCCCAGCTACCCGGGAGGCTGAGGCAGGAGAATCACTTGAACCCAGGAGGCGGAGGTTGCAGTGAGCCAAGATCATGCCACTGGACTCCAGCCTGGGCAAAACAGCCAGACTGTCTCAAAAAAAAAAAAAATTAAATTAAATTAATTAATTAAATAAAAGATTAAAGAAAACTTAAATGTTTATGTAGATAATAGCTCTTTCATTAAGGCCTGACATATAAACTTTCCAGGAATGGGGGGCCATCCCCCTGTCTTAAATGTATAGCTACAGAATTTCTACCTCCAGTGTTTGTGTCCCACAGCCAGGTAGCATGGACGAGGTTCTGTGAGCAGGCTGGGCAAACAGGAGAAGGCAGTCCTGAGAAATGCGCTTTAGTCTACAGCTAGAGAAAATGCCCAGGACCATGTAAGGCCTGGAAACCATATCACCTGAGGACTTCTTGAAAAAAGGAGATGGGCAGCTGAAGAGGAGATCCAGGGAGAGCAAGATAGCTGAATTTAAACACTGAAAGGACTGCTGTGTAGAAAACAAGAAGTAGATGTGCATTACTTCCTGTGGACAAACTAGAACCAGGAAAGGGCCGGGCACGGTAGCTCATGCATGTAATCCCAGCACTTTGGGAGGCCGAGGCGGGTGGATCACCTGAGGTCAGGAGTTCAAGACCAGCCTGGCCAAGATGGTGAAACCCCATCTCTACTAAAAAGACAAAAATCAGCTGGGCGTGGTGGCGGGCACCTGTAATCCCAGCTAATTGAGACACTGAGGCAGAAGAATCGCTTGAACTCAGGAGGCAGAGGTTGCAGTGAGCCAAGATCATGCCATTGCACTGTAGCCTGGCGACAAGAGTGAGACTCCGTCTCAAAAAAGAAAAGAAAAGGGCCGGGTGCGGTGGCTCAAGCCTGTAATCCCAGCACTTTGGGAGGCCGAGACGGGCGGATCACGAGGTCAGGAGATCGAGACCATCCTGGCTAACACGGTGAAACCCCGTCTCTACTAAAAAATACAAAAAAACTAGCCGGGCGAGGTGGCAGGCGCCTGTAGTCCCAGCTACTTGGGAGGCTGAGGCAGGAGAATGGTCTAAACCCGGGAGGCGGAGCTTGCAGTGAGCTGAGATCCGGCCACTGCACCCCAGCCTGGGCGACAGAGCAAGACTCTGTCTCAAAAAAAAAAAAAAAAAAAAGAAAAGAAAAGAAAAGAAAAGAATCAGGAATGGAAGCAAGGAGGGAGCAGGTCAGAGCTGAGTAGGAAGGAGCAGGGGCACAGGATAGCACTGGAGCCCCCAGAGCCAAGACACCGGATCCACCAAGACAGTCCAGTCCCTCCAGAAATCGACTAACATTACGCGTGCAGCAGGCAAGCTCCTCTCTAGGAAGCCCATGCATTTATTTCTGCTCCAACTTTCGGAGTATTTTCCAAGAATCAGTTATGTTTAGTCCCAAACCTGTTTATGCCAGTTGTTTTTTGGTATTATATTTACATAACTGAATTAAATATAACCTAAACAGATAAAATATGGATGTGAAAGAACGCTCAGAAAAGTAAAGTTTCTAAGAAAAGTAAAGTGTTTCTAAGAAAAGTAAAGTGAGTATTTTGGAAATTTTTGATAAATATGAGTAGCTAAAAGAAATTGCTGTTGAATTCAAGGTAGGCAAGACAATAAAAATTTGGCCAAAAAGAAAGAAAAGTAATAAAAATCTAGGGGGATTCTGTATCCAGGTTCCTTCCAAGTGACTTTTAATTCTTACTCTACTTTAAGGAAACTGGAAATTACACACAACACATCCCAGCTGCAAAAGAAGGCCATAGGAGGGGCTGGTGGCTCATGCCTGTCATCCCATCCACTCAGGAGGTCAAGGTGGGAGGACCGCTTGAACCCAGGAGTTCAAGCCCAACCGGGCAACATAGCAAGACCCCATCTTTAAAAAAAAAAAAGAAGAAGAAGAAAGAAGAAAAAGAAAGAAGAAGAAAGAAGAAAGAAGAAGAAGAAGAAGAAGAAGAGCCACAAGGAATACCAACTAGAGTACCTATATAAAAAGGAAAGAACTTTCCCTTCAACGAAAGATTGGCGAATGACCGTACAGCTAAATGTTTTCAATTAAAACAAGCTATTTAAAATACATATAAATGTATATATGTATGCCCAATTTTTGTGATTCCTGTATTTTACTGACTTTTTATAAAATCTACTGAATTTTAGTAGATGGCACACATTTAACTGTGTGAGTGTGTGTGTGTATATTTGGGTGGTTTTTTGTTTGTTTGTTTTTTTATGAGACAGGGTCTCACTCTGTCACCCAGGCTGGAGTGCAGTGTTGCGATCACGGCTCACTGCAGCCTCAACCTCCTGGGATCAAGCGATCCTCCTGCCTCAGTCTTCCGAGTGCCTGGGACCACAACTGTGTGCCACCATGCCTGGCTAATGTTTTAATTCTGTGTAAAGATGAGGTCTCACTATTTTGCCCAGTCTGGTCTCGAATTCCTGGGCTCAAGTGATCCTCCCACTGTGGCCTCCCAAAGTGTTGAGATTATACACCTGAGCCACCTCGCCCAGCCTTAAGTGTATATTTAGATGAGTATGGACAAATATGTACAACTATGTGACTACATCCCCAGTCAAGATACGAAAGACTGCCATCATCCCAAAATGTTCCATGGTGCCCCATCCAAGTCAACTTCTCCCAGCCCCGCGGAGTGTCTGTTAAGGTACCATAGCTCTTACCACACCACAGTTGGCCCTTGAACAACAGGGTTTGAACTGCACAGGTCCACTTGCAGATTTTCGTTCACCTCGGCAACCCCGAGACAGCAAGACCAACCCATTCTTTCTCCTCCTCCTCAGCTACTCAACGTGAAGATGCAGATGAAGACCTTTTGATAATCCACTTCCACTTAATGAATAGTCAATATATTTTCCCAGCCGGGAGCAGTGGCTCATGCCTGTAATCCCAGCACTTTGGGAGGCCGAGATGGGTGGATCACCTGAGGTCAGGAGTTCGAGACCAGCCTGGCCAAGATGGTGAAACCCTGTCTCTACTAAAAACACAAAAAATTAGCCGGGTGTTGTGGCACATACTTGTGGTCCCAGGTACTTGGGAGACTGAGGCAGGAGGATCGCTTGAGCCCAAGAAGTTGAGGCTGCAGTGAGCTGTGATCACACCATAAAAATTAGCTGGGTGTGGTGTGGGCGCCTATAGTCCCAGCTACTCAGGAGGCTGAAGCAGGGGAATTGCTTGAACCCAGGAGGCGGAGGTTGCAGTGAGCCAAGATGGTGCCACTGCACTCCAGTCTGGGTGACAGAGAGAGACTCCATCTCCAAAAAAAAAAAAAAAAGCTATACATGGACGTTGACTGTGTGTGGGGCAGCACCCCTAAGGCCTGCGTGGTTCAAGGGTCAGCTGTATGCTGAAGCCATCTCTGGACCATCTGTGCTCTCCACCATCTATCTTTTGTCGTTACTACCTTTTCTCACGTACGATACAATTCCCTTTTTTGGTGTACAGTTCTACGTTCTGACACACAGTTTGTAACCACTACCACAACCGCCTGTCTCGATCTCCTCAGAGAAGATGACTTCTGACTGCATTTGGATCTGGAAGACTTGGCCCTGAGACCAGCCGGCTCTGCGCTTCCCGGGGGGAGGCTGGGCGCCGCCTTCACCCTCACTGTTCCTCCTCCACTTTCTCTTCTATAAAATGCCAGTGACAAGAATATCCACCTCACAGAGTGGGTGTGAGGACTAAGTGACATAATGGGATAAAAAGCGCTTCAAAGATCCATGCAAATGTTATTTGTAACTAGTCCCATTAGGCCATCGTGAAGGAAAGTGGGTGAGGAGTGGGGAGGAATGGGAGCAGGGGTGCGAGGCTGCAGGGGCACCACAGCAGGGCTCCAGGACAGCTCGCAAGCTGAACAGGTGGCACCACAATCCCTTTCTCCCCTAAATGCAACTCGAAGCCTCAGGAGTTGTGCGTCACTAACCCTGGTGAGGAGAAAGATTCTAAAGCTCAGGGGAACAAAGTGAGGCCATCTAGGGCTACAGTGACATCCTAACCCCGGGTTCTCAATACGAAAGGAAGCGAGTTCCATGCAGCTCACACGATCTGACCGAATGGAAGGACACACCTGGCTTTCCTACACTACAGTCATGCCAGCGGCCTTCTTCCCCATGTCTCCCACCACAACCAACTCTTCACTCATTCCTCCCAAAAACGGAGCATAAAGAGAAAAGATATTAAGCGAAAGGCCATTGCCAAAATGCAAAAAGAAGGAAGGAAGGGAGGGAGAGAGAGAGAAACGGAGAAAGGGAGAAAAAAAGAGAGAAAGGAAGGAAGGAGGGAAGGAAGGGAAATTTGGATCAAAAGTACACTATTCCACTATTCTAACCAGGTGCGGTGGCTCATGCCTGTAATCCCACACTTTGGAAGGCCCAAACGGGCAGATAACTTGAGATCAGGAGTTTGAGACCAGCCTGACCAACATGGCGAAACCCCATCTCTACCAAAAATACAAAAATTTGCCGGGCGCGGTGGCACATGCCTGTAGTCCCCACAACTGAGGCAGGAGAATCACGTGAACCAGGGAGGCAGAGGCTGCAGTGAGTCAAGATCGTACCCCTGCACTCCAGCCTGGGCGACAGAGTGAAATTCCATCTCAAAAACAAAAAGAAAAAAAAGAAAAAAGTACACTATTCTTTGTCTCTGTGGAGAACTTCACGTTTTTTAGCACATTCTCTCCAACATTCAGAAGGTAACCAAAAAAATGGTGACCCAGCTTGTAAGTTTCTTCTCTCTCTCTCTCTCTCTCTCTCTCTCTTTTTGGGCAGCATCTCTATCGCTCAGGCTGGAGTGCAGCAGCGCAATCTTAGCTCACTGCAACCTCTGCCTCCTGGGTTCAAGTGATTCTCCTGCCTCAGCCTCCCTAGTAGCTAGGACTATAGGTGCACACCACCACGTCCAGCTATTTTTGTATTTTTAGTAGAGATGGGGTTGTATCATGTTGACCAAGCTGGTCTTGAACTCCTGACCTCAGGTAATCCGCCTGCCTCAACCTCCCAAAGTGTTAGGATTACAGATGTGAGCCAATGCGCCTGGCCAGTTTCTTCTCTTTTGCCTCCCATGTGCCATTCCTCTATTGTGTTGTTTTTACTTTTTCGCTGATTATATTAGAGTTACTAACCAAAGCCCTGTCCAGCAAGCAAAGCCATGATCACTACAGAGAGATGAGAAGGTACAGTTTGGTTTTTCATAGTTACTGTGGGGAAATGGTGAATAATTGTAAAGTGTGTTTTTGCATTTTTTAAGACAAAAATTGTCTAGGAAAGTTGAATATGGGTATGTATTAAACAGGGGCTGAGGGTCCGACACCCCAGTCAGGGGTTGGGAAACAATGATAGGGTGGTAGGGCCAAGCGGGGAGGGATGTCAGGGCCTCCCCAACCAGGGAGGCGAGGGCAGGGCTTGAAGCCACCAGGCACCCTTGAGACATCCTGGAAGGAGCCTGGGGCTGCTCAGGCTTTTCTAAAATTCCTCATCGAAGCCAATAATCATAACAATGACAGTGACAGCCAGAGCAACTACCATTTCTAGTGCTTGCTGCCTATCCCAGTGAAAAAGGTATTATTATCACACCCATTTTGCAGGAGAAACCAGGTAGACAG
Source organism: Macaca mulatta (assembly GCF_049350105.2). Lineage (NCBI taxonomy): Eukaryota > Metazoa > Chordata > Mammalia > Primates > Cercopithecidae > Macaca > Macaca mulatta. Next base: position 100,116,990 of record NC_133418.1, on the reverse strand, counting down.
ACTAAATAACTTACCCCAGATCTCAGCTGGTAAGTGGGGGAGCTCCTGGTGATTCAAGTCGAATGACTATGACGCCAGTGCTTTGACCCAGAGTCCGAAGCAGAAAGTCACCCGGGGTGAGGGTCGACCAAGACTCACAAGGTCCCTTCACTAAGCCGTAATTGTAGAGGCCAGCAGGTCTGAGACACAATGGAAAGGATAGGAAATGCCACCTGTAATCCCAGCACTTTGGGAGGCTGAGGTGGGCGGATCACCAGAGGTCAGGAGTTCGAGACCAGCCTGGCCAACATGGTGCAACCCCGTCTCTACTAAAACTACAAAAACTAGCCAGTCGTGGTGGTGCATGCCTGTAATCCCAGCTACTCAGGAGGCTGAAGCTGGAGAATCTCTTGAGCCCAGGAGGTGGAGGTTTCAGTGAGCTGAGATTGTACCACTGCACTCCAGCCTGGACGAGAGAGTGAGACTCTGTTTCAAAAAAAAAAAAAGAACCACCCTAGATTGGGCTCTTCACTGAAATAAGGAGTGAATATCCCAAATTTGTCCCTGGAGATCTGGAGATGGGCAATATGATATTAACAACTACAAGCCCAATTACAGGGGGAATGGGTGTTTCAGAGCACTCACTGCTGCACCAATGAAAGGTAAACTGTAAGTACAGGCAGGAGTAGAGCAAAAAGGTGCTGAAGGGTGAGGCTGTGTGCCACTCCTTGGGCTGTCTCCAGCTGACAGGGTCGTCCGCAGTAGAAAATGTGCCTGTGGGCAGTGCCCCCAGCCCCACGTGGGAGGATGAACAACCCTCTCAGCACCATGGCATGCGCTTTGCTCAGATTCCCCTTCAGGAAATTACTGATTTGGTTTCTTAGGAATTGGCAGCAAATATGTACCAATTGACACACATGGTATTACCACCCCCCGCTGCCCTCCAGAGAAGGTGGGAAGGTCCACCTGCCATGATCGGGTTGGTGACCAGGCCTTGAGCAATCTGTCTTATCAGAATCAGGTTCAAGACTGGGCGTGGTGGCTCACGCCTATAATCTCAGCAGTTTGGGAGGCAGGTGGATCACTTGCAGTCAGAAGTTTGAGACCAGCCTGGCCAACGTGGTGAAACCCCATCTCTACTAAAAATGCAAAAAGTTAGCCAGGCATGGTGGCATATGTCTGTAATCTCAGCTACTTGGAAGGCTGAGGCAGGAGAATCACTTAAACCCAGGAGGTGAAGGTTAAGGTGAGCCAGGATCGCACCACTGCACTCGAGAGCAAAACTCCATCCCAAAAAAAATCAAAATAAAAATGAAAAGATTCAGGTTCATGGGGATAAATTCCTCAGGGCCTGGTCCCCTTGGGTGAGAAACTGCCCTCAAGGGCAGTCCAGGAGCCCACCGAGAGCTGGACAGGCAGCTGTCGCAGTCTTCCACTACCAAATCTAACAGCCGACACCAAACTACACTTCCTGGAGACCAGTCCTGAAGTGACATGTGAACAGCAAACCCCAGCCATGGAAATCTTGCGAAAGTTCAAGTCCAGTCACTTATGCTGCGGTATTGAATGGAGCTCAAGAGAGGGGTAGATTTCTTCTGAAACAAGTCCTTTACTTTACTGTTTACAAGAAGGAAAGTGCTGTTGAGGAGAGGAAGGGGAAAAGGAAAGAAACAGTTTCATTTCTAATCAAAGTGAATTCCTTAGGAACCACAAAGAGGAATTTCCTGGAAGAAAGGACTGAAAACCTGCTCAGAAGAAGAAAGAAGCATCAGACAGAAAATGGCCGGGAGGGGGAAAGGAGAGAGGGGATGGGCCTGCTGAAACAACAATAGCAAGTAAAAAAAATACAAGTGACATATAAATAAAATCAATAAATTAAGAGTAGACAAGACCGGGCGCGGTGGCTCATGTCTGTAATCCCAGCACTTTGGGAGGCCGAGGTGGGCAGATCACTTGAGTTCAGGAGTTAGAGACCAGCCTGGCCAACATGGCGAAACCCCATTGCTACAAAAATATAAAAATTAGCCAGGCGTGGTGGTGAGCACCTATAATCTCAGCTACTTGGGAGGCTAAGGCAGGAGAATCACTTGAGCCCAGGAGGCGGGGGTTGCAGTAAGCCGATATTGTGCCACTGCACTCTCATTCTGGGCAACAGAATGAGACTCTCTCTCAAGAAAAAATAAAAATAAAAAAATTAAGAGTAGACAAATGAGCCGAGCGTGGTGGCTCACACCTGTAATCCCAGCACTTTGGAAGGCTGAGGTGGGCAGATCACCTGAGGTCGGCAGTTCCAGACCAGCCTGGCCAACATGGAGAAACCCCGTCTCTACCAAAAATACAAAAATTAGCTGGGCATGGTGGCACATGCCTGTAACCCCAGCTACTTGGGAAGGCTGAGGCAGGAGAATCGCTTGAACCTGGGAAGCAGAGCTTGTGATGAGCTGAGATTGCACCATTGCACTCCAGCCTGGGCAACAAGAGGGAAACTCCTTCTCAAAAACAAAAAAAAAAAGTAGACAAATGCCCTACAGAAAAGGAATAGTACAATCTTCTGCAATATTATTCAGCATTTTATAATTTGAAATATTCTTAACAATAATCCCTTCACAATAAGGAAAAAGAGTTAGTTGATTACACAGAAAAGAGATGAAAAAAGGATAATGAAGAATCTTGGTCTGATTCACTCATAGTTCAAAGATCAGAGATGGTCTGCCAAGATTAAATGTAATAAAGAAATAACTAGCATCTGCACAGTGCTTTGTAGTTTAAGGTGTCTCTATACACATTATCCACCCCTCCCCGACCACGTAACACAGTCACACTCCCGTGCCTTTGTTTGCCAGGTAGAACTGTGGGAAACAGTCCCTCACCTGGCACCATGGCCCCACCTTGGCTAGGCTTAAGTCTCCCCAGTGCAAGAGCATCAGTTGTGTAAAACACCATCAGACAGACACTGCTTCCTGCTTCCTAATGGCCGATCTACCCAGCACAGGCTACCTGGGACAATCATGGGTCCAGGCAGGAAGCAGGGGTGGGTTATGGATGTCCCATGCTGAGGACTCCCCTACACACACATTGGCCTGCCCCATCTGTTGGGTTCTAAGCCCCCTTCCCTTTTGACTCTACACACTCTCCCCGGGCACCCCCTCAGCCTCCCTACAGTTTTAGGTGCCACTTAAATGCTGATGATTCTCAAATCTGCAACTCTAGATCTTTCTTCTCCAGATCTTGAGTACAAAGTCTGGTATACAGAAGGTGTTCAATAACTTTCCACTGAACAATCTGACAAGTTCCACTTGAGATGTCCCAAGGGCACCTCAAACCAAACTCATCTTCTCCATCCCCTACTTCCGTCCTGGTGGGTGGCCCTCATGGTGCCACGCCTGGACTCCCTCACCAGCTTCCTGCACCGCATCGGCTTCATTCAGGTCCACCAAGATGATCCCCCTAAATGCAAACCCAATCCTATCTGGTGTTTCTGAAGCTTGTGCACATGCAAATCTCCACCTCCTGGAAAAGGAATATAAGCATCAGAGCCAAGCTGCCAACCTAAGCTGAAGAGAGAAAGGGGCAGGATTGGTGCTGGGGTCCATGATTAAGCCACATATCCTGTCACCTAGGGCAGTGTCCTGAACACAGGGGCCACTGCATGCTTGAGGAAGTAAGAGAATGACTTCTCACCCAAATAAGGCAAAGCAAAGTCTATACAGATGAATTCTGAACCATCATTTCTCTCTGTACAATGCCGTTCTGAAACTTTCTAAAAATCTTAGAAACGCTACGGAGAATCAATATCTTAATGAAGTTAAACAACACTGGGCTCTGGGCCACGTTTCTAACTTTTGAAGCATTCTACAGTCACAGAGTATTTTGGACCCTACCCAATTTCATGGCTTTAATTAGCTCCGTCTTCCCAGCATCCCCCATGTGCCTCCTGGTTTCTCAGACAGCCTCAAAAGACAGCTGCGATCAATTCATTCCCTCTCTTACACACGCCACTCAAATATCAAAAGACAGAATCAATTTCCTCTTGCATCTGAGTTAGCCTTGACATCTTGTAGCTGATAGTGGTGAGCCTAACCTTAAAAAACTCTGATAGCTTCCACTTTCTGAGACCACCACGCTGTGAGGAAGCCCAAGCTAGCCACACGGAGAGGTCAGGAGGAGGAGCTCTGAGGCTCCAGACATGTGGGTAAAAGCTTCTTAGAACTTGCCAGCATAGCTGGCAACTGAATGCCACAGATGAATGAAACAGTGCAGGTGGACAAATGAGTGACCCCAGCCCATGCCACGTGAAGCACAAAAACCACCCAGCTGAACAATCAAGCCAGAGGATCATGAGAAACAATAAACTGTCATTCTTTTTTTTTTTTTTTGAGACTGGTCTTGCTCTGTCGCCCAGGCTGGAGTGCAGTGGCACAATCATGGCTCATGGCAGCCTCCTGGGCTCATGATCCTCCCACCTCAGCCTTTTGAGTAGCTGGGACTACTGGCATATGCCACCATGCCTGGCTGATTTTTGTACTTTTTGTAGAGACAGAATTTTCCACGTTGCCCAGGTTTAGACTGTTACTCTTTTAAGCCCCTAAGTTTCGGGGCTGTTTGTTACACAGCAGTGGATAACTAAAACACATGGTGAAGAAATGGACATTTATTCAGTAACACTGAGTAATGAGCCATCCCACATTACTGAATTTCCAAATATAATCCTTATTTGTTCAAACTTGTGTTATCCATTCCCGAGGAAAATGTTTTTAGATACTACACTGCACTTTATACTAAATATAATTTAATATTTTCTTTCTCTCTCTCTCTCTTTTTTTTTTTTTTTTTTTTTTTTTTGTGAGACAAAGTCTCGCTCTGTCACCAGGCTGGAGGGCAGTGGCACAATCTTAGCTCACTACAATCTCTGCCTCCCGGGTTCAAGCAATTCTCCTGCCTCAGCCTCCTGAGTAGCTGGGACTACAGGCATGCACCAGCACGCCCAGCTGATTTTTTGTATTTTAATAGAGACGGGGTTTCACCATGTTGGCCAGGATGGTCTCGATCTCTTGACCTTGTGATCTGCCCACCTTGGCCTCCCAAAGTGCTAGGATTACAGATGTGAACCACTGCACCTGGCCTTAATATTTTCTTGATGAGTTGGTCACCATTATGCACATCAGTTACTACACTGTCCTATAATGTAACAACACCTCCTACAGCCACAGAAGGTGCACAAGGGCTGTTGGTTGCAACACTCAACACCCCAGACATCTCTGCTCCTTGAAGATGCCCCCATAAACACCTCCTCATCCCCCAGATTGCTCCTTCTAATGCTTGTGAGTTGAGAAACCAAAACCCTAACCCCGTTGGAACTATCTCAACAGGCTCTGATGGAAGATCTAAGGGGTTCTTCTTTTTGAGATGGGGTCTCACTGTTCCCCAGTCTGCAGTGGGGTGATGTGATCAGAGTTCACTGTAACTTCAAACCCCTGGGCTCAAGCCATCCTCCTCCCCAGCCTCCTGTATAAGACACATACCACCAGGCTGGGTGCAGTGGTTCATGCCTGTAATCCCAGCACTTTGGTAGGCCGAGGCAGGCAGATACCTGAGGTCAGGAGTTCGAGACCAGCCTGGCCGCTGTGGTGAAACCCCGTGTCTACTAAAAATACAAAAAAATTAGCTAGGCATGGTGGCAGGCACCTGAAATCCCAGCTACTCAGGAGGCTGAGGTAGGAGAATCACTTGAACCCAGGAGGTGGAGGTTGCAGTGAGCCAAGATCGCGCCATTGCACTCCAGCCTGGGTGACAGACTCAAAAAAAAAAAAAACAACAACAAACAAACAAACAAAAAAAACCACACACACACACCACCAAGCCCAGCTGAATTTTTTTGGGGGTGTGTGTGTGTGTGTGTGTGTGTGTGTATGTGTGAAGATGGGCTCTCATTATGTTGCCCAGGCTGGTCTTGAACTCCTGGCCTCAAATGATATTCCTGCCTCAGCCTCCCAAAGTGCTGGGATTCCAGGCATGAGCTACTGGTCACCGCCTAAGGGGTTCTTTTATGACTCCAATGAGAAGGAACTCCAAAATCCTACTGACCTGGGTGCCAATCCTGCTGTACCGCTTACTAGCTATGTGGCCGTGGACAAGTCATTTCAGTCGTCACACATTTCAGTTTCCTGATCTGTAAAATGGAAATAATATTTGCCTCTTGCCAGAAGGCACTAAACTGTAACACAGCAAGAGCTCAGTAAACACAGCCACCTCCTCACTATCCCTGCTTATGGGCCTCGACCTACGCACGATGTGTCTCTGAGTCTCAGTGTTGGTGAGAGCACATACCCATGGAATCTATCATCAAGAATGTATAATTTGGTGATGGCTGGGCGCAGTGGCTCACACCTGTAATCCAGCACTTTAGGAGGTGGAGGTGGGTGAACCGCCTGAGCTCAGGAGTTCAAGCCCAGCCTGGGCAACGTGGTGAAACCCTGTCTCTATTTGGAAAAAAAAAAAAAAAAAAGGAAGAAGGAAAAAGAAAAAAGAAAAAACAAAAAGAATGTATAATTTGGTGGGGGGGGGGCAGCTGGTGGCAGACAGTGGTGCTGGAATATTAATCCAGCGTTGGACCACCCTCGTGGGATTTACTGTTTGTTTATGAAGAAACTGCAGAATGCGAATAACCCTGGCATCCCAGCCATTCCATCTCTCAGAGGGTTTACCCAGAAGGTTGGGCAGCTCAAGCCCAGGAGTGAGCATGTGTGCGCGTGCGTGTGTGTGTGTGTGTGTGTGCATGCCTGCATGTGGGTATAAAACTACCCAGTCATCCACCCCTGGCTCAGCCCTGGGCTTCCGTTTCCTCTCTAGAAATACCCGCTGACTATAAAGCGCTGATTTAAAATAATAAACACGAGGAGTTCAATGTTCACAGCAAAATGTCAGGGAAATAATGCGGGTGAAAGGTGGGGCCTAAATTGCATATGCACGATGATGACAAACTGGGAAAGCTCTGTTTACACACAGATGGGGATCAGAAAAGGCCACAGAAAGCTGCGACCGGGAAAGGATGGAGGGGTGATTTTCTGCAAAGTTGTTTACATGTTCAATGACTGATTATTCCTCCTCACATGCAGTTGGATCTGATGGCCCTGCAGTCCCCTTCTATGCAGGTCATCACTGTTCCGTTCCCTGGACCCTCCGCTGATGTCCATTTGCATACTCTCCATGGAGGGATGACGGCTTCTTTCCCGCCCCTGGTCAGCAGAGGAACCCAGGGCCAAAGAGCCAGGACTGGCTTGAGTTTGCCTCCTCTTGCCCTGTGTCCTGCACACCTCTCCCCGCAGCCTGCTTCCTGAAGGCTGAAAGCCCCCAGGCCCGCTGCTTCCTGCCCACCACACCCCACACCAGCTCCTGTTCCAATTCAGCCCCCTGTCTTTCTCACGTACTCCTGGCCACATGCCCACAGGGAACATCGTCATGGGCTTCTCCCCTCTTTGCATCCAATTCCCATGGGGAGAAGGGGGTGCCTCCTGTTATACCTTAGGGACTGCCATCTCTTGACACTGTTCAGTCATGTTGCTTAGCAAAATTACATTTGGGGGCAGCCAGAAAAGGAGGAGGCGGCCCAGATGTCTGGGTTCCAGAGAAAGAGAGGCTTTCAGGGAAGTCCCCCATTCCACCTTTCTTACCCACCGGTGACCCCTCCCCTGTAATCCAGCCCCACTACCTCCTCTCAACCTCACTGAGCCTCAGTCCCCTCATCTGTGAAATGGAGCCAGTAACATCCAGGATGAAACGGGTGAGGTGCATGCAACAGCTACCTGCCGTCTACAGACAGGGTGTCTCTGGAAGCCTCAGCTTCCTCCCACCCTCCCTATGGCAGCTCCCTCCAGCCCCTCAGAGCCAATGTTCCTTCCCTGGGTGAATGATTGCTGTGTCATTTGCAGATGTGAAAGAAACTGCACATCCACAGCTTCCTCATGTTTTACTTGGTGGAAAAAGGTCTTCACAGGCTCTTCATTCCATGAGAGAATTTTGCTCCCAAATAGCCTTTCTGCTCTGAAGGGTACAAAATATTTGTCAGCAGTTCCTAGTCCCTACTTTGCCCCATGCTAAAGGCACGCCCCCAACCACCCCCAACCATCCTGGCTGCCTTCCCCATTGTCCGCACCCATTGGCTGCTGGTCCTGCAGATACTGGTCCTGAGCCCAGCCCCCTCCTTCCTCCTCACCCAGCTCAGGGGCAGTTTAGAGCAGTAAAGGGCAAATTATTCTGTAACAGGTCCTGGGGCAGGACCCAGGCCAGGAGAGCGAAATGGGCAAACACTGCCAGCTTCAGCTCCTCCTGATCCATCTGCCCTCCCTTCCGGCTGCTCTGGGCCTGTGCTGCCTCCCGGGATGGGGGAGCCATGGAGTAGCTCTCGGTGCTCCATGGAACACACACAAATGAGCCCTGGGCTGGGAGTCAATGCCTGGGCTCCCGTCCTATTTCCACCACCAAAGTGCTGGGTGACAGTGAACCAGTTATCACCCATCTCTGTTTTGTCCTCTGTTTCCTCCTCTGGACAGTGGCTCACGCCTATAATCCCAGCATTTTGGGAGGCCAAGGCAGGCAGATTACCTGAGGTCAGGAGTTCCAGAACAGCCTGGCCAACATGGTGAAACCCCGCCTCTACTAAAAATACAAAAATAAATAGCCAGGCATGGTGGCGGCTGCCTGTAATCCCAGCTACTTGGGAGGCTGAGGCAGGAGAATCACTTGAACCCGGGAGAAAGAAGTTGCAGTGAGCCAAGACCACAACATTGCACTCCAGCCTGGGCAACAAAAACGAAACTCTGTCTCAAAAAAAAAAAAAAAAAAAAAAAGAAGAATGGGGGACAGGCAGGGGCTAGAGGATGGGTCGTGAGAACCACTGGTCAGGTCCCTGCCCATCCAAGGTGGCTCCCAGAACATCCTCTCCACCCCAGCACAGCCTGAGTGTCAGATGGCCTCACCCTCCTTATCCCCTGACCTTGCAGGCTGCAAGGCCCATGCAGCTCAGCAATATTCATTTATTAACTCACTGGTGGGGCCCCAGCCCCACCCCATCCCACACTCTCTGATCACCTGCTCTTCCTGTCAGAACCCCACCCACCGGCCTCCTGAGAGGAGCCCAGGACAGGCTGTCTGGCTGGCCTCCGACCACTCAGGCTGCCGCAGCCCCATGTGTACCTTCCGTCCTTCCCCACAGAGCCGCGCATGGGCATGGAGGGATAAGGGCTGCAGAGGAAGAAGACTTTTGACATTGGCAAAGCTTCATGCTGCCAGTGACAGCAGCAACAAAATCACAAAACTCGCAAGCCCCCAGAAATCCAGGTGTCTACTTCAAACTGGGAAACTGCGTTCATCCCCCACCGACCCTGGAGGGAGTCGCCAGCCAGAGCCAACAGGGGATGGGAGAGAGAAAGACAAGGGGAAGCACATGGGCAGGAGAAAGGCAGTGCCTGGGGTCTGGGGTCTGGAGAAAGTTCTGGGACCTACCCTGACTAGGAGGGGCCTAGCCCCCTGGTCCTTGCATCCTATCCTCCAGCCCCTGCCCCCCATCCTTGATGGGGCCCACATTCCAGGAGGCAACAGCAGCAGGGGAGGTGAATGACGCCTCACTCCAGGGCTCAGGGAGACCGCTGTCCCATCCCTCCCCACAGCAACGCAGGCTGCTGCAGCCCGTGTTTGTTGTTGTTGTTGTTGTTGTTGTTGTTGTTTGACGGAGTCTTGCTCTGTCGCCCAGGTTGGAGTACAGTGGTGTGAGCTCGGCTCACTGCAAGCTCCACCTCCTGGGTTCAACTGATTCTCCTGCCTCAGTCTCCTGGGTAGCTGGGATTACAAGCGCGCCCCATCACTCCTGGCTAATTTTTGTATTTTTAGTAGAGACAGGGTTTCGCCATGTTGGCCAGGCTAGTCTTGAACTCCTGACCTCAGGTGATCCGCCTGCTTCAGTCTCCCAAAGTTCTGGGATTACAGGCATGAGCCACCATGCCCAGCCCTGTTTCCATCGTCTTCAGAGGCCAAATGCTGGGATGCTGTGAGTTGAGGAAGACTCTGGTGGGTGGGCCTGGGAACCCAGGCACCTTTTAAAAAAGTCACATTAGTCTCAACCAGTGACTCAGAAGCTTCTGGAACACAGCCCACTGTAAGCTGGGGCCTTCTCCTTCGATCTCAGGCTCCCAATCGGACCTTGAGAGCCCTCTGCCCCTCTTGCTCTGCTCCCAAAGCTGCCTCCCAGGCACTGCTTCCATGCCAAGGTCGGGCTCCTCTGGGATGCTAATATTTTTACTCTTGATTTCTATCTTTTTTTTTTTTTCTTTTTTCTAAGTTTTAGGGTTTTATGTCTTAGCACTACCCAAAGGAAAACCATCATGAGTTTAGAAGTGATCTCCAAGCAGCCACATGGTGGGGCACCCAGGCCCCGGCCCAGCCCTGTGGCCACGTCTTTGCAGTGTCCTTTTCCCTGGAAGCTCCAGGAGCCTCAAAATAAGCTCCTTGTCCACCTGAGGAGATGGAGCTAGAGAGACCAGTCATCCCCAGACCTCAGACCTTAAGCTTAAAAAGAACCTGGGACGCCCTGGCACAGTGGCTCACGTCTGTAATCCCAGCACTTTGGGAGGCTGAGGCGGGCGGATCATGAGGTCAAGAGATCGAGACTATCCTGGCCAACATGGTGAAACCACATCTCTACTAAAAATACAAAAATTAGCCAGGCGTGGAGGCGCATGCCTGTAATCTCAGCTACTCGGGAGGCTGAGGCAGAATACCTTGAACCCGGGAGGCAGAGGTTGCAGTGAGCTGAGATTGCGCCATTGCACTCCAGCCTGGCGAAAGAGCGAGACTGTGTCTCAAAAAAAAAAAAAAAAAGAACCTGGAACTGGCTAATGCATGGCCTGAAGAGACAAGACTGGTGTTTCCACCTAGTTGATGACCAGAAACTCATAGCCCCCTCTACAGAGATTTGGGGTGGGGACGGCAGGGCAGCACACAGCCACTGTCCCCAGGAGGTGGGATGGGAAGCAAAGCTCCTGCTCTCAGGCAGCTCTCGGTGCTCCATGGAACACACACAAATGAGCCCTGGGCTGGGAGTCAATGCCTGGGCTCCCGTCCTGTTTCTGCCACCAAAGTGCTGGGTGACAGTGAACCAGTTATCACCTATCTCTGTTTCCTCCTCTGTAAAATGGCGAGTCTGGACTAGATGCCCTGCCAGGCCCCTGCCTATGTTAACATCCTCTACCCATTTCTAGATCAAATCAGCAGGCTGAGGCATGACTGGAGAAATGAGCAGAGGAGTGGAAGATTCTGTCCGTTCACCCTGGGCCTGCCCACAGCACCTGGTCTCAGGGCCCAGGCACTGACCTCCATGGCTGCTAGAGGCTCACATCAGTCAGCAAGGATTCTGGACACGCCCTGCCTCTCCTGATACCCAGAAGGTCACTGCTTCAGAGCTGACTCTACCCCAGCCCCGCTAACCACAGAACAGAGCTGGCGTGGGAGTTAAGACGTCTCTACCAGACAGAGCACTGCAGGGGCAGGAAGTGGGGGAGCCTCTCTTGACCATCATTGGCACAAGGCTGGCAGGCTGGGCATCAAACCAGATGCAGATATCTCCGCCTCTGGTCACCGGCTTGCTGGCTCCCCAGGGACACACACTGCCTACTGTCCCTCAGGTCCCCCGGCCTCTGCAGCCCCTGAGGGCCCAGCACTTGGTGGGAACACAACACTATAATAGTTAAGCTGAGGCCGAAATTCCACCCCAATACTATAAATAATAGTTAAACTGAGGCCGAAATTCCACCCCTTCCAGTAGAACACACGCTCCAGGACCAGCAGATCCTACGTCACAGTGGCCAGCATGACTGCCCCTATTTGCATGCCCACACCACACCTTCAGTGGGGAGACTGACATTCTCTACTTCATAGAACTCCCCAGGCAGCCCGAGCTGCCCGGAGGCAGGAAATAGGACAACTGCGTCTTCCCTCTGTGCAGCCCTTCACGTATCCTAACGTGCTTTCCCCCAAATCTCCTGCGAGCCTGACAACAAAAGTGTCATGCAGGCAGGGCAGATGTTATCCCCATTTGACAAAGGGGCACTGAGTCCACACAGCTAGTCAGTGTTGGGGGAGAGATGGGAATCGAGGAGCCCTCTTCCCACGGGAAGTCCTCCTCGCCAGGGTCACCGACAGGGAATGGCCAGGACAATGCTGCCTCAAGACCAGCCCTGGGTGGACCTTCCTGTCACACGCTTAGGCTGGGCACAGGTGAAGAGCAGCCCTGAGGCCCAGTGCCCTGACATCCTCCTTTCCCTGGGGCCAAGCACAGGCAGACTCCGGGCAATGGTACGGGGGTGCAAAGGCAGGGACTAGGGAGAGAGGTTAGAGCCCTGGAGGCCCCCAGAACACATTTTGACTCAAAGGCAAAGCAAACATCAACTCCAACAAGTGCCACGTTGGTGAGAGCTGCTGGAGAGGACGCCACAGGGGGACAGTGGGCAGGACTCACCTCGCGCAGCAGCTGCATCCCCTTCAGCTCCTCCTGCTGCTGCTGGGCCACAGTGACCCCCAGGACCAAGGTGTGCACCACACAGGAGACCACGGAGATGATCACGATGGGGCTGAGGCTGAGAGGCAGCGTGATGAAGAAGGAGAAGACGAAGAAGACCTGCCAGCCCACGGTGTCACTGGCCGCGTGGGCACGCGCGAAGTTCAGGCCCAGGTAGGAGAAGATCTGGGCAGTTATGAGCAGCCACAGCAGGTAGGGCACCACTCTGCGGGTGGCCCGGTCCGGGAGCAGCCCCTTTTTGCAGAGCACAAAGAGGATGATGTCCAACAGCAGTCCAATTCCAGCCACGGCGAGGGGAGCCAGCTTGTCGCTGGAGAAGACCACAGCACACATGACCACCACGTAGCAGTCAAAGAGGGCAGCAAAGACCACCAGCACCAGCAGGGTCTCGTGGCGCTGCCTTTTGAAGTAGGTCTGGTAGAGGTTCTCCAAGGACTCCGGCACGAAGGTCAGCCGCATGAAGCGAGGCAGGCACAGGCAGGAGCCCGAGTTCCGGACCGAGATTTCATGGGTCCGGCCCACCCCGCGGTCAGGGTCGGAGGGCAGGCTGACGGAGTACTCGGCTGAGTACTCGGCCGAGTACTCGGGCTCAGAGAAGCCCTGGTTCCTCGGCATCCTGGCTGGTGTCTGCTACTGGCCCTAGAGAAGTGGACCGGGATCAGAGGAAGAGCTCTGGACTGGGCTACCTCTCAGGGCTCGCTGAGATCTGGGGAGGGCCTCTTCTTGGCTGGGGCGGAGGGGCGGCCACCTCCAGCAGGAACGCAGAGCGGGTTTCCAGGGCACAGGGAGCACTGATCAGCTAGAACTGAAAAGGGCATTGCTGAGCAGAAGCACCTCTTCCCTCCTACCTTGTGGTTTCCCCATGACCCGCCCTAACCCTCATAAAAGGATCTCTGCTGCAAGAGCCTCCCAATCCAGGGCCTTCCCTGCCACCCCCGCTCACACCACCGCCCACCGCACGCACACTTAGTCCTGTCCACGCCAGACACTCGATTTCCTGTCCCTGGCTTGTGGAAGGGCCTAGCCGCCTCTCCATCCCTGGCACCCGGTTTCTCTCTGTCATCTCTTCTTTCTCAGTCCCTGACTTCCTCACCTAAATTCCCTCCAGGCCCAGTCCTTAGAAGCTGGAAATAAAATGTGCCGGAAAGAAACTAGGACCATCCTGGGGATTCCTGAGCCTTCCTTCTGTTTACTTCCTTTTTCCACCAAGCCCTTGGAGACTCGGGCTCCGATCCGGCCCCCTTCCCACGCTCAGGGCGCTGTCTTCCCCCCGGAAGCCTGGCCCTGCCCCTGCGTTTACCTGTGCGGGAACTCGGCCACCGCGTGCTCCGGGACGGTCCCCGCGAGGGCTGGGGCTGGAGGGCTCGGCGCGCCCGAGGGCTGCTCTCCGCAGAGCCGCGCCGCCCCGCCAGTGCCTCGGGGCCCGGCCGGCCGGAGCGCGATCTCTCGCCGTCAGGCCCGGGATCCGACCGGGAGAGGCGCAGGGCTGCCCCTCAGCATCCGCGGGCGCCCGGCCGCAGCGGGAAGGAGGCGGCGGCGACTAGGGCTGGGAGATCCCGGGGCGCCGGCCCAGCGCGCCCGCCCTAGGGCTAAGGCTCGGGGGCCGGGGCCGTGCAGGGGCCGTGCGGGAGCCGGCAGGCGCGGGCGGCGGCGAGCGCGGCTCTCCGGACCCCTCCCCTGCACCCGCGGAGGCGGCGGCGGCGGCTAGGGGCGCGCGCGGGGCCCTCCCCGGCGGGAGCGCGGGCCGAACACGGGGAAGCCCGCCAGCATCCTCTCGCCCGCCGGCGCCGAGCCGAGCCAGCCGAGTCCGGGCTCGGCGTGCTGCACAGCTATTCCCCGCGCGGCGCCGGCGGCTCCCGGGCCACGCGCGCTCCAGGCCCCGGGAGGCGGGAGGCGGGAGGCGGGAGGCGGGCGGGGCGGCCCCTCCCTCGCCCCAGTCACCGCCCTCTCGGCGGCGCGTCCCGGAGTGGGGCGGCGGGGGAGGTGCCGGGCGGCGGTCCCGGGATCCGCGCGGGCGAGAGCTGGAGGGGCCCGGGCAGCCCCCGATCCGGCGGGGGCGGCGGGCTGGGGAGACGGCTGCGTGGAAGCGCGGGCGTGGGCGGCGGGCGGGAGGGCTGGGGCGAATCCACGCCTTCCCGCGAGCAGGCCCGGTCTAGGAGGATGGAAGACCGAGACGCGCCCGCCCGCAGGTGAGGCGCGCTAGGGACACCCTGCCGCCGCCCCCTCCTCCGCCACGGCTTCCTTCCGGACCGGCAGAGGCCGGGGCTCAGGTTTGGGGACCGCTCCACTGCGGGGGGCGTGGGGCCTAAGTATCCCCGCCCACCCCGGGAGCCCAGACTTCGGAGCGCCAGGCCTGAGCTTTCCGCAGAGGGGCCCGGCAACGGAGCCCTGTCCTGCTCGGAGGAGGCGGGTGGCGGTGGCCCGGTGGGCACCACACGTGGAACTGGAAGAGTTCCTGAGACCCTGCTTCGAAGAGATATCCCGTGCACATTCTACCCGTTTGAGATGTGTTTGAGTTCACAAACTCTCCCTTAAAGATGCAAATGCTCCTTTGAATAGTTAAACCTATAAGTCTCTTACACCACAGCATAAAGTATTTTCCTTGCATTTGACAGAACACCGTGCTAAGATCAACTACAGGCTTTGGGAATTTAAATAAAGGAAGAGGAGAGAGAATGTTTTGGGACAAAAGCACGTGTGGGGAGGTGAGTGCTAAGGACAGCCAGCAGCAATAGGGGGTCATCTCCCCTGGGGAGAGCTGAAGGAATGAACAGGGGAGAGAAACTCGTCTATCCAGACCCTGGATGGAGCTGCCTCACCATACACCTGAGAGTTACCCGCGGGCACCCCTTCCAGAACCTCAGGCATCACCTTGCATCCCTCAGGGAATGGATCCATTAGAGAATCGATCCTGCCACTGCTGTTTCTACCATTCCCTCACACTCTGTCTGAAAAGGCGCCAACTTCAGCCCCAAACTTCTCAGGGCTTTGATTCCAAAGGTAGGGGACCTAACATCAGATATAGGATGATGGTAATTTAAATAAAGCAAAACTTTGCCCCATTTGTTTTATTTTATTTCTATTTTTTATTTTTTCCAGAAGGAGTCTCTGTCACCTAGGCTGGAGTGCAGTGTCGTGATCTCCGCTCACTGCAACCTCCGCCACCCGGGTTCACGCGATTCTCCTGCCTCAGCCTCCCAAGTACCTGGGATTACAGGCGCACACCACCAAGCCCAGGGTAATTTTTGTAGTTTTAGTAGATGGGGTTTCACTATGTTGGCTAGGTTGGTCTTGAACTCCTGACCTCAAGTGATCTGCCCACCTTGGCTTCCCAAAGAGCAGATGAGCCACTGTGCTGGGCTGCCCCACTGTTTTAATTTGCTGGAGGTTTTTGGGTTTCGGGGGGATTTTTTTTTTTTTTTTTTGGAGAGAGTTATTTGTGGTTTTTTGTTTTTGGTTTTTGGTTTTTATTTTTATTTTTATTTTTTTTTTTTGAGACGGAGTCTCGCTCTGTCGCCCAGGCTGGAGTGCAGTGGCCGGATCTCAGCTCACTGCAAGCTCCACCTCCCGGGTTCGGGCCATTCTCCTGTCTCAGCCTCCTGAGTAGCTGGGACTACAGGCGCCCGCCACCTCGCCCGGCTAGTTTTTTGTATTTTTTAGTAGAGACGGGGTTTCACCGTGTTAGCCAGGATGGTCTCGATCTCCTGACCTCGTGATCTGCCCGTCTCGGCCTCCCAAAGTGCTGGGATTACAGGCTTGAGCCACCGCGCCCGGCCGGTTTTTGGTTTTTAAAAAGGAAGGCATTTATTTATTTATTTATGAGACAGAGTCTCACTCTGTCGCCCAGGCTGGAGTGCAGTGGCAATCTCAGCTTACTGCAACCTCCACCTCCTGGGTTCAAGCAATTCTCCTGCCTCAGCCTCCCAAGTGGCTGGGATTACAGGCACCCGCCACCATGCCTGTCTAAATTTTGTATTTTTAGTAGAGACAGGGTTTCACCATGTTGGCCAGGTTGGTCTCGAACTCCTGACCTCAAGTGATCTACCTGCCTTAGCCTCCCAAAGTACTGGGAATACAGGTGTGAGCCACCATGCCTGGCCTTTGCTGGAGGGTTTTTTGTTTTGTTTTGTTTTTTGTTTTTGAGATGGAGTCTCACTCTGTCGCCTAGGCTGGAGTGCAGTGGTGCGATTTCAGCTCACTGCAAGCTCTGCCTCCTGGGTTCACGCCATTCTCCTGCCTCAGCCTCCCGAGCAGCTGGGACTACAGTCACGCGCCACCACACCCAGCTCAATTTTTGTAGAAACGGGGTTTCACCGTGTTAGCCAGGATGGTCTCAATCTCCAGACCTCGTGATCCGCCCGCCTCCGCCTCCCAAAGTGCTGGGATTACAGGCGTGAGCCACCGCACCCAGCCTTTGCTGGAGGTTTAAACATTTATTTTGAAATGTCACATGATGTTAAAGAGGACATGACTTTTATGTTTTACAAAGGGAGATGTAATGTACGGCATGGAGCAGTGGCTCACACCTGTAATCCCAGCCTTTGGGAGGCCGAGGCAGGTGGATCTTGAGGTCAGGAGTTTGAGACCAGCCTGGCCAACATGGCAAAACCCTGTCTCTACCAAAAAATACAAAAATTAGCCAAGCGTGGTGGCGGGTGCCTGAAGTCCCAGCTACTCAGGAGGCTGAGGTGAGAGAATCGCCTGACCCTAGGAGGCAGAGGTTGCAGTGAGCCAAGATCGTACCACTGCACTCCGGCCTGGGCAACAGAGTGAGACCCTATCTCCAAAAACAGTGGGGGTAGGGGGAGAGCTGTGCTAATGTTTTTTAAAAGGCTGATAAATATCGTGCCTGGTCCTGCTTTGGCACAAGAGACACTGTGTTGCACCCTCTTTGGGCCCCTTCCCTTTTCTTGGCACACATGCCAGCCCTATGGTTCTCAGTGGAGCACCCTGCCCGCAAAGCCATGCCCAGCTCCTGAGCTGAGAGGGCCCTCTGCCACCACTCATGCCCCAGCCTCCTCTCCCCACCCACCCCATGAACGGAGAGAGTTCCACACAGAGGCACCCTCATATAAAAACAACAACAAATTGATCTCCTGCCTCTCCAGCCCCTGCCTGCTGGCTTCACAGTCCCACTCCCTGTCCTTCCACCATCCCTATCTCTCCGCTGCGGGTCCCTGCTCAGCGGGCACTGGGGAAACCAGAGAAGCCTGCCAGTTCTGCCAAGGCACCATGTTCACCCATGAGGCAGACCCTCAGGTGTACACAGGTTATAGTTGGGGGTGACTTCTGGCTGAGATGATCAGAGACAGGGCCTTTCAGGGCAAGAGGGAAGGATCTGATGGGCCTGAAAGGCAGGCCCCCCCGGTGGCTGGAGCCTCCCCACAAAAGCCCAGCCACAGGAAGAGCACAGCACAGTCCCATCCCTGCTCTGCGTCCTGGGTTCTGGCACAGCCCTTCCCTGTGGATGTGGGAAGCACAGTGGGACAGCAGTAGCCCCTTGCAAGGACTCCTGGGGAGCCAGAAGCATCTGGGTGAATATTCCCGGGCAAGAGAGCTGCTCGACATCCTGTCACAGAGGAGATCAGGGAAAATGCCACGAGGGTCTCATCCATCTCACTCACAGAGGCTTGCCCGGTACCTGGCACCTAGTAGATACTCAAAAAATACTCAATGAATGAATGGAAGTCTCCCTAAGAAGAAACGGTACTTTGTAACGGCACTGGCTGTCCCTGAAGGGACCAACTGGCCTCATTCCCTGATGCTGGGAATGTCCTGGTCCCAGGGCAACGAAAAATAACCACCCTCGAGTGAAGAGGGTGGGATTATGGGGGAGGTGTTTTTATTTTCCATGCTATACATTTTGTATTGATGTAACCTGGACAACTGGCATGCTTCGCTTTTATAATCAAATGATACAGGAAATCTAAACACACACAACTCAGGACCTCAAATGGCTGCACGGGTGACTTGCCCCTGCAGTTTGTCCTAAAAGGAAGACAGAATCATGGACTTAGGTCAAAGCTTGGAGGGCATCCTGACCCCTCAACCTCAACCCAGCATCTGCCTGGATGGCATACCTCTTTGCTGAAGGTACCTTTTTGTTTGTGTGGTTCAAGACTAGAGATGATGGCTGAGAATTAATTGTTATTGGATAAACAAGAATGGTTCCCCCTCCCACCCCCGGGAAATGCAGTGGCTCTTGAATCCAGCAAACAATAGATCAGAGCAGAACTCTGTGTCCTGGGGGAAAACAGAAGTGGGAGAGAGAAGATCATTAGTTGCCCTGGTGCTGGGCACCAGGAGAGCCCTGTTTGGGGCCTGAAAGCAGAACCTGAGACAAGGCCTGCATGCAGGTGGTTTAACTGGGGAAGTGATTCCAGGGAAACAGAACGGGAGCCTGGGAAGTCCAAAACAGAGAAGGCAGGAAAGCCGGTAAATATGAGGATTTGTTACGGAGTTGGCCACTGGTGTGGGAGGGGGCCTTGATCCTGCTGGGACTGTCTTACGAGCCTTGCAGAAGGCACCTCAGAGCTTTCCACTGAAGGGCTGGCAGAGGTGGGTATTCGTCCTCCTGCCATCCTTCCCTGTTGGTTAAGGGTCGCCAGTCAGGGTGTTCTCTCCCTGGCTCTTCCAGGTTTGTGCAAAGGAGGCTAAGTGGTGAGCGCCTGGGAAGGAAATGGATCCTCAGTGCAGATACCTGGCAAGGTGCTGCTGGGGTGTGCCTGCAGCAGTAACGGGAGTAGAGAGGGGGACCGGGGGAATGTGGCATGTGATACTCAAGCATCCTGTGCAGGGCCCACACCCCTCGTCCATTCCTGCTGGCTCAGAGGCTCAGCAGCTTGGATCCTGTGACCTGGAGGAGAGGCGTATGGTACCCTAGGGAAAGCTGGCTCTCTGGAATCAGCTCGGCTTTGAGCATGGTCTTGATGAGAGCTGAGGACCTTGGACCAATTACTGAGCCCCCCAAGCCTGTGTCTCTGTGGTGCAGTGACAGCACTAACCCCTAGTCAGGATCCTTGTCAGGAAGGAGGGGATTCATGGGTACCAACATGGTGCGCAGCTCTCAATGGAACAAGTCAACTGGAGTTACCAGGATCTCACAGCAGACAGCTGGGCAGCCCTGAGCACTTCTGCCCCAGCGTGGCCTGCACGGCTGGGCTGGTTGCCCGCCCTAGTCCTCTCCATGACTGCATCTGGGGCCCCTCGACTCCAGCGCAGTCTTCCTCTGACAGCATCGACAGCACCGGCCAGTCTGTCCCTGTGTTGTCACTTCTTTGTCTCTGTTCCTGGTCTCTCCCTTCTTCTGCCCCGTGTTGGAGTCTCCCTGACTCTCACAGGGTCACTCCTTGGGCACTGTGGCTGGGTGTGAGAGCGTGTGTGCAGGACTGTGAATGTGAGGAGGGGTGTGAGGAATGTGTGTGAGAGTGGGGTGTGTGAGAACGTTCCTTCACATACGTGTGCATGAGTGGATGTGTGAGTGTGCATGTCTGCTAATGTACGTTCACGTTGGCCTGTGTGTGTGTGAGAATTATACCTTCATGTTTGTGAGTGCGTGTGTGACAATGTATGTTCGTGTTTGTGTGTGGGTGTGTAAATGTGCATGTGAAAATGCATTCGCATTTGTGTGTGAGTGGGTGTGTGAGTGCGAGTGTGTGTGAGAATGTACCTTCATGTTTGTGAGTGTGAGTGGGTGTGTGTGATCGTGTGCTTGTGACAATGTACCTTTGTGTTTGTGTGTGCGAGTGGGTGTATGAGCATGATTATGTCAGAACGTACTTCACGTTTGTGTGTGTGATTGTGTATGTGTGAGAGAATGCACCTTCATGTTTGTGTGAGTATAAGTGGGTGTGTGTGTGAGAGAACGTACCTTCATGTTTCTGTGTGTGGGTGTGTTAGTGTGATTGTGTGTGGAAATAAACCTTCACGTTTGTGTGAGTGGGTGATTGAGAATGTACTTTACGTTTGTGTGTGTGGGTGTGTGATTGCATGTGAGAACGTACCTTCGTGTGTGTGTGAGAATGTACCTTCACGTTTGTGTGAGTGGGTGTGATTGTGTGTGTGAGAATATACCTTCACGTTTGTGTGTGAATAGGTGTGTGATTGTGAGAACATACCTTTGTGTGAGTGTGAGTGGGTGTGATTGTGTGTATATACTTTCACATTTGTGTGTGAGTGTGAATGGGTGTGTGTGATTGGGTGTAAGAATGTACCTTCATGTTTGTGTGTGCGAGTGGGTGTTTGAGCGTGATTGTGTGTGAGACGTACCTTCACGTTTGTGTGTGAATGTGAGTGGGTATGATTGTGTGTAAGAACACACCTTTGCGTTTGTGATTCCGAGTGGGTGTGTGATTGTGAGAACGTACCTTCATGTTTGTGTGTGTGAGTGGGTATGTGAGTGTGATTGTGTGTGAGAATGTACCTTCACGTTTGTGTGTATAATTGTGTGTGAGAACGAACCTTCACGTGCATGTGTGAGTGTGCACGCATGTGCCTGGCGGTTGCCTCATCCGTCCTGGTGGGTGCCCACCTCACCTCTTCCTCCCCTCTCCTCGCTCGGTGCCATCTGCACAGGACGTGGGCCCTGCTGGCTGCCCTCGGATGCTGTTTCTAGGCCCCTGGCGCGGGCAGAGGGAAGCGGGCTGAGGATGCGCAGTGAAGACTCCAGACACCAGCGTTGCTGGGGCTGGGCGTGGTCTGTGCCCCTCCGCAGGTGTGAGCGTCTCCTCGGGAGCAAGGACCAGGATCCCTGGTTCCTCCTGCCCAGTCATTGAAACAGAGTGACTATTCCACAATATGTCATGGAAATAATGTCAATGGCACACGAGCCACAGTGCCAGTGACACCCATGGGCCCGATCCCCAGACAGCGGCAGCAGCTCCCCTTCCTGCGCCCCGCCCTCCAGGCACTGCGCGCTGCCTTCTTCTCTTTGGTTTCCCAGGTAGAGACCCCTGGCGTCCCTGTTTTGCGGGTGGGGAAGCGGGAGCGCAGAGATATGAGGTAACTTGCTCCGGCCCCAACTAGGAAGCGGCAGAGGGAGGCCCAGGCTCTGGCCACCCAGAAGTCCGGCCGGCCGTACAAGGAAGGCTCAGGAAGCTTCCTTTGGTTGTCACTGCTTCTCTGTAGCCAAGGGTGCCTCAGGGACTCAGAGCGAATCCTGGAGAGTCACAGCTCCCTGCTGGCAGTTGAAAGAGACTCCAAACACCATTCTGCTCCAGCCCAGGTGGAGACATTGAGGCCCAGAGGGGTTAAATTTGGGGAGAGAAGGACACGTGCCCACGGAGCGTGAAACGGCGTGTCGTGTGAATGCTGAGTAATTCCGAGGCCTCTGCGGGACGTCACGTTTCCAAAAGCGCCCGAGCCCTGCCCCTCCGGGAGGAGGAACCATAGAAATGTGTGCTAACAAGCCTCCCGCGGCCTGCGGGGGATAGGAGAGAGCAGGAAGCTTTCAGAACAATGGGAGTGACTAGAAAAGGCTCAGGCTGGGAGGAGATGAAGGGCCCAGCCCCACGGTCTTTCTCAAGGGTGGAAAGTCACCAGCACCCAGAAGAGCAAGGCTAAGACAGCCTGGGGAGCTGGCACAGGTTCTCCGATCTTAAAGACGCCTGTGATTAGATCCGGCTCACCGGGATATTCCAGGAGAATCTCTCCATCTCAAGGTCCTTCACTTAATCACATTTGCAAAGTCACTTTTGCCAATGTAAGGCATCATAGTCACAGTTTCTGGGGGTTAGGGTGGTGACATTTTGCGTGGACATGATTCTGCCTATCACAGCAGGCTCCTAATGTAATATAGATCCCTGTAGTACTGATTAGAGGAAGGACTCATCTTAATTCCTCCCATTACAACTTTCTCTAATGTTTCTAATCTCCATGCTGAAATAAACGAGCCTTTGCCATGTTAAATCAGAGGAGAGGAAATCATCTCAAAGGTCTGTGAAAGGGTGATTTTTGAGAAGAGACCCTACACATTTTTACTTTTTGAGATGTCTCACTCTTGTCGCCCAGGCTGGAGTGCAAAGGCAGCATCTCTGCTCAGTGCAAGCTCCATCTCCTGAGTTCAAATGATTCTCCTTCCTCAGCCTCCCGAGTAGCTGGGACTACAGGCATGCGCCACCACGCCTGGCTAATTTTTGTATTTTTAGTAGAGATGGGGTTTCATCGTGTTGGCCAGGCTGGTCTCAAACTCCTGACCTCAGGTGATCCACCCGCCTCGGCCTCCCAAAATGTTGGGATTACAGGCGTGAGCCACCGCGCCCGGCCACCCTAAAAATCTTTTAATGCAAGAGAATCCTGTAGAAAGAACTCCCACCTGTGGTTCCTTGCCACCCTCACCCCTCCCAAGTTACCCTTAGCTGCAACAGGCCAGATCCTTTGTTCCAGGAAGGCTGGTTGGGAACAAGGGGCCACCTGGAGTCAGCAGCTGAATGGATGCCTGAGGTTCATGGATTCTTTCTAAGACTTTTCCAAATCCCCTTTCTGCTGCCACTGGAATTGTCTCCCAGAAACACAGTTCAGACTGTTTGACTTCCCAATTCTTTAGCATCCAGGCTTTCCCTTGGTTAGGTCCCAGCCTACTTATTCTCTCATATAATCTGTACACCAGTCATATGAGGTAAGTACAATTGCCATATCCATTTTACAGATGAAAACACTGAGATTAGATTCATAACGTGCCTAAGGTTCCATAACTGGCAAAGGGTACTGCCCATGTTTACACCCACATCTCTGACTCCTGGGCCCAGTGCATAGACACTGTGGCCTGCTCAACATCCTGGATCATTGCTAGAGGAATCGGGGGGCTCATGCCTTCTCCTCTGCTTCGATGGGGGCCAACTTAAGCTATGGACCAGAAGGGGTGGCCCATGGGAAAGACAAAGCAGGAGGAATTAGCAGTACTGGAGGGGAGGCAGGGCCTTTATCTTAGCGGCCTTGTCTGTTCAAATCCAGAGACATCCTCTCCACCCTGGGAGGCAGGAAAGCAGCCCAGTCAGAGAGGTGGAGCCCTGGACAACAGATCTACAACAGTGCAACACCCAACCCTGGCCCAGTGGAGGCTGCAGCCTGGCCAGGAAGGGCTCAGGTCAGCTTGATTAACATATTGCTGACCCAGCCAGGTGCGGTGGCTCACGCCTGTAATCCCAGCACTTTGGGAGGCCAAGGTGGGCGGATCATGAAGTCAGGAGATCGAGACCATCCTGGCTAACACGGTGAAACCCCGTCTCTACTAAAAATACAAAAAAAAAATTAACCAGGCATGGTGGCGGGTGCCTGTAGTCCCAGCTACTTGGGAGGCTGGGGCAGGAGAATGGCATGAACCCAGGAGGTGGAGCTTGCAGTGAGCCGAGATTGCGCCACTGCACTCCAGCCTGGGTAACAGAGCGAGACTCTGTCTCAAAACAAAAACCAAACAAACAAAAAAACATATTGCTGATCCATTTTCATATCTTAAAATTAGAAACAGAAGGCCAGGTGCGGTGGCTCAAGCCTGTAATCCCAGCACTTTGGGAGGCTGAGACGGGGGGATCACGAGGTCAGGAGATGGAGACCATCCTGGCTAACACGGTGAAACCCCGTCTCTACTAAAAAAATACCAAAAAAAACTAGCCGGGCGTGGTGGCGGGCGCCTGTAGTCCCAGCTACTTGGGAGGCTGAGGCAGGAGAATGGCGTGAACCCGGGAGGCAGAGCTTGCAGTGAGCTGAGATCCGGCCACTGCACTCCAGCCTGGGCGACAGAGTGAGACTCTGTCTCAAATTTTAAAAAAAAAATTAGAAACAGAAGTACAAGCTCCGGCTATTCTATTTATCAAATCAGAGCAGAGTGAGGCTGACGTTTGTGGAAGCTGAGGTTTCTCTGCTCACCTTGGTCATTTAGGGCACCCTCTCCTTGTTCCCCTGTCAGTGTCCAGGTCTCCCCAGTTCTTGCCTTCTTCCCTCTCTCCCGTCTCAAAACACTGTGTCAGGACCAGATCCCAGAGAGTGCCCCACCTGGAGGTGATAATGATTTGAATGTTAAGGCTGGGTCTTTAATTCTGTGTCTTCATGCTTCTGCTCTGAACCACTTAGGAAGTAGATCCAGAAATCAGGCAGTTGGGGCGCAACAGATCAGTTTCAGATGGATGAAAGTTGAGTTGGAGGCTGGGGCTTAGGTGTGTGGCCACAGCCTGGGATAATGCTTCACTTTGGACTTGAACTCCTCACCCCATCACAGGCAAGTGGGTTGCCACAGGCCTCCCTGGAGGGGTGGAGCCTGCCTGGGGAATATGGAATAGTAGGAAGGGGCTAGATCACAGAAGGCCTTGGATGCCTAGCTAAAACGTCTAAATTTGGGCTTTGTGTTTTATAGGAGTTGTTGAGGATTCTTTTGAGTAGATGACATGTCCTGACCTGCTACATTCTTTCAGAGGATTGATTTGGGATAAAAGATGGTTTGGAAAAGAAAGACTGTCAAGAGAAAACTGGGCCGGGTGCGGCAGCTCACACCTGTAATCCCAGCACTGTGGGAGGCCGATCCTCCCACCTCAGGCGGGTGGATCACCTGAGATCAAGAGTTTGAGACCAGCCTGGCTAACATGGCGAAATCCCGTCTCTACTCAAAATACAAAAATTAGTGGGGTATGGTGGCGCATGCCTGTAATCCCAGCTACTCGGGAGACTGAGGCAGAGGAATCGCTTGAACCTGGGAGGCGGAGGTTGCAGTGAGCCAAGATCTTGCCACTGCACTCCAGCCTGGGTGATACAGCGAGACTCTGTCTCAATAAAAAAAAAAAAAAAAAAAAAAAAAAAGAGGGAGAAAACCGCTGAGAAGATGCAAACTAATCACTCCTGGAAGATAGTGGTCTGAATCTAAGTAATGCTCTCTAGTATTCATTCCACAAGGGTCTCAGGCGTCTCATGAAATCTCAGGCTGACTTACACTCACATTAGACACATTCAGGTTTTGGGTTGAGCATATCCATGAGTATTTGCAGATAGTAATTCTTATAACTATTAAATAATTCATGCTGACATTGTTTTCCCTGTTGTGTTCTTGAAAAAGATGCTGTTTACCGCACAGGCAGTGGTGAAAATAAATTAGCCACCTGCTTTGCCACCCCTTTTCCAATCTTGCTGTGTCCCATGGGGGATGCAGGCTCTGCTGGGCACCTTTCTGAAAGTGTTCTTTTCAGTAGAATATGTGCTGAGCTTTTTTGCAAAATCAGGCCTTAAAAAAAAGTTACACTTTTTAATTTTCATTTAAAAAATTTCTTTTTCACTCCATTAAAATTCATCTCCATGAAATGGGTTCAGAGTGGTTTTAGCAATTCTGTCTGTCACCCATTCTAAGATACTGCTGGCGCCACGTGCAGCCACCCCCTGCTGAATGGGAAGCAAGTGGCAGAGCCGAGTGTGCACCTGGAACCCCAGTGTTGAGGTCTCTGGTCAAGGCGGCCCCCACTCTCCTTTCATTCGCAACCCCCCACCCCCAGCCCACACTACCTGCCAGTTTTACATCTGTTTGGACAGGAAGCCTTACAACCCTGCTCTGCTATTTTTAGGAAGCGCTCACATTGAGTCAGCCTTTCTGCTGGATTCACGCCCTCTGCTTGATGGTTCTCGGGCTGTCTGCCTTTTCAGCAGGAGCCTCAGGCTCACATCCTCAGACAGGGAGCACAACGCTTCTCTTCTCCCTGCCTGTCTCAGCTTTGGTCTGCACCCCCATTTTTATCACCTTCCTAGAACAAGGGCAGGCTTTTAGGGGGTCCATATTTTCTTGTTTCTCTCATTAACAGTCTCCCCACAAGTCATGCACATTAACATGGATAGAGCTGGAGGCCCTTCCTCTTTTTCACAATTGTGCATTAATGTAGCTATAAGTGGGAACCTTTTTTTTTTTAAATCAAGTCTACATTCAAAAATGCTTTTAAACTAAAAATAACTGCATTTAAATAACTTTAGGCAGAATGATATAAAGGAGGATTTAAATGTTAGCTGTAAATTGATACTCTTCATTCTTATCAATTCTTATCATTTCTTATCCCAGAGTATAGCCAAGTGACTGTTATAGAAAAGGTGCTTAATAAATGCTTGATGGAGGAAAGAATAAATGAATAAATTCTGTAATGTTAATAGTTTGGTGATGTATCCCTCTCAAGGGTGAAACTTGTAATTTAACACTCAGAACTTTTCTTTAATAAATTGCAAATGGTAGAGTTTTCAGGCATCTGTCCAGGTTGCACCAGAAATATTTCAGGCAACTGAAATATTTCTTTGGCTGAGGGGCTCTGGTGCCCCTCAAAGGCCAGGTCTGATTCCCAACAAAGCCAACTCTAGTCATCTTCCTAGGAGATTTTATAAACCAGGGAACTAGTTAAACACATTTCATTGAGAAAGTTACACCAAGATTTGATCAATTCAATTTAAAATGGCTTAACCAGTAAAGAAAATGTATTACCTCTAAAACAAGCAGTCTTTGGATAGGACAAGTCTAAGGTTAGTTATTCTAGTGGCTCAATAATGACATTAAGGTCTGTGCACTTTCCGCTTCTTCCCAGCTACCTCGAGGGTATTAGCTTTGCTATCACAGGCTTACACTCCTTATGGTTGCAAGGTGGCTGCCACAACTGCAGCATCATATGCAGACATGACAGTGTTCAACAGAGAGGAACAGTTTCTTCCCCTGCCTCTCTTTCAGGACTTCAGAGTACCTTACCAGAAGCTCCTCAGAAAAATGTCCCATATATATTATATATATAAAATATTTATATATTTTTATAAATATATATATTTTAATATAATATATGGGAGAGATATATATATATATTTATTTTTTTTTTTTTTTTTGAGACAGGGTCTCATTCTGTCACTCAGGTTGAAGTGCAGTGGCGTGATCTTGGCTCACTGCAGCCTCAACCTCCTGGGCTTAAGCGATCCTCCCACCTCAGCCACCCTTTGTAGCTGGAACTACAGGCATGTGCCACCACACCCTGTTCCCTTATACCTTTTTGGCCAGAGTAGGGTCACATGCCCACTTCCAAACTAACACTGGCAATAGAACTGGTACCACTGTGGACAATTTCAATCATTCGTGGTTTACAATTGAGCCATATAGCAGAGGCAGAGACACCTAAACACATTAGGACCCTTCCAGCAAGGATAAAGGGAGGGAGAGCTATAGGATGGGCCATCTACAGTGCTGGCTCTAGCGCCCCTCAAAGGCCAGGTCTGATTCCCAACAAAGCCAACTCTAGTCATTTTCCTAGGAGATTTTATAAACCAGGGAACTAGCTAAACACATTTCATTGAGAAAGCTACACCAATATTTGATCAGTTAATGAGAAATACATTTAGCTGTTAAGGGTACCCCCACTTTTCTTGCTTCCTTACTCTCAAGGAGACCCCTGTTTTCAACATTTTCAGTTGTATTCTGTGACTTTTTTTGTTTGGCTGGGAATGATGTGGTTGAGGGATCTACAATCTATTTCACAGTTCAGCAACAGATGTCACTCATTCATTCATTCATTCATTTATCAAATATTTATTATGCTTTTATTAAGCACTGCAGATACAAATATTTTTAGAAAGTTCAGGTTTTTGTGGAGACCCTGCCCTCCTAAGGAGAAGATCTACTAAATGTGCCTGGGTAGCAGAGAAGACTCCGGAAAACCTTTCAGAAAAGGAGTTGTTGGAGCTAGATGTAAAAGTTAAGTTTTCCAGGTGGACAGAGGGGGAGGGAGGGCGTGTTGGGTCGAGGGCAGCATGACAAAGGCACAGGCCGTGTGCCATGGTGTGTTCAGAGAACACCACGCTCAGCGTGCCTAGAGGACGGGAGAGGGTAAAGAGGTGGAAACACAGAGGCGGAAGATGGAAGGAGGTCGGATAGGGATGGGCTCTGAAGTCAGGCCCCAGTTTGAATCCAGGTCCCACTTTTGCAACAGCTCAATGGTTGCCTTCATGTCCCAGGGCTGCCATAACAAATTACCACAAACTGGGTGGCTTAAAACAAGTTATTCGCTCATGCTTCTGAAGGTCAGAGGTCCAAAATGGGGGTATGTTGGGTGTTGGCAAGGCTGTTTCCCTCTGAAGGCTCTGAGGACGAATCCAGCCTATGCCTCTCCCCTAGCTGCTGGTGGCTGCTGGCAGCCTCAGGTGCTCCTTTGCTTGGGGCTTTAAAATTCCATGCTCTGCCTCTGGCTTCACTAAGCCTGCCTTTCTCTGTGTGCCTCTCTGTCTCCCCTCCCCTCCTCTCCCCTCCCTTCCCCTCCCCTCCCCTCCCCTTCCCTTCTCTTTGGAGTTGACAATGGATTTAGGGCCTGCCTTAACTCAGGATGATCTCATCTCAAGGTCTTTACCTTAATCACATCTGCAAAGACCCTATTCCAGATAAGTTCTAGTGGGCCCATCTTTGGTAGACCGTAATGCAGCCACTACAGTAGTCTTAGATAATTAACTTACCCTCTCCAAGCACTTTTCCTAATGCAAAGTATAGGGATAAAATATTTATCCTAAGTGGTTATTGTGAGATTCAAATACAATGCTTTTTCATTGCTTAGTAAGTACTTGGTCTATAGTAAGTGCTCAATAAATGGTAGGAACGTGGATATTATCCTATAGGCAACAGAAAGCTTCATAAAGTAGGTGTTTGAGGAGGGAGAAAAAGAAGTTGCTTTCCAAATTTGCCCTCTTTTTTTGTTTGTTTTTTTTTTGTTTTTTTTTAAGATAGAGTCCCGCTGTGTTGCCCAGGCTGGAGTGCAGTGGTGCGATCTCCGCTCACTGCAACCTCCACCTCCTGGGTTCAAGCGATTCTCCTGCCTCAGCCTCCCGAGTAGCTGGGATTACAGGTACGTGCCACCATGCCAGCTAATTTTTGCATTTTTAGTAGAGACGGGGTTTTACCATGTTGGCCAGGCTGATCTCAAACTCCTGACCTCAGGTGATCTGCCTGCCTTGGCCTCCCAAAGTGCTGGGATTACAGGCATGAGCCACCACGCCCGGCCAGGGATGTGCAAGCGCCTAGGTGATGCTGAGGCCACTTTGAAAATCACTGGCCTGCACATCTGCTGTGCTTTGCAAATAGTAGATGCTCAATAAGTCCTTTTTGCAATGAATCCCATACTTTCTAAAATGAAGCTTCTCTCTTAGGGCGACAAAGACTATTCAAGACTTAATACCAACTAATAATGCCGACTGCAGACTGCTCGTGAGTTGTCAGGCCTTCCTGCATACGACTTTAAATCATGATATCAATTAATTAGACTTCAGCCAAATCCATCCTAATACACACACTTTACAAAATCCCAAACCTTGCTCCATTAAACATTCCTTGGCAATATGTAAGGGATACTCTCTGGTGCAAGATTGAGAAGCTTTGGGGCATTGATTAACTTCATCAGGTCTATAGGGAAAATCACAAGAAGTGAGTAGCCTTTACGCCTCTGATAGTGAAAAACGGTGTGGTGTTGCCTTTAACAGCCATATATATATATGTATTTTTTTTTTTTTTTTGAGATGGAGTCTCACTCTTGTTGCCCAGGCTGAAGGGCAATGACATGATCTTGGCTCACTGCAACCTCTGCCTCCCGGGTTCAAGCAATCCTCCTGCCCTAGCCTCCTAAGTAGCTGGGATTACAAGTGCCCACCACCACTCCTGGCTAATTTTTATATTTTTAATAGAGAAGGGGTTTCACCATGTTGACCAGGCTGGTCTTGAACTCCTGACCTCAGGTGATCTGCCTTTCTTGGCTTCTCAAAGTGCTGGGATTACAGGCATGAGCCACCACGCCTGGCCTAACAGCTATATTTTAAAACACTGTCATCAGTCAGCATACTTAGTGCCTCCTCAAGTGCCCTGTGAGGAATCCTATGAGAGAGAAGACTTTGAGACATAATCCCCACCCCAAGCACTAAAAATGTAGTCGAGGAGATGAGATCAGAGGGAAGGTTCCTGAGGGGTGGGAGGAAAGCTTGGCTGCTGGAGACTGCATTAGAGCCAAGTTCACTTTCCCCCTTTCCTGGAGTCAACAAAGTGCCAAGCCACAGTTTGCTGTCACAGCTTATGAGATCTTATTGGTCGGTGGTGTTATTTCTCCTCAACTTGAAATCAACCATAGTGAGTATTTATACTACAGGAGCCAAGCAAAAGCTACAAATCAGGGTTTCCCCCAACCCCCTCCCAAGGGAACCAGTTCGCCAGCGCACCAGTCACTCCTCGGGCCTGGTTGAAGCAGCCTGGGAGGTTGCAGTTGCAGTTTCCAAGAGGAGCGTGGCATGAAATTGGGTCTGATGTGGCACCAGAGCCTCAGGGTGGTGATGGCTGGAAGAGAGGCCTGAGGGGATGGGCCTCGTGTCTGGGATGGGAAAAGTGGCCCAGAGTTACCAACCCTCCAGGGGGCAGGGGGCAGAGCAGGGGAGGCCTAGGGCCAGCCTGGACAACTAGGAGGACCAGTGCTCATACCTCCAGTCTGGAGGCCATGGAGGGACCAATGACATCAGTGGGAGATTGACCAGTGGGACCAGCTAGAGGCAGTCAAGGCCGTGAGGGTAGGGGATGGCAAGAGGACAGAAAACGTTTCTCCTGGCCAAGATGAGAGGTGAGGTACCCCAGCCCCAACTTTAGGTCTTCCCTGGGGAGAAAGAGGGGAGCAGAAATGTGAGGGCGAGATGATCTTGCATTTACTGAGTTTTAATCTTGAGTTAATTGTGTTTGAAACCAGAAGTGACTAACTTACCTTAAGAGGCAAATTTTAAGTTTTCCCATCCTTGGTGAAAATGTGAGCATGGGAGCCAAGATAACTCCTATTTCATAAAAGAATATCTTTGAACATCTGCATCTTATGGACTTGCTACTGAAAAAAAAATTTTTTTGCTTCTCCCACCCCCACCAAAATCAAGTCAGGATGAGCTCTTTTCCAGGAAACATTTTTCCTTTCTTTTATTTATTTTTTCTGAGTTGGGATCTCACTCTGTCACCCAGGCTAAAGTGCAGTGGCATGACCATGGCTCACTACAGCCTCAAATTCCTCGGTTCAAGTGATCATCCCTCCTCAGCCTCCTGGGTAGCTGGGATTACAGGCCCAAACCACCACACCACCGCAAACAGCTAATTTTTAAAATTTTTATTTTTTAACTTTTTATAAAGACAGGATCTTGCCGGGCGCAGTGGTTCATGCCTGTAATCTCAGCACTTTGAGAGCCCGAGGCGGGCCAATCACGAGATCAGGAGATCAAGACCATCCTGCTTAACACAGTGAAACCCCGTCTCTACTAAAAATGCAAAAAATTAGCCAGGCATGGTGGCGGGTGCCTGTAGTCCCAGTTACTAGGGAGGCTGAGGCAGGAGAATGGTGTGAACCCAGGAGACGGAGCTTACAGAGAGCCAAGATCGCGCCACTGCACTCCAGCCTGGGCGACAGAGCGAGACTCCGTCTCAAAAAAGAAAAAAAAGAAAGACAGGATCTTTACATTGCCCAGGCTAGTTTCGAACTCCTGGCCTCAAGTGATCCTCCCACCTCGGCCTCCCAAAGTGCTGAGACTATAGGCGTAAGCCACCACACCCATACTACTGAAAATGTCAAACCTGTGATTTCATCTCAAACCTTTGTAAAATGAGATATCATAATCACTATTTCATGTAGTGGAAATTTAAGGGTTTTCTTTAATTAAAATAAAAGAGGGCTTACCCAGGCATGGTGGTGCACACCTATAGCCCCTGTTCCTCAGGAGGCTGAGGTGGGTGGATTCCTTGAGTCCAGGAGTTTGAGACCAGCCTGGGCAACATGGCAAAAACCCATCTCTAAAAAGAAATACAAAAATTAGCTGTGTGTGGTGGTATGCACCTGTGGTCTCGGGAGGCTGAGATGGCAGGATCACTTAAGCCTGAAAAGTGGAGGCTGCAGTGAACTGAGATCACACCATTGCATTCCAGCCTGGGTGACCGAGGGAGACTGTCTCAAAAAAAAACTATCATCAATCTTCTGTGTATATTATTGCTTAAAAAATAAGCGTTCAACAATGCCTTAGGAAAAGCATAATTCATTCATATATATATATATATATATATATTTTTTTTTTTCCTCCCGAGACAGAGTTTCGCTCTTATGATCAGGCTGGAGTGAAGTGGCATGATCTTGGCTCACTGCAACCTCCGCCTCCCCGGGTTCAAGCAATTCTCCTGCCTCAGCCTCCCAAGTAGCTGGGATTATAGGCACCTGCCACCACTCCTGGCTGATTTTTGTACTTTTAGTAGAGACGGGGTTTTGCCATGTTGGCCAGGCTGGTCACGAACTCCTGACCTCAGGCGATCCACCTGCCTTGGCCTCCCAAAATGTTAGGATTACAGGTGTGAGTCCCTCTGCCCAACCAATTTGCTAATATTTTAAAAATTAATTTCTATTTTTTCCTCTCCTTTTTTTGCCGGAGTGGGAGGTGTTGAAGAAATCCCCCCAAAGAGTAGGTCTCTCCCAGCCTCCCCACCTGTTCTTAGATTATTAAACTCTCAGTTAATGTTGCAGTGGAATTATATGCAAGAAGCCTGGGAAACCTAGTTTTTACTCACTTTGTAAAATTTCATAAAATAATGGTCTTTAAAAAGGACCTCAGGTGTTATCTAATTAAATGGCCTCATCTAATAACGGAGGAAACCTAATCTCAGAAGGTGAATCCACTTGCCCAAGGCTACTCTATTAATGAACAGGAGAGATAAGACTCTATCCCAAGTCTTCTAATTTCAATTCTGCTGCTGCTGTGTTATATGAGAGTGGAGTTTGCGGATATATAACTACTTTAAGTGGATTTGAAATCCCAGCCAGGGAGCACTGATTGCTATGTTAGCTTTCTGAAAAACTTCTAAGTCATTAAAAGCTTGTTTTCCCTGTAGTCTGAAATTTCTACTAATGTAAAGAGAAGCAGGATTTCATGACAGCCTAGAGTCACCATACTGTAAGAGGTCCCCACAAACAGCTTCAGAGTGAGTTAAAAAAAAAAAAACTGGTGCTATGCTTAGCTTTTGGATTTGTATAGTTTTTAGATGACCAAAGTACACTGTAGTTGACATTCATTGGGAAAACTCAAACAATATAGACAGGATTGGACGAAAAGTGAAACTATCCTAACCCCATTCCCTAAATTGCACTTCCTGGAGACAAGCTTTAGAGTTTGGTGAATACAAACCACCTTTTCCTTGTATAGTGCTAGTGATTCTAACACAAAATGCCAGGCCACTTTTGGGGGTGAGGATGGGGCGGGAAACAGCCCCTTTAGAGCTTCCTGGGTTTTAACTATGACAAAAGAATGTTAGGAACATGAAAATCACTCAGAAACAAAATCCTTAGAGTGGGTCTCTCCCTATCTCCTGCCTCATAGGTTATTTAACTCTCAGTTACTGGCCTGGGTGGAGGTCCCTTAAGACATGATTTTCAAACCATTCTGGAGGCATCAGAGGTCCCATAAGACTTTAAAATTTCATTAAAAAAAAAAAAAAAGTGGCCAGGCATGACCGCTCATGCCTGTAATCTCAGCACTTTGGGAGGCAAAGGCAGGTAGACTGCTTGAGCCCAGGAGTTCGAGAGCAGCCTGGGCAACACAGGGAGA
Organism: Macaca mulatta; assembly: GCF_049350105.2. Classification (NCBI taxonomy): domain Eukaryota; kingdom Metazoa; phylum Chordata; class Mammalia; order Primates; family Cercopithecidae; genus Macaca; species Macaca mulatta. Next base: position 100,082,876 of record NC_133418.1, on the reverse strand, counting down.
CATTGTCTCTACAAAAAATAGGAAAAATTAGCCAGGCGTGGTGGCATGTGCCTGTGGTCCTAGTTACTCAAGAGGTTGAGGTGGGAGGATCACTTAGGCCGGGGAGGCAGAGGTTGCAGTGAGCCGAAATTGCACTACTGCACTCCAGCCTGGGCGGCAGAGCGAGACTCCGTCTCAAAAAAAAAAAAAAAAAAAAAAAAAAAAATTAAAAAAAAGAAAGCAAGAAAAGAAAGAAAACGTAGACTGGGTGTGATGGCTCACGCCTGTAATCTCAGCACTTTGGGAGGCTGAGATGGGCGGATCACGAGGTCAGGAGATCGAGACCATCCCGGCCAACATAGTGAAACCCCGTCTCTACTAAAAATGCAAAAATTAGCTGGGTGCGGTGGTGCATGCCTGTAATCCCAGCTACTCGGGAGGCTGAGGCAGGAGAATTGCTTGAACCAGGGAGTCGGAGGTTGCAATGAGCCAAGATCGTACCACTGCACTCCAGCCTGGCGACAGAGTGAGACTCTGTCTCAAGAGAAAAAAAAAAAGAAAGAAAACATAATAAGTACATCCACCAAATTCCATATTCTAAAGCACTCATGTTAACTCTTTCTTGGTTTGGGCACACCTCAGAAAGAAGTTTCTGTCATTCCTCTGCATACATGCAGGATTTGATGAGGAAAATTGTCTGTGGTGGTCTTTTAAAAGTATATAGACCTCTTCAGGAGAATTGCTTGAACCCAGGAGGCGGAGATTGTGGTGAGTCAAGATCGCGCCATTGCACTCCAGCTTGGGCAACAAGAGCAAAACTCCCTTTCAATAAATATATATATATATCTTTATGTCCATCTAAGCAACCTGGTAAAGTAGGTACAATATGACTTACAAGTGGGAAGCAGAATATTTTAAAATTTGGATCCTGAGCCTGATAGTGTATAGTGGGAAGCTGGGTTCTGAAAATGGGCAGTCTTGGGTTTGAATAGCTTCTTGCCCCTGCCCCCAAGGCTGGAGTGCAGTGGTGCAATCACAGCTCACTTGATCTCCCAGGCTCATGTCATCCTCCCACCTCAGCCTCCCGAGTAGCTGGGACTACTCGTGTGCCACCATGCCTGGCTAATTTTTGTGCTTTTTGTAGAAACAGGATTTCACCATGTTACCCAGAGTGATCTTGAATGCCTGAGCTCAAGCAATCCTCTGTGTCTTGGCCTTCTAAAGTACTGGGATTGCAGGTGTAAGCCACCTCTCCCTGCGTGAATAGCTTCCTGTGTGGCCTCTGATGAGGCATTTAACCTCTCTGAATCTCGGTTTTCTCATCCGTAAAACGGGGATAACAATATAAAAATAAAAGACATCCATATTCTTAAGAGTCATTGGTTATTTCTGGAACTTCTCTTTGACTTTCTTTCTTTCTTTTCTCTCTCTCTCTCTCTCTTTCTTTTTCTTTTAACATTTATTCCATTCACTGTACTCAATTCTTTCACTTTTTTTTTTTCCAGCTGGAATCTTGTTCTGTCACCAGCCTGGAGTGCAGTGGCACGATCTCGGCTTGCTGCAACCTCTGTCTCCCGGGTTCAAGTTATTCTCCTGTCTCAGCCTCCCGAGTAGCTGGGATTACAGGCATGCACCACCATGCCCAGTTAATTTTTGTATTTTTAGTAGAGACGGGGTTTCACCATGTTGGCCAGGCTGGTCTCAATCTCCTGACCTCTCATGATCCGCCTGCCTCGGCCTCCCGAAGTGCTGGGATTTCAAATGTGAGCCACCACACCCGGCCCTCTTTGGCTGTCTAAGGTGATTTAATATCTCATAATTTCTACCATCTAGCATCTTTCTAACTACCCTTCTCAAGACCCCAGTCTTCTACTCCATCTAATCAAATCTTTCTCTTCCTTTAGGCAGTCCCCAGCCTCCGGGAGTCTTGTTCATTTCTTTGGAAGAACAGCTTAGCTCTCTGCCTCACAGCACAATGCCGGAGTACCTTCCCTCAGAGCTAAAATTTCATCAGGAAGCAGCATTAAACAGAGCCTCTGCCTAACACTGCCTGCAGCACAAAGCCCAGCAAAAGCTCTTAACCCAGTGTCCTTGAATACGATTCATTTTCTTGGGCAAGGTGCTCTCCTCCACCAGCATCTGTGAGCAGGAGAGATTACCATCTTCAGATCTAAACCCTGCCATCTTCCTCAGGAGGCACAACTGCCTATTCGCTTCTTCTAGAAGGGGTGAAGTTACCAATGTGAACTTACAGATTTGTCCTAATAAAATGTTGCTTTTAGCTCTTTAATATATAGGGATCCCATGTTGGAGTTTACTAGAAATACAGGGTTCAGTCACTAGAAAAACAGTTGACAACCACTGACTTGGGGCTTTTCTGTTTGCTCCCTGCTAGTCAGAAGGAAGACAGTTTGTTCTATTTTCTTTTCTTTTTTTTTTTTTTAATGAGACAGAGTTTCACTCTTGTCGCCCAGGCTGGAGTGCATGGTGCGATCTCGGCTCACTGCAACCTCTGCCTCCCAGGTTTAAGCAATTCTCCTGCCTTAGCCTCCCCAGTAGCTGGGATTACAGGCATGTACCACCACTCCCAGCTAATTTTTGTATTTTTAGTAGAGATGGGATTTTACCATGTTGGCCAGGCTGGTCTCGAACTCCTGACCTCAGGTGATCCACCCACCTCAGCCTCCTAAAGTGCTAGGATTACAGGCGTGAGCCACCGTACTTGGCCTTATTTTCCTTTTGAACCACAAAGATCCTTTCTTTCTTCAGTATTTATTCAATTAACTTTCTTTCTCTCATACTCCAAAACTAGCAGAATGTTTACATCCTGACATCTGAGGACACAAGACCCTCTCATCTTAATTTCTCTTAATCATAGCAGATTTTTACATTCTCTTCCTAATATAAATGCGTTTATGAGTTACAGCTGCTGATTTTATAATTACCAACGAATTGGTTTTGGATGCAAGGAGACATTTTCTTCAAGTCATAGCATTTAGAACAGTCAACTGACCAGAATTTTAACGAGGTGATATTATGGTACGTATTTGTTTATATAACTAAAACAACAAACTTAGATTTTAGATATTTTCCCTTAAAATGAACCCAACTTTCAACTGCTTTAGAAGAATATGTTGATATATCTCATTATGAATATACAAACTTGTATATAAAGAAATCCCTAACTAAATGGTTGGAACTATTTCCTTTAATTTAATTTTATTATTTTATTTTATTTTGAGACTGGAGTCTCACTCTGTTACCCAGGCTGGTATGCAGTGGCATGATCTCAGCTCACTGCAAGCTCCGCCTCCTGGGTTCAAGTGCTTCTCTTGCCTCAGCCTCCTTAGTAGCTGGGACTACAGGTGTTCACCACCACCCCCGGCAAATTTTTGTATTTTTAGTAGAGACGGGGGTTTCGCCACATTGGTCAGCCCGGTCTTGAACTCCTGACCTCGAGTGATCCCCGCCCCGACCTTGGCCTTCCAAAGTGCTGGGATTATAGGCGTGAGCCACTGCGCCCGGCCGGAACTATTTCCTTTAGGCCAACCTGAAAAACTGAGGTTGGCATAATGATAATGGTTGAGCTCTCAAAAAAATAAATAAAAGCATTTAACAACCTACATGATCTTCAGTATATGGTAGCAATGAGTATTAATTCTGAAATTGTATCTTGAAGATTTCTAAAAAATGCAATCTTGAGAAATAAATTACAGAAAAAAAGAAACTCTTCAAAACACAAATTTTAAAAAATGACACTAGACTGTAAGCTCCACAGGGCAGGGATTTTTGTCACTTCTGCGCTCTGCTAGATCTCCGGCGCCTAGAAAAGGGCCTGGCACATGGTAGGTGCTCAGTAAATACATGGTGAATGAATATATATATATATATTTGAGACAGAGTCTGGCACTGACGCCCGGGCTGGAGTGCAGTGGTGCGATCTCGGCTCACCGCAACCTCTGCCTCCCAGGTTCAAGTGATTCTCCTGCCTCAGCCTCCAGAGTAGCTGGGATTACAGGTGCCGGCCACCATGCCCAGCTAATTTTTTGTATTTTTAGTAGAGATGGGGTTTCACTATGTTGGCCAGGCTGGTTTCGAATGCCTGACCTCGTGATCCACCCACCTCGGCCTCCCAAAGTGCTGGAATTACAGGCGTGAACTACTGCGCTCGGCTGGTGAATGAACACTTTCAACAATAAAGTTTGATTAAAAATTTAAGAAATTACAAGTGCCCTCGATAGGCAATCGATCAACTGGAAACTAAAAAGCCAGATAATTTTGCATCTTAAATTGACCGTGAAACAAATTGAATAAGTCCAGTTTTTCTTTTCCATTTACAACTGGTTATTGGTTTAAAAAGCAGCCACTTCCCGGCGGCCTTTGCGGGAACAAGATGGCAGCCCCCATACCTCAAGGCCAGTTCTGGTGACTCAGTCCTCAGCTATAGTTCCAGTAAGAACTAAAAAACGTTTCACACATCCTGTTTTTCAACCTAAATTTAAAACAGAAAAAGTTTATGGAACATGCCCGGAAAGCAGGATTGGTTATTCCTCCAGAAAAATCGGACCGTCCCATACATCTGGCCTGTACAGCTGGTATATTTGATGCCTATGTTCCTCCTGAGGGTGATGCACGCATATCATCTCTTTCAAAGGAGGGACTGATACAGAGAACTGAACGAATGAAGAAGACTATGGCATCGCAAATGTCAATCCGGAGGATAAAAGACTATGATGCCAATTTTAAAATAAAGGACTTCCCTGAAAAAGCTAAGAATATCTTTATTGAAGCTCACCTTTGTCTCAACAACTCAGACCATGACCGACTTTATACCTTGGTAACTGAACACTGTTTTCCAGACATGACCTGGGACATCAAATATAAGACCGTCCGCTAGAGCTTCGTGGAATCTTTAGAGCCCTCCCATGCTGTTCAAGTTCGCTGTTCAAGTATGATGAACCAGGGCAACGTGTACGGCCAGGTCACCGTATGCATGCACACCCGGCAGACTCTGGCCATCTATGACCGGTTTGGCCGGTTGATGTATGGACAGGAAGATGTACCCAAGGATGTCCTGGAGTATGTTGTATTCGAAAAGCAGTTGACAAACCCATATGGAAGTTGGAGAATGTATAGCAAGATCGTTCCCCCATGGGCACCCCCTAAGCAGCCCATCCTTAAGACGGTGATGATCCCTGGCCCTCGGCTGAAACCAGAAGAAGAATATGAAGAGGCACAAGGAGAGGCCCAGAAGCCTCAGCTAGCCTGATGACAAAAATGACTTCTGGGGTGAAGCCTGGGTGATGAGGCTGCTGGAAGCTTTGAAGTCTCCCATTCCCATCATGCTATAGAAAGAACTACCTTTGTTCTCTCCCATCCTGCTCAGGTCTTTTCAGTAGTCTCATCCTCAGCAACCATGGCTGATGGCTGGGCCCTAGCAGGTGGCAGGTATAACATGGCCATGTACACTCTTCTTTTTTAAATTTTATGTCAAGCTTCTGAGGCTAGATGAAAGACAGTATGTTTCAGAGAACATTGGATACCAGTTTTTTCCACAGCAGGGACTGTGAGAGAGAACCAGCAGCATCCTCTTTGTAATCACAGGGCAGGGATCAGAGTTTGAAATAAAACGCTGTCAGAGTGTTGGTTAAAAAAAAAAAAAAAAAAAAAAAAGCAGCCAAACACCCCAGTTGAGAAAAACCAAGTAATTAGATATATTTTAATATATAAAATGTTACACTTGTTAAATGTTATTGACCATAGCTTTCTCATCCCTGCTTATGATCCTTGTTGGCTTTTATTTTCTAACATTCTTTAGGCTGCAGGTAACAAAAAGCAAACTCCAACTAAACTGAAGCAGTAAACGAGTGGAAGGACTCTGAGGTGACTGATGAGCTTGACAAACAAGCTCATGGGCCCTCCCTGAAGGACTAGAAGGCAAGGCTGAAAACCATCAGGACTCTGCCTCTCGCTGGATGTCTGCTTCATTCTCAATTTTTTCCCATGAGGTTGGAATCAACGTTGTCAGCATCACTGGGACTTCTTTCTTTCCTGAGAGAAAATATCTTCCTAGCTCCAGTTAGAGAGATCCTAGGGAGCGACACCTATGTGACCTATTTGGGGTCACATTCCTGTCCTGTGGACGGGTGTCTGTGACCAGGGAAGAAAGATCGGAAAGAACTTGAACTTTGAGGCCAGGCGCAATGGCTCAGCAGTGGCTCATGCCTGTAATCCCAGCACTCTCGGAGGCCGAGGTGGGTGGATCACTTGAGGTCAGGAATTTGAGACCAGCCTGGCAACATGGCGAAACCCTGTCCCCATCTCCACTAAAAATACAAAAATTAGCCAGGCGTAGTGGCGGACACCTGTCATTTCAGCTAATTGGGAGGCTGAGGCAGGAGAATTGCTTGAACCCGGGAGGTAGAGGCTGCAGTGAGCTGAGATCACACCATGGTACTCCAGACTGGGTGACAGAGTGAGACTCCATCTCAAAAAAAAAAAAACAACAAGACCTTGAACATTTTGAACGTCTCCCCTTTAGACCATGTTAGCAGCATGAAGAGGACAGAGTAGCTCCCCTGAAAGAGGGGTGGGCCATTCTCAGGAATGTCTTACTGAAGGTCACAGTTGGTGAGGAACTGGACTGGCTTCTAGCTTAGTATGTTTTCCATTAAAGACCAGTGTTTCCACAAATAAATGCAGCCCATAGACCAGTGTGGCTTTACTTGATATTTGGCTTTACTTTATAAAAATACACAACTTAAATACATATGACACTCTGTTTACAAGACATAAACAACTGGTAGATTTAACATTTTCAGTTATTTCAACAGAAAGAAAATATGTAAATTACCTTGTAAGAGTAAAGAGTTCATTTATAGACTCTGCTTTCACAGTTAAGGGGGAAGAATGCCCAGGGGCAATCAATGCAGGAAGCTAACCAACACCGTCCAGCTCTCCAGCAAAACTCATCTCGCCAACAGGGCCTCTATTGCACCGCCTAATATTGCACTGCTCGTTAGACACCATCTCACTTATCCATGTCAGAAGTGTAAGCTTTTGTCTTCTCTAGAAAAGTTTAATGAAAAAAACAATGAACAAACAGTAAAACTGTGTCTTACAATTGTGCTAAATACCAATTATGAGAAGTACGAACCTCTCTTTGCTTTGCAAAGCTTGCAATGAAAGGTGGTTAGCTATATTTTGCAGCTAAGTTCATTTTCAAGTTTTACAAAAACTTTGATTCAGAGTAAGCTTGATGGGGTACAGTGGCAAAGGAGGTGACATTCCCATGCCTAGTGGAATTAGTTGTAAGGGGGCACTGTCACTGTCAAAGGCACCATGCACATGGCTTACAGCTCCACCCTTTCTAACTTTTGGCAAAATCCCTCCCTTCCCCTTGTGATGCTGTCATTGTTCTATGGGGCGCAGCTCCTTTTTTTTTTTTTGTCTTCTTTTTTTTGGAAACTGATTCAGAGCTTACAGTGGCTGCTTACTTACTCTGGCTATCTTTCAGAAATTTAGCTGCCTTATCTATGGCTCGTTTAACTAACAGTGAATTAGGTACTAGTTTATAGGTATAAAGAAATAGTTACTCAGTTGAGAATTCAGTATATGAGAACATACTAGAGTAAGTTTCCTGAGGTAAATGTATGCCTTAAAGAATGATGTGCAATCTATAGAACTGTAGCATTTTCTCTTGGGTAGCAACACAATGACCCCCAAGTCTGGACTTTTAAATTAACAGGCTAACAAAACTAAGGATACATTGATATAGAGAAATAAAATGACAATGCTGAAGTCAAAGAAATATTGACAGCTGAGATATCAATTCAAAAGGAGGCATGAAGGGGAACAGAGGAACAGAAGGAGCCTGTATTTTAAAGTGCTTAGGTAGGTTAGAAGATGAATTTAAAATGCCTCCAGGGATTTCTAACAAGTTTAAAAAGTGTTACTTCTTGGTGACTCAGATGTTGAAGACATGGCTTTTCTTTAATAATAGCTATTCAAACTTTTTATTCTTTTTTGAAAAACAAGATCCTCTATAAAAACGTTTTAGCCATTGTAATTATTCTGCTAGCTGTTACTCTCACTAATGTATTTTGAAATCCTAACTGGCTGAAGAATTTTTAATAAGGTTGAACTACAAAGCACACATTTGCACCAATAATTTAAATTAATGCATAGATGTCTGTGAAATTTTGCATGAAGTTAGTGCCAAAAAAAAACCTTTCCATTGCAGATCATGCTTTGTTATTTCTTCATATTCTGCCGAAGGATTATAGGAGTCAGAAAAATTCTAGGACCCTGAAGCTTAACTTGCTTATTTTATTCCTTTTACGTAAATGAAGTGGTATATGGCCATTCTTAGCATTAATATGAAGGTTGGAAACTGAGTCCCAAGACCTAAGAATCAAGCTCAGGCTAAATTTCACCAACTCACACATAAGGATATGAGTGGAAGCACTAATGAATTTTCTCTGCTATAATTGCTCATCTGTGCAATACGGTTGAATGAGGTTCCCAATCTATTATGTAATAACAGTGATGAAAACTGGCACCAGCTTTTATACAGGGCCACACATTCAGTGAGTTGTCATGTCAATTTGGGCTGACACTACCATGTATGATCCCTCATTCATATGACTTCTACATTCTGCTGTGAGGGTAGACATGTCTGAGTGCTTTCAGCATGATAAAGGCCTTCCTTAAGCAAAATTTAAGTCCTGAAGAACTCTGGGTTGGAGTTCTGTAGCCTCAGAAGCCAGTTAAAGGCCAGAGGAAAATCTTGCAAGAAATAACATATATCAATCAGTTCATTTATAAAGTTGTTTTGATATTACCAAGATGAAAAGTGCTATGATAAAGCAATGTTCTGGTTTCCTGATGACAAGCTCAGTGCAGCACGAGTACAGGCATACAGTGAAAAGCTGCTGTGTGGAAAATCCACAAGACTGCAGTGGGCTTGGATTGGAAGAGAGTGGCTTTTCTTCTTAAGTGGTAAGGTAGATGCTCTCTGGCAGTCGATATGGGATAGCTATTTAAAATCCACAGGATAGGAAGATTTTATATAGTTTCAAGCCCCAATTAGTACAGCTAATTGAAAGTATATAAAAATGTTAGTTAATGTGGCTGTAGCTAAAAATATGATGTAACAAGAGTGATGACGTAATGAGTCAAGTAGTGAGACTGGTTCTATAAGCACCGTAAGGAGTGCCAGTCCTAATACGGGAACTTCATCCACCCCTTGTATACCAAGGAGGAGACTGTGGCCAGATAATGTATTTTGTAAGCTATAGTTTTAAAATACTACTCTTCAGAAATTTGGAGCCCAAACAGGAATTACAGAGATTCCTCCCAATAAAGGCCCTGAGATTTCCCCTGACTGCCACCCAAAGGATCCACACTTGTCTCTGGTCAACCAGGTTCAGGTCAAGGCTTAGAAGAGGGAGGAGGCAGTGGCCAGAAGCCAGGGACTCAAGAGGAGAGAAACGATGGCAGATGTGGGGTTCAGAAAAAACACAAGAGGGGAAGGGGAAGAGGGGAAAAAAGGAAGAAACAACACTGGTGAGGAAGTGCAGAAGAGGCCAGCTTTGCTGAGGAGTGGCCCTGCCTTTCTCACCTGCCTGTGGCAAAGGCTGGCAATAAGACAAGGGCTAAGCCTCACGGGGAGTCTCTCCTACTGCATCAAGCTTGCCCTGAGCTTGGCTGGCCTTTTCCTCTGCCGATGTGCATAATCTTCAAGTGCAACTTGTAAGTATCTTTTTTTTTTTTTTTTTTTTTAAGACACAAGGTGTTACATTGTTGCCCAGGTGGGACTTGAGCTCCTGGGCTCAAGCAATCCTCCTGTCTCAGCCTCTTGAGTAGCTGGGACTACAGACAGATACTACTGCACCTAGCTCCTGCAAGTACTTCTGTCTTGGGGTCTGATTCCTCATTCCCAGGTGCACAATGCTCTCTACTGCTACCAGCAACCATTTCTATGGCAAGGGAAAGGCCTCAGATCCAGGGACAGGATGAGCAGCAGCTAGTGTACCTAGAATTTGTGGCTACCACCACCTTTTCTCTTAGGACTGGCTTGTCTCTCCCCCTGGTGGCTGCAGAAGAGGAACAGAGTGAATATCATAAAGGATTGCTCAATTCAGAACTGTATCACCTCATTTTACAAACTCCCAAAGGGCTGCCAAGAGTCATCATTATAGATCGATGGTTAAAATATCACCTAAGAAACTCATCGTAAAAGCAGCAACTTCTCTGTAAGGTCACATCAAACTTACAGGGATTCTGATGTTGTTTGCTTCCATTTTTGTTATTTTCTTCTCTGATGAGGAATTCAGTAAAAAACAAAAAGTGAAAGGGTCCTCTTGTCCTCTCTTCCCTCCCTCCAGGAACCTCGTGGATTTCCCCAAGTGAAATGCCTAAGGGATACTATAATTACAGAGCTGACAAATGAGAAAAAAATTCAGATTATCTAGAAATATGAAATGAAGTAAGTGACGCTCAGTTCTCTTCACTTCATACAAATGCAGGTCATTTCTCAGTAAAATGTCTATGAAATGGGCACCTGAATTACTGATATACAAATGACAACACATGAATGAAAAGAGCAGTGAGATTCTGGGAAGGAAAACTCCATGTTGGTTATTTCACCTCTAGGGAAAGTCTGTTTGCATTTGAGTCCCACACGTGGCTTTTTTCTCTACTTTCTACTTGATGTTTTTCAGGAGGGCTGTCCGAGCATTCACAACTGCTTTGAAGGCATCTTCACTGCCAGGTGCTACACATTTGTCAGGGTGAAGCAGCACAGCAAGTTTCCGATACGCTTTATTGACTTCATCCCTGGGAAAAGCAGCCAAGATCTATGTTAGTAACAAAGTCAGCCCAACCCACTGCATGTTAGCTGTTTCAATACACATATCTCTTGCAGTGAACAAATCCTAAATTATTACCCTTTCTCAAAGGCAGGATTAAAGGACTAGAAAACAGACAATGAACCAATAAATAATACGTTATAACACAAATTGAAAAAATTATTATTACACAATGCAAAAAGTATGTAAATGCTAACAAAACACTTAGTAAAAGAATAATCAGATGAAAACAGGCAGTACTTGGCACCTCGCAGGCACTCAGCGTATCTTTGCTGATTGAAAGAATAAGGGCTTGGGCATCAGGGAAGGCACCCAGAGTCGCCTTCTGAAAGAAGGGGTTCTGGGAGAGAACCAACAGCGGCCTGGAATGGAGCCCGAACACAGCACAGACAGAAAGCAAAACAACCCCAACACCTGGGCTTGATAAACAATCACAACAGTAGGTGCTTCATGACAAGTGTGTGCTGGGAAAACTGTTTCTCGAAGTTAGGATACAGGAGGTTGTTACATAACCCAGGCATGAGTGAGTACAAGAGTTTAGATTAAGGTATTTGTGGAAGGAAACAAGGGAAGATAAAAGATAAAGAAAGAAATGGCAGAAGTGGATGATGAGCTGAATATCCAGAAGGAGAAGATGAAAGGAAAGGGGCTGAAATGAGCTCTAGGGTCAAGGTCATGAGGAATCTGAGGCCCAAGAAGGTGACACCACTGAGCAAGCAAGGGATGCTGGAAAGGGGTAGCCCAGAATGACCATGAGCTCACTGAGACCAAAGAAGAAACATGACAGAGATAAGTACTATCCGGAGAGGAAAGGAGCAGTAGCTGTGCTTTTCCAATCCGGCAGTTCCCATAAACCAGCGGCGCTCCAGGAGAGAGCTGCAGGCTTCTGAGCGCCTCAAAGAGCCAAAACTGGCTGGGGAGGGGCCTGGATACACCTGTCCCTGTCCCCACTGGTCATCATCATCTGATGTCAGGCCTCCCAGAAGGCTCTAAGTACCCAGCCACTCCCCTGTCAGATTAAGCTCTGTCTCTACCAGATGGTTTTATTTCTCACCTTCCTTTTGTAATTCAGGGTTCCAGTGATCCTATAAGCATGGATACAGCGCTTTATCAAATGCCCTAGCCTTTCTCCTTTATTTTTTATCAGAAGGATTTCTAATGTGGCTCGCCAAATCAGACGGCCTTTGATACCTTGGCTATGATGGAAAGTTTTATGAATCAGCTTGGAGAGACTGAGGTCATAGCATCATGTTAACAGTCCTCCAAGTCTCAGGCATACATTCTAGGGCCTTTTCTGCTTTCTGCTCTTAGAGGGGTCCTGAATTTTCTTGTTTTAGCAAGAACCTTGTTCTTTCAGAAGGCTACTCTGGCGGGGGGCCTTCCTGGTGCCCTGCATGTTGTTTTTCTACATGTATAATTTTGATAATTCGCGAACAAGAATGACATTCTCCCTCTCTGAAGCAATTCGAATTGTCAGAATTTTTATTTGTCCCAAAGACCCCACATCCTTGAGGAAGGTACAGCATCCTCCCTCTTCTCCACGAGGGAGTCCTGGGAAGGGCCCTTCCAGCCACTCTGCCTCCCGAGAGAGGGTGTGCACATGGGGTCAGTAGTTACACCTGGTCCTCTGCACTAAGAGTGCCTTTCAAGATTTGCAGGTAGCAGGAGAAACTCTCAAGATGTAACAATACATCAATTCTGTTGAAGACGAAGATTTTCTTAAAGTTCAAGAACAGTAAACACAGTTAACACTCAACAAATATCAAAACTCTCTGTAACTTAAGAAAAAAAAGTTTTAAGGTTTTTTTCCCAAATGTACTTAGTGCCATACAAAATTAGTTTGCTAGGCCCAGTGGAACAAAGATAAGAAGCACATGTTTCTATTGGTTAAGGATATGAAACCTATAGGGGCCTGTAAGTTCTGGTAAACTTCAATTAACCAAAGTGAATATACAAGGAACCAAAAGTTTCTTCTTTCTTAATGAATATTGTTCTCAGTCTACTAACAGGTAGAAAAAGTAATCGTTTCTTAAGTTTAGAGCCAGCATCCCTTGGAGATGACACAGAAGAATTCAGAAAGAGACTATGGAGGTCTAAAAAGAAATTTAAAAGATACGGATATACAGATTCAGTGCAATCTTACTGAAACCTTACTGGCTTATTTATTTATTTATTTTTGTAAATGGAGAAGCTGATCTTAAAATATATATGGAATTACAATAGATCCTTAATAGTCAAACAATCTTGAAAAAGAAAATAGGAAGACACATTTTCCAATTTCAAAACTCACTAAAAATCTACAATAAACCAAACAGTATAGCACTAAAAAAAAAAGATCCCGATAAACTCTATGCCTTACACATGAGGTCATCTGAATTCCCTGACAGCTTTAGAGCATCCTCAATACCACCTGGTGAATGAGTGTGCTCAATAACAGTCTTCCCCTTCCCTTCTCCTCTTTCCTTCTGCACCCGAAGATATGCTGTGAGGTCAGAATGGAGAAGCGATGTGTAGTGCTTTGGGTGCTGACGTGGCAATTTCAAGACATACTTTTTTCTTTTGTGAGAATCAAGGTGACGAAGTAGGAAGGGTGAAGTATGTGGGGGGAGTCTGGGTGCAAAATAAGACACACAAATTACAATATGTGTAGTAACGGTGGAATTAGACCATTGAAAGTTACATAACCATAATGAATAATAATTTAATTTTGGTACAGGCAACAAAGAATAGTGATTGAATTTTTTTTCCTGAATAACTCTTTTGACTTAAATAAAATAATTAACATAAATACACACACAGAGGGCTGGGTGCAGTGGTGGCTCACGCCTATAATCCCAGCACTTTGGGAGGCCAAGGCGGTTGGATCACCCAAAGCCAGGAGTTCAAGATCAGCCTGGCCAACATGGCAAAACCCCATCTCTACTAAACATTCAAAAATTAGCCAGGCGTGGTGGCGTGTGCCTGTAATCCCAGCTACTCAGGAGGCTGAGGCAGGAGTATTGCTTGAACCCGGGAGGCAGAGGTTTCAGTGAGCTGAGATCACACCACTGCTCTCCAGCCGGGGTGACAGAGTGAGACTCTGTTTCAAAAATAAAAATAAATAAAAAATAAAATAAACAAACAAATACACACACAGATGAGGAACGTACACACAGATGAGGAACGTGCAGGGCTTTAGACAGTTGAACATATAGTGTTCCAGGGTAAGAACCAATTATACCACCAACTCCTGAGATTCTTGAACATGCTTAATCTCACTGAATCCCAGTTTTCCCACCTACAAAATGAAATGTTTGTGCAAGTTGATTGCCAACATGCTTTCCTCCTCTAACATTCTATGATTGAATAATTCTCTTGTTAGTTTTTTTTTTAAAGTTACATTAGCTTCAAGGCTCTTCTTGTTCCACACAGATAAAAGCAGAGCATACCATTTCACGAAGTGTTTATGCACATACATGACACAATTTTCTTTTTTTTTTTTTTTTGAGACGGAGTCTCACTCTGTTGCCCGGGCTGGAGTGCAGTGGCCGGATCTCAGCTCACTGTAAGCTCTGCCTCCTGGGTTTACGCCATTCTCCTGCCTCAGCCTCCCGAGTAGCTGGGACTACAGGCACCCGCCACCTCACCCGGCTAGCTTTTTGTATTTTTTAGTAGAGACGGGGTTTCACCGTGTTAGCCAGGATGGTCTCGATCTCCTGACCTCGTGATCCGCCCGTCTCGGCCTCCCAAAGTGCTGGGATTACAGGCTTGAGCCACCATGCCCGGCATGACACAATTTTCTTACCGGGCAACTGTGCCCTCTATTTTGTCTCTTTGGTATTCAGCTAATTCAGTGAAACAGAGTCATTCTGATATATTTTCATACATCTTCGTATTTCCAGCCAATTGGAAGAAGATGTACTGCACCTATAATTTTGGTGATGGGGTCTTTCTTTATGATAGAAGTCAGCACTGAGAATCCCAGAGCGCTTACCTTGACGCCCCAGGTTTGACTCCCAGCATGTCCCAACTGTCTTTACTATTTCGAATTCTGCGAATGGCATCTGCTTGTTCTTTGGTGAAACTAGCACTGCTATTTGTGGTAGGGCGCTTCCCGCCATTTTCACATAAATCAACTATGGATACATAAAAGGTCTGCAAGAAGAAAACACATCCCAGGGTAGAAATGATTTTGTGAAAATAGGAATTCCTTTTAAACATCAACTTAAAATACTTTTAATATATTCCAGCAACTCTTAGAAGTCATGTATAAAGCAAATACATACTTTGGAAGATTTTTTTTAATACTATTTAAATATATATATTCATATATTTTAATACGCAAAAAGTATAAGGAATAAAATTAAAGTGGCTGATAATCCTACTTTCAGATAACCACAATTGAAGTTAAAAAGTAACAGATGAGCTGGGCATGGTGGCTCACGCCTATAATCCCAGCATTTTGGGAGGCCAAGGCACACGGACTGCTTGAGCTCAGGAGTTTGAGATCAGCCTGGGCAACACGGCAAACCACCGTCTCCACCAAAAAAAAAAAAAAAAAAAAAATTGGCCAAGTGTGGTGGTGCACCACCCAAGCAGTAGTCCCAGCTACTTGGATGGTGAGGTGGGAGGATGCTCGAACCCAGGAAGTGAAGGCTGCAGTGAGCCCAGATCATGCCACTGTACTCCAGCCTGGGTGACAGAGCCAGACCCTGTCTCAAAAAACAACCAACCAACCAAAACAAAAGTAATAGATGAACACTGTTAGAAAAATTCAAATAGTAAAGAAAAGTGTAAAATGAAAACTGTGTCTCTCTACTCCTCAAGTTCCTCTCCTGGAGGTAACCATTGTTAATTTTTTTTGAGCATCCTTCTAGAAAAATTTACCATGAGTATGCCAGTATATACACAGACCCATAATCTTTCAACATGTACTAAAGGAGATCAGATTAAACACATCTTAGCACCTTGCATTTTTTTCCACATAATAATACATCCTGGAATCTTTCTATAGCTACATGTAGAGACTTTCTTTGTTCTTTTAAATGACTGTTCAGTATTGTATGGTGTGGGCTGTACCATAATTTGTGTAACCAACTCTCCATTCTTGGACAAGTCAGTTGTTTTTAATTTTTTTGCTACTACAAACAGTGTTTGTGTATACATCTCTGTACACTTGTGGGGATACTGCTTTAGGATAAATTCCTAAAAGCAGAACTGTTGAGCCGGAGTATATGCACATTTTAATTTTTGAGTCTGACAACCGTTGTCCAAAAAAAGCTGTACCAGTTTACATTCCATCACTGTGTGTGTGAGAGAGAGTGCCTATTTCTCCATACCCTCATTAACACTGTCCATTATCAAACATCTTAATTTTTGCTAATCTGATATATATGTAATATAGTTTGATTTGCATTTGTTTAATTATAAGTGAAAGTGGGTATCTTTCCAAATGCTTATGGCCTTTTCTTTTTCTGCAAACTTTATATTCTTTGCCCATTTTTACAATTTTGTGTTTTATTTTTTTTAAGACAGGGTCTCTCTATGTTGGTCAGGCTAGTCTCAAACTCCTAAGCTCAAGTGATCCTGTCTCAGCCTCCTGAGCAGCTGGGATTACAGGTATGCACCACTGCACCTGGCTACACTTTTCTGATTTTTTTTAAAGTGAAAGCTTTTTTGACTCTGCTCCTGTTTCATGTTCTGTGCACACTGTAATTATTACTGAACAATACTCATTTACCACACTACAGCTACTTTTAAATGGACATATCTCCTCTACTAATTTCTTTAAAAATCTTTTCCTCTTCTTTTTTGGATTCTTCTATAGTTCTTGTTATCTTCTAAAATTTTTAGCTTTCTTTCAGACTCTTCTTTCTTACCTCTAGTATTAGCCAATCAACCTGGTAACCTAACAAGAAGCCTTGACGTCTGAAAAGGGGTGTCAAAGGAATACCACTAGAGACCAAGACACAAGACGTATTAGCTTGGCTTTAGTCTATCTTAATATTGCTCTCTCTGTTAACAGTATCAACCAGATAAAACCAAGTTACTTCCTGACATAAAATGTCTATTAAGTAGATAGGAAATAAAGAAAATATTTATTAAATTGAACCAACAGGAAAGCACTACTTTTAAGTACTTACTTATAGAATACTGTAATTATTCTCTTCTTGTCTTTTTTTTTTTTTTTTTTTTAACAGACTAATTTATCCATTAGTTCTATCCAAGATGTAGCTAAAAAGATACAAGTCACATAAAAGGGATCACAGTTCACGGATATTTGCTAGCTGTGTGTCAGTAAGATTGGTCTTCTAGCCTATGAGTTAGCCTGAAATATGAGTATTCATAGATTTCTGAAGGCACAAGGATTCATTCATCACACACATGGTTATAGAAGACAAGCCATGGTGTGGGCTACAGAATACTAGGATTGAGACCAAAGCCTGTTGAAATTTCACGTCTGAGTTCCAGCTATGACAGAGTAATGAATACTGGACTAGACCTCCTGCCATCAACTACTATTGAACTGGAAAAAAAACTGTTGGTAGTAGACAACAGCAAGTACAAGACCATTCCCTGAGAGATAAGCCCCACAATCACCTGGTTGTCTACTTGGAGTCCATTTCCTGACCACGTCACAGAGAGCTGGAGTCTGAGCAGACACAAGTCTCATTGAGCTGAGGAGGTGGCTAGAATCTGCAAAGCAGGCCATTGGAGAGAAGAGAGCTGTGCAGAGCTGGGCACCAAGTCCATATGGGGGTCTCTCATGAGTCTGTGGCCAAAGGCTGGGCTATAATATGCATAGGGTGAGATCACTCAAGGCTTACCAGGTAACAGCTGCTATGGGGTTGAGAACAAAACCAATATCCTGAGTTCTAGTGGTGCTACAAAAAGAGCTATCCTGGGAACAGTATGGTTTAGCCTTGTCAGAGTGGAGATATTGCCTCAACCCCTTATTAATTGCCCTACCACCTATTGAGGCACCACAGAAAGGCTGTGCCCTAAAAATTATAGACTCATCCTAACAAAACCTAAAACCAAGAGCTGACAAGATCTGCAAGAGAGACAGAATTTGGAAGCTGAGTCCTGCCAAATTAGAAGGGCTTGGGAAACACTTTGAGCTTTCTTCAAATCCTTGCTATTAAGGCAAAAAACAAACAAAAAAACAAAAACAAAACAAAACAAAACACCAAGTCAACACAAGTTCATTGTAATTTGCCAATAATTAAACTGCCTCCTGAGGAATCAAAAATCAACACTAAACAGTCTTCAATCAAGAATCAACAGTCTTCTGAGGAAGACAAAAGAATCTAAAGTCTCTACAATGTGTTATCCACAATGTCTGGTGTTCAATCAAAAACCACTATTCATACAAAGAAACATGAAAATGTGATCCATAGTCAGGAAAAAAAAGTAGTAAATAGAAACTGAACCCAAGATGGTTCAAATGTTGGACTTCGCAGACAAAGACTGTAAAACAGCTATTATAAATATTTCAAAGAGGTAAAGAAAAATACATACAAAGAAGTAAAGGAAAATATACTCTTAATGAGTGGGCAGACAATCTAATAGAGAACTGAGAACTATACTGGGAACCAAATGCAAATTCTAGAGCTGAAAACTTCCCTCAGTGAATTTAACAGCAGATTGTCAGTGGTGAAGTAAAATCAACAGAGACTATGCAATCTGAAAAATGCAGAAAAAAATAGATTAAAAATAAATATAGCCTCAGGGACTCTGGGACAAAATCAAATGGTCTAATATACATGTAATTGGAGGCCAAGAAGGTAAAGAGAGCCAGAATGTGGCCAAAAAAAAAATCTGAAGAAATAATAGTAAAACAAAAACAAAACAAAAAACTTCCCATATTTGATGAAAAACACCTACCTACCAATCTTAGAAACTCAGTAAATCCCAAATAGAATAAAAATGAAGAGAATCACATCTTGGCACATCATATTCTAACTGCTGAAAACCAAAGAAAAGAGAAACTCTTGAAAGCAGCCAGGGAGAAAAAAGGGCACATTAGGCACAGAGATTAATAAGAGTCAGAATGAGTGCTAACATCTCATGAAACACAATGGAAGCCAGAAGAGAATGGACCAGCATCTTTAAAGTGCTGAAAAAAATTTCATTTCTAACAATTATGTCCCTTGGACAAATCACTTTACTACCCTTAGATGCTCTCATATATGAAATGATAACAATACCTGCCATACATTGTTGTTATAAGTCTCCATGTGACGAAATGTATAACTTCTCCAGAATGGTAAAGTACAAGTCAAATGGTTAGGTATCGTTATTATACACATACAGGCACAAACTCACATTGCTCCATGTACTCAAAAGAATAGAAAGCATGGCAAACCAGCATCAACTTTATTTCATTTTGAAATAGAAAATACTTTTGCTTAATTCAGCCTGTCAGCCAAGGAAGAGATCTG
Source organism: Macaca mulatta (assembly GCF_049350105.2). Classification (NCBI taxonomy): domain Eukaryota; kingdom Metazoa; phylum Chordata; class Mammalia; order Primates; family Cercopithecidae; genus Macaca; species Macaca mulatta. Next base: position 100,063,603 of record NC_133418.1, on the reverse strand, counting down.
TCTTCTAGTAGGAGGAGTGACATCTTGTGAGAAGGAAATTCAGCATAAAAGATTAAGTACAATCCCACTCAACAATTAAGAACAACTCTTTATAGTGTAACTATATTATTTGAAATGCTAAAAATTCCCAAAATATCAGATATATTCATAAGAAGAAAAATACATTATTCATGCTACCACTTACCTCCAAATGTATCTATAATTAAGGGCTGACTTTATAAGTTACTGTTTTAAATAGCCTATTTCCCTTAAAATTACTCAAGATGAGTAGGTTTTTTTAAAGTGGCCATCTATTCAGGTTGCAATGTGAGCATCTCCCTCTATTTCCTGCTTGATTGGCAAGGCCTTATTTTTGTGTGACTGGCTGGAGTCTATACTGAGAGTCTCCTATTCTCTAACTGTACCCCTGTGGGCTACAATATAGGATTATACGAGCTGTGGCAAGGCAATTTTGCCACAGTAATGCTTCTATTTGATTACGCATATAAATGTAATACCATTAGCCAAAGGTGGCTTTGAAGAAAATCTCTGTCCTGCTTAAGCAGTGTATAATAACTGTTGTTAAACTTGATGATCTTCAGGATCACCTGGAGAGTTTTTTCAAAATATAGCTTCCTGGGCTCCACTGCAACATAAGCTTCCAGTAGGTCTGGAGCCCAGAAGTATGTATTTTGAAGAATTTCCTCAGGTAATTCTGATGATCAGCTAAGTTTCATCTAAAATAGACAGCAGGCAGATCACTCATTCTCATTCTCTCTTCCTTTCTCTCCCCCTTTCTCTATTTCTATCTCACTAGATTCTTTGAAAAGAAAGAGCTTATTCTAATGAGAAATTCCTATTACTTTTTTGCTTCCTATAATTTAAACTAAAAATTGGCACAGTGGCCTTGACACAAACCTTAAAACGACAAAATGCTAGCTTACCTGGAACATCTCATTAATGCCTTCTCCAGTTTGTGCTGAAGTTTCAAAGTACAGGAACCCTTTGCTTTCAGCCCAAAGACGTCCTTCACTTTCATCTACACAGCGGTGTTTGGTACAATCAATCTGAAATAGAAGGGGTCGGGGGGCAGAGAGAAGATTACAACCTTGTCCTACTAGAATGGACCCAGTGAGGGTCTTTGTCAATCCTTTACTAAGGCAAAGCTATTCTTAGTAAACATCTGCACTAGTATGTAAAATTACCAGGACCAAAGGGACACAAACAAAACCTAATATTGAATGTGATATTGAATGTGATATGAAGACTGATATTCTATGGCAATAGGACGAGTGCCTGTTGCTGTAATGTCCCACCTGATCCCTTGGGAAAACAGCTGTTACTCAGTTCTGTGAAAGTTGGTTTCATGATATCTGCCATACCCTTGGGGCCACAGTCTGCTTTTCATACCTTTCCATAGTCCACATCACCTAATTAATGCCCCTACTCCAGTCGGGTCAGAGTGTGATTATTAGGACCCATTGCTCCCGCTCAGTCACAAACATCCTTCCCCAAGTATGGCACCAGGAAAAAAAAAAAAAAGTATACAAATCTTGATGTAGCAGGTTTTAGGTTGCTGTGCTGTTTTCTTTTTGTCTTAGGGACGTTATGTTTTGAAAGGTTATTGATTCCCATATTATACAATAAGGAATTTTTCTTTTCTTTTTGTTTCCCAACACTCAAAGCTCCACTCTTCCCCTAGAAACCTGAACACACCATTTCCAGAGGGGTTACCTTGTTGGCACAAACTACAAATATAATATTTTCCATGTTTCCATGAGGTCCAAGCTCTTGCTTCATTTCTGCCAGCCACGCATCAAGGGCGTCAAAGGAGTCTTTCTGCCCAACATCATAGACCAGTATCACACCCTGTGTGTCCTTATAAAACTCATTTCGAACCTTCAAATAAAAGGACAGATACACAAAACGTAGTTTTTGTGATGTTATAAGAATATATCTCATAGTCATTAACCTGGCAAAGTGTGTTCTCTTGTGTATTCTTAGTGTTTGCTATTGCATCTGTTTCTACTGGTCTTCAGAGGATTTTTTATAGAATCAAAGTAATGTCATTCTAAAAATGTATTAGTATAGAAAGGACCTACAATGGAAAACAATAGCCTCCTGCCCCACCCCATCCCACCTCCAGTTCCACTCCCTAGAGGAAATCAGTCTTTAATTATTAGTAGACCTTAAAAGAACACCAATTATATAAAGTTCTTCTTAGGAAGAATTAGGAGGGTGAGTGAGCAATTCAAAAGAACTTAAGGCAAAAATGACACAAGTGTCAGCAATGGGTACAGCCATTTATAAATCATATCCCAAAGCTGGCTTCCCCCAGGGTGCTAGACAGAGCTTTCCTGACTCTCGGGTCTGCACAACAACTTTAGAACTCCAAACTCAGAGCCTCAGTGTAATACAATGGAAAAGAGCACAGGCTCTGGAGTCAGACAGATCTGGGTTCACACTTACTTACTAGTTGTGTGATCTTGGGCAAGTCACTTAACCTCTCTGCGTCTCAGTTTCCTCATCTGTAAAATGGGGATAATACTACTTACTTCACAGGGTTATTATGAAGGTTAAATGAGATAATGCAGGCAAAGTACTTAGCATGGTGCCTGAAAAACAATGTCTATTTAACACCCTCCCCTTCCTTCCTTGCATCCATTCTCTGAGCTTCATTCCAAATCCGGGAAGAAGCAGCATGAAGTATGGGCATACTCAAACATTAGGGCCAGAGAGAGGTTAAGTGGGTGAGGAGCAGCATTGACAGACAGGGTTTCCGGGACAAAGTTCCAGAAAGAACCCTGACAGAGGCCATATATTATACGTTCTTTTCACAGAATTCCCAAATGTACTCAGACCCACACAGGCTATGTAGTATAAGAAATGAAAACATGTTATACATATCAGGTAGGGTTTCTGGGCATAGGCAGGTATCTGCACCAAGGATATTAAGTGCTCCTATTTGTTTACAGAAAACTAAGAAGCTATCCCCTAAAGTTAAAACCAACAAAATCAGAAAGAACTGAAGATGACTAAGCCACCAGTCCCCTTCCTCAGTACTCATGGTCTTTGGCCCTTCTACAGTAGTAACAATGGGCTCTCTCTTCTTTCCTAAAACTCTCGCTGCCTTGGCTCCCATACATCACATTCCCTAGGCTCTTAAATTCTCTTTCACCAACTCCTCTTCTCTCTATTGCTCCCATTCCAGCTTACCACCAAAATCCCCCAAATCCTGTCCTGTGCCCTCTTCCTGTCTTTTTGAATCCTTCCTCCCAAATCAGCAACATCAACCACTTGTACAGTTTCAACTGTGAGAATCTCCAAGATGAGCCCTCTCCTCTGAGGTGCCAGACTTCCATTTCTAATTAGCACCAGATTCTTCCAGCTGAATGTCCTGTTGGAATCTCAAATTCAATATGCACACAGGAAACCCTTCAACTTCTTCCTTCTTAAACTATTCTCCAAAGTTCCAACTTTCTCAAACAATGTTAAAAGTTTCTGATCAGTCCTCCACCAACCTTCCGAGTCTTATCCTCCCACTATCCCCGACCTTCAAAGTGGGTAATCTCTCGTTCCCCAAACCTGCCCCATGCCTTTCTAATTCCATCTGGAAACAGACACCTCTTTATCTTTAATTGTTCAAGCCCTGGCTATAATGCTGTATCTCTCATGCAGCTTTCTCTGTCCCATTCCTCACCATCCAGCCCCCTACTCCTGCAAAACAGAATGTAATCTCTACGTCCCCTGCAGTACCATATGGTTTTGTACTCCTAATAGTGCTATCACTTCCTGCCCAGTTTTACAGTTAGTAGCATATCCAGCTGTCTTCCCTCCTACACTAGAAGAAATGTGAAGACATGCATCTTCATGTATCCACCCTTGTGTCACCCACAGGGCCTAGCAGAGACAGGCACACCTCACTTTATTGCACCTATGTAAGGCACACAGGCACACCTCACTTTATTGCATGGTATGTATATATTGTGTTTTTTTACAAAGTGAAGATTTGTGGCAACCCCAAGTCAAGCAAGTCTATCGGTGCCATTTTTCCACAGTGTGTGTTCATTTTATGTGTGTGTCACATTTTGGTAACACTTATAATATTTCAAACTTCATCATTATATCTGTTATGATGATCTGTGATCAGTGATATCTGTTACTATTTTAAGTGTTTTGGGGTACCATGAACATATAAGATCATTTAAGACAGCAAACTTAATAAATGTTGTATATATTCTGACTGTTCCACCAAATGGCTGTTGCCCCATCTCTCTTCCACTCCTTGGGCCTTCCTATTCCATGAGACAAAACAATATTGAAAGTAGGTTAATTAATAACAATACAATGGCCCCTAAGTGTTCAAGTAAAAGGAAGAGTCACATATCTCTCATTTTAAATCAAAATCTTGAAATGATTAAGCTTAGTGAGGAAGGCATTTCGAAAACTGGCCAAAAGCTGGGCCTTTTGTACCAAATTAAAAGTGCTACTCTTGTAAACACATGAATGATAAGAAAGTGAGACAGCATATTGCTGACATGGAGAAAGCGTTAGTGGTCTGGATAGAAGTCCAAACCAGCCTCAACCTTCTCTTAAGCCAAAACCTAATGCACAACAAGTCTGTAACTCTCTTCATTTCCATGAAGGCTGAGAGAGATGAGGAAGCTGCAGAGGAAAAGTTGGAAGCTAGCAGTGGTTGGTTCGTGAGGTTTAAGGAAAAAAGCCATCTTCGCAACATAAAAGGGCAACATGAAGCAGCATATGTTGATATAGTGCTGCAAATTATTCAAAATATCTAGCTAAGATCATTGATGAAGGTGGCTAATCTAAGCAATAGATTTTCAATGTAGATGAAACAGCCTTGGAATAGATAGATCTAATGGAAGAAGATGATATCTAAGACTTTCAAGGCTAGAAAGGAAAAGTCAATGCCTGGCTTCAAAAGCTTCAAAGGACAGGCTGACTCTCTTGTTACAGGCTAACAGAGCTATTAGGGGCTAAATGAGCTGATGCTCATTTGCCATAACGAAAATCCTAGGGCCCTTAAGAATTATGCTAAATCTGCTCTGCCCGTGCTCTATAAATGGAACAGCAAGGTCTGGATGACAGCACATCTGTTTAAGCACAGTTTACTGAATATTTTAAGCCCACTATTGAGACCTACTACTCAGAAAAAAAGATTCCTTTCAAAATATTACTGCTCATTCACAATGCACTTAGTTACCCAAGAGCTCTGATGGAGATGTACAAGGAGATTAAAGCTGTTTTTATTATGCCTGCTAACACAACATCCATTCTGCAATCCATGGATCAAGGAATAATTTTGACTTTGAAGTCTTACTGTTTAAGAAATACATTTTGCAAGGCTATAGCTTCCATAGTGATTCAATTTGCATGGCAAAGCAAATTGAAAACCTTTTGGAAAGCATTCACCATGCTAGATACCATTAAGAACATCCATGATTCAGGGGAGAGGTCGAAGTATCAACCTTAACAAGAGTTTGGAAGTTGGATCCAACCCTTGCAGATAACTTTGGAGGAGTTCAAGACATCAGTGGAGGAAGTAACTGCAGATGTGGTGGAAACAGGAAGAAAACTAGAATTAGAAACAGGGCCTGAAGATGTGACTGTATTACTGCAGTCTCACAGTAAAAAATAAATAAGGAATTGCTACATATCAATGAGCAAAGAAAGTGGTTTCTTGAGATGGAATCTACTCCTAGTGAAGATGCTATGAACATTGTTGAAATGACAACCAAGAATTTAGAATATTACATAAACTTAGTTGATAAAGCAGCAGCAGAGTTTAACTGAATTGACTCCAATTTTGAATGAAGTTCTAATGTGGGTGAAAATGCTGTCAAATACCATTGCATGGTACAGAGAAATCTTTCATGAAAGGAAGAGTCAATCAATGTGGCAAACTTTATTGTTGTCTTATTTTAAGAAACTGCCACATCAACCACCACCCTGATCAGTCAGCAGCCATCATCACTGAGGCAGCCTCTGATCACAATGGAATCAAACTAGAAATCAGTAACAGAAGGATAACAGGAAAATCTCCTAACACTTGGAAACTAAACACCACACTTTTTTTCTTTTGTTTTTGTATGTGTGTATGTGTTTTTTTTTTTTTTTGAGACGGAGTTTCGCTCTTTTTGCCCAGGCTGGAGTGCAATGGTGTGATCTCGGCTCACCGCAACCTCCGCCTCCCAGATTCAAGCGATTCTCTTGCCTCAGCCTCCCGAGTAACTGGGATTACAGGCATGTGCCACCATGCCTAGCTAATTTTGTATTTTCAGTAGAGATGGGGTTTCTCCATGTTGGTCAGGCTGGTCTTGAACTCCCGACCTCAGGTGATCCACCCGCCTCGGCCTCCCAAAGTGCTGGGATTACAGGCGTGAGCCACCGCGCCCAGCATTTTTTTGTGTTTTTTCTGTTTTTGAATAACACACTTTCTTTTTCAAAATGGAGTTTCACTCTTTCACCCAGACTGGAGTGAAGTGGCGCGATTTTGGATCCCTGTAACCTCCGCCTGTTCAAGTGATTCTCCTGCCTCAGCCTCCTGAGAAGCTGGGATTACAGGGATGCACCACCACGCCCGGCTCATGTTTGTATTTTTAATAGAGACAGGGTTTCGCCATGTTGGCCAGGCTGGTCTCGAATTCCTGACCTCAGGTAATCTACCCTTCTTGGCCTCCCAAAGTGCTGGGATTACAGGCATGAGCTACTATGCCCGGCCTGAATAACACACTTCTAAATAACTCATGCGTCAAACACAAAGTCTCAAGGGAAATTAAAGAAATACATTGAACTGAATGAAAATGAAAATACAACATCTCAGAATTTGTGGGACACAAAGCTGTGCTGAGAGGGAAATATGTAGCATTAAATGAATTTATTAAAAAAGGAAAAAGTCTCAAATCAATAATCTAAGATCCCACCTCAAGAATCTAAAACAAAAAGAGCAAAATAAGCTTAAAGCAAGCAGAGAGAAGGAAATGATGAAGATAAGGGCAGAAGTGAAACAGCCAAACCAGAAAAGAGCAAAAAACCTCCTTAGGAAAAATGACAAAGCCCAAGGAAGGAAAAACAAAAGAGAATGGTCATGAGATTCATGTGGGGATTACTTAGAGCTGGCAAGCAGATGAAAATAAACCAAGTGGTTGCTTTAGTTTCTTCTCTGGAAAGAATGCAGATGACTAGGCATGAATAGGAACGATCACTCCAGTACTCTGCTGTCAAAGAAGTCACATCACTGAATTCTTAAGTCCAAGCATAAATGTAATTTTTTTTTTCACATTTTAGGCTAAAGTATGAGGTAAAAAGCAAAAGTCCTCTGAAAGTCAAAATGTCTTATCGAAATGTTTGAAATATTAGCAATGAAATTTCCTACCACTATTTAACAGGATAACCTAAAAGATCAACAGGTGTCTATTAACTTAAGGCTCTGAAGGCAAGCCACGATCAAGCTAAAATTATGCAATTTTACACATGATATCAATATTGGTTGTTTCATATAATTCAGGATCTCTCCCCAAACCACCACCAATACTGGATATAGCTTTTGTCAAAAAGGCTTTCTTACCTCATAGAAGAAGGGATGTCCAGCCATATCAAAGATGTTAACTTTGATTTCTCTGTCTCTGACGTGTACCCTGAAATGTTCAAATGGAAACAATCCCAAAAGTCATGGTTTCTCCATTTACCTTAGCATCATTTATAAATTTCAAAAGGGTATGTGTATGCAATTTATGAAGCTTTCTTAGTGCCTCTTCTTCATTCCAGATCATCTTTACAACAGCAGTCAGCAACCTGACAGAAGACCCTGCTTTCTTTCTTTTTTTTTTTGAGACGGAGTCTCGCTCTGTTGCCCAGGCTGGAGTGCAGTGGCCAGATCTCAGCTCACTGCAAGCTCCGCCTCCCGGGTTTATGCCACTCTCCTGCCTCAGACTCTTGAGTAGCTGGGACTACAGGCGCCCGCCACCACACCCAGCTAGTTTTTTGTATTTTTAGTAGAGACGGGGTTTCACCGTGTTAGCCAGGATGGTCTCGATCTCCTGACCTCGTGATCCGCCCGTCTCGGCCTCCCAAAGTGCTGGGATTACAGGCTTGAGCCACCGCGCCCGTCCCATCCTGCTTTCTTATCCCAAGAACACTGAACCCACATGCAGTAGGCATTCTCAATTACTTCACTTTCACCTTCACCTCTAGAAACTTTGGCCCAGCACTCCCAACCAACAAAGGGCAGCTATTACTATGGTATTAAGAAAAACTGATTTGGGATAAGTAGGAGCAAGATGAAGGAAAATGAAAACTCTTATTTCACTTAGTAAGAGACATCTTAATTGCCACTGGTTATATTTGGTTCCCACACAGTAGAACAACAAAGACTTACATGGATCATGTCTGTTTAATTTTCTTGTGATCTTTATTTGAGCAAGAGCAATAGTGAATTTGTTTTCAGATATTTGGAAATAAAGAATAAAACCAAAGGGGAAACAGTAACTATTCATATTAGAACTAACTACTGTTAACATCATAGCATATTTGCTTCCAGTCTTTTTTTTTTCCATGAAAAATCACCAGTGGAAAATGATAAAGGAACATTAGAAATAATTCAAACACTAAAGAAAAACACAAGGATGAATGTTTAAAAGTTATTCCAGGCCGGGTGCGGTGGCTCAAGCCTGTAATCCCAGCACTTTGGGAGGCTGAGACGGGCAGATCACGAGGTCAGGAGATCGAGACCATCCTGGCTAACACGGTGAAACCCCGTCTCTACTAAAAAATACAAAAACCTAGCCGGGCGAGGTGGCGGCGCCTGTAGTCCCAGCTACTCGGGAGGCTGAGGCAGGAGAATGTTGTGAACCCGGGAGACGGAGCTTGCAGTGAGCTGAGAACCGGCCACTGAACTCCAGCCTGGGCAACAGAGCCAGACTCCATCTCGAAAAAAAAAAAAAGTTATTCCAGGCCAATAGGTAGAGACGGAGAGAGATGTAGTGAAATGACCTGTCTATATTCCCTCCCTGATTCCAGCCATCTCTGAGGCCCAGCTGCATCCTTGTTGCTAGATTATGTGAACTGATTAATATCCTTTTTCTTTTATTTTGCTTAAGTTGGTTTGAAATAGGTTTCTGTCAATTATATTCTCCTGACTCATCATGGGACAAACATCTCTTCCAAAAAAATTTCTGCCAGAAACAAAATAGTCTGTTGAATATACCACGGTCCTATGGCATAATATGGTAATTCTCACATCTTAGATAAATAAACTAGCTACTTATATGAATTCAGAACAGAACTACCCTAAACAGGATGTCCTACTACATCACTGATGAAATCCTATGCTTTGAAGTAGGAAAGAGGAAAAGAAAACTAGAAAGAAAGGTGAATTTCAGGCTGGATGCGGTGGCTCATGCCTGTAAACCCAGCACTTTGGGAGGCCGAGGTGGACGGATCACGAGGTCAGGAGTTTGAGACCAGCCTGGCCAACATGGTGAAACCCTGTCTCTACTAAGAATACAAAAATTAGCTGGGTGTGGTGGCACGTGCCTGTAATCCCAGCAACTCGGGAGGCTGAGACAGGAGAATCGCTTAAACCCGGCAGGCAGAGGTTGCAGCGAGCTGAGGTTGCATCGAGCTGAGATTGCACCACTGCACTCCAGCCTGGGTGACAAGAGCGAAACTCTGTCTCAGGGGAGAAAAAAAGAAAGAATGTGAATTTCATTTTTATTTTTATTTAGTTTTGAGAAGGAGTCTCATTCTGCTGCCCAGGTTGGAGTGCAGTGGTGTAATCTTGGCTTACTGCAACCACCGCCTCCCAGGTTCAAGTGATTTTCCCACCTCAGCCTCCCAAGTAGTTGGGATTATAGGCACCTGCTACCACATCTGGCTAATTTTTGTATTTTTAGTAGAGACGAGGTTTCACCATGTTGGCCAGGCTGGTCTCGAACTCCTGGTCTCAGGTGATCCGCCCACCTTGGCTTCCCAAAGTGCTGGGATTACAGGCGTGAGCCACTGTGCCAAGCCAGAAATGTGAATTTCAAATGAAGAGCTTCGTACTTTTCACTGCCAAGAGCTACAATTTTCATTCTTTTTTTTTTTTTTTTTTTTTTTAGACGGAGTCTCGCTCTGTCGCCAAGGCTGGAGTACAGTGGCCGGATCTCAGCTCACTGCAAGCTCTGCCTCCCGGGTTCCCGCCATTCTCCTGCCTCAGCCTCCCGGGTAGCTGGGACTACAGGCGCCCGCCACCTCGCCTGGCTAGTTTTTTGTCTTTTTTGGTAGAGACGGGGTTTCACCGTGTTAGCCAGGATGGTCTTGATCTCCTGACCTCATGATGCGCCCGTCTTGGCCTCCCAAAGTGCTGGGATTACAGGCTTGAGCCACCGCACCCGGCCACAATTTTCATTCTTTAAAGAAAATTTGCAGAAATACCCTCTGCTGCTGTCAGTTGAAAAACAGTGCTATAAGAGCATTACACAGAACTCTTGAGTTTTACTTTACCATTTACTGGGGCCACTTTAAATAGCCATGAAGAATACATCTGAACTTGATTCCACTCTTCACCTAATTGACATTCTGCTAGCTATATGTCACGACTTTAGTCTACCTTCTTAAAAATTGCCCTCATAGTCTAATCTGGCAATCTTCCTCTTTAGATGTATCTATCTTACCTAACAATAAACATTTGTTGAGTACCTATTAGGTATAAGCACTATGCCAGGCACTTGGAGAAAATTTATACTAATACATTTTCAGGGAGTTTATAATCTAGAAGGAGACATTACACATATACAAATAATAACAATACAAGGCAATTTTTGGTAAGTACCATAAATAGCATAGAGAAGTTTAGGATTTCTGTCATTTGCAACCAAAAAGAGTCCTGACCAATAAAGGGCATGTTTAGAAGACCTTACGGGAACAGGAGAATGTTTATATCTCAGAGAAATTGGCAGAGGTGTTCCAAGTGGACAGGCTGCATAATGATGCTGAGGTAGAAAGTCTGAGGGTAGCAGTTCAGTGTGGATGGAAAGTAAAGTGTGTAATAGAACAGAGAAAAGGGGGAAGGCCAGAATGGGGCCAAGACAGTGAACACCTGAAATTTCATGTTTAGGGAGTATGCTACCTACTCCAATTCTACTATATGGCTATTTCCTGCTAATTACATCCAACTCTTCAAGCTCAACCCCCTCCTGACTCATCGCCACATAAATCCCCAATTAGACCCAACTTTACTTTTACCTGTTCATTTCTTTTTTCTTTTTTTGGGATGGAGTCTCACTGTTGCCCAGGCTGGAGTGCAATGGCACGGTCTCGGCTCACTGCAACCTCTGCGTCTCAGGTTCAAGTGATTCTCCTGCCTCAGCCTCTTGAGTAGCTGGGACTACAGATGTGTGCTACCACACCTGGCTAATTTTTGTATTTTTCTTAGAGACAGGGGTTCACTATGTTGGTCAGGCTGGTCTTGAACTCCTGACCTCGTGATCCGCCCACCTCGGCCTCCCAAAGTGCTGGGATTACAAATGTGAGCCACCGTGTCTGGCCCATTTTTGCTGGATTCTAATAGCTATGAAGATCATAAACCAATAAAAAAAGTTCTCTGGTAGAAAATGTTTCACACAATATTTATAGACTTTTTAGAGAGAATATTTCAAAATGCTCTAAAAACACACCTGCTAGAAGGAACTGCTAATATAAAAACATGTTTCCTGGAAAGTTACACCTGCCATTTAGGCTTCGTGTTGACATCTTCATCATTGTAGCCTACACCTAACATGAGGCCTGGCAAACTGGATGTGCTCAATACCAATACATGGGCTGAATGAATGATATGATCACTAGATACCTTTAAAGGTCTCCTATTCCCATCTTTCCCAACTTATCTTCAAAGTCTCCATTTCAAGATTACCTACACAAGTGCACTGATGCAAATATAGATCATTTTGGAAAGTTCTGAACTTCTATGTAACTTATAAACCCAGGGGAACAATATACTTACTTTGTAACTCCATAGTCAATTCCAATTGTTGCCAGGTATTTAGACACGAATCTTTTCTCACAGTATCGCTTTATAATACAGCTCTAAAAAGGTAAAAAATACAGGCATTTAGTAAATATACAGTGAGAACACATACATAATAAGTATATTTCTTCATTATGGTTCCTCCATCACCATGAAAAAGCATTTTCAAAAGACAAAAGTGGTGTGGCGTGGTGGCTCACACCTGTAATCTCAGCACTTTCAGAGGCTGAGGAGGGCGGATCACCTGAGGTCACGAGTTCAAGATTAGCCTGGCCAACATGGCAAAACCCCTCTCTACAAAGATATAAAAATTAGCCAGGCATGGTGGCAGGCACCTGTAATCCCAGCTACTCGGGAGGCTGAGGCAGGAGAATTGTGTAAACCTGGGAGGCGGAGGTTGCAGTGAGCTGAGATTGCTGCCATTGCACTCCAGCCTGGGCGGTAAGAGTGAACTCTGTCCTAAAAAAAAAAAAAAAAAAAAAAAAAAAAAAAGGCCGGGCGCGGTGGCTCAAGCCTGTAATCCCAGCACTTTGGGAGGCCGAGACGGGTGGATCACGAGGTCAGGAGATCAAGACCATCCTGGCTAACACGGTGAAACCCCGTCTCTACTAAGAAATACAAAAAACTAGCCGGGCGAGGTGGCGGGCGCCTGTAGTCCCAGCTACTCGGGAGGCTGAGGCCGGAGAATGGCGTGAACCCGGGAGGCGGAGCTTGCAGTGAGCTGAGATCTGGCCACTGCACTCTAGCCTGGGCTACAGAGCGAGACTCCGTCTCAAAAAAAAAAAAAAAAAGACAAAACTATAACTGAAACAAGTGTTAAAAGATTTTAAGAAAAATTATTTTAAAATTCCTCCCTTATTACTAAATATGCATATGTTTTCAGTTGAGTTCTCAATCTTGTGCTCTTTTCTTTTGAAGATGTCTTCTATTCTTACGCTTTCAATGATACCTGTCTAGCCTTGACCTCACTGCCAAGATGAGATCCACATCTCCAAATATCTATTAGATTAGTTCCTTTTTTTTTTTTTTTTTTTTTTTGAGCCTAGGAGGAGGGGCTGCAGTGAACCACGATGGTGCCACTGCACTCCAGCCTGGGTGGCAGAGGGAGACGCTGTCTCAAAAAGAGAAAAAAAAAAATTTCCTGTTAAATCAATTGAATTGGGTTTGTCCTACTTGCAGTAAAAAGTACTCACTTCATAGAGTATTGCACATACTTCTAGAGTTTGCTTTTCTCTCTTAGCAATAACAAATTATGGTTCCCAAGTTAACTTTAAAATAGCTCTACTCACTTTTTTATGGTTGCACAATAGTCTGTGATACACAAATATTCCCTCCTTTTCATTGCTAGCTAGTTACTTTGTCATTTGTTTTGATTTGCTGTTTGAGCCAATGATTAATTACTAAGGCATTCCTTAATTTTTAACTTTAAAATGCTTTACCTGTATATCATCCTATATTTTCCAAATGCTTTAAAATGAGTATGTGTTACTTTTACCACTAAGGCAAAATAATAAGTTATTTTAAAAGTTACACTTAAAACTTTTATCCATCTAGAATTTATTTATATATATATTTTTAGGAGAGATGGGGTTTCACCATGTTGGCCAGGATGGTCTCGATCTCCTGACCTCGTGATCTGCTCACCTCAGCCTCCCAAAGTGTTGGAATTACAGGCATGAGCCACCGTGCCCAGCCTAGAATTTATTTTTGAGAAAGGAATGTAATAGGAATCGAACCTACTCTCAAATAGTACGTAGTTGTTCCAGCAATATTTACTAAATGGTCTCTATTTTCCCATACTTTTACTACATTTGTTGTAAATTGAATTTCCTTATGTATTTGTGTTTATTACTGGACTCTACTCTGTTCCACTGATGTCTCCATTTTCCTTCCCAATACCAATGGGAAAAGTTTGGTAGCTTGAAAAAAAAATTTTTTTTTAAATAAAACAATCATTTCATTGCTTGAGTACATAGACAAATTTATATGACCAGGACAGAGGCTGCAGATCACTCATTTCCAATTGGGAGGGAGGACTCACTTGGTCTTACAATATTGAGCCAAAGGGTGACTCCGGCTCTCTATCAGAATCAGACGGAATTTAGCATCCTTATATTCTTTCTGTTCAAGATGCTTTCGAACAACAACTACTTCTTAATTAAATGGTAGAGATCTTCAGGGAGATCAGGAGCAAGTCCCTTCTTGGACTTAAGAATTCTTAAGATGCTACTGCCTGTCACAAAACGTACCTGAGTCTCTCAAGAACCACACTTGAAAAGGGAATCATGTTTTAACTTCCAACACCAAACATGTGAATGTGATGATGTCAAGACTCAGGTATCACGGCATAGTTTCCTATTTGTAACATGGGAGTCTACTTTTATACATCACAGAAACCAATATGGGAATGCATGCAAAAAGCTCTCACAGACATCCAAGGAAGGTTTACCCAACACTAAGGAAAACCTTTCTGGTGGAAATTGTGAACGCTGAAAAACCATCATCACTGTGAATAAAAAATTTTTTTTCTTTTTAGAGACAGTCTCGCTCTGTCCCCAAGCTGGAGTGCAGTGGCAAGATCTCAGCTCACTGCAACCTCCGCCTCCCAGGTTCGAGCAATTCTCCTGCCTCAGCCTCCCAAGTAGCTGGGACTACAGGCATGTGCCACCATGCCTGGCTAATTTTTTTGTATTTTAGTGGAGATGGGGTTTCACCGTGTTGCCCAGGCTGGTCTCAAACTCCTGAGCTCAGGCAATCCGCCTGCCTTGGCCTCCCAAAGTGCTAGAATTACAGGCGTTAGCCACTGTGCCCGGCCTGAAAAATATTTTAACAAGGCTGATAACAGTTAGTCTTCTCTCATTTCTCTTTTTTTCCCAAAAAATGTTCTTTGTTGTTTTCACATTAATTTTTCAAAAAGACTTTAGTAGTCTTGTATTATGTTCTGGAAAAAAAAACCAAAAAAACCCTTATTGATGTTTTCACTGGAATTGAATTGAATTTCATTTGTACGTTGAGTAATTCACATCTATACAATATTGCATAATCCTATCTAACGAAAACGTATATGTTTCCATTTGCCTAAGTAATTTATGTCTCTTCGTAGAGTTTGAAACTTGTCTTCATATAGGTGCTGCCTATTTCATGTTAAGTTTAAACCTAGGCACTTTGTTTTTGTTGTAACTGTAAATTAAAATTGTTTTTCAATTACACATTTGGAATGTGTAATTCCAATATAATTCCAATATAATTCTGAATATAATTTGGACACAATAAAGTTATTAATTTGTGGGTATTAACTTTGCTTTATTGAATTTTCATGTTTCTAATAGTTTTTCAGTTAATTCTCTTTAGGTTTCCAGGTAAACAATCGCATTATTAGCAAATAATGTTAATTTTACCTTCTCTTTTCTAATATTTTTGTATTTTCTAACTCTTGTCTAATTGCACTGGCTAATAAAACTAGAAAAATGTTAAATAGATGTGGTGACACCAGGCATTCTGAGCTGCTTCTAATGTTGCATCATTAGACACAATAAATAACTTTTTTTTTTTTTTTTTTGAGACAGAGTCTTACTGCCGCCCAGGCTGGAGTGCAAAGGTGCGATCTCGGCCCACTGCACCCTCTGTCTCCCCGGTTTAAGTGATTCTCCTGCGTCAGCCTCCCAAGTAGCTGGGATTAAAGGCGTGTACCACCATGCCTGGCTAATTTTGCATTTTTAGTAGAGACGGGGTTTCACCTTGTTGGTCATGCTGGTCTTGAACTGCTGACCTCAAGTGATCCGCCCGCCTTGGCCTCCCAAAGTGCTGGGATTACAGGCCTGAGCTACCGTGCCCAGTCCCTAGAGGCTTAAAAAAACAAAAAACCTCGCACGTACACAGCTGACGTTCAAAAAAATGTTGACTTTCAGTGAATACTATGCTAGCACATACACACATAGGCAGTACAGGATCATGCTACGTAGAAATAAAAAACACTAAGTAAACATTTACTGAACATCTCCTGGGTGCCAGGCGCTGGCCTAAGCACTGCCTTAACAGCTCTTTCGGAGTTGATTTTGACAACGATGGAAAGAGCACCGCAGTGGGAATGTGAAGACTTAGGTTCTAATCTTTTCTCGGTCATTGATTTGATGTCTTTGGGAAGTTCTTAACCAACAGCTTCCACTTGCCCAGAAGGAAATAATTTGGGTGAAGAGAAGGCCGTCTTGGAATTCGTCAGGGAAAAGGCCTCAGGTTACCTCTGGCCTTACCTTCCCGCATACTAAAGGAGAGTTTATAGCTGGTGAACCATAGATGGGGCAGAGAAGGGCGGTGGAACTAATAGATATGGGAACACCACCAGAAATAAAACACAACGCAAAACAAAACAGCGCCGGACCCCGGCCATCCCTGGCACCTGCCCTGTGAAACACATCAACGTCAGTTACGCTCTCTCGTGACGGGAATGCAGAATCTGGGCTGCCGGGCACCATTTCGCGAACCCCAAATTCTCACACGCACCCCATGACGTTCCGCCAACTCCCAGGCCCGGCTGGGGGAACTCAACTTTCATCCTCCACTTCCCGGTCCCGGACAGCCCCCTAGAACGCGGGCAAGGCATCTAGCCGACGGCCCCGCATGGGAACCCAGGCCTCCTTACTCTTTGGGGGACATATTCAAGGCCTAGAGGCCACCCTAGACTGCATCTCCGGGAGAATGACGTCGGAAGACGAGGGGGCAACGCAAAGGTCAAAAAGGTCGGGGAGCTTCGCTCGCGGAGCCGCACCCCTAGGCGGAGACCCGGGCCTGCTCGGGGGGGGGGGGGGGGGAGGAGGCCGGGCCCCAGGCCGTTGAGTGGCCGCCCTTCCAGCCAATGGGCACGTCGCCCCGCCACGCTGGGGCCCGCCCCTCCCAGCGCGCAGTACTCACTTTCCCCACTTCGGCGTTGCCCATGGAGATGACTTTGATGCGGAGAGACCTGCCGGGCTCCTTCCGCTTCGACATGTTGGCCTCCATGGCCTTGGCTCTCTCGGGGCCACCCGCCTCGGTCTCTCCTTGTGCACCGCTGGCCCGTCCCTCAGGCCTCCTCGTCCAATGGCGGACCCGCTGCTCTCGTCACCGCCTCGCCTCCGCTGCTCGCCATCCCAGCCGCTGCCTGGCAGCAGGCGCGGGCGGTTGGGAGTGCGGGGAGCAGGGAGAGGGAGGCGGAGTCTCGCGATGCTAGCGCGGGGCTGCTGACGTCATCTGCAGGCCCTGGATACGCGGCCGGGGTTACCGGGTCTCTGGGGCTGCGTCCCCTGACGGGAAGGAGGCGTTGGGGGGCGGTTGGGTTTACCCTTCGAGGTGAGCGCGGCCTTGTTTTCAGGGACGCCCGGACGGGAGGCGTTTGTTGCTTTCGCAGCCGAGTGGTGGAAATGTATTGGCTCTTCAGGGCAGGTCTGGTAGTATCTGGTCCTTTGGGGAGTGTTTTGTTTTTTGTTTTGTTTTGTTTTTTCCTGGATTTTTCTTCGGTTCCATGGGCCGGTCTGCTGCTCCTCTTCCCCCTCCAATATTATGTTCCCCTTGCTCGAGATCTTCGAGAGGCGGACCCCAGAGTCAGGAAAGTGAGGAGGTCGGAACCCTGGTTCTGGAAGACGGCCTTGGGCAAGGCGTGAAGCGATTCTGAATCTGGTTCCTATCGCTTTTCATTTAAATGGAATTGTCTATTTGGAGTCAAGGCAAGAGTGTTTAGTCTTGGCCCTCCTATTACAGAGATCTGATGGATTTGTTGACTCCTCTGTGTGAGAAAGGCTCGGCCTGCTGCAGGTGTTAACGCGAAGCCATGCTGGAGCTGTGGACGTCAGTTTCCTCAGCTCCCAGCTGTTCACTTCGAACGTGACCTCGAGGTCTGCTCTCCCCTTCCCTTTAGCTGACAATGTAACAGTGGAAGAATAAAGAGTCCTAAGATAACCACTTTTCTGCTACATTCCAGCAGATGAGAAAAGCAGCTGCTTGAATAAAAGTCAGTCTGAGAGGAATGGTAATTTATTTTTTCAGTCAGTATCTTCAGTTACAGAAGATAAATAGAACTTGACAATGATTATAGTGCCCTGAAAAAGAATGGCTGCCAATTTCCCTGTATATTACAAAGTATTGCTTCTTTTCTCATCTAACTTTAAACATCTTAAGGGAAGTGCATTACGGGAAGGCAATGAACAAAGGCTCAACATTTCATAGTAAAGTCAGATTTTCGACATTTTAATTTTAAAATGTATTTTTTAAACATTAAGTTTTTTTAAGACGTTTATTCTGGATTGTTTTGATAAATAATACAACTTAATTCACTGAAGCTTCTAAAATTATTTACAAATATGAAATATAAGTCCTGGTTAGAATTTGGATAGTTTTAAAGCGTAAAAGAATCCACATGCTAACTTCTCAGTATGATTTAATAAATCAAACTGCTAAACATCTGATTTCTTCGGCAGTTCACCTTTGGCCCTGTAATAGGGTAACTGGTATTGTGGAAGAATAATTGTAAAATGTCAAATCTTCAGCTGTTTAACAACTGATTAAGTGTGGTGCTGTTGAGACTAAGCAGTAAAACATGCCAGAGATTAAAATTGATTACTATTTTTTTCATATTGATGGTTTTTTTGTTTTGTTTTTGTTTTGAGACAGTTTCACTCTTTCCGCCCAGGCTAGAGTCCAGTGGCATAATCTCTGCTCACTGCAACCTCCGCCTCCCAGGTTCAAGCGATTCTCCTGCCTCAGCCACCTGAGTAGCTGGGATTACAGGTGCCCACCACCAGGCCGAGCTAATTTTTGTATTTTTAGTAGACATGGGGTTTCACCATGTTGGCCAGGCTGGTCTCCAACTCCTGACCTCTGGTGACCCACCTGCCTTGGCCTCCCAAAGTGCTGGGATTACAGGCATGAGCCACAGTGTCCGGCCCATATTGATGCTTTTGACATTTTATTATATATAGCTACATTTTCTACTGTATGTATTAAATTAGTTTGGAATTGAAAGAGCAAGAAAGTTGTTTTTTTCCCCCACTCTTTGAATATAAAAAAAATAAAAATGAGCACAAGTTAGCTGTTCTTTCCATAGTATGGACCTGGGAGGTATGGTGCCAGCATGGATTCTGGAGCCAGCCCGATACACTTAATGTTGGCATATGTTGTAGGCATGAGGTGGTGATAAGGATTGTAGGAGATAATGCACACGAAGTACGTAGTAGTCCCCAGCATACAGCAGCTACATGCTCTCATTTGCTCATACTTTTTTTATGTATTAAGAAAAATCCTACATCTTTTTAATGTATATTTTTTTTCTTCTTTTTTTTTTTTTTTTTGAGAGGGAGTCTCGCTCGGTCTCCCAGGCTGGAGTGTGGTGGCCGGATCTCAGCTCACTGCAAGCTCTGTCTCCTGGGTTTACGCCATTCTCCTGCCTCAGCCTCCCGAGTAGCTGGGACTACAGGCGCCCACCACTTCGCCCGGCTAGTTTTTTTTTTTTTGTATTTTTTAGTCGAGACGGGGTTTCACCGGGTTAGCCAGGATGGTCTCGATCTCCTGACCTCGTGATCCACCCGTCTCGGCCTCCCAAAGTGCTGGGATTACAGGCTTGAGCCACCGCACCCGGCAATGTGTATTTTTAGAAAGGAAATTATGAAATATTTTGGACATACTTAAAGGTATAAAGTATAATGGAATGAATAGCCATGTATCCCCCACCCAGTTTAAGAAATACAATATCACCACTGGGCATGGTAGCCCATGCCCATAATCTCAGCACCTTGGGAGGCCAAGGCCCAGTGGATCATTTGAGCCCAGGAGTTCGAGATCAGCCTGGGCAACATGGCAGAACCCTGTCTCTACAAAAAAAAAAAAGTTAGCTGTGTGGTGGCCCAAGCCTGTAGTCCCAGCCACTCAGGAGGCTGAGGTGGGAGAATCACCTGATCCTGGGAGGTTGAGGCTGCAGTGAGCTATGATCGTGCCATTGCCCTCTAGCCTGGGCAACAAAGTTGGACCCTGTCTAAAAATAAATAAATGAAAAAAGAAAACATCACTGATACTGTGCATAGCTTTTCCCAATACATCCCTCTTCCCTCTCAACAAACAGTTGCAACAATCTGAATGCTGCTTTAATTTCCAGGCATTTAAAATTGTTTTACTATGTATGAATATATACCTTAAAAGGTAGTATTGCCTTTCATCTTTCAAAACCATTTTGAAATATTTTTACACAGAAAAGTTTCAAGAATGGTACCAAAAAAATCTTGTCTACCCTTTATCCAAATTCATAAATTGTTAACATTTTGTCCCATTTTTTCTATCACTTGTGCTGTCTATATGTACATGTATACTCACATTTTTCTGAGTAGTTTGAGGTTTATTTGCAGACATTTTAATAGATAGATAGATAGATAGATAGATAGATAGATATGAACAAACACAGACCCAGCTCGGTGGCTCACACCTACAATCCCAGCACTTTGGGATGCCAAGACAGGTAGATCACTTGAGGTCAGGAGTTCGAGACCAGCCTTGCCAACATGGTGAAACCGCATCTCTACTGAAAATACAAAAATTAGCAGATGTGGTGGCGCACACCTGTAATCCCAGTGACTTGGGAGGCTGAGGCAGGAGAATTGTTCAGAAATATATATAAACACGTATATAATATATACACATACATATAGTGGATATTATATACATATATGTGTGTGTATATATATAAATATGTGTGTATATATATATTTCTTTTTTTTAGAGAAGGAGTCTCACTATGTCACCCAGGCTGGTTTTGAACTCCTGGGTTCAAGCGGTCCTCCTGCCTCAGCCTTCCAAAGTGCTGAGATTATAGGCATGAGCCAGTGCGCCCAGCCAGCATGTTTCTTTATCCATAAATAATTAAATGTGTGTTTCCTCAGAAGGACTTTCTTCTACATGGCAACAGTAATTTATCAAAATCAGAAAATGCAGTATTTATACAGCACTATTATAAAATCCTGTTGTTTGAATCAAACTGTGCACTGAGGTACCTCACATTCCCACAGTAAATCCACAGGGGGATATCTGTGGAATAGCTTGCATTCTAAATTTTCAAGGCAAACAAAATGAAATCTAAACGACTGTACAAAACTACTAGCTACTAGGTTGTTTACAGTTTCAACAATAGATGGCGCCAAATTCCTTGTCTATGTCATATCTTGGGGCATCTGGGCTTTCCAGTTGGTTGTGATGAAAAGTGAGTACACTGGGCCGGGCGCGGTGGCTCACGCCTGTAATCCCAGCACTCTGGGAGGTGGAGGCGGGCGAATCACAAGGTCAGGAGATCGAGACCATCCTGGCTAACAGAGGTGAAACCTCGTCTCTACTAAAAAATACAAAAAATTAGTTGGGCATGGTGGCGGGCGCCTGTACTCAGGCGGCTGAGACAGGAGAATGGCATGAATCCGGGAGGCAGAGCTTGCAGTGAGCTGAGATCGCGCCACTGCACACCTGCCTGGGCGACAGAGCCAGACTCTGTCTCAAAAAAAAGAAAAAAAAAAAAAGGAAAAGTGAGTACACTGCAAAAATCAATGTGGAACAGGAAATGAGGGTGGCCTTGCCCAGTCTAATTCCAAGGTTTGAGAAGTATGTGCCCAACAGGTGCACACATCCCGTTAATAAGTAAGTGTGGTTGTTTAAGAATGAAAAACATTGTTTTCCTTTTAATTTGCATGTATTTTTTTAATGGCTACTAAGTTATTAGGGCATAAATACTTAGTAAGTTGTTTGGACCTAGATATTTCTTTTCGCCAAGGGGCATCGTAAAAACAAATACTGGCCAGGGGCACGGTGGCTCACGCCTGTAATTCTAGCACTTTGGGAGGCCGAGGCAGGCTTATGAGGTCAGGAGATGAAGACCATCCTGGCTAACATGGTGAAACCTTATCCCTACTAAAAATACAAAAAATTAGCCAGGCATGGTGGCATGTGCCTATAGTCCCAGCTACTCGGGAGGCTGAGGAAGGAGAATCGCTTGAACCTGGGAGGTGGAGGTTGCAGTGAGCCAAGATCCTGCCTCTGCACTCTAGCCTGGGCAACAGAGTGAAGACTTTGTCTCAAAAATATATATATACCAAAAAACAAAACAAAACAAAAACTGAGAGGCCAGGCGTGGGTACTTACAAATGTAATCCCAGCACTTTGGGAGGCTGAGGTGAGTGGATAACTTGAGGTCAGGAGTTCGAGACCAGCCTGGACAACATGGTGAAACCCCATCTCTACTAAAAATACAAAAATTAGCCAGGCGTGGTGGCAGGCACCTGTAATCCCAACTACTCGGGAGGCTGAGGCAGGAGGATACATTGAACCTGGAAGGTGGAGGTTGCAGTGAGCCAGAGATCACACCACTGCACTCAGCCTGGGTGACAGAGCAAGACTCCATCTCAAAACAGCAACAACAACAGAAACTGAGATGCTAAAAGCACTGTGAACCAAGAAAATTTGGGAAACTTTTATCTAATCCACAGTTAATATTCAAATTTCACCATTTGTCCCAATTCTTTTTTTTTTTTTGAGACAGAGTCTCGCTCTGTCGCCCAGGCTGGAGTGCAGTGGCCAGATCTCGGCTCACTGCAAGCTCCACCTCCCGGGTTTACGCCATTCTCCTGCCTCAGCCTCCCGAGTAGCTGGGACTAAAGGTGCCCGCCACCTCGCCCGGCTAGTTTTTTGAATTTTTTAGTAGAGACGGGGTTTCACCGTGTTAGCCAGGATGGTCTCAATCTCCTGACCTCGTGATCCGCCCGTCTCAGCCTCCCAAAGTGCTGGGATTACAGGCTTGAGCCACCGCGCCCGGCCCCAATAATATTCTTTATAGCTATGTCTGACTTGGTCAACTGGTCTAGGATATAATCTAGGATCATTTAGTTATATATCTTTAGTCTTTAAGCTGGAATGGTTCTTCAGCTTTTCTTTTTCTTTCAAAATGACAGTTATGTTTAGAATATTCCTCAATTTGTGTTTGTGTATTCTTGCAATTAGATTCAGTTATGTTATGTTTGGCTGGAAAGCCACAGAAGAGATGTTATGGGCCAGGCGCGGTGGCTCACACCTGTAATCCCAGCACTTTGGGAGGCCAAGGCGGGCAGATTACCTGTGGTCAGGAGTTCGAGATCAGCCTGGCTGAGATGGTAAAACCCTGTCTCTACTAAAAATACAAAAAAATTAGCCGGGCATGGTGGCACGTGTCTGTATTCCCAGCTGCTCAGGAGGCTAAGGCACAAGAATTGCTTGAACCTGGGAGGCAGAGGTTACAGTGAGCTGAGATCATGCTACTGCACTCCAGCCTGGGTGACAGAGCAAGACTCCATCTAAAAAAAACAAAAAAAGATACTATGTCATTTTTTGGGCATCGTATCAGTTGGGATGCCAATTTTTTCCATTTATTAATGATGCTTTAGTTCATTGGTTCAGGTGGGGTTCATGAGGCTGATCTACAGTAAAGTGACTTTTCCCTTTGTAATAAGTAATTTTTTAAGGGATGCTTGGAGATACATGGCTATCCTTTCTTCACTGAACTTTCATCCACAAATTTATAGAATCCGGTGATTACTTATGGCTGAAGAGATTATTACTATGATGGATGCAAAATGCTGATTTTCCAACTCCATCGTTCCATTTATATTTGTTACTTGGTATTCTACCATAAGGGAAAGCTTACCTTTCTCATTCATTCATTTATATCAGTATGGCCTTGTCTATGCTTATTTTACTCCATGAATATTGTTATTTATTTTGATACTCAGGTTGGCTCCTATGTCCTTTTGATGTCTGCACCTTTTTTGTTGTTGTTGTTTCTGTTTGTTTAGCACTTTCTTACTTTTTTTTTTTTTTTTTTTTTTTAAAGAGACAGAGTCTTGCTCTGCCATCCAGGCTGGAGTGCAGTGGCTCGATCTTGGCTCACTGCAACCTCTGCCTCCCAGGTTCTAGCAATTCTTCTGCCTCAGCCTCCTGAGTAGCTAGGATTACAGGCGCATGCCACCATGCCCGGCTAATTTTTGGTATTTTAGTAGAGACGGAGTTTCCCATGCTGATCTCAAACTCCTGAGCTCAGGCAATCCACCCGCCTCAGCCTCCCAAAGTGCTAGGATTACAGGCTTGAGCGACCACGCCCAGCCACTTTCTTACTTTCTTAGCACAGCAACAAGCCCTGCTTCCAAGGATCCTTTTAATAGAGGATGGTATTTAGAAACCAAGATCTGGGTGCTAGGTGTGCTCATATCTTATTATGTACTTTAGAAGGTGAAGCTCTTAAAGTACAAACATAAATGAAATCTAACTGGCATACTGTGGTAAGCCAAATTCTAAGATGGCCGCCAAGATTCCTGGCCCCTGGTACACACATACCTTTTCCCAGTTAGTTAATCAAACATGAATTTGGGTGCTGCTACAAAGGGATTTTGGTAATTAAGTTCCCAGATCAGTTGCTTTTACACTAAGGATATTATCCTCCATGGGCCTGACCCAATCAGATGAGTCCTTAAGTAGGATAGGGCTTTTCCTGGCAAGAGATATTAAAAATGTGAGAAGCATTCAATAGGAGGAAGGTTCTCCAGGATGGAAGGGGACACTTGGCAAGGACCTAAGAGTGGCCTCTTGGAGCTAAGAGTAACCCTCAGCCAACAGCAAGAAAATGTGCACCTCAGTCCTACAACCAGAAGTAACTGAATTCTGCCAAAAACCTGAATGAGCTTGGAAAGAGCTCCTGAGCTCTGATGAGAACCCAGCTTTCTGCTACCTTCATTGCAGCCTTGTGAGACTTTTTTTTTTTTTTTTTGAGACAGGGTATTCCTCTGTTGCCCAGGCTGGAGTGCAGTGGCACAATCTTGGCTCACTGCAACCTCTGCCTCCTGGGTTTGAGTGATTCTCCTGCCTCAGTCTCCCGAGTAGTTGGGATTACAGGCGCCTGTCACCACACGCAGCTAATTTTGTATTTTTAGTACAGATGGTTTCACCATGTTGGCCAGGATGGTCTTGAACTCCTGACCTCAAGTGATCTGCCCACCTCAGCCTCCCAAAGTGCTGGGATTACAGGCGTGAACCACCATGTCCGGCCTACTTTTTTTTTTTTTGTTTTTTTTGAGCTAGGCTCTCTCTGTTTCCCAGGCTGGAATGCAGTGGCACAATCATAACTCACTGCAGCCTTGACTTCCTGGGCTCAAGTGATCCTTGTATCTCAGTCTTCCTAGTAGCTGTGACTGCAAGTCTGTAGCACCACGCCTGGCTAGTTATTTTTGTAGAGGCAAGCTCTCACTATGTTGCCCAGGCTAGTCTTAAATTCCTGGCCTCAAATGAACCTCCCACCGCGGCCTCCCAAAATGCTGGGATTACAGGCCTGAGCCACCATCCTGGCCCCTTGTGAGATTTCTGGGCTAGAGAACCCAGCCTCTGTATGCCTCATTTTCTGACCTACAGGACTGCAAGATGTTTAATGTCTGTTGTTCAAAACTGTTAAATTTGCAGTAATTTGTTATGCAGCAATAGAAAATTAATATACATACTGAAAAGTTGGTAATAATTCCTCTCAGTGACCAAGTTTTTGTGGGAAAGGTTTTAACTATAAATTCAATTTTTAAAGGAGTTCTGCTTCCAGTATGGTAGTGTAAACCCTTTCAGATAATTCTCCCACTGCTTAAAAAACAGTAACAGGGCTGGGCGTGGTGGCTTATGCCTGTAATTCCAGCACTTTGGGAGGCCAAGACAGGCAGATCTCTTGAGGTCAGGAGTTCGAGACCAGCCTGCACACAACATGACAAAACCACATCTGTACTAAAAATACAAAAATCAGCTGAGTGTGGTGGTGCACACCTGTACTCCTAGCAACTTGGGAGGCCGAGGTGGGAGGAGTGGTTGAATCCAAGAGGCAGAGATTGCAATGAGCCAAGATCATGCCATGGCACTCCAGCCTGGGCAACAGAGTGAGACTCTTCCTCAAAGAGAAAAAGGGAGAGAGAGAGAAAGAAGAAGGAGGAGGGGGGGGAGACAGAGGGAGGGAGGGAAGAAAGGAAAGGAAGGAAAAAAACAACTACTGGGAGATTCTGAAGAGTAATAGAAACCAGGCAGATGGCAGAGGGGAGTAAAAATCTTGGAGAAGCACCTGGCATGGGGACGAGTCTCTCCTGAGCAATGTAAGAACCTTAGAACCCTGACTCTGCTGAGCATTCCTGCCTTCCTTATTAGGGGTAGAGGGTCTTAGTTTTGAGTCTGCGAGCATGGATATTGTGCTTCCATGTACACATCCATGTATTCATCCTACTACAGACTATCCCAAAGAGTGTGTGGTAGTTCATATTTTCCAAAAATGTCTGCGACAACATCTCCCATTCCATATGACCTTTTTTTATATAGTGGCAAAATACACATAACAAAATATATCATTTTAGCCATTTAAAGATGTACAGCTCAGTGGCATTAAGCACATTCACATTGTTGTACAACCATCACTGCCATCTTTCCCAGAACTTTTTCATCTTCCCAAACCGACACTCCATACCACTGAGCACTAACTCTCCATTCTCTCCTCCCCGCAGCCTGTGGGACCCATCATTCTACTTTTGTCTCTATTAATTTGAGTACTCCAGGCACCTCATATGAGTAGAATGGCTGGCTTATTTCACTTAATATCTTCAAGGTTCCCGTATGAAATTCTTACAGTGGGATTGAGACTTCTCTCCATAGGTCTATGTTCCTCTCCCTTGAATCTGGGTGGAATTGTAACTATGGTGTTAGTGACGTTATGCCACCTCCAAAGAAGTCATAAAAGGCAATGCGATTTCCTTCTGGAAATGCTCACTTTTGGAATCCAGCCACCAAACTGTGAAGATTCCAGCTCTTCATGGAGAGGACCATGGAGAGAGAAACGAGCTCCCCACTCACACCCACAACCACAGCTGAGCTCCCATATGACAAGCAGCACCAACTTGCCAGCTATGGGATTGAGCCATCTTGAAAGTGCCAAGACAATGAAGCAAAGATGCCAACAAGCAGTGGAATGTAGCAATAAGGAACACATAACAAGTGATATTCAGTAATATGGACAGGTAGAAAATTGTCATTAACCCCGCCAAGAAATTTGAGCTCAGAGCAAGGTGCCAATTTCTTAGGAGACATCCTGCGGTACCTAGCAGGTTACTAGAAGTGCTCAAATGCTATCTTCCTTCTGTTCTTTGAATGCCAAGTTCACTTGCAGCTCATGGCCTTTGTATATAGGCCTCTGCCTAAAACACCGTTCTCTAGATCTTGAGGTTCTCCAGCCATACTGGTTTGGCTCCTCATGGAGAGGAGATTTTGGCACAAACCAGTATTTCCACCTACATATCTAGTTGCAGTTAATGGCACCCAATTGCCTAATAAAAATGTAGGGCAGGGGAGGGGAGGGAAGGGAAGGAGAGGGAGAAGGGAAAGGAAAGAAAATAAAGGAGGGAAATCTTTAGAGCTATGGCACAGGGCTCTACTTTTTAACCCAGCTCTCTTTAACAATTTGGGTAAATATATAGGAGAGATATATTAAAAAGTTGTGAACTGGCCAGGTGCAATGGCTCACACCTGTAATCCCAGCACTTTGGGAGGCCGAGGTTGGTGTATTGCTTAAGGTCGGGAGTTCAAGACCAGCCTGGGCAACATAATGAGATAATCTCTACCAAAAAATACAAAAATTATCCAAGTGTGGTGGCAGGCACTTGTAGTCCCAGCTGGTCTGGGGACAGAGGTGGGAGGATTCCTTGAACCCGGGGGGCAGAGTTTGCAATGGGCTGGGATCGAGCCATTGCACTCCAGCCTGGGTGAAAGAACGAGACCTTGTCTCAAAAAAAAAGTTGTGGATAACAATTCAAAATTGCGAACAATGTTGGTTTTTGTTTTACCTTTTTAGGCACAGGGTCTTGCTCAGTCACCCAGGGTAGATTGTGGTGGTATGATCACACCTCACTATAGCCTCAACCTCTTAGGCTCAAGGAATCCTCCCAGCTGAGTCTCCCAAGTAGCTGGGACTACAGGCACATGCCACCATGCCAGGCTAATTTTGTTTTATTTTTTGCAGAGACGAGGCCTCGCTATGTTGACCAGGCTGGTCTTGAACTCTTGGCCTCGAGTTGTCCTCCTGCCTCAGCCTCCCAAAGTGCTGGGATTATAGGCATGAGCTACCACATCTAGCCAACAATGTTGCTTATAATGGACAACTGAAATAAGTTGTTGTTGTTGTTTGAGATGGAGTCTTACTCTGTCACCCAGGCTGGAGTGTAGTGGCATGATCTCGGCTTGCTGCAACCTCTGCCTCCCGGGTTCAAGTGATTCTCCTGCCTTAGCCTTCCGAGTAGCTGGGACTACAGGCGTGTGCCACCACACCCGTTTAATTTTTAAATTTTTAATAGAGACTGGGTTTCACTATGTTGGCCAGGCCCGTGTTGGAACTCCTGACCTCTGGTGATCCACCTGCCTTGGCCTCCCAAAGTGCTGGGATTACAGGCATGAGCCACCATGCCAGGCCCTGAAAGAATATTTTAAATGATCAGTCTGCTGCTGATTGATTATGCATATTGGCAGCTTAACTCAATTTTAACATTTTGCAGTAAAAGTCCATCAGCATTACTTATATAGTACTCACATTTCTAAGAGGTATATACCTAGGAGTTGAATTGCTTTGTCATAGAGTACGTCTGTTCAGCTTTGGTTGGTACTGCCAAACAGTGTTCCAAAGTGGCTGTCAATTTACACTCCCACCAACAGTGAATGAGAGTTCCAGCTGTTCCAAATTTTCATTGGCCCCTCAATTTTGCTAGTCTTTTAATTTTAGCCTTCCTTAGACATTTGTAGTAGTATCTAATTGTAGTTTTAATTTGCATTTTCCTGGTGACTAATGAGGTTGAGTGCCTTTTCGTATTTTTAAAGGTCGTTTCTTCTTATATGAATTACCTGTTGCCTGGCACAATAGCTCAAACCTGTAATCCCAGCACTTTGGGAGGCCAAGACGGGCAGGATCACTTGAGCCCAGGAGTTCAAGACCAGCCTGGGCAACATTAGGGAGACCCTGTCTCTACAAAAATTAGCTGGACATGGTGGCGCGGGCCCGTGAGCCCAGCTACTTGGGAGGCTGAGGCGGGAGGATCACCTGAGCCCAGGAGGTTGAGGCTGCAATGAGCCGTGATTCCACCACTGCACCCCAGCCTGGGTGACAGAGACAGACCCTGTCTCAAAAAAAAAAAAAAAAAAAAAGTACCTGTTCAATTATCTAATGTTTTATTGAGTTGCTTATTTTTTCTTATTGATTTGTAAAAATCTTTATGTATTCTACATATATATTCTTTATCTATATTCTTTATCAGATATATACACTTTGCACCAGAATATTTGTAGCACTACTATTAGTAATGGTAAAAAACTGGAAACAACTCATTTATCCGGCAGTGGAGGAGTGGATAAATAGTGGTATATTCGTCCAGTAGAATACTAAATATGCTATACAATGCTATGCTACTGCTATGAATCTCACAGATGTAATGATGAGTTAAAGAAGCTAGGCACAAAAGAGTATTACTGTATGATTCCAATCATATAAAGTTCAAACCAGATCAAACTAATCAATGAGCAAGGAGTCAGGATTCTGGTTATATTCGGGGATAATGATGGAAGAGGGCTATAAGGAGGGTGTCTGGGTGCAGGTCATGTTCTAGATCTTGATCTGAGTGGGGGTTACATAGGCGTATTCACTTCATGAGAATTCAGAGGGCTGCACATTAATGATCTGTATAATGCTCTTCTATAGTATGTCACACTTCAAAAAAGTTTATAGAAACAGTTCCTTCCTAATTTTCACAGGGCCTAGGAGCTAAATACGCAGCCCCAGCCTGATGTTTTCTCTGCTCAGGGTTTCTTGTGCTGTGCCTGTGATAGCTCTTGGTGTCCATGGAAACCAGACGGAGACAGCATGGTGGGGAAACAAGCCAAAGGGAAACTGGATCCGTGAAGCTTCGCGCATGCGACAGAGGAACAGACCCCCGCTCCCGCACCCCTCACGAGTCTTCCCTTCCTCTACTCTCAGATCTCAGTCGGCTATAGCCAGTTCCCTGCCACCATGACTGTCCACCTAGGACAACTCTGGCTGCTGCTTGTCATAATTTACACCCATAACTGCTTCCAGCCCACCTTCTCCGTCCCTGGCTTTCACATTCCCCAACCCAGCGCGAAAGCTGGCCTGGCAGGGACTGAAAACAAACAAACAAAAAAGGCCTTCCTTGGATCAGGAGACACTAATGCCTCATTAACCTTACTGAGGGCATAAGCCCAAAAAGGCCTTTTAGTATCCATGGTGAATGTTACAGACTCCGTGCGTAAGAGCATAAGCTCTTTACTCACTGTAGTGTTCTCCGTATCCTTGCTCCAAGCTTATGAATCCCTATTTTAAACAGAGTTGTATCACCTTGTTATCTGATTTTTTAGGTCTGCAAAAACACAGGGTAGAAGTGAGTGGGTGAAATTCTCCCAAGGGTGCCCACGTGCCTGGCTTTGTTAAGTTTGGGAATTATTCTGGATATATCTGGGTACAAATGTGCATATGCAAGCATATGTGTGGGGTCTCTGGGTATACTCATGTGTTGGTTATAATGACTGTGTGTGAGAGAGTGTGTGCATTAGCATCTACTGCATCTGTTGGCTTTGTGTGTGCATATTGAATGTGTGCTATATGAGGACGTTTGTGAATGAATTTGTCGTTTTGTGGGTTTATATGTGTATATGTGATCAGATATAAAATATGTAAATGAGAATTTACACTTTTTTGACTCTGTAGGAAATATGACAGAGCATTCGTAGGGCTGCTTATAAGTTTATGTCTTCAAGCTAAACTGTAAGTTTGTATGTGGATTTATATAGGGATAGCTCTAGGGAAAGTTTCCAAGTCATATGGTTGAACCATATGGCATTGCCATTTTTGTGGGCTAAAAATGGTTAAATATTCTATACTTTTTGTATGATTCAAATTAATGGGTGTGTATGTACATGTGTATACACACATACATAAATTCAAATTAGCATAGCCCCTGCACCAATTAGTAATGCTATCAGAGCTAAGAAGATGACCACCATGAGCATGAGATCCGAGAAGAAACTTAACATAGACATTGAGGGAAAGATAAGATACAGAAAGAATAATGAATAATGGAACAGAAAGTTGCAAAAGGGAAATAGTGGGAAACGAGGTTGAACGTTCCTTAGCCGGGAAAGCCTTCTCTGACACTTGTTTTGTATCCACGCACCCCAAGTTTGGCTCTGCCTCGAGCTTGTACAACCCCCATGCAGTGACTCTATGACAACACTTGTCACCCTGAACTGTAATTGTTCATCTAATTGGCTGTCTTCCCCACCAGGCAGCAAGTTCACTGAGAGCAATGACTGTCTCTGTAGTTCACTTATATTCCCAACACTTAGGACAAAGCTTGGTACAGAATGGAAACTTAGCTAGCATTTGTTGAAGAAACGGATGGCTGAAAGCCAGGTCTTCTGATAAAGCAGTACATTGTCAGGCTAAGGAGTGCAACTTGTTCTGGTCAGTGCATGTGACTGTCAGTTCTTTGGCAACTGACAGACATTTTGGAGAGTCAATTAACATGCACAAAACATCATTTAAAAATACTAATTTAGGAGTGGTATCAATAATACACAGAAGTAGGTCAGGTGAGGTGGCTCACATCTGTAATCCCAGCATTTTTAGAAGGCTGAGGCAGGATCGCTTGAGACTAGGAGTTCAGGACCAGCTTGGGTAAGATAGAGAGACCCTGTCTCTTAAAAAAATAAAAATTAAAAAAAGGCCAGGTGTGGTGGCTCATACCTGTAATCCTGGAACTTTGGAAGGCTGAGGTAGGAGGATCACTTGAGCCCAGGAATTCAAGATCAGCTTGGGCAACACAGGGAGACCCCATCTCTACAAAAAAATAAAAAAATTAGCCTAGGCATGATGGCTCACACCTGTAATCCCAGCACTTTGGGATGCTGAGGTGGGTGGATCACTTGAAGTCAGGAGTTTGAGACTGGCCTGGCCCAAATGACAAAACCGTCTCTACTAAAAAAATAAATACAAAAAGTAGCCAGGTATGGTGGTGGGGCAGAACAAGCCACCCTATCCACTTGTGCATGCCTGTAATCCCAGCTACTCAGGAGGCTGAGGCATGAGAATAGCTTGAACCTGGGAGGTGGATGTTGCAAAGAGCCGAGATCGCACCACTGCACTCCAGCCTGAGCAACAGAGGGAGACTTTGTCTCAAAAAAAAAAAAAGCCCGGGATGGTGGAACACATGTGTAATCTCAGCCACTGAGGAGGCTGAGGTGGGAGGATCGCTTGAGCCAGGAAGGTTGAGGCTGCAGTGAACTGAGATCACACTACCGCACTCCACCCTGGCTGCCAGAGTGAGACCCTGTCTAAAAAAAAAAAAAAAAAAAAGGAAACAAAACAAAAGAAAAAATGGAATAGAAAGAAGTAGATTATGGTTAGCCATTAGAAGCCCAGTAGTTCCTAGGCATGTGGTAATAAATACCTAGATGACAATGGCAATAGGAATGGACAGCAAGGGAGAGATGAAAAAACTACAATAGGAACAGCTTCTTGGTGACTGCTAGGTGTGGAGCAAACTGAGAAAGTGGAGTGAAGGCTGACCCCAAGTTCTGGAACCTGAGTGGCTGAAATGATGACAGTCACTCTGACAGAAATAAGGAGACCCCAAAGGAGAGCTATTAAAACAAGATCTGTTTTGAACATGTTGTAATTTTGGATATTGATATGGTTTGGCTGTGTCCCCATCCAAATCTTATCTTGAATTGTAATCCCCATAATCCCCATGTGTTGTGGGAGGGACTCGGTGGGAGGTAATTGAATCATGGGGGCGGTTTTCCCCATGTTGTTCTCGTGATAGTGAGTTATCACAAGATCCTGATCATTTTCCCCTTCTGCAAGATATCACACTGGTCCATTACATTGATGACATTGTGCTGATTGGATCCAGTGAGCAAGAAATAGCAAGCACACTGGACTGATTGGTGGATCATTTGAGTATCCATGGTGAATGTTATAGACTCTGTGCATAAGAGCATAGACTACCACCTGTGGACTCATGGAATGCCTTATCCACCGTCATGGTATTCCACACAGCCCTGCCTCTGACCAAGGCACTTTATGATTGAAGAAATGCAGCGGTGGGCTCATGCTAATGGAATTTGGTGATCTTACCATGTTACCCATCATCCTGAAGTAGCTGGATTAATAGAGCAGTGGAGTAGCCTTTTGAAGTCACAATTACAACGCCAACTACGTGACAATACTTTGCAGGGCTGGGGCAAAGTTCCCCAGAAGGCTGTATACGTCCCAAATCAGCTTCCAATATGTGGTACTGTTTTTCCCATAGCCAGGATTCGTGGGTCCAGGAATCAAGGGGTGGAAGTGGAAGTGGCACCACTCACCATCACCCCTAGTGACCTACTAGCAAAATTTTTGCTTCCTGTTGCAGCTATATTACGTTCTGCTGGCCTAGAGGTCTTAGTTCCAGTGGGAGGAATGCTGCCACCAGGAGACACAGCAATTATTCCATTAAACTGGAAGTTAAGATTGCCACTGGCCACTTTGGGCTCCTCCTGCCTCTTAACAGGCTAAGAAGGGAGTTACAGTGCTGGCTAAGGTGATTGACCCAAACTATCAAGATGAAATCAGTCTGCTACTCCACAATGGAAGTAAGGAAGAGTATGCATGGAATACAGGAGATCCCTTAGGGTGTCTCTTAGTATTACCATGCCCTATGATTAAGGTCAATCAGAAACTACAACAACCCAATCCAGGCGGGACTACAAATGGCCCAGACCCTTCAGGAATGAAAGTTTGAGTCACTCCATCAGGTAAAAAACCATGACCGCCTGAGGTGCTTGCTGAAGGCAAAGGTAATAGAGAAGGGGTAGTAGAAGAAGGTAGTTATCAATACCAGCTATGCCCACATGACCAGTTGCAATAATGAAGAGCCAAATGTTAATCACCAAGATAGTGGAGAAAATGTCTCCAGGACATGTCAGAGGTCTTCATGGCAGCTCCTCCCATCACAGATCTGAAGGTTTAGGAGGGAAAAAATGGTTTTATGGGCCAGGCCTGGGGCTTTGCTGCTTTGTGCAGTCTCCAGACTTAGTGCCCTATGTCCTAGCCATGGATAAAAGGAGCTAATGTACAGCTCAGTTTCTAAACATTGGTTTAGAGGGTGCAATCCCCAAGCCCTGTGGCTTCCACATGGTGTTGGGCCTGTGGGTGCACAGAAGTCAAGAATTGAGGTTTGGGAACCTCCGCCTAGATTTCAGAGGATGTATGGAAAGGCCTGGATGTCCAGGCAGAAGTTTGCTGCAGGGATGGAGCCCCCATGGAGAACCTC
Source organism: Macaca mulatta (assembly GCF_049350105.2). Lineage (NCBI taxonomy): Eukaryota > Metazoa > Chordata > Mammalia > Primates > Cercopithecidae > Macaca > Macaca mulatta. The sequence continues at coordinate 100,029,196 of NC_133418.1, read as the reverse complement.
TGCTAGGGCAGTGCAGAAGGGAAATCTGGGGTTGGAGACCCCACACAGAGTCCCCACCAGGGCATTGCCTAGTGGAGCTGTGAGAAGAGGGCTACTGTCCTCCAGACCCCAGAATGGTAGATCCACCAAGGCTTGCACCATGCACCTGAAAAAGCTGCAGACACTCACTGCTAGCCTGTGAAAGCAGCTGGGAAGGGGGCTGTACCCTGCAAAGTCACAGTGTCAGAGCTTCCCAAGGCCATGGGAGCCCACCTCTTGCATCAGCCTGACTTGGATGTGAGACATGGAGTCACAGGAGATCATTTTGGAACTTTAAGGTTTAATGACTGCCCTTATTGGTTTGTGGACTTGCATGGGGCCTGTAGTCCCTTTGTTTTGGCCAATTTCTCCCGTTTGGAATGGGTGTATTTACCCAGTGCCTGTACCCCCATTGTATCTAGGAAGTAACTAACTTGTTTTTTTATTTTACAGGCTCATAGGCAAAAGGGACTTGCCTTGTCTCAAATGAGACTTGGGACTTAGACTTTTGGGTGTATGCTGGAATGAGTTAAGACTTTTGGGGACTGTTGGTAAGGCATGATTATGTTTTGAAATGTGAGGACATGAGATTTGGGAGGGTCCAGGAGTAGGATGGTATGGTTTGGCTGTGTCCCTACCCAAATCTCATCTTGAATTGTAATCTCCATAATCCCCACGTGTCATGAGAGGGACCTGGTGGGATGTAACTGAATCATGGGGGCAGTTTCCCCCATGCTGTTCTCATGATAGTGAGTAAGTTCTCACAAGATCTGATAGTTTTATAAATGTCTGGCATTTCCCCTGCTGGCACTCATTCTGTCTTCTGCCACCCTGTGAAGAACTGCCTTCTACCATGATTGTAAGCTTCCTGAGGCCTCCCCAGCCATACGGAACTGTGAGTCAATTAAACCTCTTTTCTTTCTAAATTATCCAGTCTCAATTATTTCTTCATAGTGATAGTGACAGGAGGCAGACAAATGCCTAAGCAGATAGGGGTGGGTCCCTGGTGAAACCCAACCTTCAAGCCAAAGACAGTTGCAGGTATATTCTCAGACCAGATCGAAAACCTGTCTTCCCATTTGGTGCACTTTCCTCTGATGGATCCCACCCTTCACCTATTTTATGTATACCTACCCTTCCCTAATTGTTTTTTTTACACTGTCGTGCCCACCTTTGAGTGGTAACTTTGTTTTAATTCTTATTTGCATACTCAGAAACCAATCAGCATGCACTCACCTATTCTGAGCCCATAAAAGCCCTAGACTCAGCCACACTGAGAGAGAAACCAACAGACTACAGGGTTGTGGGACCACCCCACATCCCCTCTTTGCTGAGAGCTGTTCCATCACTCAATAAAATTCTTCTCTGCCCTCCTCATTCTTTGAATCATCAGCATACCCTCATTCTTCTTGATTGCAGGAAAAGAGCTTGGGAACCACCATATGCTGCTACAAGCTATAATGCAGGTGGACCAAATGAGTGGGGCACTCCAGCAGTAGGCCTGGGGCCCAGCAAAGCCCAGGCTGGGGGTGGAGGTTGGGGCATCACTGGCCATGGAGGTCCCTGGGTGGCAGAGTAGCTGAGAAAAATCCTGCGTCATATCTGGGGGCTCATCTGAGATTTGTCAGAAGGGTGAATGAATGTGAACATATAACTTTTTTCTGAGGCTTCTTGTCCTTACACTGTTTTTCTGAAGGTAGACAAAGCATCAAACCTCTGATTAGCTAGTTAAGAGCAAATAGCGTAGCCGGGGGTGGTGGCTCATACCTGTAATCCCAGCACTTTGGGAGGCTGAGGTGGGTGAATCACCTGAGGTCAGGACTTCAAGACCAGCCTGGCCAACATGATGAAATCCCATCTCTGGCCGGGCGTGGTGGCTCAAGCCTGTAATCCCAGCACTTTGGGAGGCCGAGACGGGCGGATCGCAAGGTCAGGAGATCGAGACCATCCTGGCTAACACGGGGAAACCCCGTCTCTACTGAAAAATACAAAAAACTAGCCAGGCGAGGTGGTGGGCGCCTGTAGTCCCAGCTACTTGGGAGGCTGAGGCAGGAGAATGGCATAAACCTGGGAGGCGGAGCTTGCAGTGAGCTGAGATCCGGCCACTGCACTCCAGCCTGGGCGGCAGAGTAGGACTCCGTCTCAAAAAAAAAAAAAAAAAAAAAAAGAAATCCCATCTCTACCAAAAATACATACTTTAAAAAAAATTAACTGGGTGTGGTGGTGCACACCTGTAATCCCAGTTACTTGGGAGACTAAGGCAGGAGAATCACTTGAACCAAGGAGGAGGAGGTTGCAGTGAGTTGAGATTATGCCACTGCACTCCAGCCTGGGTGACAGAGCAAGACTCTGTCTCAAAACAAACAAACCCCAGCAAATGGCACAACTGCAGAGGACAGGATGCTGAAGAGGAACCCTCACCGTCGCTCTCAGGAGTTGAGAATGTTGGCCTTGTTCCAATCCAGTCTTTTCTAGGGCATTTCTCTTCTTTCTGTTGGGGCTGTCATGGCACCCATCTCTGCTTTTACAATGCTGAGAGTGTTGTTGCAAACTACAGAAATTACTGTTAAGAGTGGGCATTTGACCCAGTCATCAAAAATGTAATTCAGAACAATGCAGTTTCTGCCTTCTTAGAAGAGGGGAGGAAGCAGTGATTAGGAGTTTCTCTCTCTGTTGGAGGAACCTATTTGCAGAAGATCAAGAGGCTTTTTCCCCCAGGCACCTTCCCCTCCCTGCACTTAAGATGCTTTTTTTTTTTTTCTTTTCTCCACGATGTCAGGAGTTAACACAGCCCTGTGAATACAGGGAGCTTTTCTATGCAAGAGTGTTTTTTGTGTTTTTGTTTGTTTGTTTGTTTTTCTGGAAGGGGGAAGGCATCTTACTAGGCCAGGACACCAATTCACAGAACTCCTTTTTCACCGCTTTGTTTGAGGAGGACCCAATTCCATAGCTTCACCTTAGCATTTGGCTTATGATAAGGAAGCACCAAAGGAGCGGCCCTGCCATCTCCTGGCTACAGTCTAGCAAGGGTCTCCTGGGACTTAATGCAAGAGTCCATGTACCCTTCTGAGGTACCTTTTTGTCCCAAACTCAATTCCAAGCTTTTGGTTGAAGTCCTAGAAAGGAAAACTGGATCTAAGGGATCCAGAGACAGATGACAACAGAAGTCAAGGGGCACAGCACAGCTGAGTATGACTAATTCTTGCTGATTAGGTCTCCCTCTATTTCATGGATGAGGGTCATACCTGTATCCGTGGCATAGATGAGGTTACCGACAGCAGGGAGGACAGACCAGCGTGTAGGTTAGTGTGGATAGTTCCTACGCTCTAGACCTTCCTGTTACATGGGTGAAAGCCATGTTGGCACTCATGGGTGGCACTCTGCCGAGGTTGCTGGAACTTGGGGATATAAGGATGGAAGAAAAAAGGGGATGTCTTTTCTTTCTCTCCCTTACATGCCCCACATATTCACTGGGAAAAGAAAGGAAAAAAGGGACTCGTTTTTCCCCTCTTTCCAGATGGGTAACCAACCATCTTCAGTCTGTATTTCTCTCTAATGCATCCTGAATCACTGGGACTCCTTTGGGGGAAAAAAAAATGCTTTCTTTTTTCTTTTTCCTCCTCTGTCCTCTCTTCACGGATGGGTAATTGTGTCCCCATACCACAGGACACTCCACTCGGATGCATCTCCCAAATTGGAAAAAGTTTAATTTCCCCAAACCTTAAACTGTTTGGTTTAAAAATAAACCAGGGAGAAATTACAGATCAAGCAGAGCAAATCTCCTGAGTAGGGACTACTTTTACAGTATGCAAAAAACTCTTTATCTGCTACCCCATTAGGGGACTCCAGGGTCAAAAGGGCACCATAGCTCAGGGGAAGGGAACCAAGAAGCCTAACTTGCCAGCAAAAGGGTGAAGTTTTTTTACCAGTCAGACTTTTGACCTCTCTTTCTCTGTGCAGACCAGTTGAATGAATGATAAAAATCATTGTTTATATCCTCTGCAAAGTTTTGATTAGTGGAAAAAAGTATTTGTGAGGCTAGTCTTAAGCTGTATTAAGCTAGTTAAGAGAACACACAAAGAACTTCGTGTGTTTTCCAGTATGGTTCTGTCATAAGGAGGAGTACCTCAGGATAAAACATGGGTTAACTGCTCATGCCAGCCCATCAAACTGATCAGTAACAAACTTTGCTGCAGGTCTCTTAAGAAAAAAAACAAAAAGCTGAATGAGGTCTCTATCTTGTTTTACATCCTTGGAAACGACCTTGTAACCATGTGGCAGTACTTTCTTTTGATCTCTGATCTCTGCCATTTTACAGTGGTGACGTGAGTTCAATCCTGGCTTAGAGAATGAGTACTTTCTGATTAATATTTGTGTGACTTTTACCATTTGCTGATTCTCTTTTCCTCCATGAGCAACTTCTAGCTTCCTTTCTTAAATCTTCCTTTCTCTGAGCTACCTTTAAAGATTCTAAATTTCATAAAAACTGCTTACTACCTGTTTGACAATACCTCGTACACTCAGTTAAATCATAACCTTAATTGAGGCTTGTTGGTTTCATCTGTGAGGTTACTTTTGGTAAAGTTCAAAAGCCAGAAATATTGGCTGTTTGGCATGGTTAAAGTCAGGTAATAAGGGATTTACAAGGATTTTTTTTTAAGAGCACAGTGGTTAAAAGTCAGCTTAATTGAAAAAGTGGATATCCAAGCTATAGGTTTATCTGAAAGGCCTTTATGGGGTTTTTTTGTTTGTTTTTTTGTTTTTTTTCTCGGATCTTGTTTTGCTGGAAAAGGGTTTTTTTGTTTGTTTGTTTGTTTGTTTGTTTGTTTGTTTTCTCGGATCTTGTTTTGCTGGAAAAGGGTTTTTTGGTTTTTTTTTCTCAGTTGACTGAATTAATTTTCCCATTCTGCCTTGCCACTCTTAATGCATATATGAGAGGCTCTAAGATAACTTCTGATAGTCTGGGACTGCTTGGGGAAAACTGTTTTCCTCATGGAACCCCAGGAATTAAAAGTGAATAACTCCATTTCAAAATCTGTTTTTGTCTTCCAGCTATATCTGCTTATTAGGCCCTAGAAACTGCATGATTTTCTAGACCTGCTTCTTGAAGTGCTCCACCCTGAGGCCAGTAACCCAATTAAGAAACCAGCAGATGACAAATCTTACAACTACTGGATCTTCTTCTGTTTGTCTGTGTAGTTATATATGTGTATATATGTGATGTTTATATAAAAAAGAGCTCTAATTAATCGGCTTCTAAGAAAAATAAGTACTTAGATCAAATATTTTTTGAAGAAAAAAAAGCTGTAATGCCTTTTAGTTCATGTGACTTTAATCTTTGAGAAATAAAAACAGTTTTAAAGAGTATTGGCAAAATACAAACGTCTTGAAAATGTAGATATGTAGTCTAAATTATATTCACATATTAGGTTTGCTAAATGCTTTAAGATCATGAATTACTTCTTTGGCTTTTGAAAATTGTTTGAGTTGCTTGCTTTACAACTTGGTGAGGCCTGGGGACATATGGAATTAACCACACCCTTAACTATTCTGGAAAGGGCCAGGCCTTATCTGCACCTAGCACGTAATTAAAATAACTTGCTAGGTTTTACATTAAAATTAAAAATTGCTAACAGTCACCATTATAACATGCAATTGAGACTACTGAAAATAGATTTACATGCAAGGTATGTAAGGGAAGTAAAATGTGTTTTTAGTAAAAGACTATAAGAAGGCATGGGAATGTAAGTTTTTGCCTAGTTTAGAGGGTTAAAGGACTGTTTCTGATTAAATAAGATAAAGCTAAAGGTCTAAACAAGTTGTGAGAGGTTTGTAAAAATTAATCTTACAAAAGAAATTTTATGTGAACATATTGACTAAATTCAAAAGGGTATTATATGGTTTTTCCATAAATTGAGCATTGGAATAAAAGCACAACAAGGATTTCTTAAGGCACTGATCTGCTCTTTAACAAAAATTCATACAGGGTTATAAAAGGTTTTTAAGAATCTCACGTCACAGTCAAACTGGTTAAGATTGGACAGAATTATCTATGAGGACTCATTAAAAAAATTGAGGTTGACATTAATAGTAGACTAATGCAAGGATGAAATTTGACTTTCTCTCCCTTGAACAAGGTTTTCATGTAATGGTAACACATAATGAAAGATTTTTATTGGCCTTGTGAATAAACTACCCAAAAAAAGAAGGAGAAGACAGGAGGCAGATTGTTTGGAAAGCTAAGTCTTCTCTCTTAATGAGTAAAGATTTTTGCCTTGTAATTTTTGAGTCATTGTTTTAGCTAAATAAAATGACTTACGGTGATCTGGAATTCTGTTCCATAATATCAAGTGTTTTAAACCTCTAATGTATTTAACATGCTTTCTAAAATCAAATTTCAGCTTCAAAAATTGTCTTTTTTGACCTCTATCTTTTGAGTACTACAGAAAGCCCCTGGAGCATCCAAAAGAGAGGTAAACAGGATTATTTGACATGCTTAGTTACATGGAATTGCCAAAATAAAAATAAGATTCAATCCTCTTCAGGTCATATGTTAATGAATAATATTAATATATGTTCCTAAATTGTATGGGATTTCTATAATTCTAATGTCTGAGTATATGTGATCAATCATAATTAAGGTTATTATGTTAAGTTGTTGTAAACCACAGAAATAACCAAATTTATTTGTCAATCGTGTTTTTGACTGTGACTACCTGAAGACATCTTGTCATTCACAGACAATTGTTGTAATCTTGTTTTGATCCTCTTCGAAAGATGGTTTATAATCAGCTATAGGACTTTGACAGGCGCTCTTAATTGCAGGTTTCTGATAACTTTGGAGATTTGGAATGGAGGAAAACATACAGGACTCATGAAGAGCTGAAATGTTCATGAATATCAAGCAGAACAAGAGTTGATGGAATGGCTGAACTAATAGAAAACTGAAGTAATCTTTTATAAATTTTTGCTTAATATATTGCTGATCCTGCCGGGCGCGGTGGCTCAAGCCTGTAATCCCAGCACTTTGGGAGGCCGAGACGGGCGGATCACGAGGTCAGGAGATCGAGACCATCCTGGCTAACACGGTGAAACCCCGTCTCTACTAAAAAAATACAACAAAAAAAAAAAACTAGCCGGGCGAGGTGGCGGGCGCCTGTAGTCCCAGCTACTCGTGAGGCTGAGGCAGGAGAATGGCATGAACCTGGGAGGCGGAGCTTGCAGTGAGCTGAGATCCGGCCACTGCACTCCAGCCTGGGCGACAGAGCGAGACTCCGTCTCAAAAAAAAAAAAAAAAAAAAAATTGCTGATCCTTGTTCTGTTTTTCAAAGTCAGGAAAACTTATTTTGAACTATTTACAGCTTTTAACAATTGAGTAAGGTATACTCCTGTGAACAAAATTTGCTTCTGTATGGCTGGTTTCTCCAGAATTTGCAAACAAGCTGTAAGGTTGTTTTTTTGTTTGTTTGTTTTTTGTTTTTTGGCAGAATTTTGCTGTCACCAAGAGTGCAGTGCAATGGCATGATCATGATCTTGGCTCACTGCAACTTCCATCTCCTGGGTTCAAGCAATTCTGCCTCAGCCTCCTGAGTAGCTGAGATTACAGGCACCCACTACCACACCTGGCTAATTTTTTGTATTTTTATTAGAGATGGGGTTTCTTTGTTTTTGTTTTTTTTTTTTTGAGATGGAGTCTCGCTCTGTCGCCCAGGCTGGAGTGCAGTGGCTGGATCTCGGCTTACTGCAAGCTCTGCCTCCTAGGTTTACGCCATTCTCCGGCCTCAGCCTCCTGAGTAGCTGGGACTACAGGCACCCACTACCTCACCCGGCTAGTTTTTTTGTATTTTTTAGTAGAGACAGGGTTTCACTGTGTTAGCCAGGATGGTCTCAATCTCCTGACCTCATGATCCACCCATCTCGGCCTCCCAAAGTGCTGGGATTACAGGCTTAAGCCACCGCGCCCGGCCGAGATGGGGTTTCACCATGTTGGCCAGGCTAGTCTTGAACTTCTTACATCAGGTGATCTGCCTGCCTTGGCCTCCCAAAGTGTTGGGATTACAGGCATGAGCCACAATACCCAGCCTATTTGTGAGTTTTTTTTAACTTATGGCAATATACTTATTTGCATCAGTGCAATAAGAATCCATTTTATTTTGCAACGCGATGCAATTGGAGAAGCTGGTTGTTTTACCAAGGCTTTGACTGGAAGGGTGTGCTCCCCTTTACAGAATCAAGCTTGACTTGTAGAGTCAATAAAAGCCCTTGGGAAATCTGGCCTAATACCTTGTCTACACAGTCCCTGTACAGGGTTCCTAACCTGTGGTGAGTAAAAGTTGTCACTTTCTAACAGGCCCAGGATCCCCGAGTTATCTTGGCACCTCAAGAGGAGAGAAATTTACCCAACTCATAGGTATTTGAGGGTACAAACCCATGGCTGAGCTCAGATTTAAAAAGTCTTATCTGAGATTCCATGTGGAACAGAGTTCCATCAAAGCCAATTTTAAAAGCCTATGTGACAAATAATTATTCTTGTACTTTATGCAAATCATCAGGCCAAGTACAATACTAAAGTTTATTTTGCAAATAACTCAGTCCTATTATGATTTGTTTTTAACAAAAATGAAGACTGGAGAGGGAAAACATCATACACTTGTCATTAAATTATAGTCTCATTAGTCATTTTTATGTTTTGCCAGGTTGGGTGCCTGCCAGATTACAGGCACATGCCTGTAATCATAGCACTTTGGGAGGTGAAGCAGGCAATCACTTGAGGTCAGGAGTTCAAGAACAGCCTGGTCAACATGGTGAAACCCCATCTCTACTAAAAATACAAAAATTAGCTGGGCATGGTGGCAGGCACTGGTAATCCCAGCTACTTAGGAGGCTGAGGCAGGAGAATTGCTTGAAACTTGGGAGGCTGAGGTTGCGGTGAGCTGAGATCATGCCACTGCACTCCAGCCTGGGCAACAGAGTGAGACTCCCTCTCAAAAAAAAAAAATAGTTTTTGCCTACATTTTAGACTAACCCTGCTTATTCCTGCAAACCAACCAGTGATCTCCAGCTGCAGCTCAGAAGAAACAAAAGGGCTGGGTAATGTAAAAATCTGGATCAATATTCTAGTTCTGGGCAATTATCCTTCAAATTGTGCCAGGTGATAGGAGTAAATAGGTTGCCCATAACCCAGGGATTTCTTTGTTTGGGAATATAAGACCAAGGGAGCTAACCAAACCAAGCATCATGCACCCAAATCTTAACAGGCATAACTATAGCCACCAGTTATCTGGGCATGTTGGCAGCCTTGGGACATTTTAGCTGTTCTTACCCCCTTGTTTCGTTTTGGTACACATTTGGTACAAGTCTTCTAATAACTGGTTTGTCTCTTCTTGCCTTCAGGCCATCAAACTCCAAACAGTCATGCAACCGGAGCCTCAGATGATGGCTCCATTTTACCAGGGACCCTCAGATAGGCTCTGAGAGAGATCTGACTCTGTCTTCCAAAAACAGCACTCCCTGTCAGCAGGAAGCAGTTAAGATCAGTCACCATCCTTATCCTAGTGGCAGTCAGATGTACCTCTTCAGAGTGGGGAATTGATAGTGATGGGAGGCAGACAAATGCTTAGGCAGATAGGGGCCAGTCCCCAGTGAAACCTGACCTTCAAGCCAAAGATAGTCCTGGGTAAATCCTCAGACCAGATTGAGAACCTGCACACTTTCCTCTGATTGATCCCCCCCCTTCACCTATTGTACCCTTCCTTAGTTGGTTTTTTACACTGTCATGCCCACCTTTGGTGCCCTTGTTTTAACTGTTTTTTTGGGGTTTTTTTTTGCATACTCATAAACCAATTAGCATATACTCCCCTATTCTGAGCCCATAAAAGCCCCAGACTCAGCCACACTGGGAGAGAAACCACCCCCACATCCCCTCTCTGCTGAGATCTGTTCCATCGCTCAATAAAATTCGTCTCTGCCCTCCTCACCCTTTGAATTGTCAGTGTATCCTCATTCTTCTTGGATACAGGACAAGAGCTCAGGAACCACCAAATACAGGTACAAGCCATAACACAGATGGGCTGAGTGGGTGGGGTGCCTCCAGTAGCAGGTCTGGGTCCCCAGTTGGCAAAGTGGCTGAGAAAAATTCTGTGTCAATAGCAGCATGAGAACAGACAAATACAGTAAATGTTAGATAGGAATTGAAGTTAGCAAACAAAAGGACATCCTAATAAAGATGACCAATAGGCAGTTAGATATGTGAGATGAGCACAGGCAGGAGGCCTCAGGTGCAGATATTCAGTCACTCCCTCAAACTTACTGTGTGTTCAACAATGGTCTAGGTACTGGGCATATACCAGTGAACAAAACCAAGTTTCTATCAACTTTTAGAGTTTCCTCATCTCTGAAAATATTTTTCAGCTATTCCTTTACTTACTTACATATAGTAAGCATAGTTATGTTATGATCTGCATCTAAAGAAAAGTTTTATATCTGAAGTCTTTGCTGGTCTGTTTCTACTGTCTGTTGTTTCTGCTGCACCTCACTCATATGATCTTATTTCTTTGCATGCTTGGTTATCTTTGAGTTTAGATTTACATTTTACTCATAGGGATCTCCTGAGAATTAAAATGAAGCTATCTTTCTCTAGAAAAGATTTACTTGTTTTTGTATATGGCAGTTTAGATAGTATACCTTTAATTCCAAGGCTTGTGGTTACTTGGCCTACCCTAAAGATGTGAATTAGGCTTCAAGTCTATGTAAGGACTGGCTCATGGTTTCAACCAATCAGAGATGATTTTCTTTTTTATCTTCCCCTGCTGTCTTCAGCATGCAGGCAACTCTTCCTATAGGATGTGAGAGGGAGAAGGCAGTTTACTTCTATACATTTATCCTAATGGTGTACCCCTTTGGGGGTCCAGCTTTATATGTGGGTCTATTAGGTTGCATTGGGCTTTGATTTTTTTGTCCTCTCCCTTGTGAGTCTGTCAAAATTACCATTTGGTTTCACAGTTTATATAAACAAATACTCTCAAAGTATAAAATGGCTGCTTGCTTCTTTGGGTTCTACCTGTCTCTTAGATTTTTTGCTTAATGAATTATTTCTAGATTTCGATATCTTTGGTGCTTTTATGAAGATATTTAAATTGTTTTATTTAGCATTTTTGTTGTTTTCAGCAGGAATACTGGCCAAATAATCCAGTCCATGGTTATCAGAAATCAGAAATCTTCCCAATGTGATTTAATTTCTGTCCTGAGATGAATTTATGTTACACTTTTATTTGGAACCGAGTCATGTGGGGAGAGAGGCAGGGAGCATGGCATTTGTTTTCCTGGTATAAATTATGAAAGAACTGACATGGTTCTGGAGCTAGCTGCTGTCATGGTGATTTTCTGAGGTAGTGTCTTCTGGGGCCAGCATTTGTAGCAGCAGCTTTCTGTTTCTGCAGTTTCCTGATCATGGAGGAAGTAGCAGCCCATTTCAGTGGTATTGTTTTGGAAGTTGTTTGTGTGAAACCTCAGGATGCTCTTTATTTCTTCATCCTACCCATTGATTCCATGAGCTATTGCCCTTAATAAATTTCTTCCATTTAAAAATGATTATAGTTTTAATGCAATAATTTAATTGCATATGCCAACATTATACATTTTAATTGCACATGCCAAAATTATACATTTTTTTGTATAATTTGTTTGAGAAAATAAGACTAAGGGAGCTAACCAAACCAAGCATGCATTTTGGCATATGCAATTAAAAACTGTAACCAAAGTAGCAATCTATTAAAAACTTTTAACAAGCACCATTCTTAATGATAAAACATTTTAAAACATTTCCTTTAAAAAAGACAATGGTATCCAATATTGCCACTTCTGTTTAACATTGTCTTGAAGAACCCAGCCACTTCAGGAAACTGTGGAAAAGAAAAAGAAAAAAATGTATAAGGATTGAAAATGAATGTACAAGAGTATCATTATTTTCAGATCATATGATTCTCTACATAGGAACCCCCCAAAGTCTATAGATAAATTTATTAGATATAAAATCAATATTTACAAATTGATTATATTTCTAAAATAGCGATAGACAGAAAATATAATTTGAAAATATCATTTACAGTAGCAACAAACTACAACAAATATACAAAACATTAGTAAAACCTCTAAGAGAAAATAAACTTTATTTAGAGCTGTTAAAGAATACCTAAGCCGGCCTGACACAGTGGCTCACACCTGTAATCCCAGCACTTTAGGAGTACGAGGCTGGTGGATCATTTGAGGTCAGGAGTTCAAGACTAGCCTGGCCAACATGGTGAAACCCTCTCTCTACTAAAAATACAAAAATTATCTGGGTGTGGTGGTGCAGGTCTGTAATTCTAGCTACTCAGGAAACTGAGGCCGGAGAATTGCTTGAACCCTGGAGACGGATGTTGCAGTGAGCTGAGATTGTGCCACTGCACTCCAGCCTAGGTGACAGAGTGAGACTCTTGTCTCAAAACAAAACAAAACAAAAAAAAACCTAAACTGGGTGCAGTGGCTCACACCTGTAATCCCAGCACTTTGGGAGGCTGAGGCAGGAGGATTGCTTGACCCCAGGAGTTCAAGACCAGCTGTGGCAACATAGTGAGACCCTGACTCTACAAAAAATAAACACAATCAGCCAGGCATGAAGGCATGTGCCTGTGGTCCCAGCTACTTGGGAAGCTGAGGCGGAAGGATCATTTGAGCCTGGGAGGTTGAGGCTGCAGTGAGCTGAGCTCATACTATACTCCAGCCTGGGCAACAGAGCGAGACCTTGTCTTAAAAAAAAAAAAAAATTAAGTAAATGAGAAGATATACCATGTTCATTGTTAGGTAAAAGTGTAAAAATGTCAATTCCCCTTAAATTAATCTATAGAACCAATGCTATTACAGGTACAATCCCAAAGAGAATCTAACAAGATGATTCTAAATTTTATGTGGAAGAACAAAGGATCAATAATAAGTTAAGGCACTCCTGAAAGAGAACAATTTGGGAATACCAGATATCCAGACTTATCTTAGACCCTCTAAGAGTAAATACAAGCTTGCCATCCATGTATTCAGATCCTCCGGAATCTCACTCCGCCTTGTCTATCCTACCTCATCTGCCTCTGCTCCTCAGCATGAAATGTTTGTTCCAGTCTGCTTGATCTCATGGTCTGCTAAATTTGAACGGTGGCCACCTCCCTTTGCCTTTGCGCCTTCGGTTTTCCTTGCCTTTAATTTACTAACTCCTCCTTTCTATCAACCCCTGGCCTGGCCCTACTCAAATATTACCTCCAATATATTTATATATTTTTGGTTCTCCAGTTTACATAAGTCTCTTTCCTCCAAACTCTTATACCACTTTTTGTCTTTGCTATTTATTCTTGTATTTTTTCATATATAGCATAGAAAGAGAGGAGAAAAGGGAGAGGGGAACACAGAGCTGGGCATTCAGAATTAGCCATATGTATGCCTGATACAGCTGATTAGGAGCTGAGCATGAATCCAAGATCTGACAGAAAGCTTGCCAAGAGCCATTGAACACTCACTAGCTGACTTATATGGGAAGTGTCTTACAGCCTGACAGGATCTTACAGAATCGATGGTAACCTTGAAGTTGTTTTCAGGACGTAGGAGCTATTTTTACCTCTCTTCATCTGGTTAACAGTTTGTCCATGAAAACAAAAAGACCAAAAACCCAGACACAACCTGAATGTCCACCAACAGGGGTTCTGGCTACATTACAGAACAACCATGGGCAGCTAGTTTTTAAAAAAAAAAAAAAAAAAAAGGAGACAACCCCATGTCACTGACAGGGAATTATCACCAAGAGATAGATAAAGAGAAAAAAATCAAGGTGCAAAACAACATCACCATGTGTGGCTTGTTTGTTTGTTTGTTTAATACTCATGGTTTTGAACACACAGAGAGACTTCGGTAATTGTGGGTGCCTAAGAAGAGGGACTGAGAGTTGGAAGATAAGAGTAGGAGACTGGCTTTCCACTGAATATCCTTTTACACCTTTTGTATTTTGTACCCTGTGTAGCTTTGACTACTCAACAAATAAATGTTTAAGAGGAAATAAAAAGAAACAAAGATATTGGAAACAAACCAGCAAATTAGATGGTGTCAAAGGACAGAATTTTGACTTTTGTACTGTATCTTAGAAGACCAAAAGCAATGCCTAGCCAGGACAGCATGGTTCCCATTAAAACTAAGATAACCTTCTATCCTGATCGCAAAGACTTTCATCTAAAGTGTGAAGTGAGGAAGCACAGAACTAAGCTACAGCTGCAAAATTCAATACCTCTAAAAAGATACTTTTATCAGAATTACAACTGGGAGAGAATGGGTTGCTTAGCACTGGTTATTCCAGAAAGAGAACCAAATTACAAACCACACCTATAATCCCAGCACTTTGGGAGGCCAAGGCAGTCGGATCACAAGGTCAGTGACATGGGGTTGTCTCCCTTTTTTTTTTTTTTTTTTTTTTTTTTTAAACTAGCTGCCCGTGGTTGTTCTGTAATGTAGCCAGAACCCCTGTTGGTGGACATTCAGGTTGTGTCTGGGTTTTTGGTCTTTTTGTTTTCATGGACAAACTGTTAACCAGATGAAGAGAGGTAAAAATAGCTCCTACGTCCTGAAAACAACTTCAAGGTTACCATCGATTCTGTAAGATCCTGTCAGGCTGTAAGACACTTCCCATATAAGTCAGCCAGTGAGTGTTCAATGGCTCTTGGCAACACCAGCCTGGCCAATATGGGGAAACACTGTCTCTACTAAAAATACAAAAAAAAAGTAGCCAGGCATGGTGGTGCGTGCCTGTAATCCCAGCTACTCAGGAGGCTGAGGCAGGAGAATTGCTTGAACCGGGGAGGCGGAGGTTGTGGTGAGCCGAGATTGCGCCACTGCACTTCAGCCTGGGCGACAGAGGGAGACTCTATCTCAAAAAAAAAAAAGAAAGAAAGAAAGAAAGAAAAAACAAAACAAAACAAAAAACGAAAAGAAAAAGCCAAAAACTAACCCTTTGTAGCTGCAAACCACAAGCTAGTTTTTTTGTTTGTTTGTTTGTTTGTTTCTTCTTGTTGTTAATGGCACAATGAAGTCAGGAACTCAGGTTCTTTTTTTTTTTTTTTTTTTTTTGAGACTGAGTCTGGCTCTGTCGCCCAGGCTGGAGTGCAGTGGCCGGATCTCAGCTCACTGCAAGCTCCGCCTCCCGGGTTACGCCATTCTCCTGCCTCAGCCTCCGGAGTAGCTGGGACCACAGGCGCCCGCCACCTCGCCCGGCTAGTTTTTTGTATTTTTTAGTAGAGACGGGGTTTCACCGTGTTAGCCAGGATGGTCTCGATCTCCTGACCTTGTGATCCGCCCGTCTCAGCCTCCCAAAGTGCTGGGATTACAGGCTTGAGCCACCGTGCCCGGCTCTTTTTTTTTTTTTTTTTTTTTTGAGACAGAGTTTCACTCGTTGCCCAGGCTGGAGTGCAGAGGCGCGATCTCAGCAGCTCACTGCAACCTCTGCCACCTGGGTTCAAGCGATTCTCCTGCCTCAGCCTCTCCAGTAGCTCGGATTACAGATGTGCGCCACTACCCCCAGCTAATTTTTTAATGTTTTTGGTAGAGACTGGGTTTCACCATGTTGGCCGGGCTGGTCTCAAACTCTTGACCTCAAGTGATGCGCCCACCTCAGCCTCCCAAAGTGCTGGGATTACAGACGTGGTTTGTAATTTGATTCTCTTTCTGGAATAACCAGTGCTAATTAACCAGTATTAATGGGCTTCGAAATAGAAAAACTGTTTGCTGTGAGACTTCTTGTTTCATTTTTTATTTTATTTTATTTATTTATTTATTTTTGAGACAGAGTCTCGCTGTGTCACCCTGGATGGAGTGCAGTGACACAGTCTTGGCTCATTGTAACCTCTGCCTCTGCAGGCGATTCTCCTGCCTCAGTCTCCCAAATAGCTGGGATTACAGTCGTGTGCCACCACACCCAGCTAATTTTTGTATTTTTAGTAGAGATGGGATTTCGTCATGTTAACCAGATTGGTCTCCTGACCTCAAGTGATCCACCCACCTCAGCCTCCCGAAGTGCTGGGATTACCAGAATGAGCCACAGCACCTGGCTGAAGCTTCTTTACTCTCTAAGTAAAATATGGCAGGATGGATGGATAATTTTTGGGATTCAAATGTCAGATTCATAACCATATTCTTCAGCAAGGAGAGGAAGCAGATCCACTGATGTGTTCGTGCAAAAGCAGCTATTAACAGGGGTCCATGGAACAAGGTCTGGAGGATCTCGGCACTTAAATCAAGATAAGGATTTTTTATATTAAAAATAGTTAATAAAGACATTATCACAACCTCCACAGTCCCAGTGAATTCTCAGAAGTGGTGAATTATACAGGGCTAAAGAAGAGAAAAAGAAACCAGAATGTCCCTCAGAAAATGAACACATGGCAGAATTAAGGTCTAAAGTAGCAAAACAAATGGTATAGATGGGCCTCTGCCGCTTATCCAGATCTCTGGCCAATGAGTTTCAGTGCCTGGCAGTTGATCTCCAGCCCCAATCAGGGAGCTCTGGTGAGCCAGCTGGGCTCAGATGAGAGCCTTCACAGCCCAATTTGCTTTCAGCGTGTGAGAGTATGTCATAAGCAGTATCACTGTGAATATTTGGCCACTTATTTTTTGGTATTTTTCACACCCCAATTTATTGACCACATTTGAAGCTTGGGGAGATGAGAGATGACCCCATATTTTCTTTTGCAAAGAAGACCATCTAATGGGAGCGTGCAGTCTTGAGGATTTTTGCCCAGTGAACGTACCCCTTTTTGTCTGTGACAATGCAACTTCTCTTAGAGAATTTCCCCATTCTTCAACCTTAAGGATTTCAGGCACAAATTATGAATCACTAAGAATCTAGCAAGCAGCTCTAGAAGCCTCCAAAGAGAATTGCACTTCCCCAACAGAGGGACAGGAGGTGGAGTGTAAGTATAAAAGAACAGTGGATGGCCTAAATCAGAATGTGTCACTCTTTGTAAAGAGCCACAAGTGTTTGACTAGGGGAAAAGAAAAAGAGGCGAGAATAACGAGAAAGAGACACCAGGATCAAGAGGAATGGGGTAAAGGAGATTTCTATGAGGTGCTACTGGATAGGTCTTTATTAATAGACACTGAAGGATATAATAGAATTGGAATTCCTTTTATTTATTTTATATTTATTTATTGATTGATTGATTGATGGAGTCTCACTCTGCTGCCCAGGCTGCAGTGCAGTGGCACAATCTCGGCTCACTGCAACCTCTGCCTCCCAGGTTCAAGTGATTCTCCTACCTGAGGATTACAGGCGTGGGCCACAAAGCCCGTCTAATTTTTTTATTTTTAGTAGAGATGGGGTTTCACCATGTTGGCCATTCTGGCCTTGAACTCCTGACCTCAGGTTATTCGCCCTTCTCAGCCTCCCAAAGTGCTGGGATTATAGGCGTGGGCCACCGCGCCCAGCCTGGAAATGTTTTTAAATACTTCCTGTTGCTGGCCACTGTTTATTTGACTGTGACATTATGCAGAGACATGGGACCATGGAGCTCAGGCCTCCCTTTGGGTCACACCAGCCTCCTGAAAGGTGACAGTGTTACAGTAGTGTAGCAAATGGGCAAGTGGGTTCATTGTTCTTGGAGAATGAGAGACTGGATTGAAATAAAGAATACAAATGAGCTGGGTGTGGTGGCTCACACCTGTAATCCCAGCACTTTGGGAGGCCAAAGCAGGAGAATCACTTGAGGTCAGGAGTTCAAGACCAGCCTGGTCAACATGCTGAAACCCCATCTCTACTAAAAATACAAAAATTAGCTAAACCTGGTGGTGCATGCCTGTAATTCCAGCTACTTGGGAGGCTGAGGCAGGAGAATCACTTGAACCCAGGAGGCAGAGGTTGCAGTGGTCAGAGACTGCACCACTGCACTGGGCAACAAAGTGAGATTCCATCTCAAAAAAAAAAAAAAAAAAAAAAAAAGAATAGGAGTGGTTGTGTGGTTTAAAAAAGCAAAGTCCAGGAGTGTGGAACTAGACATGACTTTATGCATAGGCCAGAGAGAATGTCACGAAGGTACTCTCTAAAGGCATAGCTCTGTGTTGGATAACAAAGCATTTGATTCATCCACTCATACATTCATTTATTCAGCAAACCTACTTACTTGGCAGGTATTGTATTAGGTGCTGAAGATTAATTATAAACAAGGCACACACCCTGACTGTATGAATCTTAAAGACTAAGACCAAGCACAGCAACTACGGCTCATGGGCCAAATCTAGCCTGTGTTTGTAAGTAGTTTTATTGAAACACAGCCACACACATTCATCTACATATTTTCTTTTTCTTTTTCTTCTTCTTTTTTTCTTTTCTTTTTTTTTTTTTTTGAGACAAGATCTCACTCTGTTGCCCAGACTGGAGTTCTATCACAGCTCACTGCAGCCTGGGCCTCCCACACTCAAGTCATCCTCACACTTCCGCCTCCCAAGTAGCTGAACTATAGGTGCTCACCACCACACCCTGCTAATTTTTTGTTTTTCATGGAGATGGGGTCTTGCTATGTTGCCCAGATTGGTCTCAAATTC
Source organism: Macaca mulatta (assembly GCF_049350105.2). Classification (NCBI taxonomy): domain Eukaryota; kingdom Metazoa; phylum Chordata; class Mammalia; order Primates; family Cercopithecidae; genus Macaca; species Macaca mulatta. Next base: position 100,010,578 of record NC_133418.1, on the reverse strand, counting down.
CTATCCTCAAGTGATCCTCCCACCTTGGCCTCCCAAAGTGCTGGGATTACAGGTGTGAGCCACCGTACCCCACCTTAACCTTTATTTCTAAATGTTAAATACAAAGATAAACGATGAGGCCAGGCACGGTGGCTCACGCCTGTAATCCCAGCACTTTGGGAGGCTGAGGAAGGTGGATCACTTGAGACCAGGAGTTCAAGACCAGCCTGGCCAACATGGTGAAACCCCATCTCTACTAAAAATATAAAAAATTAGCCAGGTGTGGTGGCAGGTGCCTATAATCCCAGCTACTCGGAAGGCTGTGGCACAAAACTCGCTTGAGCCTGGGAGGCAGAGGTTGCAGTGAGCCAGGATCACTCCACTGCACTGCAGCCTGGGCAACATAGTGAGACCCTGTCTCAAAAAAAAAAAAAAAAAGAAAAGAAAAAGAAAAGAAAAAAAAAGATAAACGATAAGTACCTTACTTAAATCCAAACTTATTCATTACAAGTAGGCACGAGCATCTGCCTGTTTATTATGTCTTCTAGTTTAGCTGGACCTTAGCCTTTATGTATTAAAATACAATTGATTTCATTCTAAATTACTCTTCTTTATTTCTCTCTATTTTATTTATTTATTTATTTATTTATTTATTTATTTTGAGACCGAGTCATACTCTGTCACCCAGGCTGGAGTGCAATGGTACGATCTTGGCTCACTGCAACCTCCACCTCCCAGGTTCAAGTGATTCTCCGGCCTCACCCTCCTGAGTAGCTGGGATTATAGGGGAGCTATATGCCCAGTATAAAAATTAGCTATATGCCCAGCTAATTTTTGAATTTTTTGTAGAGACAGGGTTTCACCATATTGACCAGGTTGGTCTCGAACTCCTGACCTCAGGTGATCCGCCCACCTCGGCCTCCCAAAGTGCTGGGATTACAGGCGTGTGAGCCACCATGCCCGGTCTTATTTCTCTTTTATATCACAGGTAAATATGAATGTTAAGAAATCATGTGATTATATAGGCTATATCACTTGTGAATTTCATTTCAGCAAGTTAGAAATGCTTTTTTTTTTTTTTTTTTTTGAGACGGAGTCTTGCTCTGTCGCCCAGGCTGGGGTGCAGTGGCCGGATCTCAGCTCACTGCAAGCTCCACCTCCCGGGTTTACGCCATTCTCCTGCCTCAGCCTCCTGAGTAGCTGGGACTACAGGCGCCCGCCACCTCGCCCAGCTAGTTTTTTGTATTTTTTAGTAGAGATGGGGTTTCACCGTGTTAGCCAGGATGGTCTCGATCTCCTGACCTCGTGATCCACCCGTCTCGGCCTCCCAAAGTGCTGGGATTACAGGCTTGAGCCACCGCGCCCGGCCTAGAAATGCTTTTTTAAAAAAGCTAATGGTGGGTTTTATAGGATTAGAACCCCTGTCTTGGAACATTAAATGAACTTTTTTTTTTTTTCTTTTTTGAGACAGAGTCTCACTCTGTCACCCAGGCTGGAGTGCAGTGGCACAATCTCAGCTCACTGTAACCTCTGCCTCCTGGGTTCAAGCGATTCTCCTGCCTCAGTCTCACAAGTAGCTGGGATTACAGGCACGTGCCATCACGCCCGGCTAATTTTTGTATTTTTAGTAGAGACGGGATTTCAACATGTTGGACAGGCTAGTGTTGAACTCCTGACCTCAGATGATCAGCCTACCTCGGCCTCCCAAAGTGCTGGGATTACAGGTGTGAGCCACTGTGCCCAGGCAAATGAACTTTTAAATATAGCTGTAGACCTGTAGTCTACACATATAAACCCCTGTGTGCCCATATATACTGCACATACAAAGCAAATCTCTTTTTATAATATAATTTGTTATTATAAACCATCACATATAATGTATGTCATAACTACCTCCCATGGACATAACAACTTCCTATGGAAAGAGTGAACCTCACTTGTCTTTAAATATCCTTCCTGGCCAGACTCATATTCTTGGAACAGGACCAAACTAAAACAGTTTTGGCATATATTATTACCTCTCTAGTGTGAAAAGATCCATGGTTCTTGTCCTTAAGATTTCACTGTCTATATAAATCTGAACTTGGATATGCAGTATACATGATACTGTATTGCAAGTTTCAGTAGCTGCAATTACGCTAACATCCTCATCTAACGTTCATCCTCTCTTCCCTTGAAGTAATATCCAACAAGACTGCAGGACTGTTGTAGAAGATGTTATCTCATCATTTTAATCACTGCGGAGGCCACAGTGGGGAGGGCAGCTTTGCAGATTTCAAGAATCTGAGGCCTTTCTTCCTTTGCTTTTTCTCTGCCTACTCCCCCTCTTCATCTTTGTTTTCCTCCATGTTCCTCTCTTCTCCCTCCCACTCTTGCATTTGCTGAGCCTCCACAGTTTGAGTCACAGGCTGCATCCCGTCTTGAAGGCGTGATCATTAGTCAGGGATGCAGGATCGGCCTTCCCTGGGCTTTCTATGGACATCTGGGAGGCTGCAGGTCGACCAGGGCTGCTGGCACAGCCCGTGCACCTCCAGGGTTTTTGCTGAGACCAAGGGCAGTGACAGCCCCAGAGCAGAAGGGATGCAGGAGAATCAGTACTGGACATAGATGGAGGCTGTGCAGGTGAAGTGGAGAGGGAGTGTTGCCATCTGGGGACTCGACAGGGGCACAGATGGAGTGGCAGATAGGGCTCAACGTGCCTGCCTGATCTCTGAGGAGAAACCTCTGGCCGAATGGAACCCAGAGTACAGCTATTAAGCTGGTCATCTCCCTGGGGTGTCACTAGGGATAGGCATGACACAGAGTGAGTCCCCCGACCTGTAGCTGCACCTGCACCTGGGACCAGCCTTTAACCTCCCTTGTCTCTCCTCTGCCTCGGTTCTCATCCCTGCTCCCACTCCCTCTAGGCAAACAGCATTCTGGCGCTTCCTAGCATTTGCTATGAGGTAATGCTCTGGAATCCCCAGTTATTCAAATTATATAAACCAGGGGACTCAGAGGAAGAGAGGGTGCTCTAAGAATCCAGTCCTGCAGCCAAGGAGGAAGTCCTTCCTTCCTTCATTTCACCAGGCTGTTTCAAACTGGGTTTGGAAAGGTGCTGGGTTTGTTTTTTTCTGAAACTTATGGTCAGTCCCCTTTCATAGCTTTTCAACTTAGAGTCTATGTGAGAACCAGGACACCTGTCTTGTTGAAAAGGGAGACACAAAAGCTGAAGATGCCCAGAAGGATATGGCTTCCTGGAACTGCGGGATGTGTAGCTGCGGCTGTGGGGTGGACCATGGAAACAGGTTTGAAGAGAGAAGCTTTGTTCTTCTCCATCTCCTGTCATTGTTCTGAGCCAGGGTTCTGCCTCCTCCCTAGGGATGAAATTTGGTAGCAAGGGCCAGAAAAAGTAAAGTTCAAGGTTGGCACAGGTTCCCAGGGAATGAAGGTGGAAACCACTGTCTACCTTTCTCCAAACTCAAAAACATGAAATAATGGATTCTTTGTGTGTGTGTGTGAGATGGAGTCTTGCTCTGACGTCACCCCGGCTGGAATGCAGTGGCATGATTTCAGCTCACTGCAACCTCCTCCTCCCAGGCTCAAACCATCCTGCCACCTCAGCCTCCTTTGTAGCTGGAACTACAGGCGCCCACCACCATGCCCAGCTAATTTTTGTGGTTTTAGTAGAGATGGTGTTTCACCATGTTGGCCAGGCTGGTCTCAAACTCCTGACCTCAAGTGATCCGCCTGCCTTGACCTCCCAAAGTGTTGGGATTACAGGCGTGAGCCACCGCACCCGGCCAAGATGGACTCAGTTTTCACCTTGGCATCTCTCGAAAGGGAAAACTTGGGGAAAATCCACACCTCTACCCTTGAGTGAAGATGCCGAGTAATTATTTTATAGTTGGTCTTGAGCATCCTTTTTTTTCTGTGCCTCTCTCATCCCTTCTTGTTGTTCTCTTCTTCCAATTTGTTTCTGTCCAGGGCATTATGTGCTCTATCCAGAAACGCCCCACCCAGGCCTCTGGGGCAGGAGCTCATGCTGTAAGATTACTTCCCCTTCTCCTTCTTCTGCACTTCATCACAACTCTGGTTCCCTGGAGGGTGCAGTTTATCTTAGCTAGTAGTTAGGAGAAAAGCATCTAGTTAAGTTAATTCAAATTAAAACCATGAAAATACTCTTCTTAAAGAGCTTGGCTATTTCCCCTTACTCCTGAAAACAGTCACACAGGATACCCAAGTGGGCTGACATGAGGGAAGCATCTTTAAACCAGGATGCTCCTCTCTCCCTTCCTGTAGTCTATGAGCTCTGTAGGCTCCTTTAAAGAAGGCGGGGCTTGCTTTCTTCCTCTCGTGCCTCTGAGACATTTTCCAGAAATTTAAGGTGAAAGATGGAAAATATCCTTGTCAGGCCTCTGAGCCCAAGCTAAGCCATCATATCCCCAGGGACCTGCACGCATACATCCAGATGGCCTGAAGCAACTGAAGATCCACAGAAGTGAAAATAGCCTTAACTGATGACATTCCACCATTGTGATTTATTTCTACCCCACCCTAACTGATCAATGTACTTTATGATCTCCCCCAACCTTAAGAAGTTTCTTTGTAATTCTCCCCACCCTTGAGAATGCACTTGGTGAGTTTCACCCACTGCCCCCAAAACATTGCTCTTAACTCCACCGCCTATCCCAAAACATGCAAGAACTCGTGATAATCCCACCACCTTTGCTGACTCCTTTTTCGGACTCAGCCCGCCTGTACCTAGGTGACATGAACAGCCATGTTGCTGACACAAAGCCTGTTTGGTGATCTCTTCACACGGACGCACGAAACAATCCTCATTAATCATTCTCTAAAATGCACTTGACTTTTTGTTTGTTTGTCTCACTCTCACCCAGGCTGAAGTGCAGTGGTACGATATCGGCTCACTGCAAGCTCCGCCTCCTGGGTTCAAGTGATTCTCCTGCCTCAGTCTCCTGAGTAGCTGGGATTACAGGCACATGCCATCACTCCTGGCAATTTTTTTTGTTTTTTTAGTAGAGACGGGGTTTCATCATGTTGGCCAGGCTGGTCTCGAACTCCTGACCTCAGGTGATCCGCCTACCTCCGCCTCCCAAAGTGCTGGGATTACAGGTGTGAGACACCATGCCCAACCTGTACTTGACATTTTTAACACCTAGGGTCCTTGGGCAGATATCCACGTCTCTGTCTCAGGAGGCAGTCCTGGTTCTTAGCTCCCCACCCCAGCCCCCTCGAATCCCTGAGAATTGAGAGCTGCCAGGAGCAAAGCGGACTGTTGCTGACCTCAGAAGAACACAGATGCAGTTAGCCATTTGTGAGGATGAGGGATTCAGTAACCTGGAACAGAAATAATGAAGATGAGGCCAGTCCTTCATGTGTGGCATGTTTTCTTGGTGTGCTTTGCTCCTTTGGAAGAGACTTAGGGGACAGGAGCATGAGAATGGGGCCCCCAAATATCCCTGTTCCTTCTGAGGCAGGTGAGAGGCAGCCCAAATGAAAGCCCTCTTCCTGGCTGGTAAGGGCAGCAGAGATGGTGCTGAGACAGCTGTCTCTACATCATTTCTCAAAAAGCAGCAAAGGACTACATGGAGGTGAAATTCTTCCCCATCTCAATTTGCCTGCTTAGCCAAATGTGGAATGTTGTAGAAAGCATATCTTGAATATTAGTCAGGATTTTGTCAGCTTACAAGGCAAGAAGGAAGGGATTCGTTGACTCCAGTACTGGGAAGTTTAAAACATGACTCTTCAGATGTGACTGGGTTTAGGGATTTAAATAATGTCATTAAGGCCGGATGCGGTGACTCATGCCTATAATCCCAGCACTTTGGGAGGCCAAGGTGGGCAGATCACTTGAGGTCAGGAGTTTGAGAGCAGCCTGGCCAAAATGATGAAACCCCATCTCTACTGAAAATACAAAAATTAGCTGGGCATGGTGGCACACACCTGTAATCTCAGCTACTGGGGAGGCTGAGGCAGGAGAATCGCTTGAACCCAGGAGGTAGAGGTTGCAGTGAGTTGAGATCATGCCACTGCATTCCAGCCTGGGTGACAGAGTAAGACTCTGTTTCCAAAAATAAATATAAATAAATAAAGTCATTAGTTCCCTCTCTCTCCCTCGGTTGACTTGCCTTAACATTGGCTTTTTTCTCAGGTAGGATCTGCTGAGTGGCAGATGGCCTTTGGGCAGCGATGAGTATTACAGTGTTTTCCCTGCATGTCTTTCCCATCAACTCCATCGAAAGTCCCAGGGAGGACTCTGACAGGCCTGGCCTGGGTAAGGTGTCCTTACCTGAACCAATCATTGCAGCCAGGAGGATGAAGTCCTCTAATTGGCTAGCTCACATTATGACCACAACATGTGTGGGGAAGACCAGGCAAGGAATTAGCCATCTTGTTAGGTAGAGGAGGAGCAATTCCCAAAAGAAAAATATACTAAGCAGATAAAAAGTAATACAACTATACACCTTTATAAGTGTCAACTTACTCATTACTAATGCAAATTAACCAGCAATAGGGTGAGAGATGTGAGCAATGCCAAGATTTATAAGACATGGCTTTTGTCCTTAAAGATCATATAATCTGTTTGTTCCAGTAGCTAGTCACATTCTCTAATAATTTGAGGAAACATGAATGAATTCATTGGAAAATATTTGCTAAGTGCTTACTTAATGCCAGACACAGCTCTAGATTCCTGTTATACAAAGATAAAAGACAGCTTTCTTCCCGTAAAAACCTTACAATCAAGTGAGAGAGACAAGCAAACTAACAAACATTTAAAGTGCAGGACTTGGCTGGGCGCAGTGGCTCGCACCTGTAATCCCAGCACCTTGGGAGGCCGAGGCAGGAGGATCACTTGAGCCCAGGAATTTGAGACCAACCTGGGAAACATAGGGAGACCCTGTCTCTACAATATTTAAAAATTAGCTGGGCATGGTTGTATGCACCTGTAGTCCCAGCTACTGGGAGGCTGAGGCAGGAAGATCACTTGAGCCCAGGTGGTTCAGGCTGCAGTGAGCTATGATTGTGCCACTGCACTCAGCCTGGACAGCAGAGCAAGATCCTGTCTCAAAAATCAATCAATCAATCAATCAATCAATAAAGTTCAAGGCTACGGTTGCAATGACAGAAGTGTGCACAGTTACCATGAAAGCCCCCAAAATGCACCAACAAAACGTTAGGCTCAGAGGAAGTGATTTGTAAGCCAGAGCTTGAAAAACAAGTGGGAGTCAGATGAGATTGGAGGGTGGGGAAGGATCTTCCAGACAGAGGGACTAGTTTGTGCAGAGGTACAGGGTGTGGAGTAGGGTGGTGTGTTTGGAGAACTGTAAATACTGACACGCATCACTTAACAACAGGGTTATGTTGTGAGAAATGCATTATTAGGCAATTTTGCCCTTGTGTGAACATCAGAGTGTACTTAACGCATATCTAAATGGCATAGCCTGCTGCGTACCTGACTATATGGTATAGCCTCCTCCTCCAAGCCTACGTGCCTGTACAGCATGTTCCTGCACTGAATACTGCAGGCAACTGGAATGCAACGGTAAGAGTTTGTGTATCTAAACCTCTAAACATAGAAAAGGCACAGTAAAAATGTGGTATTTTAATCTTATGAGACCACTGTTGTATATGAGGTCTGTTGTTTACCAAAATGTCATTCTGCAGCACGCGACTAGTTTGAATGGAGTACATGAGGGGATACTGGGAGAGATGAACCCAAAGCAGTGGGCAGGAGCCAGATCACAAAGGGCCTGGTGTCAAGTGTACAGATGTTAGCTTGCCCCTGATTTCGAACAGGGCACAGACGTGTCCAGATTTGCAATAGAGCATGCTCATTCTGGCAGCATGTGAGTGGAGTGAGCCAGACTGGAGGTAGGAAGGAGGTAGGAAGGAGAGTCAGGAGACTGCTTCCTTCTGTGCAGGCAATGTCAGCTGATAAAATAGATAATTAGAAAAGTCACTGTTCTGCAACCCCAATTCGGGCAAGGATTCAGATTATCAGATGCTAAGATATTCACATGTTCTTAAAGAATCACTCCCTAGATTTTTAAAAATAATTTTTTTTTTTTTTTTTCGGCCAAGTAAGGTGACTTTACGCCTGTAATCCTAGCACTTTGGGAGGCTGAGGCGGGTGGATCATTTGAGGTCAGGAGTTCAAGACCAGCCTAACCAACACAGCAAAACCGGGTCTCTACTGAAAATACAAAAAAAATTGGCCAGGTGTGGTGGCCTGTAATCTCAGCTACTCAAGAGACTGAGGCAGGAGAATCACTTGAACCTGGGAGGTGGAGGTTGCAGCGAGCCGAGATTGCACCACTGCACTCCAGCCTGGGCAACAGAATGAGACTCTGTCTCAAAAAGAAAAAAGTTTATTTTTAATTTTTATGTGTACATAGTAGATGTATATATTTATGGGGTGTGGGAGATGTTTCTACACAGGCATGCAATGCATAATAATTGCATCATGGAAAATGGGTATCTATCCCCTCAAGTATTTATCCTATGGATTATTATTATTATTTGAGATGGAGTTTTGCTTTTGTTGCCCAGGCTGGAGTGTAATGGCGACATCTCGGCTCATTGCAGCCTCCGCCTCCAGATTCAAGTCATTCTCCTGTCTCAGCCTCCTGAGTACCTGGGATTACAGGCATGTGCCACCACGCCCAAGGATTAATGACAAAATACAACATTTTGTATTTTTAGTACAGACAGGGTTTTACTACGTTGGTCAGGCTGGTCTCAAACTCCTAACCTCAGGTGATCCACTAGCCTCGGCCTCCCAAAGTGCTGGGATTACAGGCATGAGCCACCACGCCCAGCCATTCCACTGATTATTAACTACACAGTGGAAACTGTACCTTTGCAGTGGAAACATCTGGTGGACATCATCTTAAGCAAGAGATCAGACTCCACATAGTGGGACAACCTGATGTTATGGACCTTCCAAGGGATGTGATAAGCGATGGGTAACATCTCCTGTACAGTATTCTTTCCAAAGAGCTTCAACCTGAATCTAATAATGAGGAAACAACTAGACAAATCCAAAATGTGGGAGGTTATATAGGAAAACAGGCTGGAACTGTTCAAAAACTCAGTGTCATAAAAAACAAAAATAAAAACAAAATGGGAGGAGAATGTTCTAAATCAAAAGAAGGAGACGCAACAACCACATATAATATGTAACCCCTGATGAGATCCTTGGTCAGACACTTAAAGCAGCCTGAAAGTTGGCTGGGCACAGTGGCTCACGCCTGTAATCCCAGCACTGTCTCAAAACAAAAAACAATAAAAACAGCATGAAAGACACTGGAGGATAATTGGGGACAGTTGAGTTTGAACTAAATATGAGGTATTGGTTTTCTTAGGTGTGATAATGATATCATGGTTATGTAGGAGGATGACTTGATGCTTAGGTGATGCTGCAGAATTGAGGGGTGAAGTGTAATGATGTCGCCAACCTATGTACAAATGACTCAGGAAAATATGCGTGTTATTATGTACCTACATGACATATGGATGTTTTTGCATATATATGATATATGGAAGCTATCATATATATGACAGCTATGGGTGTTCTTACAAATGTGGCAAAATGTTAACAATGTTTCTGTTTACGTGAAGGATCATGGGAATTCTTATATGATTCTTTCAGAGTTTTGGGGGTTTTTTTGGTAGTTTAAATACCATGAAAAAGAATGAAAATAAGAAGCAGAAGGAGGAGAAGGAGAAGAATTAATGACAGTTTGACCCAAGACAGTGGCAGTGGTTTTGGGGAGTGTCCTGGGCTGCTGTAACAAAGTATCCCAGCCTGGGTACTTATAAACGACAGAAATGTACTTCTCACCGTCCTGGATGTTGGAAGTCAGATCAGAGCGCCAGCACTGTTGGGTTCTGGTGAGGATTGTCCTCAGGGTTGCAGACTGCTGACTTTTGGTTGTATCCTCACATGGCAGAAAGAGGGCTAGATAGCTCTCTGGGGTCCCTCTCTCTCTCTTTTTTCTTTTTCTGAGAGAGGGTCTCACTCTCTTGTCCAGGCTGGATGGAGTGCAGTGGCGTGATCCTGGTTTGCTGTACCTTTAACTTCCCGGGCTCAAGCAATCCTCCCACCTCCCTAGTAGCTGGGAATACAGGTGCACTCCACCATGCCTGGCTAATTTTTGTGTTTTCTGTAGAGATGGGGTCTCACTATGTTGCCCAGGCTGGTCTCAAACTCCTGGGCTCAAGCAGTCTGCCCACCTTGGCCTCCCAAAGTGCTAAGATTACAGGCTCGAGCCCCTACACCCAGCCTGCTTTCTCTCTTTTTTTTTTGGTTTTTAAGGCTAGTCAAGTGAAGCAGTGGGAGTGGAAAAGGAACAAAGAAGTCTGTAACTAGTTGTTATCAATTAGGTGTAAACACCACTGCTCTTGGCCCAGCCTGGAGTCTCTTTTATAAGGCACTAATCCCATTTATGAGGGCTCCACTCTCATAACCTAATTACCTCCCAAAGGCCCCACCTCCTAATAGTGTCGCACTGGAGGTTAGAATTTCATATATGAGGCTGGGCATGGTGGCTCAAGCCTGTAATCCCAGCACTTTGGGAGGCTGAGGCAGGTGGATCACTTGAGGTCAAGAGTTCAAGACCAGCCTGGCCAACATAGTGTAATCCTGTCTGTCCTAAAAACATAAAAATTAGCCAGGCGTGGTGTTGGGTGCCTGTGGTCCCAGCTACTCAGGTGGCTGAGGTGCGAGAATCGTTGAACCTAGGTGGCAGAGGTGGCTGTGAGCTGAGATCGTGCCACTGCACTCCAGTCTGGGCGACAGAGAGAGACTCTATCAAAAAAAAAAAAAAAAAAAAAAAAAAAAGGCCGGGCATGGTGGCTCACGCTCGTAATCCCAGGACTTTGGGAGGCCGAGGCAGGCAGGTCACTTGAGGTCAGGAGTTCGAGACCAGCCTGGCCAACATGGTGAAACCCCGTCTCTACTAAAAATACAAAAATTAGCCAGGCATGGTGGTGCATGGCTGTAATCCCAGCCACTCGGGAGGCTGAGGCACAAGAATCGCTTGAAACCGGGAGGTGGAGGTTAGTGGTGAGCCAAGATCACACCATTGCATTCCAGCCTGGGGGACAAGAGTGAAACTCGGTCTCAAAAAAAAAAATTATGTATGATTTTAGAGGGATATAAACATCCGGTTCAGTTCATTGTAGGGAAGAAGGTTGGAATTAAGAGAAATACAGGAATATTGGGAATCTGTCCTGATGTGGAATAATGTTTGGGGATTCAGCTAGCGTGAAGTTAGGGAAATAAGCCCAGTCAGGGGTTCCAGTCCTGGACATAGATTATATGACATACTTTCCTAATGCAAACAGTGACAAAAACCACCAGGAATCAACAATCTTACCACGCTAAGCAGAGCGCTGTGAACAGCGCTGAATCCGGAGTCAGGATGTTGGAGTTCTGATCCCGGCTCTACCACTGAGCTGCTGTGAGTGAGGTGAGCTCTTCTCGGGCTCTTCCTGTGAAAAATGAGAAGATTGGAGCAGACCTTCCCCGAGGCCCTGTTCAATCTTTCACAAGTACACAGTTGTAGTCACCCTTCCTTATTGACGTTACTGAGTCATCTGAGCTGTTAATGAGATGTTGTCGCGTCTGCCATTTCATTCTCGCGGTCTTCATTTATTTCTCCAACCCTCTTGGCCACCCTCTCATGAGAGCCTGTCCTTGACTAAACCAGGTCCTCACTGAACGCTGTGCTCTACGGGGGAGCTGTAATAGTTACCAGTTCCTCATTCTGTCTGCCCTAGATTTAGTGACGAGGTTTCTTCCTGGACTCTTGGATGTTGCTTTCTATTAATAACACATCTGACTTTGTTATGAAGCTAACACATACTTACGGTTGAAAATTTATAACATTTGGGAAACTCTGTAAAATAAAACTTTTTTTTTTTTTTTTGAGACGGAATCTCGCTCTGTTGCCCAGGCTGGAGTTCAGTGGCACAGCCTCAGCTCACTGCAACCTCTGCCTCCCGGGTTCTTGTTATTCTCCTGTCTCAGCCTTCCAAGTAGCAGGGACTACAGGTGCACGCCAACACATCTGGCTAATTTTTTTTTTTGTGTGTATTTTCAGTAGAGATGGGGTTTCGCCATGTTGGCCAGGCTGGTCTTGAACTCCTGATCTCAGGTGATCTGCCTGCCTTGGCCTCCCAACGTGCTGGGATTACAGGCATGAGCTATAGTGCCTGGCCTTGTAAAAGAAAATCTAAGTTACTCACAATTCCAATTTGTCAATAGCCACTATTAAATGTTTTTCCGAATGGTGTGTGTGTGTGTGTTGCATAGTTCGTCTCTTATCATATACATAATTTTGTATTTTTTTCATTTAATAATATATGTTGCACACTCTTGGGAGGGAATGGGACAGACTCCCATTCTATAATTTCTTTTTCAGAATTTTACAAGCTTGGAGCGTCATCATGGCATCTCATTTTAACAGCCCTCCATATATGAAACAGCTCTCCATATATATGACATTATATACCCAAGAAATGTAATGTTAAAATGTGTTTCTTTATCATATCTTTTTCTATATAATTAAAATATTCAATATTTTCATATAAGAAATTTTCCAGGCCAGGCCAGGCATGGTGGCTCACGCCTGTAATCCCAGCATTTCAGGAGGCCAAGGTGGGCAGATCACTTGAGGACAGGAGTTCAAGACGAGCCTAGCCAACATGACAAAAACCCGTCTCTACTAAAAGTACAAAAATTGGCCAGGCATGGTTGCAAGTGCCTGTAATTCCAGCTACTCAGGCGGCTGAGCCATGAGAATTGCTTGAACCTAGGAGGCAGAGGTTGCAGTGAGCCAAGATCGCACCACTGTACTCCAGCTTGGACAACAGAGCAAGGCTCTGTAAAAAGAAAGAGAGAGAGAAAGAGGGATAAAGAAAGAGAAAGAGAGAAAGAAAGAGAGAAAGCAAGAAAGAAAGAGGGAAGGAAGGAAGGAGGAAAGGTGGGCAGGAGGGAGGGAGGGAAGAAAAGAAAAGAAAAGAAAAGAGAAAAGACAAGACAAGACAGGACATTTTCCAGGCGGGGGGGCGGTGGCTCATGCCTGTAATCCCAGCACTTTGGGAGGCCAAGGTGGGAGGATCACTTGAGCCTACGAGTTTGAGACCAGCCTGGGCAACATGTCGAGACCCTGTCTCTACAATGTTAAAAATTAGCCAGGTGTGGTGGTGGTGCCTGTGGTCCCAGCTACTCAGGAGGCTGAGATGAGATGGGAGTATCACTTGAGCCCAGGAGGTTGAGGATCACAGTGAGCTGTGATCGCGTCACTGCACTCTAGCCTGGGTGGCAAAGCAAGACCGCAATTAGAAAAAAAAAAAAAGAAAGAGAATTTTCCAAATAACTGGGCAACTCTTTCCCCACCTTCTCTTGTTTTGATGTAAGGCTGGCCTGTTACATCATCAATACTACTGGGGAAATATCAGGACACAGACAAAACGAAGGGAAGAAATACAGTACAATGTCTTAGTTTATGATACTACATTGTTAATGGTGGCTCCATAGAAATACATCTGGGTGGTGGTGGCATTTGGAGGGTGTGTATGCGGTGAGTGGTTGGTAGGGGAGAGGCAAGTAGAGAGAGCAACAAAAAAGAATTAAACCGGATGGGTGTTGAGTGAGGCATGGTAACTACTTTGGGAATTTTTTCTCTTCCTTTGTTACTAATGCCAAATAGCAAAGGCTAATTTTAATGTAATGGGTATATGTGTGTCTAAGTGGAGGGACAGACAGACAGACATCATGGAGGGAATGCCTCCTAAAGTCCTTTTAAAATCAAAACCAGCACTAATGAAGAGCATTTTCTAATGTCATTATATTAATTCAAAAACATCCTAACACTCAACAGATGGATATTCTTAAATGTCTCCAAGGAAGAACCTAAACCATTTGCTCATGCTAGCATCTCATATTTTGATCCGAAAATTTCTAACCACTTAATTCATCCTCATGGCTCTCATGGGAAGCAAGGAGAAAGAAGAAATTACTCTCCACTACCTCTTTTATATGATATATTTCTATATACACTTACATTTTTATTACACACTTAACTTTACAGGAAAGGAAATCCCATAAAGTAGGTGCGTCTCTCTGAAATCACTTTTAACCCTCATTAGCTTGGAGGCATTCAACTGAAACCATTGCTTACATACTCTCTGTCTCTCTGCATTCTTTCCAAATATACACATTTCAGTGACCATCACACTTATTATTATTATTATTAATTGAGATGGAGTCTCGCTCTGTCGCCCAGGCAGGAGTGCAGTGGCACGATCTTGGCTCACTGCAAGCTCCTCCTCCCGGGTTCACACCATTCTCCTACCTCAGCCTCCCGAGTAGCTGGGACTACAGCACCCACCACCACACCTGGCTAATTTTTTTTTTTTTTTTTGTATTTTTAGTACAGATGGGGTTTCACCGTGTTAGCCAGGATGGTCTCGATCTCCTGACCTCGTGATCCACCTGCCTCGGCCTCCCAAAGTGCCGGGATTACAGGCGTGAGCCACCGTGCCCGGCCACACTTATTATTATTAATGACTGCATATCATCTTGTTGTATCGGTATATCATTGTTTACACAATTATTTTATTGTGAGAGCTTTTGGGGTTGTCTTTGAATTATTTGAAACATCATAAGTAATATTATGAATGCATCATTGTGCAAAATATTCTTTTTCCTTTTGAATTCTTTGAGTCCCATTGATGCTGGCTTTTATTATTATACACTTTGCTCGCGTGTAATAATAAAAGGCAGATAACAGAACCGCTAAGCTGTTTGTGTTTGTCTAATTTCTATGAATGGTTTAGGTTATGGCTTCTATTTTCCTGTGTATAAAATTGTCTATTCTTATTCTTTTACACTCTGGCTATTTGCCAAGTAGAAGAAGCTAAGGATTAACCGTATACATTTTTATTAAATCTAGATTTTTTAAAGAATTTAAGCTGTTTTTTTTTTTTTTTTTGAGATGGAGTCTTGTTCTGTGGCCCAGGCTGGAGTGCAGTTGCATGATCTCCGCTCACTGCAACCTCCACCTCCAGGGTTCAAGCATTCTCTGCCTCAGCCTCCGGAGTAGCTGGGATTACATGTACTCACCATCATGTCCGCCTAATTTTTTTTGTATTTTTTTGTAGAGATGGGGTTTCACCGTCTTGGCCAGGCAGGCCTTGAACTCCTGACCTCGTGATCCACCCGCCTTGGACTTCCAAAGTGCTGGGATTACAGGCGTGAGCCACCGTACCTAGCCTGTGCCCTTCTCTTTAAACTTGGTTCCATTGCATTATTTTGTATGATGTAGCTTTAGATGTTATAAAGGGAGTGTAACAGGACTCACTCATGGACTCTTTTCCAAGAATTTCTGCAGCCCTTGGAAACTCCCACATCACCAATGCAAAAACCTAGTACCTGAACCCTCTGGTCTCAGCAAAAGAAAATAGCCTTGGCTTATGGTTGAAATGGGGCCTGGGATATCCTAGGAAATGGCCTCCTTTGTGGGAGTGTGGCGAGAGCTGAGTTGTCAGTCTCCAGGGACACTGCTATCAGTATCCTTTTCCACTTTATTCTTTGTTCCAAAATAATAATTGTAATATCTCAGAATTAAATCTCTGGCTGTCCTTTCAACAGTGTGGTTAGGGCCAGACTGATTATTCCCAGAGCTGCCCATGGGTCATGGCGAAGGCAAGGACCGCGTGTTTCCTTGACTTAAACATGTTTGCTCTGGGCCACTGTGATCACACGGTTGTCTTTCTTCCATTATCCTGGGCCTGAATGCATCACACGTTTTCCTGGCTTGAGGCAAGAGGTGCAAGATAACTGAAGGTTATCTTCATGGTCATCTCGAGTATGAGCATTTGGGGCAGGGGTTGTTTGTGCACGTGCACGTCTGTGCATGTGTGCACGCTGCTTGTCTCTCTAGGTATCTGTTGGGCTACACTTGCTATGCTTGTGCAGCAGCCCCTCTTCTACAGTCCTGGCTGGAGGATGGAGGCGAGATGGCTGGATGATCAACATGGCTGCTGAGCTACGTTCGCAGGCTCAGGCCATTCTGCTCAGCTGTGCACAGTTGGAATACAGTAGGCTATTGTTACTGGAACTGAGCTCCCTGTTCTAAATTCCACCAAAGTGTAAGTAACATGACCCAGGATGAGAAGTCATCATGATTTGGCCAGGCGCGGTGGCTCACACCTGTAATCCCAGCACTTTGGGAGGCCAAGGCCAGAGGATCACTTGAGGCCAGGAATTCAAGACCAGTCTGACCAACATGGTGAAACACTGTCTCCACTAAAAATACAAAAATTAGTCAGGTGTGGTGGTGCATGCCTGTAATCCCAGCTACTTGGGAGGCTGAGGCAGGAGAATTGCTTGAACCTGGAAGGCAAAGGTTGCAGTGAGCCAAGATTACGCTACTGCACTCCAGCCTGGACAACAGAGTGAGACTCTGTCTCAAAAAAGAAAAGAAAGAAAAGAAAATGCCACTAGGATCTCTGAAACTCCTATTACACAGAAGACTGCAAAAGCCAGTATTGAGGAGATGGTGAGAGAAAGCTGTTCATGTGTAGGCAGAGTGAGAAAATTCAAAAACGAGACAAAGAAGGAAAAGAGTGCAGCAAACATGGTGTAAAGAAAGGGCTGAAGAGGAGAGGGTAAAAGGAAGGAGAGGGTCTGTTGTTACCAGCAGGGCTAATCCCAGGCAGTGCTGTGTGCCCGGCAATCTTCTAGCCCAGCTTCCTACTGGTAAGTCTCTAAGTACAATGCCACCAGTATATAATGTGCTAAATATTTTTAATCAACTTTCTTTTCAAAACAAGTATCTAATTAATCTTAAATAATACCATGTGGGAAACAATAAGTTTGATATCTAGTTATATGTTTTCCAATACATGTTAGGATAAACACACAATTAGTAACAGTATCTGTCCATCTATCCACATATGAAGCGCCAAAAACAATCCCAGTTGCTGCGCAGTGGTGTGCACACAATCCCATGGAAAGTCCATTCCCTCCTCACCCCATAACCCATCCCTTAGCCATCATCATCTCTTACTGGAATTATCCAAACAGCCGTCTCATAGATGTCCCAGCCTTCAGTATTGGCCCCACTCCAATCCTGACTGTGACCACAAACTAAAGCCAGGGTGATAAATTCTTAGGTGAAAATTATATTATAATTAAAGATGGTTGATGAAATGCATATATTGAGCACTGTTCTCTTCTAATACTGTTAAAACCACAATAAAGAATTTTATTGAGGTGTGAAGTTGCAAGAACAAAGAGAACAGGGGAAGCTACCAGAACCCACTTGGAAGAAGCCAGCAATCAGATGCCGAAGTGGTCCTAGAGAACGTGGGCCTCAGAAATAAGAAGTACACCAAGATGGGAAGAAGATGTGGGACTCAGGAAACAAGAATCCAACCCATGAGACAGCATGATGGGCAAGGGAGATGCCAAGATCACAGCTGCCGGTCCAGACTGGAGCAGGTGAGCAGGTTCAGGAGAGATTCCAACACAACAGGAAACTGAGAGAATCCCTGAGGTGTCTGA
Source organism: Macaca mulatta (assembly GCF_049350105.2). Classification (NCBI taxonomy): domain Eukaryota; kingdom Metazoa; phylum Chordata; class Mammalia; order Primates; family Cercopithecidae; genus Macaca; species Macaca mulatta. The sequence continues at coordinate 99,993,018 of NC_133418.1, read as the reverse complement.
AGACATTGAGAGACCTGGAAGTGGTGGTTCACACCTGTAATCCCAACACTTTGGGAGGCCAAAGTGGGAGGAGTTCAAGACCAACTTGGGCAATATAGTGAGATCCCATCTCTACAAAACATTTTATTTTATTTTATTTTATTTTATTTTTTATTTTTTATTTTTATTTTTGAGATGGAGTCTCGCTCTGTCACCCAGGCTGGAGTGCAGTGGCCGGATCTCAGCTCACTGCAAGCTCCGCCTCCCGGGTTCACGCCATTCTCCGGCCTCAGCCTCCCGAGTAGCTGGGACTACAGGCGCCCGCCACCTCGCCCGGCTAGTTTTTTGTATTTCTTAATAGAGACGGGGTTTCACCGTGTTAGCCAGGATGGTTTCGATCTCCTGACCTCGTGATCCGCCCGTCTCGGCCTCCCAAAGTGCTGGGATTACAGGCTTGAGCCACCGCGCCCGGCCTATTTTATTTTATTTTATTTTATGAGACAGAGCCTCTCTTTGTCACCTAGCCTGGAGTGCAGTGGTGCGATCTCCACTCACTGCAGCCTCTGCCTCCTGGTTTCAAGTGATTCTCCTGCCTCAGCCTCCTGAGCAGCTGGAACTATGGGTTCGCGCCACCATGCCCGGCTAATTTTTTTGTATTTTTAATAGAGACGGGGTTTCACCATGTTGGCCAGGCTGGTCTCAAACTCCTGACCTCAAGTGATTACCCTGCCTTGGCCTCCCAAAGTGCTGGAATTACAGGCATGAGCCACCATACCCGGCCTCTACTAAACATTTAAAAAAAATTAGCCAGGCATGGGCGTGCATACCTGTGGTCCCAGCTACTCAGGAGGCTAAGGTAGGAGGACCACTTGAACCCAGGAGGTCGAGGCTCCAGTAAGCTGTGATCGCACCACCGCACTCTAGCCTGGGCGACAGAGTGAGACCTTGTCTCAAAACAAACCGAACACACATTGAGAGGAGCTTTACACAACTAGAGGGGACTCAAATTTGTGATAACACACAGAAAAGTGGACAACCAATAAAACAACAGTCATTAACTCTAGACAGAATGCTGTATAGGAAACGTGATTCCAATGCATGACACGGCTCCACTGTGAATAGGTCCCGGAGGATGTGGGACTGACTGTAGTTCTATAGACCAGCATGTGAAGAGAAGGGGATAGCAAGTGAGAACAGGACAGAGGCAGTAAGGGGCCAGTGCTCATCCTCCATGGCAGGAGTGGATGGATAATGAGGAAACTGGAAAACCACGTTTGAGATACCTGAAACTGAAAAGCTGAAGTATTTGAAAGTGGCTGGCTGTGGGGAGGAAGTAAGGATATGAAACAATTTGCCTCTTTTTTTTTTTTTTTTTTTTAAATGAGATGGAGTCTTACTCTGTCACCCAGGCTGGAGTGCAGTGGTGCAATCTCAGCTCACTACAACCTTTGCCTCCCAGGTTCAAGTGATTCTCCTGCATCAACCCACAGCCCACCCACACACCCCCCACCCATCTCCAACACTCACCCCCGGCCCCCACCTCCAGTAGAGGCTAATTTTTGTATTTTTAGTGGAGATGGGATTTCACCATGTTGGCCAGGCTGGACTCAAACTCACTGACTCAAGTGATCTGCCCGCCTTAGCCTCCCAGAGTGCTGGGATTATAGGCAGGAGCCACTGGCCACAATTTGTCCCTTGAAACTGTAAACAGTGCATAAATTTGAATTTAAAACACCATATCATGTTACCTCCCTGCTTAAAACCTTGTAAGCAATCCTTGACTTACAATGGTTGGACTTAGGACTTTTCAACTTTACGATGGTGCAAAAGTGATATACACTCCATTGTATTACACATTCCGGAAATTCCTCTACACATTCAGTAGAAACCGTTCTTTGAATTTTGATCTTTTCCTCCTGGCAAAATGTGGTATGATGAGATTCTGGGAAGAATGGTGAGCGATTCTGGTTTTTACTTTCAGTGCAATATTTGATAAATTACATGAGACATGCAACACTTTATTGTAAAGTCGGCTTTGTGCTAAATGGTTTTGCCTAACTGTAGGCTACTGTAAGGGTTCTGATGTTAGGAGTACTAAATGCATTTTCAACTTAATGATATTCACAACTTACAATGAGTTTATCAGAATGCAACCCTTTCATAAGTCAAGGAACATCTGTAATAGCCTCTGTAAAATTGCTTTCGAGGCCTCTTCTGGGTAAGTCCTTCCTACTGCCAGGGCCTCACCTTTCCCTGGTCCATATTGCACACTTCATGTCAAGATACGCTTTGCCCCTAGAGCCAGCCATATCCTCTCATCTCGCATATCTAGAATTTTGAACATATGCCCCCAGACCCTCCCCCTCCTCTCCATTCCCTTCTCTGGGCAAACTCTGATTTCACTTCAAGTTTCCATTTGGCCTTCACTTTTGAAGGAAATGCACCTCCACCCCCTAAACTCCCACCCTGCTACACTGGGGAAGATTTCCCTCCCATCTGATTCTGTAATTCCCCTTCTTTCCTTATTCACTTCCCAAACTTACTGCTATTGCTTCCTTAATTATTTTCAACCCTCCACTGCAGAACTCTGCCAGGGCAAAGAAAAGAGTCTTTTTCATCATTATATTATCAGGGTCTAGCACTATACCAAGGACATTGTCAAACTCGACATATAGTTGTTGAATGAATGAATCCCACTGTCTAGACTCTGGGGCAATTTTTTATCAAAATCTCTGTTATAAAAATGTTTTCTCAGCTGACTTTTTTTTTTTTTTTTTTTGAGACTGAATCTCAGTCTGTCACCCAGGGTGGAGTGCAGTGGCACGATCTTGGCTCACTGTAACCTCTGCCTCCCAGGTTCAAGCAATTCTCCTGCTTTAGCCTCCCGAGTAGCTGGGATTACAGATGTGTGCCACCATGCCCAGCTAATTTTTGTATTTTTGGTAGAGAGGGCGTTCCACCATGTTGACCAGGCTGGTCTCGAACTCTTAACCTCAGGTAATCTGCCTGCCTCAGCCTCCCAAAGTGCTGGGATTACAGGCGTGAGCCGCCACGCCTGTACTGACTTTCAATTAGAAGAGTATTAGGCATCTAGATATGAATGAACCATATAAAGCCAAATGCATAATTGTCCTGTTTGTATGGTCCAGCTAGCCAGTGAGATATTTCTCTGTAGAGCATCCTTTCAGAGTCCCTCAAATCACACTCAGGTGGTGAAGTCACTGTTTGGCTTCATATTACTCAGACAAGCAATGTTGTGTGGTGGTTGACCAGGTAGTCGGTAGGACTTTCTTATCCCAGCTTTCTTACTTATACCTTAGCAAGTGATTTAGCTTCCCGTGACTCAAGTTCTCTATCTGTAAAATTGGTATAAAATAAATAATGCTTACTTCATAGTTTTTGTTCCTTTTTGTGTTTTTTTGTTTGTTTGTTTGTTTGTTTGAGACAAAGTGTTGATCTGTCGCCCTGGCTGGAGTGCAGCGGTGTGATCTCGGCTCACTGCAATCTCTGCCTCCTGGATTCAAGAGATTCTCCTGCCTCAGCCTCCTGAGTAGCTGGGATTACAGGCACGCGCCACCAAACCCAGCTAATTTTTGTATTTTCAGTAGAGACAGGATTTCTCCCTGTTGGCCAGGCTGGTCTTGAATTCCTGACACCAGTTGATCCGCCCACCTTGGCCTCCCAAAGTGCTGGGATTACAGGTGTGAGCCACCGCACCCGGCCCTTCATAGGTGTTTTTACAGTGTTTTCAGCATGGTGCCTGGCACATAGTGAGCACTCAGTATATTATCGTTATAGCTTCCAGATACCTTTCTCTATATGCACTCCAGTTTGTTAATTTTTTTTTTTTAAGTGTAACTGGTCAAAATTAAACCCAAAACTGTTTTGTCTGACCGGGGCAAAAGGTACAGGGTGCTAGCACTGTCCTAGATCTACACATTTTACTTCTTTTAGTGCAGCCTAAAATTATACTAGCTTTTTTTTTTCTAAGCAGCCATATCATACTGTGGAGTCATATCACCCTTGCATTTAATAAACCTCTCAGACCTTTTAGTGTGAATCTCTCTGTCCAAATAGCACTTACCCTTCCTGTATCTGGGTAATCAATTTTAAAAAATATTTTAATTTTATTTCTTAAGATGGAGTCTCCCTTTGTGGCCCAGGCTGGAGTGCAGTGGTGTGATCTCGGCTCACTGGAACCTCTGCCTCCTGGGTTCAAGTGATTCTCCTGCCTCAGCCTCCCAAGTACCTGGCATTACAGGCACCCACCACCAAGCCCGGCTAATTTTTGTATTTTTAGTAGAGACGGGGTTTTACGATGTTGGCCAGGCTGGTCTTGAACTCCTGACCTCAAATGATCTACCCGCTTCGGCCTCCCAAAGTGCTGGGATTACAGGTGTAAACCACCACACCCGGCCTAACTCATCCATAAAGTTGCTGGACAGGAGGCCAAGGGCAAAATCAGCGTAACTCTAGCAAAGCTCTTCAAGTCAACAGCAGTCAATAGTCCAGCAACATTCTTCACATGCAGTCTTTCAGCCTGCAATTCCTCATCTCCGTCTGTAAGGATGTCATGACGAACGTCCCAAATGACCATTTCTTAAAGATGTCTGCAAAATATGGGCTCTGAGGGTGTTTGTTTATAACAGCAAAAAACAGAAAACAACCTTAATGTCCAACAAGAAGAGATGGATTGCATCCACGTTTGTACCTATTTTCAGTGGACAGCTTTTGCATTACAAAAAATTTAAAATTCTGCGCATTCATGTGGCCTAAACTTATTTTTAACCGTAGATAGTTGTGGCTATTTGGGGTTTAGCTCCTCCCTAGTTTTCTTTCCCTCTTCTGGTAGTATCACTCTGACTTTCTTCGGGTGGAGGGAATTTCCCTTTCCCACTGGGTTCCTTTTAGTGAAACTGTCTAATAAAGCAACTCTTGCTTCCCTAACCAGAGGGAGGATACCTGACCCAAGCTAGGACATTGAACTGGAACTGTCTCTTCAAGGACTTTAGGGACTAAGAAAAATTGGAACTGATGTGTCACAGCAATTGTGCCGTGATCCAACTGGCTATTAATTCCTACTGCCAGAAGCCCAGAGCTGCCCCGGCTCCTGTTCTTTCTGATTCTGATTTTCTATCTCTCTCTTTGATGTGGTGAACTCCCCATAACTCCCAACGAATGGCATTTTGCTTAAATTGTCCAGTGTTAGTTTCTGTTGCTTACGATAACAAACTTTAATTGGTTCTGTCAAGTCCCTTAAAATATTTTAGAACTGTTTTTAAAATCCCAGTATATAAAACAGAGTGCAGGCTGAGTGCAATGGCTCACATCTGGAATCCCCAGCATTTTGGGGGACTGAGACAGGTGGATTGCTTGAGACTGAGGCAGGCGGATTGCCTGGGCAACACAGTGAGACCTCATATCTACCAAAAAAAAAAAAAAATACACACAAACAAAAATTAGCCAGGTGTGATGGCACATGCCTGTAGTCCCAGTTACTCCGGAGAATGAGGTGGGAGAGTCGCTTGAGCCCGGGAGGCAGAGGTTGCACTGAGCCAAGATCATGCCACTGCACTCCAGCCCGGGTGACAGTGAGACCCTGACTCCAAAAACAATCATACAGGCCAGGCGCGGCGGCTCACACCTGTAATCCCAGCCCTTTGGGAGGTCAAAGTGGGCAGATCACGAGGTCAGGAGTTCGAGACCAGCTTGGCCAACACGCTGAAACCCCGTTGCTACTAAAAAGACAAAAATTAGCTGGGTGTGGTGGTGCGCACCTGTAATCCCAGCTACTCAGCAGGCTGAGGCAGAGGAATTGGTTGAACCCGGGAGGCAGAAGTTGCAGTGAGCTGAGACCATGCCACTCTAGCCTGGGTGACAGAGTAAGACTCTGTCTTGAGAAAACAAACAAAACAAAACAAAAACATACAAACAAAAAACCCAAACAGAAAAACAAGAAAAAACCAGAGGGCTCTTGGACGTGGGTGGTCTGTCCATTTGGCTAATTCTTACCTGTACAGTAAACTCCCAGAGCTCTACGAATGCAGTGTAAAGTAGAAGTCATCTTTTGAGAATGGAGTGTCTCCTCTTCTCTCTGTGGTGATATTAAAGGTATTCACTTGTTATTTCCTACAAATCTTAATGTTGGTTTTGTGTGTTGTCCTGTCTTTCATGTTAGAAGCTTTTCCCAAATGTCTGATGATTTTTGGCTGTCAGTTTCTATTTAAAACCAACCCAGTAAAATGATGACCAGAAATGTACAGGGGCAGGGCTTGTACCCAATTCTCCTGTTTTCAACTCCACTCCTTGCTTCTGAGGTCCTCGGTGCTTCGGATTCCTAAGACTTCCTGGTGTTCTGTTGCCCAAATTGTCTTCCTTCGTTGGCGTCTCCTTTTGGAGTCATTTGCTTCCAGCTTTCTCTGTTCTGCCAAGTCAGTTACCACTCATCCATTTATTTTCCACCTTCCAAAAATGCGTTGTCATTGCTGGTCCTGTCGTTTCCTCTCCTAATCTCTTTATCTGTGGATTTTTATCTTTCTTATTCCTTTCATATAATTTTAGTGTTTTTTAGTGAGAAGGAAGTAGAGATAATTTCATTATTGGGTTCATTATTTCAGTAGAAATCTCTACCTTTTCTGAAGTTATCCATTTTATTTTTATACTAAATACAAACAAGAGTATTTTTAACTTTATAAAGACATAGTCCTATAACATTTGTTTGTTGTCTACCAGTAGTCTACAAATCTATTAGTCAAATCAAAAAGGAAATAAAGACAGTTACCATGATTTGTCCTTAATAAATTCATTGTGGCTCCAAGTATTGACTTAATTATTTTCTGAGTGTTCACAACAAGCAACCCTGTTTAACCAGGTGATCCTATTAATTGTCAATATTCAACACCAAGGTGGTGATTAGCAGAACCCACTATTTTCCTACTCAATTGCAATTCCTTTCTAGTTTCTCATGAAATTTTAAAGCTTATTGATACTTTACTTTGCAATCCCTTTCCCAAGTCCCCTTAGCGTGTTATAAATAAATGTGTCTAGACATGAAGTTTTTATTTATTAAAATAATTACTTTAAATAAATTACTTCAACTACCGTAGACTTTAATCCTCTTTTTGCAATGTTTGCCTTAAATCTTTTTAGTTTGAGGGCTGTACTCCATTTTTTCTGGGAGAAGTGGGACTGCCTAGCATCTAAACGCCCTTCTTATCTGGGGGAATCCAAATGTGTGGAGAAAGGGATCCACTGTGAAAACCAAAGGGGTAGAAATTCTCTCTCTTGTCCTCTAGCACGAGAGCATGTGATCTAGACTCAGTGAATCAGGATTTTGAATACTGGGGGAACGATGTAAAGACACAGAAGGTGGGAGTTTTTTCGCTGCAGTGGTAGAGGAGTGAAGAGTAGGCATGTGTGGGAGTGGGCACCCTTTGCCAGTGATGCCTAGAGTGGAAGCACCAAGTAGCCACTGGTGGCAGTTCCAGCCATGGTGGTCCTATTCTGGTGGCAGGACCTCGATAGAATTTGGCTGCCCAACCTCTCTTTGTCTCTGGATGGGTTTTTTTGTTTTGTTTTGTTTTGTTTTTGAGAAAGAGTTTCACTCTGTTGCCTAGGCTGGAGTACAATGGTGCGATCTTGGCTCACTACAACCTCCACCCCCTGGGTTCGAGTGATTCTCCTGCCTCAGCCTCCCAAGTAGGTAGAATTATAGGCCCCCGCCACCACACTCAGCTAATTTTTGTATTTTTAGTAGAGACTGGTTTCACCACGTTGATCAGGCTGGTCTTGAACTCTTGATCTCAGGTGATCTGCCCGCCTTGGCTTCCCAAGTGCTGGGATTACAGGCATGAGCCTCCGCGCCCGGCCTCTGGCTGGGTTTTGATCTTGGTGTTGTGGACTTCCCCTTGATTCTGTGAACTGTCTTACACCATTCCAGCAAATTTCTTCTCTGCAGAAGTTAGCAAGAGTCAGTTTCTGATATCTGGACGAAGAACCTTGACTGGTACAGAGAAATTGCTACAAGGAGATGGTTGCAGATGACAGAACCCTGGAGAAATGGATGAGGGAGGGAATATGAGCTGTCTACCTAGTTACTTAGGACTGAGAGCAGTAAAAATTCCGTTAGTATGTAGGGATAATATGTGCTTAATATTGTATAGTGGCAGAAAAAATTAAAAGATAAATATTTTCCAGATCACTACTTATTAGCAATTATTTGCCCCTGCAAACTATAGGAAAGTCAAAAGAAATTCAAGGACTCGAGAGTGGTGTTCACTTCTTTTCTTGGCTCTAGTCTGCTTCAACAAAAACAGATGACAAGCTCAGCTCCTTAAATTCTCAGATCGTAACACAGATTGACACACAGGCACTTTCTAAGACCGTACTAAAAAGGATCTCATTTATCACAATCATAGGACAGAGGTAACTGAAAGCCAAACTCCAGGAATTACCAAACTACAAAGTCAGTTGAATTTTTAGCCTCACTAGGACCCGTATGTGAAAGAGCATTGATCAGGACCATGTTGCCGCCAAAGAACTGGAATGAGAAAATATGGGGATATCTGAAAAACTCAGGGAACTCTGTACCTCCAAGCCTCACTAAACCTTCATCACCAGCCAAAACAGAGCCTGCGCCTATGTGTAATGAGGCTATTATTGCTTTACATGAAGACGCACCTAAGAGAGTTATCTTGTAAAAGGAAGCCAATTATTTTCCTGTTCTACTCCCCTCACTCCTCATTATCTCCAAACATATAACTAGAACTAGGTACCAGCATGTCCAAGAGGGCCAATTATAAAGTACAACCGGAGAGTTAATGATTAGCAGACACTGGACAAGACGCGCGCGCACACACACACCCACACACACACCCCCCAAGATTTGCTAATTTACAGTAATGTGGAGGAACATACATAAGAATGGATTTTCTGAGGAGGAAAAAAAATTTTTTTGATTCTGGCTGAATTTATCAATGCAGATATACTTTCTAGAAATTCAGATTTAGTAGATTGACTCGAGTAGCTGGAAATGTTTCTAAGTATTTTCTTGGTTGGTTGCCTGAAACCTAGTCACCATGAAGGACAATGCCAAATGAAGTGGAGGCACAAAGTGCTGTCACGTTGAGGAAGGAATTCAGAAACGCTGGAAGACAGAAATACTGGAGGGCATTCATATGTCCTCTTTTTATGTCCCCAAGGTGGCCCAGAAAGCCAGTGAAGAAAATATCTGCATCTTTGAGAATGCTTTAGTGACTGTCTAAGTAGGCCAGGAATGCCTATGGGAGAAGCTGCAGCTGCCGTGGCTTCCCTTATTTTAATGGCAATGGATAGATCCCGGGTCAGCAGAAGCCAAATGGTGGCACTTAACTGCCAGTGGTATGGGGACATGACTTTCATCTTAGGCAGCAAGGCCAGCGTGATGATCAGAAGCTTCAGACCTTCAAAACTCTTTGTTTTTTGTTTTTGGGGTTTTTTTTTTTGGTTGGTTGGTTGGTTTTTGAGACAGGATCTTGCCATGTTGCCCAGGCTAGAGTGCAGTGGCACAGTCATGGCTCACTGCAGCTTCCACCTCTCAGGCTCAAGCAATCCTCTTACCTCAGCCTCCAGAGAGTAGCTGGGACTACAGGCTCAAGCCACCATGCCTGGCTAATTTTCATATTTTTTGGTGGAGACGGGGCTTTGGCCTGTTGCCCAGGCTGTCTCAAGCTCCTGGGCTCAAGCACTCCACCCACCTCAGTCTCCCAAAGTGCTGGGATTACAGGCATGAACCAGCATGCCCAGCCCCTTCAAGGCTTTTTGATCATAGGTCCTCAGTACTAAAACAAGTGATTAGCCGTTAGACATCCTCAGATTCACAGAAATGGCCTCCTGACCTGTGGAATAAGGCCTATATGTAAACAGGGTCATTTGGAAGTACCTGCACTTCCCCTTACCCATCCAAAATCAGTCAAAATCAAAACAACCCTACATCCCCAGGGAAGTCATCACCAGGATCTCGTTAGGCACAAGGTGCAGTTATATTACATTTCCATTAACGATTTAGTTTAGTACAGAAACTGGCTGGATCTTGAAAAATCACATGGGTCCTCAGTGCTCTTGTATCTGCTGTTCCAGATGGGGTCTCCTAATATAGCAGTGGCACCTGGAAGACTGCAATGATCCCTAATGCCTTTGTTCGCTATCCCAGGAATTAGAAAACACCAGGAAAAGGGTTGTTTCCACCTGGAAGAGAAATGCTAGAGCAACACGCCATCTTCCTCCGCATTATCATCTGTCTCTGGACAACAATGAAATTCACAGGACACTGATTGTCTTTTTATCCCATTGGACATCATGCTAGTCTACAATACTGATAACGCCACGATGATAGGATCTGAAGACCTGGAAGCTGCAGGTACCCAAAGTACCTTGATAAAACACATGCCAGAGTATGGGAAGGAGAATGGGAAGGAGAGAGATTCTAAGAAGATGCAAGAGTTGGCCGGGCACTATGGCTCATGCCTATAATCCCAGCACTTTGGGAGGCTGAGGTGGGTGGATCACCTGGGTCAGGAGTTCGAGACCAGCCTGGCCAACATGGTGAAACTCCGTCTCTATTAAAAATACAAAGATTAGCTGGGCGTGGTGGCAGGTGCCTGTAATCCCAGCTACTCAGGAGGCTGAGGCCGGAGAATCACTTGAAACTGGGAGGCGGAGGTTGCAGTGAGCCAAGATCATGCCACTGCACTCCAGCCTGGGCGACAGAGCAAGACTCCATCTCAAAAAAAAAAAAAAAAAAAGACAACGCAGGAGTCTGTCACCTCAGCGACGTTTCTAGAGGTTGGTGGGGGGTCTAATTCCCATCAGAATAGCCCATACAAAATGAAGACTAGGTTGAGCACCTTTTACTCTCATCACTAAGAAAGAGGCACTAGTGGCCAGGTGCAGTGGTTCACGTCCATAATCCTAGCACTTTGGGAGGCCGAGGTGAGTGGATTACCTGGGGTCAGGAGTTTGAGACCAGTCTGACCAACATAGTAAAACCTTGTCTCTACTAGAAATACAAAAAAAATTTAGTCAGGCATGGTGGCACGTGCCTATAACCCCAGCTACTCAGGAGGCTGAGGCAGGGAGAATTGCTTTGACCTGGAAGGCAGAGGTTGTAGCCAAGATCATGCCACTGCACTCCCGCCTGGGCGACAGAGCAAAACTCCATCTCCAAAAAAATAAATTAATTAATTAAATAAAGAGGCACAAGCTTTGCTGCTTTGCTGGCCTTTTTAGACTTTTTTTTTTTTCTTTCCCGAGACAAGGTCTCCCTCTGTCACCCAGTCTGGAGGGCCGTGGTGTGATCTCGGCTCACTGTAGCCTCAACCTCCCAGGCTCAGGCAATTCTCCCACCTCACCTCCCAAATAGCTGGAACCACAGGCATGTGCCACCATGTCTGGCTAATTTTTGTATTTTTTGTAGAGACAGGGTTTCACCATGTTGCCCAGACTGGTCTCGAACTGGGCTCAAGCAATCCTTCTGCCTTGGCCTGCCAAAGAGCTGGGATTACTGGCATGAGTCATGGAGTCCCGCCCTATTTATTTATTTATTTTGGAATTCTCTTGCCCAGACTGGAGTGAAGTGGCACCATCTCGGCTCACTGCAACCCCCACCTCCCAGGCTCAAGCAATTCTCCTGCCTCAGCCTCCCAATTAGCTGGCATTACAGGCACGTGCCACTACTACTCAGCTAATTTTTGTATTTTTAGTAGAGATGGGGTTTCACTTTGTTGACCAGGCTGGTCTCGAACTCCTGACCTGAAATGATCCACTGCCTTGGCCTCCCAAAGTTTTGGGATTGCAGGTGTGAGCCACCGCACCCGGCCCGGCCTTTTAGACTGTCCAGGTAACACATACCACAGTTTGCTGTGCATCTCCAGTCCCTTTACCAAGTGACTTGAAAGGCTTCCCAGTGTTCAGCAGGGGCCAGGTTGCAGCATGTGTGATTTGGCCACTTAACCTTAACAACCCAGTGGATCTAAATGGTGCTTGAATTATCAGTGGCAAACTGGGTTGCAGCATGTAGCTTGTGGCAAGCCTGATTAAGAGAATCACTGTAGAGACCTTTATTGTTCTGCATCAATCCGTGACCTCTTCAGTAAGTGGCTGTTCCCTTTGTAAGAGATACTCTTGGCCTGCTACTGAGCCTTAAAAAAGACAGAATGTTGCCCATGGAACATTGCCCATGGAACAGTGAGATCTTGAGTTATCCATCGTGAATTTGGTAATGTCTGAGCCACAGTGCCATAAAGTTGGGTGTGGTTAGCAGCTTACTAGAAAGTAGTGAGAACAGGTTCAAGTGGGTCCTGGAGGCACAATAAAAGAGAATTTGTTCACACATCTAGTACACCAACTCCTGACACATTGCTGCCCCTTCCTCAGCCCACATCTGTGGTCTCATGTGGAGCACCCTACCAGCCGTATCTACTAACAACCTCTAAAAGGACATGAGAGAAAGGACATCCTCTCAGTAGGCAGAACATATAGCATATCTCACTGTCCATTTTGTCTTGAAGAATTGATAACTTGAGGTAAGAGTTTACAATGAGTGTCTGGCAACGTCTGGTGTTTTGGTTGTATAACAAGGCACTTGGAACAAGATTGCAGAATAGTTTTAGGGAAGAAGTACTTTTAATGACCTGTTGGTCAGAAATGATGTTGTCGTTTCAGAGCAAGACATTTGGGGAAGGAGAAAGTGAAATGAGCCAGGCACAGTGGCTCACACCTGCAATCCTAGCACTTTGGGAGGCCGAGATGGGCAGACGACCTGAGGTTAGGAGATAGAGACCAGCCTGGCCAACATGGTGAAACCCCATTGCTACTAAAAATGCAAAAATTAGCCGGATGTGATGGCTCTCGCCTATAATCCCAGCTACTTGGAGGTTGAGGCAGGAGAATCACTTGAACCTGAGATGTGGAGGTTACAGTGAGCCAAGATCATTCTACTGCACTCCAGCCTGGGCAACAGAGTGACTCTGTCTCCAAAAACAAAAAGAAAAGAAAAGAAAAATGAAATGACCCAGTAGAATGAACCCAGTTAATCAGATGAACAGATGGTTACCTACTCTGCCATTCAACTTCCTTCCCAAACTACCCTAATGTTTGTCCAATGGGATGAAGCAAAATAGAAGCTCTGCATTAACACAACTACAGGGAAATTCCTGCTACTGAGTCCATTTTATCTGTGTTTCCTTTCTTGGTATGCTAAATACTTTTATATTTCTACTTTAAAAAGAAAAGAATTGTAGGCTGGGGGCAGTGGCTCACACCTGTAATCCCAGCACTTTGGGAGGCCAAGGTGGTTGGATCACCTGAGGTCAGGAATTCAAGACCAGCCTGACCAACATGGTGAAACCCTGTCTCTTCTAAAAATACAAAAATTAGCTGGGCGTGGTGGCGTGCACATGTAATCCCAGCTACTTGAGAGGCTGAGGCAGGAGAATCAATTGAATCCGGGGATGGAGGTTGCAATGAGCCGAGATTATGCCACTGCACTCCAGCCTGGGCAACAGAGCAAGACTCCATCTCCAAAAAAAAAAAAAAAAAAAAAAGACTACATTCCTTTGCTTCTTCTACTTTTTGAAGAGTTTACATCATAAGGCAAGTAAGGAATCCCTCATATGATTTGCTTTAAGTTGAATTACACTCATATCTCAAGATCCCTTTTTGAAATTATTGCTTCTCTACAGAGAGAGAAACAGGAAATAGAGGAAATAGAGTTGAATATTTGAAAGGCAGGACATCCTCAGGGGGTAGGCCTCAGTAAAGTCAGCAATGGACAGATGTGACTATGCTCTTGGGGATATATCATGCTAAGCAGATTCATAAGAAATGGATGTTTCCAGAGTGCCCACTTACGGTTAGAAATGTAAGTACATAGAGGACTGAAATGTTCAAATCGGCTGATTTGCCAGCCTCAGAGATAAGCTAAAATATAACCAGAAGATCGTGGTGAACCAGGGAAAAGAACAAAGGGAATCAGCACGGTATTAAGCTTGATCATCGGATGCATCCATCTTCCCTATGGGAATATACCTGCCAATGGACCTGAAATATCTGGGTCTGCTGGTCAGGGATGCCCATCCCCCAGAGAGGCATTTGCTTCAGGTCCACTGCCAAAGTCAGGCTCCCTGAGCACGCCTTTCCCAGGCTTCCGTCTGATCGTCTGCATTATTTTCATACACATCTGCTTTTAGGGTACAGGTCTGGCACAGTGGCTCAAACCTACAATCTTTGCACTTTGGGAGGCCAAGGCAGGAGGATCACTTAAGCCCAGGAGTTCAAGACCAGCATGGGCAACATAGTGAGACCTCATGTCTACAAAATAAAAAATAAAAAAGATTAGCTGGGAGTGGTGGTGTGTGCCTGTAGTCCCAGCTACTCGGGAGGCTGAGGCATAAGAATCACTTGAATCTGGGAGGTGGACGTTGCAGTGAGACAAGATTGTGCCACTGGACTGCAGCCTGGGTGACAGAGCAACACCCTGCCTCAAAAAAACACAACAACAACAACAAAGCAAAAAAGAGGGAGTACAACATAGTAGATGAGGGCAGAGCCTGAGATATGTTAATACTGTCCTCTGAAAGTGTGACAACACCCACACACTCTGTCCCTGGTATTCCCCAATGCCTGGGACTCCCATTGTGAATAGTTACCTCCCCCATTGGCTTCTCTCATTGACAGTTACTGTGTTAATTGAAGTTGTGAATTACTTTGCCCTTACACACACCCACCATTATATTCAGTTGTACTGCTAGTTCCATCTCTTTATTACAAAACCAGCTCCTTTTCTAGAGTTTCATGTTGCACGCATTTCTGTTTCCCCTTAGCGGTGTCCCCTTATCACCACCACTAAAGGAAACTCCACATCTTTATCCTGTGACAGCCTCCTCCTTGCTCTATGATCTGGGGCTCTTACGCTGCCTGCTGTCAACTCCTTGCAGTCACGTCCACCAGTTCCCGCTACCTGTGGAACCCAGGCTTCTTGCATGAGTCTGGAGTGGAGCTCAAGAATCTGCCTTGTAGAAAGCTCCCCAGGGGCTGCTGGTGCAAGCTGAAGGGAAGCCTGCTGTGAATCACCTCCTTCAGTTCCCCAGCGAGCTTCCTAGAAGAGTGACATTGGCCAGACCCATCTGCTACCTCATCTGTTGCCACATCACAAACCTGCGGCTTAGCTACTTGCAATCTGGTGAGAAACAGAAGATAACAGAGCTTGGAGAAAGGCAGACCGAGACTGGAATCCTGCTTGTACCATTTATTCTTTTTGTTGTTGTTGTTGTTGTTGTTGTTGTTGTTGAGATGAAGTCTTGCTCTGTTGCCCAAGCTAGAGTGCAATGGCATGATCTCGGCTCACTGCAACCTCCGCCTCTCGGGTTCAAGTGATTCTCCTGGCTCAGCCTCCCAAGTAGCTGGGATTACAGGCACCTGCCACCACACCCAGCTAATTTTTGTATTTTTTGTAGAGACGGGTTTTCACCATGTTGGCCAGGCTAGTGTCGAACTCCTGACCTCCAGTGATCCACTCGCCTTGGCCTCCCAAATGCTGGGATTACAGGCGTGAGCCACCATGCCTGGCTGCTTCTACCATTCATTGTGTGACTCTGGGAATGGCTCTTTTAAAAATGCGTTTCCTAATTCTAATCTAGTTCCCAGGGTTGTTGTGAGGCTTAGAGGGAGAAAGATGCTTCCTTCAATGAGTATGTGTTGAGCCCCTCCTACGCGCCAGGCATTGGGTACTGAGCTAGGTGTGGTGCCTAACACCGAGCAGGAGCTTGGCAAATACTCATTCCTTGCTTCTTCCGTCTCCTTCTCATTGCCCTGAAACCTGAAGGTCACCACTGGAGTTCTCCCCTCTCTTGGCTGGCCTTGTATCTCGTCCAGCTGCCTCCTGCCACGCTTACATTCCTGAGAGGTGACACAGGGCACATTGCTGATGAATTCCTTGTCTTGATTCCTGATCAAGGCATCTCTGTCTCCAGTCTCTGGATGGGAAACCCAGTATGCCAAGCTAGGCAATGTGGAAACCAGTATAGACCCATTTCCCCCTTACCAATGCAGTTGAGAGCCAGAAGAATCTTCCTCACTGAATAGAGGCCAAAGTCCTTAGGTACTCAAGGCCTTTTGTGACTGTGCCAAAGCCCGCCTTTCTTACTGCATGTCTCCCCGTATCCCTTCAGTTAGCATATGTTCCTCTCAAATGTGCCGTTTGCTTTTCTTTATACATAGCTGTGACTTCCCAACACCTGCCTTTGCTCAAGTTACGTTCTCTCTCCATGTCTGGCTCCTTCCCTAACTCCCTCCCAGTCCACCCAGGTGGAGCCTCTCTCCTAGGCTTCTGCCAGGACTCCATTTTTCTCTCTCTCTGAGACGTCTCTCTATCCTGACTTGTCTTCTCGACTGGACCATGAGTTTTCTGGATGGCAGGGACTTTTTACTCTCTCCCCACCGTGTCTTGCATGTAGTAGGCTCTCAATAAACGCATGTGCCATAATTTAGAACATGAGTGAGTCCTAACCTACCAGACATCAGATACAGACTCAAACTTCAACTCGACTTTGTCTGCCACCTGCATGTTGGCGTGTAGACGTCTGAGCTTCTCTATCACGTTCACTGAGGAGAGTTAATGAACATCCTCTTCCTTGGGCCATCGTCATGAGACTGAAGTCAGCTGTCATCCTTGAGCCAGAAAAGTGGGGGTTGGGCTAGAGATTTGGAAGCTGAGGATTGGGGCTGAGTATCAAAGAGGAGTCCTGTAGCCAAGAAGAGTCCAGAAAAGGGAAAGCGGGCATGGCCAGGGATCCTTAACTGCAGAGCTGCCGAACCCTGAGGGGGCTCGGGTGAACGTAAAAAGCAGCATGCTTTATTGGGAAAGCGGTGATTTCAGGGTCCAAAGCCCATATAAGGCAGTGGCTCTACAAGGCCTGGAGGGCAGGGTTTGGCTTAGGTGGGCGAGGGTGACTTCCCCAGAGAGGTTCCATCTGGCCCTATGGAAGAGCTCGGGCTCTTCCCACACCAGTAACAATTTTCAGGTCTTAGGGGTTCAGCATCTCACATGTTCTTTTTGTATTCTTATCTATTCGCCAGGTTTACAATTTCCTGGAGGCATTTTTCTTTTTACATATTTAGTTTTTTGAGACAGGGTTTTACTCTGTTGCCCAGGTTGAAGTACGGTGGCGCAACCATGAGTCACTGCAGCCTCAACCTCCCAGGCTCAAGTGATTCCCCTAACCTCAGTCTCCCCAATAGCTGGGACTATAGGCATGTGATACCACGCTTGGTTAATCTTTTATTTTTTATTTTTTGCAGAGACAGGGTCTTACTGTGTTTCCAGGGCTGGTCACGAACTCCTGGGCTCACGCAATCCTCCTGTCTCGGTTTCCCAAAGTGCTGGGATTACAGGTGTGAGCCACCACGTCTGGCCCTGGAGGCATTTTTCTCCCTGTCCTTTCATTTTGTTTAAACCATTCTTTGATTGGGCTGGCCAGTTTCTGGGCAAGCCTATTTCTTGGCTGTGGTGAGATGCAGGTTTCCTCAGCTATGGCGAGGAGAGCCACATCTGACTTTTTGAGATCACCGGTGTGACCAGCTATTCATTTCCTATCTCTCCTTTTCTCTCGCGTGTCATGTAGATCAGCAGGAAGAAGAGATGGAAGCAACGCCATGGACTTTCGTGTTCTTCAGAGTGTGGGTGGGCTTGGGCCTTGCAGTGAGAACAAGTATCACCCAGGATGGAGATGGGAGATAATGGGTGGGCGACAGGTGCCTCCTACTGCTGGCAGCAAGGAGAGAGTGAAGAAGCAGAATTTCCCTGGTCTAGACTAGAGTCTGGGTCATGGGCATGGCAGTGCTTGAGCTTTTGACCAGAAGCAAGTGGACATGGATTTGAGCTTCGGGTAAGAAAGGAGACTTCTCTCCAGGGGCCATAGGGGCTGGCAGCTGAAGAAGGTGACTTGGCCCCTGTCTAGAGGGTGAATATAGGGTCAACCCAAGGCCATGAACTAGATGGAGCTGGGAGAGCCTGCTTGGTACTTTCAAATCTCAACATGTCAACCACAAATACCTCAAACACTGCTCACACCGTCATAAAATCTAGTTGCGAAATTTGTCCTGCGGCAGCCTTCTCCATCCCAGGCGCCCAGGCCCCATCTCCTGGCAGCAGGCAGCTCTCCCCATCCCCCGTCATGTCCCTCCTACAGCCCAAGGCAACAAGGCAACTCCCAGCAACCTTGGTGAACGAAGCACATCCTGCTGCCTGGGCTCCTGAGCTGTTTGCCGTGCTGTGGAGATGCAGCCTTCAGCCTTGGATACCCACCCACTCCTCTACTTGGGCGTTGTTTTCACAGGCTGCTCTTCCCTGTAGCTTCAGAGAAGTAGGTCAAGTAGGTTAACTTGCTTTGAGGGAGAAGTGCCAGGGGTTCAAGTCACCTAGCCTGGAGGCAGGAATCCTGGGTTCTATTTCTGACTTCACAGCTAATCCTCCGTGTGACAATCGTTAGGGGCCCATTCTCCCCTCTGGGTCTCCCTGGGCCCTTCTCTAGGTCCCACAATTTTTTTTTTTTTTTTTTTTTCCTGAAACTGTATTCCCTGGACTGTCATCTTCTTCCCTCTTCCCTCCCTCTGGGAGTTGCTCTAAAGCCGTTGGCTGCTCAAGGCTGGCGCCCTGGGCAAGAGGGGCTGCAGTTGTTGTAGTTGATGAGGAGGAGATAAGAGGTTTTTGTGTAGACACAGTTGAGCTGATGGGGCCGTGTGAGGCTGGAGTGTCAGGAAGCCAGACTCCTATAACTACAGGACAGGCCCTGGTGATGTGATCACGAGGATGTGACGGGCATGCTGAAGCCCGGAATGCGAATGAGAGTTCCTGGGTTTTATGCAATGGATGTAGATTCCCTCCCACTTCTAAGCCTCCCTTTCTGTGTCACGCAGGGAAATTCAGTCTCTGGTTCATATGGAAACTTGGGACCTCACTGTGCTGCTTGCTCTTGGCAGAGGATATCATTTGAGCTGTCACAGCAGAGGACCACGTTTACCAGGGTGCACTTTGGCCAAAGAATAATAACCTTTCTAAGGTTTAGTTCCTCTGGCCTGACCAAACCAGTCCCAGGAGGCCCCTGGGTTCCAGTCAAAGTCACGAGGGAGGCCCACCATGGATAAGGCCTGGGGGAGCAGGGTGGAAATTAAGTGTCCAGGTGTGGTATGGATAGCCTGCAGCCCTCTCCAATCCCTACCCTCCAAACCCAGTGATGGGGGACATGAAACAGGTGAGGCAGAGGAGCAAATGCGGGTCAAGGGCGGGAAGGGGCATGAGGCTTTAGACTGCCAGGAACTCCGAACTGTACTTGACTTACAGCGCAGTTGTGATGGGCACATCAGTGTGTGCCACAAGACAGCATGGTGTGCTGGAAAGAAAATGGATTTTGGACGGAGCGTCCTGGGTTTGAATCTCTGCTTGCCCATGTACTAGAGAGTTGTCTAACCTCTCTGGGCTTCACTTTCCCAGATGTAAAATGGGAATGATAGTACTTACCTTGCACAGGTGCTGAGAGAATTCCATGAGACAGACAACCTGTGTAAAGTGCCTGGCATAGACCTACCATATTAGGACACTCAGTAAATGTGATGTCCTTTCTACTTGCCTGCCTGTCATACCCATCACCATGTTTTGGATTTCTGCAGCTAAAGTTAAGACCCTTTTTAAGATAGGAATCCCAATTCTCACTTTGCCTCCTTTTCATAGTTCACCTAAATGGCTGACTTTTGTTCAGTGCCTCTTCATGGGCGCACTACTCTGGAGAGCGGGACCCTAGAGTTTCGCCCTTCGGGTTTTTTTTTTTTGTTTTTTGTTTTTGGTTTGTTTGTTTTTGAGACAGAGTCTCGCTCTGTCACCCAGGCTGGATTGCAATGGTGTGATCATGGTTCACTGCAACCTCCGCCTCCCAGTTTCAAGCGATTCTCCTGCCTCAGCCTCCCGAGTAGCTGGGACTATGGGCGCCCGCCACCACACCCAGCTAATTTTTGTATTTTTAGTAGAGAAGGGGTTTCATCATATTAGCCAAGCTGGTCTTGAACTCCTGACCTTGTGATCCACCCACGTCGGCCTCCCAAAGTGCTGGGATTACAGGCGTGAGCCACCGTGCCTGGCCAGCCCTTCTGTTTTAGACTGTGAGCCCGAAGACTGTGCTCTTTCCCAGGCTCAGTTTCCTCATATACATAAAGCCACCATCGTCAACTTCTACAGCACTATTTCCTGCAAATATTTTGTCTAAACACCTTGACTGCACCTCAGAGAAGCTGGGTATGGGCCGGATTCCTTTGCCACTGAATACGTACAGCCCAGAAAACAATGTTGGCTGCTGAGCCCCGGGGGGAGAACAGAGAATCAGAGCCTCTTTTCATGGTTCTCACAGGCCATATGACACACAGATGGGAGAAGCTGGCATCTGCAGGGCCAAAGGCCTCTGGCCAAGGCACCCATACCAAAGGGGACAGACTGGCCAAAGTGGCCTTATCCCTGTCTCCTTAGGAGCCACATTCTAGTGGGATCTGTTTGGTGGCACAGGTTGGGAGCATGGATGTGGAGGCCTGCTCCAGGCCTGGTTCAGTCATGAGGATCCGGGAGCACCCTCCAATGGCTGCTCCCGGATCCTCCAACTACAGTTGCCAGATAAAACACAGGTGGAATCTGAGTTTCAGAAAACAAACAAAAAATGTTTTCAGTATGTCTCACATACTGCCTGGGGCATACATTAGAAATCAGTCCTTATATATTTGAAATTCAAATTACATTGGGCATCTTGTATTTTTATTTTTTTGAGACAGAGTCTTACACTGTTGCCCCAGCTGGAGTGCAGTGGCGCGATCTTGGCTCACTGCAACCTCTGCCTCCTGGGTTCAAGTGATTCTCCTACCTCAGCCTCCTGAGTAGCTGGGATTACAGGCACCTGCCATCATGCCTGGTTAATTTTGTATTTTTAGTAGAGACGCGGTTTTGCCATGTTGGCTAAGCTCATCCGCCAACCCTAGAGCTGACAGGAAGGCTTTTGGGTTGGGCGGTTTTACAGGGAAAATTTTCTCTAACAGCATTTTTCCTTTACTCTCACATCACAACAATCAACGCAGAAGAGTTGTGACCAAATGTGTGGGGGGTTTCTCCACACACGAAGCAGCTGGGTGTCCTCTAATGCCGTTCTGACACTGAAAGATACTGTCAGATCCCACAGTTGAGGGCTCCGTCCCCAAGACTGTTCCCCCTAACACCAGTTGTAAGTCCACACCTCCAGAACTTCTGACAAACTGGCTTCAAGTTGGGGTTCCCGTGATCCCCTCTTCGGGTTCAATTAATTTGCTGAAGGGGTTCGGAGGGACTGAAATTTGCAAAGGTCAGAGATGGTAGAGGAAAGAGTATGGTAAGTGTGGTGTGCAAGCCCATCTGGTGGGAGCACAGTTGAGGAGGGAACGGGAGGTGGAAGCCAGGTAGGAAAGGAAGTCTGGGGCCCTGTTGGGAGGACCTTGAGTGCTGTGCTGTTATGATAGACAGTTTTCCTCCACGATTCCTGGCTCATAACTCCCATAGACCTTGTTACAGTCTTTTGTTGTAATATTGAGTGTGTTAGGCCACAGGAAACAAAATCTCTCCTTCTCCTGCCCTCCCTTCAACTGCCCCAAGGCAGGACTCTGATCTTTCCTGGACTTTCCAATGGTCGTTCTTAAGATAATTCCCGGCCGGGCGCGGTGGCTCACGTCTGTAATCCCAGCACTTTGGGAGGCCGAGGCGGGCGGATCACAAGGTCAGGAGATCGAGACCACGGTGAAACCCCGTCTCTACTAAAAATACAAAAAATTAGCCGGGCGCGGTGGCGGGCGCCTGTAGTCCCAGCTACTCAGGAGGCTGAGGCGGGAGAATGGCGTAAACCCAGGAGGCGGAGCTTGCAGTGAGCTGAGATCGTGCCACTGCACTCCAGCCTGGGCGACAGAGCGAGACTCCGTCTCAAAAAAAAAAAAAAAAAAAAAAAGATAATTCCCAGAGAGGTTCCCACCCTATACCCTGGGGGAAGGAATGTTGACGTTATGAAGCTTTCATAATAACCCAAGAGGACAGGGTTCAGGGAGCTTTTGGATACCTGAACATATCGAGGTTCCTGGACGGTGGCGCCTGGGGGAGGGCCTGGAAGCCCTGTGCCCCTCCCCCCACACCTGAATGGTTGTTTTTTCTCTTTCCCTTCACGAAACTCTTCCCTGCTCCTTATATGAGCCTCCATAGTCATTATAAGATTTTATGATAATTTTGACATGTCTCCCCGCTCCTAAGTACCTTCTACAGTGTCTAGCACATCATAGGGAGTGATCGGTAAATGACTGATAGAAAGAACAAATTAAACCATCAGCCTTATAAGTCATCTAAACAGAGATCTATACTTCTCATGCAGAATTGACCATGTTTTTTTCTTGCCCAGTTATTTTTCTTTTTTTCTTTTCTTTTTTTTTTTGAGTCGGTGTCTCGCTTTGTCACCCAGGCTGGAGTGCAGAGGCACAATCTCAGCTCACTGAAATCTCTGCCTCCCAGGCTCAAGGGTTTCCCCTGCCTCAGGTTCCCAAGCTGCTGGGACTACAGGCATGCACCACCATGCCCGACTAATTTTTGTATTTTTAGTAGAGATAGGGTTTCACCATGTTGGCCAGGCTGGTCTTGAACTCCTGATCGCAGGTGATCCTGCCTTGACCTCCCAAAGTGCTCAGATTACAGGTGTGAGCCACCACGTCTGGCCTCAAGTAATGTTTTTATCAGTATTCATCTGGAATTCCTTGCTAGACCTTTCATTCTTTGAAGACAGACACTGCATTTCCTTCTGTACTGCAGACACCAATGTTTCATGAGTATATTTTGTGTTGAGCAGAATTGTGGGAAGGGAGTGTCTCTGGGTGATCATATCAAGTTAGAGCCGAGATTATTCTTCCTACTCCGGTTCAAGTCTGACTCTCAGTCAACCTCAAAGCCACCTGGCCTGGTCCTGGAACTGAAGAACAGAGACAGAGCTTATTTGTGAGATGCAGTGAGTGTGTGCCCAGGGGCGGGGGTCTAGACTAAATGTGTGTTCCAGGAACCATCCCAGGGTTTCCCTTGGGGCTGGCATGCTGCTAAGAGAGTCAAAGAGGTCAAGGAACAAGAAGAAAACCTGGAAGCAGCAAGAGAGTGGGGCACGGGCAGGAGGCGGAGGCCCAGACCAGAGAAAAATAGGAAACATAAGTTTTGAGGGCAACAGACTGAGCACTGTTTCAAGAGTCTAGCAACCTGGATTCTTTCTCTGGCTCTGTCCCTGCCTTGAGCCATGAAGGAAGGAAAAAAATATTCATGAGTGCCCACTGTATCATTTCATGTAGATTTTATTCCAGTTTCCCAACAGTCCTGCAGGAAGCTGGGGTTGAGAGAGTAGATCACTGGCCTACAGACACACAGCCCAGCATAACAACATAAATTAACCTCTCAACATTAAAAGAAGTAAAATGAAGTTAAGTTCAGTTCTTAAATATCTTTAAGTTCCTTTCTTCTCTAACTTCTACTAGTATAATATTTCTACCAGTAGAAAAAACAAAACCAAACCCAAACAACTCTCAACCATGGGGCAAGAAGAACTAAGAAATCGATGTTGAAAGGCCAGGAGGGTCAGGAGAAGTGTCTCAGGCCTGTAATCCCAGCACTTTGGGAGGACGAGGCGGGCGGATCACTTGAGGTCAGGAGTTCCAGACCAGCCTGACCAACATGTTGAAATCCCTTCTCTACCAAAAAATACAAAAATTAACTGGGCGTGGTGGCATGCACCTGTAGTCCCAGCTACTCTGGAGGCTGAGGTGGAAGAATCGCTTGAACCCGGGAGGCGGAGGTTGCAGGGAGCCGAGATCGCTCCACTGTACTCCACCCTGGGCGAGAGTGAGACTCTAGGTCGAAAAAAAAAAAAAAAAGACAGGGGAACGTGTTCAATGTAGAGAAGGCCGGATGAGAAGCCCAGGAAAGTCCTGAGCTAGCTTAGGAGAGATCTTCAGGTGTGGGGCGTAAGCATGAGCCCCTGCCTCTCTGTGCCTCTTCCTCACAGGGTCACGGCAGGTGCAGAGCTGGAATTCAAGTCGGCCCTGGGGCTCAGCTAGAGAGGATCCTGGCGGCAAAGCTTGCGAATTACACATATAAATCGGGGAGAGGAAAAGCAAGCGGACTTCCTGCAGCCCTTGGGGGTTGGGAGTGGGGTGCGTTTCCTGCGTCCCTGACCCAGGAAGGACGCTGTTTGGTGGTAGCAAGCACCTAGCCAGAGTGGCTGGGCACCTAGCAAGAGAGTAGCTCGTAGGGCGCAGCTGAGGGCTGGAGGGCTTCATCAGAGAATGGCGCTCAGCTAAGGTAGCCAGGAGAGGGTGGAGGTTATCCCCCAATTCCCATCCTTGCACCCCCGGCTTAGCCCACGCAGCCTGGACAGAACTGGAGGAGGGGTGCACCTGCAGCTCCCAGCGCCCCGGCTGACCTCGAGGACCCCAGGTTAGGGAGAGCTTCCGAGCGCTCCGACAGGAGCAGGGAGTTGGGATGCGTAGCTCCGCAGGTGCACGCCGCAGCCCTTAGGGCGACAGCCTCGGAAAACGCGCATCTCAGGCTGTGGGTTTCTCGGGGGCGGGGCGCAGGGGCGGGGCGGGGCGAGGGGCTCGCAGCGGCAGCGGGTTGGCCGAGCCGGGAGGGAGGGGAATGACATTAGCATAGCCCCCGCCCCCTGCGCGCAGCCGGGCCCAGCAACCCGAGCGGAGGCGGCCGCGGCCAGCCCGGCGCTGAATGGGCTGGCTGTGCCCGGCTCCGTCCCGCCCGCGGCCGGCCCCCGCGTCTGCTCCCTCCCCTCCCGGGCTCCTGTCGGCCGCCGCCAGCCCCCGCCCCGACTGTGAATGAAAGGCGGGCGCCGCAGAGGGCTGGCTGGGAACGCCGCTGCGACGCCGGCCTCCCGGGAGGCGCGCGCCCCGCCGAGATGTACGGTAAGGAGGGCTCCGCGCCCGGGCCCGAGCCCGCGGGGGCGACTCCGCAAACTTCCCGGGCGCGAACCATTGTCCCCCTGCGCGGCCCCGGCGCGGGGCCAGGCCGCCGACCCGGTGCCCGGCGGGGCTGTTGCGGTTGCTCTCTGCGCGCGCGTCTGCGCTGCGAGGACAAAGATGCCTCGGGCCGGGGACCCTGGGGTCTTCTCCAGGCCCGGCGCGTGTTGGTGCTGGGCGGTGGTCCTTCGGGGGGCGGAGGCTCAGGGGAAAGCGGGTCTCCCGAGCCGAGCAGACCGGGAGTGCTGGAGGAGGTGGTCGTGTGGCAGCATTTGCGAAATTAACAAAAGCGGTTTGTGCCTGGTAGTTTTCTGCGGGAAGCCGGTCCAGGGCTGAGGGAGACGCCCGCGGCCGGTCGTCTGCGCGGCTCAGAGAAGGCGGGAGGCGGCGCCGAGGCCCGGGAAGCAGTCAGTGGCCGAGTCTCGTCTCGCCGGCCTGAATGGACTCGGCCTCTGCCTGCCCCTGCCGCCCTGCGGGATCCAGGTTCCCCAACTTCCAGATTTGTCCTCCGCAGTGATGAAGGGAGGAGACGCTGCTGAGAGTGCAGCACAGCCCTGACCTCTCCCCGCCTCCACCGCCATCCCCTCAACTGCCGTGCAACAGTTAGCCAGACCCTCACGATGCACGGCTCTGCTTGATCATTTGCCAGGAATCCTTCTGGTTTTGCAGGCAGTGTGGGTGAAGAAGAGAGAGCGCGTTGGGTCCCACAGTGCAGCTCTGATGAATGGAGCACTGGAGACCTAGACCAGTCTCAGAATGGACTGCATTCCCGAACCTGCAGCCCATCAAGGGCTGTGCGTGTGTGTGTGATCCCAGTAGACGTAAGTCCATGAAAACCCAGGTCTCTGGCAGCTCTTCTAGGGCCAGCAAAAGAATTGAAGCTGTGCTCACCTCCCACCCCCACTGCAAGGTATGGGCTCAGGCTGCACTTGAGGGGTCAGTGTTTGGAGAAGATTGCTTTCCCAATTTAACCCATCATTGAGGCTGCTCGGCTGCTCAGCTGCCTCGCTCCTGGAACAGACTGTGAGTCACAAAGTTTGTTAGAGGCAGAGGAAACTGAGAGCCTGGTGGAAAGGCTCAGCAATTGGTGGGCCCCCCTACTGAGAGAGAGAGAGAGAGAGAGAGAGAGAGAGAGAGAGAGAGAGAGAGAAAGAGACTGACTCAACTTTTTCATCAGTCTCCTTCCCTGCCCAGTTGCTCAAAAATACATTTGCATTTCTGATCCAGGGTGAGACATCAGCAGGTCCCCTCAGCAAGTACCATTTCTCTTGGACCAAGTGGGGGGAGGGGGAGGTTGGCCTGAGAGGCTGTGCTGCTGACCACTGGGGACTCTGGGGAAAGGTAACAAGGCGGTTGTGCTTTATAAGCCAGAGGTTGTGAGCTATATATATATATAGATATAGATATATAGATATATTTTTTTTTACTCTCTCTGTTTTACCCCTATTCTTTTCTGCAGAGGGAGCAGCCTGAAGCTGCAGATCATTTGACAAAAGCATGTGACTGCAGGGGCACCTGCAGTGGGGAAGGAGTTAGGACAGGCTCATCAGAATGGGTCAGAATTAGGAACTGGGTTCTGCTGGACTGCCTCATTGTACTTAGCCCCAGATAATTTGAGATATCTGAAGGTGGGGGTCCCAGGCTGCCTCTGTTGTATGAAGCAAGACAAGGAAGAGCTGGATAGTCAGAAAGGTGAACTGGGGAGCCAATGCATCTGGGTGCTATTTTCAGACACATCACAGATTTTCATTTTTCTTTTATATTTTTATTTCCCCAGATGCAAACAGAGATGGTATTTACCCTGAATGATTCATAGAAAGATTGTAATGGAGGAATCCTCTGGGCAGTTGCCTGCAGCAAAGGAAAGTCACACCAAGCTTGGGTGGGAAATTATTACTGAGTTGCTGGGTGCAGAGTCTGATCTTAGGAGGTGTGGGAGGGAGCCCACTCCCCCGGTGAGGACTCAGCTGCCTGGATTTTAACATATTCCTGACTTTCATGAAAAGAAAGGGTTTGTGTGATATTTAAAGTCATTTTCTCACCAGAAATCAATAGTGATGAAAAAAAGTGAGTAAGGAGGTCGAGGGGGAGCATGGAATTACGGACTTCTTATAATTGCTATTTTCTTCTTGTTTTACAAGTTATTTTTCCAGAGTGACACAGATGGAACAGGGCAGAATGAAAACAGGGGCCTCCTGGCACTGTGCTTCTCCCCCTCCCACCTCCTAGCCTCCCCCATGTGTCCTATAAAGGCTCATTAGAAAACTACCACCAGGGGTTTTATTAACTGATGGGCAGAGAGGCCCCCCGTGGAGCCAAAAGTCACCTAAGAGCTTTAGGTAAAGGTGTCCCTTGTCCACCCACCTTGGTGACTTGTGCCACTATAAATTTGTCTTCCCATCTTTCCAGCTCTGGAGGATCTCCCATCCTTCCTCCTCCTCACCCTGCCTCTGCCCTCCACAGCTCAGCCTTCTTCATTCTGCTTATGGGAGACTGGGAGCCCCATGTCTTTGCTGAAGGACACAGTGCTATCCAGGATAGAAGGAATCCTTGTTCTGGGGTCATCCCATCTTAATCCAGGAGCCCTTTGATGGCTGGGTGACTTTAGGCAAGTGGGATTGTCATTCAGAATTAAATCCCTGTATACAAACGTGAAATGCATGTCTGTCTACCTTCCAGGTCCGTTGTGAGCACCACAAGAGGTTCCGAGCTCCTGAAACTGGTTGCTCAAGAGCCTGTCCCCTTTGGGCCCCCTTGGACCTGTTCCCTCCTCTCTTCTCTGCCAACTCGGGCACAGGCCTGTTTGTATCACCTGCCACCCCCGCTTACACTCGCACATCACCTCGACTGTGCCAGTGCCAGGCCGCTGAGCCACTTCTCTTTCTCAGACTCACCCCAGCTGTCTCCTCACCACTCAGTCATCCCTAAACCCATTGCTTTCTGGAAATGGCTCTCCAAAAGGACACAGTGACTGCCCACAGTTTTGTGTGGGAATCCTATGAAGGCAGATTGACAAGGGACATGAAAAAATGAAAGCATTTTTACTGGGGTGGGAAGATCATTAGCAAATTCTCTGCAAAAATGGATTCCCATGAGTTTTCCTTTTGTTAGTATTATACAGCTAAGGCTGGGCGCAGTGGCTCACGCCCGTTATCCCAGCACTTTGGAAGGCTGAGGTGGGCAGATCACCTGAGGTCAGGAGGTCAAGACCAGTCTGGCCAACATGGCGAAACCACGTCTCTACCAAAAGTACAGAAATTAGCCGGGCATGGTGGCAGGCACCTATAATCCCAGCTACTCAGGAGGCTGAGGCAGGAGAATCCCTTGAACCCGGGAGGCGGAGGTTGCAGTGAGCTGAGATTAGCGCCATTGCACTCCAGCCTGGGAGACAAGAGCGAGACTCTGTCTCAAAAAAAAAAAAAAAAATTATGCAGCTAAGAGTTTCCCTGTTGCTCTCATGTGGGCTGGAGAATCCCATTTCCCCACTGAGGTGAGACAGAGCTCTGAGAAATGCCACCCTCTGAATTAGGGCAGCCAGCTAGGAGGGACATTTGGAAAGGATTTCCCCAACCACAGTCTGCGCACCCCGATCCCACTAACACCAAAGCTGCCCTAATTCTTCCTCACCGCTGAGTGCTGCCTCATCCTCAGCAAATGCCTCTCGTCCCGCTTAGTGGTTGAGAATGCTGACTGTAAGGAAATAGCAACAGCAAACAACTTTTTGAAAATGTGCTTGGGCTGGGCACAGTGGATCAGGCCTGTAATCCCAGCACTTTGGGAGGCCAGGGTGGGTGGATCACCTGAGGTCAGGAATTTGAGACCAGCCTGGCCAACATGGTGAAACCCCATCCCTACTAAAAACACAAAGTTAGTCAGGCATGGTGGCACACACCTGTAATTCCAGCTACTGGGGAGGCTGAGGCAGGAAAATTGCTTGAACCTGGGAGGCGGAGGTTGCAGTGAGCAGAGATAGCATCACTGCCCTCCAGCCTGGTCAACAGAGCAAGACTCCATATCAAAACAAAACAAAACAAAACAAAACAAAAAACCACACCAAAAATGTGCTTGACGGAATCCTGTTTGGTGAGTGAGACTGATGCCAGAAGGGTGGAGAAACTACAGGGCAAGGCAGGCTCCCCCTGAGGGGCAAAGTCTTACCTCTGCAGAAATCTCCATGGATGCCCTGCTCCTCCTCACGGGCGATCCCACAGCACATGTGCGCATGTGCACACACATGCATCAGCCTCCTCCCCCAGATCCTGAGGTTTCTGCAGCCCCAAGATGCCAGGTATGGTCTGTGCATGTGGGAGCTGTGTGCCCTTCCCCCTCCTACCCACCACTCCAACTCTTTTATTCCCCGTGAGAAGGGGGCCAGGTGAGCCTGTTTTCTCTCTTGCTGCTCACAGTTCAGTGAATACAAGTGGTCACAGTTTTTTCTTGTACATAAATAAAAATAAAAAAGGTAATATTATATTACAGAAAATCTGGAAAAGAGTGGAGAAAAAAAATCATCCACAATTTACCCATTTAAAGCAAACTTCTATATATGACATCAATTACCGCTCTGGTTTTGTGTTCACCTCCTCCAGCCCTTTCCTTGCTATTTCTTTTTGATCCTGGCTTCAAGGAGCACCAAGAACCCCACAGCCTAGGTCTGAACCCTAGCTCCGACCCTCGGGTAATCTTGAACTCGAGCATTTCTGAGCCTCTTTCCTGCCTCTGGAAAGATGACAGCAGTGTTTATCTCATGGCAGAGATGAATTAGGATAAGAGAGCTGCCCCCACTTTCCCTGCCCCTTTTCTTAACTCTCCTTTCTCTGTTTCCTAGTTAGTTTTTTTTAAATTTTTTAATTATTTATTTATTTGAGACAGTCTTGCTCTGTTGCCCAGGCTGGAGTGCAGTGGCGTGGTCTTGACTCACTGCAACCTCCACCTCCCAGGTTCAAGCAGTTCTCCTGCCTCAGCCTCCCGAGTAGCTGGGATTACAGGCACATGCCACCACGCCTGGCTAATTTTTGTATTTTTAGTAGAGATGGGGTTTCACCACATTGGCCAGGCTGGTCTCGAACTCCTGACCTCACACTGATACGCTCACCTTGGCCTCCCAAAGTGCTGGGATTACAGGTGTGAGCCACCATGCCTGGCCCTTAATTTTTCTTTTAAAGGCAAAAATAAAACAAATAAGAATTTTTGTTCCATAAGATTAAGAACAGTACTGTGATACCGTTCCTTGTATCAAACAAAGGAAAAATGTAAACAATCATCTAATCCCTCCAGAAAATCTAGAAAATACAGTAAACTATAAACATAACATTTACTCTTCTAGTATCTTTCTTTCCATGCGTTTGTTTAGGTGGTTGGAACCATTCATTATTTTAGAGACAGGATCTTACTCTCCCCCAGGCTGGAGTACAGTGACACTATCATGGCTTACTATAGCCTTAACCTCCTGAGCTTAAGTGATCCTCCTGCTTCAGCCTCCTGAGTAGCTGGGACTACTCAGGAGCATGTTCAACCATGCCCAGCTAATTTTTTGTTTTTTGTAGAGATGGGGTCCCACTATATTGCCCAGGCTGGTCTTGATCTCCTGGCCTTAAGCATTTCTCCCACCTCAGCCTCCCAAAGTGCTGGAATTACAGGCATGAACCACCACACCTGGCCTGAAATCATTCATTTTAAAACGTTTCGTATCCTTTTTTTTTTTTTTCCACTTGGCACTAGAATATAAGCATGCCCCACAAGTTAGTATGCTCGTTGGCTATCATTTTTAATGTCTATGTAATGGTGCACTGAAAGGATGTATAATTTTGTTATTGTACATTTAGGGGTGTTTCTGTATTACTGCCCCTGGAGAAGTACTTGGTACTCAAAGCTTTCTGTGAACTTTGGAATTTTTCCCTAGACTGTAGCCCTTCTAATGGATTGGTCAAGGTATATAAACATTTTAAGACTAGTTACATATTGTCCAATTATTTTCACTTTGTATCCATTATACTTCTCCTAGCAGTTATAAAATCACCTATCTCCCTGTACTCTCAAGAGCATTCAAGATTAAGATTTTTTTTCCCCAGTACTTGCTAATTTGATAGAAAATGTATATCACTTTAACTTGCATTCTTTATTATTAGTGAAACACTTCTTTATCTTCTAACTATTTGCGTGTTAGTGAATTGTCATGGGAGTATGAGTTATTAACTACTTGCCTGTCTTTTGCTGTCTGCTCTGTGTTTGGAAAGGATATAGACTAGGGATATAAGCTATCAAGTATTTATGGAATAGCAGCTATGTA
This sequence comes from Macaca mulatta, assembly GCF_049350105.2. Taxonomy (NCBI): domain Eukaryota; kingdom Metazoa; phylum Chordata; class Mammalia; order Primates; family Cercopithecidae; genus Macaca; species Macaca mulatta. Next base: position 99,961,673 of record NC_133418.1, on the reverse strand, counting down.
TGATACTACAGAGGCCATCATGAGGGATGGAAGAATATGCAAAAGTAGTTTCTGTCAAGAACATTAGAATTTAACTGGGCAAACAAGTTATAAAACATGCAAACAATTAAATGATACAAAGTTCGGTAAAATTGCACTGTTCTGCAAAGCGGAATGGAGTTACTCATCAGGTGTTCAGCCAGCAGTATCTTGAAGTGGAAGAGACCCGTGCTAGGTGGAGTCATCTGGGCAGGCTTCAGAAGCAACAGCCATTTCTCCTCTACCGAGGAGTAGAGGATAAGGGAGGTGGGTGTGGCTGGTGGAGGCACCAATGTGAGGAAGTGTGTGTGGAGGTGGGGATGGAGAAGACCTGTCCAGGGAGAGTCGGGGGGCTCGCTGGGTTTGAGCAGAGTTTAAGGGGAGAATTATGTGATAGATGAAGAGATAGGCCAGTTGCGGTGGGTCACACCTGCAATCCCAGCACTTTGGGAGGCCAAGGCAGACAGATTACCTGAGGCCAGGAGTTCGAGACCAGTCTGACCAACATTGTGAAACCACATCTCTACTAAAAAAAAAAATACAAAATTAGCGGGGTGTGGTGGTGCATGCCTGTAATCCCAGCTACTTGGGAGGCTGAGGTAGGAGAATCACTTCAACCCGGGAGGTGGAGGTTACTGTGAGCCGAGATTGTGCCACTGCATTCCAGCCTGGGCAACAAGAGTGAAACTCTGTCTCAAAAAAAAAAAAAAAAAAAGATAAGGCGATAATGTCAAGATAAGGAGTTTGCACTTATTCCTGTGAGCAGTGGGGGCCATTGATGGTTTGAAACTGTCGAAGGACTGATTTGCTCAAGTGATGTGAAGTGAAATCAAGCTGGGGGCAGCTGTGCAGGGTGGTGGGAGGTGATATGAAAATGAAGAGAAGCAGAGGAGGAGACAGTTATTGCAGCCACAGGTGGTGGCCTAAGGAGCAAGAAAGCTTTGGACCACAAGTTTCTGTGCATATGCAAAGGATGATGTTGGCTCCTTTAAAAAAAAAGCTCTTTGTGGGGGTGCAGGGGTAAGGGTGAGGAAAAGGTGAACTGAAACTTAAAAAAATTTTTTTCCATGGTACCTAAAATGGGGGTTATATAAGCAGTTATTTTTAAAAAGTTGATTTTAAAATAGAAAATAAATTACCTAGAGTTATACATTTATTCTGAAGAAGATTTGGGGCATATGTTTTACACACACATGACAATACATAAAGAGATCAAAGCAAAGAAAATCTTAGACCAAAAAAAAAGCCAGGAATAAAGTCATTTCAGAGAAAAAAATGCATATAAGCAGGCCATGTTGCAAATTCCATTTTGAGCTTACTGTAGGCCAAAATTAAGAGGGGGAAAGTCATTTACAAGATTCATTAGCATTGTAAAATTAATGAGATTGCCTAGGACGAATACAGCTTTTTTGGGATGCTAAGATTTGAGAGGAATTCATCCTAGAAGAGGAGATACTGCCTAAACCTTGGTCTAAATTAGATATTTCTTTTGAAAATATAGTCATCTTAATCTGCTCTTTATCTATTTGCATGGTATTAGGATTGGTCCAAATGCGAGTTTGTGGAGAGGTTGAGTGACTGATTTCCCTCGGTGGAATTGCCACTGACCCTGCTCTCGGCTGCCTCCTGGTTTGCTCACAGAGGCTCCAGCCCCTTTGCAATTGTGGATATGATTTCTCTTTTTTTCCTTCTTTTTTTTTTGAGACCGAGTCTCACTCTGTTGCCCAGGCTGGAGTGCAGTGGCGCGATCTCAGCTCACTGCAACCTCCGCCTCCTGGGTTCAAACGATTCTCATGCCTCAGCCTCCCAAGTAGCTAGGACTACAGGCGTGAGCCGGCATGCCTGGCTGATTTTTTTGTATTTTTAGTAGAGACAGGGTTTCACCTGTTGGTCAGGCTGGTCTTGAACTCCCGACCTTAGGTGATCCACCCACCTCAGCCTCCCAAAGTACTGGGATTACAGGCGTGAGCCACCGTGCCTGGCCTGATTTTTCTTTTGATGGATGATGTGATCTTCTGAGATCTCTCACTGAGAAGCTGTTCTTGCTTTCACCATCTCAGGAGGCCATCTGGTCACACTCCTTTGCATACCATATTTTAATTCACCGTATGGCCATTCATCACTAATATTTCTCTTGTTTGTTTCCCCTAGTAAACTGTAAGCTCCATGAAAGCAGAGAATACATTTCTCTTTTGTGGTTTTTTTTGAGACACAGTCTCGCTGTGTCACCCAGGCTGGAGTGCAGTGGCGCAATCTCAGCTCACTGCAACCTCTGCCGCCCGGGTTCAAGTGATTCTCCTGCCTCAGCCTCCCAAGTAGCTGGGATTACAGGCGCGCACCACCACACCTGGCTAGTTTTTGTATTTTTAGTGGAGACGGAGTTTCACCATGTTGGCCAGGCTGGTCTTGAACTCCTGACCTCAGGTCATCCGCCCACCTCGGCCTCCCAAAGTGCTGGGATTGGCTGGGTTTGGCGGCTCATTCCTGTAATCCCAGCCCTTTGGGAGGCTGAGGTGGGTGGATCACCTGAGGTCAGGAGTTCGGGACCAACCTGGCCAACATGGTGAAACCCTGTCTCCACTAAAAATACAAAAATTAGCTGGGTGCGGTGGCACATATCTGTAATCCCAGCTACTCAGAAGGCTGAGGCAGGAGAATCGCTTGAACCTGGGAGGCAGAGGTTGCAGTGAGCCAAGATCATACCACTGCACTCCAGCCAGGGCAACAAGAGTGAAACTTAGTCTCCAAAAAAAAAAAAGAAAAGAAAAGAAAAGAAAGTGCTGGGATTATAGGCATGAGCCACTGCACCTGGCAGAGAACACATTTCTCTTGTTCTCTACTGCATCTTTAGGGCACAGAACACTGCCTGGTCCTCAAAAACCGTGTTGAATGGTCCTCAAAAACCATGTTGAATGAATGCATTCTGAGCGAGGCATCATCGTTTTCATTTGCTTCTTTGTAACTTCTGACTCACTGTATATATTTCAGCCTCAGGTGGGTTCTGAATAACAGCACAGTTTCTGTTAATGTGGCTTCCATTCATTGGGCACCACTGTGTGCCAGGCAGAGTTCTTTTTTTTTTTTTTTTGAGACGGAGTCTCGCTCTGTCACCCAGGCTGAAGTGCAGTGGTGTGATCTCTGCTCACCACAACCCCTGCCTCCTGGGTTCAAGCGATTCTCCTGCCTCAGCCTCCTGAGTAGCTGGGATTAACAGGTGCACGCCACCCTGCCCGGCTAACGTTTTTGTAGTTTTAGTCGAGACAGGGTTTCACCATGTTGGTCAGGCTAGTCTTGAATTCTTGACCTCATGATCTGCCCGCCTTGGCCTCCCAAAGTGCTGGGATTACAGGCATGAGCCACTTTGCCCGGCCTGTGCCAGGCAGAATTCTAAGCACTTTTTTATGGGGATAAACTTGTCTGTACTAAGCAGTTTTTATGTCTTATATAATCTTCCCCAAACTCTATGATGAAGGATTAGTATTCCCATTTTAGAAATGAGAAAACTGAGGTGTTGAGAGGTTTAATCACTTCTCCATGGCCACCCAGTTATGTGAAAAGTCTGGGATTTGGACCTCAGCATTCCAGCTCCGGAGTGTGGACTCAGCCTCCTGTCACACTGTCCCTAGAACATTCTGAATAGTCCAGAGAACACAGGTCTTTCCTCTGTGGAGCTCACTGTACTTCAGACTCATGCATTATTAATAATTTGGGAAGGGCAAGAGAATGTAAGACGCAGGGCTGAAGGTCCCAGGCCAGTCAACAGCGAGGCTGCGAGCTCTCACTTCTGGATCACTTCTCTCACTTCTCACTCTTGGCACCTTTCCCACCTCCCTTTACTTTGTCAAAGAGAAAGAAGGGCCCCAGGAAGAGCTTTGGGGACCATAGTGAGGATAGGTCCTGAGAGACAGGCCAGAGAGCAGGCTGAGGAGGGCGGAAGACAACGCAAGCACCGACAATGGCCTGGAAAGAAGGCGTGGGCATGCCTTTCAGAGACAGGCAGACTGCAGAATGGGGTGTCACCACCAAGGCTGGGTCACACACACCTGATGGGCAGTGTTCTTAGAGATGGGTTCCATGGTCAGTCAGTGCTTGGCCTGGAGAAGAGCAGAAACCGGGAACCTGGCATTGCAGGAGGAGCTTCTGCTCTTCTGATGGTTTGGGTGTGAATTAAAACTCCTTCCCTGGCCAGGCGCAGTGGCTCACGCCTATAATCCCAGCACTTTGGGAGGCTGAGGTGGGCAGATCATGAGGTCAAGAGATTGAGACCATCCTGGCCAACATGGTGAAACCCCATCTCTACTAAAAATACAAAAATTAGCTGGGCATGGTGGTGTGTGCCTGTAGTCCCAGCTATTCAGGAGGCTAAGGCAGGAGAATCGCTTGAATCCGGGAGACAGAGGTTGCAGTGAGCTGAGATTGCACACTGCACTCTAGCCTGGTGACAGAGCGAGACTCTGTCTCCAAAAAAAAAAAAAAAAAAAAAAAAAGAACCAAAAAACACACAAACGAAAAATTCCTTCCCTTCATCTTCAGGTCCAGGCAGCAACTGGTGCTTCTAAGAGGTGGAGCTGGGACCGGGCTGTGTGGTGCAGGCCCAGTCCTGTGCAGATCCCTTATCCCTAGACAGCAAAGCTGTGCAGTCCATGGGTTAGGCTGGAATTGATGGACACATGGTGGTCCAAGTCCCAGATGACCATCTTCCAGCCAGAGGGCCCTGGACATTTAGTTCGTCTTTGTCTGAGCTCATTCTTCCCCCTGGAGAGGTGGGATAATTAGTCTGCCCCACTCGTGAGGGTGTATGAGGGGGATCAAATGAGATAATGTCTATGTACATGGACTTATATTGCAGGACACCATACCTGTGAAAGGTGACATTATTACCATGCAAGTAATTCTTTTTTTTTTTTTTGGAGATGGAGTCTCCCTCTGTCACTCAGGCTGGAGTACAGTAGTGTGATCTCGCCTCACTGCAACCTCTGCCTCCGAGGTTCAAGCGATTCTCCTGCCCCAGCCTCCCAAGTAGCTGAGATTACAGGTGGCTGCCACCATGCCTGGCTAGTTTTTTGTATTTTTAGTAGAGACGGGGTTTCGCCATGTTGGCCAGGCTGGTCTCAAACACCTGATCTCAGGTGATCCGCCTGCCTCGGCCTCTCAAAGTGTTGGGATTACAGGCATGAGCCACTGCACCTGACCCATGCAGGTAATTTTTATGGATGCTTCTGGAATATAGCCATACCCTTTCCAGAAAGTGACAGTCCCTGCATACAAGGATGAGTGTGTCATATATAGGCTGTATTTGTTAATGAAAATCCTTAGAAGGGTCTGGGGGTAGTAAGAACATAGAAACAGGGCTCCTGAGATACTAAGGAGCCTGCCTCAGTGCTGTCTATCCACCCTGAGAGGGGACAACCATGAACTGATTACCTTGAATACGTCCTCATCCTCTAGAGGGCTGCCCGCAGGTCAGCAGTCCATGACTGTGTCCCTCTCATCTCTGCACTGGAAAGACAAGAAAATCTCTTAAGCCACAAAGAGGACAGAGGTGACATCTTTATCTAAATCCTTATGCAATTCTAAATTCGTATGCATGACTAAAATTTTGCAATGTTTATTCCATGCCATTCTATTCATTATCTCAATTCAGAAGAACTCTCTGGAGGTGGATGTCATCATCATTTCTGTGGTTGGGTGGAGAATGCTGAGATTCAGGAGTTCAATAACTTGCCCAAGGTCATGCAGCTGGTTCAAGTCTGTTCACTCCATTGCCTCCTAAGCAAGCATTCACAGAGCTTCACGTGACATTAAAACACTGCTTTGTGCCTGACGGCAACTGCACATGTCTTATGCCAAACAGCAAATTTTACTATTAGAGAACTCCAAATTGAATATTTTCATAGATTTTACATAGATAACTTATGGCCTTACGTCTAGGACTTGGGTTATACAAGTCCCTCATTGGGGACCCACAGGGCCTTTTAAGCTCGGTGCTCTATAGTACGTCCTTTATCCTGACAGAGTGGTTTGTCTATAATCTGAGAATTAGGGTTCCTAGATTCAAATGCTAACTGTCTTATTACCACGCAGAAGGTCCCAGATAAACTCAAGCATTCAGAAGCCACGAGTCTTGAATCTTAGCTTGGCCGAGCTCCCATCCCACCCTTGTCATAGCTATTCATAAAGACTTCTTTCCATTTCCTCACTTTCTTTTTAGCTGGGTAAAAAGAAATACTGTTTGTGCATTGCATGAAGGATAATCCCTAAATTACGAGAACATTTATGAAGACCTTGCCTGAAGATCTCGTAGAAATGAACGACTTACAGTGAAGGGATGCATCCCTAGCACCGTATAGCTGCTCACAGCGTGTGCAGGAGGGATGCTTCTAGAGCAGAAGCATACAGGGTGGATGCTGGGAAAATCTGGAGCTCTGCAGGCTCCCTCCAGGTCTCCTCTACTGTATCTTAGAGTTTACTATTGTCATTTATTTCTTTACACAACAGATCAGTGAACCTCTTGAGGACACTATCTTAATCAGCTTTGTTTTTCCTAGCATCTGACAGGGAACTTTGGTATGTAGTAGTAAGAGTCCAAATGTTTGCATCTGACTATAAAATAATGATACATATCATCCATTAGTCTACACCTACATAGCAGCCGGTGTTTCCAGGGTATCAATGAACATGGGCTGGGGATTTCTCTAAGGTCAGAGAGAGTCCTGTAGTGACAGCAATCATATTTTGTCATCTCAACATGTCTTTTCATGGATTTTTGTTCCAAATAAATAAAGAATGTATTAGAATACAGCCGTTTGAGTTTTCCTCCATACTTGGAGGTGTTGGTTGCCGACACAGCCCCTCGGCCTTCCTGCTGAAACGGTTAAGGCTGTTAGAAGGACTTCTCATGGATTTCCTCCTTGGTTTGTGGCACTCAGGATAAATGTCACAGTCTTTTCTTCTGAAAGGAAGGTCATTTAATGGTATAATTATGGGTAAGTCTCTATTTTGATTTCCATTCATATTACTTGTGCTTTTTTTTCTTTACAAAACAAGAATGATGAAAAGGCCCTTTGAGGCAGAGGCAGTAAATGTCTGTATCTCGTTGCCTGGAAGCAGCCAGCTGGAGTGTTCCTGATAAACCACTAAGCAGCCTTGTGCACCTTCAGCTTGTGTGCAGTAGCAGGTCTTCAGGTCATATACAGACAAAGCAGAAGAGGGAAAAACAGCAGGGTCTTCCCATTGCTGTCATCCAGCTCCTAAAAGTGCGTGATCCTACAGGCAGGCCTGGGCCCAGCAGCTGGCAAATACAGTAAGCACGTCTGACTGTCCAAAAGCTTTTCCACAGGGCTGCTCAAAACGTCCTCCTCTCCCCCAGACAGCACTCTCAGAGAGTGGGCTGAGCGTTCTGGAGAGGCATGGGTGGCACTGGGAGGCGCCAGCACCGTCATTCTATTTTATCAAGGACATTTCTGGACAAGGGGGAGAGTTGGCCATTAGAGGTGATTGCTGTGTAAATTTGGGCAAGATTCTCAACCTCTTTCAGCTTCAGTTTCATCATCCGTAAACTCAGAGAGCTGGAATGAACGGGCTGGAAGGGTTTTCCAGCTCTTCTGTTCTGCAGCTGAGGCACCCGGGGCTGGTGGTACAGCCAGAGTAGAAGTTTTCAGAAGATCCCAGAGGGAATGTAGGTGCTGCCATCTCAGGTTCTTTATGTAACCTGGCTATGCGTAAATTTCCTCATTGGTAAGACAGGGATAATGCTCCCTTTGTGAATTCAGTGTCTGTCTGTCTAATGGCATGACCCCCACTGGTGTAGCGGTAGGTAGGAGCCGTGTCCCTTCCAAGTGCTGGTGCTACAATTCTTGCTCTGCATGCATTCTGGTTTCACAAAACTTCTGCATGGTGGGTATGCCTTTCCCTGCTTCCTCTGCCATTTTCAGATAAGTTAAATGCCTTGTGCAAGTCACCCAGATCGTTAAGTGGCATGGCTAAGAAAAAAAAAAAAACAGGTCTGTTTTATTCCAACGCTCTTCTCTTATATCCCACATAGATTCTTATTGAAAACACCATTATCAGGCTAGACGTGGTGGCTCACGCCTATAATCCCAGCACTTTGGGAGGCTGAGGCAGGTGGGCCACCTGAGGTCGGGAGTTTGAAACCAGCCTGACCAACATGGAGAAACCCCATCTCTACTAAAAATACAAAAATTAGCTGGGCACGGTGGCACATGCCTGTAATCCCAGCTACTCAGGAGGCTGAGGCAGGAGAATCACTTGAACCCGGGAGGTAGAGGTTGTAGTGAGCCGAGATTGCACCATTGCACTCCAGCCTGAGCAACAAGAGCGAAACTCCGTTTATTTAAAAAAAAAAAAAAAAGAGAGACCATTATCAATTGAGCTACAGTAAAATTAAAAACTTTTGTGCATCAAATGATGCTTTTCAACAGTGAAAGGCAACCTACAGAATGGGAGAAAATATTTACAAATAAATATTTACAAATAATATCCTGGATAATAGGTTAACCTCCAGAATATATAAAGAAAAGAGCACCTAAAGCTCAACAAAAACAAGCAACTTTGATTAAAAATGAGCAAAGGATTTGACTAGGCATTTCTTCATAAAAGATCTATAGCTGGGCATGGTGACATGTGCCTGTAGTCCCAGCTACTCCAGATGCTGAGGCGGGAGGATCACTGGAGCCCAGGAGTTCTGGGCTGTAGTTTACTATACCAGTCTGGTGTCTGCATTAAGTTTGGCATCAATATGGTAACCTCCAGAGAGCAGGGGACCACCAGGTTACCTAAGGAGGAGTAAGCCAGCCCAGGATGAAAACGGAACAGGTCAAAACTCTCATGCTGATTAGTAGCGAGCTTGAGCCTGTGAATAGCCACTGCACTCCAGCCTGGGCAACAGCGTGAGACCCTGTCTCTTTTAAAAAAGAAGTGGCCGAGAAGCATATGAAAGACTCCCAACATCACTCATCATTAGGGAAATAGGAATCAAAACCACAGTGAGATACTACTTCACACCCATTAGGATGGCTATTATCAAAAAAAGCAGAAAATAAGCAAGTGTTGGCCAGGCGTGGTGGCTCACGCCTGTAATCTCAGCACTTTGAGAGGCCGAGGCAAGCAGATCACCTGAGGTCAGGAGTTCGAGACAAGCCTGGCCAACATTATAAAACCTCGTCTCTTCTAAAAATATAAAAATTAGCCAGGCATGGTGGTAAGTGCCTGTAGTTCCAGCTACTTAGTAGGGTGAGGCACAATAATTGCTTGAACCCTGGAGGCGGAGGTTGCATTGAGCCGAAATTGCGCCACTGCACCCCAGCCTAGGCGACAGAGTGAGACTCTGTCTCAAAAACAAAACAAAACAAAACAAAAAAAACAATAACCAAGTGTTGGTGAGGATGTGGGGAAATTGGAACCATCACTGTGTACGGGTAGTGGGAAAAAATGGTGCAACCACTATGGGAAAACAGTATGGTGACTCCTCAAAGAGTGAAAAATATAATTACCATATGATCCAGCAATCCCACCAATTGACATAAACCCCAAAGAAATGAAAGCAGAGATTTAAGACATCTTTACACCCATGTTCACAGCAGCATTATTCACAATGGCCTAACCATAGAAGCAACCCGGGTGTCCATCGACAGACGAACGGATAAACAAAAATGCAGTATCTACGTATTATTCAGTGTCTTTTTTTTTTTTTGAGATGGAATCTTGCTGTGTCTCCCAGGCTGGAATGCAATGGCGCGATCTCGGCTCACTGCAGCCTCCGCCTCCTGGGGCCAAGCCATTCTCTTGCCTCAGCCTCCCGAGTAGATGGGATTATAAGCATGCTAATTTTGTATTTTTAGTAGAGACGGGGTTTCACCATGTTGGTCAGGCTGGTCTCAATCTCCTGACCTCAGGTGATCCACCTGCCTGGGCTTCCCAAAGTGCTGGGATTACAGGCATGAACCACCACACCCGGCCAACATTCAGTCTTAAAAAAGAAGAAAATCTTGACACATGGTACAACATGGCTGAACCTTGAAGATATTATGGTGAGGGAAATAAGCCAGTCACTCAAGGACAAGTAGTGTATGATTCCACTAGTATGAGGAAGCTAGAGTAGTCAAATTCATAGAGACAGAAAGTAGAATAGAGGTTACCAGGAAATGGGGGGAGGGAGAATGGGGAATTGTTGTTTACTGGTTAGAGTTTCAGTTTTGCAAGATGAAAAGAATTTTGGAGATAGATGATGGTGATGGTTGTGCAACAGTGTGAATGGACTTCATGCCACTGAACTGTAATTTAAAAATGGCTAAAATGCCAGGCGTGGTGGCACATTCCTGTAATCCCAGCTACTTGGGAGACTGAGGCAGGAGAATCGCTTGAACCCAGGAGGTGGAGGTTGTGGTGAGCTAAGATCGCGCCATTGTGCTCCAGCCTGGGCAAGAAGAGTGAAACTCTGTCTCAAAAAAAAAAAAAAAAAAAAAAAGACTAAAATGGGCCAGGTGCAATGGCTCATGCCTGTAATCCCAGCACTTTAAGAGGCCGAGATGGGCAGATCACAAGGTCAGAAGTTCGATACCAGCCTGGCCAACATGGCGAAACCCCATCTCTACTAAAAATACAAAAATTAGCCAGGCATGGTGGCGCGCGCCTATAGTCCCAACTACTCAGGAGGCTGAGGCAGGAGAATTGCTTGAACCTGGGAAACGGAAGTTGCAGTGAACTGAGATCACACAATTGCACTCCAACCTAGGTTACAGAGCGAGACTCTGTCTCAAAATAAATAAATAAATAAAAAAGGCTAAAATGGCAAATTGTATATTGTGTATATTTTACCACAATTTTTTTAAAAAAGGTTTTCATACACACGTTATCAGAGTTCATCATACCCTTTGCCAATGGCATGGATCAGACCATGTTGATGGCTTTGTGTAGTCACCTTATTGCTCAGGGATGTCTATAAAAGGAGACTCAGAAGCTGGCATCTTCATATTCTTTGGATCTCTGGAAAACTCTTCCAACTCAAATTAAGACTATCATTAAAGTGCCATTTTTTTTTCAGTAAAGAAAGTTTAAATAAAATTAAGAGAATGTCTGCTACTGTGTTTTGTGAAAGTGGCTGGAGGAATAATTGTCAAAATTGGAGTACCTGTTAGGGGTGGTCTGAGTTAATGGCAAATGGGCTATTCACCTTGGGGAGGGGGCAATATCAAAAAACTAGCTGCTGTCTGCTGGGCGCAGTGGCTCACGCCTGTAATCCCAGCACTTTGGGAGGCCAAGGTGGGCAGATCATGAGGTCAAGAGATCAAGACCATTCTGGCTAACACGGTGAAACCCCATCACTACTAAAGATACAAAAAATTAGCCCAGTGTGGTGGTGGGCGCCTGTAGTCCCAGCCACCCAGGAGGCTGAGGGAGGAGAATAGCGTGAACCCAGAAAGCGGAGCTTGCAGTGAGCTGAGATCATGCCACCGCACTCCCGCCTGGGTGACAGAGCGAGACTCTGTCTCAAAAACCAAACAAACAACAACAAAAAACCCCAAAAATCTAGCCACTCTCCTTCTGAGTGACAAAACCGAGGTACTGCGAGAGACCCATGGTGACTGCTGATGGAAAGAAGAGAGCCAAGCATATTCCACAGAAGAGAATAAATGTGAATTCCGATGTTGGCTCCAACTCAGCCACAGGGGTTGACACCTTGAATTGGAGGATGATTTTTTTTTTTTTTTTTTTTGAGATAGTCTGACAGTCTCACTTTGTTGCCCAGGCTGGAATGCAATGGTGCAATCTTGGCTCACTGCAACCTCTGCCTCCTGGGTTCAAGTGATTCTCATGCCTCAGCCTCCCGAGTAGCTGGGACTACAGGCGTGTGCCACCACACCCAGCTAATTTCTGTATTTTTGGTAGAGACAGAGTTTCACCATATTGGCCAGGCTGGTCTTGAACTCCTGAGCTCAAGTGATCCCCTTGCCTCAGCCTTCCAAAGTGCTGGGATTACAGGTGGGACACACTGTGCCCAACCTGGAGGTTGATTTTTGCTCAAGCTGCCTCTCACACGGGCAATGTAGATGGCCTACTCAGAAGTGAACAGCAACGAGCTTTATTTACTTATTTATTTATTTATTTATTTATTTATTTATTTATTCTTGAGACAGAGTCTTGCTCTGTCCCCCAGGCTAGAGTGCAGTGGTGTGATCTCAGCTCACTGCAAGCTCTGCCTCCTGGGTTCATGCCATTCTTCTGCCTCAGCCTCCTGAGTAGCTGGGACTACAGGCACCTGCCACCACGACCGGCTAATTTTTTTGTATTTTTAGTAGAGATGGGGTTTCACCATGTTAGCCAGGATGGTCTCAATCTTCTGACCTCGTGATCCACCCATCTTGGCCTCCCAAAGTGCTGGGATTACAGGCTTGAGCCACCGCACCTGGCCCTTACTTTTTTTTTTTTTTTTTTTGGAGACGGAGTCTTGCTCTGTTGCCCAGGCTGGAGTGTTGTGGTGTGATCTGGGCTCACTGCAGCCTCCACCTCCCAGGTTCAAGCGATTCTCCTGCCTCAGCATCCCAAGTAGCTGGGATTACAGGTGCGCACCACCACGCCTGGCTAGTTTTTTTGTATTTTTAGTAGAGACGGGGTTTCACCATGTTGGCCAGGCTGTTCTCAAACTCCTGACCTCAGGTGATCCACCCGCCTTGGCCTCCAACTGCTGGGATTATAGGCATGAGCCATCCTGCCCAGCCTACTTATTTTTTTTAAAAAAAATCTAATGCCACACCGAGGAGCCACCCTGTAATAATTGCAGATGTACTGGCCCTGAAAGAAACCCACTAGAACACAAACAGTGGTTATTTCTAGGTGGAAGGATCATGGGTGATTTAAATTTTCTTTTAATTTTTTTTTCTTTTTTCTTTCTTTCTTTCTTTTTTTTTTTTTTTTTTTTTTTACTGTTCCTTGAGGAGCAGGGCCACCTCATAGGCCATAGGCAGTGTATGCAATGGTTTCAACTTTCTTTTAAAACGTATTTTGTATTTTCTACACTTCATGTAGTGAGTGCGTATTTTTAATTTTTAATTTTTTTCCCTACAACTTAATGCTCAGAAGTGAGCATGTATTTTTAATGGCAGAACGTAAATATAATTAAAAGTGTTCTTCATCACCAAGGGCCTTGTGGGTAGCTGTCTAGACTCTTCTAATTACGTTTCAGAAATCATTATGTAAGAATATATGCAAAAACAAATCTATGATAATAGAAATCAGATAGTTGGGCCAGTGGGTTGACTGGAAAGGGGGACTTTGTGAGGGGATTAGCAATGTCCCACCTCTTGTTTGGGCGATGGTTACACAACTGTAAAAGCAGTTGTCGAAACTCAAGGTACTGAATGCTTAAATGTGTGCATCTTACTGCATGTTAATTATATTGCAGTAAAACAGGAAACCCTGAAAGAGAAGAAAACATCCGTGCAAACAATCCCAGGGCTGTTTTGCAGTGCTGGCAGTGGGTATACTAGGAGACGGATGGTCAAGGGCCTGTGCCAGCCCGCACCAGGACTCTTACCAGCAGCCCAGCACCAGTGAAAGGGCTTATTGAGAACTGCTGGTCGGGGCTGCAGGCTGGGGCCGCAGGCTACAAGACAACTTACGTGCAGAGTAGCAAGCAGTGGAAGCTGACCCGGGAAGTCCATCCAGTTGGCAGCTGGGAGGCTGATGGTGCCGGCAGGGCAGTGGGTGGAGGCCTTTACAGCAGGACCATCTGGGTGTCAGACCTGCCTTTTGGACACTGCCATTAGCATTGCTGACTCTCAGGGGACCTTCAATGACAAAACCTGACTCTCCTAGGCCTCTGGCACTGTCTCAGCACAATCACAGACATAGCTGAGCAGATCTGGGTATGGATTGATTTTTCTTTTTTTCTTTCTTTCTTTTTTTTTTTTTTGAGACAAATCTTGCCCTATCGCCCAAGCTGGCATGTAGTGGCATGACCTCGGCTCACGTAACCTCTGCTTCCCATGTTCAAGTGATTCTCCTGCCTCCGCCTCCCGAGTAGCTGGGATTACAGGTGCCCCCCAACCTGCCCCACCCACCAGCCCCGGCTAATTTTTTTGTATTTTTAGTAGAGATGGGGTTTCACTGTGTTGGCCAGGCTGGTTTTGAACTCCTGACCTCAAGTGATCCACCCGCCTCAGCCTCCCGAAGTGCTGGGATTACAGGCGTGAGCCACCACGCCTGGCTGAAGGATTGATTTTTCCATTTCCTCCTTGGGGCTTTTGTGACCTCACAGCTCACAGTAATGCCATTCTCCTAAGAACACAGAGGCTTTAATGACCTTATTCACCTGTTCCTTAATGTGCTGGCTTGTGACACCTCTGTGTAAGGACCTATACTCCCTGGCTAGGAATAGTATATTTTTTTCTAATGGCACACTGAAATGGATTAATCTCAGTGTGTCCTTTGCAGGCTGGGGGTTAAGTGTGAAGACCCTGCAGTCAGACAGCCCTGGGTTTGAATCCAGCTACCCCGTGTAGCAGTTAATGTGACTTTGGAGATGTTACTTAACTGCCCTAAGCCTCATTCTGCTCATCTGTAAAATGGAGATAGACCCCACCTCAGTGTTGTTGGGAGGATTAGGTAAAAAATGCATTCAAACCTCCTAACAGTTCCTGACCGATTGTGAGAGCTTTATAGATGTTAGCTGATGCTCTGATGCTGATGTTAATTACAGAGCTTGTAATACATATTTTACCATCAACCGATCCTTTTAATGACAGTGTGGCAGTAACAGGGTCACCCTCTCCAGGGGCCTGAGGGTCTGCATTGGAGGAAGGGTTTTCCACTCCTCATTTAGAGCTTTTCAGGAGCTGTCTCTTTCCAGCTGCGTTCTCACTCTGTCTGCTCCTGGCTTCTTGCGGTGGGCAGAATCTGCTTGAGGGACTTCCTTCCTCATGCAGGTGTTCCCAGAAGGCCCATGCGCGTTAGAGCTGCTTCATTAAAAATGGGTCTTGGCTCTGCTTGGCCTGCTGCTTACTTGGCATTTTTAGTAGGGCTCAACCTAGTACTTGTTTTGCATTTTTGCAGAATTCTGGTGCTTGCTTCTGATTCTGTTTTGCATTTCAAAAGTGTTGCTTCTGAAATTTCTCTTTGGCACCATGACCACCCTGGCCCTGGCTCTACGTTTCGGAGGCTCTGGGCATGGCGCCTGTCTTGTGTTCTGGCACTACGTGCATGCTGCAACAATCTCTCTGATGATATATTTGGGCGTTTGAATGATTGATCTTGGATCTTTAGCTTTTTCAGAATCTGCGTCTTAAATCTGTGAGTTCGTCTGTATATTTAAAGCACTTACACTTGATCTCAATCAGTTTGGCTCCATAACAATAAAGCTTCCTCTGTTTCTATATTTGACACTGTGTGTTCATTGAGAAAGCTGAAGGTGAGTAACCCTGCTTTTTATAGGCTGCCTGCTGACCACAATAGGAAACTGGGCATATTTTGGGAAAGGGGAAAGCATAAATGTGTTGTAAAGCCCAAATCCTGATTTCTAACACTATTGTCTTCATGTGATAGATTCTACTCGCTATGATGCAAGCTCTTTGAGAGTACGAGTTATTTATTGGAATGCTTCTTACCCCCAGAGTCCACATGCACTTGAAAAAATCAAATGCCTCAAGGTGCCAAATAGTAGGTATTCAGATGAATGAATTTCCATGAGGAGCTTAGATCACCTTAAAGAAAGCTGTATACGGAAGCATTAACTTTTTTCCCTTTGCTCCCATTTATTGGGATTGCTGGAGCTTAAAAGGCTTACAAAGCACTTCCTTCCAAAAATGTAACCAATACATTACTTACACTGATAAATAACATTTTTAAAGTGAATACCAATCAAGTTATAAAATACCAACAATAAATTAACAGTAATTTTATCATCAAAGCTACAAAACACATTTTGGATTCTAAGGACACAACTGGAGCCAGGTGTCAGGACCACCTTAGCAGTTCACCCCTAGCCTGGGGTCACTGGTTCCCAAAGACCTGCACTGCTGGTGTTAGAAGCAGCCTGCATCCCTCAATTGTTCCCATCTAGGGGTTGGGGGGGCACACCAAGGTGGCACATCTGCCCCGATCTATTCAGAGACAAAGCAACAACAGCTCCCGTTGTTATTGTTGTTAAATAAATTATTCCTATAACATTTATTTATTTATTTTGAGACAAGGTCTTGCTCTGTCACCCCAGTTGGAATTCAGTGGCACAATCATAGCTCATTGCAGCCTCGAACTCCCTGGCTCAAATGATCCTCCCGCTTCAGCCTCCCAAGCAGCTGGGACAACAGGTGTGCATCACCATACCCAGCTATTTTTTTTTTTTTGGTTCAGATGAGGTCTCACTGTGTTGCCCAGGCTGATCTCAAACTCCTGTGCTCAAGCCAGCCTCCTACCTCGGCCTCCCAAAGTGCTGAGATTACAGGTGTCAGCCACCGTGCTCAGCTGATTATATAATATTTTACAGTGCTCTTGAGCCAGCAGTCATTGAAGCTGAGATTGTACCTTTCCCCCTTTCATAGTCATTATTCACTTCATGCTATTTGAAATTCGAATGTCACCTCCCCACTGACAACCTCTCGGGAAGGTCACCAGTGCCAGGCCCTGTGCCTTCACCTGCTTCTCAGTTCTCACTGCTTCTTCCTCTCTCAGCCATTTTTTCTTCTCGAAATTCACCTCCCCTAAGCTGTCAGGACCCAGTGCCCTGGGGTCCTTGTCTCCTTTTGTGATGATGGCCTCTGCTCTGGGCTGTTCCCAGCCCACCCATGTCACACACTCACCCGGTGTGAACGGGCAGGTGCTGGGAGGCTCTTCCTGAAGCCCTCTGCTGTCCTCTGCCTCTGAATGTCTCCTTGGAAACCCCTCCCACATGAAGGGAGGGAGAGCAGCAGATGTAGCCTGTGTTCCACCCACCTCATCTCTGGTCCTCTACTCCGATCCCACATGTAACCATTTGGCTATGGGGCAGGTGGACGCCAGTCAGAAGCCTCTGCTTTCTTTCTGACTTTCTTTTATAATTCCCTAGCACTTCACTGCAGGCTGGAGACCAGATATCCCCCGACCTCCCCACGTCACACACTAGCCCAGTATGACGCCCCCAAGTTTGTCACACTTCCAGCTGGACATTTATAGTTCAGGGCCTTGTCTTGCTCTTCTTCCAGGAGAGAGACATTCTTAGTGGCCTCCTGGGAGGTTCAGAGCTTGCTCCATTTGTTTATCCACTGGAAGTAGATTCCTTACGCATTCTAAGAGCACCATAGAAGGTGATAGTGGCTGTTATTTAGTCATAATGACAGCACTCCCCTCTTGGCCTGGCATTTAAGGGCCTTTCACCATCAGTCCCCTCCCTGACACCTGCAGCTTCACCAGTGCTACTCTAGACAGGCTGGCTAGCTGATATCTCTCAGAACATTCCCTTGTGCTTGGCACCCCCACACTTTTACTGATGCTGTTCCCCCTGCCTGGAATGCCTTCCTTTCTTGTCTTTGTCCACCTGTTACTGATACTTCATCTCCATGGGGAGGCATCTAAACCAAAACAATGTCTCCACCCTCTGAAGGAAGTCCTAGCACGCTGGCTGTCTGACCTCAGTGACGCTTGTGCTTCCTTTCATTATGGCCTCATGCTGTCACTCTAAGGGGACAGGGACTTGTGCATTCTATTTCTTTTCACCTTCTATGTCTAAAGGACTTGATGCATTTTGTGTTGCATGCCATGTGTGCATGAATAAGCAAAATGACTTCTAGATCTTCAATCAGCTCCTTTGGTTCAAAATTCCAGCAAGAACAGAGCCGAGCAAGTTTAGAAAACAGTTCCTGTATGTATACATGTGTGCATACGTGCTTTAACTCCAAGATTCCAAATCTTTAAAAGACAACTTTTGCTCATCAGATTTGTAAGGAGTTTTATCCTGAAGAGAAAATGGGAGAAATAGTAAAAATTACATTTATTTTAAATTACATGAGTAATACTCCTGCAATGATGTCAGTGCTCTGTGTCTCCACTGTCCAGTGTGGTAGCCATTAGCCACAGGTGGCTAGTAAGCACATAAAATGTGGCTAGTTTGCTGGAGGAACTGAATTTTTTAATTTAATTTAATTTAAGTAGCCACAAGTGACTAGTGGCTACCATATTGGGTAGTGCAGTTTAACTCGTTCCTCACCCCTCCATCCCTAGGCGCCCCCACCCAGCTCTACGCGGTAATCAGCGTTAACACTGTGCTGTATATCTATTACAGATCTTTCTTTGTTCATAACAGCATATTTCACGCACATAGTTACATACACACCCCGTTGGTTTGGCCTGTGAGGGTGCACACAAATGGAATCATATCATAGGTGTTTTACAGCCTCCTTTTTAGTTTTTGTTTTTTTGTTGTTTTTTGTTTGTTTTTTTGTTTTGTTTTTGAGATAGACTCTCGCTCTGTCACCCAGGCTGGAGTGCAGTGGCATGATCTTAGCTTACTGCAACCTCCGCCTCCTGGGTTCAAGCAATTCTCCTGCCTCAGCCTCCCGAGTGGCTGGGACTACAGGAGCCCGCCACCATGCCTGGCTAATTTTTTTGTATTTTTAGTAGAAACGGGGTTTCACCGTGTTAACTAGGATGGTCTTGATGTCCTGACCTCGTGATCAGCCTGCCTCGGCCTCCCAAAGTGCTGGGATTACAGGCGTGAGCCACCGCGTCCAGCCGCAGCCTCCTTTTGAATTAACAGTATGTTTGAGAGCTGTCTGGGGCGGTGCTCAGAGCTCTGCTTCATTCAGTTCAGCTGCTGCCTAGTGTGCATTGCATGACTGTTTCCTTCCTTATTTAGTCAGGCCTCTGTCTTCTTTTTAATATTAAAACATTTTTTTTTCTTTTGGAAAAACAATAGAGATGGAGATATTGCCATGTTGCTCAGGCTGGTCTCAAACTCCTGGGCTTAAATGATCCACCCACCTTGGCCCCCAAAGTGCTGGGATTACAGGTGTGAGCCACTGCACCTGGCCTATCCAGTCCTCTATTGATGAGCATTGTAGGTTGTTTCCAAACAAAGGCACCAGATCCATCTCTTACCTGCTTCTCTGTGCATACAAGCAGGTGCAGATACCCAGACACGGGCTTTCTGAGCCAAGGGGAGGAAAAGCGTCCATATTTCTCCTGTGGTGCTCTCACCCCTGGTTCTCCTGGACCGTGTATGCAGGGTCAGGGCTGATGTGTGTATGAGCCGTAAGTCTGAGATGCGGCTGGGGAGCCGTTATTTATTTAGTTTTTTTAAGGAAACTGACAGTTGTGTCCTACTCTGATCTGTTTCCACTCCCCACACTGAGGAGCTGAAACTTAGATTTTATCAAACAGGCTGTGATGGGCCCTAAAAATACTGAGACATTAATAACAATTTGAAGCTGACAGACACAGACAGCAGGCATCTGCAAGCTGAGTCAGTGCAGACTTGAGCAAGATCAGGAAGGCTCCACGCCTCGTTTTCTAAGTTACATTTCTCAAGCCTCGTTCATTAAGCTTATCCTGGGGCACAAGCGTAAGATAACTGGGTTTAAGGACCTATGTGTTGGCTAGCATTTGAATATTAGGTGTCGAGCAATGAATAAGACAAAGATTCACCATATGATCTGTACCAGAATCACTTTTCCTTTTTTTTTGAGACGGAGTCTCGCTCTGTCGCCCTGGCTGGAGTGCAGTGGCATGATCTCGGCTCACTGCAAGCTCCGCCTCCCGGGTTCACACCATTTTTCTGCCTCAGCCTCCCAAGTAGCTGGGACTACAGGCGCCCGCCACCGCGCCCAGCTAATTTTTTGTATTTTTAGTAGAGACAGGGTTTCACCGTGTTAGCCAGGATGGTCTCGATCTCCTGACCTCGTGATCTGCCTGCCTCGGCCTCCTAAAGTGCTGGGATTAGGGATGAGCCACCGTGCCCAGCCTCTTTTTTTTTTTCCTTTTTGAGACAGAGTCTCACTCTGTCACTCAGGCTGGAGTGCAGTGGCATGTTCTCGGCTCACTGCAACCTCCGCCTCCCGGATTCAAGTGATTCTCCTGCCTCAGCCTTGCCACCCCACCCAGCTAATTTTTGTATTTTTAGTAGAGATGGGGTTTCACCATGTTGGCCAGGCTTGTCTTGAACTCCTGACCTCAGGTGATCCGCCCGCTTCGGCCTCCCAAAGTGTTAGAATTACAGGCGTGAGTCACTGTGCCTGGCCTGTACTGGAGTCACTTTCTAAGTAAGCAAAGGAGGCCAGACCTTGGGCACAGCAGAAAAGCCAGGGTCAATTAAAGCGAGGTGAGAAGCCATCACTTGTCTCTGGTGGCCACAATGTATCTTGTCTGATGCTTTTTTTCCCCCTCTTCCTGATTTCAAACCATGCTAAAAAGAAGATTATTAAAGATTCAATACTAATGTAGGCTAGGCGAGCCCCAAAGTGAGGCTTAGTCTGTGAGGGTTCTTGGCTTTGCCCAGGAAAGAATTCAGGGGCAAGCTAGTGATAGAGTAGAAGAAAACAGCTTTATTGAAGTGGCAGCATTACAGCTCCAGTGGTGTTCCAGCTCCATGACTGCTCCTGCAAGGCAGGGCTACCGCGTAGACAATCTGTCTGAGAATGGTGGCTCAGGGCAGCTTTGCAGCGGTATTTATACCTACTTTTAATTATATGCAGATTAAGGGGCAATATGTGCAGAAATCTCTAAGGAAGGGGTAGTAACTTTTGATTCATCAGGTCATTGCTGTGGAAAGGGACAGTGACTCCTGGCTGTTGCCATGGCAGTAGTAAACTGACATAGCACACTGGTGGGTGTGGCTTATGAAAAGATGCTTCTGCCTTACCTTGTTTTAGCTAGTCCTCAATTTGGTCCGGTGTTCAAGGCCCCCCCACCCCCAGAGTCAAGTCCTGCCTCCTACCTCGTTACACAATATTTTCCCTGTGATTATTGGGGGCTTCTAATGAATTTATTTATTTATTTATTTTGAGACTCTGTCACCCAGGCTGGACTGCAGTGGTGCAATCTTGGCTCACTGCAACCTCTTCCTCCCGGGTTCAAGCAATTCTCCTATCTCAACCTCCTGAGTAGCTGGGATTACAGGCACCCGCCACCATGCCTGGCTAATATTTATATTTTTAGTAGAGATGGGGGTTTCACCATGTTGGCCAGGCTAGTCTCGAACTCCTGGCCTCAAGTGATCCGCCTGCCTCAGTCTCCCAAAGTGCTGGGATTACAGGCGTGAGCTACCGCATCCAGCCGGCTTCTGATGATTTTAAAATTCCACTCTGGAGGAGCTAGTGATGGCTGATAAGAAAATGAAGGAGGAAAGCAGTACACAGCAAGTGACAGCCTTTCCATTTGAAACGTCCCTCCAGCAGTCGGGAGTGGGAGATATTTGGCAGGAGTGGGCCACTGTCAATGAAGAGCTGAGGAAGGGAGAAAGGTGGAGTGGACGTGGGAAGAGATGGAGGGCGCAGAGGCTCAGAGGGACAGACTCTGTTCATCTGCTCATCTGACAAGCTGTGAAGGCACACACACAACATTGGAAGGGTGAAGATATCCATTCGGATTAAGGCAGAGATCCACACGTGTTAATGGAAATGAAAACAAAGGAGAAAATTCACTGATGTTTAATCCTCCACAGGCCAAGCTTTTTTTTTCTTTCTTTTTTTTTTTTTTCTGAGACAGTCTCGCTCTGTCGCCCAGGCTAGAGTGCAGTGGCGTGATCTCGGCCCACTGCAACGTCCGCCTCCTGGATTCAAGCGATTCTCTTGCCTCAGCCTCCTGAGTAGCTGGGATTACAGGTGCATACAACCACACCTGGCTATTTTTTGTATTTTTAGTAGAGACGGGGTTTCACTATGTTGGCCAGGCTGGTCTTGAACTCCTGACCTCGCGATCCACCCATCTCGGCCTCCAAAAGTGCTGGGATTACAGGTGTGAGCCTCCACGCCCGGCCAGCCAAGCTCTTTTCTTTTCTGCACATCCCCTGTCCTAATGTAGTCGTAACTTTCATAGTTTTGGTCCTACTTTGGATGCAGTTGAGTATATATCTTCTTCATTAAATGCTCTAGCCTAGGAATGTTTCCATGTGGTTGCCTAAATTATGTCTTGTTTATTGCTGAAATTATTTTGTTGTCTTCCAAATTATGTCATGGAGGTTTGTACTTACTTAATCGATACCTTTCAGCCAGCTGGCTAAGCTCCCCTCAGAGTTCCTTTGTTTACAAACATCCTGGTGAAGTATGTCATGTGCCTGTGATTGGCAGGTGTGAGAGAAATAGATGCTGGTTCTGGAAGGCTCCTGCCTGTGGCTTTCCCCCGTGAGTTTTCATCAGCTTTTCAATGTATCTGTTTTACTGGGCAGTCTTCAGACTCTGGCCCCAGTTCCTCTTGTTTCTTATGGCTGGTATCAAACCTCGCACATCACCCTGGTGGTGTGGTTTTATTGGTGCCAACCTTCCTTAGTGGTGGGATGAGTTTCTAATCCAGTTTGCATTGCCAGTGTGGCTATGAAGCTCCGGGGGTGGGGTCCCCGCTTTCGTCATCAGTTCCAGGTGCTCAGCTTCTCCCTCTGGGTGCTGGCAGTTGTGGATGTGGGTGGCTGTTACTCAGTGCTTGGGCCATCTGGCCCTTCCTTTCTGTTCTCTTTTCCCCACCACCCAGGCTCCGGCCGTTATTTTCTCTTCTTATCTTTATTTTTTTTGAGACAGGGTTTTGCTCTGACACCCAGGCTGGAGTGCAGTGGTGTGATCTCGGCTCACTGCAACCTCCGCCTCCCGAGTTCAAATAATTCTTCCACCTCAGCCTTCTGAATAGCTGGAATTAAGGCACATGCCACTGCACTGGGCTAATTTTTGCATTTTTTGGTAGAGACGCAGTTTTGCTATGTTGCCTGGACTGGTCTTGAACTCCTGGGTCCAAGCGATCCTCCCACCTCAGCCTCCCAAAGTGCTAGGATTACAGGCGTGAGCCCCTGCACCCGGCATCCTTATTTTCTTATGCCTTGACTTCTGCTTCTTCTCTAGATGTTCTCCCTTCTTCTGAGCTCTTTAAACTCAAATTCAACCATAGCCAGACCCATGGCTACCCATCCTAATACACCATTCTCATCCTCCAGTACCTCCTCTTCAGAAAGACATCAAATGACTCCCCGCAGCTGCAGAATGCCACCGAGTTCCTCACCTGGGCAGTCAGAGCTTCTTGCAGCCTTGGGGCCCACAGGACTGCTGCTTGAAATCTGCCCTCTAGCTACTCAGGCCTTTCCTGCTCCCGAAGAGACCATTGAAATTCTTGAGTCTTAAAAATATGTGTACCTTTTGACTCCATTGCTGGAAATCCAGTCTAAGGAAATAATCCACAAAATGGAAACAGCTATAATGTTTACACACTCTTTCCAGCATTGTTTTAAATAGCATGAAAGTGTAAACAAGATATACGTCAAACAATATGGAAAAGATTTGATGCATTATTGTGGATCTTCTCACTGGAATTTGAAGCACACATTCAAAATGATAATTATGATGACAATTCAACACCAGGATAAACACTTAAGAAACAGAATGAAGAGGACTAGGGAGCTGCCAGCTACAGAGCCCAGTGTGTGTCCCAGCACATATTCGGTGTTTTGCTCACCTCCCACAGACAAGGAAACCCACAGAGGGTGTGGCACACCTGCCTGAGGTCACATAGCTCATGGTCCCAGTTTTGCTGAATTCCAAGGCATGTTCTTCTTATGCTATAAAATACAAAACTGTGTATGTAATTTAAGCTATTTAATACTTTATTTTTAGACAGAGTCTCGCTCTGCTTCCCAGTCTGGAGTACAGTGGTGCAATCTCAGCTCACTGCAACCTCCACCTCCCAGGCTCAAGTGATCCTCCCACCTCAGCCTCCCAAATAGCTGGACTACAGGTGTGTGACACCGTGCCTGGCTAATTTTTGTACTTTTTGTAGAGGTGGAGTTTTGCCATGTTTCCCAGGCTGGTCTCGGACTCCTAAGCTCAAGTAATCCACCTGCCTCAGTCTTTATTGTGCCTTTTGTCTCCAACTAGACTGTAAGAGCCTCCAAACCAGTCCTGTCTTGGCAATGTCTCATATTGCCAGGTAGCTCTTGGCACAGTGGGAGGACCCGTAATGGATACTCAATATATGAGTCAGCAAATCTTATTCTCCCTCCAGTTGTGACCAACCTGGTGTGGGGCTGGTTGGTCACTCTAGGGGGTGGCAGGAGAGGCTCTGGCATGATGCTGGGATGCTCTTGTGCTCCCATGGCTCATCAGGCTCCTGAGCCAGAATCCTCCACCAGTTACCACCTCTACTCAAAGGAAGCATCTTTGGCTGAGCACAGTGGCTCATGCCTGTAAACCCAGCACTTTGGGAGGCCGAGGAGGGTGGATCACTTGAGGTCAGGAGTTCAAGACCAGCCTGACCAACATGGCGAAATCCCATCTCTACTAAAATACAAAAGTTAGCCAGGCATGGTGGCGGGTGCCTGTAATCGCAGCTACTCAGGAGGCTGAGGCAGGAGAATTGCTTGAACCCGGGAGGCAGAGGTTGCAGTGAGCCAAGTTCGCACCACTACACTCCAGTCTGGTTGACAGAGTGAGACTCCATCTCAAAAAAAAAAAGAAAGAAGCATCTTTGCCTTCACTATCTGCCAACTTTTTTTTTTTGAGACAGAATCTTTCTGTGTCGCCCAGGCTGGAGTACCATGGCACGATCTAGGCTCACTGCAACCTCCATCTCCCAGGTTCAAGTGATTCTCCTGCCTCAGCCTCTTGAGTAGCTGGGACTACAGGCGTATGTGCCACATTAGGCTAATTCTTGTATTTTTAGTAGAGATGGAGTTTTACCATGTTGGCCAGGCTGGTCTCGAACTCCTGACCTCAAGTGATCCTCCTGTCTCCACCTCCTAAAGTGCTGGAATTACAGGCATGAGCCACCATGCCTGGCCTATCTGCCAATTTTTAAAAAACTTTTTATTTTGAAATATGGATTCATGGGCAGTTGCAAAAAAAGGCACAGAGAGGTCCTGTGTACCCTTCACCCAGCCTCCCCCAGTGTGAACATCTGCATAACTATAGTTCAGTATCCACACTAGGAACTTGATGGTGGTACCATCCACAGAGCCCATTCAGATTACATCAGTTACACATGACTTTTCAAGAATAATCTGTTCTGGAAATTGTCCTTTCCTACTTGAGCACATTTTCTTCATATCCCCACCTGGAATATTTACTCTTAGTTCAAATCTCCCACATCTCCGAAGTCAGAGGGCCTCCCTGGCTCTGTTCCTGACTCTGTTCCTCACTTCCTGTGTGATCGTGGGTGAATCAGGCAACCTCTCTGAGCCCTGGTTTTCTCTTCTGAAGACAGACAATACTAACCTCATGGTATTTTATTTTTTTAACAAAGTGCTCAAGTTAGGCAGTTAAAATAATAGGCAGTCAGGAAATGTCTGTTTTCTTTACACCCTTTCTGACATGGAAAACCCTCTTTCTCACCAAACAATGGAATCCTTCTCTTTTAAATAATGTTCAAAATTAGTCTCCTCTGACACCTTCTATCCCATCTCTAGTTTCCTCAGCAACCCTGCTCTGTGTGTGTGTGACAGTTAATTCGTATGATCCTGATTATATGTTCCATGTTCCTGGTGAATGTATTTTCAATTCTATTTTTTACCTACCAATAATACAAGGTATTTGCAGGCAAAGACCTCAGTTCTTTAATTTTACAAGTCAACATATGAGATAAGAGCCTAGGTTTAGTGCCATCTGTAAAACAAGGATAACTGTATCAACCTCATAGGCTTTTTGTAAAGATTAAAATGAAAGAATGCATAATGCCTGGAACAGACAAGCTCAAAACACGTTAGCTGTTGCTGACGGTCATCATGACGCCCTTTCACTTGTGTTTCCTCATGGAGCTTTGTCCTTGGGCAGGGTCTCATTCTGTCACTCAGGCTAGAGTGTAGTGGTATGCAGTGCAGTGGTATGATCACGGCTCACTGCAGCCTTGACCTCCTAGTCTCAAGCAATCCTCCCACCTCAGCCTCCCAAGTAGCTGGGACTACAGGCATGCGCCACCATGCCTGGCTGATTTTATTTTTATTTTTAGAGATGAGGTCTCACTTTGTTGCCCTGGCTGGTCTCAAACTCCTGGGCTCAAGTGATCCTCCCACCTTGACCTCCCAAAGTATTGAGATTACAGATGTGAGCCACCATGCCTGGCCTTGGATTTAGATGTCTTAACCGTGATTGGTACTTCACATCCAAGAATAAAATAAAGATAAAGGACATTAAGGGCTATCGTTGCTCCAACATTCCATTTTTTTCTACCCTGCCTTTTTTCTCCTAAGTTGGGAAAAAGATTTTAATAATAATTATCATAGTAATACTGATGATGATGATGATGATGAAAGCTAACAATTACTGAGTTCTTATTGTGTGCCAGGAATAGTTGTAAGAACTTCACCGTGTTAACTTATCTAGTCTTCACCACAACCCTATTAAGTAGATTCCCTTCCTCCCATTTTGCAGATAAGTAGACCAAGGCACACAAGATTGTACAGCTTGCCAAAGCTGGAACTGTATTTGAAACCAGGCTTTCTATTTCCCCAAAATGGTTGGGATAAAATTTTCCTGCTGTTAGTGGTCCCGAGAGACAGAGAATGGAAAAACATTCTGTTTATTTTCATCTATTCTTTGCTTGAAGAGCATATCGAAGCCGAAAGAAGCCTGTAGTTCGTGAAGAATTGAAGCCCTGACATTAAATCAATCAGACACTTTTCTCTCCTTTTAAATTCCCATCCTCAATTAAGGTGGCAATCAGATTAACCAAGATTGGCCGGAAACGGGTGAGCATCTCGGAAGCTCCAGAGCTCCAAAAGGTCAGGCCACTGACAGCTACTGATTTGTCTGTTACTTCAGGCAAGTCTCACCCACACTGTCTCCCCAGGGAGAATTCAGCTGCTGTTTAATTCTACTCCCAGTAAGATCTGTTTGGAAACTCAAATCCTGCCTCCTTCCCCAAATTCATTTTCATGAGCATTTCTTCTTGATCTCTTCAATCCTGAATCTTTCCCAGACGAGATATAGGTCCCGGCCCCTGCAGATGTGCCCCTCTGCTGCACACCAGTCCTGCAGCCACGTGGTGCTGTTCGATTTCCTTATCACCAATAAAACAAAACCAGGCTCTGCCTGTATGATTCCTGGCTTTAATAACCAAAGGCAAATTGCTGCGTCACTCAGAATAATGAAAAACTGGAAACAACAGAGAATGATTAAATAAATCAGGATCCAGTCAAAAGATGAAATAATAAGTAGCCATTAAAATTAAGTTTTGAAACATTTTCTTTTCTTTTCTTTTTTTTTTTGAGATGGAGTCTTGCTGTTGTCGCCTAGGCTGGAGTGCAATGGCACGATCTCGGCTCGTTGCAACCTCTGCCTCCTGGGTTCAAGCGATTCTCCTGCCTCAGCCTCCTGAGTAGCTGGGATTATAGGCGCCCGCCACCATGCCCAGCTAATTTTTTTGTGTATTTTTAGTAGAGACAGGGTTTTGCCATGTTGGCCAGGCTAGTCTTGAACTCCTGACCTCCTGATCCACCTGCCTTGGCCTCCCAAAGTGTTGGAATTACAGGCATGAGCCACCATGCCTGGCCAAAAAATCTTCAGTAAGAAAGTAAGTGCTCACAATATAAGAAGAAATTAGGTTTTAACACTATCCTGTAGGATCCCTATTTTATGCATATATATTTAAAAATATACATAAACATGGACACAAAAACTAGAACAAATACACTGAAATTCTAATAGTTATCTTTGAATTACATGATTCTAAGTGATGTTCATTTTCTTTTTTCCCCCGTTTTATAAATTTATACCTGTGAGCATCTATTCCTTTTAAATTCAGAAGCAAGGAAAAAGGGAAAAGAAAAGAGGGAACATTTTTGTTTTTCTTAAAATTGTCCCTATTGGAGGGTTATTGATTTTTTGTTTCATGGATTCACCAGTACTTACCAGCTGTCTCCACCCCTCACATCTCACATGTCACCTCTTCCAGGAAGCCTTCCTAGATTCATTAAACTCAGAGATTTCTTCAGTTTTATGGACTCCTTAGTCTCATTGTGACATATCCTTGACCTTAAATGTGTGCAGGTTTTGTGTCCCCAGCTAGAGAGTAAGTTCCTCGATGGCAGAACCTGTCTATTTTAAACTTCCTTCTCTTCCCCACGCTACCCAGCAAGTGCCCTGCAAACTGCTGGGGTCCATTAATGTCAGTGAACACAAGTGCCTCGTGGAAGGCACTTGAATGAGACGCACCTCTCTCTCTGAGCTTTGTTCCATTTCCTCCAATTCATTTGAAGGGGGTGTCCATGCCATTAGCCCTGGGTCAGATTTTATTGTAAATTGTTTAAAAAGAATTCCATTTGCTTTGGTAGGAATGATCAAGTCCAGCCCTTGTCTTTACAAGAAGATTATAAAGCTGAGAAAATAAATACAAACTATATTGAGCAAAAAGGCATTTTTCTTGGTGAATGGGGATGAGGGAGTTGATGTTTATAAGAAGGAAAGGAAAGGCCAGGAGGGGAGGTGACTTCCCCGAGTCTCACGCTGATCAAAGGCAGGTGAAGTCACACATCACGCCAGCTTTCCTCCAGCCCTGCTGGGCTCAGGATACTGTATTGAGGTCAGAAGAAAATGAGACCTAGGAATTTACAGTTTATCTTGGGAGAAGAAACGATGAGTCACTGAAATAACTTCGCCTGAACAAGCAGTGGGAGAAGATTATATAAGGTGATACAGTGCGAAGGATGCACAGAGGTTGAGCTGGCAGAGAGCACGCTGTGCCTGTGGTCGGAGGGTGTTCTTCATGGAAGGCTTCCAGGGAGCTCAGCAGGTGTCAGGATCCGCCAGGTGTCAGGTCCGTGGCGCTGACTCTCCTGCTCTTTCAACATCTCCAGCTTGTGACCGGTCCCCGTCACCCAAACATCCTCTCATTCACAGCTACGGGGCTCCCCCAATCTGCTTCTCTTCCAGCCTCCCAGACCTTCTCACTGTGGATTCTGGCTGCTGGACACAGAGTATTCCAGGAGGCAGGGCATGGGTGAGAGGACCCCCTACAGTGGAGGAAGGACTTGAAGATGAAGCAACTGTCCCCACCTCTATTGGGGCATCCCTTGTTAAATCCTAAGTTGAAGGGTTGACATTTAATGCAGCACAGGCCATGCTACCTGCTTGACCATGAAGCAAACTAAATTAAATATTTGCCTTAGAGCTACATAAAGAATGAATTGAAGCGATGAGACTGGCCAGGTGCCCGGGACTGAGTGGCAGGTGTTAAGGAGGCTTCCAGCAAGGTGGCTGTGGCAAAGGAGAGCACAAGATAAACTTGGGAAATTGTTAGAGATATGTTTTTTCGAAAGTGATGGAAGAATTAGGGAAGTTTCATGGCAGAGAAGAACATGCTATGTGACCTTGGGCAGGGCACTTAACCTCTCTGATCCTGCCTTTTTATGTGTAAAATGAGAATAATAGTATCTACTTTATGGGGTTGTTACAAGTCTTATATAAAATATTTGTAAAGTGCTTGTCCTAGTGCTTAGTGCAGAGCTGGTGGTAAACCCTGGAATTTTTTAAAATTTATTTTATTTGTAGGACTCTTATCAATGAAGAACTTTGTATCCAACAATAATAAACAGACATATTGCAAGTTACATTTTGTAGAAGAAGCAAATAAGACTGGCTGCAACAAAAGAAATTAGATACCTGCATTCTAGATTCTTTATACAAACAGTCCGTTCTATAAATAGTAGAATTAAATGCAAACCAAATGCTTTTAAAAGTTTGTATACCTACATGGCAATTACAATCTCCACATGCTAAAAAGAACAATAACACAGAACACAGCATTCTTAATGATTATAGCACATTTAACACCTTCAGCCATCCTCTGGGTTTTCAGATCATATTGGCAACTGAAATTTCACATCCACATGCGCTTGCTTGGCTAAGGTCACTGTTTCAGAGAGCCTTCTGACCATTCTAGCAGCTTCCTCCAAGTGGTCACAAGCAAGAATTTTAAGCCCACTGTCTACTCTCGGTGCCTTAGCATCATCAACTCGTGTACCTTGTAACCCCCACAACAGGTATTTTAATTTCCACATCTTTTACTGCCGTGACTGTACCCTGTGCAAAAACACCACACTGCATGATTCCTCCAAAAATGTTGACCAGAATAGCCAGTACCTTTTTATCTGAAGTGATATGCTTAAGTGCTTTTGTTACTTGATGGACTGTAGCACCACCACCACCATCAAGGAAGTTGGCTGGAGTCTCTCCCCAAAGCTTTTTTTTTTTTTTTTTTTTTTTTTTGAGACGGAGTTTTGTTCTTGTTGTCCAGGCTGGAGTGCAGTGGCACCATCTTGGCTCACTGCAACCTCCGCCTCCCGGGTTCAAGCGATTCTGCTGCCTCAGCCTCCTGAGTAGCTGGGATTACAGGTGCCCGCCATCACACCTGGCTAACTTTTGTATTTTTTGTAGATACGGGTTCACCATGTTGGCCAGGCTGTTCTCGACCTCCTGACCTCAGGTGATGTGCCCACTTCGGCCTCCTAAAGTGCTGGGATTACAGGCATGAGCCACCACGCCCAGCCCCTGAAGTTTTATTACATCCATTGTGGCCATGGCCAAACCAGCACCATTTGCTAGACAGTCTATATTTCCACTGAGGTCAATGTAGTTGAGATCTGCCTTAGCAGCATCTTTGTCACTTTCATCTTCCTGGGTTCAGTTCTATAAATCAAAGATTTTCTTTTGGTGATAGGCTGAATTAGAGTCAAAATCGATCTTTGCATCCATCACAGCACAACTCCATCTGAATCTTCCACTGTTGGATTTATTTCTTATCATGGTTGCATCATATTTCAGAAAAAGGCTGTAAAGCTTGACCGTGTTTTCTGCTGCAGAATCCACAGTATTAGGTGGAAATCCCATCTTCTGTTCAAGCCGGAGAGCTTGTTCCTTTTTGATGCCTTCTACGATATCAACACGTTCTTTAATTGCATCAGGAGTCTCAGCAGCAACATCTGCAATGTTGACATCACCATGTGAATTTCCTATTAATACAGGACCTTGAAATGACCTTTCCATCACTATTGCAGAGTAGTCTTCTCCCCTGGGGTACTTTCGCTCCAATGCTTGATTGCATATTCTGCCCTTTTCTCCCATTTGCTTTTTGAACAACTTTTTCCCAATCATTTGTGAGGAAACATCTTTTGCTTCTTCTGGAGAGAAAACTGTCTTCACTCCTCCTTTGAGGCCACTTTCAAATGTTCCTTTTCCTCTACCATCCACTAAAACCTGCGCCTTCATCTCAACATCTTTTGAACCTGCTTCTTACTACTTGTGAGTCCCAGAGAACTTGCCAGCAGTACTCATAGTTACAGTTTATCCTGCACATGTTATTTCTTTCTTCTGTACCTACTTTTTTGGCAATTGCATAAGCTTCATCTGGTGACTTTGCCACACATATCCTTTGGGAACAGAGATGCCAGCTTCTTGCAATAATTCCATACTCATGTATTCATGTAGTGAGAGATTCCTGTGCTGTTTTTGCTGTACTTGGAGTCCATGGTTATTCAACAATCCAGAACCTCCTAGAGCTTGAGCAGTGGCCCACAGGGCCATCCAGAGCAGGTGGCTCCGAAGGGTGGCTGTAGCCAACAGCCGCCTGTAGAACATGGAGGCTGCCATTTCTGAGTCAGACCCATCCCTTCGGTGCCTTCTGCAGCCATACAGGCCCCTGGAATTTTTTTAGATTTTAAAATCAGCATGAGAGAGACCAGAGTGGCAATGAAGAAGAGGAAATAAATCAAAGGAAATAATGTATCTCAGTGGGCCTGGCAGGTGATGCTGGGTTACTAGTAGGGAGTTTGGGGGAAGGGACCTAGATTTTGAAAAGTATGATGTAGTGTTTGAGACTTTGTTTGTTTCAAACCACCAATCGCCCTGAGTAGGGGGTGGCTGTGATCAAGGGGACAGCTCAGTCAGGCAAACAGGATCCAGCAAGCAGGCCAAAGAAGAAACAGGGCTGCGACACCTAGGGGTCATGGGGACCCAGATGCTGCTGGTGGCCCAGGTGAGGGTCCTGCGTCCTCTGTGGTGAGGCTGCCAGCAGCTGCAGGATCTGCTCTCACATGTTGGACAGACAAGGAGCTGGTGGCATCTCACCCTGGCTGTGTGCCGGAATTGTGTTGGAGCATTTTAAACACCTCTGGGTCCTCTTCACAGCACAGGGGTCATTCTGATGAGCAGCCAGGATTACCGCCACAGGCCAAGCCAGGAGCCAGCTAAGGGGGTTGGGGGAGTGAGGACAAAGCAGTCTAGAGGCCTTGGGCGGACAGGAGGAACTCTGACCCAGGCTCCCTGATGTCCAGCATGTCTGCCTGGAGAGAGACTGGTCCCAGTGAGCCAGGCCTCAGGAGCTACAGGTGTTGGCAGCCCTAGAAGATGGGCTGGGCACCAAGTTCAGGAACAGGAGCCAACTGTTCTATAACAGGAACTTTTCCCCAGAGCTACCCTGGGAGCACTATCTTGCAAGCACCCGGAGATCCTTTGCTAAGTGCCTCATAGACTTTGACTTACTGACTTTGAAATTACTGACCTTGAAATTCATCATTGCTTTTCTGCTCAATCACACCGTCGTCCCTTCATTTGACAAACCTGTATGAGCACCCCCTGCCACCACCACCCGTGGGTTGGACCCTATTCCAGCCCTGGGACACAGTGGGGACAAATGGACGAAGGTCCCATACTTGAGGAGCTTACCTTCTAGTGGGGAGATGGAGTGTAGACACGATGAACTGTGTCCATTGGTAAAAAGCACTATGAAAAGGAATAAATCAGGACAGAAAATTAAAGTGGAATGCTGGTCAGGGAAGCTCTTTCCAGCTCGGTGACATTTGGGCAGAGACCTTAGGGACATGAGAGTGGGAGGCCAGAGGACATGGGAAAGAACATTCCAGACAGGGGGTTTGGGGCAAAATGAGCCATTGAGGGAGGTCTCACCATTCTTATGGTTTTAAAGGAGGAAGCTGCCAAAATCATGTCATTGAACATTTGGTTTATTCCTACCAATTTGCCTTTTCAGTGGCAGTGCAGCTACATACTAGGGAATTGGCCATATCACGTTTCCCTCTCTTCCTTAAAATAGGTATGAAAATATCAGGTAAGACAGCTCCTAGTGACAGAAGAGGATCCTTCATAAATTTACCTTCGGCTACTATGGTTGGATCTGCCAGACACTATCCCCAGAGAGTGAAAGACGACCCGTTGGAAAGTGCTTCTGTCTTAGAAATAAAATGGCTCAGAATTAAATGATTCTTTTATAAGCATATAGTTGTGAGTTAAACTCCACAATTTGTATTATGAATACTAACATTAAGAATAAATACCTTGGCCGGGCACGGTGGCTCACGCCTGTAATCCCAGCACTTTGGGAGGCCGAGGCGGGCGGATCACAAGGTCAGGAGATCGAGACCACGGTGAAACCCTGTCTCTACTAAAAATACAAAAAATTAGCCGGGCGCGGTTGTGGGCGCCTGTAGTCCCAGCTACTCGGGAGGCTGAGGCAGGAGAATGGCGTGAACCCGGGAGGCGGAGCTTGCAGTGAGCTGAGATCGCGCCACTGCACTCCAGCCTGGGCGACAGAGCGAGACTCCGTCTCAAAAAAAAAAAAAAGAATAAATACCATCAGAGTAAGATTGAAGAAATATATAAAAACATATTACTTAGTGTCTAGTTACAATGAACTGTTTTTAGTTTCTTTTTAATGTCTATTATTTGTTTCTTTCCTAGCTGGGTTTTGTGGCTACTTAGAATTCACCATTGTTGGGTTGGAAGCTTTCTAGGGGTGCTTGTGCTTGTGGGTTCCCAGCACCCCCAAGCTGCTTTGGGACCCAGAGGCTGGGCGCTCCTGACCAAAGCTCCCCCAGCTGTCCTCTTGGAGAGGAGAACTGGGAATCTCCTGCCGTCAGCTTCGATTACCTATCCAGGAAGTGTGGACTATTGCACAGGGCCAGAGAGTAAGAAATGAGAAGAGCTAGGATTTCATCCTAAGCCTGTCTGACCTCCAAGCCCAGATTCTTAACCACCATGCTCTGGTGGTTTGCAAACTCAAAGAGTGGTCCTAGGACCAGGGGCATCAGCATCCCCTGGGAACCTCAAAGAAATGCAGAGTCTCAGGCCTCACCCCAGAGTCTAATCGGAGCTTGCATTTTAACCAGATCCCCAAGGGACTCGTGCACTCTACAGCCTGAGATGCACTGGCCTAGTGGTTCTCTTTCCACATAGGCCTCAGTTTCCCTAGCTCTGTGACAATGGTAACGCATCGCTTCCCTGTTTTATATTTCAGAACATGGACTCTGAAGGTAGATTTTTGGGGTTCAGATTCTAGTCTGCCATTTATTAGCTGTGTGGCTCTAGGCAGGTAACTTAACCACTTAATGACTCAGTTTTCTCATCTATAAAATGGTGATAAAAATAGTACCTATGCTGGGGCTGGGCGCGGTGGCTCACGCCTGTAATCCCAGCACTTTGGGAGGCCGAAGCGGATGGATCACGAGGTCAGGAGATCGAGACCATCCTGGCTAACACGGTGAAACCCCGTCTCTACTAAAAATACAAAAAAATTAGCCGGGCGTGGTGGCGGGTGCCTGTAGTCCCAGCTACTCTGGAGGCTGAGGCAGGAGAGTAGCATGAATCCGGGAGGCAGAACTTGCAGTGAGCAGAGATTGTGCCACTGCACTCCAGGCTGGGCGACAAAGCAAGACTCTGTCTAAAAAAAACAAATAGTACCTATGCCCTGGGTTTGTGAACCCAGAACATCTGAGACAGGTCTCAGTAAATTAATTAATTTATTTATTTTTACTTTTTATTTATTTATCTTTTTGAGAAGGAGTCTCACTCTGTCATCCAGGCTGGAGTGCAGTGGCGTGATTTCAGCTCACTGCAACCTCTGCCTCCCAGATTCAAGCGATTCTTGTGCCTCCGCCTCCTGAATAGCTGGGATTACAGGAGCACGCTGCCATGCCATTCTACTTTTTTTGTATTTTTACTAGAGACGGGGTTTCACCATGTTGGCCAGGCTGATCTCGAACTCCTGACCTCAAGTGATCCACCTGTCTTGACCTCCCAAAGTGTTGGGATTACAGGCGTGAGCCACCATGCCTGGCCAGTCTCAGTGAATTTAGAAAGTTTATTTTGCCAGGCTGAGGACGCTCTCATGACACAGCCTCAGGAGGTCCTGACGACATGTGCCCAAGGTGGTCAGGGTACAGCTTGGTTTTATCCATTTTAGGGAGATATGAGACATCAATCAATATATGTAAGATGTACATTGGTTCAGTTCAGAAAGGTGGGACAACTTGAGGCGAAGCCAGGACAACTCAAAGTGGAGAGGGGGCTTCCAGGCCATAGGTAGATAAAAGAGAAATGGTTGCATTTTTTTGAGTTTCTGATTAGCCTCTTCAAATGAGGCCATCAGATATACATTTATCTCAGTGAGTGGAGGGGTGACTTAGAATAGAATGGGAGGCAGGTTGGCCCTAAGCAGTTCCCAGCTTGACTTTTCCCTTCAGCTTAGTGATTTGGGGGCCCCAAGATTTATTTTCCTTTTACAGGTTGTTGTAAGGATTACAAAAGTTGGTGCTTGTGAAGTATTTTAGAGCTGTGCCTGACTCACAAGGAATAGGACCCACTGTCTTTTTCACTGCCATGAACCCTACCCCCTGTCTTCTTGTACCTCTCTTCTGAGAAGCCTTCCCCAACCATCAGAGCTCAAGATAAGTTCTCTCTTTTTAGATTCTATGGCAAATGATCTGGGATTTCCATCATAAAACTGTAACTTAGGGAAAATCTGTTATTGTATTAATAAGGAAACTTAAGGTCGAATGACGGAATTGGGCCTGGAACTCAAAGGTCGAGTGACTGAAGCAGGACTTAAACACCACTACGCTTTAAACTCTAAAATTAGGGCTGTTCCTAATGTGATACATTTATGGTATTATATTCCTTACTATTTCCCACCTGTTTTTAAAGTAGGTAATAAATGTCTTGAAAAAAGCATAATAAAAATATTCATCACAATGATTGATTGATTGATTGATTGATTGATTGAGACGGAATCTCCTTCTGTTGCCTAGGCTGGAGTGCAGTAGCACAATCTCAGCTCACTCCGTCCTCCACCTCCCCGGCTCAAGCGATTCTCCTGCCTGTCTTCCGAGTAGCTGGGACTACAGGCCTGTGCCACCACACCTGACTAATTATTATATTTTTAGCAGAAACAGGATTTCACCATGTTGACCAGGCTGGTCTAGAACTTGTGACCTCAAGTAATTCGCCTGCCTCAGCCTCCCAAAGTGCTGGGATTACAGGCATGAGTCACTGCACTTGGCCAAAAGGAGGATGCTGGTGGCTGTTGACTTTTCAGAATATATTTATTTGTGCTATGAATCTGGTATAGGGGGATTTAGTATGCCTGGCTTCATATATTTATTTGTCCTTGGAGCCTTTTTCTGGGAAATGCTTGTTAGCATCACACAGCTAGTGTTTCATGGAACACAGTTTGGGGACTGTGGCTCTGCTCTCCAGAGCATCTGCTCTCCTACCCCATGTACTTTTTCTTTTTTCTTTGAAGACTCTATTTTTTAGAGTATACAGTATGTAGCTTTTTCAGATTGGCTTCTTTCCCTTAGTAATATACATTTAAGTTTCCTCCATGTCTTTTCATGGCTTGATAGCTCATTTCTTTTTAGTGCTAGATAATATTCCATTGTCTGGATGTACCACAGTTTATTCACCCACTGCAGGACATCTTGGTTGCTTCCAAGTTTTGGCAATTCTAAATAAAGCTGCGGTAAACATCCATGTGCAGGTTTTTGTGTAGACATAGTTTTCATTTCCTTTGGGTAAATACCAAGGGGTGCGATTGCTGGATCGTATGGAAAGAGTTTATTTAATTTTGTAGGAAGCTGCCAAACTGTCTTCCAAAGTGGCTGTACCAGTTTGTATTCCCACCAGCAATGAATGAGGGTTCCTGCTGCTCCACATCCCTGCCAGCATGCACTGTTGTCAGTGTTCTGGATCTGGGCCATTCTAATAGGTGTGGAGTGGTATCTCATTGTTCTAATTTACATTTCCTGGATGATATATGATATGGAGCATCTTTTCATAGGCTTATTTGCCATCTGCATATCTCCTTTGGTGTGATGTCTATTAAGGTTTCAGGCCATTGACGGATGGATTGATTGATTGATTGAGACAGAGTCTTGCTCTGTCTCCCAGGCTGGAGTGCAATGACGTGATCTTGGCTCACTGCAACCTCTGCCTCCTGGGTTCAAGTGATTCTGCTACCTCAGCCTCCCGAGTAGCTGGGATTACAAGCATACACCACCACACCTGGCTAATTTTTGTATCTTTAGTAGAGACAGGGTTTTGCCATGTTGGCCAGGCTGGTCTCGAACTCCTGACCTCAAGTGATCCGCCTGCCTCAGCCTCCCAAAGTGCTGAGATTACAGGCATGAGCCACCCTGCCTGGTCCCATTTTTAATTGGGTTATTTTCTTATTGTTTAGTTTTAAGTGTTTGTATTAGTCCATTTTCATGCTGTTAAGGAAGACATACCTGAGACTGGGTAATTTATAAAGGAAAGAGCTTTAATTGACTCACAGTTCAGCATGGCTGGGGAGGCCTCAGGAAACTTACAATTATGGCAGAAGGGGAAGCAAACACGTCCTTCTTCACATGGCAGCAGCAAGGAGAAGTGCAGAGTGAAGCGGGGAAAAGCCCCTCATAAAACCCTCAGATCTCACGAGAACTCACTCACTATCACAAGAATAGCATGAGGGTAACTGTCCCCATGATTAAATTACCTCCCCCCAGGTCCCTCCCATGACATGTGGGGATTATGGGAACTACAAGATGAGATTTGGGTAGAGACACAGCCAAACCATGTCCAGAGTTCCTTATGTTTTGAAGACCACACACACACACACACACACACACACATTCTTTATTAGCTGTCTTCTACAAATACTTTCTCCCAGTCTATGACTTTTTATTCTCTTGATAGCACCTTTTGAAGAACAGGAATTTTTTTTTTTTTTTTTGAGATGGAGTCTCGCTCTGTTGCCCAGGCTGGAGTGCAGTGGCGTGATCTCAGCTCACTGCAACCTCCGTCTCCCGGGTTCAAGTGATTCTCCTGCCTCAGCCTCCCAAGTAGCTGGGACTACAGGCGCCCACCACCACGCCCAGCTAGTTTTTGTATTTTTAGTAGAGATGGGGTTTCACCGTGTTGGCCAGGCTGGTCTCGAACTCCTGACCTCAAGTGATCCACCTACATCCACCTCCCAAAGTGCTGGAATTACAGACTTGAGCCACCACACCCAGCCAAAGAGCAGGAATTTTTAATCTTCATGAATTCCATTTTATCAGTTCTTTCTGTCATGGATTGTGCCCTTGGTTTTTTATCTAAGAAGTCATCGGAGAAAGCAAAGGTCATCTAGGCTTTTTCCTATGTTATCTTCAAGAAGTTTGATAGCTTTGTGTTTGACATTCAGGTGAATGATCCATTTTGAGTAAGCTTCTGTGCAGGGTGTAAGGGCTGTGTCTACATTCATTTTTTTGCATGTGGATGTCCAACTGATCCACCTGTCAGTTCTTTCACTAGAAGCACGCTGCCTTGATTGCTGTAGCTTCCTCATGCACTCGTCAGTCCCTTAAGGTTCACTTCCTCTTCCCCTACCATACAGCAGCCACTCCACTAGTGGCCTTCCAATGGCAAGTCCCATGGATTCTCTGCAGCATGCCTCTTGTTTGTGACTCCATTCTGTTGTGTGACCTCATGTTGTGTCACCTTTGCATTGGGGTTTGTAGAGTTGGTGCTGAGGTTCTGGCTTTGGGAAGGTGGCCAGACAGGAATGCAGGTTGGGGTCAAGGTATCATTACTTGCAAGTGCACAGGGCTGCCTTGGGGAAGTGGCACGTGTTTCAGACCCACAGTATTCTGAAGGGGTGTACTGTGATTCTCACTTCTTACGCCTTTGGATGGGCCTTGGTCACTGTGGCCAAGCAAGTGGTCAATGGGATAGCCCTGCTAAGATGTACCAAGCCTGCATGGACCAGCTGGCATGGATGGAAGGGCTCAATGGCACTGGGCCTGGGGGAAAGCAGAAAGGGGTGGGCAGCTTCCAGAACCTTCCTGAGGCCTGACAGTCCTGGCCCTGCTGTAAGTGCTTTGTAGCCCTGGACTGGCTCTGG
This sequence comes from Macaca mulatta, assembly GCF_049350105.2. Taxonomy (NCBI): domain Eukaryota; kingdom Metazoa; phylum Chordata; class Mammalia; order Primates; family Cercopithecidae; genus Macaca; species Macaca mulatta. The sequence continues at coordinate 99,922,340 of NC_133418.1, read as the reverse complement.
ACTCCTACCAGCCCTGTGGGATAGCCCTAGCCCTGTTATAGAGATAGGACACCCATGCACAGACAATGTCGTTACCTGCTCCAAGTCACAGTTTAGGAAGTGGCAGTGCCAGGATGTGACCTGAGAGCCCATGCTGTTGGCCACACTGCCTCCCTAGCCCCTACCCTCAGAGGGTCTGACGAGGTTAGGAAGAAAGGAAAGACAAGAAGGAGGTGTTGGGGAGTAAGCCGGGAAGATCTCACCTTCCCCTCTTGTTCTTTAGGCCTTCTTACCTCCTCTCTACTGGTCCAGAAGGGCCCTGGGACTGGTTCCCACCATGGGCCCTGTGTGGTGGCAGCTCCTGGAGGCCTCTGTGCTGGAAAAGGTGCCTTCCCTGGAGGGCCTGTGGACCAGAGAGGAAGGATGTAGCAAGGAGGGGCCTGAGGAGCTCCCCTTCTGGAATACAAGAGAGCAGGAGGCAGCAGCCTATCTGGTCTTCATTTGAGAAGAACAGAGTTGCTGTCCCCAGACCAGGACTGTCCTGGCCTGATGCCTCAGGGAACCCTGTCCAGCTGGACTAGCTGCACTGACAACCCCACAGCCCCCTTGGGGCGCTATGTGGAAGTTTCTATTGTGAGAACCCAGGATGGTATTGAGCTTTCTCCTTGACAAGCCTGGGTTCTAGAAGCTGTGAGCTTGGCCTCTGTCCAGTGCAGGCCTTGGCTCACAGGCCCTTCAGAAAGTTTCAAGGGAGGAACTAACACTACAATTTTTTTAGTCCTAACTTCCCCATGTTCCTATTTCCTCACCCCTTGAAAATGCAAAGGGCCAGTGTTCCTGGTTTAGGGACTGTGACAAGGGAGGCTGCTGGGAAAGCGTGGAGCATGTGCTACCTGGGCACCTTGGAAAGACGCATCCTGGCAACTGCGCCAGGCAGAAGACTGGGCAGCTGCAGGTTTAAACCCTGGGCTTCCAGGCCCGAGAAGGGGGACTGGGCCCCGGGGAGCTGTCCCATCACAAGAAATAACCCTGGATGCCAACCACCCAGAACCCTAACACCTTTTCTCAGGCAGGGGCAGGGAGGGGTGAGGAGATGCCAGGAATGAGGTCAGGCAAGGAGGCTAAGCCTGGTCCCTTCCATGCTGGGGTGGGCGGAGGCTGAGGGTGGTGGAGGGGATCACAAATAAGTTATCTGCCCCTGGGCTCTTGCCATCCTCTTGGTGCCCCATGGCTACTCCAAGGACGTGCCCATCCCCAAACCCAAATCACCCCAGAGCGGAAACTGCTGCTCTTTCCTCCTGAGTGGCACCCACCCCACTCCCTCCCAATCAAAACTCCCAAAGAACTCTTTTCTCTGCCCTGTGTAAACCTCTTTTGTGATTAAAGTAATTCCCAATGAAGGAACACATTCTTTTCTGAATGATCTGTAGGCTTAATCTTCCCAGGGCGTATTTGCATTTCAAGTGGTGTGCTTGTACAGATAGAATTCATCTGTAATTGGCAGAATGAAGGGGTGCTTACTGCGGGGGAGGGAGGAGGTGGACTTTCCCAGGCCCCCAGGCCCCTCCCTGAAGTCCTCCTCTCTCCTCCTCCACGCCCGCCCCCTCAGTGAGGGGTGGAGCTGGGTGGATTTGGAGGTTGACTGAAGAAGCGCAATGGCTATTATTCCTTTACTAATTGAAACTTTTTATGGTGAGACCTAGAGTTGCCAACTTCTAATTTTGCGGGTTTGTTTTTATCACTGGTTTCCTAACACCATCACTTCACAGCAGCAAAACATGAAGGAGGAGGTCACTTCAGTCTTCTCAATGGAGTAAATTTAGCTTTACACAAATATACCACAGGGTTGTCAGATTTTTCATGTTGCTACAGATTGGTGCAAACCTCACTGGGGTCCGGCATTTGAGAACCACAAACTGGATGGCCCTCAAGGCCCTGCCCAACTCTAAAAGGCCGCAGTTTTCAAATTCCACCGTCACACTGCGTTAAAGATGCATCGTCAAATGTGAATCATTGATAATGATGTCAATTTATCATAGTTGCACATAACTTTCTATAATGGAAATGGCTCCAGGAGATAGGACAATAGAGGGAGACTGAAGAGCAGGGAATAAAGAAAGTTAGGAGCAAACGAGGGGGCAGATAGGAAAGAACACCTGTCCCCCAAACCTGTGTCCATCTTCCCAGGATGCTCTGTTAGATTCTTGAGCTGCAGAAGGCACTTTCATATTCCTGTCCCGGAAACGTGTGTGTGTGTGTGTGTGTGTGTGTGTGTGTGTGTCTGTGTGTGTGTGTGTAACAGCACAGTAGGTGGGCACAGCACCTGACCTTTATGTAATTTCCCACCCACGAAGCCTCACCCCTGAAAATGCTCCCTGTGGCCTGGCCTTGCATTTGACACTGTGCCCAACCCCCAAGCAAAAGACATGAAGATGCCAGAATGGCACATGGCAGATGTCTTAGAATGTGGGGACGGGGGACAATGAGAGATGCCAACTCTGAGAGGACAAGGTCCCGAGCCCTCCAAGGAAGGGGCCTGTTTCCAGCCTTGGTTTGTTTCCTCACAGGCCACCCTGGCCCTGGCTCCCAGCTTTTCTGGACCTGACCAGGAGGCTTTGCTCACAGTTTTTCCTGTTCTCATTCCAGGTGTGTGTGGCTGCTGCGGTGCCCTACGCCCCAGGTACAAAAGGCTGGTTGACAACATCTTCCCTGAGGATCCCGAGGTGGGTCACGTCTCTGGCAGGCGTCGTGGCTCTCACGGTCCAGGCAGGGCCTCTGACGGGGGCAGCTTGGAAGCCAGGCCTCCTGCCGGGGGGGAAGGCAGGCCCTCTCAGGGTCCCCGGGCGCTGAGCCTTCCCAGAGAAACTGGAACCTGGGCCACACCACCTGGGCAGTGGTGAGAGGCTGCTAGGGACATGAAGGATGAGGGCATTTGGATCCACGGAAGGCAGCTGAAAGTGCATCTCGGTATGCTTGTGGCCATCACTGTCCAACCCAGACATCTTTCTCCTGCATGTCTCTGCGTGATTGCCCCTGGAGCTGCTAACTCTGAGTGATCGTAGCTCCCTGCTGCTCAGTGTGAGGACTCCCCTGTCTTGGGTTGGGCTCAGGAGCCCAGGTCTTTCCCCCTGGCTGCCACCCTCTGTGTCTGCTAGGTGTCTAGGGGCGTACACACACAGGGCCTGGCCTCCAAGCCACCTCTCCACCTGTCAGGCTGCTTTGTGAATTATGGTCTGGGAAACATTGGGATCTGATGTACTTGACTTGCTCTCTGGGAACCAATGGCCTGTCTTGATGGGAGCATCCTCTGTAGAGTTCCCTAAGAGCTGCAGAGCTGCCTTCGTCCTGTGTGTGCCTTGGTGCCGGCTCTCCAACATGTTTTAATTTGGGGTGTTTTTTGTTTGTTTGTTTGTTTGTTTTTTGGGGGGAAGGAGTCTTGCTCTGTCACCAGGCTGGAGTGCAGTAGCACGATCTTGGCTCACTGCAATCTCTGACTCCCTGGTTTAAGAGATTCTCCTGCCTCAGCCTCCTAAGTAGCTGGGATTACAGGCACGTGTCACCATGCCCAGCTAATTTTTTGTACTTTAAGTAGAGATGGGATTTCACCATGTTGGCCAGGATGGTCTCGATCTCGTGACCTTGTGATCCGCCTGCCTTAGGCTCCCAAAGTGCTGGGATTACAGGCGTGAGCCACCGCGCCCGGCTTGGATGGCTTTTAATGACGCTGTATCATCCATTCCTAGACACATACACACACGGTGTATATATATATACACCCCCATACGCACATACACATATGCATTCATGTATATATATCCATACACATGCACACACATATATACATTTTATACATTTGTATCACTTGCTATTCTTTTTCTCCCCACCTCTGAGGTGGAGTCTCGCTCTGTCGCCCAGGCTAGAATGCAATGGCGCAATCTCAGCTCACTGTAACCTCCACTCCCCGGGTTCAAGCAATTCTCCTGCCTCAGCCTCCTGAGTAGCTGAGATTACAGGCACTCGCCACCATGCCTGGCTGATTTTCATATTTTTAGTAAAGACAGGGTTTCACCATGTTGGCCAGGCTGGTCTCAAACTCATGATCTGCCCACCTCAGCCTCCCAAAGTGCTGGGATTGTAGGCGTGAGCCTATAACTAAAACTATGTTTTAATCATCTGCCTGTCACTGAAACCCACATGTGGCCCGGCACATCCATAAAGGGCACTCTGTAAATGCTGATTCAGTCGAATGATTATTTTTCTCTAGACTCGAACTCGTCTAGCCGTAGTGAGCACAAGTTGTTTTCTCCTGCAGGATGGGCTGGTGAAGACCAACATGGAGAAGCTGACCTTCTATGCCCTCTCAGCTCCAGAAAAGCTTGATCGTATTGGCGCCTACCTCTCTGAGAGGCTCATCCGTGACGTGGGTCGCCATCGATATGGGTAAGTAGTTTGGAAGGGAGAGAGGGAGAATGTCAGGAACTATATTGTTAGGCTAAATATAGGGTCCTTTTAAGAAAATGATGGCCAGGCAGAGTGGCTCACACCTGTAATCCCAGCACTTCGGGAGGTCAAGGTGGGAGGATCACTAAGTTCAAGACTAGCCTGGGCAACATAGCGAGATTCCATCTCTACAAAAAAATTAAAAATTAGCCAGGTGTGGTGGTGCACACCTGTAGTGCCAGCTACTTGGGAGGCTGAGGCAGAAGGATCACTTGAGCTCAGAAGGTCGAGGCTGCAGGGAACCATGATTGTGCCACTGCATTCCAACCTGGGTGACTCTCAGAGTAAGGCTTTGTCTCAAAAAAAGAAAAAAAAAAAAAGAAATAGATTATCAAACAGACCAAGAAAACTGGGGACTGGGGCTAAGGAGTGTATCCCATGTGATCTTCCAAAGGCAGGTGATGCTGCTGCCGAGGTTTGGGAAGAAGAAGGTGCTGGCTTCCTACAGCACCTCTTCCAGCATCCATTCTCTCTTGTGTTTCCATACAGAAGCCCTCATACAGTCTGGGGCCTTAATAAAAATTGAGGCTATGATTGCACCACAATCCTCATCCAACCTATCCTACCTTATCCCACTTACTGTCCTGAAAACTAAGGAGGAGTCATCTACATTCTAATAAGAAGACAGAGTTAAGGGCAATTTGTCCATTAAAAATACACTTAGGTGAAATATTTATCAACCCTCTGAAAGAGAAGGGCTTTCTATTTGTAAAGAGAGAAGAACTCTTAAAGCAAGTGACTGATCAATAGACTTAACTGTTGAAAAATTTAAATATTTTGATGTCAATAAAGAAACACTCAGACCAGGCACGGTGGCTCACGCCTATAATCCCAGCACTTTGGGAGGCCGAGGGGGGAGGATCACTGAGTCCAGGAGTTCAAAACCAGCCTGGGCAACATACTGCCCATCTCTACAAAAAATAAACAAAAATGAGCTGGGCGTGGTGGTATGCACCTGTAGTCCCAGCTACTCGGAAAGCTGAGATGGGAGGATGGCTTGAGCCTGGAGGTCAAGGCTGCCGTGAGCTGTGTGTGCGCCACTGCACTTTAGCCTGGGCGACAGATAGAGACTCTGTCTCAAAAAATAAAAAAGAAAGAAAAGAAAAAAGAAACACTCAAAGTTTAAGAGACAAACAACAAAAAAGTATATTTGAAAATTAAGACAGGCCGGGCGCGGTGGCTCAAGCCTGTAATCCCAGCACTTTGGGAGGCCGAGACCGGCGGATCACAAGGTCAGAAGATCGAGACCATCCTGGCTAACACGGTGAAACCCCGTCTCTACTAAAAAATACAAAAAACTAGCCGGGCGAGGTGGCGGGCGCCTGTAGTCCCAGCTACTCGGGAGGCTGAGGTAGGAGAATGGCGTGAACCCGGGAGGCGGAGCTTGCAGTGAGCTGAGATCCGGCCACTGCACTCCAGCCTGGGTGACAGAGCAAGACTCCGTCTCAAAAAAAAAAAAAAAAAAAAAAAAAAAAAGAAAATTAAGACAAAGGATTCAAACTTATATATTAGTAGCTCATACCAAATAGTGGGTGGAGTGGAGAAACTGAGACACTAAGAGATTTGAGGCAAGGGCCACAGACAAGCGACTTACAGGAAAGGAGAGAGAGCTTGCCACACATGTGGGATGACATCCAACAGACTTGTGATCAAAGGTGCATAATGAAATACTAAGATGCTAACTTATTAAATTCATCACAAAGGAAATATAATTACCAGTATTAAGCAATAGATGGCAAAACGGGAGGCATTTTCATTCTTTTCTAGAAAGAGTACAAATTGGTTGAAACTCTCTAGAAAGTAATTTTGAAATAATGTGTCAAGAGCTTTAAAAACACTTAGGCCCTTTGACTCAGTAATTCCATTTCTATTTGTTGATCCCAAATAATCCTTTTTTTTTTTTTTTGAGACAAGGTCTTGCTGTGTCACCCAGACTGGAGTGCAGTGGCATGATCTTGGCTCACTGCAACCTCAGCCTCCTGGGCTCAAGCCATCCTCCCACCTCAGCCTCCCACATAGCTGGGACCACAGGCGAATGCTACTATGCCCGGCTCATTTTTGTATTTTTTGTAGAAATCGGGTTTTACCATGTTGCCCAGGCTGGTCTGGAACTCCCAAGCTCAAGCAATCCTCCCGCCTCGGCCTCCCAAAGTGTTGGCATTACAGGCATGAGCTACTGCGCCAGGCCCCAAGGAATCAATCTTAAATACAGTCTACCTTCACACACAGAGATGTTCGTTATCTTGTTATTTATAAAAATGAAAAAGTGGAAATGAAATGTCCAGCCGGAGGAGAATAGTTCAGTGAATCATGGTGTGTGTCATTTGATAAAATGTTATCTAGTCAATAAAATTGGTGTTTATAAAGATGCTTTCCATATAATTTGGAAAATGCTTTAAGTAAATGAAAACCAGAATCCATAATTATGTAGACAGTATCTGCAATCAAGTTAAAAAATCAACAACAACAACAACAACAAATCTAAATGGCTAGAAAATATAGTAAAAACGAACATACTGGCCAGGTGCGGTGGCTCATGCCTGTAGTCCCAGCACTTTTGGAGGGCTGAGGCAGGTGGATCACTTGAGGTCAGGAATTCAAGACCAGCCTGGTCAATATGGTGAAACCTCATCTCTATCAAAAATACAAAAATTAGCTGGGTGTGGGGGCATGTACCTATAGTCCCAGCTACTCAGGAGGCTAAGATGGGATAATCGCTTGAACCCAGGAGGCAGAGTTTGCAGTGAGCTGAGATCACACCACTGCACTCCAGCCTGGGTGACAGAGCAAGCCCCTATCTCAACAACAACAACAACAACAACAACAACAAAGAACATACCAATATGTTAGGAGTATTCATTTTATGAACAGTGTGACTGGGGATTTTTGGTTTGTTTTGTTTTGTATCTATTTTTTCTACGTTTTTCCTAAATATTCTTTATGTGGATGTGTTACTTCTACAATAAAAAACATGAATTGCAGGGCACATTGTGTTGCTGCCCAGACATCATGCCACAATTCAGAGACTGAATGTCAGGAGAACGCTCAGATATTCCTGGTGGCGTTGCTCATGGGGCTGAGGGTTGGGTGGATTCAGGATTCAGGCCGTGGTTCTCAGTCCTGTTGGTTCCATTCTCCACTGAGTCTTTTTTTTTTTTTTTTTTTTTTTTTTGAGATGGAGTCTCACTCTGTCGCCCAGGCTGGAGTGCATTGGCGTGATCTTGGCTCACTGCAACCTCTGCCTCCTGGGTTCAAGCGATTCTCCTGCCTCAGCCTCCTGAATAGCTGGGACTACAGGTTCGTGCCACCATGCCCGGCTAATTTTTGTGTTTTTAGTAGAGACGGTGTTGCACCATGTTGGTTAGGCTGGTCTCGAACTCCTGACCTCGTGATCCACCTGCTTCAGCCTCCCAAAGTGCTGGGATTACAGATGCAAGCCACCACACCTGGCCTCCACGGAGTCTTTTATAGCCATCCTCTACTTTCATCGACTCTAGCCTTTCTCCTGGTCCAGGCTCTTCTCTTTTCATTCAGATGATGGCAGTAGCCTTGGACATAGTCTCCCTGCTCCCCATCCTGCTCTTGTCCTTCCGGGTTAATACTGCTATGTATGATCTTCAACACGCAGACCCCAAGCTGTGCTTTCCTAGCTCTTTGAGAAAAAAATCCAGCATCCTCAGCTTGACTTCTGGGGTCTTCCACAACCTGCCTGTAACCCAGCCAAGCCCACCACCCCCGCCACACCTGCTGTAGACCCACTCCACATGGACTGGCTGACCACCCGGCTGGCTCTGTGGGTCTTTCTGGTGCTCTCCCTCACTTTGATCTCTTTGATGGGCCTCCCCCTGCAGCTGCCCATCAGCCCCACTGCCATCCAAGGCCCCTTCCTCCTGGCAGGAGAAGACAGAGCCAGTCTTGAACTACAGTGAAATGTGCATGGTGCTGATGGGGTGGAGAAGTCTAGAAAGCACAGGCCTCGCCAGCGAATCTTAAATCAAGCCACCCTTGGTGTAAAAAGCAGGATCCAAATCAATATGTTTCTGTAATCATTTTATATAATAAAATGAGGTTACATCCTGAATAAGAGCAAATCTACCGTACATGCTGATTATATTAAGGGCCTTGACATATTGTAAATTATACTCAAGCAAGTAAAAATGACTTTATCCTAGGTTGAACCTAAACCTAATATGCTAGCTCTAACATTAAACACTTAATACTAATTTCACCGGCTCTCTCTTCAGTGATGGTTCTCTCAGTAAAAAATGTCCTAGAGCCAGCAGAGCCACTTAGAATCATTCTGCTGCCCTTACAACTGCAATTCAAATTTAGTACCATTCTGTTAAAAATAGCCATTGTAGCCTCTAAGTATTTAAAACCTGAAGGCCTCACTGAGGGCTTTGTTCATAAACATTTGGAGAAGAAAAATCTGTTAGATTTGATCTCTTATTCTGTCTCTCTTTGCCCTCCCCATCTTTTTGTACCCAATGCCACATACATCATCATTATCTTCCTCATCACTGATGGCAGCTTTGGAAGAGTAAAATATTCCCATGCAGACAGGGTGAGGGGCTGTGTCTTCCTGCCGTGATGCAGGTGTCTGTATTTGGCGTTTGACCATACGGACATGAACCTTGGATGCTGGACTCAGGGGCAGAACCACCCTCATCTGCCCCACTGCCTCCCCACATTGTCACCCCATTTCAGTTGTGTGTGGACTCTGGCTCATAGGTGTTCAGCATAGGGATGGTGGTGGGCAGCCAAATGTGAACAGAGAGAGGATGAGATGTGAATTTCAAGGCATTGTTCATGGGCATGCAGTATGATGGGCAGTGATGTGCAGAGCAGCGAAAACCGAGCAGTCCTTCTATTTTCCCTTCTCTTTACATTTCCCTTCCAGTTCAACTCCAATGTCAGCACATCCCCTAGAAACTAAGGGAGAGCAGGGGAGGGAACAGCAGTGCTGGGTAAGACTCACTCAGTCGACAGTGACCCCTGAGCATTGACAGATACAGAATGCCATGTGAGACACCGTCAGGATCCCCAGTGCCTGGAGCTCTCACCCAGCCAGGACCAAGCCCTGGTGGATGGAGATGGCCACGCCAGAGGGTTGGGCTTCTCTAATCTGAGGACCCTGCCCCTGGAGCTGACCCGGAGGCACTCCTAAGAGATACACATTCACCAGGAGGACCCTGAACCTGGTTGGAGGATGGCTGACCTTGAGATAGGGATACCGCAGACCCTTACTAGATGAGGAGGGTCATCCCTCCCTTCCTTAGCTGAGGTCAGCCCTCTCTCCCTACTTCTGGACTCCTAAAACCCAGAAGGTTCTGTCTAGGAGTGGGCTGACCAAATGCACTCAAACCACCTGGAACAAGAGGTTCTTTGTCCAGGCCACTGCTCTTGAGCAATTCTTGCACAATGTCTGGCCCTACTAAAGCTCATCCTGCCTGCTGACCCTAATCCCTGACCCTGGATCTGCCTTTCCTCGCCAACTAACCCTGGTTCCCAGACTTTACTCCCCACTCCTCCTTTCTTAGGCCAGTTCAGATTCTCAGACCTGTTTTGACTTTGGACCCCTTCAAGGACACCCACCCCAGATCAGATCTCTGCTGGTAGTAACCTTCTGACCTGGGGATCCCAGGTTCTGTTCCTTTTGAGTGTGTAACAGATTAGACACACTCGAGACGTTTACAATAAAATAGCACAAACACGGAGAGCATTGGACTCGGGGCTTCCAAGGTCCCATTGACTTTGAATTATCTAAGATGCTTTGAAAAGCTCCAGTTCATAATTATAAACATTCCATCCTTACTATTGGATCAGAGATGAGGAACAAAGGATCATGTGTTCAGAGAACTGGGCCTTGTACTCCTTTACTTTTCAGTTTCACTTCTACCATAATTTTCGCCTTCTACCAAAATGGAAATTTTCCACTTTCCACTGTTGGTAAGTAGCCAATTTATTTATTTATTTATTTATTTTTTTTCATAGCAGATGGTTTTTCCATATCAGGAATTTCTGGAATTTTTTGCAGGAAGAGGAAAAGCAGTAATCTAAGCCCTGGGGCTCGCGAGGCCTTGAGTTTCTTCTCTTGCCCAACCCCACCCCTTCCTTTATATCATTTAAACACCATAATAATGGTGAAATGCCGCAGATCCCTTCATACAGAAGGATGCTGGGATGATTCATAAGGGAAGAGATTCCCAAGCTGACTGCCCTCATTTCCTACCCGCCATGCTTGGCTGCCTGACGGTGTCCAGGTCTCTCTGCAGGGAAAGCCTGTCCCCTTTGGAAGGGCTCCAGCCCAGTCTGCTTCCCCAACCCTGTGCAGAATTGAGTCTCTACACAGTGGACCTGAAACATACTGGGACTGGGTCTGCAAGGCACGGCAGGTTTCCTGGATGGTGATTGTGATGGCCTCTGAAGGGTGAGGCTGCAGAGCCAGGAATGGCTGTCCCGGGAGCAAGGAGGAATGGTAGGCGTGGCTCCCGCTCACCAGAGGAGCTCAAAGAGCCAAGGCTGCCTTTGTATTTGAAAAACACTCTGTGGATAGAGCATGCCTTGATCCCTTTGTGAGTGGACCCAGAAAACTATTCAATAATACTTTTATTTAATATCATTAAAGAATCATTTAATAATAGTTGACTCAGCTATTCTAGATAAAAGAAATAAACATTTTGTAAAAGTGGAAAAGAACATTTCAGCATTTAAAGGCTGTTTGATTTTCTGGTTGCTTGGTATAGAAGTTAGCTCAAGGGTACGTAAGAAGTAGCTGATGTCTTTTTAAAAATTTAGAAGTCATGACTGCTGTTAATTTTTTTTTTTATGTTTGAATTTGCAAAGCTAGCTTAAGTATGAGGCAGTCTGACTGCAATATCTGAAACTGGGTAGCTGTCCCAGGAGGTATTGTGGAGCCTTGTGTTGTAGCCTTGAAACAGCTCCTGAAATTGTCCTATTGTCATTCTCCCTATGCTTTTTGTTCACCCAAACTCTGTTAAAAAAAAAAACTAGCTAATCAAGAATTTTTAAATAGGCCAGGTGTGGTGGCTCACACCTGTAATCCCAGCACTTTGGGAGGCCGAGGCGGGAGGATCATCTGAGGTCAGGAGTTAAAGACCAGCCTGGCCAACATGGTGAAACCCCATCTCTACAAAAAACACAAAAAAATTAGCCAGGCATGGTGGTGGGCACCTGTAATCCCAGCTACCTAGAAGGCTAAGGCAGGAGAATCGTTTGAACCTGGGAGGCAGAGGTTTCAGTGAGCCAAGATTGCGCCATTGCACTGCAGCCTAAGCAGCAAGAGCAAAACTCCATCTCAAAAAAAAGAAATTTTTTGTTTTTAAATATCTGCCTAACATTCAATGATGGATATGATTTGGGTCAAGACATAAAGAAGAACGAATCTTTTAATTCATCCTTTATTACATTTATAGCATGTGAACCTGACTTTAGAGTTTCAGGCACCTTTAACATTTTAAAGTCCTGTGGTGGCAGCTTTGCTGCGATCTTGCAGGAGAAGCCTTTTGCTACTTTATTTTGACTTAGGGAACATCAACCTGATTCCTGGGCACCTCAAGTAGGCTTTACAGTTTTCTGCTTACTTTACCTCCCCTGTATTTTCTTTGTATCAGGAGGTACTTTTCTATTCCACATGATTTGACATTACAAGTAGAAGGATCACCATCCTGTAATGGGCACATGAGCCCAAACTCTGAGTTCATGAAGCCTTGCAATGGTCTCCCATTTAGCAGGATAGGAAACATTTCTAGCTCTTGCTTCCCTTTCCAATGAGGCCAGTCATTTGGTTTGCTTTGGATTGCTCAGAATTCACCTTTATTGGTGCCATTCGGTTTCTAAAGCACTCCCAAACCTGATTATTAGGTGCCTGTGCTATTTAGAGTATAAAGAAACTCAAAAGACAGTGGCTCCAGCAATATGGAAGTGCTTTTCCTCTCTCTCACATCAGTCTGGAGTGGGCCAGTGGGCTCTGCTCCATGAGGTCATTCAGAGATCTTCAACACATGGCTTTCCTCTCTGGGTCTCCAGTTGTTTCCACTTCCCAGCTGGTAGGAAGAGGGAGAGAGAGAGGACACAGAGGGCAATCGTGTCTTATAATCAACAGATGCTGATGTTGTTCACATCACTTTCTCTTAATTAATTAATTAGTTTGTTTATTTTTGAGACAGGATCTCACCCTGTCCCCCAGGCTGGAGTGCAGTGGCTTAATCATGGCTCACTGCAGCCTCGACCTCTCAGGCTCAAGTGATCCTCCCACTTCAGCCTTTGAGTAGCTGGGATTACAGGCATACACCACCACGCCTGGCTAATTTTTGTATTTATCGTAAAGAAGGGGTCTCGCCATGTTGCCCAGGCTCTCTTGAACCCCTGGCTCAAGCAGTCTACCCACCTCAGCTTCCCAAAGTGTTGGGATTCCAGGTGTGAGCCACCATACCCTGGCCACTTCCCCTCATTTTAATGGCAGTGTTTTAGTCATGTGGTCTCACCTCATAGCAAGAGAGACTGGGAAATGGAGTCCCAAGTGAACAGCCACATGCACAGCTAAAATTCTGAATTTCTAGGGAAAGGCAAAGGGACATATTTTAGGGGAGACATCTAGCATTCTGCCTGGGAAATTTAACTCCAAAAATGTAAAGGTTTTAACCAGAATAATTTCTGAAAGGTTTGCAGCAGCTTCCTTGTTAGAAGTTCAAAACAAAACAAAACAAAAGCAAAAACAAAAAACAAAACCTCTCTTTCTTTAGAATGCAAATGCTTTGTAAGTGAAGGATGTATGTTTTATGATGTAGACATTACTAGTTATGTGACACTCTTGGAACAAATATGGAGTTTGAGCTTAGAGGTGCCATTCTCCTTCTCATTAGGAATTTGATTCTTGGCATTTTTCTTGGGATTTATGAGAAGCATTGAAGAAGACGACTAAGATAATCGGGGGTTGTCCTGTGAAGGCTAGTTTGGGAGAGCTTGGGTATATTTAGCACAGAGGAGAGAACAGCAAGAATAACAAATGAGACTGTTATTTTCAGGGGTTGAGGAGCTGGAGGTAGGAGATGGCATGTCCCTCTTTTTTGCTTCTTCTGAGAGTAGAATTGTGAATAGAGAGTAGAGGATATTAGGCTTTAGGCTGACATTTTATTTTGTTACATTAGTCCATTCTCAGGCTGCTATAAAGAAATACCCAAGATTGGGTAATTTATAAAGAGTTTTAATTGACACACACAGTTCTGGAGGGCTGGGGAGGCCTCAGGAAACTTACAATCATGGCAGACGTCACCTCTTCACATGGCGGCAGGGGAGAGAATGAGAGCCGAGCAAAGAGGAAGCCCCTTATAAAACCATCAGATCTCATGAGAACACACTCACTATCACAAGAACAGTATGGGGAAAACCGCCCCCATGATTCAATTCTCTCCACTTGGTGCCCCTCTCAACACGTGGGGATTACTACAATTCAAGGTGAGATTCAGGTGGGGACGTGGAGCCAAACCATACTAGTTGTCAGTCATCTAGTGAGAGGACTTGGCTTTTTGCCATTGGATGTTGCGTATTCCTGGTTTCTGACGTTGTTCACTCAGTCTTTAGACTTCAGAGGAATTGTTTAAGTAGTTTAAAGACTGAGTTGACATAGGGAACATTCCTCATGAGAAAAAAGTTTATTCTGTGTCCATTTTGTCTGTCTTATTCCCTAGGTAGGGAGTATCATCCAAACATAGTAATGCTGCTAACCATATTGCTTGCATAGTACTTTATCATGGAACTTCTGAGGCTTCCAGACACAACACCTACAAATTTTCTATTCCATAAAGCTGGTCCTCAGGCCTGTCTTAGATTCTTCATAAAGATCTTGACTTCTTCCCCACTCGAGCCATCTCTCTCCATCCTTGGAAACCTCATGGGACATCATGCATGATTTTCTTGTAGGATTTATTTTCCCTTTAAAGGAATATCTGTGTATTTATCTCAGCTCGTTAAGTTGAAGGACTGCCTTCTTCATCCTTATGCCCCCTGCACTGTCTAGGACAGAGCCTTTCCACAGTGGGCACTCAATAAACACTTCTTGACTTCGATTGGATAATTCCCCAACCTCACAGAGTTTAGACTTAGAGTTTGCTATTGGGAGCATCAATCTTGCTCTTTGTGTTGACTCATGAAATGCTCTATCTCATCTGTCCTCCTGTTCTTAATCTGTAAAATGAGGGGCTGGATGAGTTGGTCCCTAGGCTTCCTTCCAGCCCTGATTCATTCTGACTCAGTTCTGGGCTGGAGCAGACACTTGTTGGAAAGGCTATCCAGACGTTGGCAGCCTGTGGGGGAGCCTCATAACCCAGATGCTGCATTGCCCAGGTCGCTGCACTGACACCTTTCATGCCCCGGTCGGGCCATGGGGTGGCAGGGCCACAGCCGGTGACGGCGTGTGCTGCCCTTCCCAGGTACGTGTGCATTGCCATGGAGGCTTTGGACCAGCTGCTCATGGCCTGCCACTGCCAGAGCATCAACCTCTTCGTGGAGAGCTTCCTCAAGATGGTGGCCAAGCTGCTGGAGTCGGAGAAGCCCAACCTGCAGATCCTCGGCACCAACTCGGTAAGGAGCGGCCCAGGGGGCTCCAGGTCTCCCAGCTGCATCCTGGGGATTGGCAGGGGAGAGGGAGACCTTGGGGTCGTCACTGTCATGTTCTGTTTCTATTTGGTTCCCAACCCTAAGTGTGACACACTGCTTGTTTTAGGGTCTCCCTTTGTGTGAACAAAGGGCCCTTTCATTTTTTAATTTAAACAAGTATATAATTTATATAGATATATAATAAAATAATTTTTAAAAATAAAATTCACCACTTTCAAGCATCCTATTTTAAACCCTGTGGTGGCCGGGCGCAGTGGCTCACACCTGTAATACCAGCACTTTGGGAGGCCAAGGCAGGTGGATCACTTGAGGTAAGGAGTTTGAGACCAGCCTGACCAACATGGCAAAACCCCCATCTCTACTAAAAATACAAAAAAAAAAAAAATTAGCTGGGTGTCATGGTGCACACCTGTAATCCGATCCCAGCTACTTGGGAGGCTGAGGCAGGAAAATCACTTGAACCCGGAAGCAGAGACTGCAGTGAGTCGAGATCGCGCCACTGCCCTCCAACCTGGGCAACAGAGACTCCATCTCAAAAAACAAACAACAACAACAACAAAAATGTGGTTTTAGTGTATTCACAAAGTTGTGCAACCATTATCTCCATCTAATGTGTTTAGCGCTAGATTGATGATCTCCAAACTTTTTACTAATAGAATTTTTTCCCCTCAAATAATTTTAAGTGGGGCCCCAAATGGATATAAAAATCGATGGAAACAGAGGCTTTCTTTGGAGGGCAGGAAGAGCCCAGGGCCCCCACCACTCAGCACTCTATGGGGGCATATCTTGAAAGCTATCCAGGTTATGCCTCTTTCAAAGATAGAGCAAAGTGATGTCCCCAGGACAAAGGTACCAGATCAGTGGAAAGACCACGGGGAAGCAGGACACAGGGCTTCTGGCTTAGTTTTGCCCTTTCCTCACTGTGAAGCGTCGAGGTTACCTTTTATAGGCCTCAGTCTTTTCATCAGTACCATGAGCAGCTTCAGCTTGGTCTCTGTTAGTCCTCCAAGCTAATGCTGGTCTCAGTGGAAGTGGCTGCGGTCGTGGGAGAGTATGATATTGTTAGAGAAGAGCTATCAGATATGTCAGAAACTCCCTGCTTCATGTGTGCGTTTAAACATACTCCCACACCCTGGTTGTCTTTAATATCTTGCCATCTTTCTCATTCCTTCCCCTTCAGGACATACTTTAAGCTCCAGGTCTTCATGCAGCTTAGATATGACTATTTTACAGATCTTAAGTGAAGCCTTTATCTATCTGCAGATATCACAAAAGTTTAAGGTTTGCCCCTTAGCCTCCCAACCTGAATTTTTATTTTTTTATTTTATTTTATATTTTTAGACTGAGCCTCTTTCTGTCACCCAGGCTGGAGTGCAGTGGCACGATCTTGGCTCACTGCAACCTCTGCCTCCTGGGTTCAAGTGATTCTCCTGCCTCAGCCTCCTGAGTAGCTGGGACTACAGGTGCGAGCTACCACACTCAGCTAATTTTTCTTTTTCTTTTTTTTATGTTTTTAGTAGAGATGGGGGTTTTGCCATGTTGGCCAGGCTGGTCTTGAACGCCTGACCTTAACTGATCCACCCACCCCAGCCTCCCAAAGTGCTGGAGTGCAGTGGCACGATGTCGGCAAAACCCCATCTCTACTAAAAATACAGAAACCCTGTCTCTTGTAAAAACACAAGTATTAGCCAGGTGTGGTGGCACATGCGCCATGTTGTCCAGGCTGGTCTCAAACTCCTGGGCTCAAGTGATTCACCCACCTCAGCCTCCCAAAGTGCTGGGATTACAGGCGTAAGCCACCACGCCCTGCCCCCAGCCTGAATTTTTATGGCATGGGTGAGAGCTGCTTTCCTGTTCTATATAAGTTGATTTAACCAGAAGAGAGTCTTCCAGCTTTCCTTCCAAGGACCAAGAGTGGCAACCTATACAGATTCCCTTCTCTTTCCTCTCCCTGGGAGCCAGCTGCCTTCGACACATTACACATATTATAGCTGAGGGGAAAGTCCTTTGTCAAGTTGCCCTGGCAACGGCTTCAGATACTGTTTTAGTTGTCCTGTTTAAGATAACTCCAGAGAACATCTGAATGGAAAATGAACCAGCCACCATGCATCTGTGGGGGCCACTGGAAGCAGGTGGCCGCCAGCTCTAGCTTTGCCCACAGGAAATCCTAGCCCAGGGTAGGTGTTTTGTTGGCTACGGCCTGGAAAATTCAGTGTCCTGCAAATTCCCCATCGCAGTGAATCATCGCATCAGCCAGAGCAAGTTAACTAATGATTGCTGTACTGCAGACAATGATGATGATATAAGGACAAGCTCTTGTCAGTGAGTTAAGTCAAATATTTGCAGTAGTTCCAGAGTGCAACTTGGAAGGCAGCCTTTTCTCTTGCTGTCCCTGTCTGATGCTCTTTCTGGCTCTCCGAGCCCAGACCTTCTTGAACCTTCCTGAGAAGAGTGTTCTTTTGCTCCTCATCATTTTAGACCTGCCAGCGTGCTAGTGTGTGACATTATCTTAGAGTCTAGCCCAGGAGTTCCAAACAGGTCTTCACAGGGATTCAGGGCTTTGTCGGGGGAAAGGGGAACTGAGGGAGGAGGAACAGAGTCTCTAAGCCCTTTACTGCTACTTCATCCAGTAGCCACCTCTGGGGTTTTGTTTGTTTGTTT
This sequence comes from Macaca mulatta, assembly GCF_049350105.2. Lineage (NCBI taxonomy): Eukaryota > Metazoa > Chordata > Mammalia > Primates > Cercopithecidae > Macaca > Macaca mulatta. The sequence continues at coordinate 99,904,562 of NC_133418.1, read as the reverse complement.
GTGTTTTGTTTTACTGAGGCAGAGCCTTGCTCTGTCACCCAGGCTGGAGTGCACTGGCGTGACCTCGGCTCACTGCAACCTCTACCTCTGAGGTTCAAGTGATTCTCCTACTTCAGCCTCTCCAGTAGCTAGGATTAGCTGGCCAAATGCCCAGCTAATTTTCTTTTTCTTTTCTGAGATGGAGTCTCGCTCTGTTGCCCAGGCTGGAGTGCACTGGCATGACCTCAGCTCACTGAAACCTCTACCTCCGAGGTTCAAGTGATTCTCCTACTTCAGCCTCTCCAGTAGCTAGGATTAGCTGGCCACATGCCCAGCTAATTTTCTTTTTCTTTTCTGAGATGGAGTCTCGCTCTGTTGCCCAGGCAGGAATGCAGTGGCACGATCTCGGCTCACTGCAACCTCTGTCTCCTGGATTCAAGTGATTCTCCTGCCAAAGCCTTCCAAGTAGCTGGAGCTACAGGCACCGGCCACCATGCCCAACTAATTTTTAGTAGAGATAGGGTTTCACCATGTTGGCCAGGCTGGTCTCAAACTCCTGATGTCAAGTGATCCGCCCGCCTCGGCCTCCCAAAGTGCTGGGATTACAGGCGTGAGCTACAGCGTCTGGCTCCAGTTAATGTTTGTATTTTTGGTAGAGACAGGGTTTTGCTGTGTTGGCCAGGCTGGTCTCAAACTCCTGACCTCAAGTGATCCACCTGCCTTGGCCTCCCAAAGTGCTGAGATTACAGGTGTGAGCTACCACGCCCAGACCTTTTCATTGTTTGTATGGAAGTTTGCAGCATTTTATTTGGATAAAAGGTTTTGCTGCCAGGAAATCAAAAGAAAGGGAAGGAGAGAAAGAAGGAGAAAAGGAAAAGAAAGCAAAATGAATCAAGCTCATCTAACCCCTCATTTTGTTGGATTTCTCAGTGTAGAGATGGGATCCCAAGAAGTGAGATGGTTTGTCTGTGCTCACACAGCTAGAGTGCTGGCTTTAGACAGTGATTCTTTTGGCCCCTGTGCATGTATTAATATTCTCCCTAGAATCTGAGGGGTAGCAAGGTCAAAAGCCCCTCACTGAGCCCTAGATTCCAAAGCGTGGCACCCAGCCTCTGTGCAGATGCCCCCCATGACCAGACTTAGTCTAGCACAAGGCAGCCCCTGGCCTTGTGGGTGAGAAGCCAAGAAAAAAACTTAACCTGAGCCCACTCTTCCTCCCTGTAGCTTTTCCCTCAGACCTGGTTTTGCTCCCTGAATCGGCATAGCACAAATCTCCCCTCTGTAGAGTGTCTCTTCGGAAACCATATGCCCTTCAAGGTTCCCAACTCAGACCAATGAGCTTTGGAAACCTACCGATTCCCAGGGCTCAACCAGACCCACATCTCTGGAGAGGAGACCTGGGAGTCTGTATATTTTTGCTTCCCATATGATGCCATTTAGGTCTGGGAACCACTGACCCATTCTAGTCTTAAGCCTGTGTAGGATTCCTTCCCTCCTTTCCTTCTTTTATTCTTTCTTCTCTCCCTCTCCATGTCCCTCCCTTGCTTCCCTCATCCCAGGTAGATATTCATACAGCTTGTGCTTGATCACCCCAAGGATGAAATTGTCCAGAGACTTGTCACAAAATCCAAATTTGCTAATACCACTCCTGTACATTACATCCAGTAAAGTACAATTTAAAAAATGTAAGTGATGCTTTTTTTTTTTTTTTTTTTTTTTGAGACAGGGTCTCCCTCTGTTGCCCAGTCAGGAGTGCAGTGGTGTGATCTTGGCTCGCTGCAACCTCCGCCTCCTGGGTTCAAGCGATTCTCCTGCCTCAGCCTCCCAAGTAGCTGGGATTACAGGCACCTGCCACCATGCCCGGCTAATTTTTGTATTTTTAGTAGAGACGGGGTTTCACCATGTTGGCCAGGCTCTTCTCAAACTCCTGACCTCAAGTGATCCACCTGCCTCTGCCTCCCAAAGTGCTGGGATTACAGGTGTGAGCCACCGTGCCCAGCGAAAATTTAAATGATGCTTTCCAGCCCTTAATGAGAATACCTGGGCTTTGGATCATGATGAGGGACTGGAAAAGCCAGGAGAAGGTGGGGAGGCAGGGCCAGCTAAGCTCCTTACTCGCTGGGAATTCACTTCTGCACACCTGCCTCATTGCATGATGGGTGCAGATGCATGTCTTGGGGACAGTGTTAATCACTACATGTCCTGACTTTTTAAGGGCACTTACTAATGATAAACTAAAAATATTAAATCTGATGATGCCGAGATCCTCTACATAAACAATCTAATATATTAGCCTAGTGTATACAAATGGTAAAATATTATGAAGATTCATAGATTGAAAGTTTATACTTTCACTTCTATCTCACACCACACACAAAAATTAACTCAAAATAGATCAAAGCCTTAAATGTAAGAGCTAAAACTATAAGACTCTTAGAAGAAACTATAGGGATAAGTCTTTATGGTCTTGGACTTGGCAATGGATTCTTAGATATGATATCAAAAGCAAAAGCAACTATAGAAACAACATAGATAAATTGGACTTCATCAAAATTTAAAACTTTGTCTGGGCACAGTGGCTTACACTTATAATCCCAGCACTTTGGGAGGCCAGGATGGGTGGATCACTTGAGGTCAAGAGTTCCAGACCAGCCTGGCCAACATTATGAAACGCCATCTCTACTAAAAATACAAAATTCAGCTGAGGTGTGGTGGTGCATGCCTATAATCCCAGCTACTTGGGAGGCTGAGGTGAGAGAATTGCTTGAACCGAGGAGGCAAAGGTTGCAGTGAGCCAAGATCACTCCACTGCACTCCAGCCTGGATGACAAAGTGAGACTTTGTCTCAAAAAAAAGAAATTAAAACTTATATGCACCAAAGGACACAATCAAGACAGTAAAAAGATAACCCACAGAATGGGAGAAAATATTTACCAATCATATATTTAATAAGGGTTCAATAACCAGAATATACAAATAATTATTAAGACTTAACAACAACAACAACAAAAAAAACAATTAAAAATGGACAAAGAACTCTCATAGACATTTTCCCAAAAAAAGATATACAAATGGCAAGAAGCACATGAAAAGATGCTTAACATCACTAATCATTAAGGAAATACAAATCAAAACCGCAACAAGACACCACTTCACACCCACTAAGATGGCGATTAAAAACACAGTCCCACACACAAAAGATGGCAAATGTTGGCAAGGATGTGTGGAAACCGGAACCCTCAATGCACTGCTGGTAGAAATGTAAAATGGTGCAGCACCTATGGAAAATAGTTTGGTGCTTCCTCAAAAAGTTAAACATATGGAATTATATGGCCCAGCAATTCCGCCGGGTATATACCCAAAATAATTAACAACAGGTTCTCAAACAAATAGTTGTACACAATTGTTCATAGCAACACTATTCACAAGAGCTGAAAGGTAGAAACAACCAAAAGGTCACATATTTATCATCCCACTTACATGAGATATTCAATTAGGTAAATCCGTAGAGACAGGAAGTAGACGTGTGTTTGCCAGGTGAAGGGGGAGAGAGGAATGGAGAGGGACTGCTGAATGGATATAGGATTTCCTTTTGGGTTGAGGAAAATGTTTTGGTTGCAAAACATTGTGAATGACTTAAATGCCGCTGAATTGGGTGCTTTAAAATGGCTAATTTTATGATATGTGAATTTTACCTCAATTTTTAAAATGTTGGACTCTGAGTAACCCAGAGTCAATGGCACACAGGCATTTATGCTTTTACTGTGCCACAACCTCAAACCAAGCCCACTCGGAGGCTGGTGCAAAGCGAGTCACCCAGCAGGTGAGGGGGAGAGCGGCTCCCCTGCAGCAGGCCAGGGTTATGGGGATCCTGGAGACGTCCCTCCTTGTGGCTCAGGCTGTGCAGCACCCTGTTCCCCCTACCCTAATGCCCCCACCTCAGAAAACCACACGGCCTGTGGGTTGGGGCCTCTACGCATATGTGCATTAGGAGTTTACTGGGCTTTCAAGCAGCCTCCTCTCACGTCCTCCAAGTGGTCCTTACAAACCTTCCATTTCCCCCTAAACTCCCCTCCGAAATCAGCTTCTTCAGTCTCAAATTGCCTTTGCCTTCTTCTCCCACTCAGGAAATGGGGGCTGTCCCAGGGCGCTTCTTCCACTTCCTATGCCCATCTTGTTCCTCTCCAAAGGGTCCCCAGCCCCTCCGGAGCCTCCCTGGATCCATTCTTTCTGCCCCCTCCCCATCTCCACTCTTTGCCTTGCTTTGATTTCTTCCCTCAATCTAAACACAAGTTCAAGTCTCTTGCAGCGTAGTAATAAATTAAATTAATAAACAAGAGAAAAACAAAAAAAAAATTACATTCTCCTGCATAACTACAAAATGCCATTAGCTTGCCTGACAAAATCAACCATCATTCCTGATCTTATTTTAATATGTCGTCCAAATCCAGATTTCCCTAATTGTCCCCCGTTGTCTACATTGCTATCCTTTTTCAAATCAGAACTTAGTAAAGACTATTTCTTTGTTTTCTACATCCCTTACCTCTCTTAGCAGCTTCCCAACCTCTCTCTGCCCCTCTTTTATTCGTGATGTTGACGTTTTGGAGGGCAGGTCAGTTGCTTTGTAGAATGCTCCCCATTCTGGATTTGTCTGGTTCTTTGCTGTGGTGCCACTTATCTGGCTCTCCTGTCTCTTGTATTTCCTGCAAACTGGAATTAGATCTGAAGGTTTGATTGGATGCAGGTAACTACTTTTGGCTATAATACTTCATGGGGGTTTTGGGTTGCTATACCGGGTATCACAGCAGGATGCACAAATGTCTGTGTCCCACCTTTACAGATGCCCAGTGTGATCCCGGTCTAGGGTGTGGGAGCCACTCCTCTCCACTGTAAGATTACATTTTTATCTTTGCAATTAGAATCTGTGGAAACCATGAAAATAACCCACTCCCCACCCACCTTGCCCCTCATGTTTTTATATTTTGGTGGCATTTCTCCCTGGGGTTGCACCCATTTCTCCCTGAATCCACGCCCATTTCTCCCTGGGATCGCACCCATTTCTCCCTGGGGATCACGCCCATTTCTCCCTGGGATTGTGCCCCTTTCTCCCTGAATTCACACCCATTTCTCCCTGGGATCGCGCCCATTTCTTCCTGGGGATCGCGCCCATTTCTCCCTGGGGATCACGCCCGTTTCTCCCTGGGGATCGCGCCCATTTCTCCCTGGGATCACACTCATTCCTCCCTGGGATCACACTCATTCCTCCCTGGGGATCGTGCCCATTTCTCCCTGGGATCACACTCATTCCTCCCTGGGATCACACCCATTCCTCCCTGGGGATCGCGCCCATTTCTCCCTGGGGATCGCGCCCATTTCTCCCTGGGGATCGCGCCCGTTTCTCCCTGGGATCGCGCCCATTTCTCCCTGGGGATCGCGCCCATTTCCCCCTGGGATCACACCCATTCCTCCCTGGGATCACACCCATTCCTCCCTGGGGATCGCGCCCATTTCTCCCTGGGATCACACTCATTCCTCCCTGGGATCACACCCATTCCTCCCTGGGGATCGCGCCCATTTCTCCCTGGGATCACACCCATTCCTCCCTGGGGATCACACCCATTCCTCCCTGGGGATCGCGCCCACCTCTCCCTGGGATCGCGCCCATTCCTCCCTGGGATCACACCCATTCCTCCCTGGGGATCGTGCCCATTGCTCCCTGGGGATCGCGCCCGTTTCTCCCTGGGATCACGCCCATTCCTCCCTGGGATCGCACCTATTTCTCCCTGGGATCGTGCCCATTGCTCCCTGGGGATCGTGCCCATTTCTCCCTGGGGATCGTGCCCATTGCTCCCTGGGGATTGTGCCCATTGCTCCCTGGGGATCACTCCCATTTCTCTCTGGGGATTGTGCCCGTTTCTCCCTGGGATCACGCCCATTCCTCCCTGGGATCGCACCCATTCCTCCCTGGGATCGTGCCCATTTCTCCCTGGGATCGTGCCCATTCCTCCCTGGGGATTGTGCCCGTTTCTCCCTGGGATCGCACCCATTTCTCCCTGTGGATCTCACCCATTTCTCCCTGGGATCTCACCCTTCTTCACACTCCCTGGGCTTCTTCAGGCCTGTCACTCCAACTGTTCCCACTGGACTTGCCCTGCTTAGTTTCTGTGGTAGGCTGAATGATGCCCCCACCCCACCGTTGCCTATGTCCTAATCCCTGGAACCTGTGAATGCCACCTTATATGACAAAAGGGACTTCGCAGATGTGATCAATTTAAGAATCTTGAGCTGGGGGAGATTATCCTGGATAATCCAGGTGTGCCTGATGTAATCTCAAGGGTCATTATAAGAGGGACACAGGAGGATCAGAGTTGGACCGAAGGGGACGTGATGATGGAAGCGGAGGGACAGAGACAAAGAGATCTGAAGATGCCCTGCTGCTGGCTTTGAAGATGGAGAAGGGGGCACAAGCCAAAGGATGTAGGTGGCTTCTGGAAGCTGGAAAGCCTGAGAAAATGGATGCTCCCTGGAGCCCCCAGAAGGAATGCAGCCATGCAGACCTATTGTAGACTTCTGAGCTCCAGAACTCAGATAATAAGTGTGTGCTGTTTTAAGTCACTAAATTGTGGTAACTTGTTACAGCAGCCACAGGAAGCCAAGACAGTGTCCTTCAAATAATTCTCTTTTTCCTCATCCCCCTGAGTGTCTGTGGTCTCCAAGGCTCTGTGCTCTACCCTCTTCTCGCTGGATATACTGCTCCTGGACAATTTCATCAACTCTTGTGGTTTTAGCTGTCATCTGTGGACTAGATATGCCCCAATCTTCAGCACTTTGGTTCAAAACTCAGCACTGCTGGAGACCAGCAGGCTGGAGGTGGGTTCTGTGAAGTCAGGTGAGGTCAGAACTGCAAGGCCAGTGGAATGGCCCAAGGCATGGGCTCAGCCCCAGCTAGGGACAGGCTCTGAGAGCAGAGGCAGCAGCTGGTGCTCCCCAAGGTCTGTGTTTCCTGAGTGCAGGCCTTGGAGTCCAGCAGATGGGGCTACCCAGGGCCAGCAGGGATGGTGTCCTGGGGCCAGCAAGGACTAGACTTTCCCAGGAGTCCTTCAAACCACAGCCAGTTTTGCAAAGAGTCTTGAAGGAGGGACTGTGTAATGTGGATGGACAGGAGAGTATGTCATAGATCTGGGGAGTTACTATGCTTTGGCTGGTAGTCAGGAGGTTGGCAGGACATGATCAAGTTAAGATGGGATAGACTGTGCCTCTGGCTACAGTGAAAACTGCCCCAGGGAATTGCTATAAACAAGGGCAGTGGCAAGAAAGGGACAGGCAATGGTAAACTCAAAACCATGTTTTGATTTGCTTTCCAGCTAGGACTTATCTTAAATTTGGGCAACGTTTTTTGGTGCTGATTTTTCTACCCAGGTTAAGTCTAGTGAAGCAAAGAAGCAGTTCTCCTTTCTCTTTGTGTAGGTAAATGCAGCAAAAAGGCCTTCAGTCCTTGAGCTGTGAGAGAGTTGGGTTTTATATATGCCCGTATTTTTAACTATAGTTCTGTCACTGACAGCAGGAAGTTAGTTGGTTCAGAAGGCCCACCTATGGAAGAGGGAATGGCTATGTTCTGTTTGGAGAGACTTGGCCTGTGATAAGACCAGGGGAGAGCTATTCCTGCAAGGCCAGTCTTTGGAGCTTTCGCTCTCTATTGACCCTTAGTAACCCTCAGTTTTCACACCATTTTACCTCCTGGGTGCCTGTACCACAGGGTGGGTGATCACTCCAGCAAGCTTGGCGCCCTTTGTTGTATATGAAGAGCCGAAACTTTGATCTTGAAAGGGTGGCCCTAGCAGTGCCCCTGGCTTTTGAAATGTCACATGTTCAAAATCTTCAGTTTGTTGCTATGGCGACTTTCCTCATCATTGCTGTATCTTAAAACAAACAAAAAACCATGATCTTTCATGATCTCATGCATTAGAACTCACATTTTAATAAAAGTCATCTGTAAAGTATGAATTCACAATTGTAGGGGTGAAACATTTAGGAAGTTCTCGCTGTAGTATGCATTTAAAGAAATAGTGACCAGTCACGCAGGTAAACGAGCCCAGTGGAAACTCATGGAGTGTTGATGACGGGCCAAAAATGCACTGGGGGAGAAAATGAGGAGGCAGTGCATAACTGTGACAGGCGAGGCAGGTAGAGTTCTGGTCAAACCAAGTCTACAAGGCAGGTGCTTGGGTTACCCCTACTTGATAGGGAAACTGAGGCACAGGGAGCTTCAAGTAAGCTGGGACAAGTAAGCTTGTCCCAGATCACCCTACTAATAATTAGGATTCAAATATGTGGTCTGGCTCCAAACCCCTTCTTGTAGTCATAGCACTACACTGCCTGTTTAAGAGGGAAAAGGCCTTACTCACTCTAAAACCTGAGAGTCCCAACCTCATCTCAGCCAGACACTGGCACATTCTGAGGTGGACTTCCGCAATAGGTGTGGTCCTTTGACCAGGGTCCCCGGGAAAAACCCCATCAGACCCTCTGAATCACTGTCACCAAAATTTCCAGCTTGGCCCCCTCATGTCAACACCTGGAAGATTCAGGAGCCACATAGGGAGCTGCCCCTACAGGGACCCATGACCAGCGCTCCCTGACCAGGTGACCTAGCTGGGCTGCTGGGACTGTGCTTTCATACTTCCAGCCTCAGGGAAGGGAAGCGCCTCCCCACAAGCTATCACACCAAGGGATCCTAAGGAGGCTCAAGATCCTGGTACCAAAAAGGTGCTTTTTTTCTTAGATAGCCCTGTTGCACACACCTTCTCCATGGGAGATCAGGGACTGGCATTAAGTGCAGTCTCACTAGAATATCTAACAGAGCAAGAGTCCTGGCAGCCCGAGGGAATGGAATGGTCAACAGCCCGAGACTCAAGGCTACAGCCTCCTAGGCAGTCCTGGGCCCCGGAGGGCAAACTGTGCTCCAGAGATGGAGCCATGCTACCCTTGGTTCAAGCCCGAAACACCCCAGTTCTCCCCTTCAAAGGAAGTGGCTGTCCATCCATCCAGCCTTGATGGACCTCCATGACCAAGAACATACTTCCCTAGCTTTTCTCAAGGTTCTGTGAGAGCTTTCTTCCCCCCACCCTGCCTCAGAACATTCCTATAGTTGTGGGACGAGTTTTCCCTGGGCCAAGTACATGTGACCTGTAGACCCCCTGCCCTAGAATAGGGGGAGCGGGCACTTAAGGATGCAGATACCTGGCCAGGCGCAGTGGCTCACGCCTGTAATCCCAGCACTTTGGGAAGCCAAGGTGGGTGGATCACTTGAGCCCAGGAATATGAGACCAGCCTGGGCAACACTGAAACCCCATCTGTACAAAATAAAAAATTAGCCAGGCATTGTGGCACACACCTGTAGTTCCAGCTACTCGGGAGGCAGAGGTGGGAGAATCGCCTGAGCCCAGAAAGTCAAGCCTGCAGTGAGCCGTGATCACGCCTCTGCACTCCAGCCTGGGTGGCAGGAGTGAGATACTGTCTCAAAAAAAAAAAATAAATAAAATAAAATAAAATGAGATGCAGATACTTAAGCCCTACCCCTAGAGAGTCTGTTCAGTAGGATAGCAGTAGGCTGGAGTGGCTCAGAAATCTGTATTTTAAACAACCTCCCTAGGTAGTTCTGATACACATTAAAATGTAAAGAGCTAAGATCATGGGACCCAGTGTGAGAATTCCCAAGCCTGAGGCTCAGCTCCACCTGTCACAAGTGGGCTGAGCTGAAATAATTCACTTGCTCCCTTAATAAGCCTCAGTTTTTTCATCTCTCTAATGGGAGCAACACATGTTCTGCTAAACTCACAAGACTGCTGAAAATTGTATCAGATAAAGGATGTTGTGATCAGCTGGAAAATGATGCATCAATAGATGGCTCCATCTTAATCCCTGGAACCTCTGCATGTGACCTTATATGGAAACAGGGTCTTAGCAGCTGTGATTAAATTAAGGACTATCTTAATTTGAGATTGGGAGATGATCGTGGATTTTCCAGGTGGGTCTAAATGCAATCACAAGCATTTTATTAGAGAGAAGCAGAGGGAGATTTGACACACAGGGGATAAGACGGTCAAGACTGAGGTAGAGACAACACAGTCACAGACAGTTAACACTGATATGTTAAGCAATGAGTGCCACAGAAATATTTACTGTTGTTATTACTTAGACTGTAGGTGTTAACTGGGCCTGGCCTGGCCATTCCTGATGAAAACTCCTATGTCTATGAATAGCCTCTTCTAGAACTTGGGCTTTGTGATGTCTTTTAGATATTTTGAAGGCTTCCAACAGAACAAGGCATGGGTTAAATGAAAGCAAATAAGCTTTACTACAACCATATCTGAAATTTGTTTTTCTGATCAAGTGGGATGGGAAAGAACAGTGGGTGGAGTCCCGGGCATGTTAAGAATGGCGTGTTGTTTTTTAAGTGGTGAGTGGAATGTATTTGTTCATTGCCCCAGCAAACACTGCTATTCAATGATTGTGTGGTGTTGAATCCTGTAGGGTCATAAAAAGTCTAAGCCTCTTAGAATAAGAACCTTACTAATAATATGCCTTGAGTTCACACAGTTCCTGTTACTCCAGGAGCTCAGGGAGCTTTTCTGAATCTTCTCTACTTTATTCATGTTCCTAGGAGGTGATAGATACATTTTAAAGAAAAGAAAACAGGCCAGGTGCTGTGGCTCACGCCTGTAATCCCAGCACTTTGGGAGGCCGAGGCAGGCAGATTGCTTGAGACCAAGAGTTCAAGACCAGCCTGGCCAACATGGCAAAACACAATCTACTAAAAATACAAAAATTAGCCAGGAGTGGTGGTGGGTGCCTGTAATCCTAGCTTTTGGGAGGCTGAGGCACAGGTTACTTGAACCTGGGAGGCAGAGGTTGTAGCGAGCCAAGATGGTGCCACTGTACTCCCTCCTGGGCAACAGGGCGAGACTATTTCAAAAAAAAAAGAAAAAAAAAATTTTTTTTTTTAAGACTCAAAACTAATATGTCAGGGAAGAAGAGCACCGAAGAACACACATCCAGGGACTCACGGAGCCGCAGAAGGAGGAACAAGGGAGTTTTCCAGTGAGGTTAGCAGCTATGGCTGACCCGCTTGGGACAGATTCAGGAGAAACTGCTGACCTGGTCTGGAATGAGGCCTTCTGTGGTTTTAGGAAAGGGAGTCCCACTTACGTTTTCTACCTCGCACCACCTCAGGGGTAACTGCAGAACTTTCATTTTTAAAAAAATTGATTTTAATGTCAATTCTGACCTTACAGCCAGGGATAATGATTGAAATATTTAACAGCATAGACAGCAGGGATAATGAGGACAGATGCTGGCCGTGAGCAGCTGTGTGGCCTGACTGGCCTCAGTCCTATGGCGCCACGGCTCCCTGAGAAAGAGGAGAGTCAAAGTTGAACGTGGAGGGGTCTTGGTGTCCCAGTTCCACCAGGATCAGGAATGGGTTCCCAGGGGCATGGGTGTGGGGAGGGGAGAGGAGGAGAGAAGGCGGGACTGCCCGTCAGCCCCTGCCTGCGGCTCCCAGGCGTGGCTTCCCAGGTGTAGGCCTCAGACTGGCCCACTGAGATTCCCGGGCCTCTTCCAGGACAGAGTCAGCATGTCTCGGCGGGGGGTGGGGGGCAGAAACCAGTGTGGTCAGCAGTGCCCCATGGCTCTGCTGTCTGGCAGTGTTTGAAAAGCCGAGTCCTCCCACCTCCAGCCCTACCCTACCTGTCCCCCACCCTCTTAATAAAACAATACTAAGGTGCCTGTTGCCCACTTTCTCATCCACCTCTTGTTCTTCCCTAACAATATCATCCCCCCTCCCCAGCAGCAATGTTCCTCTGTCATCTGGCCTGAGGCCGGAGGAAGCAGAAGGCAGGAATAAAAACTGGAGAAAGTTTGTACCCTTTGACCAACGTCTCCCTATTTCCACTACCCCAGCCCCTGGCAATCACCCTTCTACTCTGCTTCTGTGAACTTGACATTTTATTTTATTTCACATTTAATTTAAATTTAATTTTATTTTGAGATGGAGTCTTGCTCTGTCGCCCGGGCTAGAGTGCAGTGGTGTGATCTTGGCTTACTACAACCTCTGCCTCCCGGGTTCAAGCAATTCTCCTGCCTCAGCCTCCCAAGTAACTGGGATTACAGGCATACACCACCATGCCTGGCAAATTTTTTGTATTTTTAGTAGAGACGGGGTTTCACCATGTTGGCCAGGCTGATCTCAAACTCCTGACCTCAAGTGATCTGCCCGCCTCGGCCTCCCAAAGTGCTGGGATTAGAGGCGGGAGCCACTGCGCCCGGCTGAGATTAACCATTTTAGATTCCACATATGAGTGAGATCAGGCAGCGTTTGTCTTTCTGTGTCTGATTTGTTTTACCAAGCATAATGTCTTCCAGGTTCATCCATTTTGTTGCAGCCGGCAGGATTCCCTTCTTTAAGGCTGAATAATATTCCACTGTGTGTGTGTGTGTATACACAGATGACACAAATGGATACGCAAATGGATTTTCGATATCCATTTATTTGTCAGACATTTAGGTTGTTTCCACATCTTACCTATCTTAAATGTTCTTACCACAGAAAGGAAGGAGGGAAGAGGAAAGAAAATGGCAGTTATATGAGGTGATATGTTAACTGGCTTAACCATGGTGACTATTTCACAGTGTATGTCAGAAACATCAAGTTGGAGGCCTAGGAGGGAGGGTTACTTGATCCCAGGAGTTTGAGACCAGCCTGGGCAACATAATGAGACCCTGTCTCTACAAAAAAAAAAAAGCCAGGTGTGGTGACTCACGCCTGTAATCCCAGCACTTTGGGAGGCCGAGGTGGGCAGATCACGAGGTCAGGAGCTCAAGACCATCCTGGCTAACATGGTGAAACCCCGTCTCTACTAAAAATACAAAAAAATTAGCTGGTTGTGATGGTGGGTGCCTGTAGTCCCAGCTACTCAGGAGGCTGAGGCAGGAGAATTGCTTGAACCCAGGAGGCGGCGCTTGCAATAAGCCAAGATCGCGCCAGTGCACTCCAGCCTGGGCGATAGAGTGAGACTCCGTCTAAAAAATAAAACAATTAAAAAAAAAAAATTAGCCAGGCATGGTGGTGCACACCTGTAGTCCTAGCTACTCAGGAAGCAGGAGGATCACTTGAGCCCAGGAGTTCCAGGCTGCGGTGAGCCATGATTACACCACTGCACTCCAGCCTGGGTGACAGAGTAAGACTCTGTCTCTATAAATGAGTGAATAAATAACTAAAACATCAAGTTGTACACCTTAAATATATAGATATGATTTCTATTTGTCCATTATACCTAAATAAAGCTGAAAAATAAAAATAAAACAAAACAACCAAAAAGCCAACGTTTTCAGTGAGGAAGTCCTGCTGGAGACAGGCAGCAGGATGTGGGGGACCGGGCACCTCCTGCAGGGCCTTGGGCAAGTTGCCTAACTGTTGTGGATGTCAGTCTCTTTGTCTATAAAATGAGAATAGAAACCACTCTAACTTAGAATCATTTTAAGAAATAAAAGAGATGACGTGTGTACAAGTCTTAGGGTAGTACCAGACATTATATAAGCTTCTAGGCCAGGCGGGGTGGCTCACGACTGTAATCCCAGCACTTTGGGAGGCCAAGGCAAGAGGATCACTTGAGGTCAGGAGTTCAAGACCAGCCTGGCCAGCATGGCAAAACCCCGTCTCTACTAAAAATACAAAATTAGTCAGGCATCGTGGCTGTAGTCCCAGCTATTAGGGAGGCTGAGTGGGGAGAACCACTTGAACCCAGGAGGCAGAGGTTGCAGTGAGCCAAGATCACACCACTGCACTCCAGCCTGGGTAACAGAGCGAGACCCTGTCTCAAAAAAAAAAAAAAAAAAAAAAAAAAATTGCTTCTAAAATGTTCATAGCCATTAGCTCACAAACTCCCAAACCAGTGAACATAAAGTTTGGCCATTCATTCTCCTGAGGTACATCTGAGTCTACACAGTCACTACATCCTGGGGACAAAGTCTGTGTTTGTTTCTTTCTCTTTGTTATTGGCTTCTTTTTTTCACTGTTTCTTTTATTCTAAAATGCAGGCACTCTTACACACACGGGGAGTCTTAATCTGCCTCATCATATTCGAAGTAGACATAGTACAGATTTTTGAAACTTTAAAAGAACCTTAGTGACAACCGGGCTGCTTACTTTGCACATGGGAAAACCAAAACATAAAAAGAAGTTAAATGTCTCATTCAAAATCCACACCTCCAGTTAAGAGCTAGATCTGCATTTAGAACCTGCTACAGCTGTGTGTCTCCTCTGAGTGGACAGACATCCTGACTGGACCAGACTTTGCCTGTGTCGGTGGCTAAGGGCAGTGATGCACCCAACCTTAACTTCGGCCAAACCTGGTTCATGGCTTCAGCACCTCAAGTCTGTGTTCCAGCCTTGGGGGCTTATGAAGGCCAGGCAGCCGAAGGCCGACTTCAGCCTTCTTTCTGGAACTCTCCTGAATTTGCACGTAATCGATGATCTTCTGATCGCATGGATTACCATTGGATCCACCATTGTGTCTCTTCTGCATCACCACATCAGGCATGCCAGCAATGTCACTTAGATTTATTGCTGATATCAGAATATTCTCTCCCAAATATATGAATCCATTTTAGATGTAGCTTGGAAGGAAGGATCTCCTTATTTGCTTATATGTTGGGATTCTCTCAGTCAACAGAAAATAGCTGTTTTATTTATTATTGTAAGAATAAAACACTACAATAATTAATGATGTTTGTGGAAGCTGCTAATTTTCATTCAGAAAAAGTTATTGACAACTTTTAAGTCGTTAAATACAGATACAAATTGACAATACTAAATATTATGAGAGTCCACTAACTAGATACTTTTGGGAAGAATACCATATCCTTTTTGATGCAACACATGTTTATAAAAATTAAATAATAATACAGGGCAGAATAATGGAGAATATATTGTATAGTAAATCTAACCTTTTTAGTTGTTTGGGGGTACTAGATTAATAACAGTAAACAAAACAACCTATACAGGCTGGGCGCGATGGCTGATGCCTATAATCCTAGCACTATGGGAGGCCAAGGTGGGTGGATCACCTGAGGGCAGGAGTTCAAGACCAGCCTGACCAACATAGTGAAACCCCATCTCTACAAAAAATAAAAATTAGCTGGGCATGATGGCAGGTGCCTGTAATCCTAGCTAGTTAGGAGGCTGAGGCAGGAGAATCGCTTGAAACCGAGAGGAGGAAGTTGCAGTGAGCCGAGATTGTGCCATTGCATGCCAGCCTGGGCAACAGAGTAAGACTTCATCTCAAAAAAAAAAAAAAAAAAAAAAAAAAGCCCTGGCCGGGCACAGTGGCTCACACCTGTAATCCCAGCACTTTGGGAGGCTGAGGTGGGCAGATCACGAGGTTAAGAGATCGAGACCATCCTGGCCAACATGGTGAAACCCCATCTCTACGAAAAATACAAAAATTAGCTGGGCGTGGTGGCGCACTCCTGTAGACCCAGCTACCCGGGAGACTGAGGCAAGAGAATCGCTTGAACCCGGGAGGTAGAGGTTGTAGTGAGCCAAGATCGCGCCACAGCATTCCAGTCTGGCGACAGAGCAAGACTCCATCTCAAAAACAGCAACAACAACAACAACAAAAACCCCATAAGAATCATATTAAATATTTAGTAATTTAACTTCATTTAGTTCATGATTGTTGTTTCTCTGCAGGACTCAGTTGAAATTAAGTCCCTATTTAGAATTGCAAATGTGCAGCATCCTGGTGCAGAAGGAATCTAGCTGCCCAGGATGCCTATCAAGACCTACTGAACTGAAATGGCAAACTCAAAAAATGGACTCCATTTTTGTTGTTATTGTTGTTTTTGTTTGTTTTTGTCTGAGATGGAGTCTCGCTCTATCGCCCAGGCTGGGGTGCAGTGGTGCAATCTCGGCTCACTACAACCTCCACCTCCCAGGTTCAAGTGATTCTCTTGCCTCAGCCTCCCAAAGTAGCTGGGACTACAGGCACCTGCCACCGTGCCTGGGTAATTTTGTATTTTTAGTAGAGACAGGGTCTCACCATGTTGGCCAGGTGGTCTTGAACTCCTGACCTCAAATGATCCACCCACCTCAGCCTCCCAAAGTGCTGGGATTACAGACATGAGCCACTGTACCTGACCAAATTCCAGTTTCTAACAATAAAGTGTAATTACATTTTTAAGTCAAATTTTAGATTTGTTCTTGTGTCCTCGAATTCATTGAGGGTGGTGCTGCTGCTTCATCGCTGGCTTTCACTCAGGTTCCGTGTTATTCCTAACAGCCTCCCTACCCCGTTGTGTTTGCACAGTTCTGGATGGAGGGGTGAGGGCAGGTGCTTCCGTGAACCCCTTCATGTTCCCTTCTCTTCCATCCTCTGCTCCCACAGCAGGGTAGGCCTGAGAAGGGCCAAGGTTTCCAATTTTGTTGTGCAACGGGAGAGGTGAGCAGGATTGGGAACTTATTTCCCCAGCGTGCTCTGCGAGGCTGGCCAAGCTGGCTCCAGGATGCGTGGTTCCCATGGCTTGACCATGGCAGGGGGTCTGGGGATGCCCAGCAGTGAGGAGCACAGTGGGTCACCTCTCTCGTGTTTTTATCTGCTTCCTCCCTGATAGTTTGTGAAGTTTGCCAACATCGAGGAGGACACCCCATCCTATCACCGGAGCTATGACTTCTTTGTGTCCCGATTCAGTGAAATGTGCCACTCAAGCCACGATGACTTAGAAATCAAGACTAAGTGAGTAGGGGAAGGCAAGGGTGGGTGGTTCAGCTCACAGCAGAAGCAAAGGTGGGTCCTGTAGATAACTTCCAACCTGCTATTGTGTGTCTGCTTTTGTTAGTGTCTGTGTCTGCTCTGATGTTGCTGGGCAGACAGGCAGCACCCAGCTCCCTACATGTGGTTTCTCCTTTTTTTTTTTTAAGACCGAGTTTCACTCTGTTGCCCAGGCTGGAGTGCAGTGGCGCAGTCTTGGCTAACTGCAACCTCCGCCTCCCAGGTTCAAGTGATTCAGAGACTTCATGGGGCTCTTGGTCATGGGTAGATCTCCACTGTGCCCATTAAGAGGAGTAGTAAGGGCCAGGTGTGGTGGCTCATGCCTGTATTCCCAGCACTTTGGGAGACTGAGGCAGGTGGATTACTTGAGGTCAGGAGTTCAAGACCAGCCTGGCCAACATGGCGAAACCCCATCTCTATTAAAAATACAAAAAATTAGCCAGGCATGGTGGCACGCAACTGTCATCCCAGCTACTCGGGTGGCTGAGGCACAAGAATTGCTTGAATCCGGGAGGTGGAAGTTGCAGTGAGCTGAGATTGCGCCACTGCACTCCAGCCTGGGCAACAGAGTGAGACTCTGTCTCGAAAAATAAGTAAATAAATAAATAGGAAGAGTAAGAAGTTCCTCCTCCCCCAGGCCTGATCTTTCTGAACTTCTTTTGAAAGGCATGGTCAGCTCTGGGTGTCACAGAATGAATCATGTGCATTTGTGGAAGGGATTCTGAGGAGACTGAAAGAGTGCAAAGTAGGAAAAGAAGAAAAATTAATTCACATGTACACATAAGGGAGCCCTGGGTAGAATTTTTTCTGCCAACCAGGCCTTGTTTCCTGCCAGCCAGGCCCCCTTGGGTGGGACAAACGAGTCCAGCACGCCGGGGATATGTTGTCCTTTGGGGAGTGCCTTTTTAAACTGAAACCAAGAAAAGTCAGCAAGACAGTATTCCTGGTCGTTCATTCCCAAGTCCAGACAGCTGCCAGCTCAGGGTCTTGAACGTGGTCAGGGTCAGGTCAGCGTGGCCAGGTACTTCCGGGGAATCCTTGCCCATTGCCAGTGGCCCTAAAGGCTTCTGGGCCAGGGTATCCTGGTGTTCGTAGGCTCCTGCCACCTCCAGTCACAGTTCCTTGGTAAGGCCCAGGGTAGCACCCTGGCAACCCCAGTTAAAACTGAAGTTAAAAATGCAACTGGCAACTCAACCTTGAGAAAAACTGCTCATCTCCAAAAATCACAAAAGGATGTGAATTGAAATAGCTACAAAATGTGAGGATTTTTTGGACTCATAAAATTAGAACAGATGTTTAAAATAAGATCCTCAATACCGCCGCAGGCACCGTGAGAGTGGCATTCTCCTGCGGCTTGCGCATGGGCAGGGGGTGGGGCAGTTTTTTTGGCAAATCGGGAGCCTTTTGTTTCTTTTTTTGAGACAGAGTCTCACTCTTTCATCCAGGCTGGAGTGCGGTGGCATGATCTCACATAATCTCAGCTCACTGCAACCTTCGCCTCCCAGGCTCAATCTGTCCTTCCACCCCAGCCTCCTAAGTATCTGTGACTACAGGTGCACACCACCACACCTGGCTAATTTCTTTCTTTTTTTTTTCCCCTCTTTTTTTTTTTTTTTTTGAGACAGGATCTTACTCTGTCGCCTAGGCAGGAGTGCAGTGGCACGATCTCAGCTCCTGCAACCTCTGCCTCCTGGGTTCAAGTGATTCTCTCATCTCAACCTCTCGAGTAAATGGGATTACAGGGGCCTGCCACCATGCCCGGCCAATTTTGTATTTTTAGTATAGATGGGGTTTCACCATGTTGACCAGGCTGGTCTCGAACTCCTGACCTCAGGTGATCCACCCGCCTCAGCCTCCCAAAGTGCTGGGATTACAGGTGTGAACCACCGCGCCCGGCCTAATGTTTTAATTTTTTGTAGAGATGAGGTTTTGCCATGTTGCCCACGCTGGTCTCGAACTCCTGAGCTCAAGCTATATACACTGGCCTCGGCCTCCCAAAGTGCTGGGGTTACAGGTGTGAGCCACTGTATCTGGCTGCCTTTTATTTCTTACCTTTTGACTCAGTGATTCCAGTCATGGCAATGACTTGAAATGTAGTAAAATATTTTATACAATGATGTCCATCACAGCATTATTATAAAAGTGAAACGTTTGGCCAGGCACGGTGACTCATGCCTGTAATCCTAGCATTTTGGGAGGCCGAGGCGGGTGGATCACGAGGTAAGGAGTTCGAGACCAACCTGATCAACATGGTGAAACCCTGTGTCTACTAGAAATACAAAAATTAGCCAGGCGTGGTGGCACATGCCTGTAATCCCAGCTACTCAGGAGGCCGAGGCAGAAGAATCCATTGAAACTGAGAGGCAGAGGTTGCAGTGAGCCGAGATCGCGCCACTGCACTCCAGCCTGAGACAGAGCCAGACTCCATCTCAAAAAAAAAAAAAAAAAGCAAAACGTTTGGAAACAACTTAAATGACTACTAGTCACTAGTTGAGAAAGGCCTTATGATAGTGTATCAGGCAACCATTCGACATGTTTATGAAGAGTTAATGACACAGGAAAATGCACAGAATGTATGTAAAAAAAGCCGTTTGTTACAGATCAAATATGCAATAGGTTCTTAATTCTGTTATCTATTATGCACAGAAGAAAGGAATTACATCAAAATGCCAGTAACAGTTATCTCTGATAACAAAGATAACAGTGGTAGTGGTGGTGGAAGTGGTAAATCTTCTCTTCTCTCTACTTTTCTATGATTAGCATGTATTATTTTATAACCAGAAAAAAGGCTTTATAAAAAAGAAAGGAAGAAAGAAACTTCAGGCTGAAATAAATGGCCAGTAAAGAGGGCTCCCTCCCACAGGGCTGTGCTGACCCTGGGTTAGCGTAGCAGAGACTGGGGGTGTACAAAAGGGGCTCCTGCTGTGCTGTTACTCAGTTTCCCCTCTGGTTAAGCCCCAAGCTGAAACCCCTTTGTGCCCCAGAGAGCCTGCAGCTCTGTGCCTCGCCTTCTGGATCCGCCTCCCACTGCCCCCGCAAATTGCTCACAGTCTTGGATTCTGCTTCATCAGTTCTTGGTAGCATTTTGAGTTTCACATCTTGGGCCCAAGCTGGAACAACCCCAGCTAAGTACTAAAGACGGGGAGCTGGAGCACCCAGCACCCTAGGGCTGGAGCCCAGATGGTACCAAGGCAAGGGCAGCCTGGGAGTCTCCAAGATGAATCAAAAGACATGGCTTCCTGGGCTCACGTCTGCCAGCACCAGGAGGTCCCATGAGAGTAGCAGGTGATCTCCATTCTGCCTTCTGATGGACAAATGTATCCCTGACCCCCAAGCTGCGCTCCTCTCTTAACCACCGAAGCTGGACTTCTCAGGACTGGAGGACTTCCGAGTCCCACTTCACCCTTTTCCTTACAGAATTCGAATGTCAGGCATCAAAGGCCTACAAGGGGTGGTGAGGAAGACGGTGAATGATGAACTGCAGGCCAATATCTGGGACCCACAGCACATGGACAAGATCGTCCCATCGCTGCTTTTCAATCT
Source organism: Macaca mulatta (assembly GCF_049350105.2). Lineage (NCBI taxonomy): Eukaryota > Metazoa > Chordata > Mammalia > Primates > Cercopithecidae > Macaca > Macaca mulatta. The sequence goes on along the minus strand of NC_133418.1, from coordinate 99,884,214 downwards.
GCAGCATGTAGAGGAGGCAGAGAGGTAAGCAGGCCAGGGTGGGGCAGGACAGTTGGATATGATCAGCCCTTCAAGGGCTGCTTGGGAACCACATGGTTTGGGTTGGTCAGTAAAACTCAGCTACAAGGCCAGGGACATGGCTTTGTGGCTTGTTCTGCAGTGAGTCCAAAGCTGACTCCCTAGGAGCCATGGGTCTGGCTTTGTGCCAGCCCACAGCATCCCTTAACATCTGCATTACCGAAGGAGGACAGTGTTGGTGCTGGGCTCCCTGGGGGTAAGTCTGTTGGTAGTAACACACAGAACCAAGAGTCTAGTTACCTTTGTCTCCCTGGAAACAGGGCCAAGGAGGCTTTAAGGTGCCTTTCGTGGGCCAGGTGCGGTGGCTCATGCCTGTAATCCCAGCACTTTGGGAAGCTGAGGCAGGCGGATCATGAGGTCAGGAGATTGAGACCGTCCTGGCTAACACGGGGAAACCGTGTCTCTACTAACAAAAAAATACAAAAAAATTAGCCGGGCGTGGTGGCAGGCGCCTGTAGTCCCAGCTACTTGGGAGGCTGAGGCAGGAGAATGGGAGCCCGGGAGGCGGAGCTTGCAGTGAGCTGAGATCGTGCCACTGCACTTATACAGCCTGGGTGACAGAGCCAGACTCTGTCTAAAAAAAAAAAAAAAGAAAGATGCCTTTCGTGGCTTCAATCACTGTGGACTTTCCATCTGGACCTTCCTTCCTCTGTTGCTTCCTGATGCTATTTCAGGCCCTGAAAACGTGCATGCTTGACCAGCCCATAGCCACTCAGCAAGAGCTTGCAGACACTGGGTTTTAATCCTGGATCCCCTAAGCATGGGATTCATCCCTGTCCCTGCCCCCTCATTTTTCCCCTTGGTGAAATGGAATGGGGAGAAAGGTCCACGTTGCTGTCCCACCTGGGCTATCTGTTCACTAGGCTGGTTAAGTCTGTTGAGCCCAGGCTACTAGAGCTAGACTTGGGTGGACGGGGGCAGGGGCGGGGGGTGGGGTGGGGGTGGGATTCGTATGCCCTCTGGTGGCTATTTCTGGAATAGCGTCTCACTGACAATACGGTCTCTGGTGGTCTCTGGGCTGGGAGTCCTCGGGCTCCTCTTCTGTCCAGATGTGGGCCGACTCCCTATGACTTGAGGATCATTGACTCTTGCCTGAGCCAACCACTGTGGCTTTCCTTTTCCCTCCCTCTCTCTCCTCTCCTTTCTTCCACTTCTGTTTTGTTTTTTGCCTCCCTTCCCTATCTTCATCTCCCATCTCCTCTTCCTTCTGAAGCCTTAGGTGCATCAAGACACACATGTTCTACAGCTCACCTGGCCCATGGTGCTCAGAGCCTCCTTCACACAGTGGCACATCTGGAAATCTTTAAGGATTTCCAGAAAAAGAACTTTATCTTTTCTTCCCCAATCTTCCCTCACTTCCCCCAGTGGGGGCTTTTTTACCCCCATTTAATTTCTGACAGCTGTGACACCTCCCCTATTGCCTAGTGCAACCCATGCCAAATTCCTGTGTGTCCTGCGTGGATGAAGAACAGAAAGGCAGGACTGCACAGAGCCTGACCCCAGCCTGCATGCCACCCTCTACCCGTGTGCCTCTGTCTCCCCAGCCGGTCTCCCTCACCCCTCCAAGCACCTGAGAAGGAGAAAGAGAGCCCTGCGGAGCTGGCTGAGAGGTGCCTTCGGGAGCTGCTGGGCCGGGCTGCCTTTGGCAACATCAAAAACGCCATCAAGCCTGTTCTCATGTGAGTGCCCCCACCCACTGCCTTGGCCCCAGCCTTCAGCCTGGACATGTTTCGGGTCCCTGGCATCTCCTGGCTGGCTGGGGGGAAGGGGATATTACAGTGGTAGTGCCGCAGCCAAGTCGATCCCTTCCCTCTGCCTGTGTTCCCTGCACTGTGACAGCAAAAGCTGCCACAGGGTGGCCAAGTGCTGCGCAGTAGGAAGGCACCCAATGCTAAAGGAAGGTGCCCAGCTTCACACCACTGCAGAGCGCTGTCCTTGGCCTCTCTCCAGCGCTGGACTGGGACTACCCCAAGGCCCTTCAGGCTTCACTTCTTCACCCAGGAACTGTGCGAGGGGCTCTGAGGAGGTGTCCCTCTCCCTCCAAGCTAATCTCTTCTCCCTGACACCGCCGGGAGTTTCACAGTTGTTCCCCCACGTTTTCTCCCTCACAGACATCTGGATAACCATTCTCTTTGGGAACCCAAGGTGTTCGCCATCCGTTGCTTTAAAATCATCATGTACTCAATTCAGGTATGGTGGCTCCCCTGGGCCAGCATGATCCCGGGACAAAGGCCCCTCTGGGAGCCGGACAGGCACTAAAGTGGAAAGCCAGAAGTCCCCTGTGACTCCTCCGAAGCCCCCGGTTGCCTAAACCAGTGCTGCTTAAGCTAGCTGTGGAGAAGGGCCGGCTGCTTTTATTTCCAGTACATCACAGACCAACACTTTTATAAAATACAATTAAAACAAATAATTTCTAGAAAAATAAAATGAAAAACTCATGCAAAATGCAAGCCTACAGATCACACCCTTGGCTGCTACAGCATTGACAAATTGTTTACTAAACAATTTGTGACTAAACAATTACTGACTCTCCATCCCGTCCTTATCTCAGTGTAAACCAGTATCAGAGCCATCTTGAATGGGCACCGGCCCAGGGGCCCCACTTTAGGCAGCACTGGACTAAGCCATGTGACCTCCCGTGGCCCTTGCGGAAAGACCTGAGGCACCGGAAGTGAAAGGAAGACCCTATTTAAAAATGGTCTTTTGACCCATTTTGAAGTAAAAGGGCCCTGGAACACTGTCAGCCGAAGCCTCCACTGGGATTTGGCTCTTTGTTGGAGGGAGGAGGGAAGGATGCAGGAAAGGGCACAAGGTGTCAGTGCCACCTGCAGTGCCCGGGGCCCTGGGACGTCCCTTTAGTTTACCCCCGCCTTTGGGTGCCAGGAGAGGGCTGCGGCCCCGTGGAGTTACTGTCCAGGCCCAGCTCATCTTCCTCCCGCAGCCGCAGCACTCCCACCTGGTCATCCAGCAGCTCCTGGGCCACCTGGACGCCAACAGCCGCAGCGCTGCGACGGTGCGCGCAGGCATCGTGGAGGTCCTGTCGGAAGCGGCGGTCATCGCCGCCACGGGCTCTGTGGGTAAGGGGCATGGCGAGGGCCTGAGGGCCGGGGACCCCGCGGAGGCTGCCGCCTCTTCCAGAGAGATGCAAGGGGCAACAGGGAGGGGTCGTTTTCCTCGGGAGAAGTCCGCCGAGAAGTTGGAGGCGCAGAGGAAGCCCAGGCCGGAAGGGTGCGTGGGCCTGCCCTGCCTGCTCGCGGTGCAGGGAGGAGGAGGGTGCCAGCCCTAATCTCGGGCGCCCCGCCCCGCCCCTCTCAGGGCCCACGGTGCTGGAGATGTTCAACACGCTGCTGAGGCAGCTGCGGCTCAGCATCGACTACGCGCTGACCGGGAGCTACGACGGGGCGGTCAGCCTCGGCACCAAGATCATCAAGGAGCACGAGGAGCGCATGTTCCAGGAGGCCGTTATCAAGACCGTCGGTGCGGCTCGGGGTCGAGGCTCGGGGAGGGTTGGGGCGGGGCGGGGCCAGGGGCGGGGCGGGGCCGAGGGGAGGAAAGAGGGACCCTGGAAAGGGGCGGGGCCCCGGGGGCGGCCTGGGGATGTGATTGGAGAGGGAGGGACCGCACTGGGGCGAAGGGCATCCATTGGGGCTCTGTAGGATCGTCCAGCACCCACATGCTATTCGCGGACCTCGGAGAAAATGAAGTCGGTCATGGTGCGCTGGCTGGGCAGGGCCCGAGCGACAGCGCCAAACAGTGGGATGGGTTTCCCAGATCTGAAGTCTCAGGCGAACCTTCCTTAGTCCCAGTCTCCATCAGACCTGCCTGATGCTTCCAGGTTAGGGCTTCCAGGAGGGAGAGGTGGGGACTAAGAGGAAAGAATGAGGAAGGGGGCAGGCCGTGGAGAAAATGGGTGTGCTTCTGGGAGCGGAGATGATAAAGCCGCTTTCACAGCCTGCCTGCCCTAGCCATGCGAGCTTCGCCTCAGCCTGGAGTAGGCAGGTTAGGAATCCAGAAGCATCTTTTTCTCTTAGTTCGTGGGAGGAGGATTTACCCTAGGACAGCCCAACGAGAACTTGGGCTCCCTCCGCCCTGGTCCCAGGGCCCAGCATTCACCATCCCCACCCCCTAGCCAAGGAGCCAAGACCTTAACCACAGCCTCAGGAACAAGTGAAAACACGGAGCCTGGAAGAGTCCTCCAGAACCGCCTGATGCCTCCCCTTCCTGGAGAGGAAGAATCACACACGGGCTATCCTGAGTTCCTTTCTCTGGTCCTGGATTGACTCTGGAGAGCGGCAACCCTCGCTCTCTGCAGGGGTTTGTGCAGCTGAGAGGCTGAACCAGGAGGGGCCCTGCAGCCTGTGCCTCACTGGGCACCCTCTCCGCCACCTCCTGCAGGCTCTTTTGCCAGCACGCTGCCCACCTACCAGCGCTCCGAGGTGATCCTCTTCATCATGAGCAAGGTGCCGCGGCCATCCTTGCACCAGGCGGTGGACACGGGCAGGACGGGGTGAGCCACCAATCTCCCCCAGCCTGGAGTCCTCCTCTCCCCTAGCTGCATTTTCTGACTCCCTCCTTTATCCCTCTTAACTTTCTTGGCTCTGCCCTCTCCTCTCTTTTTACTCCCAAATCCCGCAGCAGCCTTTAGTGGGGCTCTTGGATCCCACAACAGTTTCTCAGGCTGCCCCATCAATAACCACCTCCCAACGTGGGGGGAGCCAGTCACCCCTTGGTCAGCTTCCTGGGTCCGGAAGCCACTGTCCTGGGTAACTCAACACCATAAGCCTCATGGAGAAACGAATCAGGGGTAGAACTAAGCTGGCAAGTGTGTGATCTCCGCCCCATTACCATCCTGGTGAGTATTTGTGTCTCTGGTCTACAGGGAGAATAGGAACCGTCTGACCCAGATTATGCTGCTAAAATCCCTCCTGCAGGTGAGCCCCATCTATCCCTATTCCTGCTCTTCCTCTGCAGGAGACAGCTCCTTCCAAGGGACCAAGTGAAGGCCTCCACATACAGTCGTGCACATTGCATACTGCACAAATACACCCAGCCAGTTGAGTCGGGGCTGAAATCTAGCCTGTGTTCCACTCACTAGCCAGGCTGGGCACCCACAGAGCTGGGTCAGCCACAGCAAATGGGGAACCTGTTTCTAATTTTCACAAAGGTTCCTTATTGGCTACTGATAGCCTTGTCACTTAGACATGATCTGTCTCAAGATGGAATCTGTTGGTTCCCACCCTGGTTCCCTCCAGGTACCCCCTATTTCCCTTTCCCCTCTGTTTCCCCTGTTTTGCCAGCACATGTTCTTGGCCCATGTACCCACCTCAGTCTCCCAGCCCCCATCCTTCCCATTCTGTAACTCTTATATGTAACTCTTCTTTACATCTTTGCAGCCATCACTGGAGTCTAGATCCATTGCTCTCAAATACCATTCTGATGACAATCTTGTGATAAATATATGATTCCCAGAGGTTTTGAGCTGTTAGCCTGAGTGAGGTCCTGGAATCTGTATTTGTAACACATTCCCCAGGTATTCTGAAGTACAACCCTGGGCCTAAACCTGACATCTCACAACCACCTCTCCCCACCTGTCAGGAACTCAGCTATAAGAATAATTGTCTAGAAATGCTGTTCTCTACCAGGTGCCTCTTATTTCAGAGTAGGTCTCATATTATAATTTTTTTTTTTTTTTTTTTTTTGCTCTTGTTGCTCAGGCTGGAGTGCAGTGGTGCAATCTTGGCTCACTGCAACCTTCGCCTCCCAGGTTCAAGCGATTCTCCTGCCTCAGCCTCCCGAGTAGCTGGGATTACAGGCATGTGCCATCAGCTAATTTTTTTTTGTAGTTTTAGTAGAGATGGGGTTTTACCAGGTTGGTCAGGCTGGTCTTGAACTCCTGACCTCAAGTGATCCACCTGCCTTGGCCTCCCAAAGCGCTGGGATTATAGGCGTGAGCCACTGTGCCCGGCCTCAGTTTATAATTGATGTACAACCAGATTTCAAACTTCTCAGACTGTTGGGAGGTCCCCAGGCCCCTCTCCCTCCCTAGACCTCCCATCTCGTCTCTCAGTCTCTGTCTCCGTTCCAGTCATGCCAGTCTAAACAGATCCCCCCACCCCCGCCGCCACCTCACGCCTTCCCTCCCCTCCTCTCCAGTCCATACTCTTCATGGCACTAGGTTTTTATAAACCCTTTGTGCTCCAACACTGCCCTCGTATAGTTATCACCTTGGTCTCCATATTCCTGCCATTTCTTTGCTGAGTTTACCCTCATTAATTTGTACCCAGCATCTTCTTAAGATGACAGTTTGGGGTACATCCTCAGGGACCTTCTGAATCATCAAAGGCATTGTTTTGCAATATGGATTTAACAGTAAAGGTGCTTTGCTGCAGTTGAATGCTCTGACAACAGCATATATGGCATGTCTATTTATGCCAAACTGGCTTTAGTCACAAAGCGCCATTATTGCCAGGCTAACAGACCTGTTACCAAATGCTTCCTATGTGTGCTATTTGGTGGTTGCCATGTATGTGAGTTCTGATCCTTCAGCCCAGCTGTGAGTTCTTCCACTGTCTCGTTCTTTGTGATGATCATTCTCTTAATAAGGCATTATGTTCCCTGTGGCTATTCATCAGTTGTGCCCTAACTGGCTGGAATGTTAGGCTCAGAGATTGCCTGGCTCCCGCCTCCCTCCAGGGCTCATCCCTTGCTTGCTTTTTAACACCCGAATGTCCCTGCATGCTGTCCGCATCCATTCACATGTCTACTGAGCTCGCTGTCATCTAGGTGGATGTTGGAGTGTTCAAAAAGTTGCCTGGGCTGCAGGGTAGGGGAGGCTGGATTGGGTAATGTCTGGAGAGCATGTGTACATCAGACGTCACTTCCGCTGGCTGCTCCTCCGCCGCCTCCTGCACCTGAGAGGGACAGCATTCCTAGGCATACTTGTCCATACCTCCCTTGCAGGTATCCACAGGTTTCCAGTGCAACAACATGATGTCAGCCCTGCCCAGCAACTTCCTGGACCGCCTTCTCTCCACTGCCCTCATGGAGGATGCAGAAATTCGACTCTTTGTTCTAGAGATTCTCATCAGTTTCATTGATCGTCATGGCAACCGCCACAAGTTCTCTACGATCAGGTGAACTTGGGGTGTTTCCTCCAGGTGATGCAAGATGGGGAAAGGACTCGCCTTTAGGTCCTGTCCTTTGGTCCTGTCCTCACACCCAGGTGGGAGGACAATTCAGATACTCAGTGAGACTCGCCAGAGAGCTGATCACCAACATTGACCCTGGGTTCCTGCAAGAGGAGGCGAGACCAAAGGGCACTTGTGTCTGAGAGAGGAGGAGGGTGAACTGAAGATCTGGAAGATAGAGAGTAGGCATTAAAGGGAGTTGCAAGTGTGAGAAGGAAGGGGATGCAGGTTATCAGACTGAAGGGGATGCAGGTTATCAGACTGAAGGGATTTGTGGGGAATAAGAGGAGGAAGAATATAATCAGGATGAAGATTTAAGACAAAAGGGGTCAGGGGTGGTGGCTCACGCCTATAATCTCAGCACTTTGAGAGGCCAAGGTGGGAGGATCACTTGAGCCCAAGAGTTCAAGACTGGCCAGGGCAACATAGTGAGACCCCCATCTCTACAAGAAAATTTAAAAATTAGCCGAGCGTGGTGGCTCACACCTGTGGTCCCAGCTCCTTGGGAGGCTGAGTTGGGAGGATTGCTTGAGCCCTGGATGTTGAAGCTGTAGAGAGCTGTGATCACTGAGCCACTGCACTCCAGCCTAGGTGACAGAATGAGAGCCTGTCTCAAAAAGGAAACAAAGAGAGAGAAAAGGACAAATTCTTGAGAACTTGGGAGAAGAAGGTAATTGGGCTAAGAACCAGGGCCAGGGGAGCACTGGAGGCTTTCTACCAACTAACAATGTTGGGGTAAAGCCCAGTGACCCGTGTGAGCTCAGGCTGGCCTCATATAAGGGCTAAGGAGGCCCTTTGCATCCTTTCCCAGTACGCTCAGTGACATCTCTGTCCTGAAGCTGAAAGTGGACAAGTGCTCCCGACAGGACACTGTCTTCATGAAGAAGGTAAGCAAGCATGACCTCCAGACACAGTGAAGAGCGGGCGCGATGGCTCATGCCTGCAATCCCAGCACTTTGGGAGGCCGAGGGGGGTGGATAGATCACGTGAGGTGGGACCTCGAGACCAGCCTGACCAACATGGTAAAATCCCGTCTTTACTAAAACTACAAAAATTAGCCAGGCGTGGTGGTGGGCACCTGTAATCTCAGCTACTCGGGAGGCTGAGGCCAGAAAATCGCTTGAACCCAGGAGGAGGAGGTTGCAGTAAACTGAGATTGCACCAATGTACTCCAGCCTGGGTGACAGAGCAAAAGTCACTGCTGACCTCTGCCTTGGTCAGAGGCCTGCCTCCTCCCTCTGCGGCTATGCGTCAAGCTGACTTCTCTGAGGAGTCAAGCCCAGAGTGATGAGCCAGTCCAGGGCCAGTGACTGTGTTCTGCTCCTATACCTGGATTTGGGCAGCAGCCTCTGGTGCTGGTTTCACTGGAGCCCATCCCTCTCTATGCGAGCCTACCTGTCTGTGTCCGCTTCTGCCAGAGCCTGCTTTAAAGGCATCCCCTCCGCAACAGAGGAGGGGGCACACACAGCCATCCTGTCCCCCTTCAGATTGGTCTTCCTGCCTGTTTTCCTTGCCCCTCCTGTCCCCACCCTACTGACCCTGGCCTTCTCCTGCCCGCTCCTGTCCCCAGCACTCGCAGCAGCTCTACAGACACATCTACCTGAGCTGCAAGGAGGAAACAAACGTGCAGAAACACTACGAGGCGCTCTATGGCTTGTTGGCTCTCATCAGCATCGAGCTGGCTAACGAGGAGGTGGTGGTGGACCTCATCCGTCTGGTGCTGGCTGTTCAGGTGGGGCCTGGTGTGCTCAGGGCATGGGGCTTGGGATCGGGGAGAGACCTGTTTTGGGCAAGCCCTGATAAGAATATTGAGTAGCAACTGCTTAACACTGTTTTGGAGCCCAGGAATATTGCACGCGTGGTTGGCCACTCCTCCCTGAAGACCCCAAACCATGGTCCTGTTTGGGGAACCCCAAAGAACGCTTCATTCATGGCCTTGCCCCATCCTCAAGCTAAAGAAGACCCAGAGAACGGGGTCATTCAGAAACATCCCTTAGCTACTATATATCAAATCTCTCGCAGAGTCTGAGTGAGACTCCAGGGATTCCTAAGAGGATGCTCTTAAGCCCTGAGTGATCCCAGACAAACTCGTTTGTCCAGAGAATCTCTGGTTCCCTTGGCCAGGCGTGGTGGCTCACGCCTGTAATCCCAGCACTTTGGGAGGCTGAGGTGGGTGGACCACTTGAGGTCAGGAGTTCAAGACCAGCCTAGCCAACATGGTGAAACCCCGTCTCCACTAAAAATACAAAAATTAGCCAGACATGGTGGTGCACACCTGTAGTCTCAGCTACTTGGGAGACTGAGGTAGGAGAAGCACTTGAACCCAGGAGGTGGAGGTTGCAGTGAGCCAAGATCTTCCCACGGCATGCCAGTCTGGGCAACAGAGCAAGACTCCATCTAAAAATTTTTAAAAATTAAAAATTTAAAAAAAAAAAGATTCTCTGGTTCCCAAACAGAGCTGTGCTTCAGAATTGCTTTGAGTACTTGTTTAAAATATATATTTCCTGGAAAGGTAAGTCAGAGTCTCAAAGTCTGGGGACCGGTCTACCAAGCCTCCTTTGTGATGCATAGACAGCCAGTGTGGCACCGGACAGGGCTTGAGACTTTCATGGTGTTCCTGGGTGCGTGTGTGCACCCAAGGCTACTGGGAGTCAGGGTGGGTCCTTTGGACCTCAAAGGCTGGGTCTCCAGGGTCCTGAAGCCAGGCAGGCATCATATTCCTGAATCAGGGCAAACCTGGGAGTTCAGTCACAGAGTCTCACCTGTCTAATGGTGCTAAATCCTGCAGGACCAGCCTAGATGCTACAATTTTAAAATTCTATTTACCCTCAAGAGCTAGAACTTGGGGTTCCTTTATATCCCAATCCCCTGGTAACTCCCACAGCTCATTTAGCTTAACATATGAACCCAGTGTAGCAAGCCAATCCAGTCCTCTAAGGATCCGCTAGAGTGAAGGAGACAGTGCCCTGGCAGTGGGATTAATGATAAGGGTTTGGGCAGTGAAGGTTGCCACAGCTGGAACTGCAGAGTGGGGAGTTGAGGTCATTGCCTCTCTAGTCTGTGAATACTCAAGAGCCTCCTAGTTCATGGACTGTTCTACCCCTCCCTTCAGCTTTAATGAAGGTGACTTTTTTCCCCAGGAAGTTGTGGGTCAAATGCTGAGCAAGACTTAGTCTAGGAAAGCAAGCATTTCTGAAGAAGACCGGGAAGAGGTCGGATGGAGGGTTGGCACCCAGTGTAGTCTGTCAGTGAAAGACTCTGGAGGCCTTGTCTCTGTTGCTGCAGGACGTGGCCCAAGTCAATGAGGAGAACTTGCCTGTCTACAACCGCTGTGCCCTCTACGCTCTGGGCGCAGCTTACCTGAACCTCATCAGTCAGCTCACAACAGTGCCTGCCTTCTGCCAGCACATCCATGAGGTTGGTGTCCTCACGACCAAGAGCTCAGAGGCCCTCAACTTGGGGTTTCCTGGGAATGGCTTTTCCTTAATTGCATTAGTCCCGTACCTCCTCTTAGGCAGTGAAGACAGGGTTGAAGTAAGAGCCGCTAATAGTGAGAAGTTACTCACGGCATCTTTCCCTCCTGTATGACTTGACGGAGCAGGGTGGGGTTAGGCACAGGGGTTGGGGGGTCTTCTGTACCTGTTTCTAATACTGTCTGCCCCTCCACTTCCTGCCCCTCTGTCTTTCCCCTACTCATGGGAGCACATCTGCACACATGCCTCAGATCATGCAGACGACAGCTATGAAATACGGCAAAAGTGGCCTGAGTAGAATGGTGAACGAATGTCTGTTCACGCCCACTCAGAGGAAATGAAGAGCTACGAAAATTTCTCCCCATTTGCTTCATGTATCTCCCTTTCCTTTGCTGAAAAAATTTTAAATACTTTAAAACAAATCCCAGCTATCCTGTCCTTTCACTTTACATATATCCGTCTACATGCCTGAAACAGCATGAGCACCTCCCTACATGACTGCCACACCCTTAACACAGCTCATTAAGTGATCAGTAATTCCTTGGTATTATCTGACATCCATTCTGTAGTCAAATGTGTTCTCAATTGTTGCATAAAGATGTTTTAAAACACATGGAAGTGTTTGGAAGTTGAATGATACCAACATATAGGATTAACTTTAAAATATAGTAGCAGGCCGGGTGCGGTGGCTCATGCCTATAATCCCAGCACTTTGGGAGGCCGAGGTGAGTGGATCACTTGAGGTCAGAAGTTTGAGGCCAGCCTGGGCAACATGGTGAAACCCCATCTCTAATGAAAATACAAAAATTAGCGGGGCATTGGCGCACGCCTGTAATCCCAGCTACTCGGGAAGGTGAGGCAGGAGAATCGCTTGAACCTGGGAGATGGAGGTTGCAGTGAGCCAAGATTGTGCCACTACACTCCAGCTTGGGTGACAGAGCGAGACTCCATCTCAAAAGTAAAATAAAATAAAATATACTAGCAAAACAAAATAAAACAAAACAAGAAATTTTAGGTCTCAACTAGCCTGGGTTGACTGGGAATCACAGGGGAGGCTGCCATGACACTGTGACAGAGACCACCCCAAGGGAAGCAGGACTCTTCCAGCTTCTGGACTGATAAGGGAGTGCAAGAAAGGCAATGCCCAGACATCCTCCACCTGACAATTGTGGGACCTTTACCTCCTCACCCACCACACACACCTGTATGCTGACCATCCCTCCACTTCTCACCACTTAGTAACTTTCACTTTTCTTGTCAAAAATTTGCAAAGAATACTGAGTAAAGCTCAGGATGTCACTGTCCATCAGGGTGTTTTTGCAATGCACTTGGGTACTGCAGTACCGAGGTTTGGGACATGGTATTAGCTACATTCCTTTGTACCTGTTTAAATAAAAAACACAGAAATGAGGCCAGGTGCAGTGGTTCAGCCTTAATCCCAACACTTTGGGAGGCCAAGGCAGGTGGATCACTTGGGATCAGGAGTTCAAGACCAGCCTGGGCAACATGGTGAAACCCCGTCTCTACTAAAAATACAAAAATTTGCCAGGCGTGCTGGCATGCACCTGCAATCTCAGTTACTCTGGAGGCTGAGGCAGGAGAATTGCTTGAAACTGGCAGGTGGAGGCTGCCATGATCTAAGATTGTGCCACTCCTCTCCAGCCTAGAAAAGAGAGCAAGACTCTGTCTCTAAGAAAAAAAAAAAAAAAAAAAAGGGCATAGGAATGAGGAATGAGGCACCAGAGCCAGCAGCTGCAGTCTCTTAAGAGTTAAGTTCCCTGCACTGGAGGACACTTAGTGCACATGTGTCATTGATGGCCATGGCCTGAGCAGGCAGCTTGAGCTTCTCCAGCTGCCCTGAGGGTCCCTGTTGATGGGAGTTTCCACTGAAGAAGCTCAGCTGAGGACACTGTGCTGAGGAGGCTGCGGGAGGGAGGAAGTGCCAAGCCGGGAGCTCTTTCATTGCCTGTGAGCTCCCTCTCCCTGCTGAACCAGCTCTTATCATCTGATTCCTCCCAACCACCAGGTGATAGAGACCAGGAAGAAAGAGGCTCCATACATGCTCCCCGAGGATGTGTTTGTGGAGAGGCCCAGGTGAGGAGAGGACGGGGGATGTGGTCAGGGATCCCCAGGGCAGCTAAGTAAGCAGGCGGGTGGTCTGAGGTCAGGAGGGGTCAATGCCAGGAGGCTCGGGCATCTGTGGACTCAAGGGCAGAAGGTGGGCTCTGTCTGTGGTCCAGGAGTCCTGGGTAAAGTTAAACCCCATCACATTACTGCAGTCCATGCCTCGAGCATGCCATGCTGAGCCGTGTTTGCAGGTGAGACACAGCCTCCAGGGGCTTTGGCCAAGCGCATGCTAAATGCATCCTGGAGGAGTCATTCCTGACAAGACGTTCCTATCAATCCAAGTGATGTTTTCGAGTGTCATTTCAACATCAGAGGAACTCAAGGGAAATATGTTTTGCAAACCCAAAATGTCTAACAGTAGGGGATGACTTATAAAGTATGGCCCATCCATATAATAGACAATCATGACATTCATTTAGAAGAATATTTAATGTAAAATACCCACTACATAATAGGTCAATAAAATAGATCACAGAACAGCGGGTGTGGAAGGGGATATCTATGTGTATATGTAAAAATACGGGACTAAGCTGGGTGCGGTGGCTCACGCCTACAGGCCCAGCAACTCAGAAGACTGAGCAGGAGGATCTCTTGAGCCCATGGTTTCGAGACAACCATGGGCCACAAAGCAAGAACCCATCTACGAAAAATTTTTAAACAATTTGCCTGGGCTGGGCACAGTGGCTCATGCCTGTAATCCCAGCACTTTGGGAGGCTGAGGTGAGCAGATCACTTGAGGTCAGAAGTTCGAGACCATCCTGACCAACATGATAAAAACCTGTATCTTCTAAAAATACAAAAATTAGCCGGTTGTGGTGGTGCACACCTGTAGTCCCAGCTACTCTATTCGGGAGGCTTAGGCAGGAGAATCTACTTGAATCTGGGAGGCAAAGGTTGCAGTGAGCTGAGATCATGCTACTGCACTCCGGCCTGGGCGACAGGGAGAGACTTGGTCTAAGAAATAATAATAATTAAAAAATAAATAAAATTAGCTGGGTGTGGTGGAGCATACCTGTTGGAAGGCTGAGCAGGAAGATCACTTTAGCCCAGCGGGTCAAGGCTGTAGTGCGCTGTGATGGCACCTGTGAATAGCCACTGCACTCCAGCCTGGGCAACACAGTAAGGACCCTGTCTTAAAACAAAAAAAAAAAAAGTGACTGAGGGATGTGATTGCTGTACATAAGAATATATTATAACGTGAATAGTGGTTATCTCTGGAAATGGGACTGGGGGTGACCCTTTTCCTTTTGCTTCTCTGTCATCTTGCATAGTGAAGATGTTACTTTTGTAATAAGAAGTTGGCCGGGCATGGTGACTCACGCCTGTAATCCTAGCATTTTGGGAGGCTGAGGAGGGTGGATCACCTGAGGTCAGAAGTTCAAGACCAGCCTGGCCAACATGATGAAACCCCATCTCTACTAAAAATACAAAAAATTAGCTGGGCGTGGTGGTGGGCACCTTTACTCCCAGCTACTCGGGAGGCTGAGGCAGGAGAATCGCTTGAACCTGGAAGGCGGAGGTTGCAATGAGCCGAGATCGCTCCACCACACTCCAGCCTGGGCGACAAGAGCAAAACCCTGTCTAAAAAACAAAAACAAAAACACTTATTCAGAAGTCATTCTAGATACCGCGGTTCTAACGAGCTTCCTCCCTCCTTCATCTTCCAGGCTGTCTCAGAATCTTGATGGGGTGGTGATTGAGCTCCTCTTCCGCCAGAGCAAGATTAGTGAAGTCCTGGGAGGCAGCGGCTACAATTCAGACCGGCTTTGCCTGCCCTACATCCCTCAACTGACAGGTATGAGCTCTGTGCAGGGATGCCTGGGCCTGCCTCTGTCTTTCCTTGGCCAGGTAAGGGCCTGAGCGTAAGGGACTTAGGGCCCTTTGATTGCCTGTGAGGCACCTTGGATATCGTGAGAGCTGAAAGACACAGTGGAAATTTATGGTGAGGTCCTCTTGATTGCCCCATCTCTCCTCCTCAGGGCAGGGTCCTTGAAAGTACCCGGCCCATGAGATGGCCCGGCCTGAGGATGGGAGAGGCTCCATTGTGCTAGAAAAAGCATACATGGCTACAGAACCAGAGACCCAGTTCGAGTCCCCTGTGCAACTCACTGCCTGAAAGATCTTAGACAAGTGCTTTGCGTCCCTGAATTTCAGTTTCCTTGACTGTAAAACAGAATGTTAACAATAGCGGCCCGCTGGGGGCAGTGGCTCATGCCTGTAATCCTAGCACTTTGGGAGGCCGAGGCGGATGGACTGCCTGAGTTCCAGGGTTCAAGACCAGCCTGGGTAACACAGTGAAAGCCTGTCTCTACTAAAAATACAAAAAAAAGTTAGCTGGGCGTGGTGGTGTGTGCCTGTAGTCCTAGCTACTCTGGAGGCTGAAACAAGAGAATTGCTCGAACCCGGGAGGTGGAGATTGCAGTGAGCCAAGATCGCACCGTTGCACACCAGCCTGGGCAACAGAGCAAGACTGCGTCTCAAAAAAAAAAAAAAAAAAAATAGCTGCCTTAGAGGGCTGGCATGATAAGGTACCTGTATTAATGCAAATGCGCTTAGTAAATACTTCATGAAATGCTTCATGAAGAGCTACTGGTGCTCTTAGCAGATGATGCTTACACATAAGGTGAGATATGTATTCTGGTCATAAGCACCTTCTTTGTGTTCTCATTGACAATTTCAAAATTTTAGCCCCAAAGAGCAAAACTGACCAGCCTAAGATGGACAGAGAAGGCCCACAGCAATTGGAAGCTTCTGGAAACTCCAGGTGTAGCCTGAGTGTGCACTGAGCCTTAGAGGACTGTGGACCAAGCAGAGGCAGAGGGGTTGGGAGGTGGGACTAGCGGCTCAGTCCTGGATCTCCGAGGGCTGGGAACTAAAGCCTCCAGGCTGCTTCTTCCCCAGATGAGGATCGCTTATCCAAGAGGAGGAGCATTGGAGAGACCATCTCCCTGCAGGTGGAGGTAGAATCGAGGAACAGCCCAGAGAAGGAGGAGGTGAGTGTCTCTGCCACCGTCCTGGGGCAGCCCCACCTCCTGTAGATTGGATGCCGGATTCCAGGCTCCCCTGCCCACACAGTGTGCTTAAGGCTGCATGGAAAGCAAGTTTCTCGAGTAATTCCACACTCGCACTGACTCTCCCCATGTATGTGTCATAGATACTTCCCTTTGGAAAAATGTTTAGGGTCCTCCCTGCTCCCATGAGGATATCATAAAACTCACCCTTGAAAGGCCTGGCTGGGGATGGTGGCTCACACCTGTGATCCCAACATTTTGGAGGCTGAGGCAGGAGGATTGCTTGAGCCCAGGAGTTCGAGATGATCTGGGGCAACATAAGGAGACCCCATCTCTACAAAAAATAATTTGAAAAATCAGCCAGGCATGGTGACATGCACCTGTGGTCCCAGGTACTCAGGATGCTGAGGTGGGAGAATCACCTGAGCCTGGGAGGTGGAGGCTGCAGTAAGCCATCATGGCACCACGGCACTTCAGCCTAGGTGACAGAGTGAGACCTTGTCTCAAAAAATTAAAAAGAGGCCGGGCGCGGTGGCTCAAGCCTGTAATCCCAGCACTTTGGGAGGCCGAGACGGGCGGATCACGAGGTCAGGAGATCGAGACCATCCTGGCTAACACAGTGAAACCCCGTCTCTACTAAAAAATACAAAAAACTAGCCGGGCGCGGTGGCAGGCGCCTGTAGTCCCAACTACTCGGGAGGCTGAGGCAGGAGAATGGCGTGAACCCGGGAGGCGGAGCTTGCAGTGATCTGAGATCCGGCCACTGCACTCCAGCCTGGGCGGCAGAGCAAGACTCCGTCTCAAAAAAAAAAAAAAAAAAATTAAAAAGAAAGGTGTGCTGGTCATCATTCCCCACTCACAGGGGGACCGACATGCTCTGGGTTGGAAACTCGAAGACTTAACTGGAGAGATAAGGGTGAGAACAGCTTTCATAGTGTTGCTTCCGTATGTATCAATAAAGAATCTTTTTTTCTTTTTTTAAATTTAGACTATTTTTAAAGCAATTTTAGGTTATAGCAAAATTGAGAGGAAGGTACAGAGATCGCCCTTTGCCCCCTCCCCTCCCCCGACACATGCACAGCCTCCCCTCCTAGCCACATCCCCCAGCAGAGTGGTACATTTCTTACAGTTCCGCCTGCCTTAATGCAACGTTATCATCTGAAGTCCATCGTTTACACTGGGGTTCACTCTCAGCGTTGTACATTCTGTGGGTTTGGACAAATGCATAATGGCATGCATCCCCCACTAGAGTACCATGCAGAGTCGTTTCCTGCCCTAAAACCCCTCTGTGTTCCACCTCTTCATCTCTCCCCTAACCACTGACAGCCAAGATTTTTTTTTTTTTTTTTTGAGATGGAGTCTCGCTCTGTTGCCCAGGCTGGAGTGCAGTGGCATGATCTCAGCTCACTGCAAACTCTACCTCCCGGTTTCAAGCAATTCTCCTGCCTGAGTCTCCCGAGTAGCTGGGACTACAGACATATGCCACCATGCCTGGCTAGTTTTTGTATTTTTAGTAGAGATGGGGTTTCACCGTGTTAGCCAGGATGACCTCTATCTCCTGACCTTGTGATCCGCCAGCCTCGGCCTCCCAAAGTGCTGGGATTACAGGCGTGAGCCACCATGCCTGACCCCAAGATTCTTTTTTTTAAGAGAAAGCTGCCACAGTGCCTTAAAGACCTCTCTTCCTTCTCTCCTCTCTTGAGGACTGTAAACATTGAATTTTTGTTCGAATTTACATGTGATATCTCCCCTGCCATTATCTCATTTCTTCCACCTCAGTGAATGAAGCAGATGTACCCATGAGTAGGGAAGAATAAGGAATCATAGTGGAAATACAAAGCTTACTCTCCCAAATGAGAAAGAAATGGAGGTGGAGGGCAGAGAGGAGGAGGAAGGAGACATGAGGGAACTGAAGCCACAGATGCAATATGCCTTTTTTTTTTTTTTTTTTGAGACAGGGTCTCACTCTGTCACCTTGGCTGGGGTGCATTGGCTTGACCTCAGTTCACTGCAACCTCCACCTCCTCAAGCGATCCTCCCACCTGAACCTCCCGAGTAGCTGGGACTACAGACACGCACCACCATGCCCAGCTAATGTTTGTATTTTTTGTAGAGATGGGGTTTCGCCATGTTGCTCAGGCTGGTCTCAAACTCCTGGGCTCAAGTGATCTGCCCACCTCAGCCACCTCATAGTGCTGGGATTACAGCCGTGAGCCACCACACCCCGCCTTTTTTTTTTTTTTTTTTTTTTAATGCTGACTGTCCCAGTTCACAAGGAGTATAGAGGACACACATCTGGATGGGACCGGGACAGAAAGACTTACATGGTCCTTGGGCATGGACAGGCTGTCATTCCCGAGCTTCTATGCCCATTAGGGCTAATATAGACATGGAGGACAGCTTTGACATCAAGCCTTTCCCCAGATGCAATCAGAGGTAGGAGAAGTCTCAAGGGGTCAGGATCAAGCCTCCCCCTAACGGTGCCCTTGACCACTTCATTTATTAGGGCAGATCTCCACATCAGGGCCCTCAAAGCTTGTCTAGAACCTTCCCACAGAAGGAAGCTGTGACTTGGGCTAATTAGACAAGTAAAATGAGGTTGAATGAGGCATCCTCCATGGCCCTTCCAGCTCCAAGGACTGGGAACCTCCAATGCATTAGGCATCGGGATGAGCTGGCTGCTCTCTCCGCATAGTGGCGATTCTCCCTTCCCAAGAGGTAAGAGACTCTCGGGAATTGAGGAGTGAACTGACACAGAATTGGGAGGCAAAATGCTTACGCAGCTACAGAGCCACCTCCACTCGTGGCCTCCTGGGCCACCAGTATCAGTTCCTTCCTCCCTTCGAGAGTCAGCTTAGCCCAGAGGTGGCTTGGTGGCAAAGCAGGTGTGCAGGGGCCTTCATCCTGTGCCCTTCTGCCATGCCACAGCTCTCTCCACTCTCAGCCATCAGTGCTAGTCCAGAGTCCCATGGTGGTTCCTAGGACTGTACTGCCCAGGCTTGCTGCAGGGGTGAATAAATGCTGGTTTGGTCAAATCTGAATCCTGGTGCCTGGCATTCCCAGCCCTGCATAGTCTGGGCTCTGCCATTTCATTTTCCCCCACCTGCTCTGGCCTGTATCCACTGTCCCACTCTGGCAGGGCTGCTCTCGGTCTCTCCCGTGCTGTGCTCAGCCATCTGCAGGCCTTTGTTAGTGTAGAATGCCACATCTAAACCTTCCCCTCCACACTGGTGCAGCTGAGGACCTGTGAACTGTCTGTTCTCTGGTGCCCGGCCCCTGTTCGGTTTCCTCCATAAACTTCTCTCCCCCTGCTCTTGCCCAGGGAGTATCCCTTCTCTCTTGCCCAGAGAGCGGCCTTTTCTTTGACTGTTGCCACCACACAGTTCCCTAGCACCCTGCAGGTGAATATCCAGTGTTGCTCAGTGCTGACAGTGGATGAATGGATGGACGTACAGAGCATAAGTCCTCAGAGCGAGTTAAAGCCGAGCATAGCTCTCTCTTGCATGTAATTCCTATGCTAACAAATTGTGCAGTTTCTATGGACTCACCTACAGTCCTGTATGTAGTTGGTACTCACTTAATGTTTGTTAAATGACTTTATAGCATACCTATTCTTCCGTCCTCTCCTACTCAAACAAAAATGCCAAACAAATCAAAAAGTGCACAACTCAGTGAATTTTCGTAAAGTGTATATGCCCATGCAATCACTCCTGGATGAGAGAGTGGAACACTGTCATTGCCCAGGGGCCCTGCCCCGTGTCCCCTCCCCTAAGGGAGCTCCTAGCCTGAGTTGCGTTACTTCTGGAACTTTATATCATTGAAATCATTCTGTGTCTGCGCTTTTGCTTAAGATTAAGTTTAAATGATAGAGCATCAGGCAGGGCGTGGTGGCTCACGCCTGTAATCTCAGAACTTTGGGAGGCTGAGGCAGGAGGATCACCTGAGGTCAGGAGTTCGAGACCAGCCTGATCAACATGGTGAAACCCCGTCTTTACTAAAAATACAAAAACTTGGCCGGGCCTGGTGGCGGCCACCTGTAACCCAGCTACTGGGGAGGCTGAGGCAGGAAAATCACTTGAAACCAACTGGGAGGTGGAGGTTGTAGTGAGCAAAGATCGTGCCATTACACTCCAGCCTGGGTGATGAGAGCAAAACTCCATCTCAAAAAAAAAAAAGATAAAGCATGGGTAAATCATAGGTCTAATAGTTCATTGTCTACTGAGTAATTTCTGGAATTTAGTCCAAATTCCTTCACTATTTTCAGCATCTGTGGAGCTCCCTTCTTTGAGTGTTATTATTTTCCATCTCCTTTTACAGGCTTTGCAGACGACTGAGTGGGGCAACTCCTTGGAACCTCAGCAGTCTGTGGGGGCCCGGTCACCTTTTTTTTTTTTTTTTTTTAAGACAGAGTCTCCTTCTGTTGCCCAGGCTGGAGTGCAGTGGTGTGATCTCGGCTCACCGCTATCTCCACCTCCCAGTTTCAAGCGATTCTCTTGAGAATCGCTTACCAACATGGTAAAACCCGTCTCTACTAAAAATATAAAAATTAGCCAGGCGTGGTGGTGCACGCCTGTAATCCCAGCTACTTGGGAGGCTGAGGCAGGAGAATCACTTGAACCCAGGAGGCAGAGGTTGCAGTGAGCGGTGATTGCGCCACTACGCTCCAGCCTGGGCAACAGAGTAAGACTCTGTCTAAAATAAAATAAAATAAAATAAAATAAAATAAAATAAGATAGCAGTATTTTCCTCTTATGGTGCTTGATGGAGAGGCTTGGGGAGGAGGCAGGGGACAGTGCGTTCTTTTACATGAGACTCAGGACTCTGTTCTGAGTCTGAATCTGATGAGGAATGAGCTTCCCCGCTGCATGTCGCTGTCCTCTGTGCCAGCTTAGGGAGCTTCCGAGACCCTGATGGGGCTGGGGGTATCCTGAGGGACTTCCTGCCCATTGGGACTTTCTTCTAAGAAGCAAGGGGCTGCCAGAGAGCTGGGGGTGCCAGGGCTGCCTCCTTTCTCTGCCCCCTGACTTTCTGAGCACCTCTGTCCCTTCTCCTTCAGCGAGTGCCTGCCGAGGAGATCACCTATGAGACACTGAAGAAAGCCATTGGTAAGTCAGGCCAAGGGACTCTGGTTAGAAGGCAAAATGGGGTGGGGTCCTTGGGCCTGTTCCTACAGATGCAGCAGGACCTACCACCCTCCGCAGTGGGATCTAGCACCTACATGAAGGGAGAGGCTGGTGGCTTTTGACCAACTCATCACAGCCACCAAAGCTGCCACTGAATGTCCCTCCTCTCCTGACGGGGGTCAGTAGTGGGGCCCTGTGTGGCCCACAGTGGGCAACGCTTTTGCCACTAAGGACACCTGACTTTAAAAGTAATCAGTTGGCTGGGCGCAGTGGCTCACGCCAGCATATAATCCCAGCACTTTGGGAGGCCGAGGTGGGCAGATCTCAAAGTCAGGAGTTGGAGACCAGCCTGGCTAACATGGTAAAACCCTGTCTCTACTGAAAAAATGCAAAAATTAGCCAGGCATGGTGGCATGCACCTGTAATCACAGCTACTCGGGAGGCTGAGGCAGGAGAATTGCTTGAACCTAGGAGGCAGAGGTTGCAGTGAGCTGAGATTGCACCACTGCACTCCAGCCTAGGCGACAAAGCAAGACTCCATCTCAAAAAAAAAAAAAAAAAAAAAAAAAAAAAAAAGTCATCAGTTGACAGCTGTAGGTAGAAAGCAATTCAGAGTAAATTTTTTTTTTTTTTTTGGTGAATTGTGATACAAAAGAACAAGCTGGCCAATGGAAGATATTAAGAATGAATCATATGAATGTCTATTTAATAAGGGCAGATGATTTTAAAATGCATTGTTACCCCTCTATCTGGATCATTGGACAACAACAGATTTTTTCTAACTGTTGACAAATTATGCCGTAAATGCCAAACTTTTAACTTTTTGTCATCATTAATGGTAGTCTCTCTGAATGTACACATTTCTTGCCCTTTTTTTTTTTTTTTCTGAGACAGTCTTGCCCTGTCACCCAGGTTGGAGTGCAGTGACACCATCTTGGCTCACTACAACCTCTGCCTCCTGGGTTCAAGCAATTCTCCTGCCTCAGCCTCCCAAGTAACTGGGATTACAGGTGCCTGCCACCACACCTGGCTAATTTTTGTATTTTTAGTAGAAACAGGGTTTCACCATGTTGGCCAGGCTGGTCTCGAACTCCTGACCTTAGGTAGTCAGCCCTCCTTAGCCTCCCAAAGTGCTGGGATTACAGGCATAACCCACTGCACCTGGCCATTTCTTGCCTTCTTAAACTGAGTCTGGGCCAGGCATAGTGGCTCACACCTGTAATCCCAGCACTTTGGGAGGCCAAGATAGGAGGATCCTTTGAGCCCAGAAGTTTGAGACCAGCCTGGGCAACATAGTGAGACCTCATCTCTATTTTTAAAAACCCAACAGTATGATGGACATGTGTGACACACACCCCTTTTTCTTCTTGGTGCTAACTCGTCTTGGATACCAAGCAGCATGTGTAGAAGCCTTAAACTAAATGGCCTCGGGCTGCCCTGCCACAGGTGTTCCGTGTTGGCTTTCGTGGTCTGTGCGGCTTTACCATTGTCAATGTCCCTTTTCTTTTTTTGTTTATTTATTTTTGAGATAGAGTCTCGTTCTGTCACCAGGCTAGAGTACAATGGCGCAATCTTAGCTCACTGCAACTTCCACCTCCCTGGTTCAAGCAATCCTCCTGCCTCAGCCTCCCAAGTAGCTGAGACTACAGGCATGTGCCACCACGCCTGGCTAATTTTTATATTTTTATTAGAGAGGGGGTTTCACCATGATGGCCAGGCTGGTCTCAAACTCCTGATCTCAAGGTATCCTCCCACCTTGGCCTCCCAAAATGCTGGGATTACAAGTGTGAGCCACCACACCCAGCCTCGATGTCCCTTTACAAAATACCCACAGAGTACTCGAAGGACCAACTGTTCAGGACCTTCAATTTAAGAGTCCTGGTGGGAGAGCAGCTACTTGGGGCTATAAGAGCCCCGCTGAAATGTCCTCCCATATAGTTCTCAAATTCTTACATGAGGAAGAAGGCTGAGCCCTCAGACAGAATCAGGAAGTGGTCCTGCCTTCCAGGGCTGAGTGAGGGCACCACACCTCTACGCCACTGTCCCCTACTCTTCAGACGAGGGGAGAGCCCAAGCAATGCTCATGGACAGTGCTCCCCGGAGGAGTCCCTCCCCTTCCCCTCAGTGAGCAGGGCCTGGCACTAACCCAGCTCTCTGCGTCGCAGTGGACAGCGTAGCAGTGGAGGAGCAGGAGCGTGAGCGGCGGCGGCAGGTGGTGGAGAAGTTCCAGAAGGCACCCTTCGAGGAGATTGCCGCACACTGCGGGGCCCGGGTAAGTGAAGCGTGACATGGGCGAGTCCTAGGGAGCCGAGTCAAAACTGAATTTGGGTCCAGGACAGGATTAAGTTCCCAGGAGATCTTGGCTCTTTGACCACCCCACCTCCATCCCCTGGCAGACATTAGGGCTTGTATTCCAACGCAGGGAGCTCTGCTGTTGCCCCACCAGGCTTTCCCCAACGCCCCGATGCTGCATTGCTCCCCTATGAACGAAAAGACTTGGGTGTTTGTCTTGGGTCTCTCTGAGATCTCACACTTTTCACTTAAAGAAGAAGTCCTGAGCTGAGGCACCTGTCTGGCAGTCAGATCATGCTCACTGTGGTTCTGACAGCAGGCACACGAACAGCACTCACTGCGGACAACAGCTTCTTCTATTCATGAGCCACTTTCATTCTCATGATAACTCCATGAAGTTGGTGCCATTATGATCCCCACGTTATGGAGTGATGGGGGAGGGGTGTGTGGCAAAGGAAGATGGTCAATGTTGACAGCAGGACCCTCTTCCAACCAGGGTACCTTAGCAGGGGGATGGAACAGCCAGGCCTTGGCAAAGAGACCAGAGAGAGAGGCAGCTGGACACATAGAAACGAGGAGCCATGTCTAGACTGGAGGGAGGAGCTCAGACAGTTCTGAAATTGATTCTACGCCGGGATTTATTAGCCCCTAATGTCAAGCTTAGTAACAATGAAACTTAACTGTAAACATTCAAAATCTACAAATAACCTATTCTCCCAACAAAATATAATATGTATAATTTTCTGTTTTATATATTTCATATATAATATTCATATATAAGTACATATATAACATGTAGATTTTCACGGGCCTGTGTTGTCCTAACCTCTCGTCCCACTTTGAGAGGGATGCCCATTTCATGAGCTAGGAATTAGGGCCCAGTCACGGAACACGTGCAGTCCCACTCTGCATTCATTGACCTCATTACAGCCAGAAGTAATCAGAGATCATCTCTAAGCCACCAGTTTTGCAACGCTGCCCCTTGCAAGTTAGAAAAGAGCTGGCACAGGCTGGGCACAGTGGCCCATGCCTGTACTCCCAGCACTTTGGGAGGCTGAAGCAGACGGATCACCTGAGATCAGGAGTTCAAGACCGGCCTGGCCAACATAGCAAAACCCCATTTCTACTAAAAATACAAAAATTAGCTGGGCATGGTGGCAGGCGCCTGTAATCCCAGTCACTCAGGAGGAGTTGGGAGACTTGCTTGAACCCAGGAGGCAGAGGTTGCAGTGAGCTGAGGTCATGCCACTGCACTCCAGCCTGGGTGACAGAGCAAGACTCCTTCTCAATTAAAAAAAAAATTTAAATGAAATTTAAAAAAAGAAAGAAAAGAGCTGGCACTAGGGCAGTCTCCTGACTCCATGCCCAGCAGCCCTTACTGCCCCATCTTAAGGAGAAGGACCTTCCAGAGCTGCCTGCTGACATCCTCCCTGGTGATTCTGAGCCTCTGTCCTATCCCCAGCCAGCCTTCAGTAGGTGGCTTTCCCTGATCCGAATCTGCAGTCAGGGTCCAGTGGATAAGTGCTGGAGCGTGTTCACCTCTGCCTGCCTTCCTAAGGCTGTGGCTGCCCTGTACCTCCAGCGTATACTCTGGACACCCTGAGCCAGCTGGCAAAGGTTCTGAGCCCCCCACCCCTGCCAGCTCACTTCCCCCTGTTTGTGTCTAGGCATCGCTGCTCCAGAGCAAACTCAATCAGATCTTTGAAATCACCATCCGGTAAGTGGCAACCCTGGGCAGGGGACCTTGACCTCTGTGACCCAGTATTGGGGTTCCTCATCCTGAGTCCTTCTCTCACCCCTGTCTTCCCTCCTCCCCTCCCCCACTCCTCCTACCCCACCGCAATCTCTATCCCCTGGGCTGGAGGCGGCCACCAACTCTAACCCTCCCTATACAAGGAAATAGAGACCAGAGAGGGAAAGAGGCCGCCTCAATGAAACCTGGAAAGACCCAAGAGTCCTAGCGTCCCAGGCTGGCACTTTCTAAAGCAGCAGTGTCACTGCGGAGCCTGCAGAGAAGCTTGACTCCAAGCTGTAGATTCTAGTAAAATCTGGAATCCTGGGAACCTGTGGAATGAAGGGGTCACTGGTCCCTGTGCAAAAAGAAACCCAAGTCACCTACTCTGTTTGGTTGCACAAAGGTGGGATCCTGAAATTCTCTTTTCATGCCTTTCTCCCCATGTGTTCCTGCCGCCTAGGCCCCCACCAAGCCCATCGGGAACCATCACTGCAGCCTACGGTCAGCCGCAGAACCACTCCATCCCTGTCTACGAAATGAAGTTTCCCGATCTGTGTGTATACTGAATTCTAAGAGCCGGAGCCCCTCTAGGGGATGGGGTCTGAGGAGGGGCTCACTTCATGCCCACCCGACCACATGGAGATCTGGCTGGGATCTCTGAGAAAATGTCACCTTGGATGGCAGCGCCTCCCAGGCTAAGCCAAAGTGGAGACTCTCTGGTCCTTCTTGGCCCTCCTACCTCCTCCTCGTCTTCCCAGAGGGAGATCTCACCAATCAGCGTCTCACCTGCGCCCTCTTCGTCTTCTCTTATGTCAGCAGGGGCAGAGAATCGTGGGGTGTCTCTCGAGAGAAGCCGGCGGAAAGGGGCTTAGAAGCTCCTGCTTGGTGTTTTGAGTGAAGGGCTTCCACAGGGGGTGCATGTCCTCCCCAGAGGAGTGAGCTGGATGGAGACTTGGTTGGTGAGAGGAAGCTAAGGACTCTACTCCCCTGCGGAAGGAAGGCTGAGAGGGGGATGGCTCTCTCCTCGCCAGCACTGCCCCTGCTCCCCGCCTGTGTCCCTGCTGTGTCTCTCAGTCTCTTGCTCATCTCCCATTTGTCTGTGTTTCTACCATTAATGAATGCTGAGCCCTTGTAATGGAGCTGGGGTGGAGACAAAGGCAGCAAAGGGTAGGAAGCAGGATGCAAGGCTGGCAGGAGGCGGGCCTGTGGCATCAGCAGTCCCAGCGGGCAAGTGTGGTCCCTGTAGCAGCTTCTTACCTCCTTTGTTCTTGAGGAGCTTGTGTTGGGCTTCCACGGTCCTGTCTGCTGGATGTTTTCCAGAGTTGGCTTCTCTCTCTGTGATGTCTTTCTTCTGAGGGTCCCAAGGTGTTCCTGGCACCTCTGGGTTGAGGAAAGGCCGAACAAGATAATCTCGGAGGGGAACTGCAGGGTCCTCAAGATTTGCCCATATCACCTCCTATGGAAAAGGCTCCCAGCCTGACCTGGGTTGTAGGAGAGTGGGGAGGGTGGGATGAGTGGCATTTTGGGGCTCAAGGATATCAGAAGCCAACTCTTTAGATGTTCCGTTTGAAGAAAGAAGGATCTAACACCTAATATTAGGATGATTTCTTCACTCTCTGGACAAAGTCTGGGACATTGGCACCACCTGGCAACGCCTGTGGCTTGGGAGAGGCCATGGAGACCCCTTTGGGTTCCGGGTTCCTGTTTTCCTGGTGTGCCGTCTATGTCTGTGTAATGAGGGTGTGCGGAGAGGAGCTAACACGGAGCCGGGCGGAGCCGCCCAGGAGGCAGTTTGCTACCTTCTTTGCCAATTCCCCTTTCTGGCCCCTTCTCCAGGAGCCTTTGTGTCTCCCGGGGTGCCACTGACAGAACCTCACCTGGGGCTCCGCCCATGGCAGTGCCGTGTGGTCCAAAATCGTCCTTTCCTTCTCTGTTAGTCACATTTCCTGTAACTCCTCTGAGCCGACATAACCTACAGTAAGATGTGAGTGTCAGATGTTCTCTCCCTGGAGTCTGCTTTCTAAAGGAGGCAGGGTGAGTAGATTTCTTGATCCAAAGGAATCTATTTTTATTTTTTTTTCTAGAGATGGGGGTCTCACTATGTTGCCCAGGCTGGCCTCGAACTCCTGAGTTTAAGTGATTCTCCCGCCTCAGCCTCCTGAGTAGCTGGGAATCCCTTTTTAGGGTACAATTTCAGGCAGTGTGGCATGGAGTCAGAAGCAGGCCTAAGGGGAGGGCAGGCTTCTCAGGATGGCCTCAGCTCATAGCCCCATGCGTGGTGCACACGGATGCGCAGGGAGAGCCTGATTGTTAGGTGGATGTATTTTCCAGAATCGGGGAGAGACTGAACATGAGCATTTCCCATTAATATGTGCAATAAATGTCTTGGGGAAGGGGCTATTTGACCTTCATTCCCATAGTTTCGGCACTTCAGATGAAGCTCTTCCCTGTGGTCACCATCTCTGCTGTGGGCACGCAGCATCTTTTTCTTGTTTTTTGTTTTTGATTTTGTTTTTGTTTTTGTTTTTTTGAGACGGAGTCTCGCTCTGTCACCCAGGCTGGAGTGCAATGGCGCGACCTCGGCTTACTGTGACCTCCGCCTCCTGGGTTCAAGCGATTCTCCTGCCTCAGCCTCCTGAGTAGCTGGGATTACAGGCATATGCCACCATGCCTGGCGAATTTTGTGTTTTTAGTAGAAATGGGGTTTCACCGTGTTGGCCAGGCTGGTCTCGAACTCCTGACCTCGAGCGATCCGCCCGCCTCAGCCTCTCAAAGTGCTGGGATTACAGGCGTGAGCCACTGCGCCCGGCTTGGCACGCGGCTTCTGAATGGCCTGAGGGCAGGGCCCAGGCATGGAGGCTCCTGCACCCCCAAGGCTTTTTGGCTGTGTTTTGTGGTCTCTGGCTTATGCTCAACCCAATTTTACAAGCATGAACTTAAGACTTCTCTTTAATATTTCTGTATTTAAAAACCAGCTTTAAATTAACTCAAACTTGACAGCAACTAACCTTTGAAAGAAACTTTAAAGAAAATTGAAATCTTGATTCACAAACATGTTCTTTCCTCACTGGCTCCTCCCAGGTTTTATCCTGTGCCCAGCTTGGGTGAGAGACCCACTGTTTCTTGGGCCTACTTGACATTACGGTTCCCCAGTGGCAGCTTCATCCTGAGCACTGCCTGTGAACGCTGGTTCTGTGACTTGGCAGTCGCCTCCCTGGAGCATCTTTCCAGAGCCAGCATTAGAACCAGAGACCCCCAGGTCCACTCAGATGTTTCTGCCCCTCATCCCCATCCTGTGAATAGAGAGACAGAAAAGGCGCAGGTTCCTGCTGCTTAGACTCTGCTGTTACCTCTCCATCTGTCCCAGGCAGCTTTTCCTTTCCATCACTGCTGCTTGGCAAAAAAAGTGCTTCTTTTGAAGAACTGGTCATTTTTTGAGTGCCCTCTTCTCAGTTTCATTTAAACTTACACTCAGGAGAGTGTTGGGTTGTCTGCTGACATGGAGTAGAACCTGGATTCTGGCCAAATAGGCCAGAATCAGAAAGATGAAGGTGAGTGTGATCGTAGGTAATCTCCTCACCCTAGCACAGGCCCTGAGAGAGAGGCAAAGCAGTTTGACGGGATCCGGAGGGGAGGGAGGCACCCCGGCCCTTGGCCTGGCATCAGTGAGTCCTGCGTTCCAAGCCCCCGGAGGCTGGTGGCACTGCATTGTGCCCCTTTTTGCCACCCTTCTCTGCTGTGATTTTGAGCAAAGAGGAGTCAGTAAGCCCATTGAGACCAGCTGCTCCCAAAGCCCAAAGACTGTGGCTCTGTGGGGAAGGGCTAGCGTTGGTCAGGACTCTGCTGTGCACTGAGAAGGCAGGAATGTATTTGAGATTTGGAAGTTCTGTTAATTTGGTGGAGTCAGGTGAATGGATAAGAAGCAGATCAGCAGAAAGCACCAGTGTGGTCCCGAGGCTCCCTCTGTTTTCCTTGCCATGGAGTCCCCAGCGCCTTGTGCCTGTTTCCATTTCCCTCTTTGAAAAGTAGAAATCAGTGGTTTCTTAACTCCTGAACAGCCTTCTCACTGTAGAAGGAGCCTGAGCAGTCAGAAGACCTAGAAAAGTCCTCAGATACCCCACTCTGTCCAACCCACTTTCTCATGTACAAATATAAATGAATGAGCAGGAAAAGAGGAGGTCTGGACCCACTAAAGTACTTGAAGAAGCACAAGTGTCGTAGATATGCCGCCTTTTGCCCTGGGTGTTCTAGATCCCATAGAACACGTTTCAGCTGGACTAAGAATCAGACTAGCCAGGGGTTCTTCTGAACAGCTCAGGCCAGACCTCTGGGCTCCTCTGGGGACCCTGGGATGTGAGGCCTTGCAGTTTCCATTCCATTGTCCCCAGGCCTTCTGACCTGGTGACAGAGAATGTCTGGGAAATGTGAGTCTGTTTTTCCCAGTTCCTCTTCATGACCAGGAAATGGCAGCTGGCCGGTTGGGGTCCTGTGGGAAAGGGCTAACCTGGGCTGTTAGGTAGATACTAGGTTTAAAGGTAGACAGGGAGATGGCATCATCAGGGCAGACCAGGCCTACTTCCTGTGACCCCAGACCTTGGCAGGCAGGTCTTGCTGAAACCAGGCATCTCCCTCACACCTGGGGAAAGGTTTAGGGCAACGTGTTGCCTCTTCATCCCGTTAACCCTAGAAATCTTCTGGTTAGAGTGGCCCCTTACCCCAAATCTGGCCTAGGTCTGAAGACTGCAGAAGGATAGTCATGATGGGCCCATCCTAGAGCCTAGCTGGCTGGGTATGGCGGAGACAGGAGGGCGGGGGTACAGGAGGGCGGGGACAGGAGGGTGTCGGGAAGGGCCTGAGGCCAAAGCCAGTTTTCTGTGCTCCCTTTAGCCCCAGCCTGGTTGGCCAGATCTCCTCTCCTTCAGGGGACCGTGGGGCCACCCAAGCCAGTCACCTTCCTCTTCCAAGCTCTACCCCCATGACTGTTGATTTCTGGCACGTGGAGGCAGAGTTATGAATCCACAAATGCTGCAGCCCATACCTCGTAATGTGTCTGTGTCCACTTAGAGCCTCACAACCTGGCTGAGTGTGTGTGTGCATGTGTGTGTAGTATAGTTTGTAGTTGACAATATGTGTATATAATAGCTTGTGTATTTATATGTGAGTACAGAATTAGTGCCCGTGGCGGTTTTCTGTATTTTAAACCCATTGAATTGATTAGTTTTATTTTCGGGAAGTGGGAAAGGGGGAGTGGGGGGAAGTGTAGGAAGAAGGACTCTTAGCCAAATCATTCTCTAGGACTATTAGTCGCGATCTCCCAGTGAGCCATCATGATGCCCTTTTCAAATAAATGTTAATGTTGTCACCACATGGCTGTTTGATTTCTTTAAAGCAAATGGTTTTTTTTGAGAAGCAAATGCGATCTGAAAATACCAACAGTGTACTACTGACATTTAGCCACCTCCACTAACCATGACTTTACCTGTCTTAGAGGGAGAAGGTGCGGGGGAAAGGAGGCTACCAAGATGGAAACCTTAGGCCCAGCATGCCCAGCATGGGAGCATCCTGTTAGGAAGGCCTAGGCCATTATTCATTCTAGCACATTCCATGTAAGCCATATTGGGGAACACCTTGTCTTAAGAATCTGGCTTCCTGGCCAGGTGCAGTGGCTCATGCCTATAATCCCAGCACTTTGGAAGGCCAAAATGGGTGGATCACTTGAGGCCAGGAGTTCCAGACCAGCCTGGCCAACATGGTAAAACCCCGTCTCTACTAAAAATACAAAAATTAGCCAGGTGTGGTGGCGGACGCCTGTACTCCCAGGTACTCGGGAGGTTGAGGTGAGGAAATCACTTGAACCCGGGAGGCAGAGGTTGCAGTGAGCCGAGATTGCACCACTGCACTGCAGCCTGGGAGACAGAGCGAGACCCTGTCTCAAAAACAAAAAAAGAATCTGGCTTTCTGACTCACCGCATATCAAAACTTCACAGGGAGAATTCCCAATTATTTTTTCATTGTGAACTCCCAGAGCATCAAAATAACATGGGTTGCATATGTCAGCGCCACACACAGAGGCTTCCCAGCTGGCTTTGCTCTATACTGCACTGGTCTATCTAGTGCATTTGACATATATGTGTGCATCTCTATGTGGTAAGTCTCATGTGAATTGTAAATGCATGTAAATGTGCAAACCTGTGGTCCCAGCATTGTGACAGCACTATGGGGAGATACAAAAGAAACACACACCTGGCTTCTGCCCTTGCAAAGCTTGGAATTTTCCTGAGAGAAGATAGGCATGGATGCAGCAAGGAACTTGCCATCCAAGCCGGACAGCATGCCCTCTAGTGTGAAAGGGGCTGATGGCAGATACACTGAAAATGAACAGGGCACCTGGCAAAGGGCATCACTTGCCCCACAAAGGTGGACATGAGCCTGAGTTCATACTGAAAAGAGAGTTGCATTCAAAATGGTAGGGGAGCCAGGGGTGGTGGCTCACCCCTGTAATCCCAGCACTTTGGGAGACCGAGGTGGGCAGATCACGTGAGGTCAGGAGTTCCAGACCAGTCTGGCCAATATGGTGAAACCCTGTCTCTACTAAAAATACAAAAATTAGCTGGGCGTGGTGGCACATGCCTGTAATGCCAGCTATTTGGGAGGTTGAGGCAGGAGAATCGCTTGAACCCGGGAGACAAAGGTTACAGTGAGCTGAGATTGCGCCATGCACTCCAGCCTGGGTGACAGAGCGAGACTTTGTCTTGAAAACAACAACAAAATTGCAGGGGAGGGTGGGGGATTCCAGGCAGAGGGTATAGGAAGATGCGAGGCCTGTGAGGAGACCAGCAACTGTGAGGCAGCGCCTTCATCCAGGGAAACTTGGGAAGCAGGGTTTGGTAAAGAGAGAGTGCCCATCTACAAGGGTCCTGCCCACCATGCTTAGTAGTTTGGAATTGACAGAAATTGCGGTGGGGGCACTGTTTTGACTCTTGAGCCTGGGACTGTTGGGGGGGGGAAAGCAAGATTTTGTATACACTAATACGAAGAATTCATATATGATGGGCTGGGGAGAGGGCTGGAGTCTAGGAGACCGGTTAGTTAGGAAGCTGTTATCAGAGAGGCCTGGGGGAAGTACTAAGGATGAGAAGGGTTGGAGCTGAAACATGTGGGGAGGGAGGAGCTTGGGCATAGCAGGAGAGATCAGAGGGCCTCAATCAGGGCTTAAGCCCTAGGGGCTGGAAGAAGCAACTGTGTAGAGTATGTTGTATTAAAACAGACGTGTGTCTCCATGAGTGTGAGAGAGACCGTATGTTTGAGCGTATCTGTGAGTAGCCTGGGAGTGCAAATTGGAACTGATACCAACTCTCAGCTCTCACACTTAGCTTCTGTGATGAAAAGATTATGTCCATTTTGTCCTTTAATCTTCACAATAACCCTCATACTGGGAAGGGAGGGATAGATGACAGAACTAAATTTTGGAGAAGTTCAGAGACTTGCCTAAGGTCCTATGGATTGCCAGGAGCAGTCAGGACTCAGTTCCCCGGAGACATTACCAAGACTTCTCACGTGACAGTCCAGAGCCCTCCCAGGCGTGGGTAGGCCTCAACCTGTACAACTGGCTTTTGGAGGTGGACAGGAGCCGGGGAGCCCCTGAGCACCCGGGGTCACTCTTGCAGGAATCCTGCCTTTGCACGTGTGCTAGCTGAGCAGTCTTCCACTCAGTGGAGTGTGTGGAAAATACGGCCATCCTAGAGGTGTTGGAGCCACCCTGAGCCTTCACCCAAACTATCTGATCCCTTGAAGATCCATTTGGGGGTAGGGGGAGGAAGCACATTTTCCTTACATGCTCACTACATCCCGGGAAATAGCTTACCGCATGGAAACCACGGTGCTCCTCCGATCCATGCTGCTGTTATTTGACGGCTACGTATTTTTATTTCATTCACACAGTTTACATTCAAAGTCAGAGGTGGATGTGAAATTTGAAAGGTTTTATTTCCTGACTACAGACAGCTTTAAGAGGCTGAATATCTGCCGCGACCACCGCCCCCAGGCTGGGAGGCAGCAGGGCAGGGGAGAGCAAGGGGCTTTGGGGTCGACCTCCCTGGGGAGGGTAGCCCCAGGGCCCTGATGTGCCCTCACTGGCCCTTCTTGTAGGCGTTCTTGATGATGGCGTTTTTGAACAGTGTCACCAGGGGAGTCTGGCTCTTCTCGGAGGTCATGAAGCCGCCGTAGCGCTTGTCCTTGGGCGGGCTGCCCCAGCGGAAGTGCTCCATCCTGTAGGGGCCCTCATCCTTCTTCTCGGCCGCCACCAGCAGGCTGTGCTCCAGGTCGGCCCGGGGCCCCGCGCCGTCGTCGGCAGGGCCATCGGGGCCATCCCCCGCCCGGGGCCGCTGGCCGGTCAGCTCCCTCTTGAACTCCAGGGGGAAGGCCTCGGCCGACTCGTCCTCGGCGCCATTGGGGTACACCTTCACCGGGCGCCGCTTCTTGCCCACCGGCTTGCCCCAGCGGAAGTGCTCCATGGAGTAGGAGCGCTTGCCCTCGCGCGGGCCCGGCTCGGCGCCATCGCCACGGGGCTTGGGGCCGCCCTCAGGTAGCAGGCCGCTGTCTTCGCCAGCCGCGACGTCCTCGCGCTTCTGCGCTGCGCCGCTGCCGCTGCTACTGTTGCGGCGGCCGAATCGGTCCCAGCGGAAGTGGCCCATGACGTACTTCCGGGGGTTCTCGGTCAGAGGCTGCTCGTCGCCATTGCCCGGAAACACCGGAGTCTCGGCCGAGAGGTCGGGCTTGCAGGCCCGGATGCACTCCTGGGGGAAGACGCGAGGGCATGAGGGCAGCCCGTGCCCTGCACCCCGGCCCGGCCACTGCGCGCGTCACTGCGCCTAGGCCCTGGCTGCCCTCGCCACGTGCCGGGGACACAGGGCGCAATGTCGGGCGTGTCAAGCGTCGAGGCTTCCCTACAGAGCAGGTCTGCCCACCTGCTTTCTTGGCACTCGTGGGCATCTAAGATCTTGCCACCGACTCTTTTGTTCCATCCCCTGCATGCTTCTGCCTGGCAACTGCAACAAACTCCCCATCCCATTCCATGGTTTGTCTAGCCATCTAGCCATTCCTAGCTTTTGTGACTAGGACCAAAGTCTTATTGTTATATGCCTGACATAAAGGAGTGGCTCCAGGAAAGGCAGACAGGTGGTAGTTATTGGCACTTAATGAATATTGAGGGCAGGGCGCAGTGGTTCATGCCTATAATCCCAACACTGTGGGAGGCCAGGGCAGGCAGATCACCTGAAGTCAGGAGTTCAAGACCAGCATGGCCAATTTATGGTGAAATACCATCTCTAGCATAAATAAATAAATAAGCTGGGTGTGGTGGTGGGCGCCTGTAATCCCAGGTATCAGGAGCCTGAGTCAGGAGAACCACTTGAACCCGGGAGGTAGAGGCTGCAGTGAGGCAAGATCATACCACTGCACTCCATACACCAGCCTGGGCAACAGAGCAAGACTCCATCTCATAAATATATATATATATAATAAATACATATGGTTTAATTCAAGTCCAGGAGGGGAGTGGGGCTGAAATTTGGGGGACAATCTCTCCATGTGATGGAAGTCTGGCTACTAGGGCCCATATTTTTAAACATATTTTAAATAATGCCCCAACCTTACCTCAGTGATGGAAAACCTACTTTATGCCCTACCCCAGCTTCATCTCTGCACTAAGCCTCCAAAACTGCACCTTGGTTCTTTCACGACTTCTAAGCTGATCTCTGAGAGATCCCCCAGTGAGCTCTGGGGCAAGCTCATTTCCCTGTAATCTCATTCTGGCTGGAGGGAGGGGTGGAAAGCCAGGGTTATTTCCATTGCACCATCTGTGGAACCTGTGTCTCTGCTCCTTGTCCCTGGAGGACTCAGTTGTGGTACATATTTGCTTAGGAAAATGGCTGCGTAGGTTGCAGCCTTGAGTTTTCAGTGATAAAAAGATGAAAAGCTCACTGGCTGCTCTCTTACTTGAGAATAGCAAAGGAGAAAATAAAAGGATTCTACCCACTCTGTTGAGCTGGACATTGCCGACTCCAGGTGTTTAGAATTACAGCTCTGTGGAATGTTAACAATGGAAAAAACTAACTTACACTCCCCTCCCCTGGATGGATAATGAAACAGGAGACTCAGAGAGGTGATAGGACCTGGTCAAGGTCCCACAGCTCACGACTGGGACTAGAACCCATGTGTCCTGACTGTGTCCAGTGCGCCCTCCCTGGTGAGCTGTGCAGTGGGTGTCTCAAGTCAAGAGACTCTTGGGTCTTTCTGAACTGGAACTCACAGAATTCCCTGGACTCTTCGTTTCTATTTTATATTACACATGAAAATTGGTCTGTGTCTTTGAGGACCTCATTCTATCTTCACCTTAACTCAGCTTCTGCACTGACAAAATACACAGAATGTAATTATGTACATTCCACCCTCAGCACCTGCCAGGTGATGGTAACAGGATTAAAATCCCAGTCACTGATAATAACAGTGTGGGTTTTTTGTTTGCTTGTTTGTTTTGTTTTGTTTTGAGACAAGGTCCCATTCTGTTACCCAAACTGAAGTACGATGGCATAATCATAGCTTACTGTGACCTCAAACTCTTGGCCTCAAGTGAACCTCCCAAGTAGCCGGGACTACAGGCACATGCCACCACACCTGGCTAACGTTTTTATTTTTTGTAGAAATGGGGGTCTCACTATGTTGCCCAGGCTAGTCTTGAATCCCTGGGCTCAAGCAATCCTCCCATCTTAGCATCCAAAAGTGCTGGGATTACAGCCATAAGCCATCTTGCCTGGTCTCAGTGTGCCTTTTAATCTCTGGATTTGGCATCATTACTCATTTATGCCCCCCAACACACACACACACACACACACACACACACACACACACACACACCCCCCACACATATGCAGATACATACACCCTGTGGTGACCTGGAGGGAGCTCCTATCTGACACAAAGGGCCTTCACATGCTCTGGAAAGACTGCAGAGGGACATGGGGGAAGGCCAGTCCTCCAGAAGTAGCATGAGACATTTGGCACCAATTACAGGAGAAAAAAAAAAAAAAAATTTCCCTGGTTTTTCCTTCTTCCAGAGATGATTTGAAGAACTACCTGGCTGGTTTTGCAACTGGTAGTAAAGAAAAGGGTAAGAAATATGGAATGAAAATGGCAAGTGATATGAGCTTCTTAAAAAGGAATAGTTTGGGAAGCTAAAGATTTAAAGTACAGAATAGATTGAGGGGGCAATTATTGTTCTTATAGCACCATCTCTAGCTTAAGGGTTTCAAGGTCTCCATAGAAGATGGGGCAGGAAGTAAGGATAACTAAACAGAAATTGTGGACTCAACCCCTCTCCCTGAAGCTGCTTCCTTCCCTCATTCCTTCTCCCATTTCTTACTTCACTGCAAAGTTTCGCTCCTGCCCTGGGTTGAATCATGCCTATCACTGGGAATGAATTTCCCTTTCCCCACACCCCTTTCTTTTGAGCTTTCCCAGCTCCGGTCCCATCTGATGTCTAAGCCAAGATGGCAGTCATGGCCCACGTACCAGCAGGTTGCTTTCCGTGGTGAGGTCCTGACACTGGCTGCTCTCCAGGCACCAGCCACGCACTTCCATGGAGGCCTGAAGCAGCAAGGCCAGCAACAGGGCCCCTGAGCGGCTGCAGCACGATCTCGGCATCTTCCAGGCAGGCTGAGGCACTGCAGAAGCAAACAAGATTGGTGGGACCCCTGCAAGGAGCAAAACAATGTTGGCCACTCATCAGGAAGGACTTTGAGCCAACATTAACAACACGCTCTCTTGTGGAGTTAAAGGCATTTTAAGGACAGGAGCAATGCTGAGAAAGGAGGTGTGTAGTAGGGTGGTGGTATAAGTTGTGGTAAGGAGGAAGAAATGGACCTGGGGAAACTGTGGCCATTTCCCTGTTGTCTTCTATTAAAATGAGACACCTAAAAAGGTTAAGGCTGTAGGCTATTTTGGGGATTGCTTGGTTCTGCCCCTCCCATGAGAGATGGGAAAATTGAAGCCCAAAGAGAGACAATTACTCTAATGTTCGTGACAAGGTAAGGCTAAGCTCCTAACAGAGAACTCTCCTGTTTCACTACATGAAGCTGTAGCTCTGACATGCCAGATCTAAGGGGTGAAAGTAACTTGGGAAAAACAGAGGACCCTGAAATTCCTGCTCAAGATGGTCTTTTCCCCTTTTATTCCACCAGGATCCTATCATTCCTCTGAAACTCTATTTCCTATGAATATTGGGTTGACAGCAAAGCAAATAAAACCACTGGCCAATTTAGGCAGCATTTCAAGCAACCTGATTTAATGTCCTGCACACAAATTACTCTGGTGATCACTATTATCCAGACTCTAGTAACTTTGGAGAGCTTCATTTATAAAGCAGATTTCAGTTCTTTTAAATCTGGCTCATCTTCTGAATACATCACATGTCAGATGTCTTGTTCTCTAGATCTCTGAAATGTGGTCTAAAATGGCAGGATTTGTAGAGGATGCAGGTGTGGAGGTGAAAGAGACAGACCAGAAGGGAATTACCTCCTGGTGGAACAGCCACTGCAGATACTTTTGAAGAATCCAGAAAGTGCCTGTGGGCAGAAGCTGAGGTCAAGACACCAGGGGACAGTAAAGAGGGGTCATCCATGATGCCTCTAGTCCCTTGCGCCCACCCCTTTCTCCAGCACTACCCTCACACTGCCAGATTTCCCTTAACCAGGTGGACCCCCTGAAGCCATCTCGAGGACTGAGATCAGCTCACCACCAACCCGACAATCATTTTGGATTTCAGAAGATCTTCTCAGCCAGCTGCTAGAAAGAAATGTAATTAGATGAGAAAAGTGATTCACATTAAAGTGTGGATGACTAAGTGTCTTGTCACTCCTAATGAACGCTGGCATTTTAAAATAAGTTTGCCTAAAAGAAATCTCTCATTTGGGGAGGCGTTGGCCAAATCTTTTTTATATAGGGGAGGCTTTGGAAGTGAAAGTCCTCCGAAGTGCTCATTGTCTACTTCAGGAGGCCACTTCCTTCTCTCTGCCCCACCCTTGCCCTATTCCCCAGGCGCTGGGCCAGCGCAGGGCTCGCTTCTGAAGCGTTGCCTGGCAAGGCTGAGCATTTTCAGAGCAGCCATTAGATGGCGCTGGCAGCCAGTGACTGGCCCAGGGGCGCTTCTGCCAAAGGGGCAACTGAATGAGCTTTGGTCATCTCCTGGCTCCAAGAGACAGGCTGTTCCCATTGTAGCCTGCCAGTGATCCAGTTAAAGTACACAGTCCGAACTTGGTGGACCAGGCAATTAGATTAAAGCTCCAAGTTGACTGTAGCACATTTAGCTCTGAAAAATGCTCAGATGTTACAGTCACAGAAAAATGGTAGTTACATATGTCACCAAATGCAAATGTAAAGTAACATATTAGTAGAGGAAAAAAATAAAATCATACAGGTCTAATGGTTCCCTCAACTATATTTCAATTGTCATCAAAGATAACTACTCTGGAGTGATTTCCATTTGCTAGAAGCAATGACTTCAGGCCTTCCTGGAAAGCCCCAGAGAGCATTTCCCCTCCTTATGCCCTGTGGGCTGTGTTGTACAATTTGGTAACATATTCACTCCCACCCTCTCAGAGCTTATATTCTGATGCTCAACCGTTAGATGGCGGCTATTGCTAAAGTTTCAGATTCCTTCCTGAAAGATGATTTTGTGTTTGCATTGTATATTTTGCTTATGTATATGTGTATTTGCTTATGTGTATTTTCAGTTTTCTACAATGAACAAATATTACCTTTTTGTGTCATTTTCTTAAAGCAACAAATTATTGGGGAAATATCAAATGTTGTACTTTTTAAAGTAGGGCAAGTATTATAATCCAAAAATGGAAAGCTCTGGAAAAATAGAAACTTGCAATTTGCTTATCCAAAGATAAACTTTTTAGTAGAACTACACTTATTCGAACTTCATAGGTGTGAGCTCAACAAATCATTTTGTTTGTTACTCTAAAACTGCACGCTAGCCTTGCCCTTCTGTAAAGATTAGAGGAGCACAGGGGCGGAATTTTGTCCTCACACCATGACATACATGCATCGAGTCCTAAAACAAAAGTTTCAAAGGAATATTAAGTCATTAAAGTGGCCATAATCTGTGCATAACTTATAAACTGACAAAAAAAATCCACACACACTTTTGTTTTCCTTGGCTCCTTCCAGCCGTTCTGTAAGAACCCTTCCTGCCCCATTTAAACATGAAGAATTTGGGGAATCCAAATGCCAAATGGACTGTCTCTCCTTCACTGGAAACGCCCCTTACCTGAGCCTTGATCATTCCAAATGGCTGCCTGCGCCCTGAACCCAGGGTCTGCGCCATAAACGGTCCGCCCCTGGTTCTGTTGAGGGCATCCGAAACTGGACAGTGCATTTCAGGACCTGGGACAGCTCCCGCCCGGCCACCTGTTTTTAACCCCAGCTAGGTCTTGGAGAGAAGAGACCCAACTATTCTGTATTGTAATTGACCCAGGAATTTATCATAGCGCGGCCACCTCGGGTGCGCTAAGGTGGGCAGGGAAACAAGGATTCAGGGGTCTGAATCCAAAAAAATCTGGAAGGTAGGGCGTTCACTATGACTTTTATCCTTTTCTTTGCTGCCCCGTTTCCAACATTAAATTGTGAGAGCGTGTATGAAATTTGACTTTCAAGAAGTGACATCTATCCTGGAAATTGGGAGCAAGAGATACTAAAAGACCGGGCTGGCCGGGTGCTGTGGCTCACGCCTGTAATCCCAGAACTTTGGGAGGCCAAGGCGGGCGGATCACCTGAGGTCGGGAGTTTGAGATCAGCCTGACCAACATGGAGAAACTCCGTCTCTACTAAAAATACAAAAACTAGCCGGATGTGGTGGCGCATGTCTGTAATCCCAGCTACTCGGGAGGCTGAGGCGGGAGAATCGCTTGAACCCGGGAGGCGGAGGTTGCGGTGAGCGGAGATCGCCCCTTTGCTTTCCAGCCTGGGCGACAAGAGCGAAACTCCGTCTCAAAAAAAAAAAAAAAAAAAAAAAGACCGGGCTGTCCCAAGACCTCCTAGCAGGCGCTCGGAGCCTCCGGGGCCCTAGCAGCCTGCGGTCCCGGTTTCCCCACATGAGCGCCGTGAACCCAGACCGCGACGAGCCCTTGGGGGATCGGAGGCCGCCGGCTCTCTGGAGGCAGCGCCAGCAGCTCCGCGGCCGTTCGCCCAGGGGCCGGACGTGGGCCCTCCAGCTCAGCTGCCGGCGGCTTCTCACGCCGCAGTCGGCACAGAAAGTTTGCCGAGAACTCGGGACCGCGGAGAGCCGGAGGCGCTCAGGTCCGCCTTCGGAGCCGGAGCCGGCAGACTGCATCGCGAGGACGCGGACAGGGAATCCCGGGGAAAGAGCGCGGTTCCCCCCGGCTGCGCCCTTACCTGTGCCGGGAGGCTGCTCTCTGAGGGCGGGGACGCTCGGCGGCCTCTCTCGGTCGCTGCTCTTCTATCCCTCCTTCGCCGTCTCTTGGTCCCGCGCTCCTCTGTCCTTATATACTTACCGAGCTCTCCTGGCGGGCGCGGGACCTTGACCTTCCCGGCAGCGCACGAGCAACAACCCGGGCCCGAGGAAGGGGGGCCGCGGGGCGTGGGAGGGGGGCTTCCAGACGGGGGAAGAGCGCAGGGGAGACGCGCCCGGAAAGTGGCTGGAATTAGCACTGTCCTGCCGAAGGCGCACCTGAAGCCCGCCCTCAGGAAGAACTTAATTATGGATGGCGCTGGGTCTCCGCTTAGGACGGGCGGGAGGCTTAGCACCCCGGTGTGGGGCAGGCCGGGCAGCCTCTGAGGTCTTCGAGGCGAGGGTGAAGTTACCCGCGTGCGTGCTGGGGCTGGCATCTGCCTGGTTCTCATTCGGCGGTAAATATCACCGCAGACGGAATGTGTCCGTCCGCACTCGGGGAGGCCTCCGATTTCCCCATTGTTTGGAAACCGTGATGTGGAAGTTGTGGGGAATCATATTTTCTCTGTTCCACTTTGGGAGGGGAGGAGGGAGCAGAGGTCAGGAGCCGTCTTGGGGGTGTGAAAGTGAACTACACTGCTCCCCCGGGGCCTGCTCTCCAAGGGCCTAGTTTCGGGGAGGCTTCCTTCTGTGCTCCAAGCCTCAAGGAAAAAGTGCTGTTAACCTTAAACCATTAAATAGAGAGAGGGTGATGCTGTGAAGAGCAGCTGAAGTGCTGACAGGGCGGTCTGGGGACTCAGACAATTTTCAACATCCCCCTTGGCCCTGGAGTTCTGGCTTGGCTTTTGTTCCAAATGTCAGACCAGAGAGAAGAGGACAGCACTCAAACCAAGCGTAAGAGACTCTACCTTAACCTGGAGTAAATACAGAAAACCAAATGTGCGATGTGGTGGGTGTGAGAGGGAGTATTGGGACTAAACTGTACTTCAAATGAAGACACTTGCTTAATCTGCCAAATGCCAGAACTTTCCTGATTCCCCATGAGATGCTCTTTTAGACTCCAGGACTCTCTTGTGGATTCAACTTTTCTGGTGACATTGGCTTTACATTCAGCAATCCTTTCCTTTTGGACCACAAGAGAGATCCAAGCTCCTCCACAGTAGACAAGGCGCTTCATCACCCAGCCTTGGCCCCTTTCCAGGGCCATTTCCCAGTTCTCCACCTTGCATCCTGGCACTTCAGCATGCACAAACATTCACACTGCTAGAACGTGGCTTTCCTGGGTCTCCATTGTCCAAACTGTTTCCCTAACTAGAACATCCTTCCTCTCTCCAGCCATCCAGGAGCTTGACTGACATCAGGATGTAGCCCATCCATCGGTCCCTGTTCTCTGAAGCTCTCTTTGGCCACTTTTCTTACCAGGGGCATGAGGTATGACCTCCTCTGACTTCCACAAAAGTCCATCCCCATCTTGTCAGTGCATGTGGCTGTTTTAGTCAGATGTGTATTTCTTGGAATTTGTCTATTTCATCGAAATTATTTAATTTATGGGCTTAAAATTATTTATTATATCTTTTAAGCATCTGGGATCTATAGTTTTGTCCCTTTTCATCTCTGATATTGGTTATTTGTGTGTCCTCTTATTTCTTGACTATTTACCTTGTTTTGTTTTGTTTTGTTTTTTTTGAGACAGAGTTTCACTTTTGTTGCCCAGGCGGGAGTGCAATGGCGCCATCTCGGCTCACCACAACTTCCGCCT
Source organism: Macaca mulatta (assembly GCF_049350105.2). NCBI lineage: Eukaryota > Metazoa > Chordata > Mammalia > Primates > Cercopithecidae > Macaca > Macaca mulatta. Next base: position 99,841,957 of record NC_133418.1, on the reverse strand, counting down.
CCCGGGTTCAAGCAATTCTCCTGCTTCAGCCTCACAAGTAACTGGGATTACTGGCATGTGCCAACACACCCGACTAATTTTTTGTATTTTTAGTAGAGATGAGGTTTCTCCATGTTGGTCATGCTGGTCTCAAACTCCCGACCTCAGGTGATCCACCTGCCTCAGCCTCCCAAAGTGCTGGGATTACAGGCATGAGCCACCGTGCCTGGACTCTTGATTAGTTTTCTTAGGGGGTTATCCACTTTATTAGTCTTTTTAATAATGCATTTTGTTCTGTTAATTTTCTGTACTATATGTACACTTTTTCATATTTCTGAAATTTTTACTCTTATTATTTCTTGCCTTCTATGTCTACGGGTTTAATTAGCTATTCTTTTTCTGTACTCATGAGTTGGAAATTAAATAAATACTTTAACTTAGATAATTGATACTGAACCATTTTTTCCCCTCTTTTTTTTTTTTTTTTTTTTTTTTTTTTTTTTTTTTACATTTCCTGGGCTGGTCTTCAACTCTTGGGCTCAAGTGATCCCCCTGAGCTTCCCTAGTAGCTGGGACTGTAGATGCATGCCACTGTGCCCGGCTCCTTTCTTCTTTCTTTTACATATGTATTTATGGCCATATTTTCTAAGTACAGCTTTATATGCATCCCACAACTTTTGATATGTCACATTTCGATTACCATTTGTTTAAAATATCTTTTTATTTTCATTGAGATGTCTTCTTTGACCTATAGGTTATTAAAATATATTCTGCTTAACTTCTAACCCTTCCAATTCATACCACCAACTTAGAAAAAAAGAAAAAACTTCTAAACCTTGGGGATGTTCCAGTCATGTTTTTAAACTAATTTTTTGCTTAATTCCCTAGTAGTCAGAGAACATGCTCTGTTTGATTTCAGATCTTGAAAATTTTTTGAGGCTTGCTTAACAGATAAACAGAGGGTTCATTTTGATTAGGGCTTCGTGTGCACTCCAAAAGAAGTGTCTCACTGCGCTGTATTCTGTGACTCTGTATATTCGCAAATATTCTATATCCTTGCTCTACCTATATCCTTGCCAACTATTTGTCATCTTATTATGTTAGTTACTGAGAAAAGCATGCTTTTGAAATCACTCCACTATTTTTGTGGATTTTTCTATTTGGTCCTGGCATAAAAACAACACAACTCAGCCAGGCACAGGGGCTCACGCCTGTAATCCCAGCACTTTGGGAGGCCGAGGTAGGCAGATGACCTGAGGTCAGGAGTTTCAGACCAGTCTGGTCAACATGGTGAAAACCCGTCTCTACTAAAAATACAAAAGTTAGCCAGGCATGATGGCACGTGCCTATAGTCTTAGCTACTCCGGAAGCTGAGGCAGGAGAATTGCTTGAACCCGGGAGGCGGAGGTTGCAGTGAGCCAAGATCGTGCCACCGCACTCCAGCTCGGGTGACAAGAGCAAGACTCCGTTTCAAAAAAAAACAAAACTCTATGAATTAAATGGTGAATGTGGGTGGAGGGTAATGTAGGATTAAGGATAAAGATGGCAGAAAGGGCCAGGTGTGGTGGCTCATACCTATAATCCCAGCACTTTGGGAGGCTGACGTGAGCAGATCATGAGGTCAGGAGTTCGAGACCAGCCTGATCAACATGGTGAAACCCCATGTCTACTAAAAATACAAAAATTAGCCAGGCATGGTGGTGCGTGCCTGTAATCCCAGCAACTTGGGAGGCTGAGGCAGGAAAATCACTTCAACCTGGGAGGCGGAGGTTGCAGTGAGACAAGATTGCGCCTCTGCACTCCAGCCTGGGCAACAGAGCAAGGCTCCATCTCAAAAAAGAAGAAGGAGAAGGAGAAGAAGAAAAAGAGAAAAAAAGAAATTCTGAAATCCAGCCTGGCACACGTGACCACGTGACCAGTTCCTTCAGGATGCAGTTCCGCTGCCTAGAATGATTCTCCGAAGCTCTTGGTTCCATCCTCTGGGCTCTTGGTCTGTTCTCTGTGTTAGCATTCCTTTTGCATAATAGCCAAGATTTGCACCTGAGTATTTTCTTGTTTTTTTCCTGCCTATGATATTTCAGGGGTTCAAAAGCTTCTTTTTGTTTGTCCAGCTTGACCACTGCCTGTCATATGGATTAAAGGGGACAATTCCTATAAAGCTCTTAGAGCAGGGCCTGACTCCTAGTTAGTCCTGTACAACTGCTAGCCCTTAACCTTAATACTATGGGAGTGCTGGTGAGAAGGGAGGAGGGAAGAGGAAGGAAGGAAGGAAGGAAGGAAGGAAGGAAGGAAGGAAGGAAGGAAGGAAGGAAGGAAGGAAGGAAGGAAAAAGGAAGGAAGGAAGGAAAAAGGAAGGAAGGGAGGGAAGGAAGAAATAAAGGAAGGGAGGAGGGAAGGAGGAAGAAAGGGAGGAAGAAGCAAGGAAGGGAGGGAAGGAAGAAATAAAGGAAGGGAGGAGGGAAGGAACGAAGGAAGCAAGGAAGATAAGGAAGGAGAGAGGGAGGGAGGGAGGGAAGAAAGGAAGGAAGGAAGAAATGAAAGAAGGAAGGAGGGAAGAAAGGAGGAAAGGAAGTAAGACAGGAGCAGACACAGGGTCTTTTGGACAGGGTAGCTGATGGGCTCATTGGGAGACCCTGCTTGTGAGGACTCCTGGGGCCAGGGCGATTCACCTGCACCTGGCTGCGGGCATGCCAGGTGGCCGTAGACGTAGGGCTGGGGCTGCTCTCATCATCCCAGCTTTTCACCTTTGAGGTTTTAATTGGAAAAGAGATGTCACCAGCCTGTGAGTGCGTTACAAGGGCAGGTGCAGGGGAGGCTGATGACTGAGAGGACAGCAACAAGGACAGGGTGGCAGAGAGCCCAACATGGGGCAATGGGTGAGGAGGTACAAGGAGGGTGACCTTGCTGTCAGCCTCCAGGTACTGGGGCTGGTAATGGGGGACATTACACTGGGAGAAGAGAAGACTTAGGGATGAAGCTGCCTCGTGTCTGTGTTTTGGGGACCTTGCTGGAGCAAGCACCAATTCATGCTTTGAGGATCTGAGCGAGGAGCCCCAACTCCTCCCTGGCACACCCTTCTTCACTCTCTCTCCATAGTCTCCATGGACAAGCTGGGGGCAGCTGCCATCCCTGCCTCATGGAATAACAAGTGTCCCTTCTTGGTGCTCCTTAGGCTCAGCCAGGGCCTCTTCATTCCTGCTGTTGTTTGGTCCAGAGGGGCCCTTGGGGCTGCTCAGCTGGTGCCCGTTGCCTGCAAGGACACAGCTACCATTATCAGTGCCTGGTAGAGAGTTGGTGCTTGAAAAATATTTGTAGAGCGAGGGTAGAAGGGGATGAATGAGGAAGGGAGACCCTCTCCCTCTTAACCCTCAGTTTGCAGAAACTCATAATTCTCTAAAACCCTCTTTGTCAGAGGCATTTGAACCAGAGCAACTCCATCTTGAATAGGGGCTGGGTAAAATGAGGCCGAGACCTACTTGGCTGTATTCCCAATGTTTAAGGCATTCTAAGTCACAGGATGAGATAGGAGGTCGGCACAAGATACAGGTTATAAAGAACTTGCTGATAAAACAGGTTGCAGTAAAGAAGCTGGCTAAAACCCACCAAAACAAAGACGGCCACTGAGAGTGACCTCTGGTTCTCCTCACTGCTACACTCCCACCAGTGCCATGACAGTTTACAGATGCCATGGCAATGTCAGGAAGTTACCCTATATGGTCTAAAAAGGGGAGGGATAAATAATCCACCCCTTGTCTAGCATACCATCAAGAAATAACCACAAAAATAGTTAACCAGGCTGGGTGTGGTGGCTCAGGCCTGTAATCCCAGCACTTTGGGAGGTCGTGGTGGGTGGATCATGAGGTCAGGAGTTCAAGACCAGCCTGGCCAAGATGGTGAAACCCCATCTCTACTAAAAATACAAAAATTAGCCGGGCATGGTGGCAGACGCCTGTAATCCCAGCTATTCAGGAGGGGGCTGAGGCAGAGAATTGCTTGAGCCTGGGAGGTGGAGACTGCAGTGAGCCAAGATCGCGCCACTGCACCCCAACCTGGGTGACAGAGTGAGACTCTGTCTCAAAAAAAAAAAAAAAAAAAAAAAAAAAAAAAAAAAGTTAACCAGCAGCCCTCCAGGCTGCTCTGCCCATGGAGTAGCCATTCTTTCATTCCTTTCCTTTCCTAATGAATAAACTTGCTTTCACTTTACTCTATGGACTTGCCCAGAATTCTTTTTTGTGTGAAATCCAAGGACCCTCTCTTGGGGTCCAGATTGGGGTTCCTTTCCAGTAACATTTCCGTACTCCCTCTGTAGGACACATGAACCTGAAACAGGGAAGTGTCTCCTCTTCATTGTGTCTGAATGAGAAATAGTCCGGTATCTTCCCCTTTATGTGCACATTCAAGAAATCCTGACTACTGCTAAAATTGCACTGGGGTTCAGAAAATGTCCCCAAAATATGGAACTAAAGAAGCAGCTTCAGTTCTTCGAAGAACCTTCAAAATCTTGCCCTGACCTTCCCCTCACTCCCTGTCTTTCTGATTTTTTCCAAAACACCAGAAGGTACTGTCTTTGGCATTTCCATATCTGACTAAGGAAACTTCTTCCCAAAAGAAATGCAATTGTCTGAAGGCTCCCTTCATACAAATCTCATCAAATAGCCAGGAAAGAAAGATTAACCACCTGAGAAGAGACTGGGAGTATCACCACCTCCAGACAGAATTTTCATCCGTTTCTCTGAGGGCAACTCCCAGAGATAGCCTGGGGGGTTACCTGTGTAATAAGACAGGCTGCTTTCACAGTGATTTTTCTGTTTCTCACCTTCACACCAACTACCCAAAGAATAGAGAGGAACTTTGTCCCAGGCCATTGTTCCTTGGACGCATTCACTTTCCTAGAAAATCATTTACTCAAATGCCCCTCATTTTCCCTTCCCCTATCAAGAAATACATGCAGGCATCTAGACCTCACTGAGTTACTGGGTAATCATTCTCCCGCCATTCTGCCGTGCTATACACATGAAATTAATTTGTTTATCTTGTTCCCCTATTAATCTGTCTATTAGCAGTTGATTTTCAACAAAACTTCAGAGGCAGAGTGAAGGGAGGAAACGTTCTCTGGGCACCCACAATTGTCAACAGAAACCCTAATTAAGAATCTCTCTGAGGGAAGCCCGATGGGGTTTGCAGGGCAGACATGGAACTGCCTCCAGAAAAGGACCTGAAGCCTGAAGCACAGCAGAGGACAGGGTTATTGGTGCCCCAGATGGCCCAACAATTCAGGCGGATCCCACTGCCCCGCTTCATCCCTGCAACATGCCCTCCCCAGTCTCAGCCTTTTCATTGAGCTTCTCCCATTCAGCGCTGCAGCTGGGCCACTTCACCAGCCTTCGGTTTGACCTCAAGGGCAAAGAGGAATCAATTTGTGCAGAGAACTGGAATGAAAGAGATTTCAATTGACCTTTGAATGGGGTTTTAATTTGCTTTATTCCAGCCAAAGGGGCCTCGTGAAGAGACCCTTGAGACTGCTTTTATCCACTAATGCGCGCATTAGTGCAGCAGTCTGGGCCAAGGTCTGCTTGGTCTGGGTGCCGCAGAGCACAGGGAGAGGGCCAGAGTCCATGCCCCTCCCTAGAGCAGGTTTTCAGCACCCTCAGGGCCCAAAGCAGAGTCAAGAGTGGAGGAAGGGCCTGGGTAATACGGTGGAACCCCATTTCTACAAGCATATATATATATATATATATATATATATATATATATATATATATATACAAAAAAAAAATTAGCCAGGTGTGGTGACGCACGCCTGTAGTCCCAGCTCCTTGGGAGGCTGAGGTGGGAGGATCCCTTGAACCCAGGAGGTGGAGGCCACAGTGAGCCGTGATCATGCCATTGCACTCCAATCTAGGCAACAGAGCCAAACCCTGTCTCAAAAAAAAAAAAAAAAAAAAGAGTGGAGGAAGAAGCAGTGGGAGGGGGTGAGGTGACCTGGGTTCTGCCCCAGCTCTGTGGCCAGCAGACTCAGGGACCTGGGCCAGTCACCCCCCTCACCTGCACTCCCACCCCACCTCCAGGCCTCTCAGCCTCCTCATCTGAACAATGGGGGCGGGGAGGATGTGGTCCCTTTCAGGTCTGTCATTCTATGATTTTAGGCTCAGATCTAGAGTCAAGCTCTGTGATTAAAAAACAAACAAGGAATAGTCTTCCAGAAAGTGGCCCCTATTGGGCACAGCAGAGTCCTCTGGGCTGAGGAGCTAAGCTCTGTCCTTCTCTCTGGCCTTTCTTGTGTCCTGTTTCTCTCTGAAAATCTGCTCCAGTCTCCACATGTGGGTGGGCCAGTTCACTGCTCTGTTCACTCTGAATCCCAGAAGAAACCAATGGGGCCACTAATTACCAACACTCCTGCTATAGGCAGCCACCCACGGGGTCCAAGTGACCTGTGGAAGGCCAGCCCTGGTCAAAGAACCCTCTGAAGCCGCTCCTCACACAGGGCCGGTTCCGTGGGACACCCCAGTAGAGAGCCTGTAAGTTTGTGTGCACAGTCCTGCATCGGCAATGGCAGGTGCTCTCTTACCCTGAGCTTATTACACCTGGGTGTATTGCCATGTGGAGCCACATGTATTCTTTTAGAACCACTCCCTTATCCCAAGCCCTTTTTTCACACTGAAGGCTTGCTCCTCTGCAATCCAAGTAGACTTCCTGGAAGTGGTGTCTTTGCTGAAGATGTTGTGGACACTGTTAACAGACACACCAGCCCCTGCTAGATGACGTCCCTGCTGCCGCTCTTTCCAGACAGAGCTCAGGTGCCAGCGGCCACCACTCTGACTCAGTGGTGATCATAATGGTCCTTTTGTGGGGGACAGGCCTTTGTTAGAGCCTTGAGCACGACTGCTGCTTTTCCAGAAGAATGCAGAGTTCTCCAGCGAGCAGTTGAGGTAGGGAGACTGACGTGGTGGCCAGGAAGGACACCACTAATGCACATCCATTAGTGAGCGCATCACAGGGTGGCATTCAGAAGCTTCTGAGCGGTCCTCCTTCCTCCAGACCCAACAATGGCTGTGTGGAGGGGGCTTGAAGTGGCCTTTTTACAGGCACTCAGCTTAGTCCCCCTCTCAAGCCCCCGCCCCTGTTAGGTGCCCGTCTTCCATTTCCGTGCCTGCTGCTCAAAGGAATGGAGCAGCCAGGACGGCAAATGTAAGCAGCCCACCTGCGGCCCAAAGAGCCCTCACTGTGCCCTCAGTCCCATTGCCCCAGGAGAGGGACACCAGGCTGGGCAGAGCCAGTGCACAGTGACCTGCTATGCAGCAGCTCAAAGAGCCCATGACTCTGCATGCGTCTGTGCGTGTGCACGCACGTGTATGTGTGTGTGCGTGTGTATGTCTGATGGCAAGGGCGCAAGGACCCCTGAAATGGGTTTGAAAGGTAGTTGGTTTGTTTTTAACACACTGTCCAAAACCTTTATGTGCAGTTGAAAGTGATTCCTTTCCCAACATCCTCGTAGGCAGCTGTCCTTGGTGCCATTGAGGGGCTGGGGCTGGAGCCTTTGGCAGACTCCTTGGGGGAAACCCTTCCAGGCCAGGTCTAATCCGCCTGGAAGGCCAGTCTCTGACTTCAACATCTCATTTCAAAAAACATGTATTGGCTGGGTGTGGTGGCTCACACCTATAATCCCAAAAGTTTTGGATGTTAAGGTGGGTGGATCTCTTGAAGTCAGGAGTTCAAGACCAGCCTGTCCAACATGGCAAAATCCCGTCTCTACTAAAAATACAAAAAATTAGCAGGATATGATGGTGCGTGCCTGTAATCCCAACTGCTTGGGAGGCTGAGGCAGGAGAATCTCTTGAACCCGGGAGGCAGAAGTTGCAGTGAGCTGAGATTGTGCCTCTGCACTCCATCCTGGGCAACAGAGTGAGTGAGACTCTGTCTCAAAAAACAAAACAAAAACATGTATAAATTATGTTCCTTTAATTTATCCTTTATATTATAGTTCAACTTTCAGGTCGAAGTTATTTTTCTGTGTATTATGAACACAAGAAGGTTATATTATCAATGAATTTCATTTAAAGATAATAAATAAGATCTCACTACTTACTTATTTACTCTTAAAAGGTTATTTTGCTGCCAATGGGAATGTAAAATATTACCACTTTGGCAAAGAGTTTGGCAGTTCCTCAAAATGTTAAGCATAGAGTTACCATATGACCCACGAATTCCCTTCCTAGGTGTATACTCAAACATTTTTTCACAAATTTTGATAAAATTTGTATGCTCACAGATGCATTATTCATAAGAGCCAAAAAGTGGTAGCAACCCAAATGTCTACCTACTGATGAATGGATAAATAAAAAGTGACAAATCCTTATAATGAAATATTATTTGAGAACAAAAAAATGAAATACTGGCCGGGTGTGGTGGCTCACGTCTGTAATCCCAGCACTTTGGGAGGCCGAGGTGGGCAGATCACCTGAGGTCGGGAGTTCGAGACCAGCCTGACCAACATGGAGAAATCCCGTCTCTACTAAAAATACAAAATTAGCCGGGCATGGTGGTACACACCTGTAATCCCAGCTATTCAGTAGGCTGAGGCAGGAGACTCGCTTGAACCCGGGAGGCAAAGGTTGCAGTGAGCCAAGATCGTGCCATTGCACTCCAGCCTGGGCAACAAGAGCAAAACTCTGTCTCAAAAAAAAAAAAAAAGAAAGAAAGAAAGAAATGAAATACTGATATATACTACAACATGTATGCATATTTAAAACAACATGACGCTAATTGGAAGAAGTCAGACACCAAAGGTCACATGTTGTATGATTCCACTTATATGAAATACCCAGAATAGGCAAATCCATAGAGCCAGGAAGTAGATTAGTGGTTGCTCAGAGTTGGGAGTGTCAATGGGAAATGGAGAGTGACTGCAAATGGATACAGGTTTCTTTTTTTTTTTTTTTTTTAATTTCAATAGTTTTTGCTTTGTTTGTTTTTTGAGATGGAGTCTCACTCTGTCGCCCAGGCTGGGGTGCAGTGGCACGACCTCAGCTCACTGTAACATATGCCTCCCAGGTTCAAGCAATTCTCCAGCCTCAGCCTCCTGAGTAGCTAGGATTACAGGCATGTGCCACCACACCCGGTTAATTTTTGTGTTTTTAGTAGAGATGGTGTTTCACCATGTTGGCCAGGCTGATCCTGACCACAAGTGATCCTCCTGCCTCAGCCTCCCAAAGTGCTGGGATTATAGTCGTGAGTGACTGCCCCAACCTATTTTAATAGTTTTTGAGGTACATGTGGTTTTTGGTTACATGGATGAGTTCTTCAGCAGTGAAATCTGAGTTTTTAGTGTAGCAGTCACTTAAGAAGTGCACACGGGTACAGGTGTCTTTATTGTACTGATGAAAATGTTCTAAAATTGATGATAGTTACACAGCTTGGTAAATATACTAAAAAGCCATTTTATTGTATACTTTAAGTAGGTCAATTGAATGGGTATTAATTATATCTCAAAACTGTTATTATTATTATTATTTGAGACGGAGTTTTGCTCTTGTCATCCCAGGCTGGGGTGCAGTGGTTCAATCTTGGCTCACGGCAACCTCCGCCTCCCAGGTTCAAGCAATTCTCCTGCCTCAGCCTCCCAAGTTGCTGGGATTACAGGCACACACCACCATGCCTGGCTAATTTCTGTATTTTTAGTAGAGATGGGGTTTCACCATGTTGGTCAGGCTGGTCTCGAACTCCTGACCTCAGGTGATCTGCCCACCTCGGCCTCCCAAAGTGCGGGGATTATAGGTGTGAGCCACCATGCCTGGCCTCAAAACTGTTATTTTAAAAGTTATGATTTTGGAGGAAAATGGGTAAACAAATTGTGGTGTATTCATAGGCTGGAATACTACTCAGCAATAGAAAGGAGCTACTGATACGTGTGACACCATGAATGAATCTCAAACCATTATGTTGCATAAAAGAATCCAGACAAAAGACAACTTACCTTGTGATTCCATTTTCATGAAGTGTGAGAACAGGCAAAAGGAAGCTATTCAAATGGGGAGTGGCTAGAAAAGTTCCCAGGAACTTTCTGCGGTGATGGAAATGTTCTGTATCTTGCCTGGTGGATCGACTTTCGCTGAACTGTGAACTTTGTTCACACAATGCACAGTGTGCATTATAATATATGTTATTACACACTGGAGGAATATGTAATAAAGCTGAGAATCTCTGTTTTAGACACTTCATTCAAAAAATATAAAAAACAGCTTCTCTCTTAAGAAATCAAATTCCCAGGCCGGGCGCGGTGGCTCAAGCCTGTAATCCCAGTACTTTGGGAGGCCGAGGCGGGTGGATCACGAAGTCAGGAAATCGAGACCATCCTGGCTAACATGGTGAAACCCCGTCTCTACTAAAAATACAAAAAACTAGCCGGGCGTGGTGGCGGGCGCCTGTAGTCCCAGCTACTCGGAGGCTGAGGCAGGAGAATGGCGTAAACCCGGGAGGCGGAGCTTGCAGTGAGCCGAGATCGCGCCACTGCACTCCAGCCTGGGTGACACAGCGAGACTCCGTCTCAAAAAAAAAAAAAAAAAAGAAATCAAATTCCCCTTTTGAGTAGTTGCCCTTTCCTTTTTTTTTTTTTTTTTTTTTTTTTTTTTTTTTTTTGCTTCTTAGGGAATTTTCAAACACACAAAATATAGAGAGAACCCACATACAGTGAACCCATGTGCCCACCAGTCATCAACCTTTTGTTATTCTTGCTTTAAATATTCCCTCCAAGATTTTTTTTGAAAGTTGTAAGACAAATCCCAACCATCATGTCATCATCTCTATAAATACTTTGCATGGATTGCTGAGAGACAGAACTTTCAAAAATAACCCAAAGACTCAAGAGCAAACTCAAAGAAGTCAACAAAACCTTCATCTCATCTTACATCTTCTTTCTTCACTTACATCTGGACTGTGTTCAACTTTCTCACTTTTTTTTTTCAGACAGAGTCTTGCTCTGTCATCTGTTCTAGAGTGCAGTGGCATGATCTCAGCTCATTGCAACCTCGGGTTCAAGCGATTCTCCTGCCTCAGCCTCCCTAGTAGCTGGGACTAGAGGTAGCCACCCCTACGCCCAGCTAATTTTTGTATTTTTAGTAAAGATGAGGTTTCACCATGTTGACCAGGTCACCTCGGGTGATCTGCCAACCTGGGCCTCCCAAAGTGCTGGGATTACAGGTGTGAGCCGCCACACCCAGACTTCCCGCTTGTTTTAAGTGCCCTGTTACTTTTTTTTGTTCCAATCTGGATCCAGGCAAGGTCCATATATTGCATTTGATTGATATGTTTCTGAAGTCTTTCTAGATCTGTAACAATTTCCCTTCTTTCTTTTATGTCATTTATTTTTGAGGGAGCATTTTTTTTTTCACATCAGCCAGGTAATGTGCTGATGTGGTAGCAAGGTTTGAGGAGGCACATTTCACACCGTAGCATGAAAACTCAATCACCATGAGTATGAACCACAGGAGGAACTGGGAGCACTATTTAATTGACCTCAGATGATATATTTTTGTTTTATGGGTGTTATTTCATAATCATAAACTTAATTCTGCAATCCAGCTAGATGTGGAAGGGAATAAGGAAAATATGGAACCCAAAGAACTGCAGCGAGAGCACAAAGACCATAAGATACTGTGAGCAAATGGGGAGCAGGGGTGCTCTCCTGAGCTATAGAAGGAATGGTCAGGAGATGAAGATAAAACACAAGTCAAATTTACTGGAGTTGTCCACAGTCAGCAGTGGTGATCTTCTTGCTGGTCTTGCCATTCCTGGACCCAAAACACTCCATGGCCTCCACAATCTTCATGCCTTCTTTCACCTTGCCAAAGACCACATGCTTGCCATCCAACCACTCAGTCTTGGCAGTGCAGATGACAAACTGGGAACCGTTTGTGTTGGGTCCAGCATTTGCCCTGGACAAGATGCCAGGGCCTCTATGCTTCATGATGGAGTTCTCATCATCAAATTTCTCCCTGTAGACAGACTTGCCACCAGTGCCATTATGGTTTGTGAAGTCACCACCCTGACACACAAACCCTGGAATAATTCTATGAACACAAGAACCCTTATAACCAAAGCCTTTCTCTCCAGTGCTCAGAGCATAAAAGTTTTCTGCTATCATTGAAACTTCATCTGCAAACAGCTCAAAGGAAGCACAGTCCAAAGGCTTACTATCAATGGCAATGTTGAAGAACATGGTGGGGTTGACTATGGCTGGTAACAGAGGGCTCCAGGCAGCAGTGGTGTCTGGAGAAGCCAGTATCCTTTACTTACCTCTGCTTCCACTGTCTCCTTTCCTCAGTGTAACTTTGGGCCTTGGCGGGGTTAAGACCTACTCCTGCATGGGCCAGTGACCCTCTGCCTTCAAATTCTAAAAGCTTCCCAGAGCAATAATGGGTCATACTATAATTGCCCAATGGCTTCATCTTGTCTGTTGCCTAGAAAAGCCAATGCACGGAGAACAGCAGGTTTTTGCAACAGAGAAATAGTTTAATCATCACAGGGCTAGCCAAGCAGAAGGACAAGAGTTTGTTATTATTCAAACCAGCCTCCCCCAAAATTTGGAGACTAGGGTTTTTTTGGTTTTGTTTTTGTTTTTGTTTTGAGACAGAGTTTTCCTCTTGTTGCCCAGGCTGGAGTGCAATGGTGCAATCTCGGCTGACTGCAACCTCCGCCTCCTGGGTTCAAGTGATTCTCCTGTCTCAGCCTCCCAAGTAGCTGGGACTACAGGCATGCACCACCACACCCAGCTAATTTTTTGTGTTTAGTAGAGATGGGGTTTCACCATGTTGGTCAGGCTGGTCTCGAACTCATGACCTCAGGTGATCCGCCCGCCTCAGCCCCCCAAAGTGCTGGGATTACAGGCATAAGCCACCACACCCAGCCGTGGAGACTAGGGTTTCTAAGGATAATTTGGTGGGCAGGAAGCTAGGGAATGAGGAACGCAGATTGATTGCGTCAGCGATAAACTCATACGGGATTGAAGCTGTCTTCTTGCTGTCTTTAGTTCCTGGGCAGGATCACAAAAGTAGTTGAGCCAGTTTACCAGTCTGTGGGGTACCAACTGTTTCATCAGAATGCAGGATCTGAAAATACCTTGAACACCAATCTTAGGTTTTATAATAGTGGTGTTATCTATAGGAGCATTTAGGGAGGTTAGGAATCTTGCGGCCTCTGGCTGCATGACCCCTAAAAATGCATAATTTTTAATCTTGTGGCTAATTTGTTAGTTTTCCAAAGGCAGTTTCACTCCCCAAGCAAGGAGGGGATAGTTTTGGGAAGGACTATTATCATCCTTGCTTTAATGTGAAACTACAAACTAAATTCCTCCCAGAGTTAGCTTGGCTTATATCCAGGAATGAACAAGGACAGGTTGGAGGTTAGACGCAAGATCAAATCAGTTAGGTCAGATTTCTTTTACTGTCATAATTTTCCTATGTCAGATTTTTCTGTCATAATTTTTGCAGTTTCATTATCCCTAAGGGGCCAACACTCTGTGGGCCAGTAGCTCTGTATCCAAACATATACGCACCCTTTTGGGGACTTTCAGTGTGGGCTATGCACATATGAGAGGACTGGCCTGGGTGAGACTGGGGAGATCTCTGACCTGAGAATGAAACTGGTCTCAGTAAGTGGAAGATGCATTATGTTAAGATTCTCTCCCAATCATTCAAGTATCCATTCAACAAATACAGGACAGGTGCGGTGGCTCACACCTGTAATCCCAGCACTTTGGAAGGCCAAGGCAGGGGGGACCACCTGAGGTCAGGAATTCCCGACAAGCCTGGCCAACATGGTGAAACTTTGTCTCTACTAAAAATACAAAACATTAGCCAGGTATGGTGGTGCACAGCTATAATCCCAGAAGCCTGGGAGGCCGAGCCACGAGAATCACTTGAACCTGGAAGGTGGAGGTTGCAGTGAGCCGTCTCAAGCCTGGGCAACAGAGTGAGACTCTGTCTCCAAAAAACAAAACAAAACAGAACAAAAAAACACAAATCTCCGACTCTGTGCCAGGCACTGACTAGGAGGCAGCATTCAGCAGACGACAAGACACAAGCTCTCTCCTCCTGGGGCTTCCATTCTGGCAAGGGGAGGGAGGGAATAAGCACAGGTGAACATCCGCTAAGTCTGATGGTGATCCACACTTTGGAGAACCATAAAGCAATAGGGATGAGTGGAGCGTGGGGTGGTTAGGGAAGGCCTCTGTGATAAGGTGACACCAGAACAGAGACCTGAAGGAAGTGAGGGAGAAAATCATTCCGATTCTGGAGCAAAGGCACTCCAGTCAGGAGAGACAGCAAGCACAAAGCTCAGAGGTGGTTGCAACTTTTGCGTGTTTGGGCAACATCAAGCATGTGGCTGCTGGACCCAAGGGTGCTGGAGAGGGAGCAGCAGGGGTGCAGAGCTCCGTGGTGCCTCTGAAGGGCCTGGGCTTTTACTCCGAGCAAGATAAGAACAGGCCCTGTCCTCCTGGGGCTTCCATTCTGGCAAGGGGAGAGAGGGAATCAGCACAATGCTTGTGCTATGCTGGACAGAGGAGTGGCCCCATCTGATCATCTTCTCAGGGTCATGTGGCTGCAGGGTTGAGGACAGACTAAGGGAGGGAACACAGCTGGGAGACCACTGCAGACACCCAGGGAGCAGATGTTGGTGACGCGGACCAGGGTGGATGCAGAGGAGGAAGGAGTGGCTAGAGTCAGACACACTGTGAAGGTACAGCCAGCAGAATTTGTTAAGGGATTGGATGACAAGTGTGAAAGAAAGAATCTAGAATGAATCCACATTTTGGGCCTGAGTAACTGGAAAGACAAAGACAAGTTTCCATTTACTGCTGTGAGAAAGACTAAGAGAAAAGCACGTGTGGGGGCAAGATTAGGAGCTTTGTTTTGGACGTGTTGATTTAAGTTAGATAACCAGTGAAGCTCAAGTAGGTAGTGAGATTTCTAAGTCCGGGGTGCAGGAAAGAAAGAGGCTCAAACTGGAAATGTAAGTGTGGCAGTCATCAGTGTATAGATAATATCAGAAGCCAAAAGACAGGAATTCAATGAGGTCTTAAGAAAAATTCCCAAAGGATTTTTTTTTTTTTTTTTTGAGACAGAGTTTCGCTCTTGTCACCCAGGCTGGAGTGCAGTGGTGCTATCTTGGCTCACTGCAACCTCCGCCTCCTGGGTTCAAGCTATTCTCCTGCCTCAGCCTCCCGAGTAACTGGGATTACAGACATGTGTATCACACCCAGCTAATTTTTGTATTTTTAGTAGAGACAGGGTTTCTCCATATTGGCCAGGCTGGCCTCAAATTCCTAACCTCAGATGATCTACCCGCCTTGGCCCCCCAGAGTGCTGGGATTATAGGCGCGAGCCACTGCGCCTGGCCTCAAAGGATTTTTTTTTAATTGACAAGTTGATTCTAAGATTCATCCAGAATAATACATTTTTTTTAAGCCAAAAAGATTCTGAAAAGGTGACATCTGACCTCCCACTAGATGCCTTGCCTCGAGGGGTTGGGCTTGATGTTCTGTCTCTGGCTCTGCAGCAATGGTCAAAAGAAGCCTGGAGTTTCCAGGATCCAGCCGACGCCCTCCCAGTGGGACAAGCTGGTTCAGGGCTCACACACCTATTAATGCATAGATTCCTGCTCTCACTTGCATCTTGTTCTTCTCAGATTCCTTATTTTCTTGCCAATTTGGCAATGCTTTTTTTTTTTCTTTTGAGATGGAGTCTTGCTCTGTCGCCAGGCTGGAGTGCAATGGCGTGATCTCGGCTCACTGCAAACTCTGCCTCCCGGGTTCAAGCGATTCTCCTGCCTCAGCCTCCCAAGTTGCTGGGACTACAGGTGCATGCCACAACACTCAGCTCATTTTTGTATTTTTACTAGAGACTAGGGTTCACCATGTTGGCCAGGTGGTCTCAATCTCTTGACCTCATGATCCACGTGCCTTGGCCTCCCAAAGTGCTGGGATTATAGGCATTAGCCACTGCACCTGGCTGCAATGCATTTTTTTTAAAATGGTTTAAATATATTGTTTTAGGCTGGGCATGGAGGCTCACACCTGTAATCCCAACATTTTGGGAGGCTGAGGAGGGTGGACCACCTGAAGTCAGGAGTTTGAGAACAGCCTGACCAACATGGAGAAACCCCGTCTCTCCTAAAAATACAAAATTAGTCAGGTGTGGTGGTGAATGTCTGTAATCTTAGGTACTCGGGAGGCTGAGGCAGCAGAATCGCTTGAACCCGGGAGGTGGAGGTTGCAGTGAGCCGAGATTGTGCCACTGCACTCCAGCCTGGACGACAAAGCAAAACTCCATCTCAAAATAAATAAATAAATAAACAATTTTAAGCTTTTTCAGTCATGTTCATTGGGAAGGGACTTCAAGGTACCTTGTCTGCCATACTGATGGACATAGAAGTTTCACATGGAAACTTTCTGGCCAGGATGCATATTCCTTTTCTCAAATATGTTTATTGTTTGTTTAGAGGCATTTCTAAACAACTCTTTTTGAGGCATTTTTTTTTTTTTCTGAGACAAAGTCTCACTCTGTTGCCCAGGCTGGGGTGCAGTGGCATGATCTCGGCTCACTGCAACCTCCGCCTCCTGGGTTCAAGCGATTCTCCTACCTCAGCCTCCCGAGTAGCTGGGACTACAGGCCTGCGCCACCACGCCTGGCTAATTTGTTATATTTTTATTAGAGACAGGATTTCACCATGTTGGCCAGGATGGTCTCAATCTCCTGACCTTGTGATCTGCCTGTCTCAGCCTCCCAAAGTGCTGGGATTACAGGCATGAGCCGTAGCGCCCAGCTGAAGCTTTTATACTTCTGAACTCCATGTAAAAACTACTCACTTACAGCTGGGCACGATGGCTCATGCCTGTAATCTCAGCACTTTGGGAGGCTTTTGTATTTTTAGTAGAGATGGTGAAATCCCATCTCTACTAAAAATACAAAAAATTAGCTGGGTGTGGTGGCACGCACCTGTAGTCCCAGCTACTTGGGAGGCTGAGGCAGGAGAATCGCTTGAACCCTGGAGGCGGAGGTTGCAGTGAGCCAAGATCGAATCACTACACTCCAGCCTGGGTGACTGGGTGACAGAGCAAGACTCTATCTGGAAAAAAAAAAAAAAAAAAAAAACCTACTCACTTACAGTATATTTTGGAGACATCACTGATTCCAACAGCACAGGTCTTTTTCAGCCAGGTCAGATCCTTGTCTATACAAGCAAAACGATCTGGTCACATGTGTTATTCTGGAACAATCTTTTTTATTTTTCTTCCCATCAAAGCACATTGTGGCTCCTCTACATTCTTCCTTCAGTGCCACGTCAATTGGGTGGTTACGTCTGTGGGGGCTTCTTCATGCAGGGAAGAATTTCATTTTAGTTTTGATCAATATTCAGTAAAGTACAATCTAGGTTTTTTCAAGCCTTTATAGACAAAAGTTCAAAATCTTTTTTTTTTTTAAAGTTAAAAATCTTAAATTTACCTGTAACTCAAATTATTATTCATTTTCACTTCATCTTGAATGAAGGCTCAACTAGCACATAAATATGGTAAACGAAGTCTCTCAGATATGAACTCAATTTGTGTTTGATTCTGTTTTCTTAGACACTTTAAGCTACATTTACAAATGTGACATATCTGATTCTGTTAAACACTCCACACATGAAGCCTCAGCAAATCTAGCAAGCAAAAGCCTTCTTAACCCTTAAGCAACTCTGAAAAACCAATAAATCAATCATATTAAATTCAACTTCCTTAAGGGTTAGAAACATCTTTTAAAAACAAAAACAAAAACGTAGTATACATGAAGAAACACACTTGTATAAATAGAACTTTTAAAGAGTATCAATATCATATGTTCCAGTTATCTGGAACTCCTGGCCTGCAGAGATCCTTGCTTCTTTGTCTCCCAAAGCGCTGGGATTCCAGCCATGTTCCAACTATCTACAACTGTTTAACAAACCATCCCAAATTTTTCTTTTTTTTTTTTTTGAGATGAGTCTTGCTCTGTCACCCAGGCTGGAGTGCCATGGCACAATCTCAGCTCACTGCGACCTCCACCTCCTGGGTTCAAGTGATTCTCCTGTCTCAGCCTCCTGAATAGCAGGGATTACAGGCGCATGCCACCATGCCCAGCTAATTTTTGTATTTTTAGTAGAAATGAGGTTTCACCATGTTGGTCAGGCTGGCTCATCCCAAACTTAATGGCGTCAAACAATAACCAATGTATGCTGCTCGTGAATTTTCTGGAGATCAGGAATTTAGACAGAACACAGCAGGGATGGTGTGTATTTCCTGCACAACATCTTGGGCCTCAGCTGAGAGTTCTTGAATGACTGGAAATAATTCAAATATCTGAGAACTGGGGCTGGGCACAGTGGCTCACACCTATTATCCCAGCACTTTGGGAGGCTAAGGCGGGAGGATCACTTGAAACCAGGAGTTTGAGGCCAACCTGGGCAATGTGGGGAAACCTCATCTCTACTGAAAATACAAAAATTAGCCAGGTATGGTGGTATGTGCCTATAATTCCAGCTACTCAGGAGGCTGAGGCAGGAGAATCACTTGAACCAGGGAGATGGAGGTTGCAGTGAACCGAGACCGCTCCACTGCCCTCCAGCCTGGGCGACAGAGCGAGAGTGTTTCAAAAAAAGAAAAGAAAAGAAAAACACTTTAAATGAATAATACATAAACAAAAAGATCCCTCCCTTATATTCTGTCACAGTATCTGAAATTCCCATATCCCAAAACAACCCTTTAGGTTAAGGCCTTGTCTTAAAGAGTACAGGAGCAGGCTTTGAGGGGACCATCCGCATGCAGCCGAATGTCCCATCTGCTCATGCTTTTGACTTTGCCGTGAAGGCCATTCTCCACCAAAGGTACCTCTGTGAACACGTGCCACTACATGAGAAGCATGTGAAGTCATTTACAGGCAACGGGCATGACAGAAAGATCAAAGGCCTTGGCGGAGAAGGGCATGTCTCCTTAAGAATCCTGAACAGTGCGGCGTGTGCAATTACTGGTCCTTGAAAGGCGTCTATCGGTGACCTTGAAGAGAGGCTGCCAAGTGATGTTAGCTTTTAAGGTTGCAGGTGAGACTAAGCCCTGCAGAAGAGCGAGATTCTACGAACAGATGGCCTCGTGAGGAGGCTGGTGGGGCAGAGGGAAAGTCTGAAAGGGGCACCGAGGCAAAGCGCAAGACCACGTGTTTCCCACAGACCGGGCTCTCTGCTAAGCCCCAGCTAGAAAGAGTCAGAAAGACAGTCTGTTCCCTAACAGATCACGTGGTTAGTCTGCCCAGGGAGACCAGAGCACAATAAGGGTATCAGAACAAAAAGCAGAGCCAGGCGCACCCAGCCTCAGGAGCCCCGGCCGGCCGTTGCATCCCACACAAGACACAATGGGAAAACAAGCCCACCACTAGATAACCATTTCTCACCGCTCAGATCAACATAGGTCGTTAACTGTGCTCATATCCAGGGTTCAGCAAGATGCAAAGAAACTGATGCTCCCATTCATGGCTCAGGGAATGTAAAATGAAACAATTTTACTGGAGAGCAATCTGGATTTATGTATCCATATTTTCTTTCTTCCTTTCTTTCATTCTCTTTCCTTCCTTCCTTCCTTCCTTCCTTCCTTCCTTCCTTCCCTCCCTCCCTCCCTCCTTCCCTTTCTTTCTTCTTCTTTTTTTTTTTTTCAGATGGAGTCTTGCTCTGTTGCCCAGGATGGAGTGCAGTGGTACGATATCAGCTCACCACAGCCTCTGCCTCCTGGGTTCAAGCGATTTTCCTGCCTGAGCCTCCTGAATAGCTGGGACTACAGGTGCGCACCACCATGCCTGGCTAATTTTTGTGTTTTTAGTAGAGGGAGGGTTTCACCATGTTGACCAGGCTGGTCTCAAACTCCTGACTTCAAGCGATCTGCCCGCCTCAACCTCCCAAAGTGCTGGGATTACAGGCGTCAGCCACTACACCCAGCCATGTATCCATATTTTCAATGGCCCATTACCACAGATATCCCAGTTTTAGAACCTGATCTTAAGAAAATAAAGATATATGTAGAAGGGTTTTTGTATTTATAAAAGAAAAAATGGGCTAGGTGCAGAGGCTTATGCCTGTAACCCCAACACTTTGGGAGGCTAAGGTGAGAGGATCACTTGAGGCCAGGAATTTGAGACCAGCCTGGGCAGCAGAGGGAGACCCCATCTCTACAAAAAATAAAAATAAAAAAATTAGGCCAGTGTGGTAGCACACACCTGTGGTCCCGGGTACTTGGGAGGCTGAGGTGGGAGGATTCCCCCAGATTCAAGGCCGCAGTGCACCATGATCATTCCACTGCACTCCAGCCTGGGTGACAGAGCAATACCTTGTCTCTAAAAATAATAATAATAATAATAGTAGTAGTAGTAATAATGAACTAATTAAAAAGAAAAAAATGGAAACAACATGTCCACCACTGGGGATTGGTTTAATAAATCGTGATGCTAATACTTGCCTGACTATAAGCCCCAGGAAAGCAGGCAGCGAGCGTTTCACCAGCCCTACACACCTAACACATAAGACAGTGTCCAGCACATAGTGGGCATTTGTTCAAAGAAGGAAGGCAGGACCGAGTGAACACAGAGGAAAGCAATGTTCCGTAACATTTTAAAGGAACGACACTTAGCTCTAGTACTAATGTGGAGAGTTACCCACAGTATATTGTTGAATAGAAAATACAGGTCCCAACAGAGCATGATGGGTTTATACATGCATTTGTTTAAGCCTGGAAGAATTCACAGGAAAATCAAACTCAAAGGGTTTGGAAAGGATACTTTGGAGGTATTAACAGTGCTTATTGCCAGGTGAGTTAGATTGTGGGGTCTTTTCTATGTATTCTTTTTGTCTACGTTTTCTGACTATTCTGTGATAAGCACATTTTGATCTTATAAGAAAAACAACACTGGGCACGGTGGCTCACACCTGTAATCCCAGCACTTTGGAAGGCCAAGGCGGGCAGATCACTTGAGCCCAGGAGTTCAAGACCAGCCTGGGCAATATGGTGAAACCCTATCTCTACTAAAAATACAAAAATTAGCTAGGCATGGTGACGGGTGCCTGTAGTCCCAGCTACTTGGGAGGTTGAGGTGGGAAGATCTCCTGAGCCCTGGGAGGTCAAGGCTGCAGTGAGTTGTGATCACACCACTACACTCCAGTCTGGGTGACTAAGCGAGTCCCTGTTTCAAGAAGTAAAAGAAGAAAAAAGAAAAACAAAGCTATCTTAATTTGTAAAAACAATAACGTGGATATAAATTCCTGACCCACAGAATCCTTGAGCATAATACAATGATTATTCTGAAGCTGCTAAATTTAGGGGTATTATCAGTAACAGTCACCAAAACAATGATATCTGACAGAGTATTCAACCTTTGTAGCTCATTGTTTCTAAATGCTGGATACTTTTCCACTCCAGAGCTATGCTACAATTTGTCCAACCAACCATCCACCTATGCTCATATATGTACGTTTCTGGATTTTATTCTTCACTGATTCAATAAATGTGTGTTGAGGATCTACCATGTGCCAGGCAGGAGAGAGGGGCCAGGTGCGGGAATCTCCAGTAAACAAAGCAGGCTTTGTTCTAAAACCTTATGTTCCAGTGAAAGAGACAGACACTTAAGAAAGTAAACAATCAAATAACTGTATAATTACAAATTGTGTTAAGTACCATGGAGGGAAACAGAACTCCTAAGAATCTCTAATATGGTGCCACATTGGAAAATTATCAGGATTATGATAATAATAATAAGCATTGCAGGGAATGAAACAGGCAATTAGAAGCTCTAGGGAGAGAAAAATGCTGTATGAGGAAGGAAATATAATCAGAGTACAAATTTGTCTTTGCAGTGAACAATATTTACATAGTCCTAATGATTTAACTAAATGCAAAATCACAGTTTTGGGATGATGGAAAGGAAGTGGTGAGATCAGAGAAAGAGAGTAGATGTTTAAAATGGATAAATCAAAAACAGCAACAGTAACATGTTATTTAGAGAAACTGAGTTAAATACCCAGAGAAACAATGAAAAGTGGTTACTTCTGAGGACAAGGACTGGAGGTTGGGAAATAACTAAATAGTGAAACTGATGTTTCTCATTCATTCATTGATCACGTATTTACTGATCTCCTTTGGTGCCAGGTCCTGTTCTAGGCACTAGGGACACAGAAGTAAATAAAAGTCAAAAAATGGAGTTTATATTCTAGAAGGGGAAATGAAAAATAAAACAAGTAAAATCCATACTGTACTACATAGGGGTTGAGATAAAGCAACAGAGAAGGTTGAGATGAAGGGGAGGGGTTTAGATAGATGGGCCAGAGATGGCATCACTGAATAAGTGACATTTGGGTGAAGACACAGAAAAGGCAAAGAAGGGAGTCACGTGGATGTCTGGGAGAAGAGCATTCAAACACAGGGAGCAACAAGTGCAAAGGCCTGTAGGTAGGAGCGGTCCTGCTGGGTTGAAGGAACAGTGAGGAGGCCTAGCTACACTGCAGTGGGACAAGAAAGAGAGGCAGGAGACGAGGTTAGGGAATTGACCGGCAGTCAGATCAGGGGAGGCCCTGTGGCCCATGCACCTTCTGGGAATCGCTGACTCTTTTCCCTGTATTTGCATTATACATGCATACATATCTATAAATATGTGTGTGTGTGTGTGTGTACACACACACATATGTATAGATGATTTTGATTTAAATCTTAAAATATTATTTTATTTATTTATTTATTTTGAGACAGAGTCTCACTGTGTCGCCCAGGCTGGAGTGCAGTGGCCTGATCTCGGCTCACTGTAACCTCCACCTTCCAGGTTGAAGCGATTCTCCTGTCTCAGCCTCCCCAGTAGCTGGGATTACAGGCACTCGCCACCACATCAGGCTAATTTTTTTGTATCTTTAGTAGAGACGGGGTTTCGCCACGTTGGCCGGGCTGTTTTCGAACTCCTGGCCTCAGGTGATCTGCCCACCTCGGCCTCCCAAAGTGCTGAGATTCCAGGTGTGAGCCACTGCACCGGACATTAAAAATGTATTTTAAAGAAATAGCTCTACTATGGAGTAGACTGGCAGGAACAAGTCTGGAAGTGGGGACCCCCAGCAGGAGACTCTGATGCAGTTCAAGTGAGTAATGCTGGTGGCTTGGAGAGGGTGTTGGCAGTGGAGATGGAAAAATTAACGGGTTTGAGATTTATTTGGGAGGTAGGATTGAGCGGTCTTGTTGATGGCTGGAGGGGTCAGAAATGTTGTTGGTTTGAAGAATGGCCCCCAAGTGTCTGGCTTGAACAGCGTGTGCCATTTACCAATACGAAGGACAGAAAGTGTTCAGACATTGACATATGAAGTGTGACCACTCCCTGGAACCCCCAGGGAAAACTTCAAGAGGCCTGGCTGGAACCTCATACATCGCTGATAGGAATGCAAATGGTGCAGCTGCGGTGAAACGGTCTGGCAGCTCCTCCAAAGTGAACCACAGAGTTACCATATGAGCCGGCAACTGCACTCCTGGGTGTGTATGCAGGAGAATCCAAAGCACGTTCACATGAAAACTGGTGTATGCAGGCCGTGTGCAGTGACTCACGCCTGTAATCCCAGCACTTTGGGGGGCCGAGGCAGGCAGATCATTTGAGGTCAGGGGTTCAAGACCAGCCTGGCCAACATGGTGAAACTCTGTCTCTACTAAAAATACAAAAATTAGGCTGGGCACGGTGGCTCACGCCTGTAATCCCAGCATTATGGGAGGCCGAGGTGGGCGGATCACCTGAGGTTGGGAGTTCACAACCAGCCTGACCAACATAGAGAAACTCTGTCTCTACTAAAAATACAAAATTAGCCGGGCGTGGTGGCACATGCCTGTACTCCCAGCTACTCGGGAGGCTGAGGCAGGAGAATCGCTTGAACTCAGAAGGCGGAGGTTGTGGTGAGCCGAGATCACGCCAGTGCACTCCAGCCTGGGCAACAAGAGTGAAACTCCGTCTCAAAAAAAACAAAAAAGAAATTAGCTGAGCATGGTGGCACAGGCCTGTAATCCCAGCTATTCAGGAGGCCGAGGCAGGAGAATCGCTTGAATCTGGGAGACCGATGGTTACAGTGAGCCAAGATCACGCCACTGTACCCCAGCCTGGGGGACAGCATGAGACTCTGTCTCAAAGAAAAAAAAAAAAAAAATATATATATATATATATATATAAAATAAATGAATAAATAAATAAACTGATGCATGAATGTTCATAGCAACATTATTCATAATAGCCCAAAAGTGGACACAGCCCAATGTTCATCCACTAATGAATGAATGAATGAATGGACAAAATATAGTCTCCAACAAAATTGTTTTTAAACATAAGGAATGAGGTACTGCTACATGCTACAACATGGATGTACCACAAAAACATTATGCTAAATGAAATAACACGCACAAAGGAGTACATATTGTATGACTCCATTTATAGAAAATGTCCAGAATAGGCAGATCTATAAAGACAGAAAATAGAGTCCTGATTGCCAGGAGCTGGGAATGGGGGAATGAGGAGCAACTGCTCATGGGTTTCTTTTTCAGGTGGTGAGAATGTTCTGGAATTAGCTAGTGGTAATGGTTGCACAGCCTTGGGAACATACTAAAAACCACCGAACTATGCACTTTATTTATTTGTTTTTATTTATTTATTTATTTTTGAGATGGAGTCTCTGTCATCCAGGCTGGAGTGCAGTGGCATGATCTTGGCTCACTACAACCTCCACCTCCCAGGTTCAAATGATTCTCCTGCCTCAGCCTCCCCAGTAACAGGGATTACAGGTGCCTGCCACTGCGCCCGGCTAATTTTTGCATTTTTAGTAGAGAAGGGGTTTCACCATGTTGGCTGGGCTGGTTTCAAACTCCTGATCTCAGTTGATCCACCCACCTTGGCCTCCCAAAGTGCTGGAATTACAGGCATGAGCCACCATGCCCAGCCCTGAATTATGCACTTTAAAATGATGAATTTTGTGGTAAGCGATTTGTATCTCAAAACAAAACAAAACAAAACAAGAAGGCAATTGTCTGTGAGAAGCTGGACCACTGACAGGTCAGGACTGGAGACTTGCCCATGAGAGAGTCAGCACAGAGGTGGCTTAAAATCAAGGGAGTGGGGAGTCGCACCAAAACAGCAGGCATAGGGTGAGAACTGGGAAAGCCTAGCGCCCAGGGAGACACTCACATTTAGAGTGTGGTGACAGAGGAGGAGCCAGGAAGAGACAAGAAATCAAGAGAGTGTGGAGGGCTGGGCGTGGGGGTTCATGCCTGTAATCCCAGCACTTTGGGAGGCTGAGGCGGTGGATCACCTGAGGTCAGGAGTTCGAGACCAGCCTGACCAACATTGTGAAACCCAGTCTCTACTAAAAATACAAACAGTAGCTGGGCATGGTGACACGCGCCTGTAATCCTAGCTATTCGGGAAGCTGAGGCAGGAGAATGGCTTGAACTCAGGAGGTGGAGGTTGTAGTGAGCCGAGATTGTGCCACTGCACTCCAGCCTAGGTGACGGAGCAAGATTCCATCTCAAAAAAAAAAAAAGAGTGTGAGCCACAGGCTGCAGGAGTTGCTACAGGCAAGGCTGTTCCAAAACATGTTGCACTAAACAGTGATCCTCGTGCATAAACCCTTATGCATTGCTAATAGGCTCAATCCTAGAGGTGGAACTCCTCCTGGGTCAAAGGCCATGGGCACTTTGGATAGATCCTGCAAATTTTCACTCATCCACATTGCAACTGTTCTGGATTGTGAGAGGGCCAAGATGCCTACCACGTGGAGAGGGGACAAGAGCCAGTTCAGCGTCCTGGGAAAACAAGGCAAGGTGTGGATTGCCAGGCATGACCTGGCAGAGCTGATAAGCTGATGGGCACAGCATGTGGCCAGAGTAACTGGGAGACTTCAGCAGAACCCGAGAAGAGAGGGGATTCGTACTGTGGGAACAGAGCAGACTCCTCTGAGGGCCTAGGAAACGTTTACTGAATTAACAAAGCAGCAAGAGAAACACAATTGCCGGGAAAGAGTCTTCATTCCAGAATCCCAGGTGGCCACGATGCTGCTGTGTGACCTCAGATGAGTCACCTGGCCAACCTTCAGATAGCTTGTCTGTCAAACTAAAGGTCCGGATGAACATTTCTGGCCAGGATCCTTTCCACTTTAGAACTCTGTGGTTCCTGCTTGAAAATAGGAGTGAAACTTCCTTTTAACACCAACTACCAAAATCAGGACAGTTTCTCTTTCAAAGGTTTGTTCCTATGGTGGTTTCCCCATTCTCTGCAAGGGGCCAAGAGGTCATGATTTGAAGCAAGCATTGACCAAAACAGCTCAGTTCAATTTAGCAAGCGTTTACAGAATGTCCCAGGTGAAAGCCACCACCATCACCATTACCTCTTGCTGACCGGAACAGCTTCCTTGCCAGTTTCCCAACCACCACCTTGCACCACTGCAGTTTATTCTCAACACAGCAAGTCACAGCCAGGCACGGTGGCTCACACCTGTAATCCCAGCACTTTGGGAGGCCAAGGTGGGCAGATCACTTGAAGCCAGAAGTTCGAGACCAGCCTGGCCAACATGGCGAAACCCCATCTCTATGAAAAATACAAAAATTAGTCATGTGTGGTAGTGGGCACCTGTAGTCCCAGCTACTCAGGAGGGTGAGGCATGAGAATCACTTGAATCTGGGAGGCGGAGGTTGCAGTGAGCCAAGATCACACCACTGCACTCCAGCCTGGGCAACAGAGTGAGACTCTGTCTCAAAAAAACAAAAACAAAAAAACACAGCAAGTCACTCGAAGCAAAAGGCAAAGTCTACCATGGCCTACAAGGATCTGCGGGATCTTACACCCCAACAGGGTCTGCATTCTACTGTGCACACACACACACACACACACACTCCCACCCTCCTGCCTCCAGGCCTTTGCACATCCTGACCCCTTGCTCCCTCGCCTCATTAAGGTCTCTGTTCAAAAGAAATCTCATCGGCCGGGCGCAGTGGCTCACGCCTGTAATCCCAACACTTTGGGAGGCCGAGGCGGGAGGATCACGAGGTCAGGAGATCGAGACCACCCTGGCTAACATGGTGAAACCCCGTCTCTACTAAAAATACAAAAAATTAGCCGGGTGTGCTGGCGGGCGCCAGTAGTCCCAGCTACTCGGGAGGCTGTGGCAGGAGAATGGCGTGAACCCAGGAGGTGGAGCTTGCAGTGAGCCGAGATTGCGCCTCTGCACTCCAGTCTGGGTGACAGAGCGAGACTCCGTCCCCCCTCCCAAAAAAAAAAAAAAAAAAAAAAAAGGAATCTCATCAGAGATTTCCCAGACCTCCTTATACAAAATAGCACCCCTAACTCATCACTCTCAATGTGTGCCTGTCCTGCTTGGTTTTCTTCATAGCACTTATCACCAGCTTTACGTTACATATTTACGTGTTTATTGCCTATACCCCACTACTAACTACCACACTGTGAGCTTCCTGAGAATAGAAACTGTTGCCTCCACTAGTCCTGGAGCAGGACTCCTACAGAACAGGTATTCCAGACGTCTTTGGGGAGAATGAATGAACCCTCACACAAGCCCCAGCCACAGGAGTCAGTACCAGGTGCCTTCTGAGTGGATATAGCAATGAATAAATCTAGGTTCCTAAGTTAACCTCTTGGCTTTGTTTGCAGGGTTTGGCATCTCTCCAAAGCTGAGCTTTCGTGTGTGAATCTGAGGGTTAGTAAGCCCGGGACACGCTCCATGAGGGTAGGAACTGCTTCCTATTCACTGCTCATCCCAGAGAGAGCACTCAGAAGGGCTCAGTACTTAAGAACGAAGGTGTGGGCCTAGGGAGACATACTGTATTCTTCACACAAGAGCAAGACAGAGATGCTTTTGCCTCAGTCTAGGAAGCCGAGATTCAGTGAGGGAGAAATGGGGATTGATTCTTGTCACCGTGAAGATCCCCAGGTGGGAGGCTCTGTGACCTATACCTAAAGCCCTGCATTAAGACTAGAAGACTTAGTCTGCAGGTTACAATTCCTGACAGTAGGGCAGCCCTGCCCTCTGGTGGCCACCTGGTGCAGTGCCATCACGGGAAACAAAACAAAAGGGAATTTATTTTTTTTATTTTACAAGTTCCTTAATTCCCTTAAAGACATCCTGGGAGACATATAATACAGGAATACAAAGTAATTCCATTACCTTGATACCCTTTCTGCCACAGGAGCTTTCACTCATGCCTATTTTAAACCTAGTTCACTGATTCAGTGAAGTGTTTACCAAGCGTGTACTGTCTCAGGCAATGGCTGTGAACAAAACAATTAAAAACCACTGTGTCTGCGGGGCACGGTGGCTCACACCTGTAATTCCAGCACTTTGGGAGGCTGAGGCAGGTGGATCACCTGAAGTCTGGAGTTTGAGACCAGCCTGGCCTGTCTCTTCTAAAAATACAAAAATTAGCTGGGTGTGGTGGCACACGCCTGTAATTCCAGCTACTTGGGAGGCTGAGGCAGGAGAATCACTTGAACCTGGGAGGCAGAGGTTGCAGTGAGCCAAGATCGTGCCATTGCACTCCAGCCTAGACAACAAGAGTGAAACTCTGTCTCAAAAAAAAAAAGAAGAAGAAGAAAGAAGAAAGAAGAAGGAGAAGGAGAAGGAGAAGGAAAAGAAGCAGTAGCAGCAGCTTTCAGTTCGCTTGTATCCTAGCACTTTGGGAGGCCAAGGTGGGTGGCTCACCTGAGGTCAGGAGTTCGAGACCAGCCTGACCAATCTGGTGGAACCCCCATCTCTACTAAAAATACAAAAATTTGCCACTGCACTCCAGCCTGGGCAACAGAGCAAGACTCCATCTCAAAAACAAACAAACAAACAAAAAAAAACAGAAAACAAAACAACACAATGAAGCTTTCAGCTTTCAGTCTCTTTTTTGGCAAGAGTGAGGGAAGCTGGCTGAGACGCCTGCCAGCCAGATGAGTTTTCACTGTCCCCAAGTCCAGGATGCCAGGAAGCCCCAGGCCAGAAAACAGGGCATGCAACTTCCATTCCCAATACTGTGAATTTACTCAACAGCTGAGGAGACAGTGAGGAAGATAGGCAGGCCAGGTGCAGAGGCGCATGTCTGTAATCCCCAGCCCTTTGGGAGTGCTGAAGCAGGAGGATTACCTTGAGCCCAGGGGTTTGAGACTAGCCTGGGCAACATAGTGAGACTCCTATCTGTACAAAAATTAAAAAAAAAATTAGTCAGGCATGGTGGCACATGCATGCTACCAGCTACTTGGGAGGCTGGGGCAGGAGATCACTTGAGCCCAGGAGGTCAAGGCTGCAGGGAACCATGATTGCGCCACTGCACTGCAGTCTGAGCTACAAAGCAAGACCCTATCAAAGAAGAAAAAAGAAAGAAGAAGGAAGACAGAAGAAAGAAGAAGAAGAGAAGGAAGAAGGAGAGGAAGAGAAGGAAGGAGACAGGCAGAGCCCTGTGCCCTCCTGGAGTACAGGCTGTGGAGAGGCAGCACGGAACACACGACCACAGGAATGATTCTCATCACACTGTCGTACGGGAGCATTCACAGGAGCCCCGGCTCAATCCCAGATCCACTTCCCTGAGGAAGTCTTTTTTAAGCGAAGAACTCAGGGGTATGGAGGAGCCACCTGACCCGGCAGTCAGAGAGCACCGTGTGAGCACCTAAGCACACAGAACAGAGGAGGAAGGGGAGAAGGGGAGCAGGCCAGACCTCACAGGACTTTGTCCGCCAGTGAGGAAGTGTGGGAGATCCTTGCAGGAACAGGAACCCACTGAAGAGGCAGAGCACTTTCGAGCGCAACTGGCCTTTTAGAAAAGTCCCCTCTAACGACATTACCAGTTAGAAAATACACTGACTGGAAGAAAAGAGTCCATTCATAAGAGCGACACAAAGAACAAACTGTTTGGAAATTGATTTATCAAGGAGTATGTAAAACATCTCTAAAGAAAAGTTGTAAACTTGACTGAGGGACATAAAAGAAGACTTGCATAAATGGAAAAACACATTTTGTTTTAAACAAAAGTCAGTATTGTGGAAATGTTAAGACTCCTTAAATTTACCTATATATTTGCCAGATATATAAAACCCAAATTTTAGGGCCCATGTTATCTCCTTTCCCAATTCCCTCCGCAGCACTTATGACAATATGATTAAATGACTTTTATAATGATGTGTTTCATACTTCCTTCCCACTAGACCCATAAAATAACACGAAAATTCATCTGGAAAATACATTAAGTGCAGATAGCCAGTAAATCTCTAAAAAGTAACCCTACCGCATAGTAAAAATACATTAGAAACCTGGAAGAAATAAAGCAATTTGGCACACGTACAAGAATAGGCAGTAAGATTAACAGAACACCACAGAGACACTGAAATAGACCCAACTATATGTGGAAATTTAGAATATGATAAAGGAAGAATGACAGCAGTCAGGAAAATGGATTATTCAGTAAATAGTATTGGGGAAATGACTGGCCACCTAGAAAACAATTAAATGTGGATCCACACCTTTCTCCTTGACATCAAAATAAACTGCAGGTAGACCAAAAACGTAAATGTACAAGTGGAATCATCAGTGCATGAGAACAAAACATGACTCTATTCTTACTTTGAGTCTAAAAGATGTAAAACTCCTTATGACAAAAATACATAAAGACAACAGATTAGTTGGGGGAAACATTTGCCACAATGTGAGAGTCCATGTGCCAATTCCTCAACTACAAAGAATGCTTAGAAATCAAAAAAACCAGGCCGGGCATGGTGGCTCATGTCTGTAATCCCAGCTACTTTGGAGGCTGAGGCAAGAAAATCGCTTGAACCCAGGAGGCAGAGGTTGCAGTGAGCCAAGATCCCACCATTGCACTCCAGCCTGGGCAACAAGAGGGAGACTCCATTTAAAAAAGAAAAGAAAAGAAAAGAAAAGAAAAGAAAAAAAGAAATCAATAAACTGGCCAGGCGTGGTGGCTCACGCCTATAATCCCAGAATTTAGGGAGGCCAAGGCAGGAGGATCACTTGAGCTCAGGAGTTCGAGACCAGCCTGGCCAATATGGCAAAACTCCGTCTCTTCTAAGAATACAAAAATTAGCCAGGCATGGTGGCGGGCACCTGTAACTCCAGCTACTCAGAAGGCTGAGGCAGGAGAATTACTTGAACTCAGGAGGTGGAGGTTGCAGTGAACCGAGATAATCACGCTACTGCACTCCAGCCTGGCTGACAGAGCAAGACTCCATCTAAGAAAAGAAAAGAAAAAAGAAAAGAAAAGAAATCAATAAACCACAGATAAAGAACCCAATGGAAAGAAGAAGCAAGAGAACACACAGCAGAAAAAGATTCACATGTATAAGAGATATGTCAAATGCTCCACTTCACTCATAATTTTTTCTTTTCTTTTCTTTTTTTTTTTTTTTTTTTTTTTGAGACAGAGTTTCACTCTGTTACCCAGCCTGGAGTGCAGTGGCGCAATCTTGGCTCACTGCAACCTCTGCCTCCTGGGTTCAAGTGATTCTCCTGCCTCAGCCTCCTGAGTAGCTGGGACTACAGGTGCCCACCACCATGCCCGGCTAATTTTCTTTTCTTTTTTGGAATTTTTAGTAGAGACAGTGTTTCATCATGTTGGCCAGGCTGGTCTCGAACTCTTGACCTCAAGTGATTCTCCCGCCTCGGCCTCCCAAAGTGCTGGGATTACAGGCATGAGCCACTGCGCTTGGCCTCATAATTTTTAAAAGACAAATGAAGGTAAGATGCCATTTTTCACCTATCAGATGGGGAAGCGTTTTTAAGAGTGAGGAGAAAGATTGGATTATTTATGCAAATGGAAATCAGTAGAGCCATTGTGAAAGGCAATTTGCACTAGCTATCAACATTTTAAGTGCGCATCCCTGGAAGCCTGCAATTCCACGTCTAAGGATTGATTTCACTGCAGCATTATCTGTAAGAGCAAAACGCTGAGAAACAAGGACGGCAATCCTCAGGCATGTTGATGTGAACAGAGCCCCAGCAGGCACTTTCAAATGAAAAAGACACAGTGCCGAAGTCCGGATCATTTGATTTTTAAGGTTACATACATACGCACCTATAGAACGATATACACGCAATTATATGTACACACACGTAGAAAATCACTGACAGACTTTGAAAAAAATCAGAAGTGTTACAGAATGAACAAGCTGCTCTGAGAAGCAGGCTGGAGGTTGGGGGTGAGGGAAAAGGGGATCTGTCTTTGACTTTTACCTAAAATCCTATTTTAGTATTTGAGTTATTGCCATAAGAAGGTATTGCTTTTGAGGCGAGGTGCGTGGCTCATGCCTGTAATCCCAGAACTTTGAGAGGCTGAGGCAGGTGGATCACCTGAGGTTAGGAGTTCAAGACCAACCCAGCCAACATGGCGAAACCCCGTCTCTGCTAAAAATACAAAAATTAGCTGGGTGCAGTGATGCGCACCTGTAATCCCAGCTACTCGGGAAGCTGAGGCAGGAGAATCACTTGAACCTGGGAGTCGGAGGTGGCAATGAGCCAAGACTGCACCACTGCACTCCAGCCTGAATGGCAGAGTAAGACTCTGTCTCCAAAAAAGAAGGTATTGCTTTTGAGGGTTTTTTGTTTTGTTTTGTTTTGCTTTTAATCATTGTTTGTTTGCTTGCTTTTTGAGACAGGGTCTTACTCTGTTGCCCAAGTGGGAGTGCCATGGTGCGATTATAGCTCGCTACAGCCTGAATCTCCCAGGCTCAAGCAATCCTCCCACCTCAGCCTCCTGAGTAGCTGCGACTACAGGCCCGTGTCACCACACCTGGCTAATTGTTGTTGTTGTTGTTTTTCAGTAGAGATAAGGTCTCGCTATGTTGCCCAGGCTGGTCTCAGGCTCCTGAGCTCAAGCGATCCTCCTGCCTTGGCCTCCCAAAGTGCTGGGATTACAGACCTGAGCCACCACACCCCACCTACTTTTTGAAATAGTACCAAAAGTCGCCGCCGCCGCCGCCGCCGCCGCCGCCGCCGCCGCCGCCGCTGCTGCTGCTACTACTACTGCTTTCAGATCACGCAGACTGCAGTGGCCTGAACTGACCACAAGGGCATAAGTGAGTTATGGGGAGATCCGTGGCCATCCAGGTACAACATGGTGCCGCTGGAATGGTGGCACTGCTAGCTGAAAAGAAACAAATGGATTCCAGATTTACTTAAAAGGCAAAACTGACAGGAGGGATAGTGAGAACAGAACTATTCTCTGTTTCCACGGCCACTCTCCCATCCCATCTTTCTGCCCCAGGACAAATGACATCCCATAAGACCTCAGTCTCAGAATCCAGGCTCCCATGGGCTAACGTAGCACAAGGCACAGAGCCAGAGTCTGGAAAAGCCTCAGAGATGACAGCAGAGTTTGGGCCAACTCTGCCCACCACCCACCACTACCCACCCTCCTGGGCACAGGGAGGTAGCCAGGAGCCTGCGTGGCACTTGCTGAATGAGGACTTGAATGGGTGCCTTCTAACTATAACTCCTTGGTTCACGCGAGATGGGGAAGATCTGCAGGCGGGGCCCCTTCCCGTCGGTCGCACCACCCGCTGTGCACACCTTCACCCTCCCCCTGCCCTGGTTCTCTCCAGGTACCGACAGATTCTCCTGGCTGGGCAGACGGGCCCAGAAGGAAGGCTGCTCGGACCCCCACCTGCACCCTGAGCCCTGGCCCCCAGCCTCCTGGGCTGGCCCTGAACCTCCACATCCCGCCCTGCCGTTCGCATCTCCTGTTACAGGACATGATCCTCCCCTGACCCATCCCATGGCCCTTCCCACTGGGTGCCCCCTTTTTAAGACTCTGCCTCCCTCCAGCCCTCAGCACCTGCAGGCCCAATGAGCAGGAGCCACAAATCTGTCCCAGAATCACCAGGAAAATCAGTGTGGCTTCTCAGAGGAGGCAACATCTGGGTTGGGCGTTGAAACATGGAGAGGAATGAGCCTCTGCCAGATAAAAGAGGAAAAAGGATGTGGCTTTGCACAGGTATTCTGGACCCAGTAAGGGTGGGACTGAGGGCTTGATGTGGCTGTGTTAGAGGTGGCCAGACTAAATGCTTAGGGCGTTAGAGCCAGAAGAGTGGCCTCATACCTCGCTGGCCCCCGTGTTCCTTCCTGAGCTGCTGCTCACATAGGTGTGTGGTGGTCAAATACACGTGGTCCGCTTCTCCACCAGACCCGGAATTCCTCAAAGAAGGGCTGTGGCCTTCAACTCTGTGAGCTGGGTACCTGGCACACCCTAGAGCTTAGGATATAGCAGATGCTCAGCACATGTTTGTTGACCTCAAATACATATATACATATATATGTGTGTGTGTGTATATATATATGCAATTGTGGTGGTCATACAACTGTAAACATCAGTCAAAATGCATTGAGTTGCATATTTAAAATTGGAGAATGTCACTGTTTGTGAATTATGCCTCAGTAAAGCTGACAAGAAAAAGCATGCTTTAGAGTCTCTGGGTTTCCAGGTTCACCAGGCACTTTCACATAGCTTATCTCCAGTAGTCCAAACAACAGCCCCATTTCACAGATGGAGAAACTGAGGCCAGTGACTTGCCCACATCCCATAGTGGCAGACCTGGGCCCCTCCTTCAGAGCTTGTTGCTCACAGGATATAGGCCTGAGGGATTTTTTTTTTTTTTTTTTTTTTTTTGAGACAGAGTCTCGCTCTGTCGCCCAGGCTGGAGTGCAGTGGCCCGATCTTGGTTCACTGCAAGCTCCACCTCCCAGGTTCAAGCCATTCTTGTGCCTCAGACTCCCAAGTAGCTGGGATTAAAGGCGTGTGCCACCATGCCTGGCTAATTTTTTGTATTTTTAGTGGAGACGGGGTTTCGCCATGTTGGACAGGCTGGTCTTGAACTCCTGGTCTCAAGTGAGGCCTCTCAAAGTGTTGGAATTACAGGCATGAGCCACCGCGCACAGCCCGTGAGGGACTTTTGAGAGGACAGGAGCCAGCCATGGCTGGAATAATCCAATGTACAGAGCCTATCTGGTGAGGTTATTGCTGACTTGCCCTCGGGGAGTTCAGCCGCTTAAGAGAGCTTCAGTTGGTCAGTTCTGCTCAGGGGGTTCCTCAGGCCAATCTAGGAGACACTGAGTGACACTCACATTCCTGCACCCCCTGGTCCTGGCCCCAGTTCACACAGACCACCCACTGTCATTGGGTAGGTATTAGGGTTCTGAGTCAGATGTCCTCCAAAGAAGGGGTTCTACCACAAATTGGGTTGCCAGATTTAGCAAATAAAAATACAGGCCAGGCCAGGAGTGGTGGCTCATGCCTGGAATCCCAGCAATTTGGGAGACCAAGGCAGGAGAATCACTTGAGCCCAGGAGTTTGAGACTAGCTTGGGCAACATAGTGAGACCCCATCTCTACAAAAAAATACAAAGACTAGCTGAGTGTAGTGGTATACATCTATTCTGGAGGCTGAGGCAGGAGGATCCCTTGAGTCCAGGAGTTGGAGGCCGCAGTAAACTATGATTTTGCCACTGCACCCCAGCCTGGGCAACAAAACAAGGCCTTGTCTCAAAAAACAAACAAAAAACCAGGACAAAACGCTGGTGACATTCTGATACTAAGTAGGACATCCTAAACAGGATAGATTTATACTAAAAATGTATCTGTTGCTTATCTAAAATTTGAATTTAACTGGACGTCCTGCATTTAATCTGGCAATCCAAACTGGGGGTGGGGGGAAAAAAAACCAACCCTAAAACTAAAATTAAATTAACAAAATTTAAATTTAATGAAATAAATTAATAAAATTTAAAACAAAACTAAAATGAAAGAAAAAGTAAAAGAAAAAATTTTTAAATGAGTTAAATTAAATGAAACATGAGAATAAAATCCAAAAGAGGTGAACACTGCACAGGCGCCCACGCCTGCGCCGAGCGCCCGCGGCCCAGCAAGATGGCGAGGCCGCGCTTCCCCACCCAGGCGCTGGGTACCCGGCCCTCTGCACGGCGCTCGCCCGGGACTGGGACGCAGAGCCGCTGACGGCTCTGGGGACGCCCGGGCCTCGGGCTTCCCCAGCGGCGCCTCCCAGGCGGCGATCGCCCGCGAGCCTTGGGGCCCGGGACCCAGGGCCTCCCCACCGGGAGCCAGAGGGACGCAGCGGTCTCACCACTGCTTTAGGCTGAATCCGGTGCTTTCTGGAAACGGCCTCCTGCAGCTCCAGAGCGCCTGCAGGGTAAGCAGAGGCTGCTCTGTTTTCAAGAAAGCCTCGCGCCCTCATGGCCCAGAAGGGCCCCTCAGGGTCGCTGCTGCTCTGTCTCTCTGGGGAGAAGGTCGTCCGCGCCACCGAGTCCCAGGAGGTCCCCGGACGCCCGCCCGGGCCCCGTGGGAGGGTAACGCCCGTGACTGCTCCTCTAGCTGCACTCTACTGCCCCTGCCATTCTGCCACTCAAATCTCTGGCCGGACACTGTGCAGGCGGCAACAGGTGGGGGGCCTTGGTTCTCCCCCACAAATCTGAATGCTGAAAGGCGCGCCAGAGAACTTTTGCTCACTTGGGGAAAAGCCGATCTGTACCTTAGAAAGGGCAATAATAAAGACATAATATTAAATTAATAATACCTAATACAGTCATAAAGGTCCAGAACCTTATACCCAGGCATCCCACTCCCTGGGAATGTAGCCTAATAAAATAATTCAAAAGAATAAACGTGCCCTAGGCATAATCATGTTCATCATGGCATTATTAGCAGGAGCTAAAAATTGAAAACAACCTCACCTAGCAAGGGGGAATGGTTAAGGGAAAGGTTTTATACCCACTAGATGGAATGCCGCGTAGCCAGTGAGTGATTATTGCAAGGTCTGTAGAAACACGGGGAAATGTTTATAATGCAATCTTAATGAAAAATGGTTTAACATGAAATGGTACATTCTCATGGATCTCAACTCCTTCAGAATTGCTTTTTCTTTTAATCGAAAATGTTATATAGATACTTGCAGATTCACATGCAGTTATAAGAAAGCATAGGCCAGGCATGGTGGCTCACGCCTGTAATCCCAACACTTTGGGAGTCTGAGGCGGGCAGATCATAAGGTCAAGAGATTGAGAACATCCTGGCCAACACGGTGAAACTCCATCTCTACTAAAAATACAAAAATTAGCCAGGCATGGTGGCATGTGCCTGTAGTCCCAGCTACTTGGGATGCTGAGGCAGGAGAATCGCTTGAACCTGGGAGGTGGAGGTTACAGTGAGCCGAGATCGCACCACTGCATTCCAGCTTGGTGACAGAGCCAGACTCCATCTCAAAAAAAAAAAAAAAAAAAAAAAAGAAATGATACAGAGATCCCACCTCTACCCAGTTTTCCCCAATAATAACATCTTGCAGAACTATAGTACAATATCACAACCAGCATGTTGACAGGGATGTAACCTGCTGATCTAATGCAGATTTCCCAAATGTTACTTATACTTGTGTGTTTTGTGCTATACAATGTTACCACAATTATAAATTACAATTTTACTACAGCTGGGTTTTTTTTTCTTTTCTTTTCTTTTTCTTTTTTTTTTTTTTTTTGAGACAGAGTTTCACTCTTGTTGCCCAGGCTGGAGTGCAATGGCGCTATCTCGATCTCGGCTCACTGTAACTCCCACCTCCCAGGTTCAAGCGATTCTCCTGCCTCAGCCTCCCAAGTAGCTGGGATTATAGGTGTGTGCCACCACATCTGGCTAATTTTGTATTTTTAGTAGAGACAGGGTTTAACCATGTTGGCCAGGCTGGTCTCAAACTCCTGACCTCAGGTGATCCACCCGCCTCAGCCTCCCAAAGTGCTGGGATTACAGGGGTGAGCCACCACTCCCAGCCTAGAGCTGTTTTTTAAAGCACACATGTGCATATATAGAAATGTGTTATATAAACGGTGATATTTGAGAGATTTTCTTTTCTTTCTTTTCTTTTCTTTTTTTTTGAGACAGAGTCTTGCTCTGTCACCCAGGTTGGAGTGCAGTGGTGCAGTCTCAGCTTACTGCAAGCTCCGCCTCCCAGGTTCACGCCATTCTCCTGCCTCAGCCTCCCAAGCACCTGGAATTATAGGTGCCCACCACCACGCCCAGCTAATATTTTGTATTTTTTTTAGTAGAGATGGGGTTTCACCATGTTAGCTAGGATGGTCTCGATCTCCTGACCTCGTGATCTACCCGCCTCGGCCTCCCAAAGTGCTGGGATTACAGATGTGAGCCACCATGCCCGGCCGAGAGATTTTTGTTTAAATGTTTATCTTTAATGCTGCTATGTCATCTTATAAATTAAAAGAGGTGAAGCTCATGCCTGTAATCCCAAACTTTGGGAGGCCAAGACAGGAATTTGAGACCAGCCCAACCAACATGGTGAAACCCCGTCTGTACTAAAAATATACAAAAATTCTCCGGGCATAGTGGTGCACACCTGTAATCCCAGCTACTCAGGAGGCTGAAGTAGGAGAATCACTTGAACCCAGGAGGCAGAGGTTGCAGTGAGCCAAGATCACGCCATTGCACTCCAGCCTGGGCAACAGAACTAGACTCCATCTCAAAAAAAAAAAAAAAGAGGGGAAATGGGCTGAGTGTGGTGGCTTACGCCTGTAATCCCAACATTTTGGGAGGCCAAGGTGGGAGGATCACTTGAGTCCCAGAGTTTGAGACCAGCCTGGGCAATATGGCGAGACCACTGTCTCTACAAAAAATACAAAACTTAGCTGGGTGTAGTGGCGTGCGTCTGTGTTCCCAGTTACTCAGGAGGCTGAGGTGGGAGGATTGCTTGAGCCCTGGAGGTCAATGCTGCAGTGAACTGTGATCATGACACTGCACTCCAGCCTGGGCAACAGAGTGAGACTCTGCCTCAAACATAAAAAAAAAAAAAAAAAAAGTGGGGGAAAGGTTGAGCTAGAAGAGGCAGGTGGAAGAAAGGAGGAAATGGTGGGCCAGGATGGCAGAAGGCAGAGATGCAGCCTAGCCTCGGCAGGACTAGCCATACCATCTTACGCAAATCAGCGAACATTCTTTGAACTGCAGTTTCTCAACAGTCAAGCAGGGATAATTTCCCCTGCCGTATCTACCTAGCAAGGTTACTATGAGGTCATTTTTGCCAAACTCAGGTAATGTCCTCCAGGCCTCCCTGAGCACAGCCAACTGACAAACACACTGGAAAAGGGAGCCCTCCGGGGAGTCCCTTGATCTTTTGTGGTCTCACCACTCACAGGCCAGCTACTACGAAAAAGGGAAGTCTCTCCACCAGACAGGCAGGAGGCATCACAAGGGGCTTCCCAAACATTTCCCGCTGCAGGAGGCCTGGTCTCTGGAAGTGGACCATCAGGCTCAGAAACAGGTCCCCTGGGGCAGCCGGAGAAAATGCAATCAGACAGGAAAGGAGCAAACAACGCAGTGCCCCTGGTGCTCCCTTGGCTCTCCCAGAGAAAAACAGCCAGCCTGACTTGGGTTTCTCTCCAGTGGACCGGCTGAGGTCACTCCACAGACATCCTGGGCTCCTCCCAGGCCTCTTCTCTTTCCAGATAATGCCCTGGGCTGCTTCTGTGAAAGGGTTCCAGTTCCCACACTGTCCTCTCCACCAAGGAGAAAAGCTGAAGTCATGATTCTGAGGGTGTTCAACTCAAGATGCTTTCTTTTTTTTTTTTTTTTTTTGAGACAGAGTCTCGCTCTGTCGCCCAGGCTAGAGTGCAGTGGCCGGATCTCAGCTCACTGCAAGCTCTGCCTCCCGGCCCCATTCTCCTGCCTCAGCCTCCCGAGTAGCTGGGACTACAGGCGCCCGCCACCTCACCCGGCTAGTTTTTTGTATTTCTTAGTAGAGACGGGGTTTCACCGTGTTAGCCAGGATGGT
Source organism: Macaca mulatta (assembly GCF_049350105.2). Classification (NCBI taxonomy): domain Eukaryota; kingdom Metazoa; phylum Chordata; class Mammalia; order Primates; family Cercopithecidae; genus Macaca; species Macaca mulatta. The sequence continues at coordinate 99,802,098 of NC_133418.1, read as the reverse complement.
CTCGATCTCCTGACCTTGTGATCTACCCGTCTCGGCCTCCCAAAGTGCTGGGATTACAGGCTTGACCCACCGCGCCTGGCCTAAGATGCTTTCTATTTTAACTCAAACTCAGGAGATGCCTTGTTTTCCAGAGCTCCAGAACCACCGTCCACCAGCTGCACCGCTGACCTTTCGCTGTGGTTGCCCTTGCTGTCCTGTCAGCCTAGGACGCCCTTGGCCTTCTCTGTCCTGTGAACTCCCACCCCATCCTTTAAGGCAGGGAATGGCACACTTTTTCTGTAAAGGCCTAGATAGTAAATATATTAAGCTTTCTGTATAGTCTCTGTCACAGCTATCCATAGAATGAGCATGGCTGTATTTCCACTGCGTTTTATTTATGGACATTTTAGTCTTTCTTTTTTTGAGATGAGGGTCTCACTATGTTGCCCAGGCTGGTCTCAAACTCCTGGGTTCAAGCGATCCTCCAGCCTTGGCCTCCTACATAGCTGGACTATACGTACACACCACCATACCCAGCATAGACACTTACAACCGGGTTGAACTGTATTTCCCTAAGATATAAATTGAAGTCCTGTAGCTGTGAATGTGACCTTATTTGGAAAGAGGGTCTTTGCAGATGTAATCAGGTTAAGGTGAAGTCACTGGGGTGGGCCGTAATCCGATAGAACTGATGTCTATATAAGAGGGAAATGGGCCAAGCATAGTGGCTCACTTCTGTAGTCCCAGCTATTGGGAGGCTGATGGGGGAGGAGCCTGGGAGATGGAGGCTGCAGTGAGCCGTGATTGCACCACTGCACATCAGCCTGGGCAACAGAGCGGGAACCTGTCTCCAAAAATAAATAAATAAATAAAAAATAACAGAGGGAAATGTGGATACAAATAAAGAGGAGAACACCATATGAGGACGCAGACGCAGAGGGAAAGTGGCCGTGACCTTGATTTTGGACTTCTAAGCCTCCAGAACTATGGGACAATAAGTTTCTACGTTTTAAGCCACCTGGTTTCTGGTACTTTGTTATAGCAGCCCTAGGAAACTAACACCAAAATTTCAATTTCAAAGTGTTCACACATCACCAAATATTTCTTCTCCAGATGTTATCAGCCAAGCTAGAACACAAGGCAGCCCACCAACCTAGCATAGATTTGAACAGGCAGCTGAGGAGATAGCCTGGGATACCTGTTCTCTGGCTTCTCCTTCAAGGAATGCACCTCCCACCGCTAGAAGGGTTCCCTTGTCAAAGAAAGAAGCCATCCCTTGTCACTAGATGGTCAGGAGTTCGAGACCAGCCTGGGCAATGTGGTGAATCCCTGTCTCTACAAAAAAATACAAAAATTAGCCAGGCGTGGTGGCGCATGCCTGTGGTCCCAGCTGCTTGGGAGGCTGAGGTGGGAGGATCACTTGAGCCTGGGAGGTCGAGGCTGCAGTGCCACAATGCACTTCTACCATAAATGAGCCACAGCTCATTGAACTCAGGTGACCCTGATCAAAGCCAGGCAACCACAGTTTCTGTCCAAGAAACTCGGTGTGGCGTCAGAGACAGAGTCAGTCGGTGCCAGTATAAAGATTGTTATGTTATAAAGGCTGGGACATGAGACCTTTGGGGTCAGTCATGAGGGTGCCAGGTGGAAATCAGTGACTGAGAGCAAGGGAAGGAACCCGATCAACAGAAGGCAAAGGCAGAGCATACACAGTCCCCGACGGAAGGATGGACAGAGAGAGCAGCCACCTGGGAAACCATGTTGATGCTGATGCCCATCCTGCCTCCTACAACTGAATTCCATGAAATGCTGTGATGGTTATTCTAAGTCCCCCTTGACTTCAGCAGCTTTAATGGGCTTCTGGGCCTTGCAGCCAAACCAGCTGCCAGGGATCCAGCCCAAAGTAGGTCCTCAAAATATCCTGCCCATCTGCCTTTTAGCGCTGGATTCCTTACTTCTGCCCAGGAAAGGCATCTGGGGTAACATCTGGGAAGCAAGGATCACTCAGAAAAGAGGGAGGGAGCTGGGGCTGGGATTCCAACAGTTTCACTGTGACAGCATGTAGGGTCCAGCCCTACAGGGCCTTGTGGGTTTTCTCTTCATGTGCGAAGGTGAGAGATTGTAGAAAAATAAGACAGGAGACTAAGAGAGAGTATGAAAGACAGCTGGGCTCGGGGGCCACTACCACCAATGCGCGAACTCTGGTAGTGCCCCCATATGTCTGGGCGCACTGCTATTTATTGTATACAAGGCAAGGGGGCAGGGTAAGGAGAGTGAGTCATCTCAAGTGATTGATAAGGTCAAGCAAGTCACGTGTCCACCGGACAGGGGGCCCTTCCCTTTGTGGTAGCTGAAGCAGAGAGGGAGGACATCATGCGTCAGCGTTTTTTCTACGCACTTATCAGAGAGATCAAAGACTTTAATACTTTCACTATTTCTGCTACTGCTATCTTCTAAGGACTTAAGTGGGGAACCAGGTGTATAGGCAGAACATGAAAGTGAACAAGGAGTGTGACCACTGAAGCACAGCACCACAAGGAGACGTTTAAGCCTCTGGATGTCTGTTGGGTAGGCCTGGCTGATGTCTGACCTCCCACAAGAGGCTGGTGGAGCAGAGTGTTCTCTAACTCCCCCAAGGAAAGAGAAACTCCCTTTTATGGTCCGCTAAGTAACGGGTACCTTCCCAGGCACTGGCACTACCGCTAGACCAAGGTGTCCTCAAGCAGCCCTTATCCAGGCATGACAGAAGGCTCACACTCTTTTTTATTTTTTTTTCCGAGACGGAGTCTCGCTCTGTCGCCCAGGCTGGAGTGCAGTGGCATGATCTTGGCTCACTGCAAGCTCTGCCTCCTGGGTTCACGCCATTCTCCTGCCTCAGCCTCCCGAGTAGCTGGGACTACAGGCGCCCGCCACCAAGTCTGGCTAATTTTTTGTACTTTTAGTAGAGACAGGGTTTCATCGTGTTAGCTAGGATGGTCTGGATCTCCTGACCTCATGATCTGCCCACCTCGGCCTCCCAAAGTGCTGGGATTACAGGCATGAGCCGCCGTACCCGGCCAGACAGAGGGCTCACACCCTTATCTTCTGGTCACTTTTTACAATGTTCCTTCAGCTCCTGACTCTCTACTAGCTGGTTATTCCTCAGTTGTAACAGTAAAGCAGAGATTAATACTAAAACTAATGATTGATAATATCCATATATAATCATCTTATATGGATAATATCCATCTCTATATCCCATTTCTAGTATAACTTTTCTTATTCTAACTATTTCATTATATTGGAACAGTGTGTGCCTTCAGTCTCTTGCTTCGGCACCTGGGTGCTTTCTGCCCACAGCAGCAAGGGTCATTGTTAGTAATAGGTCTTAATACTGTACCATAAGGTTGCATCTTGTTTATTTTTTTGAGACAGAGTTTCACTCTGTCTCCCAGGCTGGAGTGCAGTGACACAATCTTGGCTCGCTGCAGCCTTGACCTCCCAGGCTCAAGTGATCCTCCCACCTCAGCCTCCCAAGTAGCTTGGGACCACAGGTGCAAGCCACAACACCCAGCTAATTTTTGTATTTTTTGTAGAGACGGGGTTTCGCCATGTAGCCTAGGCTGATCTCAAACTCCTGAGCTCAACTGATCCACTTGCTTGGGCCTCCCAAAGTGCTGGGATTACAGGGGTGAGCCACCGCACCTGGCCACATCTCATTTCTTGAGTACTCGTTTATATCCTCTGTTGAACACCTAACATGCATATCTTAATCCTCACAACAGCCTAGGAAGGAGGCTACTAATTGTGTCCATTTTATTTGCTGAGTCTTTAAAAAGGTTGAGTCGATTATCACAGCCGGTAGAGAGCTAGGATTTGAACTCTGATCTGTCTGCGTTTTCTGCTTTGCCACACTGCACTCCTACCATAGTTAGGATCCATCTTCCTAGGGTTGATTCCTCCAGCTGCTGTGGCTTAAAAAATGTGAGTTAATTAGTTACAGAGTAGAGATATCAATGTTTGTACTCTAATTTTTTCAAGAGCTGAGTAGTCTCAAAGTGGTCTGAGGACGGCCAGCCAGTACCACTTTCTGTTTGTTGCTCTCTGTTGTTCCAAGCTCATCTCCCTAACTAGATGGCATGCTTTTTGATGGAGGGCCTCTGTTATCTTGATTTTTTTTTTTTTAAAGACAGAATCTCACTCTGTTGCCAGGCTGGAGTGCAGTGACGTCATCTCAGCTCACTTCAACTTCTGCCTCCCGGGTTCAAGCGATTCTTCTGCCTCAGCCTCCCAAGTAGCTGGGACTACAGGTGCGTGCCACCACGCCCAGCTAATTTTTGTATTTTTAGTAGAGACGGGGTTTCACCATGTTGGCCAGGATGGTCTCGATCTCTTGACCTCGTGATCCGCCCGCCTCAGCCTGTCAAAATGCTGGGATTAGAGGAGTGAGCCACCGCGCCCAGCCGATTTTTTTTACTTTATCCTGAAAACCATGTGTAATGGCCTCTAGCTGCTATTGTTTTAGTGCTGACCAGCCTGTTTCCATCCCATTTCTTTCTGGAAACAGGCTGCCCTTGGTCCTTCAGCCATAGCCCTCCAGCCTGGGTAATCAGAGTATGCAATAATGAGATGGTGCCAGATTGAGCAGGACCAGTCAGAATTCTTCTCTGGAGTCGACAGAAGGCTCTGGGGAGAATTCCACTGAGGCTGTAAGCTAGGAGCATGTAAATTCAGGGATGTCAGGGGGAAACATTCCCCCACCTGCAGTCAGACTGTTAACAAAGGAGGCCAAGCAGAGCCACACAAAAACAACACAGGCTTGGAGAGAGCACGAGAAAGCGAGAGCAAGAAAGGAGAGAGAGAGAGAGAGACAGTGCGAGAAGAGAGGAGAGAGAATCAAGTATTAGTTCCAGTTCCTAAGGTCTGTTCAATTCTGCAAACAATCCAGGTATCGTTCTGGACTCTCTGAGTCCATTTCCTTTCTGTTAAGCACTTGGTTCCATAATATGTCACCATGACAAACACAGTATGATTCCCCTGCTAGGGTTCAATGGGTGGAGGACAAGCTGATCAGAAAGTTTGTCATGGTGACAGCAGCCCAATTTCATGCTGGAGATGAAGGCAGCTCCCGCTACTCCATCCAGCATGTGAGGGGCCCCTCTCTCTGCCCTTTGGATGTAGATAGCCCATTCTACGCAGCCAGACCTTCGCATATGGCTTTCAACTTTACAGAAATCCAGATGGCAGTTCCTGAGACCCTTTTCCTCTCATCAACCCCACCTCAAACATCTTCCGCCTCCCAGCTCTTAACCTTCCCTATCTATCCCAAGCTCTGCCAAGCCCCCTTTTATCAGCCAGACAGGATTCTGTGTTCTGCTTGACAGAGCTCATGACCCTAACCCATGCCACTGCCCTCCTCCAACTAGGCCTTCCTCCCACCCAGGTCATCCACTTGTTTCTGGATGTTCTCACTTCGAAGTTGCTTCCTTATTGCCTTCTTTCCCAGGCTCATCTACAGGCCTAGAGCATCCTCTGAGGGGCTGGCCAGAGAGGCTTGGCTGAGTCCAGGGGGTGCTGCTTTTGTGGTGCAGGTTGCCTCTCCGCCCCGGGCGACTCCAGTTCAAAAAGCACTGTGGCATGGCTGGAGGTCCCACAGGCCCAGCCCAGCTCCATAGTAGTACGTAAGGCCTCCTGAAGATGGAGATGCCAGCCAGTCACATCTACAGAAGCCCCAGCTCACAAAGAACGGCACATCTTGATCCATTTTTATTTACAAAACAAATTCTAAATGTGTTTGTGTGTATATGCATATGTATGTTTACATACATCTACATTTACATGTATATATACATCTACATTGTATATACATTTACCTTCTATATATATTACATTTATAGACATATACATTTATATGTATATACACACATATGTTTACACATGTATCTATAATATAATGTATACTATATATAAGAAATCGAGAAGTAGGCTGGGCACGGTGGCTCACGCCTGTAATCCCAACATTTTGGGAGGCCGAGGCAGGCAGATCACCTCAGGTCAGGGGTTCGAGACCAGCCTGACCAACATGGTGAAACCCCCATCTCTACTAAAAATACAAAAAGTTAGCCAGGTGTGGTGGCAGGCGCCTGTAATCCCAGCTACTCGGCAGGCTGAGGCAGGAGAATCACTTCAACCTGGGAGGAGGAGGTTGCAGAGAGCCAAGATCGTGCCACTACATTCCAGCCTGGGCGACAGAGGGAGACTCCGTCCCCCCACCAAAAAAAAAAAAAAAAATTGAGAAGTAAATATTCTAAAATGTCAGTAGTGGTGGGATTTTTAAAATAAACTTTTAAAATAAAAACTGTATTGAGTTATACTTTGTGTACAATAATCTGTACCTATATTAGTTGAGTTTCGATAAATACTCATGTAACCACTGGGTGGTTCAATATTTTTATTTTCTTCTTTTTTTTTTTGAGGCGGAGTCTCGCTGTCACCCAGGCTGGAGTGCAGTGGCCGGATCTCAGCTCACTGCAAGCTCCGCCTCCCGGGTTTACACCATTCTCCTGCCTCAGCCTCCCGAGTAGCTGGGACTATAGGCGCTCGCCACCGTGCCCGGCTAGTTTTTTGTATTTTTTAGTAGAGACGGGGTTTCACCGGGTTAGCCAGGATGGTCTCGATCTCCTGACCTCGTGATCCACCCGTCTCGGCCTCCCAAAGTGCTGGGATTACAGGCTTGAGCCACCGTGCCCGGCCTTATTTTCTTCTTTATGCCTTTCTTTAATTTCTAATTTTTTATATTCAGTGGACAAGTGTGATGAGTAATTAGGTAAGAACATGTACAGAGGGAGACAGACAGAAATCATTTCTAAGTCTCTGGCCTTGCAGTCAGAATCTAAGGGAGGCCAGTCCCTGAGACAGGACAGATTGGCCCTGGAGTAGGCTCTCAGCTGACCAGCAGCTTCTTTCTTTTTTTTTAAGACACAACCTCACTCTCTCACCCAGGTTGGGGTGCAGTGGCATGATCTCGGCTCACTGCAACCTCTGCCTCCTAGGTTCAAGCAATTCTCCTATCTCAGCCTCCTGAGTAAATGGGATTACAGTTGTGCACCACCATGCCCAGCTAATTTTTTTTGTATTTTTAGCAGAGACTGGCAGAGCTGCTGGCCAGGCTGGTCTCCAACTCCTGACCTCAAGTGATCCACGTGCCTTGGCCTCCAAAAGTGTGGATTACACTGTGCCCGGCCCCACCAGGGCCTTCTATAAGCACTGCCTTATGTGCCTTCCCACAGCCACTCTTTGAAAAGTTGGTTAAGGCACAATGTTCACCCACTGCAGGTGAATAATCCACAGCTCAAGAGAGGTCAAGTGACTGGCCCATTAAGAGGGGAATCACAGAGCCAGTTAAGTACAGGTGAGCCCAGGACTCTCTTCATTCGCCATTCTTAACGGGTGCAAGGAGCCCAAATGAACTTCGCCCAGGTCCACAGGTGTCCCTGGCTCCTCAGAACTGCAGGGAATGAGGCCAACCCCCTGTCTGGACACAGCAGCCCGCCCTGCTTCCCACTCAGGCTGGCCACCGACTTGATTCAGGAGGGGAACGGTGGAATCTGGCTCAGAGCAGGACTGCTTCCTCTGGGGACCTATTAACGCCTTGAGCACACTCAAAAAGGGTGACCCGCCTGCCCTCCTCCCCAGCACAGCCAAAAATGACCTTGATCTTGGCCAAGCCTACCCAAGAAGAGAAGGAAACGCCCCTCCTCAGCAGCAAGGCAGGGTGTGCAATCCCTATTTTTTTTTTTTTCATAATTGAGATTTCATTGGTTGAGGATCAGTACAGACATTTCAATTTGTACACAATTCTTAACATATGTAATGACATTCTAAAAAGCCATGTATTGTAATTCTTTTTTAAAGTTATTCCAATGACTTTCCAGCTTAAAATTTGGAAGCAAATTTTCCTTAAGAGGCTATCAAGTACCAGTTTCTTCACATGTTGGTCAGCTGTTACATACGGCCCACCAGTTCACAACTGAATAGCATGTACACTACATATTCAAATCTGTAATCTTTCACAGCACAGTAACAAAGTTGTTAGGAAAGCAGGACTACCACAACAAAAGATGTTACAGAGTGCACACAATTCAGACAGGGAGCGCCATGATCGAGGAGTGGCTTTCTTTAGGAAACAATTCTACTAAAAAACATGAGAATAGAAGTAAAATAAAATGTTCAAGACATTAAATGCAGGACTGACTCCATATTGCCATTTAATATGCTTTGTATTCTAGGATATAAAAACTAACCCCCCATCTATGGAATGTTAAGCTGACACCCGAGACAGTCAAAGCCTCCCATAATTCAACATCCCACACTATTTTCTGGTTGTACCAAAAAATAAGCAACCAGCAAATGATTTCACCTCTTAAAAAAAAAGCATTTACACTTAAAAAATGGGATGAGGTGGGATTCCCTCCTTCTTAAAAATGTTTCTAGAGCTACTAAAAAACTTGCATTTACAAAATAGTTGATAAAAATATTCCTCTGGGTTGTACAAGAAGGGAGACATGGACCACTGGTAAGACATGGTATACGGTATTAATCAGACTTGGCTTCTTTCTCTCCTGCTTCATCAGAGGCTGGACGCTCCTCAGTTTTCGTTTCCCGGTTTTCTGCAGGTAAATCTTCTTTAGTTTCTTGGTTAGCCACTTAAGCCTGTTTTCCCTTTGCTCCCCTTTTCCCTTTTGTTTGCACTTTTTTGTCTGAAGATTTATCCTTCGCTGCTGCCTTTTTCGGCCTCGCTTCCACTTTTGCAGGAGGTTTAGCTGACAACCGCCCCGATCTCCTCTTGGGCTCTTCCTTGGCGGCCCCTTCGGCGGAGCTCACCTTCCTCTTGGGCATCCTGGCGGCGGGGAAGGCGCGTCCTGGGTGCCTGCGGGCCGCGGCGCGCCAAGAGCCTTCGCGAAACTGGGCTGCCTGGCTGCTGCCACTCCTCCCTCCTATTCTTATATCCACTTCTCCACCTCCAGCGAGGGATCCTACCAGAGCCCCTTGAGGCTGCAAACCTAGAGGAGGTTCCTCCAGGCCCCTCTGACTCAGTGAAGCTAGAGATTCAGTGTTGGAGACTGACATGGAGAAAAACGCACAAATAGAAGGCCCTTGCAGCTTCAGTCTACCCTGGGAGGAGGCTGTGGGCCAGGATGACCCTATATACATCCCAACCCAGCACCACCACCAACACCAGCATATACAGCATTGATTATGCTCTTACTACTTATTGATTACGCTCCTACTACAGTAGTTCAACAACACCACCACCAACAAAAACTTCCTAGCGCCAAAGGTTACCGGAGGTTGCCACCCAAACCCTCTGAGGCCCCTCATCATTAGACTCCCGCCCCTGGCGACCGCCCGAGGCCCACCCCCACCACCACACGCGACTTCATCCGAAAGTTCTTCCTCCGAGAACTCCGAGAGACACCCAAGGGACTACAGGTAAAGGTGAGCCCTTCCAGCACTCGCCCTCTGGCTCGGCGCGGAGAAGAGCGCTCAGCCTTCCTGGGGCAAATTTTACTAATACAGGACCCGAGCCCCTCGACCCGAAATACGCCCGAGACATTTATCCTAAAAAACGATAAGGCCCGGCCGCCCAGCAGAACGGCCCGGCTCGACCGCGCGCAGCTTGCAGGCAGGGGTGTGTGCAGGTCACCCGGCCGTCCCCGGCGAGCGGAGCTGCGGAGGGCGCCACGTCGGTGCGCTGGCCCCGCCCGGACGGGGCGGGACCTTCCTGTGCCCCCGGAAGCCCCCTCGGGTAGCTGGGGAGGAAACCGCGGCCACGCGCCCCGGGAGCCCGGCTCGGGCAGGGCGGTGCGCGCGCATGCCTTGGGGCAGGACGCTGGGGACCTGCGGGCCCCAGGCCCATTCCGCCGCCAGCCCCGGGTGCCCGGCCCCCGTGGGAAGGCCCCTGCGCCGATTCAGGACCCGCACCCAGCTACGCTGCGGAGCCCCAGCCCGCCGCACCCTCCCACCCTCCGCTCCCGGCTGCTTTTCTCCTAACTCTGCGAGGCGGGGTCGTTTTTGTTTTTTACAAAAATATATGTAAATGTATTTCGATGAGTGAAGGAACACGCACTCAATGCAGCATCGGTAACAATTGCGCCGGCGGGCGCGGTGGCTCCCTCCTACAGTAATCCCAGCACTTTTGGAGGACGAGGTGGGAGGATGGCTTGAGCCCGGGAGTGAGCCCGGGAGTTCGAGACCAGCCTGTGGAGACCTCCATCTCTTAAAATATTTTTTGTTTTTATTTATTTTTATTTTTTATTTTTTGCGACGGAGTTTCAGTCTTGTTGCCCAGGCTGCAGTGCAATGGCGCGATCTCGGCTCACCGCAACCTCTGCTTCCCAGGTTCAAGCGATTCTCCTGCCTCAGCCTCCTGAGTAGCTAGGATTACAGGCATGCGCCACAATGCCCATCTAATTTTGTATTTTTAGTAGAGACGGGGTTTCTCCATGTTGGTCAGGATGGTCTCGAACCACCGACCTCAAGTGATCCGCCCGCCTCTGCCTCCCAAAGTGCTGGGATTACAGGCGTGAGCCACTATGCCCGGCCTATATTTTAATTTTTTTTAATTACCCGGGCGTGGTGACCGCATCTGTGGTCCCAGCTACTAAGGTGGCTTAGGCGGGAGGATCGCCTGAGCTTGGGAGGTGGAAACTGCAGTGAGCCGAGAACGCGCCAGTGCACTCCAGCCTGGGCGACAGAGAGAGACCGTTTCTAAATAAGCAAATAAATAATAAATAGAAAAAAAAAAAATAATAGCACTTTCCAAGGAAAGGGTAATACTGGAAATGTCCAGGATAAGGAAATTGATTAAATAAATCATGGAATATTTCTGGACGGAGTAGTATGCAGTCATTAAAAAATGGTGTTTTCGGCCGGGCATGGTGGCTCACGCCTGTAATCCTAGTACTTTGGGAAGCCAAGGCGAGAGGATCACTTGAGGTCGGGGGTTCGAGACCATCCTGACCAACATGGAAAACCCCGTCTCTACTAAAAATACAAAAAATAGTTGGGTATGGTGGCTGGCACCTGTAATCCCAGCTGCTCAGGAGGCTGAGGTAGGAGAATCGCTTGAACCCAGGAGGCGGAGGTTGCAGCGAGCCAAGATCGAGCCATTGCACTCCACCCTGGGCGACAAGAGTGAGATTCCCACTCAAAAAAAAAATGGTGTTTTCTGGGACCAGCCTAGGTAACATGGTGAAACACCATCTCTAAAAAAAAAAAAAAAAAAAAAAATTAGCTAGGCGTGTGGCACCCTGGTAGTCCCAGCTACTTGGGAGGCAGATATGGGAGGATCACTTGACCCTAGGAGTTCCAGGCTTCAGTGAGCTATGATCATGTTGCTGCAGTCCTGTCTGGGTGACACAGTAAGACCCCATCTCTGAATAATAAATAAATATATACATAAGTGATGTTTTCAAAGAATATTTAGTGATGTGGGAAAATGTTCACAATAAAATGTTTACAGAAAAGTATCTGGCACAAAGTTGCAGTAAATGTTAGTAATTATTACAAAACAGGGTATTAGTGAACAATGTGATTTTAAGTTAGTAAAATATATGTATCTAACACAAAAGAAAAAAGAAACATTCCAACAGTGATTATCTCAGGAAGGTGGGATTATGAATAATTTTTACTTTTTCCTTTTTTTGGTTATTTTAAAATTTGGTTCAGTTAATATAATTTTAGGCCTAGGAGGAAAAGGTCCTGTTATATTAGGTTTTTTTTGTTTTGGGGGTTTTTTTTATGCTATTGATTCATTCTTTTCAATGTAGAGGTTGCTCTGAGAACCCAGGCGACCCTCCCCTTGGGCAGATACTTGCTTTGAGGAAGCATGGAGAGTGGAAACAGCCTGGTGGGCTGGGATGTTGGACAGCACCTCAGCCCTTCTTCTCCCTGGCAAGTTATGTAATCTTTATGAACCTCAATTTTCCCATCTGTAAAATGGGTGTAATTACCTGAGGCCTTTGCATGAGAATTATATGAAATAATGCATGTGAAGGACTCGGTACAAGCTGGGGCTCACAGGAAGTTCAGTCACGTTTGCAGCTGCAGGAGCAAATTCCTCAGACTTAGTGGACACTCAGTAACAAAGGTTGGCTGGGCGCAGTGGCTCACGCCTGGAATCCCAGCACCTTGGGAGACCAAGGCGGCAGATTATTTGAACCCAGCAGTCGGAGACCAGCCTGTACAACATAGTGGGACCCTGTCTCTACAAAAAATACAAAAATCAGCCAGGTGGGGTCACGGGTACCTGTAGTCCCAGCTACTTAGGAGGCTGAAGTGGGAGGATCACCTGATCCCGGGAGGTGGAGGCTGTGGTGAGCCCTGATTGTACCACTGCACTCCAGCCTGGGCAACAGAGAGAGACTCTATCTCTCAAAACAAAACAAAACAAAAAAACAAGACCACCACCACCACCAAACAAAGAACAAATGCTGCTTTCCTTCCTTGCCCTTGGACACTGTGGACATAACCTAAGTGTTTCTGCAGCTGAGTTGGAACTAACTCAAGAGGTCCCAGACATTGTCAAAAACTCCCTAAACCATGGTCTGCCCAGTAAAAGAGGCTTCTAAGACAGTGAGAGCCCCTGTTCTGGAGATCTCTGCAGGTGCGATTACTGATTCACTCAACAAACAGATAGTGAGCTTCTGGGGATACACTGGAGGACAACATTGTCAGTTTCTGCCCTCTTGGATTTCCACTCTAGTGAGGAAGACACAATAAGTAACCAAAATGATTAGCAATTGTGATAAGAGCCACGAAAGACACAAAGAGCTGCAACAGAAAACTGAAGTGAGGGGGTTCAAACGTGAGGCAAGGATGGGCCTCTCTTGGGAACTGGCACCAGCATGAGGGTCTGGGACACCATAGCTGAGGTTACCCCAAGCCCAGCCTTCCTGTGCCACTGCCTGGCTCTCCTGGAAGCCCCTAGACTGGGCTCCAGAGCAATGCAGTGGACCCGCTGGGCCAAGCCCCTGGGTGGTCAAAGCCTCCAGAGAAAACAGGTGACCCTTCACTCCCTTCCCCTGTCCCAAGCCCTTCCCCATTCTCTACTTCATCGAATCCTCAGCACAACCTGTGAGGCAAACAGGGCCCAATTCTTTCTCTCCCGTCTAAGCAGAGGGTAGAACTGGTGAAGAGACTCACTGAAGGTCACACAGCCAGTGGGGAAAGTGACTTGGCCCTGGCCACCAGCTCCTGCCTGTGCTGCCCCTCCCCTCTGCAGAGCCAGCCCCCTGGGGTGGTGGGTGGAGAAGGACCCAGGGCTAAGGCAGGGGAAGGCTGAGGGGCCGCATATCCAAACCCTCGAGGAGGGAGTAGGCAGCTACCACTCCCCAGGGGACCAGCCCAAGACCTGTGAGAGGTGGAGTGGGAGCAGGTAACCTGCAGTGGACAGACAGGGTTTGAAATGTGGGTGTTGCCACTGTGCACCTGTGACCATGAGTAGAGTACGTGTCCCATCTGTAAAATGAGACAATAGTACCTGGCACAGAGGGTTGTGAAGTTAATACAGAACCATTTCTGGTACATACTGAGCACTCAATGCACAGTAGTTGTAACAATGATTATAATTACCACGTAACAATTATGTATGAGACCTGGTCTGGGCCCTGGGGATGCTGGAGAAACAAAGAAGAGTCTGCCCTTGCAGAACTTTTATTTTAGTGGGGAAGACAGGCAACAAACAGAAAGCAAAATCATAAGGATGTCAGAGGCTGACAGCTCTGAAGATAGTACATAAAATAAAAAGTAGTGGGCATAAGTCTACTTGAGGTCTGGGCACAGTGGCTCAAGCCTGTAATGTAGCACTTTGGGAGGCCAAGGCGGGAGGATCGCTTGAGCCCAAGAGTTCAAGACCAGCCTGGGCAACATAGGAAGACCCCTACCTCTGTCTCTACACACACACACACACACAAAATTTTAATTAGCCAGGAGGTTGAGGCTGCAGTGAGCTCTGATTACACCACTGCAATCCAGCCTGAGTGACAGAGCGAGATTGTCTCAGGGGGAAAAAAAAGACTACTTGAGCTAGAGCAGTCAAGGAGGATTTCTCTGAGCTGAGACCTGAATGATGGGAAGCAGGAAAAGGAGGGAGATGAGAGCTTTCTAGGCAGAGCCTGGAGCACGTGCAAAGGCCCTGTGATTGTGGAGAGCTTGAAGTGGTCACAGGGAAGAAGGCCAGGGTGCTGACGTGTTGCTTGAGGAAGGTGGGGCTTTGCAGGCCAGGGTAGGAGAGTTTATTCTCACTGCCATAGCAACAACATGGGTTTTTTTAAAAAAGGGTTTTTTGTTTTGTTTTGTGACAGGGTCTCGCTCTGTCGCCCAGGCTGGAGTGCAGTGGCGTGATCTTGGCTCACTGCAAGCTCCGCCTCCCAGGTTTACGCCATTCTCCTGCCTCAGCCTCCTGAGTAGCTGGGACTACAGGCGCCCGCCACCACGCCCGGCTAATTTTTTGTATTTTTTAGTAGAGACAGGGTTTCACGGTGTTAGCCAGGATAGTCTTGATCTCCTGACCTTGTGATCTGCCCGCCTCAGCCTCCCAAAGTGCTGGGATTACAGGCGTGAGCCATCTTGTCCAGCCTAAAAAAGGGTTTGATTTTATCCATTTATGCCTAGCGTTCCATTATTGGAACACTAGGCATGTAGGAGTTTTTTATATCCTACTGCTCAAGGTCATCACCAAGGTCTGATTGCAAAAATTCAAAAAATTGCAACCTCAGGCACAAATGGGTTAATGAGATTATTCTGCGTGTTGAAAGGGCTGGAAGGGACAGGAACAGAAGCAGAGAGACCTGTTGTGGTATGAAGGGGAGAGAGACCAGCTAGAGGAGAGATGATGGGGACTTGGGCTACAGCTGCAGCAGGGAGAAGGTGAAAATGGCAGAGTTGGGGATACATTGAAAGGTGAGTGCTGTCAGAATAAGCTGGTGGTGGCCAGGCGCCGTGGCTAAAGCCTGTAATCCCAGCACTTTGGGAGGCCGAGGCTGGAGGATCACTTGAGGTCAGGAGTTCGAGACCAGTCTGGCAAACATGGAGAAAATCCCCGTCTCTACTAAAAATACAAAAATTAGCCAGGTGCAGTGGTGCACTCTTGTAATCCCAGCTACTTGGGAGGCTGAGGCACGAGAATTGCTTGAACCCGGGAGGTGGAGGTTGCAGTGAGCTGAGATAGTGCCACTGCCCTCTAGTCTGGTGATAGAGCAAGACTCAGCCTCAAAAGAAAGAAAAAAAAAAGAACAAGCTGGTGGACTGACTGTTCAAGAAAGAGGATCAAGGCAGAGTTCGACACCAGTTAAGCACCAGTTACTTTAAGATCAGAAGATTGGGAGCAGGTTGGGAGGAGACCAAAATTCTGTTTTTGACAGGTCACATCTGAGATGCCTGTTGAATGAACACCCAGGCGGAGAGGCCCAGCTGACATTTGGTTATAGGAACCTGGGCCTCGGCCGGGCGCGGTGGCTCAAGCCTGTAATCCCAGCACTTTGGGAGGCCGAGACGGGCGGATCACGAGGTCAGGAGATCGAGACCATCCTGGCTAACACGGTGAAACCCCGTCTCTATTAAGAAATACAAAAAAAACTAGCCGGGCGAGGTGGCGGGCGCCTGTAGTCCCAGCTACTCGGGAGGCTGAGGCCGGAGAATGGCGTGAACCCGGGAGGCGGAGCTTGCAGTGAGCTGAGATCCGGCCACTGCACTCCAGCCTGGGTGACAGAGTGAGACTCCGTCTCAAAAAAAAAAAAAAAAAGGAACCTGGGCCTCCAGAAGTCAGGGAGTGGAAACAGATCCCGGAGCCCTTGGCCCTCCGCCGTCTAGAGAAGAGGAAGGGGAAAGGATCCCGTGGTAGGAAGCCTAGGGAAAAAGGAGTTTCAGGGAGGCGGGAAGTCTCCTGGGTGGCAGTTCCTGAGGCTCACCTGAGAGTGGGGGGTCCCAGGCCCCTGGGATGGATGGAGGAGAGGCCGGAGGTGAAGACAGCACAGCCGCCAAATACAGAGGGGGCTTTCAATCTTTGCATTGAAAGTCAAGTGGAGCAGAGAAATAGGGCAGGGCTTCAGGGGGTGGTCACAGCCAGTTTGTGTCTGTGTGTGCGTGTGCGCGTGTGTGTGCGTGCGGGCAGCGCTTGCATGCATAAAACAGATGGGTGCCATGAGGCGTGTTTGTGTGCTCTGGGAGAAACAGGGAAACTGATGATGCCAGACGGAGCCACGTCCGAGAAGCATGGTGGGATTCGGAGCTGGATGGGGAGGCTGCCGAGAGGCTGGTGAGACAGGCAGGGAGGGGTGGGTTATAGGGGGAAGGACAAGGGAGATAACAAAGTTCTCACACTGGGCCAAGCAGGACTGAGGTGACCAATAAGGGTTGCCTATCACTGTCACCTTAGCTGATGCAGGGCCAGGCAAGGGATGGCTGTTCAGTGGGGTGTGGGGGGAATATTTTATCCACCTCTGTGTTTAGGTGCAGTGGGGCCTTGTGATGCCATCAGGACCAAAGCTTCCCTGGAGGCTCCAAATTCCTTCTCATGATCCAAGAAACACCCTGACTTTGGCTAAAGCCTTGGTTCTGCTCCCTGCAGTCTATCACCTCCCAGCACATAGCAACTAACTCCCCACACCCACTGCTGGGGGTGGAGCCACCAGAGGCCACATGCAGGAAGAGAGAAGACAAAACCCAAGTTGCCAAGGAGAAGACCGAGGCCCGAGGTCACACAGGATGCAAATCGGGGGTTCCAAATACCACAGACTTTCTTTTTTTTTTTTTTTAGATGGAGTCTCACTCTGTTGCCCAGGCCGGAGTACAGCGTCTCGATCTTGGCTCTCTGCAACCTCCACCTCCCGGGTTCAAGCAGTTCTCCCACCTCAGTCTCCCAAGTAGCTGAGTCTACAGGCATGTGCCATCATGACTGGTTAATTTTGGTTTTTGTTTTTTTTAAGATGGAGTCTCACTCTGTCACCCAGGCTGGAGTACAGTGGCACTATCTCTGCTCACTGCAACCTCTGCCTCCCGGGTTCAAGCAGTTCTCCTGCCTCAGCCTCCCAGGTAGCTGGGATTACAGGTGACTGCCACCACGCCCGATAATTTTTGTATTTTTAGTAGAGATGGGGGCTTCACCGTGTTGGCCAGGCTGGTCTCAAACCCCTCACCTCAGGTGATCCACCCACCTCGGCCTCCCAAACTACTGGGATCACAGGTGTGAGCCACCACACCCGAACTTGATGGACTTTCTTCTAACCAGGACACAGTTCAGGGCATCTGGGGCTTCAGCATGAAAAATTAGGCACTGGCCGGATTGATCCCTGGGGTTTGAATCTATCTCTGAACATTTCTGTGTCAGTTGTCCATCCCTTAGAGGCCTAGGCCTCCACCCATAGTCCCCCAAGCAACAGATGCTTTCCTCCTACTTCCATAGGGCCGCAGGTGAAACGAGGAAATTGCCACTGAGGGACTAAACCCTTTTAAAGTGTATTAGCGGCCGGGCGTGGTGGCTCACGCCTGTAATCCCAGCACTTTGGGAGGCCGAGGCCGGCAGACCACCTGAGGTCAGGAGTTCGGGACCAGCCTGACCAACATGAGAAACCCTGTCTCTACTAAAAATACAAAATTAGCTGGGTGTGGTGGTGCATGCCTGTAATCCCAGCTACTCGGGAGGCTGAGGCAGGAGAATCGCTTGAACCTGGGAGGTGGGGGTTGTGGTGAGACAAGATGGCACCATTGCACTCTAGCCTGGGTAACAAGAGCAAAACTCTGTCTGAAAAAAAAAAAAAAAAGTGTATTAGAGCCAAGGAGAAAGGGAGCTTTGGGAGTGACTCTAGAAGATAGTCCCGGGGTCCCCTGTCCCCCTTGGATGTGACTTTGTGCCCTCGCCTGCAACTAAACTTGTTGTTAGCCTCATAGCAGCCCTGTACCCACACCCACACACGCCGGAATTACATCCACTCCCCATGCTGGCAGCTCTGGCCCTACTATATGCACACTACTATATGCACACTTGGCCTCCTCACCAGCCAGCACCCAGGCAGCCTCTTGTCTCCCTCTCTCCTGCATTCCACTCGAGACCCACCATGCTGACCCCACAAGCCTGGGCCTGGTATGCAGCATCTCCTCGACATCCAAGCAGACATGGGGCTGGAGCTACCCACTGAGGCAGTCTCAGGGGTTGTGGACCTGTCACTTCACAAATACCTTGACTCAGCCCAGCCCTGACTCTTCTCCTGTCTCTCCTTATCCTTCTGCCACCAAATGACGCCTTGCTTAAACCCAGGACTGTCACAGGATCATTATTATTATTATTATATTTATGTATTTATTTTTTGAGACAGAGTTTTTCTCTGTTGTCCCAGCTGGAGTGCAGTGGTGCCATCTTGGTTCACTGCAACCTCCCACTCCCAGGTTCAAGTGATTCTCATGCCTCTGCCTCCCAAATAGCTGGGATTACAGGCACACACCACCACGCCCGGCTAATTTTTTGTAATTTTAGTAGAGACGGGGTTTTTCCACGTTGCCCAGGCTGGTCTCGAACTCTTGAGCTCAGACAATCTGCTTGCCTCGGTCTCCCAAAGTGCTGGGATTACAGGTGTGAGCCACCGCACTTGGCCTGTCACAGAATGGTATTTATTAACCAAATGGCTCCAGTAGCTCCCTCTGTCCCGTAAGTTCTTGCCAGACCTCCCACTCCCAGCTCTGATGACACTGGGACAATCAGGCATGGCTTCCAGAGCGAAAGGGCACCAATACCCACCTCTCCCAGCCCTCCCATCTCTCCTTGGAGCTAAGTCTTGAAGATTCAGTCTGAGTTCCATCTTCTACCAGGATTCCTTCAGGTAAGCTAATTTTCAAAATTCAGTGGTCAGATGAAGTTGCTTATTATACCTCTTGCTTCTTACTAATTTCTAGATTCTAAAAAAAAAAAAAAAAAAAGAAAATCTTAGGTCTTTACTTCCCCGCTGAGATGAACACGTTTCTGAATTGGTCAAACTAAGAACCAGGTTTGCTTCTTTCTGAACTGAGAGCCTGAGAGCTGAAGATGCCGTCAGTCTGCCAGTCACTCGGATAAATCAGGCAAGTGTGTGAGGAGCCAATCAAAATGTGCAGCTACTTTGCCCCAGTAAGTTTTATTTCTGGGAATCCATTTTAAGGAAAAAATACAAAATATAGAGAGAAAAAAGCCAAAACATAAAAATGTTTACAGAAGCTCTATTTGTAGCTAAAATTAAAAATAAAATAAAAACAAATATCCAACCAGAAAGTGCCACGAAGCCATTAAAAAAAAATTCCACTACTAAAGAACTCATCCATGTAACCAAACCACCTGTACCCCAAAAACTATTGAAATAAAAATAATTCTACATCAACACTGAAAAATACTAAGAAAAGTACGATACAATGTACTTTTTAAAAATGCATAGTTACAACTTTGTGAAAAAGAAAAACGTGCCCATGAGGAAAAAGCCTGTTAGTTTAGTAGGGCTGTCCTCTTTTCCTCAAACAGTTCCCCTTGTAATTTTTTTCAATACTGCCAGTGAAGTGGTACAGTCCTAAACCTCCCCGAAACCTAATGTAAGAGAAATCTTGAGTAACTTGAGTAACCCTTCTTTTCTTTTTCTTTTTTTTTTTTTTTTTTTTGAGACAGAGTCTCCCTCTGTCACCCAGGCTGGAGTGCAGTGGCACAATCTCAGTTCACTGCAATCTCCACCTCCCGGGTTCAAGCAATTCTCCTGCCTCAGCCTCCCGAGTAGCTGGGATTACAGGTGCCCACCACCATGCCCGGATATTTTTTGTGTTTTTAGTAGAGAGAGGGTTTCACCATGTTGGCCGGGCTGGTCTCGAACTCCTGACCTCAAGCGATCCACCTGCCTCGGCCTCCCAGTGTGTTGGTATTACAGGCATAAGCCACCATGCCCAGCCAAGTAACCCTTCTTTAAGAGAAGCAAGCACTGGCTAGACCTACTAGGCACCTAGAAGATGAAACTGAAACACAGATGCTTGAGGTCTTAGAGTTGAGATGTGGTATGAATCGTCCCAGTTCCTGCATTTATTCAGATGGTCTTATTTATTTATTTACTTGATACAGTTTCACTCTGTTGCCCAGGCTGGAGTGCAGTGGCGCACAGAGCTCACTGCAACCTCCACCTCCCAGGTTCAAGCGATTCTCCTACCTCAACTTCCCAAGTAGCTGGGATTACAGGCATGCACCACCACACCTGGTTAATCTTTGTATTCTTAGTAGAGATGCGGTTTCAGCACATTGGCCAGGCTGATCTCGAACTCCCAACCTCAGGTGATCCGCCCACTTCAGCCTCTCAAAGTGCTGGGATTACAGGCATGAGCCACTGCACCCAGCCAGATGGTCACTTTAGATAGGTGGAGACAGAGAACTAGTGATTAATGAGTCATGCAGACAAAGGGAACACTGGGTGAAGGGCTCTGCAGACCATGAGGCACTGTCCACTTGCAAGACAGCTCTGGGGAGGGCCAGACAGTGAGAGGAACTCAGACTCGGGGTCTGAAGGAAAACTGGCGGTATCCCCAAGTGGTTGTCACTGCCCTCAAGGTGCCCTTGCATTGTCGGCTGGAGCAGGGAAAGGGGCCTCCCTCCCCTTATGCTGACACTGGCTTCCCCGCACCATTCCACCCGCCTGTGGAACACCTGGAAAGACCCCAGCCCTTTGGGCTCACCCCATCAGTGTTTACAAACACTGGCCTACCGACTCTTGCTTTTTCTAGGACAAACGCCCCAATCTGTTCCGGGGCCCCTTGACAGTCCAGACCATCTACCACTCTGGATGCTCGCTTGCTGCCAAAACCCTGTTTAGAGTACCCAGGTTCAAAAATCCTCCTCCCGCCGCGTCTGACCAAGGCATTGGCGAAAGGCGTGCTCCTCTCCCTGCTCTGGTGTTAAAACCTCTGTTGCTCAGCCCAGAGCTGAATTTGCTTTCCCAGCAACCCTGTCTCACCATGACTTATTTTTCAGCTTCCAGTCAATCAAACTCTTTCCTGCACCCAGGGGACAGCCCCCATTTACTAACTTGATGCTCACACAGGTGACTGTTTTAGGGAGGCCCTGCATGGTCTGGGCCTAGCATGGTCTGACACTAGCACCTCCCCGCTTAGGTACTTGAGCACCCTGGAGAGATGGCTGTGAACAGTCACGACAGGGAAAGGAGACGCAAGACAAAAAGACATTATTACGGTGCTTTTTCCGTTTTTCTTTTTGCACAAAAACAGTCCATTTATTCAAGTGTTCTCCAGCACAAGTACATTAGAAAGGAGCTTTATTATATTCTTCTGGGCACAAAAAAAAAATGTGATGAAGGCGGAACTGACAGACTTTCTACATCTGTTGTACGCATTGACCTCTTTAATTATTTCATAAACAGCTATGTCACGAGCATCACTTACACAGAGATACAACAGGACACCAGGCGGGTGGGGCAGGGACCCACTCGGGCCCCCACTCACCCCTCCCTGGATGTCCTAGAACCAGACTGTGAAATGTACATTATTATTGTCAATAAATAGAGAAGCAACCCTAAAAAAAAAAAAAAAAAAAAAAAAAAAAAAAAAAAAAATACAGTGGTGAAAGGATGCTGGAACCAGGAAAAAATAATAATAAAGGAAAAAAGAGGAACTTAAGAGAAAGGAAAGAGGGCTGGGGAGGGAAGAGTCTGGGAAGTCCTGCATTTAGCTGCGTGGAATGTGGAGTAAAAGTGCTCTGCCACCGGGGTCAAAGCGAAATCGTCTGTAACAGTAAAAGTTATTACCAAATCAGCTACGGAGTTTATTCTTCAGTATGAATACATGATTTCCCACAAATAAGTAAGCACCCGCTACTTCAATGCCTCAGCTAAAACACATGAAATCGCTCATTTAGTTTTCAAGTACAAAGTTAAAATGCCTTTTTAATAATAATATATCAGAGTAAAATAATAGTCTCTTTTAAACTCCACTACAAGAAAACAAAACAAACAGTCATTGTCCAGACAGCAGACTTAATTTAACAATATATATTTTTAATAAAATGTTTTAGCACCTTGTTGAGTCACCTCCTCCCTCTGCGTATTCTAAGGAATTTCAGCATTTTTGTTGTCTGTTGAATTCTAGGGCTGTGCAACCAAATCGGTGGGTGAAGTGAAATGGGACTAGGGGACGCTTTAGACCACTGCTCATGTCCTCAGGCACAGGGTTGGAGGCCGCTAGGCTGGGGCTGGGGGAGCCGCCCTCCTCACCCCCCAGTGGAGCTGAGCCAGGGAGCGTTCCAGTTACGGGAGTTTCGGGAGCCCGGGCCCTCTGGTGGGGGAAGTGAGTAAGTCACCACCAGTAAAGGGATCTTGTGTCCTTGTCCTCCCTGCTCCTTGTTTCTCCCTCCCCCAGAACTCTGCTGCCTTGGGTCAGAGACAGGTCACCCACCAAAGGCCCACCTTAGCTGGGTCTTGGAAACACAGAGACAAGGTTCCCCAACTCACTCCTCAAAGACCCTGGCCTGCCTTTACCAAAACGTAAAGATTCCAGAGCCCATACTACAACAGCAGAGTCCATCCTCTCACCCTTCCCTCTCCTCCCGGTCCTCCTGACCCCAGCACAGGGCCTGGTGAGGAGGCGGCGGACACTTTCTTTAATCCCAGCTCCGCAGGGCATGGCCAGAAGGGCATCCTAGCTCCAGACCATCCCTCCACTACACCTTTTCCAACCCCGGGGTTGGGAGGGAGGAATTTTCAGCTGCTCCCTGGCAAACAGGCAGGACTCCCGGAGGACAACTCCAGGGTCCTCTCTAGTCTCCCGCACTGGGAGCAGGCAGCCTGGAGAATGCGCAATGACGAACTCAGATTACTCACCTCCCGGGACCAAAACAGGGGCCTGGCTAGAAACTCGGTTCCCACTGGAATCTTGGCTCTGCCATGCTCCCGACCAAAGGAAGCAAGCAGCCCTTTTCAGGGTACAGTGCCAGGCAGCACCCCCTTCCCACCTTGGCCCTAACCCACAGCTTGAGGGGGCTCCTAAAAGCAACAGCTCTGAAAGACACTTGGGGCCACTGCAACTCTGCACCAAGCAGGGTAGCAACAGGAATTCAAAACTGCCTCCCAAATCTACTCTATTTATATAAGCAAAACTATGGAATAAACGACTGCAGTTTTCCTATAAGAACATCTCCCAGATGGCTCTGCTGAAATATTCCTTCTCCTGCTGGGAAGGTGGGTGTTCCTATCTAGGCTTCCCCAGAGTCACCATGGCCTGGTGGCCAATTATCGGGAAGCAAAGGGAGCTGGGCCCTGTGAGACCCCTTTGGTGTCAGCCTTCCTTCCTGCTGGGGTGCCTGTCCCAATCCACACTCCTGCAACGTGCCAAAAATCACACGGGCATCTCTACCAGCCAATCACACCCAGGCCCGTTTCAAAAGCTAAGAGGTCCCGGATGCTCTCTTGGAAAGTTTGCTTTCCAATAGGATGTTCGATAGCAAGAAGTCTCTGGGGCCTAGAGAGAAAAGGACAGCAACAGATTCATGTCATCATCTGTGGACCGCAGACCCCTGCTAGTGCCCGCCTGCGGCCCCCCAGTCTGCCGGTGCACTGACCTGCCACTCCCGCAGGGCGGGGGTTAGTACCAGCCGCCTGCTGGAAACTAGCTGCCTGCTTAGGCAGGAGGCCAAGGACTGTGTCCTCTGCACTAGCATCTGGCTACCTCCCCCAGGCAAGAGCCACGGATCTCTTTGGCATCATGCTCCACCTGGCACCTGCAGGAGGGAAGCTGTCATCTTCAGCCCCCAGAACCCTTGTTTCTAAGGGGGAAATGGGCCTGCTCTTTGGAAAGAAAATTCCACAGGGAATATGGTAATTTTCCCTAGGCCTTCTTGGCTCTCCCCTCCACTGCCTCTAACCTCTGCCTTATCTACAGCCTGCTGAAGCTCAGTGCCCCTTGGAAGGTGACACAATACCTGTCCCCAGAGACCCCAGGGTTGAGGTGGATTAAGCGTATCTCAACTCGGCCAAGTTGGCACAATCCCGAAGCCCCACACTCTCCCAGGTTCTACTGTGAGACCAAGCCCACAGGCTGGGCTGGAAGAAAAGCTGGTGATTGTTAACTCTTGTCCCTGCAAGGGGGGGCCCGTGACCCCTGGGGCATCTGGTCCATTCTAGGGCCAGGTCAAGTGGCTAGACCTGGAGGAACAAGTGCTCTCAAGCTGTCAGCCATAAGGGCTCCTCTGTGCCCAGCACTCCCTCCTGGAGCAAGCCAGCCCACAGGAATCCCCCAGGCTTGCCATGCCCTTGGCTACCAAGTCTTCCCAAGTCCCCACACCAACCCCTTGGGTGGAGCACCAGGCCCAGTTCCGGTGGAGCTTGGGCCGCTAGAAAGGCTGTCACTAAGCAGTGGCTTGGGAGAGCCTGAGCGTTAGGAACCTCCGTCCTGACCCTGGGAGCAGGGAAGACCTTAGCATTGGCCAGCGGGGGAGGGAGCACCTTGGACTGCCTGAGGCAGCCCCTCCTCCCCCAGCCCTCCTGGAGTGGCGCTGGTGGACTCCAGGCCCGAAGGACAGAGCCCCGCGGGAGCAAGGAGGGGCTGGGTGAGCACCACAGTTAGCACAGGGCTCCACTGAGGGGGCAGAGGCTCCCTTCCTCGCTGCTCCAGCCCCACAGCGGCCCAGTCACCACCTGTCAGAGGTAACAGGAAGCAACTGGGCATGATCTTAAACACCAATCTGTCGAGGAGACAGTCGATTGGGGTCTAGGACCAAGCACCCCAAAAAGGAGTGAGACCGGCCACCAGCTGTGTGAATTTACTCCTGAGTAATGAGCAGGGGGTCCAAGCCTTGGTTTAGTTTTGTCACTAATTACTAATTTGGTTTATTCAATAGGTGAGGTTCACTGTCCCATTTTTTTTTTTTTCCCCAATGGAAGCCCCCTGGCCAAGACAGACCTGGATGTCAATTTGATTTCAGTTGGGGGAGAATAGGTAGGGGGAGTTGAGGGCTGACTTGACTGGTGCCTAGAGTTGCAGGTCAGTATCACAGGTTGCTAACAGAAGAATCTTTTGACATCACCAGGGGCAAAAGAGATAGAACACTACCTGCTAGAGGAGAGCACCTGCTGAAAGAAACCTCCTCCTTTTCCTGCCTCAGCACCTAGCAACTTCTGGGATTGACAGTCTACCTGCAATCAGGGCAACAGAGGTAAATAGCTGCACGGGCTGACTCCACAAAGTCCTGAACCCTGGGAGAAGAGTGCTGGGAGCCCCCTGGCGTGTGTGTGTGAGTGCATTCATTATGCATCAGTACAGAAATATGCTCCTGTGTATGCGTGTGAGATTGACTGACTGGTGTGGGGTTTATATCCGCAGTAGGGACCGAGGCTCAGCACACTGAGCCTGCTTCCCCCACTCCCCACCCCATAATATTTCTTATACATGACCCTATCTATGTATTTATAGAGCGCCTATCACCGTAGGCCCCATCTTTCTAGGGACGTGGACTTGAGGCCATGTGCTTGCCGACACACCTCCCAGCTCTACCAGTCCCAGGAGGTGCCATCCCCCCTCCCATTATAAAATATATATCTCTATATGCCACATATCTACACCCCATCTACCCAGGCAAGCACCTGCCCATCGGGCCCTCACCCTGGAGCCAACAATGCCTTCCCTTCCTACTGCTGGCGCCAGGCCGCCTGCCTTGTAGGAAGTTGAACAAAGTGTCGAGCACTTGGGGCTCCAGGTGCTGCTGACTCGAGGTAAGAGCACAGCTATCATCAGACCAAGTACTAGAAAAGAAATACACACCACTCCAATCACACACACAAGGAGAGAGACGGCCGGTCCTCCCTCCAGCCCTGACACACCCGACTCAAGAGGAGGGGAAGTAGAAGAGAAGAGTGACAAGCCCAGAAGGCAGACCTTAGGGACTCCCTGGCCGCCCAGCTGTCACCATGCCCAGTGGCCCACCTGGCCCGAGGGGTGGGAGCCAGGGCACCAGAGCCACCGCTAACTCAGAAGCACCCTGCTCCCGCACCTTGGTTTGAAACCTAAAGGGAAGGGTGTTGGGTTTTTGTTTTCTTAAAGAAAATCTTAAAACAAACATAATTATAACCAGAACCATAAGAATAATTATAATAAAAGGTGTCATCAGCCTCCCAGTATAAAACTGCAGCCTTTGGAGATGACCAAAAACATCACATTCCAGGGGCCGGGAGCCGCCTTGTGCACAGAGGGGTGGATGGTGGGGGCCTCATAAAAGAACACACAAAAGGCGACTTAGACAGGAAAGCACCAGTACGTTTTGTATGTTTTTTTATTTGCTCCAGGTGGGGTTTTGACTGTCACTTTCCCACACTCTGGATTAGTTCTGATCCCACCACAAGGAGCCCTCGAATCGGCTAAAGTGAGAAATTGGGCCTGAAGACTCCGTACCCTGCCATCTTGCCGAGGGAGTCTCCTTTTAGAAAAAAATCGAAAGGTTATTGCATGAGTCTGGATGAATCCCACTCTCAGCTGTCCACGGGCCCGACCACCTCATCTAGCCCCCTTTTTGGCAGGGAGAACCTGGCTCCCAAGTTCTCCTCCTTCACTCCGTTACAAACCAAGGGGAAGAGCCCACTGTGAGAACACGCCATCTGCAAGCTGTCTCCCTTTCTCCATCCTTGGTGAAACCCTTTGCGCAGAAGGCAACGTGGAAGCTGATGTTTTTACTCATCTCGCTGTTTGAAAGCACCATTATGAAGTCAGGTTGTACAGTAGTTAACAGTACCTTTTATATATATATCTCATATCTATCATATATATATAAACTGTAAACAAGAGGTAACAGCGGCTTCTAGAAACTGATTTTCTTCAAGGTTTCCTGTGTGGTAGGCACCTGAAATACTGTAGAAAAGTGTCTTGTGTGGTGTTCTCATCTCCCTGCTGCTAACTGGGTTCTGTTTTGCGTGACCAGGAATGGTGCTGGCACGACAGCTCAGTGGCTGGGAGGGAATGCTGCCGCCTGAGTGTCTCTCTCTTTCCGTCCCCTGCTTGTGCTCCTATCTGATCAGGCTAGAGACAACAAAAAAAAGATATATAGTAAAAAAAAAAAAAAAAACAAAAAAAAAAAAAAACAAAACAAAACAAAAAAAAAACAAAAAACAAAAACAAACCCCAATATATAGATTTCTATAGAATTTCCTTTTTTCCTCTCTCCCACCTTTCCTCTGCAAGGTATTGTTACTATTTTTTGTTACTGATTTTTGCTGCAATAACCTTCTTGTTTCAGTCACAGCAAGAAACAAAACCCAAACAAACAGAAAATCCCTCTGAAAAGAGTAGAAAACAAAAGGTCTGATCGAAAAAAAAAGGGGAGGGGGAGGAAGGGGAGGGAGCTTGGTTTTGTTTTTAAATAGGACTGAAGAATAACATTGAAAAATCAGGAGATGATGTCCAACCCTTTTCGCAAGGCAAAGCCCTCCGGTACTTCCGCCTCTGTGGTTTTTGTTTTAAATTCCTTTTTCTCTTCTGGGTGCTGATACTTCTCTCCATCCTCACGTTCTCGGTGTTTTATTATGTTTTGTGTTTTTTTGTTTGTTTGTTTAACTTTGTGTCGCTACCTCAGTTTGCCCCCATGTCCCTTACACACACGCAAAATACTCCTTCAGCGGAGCGAAGAGGTGGCGGATGACTGGCACGCTCCACGACCGGCCCAGCAGTCTCTGCCTCGCCAAGCGGCTCATGTTGGAGACGTCAGTATAGTGGACAGGGAAACCAAATACCCTGGGGGAGAAAAGGCAGAGAGGGCGGGATGAGCGCTGGCCGGACCAGGCTGCCTAGAAGCCATCTAACCACACAGCAGGACCTGGAGGACCAGCAGCTGCCCAAAGTGCAGGGACAGGGGCACTCGCACCCACCAACTCCCCTGACGCCTGTTTAGTTCTGCCGAGTCTTCTGTCCTTTACAAACAACCCAGCACTCGGATCGCCAACCATGTGACAGGCACTGTGCTAGTTTCTGTGGCCTTAAAGGTAGTAAGGTCATCACTGCCTAGCGTTTCACAACCCAGCAGAAATAAGAGTAATTTTGAACAATCCCTCAGAAATACCTCCAGGACACACTCTCCAGTTCTCCTCTCCTGCAGGGTTAGCTCGGCAACGTACACCTCGAGTCTGCACGTAATGAACACACAGCCCTAGCATCCTCCCCGCCGAGAGGAGGGAAGGTGAAAAGGAGCCGAACTCCTGCCTGACTTCAGAAGCTGAAGGATTTCCTGTTTGCTCTGGTTGTTTGTGTAAATGGTCTCTTTGTCTGGCTAAATCCTAGTTACACTTAGAGAACAAGAAGGTCATCCAGCCCCGAGAGTCCCGTTTGCACCAAATCAGGGTGTTGAGGCTGTAAGGTCTGCCTGGCCCTATGCTGGCTTGGTTTACAAAAGACCTACAAAATGGGCACCACAAGTTAAGGAAGGTCCTGTCGCTGCAGCGGTTCCTTGGGGATCAGCAGGGTCTCTGGGAGACAAGGCAGAAGGGGATTCCTAGACTCCTCTTTTTTTTTTTCCTTTGAGATGGAGTCTCTCTGTTGCCCAGACTGGAGCACAGTGGCGCAATCTCAGCTCACTGCAACCTCCACCTCCAAGATTCAAGCAATTCTCCTGACAGCCTCCTGAGTAACTGGGACTACAGGCACCCGCGACCATGCCTGGCTAATTTTTGTATTTTTAGTAGAGATGCGGTTTCACCGTGTTAGCCAGGCTGGTCTCCAACTCCTGAGCACAGGTGATCCGCCTGCCTCGGCCTCCCAAAGTGCTGGGATTATAGGCATGAGCCACCGCTCCTGGCCCCTAGACTCCCCTTACTTGGGACCAGCCTTAAAATACACAGGAGCCTGATCTACCAGGAGTCCACCCCAGGAGTCTGACATGTTGAGAAATGCTTGATAAAACGCACTGTTCCCAGGACGTTTGTGGAAAACAAGCCAGGTGGGAAAGGCAGAGGACCCCCCCAGCAAGCACAGCGAGCAGAAAAGCCCACACTGCAGCCGGATGCCAGCACAACCCGGGTACCTTTCCATTTCAGTGCACCATAAGATGTCCTCTTTCTCATTCATGAAGACGGGGAAATGCTGGTCTTTGCCCTGCTTTATGGAGTTTGACCTCGTAGTAATGGTCCTCACTTTGCTGAACTAGATGACGAAGAGGAGAAAAGAGGAATAAGCACGAAATCATTCACCAGCCAACATTGGTCATGAGTCTACCAAGTATGTCAGGTATTCGCCAAACCCTGACAGGGCCTGGTCCACCCAGGGGGCTGGGTATGGCTCTGAGTGAGCAGAGTTCGCCAGGCAGGAGCCTCCGCAGACCCCACAGCCCCACTTTTCTTCCTTCTTGGAGGTCACCTAGCTAATCTTAGTCAGATCCATCTAGCCACAGAGTTTTTTTTTTTTTGAGATGGAGTGTCGCTCTGTCACCAGGCTGGAGTGCAGTGGTGTGATCTCAGCTCACTGTAACCTCCACCTCCTGGGTTCAAGTGATTCTCATGCCTCAGACTCCCGAGTAGCTGGGACTACAGGCACCCGCCACCACACCCAGCTAATTTTTGTATTTTTAGTCAGACAGGGTTTCACCGTGTTGGCCAGGCTGGTCTCAAACTCCTGACCTCAGGTGATCTGCCTGCCTCGGCCTCCCGAAGTGCTGGGATTACAGGCGTGAGCCATCGCACCCAGCCTAGCCACAGACTTTAGAAGTAGAAGCTGTAGCCACTATACTTTCCAAGTCTTCCAAAGAATTAGTTCTTTCAGAGGTGGAGTAACTTGTAGGCTAAAGGATGCCAAGTTACTGAGGGGCTCAAAGATGCTCTCGGAGCTGCCAGTGGTTCTGAGTGCTGGAACCTGCCGACACAGAACCCAATGCCCCAGGTACTCACTCCAGGAGATTCCAGCTCCAGAGAGAAATGGAGCTTCCACATCACAGGAGGCTGCTCTGCTTTGAAGGTTTTTGTAATAGGTTTTGGCCAAAAAATTTAAAAATGAAAAAAAAAAAGCATAGCACGTCCAGGCCTTGGTAAAGACTCCTCAGTGTTTACCAGAGGGTGGTGGGCGACACTCACCAGGGAGGAAGGGCTGAAGGCCAGCAGCCCTGGGCCCTCCTCTGGCTGCCCTGCTGCATGACCCTGCACCGTCTCCTAAACTAGCTGGAGGAGCAGGCAGGACAAGGCCCTGGCCACAACTCCACCTCATCCTGCCCTTCCTTCTCCCTGCCCCCCCAGCACAGGTTCTGGACGCTGGAGCTGACCTTGGCTATCCTGCCATGCTCCAGACACTCCTGCAGCTCCAGCTTATCATTCACAGTGGATGCCAACGGCCTAGGAGGCAGAAGAGAGACTGTAACGACAGAAACCTGGAGAACAGCAGGAAGGGCCCCAGCTGCACGACTCCCCTCCCTCCCCCAGCAGCCACTTATTCACAGGGTAAGAACCCCCTTCCCCAAATCACACACACACGCCAAAACCCTCTTCAAACTCCCCGCAAACACACGAACACACGCTGCAGCTCTACACAGACACAAATCCACCAAGTGTTAATCCTTAAAGGTAAATTCAAAAGTGGTCTCAAATTATGAATAGGCAGATAACACCTAGCAGAAAAGGAAAAAAAGCACAGCTATCTTTACATCAGTTAGTCTAAAATACACTGAGCTTTAAGCATCCCACTGCAAAGCAAGCTTTGGGGGTGACAATGTTTTGTATCTTGATTTGTGGTGATTGTTACATGGGTGTGACCACTAGATGAAATTAATCAAACCGCAAGCTTTAAATGTACAGTTTTAAAAGACTAAATTCTGGGCCAGGCACAGTGGCTCATGTCTGTAATCCCAGCCCTTTGGAAGACCGAGGCAGGCGGGTCACCTGAGGTCAGGAGTTTGAGTTCATCCTGGTCAACATGGTGAAACCCGTCTCTACTAATAATATAAAAATTACCCAGGTGTGGTGGCAGGTGTCTGTAATCCCAGCTACTCAGGAGGCTGAAGGCAGGAGAATCACTTGAACCTGGGAGGCGGAGGCTGCAGTGAGCCAGGATCGCGCCACTGCACTCCAGCCTGAGCAACAGAGCAAGACTCCGTCTCAAAAAAAAAAAAGACTTAAATTCTGCAGTTCCCTGAAGACCAAAAATTCTGTGACGTTAAACATGTCACTTCTTAGGGTGCAGGCCAGATAACTGACTGGCTGTCCCCTTCAACACTGACCTTTCCTGACATGTAAGGATATTTAAGGAAGGCTTCCCTGACTGGCTCCAGGATCCCAGTGTGGGAACCGCGGGGCCTGCAGTGAAATCAGGTGCTCGACAGATGCCCCCGACTCTCGACCCTGCATGCAGGACCTCTGCTTCTCCTAGAAGCTCAGAGTTTAGTATTTTAGAGTTGAAAGAAGCAGGTGAGAAATCCCCACAGGACCAAGGTCTGTCAGGAGACACTGAATGGTTCCATGAAAATACCTTATGGACCTCATTAGCCCATCCATTTCCCAATACACACATATATCTTGGGACCTCTCGGTGGACAGTTTCAGGCCAGCTGCCCCCATGCCCCATCTCCTTCCCCTCAACAAGCCCTCGCCAGCAACTCTACCAAACATGTATGAGATGGGGAAGGTCCTCCAACTTCATGGGAATAGCAAGGAGGGAGACTGTTTGAGGCCAGGTGAAATGATGCCTTCTAGTTATACCCAGCAGCACACCATGGAGGTTTAACACCCATGACTCAGAACACTCTGGAAGATGCTTCCCTCCACAATGGTCAGGAACTGAGCAGCTCTCAGTGTGCTTTTGAATTGCCAACTCTGGACAATTTCTTTCGCCTAAAAAGCCTTTTTATAATGCCAGTTTTATACCTGATGAAATGAATTTTCTTCATTCCTAGATATTAAAATCTTTATCTGTGTAAACTAACTGAAGAAAATCTCTCCAAAAAAGGACCTGAAGCCAACAAACTGTGTGATTAGTAAAATTAAGTTAAGCAGAACCCTGAACTTGCATGCAGCCATAGCAAGATTCCCTCTCCTGAAACAGGCTGCGGCCACGACTCCCCTTCCCAGCCCCAAAGCCATGCCCATGGCTTTGCCTCAGGAGAATCTAAGAACCAGAGGGTTCGGGACACATCACAATGTCAGAAAACCAACTACCTAACTCAGCAGCACATGACTCTTCTTTGGTATAAAGAGAGTACGACTCTAAAGGTCCTGCTTTAAGACCACTAGTTGTTGGTTTCAGATGAGTATTTTCTATACCCTGACTCCTCTTCCTCCTCAAGGAAAAGGAAATAAGGAACATGGCAGAGCAACTAGTCATTCAGCAGAGGCTGGCCAGAGAGGGCCCGGCTCAGGGGCCCCCCAACCATGGGCCATCCCACCTGCAGTCCCAGCCCACAGTCCCCCAGGCCCGGGAGCTTTCACCAACCTGTTCATACCGGGAAGGTTACCCCAGAAGTAGCGGGCCCTGTGTGCAGCTGACACTTCTTTGGCATCAATCATCACAGGGTTGGACTACAAAACAGGAGACGGTTTGAAGATGAGCCAAGGAGGAGCATGAAACAGCGCCGGCATGCTGCTGGGGTCGAGCCTTAAAGCCTCAAAGCCTCTTACTTCTCTCTCAGGAGCCACACACTGGGCTAGCCTGCAGCCTCCAGGAGAAGCTGGAATTACACCTAGCCACATTCCACAAGCTGTCACTGGAACGTTCTAGATCAGCATTGTCCAAATGAACTTCTGCGATGGTGGGATGTCCTCTACACTGTTCAATTCAGTGGCCACTAGCCCACTAGTACAGGTGGCTATTTTGTACCTAAAATGAGGCCAATGTGATTGAGGAGCTGAATGGTTAATGTTCATGTAAATAGCCGCATGTGGCTGGTGGCTACCATATTGCACAGTGCGGCTCTAGACTGTCCAGAGGCTGGGAGAGCCCAGGCTCCAGCGAGTATGCGTGTGTTTACCACGAGCCCTGATTATAACTCAAATAGACACCTGCTCACACTTATAGTCAGAACACCAGCTCACAGTGTGACCCACCCAAGACTCAGGAGCACGGGTGGGCTCGAGCTCCCAGAAGGGCCACTCCAAGTACGCCTCCGGCAGCAGAAGCCCTCTGCACGTGGCTCAGACTCGGCTCAGGGTTAAACGAGGACTCACATGATAAGGAATGAAAACTGAGCTGAGTCCTGTTTTCTTCTCGAGTACCAGGGAATGAAGATAGGCCCTTCTTGCTCAGGGAAAACTGATTTTGTCCTCTCAAAAGTCCCGGTGTGTAACGAACACCATACAGAATGCACAACCCCAGGAGTCTGGCGCTCCACCCAATTTAGTGACAGGTCCTTCAACCCCGGAGGTTCACACCCACAATGCCACCTCTTAGAGTGAGACCACTGGCTCTTTCTGAGGTAGGCCTCTAACCCTGCTTCCTCCCTTTCTATCCGGGAAGCTTGGGGCTTCCCAAACAGGCCCCTTGCAAAGCAGAAGTCACCAGTCCCCAGCTCCACAATGCAGATGAGACAGGATGAAGCAGCAGTCCAAGGTAGAAGCCATTAGTGAGCTGGCCAAACCAAGGTTGCTGGCTATACCTCGAGAAATCGTGAGATGTCCCTCTTGTCACTAACGCCCATGGCCACCACATTCTCAAAGAGCCAGAAGAAGGGGCGATCATCTCCCTCCTTGGGCCGCGCATCATGCAGGAGGCGGTAGAACTCAAAGAAGAGCCGGCCAGTGCCCTCTGAGAGGTCGGAAGAGAAAGCCATCAGCTGGGGCTGTCTGCATAGGACAGTGGTGTGGCTCGGGCACGGGGAGGGCACGGGAAGACAGGGTCATCGGGAATAGCTGTCCCAGGGCAGAAATATCCAAGGAGGAAGCCTACGTGCAGAAGCACCAGCTGAGAAGGTGGAGGGGACAGGATGGTACCTACCGTAAAGGCCCTTGCGAGCAGGGTTGACGATGGAGAGGTCATTGCAGGGACTGCCCCCAATCACCAGATCGAATGGGCCCCACTCCTGGATCTGGGAGGATAAAGGCAAAGTGATGGGCCTGCTGTCCAGGGACAGAGGCAGACAGGAAGAAAGAGAAATTATCTGTGAACTTGGCAAAGAAGTCCTTTGACACGAAAGAGGAGACCCAGCTGCTCTGCAGGCTCACGACCCTAACTGCAACCATGGACAAGTCCTAAACAAGAAGGGGACCAAGTTGGATCATTTCTCAGGCCAGTGGGGAAATTAGTATCACCCAGGCAGGCAACACAGCCGCCCAATGGGAAGGCGACCCACGTGAACGGCTGAGTCTGAAGGTACCTGGCACTCTGAGTGTCTAAGGCAGGGTGTCTGGGCCATGTGAGTGTCCTCCAATTGCCCTTCAGGACTCCAGAGGGCCTGTAGTCATGGTTAAGGGAAGACCCTGCCCGAGCCTCCCAGATATGGAAGCTGGTAAAGCTATTTGCCAAAAGTACTGGGAGGACAGGAACCTCTCTCTAATCCAAAAAGCTCTCCTAGAAATGGCCCAGAAACCAGTCCAGGGAGTAGCCAGAGCTCAAGTAGGCACTATGTTGCCCAAGCTAGTCTTAAACCCCTGGCTTCAAGGGATTCTCCTACCTTGGCCTCCCAAAGTGCTGGCATTATAGGCATGAGCCACCATGCCTAGCCCAAATTCCCATTTCAATTTGCCCTTTACCCTCTCAAGACAGAGGACAAATGGAAGATAAGGAGAAAAAGAGGCTGGGGCAAAGGGTGAAGAGAAAGAGGGCAAATGAACAAAATGAAAGGAGGCAAGGGCTGCCTCCAGGTGCTGAGTGTGCAGGGTGGGGAAGACGGGCTGCGCCCCACAGCATGGACATACATGCTTCTGTGTGACGCTGCGGACGTCCCCGACGTACATGATCTTCCCCTGGTGCCGCACCATGCCCACCGTGATGGAGTCCTCACACACCTCCGAGGCAATGTAGCGGTCCACCTGAATGCCCAAGTCCTTCAGCACCAGGAGCCCTGCACCAGCCAGCAGACAGCACCGTTACTTGGAGCCATCTCCCTGGCACCCTGGTCTTGGCAGGTGAGCCTGCTGGCCAACAGGACCCATGGGGTCAGCTGTAGACCCAAGTCCTGTCTTTTCCCTGAAGATGCCTTAAATCCTTTCTGGATCCAACTGGAGTATCCACAGTAAGGACATCGAGGCTCTGTCTCATGCCTCGTTTGGCCTGTCTGGAAGGCTGTCAAAGCTGCAGAAAACTGACCCGAGTGTACACGATTCCAGGATCCAGGAAGAATCGCAGCTGACTTTTTGGGGGCCTTTTCTTTGTTGTTGTCCGTCTACAGCTTGGTCCTTCCATACCCTCTTATCACCTCCTGCTGCAATTCTACCCCACCCTTTGAGACTCAACCTGAATGCTCCCTGCTCCACAAAGGTTTCATCAATGCCCTGCCCCACCCATAGTCCCCTGGAATCCCCGCCCCCTCTGCTGTG
Source organism: Macaca mulatta (assembly GCF_049350105.2). NCBI lineage: Eukaryota > Metazoa > Chordata > Mammalia > Primates > Cercopithecidae > Macaca > Macaca mulatta. The sequence goes on along the minus strand of NC_133418.1, from coordinate 99,766,654 downwards.
AGTCCCCAACTCTGTGCATCCCTTGCCTCCCCATCAGAGTAGTTTCCATTCCTCACTCTCGTGGATTGCAATCCCTCTCGTGGATTGCAAAGGCTCTTCCAGACAGAAGAGGCCTCCTTCACTGTGCTTCCCGAGCTAACCACACTGATTTTCTTACTACAATCCCTCCCCCTCCAGAAATGCTAGTCGAACTGAGGCAAGGAAACAATCAGAGCAGATACCGAGAGGGTCTCAGGAGAAACAGGGTACGGCACTGTTTCTGCTGCTCCCAATACGTCCCCCAGCCAAGGAGCTTTTACAGCCTCCTGGGGTGTGACATGATTTAAGAAGGCCTCAAGGTTCCAGCCTGGGATACAAAAAGCCGTAAATGAACTTTTCTAGGTTTACAGAAGAGCAGCATGGAGCTGAGAACAGAAGACAAATATCTGGCCAGGGAAGCCACCCCCTCCGCCTCACCCTCTAACCAGGGTCCCTGGGTTGAGACCACCTATCTCTCTGGCCAGACACAAATTCTAAGAAGAGCTATTCCTTTCTTAAAAGCCAGGAAGCCTTGGCTAGGGGGCAGGGCAGGGGGTGGATGTGTCTTCACAACCTCCTAGGACGCTTTCTGCAGTATCCAGAGTCACATGAAGCAAACAATGCCTACAGGGTGACCCAGCATCTCCTAAAGGTTTTCCTAAGGAGGGAGTGGTTCAAATATAGAAAGATATTCTATCACGATGCTTGTCACAGCACTACTTATAATAATAAAAAAATAGTAAATGATCTAATAAGGGTTCGTTAAGTAAATTACGGCAGTTTGACTCAATGGAACCCTACGTAGCACTTACAAATAAAGAATGTAGCTTTGGCTGGGTGCGGTGGCTCATGCCTGTAATCCCAGCACTTTGGGAGGCTGAGGTGGGCGGATCACAAGGTCAAGAGATCGAGTCCAGCCTGGCCAACATGGTGAAACCCCGTCTCTGCTAAAAATACAAAAATTATCTGGGCGTGATGGTGGGTGCCTGTAGTCCCAGCTACTCGAGAGGCTGAGGCAGGAGAATCGCTTGAACCGGGGAGGCAGAGGTTGCAGCGGGCCGAGATGGCACCACTGCAGTCCAGCCTGGGCAACAGAGTGAGACTCCGTCTCAAAAAAAAAAAAAAAAAAAAAAATGTAGCTTTATATCGCTTGACATGAAAAAGCAGTCATAATATAATAAATGCAAGGCAAGTTACAAAACCGTGTGCATTCACTACCCACTTAATTTATCTATGTATGGAGGTATGGTCATATAAACACACACACACAGAAAAAAATCTAAAAAGGACATATGCCAAAATATTAATAAAAGGATAATGGGTGATTTAAATAAGCCTTCTTTAGACTATCTTGTGTATAATCAAAACACAACAGAACTGTGTTACGTTTCTGTCTTGCTGAGTCTGTCCTCTGAGGCTCTGTGAAATCTCTGTGAATCGGACTAACGATCACTTGATCCTGTGTGGCTGAATCTTCTCCACTAAGGAAGTGCCCAGCAGACAGGCTGCTTTACCACTTATTTTACGTTTTTATTTTTGGTCAAATCTAAGTCCATGCACTGCATACATTTTCACTTCACACACAAGTTTCCCCTTTGGGGTAATATTTTAACAGCTATGAAGCTAACGATCATTTCGTTTTGCCAGAGTTGCCCACACACCTGGCTCCCCTGTCCTGGGACAAGGTGGCCAGAACCTCTTGGGCCTGCACCCCTCACCTGTAGCAATTCCATCAAAGAGAGACAGCACCCGGATGGGCTTCCTCTTCTCAGCTGGGACAGGTGGGTAAACCTTTGGAGGGTCCTAAGCAGTGAGCACAACAGGTCAGATGCACGCCCAGTGGTGTCCCAAGCTCCCACTCAGCGCTGGCCCTCCAGCCAGGCTCCTAGACCCACACACCCCGTGTGCAGCTCAGGTCCCACAACCACAGCTCAGCCAAGGGAGCTCGAGACCACGCCCCAGGCCCAGCACTCACAAATTCCTGGTCGTGGTTATTAGCGAAGAACATCTGGAGCCGGGAGGGCCAGTCCTCTCGCCGCCGCAGCAGCCCATAGGTACCCTTGTGCCCGCACATGTAGCAGTTCCAGGGGTCTTCCTTAATGGCCGCCTGGGCAGCCCCCGGCCCCACCAAGAGGTCTACACACTCCACGCAAAAGCACCTGGAAGGAAACTCAGTGAGCAGAGGAGACTCTCAGCCCTGGTCCAGGGAGGTCAAGGTGTGCTACCTGGAATGGAAAGACCAGGTCTGGAGCATTGCTGGGGGGGAGGGGGGTCTGTGGGAAGGGGAGGGGAGGGGAGGGGAGCCAGGTGGGGGGCGGGAGCCCGGGGCCCAGCCGAGGAGACTGGTCTCACCTGCAGCAGTTGTTGTTTCCGCACATGAGCACCTCGCGGCCCCCGCAGCAGATGGTGCAGTAGGACTGGTAGCCGTCGTCGTCGTACTGATACGCACACTCCAGAAAGCAGTTCTAGACAGCAGCGGGAAGGGTCAGAAACCACCAGGACGGGTCCCAGGACGGCCAGGACGAAGGGAGGCTCTGCACCCGGCCTCACAGAGCCTGACTCAGCCCTGGAGACATGATCCTGCCACCGCCCTAGCCAGGGTCAGGCCCCAGCTGCAGATCTGGGCAGGGGAAACCTCGTCTGCCTGGGCACCGCCGTGGACAGAACCAAAGAGCAGCCTGAGGGCAAGGCCAGGAAGGGGGCTGCACCTCCACCTGGGCCTCCGTGCAGCCCTGGGCTTTTCTCCTGGGCTCCTGAGGGCACGGCAACCCTGCTACACTCTGCCTGAGCTTGTCCCCACTGCTCTGCTCCCATCCCCACATCTGGGGACTAAAATGGGGCTTGAGAGAGATAAAGAATCTTTCAGAGGAGAAAAATGAGAGCAAGTGAAAAGCTTGAAGCCCAAGGGCCCATGTCATCAGGACTCTGCTTCCGGAGGAAGCTCTGAAGTCTACGTCACACGCATACCAGGTGTCACCCCGTACACGCCCAGAAGCGGTGGACACAGTCAGCCAGGGGGCCGAAGGGCTGGCCTCAATGGTACCTCTCCTGGGCGGGTGTGCTCCTACCTTGCAGTTTTGGCACATTCCTCCAACGAAGAGGGGGTGTTCCAGGGTGACATTGAGGCTCCCACAGGAGATGCAGATGTCTGTAAGCAGAGTGAAGGGATGGGATGAGTACAACCAAAGGACCTCTCCCTGCCTGGGCTGGAGCCCAGCACCAGACCAGCCACAAAAAAGGGGTGTGCTGGAGTGGCAGCTGGAAGAGTCCAGGGTGCCCCACAGAAAAGGGAGGCACTGTGGCCCTAGTCTCAGAATGCCATCATCTCAGAGCACCAATGCCACCATCCACAAACAGGGACAGAGTGACAGGAGGACTGAAACTTGCTCATGAGAAGCACCCTGGCTCCAGGTTACTCAGGAGGGATTCCTGGGGTAATCCTCAAGTACTAACCCCTGCCCCAGTCCTCCCAGGCTGAGGGTCCTGAGCCAGATCCAGCAGCACCAGGCTGAGGGAGACAGCCCCGGCATGAGAGAGGTGAGCAAAGGTGAAAAGCTGAAATGAAAGGGGACCTGTAGGCGAGTTCAATCATACCCAAGAGGGGGTGCCCTTCTGTGGCCACTGGGGAGTCCCACACCCTGAAGGCCAGCCCATGCCATTGACAGGAGAGCAGAATCATGGCACCAGAAGACAGACAGACGGTGCATGAAGCACGGTGGAGGTAGTGTGACATGCAGGACGTGGCCCCTGGTCCCATGTCATTCAAACCTTCCTAAGTGCCTATGCTACTCTGCCCCATGCCACACTAGGAGTGCCAGAGTTCCCAGGCAACAAACTTACCCTCAATGTTCCGGCACTTCTGCCGCACCTCATACACTAGCCGCTCTGCAAGGGGAGGAGAGCCGGCGTCAGAGGAGGCCGCGCCTGCTCCTCGGATGCAGGCCTCCTGGTGCCACCCTCTCCAGAAGCAGGCCAACTACCTCTTGTGCGCTCATCAATAATCTCCTTGACCTTGGGCTTCTCCGTTGTGCTCTTCCGGGGCTTTTTGGCTGGTGGAGGTGGTGCATAGGCAGCTGCCTCAGGTTCCACCCACATGTCTGTGTACACTTCTTTGTAGGGATTCTTCTCTTCTGGAGCAGGAAAGCAGGTGCCAAGGTCAGTTACAGGCTGACAGGAAACCCCAGCCCCCTCCCCCACTCTCCTTATAGTGGGGTGCAGCCTGGTCTCCAACTCGTTCCCACCTCCCAACTCTATGGTTCTAGCCAGTTAACAGAGAGCAGGTCATTCAAGTCCTTACCCCAGGGCAAGAGAGACCCCAGTCATTCCCACTGGGCCCCTCTGTGGAGGCCTCGGCAGCCCTCCCTCAGCATGGCTTTCCCAGCCCTGGTGTGGCTCTGCCTGGCGGACAGGGGTCCCAGAAGGCTGGGTACCCTTATTTACCTTCTGGTGGCTCCAGGCCCTTGGGGCCAGAGGGCTGGAAGCCCCCCAGCGCCCATTCAATCATGGGTTTGTTCTGCACCTCCACGGCCTTGGCAGTGTCACTCTCATCGCTGTCATGGCACACCGGGAACAGCTTCCCTGCACGGCTGCTGGCCACCTGGAGGGTGACATGCCAGGGATGGGGTTGTCAGGACAGGCTGGAAGGCGGATGGGTCAGGCTCAAGGCCTGACTCTGAGTAGTGAGGGTGGCACAGGCAAGACGGGAGGAACCGTCCAGGAGGTGGATGTGCATACAAAGGCGTGAGCGAGGTGGGGAGAAAGGAGTCGCTGCCTCCTGGGCCTCCATTCTGCTCAGGCCTGACCTGCACTCTAACTTCCAGGCCTCCTAGTGCTCTGGGCTCCTCCTCCGAGCTCCCAGCAGGGACACTCACCTGCAGGACCTCGTAGATGGCTTTGCGGTACATGGGCTGCTTGTTGTACGTGGCCTGGTGAAACGCACTGCAAAACGAGCTCAGCGGCATCAGCTTCTCAACACACACCTGGGGGGACAAGCCAGGCCTTGTTTGCTGCGGCTTATACTTGCAAGCACCCACCCCGTGCCTCGTAACTGGCAGGGGCTGGGAGCCTTGAGAGTCAGTCTCAGCCCTGGAGGGGACCAGATGCAGTGATAAATAATTACCCGATGCAAAGAGGAGTCCAGACCAAGAGTAGGGAAGTACCTGAGTGCAGGTGGAAAGGAATTCTAGTGAATTCCTAAAACTGGGCCAGCATCCTAGCTCTCTGAGCCACAGGGGCAACCTAATTATCCCTATGGCTTCTTCCACCCACCACAGGCAGAGTAGGGGTGAGCAGAACCCACTTCTATCACCCCAATTCCAGACTGCCCCCAGCCAAAACCACAGGCCCTGGGATCAAGAACCTTCCCCCGCCCCAGGCTACTGCCAAACCCCACAACTCACCACTGAGAATTTGCCGTCTCCGAACCACATGACCCAGCGGGTGCCTTCAGCTGCTCGGCTCCGGCCCGTCATCCACCAAGACACAATGCGGCCTGGCCACCAGGAGAAGCCCCGCAGTTTCCCCCACACCAGCTCCCCAATGCCAAAGCCCCGGCCGTCCTGGAGCCCCAAGGAGCAGAAATCATTACACAGTGGTCACGAGGCCCTGCCACCCTGATCCCCCCATGGCAACCCCAGCCCTGGGCATCTGGGGGGCAGGACAGCCAGGAGGGAGCTCCATCTGAATGAGGCAAGACAGAGCAAAATCGGGGAGACGAAGAGGCCCAGGGTCAGGTGGAGAGAGCGAGCGGCCCGTGGGAGATGGAGAGAGGAGAGCAGGACGGGAGGAGCTGGCGGTGGAAGGCCCCCGGAAAGAGCTGGCCACGGCTGGTGAAGAAGCCGCTCACCTCGTACTCTGGCTCATCATCGCCTGCTTTGGTGGCGTTCTTGTCCCCAGCATCGGCCCCCACAGGCTCAGGTGTGGTAGCCACAGTGGGGGATGCGGGGTCAGTGGGCTGCTGCACAGCAGGAGGGCTGGCCTCCTCCACCTTCTGAGACTCCCCGGGCCCCTGGTTTTCTTCCACAGCATTCATTCCTGCAATGACCTTGGCTTTCTTCTCAGCCTGGGGAAACAAAAAACAAAAAGTCACCTTGACCTCTCCAGGAATTAGCAAGGCCACCTGACACTCAAGGGGACCATGTTTGACAAAACCTGGGACAGTGACAGACGGTCAAGGGCTGGAGAGAACCAACCAGCTGCCTTGCCGTGAAAAATGGAAAGATTTGAAGTAGAGAGGTGAACTCAAATCACGCAATTCCAGCCTTCTTTTCTGCCTTTTAGGAAACCTTCCTCCCAGATCTAATCTTCCTCAATCTCATCAGCATATCAGTTGCCTACCCTATGATATGGATATGTTAATTCTTTTTTTTTTTTTTTTTTTTTTGAGACAGAGTCTCACTCTTTCACCCAGGCTGGAGTGCAGTGGTGCAATCTCGGCTCACTGCAACCTCTGCCTCCTGGGTTCAAGCGATTCTCCTGTGTCAGCCTCCCAAGTAGCTGGGATTACAGGCATGCACCACCACACCCAGCTAATTTTTGTATTTTTAGTAGAGACAGGGTTTCACCATATCGGCCAGGCTGGTCTCTAACTCCTGACCTCAGGTGATATGCCCGCCTCCGCCTCCCAAAGTGCTGGGATTATAGGCATGAGCCACCATGTCCAGCCTATGGAAATGTTAATTCTATCCAAATATTAGTCAGGCACTATTGTTTAGACACAGATATTGGTTCCACCCTCTCCTATCTTAATCAAGACTAAGATCTTCAGCCAGGCATGTGCCTGTAATCCCAGTTACTGAGCAGGGAGGATCACTTGAGCCCAGGAGTTCAAGACCAGCCTGGGCAATATAGCAAGACCCTGTCACCAAAAATTAAAGAAGCAGGGTGGACCCTCTCTTCTTCTCCACAATTTCTCTGGGCAATCAATCCCTCCTATTCCTGGTTTCCAGGCCACAATTCTAGTTTTGTGCTGTCTGCTGATGATGAAATCACTGCTCTGGGTTTAAAAAGCCCATCTCCCCCAGCACATGCTCAAACAACATAGGAAGCTCCCCAAGAGCCGCCTGTTCCCATGCTCAGATGCCATGTTGGAGTTCTTATGGATCACACCCAATGTATATTGTTACCAGATTCGACCCCTTCTATGTGCACCCTTCAGATCCATAAATACTGTATTCATTCAGTTATTTACTGAGCAGGCACTATAAACCAGGCGTGCTCTCTGCCATCCCACCAACAAATTAATAAGCCAAACCCTAGTTATTCTCCCATTGCACAGCCTCCATCCTTTCACCGTATCACACTCGTCTTTCAGGCTACGATCCACGCGCCCATTCCTTCTCACAACCCGCTCCAGGATCCCTACAAAGGAGAATGAAATCCTTGATACTTAGCTCTGAGAACCATTAGCCTTTTACTGAATCTAGGAAACACGGCTCTCAGACTTCAAGGCTCTGCACCCGTTTCCACCATACCAGATTCAGAGGGGAGAAAACCCCATTTTCTACATGCCTTTCAAAAGAGCTCCCCCAGGGGCCTAGAGCTGCAAATGCAAACCCATCCTCAAGGGTAAAGAGGATAAGCAAGCAACCTGGAGTAGGAAGAGCTCTCATCTGAAGTTGGAGCCTCTACATTCCATTCGGAGCCTCACAACCAGCAGCAGTCCTTTCTGGTAGGAGTTGCTCCAACATAAAAAGGCACTTGAGGGAAGGATTTCTGGTAAGCTTTTCTGACCTGTTTAAGAATCTGGTGTATATACGGACCAATGATTCCCAGGACTCTCCCAAAGCCTGTCAGTGGACCCCCCAGATCCAACGGTCCCAGGTTAGGAACCTTTGTTTGAAGCTCAGTGGTCCAACGTATTGTCTTATAGATTCATTTAATTTCACTGAGTCTTCAAGTCTTTGCCTCCAAGCCACAGACCAAATCTGTGTCTTATGGCGATTCCGAAAACACTGTAGATGTTAAATCCTAGTTTTTCCTCTGACTCAACAAATTCTAAAACAGGATAATGCATCTTTTGCCCCCAACCCCCAAACAGCTGGGAAAATGAGCTCATGGATGGCGGAATGAGCTCACGGATCGGACTGCGGGGGTGGAAGAATGTGGAGTAATTGCTCATCGCTCCCTAGTCCCACTCTCACCTGGCCAAAACTCTGCCTTCCCCTTCCTACTATCAATTAGCCATCGCCTCCTCCCATAGAGAAGGTGCACTGAAGTGTGGACCCCGCTATGGGGGAGGGTGCCTCCCTTCCTGGGATCCTCAGCTGCGTCAGTTACCCTCGCAGAGGAGCCCACACCTCGCGGCTGCTCCTCGCCCACCACGCCTTCTCAAGCTTCAGGCATGGGTGGCTGACCTAGGGTGATGCCTGGGATGATCCAAAGACCCTGTTTCCAGGCGTGGCGAGGCCCCTGAGCCAGTACAAGGTGTGCAGGTGGCAGAGGGCGGGAAGGGGAAAGGACCCGCTATCACTTCCTCGACAGCGGCAGCAGCAGGTGGGCTGGGCTGCTCCCCAGGTCTAGGAGTCGTGCCTGACACCACCCTCAGCACTCCCCCACGGCCCCTTTGTCTCTCTTCTCAGCCCCTTCACAGCGAGTTCCTGAACATTCTTCTTCCCCCACAACTTCCCCCAGCTTGTCAGATGCCGCGCTGCGAGCTGTTCAGCATCCCCAGCCCACTTGGTGCAGAACACGCACCCGGCCCGGTGAGGGCTGGCGGAGGAGGAAGGGGCCTCCATCAGGACTGGGGCAGTGGGGTGGGGGAAGGAAGAAGGGGGTGGGTTAGCAGCGGGAGGCCTGACGAAAGGGGAAGAAGGGGCAGCCGGAGCTGGGTGGGGGAGGGGCCTCATTAGAAGAGGCCTGTCTGGGGCGTAGGGAAAGCACCCCTTCCCCCTGCACTCCTGTCTTCCTCCCCAGGCAAACAATAAGAGAAACAGGGGTAAACTCGAGGCTCTCCTATTTGGGCTGCAGGCCGCTCACCCCCAGGGGGGGGCAGAGAAACCAGGCGGCATTCAAGAGACACCACACCATTCCCCACTCCCTGCTGGCTCACGGAAGCCCCTGGTCCTGGAGTCCGTCCAGCCTGGGAAAGCCACCGGGAACTCCGGTGACTACTGCCTCCTGTCCACTCCCATCTCCTCAGGCAGTTGTCCCGCCTCCACCTCCCCCTGCGACTGCAGCGCTTCCCATTCCAAAGGTCAGAGGTCTGAGCGCCACCGCCCCCAAGCCCATGCGGCCTTGGGCTACCCTGGTGTCACAGGCCGGCCCCCTGTCAGGGTCGCACCGTGCCCTCCGCCCCCCACCACTTCTTTCTGGCGGCCTGCCCGGAGGCTTCCAGGAACTCGCAGGAGAGGAAGCTGTCCCTCTCAAGAGGCCGCAAGCTGGCAGGGCCCTGAGGAAAGCGTGGTCCCCCAGCCAGGAACGCAGGTCAACAGGGAAGTGCCAGGCACCCATCTGCCAGCTCAGCTGAAGCTGCCTCCAACCCAACTCCTGGGCTACCAGCTCCGCGTGCCCCAGCCTGCAGTTACCACTGCCCGGGCTCCCAGCCGGCTGCTCTTCCTGTCCCCCGAGGGCGCCAGGTGCCACTGGAGCCCTCGAGGAGTGGGGCCTTGGGGCTCGTGGGCAGGGAGGCGGCGGGCCAGCACTAAGTCAGCATCTCCAGAACTCGGGCCAGGCCGGGACGCCCCGGCTGCTGCGGGCTGGGGAGGCATACTTGACTCTTTTCAAACCCGGAGGGCTGCGGAAATCCTCCCACCGGCCCTGCCGCCTCCCCGCCCCCGGTCTCCCCGGGGCTCCGTCCAGGAACCTACCCATAAGGCCAGGTGCAGCCCCTCTGCAGTCGCGCTCAGGTGTGAGCCCCGGCCCTGAAGCTCTGGAAGTAGCTGCCCGTCTGGGGGGAGGGGAAGGGGGCGATGGGGCTGGGGGCGGAGGGGGCCACTGGGAGGGGAGGGGGGCGGCGGGGGGGAGGGAGGGAACATTTTCTTTGTCTAGGACTCCAGGTCACGTGGGCCCCGCTGGAGGGCCTGGTTGGCTGCGAGCGGCCCGGGGAGGGGGCCGGCGCTCCGACGCTGGCGCTGGGCCAACCCCTCTCCTCCGGTCCGAGGGGCGCGGGGCCGGGGGGCGAGGCCGTTCCCCGCCCGTTCCCAGGGCCCGCCCAGGCCGGGCTGCAGGGAGCGCCCCGCCTCCGGGAAGACCGCCCGGCCCCTCCCCCAGCTCTGGAAGAGATTAGCGCGGGGCCGGGGGGCCGGTAGGGGAGGGAAGGGGCTGCTCCCGAGCCGCCTGCCCGGAGGGAGCCGGGAGTCCGGGCGAAAGCAAGCCGGAGCTTTCGGACGGCCTGGGAGAGCCGGGAGAAAGTTGTGAAAAGTGAGTTTCTCAGAAGCACAACCAAAAAAAAAAAAAAAAAAAAAAGAAAAAGCTTACAGATAGGAGGCCCAGGAAGCTGTAGGAAAACTCAGCACACAGACGGAGAGTGACAGCAGGCGCGCGCAGACATTGGGAGCGCTCCAGATCGGGGATGTTTGGGGGGGCTCCCGCATCCACACTACAGGTGAATAGAGAAGCAGAGGGGCCTCAAAAAGCGCGGCGTGAGGAGGTCAGGCTTCGAGTCCCAGGGCCCCTACGTCACTCCGGGCCTTCCCTGGATTTCTCATTTTCCTGTTTGCAAGGTTGGTCGCGGCGAGGGCGCTCCTTCAGAAAGTTCAGCAATTCCTTCATTCCCAGGCTCAAACATCTGCAGATCGAGAAGACCTGACTCCTCTCCTGGGGCCTCCAGGTGCGGCCTCCAGGTGCAGCCTCCGCCATTTCAAGCTTCCTCCTCTTGAACAAAGGCACCTACCCCCAAGGCAGACGCAGTCCCCACCCACAGCCCTCCATTACGTTGGCTGTAGGATCAGATAAAGAAAGAGACCCTGTTGGCTCTGCCCTCCAGGGGTTGAAGATTCCACTAGACTTGGAGAAATATGAAAAGATCACTGTAAAACAAACATATGTAAAGGTAACTATGCCACAAATACCAAGTAGAAAAAAATGGGCGGCATGGATGACAAAAGAGGTTAGAGGTGAGTTCCAGGTGGGCAGACTGGGCCTGGAGGCTGGATCGGACTTGGAATGAGGTGAGATGGGTGGGATGAGCAAGAGCTGCCAGGCTGGGGAGGGAGGAGACCCTCGCCCACCTCCACCCTCCCAGTACACGACAGGGCAAGGTAATGGCAAGCCTTCAGGTGCGTCCGTGGGTATATTCTGTAGCAGGGAAGAATAACCGCAGGTTTTCTGACAAGATGAATGAGTATTTTGGAAAGATCAGCCTAGTTTCAGTTGGCAAGATGAATTAGAAGGAAGAACCGAGGAACTGGAGGAAAATGCTCCCAACAGCAGAGGGCTATTTGGGCAGCGGCACTTGTTAGAAGATCTGGACTTGGCCGGGCGTGCTAGCTCATGCCTGTAATCCCAGCACTTTGGGAGACCGAGGCAGGCGGATCATGAGGTCAGGAGTTTGAGACTGGCCTGACCAACATGGTGAAAACTTGTCTCTACTAAAAATACAAAAATTAGCCTGGCGTGGTGGCGTGCGCCTGTAATCCCAGCTACCTGGGAGGCCGAGGCAGGTGAATCGCTTCAACCTAGGAGGTGGAGGTTGCAGTGAGCCGAGATTGTGTCACTGCACTCCAGCCTGGGCGACAGAGTGCGACTCTGTCTAAAAAAAAAAAAAAAAAAAAAAAAAAAACTGGACTTCAGTTCTGTTTCCACCACCATGACCTTGACCAAGTCACTTAACCCCCAAGAAATCTGTTGTCTCATCTGCAAAACAGGAGTGATGACATCAGCCCTCTTGGGCCATGGAATGCCAGCATCCCCTAATGACAATGAGACAACTCCCTAGGTGCCTGGCTCCCAGCCTCTGTCACCTGGGACATACAGGTGCTGGTATAATGAAGTCATAAGATGTGCAGTGAGGGAGCCTCCCCTCCCCCCGAGGGCCATCAGAGCAAGCAAACCCTGAAGAGCAAGGACCCCAAACCAGAGAGCCTTCTACCTAGAAGACTTGGGTACAGAGTCCCCCAACCCTGAGACCCAGAATCCATACAGCTAGGAAAAGAAGCTATTCCAAAAACAAGCAAACAAAAACACAGGCCCTCTTCTGTTCCAACCCATCTTTCAACACAACTAAGGTATTTGCCTAGTACACATTTCCGGGGCTCCCCAAGCGGAAGTGAGAAGCCCAGAATTTGTCCCTCTTGCCTGCGCCCAACCTTTAGGGAATGCAGTATGACTTGCTTCGCTGCTTCTCTCACTGATACCTCTTCTGCATCCATGCTGGTCAATGGGCCTGAGAACTCACTTCAGGCATCCTCTCAAAAGAAGTTTCTGGTTCTGGCTTGGTGGCCTTTTTCAGACACTGTCTCATGTATGATACCCGCTCTTCCATTATAACGTGGCTAAACACCTTAGACTCCACATTCTGTGGTCCTGGGACATCAGACTGCAATGATGCCATGTGTGTAGCAAGGACTCAGTGTCAGAACTGGTCAGAACTGTTCACTTTCTCTTGGCCCACATACTAAGTAGCTGTTCCCTCCTGCCGTCAAACTTCCTTATTCTCATCCTTTAGCATTAAAGTCAAATCTTACCTCTTCCACACAACTTCCCAACAAGCTAAAGGAAGCCTAGGCTCAAAGGTGTCCCCTTAACAACCCAGAGCATCTTCCTTCCCTCTCCTGTAACTATGCAGACAGGAAACACTGCCTTTTCTAGACTGAGTCACTTAGAGATGTGTCTTCTTTGTGGTCAATGCACAGAGTCACACCCCAAAGCAGAAGAGACCCCAAGATCTAGAGCAGGGGAGATTTTACTAAAAGGAAAAATCCCCTTACTAAGATGGGGCAATCATCAAGGATCCTCAGGTCACACGTGCTCTTGAGCTTCCAAAGTAAACCTCCCTGGCAGTTTACCAGATAGGTCTTTTGATTGAGTTAAAGACAGTCAACTCAAATACCAGCATCATGTAAAATAAGCCATGTTTTTGGATTTGTTATAAAAGTATGTTGAAAGGAAGAACTCCTGGACGAAAAGAAAATATGCTGGATGTCAAGAGCCTAAAAGAGGTGCTGGAAAGGAAGTATCCAGTGTGGTCCAACGGAGAGAGTGACCTGAGAATGACGGCACAGTTCCTGTTTGGTGGGCAGACAACAGTGATCCCATAGGCCTCCAAAGCCCAATAAAAATACCTCTGAAGGACATTTCTCTGCCCTGATCCCATATTCATCAAGCAAACTTCCACTTTTAATTACATTTTCCAATAACTCTGATACCAGTAATTTGCCAGAAAACAGCAGGACAAGTATTATGATCTGTGTGGTGAGGACATGTCCTGTTATCAATTGGTAAATCTAACATTCTGGGGTGCATCACTCTCCTGGGTCTTTGAAGAGTCATGATCATAAGTGTGTTAATGTGACTTTCCAGCCTCAAAGAACTGAGACGAGACACTAGTCCATCACGATACTTCTCCAAAGAGCAGCAATGCCTGGAGCTCATGCCTGACGTTTTACTCAAAGTTCAGTGCTCTGTGGCATGTTCTATCATAAAATCCAGTTCTGGCAGGATAAGGGTAGATGATGTTGCTGCCATCCCACAGGACATTTACCATGTGAGTCTCTCTACTCTGAATCAGAGAAGCCATGGTCCCTATAAAGCCATCTGCAAAGCAACACATATGAAGTCACTGCATGTTTTCCACCCCACACATATTCCCACCAACCCCAAGACCAGGGAGACTTTATCCAGACAAAAAGAGAGGTCAGGATGGATGTCTGTTCTGAACCTGTCCTCCTCCCACCTACAGCTCAAAAGCCTCAATGCCAATCAGTCAACACTCTGCGTGACATTCTAGGCCCCCGCGAATCTGGAGGCCTCCGTGTGATATCATGAAGCCCACGCTTTGCCCGCCCACTTGCTATTCCTCATGCTGTTCCTTCTTCCTGGAAGGCTCCTCCCCTTCAACTTTCACCACCAAAACCCTGCATATCTTTCTACACCAGTCTGCCAGTGACCTCCACCATGAAAGTTCCTCTAGCCCTGCACTGTCCAGGACAGCAGTTACTGGCTGCATGTGTCTATTTGAATTAAATACAAATTAAAATTTAGTTCCTCAGTCACACTGGCCACATTCCAAGTGTCCAAGAGCCACATGTGGCTGGAGGCTACTGAATTGCATGGCACAGATTTTAGAACATTGCCATCATCCCAGAAAGTTCTTTTGACAGTGCTGCCCTGGCCCCTCGCCCTTATCCTCCCGTCCTGTCCCTTTCTCCTTTACAAGATTAAATATTCCTACAGGGCAGGGACTGGACCTCATTCACCTTCGTATGGAAGCAGTGTGGGCTAGAGCATCTTGCCCAAAATAGAGGATTAAAACTGTTTGCTGAAATGAATGCAATGTTGTCTCAGGAACCGTAGACAAGAATTCTAATCGTTGCTAAGAGGTCCCAGTCTAGGGCTCCCAAAAGAGGCCGAGAATCTTTGTTTTCCTATTCCCTTGCAATCCATATGGAGGTTGCAAGCAAATGACCAGGACTGGGCTGCTGGCAGTGAAGCTAAAAATAGCCATGGAGCCAACAGCATGGAGTTAGCAGGACTTGTTGCTAAGGAGACCAGTCGCAGAGAGAGCAACTAAGCAGGGGGAAGGTGTCAGATGTACACCCAGAGAGCAGAGGGGTCCAAAGGCTTGCACCTAGCGGTGTTCTGCCTTCTGGCAGCTCCTGGTTGATGCTCTAAGTGGGGCAAATGTTCCCCCTGTCCCTCCGTAACCCATCTCCATGGAAACCACCAGGACTGGGGTGAAGTACCAGCCCCTGGAAGGGAGGCCTCTGCCTGGAGCTTGTTGTTATGGCAACATCCCCCCTTCCTGTCACTCTCTCTCTCCTGGCTTCTCTGAAGGGAGAGAGGTGGGGGTCTGGTCTTGGCTTAGCCAGCATGACCAGGAAACACCCGCTTCCTGACAAGACTAGCCTGTAAGGGGCTCTCCAGAAGCTCCTGGAAGCCCGGAGAGACAGAGCTTCCTTTCTTCTCACAAGGGCCTTGCAGATCATCTCGCCAGGAGAACCCCAGACTCACTTTGGTTTAATTGCATCTGGATCACCCAAGGAGGGCTTTAAAAATACAGATTCTTGGGCTCCACCTGTGTAGATCAGCAGGCTCAGGGTGGGGCCCAGGAATCTACTAACACCTCCCTGAGTAACTCTAATACTAGCCAGGTGTGGAAACACGGAGAGCCCTGGCTGTCTCTGTTACAAATGAGGACACTGAGGCCTAGAGAGTACCCAGCCCACCGGAAGGGTCAGAGTCATTCACTGGAGACTCTGGAGAGAAGTCTGGAGAGAGGAGGGGTAGCAGAAGGAGATGGAGGTCAGCTCCCTCAGGGCATGCGCCCCAGGTGAGCCCCTCCTCTGGGCCTTTCCCGCCTGCTCCCTGTTCAAGCACAACCTGCTGCTGTTGGATGCTGGACTGTGATTTCAAACCAAAGCCCCTGACAAGCTGCCCCCTGTGGTGGAATGCGGAAGGTAGGGGGCTAGGAGTCTGGTTCTCAGAGTAGCCCAGGCAGATGATTTGGGCTGAAAGAGAAATCCATCCTCCTGAAGAAAAGCAAAAGGGTCACCATGGCAACTGCAGTGTGCTGCCTGGTTGGGCTCTATGCCATCACCCCAAACCTGGGCCCTGAAGCAGAACCTCCTCCCTGAGTCTGGGGAGAGGAACAGCATTTGGGCAAATGCGGTCGGGCAGGGGCACCCCTCTAACCCCTGCACTGACCAGTCTAGTTTTAGAACCTGTAAGGGAACCGTGCTTTATCCTGGGAGCCTGCCTGAAGCTCACCTAAACACCGGATAGGATCGGTCGGTCCTTAGTACCTGCAATAGGTAGACTTGGGGGAAGGGAAGCAAAGAGGTGCAAGAGCTAGTAGACGCGATGGGGCTCTAGGCTTCTGTTACTCACAGCCTAACTGTGTACCCAAGACCCACCACACATGAAACCACAGCCCTCATTCAAGACAGCATGCAATTAGATGGTAAATTATGTGGTAGGGATGCTTTCTACATGTGCCGAAGGAACTCAGAGGCAGCTGGGATCAGTGAAGGCAGGAAGACTCAAGGGAAGATGAAAGAGCAGAAACTAGGAATGGGCACAACCTCCCAGGTTTTTCAGACAGGAATGGCCAGATCTAGGGGGCATCTGCAACTGCATGAGCTTCCTGGCAGATGAAGGGCAGGAATGAAAAGCACAAGCACAGCCTTAGGGTATTGTTAGGGAGGGGGAGTGGTAAGGGGCTTTTTGCACTGACACTCTAGATGAATTCTTCTAAATCAAGAGAGGAAGATGCAGGATGGGGAAGCCCACCTACTGGAAAGGCAGTCCTTCCCTCTTGCTGATACCCTCACCTCCCCTGCTCCCCCCACCTCTATCCCAGAGCCCCTGGCTCCCTCATTCTCTCCCAGCCAACCCTACACTTCCCTAATGGTGTATGTTGGGAAGTCCCAGCCCAGCAGCTGCGCCATCAGGCTCTGAAGCTTTGGTGTCTGCCTTCCTTTTCCCTACAGCTCTGGGTCTGCCCCATAAGGGGAAGGCTTCTCCACAAACCCAGCTCTTCCTTCCTGCTCACTTCCACCCCCTATCCCGGAACTGCTGGGTCTGTACAACTCTACCAGTGACTGAGTCTGGGGCCAGGGAGCAGAGATGCCACGGCGAGGGGGGGAGGGTGGCAGTGCCCCATGACCCCGGATCTCACATTCCCCTTACCAGGAAATTCAACTGGGAGGGGATGCCAGGTCTTTCACTGAGCAGGGTGCTGAGCAGGGCGTTTTATAGCTGATGACGAGACCTTAAATAACCCCTAGCTTCTTTGGGTCTTGGTTTCCTAACTAGCCTAATGGAATCACATGTATCTGCTAAATATTACAGATAAGATCAAAGGAAGCCAGGAGGGACTCACATTTGAGAGGTGAGGGACTTCATGACAAGTTTGCTTTAGGGACGTGTCGATGCTGTCACTTTGCTTTAGAAACTGGACCCTGGAGAGAAGTGTTAAGTTTATACTAAGAGGCGTGTGGGCCAAAAGGAACCTGGTAAACCTTAACAGCCAGGCCTGTTTTCCCCACCCTTCCCCCACCCCTTCTCCAGGCTCCGGGGGTCAAAGGGAGGGGCCTAAAGGAGCCGCATTCAGATTCAGGCATGCAGACCCTCTCAAGTTTCAGGGTCCAAAGAGAAGACTCCAGAGGATCCCAGCAGACAGGCATTGCGGTAACTATTGCTGAAAACAGCGGGAACCCTGCCATCTCCATCCGAAAGGAAACATTTAAATTCCTGTACCAAGTCCTTTCCGGTCTTTTCCCCCAAACCCTGTTTGGAAACTGTTCCCTAGGTCTGCCGCCTTAGAGTCCATACGTCTTCCTTGCTTGTTATTCAAGATTAGACTGGCAACCCAGGCCATATCAATCACCCGTGCTGGGCACATCACTAAATTCCCAACGTGATTAACCTGGCCCAGGTAGTCATGTTTAAGCAAAATGTGCAGAGAGGCCCCCACTGCCAATGTAGGTGATACAATAAATACATCTACGGATACATCTGTGTGGGACTCTCATCTGTGCCAGATTTGGTTTACTTCTAATCATCTGAAGCTTGGTGGTTTTCAAGCTGTAGTAAGTCCCAGAATCATCTGGGGGGCCGGCTAGAAAATCAGACCTACAGGTACTGCCCCAGAGCTTCTGCTCCAGGAGTGTGCCTTTTTAATGCACTGCCCAGGTGGTTCTGGTGGGATAGCACACAATCCCACCCTTTGAGAAACACTGAAGTCTAAGAGCATCTTTGGTATATAAGCAAGTTCATTCAATTCTTGTTTTTTTTTTTTTTTTTTTTTTTTTGCCTCACAAAGCTGCCTTTCCAATAGCATCTAGCATCAAATATACAGGCAGCTGAGCTGTTATTCCTGTTTTTGCTCAATCCATCTGAGTTGCAAGTGAAAATAATATTTATACTGCCCACCATTCATGGACTAAAGAGGAACAGGGAAGAGCTGTGGCATCTGTAGAGTTGCTATTGAAGAATGGCAAGTCAGAAAAATGGTAACATTCACATGCACACTTGCGCGCGCGCACACACACACACACACACCATGCAGTTGGCCTGGGACGGAGTGCAGACTGAGAGGTGAAGGATGCGGGGTGGCCGCAGGGAGTTGACGGAAGTCAGAAAGGGCTCCACAGAGGACGTGGCGGCACGTGCCTGTAATCCCAGCTACTTGGGAAGGTGAGGTGGGAGGATCACTTGAGCCCAAGAGTTCCAGGCTGAAGTGAGCTACGATCAGAGCATGCCACTGCACTCCAGCCTGGGCGACAGAGCAAGACTCTGTCTCAAAAATTAACATAGCCCCGGCGTGATGGCTCACGTCTGTAATTCCAGCACTTTGGGAGACCAAGGTGGGCAGATCACTTGAGGTCAGGAGTTCGAGACCAGCCTGGCCAACATGGTGAAAACTCATCTCTACTAAAAATACAAAAATTAGCCAGAGGTGGCCAGGTATGGTGGCTCATGCCTGTAATCCCAGCACTTTGGGAGGCCGAGGTGGGTGGATCACCTGAGGTCAGGAGTTTGAGACCAGCCTTGCCAACATCTCTACTAAAATTACAAAAATTAGCTAGGCGTGGCAGCACGTGCCTGTAGTCCCAGTTACTCGGAAGGCTGAGGCAGGAGAATCACTTGAACCAGGGAGTCAGAGGTTGTAGTGAGCCAAAATTGTGCCACTGCACTCCAGCCTGGCGACAGAGTGAGACTCTGTCTCAAAAAGAAAAAAAACCTGTCCCCATGGACACCAATCTGCTGGCTTCTCAAAAGCAGCTTATCCAAACCCTCACTCAAAAATCCACCCCCTCCTAAGAGAAAATGTCTTAATGACCTTGGGGTAGACAGATAATTCTGAGAGATAACACACACAAACTGACCAATAAAAGAAAAAAATGGGTAAGTTGGACTTTATTAAAAACTTCTGCTCATCAGAATACATAAGAAAATGAAAAGTTCACTCCACCATCCTGCCTCAAACTTGCTCTTCCTCCAGGATTCTCTAGCTCAGATAATGAACCCTGTCAGCCCAGCCCCCGATACCAGGCAAATTTTTCCCTCCCCTCCAACCAGGACCAGTTCTAGCAATTCTTTCAAGTCTGCCTCTCATTACCTCAACTCTCAGTCAAGGCCAAATGTAATGTTCTCCTACCTGGTCCTGCTTCTAAACTTCCCCTCTCTGGGGAATCCTTACCATCCTGCCAGGTTATCTTCCTAAACTACATGTCCAATTCTCTTCCACCCCTGCTCTCCACTGCACAACGAAGCCTAAATTTCTCGCTATAGCAAGAAGACCCTTGAGGATGTGACCACCTTGCTTTCTAGTTCTCTCTCTTCTTACCCATCCTCCCTAAGCCCTGCACCCTATTGCCAGATCTACTATTCCCTAAACAACCCAGAAGTGCCTCCTTCTCTTTGCCCTCAGTCATTCCTTTTCCTGAAATGCCTTCCTCCTCTTTTACACTTTTATTTTATTTATTTATTTATTTATTTATTTATTTATTTATTTGAGACAGTATCTCACTCTGTCACCCAGGCTAGAGTCCAGTGGCATGATCACGGCTCACTGCAGCCTCGACCTCAGCCTCCTGAGTAGCTGGGACCACTGGCACACAACACCATGCCCAGCTAATTAATTTTTTTTTTTTTGTAGAGAGGGGGTCTGGCCACGTTGCCCAGGCTGGTCTTGAACTCCTGGGCTCAAGCGATCCTCCCACTTTGGTCTCCCAAAGTGCTGGGATTACACTGCACCCAGCCTCTTTTGCACTTACTGAAATTCTCAAAGGATGCCTGCCTCCTCCAGGAAGCTTCTCTCGTGCTCCTTTATGATTCATGTTGGGCTCTTATTACACAGGAGCACAGAGCAAGCCCCACGCTCTGCCTGCCACTGAGGCTTGTTGGGAACATTCCTGACTCCTCCACTTGACAATGTCTGCCTCTGGGACAGGGACTGTATCCAACTGGTCTCCCCCCACCCCTCCACTAGCATAGTATATGTGTATTTACTAAGTACGGAATTACTAAGCAATAAGTAGTAAGTACTGAGGTTCATTAACTCCTTTAACTAGTGTACTCGCCCTTTAATAAAGTGGCACAGAGGGCTCTGGCAGACCACCCCATACCTGAACATCCCACGGCCTCCCTGACAAGCAGTCTGGTTTTTAAAGCAGAGAGAACATTGGCCATTATATTTTCTGCTTTGTCAGCCCCATAGACAGTGCTATGGGAAAGTTAAAGTTGGCCTAAATATTGGAGAAACCTTGAGGTGCTCTAGACTCCAAACTCCTAGAGGATTTCTTTGACCATCTCCCTTCGGACCCCATTCCATGCCCTTCCCCCACTGTCCCTGCCAAGCAGTCCTGTTCAGGTCAATGGCGGTACCCTGCCTCTCCCTGGGCACCGCCTTCCCTGAGGTCCTTAGGTAGGGCTAGGAAGTTGCTTGCATAGTCCCTCCTTCAGTATTTCTAAAACAACCCTGCCCTTGCTACAGCACAATTCATTCATTTACTACCAACCTCTCGCAGGGGAGGGTAGGGATTCTGACTTACCTTTAAATTTGCTTCCTTAGTGTCTAGAAAATGTTGGAACATAGTAGACACCCAGACACACAAAGTGGTATCTTAAAGACTGAGCACACAGTATCTGCTCAGTAAAGGCTGGACAACTCTTTGGGTTTTTTGTTTTGTTTTGTTTTGAGACAGGGTCTCGCTCTGTCGCCCAGGCTGGAGTGTAGTGGCGCAATCTTGACTCACTGCAACCTTCACCACTCTGGCTCAAACGATTCTTGTGCCTCAGCCTTCCAAGTAGCTGGGATTACAGGCATGTGCCACTACGCCCAGCTAATTTTTGTATTTTCAGTAGAGACGGGGTTTCACCATGTTAGCCAGGCTGGTCTCGAATTCCTGGCCTCAAGTGATCCGCCTGCCTTGGCCTCCCAAAGTGTTGGGATTACAGGCGTGAGCCACTGCGCTGGATCAAAGGTTTTTTTAAAAAATAGTTTTTTGTTTTTTGTTTTTTTTGATACGGAGCCTGACTCTGTCGCCCAGGCTGGAGTGCAGTAGCGCGATCTCAGCTCACTGCAAGCTCCGCCTACCAGGTTCACGCCATTCTCCTGGCTCAGCCTCCCACGTAGCTGGGACTAGAGTAGCTGGGACTACAGGCGCCTGCCACCACGCCTGGCTAATTTTCTGTATTTTTAGTAGAGACGGGGTTTCACTGTGTTAGCCAGGATGGTCTCGATCTCCTGACCTCGTGATGTGCCCGCCTCGGCCTCCCAAAGTGCTGGGATTACAGGCATGAGCCACCACGCCCAGCTAAAAAGAGTTTTTATAAGGATGCTTCATGTATGTGCCTTTAGAAGAGACATATATGCAAGGTCTGAGAATTCACTCAAATATTTAATTTAGAATTTATATACAAGGTAATCTAGGTAACAAAGAGAGTGCAGATCATGATTCTAGTCTCACCCCCCAACCTGCCATGATGGAATTTTACAATTTCTGGGGTCATGTCACTTATTTCTGTCACATTATAAACCAGGAAACTAAAATGCCAAAAGCAGAAAGACCTCCTCACATTCATAGCTAAGGAGGGGCAGAAGCTGAGACGAGAAACCAGGCCTCCAAATCTCATTCCAACATTTTCTTAATCCAGTTTCACATCATCATCCATATGGTCATGAAAAAACAGCAATTCAAGGGCAAGGGTTCAGGACCACATGAGTAGAGCTGGGAGGGGTGGTTGGGGAGGTTGAAAGGGACCCGAGCCTCCTGGCAAAGAGGCATGGGGAACAGCCCCAACAACTGCAGGCCAGGGGCGGGAAGAGCATGCGGCAGGCTGGAAAGCCAGGCCAACTCTCTCCCTCTCTTCTAAGTGCATTCTTCAATTTCATGACAATTTCCAAGCCAGGAAACCAGGAAAACTGGGAGTGTAGGTGAGTCATTTGGGTACACAATAGAAGCAAGGTGAGATTTGGAGTCTAGTCTGGCCCACTGGGCCACTCCATTAGGATACCCATGTGGCCACAACCTACTTACCTAGATAAATTTTAGTGTTTTTTTTTTTTTTTTTTTGAGACGGAGTCTCGCTCTGTCGCCCAGGCTGGAGTGCAGTGGCCGGATCTCAGCTCACTGCAAACTCCGCCTCCTGGGTTTATGCCATTCTCCTGCCTCAGCCTCCCGGAGTAGCTGGGACTACAGGCTCCCGCCACCTCACCCGGCTAGGTTTTTGTATTTTTTAGTAGAGACGGGGTTTCACCGGATTAGCCAGGATAGTCTCGATCTCCTGACCTTGTGATCTGCCCGCCTCCGCCTCCCAAACTGCTGGGATTACAGGCTTGAGCCACCGCGCCCGGCAATTTTAGTTTTCTAATAGCAAAACAGAGGTTAAAAAATACTTCTGGCCGGGCACGGTGGCTCATGCCTGTAATCCCAGCACTTTGGAGGCTGAGGCAGGCGGATCATGAGGTGAGGAGTTTGAGACCAGACTGGCCAACATGGTGAAACCCCATCTCTACTAAAAATACAAAAAATTAGCTGGGTGTGGTGGCAGGAGCCTGTAATCCTAGCTACTCGGGAGGCTGAGGCAGGAGAATCACTTGAACCCAGGAGGCAGCAGTTGCAGTGAGCCAAGATCGCTCCACTGCACTCCAGCCTGGGTGACAGAGTGAGACTCCATCTCAAATAAAAACAAAGACAAAAAAAAAAAAAGGTTTCTTTTTTTTTTTTTTTTTTTGAGAGAGAGTCTCGCTCTGTCGCCCAGGCTGGAGTGCTGTGGCCGGATCTCAGCTCACTGCAAGCTCCGCCTCCCGGGTTCCCGCCATTCTCCTGCT
This sequence comes from Macaca mulatta, assembly GCF_049350105.2. Classification (NCBI taxonomy): domain Eukaryota; kingdom Metazoa; phylum Chordata; class Mammalia; order Primates; family Cercopithecidae; genus Macaca; species Macaca mulatta. The sequence goes on along the minus strand of NC_133418.1, from coordinate 99,743,700 downwards.
TCAGCCTCCCGAGTAGCTGGGACTACAGGCGCCCGCCACCTCGCCCGGCTAGTTTTTTGTATTTTTTAGTAGAGACGGGGTTTCACCGTGTTAGCCAGGATGGTCTCGATCTCCTGACCTCCTGATCCGCCCGTCTCGGCCTCCCAAAGTGCTGGGATTACAGGCTTGAGCCACCGCGCCCGGCCAAAGGTTTCTTATATATTAAATACAGGTAACATGTTTTAGGATTGTGGTAAAAGCTAATGCTCCTGGCATAGTGCCTGATGTAAAGTAGGTGCTCAGTAAAGTTCAACACCCTTTCCCTGGTTCAGGCTTTGCTGTGGCCAGGAGCTGGCCCTGGGCCAGCTACTAGTCAGGCGCCTACCCCACCCTGCCTCTTTTTTTCTCACCACTAAAAAGTAGGGGTTGTTCTAAGAGCTGTTCTCTCTGTGCCCCAGAAGTGAAGAATCTGGTGCGCAACCAACCCATCTACTTACAGGACAATGGGGAGTCCCTTTGTGGCAACGTTCGTAGCCTATGGTAAAGGCCAGCCCTCGAAGTCACTACTGGTTACAGGCTGTCATGGGAGCCTCTAGAACTTGTTCAGCCTTTGGGTAAAGTATACTTGCTGTGCCTACTCCAAACATCATCCTCTCCTTCAAGGGGGATGTTATTTTTGAGGCCACCCTGCAAAAGGTCAGGTATGGCAAATAAGTGAGGAATGTCTTCCAGTCCAAATACCCTAAAGCTGCTACCCATACAGTTGGCTAATAATTTGGTTGGAGCCTTTACTGGTCTACTTTGCACTGCCATTTCTCCTGAACTAGACTAAAGCCCAGGAGATCACACCTTATTCATCTCCTCCTTCCCACAGCCCCTAGCACAAGGCCCCTTTACTTAGTAGGTGCGGAGTGACTGCTTATTAAATGGAATATGGCACAGCAGGGGGGACCTTCTGGACATTCATGGCCTGCTCTCCCCAGGGCGGACAGGAAGCACAGTCTGTTGAGACTGCAGGGTTGTAAAGTCAGAGGAGGCAACATTTGCTAAGCTCAAAGCAGCAGCAGCACAAATGGCCAATAAACATAGGAAAAGATGTTCAACCTCACTTATTATCTGGGAAATGCCAATTAAAAGCATAACAAGATACTATTTTCCCACCCATTTGACTAGCAAAATACTGATGTTGGCAAAGGTCTTCTCATACCCTGTTCACAGAAGCATAAATTGGCAGTGCCCTTTTTAGAGGGCAGTTTGGCAGATTTCATAAAATGTTAAATGCACATTCCCTTCAACTAGACCTTTTTCTTTCTAGGTATCTATCTTAGAGAAACAGATGCACAAAGATGTATGACCAAGGATGTTCACAGCTGCAATGCTAAATAGTAAAATATCATAAACAACATAAATGCCCACCAGTATCAGAATGGCTAAATAAAACCATGGGAATCCATATGGTGTAATATAATAGTAATTACGTGGCTAGATTGCACAGACTTACTGGAAGTCAAAAACCAAGCTGTAAAACGAAACTACAGTGTAGTTCCATTTGTGTAAAAAGAAAAGGAAAAAAAAGGACCCCTGAAGCAAAATTATGTATTTACACGCATACACACAGATAGAAAAAAATCATGACATACACCAAACTCACAGCATCAAGTACGTCTGGTGAAGGAATTAATTTTTCAGGCCAGGTGTGGTAGCTCATGCCTATAATCCCAGTACTTTGAGAGGCTGAGGCAGAAGGACTGCTTGAGCCCAGGAGTTCAAGACCAGCCTGGTCAACATAAGGGTACCCCCATCTCTACAAAAAATTTAAAAATTAGCCGAGTGTGGTGGCACATGCCTGTTTACTAAGGAGGCTTAGGTGGGAGGATCACCTGAGCCCAAGAGGTTGAGGTTGCAGTGAGCCACGATCATGCCATTGCACTCCAACCTGGCCAATGGAGCAAGACCCTGTCTCAAAATAAAATTTTGGGGTGGCAAGTTTGGGTGGACTTTTTCACATATTTGTGTAATACTTATGTAATTTAAAATACTTTCTAAAAAATTACCAAGTTCCTATTATATGCTAGCTCTGTGTCAGGAGCTTTAAATGTTGTGTGTTACCTTATTAATCCACACAACTCCGAGATGAGAATTGTTCATTGATTCAGCACACTTTCACCCTGCACCTCCCACATGCCAGCCCTGGGGGCAGAGGGTGCCCAGAATGCCTGTATTGAACAAATTTAAATGCAGAAATGGGTAGAGGCAGAAAAAAAGCTAGTGAGTGCTGCTGCCATGGGGATGCAGAGTACAGCCAAGTCTATCCACACAGGAGGAACCTCAGCTGGGGTACAGGGTAAGTAATGCCTAAGGTCCCACACCCAGTAAGCAGGACCTCACTCAAGGCAGTATTTGTTTTGTTTTTTTTTTTTTTTGAGATGGAGTCTCGCTCTGTCCCCCAGGCTGGAGTGCAGTGGCGCGATCTCCGGCTCACTGCAGCTCCGCCTTCTGGGTTCACGCCATTCTCCTGCCTCAGCCTCCTGAGTAGCTGGGACTACAGGCGCCTGCCACCGCGCCCAGCTAATTTTTTGTATTTTTAGTAGAGATGAGGTTTCACCGTGGTCTCGACCTCCTGACCTCGTGATCCACCCGCCTCCGCCTCCCAAAGTGCTGGGATTACAGGCATGAGCCACTGCGCCCGGCTTCAAGGCAGTATTTGAACTTGCCTCCAAAGGCCGCAGTAAACAGCAGCCGACCCTTAAGGTCCATGAAGGCTCTGCTATCTGCTGGGCAGCCCTGGGTGGAGGGAGTGTGTTGTATCTGAGTGCTGCGAGGGAAGGGAGGAGAGACTATGATATTCCAGACACAGATGTTTCATTATCACTATTCAATATTTATTAAGCATCTAATAAGTATAAGGATGCATGAGTTGAGGGTCCCTACCTTCAGGTTGGAAGCAGGAAAGAGACCAGATCCTAGTGCTCTAGGTACAGTAGGACATGGTACCTGCTGCCTAGACAGAATTTAGAACCTGGCTGGGGTGAAGAGATTAATGAGCGAGTCATGCCATCGATGTGCTGTAACTGAGTCCTAAAACCACCAGCAGTGACACAAACTGGAGTCAGTGGCCTCCCAGGCGAGATGACCGCCCAGCTACTGACCCCGGGTCTCTGCGCTCATCTGCCTCGCAGAGCTACAGGGAGGGCTAATGAAGCGAGAGGCCCTTCCTAAACCCTCAAGCCCTCCATCAGAGTGCCTTTTGCTCTGAGAATTAGAAGGAAGAGGAACTAAGGGATTGCGTTCCTTTGGGAGGAGGAACTGCCCCATCCCTGCCCTCCCCACAGCCCTGGCCAGCTCTGCCAGGCCAAAGAAGGTTCTCCTCAGCTCAGAAGCCCGGTGAGAACGACAGGAACACAGGATGGAGGAGATTCTGGCCCCACTTTACCCATGGAGCCTGTCCATACCAGTCCCATGCCATCCTCCAGGTATACCAGTCAGCACCCCTGGAAAAACCACCTCGAAATCAAGGGTGTGAGCCCTTGCCATGGTGGAGACCCAAGATCTCATGCTCCCAGAGAAGTGATCCCACATTCACCCACCTCCTAACTGCTTAGCCGACCGGTAGGTATTCACTGGGCCTGTTCTCCCTGCCCATTGTATTAGGCCAGACAGGGGAAGATGTGATTAACACATAAGAAATAGTGAAAAATACCCTGATGAAATATGATTCAGTGCTAAGTAATATTAACAGTAAGGAGTGCAGTGGCTCATGCCTGTAATTCCAGCACTTTGAGAGGCCAAAGCAGGCAGATCACTTGGGGTCAGGAGTTCGAGGCCAGCCAGGCCAACACAACGAAACCCCATCTCTACTTAAAATACAAAAATTAGCTGGGTGTGGTGGTGCGTGCCTGTAATTCCAGCTACTGGGAAGGCTGAGGCGAGGCACGACAATCGCTTGAACCCGGGAGGTGGAGGTTGCAGTGAGCCGAGAGATTGTGCCACTGCACCCCATCCTGGGAGACAGAGTGAAACTGTGTCTCAAAAATACAAACAAACAAAAACCCAGTAAGAGTTACAGGGATTCAGGGAAGGGAAGAGGTCATTGTGGACTGGAGAAATCTTGGAAACCTTCCTGGAGGAGGTAGCAGCTCTTGGCCTCAACCCTGAAGAATGGACTGGGGAAAGCACAGCAGGAACAATGACAGGAAGGAAGGAGCATGGCAAGGTCCCCTCCTACGGGACACTCTCCTATTAGAGGACTGTAGTGAAAGTGGGGTGGGTTGATTGTGGAGGTCGCAGGGTTGAAGACTTGAGAAATAGCCAGAGGGCATCTGACATGATGGGGGAGACAATGGGGAGCCACTGGAGGTTCTACAGCAGGGTGTGATCATGATTAAAGCAGAGCTTAGTCCTTACAGGACTAGTAAGCAGGTGAAGGAAGAGCAACAGGAGATGGAACAGACACAAGACAACAACTTCCTTCCCAGCTCCAGCATGAATTCTCACTTCAGCCTCAGGGACTGTGGAAATGTCTCATTTTCCCCATTCACTTATTTTCCAGTTCTTTCATTTTGTGGCATTCTGAGTCGTCTTAAATCTTGGGGGAGGGAAAGCCTGGAGTGGGTAATCTGGGGTGGGCTCACTTAGTAACTGGTCTGACAAGGGTGGGCAAGGAGAAGCAAGTTAAGCTAGGGAGTGCATTCTGAGGGAAGAACCCCCAGGTGGGGCACACAGCCTAGGGGAAGGGTGGGTGCAGCCTCGGGTCTGGTGGCTGCTCCCCAGTAGAGCACGGGAGACCTTCTGACCCCGCCCCACCTTCCAGCCGCATTTCCTAGCTGCTCTCTGCCCACACCCACTGTGCACCACCACAACAAACTCCCGTTCCTGAAAAGCCCATGTGTCTTGTGCCTCGGGAGGTATGTGCTTGCTATATTCCTCCCTCTGAAATGCCTTCCTCACCCCTCCCCTAAATTCCAGTTCAACCGTCAAAAGCCAGAAGCCACCTCCTGCTGATGCATAGATGACCCCAGGCAGCGTTCGTTGTCTATGCCCAGTTCAGGGCAGCTTTTTCTGCAGGCGCTATGAGCCCTCATCCTATCACGGGAAAACTAGGAATCCTCTATGCCTTCGGTAGCCCCAGTATCTTACGTGTCGCTCAGCTGTGGAGGCTTCTGGAAATCGGCTCAGTAAAGGTGCCCTGAATGAAGGGTTGCAGGCGTTGCATCCTGAGATTAGGAAGTGCTGGCTGGCCCTTCAAGTGATATTGCCTGGGGAACAGCTGGAGCTGGGTCCTGAAGGCTGGGTGGTTTGTCGGGAGGGGAGGTGCCTTTTTTGGGAGGAGGTGGGTAGTTGGATCTAGGAGGGTGGGTAAGTGGTTAGTGGATCAACACTGGCAGAGGGTGGGGGGTGGAGATCTGGGGATGCAGTTAACAGAGGTTGCTGCTTGAGATCAGCTGAAGGAGGTGGGGAGGAACCTGCAGGGGCCTTGGGAAGGCCCAGGGAGGCAGTTTCAGAAGGGCTCAAATGTCAGAGAGCAAAATGAGACTGAGAAAAGAGAAGAAATGTCTGTGCTGTTATTACACCATTTAGAAAACATGACAAAAAATTAGCCAGGCGTGGTGGTGTGTGCCTGTAATCCCAGCTACTGGGGAAGCTGACGCAGGAGAATCGCTTGAACCTGGGAGACGGAGGTTGCAGTGAGCCGAGATCGTGCCATTGCACTCCAGCTTGGGCAACAAGAGCGAAACTCTGTCTCAAAAACAAAACAAAACAAAAAAAACAGGTCTGATAGGCCGGATGCAGTGGTTCACGCCTGTAATCCCAGCACTTTGGGAGGCCAAGGCGGGCAGATCACCTGAGGTCAGGAGTTCGCGCCTGACCAACATGGTAAAACCCCCATCTCTGCTAAAAATACAAAAAGCTGGGTGTGTTGGCAGGTGCCTGTAATCCCAGCTACTCGGGAGGCTGAGGCAGGAGAATCGCTTGAACCCAGGAGGGAGAGGCTGCAGTGAGCCGAGATCTAGCCATTGCATTCCAGCCTGGGCAACAAGAGCGAAACTCCATCTCGAAAACAAACAAACAAACAAAGAAAACAGGCCTGATAGCAACAGCTGCTACTCTTGAGTCTGAGGGGGACTTGGGAATCTTGAAAGCTACCTGTGTTTTCCCAATCTTCTTGATACCTGCATCTAGCCCTTCCCTAACCCCAGGCAGAGCCCAGGAGAAGACTGTGTGACAGTCAGGGGCTGGGCCCCACATCAGAACAGGAAACCTAAATTCTAATTCCATTCTAGTCCTGTTCCCAATTCTTCATTGTGAGCTTGTGGCCAGTTATCAAACTCGGTCACCCCAAGTCACCTAGTCTGAAAATGAGATCAGTAGTTCTAAAACTTGTACTAGAACTCGTGGAATTCTTTAATTATAGCATATGAATAAGGAATAATGTTATATTAGAAGAAAATATATTTTGTTTGGAGATCTCCACATCGCAAGTCACATGTACTAAAGTCTTTTAAATTAAATCAACATTCTGGTTTTTCTGGTAATGCCTACTGTTACCTTCATTGGTTGGGAGTGGGGATGCAAATGCCAAGGGTTGAAGACTTACTAGAAAATCTTTTGAGAATTGCTGGAGCCAGCTGATGGCAATGGGAGGTCGTTACACTACTCTCTGCTTCTGCATATGTTCGAAGATGTTCATGAGTTTTACAAAGTCCGTTTTGTTTATTTTTTTTTTTTTTGAGACGGAGTCTCGCTCTGTCGCCCAGGCTGGAGTGCAGTGGCCGGATCTCAGCTCACTGCAAGCTCCGCCTCCCGGGTTTACGCCATTCTCCTGCCTCAGCCTCCTGAGTAGCTGGGACTACAGGCGCCCGCCACCTCGCCCAGCTAGTTTTTTGTATTTTTTTAGTAGAGACGGGGTTTCACCGTGTTCGCCAGGATAGTCTCGATCTCCTGACCTCGTGATCCGCCCGTCTCGGCCTCCCAAAGTGCTGGGATTACAGGCTTGAGCCACCGCGCCCAGCCGTTTTGTTTTTTGAGACAGAGTCTCGTTCTGTCACCCAGGTTGGAGTGCAGTGGCACAATCTCGGCTCATTGCAACCTCCGCCTCCTGAGTTCCAGTGATTCTCCTGCTTCAGCTTCCCAAGTAGCTGGGATTACAGGTGCCCACCACTACGCCCAGCAAATTTTTGTATTTGTAGTAGAGACGGGGTTTCAACATGTTGGCCAGGCTGGTCTCAAACTCCTGACCTCAGATGATCCACCCATCTCGGCCTCCTGAAGTGTTGGGGTTACAGGTGTGAGCCACTGTGCCCAGCCCAAAAAAGTCTTTTTAAATTTTAGTAGAGACCTAAAATTGAGAAAATGTATCTATGATCTAATTTTTTCTGGGAGTTCACTGTAACTGAGGGCAGGCCTCCATACTGCTTCTTCAAGGGAGCATAGTTTGAGAATCACGGAATTTCTGAAAGTTCTTCCAGGTCCTAAAAGTCATAATGTCTAAGCTTCTTGCCCCAGAGCTAAATGACAACAGAAACACTTCGCTCAAAGAACCAAGAGCTAAAAAAGCAAAGTCCCTGTTTCCGGGTTGCAGGACACCCAGGAGTGCAGCGACTGACTGAGAGAGAACAGCCTCAGTTCCTGAATTTCCACCCCAAACACAACATTCCACGCACAGGTGTAAGTGCCTCTCCTCCCAGACCTCAGACAGGCTACCCTTTCTCCGGGCTCTTCCGGGAAAGTAGTTTCTGCCTTCCTGGATCCCAGAGGAAATGAAAACAATCAAGCAGCTAGAACCCCCACCCTGTTCTGCACTTTTTCCCTTTTTTTTTTTTTTTTTTTTTTTGGAGATGGAGTCTCGCTCTGTCACCCGGGCTGGAGTGTAGTGGTGCGATCTCGCCTCACTGCAACCTCCACCTGCTGGGTTCAAGCAATTCTCCTGCCTCAGCCTCTCAAGTAGCTGGGACTACAGGCACACACCACCACACCTGGCTAGTTTTTTGTATTTTTTGTATTTTTTTTTTTTTTTAAGACAGAGTTTCGCTCTTGTTATCCAGGCTAGAGGGCATGGTGTGATCTCTGCTCACTGCAATCTCTGCCTCCCAGGTTCAAGTGATTCTCCTGCCTCAGCCTCCCGAGTAGCTGGGATTACAGGCGCCTGCCACCATACCCGGCTAATTTTTTGTATTTTTAGTAGAGATGGGGTTCTGCCATGTTGGCCAGGCTGGTCTTGAACTCCTGATCTTAGGTGATCCGCCTGCCTCAGCCTCCCAAAGTGCTGGGATTACAGGCGTGAGCCACCACGCCTGGCTAATTTTTTGTATTTTTGGTAGAGACGGGGTTTCACCAAGCTAGCCAGGCTGGTCTCGAACTCCTGACCTCCTTTCAGCTTCCCAAAGTGCTGAGATTACAGGCGTGAGCCACCGCGCCTGGCCTCTGTTCTGCACTTTCTCTAGAGAAAGCTCTCACACAAAGGCAAACAGATGAACAGGGCCGCCTTCCCCTGGAGGCCTGGGGTAAAGACGAAATGAGAGCTGAGTTCACATGAAGTGCCCCACGTGGTGGCAGTTTCCTCTCTTTTCCTGTGCAGCTAGGTCACCACCCACTTCTCTTTGTACCCCGTTCTCTACTAATCAAACATACAAGACAGCTCAAAAATTGTGCGTGGCGAGTTGATTTTCCTCCTCAGTCTTTCAGCCTCCATTTTCTCACCTCTCTGCATGGCTGAAGCCCTCCATGGGCTGTCCCCACCTCCCCGACCCCTAAGAAGCTTCTCTGAAAAGTCACCAGTTCCTTCCAGGTTGTCCAATGCCATGGGCATGTCTCAATGAACTCAGCTTTCCCTAGGGCTGGGCAGCCACCCTCCGGGAAAACCCCTTGCTTCCCCAGATATCGCTCTGTCCTGTCTTCTCCCTCGGTCCCCGCTGCCTGCCACTCCTCCTCTCCATGTGGCCCACAAATGTCAGGGTTTTCATGGACACGATTCTGAGACTTTGTCTCTCCTCCCTCTCTCCTTGCTGAGCCCTTAAGTTCCCATGGATTTAAATGCCAGGGTTCTGCTCTCAACTCCCACCTCTGTCACCCGTACTTCCCTACGGCCCAGACTCCAGGCACCTGGCGTCTCACACGAAGCCCTCGATTCCCACCTATCCCAAACCTCATCCTTCCCTGGGTCTTCCCATCTGAGCAAATAGCACAACCATCACCAGGTGTTCAGGCCAGACCCCCGGGAGTCCTCCTTGAGTCCACCAGTTCCCCTCCCCTCCAGTCAAGCCCTAACGATTCTAGCTCCAAAATACACCCCAAAGCTCTCCTCTGTCTCCATTGCTGCCTCTCAAATCCACATCAAATCCTTCCTGTACACAGAAACCTTCTATGGCTGCTCAGTATTGTCAGAAGTAAGCCAGCTTTTGGGCAGACCCTGCAGAGCCCTGATGTGTGGAGCCCCGTCTGCCTCTCCGGCTGCATCTGGCTCTTTCTCCTTTGCCATTTCACCCTGGCACACAGTTTGCCAAACAAGTCAAGCCAAGGCCTTGCTGATGCTGTTTCCTCTGCCTGGAACACTCTCCCCCACCCCACCCCCCACAGAGCCGGCTCTTCAGTTCCTTCAGATCTTAACTGAAATGCCACCTCCTCCAAGAAGCCTTTCTTGACCACCCCAACTAAAGCAGGCCTCTGCTATCTTCTATTTCAGCCCCTTGTTTCTTTATGTTCTGCCTGTCTCCCCCATCAGAATGTCAACTCCATGAGGGCAGGAACCATATATGCCCAGGGCCTAGTACACAGCCAGGTATACAGTAAGTGTCCAGTAAGCATCTGCTGAAGGAGCAGATGAACCAGTCATCACTGCCTAGAGATTAAGTGGTTCCCAGTAAGTTCTAAGGGTTAGCCTGAAGGGGAAACTGAGGCCCATCACTTCTGGTTTTCCAGTTCTGCAGGAAAGGCTGGGGCCCAGGCCAGAAGGCGCCTCACCTCCCTTTTCCAGCGTGCCAGCCACTCGTCCCGCTTGCGCTTGCTGATGTAGTAGGGGTCCCCCGCCTGGAAGGTGTGCCTCGGCATGGGCCGCTGACGGAGGCTGGACTCCCAGCCCAAGCCACCCCGCAGCCGGCCCCGGGAGCCCTAGGACAGAGAGACAGATATTAGGGCATTAGGGTGGGAACAGACAGACCCACCGAGGAGGCACTCACCTCAAACACAATGTGGACACTGGCTCCTGGCCAGAGAGGGCACCCCTGGGAGTGCTGGGCAGACCCTGTGTGGGCTTGAGGAGCGAGGGACATGTGTGGTGGGGGTAGGGGGCACATGGACACAGCCACAGGCCACAAAGGGAGGTGCCTGGCCTCTGGAGGGGGATGAGCCGGCTGCCTTGTTGGGGGACTTCCAACCTCCACACCCACTTCCTCTCCTTCCCACAGAGGGATGTGTAAAGGAGGAGGAGGGGCCCACCCTCCACCCCCTCACACACCCTCGCCACCCGTGTCCTTCTTCTAGAATTAGGATCCACAGAGCCCCTGGGGGTGGAACACTTGCCTCCATTTTCATGGATTCGATGTTGGTCTCCTTCTGTTCTTTGCCTGTGGAGAGGGAAGAACAAAGGGACCAGTTCGTTGGTCGGCAGAATTACTAGAGTGGCTCATAGGCCCCACCTTGTGCCTGGGGTCCCTGCCACAGGGGATGGGGGTCCTCTGGCCGTTTAGCTGTTCATGAGTTAAATATGATGGCCCACCACATGCCAGGCACAGTGCTGACCCTGAGGACCCAGCAGGGCCTAGGGCAGAGAAAGAACTCGGGCAGGGGCAGGCCTTGAGGCCCAGGCAAGAGGGAACACGAGGAAAGTCAGAGCTGGGTTTCTGGCCTGTTGACTCTGTCTCAGGTACACAGAAGGGGACTGAAAATACCCCCGTTCTGCTGCTCCCAGTCAAGAAACCTCCTTCCCCAGAGGAGGAGCAGGATGGCAGAGGGGGTGTGGAAAGTGGAGGGGGTGCAGGAAGGCCTGGGCCAGAGGGCCAGCCTGAGCGGCCTCCCTGGCCCTGCAAGGGAGTGTTTGCAAAGAGGCCTTCTGGGCATAAGGGCATGTACTGGGGGGCGGTGGGTACCGGGCCAACTGGAACAAGACCCCGGTGAAGCAACTTCCTCTCTACGAGACTCAGTTTCCTCATCTGGAAAATAAGGATGCTGGATGCGATTTCCAAGGTCCGCCTGCAGGTCCAAATATTATGATTCTATTACTAATCTCATTCTCTGTCCCTCCACTCCCTACCCCATGCTCAGGCCCCGGAGCTCAGCCTTTAATCTAGAAGACTTGAGTTTGGATTCCAGTGTGACCTGTGTGACCTCTCCTGGCCTGTTTTCCCACTGAATCAAGATAGATAAATGTTCTAAAATCATTAGGTTATGATGAGCATTAAGTGCCTAGCATGGGGCCTGGCATACTGTAGGTGTTCAATACATGTTAGTGTGGTATTGTGGCCCTGATTCCAGGTCCTGGCAGGGAAGTCTCAGCTTCCCTATTGAGACCCTGCCCTCTCGCGGTGCTTCTCCAGGCCCCCAGCATAAGGGGAGCTGCGTTCCTCCCAAGCAGCCCCCTGTACTCCCCACCAGGTCCTCACCACCCTTTCCAGGCACCCCTTCCAGGCTCAGCGCCCTGCAGGCTGCGGGGCTGACAGATTCTGCCTCCCCTAGCTTCTTGCTGGAGGTGGGGAAGTGAGCCCTCCTTCCACCTGGGCCCCTGAGCGTCTTTGTCGGGAGCCGAGAGCGTATCGGGCCTGGACCCACTGCAGGAAGGTCACTAAGGCTGGCTTATGGTAGCTTGGGGTGGGGGGAGACAAAGAGCTTGAAACGGAAAAAACAGCCCCGACTTCATCTCCTGGCTGTGAAGCGGAAGCCAGCCACAGTGTTCACGCCGCGGGTCCTCAGCCCGGGAGGCCACTCCCTTCCCTCGTGACAGGGGGGTCCTGGGCTGGGTTTGGGCTGCCCCCGGGCGCCCAAGACAGCGCTGTCCTCAGTGGTTCTGTCCCGGGTGACAGCGACTCCCGCTAGCTAGGCCCGGGAGCACCGGGGGAGGGAGGCAGGAGCGCCGCCGTGGGTGCGGGCCTGGCGCCGGGCTCATCCCGCGGGGGCCTCGTGGGCGGGGACGGGGCGTCTGTCGCGGGCACCTGTGCGCGTGGGCGGGCGCGCACTCGCCAGCGCTTTGTTCGTGACCGGCCTTTTAAGGGCTGTCTCAACTGTCTTGTCTGGCTCTGCCTCCCTGTTTCCTTTCTGTCCTCTCTCCCACCACAGCCAGCTCCCCACCTTTCTCGTAGGGCCCCCTCCAGTCTGTCCCGGGCCTCCCGGCTCCCAGGCCAGGGCTTCCCCCTCCTCCCAGACCTGGTCGCTCTGCCCGGCGAGGCTCCGGGCTCCCAGCAGGGGGCGCCTGCCCGCGATCAGGTGGCGGCCGGGGAGGGGGCGGCCTGGCGGTCTAGGCTGACACTGACCCGGCGGGGCTGCGGGGCTGCGGGGCTCCGGGGCTCGCGGTGGCGCTGGGAACCTATGTGTCAGCCCTGCGGCTGGGGCGGGGAGTGGAGGACCCCCGGGCTGGCTCCGGGACCTGGACATGGGGTTCCCGACTGCATTCTCTCCCCAGCCTGCTTTAGAACCTCTAAGGTTTCCTACCTGGGACCCACCATGGCATTTAATTACTTTTACAGATATTTATTCATTAGAATATTAGAAAATCAGGGTTGAAAGGCTTTCCCGAGTACTTGTTCAGCACTTAAATTTTGCAGAAAGCTGAGACCTGGCGGGTGGAGTGACTTAAGGCCAGAGCTGAGATGAGCTTTCAGGGGTCCGGATGCCCCGGCCAGCTCCCTCTCCGCTGCACCACTACTGTTATTTCTCGATGTGACCCCTTCCTAATTTCCCAGCCCCCAGGGTCCCCAAAACAGAACGATTTTTCCTTATGCAGTTTCCAATTGGCTTCTTTCTGGAATTTTCTCCCTGACGACTCTGCGCATGCCCACTTGAGTGATCACACACACACACACACACACATACACACACACACACACACACACACGCTTTCCAGCCTGGCCCAGCCGCCTCGGAATGCGGCACTTGTCGTGAGTCAGGGAGGGTCAGCTGCTCTCTCAGTACGGCCTATGCAGCCCAACTGCTCCTGGCCCAGGCCCAGGGTCACCACCAGGGCCAGGTGGCTGTGTCCTTCCAGTGTGGCCCTGGCAAGCCGAACATAACCCTAGTGCATCTCAGGACCTGGGGGCAGGGGAGGCCAGGGTGCTTCTAACACTTGCCTCTTAGTCTGAGCTATACTCAGCCAGAGGACACCCAAGTTCTCTTTAAAATGAACGCAAATCTCCATGACCAGGCTGTAGCCAGGTTTACCTCAGAGGGCAGTCACTGGCCTGAAAAGGGGCCCTGTGCTCAGTCTGAGCAGAGAGGGGCTTTGTGCTGACCCTAATCCAGTCTCTTACCAGTTGTATAATCTTGGGTAAGTAATTTAACCTTTCTGAAGCTTCAGTCTCCCCATCTGAAAAATAGGGATGATAAGAGTCTTCCAGGCTGGGTGCAGTGGCTCATACCTGTAATCCCAGCACTTTAGAAGGCCGAGGTGGGCGGATCACCTATAAGATCAGGAGTCTGAGACCAGCCTGGCCAACATGGCGAAACCCTGTCTCTACTAAAATTACAAAAATTAGCAGGGCAAGGTGGCGGGCACCTGTAATCCCAGCTACTTGGGAGGCTGAGGCAGGAGAATCACTTGAACCTGGGAGGGGGAGGTTGCAGTAAGCCAAGATCGTGCCACTGCACTCCAGCTTGGGTAACAGAGTGAATGAGACTCTGTCTCAAAAAAAAAAAAAAAAAAAAAAGTCTTCCTCCCATGATCACACATGGGGCATAATACACAGCAGAGCTTCTGAAACTTTCATATGCATGGGAAGCATGAGGGCCTCTTTAAAATGCAGATTCTGATCCAGCAGGTCTTCAGCAGAGCCTGCAATTCTGCACTTCTAAATCCCTGGGTGCTGCCAACGCTGCTGGTCTGTGGACCACCGTGAGCAGCAAGGAGAGAGAATGCCCAATACAGTCAATACTCAGTAAGGGAAAGCCACATTGCCACTGCCACCATCATCATTATGGCTTTAATGCTGGCGGGGGCAGGAGCAGACCCGAGACAAGCATGGGCCTGTCGGATGTTGGCTCCTGTCCCTATCACTCATCTCAACATCTCCCCTCTTCCTGATTCTTTCTCCTGGCTGTACTTTGAGCACATGCTCAGGCTATAAGAAACGCTGCCTTAAAAAGCCTGTTGCTGCTGTACAGGAGCTCATGAAAGGGGTTCCAGGAGAGCGTCCCCTGAAAAGAGACCTGGAATAACGGGAACTGAAAGGAGACCACGGCCGAGCCACATCCTCTCCCGGGCCTTAGTATCCTTCCTCATCTGATCAACCAGCTGAGCATGTGTTCTATGTCAGCTGACTGCTGGAACCGTGACCGAGCCTCTACAGCCTGATTAAGGCATTGCCCGTTGCACACTGGCAAAGCCTAGGCCACTGCCCACCCCACTAGGTAACATCTCACCAATTTCAGCTTCCAGGCAGTGCACAGTGGTCTTCAGGGATCCTACTAGCTCTCATCCCTGCCAGAATCTATGCTTCCTGGATAGCTGGGGCCACACCGGAGTGCACCAAGGCCAAAGTTTGGTATTTTTGTTTTTTTTTTTTGAAATGGAGTCTCACTCTATTGCCCAGGCTGGAGTGCAGTGGTGCAGTCTTGGCTTACTGCAACGTCCGCCTCCTGGGTTTAAGTGATTCTCCTGTCTTGGACTTCTGAGTAGCTGGGACTACAGGCATGCGCCACCAAGCTCGGCTAATTTTTTTTTGTATTTTTAGTAGAGACAAGGTTTCACTGTGTTGGCCTGGCTGGTCTCAAACTCCTGACCTCAAGTCATCTGCCCGCCTGGGCCTCCCAAAGTGCTAGGATTACCAGCATGAGCCACTGCGCGCAGCCTCAAGGCCAAATTTTGGAGGTCAAGGAGACTTAAAGAGTTTTTGCCTACCATACTCAGCACTAAGATTCTAAGGAAGATCCACCTGTCTGAAAGTCCCAGACCCAGGAATCATCCTTGACAGCATCTCTCCCTCACCTCTCATGTCCCTGGCATTTGTCCCCTCCCTTCATCTCCGCTGCCATCCTGCTTCCCAGCTCCTCCATTCCATCCCAGGATCCAGATGACATAGTGAGCTTTTCAAATTGCAAAGCTGATTACATCACACATACACACTGTCCGCCCCACCCCCACCCCCACCTCCGCACCCCACCCCCGCCCCCAGCCCCAGCAGCCACCTTGAAGGCCTGGCCTGTCTGCCCCAGCACTTTCCACACCCTTCTCCTTTGCTCTCTACACTCTAGCCTTGTGACATCTGTCAGTCTGCTGGGTGCCCTGCTCCCTCCCACCTGGGAGCCTTCTTCCCTGTTCTCACTCTCTTCCTCTACCCCTCACCCAATGGACTCCCTCGCCCTTCAGCTCAGGCTGGACAGCCCAGGCCAACTCAGGTTCTTCATTGTAGTTCCCCTGGACATGTTTCACTTCCCTTAGAGCGCTTATCTCCATGTGTAATCCCATCTTTTTAAGCGTGGATTTCTCATTAATGTCTGTCTCTCCAGCTGACTGTGAGGTCCTTGAGGGCAAGAACCAGGTTTTTGTTCATAACAGTTTCCCTAGTCCCTGGTATGGATCCTAGCACACCCTGAATGGGTGTTTTAAGAAACACCTGTTGACTGAGCGATGCAGGAGCCCTTGAGAACAACTAGAAATGGAAGCAGGGAAATCCCAAAGTGAAAACAAACCCTCAAGACCAGAGAACAGCTTTGGGGCTATGGCTCCATGCTGCAGGGCAGGAAGGAATGCCATGACCCTGGGTAGCAGCTTGGCAGGAGTCATCGTGGGGTCCTGGGAAGCGAAGTCAACTGCAGTCAGCCCATGAGGAACACCACATTTGGGAGGGCAGGGCTGATGGGTTCTCTCACACACCTGGCATTGTTAATGGGAAGAATGGTGTCTTCTCCCTTTCCTCAGCTGTCTCATTCCTCTCAGGCCCTTCCCACTCCCAGGAAGCATCAGACAGTCCAGGACCCGTCTCTGCACCAAGCCCCATTCCAGGACAGTGGAAAATAGTAGAAAGGCACAAGACCAGGACTGAATGAGCCCTGGATCTGCCACTTAAGGTTGGGGCTCCATGAGCAAGTCACATCATCGCTTTAAGCCTCAATATTTTTCTCCTGAAAATGAGGATAATCATATCTCTTGAATAAGATTGTTAGAGGAGTAAATAAAACAACTAATACAGATTCCCTCTGTAGTGTTCTGCACCTAGTGGGAGCATCATACATCTTTTTTGAATAATAAATGAATAAAAGCTTCTTAATAAGTTTGAAAATTTGTATTCTGGTTCTCTATCCTGCATGAACATTAGGTTGGATCCATGCAAAATAAGTTACGCCAATTAATCAATTTACTCATTCCATCATACACGCTTGGAAGGAAGACTTTTTGAAATTAAAATGCACATATGCAAAACAACCTGGCAGGGCCCTGGGAGGATCAAATGTGATAATGTATGAGAAAGCGCTTTGTAAACTGTGAAGCCCTGTACAAATGCTAGTTGTCCTCATTACTAACATGTTTACAGCTCGGTTGGCCCTGAAATTGCTGGCTTAACCTGAAAGAGAAAAGTGGGCAACTTTCCAGGCTTCCAGGGTTAGGCCAAAAAGTCCCCAGATGAAGAGGCCTGGACTGGGCACTACACAGAATACCCTCACCCAGCCCCCTCCCCATGCCACTGTCACAACCAAATTTCCAGTCGAGTCAGCCCAACTAGGGTGGGCTTAGGACCTCTGCACTCAGGGAGGCAAACAGGGTGTCTGCTGCCCTTGAGTACCCAGGCCATGGACTACAAATACAGCAATCCCCAGGAGCTGCAGGGCACGTGGGAGAGTGAGCAGGCCAGGCAGAGCTGCAGAAAACTAAGGCCCACAACCAGCCACAGAAGGCGATGGAGGGACAGCCATTATCCCAGTCTAGCAATCGCTGGCGTTACGAAAGCCCACTGTTGCCAGATCTAGCTTTTTTTTTTTTTTTTTTCATGAGAAGCCAAAACTCCAGATTTTTATGTGAAATTTTTTGATTTTTAAATACTGGCAACTAATTTTTTAAATGTTTAAAACACTCTATGGGCCAAATAAAACATATGTGCAGACTGCATCCAGCCAGTAGCCTCCAGGCCATAGGCTTGGCAAGCAGACCTTTAGCCACGACCCAGCCCATCCTTCCTGGGACCTGCTGGAGACCCAAGTCCCTGACTCTCAGGGTATGTTGGTGGGCCCAGAAGAGGCTGCCCCTGGTGCTGAGGACTCACCCGCTTCTGCAGGTGCTCCTCGGCCCTCCTTGGGGGTGCAGCAGCCATTTTCCACTGCTCTTGAGGCTTCAGGCGGGGTCTCAGCTGCACCCTCTCCCTCTGCTGGGGCCCCGCCCTTCTGCCCCCCAGCAGGGCTCCCCTCCTCTGGCTGGGGCTCACTCCGCTTCTCCAAGTCCCCGTTGGGTAACAGCTCTGAGGAGCCTGAGTCCTGGGCCATGGATGGGGACTTGGAGGTCACCGCAGGGTCCTTTGGCGTGTCACTGCTTTCCACCTGCAAATACAAGAAAGATATCCAAAAGGAGGGTTAGATCAGTAGGCTTAGCCTGTTTCGGATTATTGACCGCTCTGAAATTCTAGAGAAGGTTATGCACTTTCTGTCCAGAAATTGTGTTCATATAAATCTTCAAGCAAGCAGATACATTCACAATTTTGCTTTCAATACCAAAGGATTCATGGGCTTGACCCCTTGAAATCACGGGTCTGTGGACTCCAGCTTAAGAAACAGGAAAAGAATCCAAGCAGGTTTGGCAGCCTGGTTGTACTTCTCAAGGGATCTGTACCCCCACCCCACCACCACTCACTGAGGTTACATAGGATGTCCAAACCATCTCTGCAGCCCCTGTTCAAAAAGAAATGCTCTGGCCAGGCATGGTGGCTCACACCTGTAATCCTAGCACTTTGGGAGGCCGAGGTGGGTGGATCACCTGAGGTCAGGAGTTTAAGACCAGCCTGATCAACGTGGAGAAACCCCATCTCTACTAAAAATACAAAGTTAGTCGGGGATGGTGGTGGGCGCCTGTAATCCCAGGTACTCAGGAAGCAAGAGAACCGCTTGAACCTGGGAGGCAGAGGTTGCGGTGAGCAGAGATCGTGCCATTGCTCTCCAGCCCGGGCAACAAGAACAAAACTCCGTCTCAGAAAAAAAAAAAAAAAAAAAAAAGGCTCCTTGTGCCACCTATAATCCAATAAGAAGCCCCTCCTCCAGAAGGTTGCAGTGCCACCAGATCAAATCTGGGACTCAGTCTGGTCTGTCTTCTGTGGTCAGTGCTCTCCCAGCTTTCCTCTTGATCTCTTGAGGCATGAGAGTCGAAGGAGGCCCCCTAGAAAAGCGTTCTGTGGGCTCATAGCCTAGCACAGCCTTCTCCCTTGGCCTGGGCCGCCCCAGATTCTTTCAGGCACTCAGACCCAGAAGAGCAAAGGCTCTGGCAAACAGTTTTCAGGCTCTGCAACAACCCTTCCTGAGCACTGGGGTCTCTCATTCCCTTCAAGGGAAATCATTTCTTTATCCCCTAGAGTCTAAGAACTGAACTCACTAAGGTTCCAGGTAATAAAAATCAAATAAAGAATAATCGTGGCTGTCTGTGCGTATCACTGCACAGTGGACAAAGCTCCTCACTTATTACCTCCTCAGAGTTTCTGAGCCTCCCTGGGAAGCAGGTGAGGAACCTGAGGTTCTCTGAAATTTTGTGATTTGCTGCAGGTCACAGGCTTTGCAAGGACAAAGCAAGAGCAGGAGAGCCGGGTGCCTGCTGTGTGCTCTGCTGTGTGTATATATTCAGTCCTCAGCCATCCAGAGGCAAGTGGGCCAGGACACCTCAAGAAGAATGGAGGTGTCCAGCATGGGACAGGAACAGGCAGGGGTCCCCACGGCTCGACACTCTGCCACACCCACGGGCACCAGGCTGCACTCAGCAACTCTGCCGCGCTGGCTCGGCTCCTTATGCAGAACACCTACCCAGTAGAAAGGCAGGGACAGCATCAGCTCAGCAAACCTCAGATAAGGCACTCAGCACCTCGGTTTCCCCACCTGTCAGATGTCTAGACCAGAGATGACTGGTCTAGACCAATGGAAGTTTTGTCTTTTTTGTCTTTTTTTTTTCTACTTATAAAAGTCAGACACATATATCATAAAAAAATCAAACTATAGCCGGGCGTAGTGGCTCATGCCTATAATCCTAGCACTTCGGGAGGCTGAGGCAGGAGGATCACCTGACGTCAGGAGTTTGAGACCAGCCTGGCTAACATGGCAAAACCCTGTCTCTACTAAACATTAGCTGGGCGTGGTGGCGCATGCCTGTAATCCCAGCTATTTGGGAGGCTGAGGCAGGAGAATCACTTCAACCCAGGAAGTAGAGGTTGCAGTGAGCTGAGATTGCGCCACTGCACTGGGCCACAGAGCGAGACTCCATCTCAAAAAAAAAGAAAATCAAACTATACAAAAAAATGAATAATGCTAAAAGGTTAAAGCTCCTATTTCAGCTCCCTACCCCCAAAATCTCTCCCTGGAGGTACCCATTATTAACAGTTCAGTGAGCATCCTTTCCAGACTTTTTCCTATGCATTGACAATCATGTGTAAGTTACATGTTTATACATATGTATTCATATACACACTCAGATCCAGAAATGTTTTTTTCCAAAAGGGTATCATACTAGTCGTAATGTTCTGCAACTTGCTTTTTCACTTAACAAGCAGAGTGGGCATCCCTCCATCCCAGTGCAGATGGATCTGGATGCTCCAAAATGTATGCATGCCGTTCCCTGATGGTGGGCATTTGGGCTGATTTGCTTTTCGCTGCAGTGAATACCCTTGCACTGACAGCTCTGTACAGCTGCGTGTTTCCATGGGACGGAGTTCCAGAAGTGGTCTGGCCGGGTGAAAGGGCCTGTCCAGCTAAGTGTGCAGAGATACTGCCAAATTCCCTCTAGAGTTTCCCACCACTCAAGTGCACAGCCTGAGAGAGCACTGGGTCTCCAGCCCCTCCCCTGCAAAGCCCTATTTCCAAGGCTGCTTTTGTTCTAACGGTCTAAGACTTGAACTCTGAACCCACTGTTATTTGGTGAGGAACCCCAGAGGTGGCAATTAGGGACAACGGCCTTGGGAAAACAAAAACAAAAACAAAACCAGAGTCTTCTCAGGTATGCTTTCCTCCCTGGACGGGGACCCGGGCACAGGGAGCAGCTGGAGAGGGAGCAGAAGGAACTGCAGGGCCTGCCAAGCTTCTTTCCTGCTGTGCGGGGCGGCTGGGCAGGCCTGCTTCCAGGAGGGAAGCGCCCACAGAAAGCTGCATGTGTGTACTCCTCAGCAGTTGGAGGCAGAGGGCTGCAAAGAGAGGAAGAGGAGGTGACTGGTGAAAGCGAGAAGTCCTCTGCTGTGCCTGGGGGCTTGGGCTGATGCCAGCAGAGTTGGGAAGGTCAAATCCAGGAAGGAAAGTGGACCCCTGCCTATCACCCCTGCCTCCATCCTGTGTGTCAGGACCCTCCTCAGAACTCAGAACACCTCTCCTCCCACCCTGCTTAAGCAAAGAGGGCATTTCCAGCCTAGAATGGTCCTCCCTGGTGTAAACCCTGTCTGTCACCCTTCAAGGCTCAGTCATGAGCCCCAGCAGCCTGAAGAGTGGAGTGTACCCCTGCACTGACAGCCACCTTCCAGGGTCCAGCTGTGCCAGGTACCCCAAAGCCCCCAACATGGCACTACCACGGAGGTGTGCATGGGGTCCTGTCTGGCCAACTTGAGCTAAGAAGCTTAGGTCAGAGACAGACTTTTGCATGGCTGCATCTTCCTTTCTTCTCATCATTTGCTGCCTTGCAGACACCTCAGATTGGGGCAGGTTCTGAGCCCCGCAAAGCTGCTGGAGGCAACTCCACTGTCACTCACTTCCTGCCTGGGACCACACGGCCTCCTCTCATGCTGGGACTCACTTCCTGTTGACTGCTGACTCCGTAGCATAGAGACCCATGAGGGCCGACTCTGAGGCCCAACCCAGTCATTCATGCACACTAGTAAGCCCTGCCCTGGCCTCTACTCACTAGATGCCAGCACCTCTCCCCAGTCTGCAACAGCACCAGAGGCGCCATTCTCCTAGAGATGCCCTCAAAACCAGGTGGGAGTCGGGCACGCTGGGCAGATGATGGGGGAGCAGGGCATGGTGCTCATTTCCAGCCCCAGGTTAGCTCACCAGCTGAAATCCCCACTCCCGCATCTGGTCCACACCGTCCTCTGCCCAACCATCCCCTCCTGCTCATCTGCTCGCTCAGGTTCTGGATGAGCCGATTCAGCCAAAGTTCTGGGGTTAGCGGGGGCCCATGACTTCTGCCACGCTCAACCCTTAACTCATCCTACCCATCAAGAACTCCCTCAAGCTAAGTGTGGCCCCTCACTGGGGCTCTCTGGGGCTCAGGGTAACCAGCAGGACAAAACCATCCAGAGGAAGGAACAAGGTCCCAGTCAAATGGCCTGAAGCAACTGTCCAAGTCTCTGGGGAAGAGCTGGGCGCTCACTGAAGGAGCCATCCCTGGTGAGAAGGGCAGAAACCTCAGCCTGGAAGCCCAGAAGGGAGGGGTACCCCAGCCAGGCCTGGCCTCTTCTGCCCCCAACTCCATGCCCTCCTCCCAGCCACTCTCCTCCCCTCCTTTCCCCTGTCTCCACACCTTGTTGACCTCTGGAGGGCAGAGACTTTGCTTGATCTGGCTGGACTTAGCACGGAGTGGGGCACCTCACAGGTGCTCAGCCAATATTCACAATTGATTCGTGAATGGCAAAGACGAGGCTAAAACTGAGAACCTCCTGCACGCAAGCTACAGGGAGTTTCAGCTTTGCTGCCATGTCTGTTAAACAATCTGCTTTTGTTTGCTTTTATTTTGACAGTCATCTTGAAAGGAGACATAGCACACCCCTGAGATACTCATGTTGCCCATTATCTGGGAGAGGGCTGGGTTGCGGGTGCCGACCATCCTAGAAGGCACCACCAGCAGGTGCAGCTGCAGGTGACAATTTCCGAATGGGAAAAGCCGCAGTAAGTACCCATCACTTCTCCTCCCGTGGGGGGCCAGATGGGGGACACAGGAGGGTTGTGAATCTAGTATCATTCTAGATTTCAGTACAGCTCGGTCCTATCACCCGCTGTCCACCTACTCCCAGCCGGTATGCCTCACTTTGGGTCTTCAAATCCTGCCTGCCACTTCCTGGGGTCCCTCAGAGTTTGCCACCCTTTGCTTTCCTTCTGGGCAGAACCCCCACCTTGCCTCCGGTTTTTCCTCAGTCCTCTCCTGTGAGCCGCTTTTCGAGGCAGGTTAAGGCCGTAGTTCTCAACTGGGGCAATTTTGCTACCTCCCCACCAGGACATTTTGGCATGTGTGTGAAGACATTTTTGGCCACCACATGGTTGGGGAGAGGTGCTGGCATCTAGTGAGTAGAGGCTAGGGAAGCTGCTAAACACCCCACCAGACAGAGGACACCCCCTACAACAGAGATTTAGTCCAGACAAAATGGCAATAGTGTCTTTGAAAAACCCAGGACTGAGGGTAGGGGCAAGGACAGAAACTGCCTTTATCTAAGGAACGCTTTTTTTTTTTTTTTTTTTGAGATGGAGTTTCACTCTTGTTGCCCAGACTGGAGTGCAGTGGCGCAGTCTCGGCTCACTACAACCTCCACCTCCTGGATTCAAGCAATTCTACTGCCTCAGCCTCCCAAGTAGTTGGGATTACAGGTATCCGCTACCACACTTGGCTAACTTTTAGTATTTTTGGTAAAGATGGGGTTTCACCGTGTTGGCTAGGCTGGATTCAAACTCCTGACCTCAGGTAATTCACCCGTCTCGGCCTCCCAAAATGCTGAGATTACAGGCATGAGCCACCATGCCTGGCTTAAGAAACACTTTTTTTGGCCAGGCGTGGTGGCTCACGCCTGTAATCCCAGCACTTTGGGAGGCTGAGGTGGTTGGATCACAAGGTCAGCAGATCGAGACCATCCTGGATAACATGGTGAAACCCTGTCTCTACTAAAAATACAAAAAATTAGCTGGGCGTGGTGGCGGGCGCCTGTAGTCCCAGCTGCTGGGAAGGCTGAGGCAGGAGAATGGTGTGAACCCGGGAGGCAGAGCCTGCAGTGAGCCAAGATCTCGCCACTGCACTCCAGCCTGGGCAACAGAGTGAGACTCCGTATCAAAAAAAAAAAAGAAACACTTTTTTTTTTTTTTTTGAGACAGAGTCTCGCTCTTTCACCCAGGCTGGAGTGCAGTGGCATTATCTCAGCTCACTGCCACCAGGCCTGGCTAACTTTCGTATTTTTAGTAGAGACATGGTTTCACCATCTTGGCCAGACTGGTCTTGAATTTCTGACCTCGTGATCCGCCCACCTCGCCCTCCCAAAGTGCTAGGATTACAGGTGTAAGCCACTGTGCCCGGCCTAGAAACACTTTTGTAAACTTTTAAAAAACTGGGATAAAACATATATGACATTTACCATTTTAACCCTTTTCTTTTTTTTTTTTTTTTTTTGAAACGGAGTCTGGCTCTGTCGCCCAGGCTGGAGTGCAGTGGCCGGATCTCAGCTCACTGCAAGCTCCGCCTCCCGGGTTTACGCCATTCTCTTGCCTCAGCTTCCCGAGTAGCTGGGACTACAGGCGCCCTTTGTTGCCCGGCTAGTTTTTTGTATTTTTTTTAGTAGAGACGGGTTTCAACGTGTTAGCCAGGATAGTCTCGATCTCCTGACCTCGTGATCTGCCCATCTCAGCCTCCCAAAGTGCTGGGATTACAGGCTTGAGCCACCGCGCCCGGCCTATTTTAACCCTTTTCAAGCGTACTTTAAGTACACTCTCATACAGCCTTTACCCCCATCCATCTCCAGAACTTTTTCACAATCCCAAACAAAAACTCTGCCTCCATTCAGTACTAACTTCCCAGTCGCCTCTCCCCCAGTCACCACTCTTCTACTTTCTGTCTTCTAAGGAGCATTTTAAAGTCTGTGTGTGGCCGGGCGCGGTGGCTCAAGCCTGTAATCCCAGCACTTTGGGAGGCCGAGACGGGCAGATCACAAGGTCAGGAGATCGAGACCATCCTGGCTAACACGGTGAAACCCCGTCTCTACTAAAAAATACAAAAAACTAGCCGGGCGAGGTGGCGGGCGCCTGTAGTCCCAGCTACTCCGGAGGCTGAGGCAGGAGAATGGCGTGAACCCGGGAGGCGGAGCTTGCAGTGAGCTGAAATCCGGCCACTGCACTCCAGCCTGGGTGACAGAGCGAGACTCCGTCTCAAAAAAAAAAAAAAAGTCTGTGTGTGGAAGGATCTGGACCCCTCGGCCCCTTGTAGTTGGCAGGTGTGGACAGCTGCTGACCCAGCCTCGCCCTGAAGGGTGGGGGTGAACCCACCACACCCCTCACTGCTGTCCCCTCCAATGCATGCCATGTTTGTTTACAAAGTGCTTTCTCACCCAATCTCCTTACACCTCATACCTCCGAATCTAATTATCTGTGTACTGTGGCCTCCCTCCTTAACTGTGAGCCTTGCATTATTTCACATTTTTTTGGGGGGGGACGGAGTCTCGCTCTGCCGCTCCAGCTCACTGCAAGCTCCGCCTCCCGAGTTCAAGCGACTCTCCTGCCTCAGCCTCCCGAGTAGCTGGGATTACAGGTGCCTGCCACCATGCCTGGCTAATTTTTGTATTTTTAGTAGAGATGGAGTTTCTCCATGTTGGCCAGGCTGGTGTCAAACTCCTGACCTCAGGTGATCCGCCTGCCTCTGCCTCCCAAAGTGCTGGGATTACAGGCGGGAGCCCCGGCCCGGCTGATCTTATTTAACTTTGTGGGCCTCTCCACCTACGGCTCTCTAGCATCCCACACAGGACTGGGCATACATATGCTTATAAAATTAATAAATGTAATTTTCAAAGGGATCCTGGGGGAGCTGGAGCGATGCTCGCTTTTCTGAGGCCTGCCTTGGGTCACACGCCTCTGAGCAGTAAAGCTTCCAGGACGGCCCAGGTATAGGGGAGACATCTGAAGACCGACTCCCACTCTGGGTTGAGTCTCAAAACAGCGCAAGCTCACAAACGCCCCCAGGGTTCGGAGAAGGCACAGGTGGCAGTGCAGTGCCCAAGAAAGGCTGGGCAGAGGCTGGTGGCCTTCCCCTGACCAGCGCCCAACTCAAGCAAAAGCCAGAGGCAAGGCAAGGAGGAGCCCTCTGCTGTGGCCTGCCGAGCCGGAACCAATTCTCCAGCCCTGCCGCCACCTCCTCTTCCCCCTTTGCCCAAAGTCTGGGCGAGACCCAGACCTCCTGCCCCTCCTTCACTCCAGGCAAAGCCTTGCCTCCCAGGGTGGGGCAAAGTCTGAAACTCCTAATAGGGGGAGGTGATTTTTTTCTTTTTTTTAAGAGACAGGGTCTCGCTTTGTCACTCAGGTTGGAGTGCGGTGGCACAATCACGGCTTACTGTGGCCTTGAATTCCTGGGCTTAAGCAACCTTCCCGCCTCAGTTTCACTAGTACCAGGGACTACAGATGCCTGCCACCATGCCTAATTTTTTATGTTTACGGAAGTAATTAAAAAAAAATTTTTTTCGAGATAAGGTCTCACTCTGCTGCCCAGGCTGGAGTGCAGGGGTGTGACCATAGCCCCCTGCAGCCTCAAATTCAACGATTTTCCTATCTCAGCCTCCCAAGGAGCTGGGACCACTGGCGTGTGCCACCATATCCAGTTAATTTTATGGAAGTGATTTTTTTTTCTTTTTTTTTTTTGAGATGCAGTCTCACTCTGTTGCCCAGGCTGGAGTGCAATGGTGTGATCTCGGCTCATTACAACCTCCGCCTCCTGGGTTCAAGCGATTCTCCTGCCTCAGCCCCCACTAGTAGCTGGGATGACAGGCGTGTGCCACCACATCTGGCTAATTTTTATATTTTTAGTAGAGATGGGGTTTTGCCATGTTGGTCTCGAACTCCCAACCTCTGGTAATCCACCTGCCTCGGCCTCTCAAAGTACTGAGATTACAGGTGTGAGCCACCACGCCCAGCCAGAAGTGATTTTTAAGTATTGCTTTACTATTGTTATCTAAAACCCAGGAGGAGGAGAGGTGAGGGTCATGGTACAGGGGAGATGAGTCCCTGGCACCTGGGGCAAGGAGCCCTGTCCCCAGGCTGCAGCCCACATGCAGCACTCACCCAGGAAGGGGGGGTTCCATGGGGGTGGAGGATGGGTAGATGCCATTCTCCCTCCTCTCT
Organism: Macaca mulatta; assembly: GCF_049350105.2. Taxonomy (NCBI): domain Eukaryota; kingdom Metazoa; phylum Chordata; class Mammalia; order Primates; family Cercopithecidae; genus Macaca; species Macaca mulatta. The sequence continues at coordinate 99,717,336 of NC_133418.1, read as the reverse complement.
TGCCTCTTCCTTTCCCACCAGGAGCTCCTCTTGCTTACTCTCCCAGAGCCCAGCAGATAGGGGGGTGACCTCACCTTGGTCACCCAGAGGGCCGGACCTGCCATGGTGCTTTTAAGGCCTCCGTGAGATCCATTCCATGCCACCCAGGAACCCTGGCATCAGGCCAGCCACGGTCTCTTCACCGTCACATGCACAGACTTGAGAAGGAGGCGCCCCCACGCCTGCAGACACCCACTGCCAGCCACAGGACAGAGGGGTGCGAGGAAGCCGTGCGATGCCAACACAGACACGCCAATGAGCCCCTCCACTTGTACCGCAACTCCTCGCTCCTTCCAGTTCCTCAGCTCTGCAGGCCCATCACCCCTCAACTAGCCTGGATTTTTCCAGGTTGACTCTAGTTTCAGGAAACAGCTGCATGTCCACGTAAGCAGGGCAGCTCTGCCCCCGAAGCATTGGCACCGGGCCACGACTGCCCGCCCCCGCCCTTCCTGCAGCCCCCTTCCCCCTGGCAGCCCTCACCAGAGATCTGATAGCAGCTGGAAGTGGCCTGTGGCAGGGAGAGCCAGAGAGGCCCACCCCATGCCCACTCCAGGAGGGGCCAGGGGTCCCCAGATGCCCCCTTGCTCAGCCTTCCTGGGATGGACGGAGCAGGCTCCAATGCTATGGAGCTAGGACCCTGACTCCTCCAATTTCCCTTTTCCCTGTAGGGTAGCTAAAAGCGCCACCAGTGGGGTCAGGGATGGTGGGACCAGAGGCCACAGAGGGATGACTCCGGAAACTCTGGTCCCAGCCCGGGCACCCCCACCAGGTCCTACCATTCCCCTCACCACATCTGCTGGGAGCTGCCTGTCTCCCTCCTCCCCAGAGATCTCTCCACCCGTGTGTCTGAGGAGAGACCTCTGGGCTCAGCAAAGCCTTAGAGGTCACTCAGTCTGTGGCCTAGCTAGGTCGTCACAAGCCACGGCAAACGGATGCCAGAACGACCATGCGCAGTAAGTGGCCGGCCCACTCAGGGTTCTGTTTCCAGCGGGTAACTGGTCCACCTGGAAGAGGGCCTGGCTGTGCTCTTTGAAGTCAACCTCAAAGGATTTCAGAGTGAGCTGGAGGCTCCCTTTAAAAAGCCATTATGCTGGCTGGGTTTGGTGGCTCATGCCTGTAATCCCAGCACTTTGGGAGGCCGAAGCAGGCAGATCGTCTAAGGTTGGGAGGTCGAGACCAGCCTGGCCAACATGGTGAAACCCCATCTCTACTAAAAATACAGAAAAAAAGGCCTTTGAGCCCCCTATGCTCAGGCCCGCTCCCACATTGTGGAGTGTACTTTCATTTTCAATAAATCCCTTCGACCCTAAAAAAAAAAAAAAAAAAAAAAAAAATTAGCCAGGCATGGTGGTGCACCCCTGTAATCCCAGCTACTCAGGAAACTGAGACAGGAGAATTGCTTGAACCCAGGAGGCAGAGGTTGCAGTGAGCTGAGATCGCGCCACTGCACTCCAGCCTGGGCAACAGAGTAAGACTCCTCTCAAAAAAAGAGAAGAAAAAAAAAAAAAAAAAAGCCCTTACGTATGAGAGATCCCATACGTTAAGTAAATCTCTTTTGAAGTTGCTTCTGTTTTCAATCTCTGCCATCCCTAGAGTGACAGGTTTGTAAGAAGGGAACCCACCATGGAAAATGGTGCTGTCTTTTCTGTGCTTCGTTTACCTTTCTGAAATTTCAAATGGGTGTCCTCCCTCCGCTCCCCAGCTGTGCTGTGCTCAGCCCACCACACCCGACATGATTTCATAGCCTTAATCACGTCCTCTCCTTTGTCTCTGCAGACCGGGGAGTCCTAATCTCTTTAGTCTGTCCTCTCTTGGCAGCCTGGCCTTCCCCTTGATCAATTTAGTGCCCTTCTCTGGAGATTTTCCAACTCACTCATGGCTTTCTTGAGGTAGGAGAACCAAAATGTACAAAATTCTCTAGGTGGGGATGATGAAAGAAAACCCATGTCAACAGCTCTCCTCAGATGCGTGTGCCAGCGCGTACCTGCAATGGGAGGAACGATGCAGGTGCAGCACAGGCCCTAGAAAAGCTCATGGGGCCCCAGGAAGGCCACCAAGAACAGGACCTGTGGGAATGAATGACTCGCTGAAGGTGGCCCTGGGATGTGGAGAGATGAAAATAAACACAGGGATTATTTTTGGAAAAAAAAAAAAAAAAAAAGGAGATTCTGAGATTCTACTTAAATGCTCCCCAGATAAGATCAGCTATGTAAGGTGGCCTCAACAGGGGCCCCTTCCCCATCTGCTCCCTTCCAGAAGCCTCGTCTCTAACAACAACGCTGACGCTGTCCCTGTTGTGCCATTGCTAGGACCTCCTTTCACCCCTTCCTCTCCAGCGTTCCCAGGGCCAGCAGCACAGGCTTGGCCAATTCTGCCCCGCCACCGCTACCCCCCACAGGCCCTGGGACTTTGCTGGCGCCCCCGCCCCCTCCCCTCTTCCAGCATGTGTTCATGTTCGGGGATGAACGCCATGCTCACGGGTGCCAGAGCCAGTTTCTCAAACACGACTCCTATCACGTCATATCCGCCTCCTCACAACCTTCCAGATAACACATTTTTCAGAGAGGATAAAGAGTAAAAGCACCTCAGGCTGCCTGCAAACTACCTTTCCAATCAAGATTGAGAACATTTTTCTTCTTGTTTTGAGACAGGGTTTTGCTCTGTCACCCAGGTGGAGTGCAGTGGCACAATTAAGGCTCACTGTAGCCTCAACCTCCCGGGCTCAAGAGATCCTTCTGCCTCAGCCTCCCAAGTAGCTGCGACCACAGGCGTACCACCATACGCAGCTACTATTTTATATATATATAATTTGTTTGTTTTGAGACAGAGTGTCCCCTGTAGCCCAGGCTGGAGTGCAGTGGTGCAATCTCGGCTCACTGCAAACTCCACCTGCCCAGGTTCAAACGATTCTCGTGCCTCAGCCTCCCAGGTAGCTGGGACCACAGGTATGTGCCACCACGTTTGGCTTTTTTGTATTTTTCGTAGAGATGGGGTTTTGCCATGTTGGCCAGGCTGGTCTTGAATTCCTGGCCTCAAGTGATCCACCCGCCTCGGCCTCCCAAAGTGGTGGGATTACAGGCATAAGCCATTGCACCCAGCCCTGTATACATTTTTCAATGCATCCCTAATCCCCTCAGCCAGGCCTGTGTCTATGTGCTCACAGCCCCTACCTCTGGGCCTCCCCACACTCTCCCTGCCCTGCATGCCTTCCTTCCTCCACACCCACCTCAGCAAGGTCCTGGGGTCAGGGGTGCCTCTCACTTTCCCCTTGACTTCTCCATATGTCACCTCCCTTCTAAGGCCCAGGTCAAGCCCCACCTCCTCCGTCTTCCCTGGCTTCCCAGCATCCTTAGGAGTCCCACTGCACTTAAGTCCCCACCACGGGCTAGGCCCTTCCATGCGGGACTCCAGTAGCGGGTGTCGATTTCACCGCTCAGGTCGGGGAGTGGGTGGGTGGAGCTGCAAAGTTCATAACCATAGGCTCTACCTCACAAGCAGTGTGTCGGCCTGTCTTCCTCACGCCTTCCAAAACATGAGGCGACAGAGTGGGCAGCAGCATGTACTGATGCAGACTCACAGGAAGAAGAGCCACCTCCGGGAGTGGGCCAGGGGCTGCAGCCCAGGAGTGGGAGACACTATGTCAGGAAGTGTGCATAAAAGTGAGGGGCACCATGTCACCGAGCCGAGGTCCGAAGGGTTAGCCCAGGAGGGGCTCTGATCTGAAAACAGACAGGGGAGCTGAACTCTGTCTTAACTTGGAGAAGAATCAAAGGTCCTGTCAGGCTGGAAAGCTAGCCAGTACTGCAAACTTCCAACAGCTGCCCTAAGCTGTACCTAGCTGACTTTTGCTACAGAAGAATGGTTCCCTAACTTCCCCATTTGTACCCCAAGTCATCTGCTCTGAAGTGGGGCAGTTTGCTCTCTTGGACTGGCTCACTCCTGTGGTGTTGGAGGGTCAGCCCTAACACCGGCTTGGGCTCAGCTGAGCTCAGCACCAGCACCCAGCCCCCTCCTCCTCCTCCCTCCCTCCCTCCCATTCTGAGTTATTCTTAGCAGGAGGTGACCTCAGAGTGCTCCCTCTGAGCAAAAATAACCCTGGAGGAAGTTGGTGGGTATAAATTGTCAATGAATAAATACGCATCGCTAGTAAATAGGGGATGGAGCCCCACAGGGCCACTCACCCCCCAGGGCCTGCTGGGCAAAGGCAGAAACTCTCCCTTCAGGGCTCCAACCAGAACCACACAGGAAGGACAAAGGCCTCTGCAGGACTGTCTGGGCTGGTGACCAGGCAGGAACCAGCTTCAGACACCCACGTTTGTCACCCTGCAACATCCTTAGAGGCTGCCCTTTCCTCCCCACCTCACATCCACACTGGCTCAGCTCCACGCACTGGCCCCCACCTCCCCATCATGGGCACTGGCCAGCCCGCAGGCCCTGGCCCAGGTGCCAGCTCCCTTCCTAAGCCCCGCCCTGCCCTGCAGCTGACTTCCTGTTTCCTGTTGCCGGCTCTGACTGCAGCATCCTGGCTCTCTGGCCAGTGCTGCAGCCAACTAGGCCGTTGCTGGTTTTAAGCAGGCCCACCTCTTCGCCCTCAGCCCCCTGCAGCCTTCGGCACTTACACACAGGCTCCCTGGTATTTGTGTCAATAACTCTCTTCAGTTATATTTTCTTTGTATGCTTTTTGGACCAGTTCCACACACTTTTTCCAGCAGCCCTGAATTCACATGTTAACTTAAAGACAACCCCTGGGTAGGTACCCAGGAGCCAAACTGCATGGCTGCAGTGATAAGGAGGAAAGAGCACCACAGGCTTTGCAGTTGAGAGGCGTGAAGTCCAAGTCCTGATCATCTTCTCTGAACCTCAGTCTCTTCTTCTGAATGTGAGGATAATGAAAGTGGTCCCCAACTACCTCATACAGGTTTGTCGGCATCAAATAGGGTAACCCCTGTAAAAGGCCTTTGTAGGCAGTAACATGCGGCATAACTGTGAACCTTTATTGCTGGTCTCTGCCCTCAGCGTGGCACAGCTCAGTGACTATGCAATGGTGGTGCATTTTCAAACTGTCGGGGATGAAAGCTCAAGCTTTGGTTTCAGATTTTTAAATTTTCAAGGCAACAAGAAATGATATGGTTGTAAAATATAAAATCACAGCACGTGGATGTGGCAACATTATCACATACACATAAAAGCTTCTGAATAGTTATACTCAGTTCTGTACCGACAGGTAACAACCAGCGCTTCTCAAAGTGAGGTCTGCAGACCACTAGTCCCATGTGTGTGATCGGTGGGCTTGGAACTTGTCTTTATCAGTTCATTTTTATTAATTTTAGAAACAGTTCGAGAAGGGAGAGGCCAGTGTGGGTCACAGTGGCTGAACTGGGCTTCATTTCCAGGCTAGGTTCTGCTGCGCTGCGGTGCTGGGGCAGGCGGAGAGAAGGCAGGCTGTGGAATTGTGTAAGGGGTGGGCAGGAGGAGTGGCTGGCTGGTGTGTTTGGGGAGCGGTGAGAAGGTGAGGTTTCTGCGGCCAAAGGGGTGGCATCAGGCATAGCAGGGGAAGGAGTGGTCAGATGGTGAGGGGCTGGAATTCAGATCTTGTCCACTAAAAAATGGAGTCCCCGGGGGTTCCTGAAGAGGGACGTGCCGGTGCTACATTTACTGTGATTATGTGTGGCCTCTTCTCTCCAGCACACTTGGCTGAAATAGAAGGCATCTTCCTCTGGTGGCTTCCCGCACATGGTCATTGCTCAGGAAGTGGAAAGTGTTTGTCGTAAAGAGAGCACACTGGCCTGGGCATGCAGGGGGCAGGTGGAGTCTGGTTTGGGTGAGGGCAATGCCAGGGGGCAGAAGGCACCCAGGAACAGATGCCTGTTGAAGGCCAAGAAAGACAGTCGTTGGCGGCAAAAGGAGGAGAGAGCCCAGGATTTCTCGGGCTTGGGGGTGGGACCTGGTGAGGGCACTAAGTGGGTGTACCTGGACCCTCCCTGTCCAGCGCTGGCTGTGGAAGGCCACAGCCTCCAGCCAGGGTTTCATCTCTTACTTCCCAGTCCCCATCCCCCATCACACCTGTCAGGACCTGAGCCAAGCTCCCTCCCTAGGTTTAGCTGGATGACACACTCAGCTGTTTTAAAGCTCCTTGGCAAATCTATTGCCAGGGCCACAGCTGCAACAGGTCCTCAGAAGCCCTCTCTGCTGTGCTCCTGCACGGGAGGGGAAGAGTCCAGGACCAGCACCTGTGGCTACAAGGGCTGAGCCTTGGCTGCAGCAGGAATCCCCCAACATGGGCTCCCAGGAAAGACCGTGCTGGCTGCTGTCCTTGGGGTCAGTCTCTCTTGGTTCCTCCAATGTGCAAGGAGTCGCTTTCCCAACAGCTGACTTCCCAATCAGCTTTGCCTTTCCCATGCTCCTCCTCACCCTGGGCCTCTCCTGAGAGGCCAGGAGACTGCAGGTGTAACCTAGGACTTATGCTAGAACACATCCAGACCACGAGGGGCATCCCAGGGCTGCTGAGAGGCCGATGCTGGGCCCCCACCCCACAGGCCTGCACCCCAGCCTGGTGGACACTGGGCCCTGCAGTGGAACAGGTTTTTTACACAGCCAGCTCTGTACGTTGTTTTTTTGAGACGGAGTCTCGTTCTGTCGCCCAGGCTGGAGTGCAGTCGTGCAATCTTGGCTCACTACAGCCTCCGCCTTCCGGGTTCAAGCGATTCTCCTGCCTCAGCCTCCCGAGTAACTGCGATTACAGGTAGCCGCCATCATGCCCAGCTAATTTTTGTATTTTTGTAGAGACGAGGTTTCGCCATGTTGGCCAGGCTGGTCTCAAACTCCTGACCTCAGGTGATCCACCCGCCTCGGCCTCCTGAAGTGCTGAGATTACAGGCGTGAGCCACTGCGCCTGGCCCAGCCCGCACATTTGAACTCTGTTTTGCTGTTTGCCAAGTGCCCCAAGATGTGGACAGGGCAGGCTTTACTGGCAGCCGTATTTTCCCAATGAGGAAGCAGCCCAGAGAGGTTAGGTGACTCGCTCAAGGACACATGCTGGGAAGCATTAAATCAAGGTGCTGCTCTTCTGTCAAACTACGGTTGCCATGGCCTCCTGAAGAGGAAAGGTTTGGCTGGGCAGGGGCAGGTCTGGCCTTTGCTGAGGCTCCTTGGCGCTTGCAACATTTCATTCTCACAGGGGCGAGGAGGTTTTCTCCTCTATTTTTAGAAGGCGGACCTGAGGTTCAGGCAGCAGCTGTTCAAGGTTACACAGGTGGCCAGTGGTGGAGCCAGAATTTGAACTCAGGTCTCTTGGACCCCAAAGACAGTGTTTTTCCTTCTGCACTGGAGCCTGCTTCAGGCCATGGGATGTATGACCACCGGCCCTTCTCCCCTCACTCAGCAGTGCCCCTCTTCTCTGTCATTGTCTAGGTGATATCCCCACACTCCTGCCCCTGACTTCCTTGTACCTTTTCACCTGAGTGCTTCACTCCACCTCCCAGCGATGTGGCTACTCTCTGATTCCGAGACTCAAAGATGAATCAAAGGGTTGCTGGGTCTTTATCTGCTACAGGTGGTGGCTCTTGTCCTCAGAAACTGGATGGGGACAGGGGCAGTTTGCTTAGCAGATTGCAGGTTGCCAAGCCTCAGGAGGCAGGACATGCTGCAAATGTGCAGTCACCAGTGTGCTCTGATGCCAGCCTGGCTCTCCTCCCACAGCTTCTCCATCAAGGTGCCCTGTGGGTAGAGGAGGGTGCAGGGGCCCTGGGAATCTAGAGTCTGCTGCCAGCCAGAAAGTCCTCGGAAGCCCCGTTTTATCTTTCAATGTCATGTGAATTTTTCATTCCAGGCCATAACATATCCACATTTGCTTTAATATTAAAATGTTTAAAATTACTTACCAGTAAAATGACTTCACTCGGGCCCCACCCCCCCTCCAAATCTTCAGGCAGAATTGGCAGGGGTACGTCTCAGTACCCAGCAGGTTCCCATACCTCCCACCTCCAGGAACCCACCCCCTGCCTCCACCATCCCATTTCACTTCAGTCACCTTCAACCCAGCCCTCTACCCCAAGGGAGCAAGTCCTGGGCTCCATACCTGCTGAGAACATTTCTTTGAAGGGCTGAGTAACAAATCCAGAGCCTCTGACTCCCCCTTACCTTCTTGCTCCAAGTTTACCACTCTCAGCTGGAAGCGGCTAAAAGAAATGAACCAGCTGTCTCTGGCGCTGGGAAATAATGACTGCTCCACGTCTGACTCTAAGCCCAGGGGTCTTGTTCTCCAGAGCTGCCCCCAGGCCTCAGCAGCCCTGGTTCCTAGAAGCCTGGGGCTGGGGCTGGCCCTGCAGCCTACAGGCCTGCAGGACTTCCTTCCTCAGGGCCCTGGTTCTCCTGCTCCCTCACAGAGACCCCTCAGCCTGCATCTCCCCTCTCCAATTTGATCAGACTCCCAGGCCTCAGTTCCCTTCCTCCAGGTAGGGGCTGAGACCCAGGGTGAGAGTGTGGTAGGGAGGGGCCTGCATAGACAGTCCAGGGAGATCTTAATCCAGCCTGGGATTCTGGCAGGCCCTCTTGCTTCCCTTCCAGAGGGAGGCCAGGAGTCAGGGGCCTGGTCCAAGTCTTAGGCCCAAGACCAGCCAGCCAAGTCCCCTGGCCTCTCAGGGCCTTCAGTTCTCTATGTAGAAAACAGGGAAATGTGGCCAGGCGCGGTGGCTCACGCCTGTAATCCTAGCACTTTGGGAGGCCGAGGTGGGCGGATCACTTGAGGTCAGGAGTTTGACACCAGCCTGGGCTACATGGCGAAACCCTGTCTCTACAAAAACTACAAAAATTAGCCGGGCATAGTGGCACATGCCTGTAATCACAGCTACTTGGGAGGCTAAGGTGGGAGAACTGTTCGAACCTAGGAGGTAGAGGTTGCAGTGAGCTGAGATTGCACCACTGCACTCCAGCCTGGGAAACAGAGTGAGACTCCGTCTCAGTAAAAAAGTAAATAAATAAATAAATAAATAAGAAAACATGGAAATGTGAGGGTGGGATTTGAAAAATGGGGTATCTGCAGCTGGAGGGGTGCACCCCATCACCTGGTCTTAAATGTCTCCAGGTTCCTGCAGGACACACATCACTGCCATCGACAGCCCAGGCACATGTGTGTTGTGTGTGTGCACAGGAGGGTGTGTAGAATGTGACACTCACCGGGGGGTGCTTGCGCTTCCTCCCAGGCCTCCCCACCTTCCGTGCCGTGGTGCTGGGCTCTTGGCGCTCCTCCTTGCCACGCGGCTCCTCCTGCTCCTCTCCGTCCTGCAGGCACAGACACAGCCTATGAGGCCAGAGGTGGATCCAAGCAGTGTAGCATTCCAGGCCTGTCAGGGGCTGGCCCTGGCCTCCCTTCCAGCCCCAGCCTCCTCCTGTTCCACGAGCCACACTTCCAGGGCTGTATAATACACCTCCACAACCTCCCCTCCTGCCTGGTGAGGCTTGAGTCACCCCTCAGAGCCCCACTTAAAATATATCCTTGGCCAGGCACAGTGGCTCACGCCTGTAATCTCAGCACTTTGAGAAGCCAAGGCAGGAGGATCCCTTGAGGCCAGGAGTTTGAGACCAGCCTGGGCAACATAGTGAGACTCCATCTCTACAAAAAAACCCACACCCATATATAAATATATAAATAATACAGATTTGTATATATATATAAATAATACATCCTTAGGGGAACTTCAGGGCAGACCTGCTGCCCCAACAGAAGGCATCTCTCCCTCTTTATTACTACATTTTCTAAACCATAAAATTATAACACAAGCTCTGATAAAGGATTTGAGTTAAAAGTTTATTTATATGAGAAAGTTTTTGTTCACAGGTACACAATTACATTTGTGATCTACTTAAGGAATCACCTTTATTGAAAATAAAATCGCCGGGCGCAGTGGCTCACGCCTGTAATCCCAGCACTTTGGGAGGCTGAGGCCGGCGGATCACGAGGTCAGGAGATTGAGACCATCCTGGCTAACACGAGGAAACCCCGTCTCTACTAAAAATACAACAAATTAGCTGGGTGTGGTGGCACGCACCTGTAGTCCCAGCTTCTAGGGAGGTTGAGGCAGGAGAATCACTTGAACCTGGGAGGCGGAGGCTGCAGTGAGCCAAGATCACGCCACCGCACTCTAGCCTGGGAGACAGAGCGAGACTCCGTCTCAAAAAAAAAAGAAGAAAAAAAAGAAAAACAGGTGAAAAGAAATATTAAATTTAGTAATATCTACTTGAAGTCCAGGCAATGCTTAAAATGAACGACCGTGGAAAGTGGAGGACTTGTACAGCTGCGAACATCCCTGCCATGTGGAACTGGCACCATGCACGCCTGCCAGCCTGCAAGAGGGTCTCAGGGACCACCGAATCTCAGCTCCTCTCCATCTCTTGCGTTCACTGAGTTTGGAACAGAAGTTTGTTTTACTCCCTACCCCTCACATAACACCTGTGCAGGGCTGGGCCCTGACGTGCTTGTCTCCTGGGGCACAGAGGCAATAAACCTAGAAAGTCCTGCCTCACTACTCCAGCCTGGCCACAAACCACCCACAAGTCCCTTCTGACTCAGCCGGGCTCTGGCATGACTAATCCCCAGCAGAAATGATGCTGGGGAAGGAGGGAGAAAGACGCCCTGACCCTGCAGACGGACCACAGGCTGTTCTTCATACCCCGCATGATGTCAGGAGCCAAAGATGGCTTTTGGGCCCTCCCCGAGGAGGGTGCCAACCCAGGGAAGTGCTGGCAGCACAGATAGAGAAGAGGGTCCACAGCTCTCCTGGAGACCTGAGTAAGATGGCCCTCAACATCCTACTCAACTTTCATTTTCTGTGATTGCAAAATACCTTGTGGTTTGCCACATTAATTTTTGGTGATAGTGGGACACACAAATGGAAACCTACTGTGACCAGTTGTAGACGTAAGACCAGCAGGAAGAGCATCCCTGGCCCCTCCATCCATCCTCCAGCTGAGGCATGTCTGCAGGGCAGACCATCATGGCTCAAGTTCTGGGAGGCCTCCAAAGACATGCACATGGAAGGTGAACAGAGGTGCCCGGTCTTAGCACAGGTGGTGGCCACAGTCAAGCTGGAGACAGGCAGAGCTCACACAAGAGATAGAGAGAGAATGCTCGGAGGTGCAGAAGAGGTGTGTTGTTGGAACAAGGAAGGGGAGAGCTGCCAACGCCAGAGACCAAAGCTGTCTGAGAAAGATACTCAGGATGAGGAGGCTTAGCTAGGGGTCAGAACGGCTGACCTTCAAGAGCACCGTCACTAAGCTGTGCAGAGTGACATGGCAGTGTGGGCTGGAGAAGGGCCAAAGAGGACAATTTAAGGAGCACAGCGGAGGAAGCATCTGGAAAGGATGCCAGGGGACTGGGAAGCCCCGTGCTGTCTATGGAGGGAGAGGCCAGCCCCGAGGCTGGAGATCCTTCAGGGGCTCTTTTCAGGAAAGCACAGCAGAGGGGCGGTGGGGGCAGAAAGGCTATGGAAAGAGGAGCCAACTCGTGGGAGCCTTCATGAGGGCTCAGGGTGCCCAAGGGCACATGCCCCATGGGAGGGGAGGCCTGCTGCTTCTGAACCATCTTCTGAAGACCCCAGACCCACCCCCGCAAACGTGTAAGAAGGGATCACACAGAGAGGACGTGTTGCCAGTGCAGCTGAGTATTTGTGAACGTTCTGATTGGATCTACGCAACTGCTAAGAATTTCAGACTGAGGTGGGGCTTCTGATCCGATTCTACTGGTGCCAAATGGGCACTGTCTTGATCAGCACTTGTAAAATCACCAGGGGTCATGTGAGGTCATGGAAAGAGCAAAGTGGGCATGAGCCCAGTTTGTCCATTTCCTTGTTACAGTTACAGGAGCAGCCTCTCGGAGCCTCCGTTTCCTCATCCATAAAATGGGGGTATGACGGTGTCCATCCCGTCTGCTTCTCGGGTTTTGAGAAGACAGCTTCACAAAAGGTCTGCCCCTTTGTCTGTTTTGTTTACTGCCGAATCCCCAGCGCCTAGGGCAGATTCTGGAAAAACTCCTACTGCCCCTAAATTCTGGGCTTTAAACTATTTCTTTAACAAGCTGCATTTGTGACAGAGGGATTCATTTGACTTCTTTTATTGTGAACTAATCCGAGATGTGAAAGCCAACCAGAGCTTCTGATCAGTGAAAGGGAACCACAGTTACCACACAGCAATGACCTAAAAACAAAGACGCTTGACATTTCATGATGGGCACCAGCTTCCATCGGGCATGTGGAGAAAGCCTTTGGGGGCCCCTACAGGCCACCCCTCTGCCATATGCAGTCCTGCTGGCATCTCTCACCTACACCATGTGTGCTGGGCCTGGAGGTGCTTGGCACATCTTTTTCCCTGTTGGATTCAATTCCATGCAACCCAGCCCAGGGGGGAGGGGTGGACCCCCCGGTGCCAGGCCACCTCTTCAGGTCCTGACAGGTCCAGAGAGGGCGGGGAGTGCCAGGCAGGGGTGCTCTGTGTACCCCACACCTGGTGCAAGGAGCTTCACGGCTGGTCCAGCATTCAGGCCCCGCATGCTTCTGGGCCATGCTTGGAGTCTCCACGAGAGCCAGGTCTGAACAACTCCTGGCCCTTCCCCTTGACATTTGGCTGTAATCGCAGTGTTGTGAAAAGCACGTTCTCTTCCACCGGCTCTTCCTCGATGGAGTCTTAGGGCAAAGCGGGAAGTGATGCTTCTGCTCTGGGCCTGCCTGAGGTTCCCTCTGCAGAGGGAGGGGGCTGACACGCCGAGAAGGGTAAGCAGATGGCTCGGGCCGTGCCCCTCAACGGCTCCAAGGAAGCGTAGCAAGTGGTTCATTCTTGCATCTGTCACGGGGTCTGTTTTATTCCATATCTTTGCTGATGGGTTGAGCAAAGGAATGTAAAATATGCTTATCAAATCTGCAAGTAGCACTGAATTAGTAGGCGTTGCTAATACTCTGAAAGAAAAGAATCTGATCTGTGGTGACGTGGAACAGCTGAAAAACAGTAACACGGTTCACGGGAAGAGACTTGAGCCCAGGTTGGTCTCCTCATCTGTCAAGCCAGGGGATTGAATTTGTCCACACTTCCAGTGCAGAGGGGAGGGGCGGAAATTCCAGACAAGTAGGCTTTGGAGAGGGCAGAGCCGGGCTGGGAGTTTCGCTCTGCTCTTTGCTTAGGAGTAACCTCAAGCTCTTTAACCTCCCTGAGTCTTGCTCTCCTCATCTATAAAATGGGATGATACCTACTTCACAGTGATGTTATAAGAATTAAATGAGGTGATGTAGCAAAAGTTTGACACGTGATAGTCACTCAAGAACTGCTACCTTCCCCCGCTCCACACATCCTGATTCGTACTTCACTCCCACTCCATCCTCCCCAACCCCCTCCTTGCCTCGTGCAAATCCCAGCACGCCGCCCACCATATGCAGCGATCCCTCACTACCACACAGAGCCCAACATCTGGCGGGTGCTCCTGCCGCAAGATATGTGGCAATACCAGGGCTCTGGGAGCTTTCCAAAATGCAAAGCTGATTATGCCACTCTGCAGAGCTTAAACCTTTGCCATGGGGGTTTCTGGGGGCCAGGAGGATCCAGCCAAGCTCCTCAGCTCATGTGCAGGACGGTCCCCAGGATTTGGCTGGATCACCTTGGTCTCCTCTCCACACTGTGGTCCCAACAGACAGCACCAAGCGCAAAAGCAAACTGCTTCCAGCCTCAGTCCCTGGGCATAGACTCTTCCTTTTGCCCGCACCACCTTCCCGTCAGGTTTATCAGCAAACTGTTACTTGCTTTTCCAGCCTCATATCCTGGATTCTCTGCCCCTAGGCCCCCTCCTCCCATCCCCTGCCTAGACTGAGCTAAAAGACCCTTTCTCTCCTATAGTTTCCCTACCCAGCATGACAGTGGTCAGCTCCTTGAGGGAAGTGTGGGTGTCTGATTCAGGCTGGCATCCAGAATGCCTAGACTGATGCACTTAGTCCAAGGCAGGCACTTGATGAATGACTGTCACAGAGTAGGTGCTTGACATGAGTCCATAGATGCAAATAGAGGCACACATACAAATCTACAAACCTGTACAAATACAACTGTATACCAGGTTCCAGTGCCTCTCGGATCTTTACGATTCCAGATTAGGAAACAAGAGGACTAAAACGTCCCTTCTAGACTTAAACATAATTGTCGCTTTGCATTTATATCATTCTTTGCAGCTTTCAAAGCACCTTCACATTTGGTGGCCTGTGAGATTAGGTGGTTCCTCTCTCTAAACTTCTGAGGCTATGATCTGACCTACATTTCAACACTGCTCACTGGATGGATTATTTTAAGCCATATACAACGTCTCATTCTGATGCGCTGGGCTATGACGGTAATAATCTCTCACATTTGCACTGTACATGGTAATTAACAAAGCATCTTCATATATGTTATTTCATTGTATTCTTACACTTTACGGAAAGCAGAGCTGGTATTATTTTTTTCTATTACACAAGTGAAACACCTGAAGCTCAGAGAGATTATCTGACTTGCAGGGATCAGAGAGCCAGGAAAGGAGGGCTTTAGAACCAAAATTCACACCTTTTGTTTACCAGCCCATGGATCTTTCTACTGCAACATGCCACTATACTCTACCACGTCAACAGACACACAGTGACACCATAAAGATAACAGGCAATCCAAAGTCAAGGCACACTGGCATTCACAGGCACAGACACTCTGGGCTGACTGTGCCCAGACACAGGACCCCTCCCCACAAGAGATTTATGTCTCTTGAGGCCCTTGCCTAGAGACAGCCAGCCTGACATACGTGTGTTCCCTTCAGTACTTAAACCGGATGCTACTGACCCAGCATCCGTCGAGCAGATGTCTCAAGTTGGTGCTTGAGTCGAGGGGATGAACTTGCCGGATCTAGCCAGCTACTTGCCCGGGCCCCCTGGGACAAGAAGCATGCACAGCCTTTGCCAGCTGGCTGGCTGGCCTCCCAGGGACTGTCTGTGATCATGGGATTCAGTGAAACAAACTGGCTTCTGCAACAGGCAGAGCCCTGTCCCGGGCTGCCTGAGCACCAGGCTCTGAAGTCACAGCCACACGCTCGCGTACCCCAACGCCATACACATATGCACATATGCTCGCACGCACACCCGTGCCCAGGCCAACCTGCAGAGGCTGATCCCAGCGTGAGGGGTCAGGCAGTGGCCTGGGAATCACTGTAGATGCACATGGGCCCAGAGCCCTCCAAAGCCCCCTATTTTTTCTGATCTCAGTCACCTCCCAAGGCTCATTGGCCCTTTATTTCAATTATTCAACAATATCCAACAAATAATCATTGGCTGCTTAGGTGGTGTCATAATTACTGAGGAAAGCCCTCCATCCTCCTGAAAGGCCACTCTCCTGAAGGGGAGGGGCTGTGTTTCATTGGCGCCTCTGAGTCCCCCACATTTCCTGGGTACTTGCACACAGAGATGTTCCAGAAATGCTAAATAGCTGACAATGCTGGTGCCCGTCTGGTTCCCAGGCCCTCCTGCCAGAGCTGCAGCCCCTTGTCCACAGCCTGTCCACCTGGCTGGGGCTTCATTGTCTTCTGGAGGTTCAGGGTGGGACAGACCTCACACCCACAGAACAGCATACCTCAGCCCTGTCCACCTCTGAGGTCTCGGTGCCATCACAAGGCCAGACATAGGGGTGCACTCAAAAAATCTATTGAGCACCTACTGTGTACTGGATACAAAGATAAACAAATAGGAAACTCAGTTCAGAGGGAGACAACGACATATAAACAAGTACCTGATGCCATCACAAGGCCAGACATAGGGGTGCACTCAAAAAATCTATTGAGCACCTACTGTGTACTGGATACAAAGATAAACAAATAGGAAACTCAGTTCAGAGGGAGACAACGATATATAAACAAGTACCTGATGCCATCACAAGGCCAGACATAGGGGTGCACTCAAAAAATCTATTGAGCACCTACTGTGTACTGGATACAAAGATAAACAAATAGGAAACTCAGTTCAGAGGGAGACAACGACATGTAAACAAGTATCTGATGCCATGCTGAGCCCAGAGTGGAGTGTGCCACTACTTTGCCTGTGGCCACTTCCATGGCACCAAGCCCACTCATGTCTGCTCCTTCAGCAGCACACCCAGCTCTGCCAGCCCTTGCTTAATAAAGGGGAAGATCCAGATAAAACTATTTTGTAGCCATGTAGCCTCTCTAAGCCCCAGTTGAGGAACCTCTGATCATTATCCTGCTCTGAGTGCCTCCTAACTAATCATGATGACGGAGTGAGTCAATCACTATGCAGAGAACACTCTTTTGCATGCCCTTCCATGCAGCAAAAACATGACGTGGGATGATTATGAGGAATATCCCTAATGCCCTATGGCTCTCTGCAGAGGCAGCTGCAGGGCATGACCAGGCCTCCTGCGCCAAGCCCAGGTGCCAGAGAGGAAAGGCTCATGTCCCAATTATCCTGGGATACTGCTCTACCACTCAGCTCCACTCTTCTTTTTTTTTTTTTCCAGGGTTTCAACATGTGGGCCAGGTTGGTCTTGAACTCCTGACATCAGGTGATCCGCCCACCTCAGCCTCCCAAAGGGCTAGGATTACAGGCATGAGCCACCGCACTCGGCCACCTTTTTTTTTTTTTTTTTTTTTTTTAAGAGATGGAGTTTCGCTCTTGTCACCCAGGCTGGAGTGCAATGGCGAGATGTTAGCTCACTGCAACCTTCACCTCCCAGGTTCAGGTAATTCTCCTGCCTTAGCCACCCAAGTAGCTGGGATTACAGGTGTATGCCACCATACCAGGCTAATTTTTGTATTTTTAGTAGTGACAGGGTTTTGCCATGTTGGCCAGGCTGGTCTCGAACTCCTGACCTCAAGTGATCCACCTGCCTCGGCCTCCCACAGTGCTGGGATTACAGGTGTGAGCCACTGCGCCCGGCCCATTCTTTTTTGCACAGCTGAGCCTGGCCTTTCCTGCCCTGACCCCGGGCAGCTCACCTTCTCGGCAGGGCTGGGCTCCATCCCTAACCTGGCCATTAAGAGCATGAGGGACCCAAGTGACTATGGCCCCTCACCTAGGCCCCTGAAGGGATCTACAGCCCCTGCATCAGGAGTTAGTTCTCATCATCACTTGCCTTGTTTCACTTTTGTTCAAGGGATAAAGGGACCTCAGGCCTTTTGTGACTGATGACCCAAAGAGAGACAACATTCCCTCTACGTGCTAGGCTCTCAGTGGACTCTAAGCCCACACTACATCCCCACCCATGGTTTCCTACTGTTCTCCCGCACCCCTGCAATTCATAGGGCGGCAGTGGGTCTAAACCACAAGGTGTGGGTAGGCAGGTAGGTAGGTAGGTAGGTAGGCAGGTAGGTGGGTGGGTGGATGGGTAGGTAGATATCCAAAATAAATTACAAAGCTAACTTAACATATGCCATGTCCCGGTGTTAACCACTCACACACACCATCTCGTCTGAACCTCTCAAGCCAACTAGGAGCCGTTTTCCTGCTCACAGCCATGTTGCCGAGTCACGTGACAGAGTCCAGCTTCAACACAAGCCTGTCTCCAGGGGCCAAACAACCCCCACCCAAGACTGTACTGACTGCAAGGTTAACTAAATTTGACATGTTGTAATGTCCAATTTAAGAGAATTTTAGGCCGGGCGCGGTGGCTCAAGCCTGTAATCCCAGCACTTTGGGAGGCCGAGGCGGGTGGATCACGAGGTCAGGAGATCGAGACTATCCTGGCTAACATGGTGAAACCCCGTCTCTATTAAAAATACAAAAAACTAGCCGGGCGTGGTGGCGGGCGCCTGTAGTCTCAGCTACTTGGGAGGCTGAGGCGGGAGAATGGCGTGAACCCGGGAGGCGGAGCTTGCAGTGAGCCGAGATCACGCCACTGCACTCCAGCCTGGGAGACACAGCGAGACTCCGTCTCAAAAAAAAAAAAAAAAAAAAGAGAATTTTAGAGAATCTGAAGCCCAAAATGTAGGTCCTGCTCAGCTCAGGGATGGGCACTGTTTCTATCACAAACCTGCTGGGCGCGCCCAGGCCTCTCCTAACTCCCCGGAGATCAGCGTGTGCGCCATTATCGCTGGCTGGGTTTCTGAAGAGGTGAGGGTGCAGCGGCTTCTTCTGTAGCTATTTAAACGTACTAAGAAGGATGCTCTTTGAAATGACCTTACAGCAACCATTGTCAAGCAAAGAGCCAGCCCTAAGTGACCATGTGGGGGCATCTGAGTGCAAGAAAGGCAGAATGTGCCCAGGAGCAGGTGACAGACTGAGGCCAGCAAGAGTGACTGCCACTGGAACTGGCAGGGACCCCACCCAAGGATGGAGGCCCTTGCACTTGGAGACCAGAGCGGAGAGAGCCCACGAGAAATCAGTGGCTGCCAGGCCTCTGGGCTGGACTTTGATGGGGAGGGGAAAGGAGGAACCGCAGCCCCAATGCTGCCCACAGACACATACACACACACGTGCAAACACATACTTACTGTGTTTCCCTAGCACAAATATACACCCCAGCTGCAGCTTCCACTACGGGCAGGAGAAGGCTTGATCAGAGGAGCTGCCCAGCAGGCCCCACCCAGCCCTGGAGGGTAGGCATGGCTTACCCACCTTGATGTCTTCCTACCCCTCTACTAGGCCCTCCAAGTACGGTCACTCAGTTCATCCAGCAGCCTTGCGGAGCCCTGCTATGTGCTAACTACCTGGAAAGGTACCTATGTCTGAAGAAAGGGAGGGAGGAAGAGAAGAAAAGAAAAGAGGAGCGGTATGTCCAGAGAGGGAGAGGCAGGGAAGAAGAAGGGCAGGAGGCAGGAAGAAATGGTAAGAAGCTGCGTGTCTGCAGCAGTGCCTCAATCTGGTGTGTGTGCCTGTACACACAGGTGTTGTGTGCAGTTCCTGCTGGAGATGAAGTGCCCCCAGCTTCTGCCCAAGGGCAAGAGCGCTATTATGCGGTGAAAGGCTTTCTCCTGCAGCAGAAGTCCAGGGGAGGACTACGAATTCTCACTGCATCACCGCCAGGAGGCACTGTTCATCCCGTCCCCCTTCATGCAGGAGACAGCCTAAGGAGCACAGAAGCCAGCCTCATTCCAGCCTCAGCACTACCACTCACAAGCTGTGTGACTCTAGGCAAGTGACTTAACCTCTCTGAGCTTCAGTTTAGCCCTTAATAAGATAGAATGATGAAAATAATAGTGTCTACCTTATAGGTCAATTATAAGAATTAAATAAGATAGGCCCGGCACAGTGGCTCACGCCTGTAATCCCAGCTCTTTGGGAGGCTGAGGCGGGCGGATCATGAGGTCAGGAGAGCTAGACCATCCTGGCTAACATGGTGAAACCCCGTCTGTACTAAAAAAAATACAAAAAATTAGCTGGGCGTGGCGGGTACCTGTAGTCCCAGTTACTCAGGAGGCTGAGGCAGGAGAATGGTGTGAAATAGGAAGGCAGAGCTTGCAGTGAGCTGATATTGTGCCACTGCACTCCAGGCTGGGTGACAGAGCAAGACTCCGTCTCAAAAAAAAAAAAAAAAAAAAAAAAAAAAAAAAAAAAAAAGAATGGAGTAAGATAACGCACGCACATAGCGCCCAGCAGAGTCAGTATTCAATGCATCTTAGCCATTGTGTTTCTGAGGCCAGAGGAAAGGGGGTGACATTGAGACCAGGAGCCTGGCCTGGGGCTCTGGACTCCCCTCTGATTGATATTTGGGGATCTGAGGTGGCCCTTGGACTGCTCTTCATCCCCTGTCCTGCTCCCTCTGCCCCCTCCCCCGTCCTCTGCTCCATATTCCCCTCTAAGCTCTCAGCCTCCCCACTGCTTGCCTCCCCACCTACCCTCCACGAGGCCAGCCCCCTCCCTCTGCTGTGGCAACATTTACCAGCTGACTCGCCCTGACCACAGCCCCAGAGCTCGGCCTGCCCCCTCCCCATCTCCCCAAGCAGCCCCGCTCTGCCCACCATATGGATGGCAGCTAGGGTAGGCGGCAGGTGCCAGGGGGACACACACAGGCCACTCTGTACACTCCCAGCCACAGCATGGCTGCCTCAGCCCATCACCCACAGTTCTGCACTCTGCCTCCCTGATCCTGGGCTCCGGGATTATTCTCCTGTGGGAGAGTCTTGGCCACTCTCATTTTCCTTTTCGTCCTATCCGTAAAATATTTCCTGAGCAATGGCTGGGCATGGTGGCTCACGCCTGTAATCCCAGCACTTTGGGAGGCTGAGGTGGGCAGATCACGAGGTCAGGAGATCGAGACCATCCTGGCTAACACAGTGAAACCCTGTCTCTACTAAAAATACAAAAAAAATCCTGTCTCTACTAAAAATACAAAAAAATTAGCCGGGCATGGTGGCGGACGCCTGTAGTCCCAGCTACTCAGGAGGTTGAGGCAGGAGAATGGCGTGAACCCAGGAGGCGGAGCTTGCAGTGAGCCGAGATCGTGCCACTGCGCTGCAGCCTGGGCGACAGAGTGAGACTCTGTCTCAAAAAAAAAAAAAATTCCCGAGCATCTACTCTGTGCTATTCCAGGTCCTGGGGATTCACATGGAAGAAAAGGGCCATGGCCCTATCCTCCAGGCTAGCAGTGGGCAGAAGTTATCTACACCAGTAGTTCTCAACATCTGTGTGCAACAGTATCCCTTGGAGGGATGGTTAGAAGGTGCTCGGCTGGGTCCCATGCCCCGAGTTCTGGCTCAGCAGGTCTGGAGAGGGGCCTGAGCTTCGCCTTCCCAGGTGATGCTGAAGTTGCTGGTTTGGGGATCCCACTTTGAGAACCACTGGTCCCCTGCAAACGGTAATACGAGGCCGACTACAGCCTGGGCTTTGAGGCTTTGACCAGGGAGGAGAAGAGATTAGGGAAAGAGCCCACGCGGCAGAGGGAGCAGCATAAACAAAGACCTGGAGACTCCAGGAAGCATGGGAGTGGGGCTGGAGTGAAAGGTGCATGGAGGCGTGGCCGGGGGCGGTGGGGAGAGGGGGGGCAGAGGCTAGAGGGCCACATGGGGCCAGGCGGTGGAAGGGCCAGTGGTTGGTCACACCCCTTCCATCTGGCTTGCCAAACAGTTCCTTCGTGCATAGTGCCCCTGGCACCTGTGCCAGGCTCACTGGGCTGCAGACCAAGCCTGTGTCTTCCCCTCTGCAGCTACCAGCACCCCTGCCGCAGGCCTGGCTTTCATGGGCTGCTGTGGTGGCTGTCAGTGTCTCTCCCCACCCTCCCTAGGCGGCTCCCTGGAGGTGCTGGAGCCAGCCCAGAGGTGCCAGGGAAGTGTGCCAGGTGAGCCAGCATGCGTAGTGTAGGCGTGGGAGGCTGGGGAGGAGGCCTGGCTATGGCCCGGCCCTTGTCTATCCAGATTGCTGCCATCTTTTGGCATGACCCCTGCCTGCCAGTATGTGAGTGTGCACACTCTATCAGCACTAGGATCTAGGGCTGGGTGTGTGTTTGCTGCCGCTTGAGCCAGAGCAGTTACTATGGGTAGATAATAATAGCAATCGTAATCCCTCATAATTGGACCAGACTTTGCTGTCTGCAGGTCACTTCCATGCCCATGACCTCATCTGACTTCCACAACCACCCTGTAAAACAGGCAAGGCTGGAGTCACTATCCCCATTTTCCAGCTGAGCAAACACAAGCCCAGATGCCCTGAAGTCACATCTCCAGTAAGTGGCATACTCAGGACTAGGACCTGAGATTTCTGACTCCTGGTCCAGCGCTGCTTCTCAATCCTGAACTATTATAATGCAGATCCTGACCTGCTGCAGGCCATCGGCGGGGGCCTGGGGCTCCACAGCCCAGAGCAGCAGCAGCGGCGTGGGAGTACAGTCCAGTAACAGGAGGAGTTTGTCCCAGCTGTCCCCACCACCCCACCTGTGGGGAGCAGCTGACCAGTGACTGCCAGTGCATTGATGGGGAGCTGCGTCAGCAACTGTCAGGACATCGGACCCGGAGTGGGGCGAGGCTCAGGGTCACCTTATCCGACAGAGAAAGCAAGCCAGGCCCAAAAAGGGGAGGGAGTCAGACGTGGCCACAGCTGCCACTCCAGAGCACAGGCACTGCAGGTGTCTATGGCTGAAGGGCCTGGGTCTTCATGCTGCTTGAGTCCTGAAGGGGAGCAGCCTAGGGGTCCACAGGTATCCAGGACTATTAGTTCTTTTCCCATGGGTTCAGAGGGGAGAGACTGATCAGTCACCTGGGCGCCCTGCCCAGTGGGCCGCAGTGTGTGCTGGCCTTCTGGCCTGCTCTGCCTGACTGGGTGCACACACCCCCGTGGCGCTCTACAGGGTGCTGGGCTGGGAAGGCAGGTCCCTGAGCATCATGCGCACTCCTGGGATGTATACGTGTGTCCCTAGCGGGACCTATGCAGGTAGGGCTGTGGGAAGGGCTCGGGCCTGGGAGACAGGAGAATAGGCCCTCATCTGGACGTGCCACTGCCCAGCGGGGCTCAGCTTCCTCATCTGTAAACTAGGGCCATCTGTCCCTGCCCCATTTGTCTCAAGAGTTGTCCCCAAGGACCAAACAGAACCACCGATGGAAAACTAGGAAACAGAAACACACTCTGAAGAATGAGTAAACCTGGGAAGGAGCTGAGCATGCGAGAGGGAGGTCTCAGAGCTGACGCCCTTCAGGTAGGGTGCCTGGCTGCCTCTAGCCCCAGAGTGCCCAGGGCCCCCACAGCTGGTGCCAGCTGTCCACCTTTGTTGCAAAAGAACCAACTGCTGCCCCCATGAGCATGCCCGGTTACTCCCAGACACCACCAAGCATCACAATGTCCAGCGCTACTCAGGGGAAGGGGAGCAGGCAGAGGGGACTGTGGACAGAGGCACAGCAGATAGACATGCCAGGAAGGCCTATGGCCATCATAAGATCCCCTGGAGGGTGGCAGTGAGTTCACCATTCCATTGACAGAGGGCAACACAGTCCAGTGCTGGGGGTTAAGGGGTAGCTTTTCCTATCATGGGGACACAGCTTGGTAAGGTCCCAAGGCAGCCTGTGGGGACCCAGCAGGGACTCCCGTCAGTCTGATGTAATCTCCTCTGACTGATTCAGGCACAACCTGGAGTTCAGCAGAAGGGTGGAGAGGCCACCCCCAACTAGATTCTGAAAACATGGAGGTCACCAGCTCCGTGGCTAAAAGCCATACCAAAGATCACCCAGCTACATTCACTTGGAGTCTGGGGTGGGGGGCAGGGACAGGAAATCACCATCTCCAAAGTGTGCTGGCGCCACACTGAGCCCAGCCTGTGCCTCCGTCCGTGTGGGAGGGTGGGCCCCCGCGGAGTCGTGTTTACTGTGCCCCACCCCAGAACTTGTCTTTGGCCCCCTAGAAGCTACTGAACACCTTAAGGAAACAGAGGCAGCTAAGAGAGAAAGTGATTCACCTGAAGGCTCACGGCTAGTAAGAGGCGGGTCTGAGAAGGAATCCACGTTCTGGACTCTTCGGCCTCACAATGGCACAGACCTGGGCTTTGAGCCACTGTGCAAATGCCATGGTGGTTAAAAGCCTGGGTCCTGGAGCCAAATGCCTGCTCCACCACCAGAATCGAACCTCTGCAAGCCTCCGTTTCCTCATTACCCAAACAGGGATGTGATGGTCCCACACCCCGTCGTGAGCACTGAGTGATGTGGTCACGCGCTCAGTATGAGGAGCTGGCTGTCATCACGTGGGGACAGGGCTCTCCCTCTCCCAGGCCAGAGGGTCCCCAGCAGAGCCCACTGCTCACCTTTCGGTCCTCCTCCCGCTCTGCAGCAGAGCTGCTGGTGTCCCCGGGGCCGCTGGAGGGCATGGCGGGCGGCTGGGCGCTGGGAGGCAGGCTGGGGCTGCGTGGGGCTGGGGGGCTGCTGGGCTTTGGGGAAGGAATTATCGTGGTCTTTGGAGGCAAGAGTTAAAACTTAAACATAGATCCTGGTGTTGAGCCCTCTGGTGAACAATGCCTCTGTCAGCCTGTGGGTGAGGGCTTCGATGGCTCCACCTGTGGAGGAGAGAAGAGGATCAGTGAGGCAGAGCACCCCACCCTCCCTGGGTCAGGCCCTCAGCCCAGGGCCACACCTGGCCTAGGAGGCCTGGGGTCTTGCTCCTCCTCCCGGCCTCACCAGCACCCCACAGAGCAGGGAAACCGAGGCAGGCTCCCCTCAGGGCCACCTCCTACCCCAGCAGCCTCTGAGAGCCTTGGAGGTGGCAGCAGTCTCCCCTCCGTGTCGCGGTGGCCAATGGGTGCCACTTCTGGGACCTCCAGCTGCCTCCGCCTCTTCCCTTCTCTTCATTCACAGCCGCTCTCTCCTTTGAAAGCTTCCCGCATCCTCCCTCCCACCCCAACCAGCCCCTGGGAAATCCCAACCTCCCCCAGAGGCCCCCAGCCCAGCTACATTTTCCTTCTAATCTGTCCTCACCCCCACCCCCACACCTCCCGCCACGTGGAGGAAGTGAGTGCAGTCACAGGATGTAATGAAATGAATGTCACCTCACTTCAGGACCGGCGCCTGGGCCCAGAGAAAGCTGAGGTCTGAGCTCAGGCTGCAGGCCTGATTGGCTCTGGCCTAGGAGGGAGAGGCCGAGGCCACCGTCACGGCCACGGCCACGGCCACGGCCAAGGCCACAGGTCACGGCCACACTGAGGCAGGAGTGAGGCTGCTCTCTCCCCCACCCCATGTACCAGCCCCATTTGCCTGCAGAGCTGGTGGGCTTGAGGGGTCCTCTGAACCCACATGGCTGAGTTTTAGGGGCTTTTCTTCCCTCTGCTCCAGGTGTAGGCCTCAAGCCAGTGAAATAACAAAGCCTGCAGCTCAGGCCACAGCTGGGGTGGGGGTGTTGCTGCCTCAGCCCCCTCACTCAGAGACACACAAGAGCTCCCCTGCTCCCCACCCCGGGAGGAGGCGGCCGCCAAGCCCCTGCCTCGAGTGTGCCAGGGCCCAGGAGGGGATTGGCAGGCGAGGGAGAGAGGGAGGCAGGCTGGATCTGGGCCCACCCACACCCTTCCCCTTCCAGTTCCTGGTTCTGCTTCCCCAGCTCCCCCTCCCTCCTGGCCTTCTCCTCCCATCCCCCTCCACCCAGGGCTCCCTGGAAAACCAGGACCGGGAGACAGCGCAGGCTCGGCTCTCCCACAGGCCCAGCCCCTTTCTCCAGGGGTGCATTGTTGCCTGGGAGTGGGTGCCCCAGCCCTGGCTCTGCCAGGGGGTAGTGGGAGGAAGGAGCTGGCGGGAGGAGCTTCTCAGGGCCAGGACAGGAAGGGTTCCATCAGATCAACCCAGAAAGGCTGGAAGTGGGCCTGCCCCACAGCTGAGCCCTGAGGCAGCCCAGGTGCACTGGGTCCATTCCCCATACCCCCACGAAGGTTTGCTGCCCAGGGTCCCTGAGAAGGTGAACGGCAGCGGAGAGCAGCTCCACGGGCCACATGCCACTCAGGGCCTGGCTCGTGCTCTGCATCCAGGCAGCTGCTGTGCTGTGCCCAGTTTACAGGTGACGCTAAGATCGACAAGGCCAGGACCCATCGGAGGCATGAACCCAGATCTCTCTGACACTAAAGCTCTGAGGGGTTGGGTTCACGTCCCCCAACACACACCACAGAAGCAACTCTGAAGATCCCAGCAGAGAACTGGTCCAACTCAGAAGCGCACGGCTCCCAGCCCTTAGCAGCCAATGATTCCCTGTCAAGCCCCACTCCCATTTGTTACCACAGACATCTCCAGCCACCCCAAAACCAAAACCTTCAAAAGGGTCAGAAGCTAAGAGGGGCAGAGTCTGGTTGGAAAGAACGTTGAGCCCGAAGTCCGTAAGGGTGGGACCTACTCCTGATGGAGGCTTCCCCAGTCCTCAGTTTCCCCACCAATGAAACGGGAGAGCAGGACCCCTTCTATTAATAGCTCTGACTGGCCACGGAAGCTGTTGCAGCCCCAAGGCCCAGTGGACACATGAGGGGCTGACAAGGACAGGGCACCCCAAATGGAGTTCGGGGGAGACCCAGGCACAAAGGAAGTGGGGCAGGGGGGTTGTCTTGATGCTGTCCTAGGCTTAGAGACAGCCAGAGGGCATCTGTGCTGCCACGGGTGTGGCGAGGCTCAGAGAAGCTCTGGCTCCCAGTAGGGAGACGAAGGAAGCTGGAGGGAAAAGCAGAAACTCACAGGGCATTGGCCCCAAGGGCAGACACCCCAGAAAGCAAAGGAAAGGAAAGGAAGATTCTCTTCTTCCTCCCCTTCCTCCACCCAAGACTCTGACATCTGAGCTACAGAAACTGTCCTCACAGAAAACGCAGCTGACCTGGGTCAACCCTTTTGTGTTGCTCAATGGACCAGCCCTGTCAGTAGCAGTCCCTCAAAATCACCCCCATCATCTAAAATGCTCCAGTACGTGTGTGGGCAGGCCATGCACTATACAACTCTAGGGGGCCCCAGTTGGTGGCCAAGGTCCCAGACCTTGACATAGCACTGCCAATCTACCCTTAGAGGCTTCATTCTTCCTTCAGGCAGCCCAGCCATGGGGAGTGGGCTCTCCTGGGCCCACAGTCCCAACACAGCAGCAGGCGTCCACCACTCCGGTCCTTCCATCGCACAGCTCTGGCTGCTTCCAGTACCAAAGCGTTCTCCCGACCTGGGCCAAAGGCTGCACTGCAACCACCACCGCCACCAAAAAACCCTTGCTAAGAATGCTACCACCATGAAAAGCAGCTTTTATTTCCTCCTTTTAGAATCCACAGTGATCCTGAATAATGTTTGTAACAGCCACTTAAAAAATTTCAAGGAATCCCACCATGAAAACATCTTCATATCACAGCTGATAGGATCACCATCTCCACTGCTTCAACTATAAAACTGTTGCGGAAAAAGAACTGAAAGCTTTGAATATGCATACCAAGGCTCACTACCTTCTAAATTCAGTGCAGTAGAAACATCTTTTGTTTGTTTGTTTAGAGCAGGTTCTTGCTCTGTCACCCAGGCTGGATGCAGTGGCAGTATCACAGCTCACTGCAGCCTCAAGCTCCCGGGCTCAAGTGCAAGTGAGCCTCCCGCCTCAGCCTCCCGAGTAGCTGGGACTACAGACGTGTACCACCACACCTCCTGG
This sequence comes from Macaca mulatta, assembly GCF_049350105.2. NCBI lineage: Eukaryota > Metazoa > Chordata > Mammalia > Primates > Cercopithecidae > Macaca > Macaca mulatta. The sequence goes on along the minus strand of NC_133418.1, from coordinate 99,690,250 downwards.
CTTTTTTTTTTTTTGTAGAAACAGGGTCTCCCTATGTTGCCCAGGCTGGTCTTGAACACATGGCTTCAAAGGATCCTCCCACCTCAGACTCCCAAAGTGTTGGGATTCCAAGCATGAGCCACCACACCTGGCCAAAAGATTTTTTAAGAAGACATAAAATTACAAGATTAGGCTGAACAAGAGAAGGAATACCACCAACAAAATTGTAGAATCTGGAAAGCAGACTTGTGACAGCCAAATTTCAGACAGGCGTGTGAATACTGATATATAACACAGTCTTCAACAGATGCTTATATGATAGCATCAGGTACTCTGGGACTAGGGCTGAAGAGGATGCGTGTGTGAGAAACGAGAGGCTGAGTGAGAGAAATGAATTCCTAGACCCTCCTCTACAAGTCTGAAGGTTTATCTGTAGTCACTGGAGGGCATAAAATAGGGGGTCTTTGAAAAGAGTCACTTGGCACAGCTGAAAACAAAGATGATATATCAAAACCAAGGAGAGGAAGGTTATTTATTTATTGAGACGAAGTTTCGGCTCTTGTTGCCCAGGCTGGAGTGCAATGCTGCAATCTCGGCTCACCACAACCTCCGCCTCCTGGGTTCAAGCGATTCTCCTGCCTCAGCCTCCCGAGTAGCTGGGATTACAGGCGTGCACCACCACTCCCGGCTAATTTTCGTATTTAGTAGAGATGGGGTTTCGCCACATTGGCCAGGCTAGTCTTGAACTCCTGACCTCAAGTGATCCACCCGCCTTGGCCTCCCAAAGTGCTGGAATTACAGGTGTGAGCCACTGTGCCCAGCCAAAATTATTAAAGAATAAACCAAATCTTAAAACAATCTTCCAATTAGAATTATTTTCAGCCAAATTATCATTTAAGTGTGAGAATAAAATAAAGACATTTTCTTTTTTTTTTCTTTGAGATGGAGCCTCGCTCTGTCGCCCAGGCTGGAGTGTAGTGGTGCAATCTCCGCTCACTGCAAGCTCCACCTCAGGGGTTCATAACATTCTCCTGCCTCAGCTTCCCAAGTAGCTGGGACTACAGGCGCCTGCCACCACACCCGGCTAATTATTTTTCTATTTTTAGTAGAGACAGGGTTTCACCGTGTTAGCCAGGATGGTCTCAATCTCCTGACCTCGTGATCCGCCTGCCTCAGACTCCCAAAGTGCTGGGATTACAGGCGTGAGTCACCACGCTTGGCCCTTTATTAAAATTTTCTCTCTCTCTCTTTTTTTTTTTTTTTGAGATGGAGTCTTGCTCTGTTGCCCAGGCTGGAGTGCAGTGGTGTGATCTTGGCTCACTGCAACCTCTGCCTCCCGGGTTCATCCCATTCTCCTGCCTCAGCCTCCCAAGTAGCTGGGACTACAGGCAGCCACCACCACACCTGGCTAATTTTTTGTATTTTTAGTAGAGACGGGGTTTCACCATGTTAGCCAGGATGGTCTTGATCTCCCGACCTCGTGATCCACCAGCCTTAGCCTCCCAAAGTGCTGGGATTACAGGCATGAGCCACCACGCAAGGCGCCATTTTTTTTTCTTAAATAGACATGGGGTCTCACTATGTTGCCCAGGCTGGTCTTGAACTCCTGGGCTCAAGTGATCCTCCCACCTCAGCATCCCAGAGTGTTGGGATTACAGGCGTAAGTCACCGCGCTGGGCCCCAGTAAAGACATCTTCAGACATATCAGGCCCCACGCTCCTTTCCCAGGAAGGACAGGACGATGTCCTCTAATACGCAGAAGATACAGCACAGGAGAGATGGGAGGGGAGGCTCCAGGATGGAGGGGAAAAGAGGCCACACGCCAGTCACCTGGCATGAGCCAGAGAGGGTCAGCCTTCCCACTGAGACTAGGGCACTAGTGCCGTCATCACCATGCCCTCTGCTGTCCAACTGTCTTTTTACCTGACAAAACTACAGGTATCGCTCGTGGCCATACTCTGCTATCTAAACCCAGGAACTGAATAGATTCCTTCCCTCCTTCCTTCCCTCCTTCCTTCCTTCCTTCCTTCCTTCCTTCCTTCCTTCCTTCCTTCCTTCCTTCCTTCCTTCCTCCCTCCCTCCCTCCTTCCCTCCCTCCCTCCCTCTCTCCCTTCCTTCCTTCCTCTCTGTCTCTGTCTCTGTCTCTCTCTCTCTCTCTCTCTCTCTCTCTCTCTCTCTCTCTCTCTCTCTCTTGGACCCTTGCTCTCTAGCCCAGGCTGGAGTGCAGTGGCACAATCTCAGCTCACCACAACCTCTGCCTCCTGGGTTCAAGCAATTATCTTGCCTCAGCCTCACAAGTAGCTGGGATTACAGGTGTCCACCGCCATGCCTGGCTAAGTTTTTCATTTTTAGTAGAGACAGGGTTTTGCCATGTTGGCCAGGCTGGTCTCAAACTCCTAACCTCAGATGATCCACCTGCCTTGGCCTCCCAAAGTCCTGGGATTAAAGGCGTGAGCCACCGTGCCCAGCCATGAATGGATTTTGATATGGACAGATGTGTGTCCTGGAAGATGTACTCTAATGAGGGGAGTGAGCCACGCAAGAAGAGGACACGAAAGCCAGAAAACAGAGATTCCAACCAGAAAGTAATGGGAATTCCAAAGATGACCACAAAAGGAAGTCACAGAACATCAGCTACAATGTGCCTAGAAAGCAACCAGCCCAGAGTGAAAGAGGATAGATAACTTAAAAAATGGAACTGAAACATCTTTTACCTGCTGTGATTGCCCGTGTGGAAAGCAATACTGATGGCTATTAGAAAGTGCGGTAGGCCCACTACAAAGAAGTGATAAATGCTGGAGGTGATGGATATACTAACTACCCTGTTTTGATCATTACACAATGTATACATGTATTAAAACATCACATTGTACCCCATAGATATGCACAATTATTATGTGTCAGTTTAAACGAGAAAAAGAAAAAGAAGACCTAAGGTAACAGTATTGTTACAGAAAAATTAAATTATATTAGAAGTTGTGGTAGGAATTAGCAACAGGTACAAAAAATAAGGCAGATGAAAAACAAGGTAATCATTAACTTCAGGAAAAAAAAGTAAAAAGAAACCGTTATAGTATACCAGAAGGTTCAACTGTGAATAATAGTTGCATTGAAATAATAAAATAAACACTGTATGTAGGTTTACTAAACATGTGTGTGTGTATACATGTATATATGCATGTATGTACACACAAATTACTTCTGTATGTACCACAAAATTAATGCCTTAAAACAACACATTATCTTGCAATTCTGCAAGTCAGTAGTAAAAAAAAAAAAAAAAAGATTCTCCTTACTAGGCTAAACTCAAGATGTTGGCAGGGCTGCATTCTTTTCTGGAAGCTCTAAGGAGAATCCATTTCCTTGACATTTGCAACATCTAGAGGCTGCCCTCATTCCTTGCCACATGGTCCCCTTCCAACTCCAAAGCCAGCAATGGACAGTCTTTTTCCCATCACAGTACTCTCTGCCTCATCAACATCTCCTGCTCTGACTACTTCCATCTTTCACTTCTAATGACCCTTCTGATTACACTGGGCCCACCCAAATAATCCAGGATAATCCCCTCGTCTCTAGGTCATTAATTTAATCACATCTGCAAAGTCCCTTTTGCCATGTAAGGTGACATATTCACAGGTCCAGGGGATTAGGGGACCTGGCCATCTTAGGGGGGCCATTATTCTGGCAACCAGATACACAAATCATTTTTGAGGCTGGACACGATGGCTCATGCCTGTAATCCCAGCACTCTGAGAGGCCAAGACAGGAGGATCACTTGGGACCAGTCTGGTGACACAGGGGGATCCTGTCTCTACAAAAATTTAGAAAATTAGCAGGGTGTGGTGGCACATGCCTGTAGTCCCAGCTACTCAAGAGGCTGATGTGGAAGGATCGCTTGAGCCCAGGAGGTCAAGGCTGTAGGGAGCTGTGATTGTGCCACCACACTCCAGTCTGGGCAAAGATCGAGATCCTGTCTCAAAACAACCAACAACAATTTTTTGAAACAATATAAAAAGAGTATTGTCAATATTTAGGGAGGATGGTTGAAGAGTAGAAAGGTTGGGCACGTAAGAGGATCTACTAAATAGGAAATCAATGGAAAATGTCTAAACAGATGAATCAAAAATATGCACTTTACTCAGAAATATGAGATGAAAATTGCTGGAAGAAACAGCTAAGAGAATCGAAAGCGGTTGCCTCTGAGAAGAGGATAAGGGTAGGAGTAGGCAAGGAATCACTGCATGTTGTTAGGAGGTTTTAGTACTATTCGACTTCTTAAATTATATGCATGTACTACTGTGAGTAAATAAAAATGAATTTTTAAACAGAGAGAGTGGGGATGGGAGAAAGGGCTTACATCCCAACTGCAGCCATCAGTTGCGTTTGGCCTCCATTTCCTCCTCTATAAATAAGAGCGTAGCTGAGGCCTTTCCACCTCTGTTGCTCTATGAAATCATCACGTCCCACAGAATAACCATCATCAGCTCCTCACACCCACACAGAGTTCCATCACCAGCTACAACACTGGTACCTCCCTCTCCACCCCCCACCCTCACGAAATGTTTAATCCTACAAACGCATCATTCCCACTGCATCCAGCCCATGGGCAGTGCAAGTCAGTGCTGCCTGCATCCGTCACCACAACCCCCGCTCACTCAGCCCTTTCTGAGACCAAAGAGCCACATCTCCACCAACTCCTGGAGCCTCAGGGCTGCTCCCCTGCACCACGCTGTCCCCACTGCCGTCCCTACTTCTTCACCAACCCCAGCCTCATCAGCACCCCCGAGATGACCACCCGAGCCTCCTCTCCATCTTCAGATTGAGAGACTTCTGGCCCCCCTGCCACCCCACAGTCTCTCCTCAACAAGGGCTTGCATATAATTATCCTCTTCCAAAATCAAAACTGTCATGGCCCACAAACCTAAATCCTCACTCCACCAAACATGATCCCAATATTCTCACCCCAAGAGCCCCTTCTTCTCCATCTCAAGTTCTCTGTCTGAATGGCTGAAAAATATCTGAGCATTTCTGCAGCAGGTCTTTCTCCCTCCCTCTGCTTGAATTCTCCTTTTCCTCTAGTGGACTCTAGTTATTCTGCTCTACCTAGACGCCTTCCCCTCCTTCCTGGTGGGAAATGCTCCTCAAGGGGTTTTGGTTGTGCCTGTGCTGACCTCAACACCCACCCCAGGCAAGGGGTGAGCATGTGACCAGGCAGAGCCAATCAGAGGCCTCCCTGGAACCTTTTCACCGATGCGATGGAAAGATGCTAACACGGTCGATGTGAGTCAGGGGCTGCCGGCTGCTGTCTTCCCGCCATGTGGGTGAGCCTGCCTGAGAACGAAGAGCTCAGAGATGAAGACACAGGGATGAAGCATTGAAGGCACTGTCTGGGCCCCTGGTCTTGCTGTTTCTGGAGGCAGGGACATACATCTGTGAACTTCCGGGTGCTGTGAGCTTTCACTACTTTGGTATGAGTCTATGACTTGTGGCTGACACCCTCCTGACCTAAAGGCCAATCTCAGTCCCCTCCAGGGCTCTCTAGGAGGCCAACTGCGGGGCTTCCAACACTGGCCTTACATCTTACCAGCTGTGTGGCCTGAGGCAAAACTGTGCCTCAGTTTTCTCAGCTGTAGAGTGGGGGAAAGAACTCTCCAGCTCACAGCGCTGCTGTGAAAATTAAAACGGAATGCCCTAAAAATGCTTCCAAGAGCGCCTGGCACAGAGAAAGTACTCAATAAATCTTAACGATGATTACTCTCAGACTCAACCAGCCCGCAGATTTCTCTCCTTTCTTGAAATCCCTGGAGTTCCTCTAAGTGGCCTTCGCTCAGGCAGGAGCTTGTACTTAAGCTCCTCTGACATGCCAGGCCCCGTGAGCAGAGCTTTACAATGTCAACATCTCATTAATCCTCACACCTCACCCCAACCCTTTGAAGTGGGTACTATTTTTATCCCCATTTTCCAGATGAGAATAATGAGGTATGGAGAGATTAATAAAACTGCCCAAGGTCACACAGTGGGTAAGGGGTGGAGCCAGACACAGTCCAGGTCCGTCCCACTCAGAAGCTCACAGCTCTCCACTCCCTCTCTCACAATCCACAATCAGCATGTGACTGCTGCAGATCTATATTAACTTTGGGCACAGGCTGGCCAGAAAACAAAGTTTCCAGTCAATCTCTCTTTCCTGGTCAGGCTTGTCTGCAGCGGGAGCGGGGAAGGAGGGCACTGCAGCTTTCTAATCACAGTATTCAACGCCCTGCCCAATGCAGTGGTCATTCACTCATTCATTCATGCAGCTATTTCCTGAGCACCTACCATGTGCCAGGCACTGTGCTAAGGAACATGCACTGTCCTGTTCAATCCTCAAAACAATCCTATGAAGCAGGTCCTATTGTTATCCCCATTTTATAGAAGACACGGAGGCTTAAAGAGGTTTAGTGTCTCTCTAGGGTAGCACAGCCGGAAAGCCCCAGGGCAGGATTAGGAATCCAGGTCCATGTAACTCGGGACCCCTTGCAAATGTGGCAGTTCTTGGTCATGAATGGGCGCACTAAACACAGATCTCAGAGCCAGCGCCATGATCAACCGTTTGTGCCTCTGGGGTGACCCTGGCCCACAGATAACAGTCCCATGGCTAAACTTCCTACTTGAGCTTAGGAGGAGGTGCAAATGGGTCCTGCGGGTGACAGAAGGCAGCAGAGCTTCTTGTGCCCCAATCATCTGCTAGGGTGGGGCTCAGCTGGGGGCCAGGAGAAAGCGGAGGAGACCTCCTAGACGGAGATGTCTATCTGTCGACTCTTCCCCCTCCTGTCACAGCCTCTCGTGGTCATAAGACTGGGGATGGATAAGGAGGAGGGAGAGGGAGGGAGGTCTTGGTGCCATTTTCCAGCGAGATGCCATCACTATTCCATCGCCCTGACTTTCCGCAACATCACTTGCACCCAAACCACCAGCTGTCCATAGAATACCAAAAGCCACTGGTGACAGGCCAGCAGTCCTGCCCTCTGCAAAGCCCATTTATCTGGCTCTAGAGTCACAATAAGACGGCTTGTGGCTCTCACACCACTCTCGAGGCCATGGCACCACCAGCACTGGCACCACCAGCAGAAGCACTTATGATCACACCAAACCTGCTGCCACTACGGCGGCCACATGGGAGTCTGAGTCAGACTCCTTTGCTCACACTAATGGTTGCCATGACACAGCCCCAAAAGTGAGCGGGGGGAGATTTATACCTAAAATAGACGCTGTTAAGGAGCCGAAGTTGTTCTCAGGAGCCAAAATGAGCCAACACAGACTTCCGTAAGGCAGCACCCATTTCCAAGTGCTGCAAGCCAGGAGAAGCCCTGTCTAGGGGTCACACGTGCTGTGGGTCAGATGGGCTTCCCACGGCCTGGGGCCTGGGAGTCAGGGGCACAGCGTGGCCAGGCTGAGAGTCCATGTGAGGATCAGACACGTGGTCCTGGATAGGGTCTGGCAGCGACCAGCATGGGTCTGATTTTATCATCCCCAGCAGAAGTGGCCCACGGTCATCTGCACGTTTCTCTACTTTTCCAACCTTCTCTACAGAATGGTCCACAGCTGCCAGCTCCAGAGCCTCTATCACTTAGCCCCCCTACGCACGGCCCTGTTCCCCCACCCCACAACTCTGAAACCCTCTGGGGATGCTGACTGTCTTCGTCCTCGGGGGAGAATGCTCCCTCCAGGGACATATCACAGTGCTTTCCCTGGGAAAGGAGACACCCCACGCCCGCTTGGCTTTCTCCAACTCCTAACGCCACCGAACTGACAGTGGAGAAAAGGAGTTACACCACTGTCTGGAGTGATTGATCCTAGTTACCAAGGAGAAAACTGGATTGCTGATCAGCCACAGAGCCAAGCAAGACTATGTCTGGAACCCAGCGAATTCTCTCAGGCACCTCTTAAGAACTTCCATGCCCAAAGGAAAGCTGAATGGAAAGTTATGGTAACAACAACAACAACAAAAGTGGGATAACTAAGGATTCAGGTCCTTTGGGAATGAGGGTTTGGGCTACTCCACCAAGTAAAAGAAGCATGACCTGCTAAGGCTCTGGCTGAGTGTGGAGGAAATACAGAATGGGATAAGAAGACAAGGAAGCCAGTAGCAAGTGTAGCCTTGTGAACAAATGCAGACAGCAGGCCTCTAGTGGTTTTGCACACTTTCTATTAACTTGAGATGTGTGTATGTGTGTGTGTGTGTGTGTGTGCAATATGGTAACCATTTTCTTCTTTTTTTCTCCTTCCCATTGTTTTCTATGCAAGCTGTTGACAGTCAACTTTATAATCTAGTGTTTAGGTAACAATTATGTTACCTAATTCAGTGGGACTGTGACTGACTTTGAGAAGTTATTATAGCCAGGGATTGATAGAGTGATGGTTGGGGATCTCTGGGAAAAGGGTGAGAATTTCATAAGAAGGATAACTGTCTTGAGAGGTAGACATCTAGTTGTTCGTTTTTGTATGGCAGTTCAGATGTTGTAAAAAGGTGCAAATAGAAGCTGTGTAGCCAAAGGGGTAAACTGAGCCAGTTATCAATTTATTCGCCCATCATTACCTGTGTTGTGAAGATGGAGCTGGGCCCTTTAACTACTTTTCCTTTGTCAGCTGGCACAACTGTGGAGGGCACTGAAGAGGCATTGAAGGAGGAAGCGGGTTTCCTTTCTAGACCCGATGTGCTCTTGTTAGGTTCCTGCATTGTATACAACTTCTCTAGCAGTCAGATCTTGCTGCATGGGCGCTTTCCAGCATCAGGGTCTTGCCAGATATGAAGCTTCCCAGCACCCAGCTCCTGTGCTGTTGCAGCTTCTCCAGCACCCAGTCCCTACGGCATGCAGCTTTCCAGTGCCCAGCTCCTGCAGGAGTGCCAGGCTCTTGCAATGCAGACAGCTTCTCCAGTACCTGGCTCCAGCAACACATGTCAGTCAGGATACCCAACAGCCAGGAGCTTCACCCAGCACTCTCCTGGGAAAACTTGGCAGCGGTGTGCTTCCAGCAAGATACCTCCCACAAACAACTCTCCTTGGGACCCAAAAAGATGGGTTTCCAGTAAATTCCAGAGGGTGAATTTCCAGCAAGTTCTGCCAACATGGCAGTTACAGAGACGTTGCCATCCAGAGAGCCATAGCCACACCCTCTCCATCAAGGTCTGGATCTCAGCCCTTGCAGGGCCTCTTCCTTGGGCACTCTGTGGCAACCCTAGAGGTAGGGGCTGTTCTCATAGTTATTATTTTTGTATTCTTTGGAGTTATTTTTACTTCTTCCTAGCCAATTCCTCATTATTCTAATCCAATTAGAGTTAATAATTCGTTATGTGAAACTTTCCTTGTTCCAATCACCATGTAGTTTCTTTCCCCTGAATGGACCCTGACGGATACAGTCACCCATGGCCCCAAAGGGCCTTTTTCCATCCTCATGGCCCTTGAGCTCAATTCAACATCCTGGCCAGCTAATCATTCCCTGCTTCAAGCACTCACTCAACAGCCATTTCTTGAGTGCTATTGTGGGGCTGGGCCCTGGAGTGAAAGGAGACCCTGCTTCTGGAGCTCCCCAGCAACCACCTTCCCTGTGTTCTCTCCCAGCTGTGGCTCCATGTGGCTCCGTGTGACTCCGTGTGGCTCCTGGGTCTCCAGCCTCAGATTCCACAGCTCTGTCTCTGGGGCTGGCTGGGAGTCTTGATCCCACTTCTGCACGGTGGGCGCTCCTCAAAGGTCATGTTCTACCTTCAGCTTTCCTCTAAATGTTCTTCCTCTAAGACACCTGGGCATAAGTCACATAGGCCTCCTTCTGCAAGGGGCTCCATCTCTATTTATTTTCATCCCAACTGGATGATCTGCAGTTGCCTAAAATCCTACTCTTCCAGAACATGCTTCCTTCAGAGCTGGCTCTATCTTCTGGCTTTTCCCTCTATGTGGAAGTAACACTCCCCTCCCTTCAGCTGCCTAAGCCCCCAACCCTGGAGAAAACAGGTCCCACCTTTCCCCTGGATCCTCACATCCAGCAGGTACCTGGTCCTTGGGCTTCTCTCGACCCCCTATTCCCTCCAGGCCCTTTGTACCTCTTGTGTCTGTGGCACAATAACCTGGTAGATCCCCTGGAGCGTGTCCACCTGCCTCTGGCATCTCCACCTCCCACCTCACCCTCTCAGCAAAGATTGCCCACACATGGCTCCCTCTAGGAAAACCTATGACGCCTGATGAAAATTTTAAACAATTGATTGTGAATGTACTAAAACCATCGAACTATACACTTATATGGGTGAATTGTACGGAATGTGAATTATATCTTCAAGCTATTATTTTTAAAAATCCTGTGATGCCAAAGATTTTCACACATGGTAAAATATACGCTCTGGCTTGGTCTCACCAGGGCTGGCTACAATGCAGCCTCCGCCCACTGCTCTGGCCGTGCCCCCACCTCTCCCAGCTGCATCATTCCAGGCCCGGCTGCTGTCCCGGAATGACACCCCTGGCTCCCACCCTCTCCCTCAGGGCCCACTCAGCTCCTCTCTCCCAGTCCTTCAACCCAACATCTCTCCTCCCCCACACACCATCCCCTTCTCCTCGACCACCCACCCAGGGCTCATTGGGTGTTTCATGCGTGTATAGATGTGTCTGATTTCCCAAAGAGACGAGGTCAGAGTTCACGCCTTGCCTCTTGCTGCCCATCGTCCCCCTGCCCACAGCTTGTCCCCCACAACCCCATTCCGGGTGACCCTGGAGGCAGAGAGGACTGTGTGAAGTCACTCCCAGGCAGCTGCAACATCCCCAGCACAGTGCTGCGGTGCCTAGAGCGACCCCCCACAATCCCCATTCTAGGGGTCGCTTGGCAGAGCCCCCAAGGCACTGCGTCAGTGGAAAGGCCGTTTGCAGGAGCTCCGAGGGCAGAAACATACACCTGCCATGGGTCTGCAGGCTCACCTGCCCCAGATCCCCAAGGTGAAGGGGGTGGTGAGGGCCTAGGCTATCAGTGAACCACAGGAAACAGGGGGGCTGAGTCCTTGTTTAGCCTGTGACCACCCTCTCCCCACACCGCCCACGGCCACGCTCTCCCAACCCCACTTCCTAGACCAGCTCCCTCTCAGGTCAAAACCAGGAGGACCCCCAAAGGGTCTTCAGGGCTTGGGAGCGGCTGTTGGGGCTCAGCCCCCACCCCCCTACACTTCAGCAGGAAGGAGCTCGCTGCTCTCAGACTTCCCACAGGGCCGCCTTTCTCCTCCTCTGTCCCAACAAAAACAAACCATTTGTGGAGGGGGCCGAGGGAGGGAGAAGAGCCCAGGGTTCCAAGCAGCACATCTCAGAACCACGGGCCCTGCCTCCAGCAGTCCCCTCCTCAAACCCTGGCTCTGTCACTCGGAGATTCGGGCCTCAGTTTCCCAAGCTGTAAAGCGAGGTGAGAAACAGTCCCTACTTCATAAGTCTATTTTAAGATAGGAGGGAATCTGAGTCGAGTGTTTAACACAGGGCCTGGCACATGGGAGGCACTCAATAAATGTTCATTTAAAAAGTATTATGTGCTTGATCAGAAAGAAAGGCAAGCCACATGTTCTTAGGAAACCTAGACTCTGGCCTCAGACCACGCCCCGGAGCGGCTTGTGCTCCTCCTAGAAACGGCTGCTGTGCCAGGGTCACCCTCCCAGCTAATGCCCCTAAGTCTCCAGCCCAGGCCTCTTGCCACTAGAATGGGGAATGTATTTACCAGAGAATTTCAACCTGCCACTGTGGCCTCAGGAATCTCTCCCATTCAGGCAGACCACACACACACACACACACACACACACACACGAACAGACACATACAGACAGCCACACAGATACAAACACACAGACACAGAGGCACACACAGAGACACACCTAGACACATGCAGAGATGACCCAGGTGCGCACTCGCACACACGCGACAGCGCCCCTCGTGCTGCACACGCCGGGGCACCTGGAGCCAGAGGATCCTGGGCGGGCCTCCCCACACAGGCACATGCGTTGCACATTTCACCTACTGTATGGGCCAAAGAGGCATTTGGAAACCAGCTTGGGAACCTCATAACCATTCATAACATTGTTCTGAGAGAAAACACAAAACATTGCCCTATAAACAAACATTTGCAATAGAATTCCTCCAAAAGCTTGGAATTGCCTGTACTAGAAAACTAACAGAGCAAGAAGAGAAAAACCACATAAACTTGGTTTGCCTCTGCAAAATTAATACCAATTACAAAAACATTTATGTGAACTGCTTACCATTTACACCTAATTACCATGCAGCACAATTATGCATATCATTAAGGGTATGCCAGATTAATTATGCTGTACATTTCATTTGATTACACCACCACACCCTGAGTTCATGTATGCCCCACTTCCAGGGGGCCAGTCCTGCAGCATGGCTGCTTGCACAGGTCGGCACAAACCAGAGAAACGTGGGTTTCCACATTCAGATGGACCGCAGCCCCCACCCCACCCCCAGGCAGAGACAGCCCGATTCCCGCCCGGCCTTCTTGGCAACATCAACAAGAGCCCTGCTGCAAAGCCATCTTCCCACCAGATCCTCCAGAAAGCAGAGATGCTTCAAAGAGCTCCCCAGGGGTGTGGCTGCATGTCACAGGGCCACCATACAGCCCAAGGGCCATCATGTGTAGCCCTCACAGAGGAAGCGGCCCTCTCAGCCATCTCCTGAGGTCTGGCTCTGAAAGCAGGGCAGCCTAGCCCATGTCCAGGCCAAGTCCCTCCCAAGCTCATCTCCCAGACCCACCAGGGCTGTGTGCCTCTATCCCCTGGCACACTGAGCCAGCTACAGGGCAAGGTCCCAGCTGTGGTCCCACTGGGTCCTGCAACTTCCCCCCTGGCTCCCGTGCCCTGTGCTCTCCTGGACAGCTCTGCACAGACCCTCCCTCCCCTTATTAAAAAGAGAACAGGAACTGACCCCCAATAACTCCCATTTAGCTCAGTAGATGCTCTTCAAATACACTGGGTGAACCAGGTTTGCAGGGAATAATTGGGAACAAGAGAGTCAATAGAACATGATGAATGGACCTTCCCAGGAAGGGGGAACTCACAGGAGGAAACAGGCTTCTTGGGAGGCAAAGAACCAGAGGAAGTGCAGAAGTGAGGGAGGGAAGGAAAAAAATCCAGGTTTAGTCCAAGAAGCAATGCTCAAAACAAACAAGAACACCAGCCTGTGAAGTTATGCCCATTTTACAGATGGTAAAACTGAGCCTAAGAAAGGTTGAGTCATCTTCCAACGACACGCAGCAAGGAGGTGGCAGGGCTGAGGTGAAACCACCATCTGTCCAGCCCTCAGCCTGGTGGCCCCGGCCTGATGCCACACTGCTCCTGGCCTCTATCTAAATTCAATGATGCTGACAGGGCTCACATCATTTTTCGAGAAATTCTTTGGAAATAGCCTTCCACATTATCCTTCACATAACACACATAAGCCTCCTTTCTATTTTAGAGGAACAGTTTTTGCTTCTTTTCTGTTTGCTTTCCAAAAATGCTGTCCCCAGCTTGTTCCTCCAATCTCTCTCCACAGACCTGCCTCTGAATGGAGAGTGACGGGAAGGCCGGACAGCTTGACATCAACTTCCAGCCCACCCAAAGATACTCAGAGGGTGATGAGACTCACTGCAGGTCCTGGGTGGAGGGCCAGGGTCTAGGCCTTGCAGCTCATCTTTTAGGGAAATCACTGAGAAGCAGAGGCCCTAACTCATCAGCATTCCCAGTGCATGGGTGCAAGCACCTTCCTCAAAATCTTCCTTCAAAAATCTGCAGGGGTCCTAACAGTTATGGACCAAAATGTACCTGCCTTTCTCATCCATCACACCAGGCACCCCGCCCCCAGGCCTTATGACTCAGGCTCTAGCCTCCTTCTGCAAGCCTGGCCTGGCTCAGGCTCCCCCTGGGGAAATCCCACCCGCCCTCAAGCCCCAGCTCCAACCCAGCTCCATGTGGGAGGCACCTCCTGCTCTCTCCGACTCCCCCCAACCCGTGCCCCCTCCATGAAGGGCATCCCCACCCACACGGTTGGCGGAGCTAGAAACCAGACGGCCACCCCAACTCCCCTCATTTCTTTTATCCCAATTGTTCCTACTGACTGCACTTCCTAAATGTCACACCACACACGCCCTGTCCAGGCCCACATTGCTACCCTGGACTTCTGTGCCAGCCTTCCACCTGGGCTCCCTGCCCCTAAACCCTATTGCCCGAGCTCTCCTTCTCGATGCCCTAGAATTATCCTTCTCAAATACAAATACCAAGCCCGACGTCCGTTGATGGATAACATCCGGCCTTCATGGTCCTCCAGCCCAGGCCCCTGGCCTCATACCCCATCATTCCCTATACTGCAGCTACATGGGGCCAAAAAGTGCTGTTGTCCACCAAGCTAACTGCTCCCTCCCCTTCGAGACTCAGCTGAAGCGTCACCTCCTTTAGAAAGCCCTTCTAGATCTTCTCTCCCCCTGAATCCGACTTCCTTCTCTGAGCCCCGGTAATGCCTGGACATGGTGTGCCAGGGGTCCTTCCGCCCTGCCAGACCCCCACCTAAGCTGCAGTCTCCTTGAGATGAGCGTGACCCCTTTCATCTATGCAGCCTGTGTCTGGCACACAGTGGGTCTCTCTTGGATGAATAGATGAACATCATTTGTGGATCTGAAACAGGGACCTCTGGAAAGAAAACTCAAGCGCTGCCAGGCCTGCCAATGTGGGGGCAGCATCTCACCACGCCGGGCCCTGGCTCCCTCCTATTCCAGCATCTCACCATGCCGGGCCCTGGCTCCCTCCGATTCCAGACTGCTGGCAGGGTGTTGACAGAAGAAAATGCAGAGGTGACTGACTGCCCAACCCCACTGGGCTTCCCAGCTGAGCTTCCAGTACCAGGCAGGGCCCTCAGGCCACCACCAGTTGGGCTGGGAACCATCAGCCTGTGCGTGGATGGCAACAAGCACCACATTGTTGCTGGTAATAAAACCATTAGGAGCCCTTGCTGCGTGCCAGCTGCCAGACCGGGCTGTGGTCTAGACCCTCCCATGCCTCCAGGCCATGGGGTAGAGCCAGAACCCAGCAGAGGCCACTCTCTGCTTAGCTCCAACGAGACCAGTGGGCAGAGAGGAAAGGGAAAGAGGGCCCAGGCCTTGAGGGAGCTACTGGGTCCCCACACGGACGGGGACTCTGAAGAGATAAAAGAAGGTACAGGCAAATCCTGGCTTCACAGGAAGAAGTGGAGGCTCAGAAAGGCTAAGAGAAAATGGTACAACTTATTGGCAGCTGGAAAAAGGGACCTGGGTCAGACAACGGAATGTAAGGAGGACGGAGACGTCTTTCTCTGTCCCTGCCACTCCCTCGCGGCCCCTGACTCCCAGCCCAGAGTCCACCGTGGGCTTGGGGGTCATTCTCAACTTGATGATCTCTTCCCCTCACCGTGAGGGGCCGTAGGGAGGACAGGCAACACTTGCAGGGCCTGGTTTTTTTTCTTTTGAGACGAAGTCTCACTCTGTCGCCCAGGCTGGAGTGCAGTGGAGCCATCTCAGCTCACTGCAACCTCCACCTCCTGGGTTCAAGTGATTTTCCTGCCTCAGCCTCCAGAGTAGCTGGGATTACAGGCGCGCACCATCACACCTGGCTAATATTTGTATTTTCAGTAGAGACGGGGTTTCACAATGTTGGCCAGGCTGGTCTTGAACTCCTAACCTCAAGTGATCCGCTCGCCTTGGCCTCCCAAAGTGCTGGGATTACAGGCGTGAGCCACCGCACCCGGCCACTTGCAGGGTCTTACAGAGCAGCAGGGCTTTGTGGGGGGGTCACCCTAACCCTCAGGCAGCCCTAGAATGACCCCCATGTAAAGAAAAGCAGCTCTTGCCTCCTGAGCACCTTCTCTGTGCCAGGCACAGTGCTAGCTGTTTCATAAAATAGTGCATGTCATTGAGGCAACCCCTGTAAGATGAGGCCGCTATTCTTATCCCCGATTTACAGATGAAAAACCTGCATCTCCAGGTGGTTTGGGGCCAGCAGCAACTGAGCACGAATGGGGCTGAGACAGTCCTCCAGGTCGGCCTGACTCCCCAGCGCCTTTCTTGCCCTGCACATCTGTCCCCTACCAGCCTTGGACCAAATGGCTGGTTTGTAGAGGGGCCAGTTCTGTGCTCGCCTCCAAGTCATGGGTCCTTTTATGTCTGTTCCTGCCTTATTCCAGGAGCAGGGCCAAAAAAGTGCACAGACCTTTCTCACGTCCTATTGAACAGGGGCAGCCTCAGGGGAAGGGAAGCTCCAAGAGGTACCCATGGGTGAGGTGGGGGAGGGGAAGGTGGAAGAGGGTGGTAGGTGCTGTTGCTAAGCAACCAGCCCTGTGCTTCCTGGGGTAGCAAAACGACTGCAGACGGAGGAATTGCATTTGCCCCCACCTCACCTCTCCACCCCATCGTCTGGGTAATCACTACCTGCTCAGGGACCCCTAGATCAGAGTTGAACCCATGTGCCAAACAAGTTCCTAGACACCCCTTCTACCCCTTCGTGGGACCTCCTGAAGCCCCACTTTGTCTCCCTTGGGTGTGGCCTCCCAAGAGGCTCTCACTATGCCAGGGCTGGGTCACCTGAGCTCCATACCTGGACCAGGCCCCAGTTATACCTCCAGGTCCCCAGGAACCATTTGGGCCGCAACAGCCCATTAGACCGATGCTTCTCGGGAAGACCCTCAGTGATTTGTTCTCCACCTTGGGTCAGAAACGAGATTCAAGTCGCCATCCTATAAAGCTAACTTTGTCCCCTGTCCCTGGCGTGGGCCGGGGTGCATGCAGTCAGCGGCCTATTTTCTGCTCTCACCTAATCCCTACCAGCCTAGGCCTTTGCTCAGAGGCCTTAATATCTGCGATATTTCTCCCTGCAACCTTTCTGGGAAAGACAGGTACCTGAGTAAGCTTACCCCTTGCTGTCAGTCTCTACACCAGTTTCTTATCCACTATAAAAAAGAGTCCATCCCTCAGCCTTAGGTGACTTAATTCTTTTTTCTACATTCTTATCCACAGGCTTTTAAAAAGTGTAGTTTTATTCTTGCTGTCATCAAGAAAGGAACACAAGTTCATTTACATTTTTTCAAAGGAAACAAAAGTGTACAAAGTTAAAAAGCAAAAACTTGTTCATAGGTTTGTGTGTATCTTTCCAGAACTTTTCCATGCGTGTACAAACCTATACATGTGTGTATTTGTATCGATTTTAAAGAATTTCACAAAAATGAGATTAAGCTACGAACATTTTTTTTTAACCACAACACTACTGCATGGGGATCTAACGCATCAGAACAGACGCACTTACCACCTTGTTTCGAAGGCTTTTAGGGAATCTAGGTGGATTCCCCTTTACCTGTTCGTTTATTTAGTACTTCAGGAACCTATACAGGTAATCGAGCAGGCCTTCCAGAAGCCTCCTTCCAAACAGGTTCTGCTCGATGGGGTACTGGGGGATCCCACTGGCTTGGCAGGGGCAGCGGTGAACTCGCCCGTGTCTCCCAGGGTCCTCCAGGGAGTGGTGGGGGAGGGATACTCCGAAGGCCTCCTGCCCCCAGGCCACGGCCCTTCCCAAGTATTCCCCAGGACACAGCCCACACTCAACAGCTTAGTGAGCCACGAATCTAACCCATGCCCCATAATCTCCTCTCTAAGCATCTTTTTACCTTTTCAAGGAAGGATCACTGGAACCCATGACCTAGCTGATCTATCAGATCTCGAACATCTGCACCGAGACCCCTCCCCTTTCATGACAGCAAGAAGAGCACTAGACTAGGAGTCAGGAGACCCAACTTCCAGCTCTCTGGTTACTGGCTGTAAGAGATGGTCCTCTGTCCCCTCTGTGCACTCAGACGGGGCATCTAATAACTGGCTCAGAATTAAAAATGACCTTGACATTTGAAACAGAAGCAGAGAGGAAAGATCAATAGGGATGGTGGCGAGCAGGGCTGTGACCACAGGAAAGAGAAAATAGGAACCTGGTCATATATCTAAATAAGGCTGGGCAGCCTTAAGGGTCAGAGAGGACCACAGCAGGACAGGAGTAGGCAACACAGAGCTACTGCTGAAAAAAACAAAAAATCCACTCTATACTGGGATTTAGTTAGGAAAGCCCCAGGCATCTGTGCCTCCCTTACCCCCACCCCGACTGCCCACCAAGCACCCTTGCTGTCCTCCAGACAGGCTGGTGGCCTGTGATGTGATCAGCAAGGGAGATTTGGCCCAGAAGGCCCTGCCCACCAGCTGTTCTTGCAGGGGGCTGCCAGGCACCTGCACTCATGCCTGGGGGCCTGGGCCGTCTGCAGGGCACCTCCCCTCTGGGTTGGTGGCTTGGTTCTGCCCAGCATGTGTGTGTTGGGGGGCAGGGTCAGGCTGTAGAGACGGGAACCTGACGTCTCCACCCCCATTTCCCTGGCACTGGCAGCCCCTTGCAGGAATGTTCTGGATGCTGGGCACCTCAGCCTGGTGGAATGGGCAAGGGGGCACATGGAGACCTCTGGGAGGCCAGAAAAGGGACCCTCCTCCTCCTGCCACATCCTCACCATGACTGCTATCACTCGCACACAGACCAGACCTGACCCTGGCCTCCCCCTTCATCGTCACAACCCCCTGGGGTCAGTGTAATTTAAACCCTGCTCTGCTGCTTTCCAAGTCTGAGCTCTTAAGCTCTGGTCTATGGAATAGAAAGAATCAGGATCTGACACCAAATGAGCTCATTTGGCCCCTTCCCCTCCCTCCCTGCTGTCCACTCTCCACCCCCACCCCGCACTAGCCGCCACACTCAGGCAGTTCAGAGCAATTCTCCGTAGGTCACAGAGGAGTTCCGGAGTGCAGGGACCTCCTCCCCAAACCAAGGCAGGGCCTCAGTCTGGCCTCCAGCACAACCCAGGCCCCAGTCCACCTCCCAGGCACTAGAGCCACCCACAATGATGCCCTGCCCCTGAAGGCCTGGCTTCCTCCCTGAAGTCCCACTTCTGTGCTCTGAGGTGCTTCTGAGATGCCACCTCCTTCAAGAAGCCTTCCCTGATGGCCTTAGTTGGTTGTGACCTCACTCTCCTTTGGGCACTTTATTTCTCCCTCTCCAGTGACCCCAGTACCACTCTGCAGTCCTTCGTTAGCTGGGCACATCCTAAACGCACCGTGTCCCCTCAAAGCCAGCACAGGGCATGGCTTACAGGAAATGCTCAGCACATCTCTGGAAAATGGAAGCGAATACGGTGGCAAAGTGCTGCTGCACTCAAGACAGGATGAGAATAACGAGCTGAAACTACAGCGGGAGGGATTTCAGGTGGAAGAAAACAACCTGTTGACATGCGATTTGTTCAACTCAACAGATTGCTAAGTGGCACCGAGGAGCCTCCCACCTCCCAGGATTTTGAATCAGAATCGGCACTTTCCTCATCTGACCAAGATTCTGCAAAAGACACAGGAAGGTGGATGAGGCTTCTTAGAGCACTTCCTGCAGTGCTAGTCCACGTGAGTCGCCCAAATGATGAAAACAGACACAGCTAACAGGAGGGCTCCCGCTCTGTTGAGGCTGTAACGCACATCATCTCACTCCATCCTCACAACCACCTGTAGGCAGAATCCATGAGCACTCCCATGTTACAGGGGAGGAAACTGAGGCCCAGGGAATCGAGTTGCCGCCCAAGTTCCTGCCGCTGGGAGGTGTCAGAGTGCAGCTTCCTGTGGCTCAAGGGCCTCATGCTGCCTTGACACTGGCTCATGTGGAAGCAAGTCCTCCCCATCCACAGGCAGTGGCACACCATGTACACATACATCATGCACAGACACACGTGCACTGAACCTCGTCTTGCCCACACACTTAGCCAAGTGGAGGCAGGCTCGGACACAGACATAAATCTCAGGCTGACACTTCATGGATCTCAGATTTGGTCATGTTTTTAGGGAAAAATCGTCAAAGAGAGAAATGATTGAAAATGAGCCCTCAAAATTAAAGTGGAAAGGAATGTGGCACCTCTGGTAGACCATTAAAGCCCTGCTCAGGAACAGCAACGTCCGGCAGAAACCCAGCCACAGGCCAGGTGGGCTTCTTATGGGCTCTCTGCTCATCTACTACTATTCAAATGGAAGTGGAAGCTATTCCCCGGGGGCTGCAGCATGAGAAATAGTACTGGGGTAGATGCTCTGGCCCTACCGGCTAGAGGCCAGAGACACATTCAACTCCCAGTGGGGCATGGGTTGGGGAGGACACGAGCACCAAGTCCAGGACCCCAGGCCAGCAAGTTGGAGGCAGCAGGAAGTACCGAAGGAGAGGCATGTGACCGGCACGTGAACGGCCCTGCAGGCCTCAGGCTCTGGGTAGCATGGACAACCCTGAGAAGAACTGGGCGTCACCTCCCACAAACAGTACCATACCCAGTACCAAGAGCTCTCAGAGCTTAAACTCCTCTTTCAGCCTGCAATTCTAACGTTTGAGTTCTAATGCTGACATTTCAGGCCCAAAGACGGGGAGAGGGTGGTCTGTTTTAACTCACCCATTAGAGTCCTCTTTCTACCTGGATCCCAAAAAGAGAAGCCTTGGGGGAGTCTGGCTCTTGCTGGGAAAGAACTTGGGTCTTTCAGGGAGGTGTGAGCCTGAGGAGCTGGCCTGTAAGTAGGCGGTGGCCACTGGGCAGCGACGCACAGCAGTAGGGGGAAGGGAGCCCGGCACTAACGCTGCCTCGCTGCCTCGGGGAGAGGACAGGATGGCAGTACACTCCCCTCATTCAGCAGACTCCCTTGGAGGCCTCATCGCTTGTCCAAGGGACCCAGGGAGGCAAAGCCCCTGTTCCCTGGAGATCACAAACTGAGAGGGGGGACGGACACATGCAGCAGCCCAGGTAAGAGGTGTAGTGTGGGGCGTCTTCCCCTGAGTGCAGGCCTGGCTCCACTTCTTCCTGCCAGTGACCCTGGACAAGGATTTTACCGTTTGTCCTGTCTTCCTAGCTTTTTGAGAACCACTGGCAGAGGTGGGTGTGAAAGCGATAGTAAAACATCCATAAGGGACTGAGGAGCTTACTGTGAATTGGACTCGAAAAGGAAACCTCAGAAATTATCCACACACAGGGATTTATACACAAACCTACAGAATACACACGTGCTGAGGCTTAAAGGAGGCTGTACTTTTTACACCCTCTGCAGAGTCCGACGTGACCAACCCGTCTCTTGCAGGGACCCTCCTCACACTGCCTCTCCTTCCCAAGCCCAACTCGTTTGGGGGCCCTGATCTCTCTTATATCTCCTTCTCCTTGGAAGCCTTCCGCTATTACTGCCATGTGCGGAAAAACAGACCACCCTGTCCCCATTTCTGGGTCTGAAATTCCACCACTAGAATCAGAGCCATAGAATGTCAAAGCTGGAATGGACCTTCCGGCTCTAGTCCAACCCCCACCCCACAGAGGAATCCTGTCCGCAGACACCCTGACAGATGGCCGCTGGCGTCCTCTCCTAGGCTTCTCCAGGAAGGACTCAGAGGGCAGCCCTGTCCCTGTGGACCAGTCCACTCCTTGAGTCTAGAAGGAATTCACCTTTCTTGGGGTCAGTCTCCTATGGAAGGAACTGGTGCCTGGGTGGGGTAACGAGGGAAGTTTGGTCGGCCTGAATCCGCAGCTGCTTATCTGGGGAGGAGCTGCACAGAGGAGGGGGACCCACCAGGGAGGCAGGCAGGTGCCAGAGCTGCTGCACAGGCCGGCCTGCGCCGTCGCCTGGAGCCAGCACATGTGCACACACACACTCCCACCTTGACAGAGCCACCTGTCACAGCCCAAGCAGGGTCTTGGTGGAACCTGGAGGCAGAGGGGGACCATTTTGCCCCAGAGACCCAGCAGGAACTCCCCACAACCCAACTCTCCGAAGGCAGGCACCTCAGAAAACTACCTGGTGATGGCCCCTGCCAGCCAACCAAAGAGGGTCCCCCAGATGCCGGGCCCCCCAAATTCCACAGGCCAGTCCTAACACCCAGGCAACAGCAAGGCGAATAGCTCCCCTGGCTGCAGCTGTCACATCTGCTCGGGAGGGAGGGAAGAGGCGACACTGGAGCAGCACCTGATCCCAGGATCCCATCGTAGCCGCCCGCCCAGGAGGCGGTTCAGCCGCTGGCAGCCTAGGGTGAAACATGAAGACTGAGCAGGCCCCCTGGGATGCTGATGGCAGTCTCTGGGCACGGCACTGAGGGGCAAGTTGGGTCACAGGGCGGAGGGCGCTTCTCCCCAAGGCTTCTGTCCCCGCTGGTTTGGAGGGGGGGTAGCTGTGCGGCTCTGGGGCCCGGCCCTGCCCACCCTCCCGCCTGCCGCAGGCCAGAGCTGCCCTGCTGGGTGCCAGACGCCATGTTGGGTCAAGGTGCAGCCACAGGGGGCTCCCCTCAGGAGCGTGGGGGAGGCAGGCCCTGGGAACCAGAGGGCACCGCTCCCCGCTGCCAGGGCGCCGACACCTCCTCAACTAGCCGTGCAGCGGAGAGAGGGTGCCAGGACGGAGGAGATGAGGAGAGGGGGATAAATGGCAGAGAGGCGCTGGGGCGGGAGAAGGTGCCCCCAAGAAGGGAGGCTCCAGGAAAGCGAAACGCAGTTTGGCAGTCCCAGGGCCGCGGGCCCCAGCGATGAGGGGCTGGGGGAGGCCAGGGGCGGGCCCTGGACCCGCGCCAGCCCGGTCCGCGCGCCGAAGGGGAGGGAAGGCAGGGCAGCCTGGGGGAGGGGAGCTGGGGTGAGGGCGGGACACGGACCGCGGCCGCCTGCGGCTCCGAAGCTCGGGGTCTCCCGGGGTGCGGGGACGTGGGGCCGAAGACCCCACTCCGCAGCCGCGGCGAGGCCTCGTCCTTCACTGTGCAGATGCGAAGCTTTCAAGGACACGTCTGCACCGGCCCGGCGGGGTGCGTGTGCGTGAGTGTGTCCGCGTGCGTGGGAGTGTGCGCGGGGGGGCGGCAGGGGCGACCCCGGGCGTCCCCCTCTGGGCCGCTCCCGGCCCCGGCCCCGCTGCTCCCACCCCCGCGTTTTCCGGCCCCCGCGGCCCGGGCCCGGGATCCTCGCCCGCCCCCGCCCCGCCCCCACATTGCGGCGCCGCCACCGCGGCCGCCCCGGCACCCACGGCCCGCGGTGGGGACAGGGAGGAGCCGGGCACGACCATCCCCCTCTGTGCCGCCGGCACCCCGCGGGGAGGTGTGCCCCCCAGGCGAGCGCTCTCCCTGGCCCCGCCGCCCCTCCCGGACCCGTCGGCGCCCCGCACCCCCAGCCACAGGTGGCCGGAGGAGGATCGCGGCGCGGCGCTCCCCGGCCCGGCCCCGCCATCACCCCTCGGCCCGCCCCCGGGGGCCTCCCGGGTCCCCCGCCCCGCGGGGCCGAGGAGGGCCGGGCGCCGGGGGGAGGGGCGGGGGGCCGGGTCGTGCCAGGCTGCCATTTTCTGCCGCCGCCGCGGAGCCTGCGCGGGGCCCGGCCCCCGCCCCCTCCCTCGCTCCCTCAGGCCGCCGCGGGGGCCGATCCTTCTGGGTCGGGGTCCGCGCCCTCCGGCGCCCTGGCCGCGGGCTCCAGGCGGGGCCGCGGGGCGGGGGCAGAGCCCGGAAGGCGGGGGCGGCCCGGCCGGGGCCCCTGCGGCAGCGCGGAGCCGGGCACCGCGGCGGAGGCCGGCGGTGGAGGGGCCCCCCGCGGCATTGTATAGACTTGAACTTGAGCCCGGAGCCGGGCGGGGGCGGGGAGGGGGGTCTGCGCCGGGAGCGGGCGGGACGGGAGGGGGCGCCTGCCGAGCCCGCGGGGACATAAACAAACCCTCAAATCCCCCGCGCCGCCCCGGCCAGCCCGACCCGCGGTCCCCGCCCGCAGTCCCGGCCCCGCGGGCGCCCGGCGCCGAGTTGCGGGGGTCCGGGAGCGTGCCCCGAGCCGGGCACTGCCCGCCGCGGCGTCCCCCGCCCGGCTCCCCGGCTCCCCGCCGCCTCCGGGCCGGCCTCCCAGGCCGCCAGCAGCGGCGCTCATTACCGTGTGGCCGGTGGGGTCGGGCCGGCCCGGCTGCGCGCCCTGGTGCCGCGGCGCCGCGTCCCGGCTCGTCCTCTGCTCTCGCCGCCGCCGCCGCCCGCGCGCCCTCCCTCCCTCCCGGCCCGCCTGCCTGCCTCGCTCGCTCGCTCCCTCCCTCCGCTCGCTGTCGCGCTCCCTCTCTCCGCCTCCTCCGCCGGGTCCCCCCCTCCCACCCCTTCTCTCCGCCTTCCTCCTTCCCTCCCTCCGGCCGCCCGCGGGCCCAGGCCTCCGCCCGCCGCTCGCCCCCCGCGGCCGCGCTGGCCCGGGCCCCGGCGCTGCGGAGCCGGCCCGGGAGGCAGCGCCGACTGGGGGGCCCCGGGGCGCCGCGGCGGGAGCGGCCTGGGCGCGCGGCCGGTCCTAGCGCCCTCGGCGCGACTTCCCGGCCTCTGCGGCCCCGCCAGGGTCCCCGCACGCCGTTTGGCGGAGGTCCGGACCCGCACCGCCCCGACCGGGGGCCGGGCCCCGGGCGCCCCGCCTCGGCCGCGCTCCCGGCCACTCAGAGCCCCTCGAGTCGGAGCCGAGCCCCGGGCCTCGCTGCAGCCCTCCCCACGCGGGGCGCCCCGCTACCTGGCGCTGCTTCTGCGCTGGGTCCCCGCATCCAGCACTGGCCGCAGGGACAGCGGCCCCTCCTCTCCCCGGGCCGGTGTCAAGTGCCTCCCCCCGCAGCCCGCGGAGCCCCCAGCGGCCTTCGCCCTGCAGTTCTCCCGACCTCCGCCAGAGCCCACTGCGCTCTGCCTGCCTCAGCACTGGGGCTGGGGACAGCAGCGCCGGCCCATCCGCGCCGCAACCCCCAGCCAGGTGCCGCCGCGGAGTGGAGGCCACTCCGCTCTACAGGGCCAAGGTCGGAGCGCCGGGCTCCTCCTGGCCGTCCCGCAGGCTACAGAGCTTCTCTGAGATGAGCTGCCCTGAAGAGAGTGAGTTCCCTGTACCTTGAGTTGTCCAAGTAGAGTTGGGTGCCCTCAGTTGGGCACTGGAAGACTGAAAGATTTCGTGAGGTGGGAGGTTGAACGAAATGACATTGAAGGTGTCTTCCAGCTGGAAGATTCTGTGCATGCCTACACACCGCCCTCACCCCTTCACCGTGGGGGCTGTTCTCCTTCCCCATGGAGCGCTCAGGGATCCAGGTTCCTGACTTGGGGCATCTCTGTCTAATTCCACGAGCACAGCCACTGTGTGCTCCTCTCACTCCTCCAGCAGCCTCTCTAGGACTTGGGACTGGGCCCCCCACCCCCGCCTCCAGCCTCCTTGCACGCCCCCGCACCCCACCAGCCACCCGCAGATCTGCACCCCGAATTCTACTCAGCACTTCAACTACATCACAGTGCCCTGAGCTCCCAGACTGGCGGATCCCTTCCCAGGGACCCGCCATCCTACTTGTGGGCAGGGGCCATCCTACTTGTTGGTGGTGGGACTCACTTCACAGTGAAGCGGGTCCTACTTTTCCCTTCTCCCCATGCAGCCCAGCCCCCACCAATGCCACCCTTTTAGCGTCACAGAACGCTAATTTCTCTGGGACCGGGAGCTGACTGTTCATACAGAAGGGAAGGTTTTCCTTCGGGAAGTCCTCCAATGCTTCCAGGTCCCTCGTCTCCCCAACCCCCGCCCTGAGCCTCAATATCTGAGACCAACTTCTAGGCCATAGTTCTGGCCATTTTCAGTGTCACCCTCACTCAAGTGGCCACCCCGTCCTACTGATGATAGGCCCTGTTGTCCACGGTCCCCACCGGCCCAGAGACTCCCAATGTTCTGTGAGGACAGGCGCCACGTCTGTCATCCCTGTAGCCCAGCACTTGTGTTAGGAGATTCTCAGTAAACCTTGGTGGAATTAACATGTGACCCTCCTGGGCACTTCACTTTCTACATCAGGAGGGGCCTTGGTGAACACTCTAAATGGCGCACCCAACTTGGCAAAGGAGAAGACCATTTTTAGAAGGATGACTGAGTTACCTCTGCCTTCATCAAAGGCTTACGTAATACTGCCCCCAAACAGCAACGACTGTTTACTGAGTGTCTACTATGTACCAGGCGCCAGACATGGCATTTTGCCTAGTCTTCACCAGCCCTGTGATATAGTTTGTACTACCCTCATGCTACAGATGAAGAAACTGAGGCTTAGTCTTAGTCAAAGCCATACAGTTGGGAAGTGGCAGAGTCAGGATTCAAAGCTGGGTTCATTCGGCTCTCAAATCACCCCCCACACAATCTTTTTTTTCTTTTGTTTCCCAGACTGGAGTGCAGTGGAGTGATCATGGCTCACTGTAGCCTGGACCTTCTGGGCTCAACCAATCCTCCTGCCTCAGCCTTCTGAGTATCAGGGACTATAGATGCACAGCACCATGCCTGACTAATTTATTATTATTATTTGTGGAGATAGGGGTCTCTTTATGTTGCTCAAGCTGGTCTTGAACTCCTGGGCTCAGGTGATGCTGCCAACTCAGTCTCCCAAGGTGTTGGGATGACAGGCATGAGCCACTGTGCCCAGCCCACACCACACTTTTGAAACATAGTTGCTCTTAAGAAGCTGAAATTCAGTGGGTGCTGTGGCTCACGCCTGTAATCCCAGCACTTTGGCAGGCCAAGGTGGGTGGATCACTTGAGGTCAGGAGTTCAAGACCAGCCTGGCTAACTGTGTCTACTTAAAATACAAAATCAGCTGGGCGTCATGGTGCATGCCTGTAAACCCAGTTACTTGGGAGGCTGAGGCAGGAGAATCACTTGAACCTGGGTGGCAGAGGTTGCAGTGAGCTGATATTGTGCTACTGCACTCCAGCATGGGTAACACAGCGAGACTTTGTCTAAAAAAAAAAAAAAAAAAAAAAAAAAAGCTGAAATTCTCATGGCCATGATGAGCAAATGTAAATTTCTATTCAATAGGGCTATTTATGATGACATTATTAGGAGTCACCAAAGTCACTTAGCATGGTAAAGTATGTAACCTTGGATGTATGGGTTGCTGGGGTCAAGAGGCCCAAGGTGACCGTGTTAGGGGGTTTATGTCTGTTAAGAAACAACCATTTGGCTACAGGGTTGGTTCCAGGTCCTGACCCTAATGTCTTTGATCCCAAGAGGAGGCATATCTGTGCTAGCTAACCCTCATCACTGCACCTCATACTCAGGTTAACTCAGGCTGGTTTAGCCTTTGGGCTTCTACATCCCTCACTTGTGTCTGCCCCACTGTGGCCTCGTCAGAATCCTGGCTGATCCTAGATTATCTGGGGTACAGGGCAGTATCAGGACAGGCTAGGATGTCCTGCAGTAACAAACAACTCCAAATCTCAGAGACTCAAAACCACAATGTTTCTAGGGAAAACAATATGGTGGTACTTAAAAAAAAATTAAACATAGAATTACCATATAACCCAGCAGTTCCACTTCCAGGTGTACAGTCAAAAGAATTGAAAGCAGAAAATTTTTTTGTTTGTTTTTTGTTGTTGTTTTGTTTTGTTTTTGAGACGGAGTTTCCCTCTTGTCATCCAGGCTAGAGTACAGTGGCGTGATCTCAGCTCACTGCAACCTTCGCCTCCTGGGTTCAAGTGATTCTTCTGTGTCAGCCTCCCAAATAGCTGGGATTACAGGTGCCCACCACCATGCCTGGCTAGTTTTAAAATTTTTAATAGAGACAGGGTTTCACCATGGTGGCCAGGCTGGTTTCAAACTCCTGACCTCAGGTGATCCACCTGCCTCAGCCTCCCAAAGTTCTGGGATTACAGGCGTGAGCCACCGTGCCTGGCCAAAAGCAGAGATTTGAATAGATATTTATACACCAATGTTTATAGCAACATTATTCACAATAGCCAAAAGTGGAGGCAACCTAGATGTTCATCAGCTGATGAATGAATAAGCAAAATGCAGTCTATCCACGTAATAGAAGATGATCCAGCCTTAAAAAGGGAATCCTGACACCTGTTACAACGTGCATGAACCTTGAGGATATTATGCTAAATGAAATGAGCTGGCACAAATGCACAAATACTATAGGGTTCCACTTATATGAGGACCCTGGAGTAGTCAGACTCATAGAGACAGAAGTGGAATGGTGGGTGCCAGGCACTGCCGGGAGGGGGAATGGGAACTTGGTATTTAATGGGGATACAGTTACAGTTTGGGAAGATGAAAAAGTTCTGGAGATGGATGGCGGAGGTGGTTGTACTTATGCCACAGAACTATACACTTAAAAATGATTAGGCCGGGCGTGGTGGCTCACACCTGTAATCCCAGCCGAGGCGGACGAATCACGAGGTCAGGAGATCGAGACCATCCTGGCTAACAGGGTGAAACCCCGTCTCTACTAAAAATACAAAAAATAAGCCAGGCATGGTGGCGGGAACCTATAGTCCCAGCTACTTGGGAGGCTGAGGCAGGAGAATGGCGTGAACCCAGGAGGCAGAGGTTGCAGTGAGCCGAGATTGTGCCACTGCACTCCAGCCTGGGAGACAGAGCGAGACTCTGTCTTTGAAAAAAAAAAAGAAAAAAAAAAAAGATTAAAAGGTCTGGGTGTGATGACTCATGCCTTTAATTCTAGCACTTTGGGAGGCTGAGGCAGGTGGATCACCTGAGGTCAGGAGTTCGAGACCAGTCTGGCCAAACCAACATGGTAAAACCCCGTCTCTACAAAAATTAGCCAGGTGTTGTGGGGGGTGCCTGTAATCCCAGGTACTCTGGAGGCTGAGGCAGGAGAATCGCTTGAACCCAGGAAGCGAAGGTTTTAGTGAGCCAAGATCGTGCCATTGCACTCCAGCCTGGGCAACAAGAGCGAAACTCCATTTCAAAAAGAAAAAAGGCTGGGCACAGTGGCTCATGCCTGTAATCTCGGCACTTTGGGAGGCCAAGGCGGGTGGATCATGAGGTCAAGAGATGGAGACCATCCCGGCCAACACAGTGAAACCCCGTCTCTACTAAAAATACAAAAATTAGCTGGGTGTGGTGACAGGTGCCTGTAGTCCCAGCTACTCAGGAGGCTGAGGCAGGAGAATCACTTGAACCCAGGAGGTGGAGGTTGCAGTGAGCTGAGATTGTGCCACTGCACTCCAGCCTGGCAACAGAGTGACGGGGGGGAAAAAAAGGTTAAAATGATAAATTTCATGTTATGTCTCTTTTACCACAATAAAAAAAATAGAGCATAGTTCAACTGTACATTACATTTCTTCAGTAGATTACCAACGAACCGCCAAGTTCCTTCTCTTGCCCATGTCACATGTCTATCGCAGGTTTGCAGAGGGGTGAGGTAGGGGGCTCTGCTCATTGAATACTCAGGGACCCCGGTCGACAGAAGAGCCACTATCTCAAACAGAGTACCAGAGGGTGTCCTATTGACAAAAGGCACTTGTCACTATAGGCAGTCACACAGCTCCATTTGCCTACAAGGAACAGGACGTAAATGCTACCATGGGCCTCAAAGTGGCGAGAACTAGATAGAGTTAGCACCAGTGACTACCACAGGGGCCTTCCCAGCTCCCTCACAGGTCACATGTCCCTCTAACATCCTCTACCCCGGGTCTCCAGCTGAAGGCTTAGCTCCTACACTCCTGACTCAAAAGAGAGAAGTGGCGGTAGGTCTACCCTTGCCCCCAGCATCCTGACAGAGACGTGTCCTCCATCCATGCTCTTCTCAAACCATCCCATCTGCCTTTAGCACAGTGGGTGACCTTCCATCCTCCTTCCTGACTTCCAGACCTGGCTCACCTACCAGCTGCTCGGAGACTTCCACCCCCACAGTGACTCACCACTGCAGTCATCTTAATATCCCCTCCATGTGACACCTACCAGGAGAACTATGTCCTGGACCTCGTCACCGTAGGTTCTTCATCTGTAACACATGGGGATCCTTCCACCCACCTTCCAGGTAGGGCTGTTACATTAGTCAAGATTCTCTCTGTTGCAGTAACAGAATGCCAGCCTGAATTAGCCTGAACACAGGGACTCTGTTGTTTAGAATTGAGACAATTGGGAAGCCCAGAGTTGGGGATTTAGGACTAGGAAAACCCAGGGGTTCAAATGCCAGCTCCAGAGTACACTCTCTCCCTGTTCTCTCTTTCTTCCCCTGTTTCCATTGCTCACGACTGCTTCCCACTATTTTGGCATCTTTCCCTCCTACTTTAAACAAACTCCACACAGCCTTGGAAGATGGTGACCAGCAGCCTCAGGCTCACATGCTCCCAGCTTAGAATCGCAGTGGAAGAATATAATTTTCTTTTCCTTTAAGAGAGGAAGGAGGACTTTAGGAAGTCCCCTAATGCCTCCACAACATAAAGCTCTAGGTCTTTTAACAACCCCTCACTCCCAACCCTGATCCTCAAGGTCTGAGATATGCAATTCCCTGGTTTTTGTTTCTGTTTTTGTTTTTCTTCAATGTCACCCTCTCTCAAGGGGCCATCCCTAGCAGAAAAGTTCCAGGGACTACTTCAGTTGTTCTGGCGTTGGTCACAAGTCCAATCTGAACCAGATTCTGTGGCCAGTGGGATAGCACAGATTACATGCCTACATCTGTAAGTGGGTTCAAGAGGTGGCAATAGGATGAACAGATCCTGCCAGCACCCTGTGAAGCAGGGCAAGGCTGTTCACCAAAGCAAGGGTGCTGGGCAAACACATGACACGCCACCCGATAGCCACACAGCATCCATGCGTACCTTTCCCCACCATGGATGCACTTTCTTTCTTTCTTTTTTTTTTTTTTCCTGTTTTTGAGATGGAGTCTCACGCTGTCACCAGACCAGAGTGCAGTGGCCTGATCTCAGCTCACTGCAACCTCCACCTCCCGGGTTCGAGTGATTCTCCTGCCTCAGCCTCCTGAGTAGCTGGAACTACAGACATGCACCACCACGCCCAGCTAATTTTTGTATTTTTAGTAGAGATGGGGTTTCACCATGTTGGCCAGGCTGGTCTCGATCTCTTGACCTTGTGATCTCCCCACCTCGGCTTCCCAAAGTGCTGGGATTACAGGCGTGAGCCCCTGCGCCCGGCCCATCGGTGCACTTTCAAAAGTGCTCCTGCACTTGACAGAGCTGGTGGCTGCACAGCACTGTGAATGCACTAAATGCCACGGAATTGTACACTTTAAAGTGGTTAATTTAATGTTATATGAATTTCATCTCAATAGAAAATATAGTGTTAAAAGTGCTCCTGCTCATATAAAGAACCCACCCCATCCACAACTAAAAATGCATTTACTCTCTTTCTGCAAAAAAGATAATCCAAGTCGCGGCCAGCTCTAAGATCAAGATCTCTGAGTAATGTGCATGCCTGTCCATGAGGTCTCAGTGTGGCTTCTTCTTATCCTGTACCCTGTGGTTAAATTGTAAACTCAACCACCCCAAAGCACATATATCCAATAGTGGGGGGAAAAATAGATGCTCCCCAATGAAGACTGGCTGTAGAAGAGCTAGAAGGGAAAGAGTATGCAGGGGCTACCCTTCAGTGGCCTACATGACACCCAGCCAGGGCTCACATCTTGCCCAGGTCCTGGCCTGACTCCCTGGGAGAATCCCTGGTTCATTGTGGTCCGTGGCTGCTCCTGAGGGCTGAGGGGAAGAAGTGCCTTTTGGGGAGGATAAGCTTCCTCTTGGCCTGATCACATCTTCCTGGGGATTCCTTCAGAGGTTGGGCAATCCCTGGGTTCAGGGAATGCAATGTCACTTCCTTACAACCTCAGGCAGCTGCCAGCCAGCTCACTTCCTGGGAATGCCATGGACGAGCAGCCAGCCCCCCAAAGACCCAAAGCTGATGAGTAGATCACTGTGCATGTGCCCCGTAGACATTGCGAGCATCAAAACAGAGTGGATACAAAAGTGCTTTGTAAACCCATAAAATGCCGTTATCTTCATTCACTGAGAAAGTCCTAGATACAAGTTCACTCTGTATGGTTTTGTATGTGCCAGTTCACCATATTTGATTAAACTATGTTTACTCTCTTATCGGATTTCTCATAGCAACTTCCACTAACGTCCTCCAACTTCTAGATGCTAACTTAACCCCTTCCCCCAGGAGACACCTCAGAAATATATACATTCACTTGTTCTGTCACCTGAGAGCACCTAGACACAATAAAACCTCAATAGCCATAAATAAAACTAGTGACCAGATCTTGGTTTCTAAATACCGGTCTTTATTGGAAGGCACTGGACCTGCCTGGAGAAATGGCAGATTCCAGAATTGGGTCGAGCAATGGACAAGCAGATTTGTCCGTTGTCCCAAAAGGGGCTGCCAGTGGTGGAATATGGGACCATTTGAGCACCAAAATAAATAATGATACTCATATAGTTTGGCTATTTCTCCCCTCGCAACCTCATGTTGAGATCTGATCCCCAGTGTTGGCAGTAGGGCCTAGTGGGAGGTGCTTGGGTCATGAGGACAGATCCCTCCTGAACAGCTTGATGCCCCGCTCAAGGTGATGAGTGAGCTCCTGCTCTGTTACTTCCCTTGAGAGCTGATTGTTAAAGAGAGCCTGGCACCACCTCCTCTCTGTCTTCCTTCCTGTCTCACCATGTGACATGCCTGCTTCCCCTTCCGCCACGAGTGGAAGTTTCCTGAAGGCCTCACCAGAAACAGATGCCAGTGCCATGCTGCTGCTACTTCTTTTTTTTTAAATGGAGTCTCTCTGTGTTGCCCAGGTTGGTGCAGTGGTGTGATCTCAGCTCACTGCAACCTCCACCTCCTGGGTTCAAGCGATTCTCCCACCTCATTCTCCTGAGTAGCTGGGATTATAGGCGTGTGCCATTATGCCTGGCTTTTTTTTTTTTTTTTTTTTTTTTTTTGAGATGGAGTCTCGCTCTGTTTCCCAGACTGGAGTGCAGTGGCACGATCTCCGCTCACTGCAAGCTCCGTCATCTCCCGGGTTCACACCATTCTCCTGGCTCAGCCTCCGGAGAAGCTGGGACTACAGGTGCCCGCCACCATGCCCGGCTAATTTTTTTGTATTTTTTTTTAGTAGAGATGGGGTTTCACTGTGTTCCCCAGGATGGTCTCGATCTCCTGACCTCATGATCCGCCCGCCTAGGCCTCTCAAAGTGCTGGGATTACAGGCGTGAGCCACCGCGCTCGGCCATGCCTGGCTAGTTTTTGTATTTTTAGTAGAGATAGGGTTTCATCATGTTGCCCAGGCTGGTCTTGAACTCCTGACCTCTGGTGATCCACCCACCTCAGCCTCCCAAAGTGCTGGGATTACAGGCATGAGCCACTGTGCCCAGTCGCCATGCTTCTTGTATAGCCTGCAGAACCGTGAGCGAAATCAGCTTCTTTTCTTTATAAATTACTTAGTCTCAGGCATTCCTTTCTAGCAATGCAAATGGACTAAGACAGCTATTAATAGATTATAACCCATAGCCCACACTGACAGAAATAACTAGGGAATACATAGCAAGTTTAGTGAGGAGTAGGATGTTTACATGGTCTCAAAGTACCTCCCCACAAGATACTTATTAATTACAAAGCGACAAAGAGTAACTTTACAATGGAAAAGGCTGGAACACATCACTTTAATCAAGTGATTGAAAGAAAAGTTAATGTTGTCAGTAATTGGGTAAATCCAAATGGTGCACCACTTACCAGGATGCAGTCAGAAGGACACAGCATCATTTCTGTGATGTTCCTGCCAAAGGTGCACGCCTGAATCTGACCTTGAGGAGACGCCAGATGAACCCAAAATGAGGGCTGTTTTACAAATTAACTGGCTTGCAGTTTTCGAAAGTGTCAAGGTCATGAAGTCAAAGAAAGACTGAGGAACTGTTACATATTGATGGCAACTAAAGACAGGAAAACTAAATGTGTAATTCTGAACTGAATTTTATTTGCTATAAAGGACATTTTTGGAACAACTGGAGAAAGCTGAATGGGGTCTGAGGATTAGATAGTAGTAATGTATCAATGTTGCTTTCCTGATTTTGATGTCTCTATATTGTAGTTATGAAAACCAACATCCTGAGGCTGGCCCTGGTGGCTCATGCCTGTAATCCCAGCACTTTGGGAGGTCGAGACGGGTGGATCACCTGAGGTCAGGAGTTCGAGACCAGCCTGGCCATGATGGTGAAATCCCATCTCTACTAAAAATACAAAAATTAGCTCGGCGTGGTGGCGCATTTCTGTAATCCCAGGTACTCCGGAGGCTGAGGCAGGAGAATTGTTTGAACCTGGTAGACAGAGGTTGCAGTGAGCCAGGATCATGCCACTGCACTCCAGTCTGGGCAACAGAGTGAGACGCTGTCTCAAAAACGAAAAAGAAAAAAAAAAAAAAAAAAGAAAAATGACATCCTTATCTGTTATAAATATATACTAAAGGACGGGCATGGTGGCTCACACCTGTAATCCCAGCACTTTGGGAGGCCAAGGCAGGTGGATCACAAGGTTAGGAGATCGAGACCATCCTGGTCAACATGATGAAGCCCCATCTCTACTAAAATACAAAAAATTATTCAGGCATGGTGGCAAGTGCCTGTAGTCCCATCTACTCAGGAGGCTGAGGCAGGGGAATCGCTTGATCCTGGGAGGCAGAGCTTGCAGTAATCCGAGATTGTGCCGCTGCACTCTCCAGCCTAGTGATACAGCAAGACGCTGTCTCAAAAAAAAAAAAAAAAAAGAAAGAAAGAAAGAAATATACACTAAAGTTGTCGGGGAGGGGGTAACAGGGTATCCTGTTGACAATTTTTTCACAAATGGTTCCCCCTTGAAATAAGTACTTTGTACCATATTGGCAAATTTTCTGTAAGTTTGAGATTGTTTCAAAATTAAAAATTACCCCCAGGAAGATAACATTTTGCCTTCCCACCAGAAATATATATGAGAGAGCCTTGTTCATTGAGTTCGTTGTCAAACTCATGGATTTTTGCCCGTGTAATAGGTGAGCATTGGGTTCTCGCTGTATGTTTACTTTTGCATTTCTCTGACTATGAGGGGTCTGAGCATTTTTCCACGTGTCTAAGGACCATTAGCATGTATCAATGGAGCACTCTCCATTCATCTCTTTTGATTGTTAATCTATCAGGCTGTGGTCTTTCTCCTCTTGATTTTTATAACCTCTTTATACATTTTATGACCTATTTATACGTATACACCCCTAACTCTGCACCCTCTCTTCATCTCTCTAAGTTCTCCCCCATTTATGCTGCTCCTCCAGAGGGAAGAGGGAAGGAGCTGCCGTCTACAGAACCCGATCTCACTTCATCTGCACCGAACATGGTCTCAGGGAATATAGCCAGACATCTCACCATCCACCCAGCTTTCCGTGGGGTGCGTTAGTTTCAAAATGAAAGATTAGAAACCTGTGGTCATGTGCTTTCATATGCAAATGTTTTAGTGAGTATAAAGCAGTGGGGTTTTTTTTTTCATTCATATTTTTTATTAGGTAATGTGCCTCCTAATTTATAAGTTGAGTTCCATATAACTCAATAAAGGGGGTGTCATTTTTAAAGTTAAACATTTTCTGGAGATAATTTTAGATTCTCATGCAGTTGTGAGAAACACTAAAGAGATATCGTGTGTACCCTTACTCAGTTTCCCCTGATGATACCATCTCACAGTGAAGTGGGCTGTCACAACCAAGATACTGACAATGACGTGAACATTTCCATTACCACTGGATTCCTCCTGCCACCCTCCAGCTGGCCGCCCCTTAACCCTGAATAATGATGAATGTATTCTCTTTTGCTATACTTTCATCATTTCAATAGTGTTATAGAAATGAACTCATTCAGCCGGGCGCAGTGGCTCACACCTGTAATCCCAGCACTTTGGGAGGCCGAGGTGGGCAGATCACGAGGTCAGGAGATCAAGACCATCCTGGCTAACACGGTGAAACCCCGTCTCTACTAAAAATACAAAAAAAAAAAAAACACCCAAAAAACAGATGTGGTGGTGGGCGCCTGTAGTCCCAGCTACTTGGGAGGCCGAGGCAGGAGAATGGCATGAACCCGGGAGGCGGAGCTTGCAGTGAGCCAGGATCGCGTCACTACACTCTAGCCTGGGCGACAGAGCAAGACTCCATCTCAAAAAAAAAAAAAAAAAAGAACTAATTCAAGGCCGGACACAGTTCCTCATGCCTGGAATCCCTGCACTTTGGGAGACCGAGGTGGGTGGATCACTTGAGGTGAGGAGTTTGAGACCAGCCTGGCCAACATGGTGAAGCCCCGTCTCTACTAAAAATTAAAAACATTAGCCGGGCGTGGCGGCAGGTGCCTATAATCCCAGCTACTCAGGAGGCTGAGGCAGGAGAATTGCTTGAACCTGGGAGGCAGTGGTTGTAGCGGAGGTGGTGGTCGCAGCGAGCCAAGATCGTGCCATTGCACTCTAGCCTGGGCAACAGAGTGAGACTCCATCTCAAAAAAAAAAAAAAGAAAAAAGAAAAAAGAAAAGAAAAAAAAGAAATAAACTCATTCAGCATATAGCCTTTTGGAACTGTCTCTTTTCACCAAGCATAACCCTCTGGAGATTTATCTAGATCATTGCATGTGTCACTAGTTCACCCCTCTGTATTGCTGAGTAACAGTTCATGGTATGGTTATGCCAACGTGTAACCATTCACCTGTTGAAGGACATCCATGGGATTTCTAGTTTCCAACTACAGCCTAGAAAACTGAGGCCAGAGAGTGAAGCAACTGCACCAGGGCACACAGGCATAATATGGCACAGCTGGCATTTCACCTACAGTCCATTTGCCAGAGTCACACGGGATGACAGGTGAGAAACAGACCAGGCAGCTTCATTGGGATAGATGGAGACTTGAGGTCATTGATAATCTGATGCCTTGAAAGTCATGTGTAAGAAACTGAGTCTGAATTGGAGGGAGGCCAGGAGATTTGCACCTAGCTCTGGCAATGGGTTTGGGGAAGCTATAAGCCACCTTTCAAAGGGAACACCTGGTCGGGCGCAGTGGCTCATGCCTGTAATCCCAGCACTTTGGGAGGCCGAGGTGGGTAGATCACCTGAAGTCAGGAGTTCGAGACCAGCCTGTCCAATGTGGTGAAACCCCATCTCCACTAAAAATACAAAAAAAAAAAAAAAAAAAAAAAATTAGCCGGGTGTGGTGGCAGGCGCCTGTAGTCCCAGCTACTCAGGAGGCTGAGACAGGAGAATCTCGTGAACCTGGGAGGCAGAGGTTGCAGTGAGCCAAGATTGCGCCACTGCACTCCAGTCTGGGTGACGGAGCAAGACTTTGTCTCAAAAAAAAACAAAAAACAAACACACACACACACACACAAAGGGAACATCTATTGCTGACTGAAAACAGGCGAGGAGGGACGTAGCAACTGATTTGCATTGTTCTAGAAGCATCCAGATCAAATGTGTATTCCGGGGCCAGAGGAGAAGTGTAACTGAATTTAGAGGAGTGGGTGGAGTGGGGAATAACTTGAGGAACAGCGCCATCGGTGTGACACTACTCACACCACAGCCACGAAGGGATGAGCTCTCCGGGGAGCGTGGAGACCAGAGGTTCGGGAGTAGGCTACAACCTGGGGCTGGAAGAGATGCTGACAAAGGAGAGAGAAGGAGGCTCAGGGAGGCAAGGGGAACCAGATGAATGAATGAAGGCCAAAGACAAAGGGACTTAGTATTTCTGAGGCAAGAGGTCAGGGAGGGAGTGCATTTGTTATCCACAGCGCATAACAAGTTAGCCCATATCTTAGCGGCTGAAACAACACATACTGTCTCTCTGTTTCCGTGGGTCAGGAATCTGTGAGTGGCTTGCTGGGGTCCTCAGGCTCAGGGTCTCTCACAGACTGCAATCAAGGTGTAGGGCTGCTGTCATCTCAAGGCTTGATGGGGAAGGATCCACTTCCAGCCTCACTCACGTGGTTGTTATTGACAGAATTTAGTTCCTCACAGGTTGGTGGATTGAGGGCTTCAATTCAGTGCTGGCTGTTGGCCAGAGGCTGCCCTCAGCTCCTTGCCACGTGGGCCTCTCCACAGGACAGCTCCCAAGATGGCAGCTGGCCTCACCAGAGAGGAAGGAGAAGAGAGCGAGAGAGTGTGTGGCAAGCAAAGAGACGAACTTTCATAACCAAATCTCCGCTGTTCTCTCCATTAATAGCCAGTCACTAGGACCAGCCCACACTCCAGTGGAGGGGATTACAAGGATCCAGATACCAGGAAGCCATTTTAGAAGCTGCCCACCACAGGAGCAAAGGCAAGGGGGCTGGACTCGACCTAAGACTACTCCAGGCAGCCCAGAGCAGACCATCCGAGAGTGTGAGGGCAGAATCCCAGCCCGAATCCCAGCTGTCCCAGCACCACAGGGAGACATGGACACAACTCAGGGCCTCCTGCCATTCCCAGAAGAGCCTGGCCCAGTCATTTGCCTGGGTTCACTCCCACCGCCCCCAGCAGCACTGGGAATAAAATAATAAACACAGCAGCAAAAATGCCCCTCCAGCAGCCCACGTACACAGCCTGGTTCACCTTCCCCATCTCACCAGCCGGCACTGCCATCGAGACACAGGAACCTCTTCAGGATGTGGGAGGAGGGGAAGCAATTCCATAGACATTTCTGGGCCCCTCTCAGCTGCCCCCGCCAGCAGCCAGCAGCCCCTTGACCCATCTGGGGAAGGAGACTCCCCTTTCCCCGAGGGCCTCCCGCTCTGAGCCTGGCCAGCACCCTGGGCGTGTTCTCCTGTCCCCCTGCAGCTGCAGGGCCATGGGTCCCCTTGTGGGAGGGACAGAAAGACAGGGAGGCACCAGGAAGGTGGGCACCAGGGCCTTCCCACCAAGAGCCGACACTCCCCAGGGAACACTTCCGGGGGATGCTCAAGAGACAGGAAGTGGGATGCAGGGGAAATCCTTAAAGACTGAGGCTACAGCTGGACAGAGACTTGAGGGAGGAACACAGGAGGGTGGCAGGTAAAAATCTCAACCCGCGGCAGGTACAAGACATGCAACTTTTTAGAAGTCCCCTGATGTCAGTTTTTAGAAGTCCCCTGATATTTGTCTCTGCCCAAATCTCATGTTGAACTGTAATCCTTTGTACGGGAGGTGCTTGGATCGTAGGGGTGGATTTCTTGTAAACGGTTTAGCACCATCCCCTTGGTGCTGTCCATGTGATAGTGAGTTCTTGTGAGATTTGGTCATTTAAAAGTGACACATAGCGTCTCTCACAAAGTGTGGGAACACACTCTCACTCTCTTGTTCCTGCTTTTGCTACGTGCCTGCTCTTCCTTTGCCTTCTATCATGACTGGAAGCTTCCTGAGGCCTCCCTGGAAGCTGAGCAGATGCCATCATCATGCTTCCTATAAAGCCTACAGAACCATGAGCCCATCAAACCTCTTTTCTTTAGAAATTACCCAGTCTCAAGTTTTTGTTTTTGAGACGGAGTTTTACTCTGTTGCCCAGGCTGGAGTGCAATGGCGTGATCTCTGCTCACTGCAACCTCTGCCTCCTGGCTTCAAGCGATCCTCCTGCCTCAACCTCCTGAGTAGCTGGGATTACAGGCACCTGCCATCATGCCTGGCTAAATTTTGTATTTTTAGTAGAGATGGAGTTTCACCATGTTGGCCAGGCTGGTCTCAAACTCCTCACCTCAAGTGATCTGCCTGCCTCAGCCTCCCAAAGTGCTGGGATTACAGGCATGAGCCGCCATGCCTGGCCAAGTATTTCTTTCTTTCTTTCTTTCTTTCTTTCTTTTTTTTTTTTTTTGAGATGGAGTCTTGCTCTGTCGCCCAGGCTGGAGTGCAGTGGCGTGATCTCCGCTCACTGCAAGCTCTGCCCCCGGGTTCGTGCCATTCTCCTGCCTCAACCTCTCTGAGTAGCGGGGACTACAGGCGCCTGCCACCATGCCTGGCTAATTTTTTGTATTTTTAGTAGAGACGGGGTTTCACCGTTTTAGCCAGGATGGTCTCAATCTCCTGACCTCGTGATCTGCCCACTTTGGCCTCCCAAAGTGCTGGGATTACAGTCATGAGCCACTGTGCCCAGCCCTGGCCAAGTATTTCTTTATAGCAATGTCAGAACAACCTAATATATCCCTTTTGGGACAAGGGGCATATGGTAGACAGAATAGTGGCACCTGAAAGATGTCCATGTCCAAATTGCTGGAATTTGTGAATATGTCAGGTCACATGGCAAGGAGAATTAAGGTTGCAGATGGAATTAAGGTTGCTAATAGCTGACCTAGAGTTGGGGGGATTATTCTGGATTATCAAGGTGTGTCCAATGTCATCACAAGCATCCTTAGAAGCGGGAGAGGGTGGGCTGGGCATGGTGGCTCACACCTGTAATCCCAGCACTTTGGAGGCTGAGGCAGGTGGATCACATGAGGTCAGAAGTTTGAGACCAGCCTGGTCAACATGGCGAAACACTGTCTCTACTAAAAATACAAAAATTAGCCAGGTATGGTGGTGCACGCCTGTAATCCCAGCTACTCGGGAGGTTGGGGCATGAGAATCGTTTGAACCAGGGAGGTGGAGGTTGCAGTGAGCCGAGGTCACACCACTGCACTCCAGCCTGGGCAATAGAGCAAGACTCCATCTCAGAAAAAAAAAAAAAAAAAAAAAAGAAGTGGGAGAGGGAGATGGAAGAGTCAGTGTCGGAGCAATGCAACATGAGAAGGTCTCAACCCATTGTGTCTGGCTTTGAAGATGGAGGAGGGAGCCACAAGAGCCACAAGCCAAGGAATGTGAGTGCTTCTAGAAGCTGGCAAAGACAAGGACATTGGTCCTCCCCTAGAGCTTTCAGAGAGGGCCACAGCCTTGTTGCAGCTCCCTTTTCCTGTTCTTCCTCCTCTGTTCCAAGCTGGGGCCTGAGCTGGGGAGCTGGGCTAAGAGCTGGAAGACCTGGATTCCAACCCTGGCTCTGCCTCTAATTTGCTCTTGGACCCTGAGAAGTCATGTTTCTTCACTTGACCTTACTTTTCTGACACATGGGCTTGTAACACGCTCCTGCCTCTCTTCTGGGGTGGCTGGGCCCAGGCCACATGTAGGGATGCTCAAAAGCAGGGCAACAGTCCTGAGGCCCATGCCAGGGCCCTGGCCCCTGGCTCCAGGTCTAATGCCCGTTTGCATTTTCCTTCCTTTTCTAACCCAACAAAGGATCAGGGCTGGGATCAAAAAAATGACTCCCAGAGAGTAAACCTCCTCTTAGACAAAAGACGGCATGGAGGGCAGAGGCGTTAGGTCCTTCCCCAAGTCCACTCAGCCAGCTGGGGCCAAGCGCTAAACTTCTAGGCTTCCAGTGAGGGCATTTTCACCACCCCAGAGGGTGTCCTTCATGGGAACTTCTGTCCCAGAGTGGCACTGGGTAAAGGGCAGGGGCTTCGCATTGGGAGTTGTGGATTCTCGTGCCAGCTTGCTCACTCACCAGATGTTGTGCTCTTGAGCGTGTTAATACTGGGAGTGATGATCATGACTGGCTTGCGGGGTTGTTGGGAGAATTAAATGAGAAGGTGCTGAGTGCCTGGTACTGAGCCCGCACATGGCGAGTACTCCACAGCCTCGGTACTGAGCCCGCACATCGCAAGTACTCCACAGCCTCAGTACTGAGCCTGCACATAGCGAGTACTCTACCTCCACAGCCTTAGCTGACACGACCCTGGTGAATGGCCTGCCTTCCCTGCTTCTCTCCATCCCTCATTTCACGGAAGAGAGGGGAAATTCCCCTTTCAGTCAGAGCTCTCATGAGATCCTAATCACAAACCCCGGAGGCAGACAGGCCAGCCCTTGTTTTTTTTTTTTAGACAGAGTCTGGTGCTGTCGCCCAGGCTGGAATGCAATAGCGCAATCTCGGCTCACTAAAACCTCCGCCTCCCAGATTCAAGCGATTCTCGTGCCTCAGCCTCCCGAGTAGCTGGGATTACAGGCACGTGCCATCATGCCCTGCTGATCTTTTGTATTTTTAGTAGAGACGGGGTTTCACCATGTTGATCAGGCTGGTTTTGATCTCCTGACCTCGTGATCCGCCGGCCTCAGCATTCCTAAGTGCTGGGATTACAGGTGTGAGCAACGGCGCCGGGACCCAGCCCTTGTTTTGTCCATTTTAAGGATGAGGCTGCTGAGGTCCCAAGGGGGTCTCTGAGCAAGTCAGCGGCAGAGCCAGGGCCAGACCTGGACTCTCACCTCACCCTCTGTCCACACAGAATTTCCCAGGGGGCCTGGGACTCTCTTTTTTTTTTTTTTTTTTTTGAGATGGAGTCTTGCTCTGTAGCCCGGGCTGGAGTGCAGTGGCCGGATCTCAGCTCACTGCAAGCTCCGCCTCCCGGGTTTGCGCCATTCTCCTGCCTCAGCCTCCTGAGTAGCTGGGACTACAGGTGCCCGCCACCTCGCCCGGCTAGTTTTTTGTATTTTTAGTAGAGACGGGGTTTCACCGTGTTAGCCAGGATGGTCTCGATCTCCTGACCTCGTGATCCGCCCGTCTCGGCCTCCCAAAGTGCTGGGATTACAGGCTTGAGCCACCGCGCCCGGCTACCTGGGACTCTCTTGTGCTAGAGACTGGCTGAGGCCGAGGGCTTGTCACCCAGCCCACCTGCTGCCAGGCTGGGTGCTGGCTCACAGCTCTGGCCCTGAGCAGGTCTAACCCAGCCCTCCCCTTGCTGTCCCCTCCCTCTCACTGCGTCCCAAGCACCTGGCATCCAGGGGCATTTGGAAAACCTGCCTGTCCCCAGACATCTTGAAATCTCTTGAGTAGAGACCTTTCCTTGCCACACTTAATGAATTCCAGGAGCCGAATGTGGGCCCCGGAAGGTTGGGGGCTGTGAACAGTGGGGGAGAGGAGTAGACAGGGACAAAGAAGCTCAGGACAGGAGGGTGCAAGAACCTGGGCTGCGGGGGCTGATTTTCCTGAGCAGAACTGGGGCTAGCATGTTCATGGGGACCAGCGAACAACGGGGGAGATGGAGGCCGAGTGTGTTGCTATGTCGGGGCCGGAAAGGCTGACCTTCTGCACTACTCAGGGGCCCAGCAGTGCCCTCCGAACAGACCCTGGAGATATGGGCTTGGGGCTCTTGCCCAGGGAGTGGCAGGGAGGGCCCATCTTAGGTCCTAGGGTGTCTGCTGGTTCTGGCAGGTCTAACTCACGTGCCCAAGAAGCAATGAGGGCCCCAAGACCACCCATAGTGGCCCTAGAGAAGGTGGCTCCCCCATCCCCCTTGAGCCTTAACTTGGCAGATTTCTTGGATTCCGTGACTGACACAGACCCTCCTTTCCCAGCAGCCAGCCCTGAGCAGGGCCCATGGACTCGCCCTGTCCATTCCCCTCCTTGACCAGGCAAACCATCTTGAAGTTGCTAGAGCAAGTTTCTTCCTCGCCTACTGGGAAAGGCCAGGGTCTGTCCTTCCCTTAGACCCCCACCACCACCGCCCCCGTCTCTTCTCAGGTGATTTTGGTGGCATACCTCTTCCTTTCTGTCCTGAGCCCACCAACCCCCCTCCCACTTTTTTTTTTTTTTTTTTTTTTTGGTCCATAAACAAGAAAGAAAAAGGAAAAGAGCCTAAAGGCATATTCTCCTTTGTGTAAAATTAATATATGATATTCAAGGGTATGTAAATGTAATTTTAACCAGCTTTCTTGGGCCTGCGTGAGGAGGCCGCTCTCGTGGTCAGAAATCTAAATGGCATATGGCATATAGTAGGTGGTCAATAAAAGAACACTCATCCTGCCCTCCTCTCTCCACCATCTTTCCTTTCTCAAGGGTCCCGAGGGCACTTGGGCTTCCCAAAGCAGAGAGGCCTTTCGGGGGCAGATGCCCACCTGCTCTCCCACCACCCCTGCGTGTCTGGGCTTCTCCTCCCAGAACAAAGCCCTCCTGCAGGGGAGGGCAGGTGGGACCTGAGGGACTGTCCTGAGGGCTACTGAGGTACTCAAGGTAAAAACCCACCTTGAGCCAAGCAAGTCTTCAGTGTCTCAGAGGGGATCCTTCCCAGGCCTCTTTTTTTTTTTTTTTTTTTTTGAGACAGAGTCTTGCTGTGTCACCCAGGCTGGAGTGCAATGGTGTGATCTCGGCTCACTGTAACCTCTGCCTCCCAGGTTCAGGTTCAAGCGATTCTCCTGCCTCAGCCTCCCAAGTATCTGGGATTACAGACTGCACCATCATAGCCAGCTTTTTTTGTTTGTTTATCTGTTTGTTTGTTTTGTTTTTGAGACAGTCTCACTTTGTTGCCTAAGCAGGAGTGCAGTAGCTGATCTCGGCTTACTGCAACCTCCGCCTCCCGGGTTCAAGCGATTCTCCTGCCTCAGCCTGCGGAGTAGCTAGGACTACAGGCACATGCCACCACACCCGGGTGATTTTTGTATTTTAAGTAGAGACGGGGTCTCACCATGTTGGCCAGGCTGGTCTCAAACTCTTTATCTCAGGTGATCCGCCCGCCTCGGCCCCCCAAAGTGCTGGAGTTACAGATACGAGCCACCGTGTCCGGCCAGGCCGCCTTTTCAATTAGGAGCAAGGAGGACGGCCTGAAAAAAAATGATTTGTTTTAGTGCCCCGACCCCACGAGGGAGAGCAGGACTGAGACCCCCATCAGGCCACTGAGCGGGGGAGCCAGGACAGCTTGGTGGTCACACCCCAGAGGTCTGGGTGCAGCGCGGGAAGGCTGGGTCCCTTCTAGGATCTCTGGGCCACTAGTGCGGAGGTGGGGACAGTGCCCGAAGCCCCAGCCTCACTGACTGGGGACCGGAAAAAGGGTTCCACCTCCCCACCCCTGGCATCTACTTTAATTAATGGGGGTTGAGCCCAAAGAGATGCTATTGAGCATCTAACACTATTGTCACTTTTCTGGCCACTTTTCCACATCAAACTCATTCTTTTGGTCAAGTGGGAATAGAAATCAGGGAAAGTTGTGGGGAAAGTCGTTTTGAGTAAACGGATTCAAAAGCGCTCGACAGCCCCTCGGCGGCTCCGCTCCGAATAACCCCACCGCGGTCGGCAGGTTTCGGAGCGGAGGCAG
Source organism: Macaca mulatta (assembly GCF_049350105.2). Lineage (NCBI taxonomy): Eukaryota > Metazoa > Chordata > Mammalia > Primates > Cercopithecidae > Macaca > Macaca mulatta. The sequence continues at coordinate 99,645,417 of NC_133418.1, read as the reverse complement.
GGTCTCCACCGGCTGCAAAAACCGGCGGAGTGGGCGGCTCGGTACCGGCGACGACCCGGTGCAGGCGTTGCATTTCGCTCCTCAACCTCCAGGTGGCGCTGGCGGGGGCGGAGCGCATATTTGTAAAGGGGGCGGAACTTCAGAAATGCTGACTGTTGATTGGCTGAGTTCAATCTCGCTTTCTTTTCGCCTTCCTGGCAGGGCTAGGGAGGGGGCCCAGTCCCGGTGCCTGAGCTACGCAAGAGGAAACGTGTGTGTGGGAGGGGGACAGAGGGGACGGGGTTGGCTCACTTGACACAGAAGGAGAACATTTGTGGCATGGCCCCTGGGTGTGTTCGGACAATCCTGATTTCCTGGTTTTTCTTTTTTAATAAAGGCAATTTGTTAAGTGTGTAATTAACTGTGTTTTCCATTTACCGTTCCTTTATAAGACACCTCATAAATTTACACACCAGGAAAAATCCTTGGTGGGACCTGTTGATAATAAAGACATCGTTTATTTACAAAAGAAGGAAGGTGAGGACCTCCTAGACCTCCCTTTTTCATTCTCTTGGCCTCTGAATGTTGTGTGCGTGTTACCAATATAACTATCTGCGGCTGTATTTTATTTGCACATCTAACAACTGATTGTTAAGCTTCCGCTATCTGGCAGGCATTGGGTGGGGTCTCTCTGAGTCAAGAGTGAGGAAAAAAAAAGAGGGGGAGCTCGTGGACAGGTAGGACAGGCGGCAGACAGGATCCAGGCTGTGCACGGGGAACACTTAAGAACTCTGCCATGGGCACCGAAGGAGAAGTGGAGCCACAGGGAGATGAGCGGGGAATTTAGAGGAAGTGGGGCCCGAGGGCAACGAAGCAGAGCCTCTAGCTCAAAAAGCGCAGTGCTGAAGTCACATTGATGTCATTGCAGCAGCCCAGAGGAGCTAAGGAGAGGTGAGATGTTGGGGGATTCCCTAGGGCAGCTGGAGTGGGCCCCTGGCCTTTTGTCCGGTTGGTGGGGAGGAAAGCATGGGCGAGTGTAACTTCCAGAATATTTCCCTCTTGCTCTGGATAGAAAGCCATCTCTGGGGCCAGGCGCGGTGGCTCACGACTGTAGTTTTAGCACTTTGGGAGGGTGAGGCAGGTGGATCACAAGGTCAGGAGTTCAAGACCAGCCTGGCCAACATGGTGAAACCCCGTCTCTACTCAAAATATAAAAATTAGCCGGGCATGGTGGCAGGCACCTGTAATCCCAGCTACTCGGGAGGCTGAGGCAGGAGAATGGCTTGAATCCGGGAGGCAGAGGTTGTGGTGAGCAGAGATCACACCACTCCACTCCAGCCTGGGCGACAGAGTGAGACTCTGTTGCAAAAAAAAAAAAAAAGAAAAAAGAAAAAAGAAAAAGAAAAAAAAGAAAAAAAGAAAAGAAAAGAAATATTTGCTAAGTGAATAAGGGAAGCAGATGCTTCTTGATCAGTCGAGAAATCTCCGTCTAAGAGCCTGCACAGAGCCCAGTATCTCTGGCAAAGGATAAATTGTTTGGAGAGGGCTCTCTTTAGTGTAGGAGAAAGTAGCCCCTTTGCCCCGGGAGAAAACTGTGACAAAACCTTGGTGTTTCAAGGACTTGAAAAAACTGCCCACCCACTGAGGGGGCAAGCAAGTTGCCACTGTGTGTATACCTGGTGGTGAGAGTGAGGTCTGCGAGGTGGTCCTTCCCATCCTGTCCTGGTCCTTACCTCCCATTCCAAGACCAGCCTCCACCCCAGAAGCAGATTTTCCCATGACTTGAGGGTTACAGTCTGGGCAGAGATTTGGCTCAGGGCTCTGGACTCCACCCCTCAACCTCTTTAAGTGGCCCTTTACTTGTCTGGGCAGGGGAGGCAAATCTGAGCACCCTTGCCAGACATGGGGAGATCCTCTCGCCTATGAGTCCAGGTAGGGTCTGGCCAGTGCGGCGCGGTGTGGCTTGACTCACAGCGCCCAGTGGGTGGTGCAGACACTAGCGCCAGAGGAAGAAAGGAAAGCAACCATTATTACCATTTACTATGTCCTCAGCCCTGCTCTGGGCGTCTCACACGTTTTAATATAATCCTTAGAACAACTAAATAGGTTGGAATTACCTTCATTTTATAGATGCAGAGAATAAGGCAGTGACCTGAGGTCACACTCTAGAAAGGAGCAGCGTCAGGATTCAAATGCAGGTGTGCCTGCCCTCCAGAACCCATGCTTGTCCACTGAGCCCCATGGCTGCCCAGGAAGGCATGAGTCCCCAGGGATCCCAGGAACCCTCAGGGACCTCCTGAGAAGCAGAGAAGAAGGCAAAGCCCTCGCTGGTGAGGACCCTTGGGAGCAAAGATGGGGACAGAAGGAGGAGACTTAGCAAGGGGCCAGCAGGGTGCAGACTTGCGGGAAGAGGAAAGGGAGAAGATTCAAAAGGGCAAACTGAGGCAGGAGGTGAGAGATTTAGACCAGGTCTAGGGAGATCATGGAGGAAGCCCGGGGCAACTGGAGGCGCCCCAGCAGGACTGGATGATTTAGGGACCAAGGTTGGAGCAGAGGGCAGGAGTCACACATGTAAATGCTCCCAGGAGCTGGGCAGGTCACGTCAATGGGCAGGTGAGCTGAGGGTGGAGCACGGACAGAGCTGAGCAGGAGACAAGCAGGACGTGGGAGTTGGAGCAGGGTTGGGAGCCCTCAGACAATGGCCAGAGGCTGGGGCACAGGTGCTCAGTCTTTTCCAGGCAGCTGGGTGGGCAGCGGGCACACCAGACGATCATGGGTCCGGACCCACACCTCAGTTCCCCTCTTAGTGACTATGCAAGCTTTCCATCCCCGAGTTTTCTCTACAAATGGACACCCTCGGCATTGCCTTAAAACACGTATATATTAACCACACTAAAAAGCAGTCGTTTCCCCATCCCAGGGCCAGTCTGCACAATCATTAGGTTCTAACGTAAGCTTCATTTTCAGGCCAGCACACCCTCCGGGTCACAATACATTAGTCATTTGCCAGTCAGAATTGGCACCCATTGTGTGCCAGAACTGTCTTTTAGCTCCTTCTCCCGGGTTTCAGGCTGGTAGGAACTGGCACCCACCGTGTGCCCACCACCCTGTCTTCTAGCTCCTGCTCCCATGTGTCAGGTTGGTCGGAACTGGCACCCACCGTGTGCCCCGCACCATGTCTTCCAGCTTCTGCTCCCATGTTTCAGGTTGGTGGGAAGCTTCCAAGTTATAAGTGTTTGGGAGAAAGTTTATACCTCATTTGGGTGTTCCCAGTGGGAATACCCTCAGCGGTAACTGGCACAGAGTGAAATATTGCTTCCTGTGGGCCATGGGGATTGGACTGTCTCCCACCTAGCCAGGAAGTGCCTCCAGGCAGGAGCCGACTCTTCTAGAGGCCTGAGACAGGCCCGCCTCTTTGCATAAGAACTTGTTCAGGATGCTTTAGCTTTGGGCTGGGGTGGGGTGGGTGGTGCGTCATTCAGGAAGACAGGTGGATTTTTTTTAAGCAATAAAATAGTACTATTATTTTAAAACTTTTTCGGACACTATCCTAGCATTTCATGTGTGTTGATTAACAGGTAGAAATGTAATTACCTGCATTATCTCTCTATATATTTAGTAAATCATTTATGTGTTAGGTATTTGTCCACAAGCACTCATTTTAGTCACCAGGGATATTGGAGAACATAGTATCCACACATTTTGAGAGACCTGAAGGTGTATGTCACTATCCCTGACTTCAGGGACCTTACAGTTGGTTCAGGAAGATAAGAAAAGCGCATGTTAAAAAGCGCAGAGGAGCCAGATGCGGAGGCTCAACTGTAATCCCAGCACTTTGGGAGGCCAAGGTGGGCCCAAGAGTTTGAGACAAGCCCCTTGCTTGAGCTCAGCCTGGGCAATATGGCAAAACCCTATCCCTATTTAAAAAAAAAAAAAAAAGGCTGGGTGCGGTCCCTCAGGCCTGTAATCCTAGCACTTTGGGAGTCCAAGGCAGGTAGATCATGAGGTCAAGAGCTCAAGACCAGCCTGGCCAATATGGTGAAACCACATCTCTACTAAAAATATAAAAATTAGCTGGGCATGGTGGCGGACACCTGCAGTCCCAGCTACTCGGGAGGCTGAGGCAGAAGAATCGCTAAAACCCGGGAGGCCAGGGTTGCAGTCAGCCAAGATTGTGCCACTGCACTCTAGCCTGGGCTGGATGTCAAAAAATAAAATCCATCTCTTGGAATCCTGATTTTGGACTCCATCTCAAAAACAAACAAACAAACAAACAAACAACAACAACAAAAAGCTAGCCAGGCATGGTAGCATTTGCTTACAGTCCCAGTTATTAATACTTGGGAGGCTGAGATGGGAAGATTGCTTGAGTCCGGGAAGTCAAGGCTGCAGTGACCCATGGTCACGGCACTGCACTTGAGCCTGGGTGACAGAGCAAGACACTGTCTCAAAAAAAAAGAAGAAAAAAAAAAAACTCTTGGGTTCAAGGCCCTGTGTGACTGGGCTGGGTGGGTGCTAATTTCATGACTCTGCCCTTGTTGAAGGGGCTTCTCTCTACTCTGCCTCAGTTCCTTGCTTCTCTAAAACTTCTCCTTTCCTACTTATAGCCCTGGGCCATCCTGGACAGGCATTGGCAGGCTCACCATCACTGTGGGACGGCCCAGGGTCATGTCTGCCAGGAATAACAGCACTTGAGAATTACCTATGCAAATTTTGCACTGACCAGTGATGAGCAAAATAATGTAACCCACATGTAGATTGGGGGTGTGGGGCTTTTGCCACTGGAGTTCCCCCGGCCTTGATGGTGGGAGCAGAGGCACAGTGACAGCAGACATTGGAAGCAGATGGCCGGGCCTAGGGAACCGTCTCTGACTCGGCAGTGAGGTCCCTCTCTGGCTGTTCTGTCCTAAAACCCTGTGGCTTTGCACAGAAGCCACGAGGTAAAAGGGGATGGAATAATTGTGTGGACATTTTCCCACAAACCTGTGCTCCCCAGAAATTCAGTTGTCTTTTTTTTTTTTTTTTTTTTTTTTGAGATGGCGTCTCACTCTGTAGCCCAGGCTGGAGAGCAATGGCACGATCTTGGCTCACCACAACCTCTGCCTCCTGGGTTCAAGTGATTCTCCTGCCTCAGCCTCCCGAGTAGCTAGGATTACAGGTGCTCGTCACCTTACCTGGCTAATTTGTGTATTTTTAGTAGAGATGGGGTTTTGCCATGTTGGCCAGGTTGGTCTCGAACTCCTGACCTCAGGTGATCCACCCACCTCAGCCTCCCAAAGTGCTGGGATTACAGGCGTGAGCCACCGTGCCCAGCCTGCCCTTGTAACTTTTAAGGTAAATCTGTGAAGAGATGTATTTATTTGCACTATATGTGTTTCAGGTTGAGTTGATTTTGTTTTGACACGTTGATTCAAAATAAGGTGGACCCTTTGGAAAATCAGCTTGCTGAAGCCATTTATTCAGCGCCGCTCGAGGGGTTTAATTGAAAACAGCTGAGGCACACTGACATCACCACAGGCCTCCAGACTGAAACGGACCTCAGAGGAGGCGCGCTGGCTCAGAGGAGGGAAAGCCTGGCTTCAAAAGTCAGAGCCCACGAAGCGAAGTTTTATCCGAGGAGGAAGGTTCTGCTGCAAAAATAGTTCCTGTAGTATGTTTTTAAAAAACAAAGAAGCAAGAGGAGCTGACCAGGCATATTTAAGAGCTTACAAGAGTGGGAACAGTGAAGAACTCACTGGAACTCTGAAAGCAGCCTTGGATAGGCTGTGATGAGCAAGTGAATGGACGTCATGAGACAGTATGGTTTCTGTTATTTCCTAATTTGCTGCCATTTTATTTATTTATGGATGGACTCTTCTTCCCTTAGCACTCTTCTGTCCCCTATATTTGGTGATGAACAATTGCTTTGTGCAGTTGTTCTGTAGCCTCCTACCTTGGGCTGCAGAGACAACATCTAACGCACAGCTGGGCTCCAGGGCCTCGCGCTCCTGGTGTGGATGGCAAATGAAGAACTGTTTCTCATTTTCATGCAACTTGTACTTATTTGTCCCACTAATTTTGCAAGGAACTTACAAGAAGCAGAGAGAGGAGGAGGACGCCCTCTGTTTGGTCACATTAGTGCAGATCCGTCACTGGAAGACCTGCTTCTGGGAGGACGAATATCCCATGTGGAGGGGCCCTACCGTCAGGTGGTCAGGAAACCTTGGTTACCAGGCCAAAAGCATCGTCGTCAGTGCCAGAGGATGCTTGGTGAGGTGACTTAGGCAGGGAGGGTGGGGTGAGGGCTCAGTTGGCCTAAGGCCAGGATATGAAGTGAGTGATGTAGCATTTTTCCAGGGGAAAGTGTCCTTACACACCCCATTCAAAGGTTTAATATGATTCTAAGCAGTAGGAGCAGTTCCTCTGGTGACAGAGGAGGCCTGGAAGGGGCAACACAGCCTGCAGGGACCCCGCCACTCCCTCCCCGTGTGGCCCTGGGCCATCTGATTTGCCTGGCTTCGGCTTCTTGAGCTGTCCTGATGGTTCCTTCACACTTGAATGTTCTATGACTCTCTGACTAGCCTGAACCCTTAAGTGGCAGTGGGAATGTCACAGCCTCTTTGTGGGGCTAAAGATTCCATTTCTGTTGATTCCCCTGTACAGAGTCTGGGGTGGGTGTTGGTGGAGCCAGGTGAGTCTCTTTAGTGTGAGGCCTGGCCAGGGAGGAATGTGACAGGTGGGGTGAATGATCCTTCAGAGGAGCGGGGCCCCCAAAGACCTTCCAGTCCTGCTCTGGAGAGCCAGGGTGCAAGATGACGGGCCCCAGGATGTTTTAAGGTGAAAAAATAGCAGATCTGGGTGATTATTTCTCCATTGTGGTTTTCAAAATGGGCAAACCAGGTTCCCATTAAGCCAACTGACTCAACACTCCACTTCTTTCCCTGAGCCACTCTCTGCTCTCTCCCTCAAAATCTTTGAAATCTTGCTGCCATTTCATCACATTACCAAGTTGACACCGTGGTGATGACTAAACTCTGATTTTTTTAATCTTGCGCAAATTGCTATCTAAGGGGTCTGTGGAGTCATGCCCTACAAATCATAAATTCTCATCAGATGGGTTTTATTTAACCCTGTATATTGTGACTTACTTTCCAGCTTGACTCTGGCTGGCATAACATTATGAGACAAGGAAGAAAATAAAAATATTTACCCCAAAACATGTTTCTTTGCCATATTTTGAAATGGCGCTGCACAAAGCTGTTTTTTTGTGGGGGAAAAATCTGCATCTGTAAAGAATCTCTGTTATAGTAGCTAGATCTTTTTCTTCCTGACCCTCCCAATCCTAAAGAGATTAACTAAGATCTGAATAGGAAACTTTTGTCATCTATTGTCTCTAAGGGCAGCCACTATTAGACTTCAAAAGAACTTTTTCCACAATCTTTACCTTAACCTGAACATTCCCTTTCTATGAATCCCAGTTGTTTAGACAAACTCAACCAATTGTCAACCAGAAAATGTTTAAATTCACCTATAGCCTGGAACCACCGCCACTCCCACCCGCCACCTTTTGAGTTGTCCCGCCTTTCTGGACCAAACCAGCGAATTTCTTAAATGTATTTGATTGATGTCTCATGCCTCTCTAAAATGTATAAAACCAAGCTGCGTCCCGACCACCTCGGGCACATGTTCTCAGGACTTCCTGAGGCTGTGTCATGGGTCATAGTCACTCATATTTCGCTCAGAATCTTCAAATATTTTACAGAGCTTGACTCTTTTCGTCGACAGTGGGAAGTGATGGAGCATCAGAGCCCAACAGACAGACGGGGTTTCTCCTTTCTAACTACGTGAGGACGCCCGACCTCTCCAGGCCCTGTTCACCTGGGAACCGATAACATCACGTCACAGTTTTGCTGAGCAGATGTCACTAAGATCACATAGGTGAGCACACCTGGCACACAGTAGGTACTTCACATGCACTTGTTCCCTACCCTTTAGAGCCAAGACCTCTTGAAGAAACCCACCTGGATCTGGTCACCAGTGACTCAGAAGCCCAACGTGCATGCACCTTACATAACCGCCACACGCTATCCTGTGTGTCACGATCTCGCTATACTTTCGGTTCTAGTGTTTTCCTTTATTCACTACCTCCTAGGTGTCTTTAAGCAGCTCTGCTCTCTGGTTTCCGCAAGCAGAGCTCCATTTTCTCGGTACCGCTCCACAGTGCCTGGATGGTGCTCTCTAGGCCCTGGGGGCTGGGGCTGGCTGTGATTTCTGAGCTTCGAATATCCCCCAGACCCCTGCTGGAAGCGAGTTCCTCCTGCCTTGGGTGTGCCTGGGTGTGCTGAGTCGAAAGGCATTTTTTTTTTTTTTTTTTTTTTTTTTTTTTTTTTTGCGGGGAACTGTGTATGCACAACACAGCGAGGGAGTGACCTAGTCCAGGGAGCTGTCTCCCTTTGACACAGCACGCAGAGGAATAAAGACCCAGGCTCTATCATAAAATGGGGGCAGGTAAAGAGCAGTTAGGCGAGGGGGCGTGGGCCGTCAGGGTAGGGGCCTCAGTAAACAGTGTTGAACAAGGGCCTCTCCCAGCCCCACCCTGGCTTTAAACCCCACGGTTTGTAGTTCAGCTCCAGAGGCCTCCCAGTGACCCCAATCTCATTCCTCTCGACTCAACAGTGATGGCGGAAGGCAGGAAGATAAGCTGGACTCCTTGAAGCCGACACCCCCCAGGGAAATTCCATCACCCGCCTTGAGCACTGTAGGCCGGGCTGGGGTAAGGGTGGGATGTGGGGAGAAGGGCGGGGCTGGGGAGATAAGAGCCTTCCGGGGTGGAGGAGGCAGCCAGTGAGGCCAGGGACTGCGCTGGGGCAGGGGCCGGGCTAGGAGGCAGGATCCCAGCGGAAGGCCATCTGCAGCCCTGGCCCTGGCTAATGGGATATCCTGGTGGAAAGCAAGTGGGGATCTAATTAGGGTAAAATCCAGGGCTAATGAGCTGTGGAAACAACGGGACAAAGGAACGATTCCCACAAGCTCAGGATGCGACTCGGAGAGTCCACCTCAACTCGGCCTCCTTCCCAGCTTTTCTACCCCAGGGCCCTTCCTGGCTTCCTTCCTCCGCCTTCCTTGGCCTCAGACCTGCCGTGCGGCCACCGTGTCCCAGTGTCCATGGCTCCCCCTCAGCTCCAGCTCTGCCTCTCTTCCCATCCCTTTCGTTCTCTTTCCCTCTCCTTGCCCCTGGTTCTTCAGCCCACGTGTCCCTGGCGTCACCCTGCTGTTCTCGGTATGCCTCGTTTCTTTGTTCTCCTCCTCCGGGAGTGGGAAGAGCTAGGCTCTGGGCTCCCGGGGTAGGCTGGGTGGCAAAGGGTGAACCCGGAATGGTTGCCTAGGCAATGAGGAAAGTAGGACAAACACCAACCAGCAATCAGGAGAAAAGGGAAGCCCACGGAGGAGGGGACTGCGTCCCAGCCCAGCCTAGCCTGGAGACCTCCTTGCTAACCCTCAGCCCCACTGTCCCCATCCTGGCTCATCCCCAGAAGCTGGTCCAGAAGGAAGCTTGAGCGTCTCTGCAGGAGCTCCCGCCTGGCTCCCTCACAGCCGACATTTGCGCAAGGCCTTTGGGCCAGAGCGATTCCTGGGCGGCCTGCCTCCTCGCTGCGTGGCCTCTTTCTCAGCAGGCCCAGGGCATATTCCTTCTTCCAAAAGACCAGCCCATCAGGGCAGCCCTAAGAGGGCACACGAGCAAGGCCAAGGAGGGCAGGGTCCTCACCAGGGCAGCTCCCTGCTGTTTCTGGCTGGGAAGCAGAGGACATGCTGCTTCTTGTCGGCACCCATGGCCAATAGGTTTTGTGGAGGAGGAAGGAGGAACCATGGGGCCTTCTCTGATGGAAAGGAAAGGAAGAGGCTTGGGATTGGGAGAAGCTGTGGGGAGGACTTCCAGAGGCTTCAGACGTGAGGCCCCGGCTGAGCCTCCTCAGTGAGGGCCACGGATGCCTGGCACAGGAGGCATTTCCAGGCAGGGAGGGAAAGAGACAAAGCGACTAAGGTTTTGGGACATACCATGCTGGTGGAGACAGCGTGGCTCACGCTGAGGCCTGAACAAAAAGCCTGATGGGTACAGGTGCCCTTCAGGCCGGAAGGCGGGGGACAGGGCGGCCAGCTGCCCCAGTCCTGAGTCAGGCGCTGAGCCAAAGGCCTTGCTTTCCAGGGCTCCAGCACAGGCTGCTCTCCTGGGGAGAACAGCAGCACCTGCGGCCTGCACCGTCCAAGCCAGGGGCCCCACCAGGGTGTGCCCATGGCCACGCTTGTGCTCTGAGGACTCTCTGTGCCCCTCACCAAGATGGGGTGAGATTATCTGCTTGTGCCACTACCCTGGCTTCAGGCCTATGAACTCTGCCTGGGAGTGTGGCCCATTGCTGTAGGCCAACCTTTGGACAGGTGTTTCTGCCACCTGGTTGAGGACTTGCTGGGGCTGACCCAGGCCATCACTGACTGCGTGGTAACGGACTCTTTCCGAGCCAGCAGTGAGCTGGGTTCCAGGGGGCTGTGAGGTCTCTATATGTTCGCTGTGACTCCTGAATTCAAGGACACACCCCTGGGTTCCTCAGGTCCCACTCTTCCCAGTCTCTCCTCCCACCCATGAGCCCAAGGACCCATCCTTCTCAGCGCCTAGAACAGATTCTGAGTAGGGACCACAGCCTTTTCCTCCCCTGGGTGGCCTCACTTTGTACCCACTGTCCTGAGTCTGGTGTGTTCATAGGGCAGCCGGTTCCTCCAATCCCACCCTTCACTGTACAGTTGTGAACCGAGACCAGATTCCAACCTTAAGCTCTAAGACCCTGGAACCAGTGAGGCCTGAAGGCCTGAGGAAGGGGCTTCGTGCCCAGCACACAGTTGATGCCCGTGAAGAATCTTCCTGAAATTTCACCATTTCACCTCTAGCCTATGAGTCCCTTCTGAATCTTCACCTTTATCAATGACAGGCTCCATTTGTTCAGAAATACAAGGATGGCTACCTGGTGTTTGTGTCTTCAACACCTGCCTCCCACCTCCATTCCCAGCAAGTTCTAGTTCTCATGACCTCCCTTAGATATTTTAAATTTTCCACATGAAAGCACTCACAATCCATTCAAACTGTCACAGAACTAGTAGACTCATCTTGCTTTCTGGAACTGGTAAAAGGATTTGATGCCCATTTCTTTTATGCCATGGTCCTACTCCAGCTGTCCACCCTTGGAAGCAGGAGGCAGAGGGAAGATGGAGGCAGTGTCCTCCACCTGTTTGCAGACACGCCTGTGCAGGAGGCAGGACAGACTCCAAGCTCGCTACCTACAGAGTTCTGGCTTCCCAAGCGAGGTTAACTGCAGAGAAGGCGTCAGAGTCCCTGGGATTTGCTACTTTAACTGGGGAGGCCTGTAACATCGAATTACTAGGTTCTCTAGTAATCATTTTCCCTCTGAAAAGAATAACGCCCATGGGAGACAGCGCTTCGGGGAGGCTGAAGCAGCCCATCTGGGCCTGGATGTTGTTTCATGTGGAAGATGGTATTTGCATCCTGGAGAAAGCATCTTGGTGTCGAGGCTCTGGCTGTGGGGGTTAGGTGCCTGCAGCACCCCCTCTCCCCTGACATCCCTCCTGAGCCAGGCAGGCCTTCAGCACCCCTACCAGGGAGACTCTAGACTGAGAAGTAACCCCCTCAGTCACTGGGCCTCCACGATGCTGGTCTTCTGTAACTTACAGGCCTTGCCTCAATGCTGCCCCCCTTCATGTCTGGGAGAGTCTTTATTGATTGCTGGGGACCAAAACCAACTTAGACTAGGGATCCTAGTTCCAGCACACATCCCCAGGGCCCTTTCTTCCTTTAAAATAGGTGGCTGACTCTGGCCTTTCTTCACTGACAGGCAATGTCTTTCTGCACTGCTTTGTTTTCTTCTTCATCTAAGTGTCGTCCCGTGAATCTCACAGTGTGGTCTTTGGACCAACAGCACCACCATCACCTGCAAGCTTGTTAAGTGCAAATTCTCTGGTTCTACCCAAGACCTGCTGAATCAGAGACTCTATCCGTATTTTAACAAGCCCTCCAGGGGATTCACGGACATGCTGAAGTCTGCGAACCACTGGTGCAGTATATTACCTAGGAGCCCTGAGAAGGACACTTCATTTAGTTTTCTGATCCACACGAGGAGAACCCGTCCAGGCGCATGAGGCTTGCGGCTACGGTGTCTTCCCAAGGAAGGCGGGCTACTGACCTCCCACATGTCCCGCATGTAACCCATCAGCTGAGCCCTGGCAGTGCAGAGGCCAGAGGCCAGACTGGGAATCCACCGAATGCCTCTTCATGAGCTCTTTTCTTCCAGAAGGTGCAGCAGGAATTCAGATGGCTGTAGGCATTGCCATAGCAACTGCACCCCTCCGAAGCGCTTATGGGCTGCAGGAGCACAGTAAGCAGAGCGAAGAGGGGCGCGTCTGCCAATGGATGAAGCCTCACCAGCAGATGAGAGCGGCCACGAAGGGAAGAGGAGGCTCGGGATGGCTGGGACTTATGGACAAGAACTCGGTGGAGCTGTTGCTTCCTCAAGACCCACGATGTATTAGGTAGCCCTCCAGGGGTCCTCTGGCACAGAAAAACAGCGCCAGCCCAGGCTATGGTGCTGCATGGCAGCCTGGCTCACCCAGGAATCAGTGATGCCGCAGTCTCTCAAAAGACCGTCTACCTAGGTTAAATTAGGCTGCTCAGTGGTCCCAGAGCAATTAAGATGGAAGTGCCCATCTTCCTTCTGTGATGACCATCTGTGTTCCTCGCCAGGGTTGAGGAAAGGGACCCAGTTCCAAACGTCTGACAGGGATGTGGGTCCTAAAGCAGATGCCAACAGTCATGAGGGAGCTCGGGGCTTAGGTAATGGCGGATATTCTAGCTCTACAAGACATCAACCTTAGCAAGAACCAGCATCACCAGAGTGCACCCAGTACCTGAGTGCTGGCCTCAGAGCTGAGGACACAGTCAGCAGGGGCTTGGGCAGAGGAGAGGGCCCCATGCCCTTGGAAACAGGGATCCCTGCTTGCCTGGAAGGCCAGAGAGGGGCCACGGTGAGCGGAACCCCGTGGAAAGTTCGGGGGGACACAGTGCCAACCAATGGGAAGATGAGCTATGGGGGAGAAGAGAAGAAAAGGATGGAAGGAGTGAATACCCACCCCTTCTATTTTACCCTGACTGGGCCTTGGCAGGCTTCCCTGGGACTCCATCCGTGCGCGGCCAGGAGTTGATCCCACCGGCTCTGCACAGACCTCCTCAAAGCCAAGGTCAGGGGTCTGCAGAGGTGGGTGGGGGATGCCAGGGAGCCAGCTGTGGGGCTTCTCGCTTCATTACAATCACTGCCCTTTATAAATATTTATAGCAGTTCTTCTGCTAAAAATAACATCCTGGAGCCCAGGGAGGAGGAAAAAAATAAATGAAAATCACCGGGAACGGGACTTGATCACGTGTACCCGAGCCCAATGGACCCCTAAGGCGAAAGGCTGCGTGCAGCGCCCCCGGCGGCGCGCCCCCTGGCGGCCACGGAGTCCGCGGCGCAGAGAGTCCCTCCCGCCCTCTGCCAGGCGGCCAGCCGGGCTGCGGCGCGCGGCGCGCGGCTCGATCTCCGCCCCTCCCTCCCGGGTTGCAGGCGGCGGCATCACACAGGGCGGGCGGAAGCCTAACCAGTGTGAGGCTATTTTTAGCACCGTGGCCAGGGTGTGAATGTCTACAGAGCCGAGCAAGGCCTGACGCTTTCTTTGCACGCTAGAAGAAACCTGTTGGTTCTTAAAGGTCAAAGATAAGGAAACCTGTGCCCCCACGTTTGGGAACACCCCACGTGCTGGCCAGACGCCAGGCAGAGTTCCATCAGGTCACAAACACACAAGAGCTTGGTGCTTTTTCTTTTCTCTTTTCAACCTCCAGGTAAATTCCTGATGCGGAGATGAGACCATGCCCTGAGGGGAGTGATGAAGGTGCTAGTACATGCAGGGCTGTGCAGGGGGAGGCCCACCAGCTGTGTCACGCAGCCCCTCCCCGCTTCCCACCGGCTCTGGCTCCCCTCTCCCTGGCGGGTGGAGTGACGTCTGGCAGCCTGCAAGCCTGGTCCAGGTGTGCGGTGGAAAGATGGAGAGGAATGTGCCTCTGGGGGAAGACCTTGCCTTCGCCATGTCGGCGCCAGCTTGCTCCTCGTCCTCTGTGCCTGCGCAAGACACACTCACCGTTAGTCACGGGCACTGCTGAGGGTTCAGGACAAAAGCTGCTAACATCTACTGTGAACAGGAGGCCCTGCGGGGAGGGGCTGCTAGGATGCTGGGCGCCTTTCAAGCGCTGAGCTGAAGGGTGGTACCTAAGGTCCTCTACTACCATTCCTAAGAGTCAGGAAGTGTTTCCATGGAGAACTGGGTTCACAATGCAAGGTTTGGAATGGGGTGCTTTCTTGGGGAGAACTGTGGCCTAGGAGAAGGGCAGGGAGGACTGACGTGTGCCGATGAATACTAAGAGGAAAGGGAGGAAGCCTCAGCCCCAGGCCATCAGAGCGCAGGCCCGGGCATCCATGGAACCGCGGCGCCCAAGTTTAATGCTTATAGTTTAACTCCCGACTGTTGGTGTTTCTCATCACCCCTGATGTGGGTCAGAGAGTGCACGATTAGGAGGCAGAAGAACCGGCTCCAATTCTGCTTCTGGCATACAGCTTCCGGTGTGGGGCTTTGTTTTCCTCCATGTGCAACAAGGCGGTGGGGGCACATGGCTCTGCCACGTTTCCTTGCACCCTAGTTCCTTCCGCCCGGGGGAGAGAGGGGCTCTGGCAGGCTCCTGCAGGGCGAGTCAGTTCCTGATTTCCCTCCTCGGCTGCCACGGCCTAGGCTTGCTTGGGAAAGGGCCTTGCCTGAATGTGCACAGTGAGTTTAGGGAGAAGCGTCTCTCCAAGCCCCTGGGGCACTGTGATTTCCAGGGCAGCGAGAGAATGCGCGTGGCCCAGGTGCTGCCCACCTCTCAGCTTGCACAATCCAGAGTCAGCGCAGGCTGAGGCTGCAGGGGCCCCAGGGGAACGGGCAGAGCCCTTCAATGGCCTGGCGCAGTTGGGCAGAGAGGGCTGAGAGGGCCAGAAGCTATTCCAGGATGACAAGACTTGGGAAAGTCTGAAAAAACTCCTTTTCTGGATTGTGGGGCTAGGGCCCTGGCTTTTTCATCTGAGGAAGATGCCTAATTTTTAAATATGAGAAGTAGGGGAAGGGGGAGGGAAGACAAGATTTTAAAATGGAGAAGTCTGATATCTTGGCGCTGGGACTAGAAAGAGTTAAGGTGTTGAGATGGAAAATGGGAATGACTAATTCCTAAAGGCAATGAGCATCTGCCACTGGAGCAGTCTGTACTTTCCTGCACTGCTTCTTCGGGAAGTGAGAAGGTGCAGCTTGGCCGGGCACCATGGGTAGCGGCTTGGTCAGCCCTGTATGTAGCGTGATCCTGCATGAATCACATGTCTGTGGGTTAGGGACTGTGACTCGGTGCAGTGCTGGGTGACAGAATCCAGGGACGCACTGGCTGTGGTTTGGATCCCAGGAAGGAAGTGGGCAGTGGCTGTGGTAAAGGAGCATGGGAGGCAGTGCTCCCCAGGGAGGTGGCCTTGCTCAGCACGCCCTGTTTCAGCCAACGGTGTTGGGTCTGCCAACGTCATCCCAACACAGAGGTCACCAGGCCATGCCCAAGGACCAGGCATGCAGACAGTGCCGTGCAAGACAGGACACGGCCTAGAAATAGGGCAAGGAGGGCACATGGCCAGGGTGGGCAAAGGGAAGGGAGTCGAGCTCTTGCATCTTCACCTGTTAGGACCGTCCTGGCTTGGGACCTGTGACTGCAGAAAGGAAGGGGAAGGGAAGATGTTGAGGAAGGAGGGAGGGCCGTGGGGAGGCAGAGGACTCTCTGTACTCACCTGAGCTTCCTCTGTGTCCGGCTCCTCTGCTAACCTGTGGCAGCACGGGCAGAAACAACACGCTGAGGTCACGGCCAGGTCTTCTCATGCCCCAGACTATGCTTCCCTGAACCACCCACCCCAGGGGCTTCCTTGCTTCTCCCCTGTTACTTGTATGTTGACTTTTCCCACCCAGGTATGACAGCAGGGTAGAGTCATACTTTCTACTATCATAGCCAACCCAAGGCAGCCATGGAGACAGATGCTTCCCAGGAGAAGGAAAGTCATTAAAAATGGAATCAAATCTCCTTAAATCCAGGGAGCAGTTACATGAGGGGGGGCAAAGCCTACCCAGCTCTAAAAGTTCCCCAAGGGACTGCACCTTGGGTGAGGGCAGTCCCCCTCCTGCAGATAGTCTGCTTTGAAAAGCCATGCGCTTGCTCACCCGGGGCTCGAGCACTGCCTGGCCCCTCCCGAGCCTGTTCTGTTCTCTGAGGGCCACTGCTGTCCAGCCTTGCACCAGGGCTCTTTATGGATGCAAACTGGATTTACAGCCCCCACACCGGGATGGCAGGGTCTGGGAGGGGAGATTCTGAAGGACACAGGAGCGTAACATGAGGCTCTGGAGGGTGGAGAAGACATACTATGGGGGAAGGTGTCAGTCTGTGCTTCTTCTATGTGTCTTGGTTACACTTCTCTGAGAAGATGCATAGGAGGAAGGGTACCCCAATGGAGCAGAAGCGTTCCCCAGGATGCAGCCAGCCAGCCAGCCAGGGGCGAACAGGGAGAGGCGTGAGGTAGGGGTGAATATGGCAGGGAAGTTCAGCTTGGTCCAGATTCTTCAAAAGTCCCATTTGACTCTAAGAGTTTCCCTATCGAGCAGACTGTTTGCCTGACAGTGCTGACCAAATTCTGTTTATATTACGTCAGCATAGTTTCAACCCCAAAGAGGCAAATATACTCTCTCTCTCTCTTTACAGTTGACAGTTACAGATCTCTGGTGTCCAGGTGACTGCAGTTAGTTCTAGGTCTGTAAAATTTCAGGCCTAGCTCATGGCAGAGAATCAGGAGGTCCACCCACAAAAACACTTAGTCTTAGAAAAATGCCTATGTATCAGCTACATTGTAGTTTCAGGGACATATCATAGGACCTATATAATGTGGAGAGCCAAACATAAACACTCTACCATCTCTCACCCCAACTATTAACACTCTTGGCCTTAGGGATGACACCAGCAAGTCACATAAAATTCAGGCATTCCCACAAAAAGATTTCACATAGACATACAGACATTCTAGTATATGCATTGAAAGACAGACAAGGAGCTCTAAGGGCAAGAGGCACAGAAACAAGAGATGAGGACAGGGCAGTGCAGGTGTAAAGACAGCACCCTGGGGCCTGGAGGGCTGGGCAAGGGAAACCCAGTCTGATGCGGACAGGGCAGTGTAGGTACAAAGATAATGCCCTGGGGCCTGGAGGGCCGGGCAAGGGAAACCCAGTCTGATGAGGACAGGGCAGTGTAGGTACAAAGATAACGCCCTGGGGCCTGGAGGGCCGCCGGGCAAGGGAAACACGGTCAGATTCCCATGTGAGGCACGGCCCACACTCAGAATGGAACCAGGATAAGGGCTGGAGTTCGTAGCCAGGGCAAGGCCTCAGTGGCTGGGGCAGAGTCCTAGGTTTGCTTTGGGGGAGTGAAAGGGACTGAGGAGAGGCCATGGGAAAAAGCTACTGGGGAAGGGAGGGGCAGGTGAAGGGAGGCCAGAGATGCAGCTGTTACGTCTTCAGCCAGGAACATTCCACATGAATGCTGGGATTTGGTTGGCATGTGCGTGTGTGTGTGCATGTGTTTGGAGCATGTGTTTACACCAGTGTAAATTTATCTCTCTCTTCACCTCTTGCCCTCCTGCCTTCTTTCTTATGTGTGTGCGTAAGTCAACTGTTTCTACATTTCTATGAAGCATTCCTAGATGTCTGAAACACTACTCTCTCTAATGTGACCTTTTATTTTTATTTTTTAGAGATAGGGCTTTGCTCTGTTACCCAGGCTGGAATGCAGTGGCATGACTATGGCTCAGTGCAGCCTTATACTCCTGGGCTGAAGCAATCCTGCCTCTGGCTCCCAAGCAGCTGGGACTACAGGTGTGCACTACCACATCTGGCTAATTACTTTTATTTTTTGTAGAGATGGGGTCTTGCTATGTTGCCTACGCTGGTCTCGAACTCCTGGGATCAAGTGACCCCCCTGCCTCAGCCTCCCAAAGTGCTGGGATTACAAGCGTGAGCCACCATGGCCAGCCTAGTCTGACTTTTGGCGTCCATGCCACATAGGTCATTCTCATCAACTCAGTGGTGCTGCTGTCCACTTCCTCCCAGGACTAGCTCAGACTCACTAGATGATTTCAGAATCTGTAGAATGTTCTTCCTCTTCTCCCAGTTTCTTCCTCAGCAATTTCAGTTCCTTGCTGACAAATTCCTTGCCCCCTGAGACTCCAAAGACCTCTCTCTCTTAGCCACACCAGCCCCTATGGGCCAAGAACACCCCAGACCTGCTGTCCCATAGGTTTCCCTTTCTTGTCACAGCTTCCTTACCTGTAGCTCCCACTTGACTTATATCCTTCCTTAAATAAGACCACTCCACTTCCCTTAGTCTACCAGTTCTGCTCAGACTAAAGCATGGGTATTAGAGTTAAACTCAGGCTGTGCCATTTATCACCTGCAGGTTCTTTCACTCCCCCGAGCCTTGTTCAGAATTCCTCCCTGGGAGGGCTGCTGCTGGCTCCTCCGCATCCTTCCTGCTCTCCCTACCTTCACCTCCTTGGGGTGACCAGCCACTGCATTTCTCTCCCCTGATAAGGTACTCTCTATCTCATCACCCCATTTATTTCCTTTGATTTGCTCATTTATTGACCTCCTACTAAGCACCAGGCACTGGAACACAACATGAACAAAACAGACTAAAATCTCTGCCTTGGGGAGCTGATGTTTAGGAGGAATCCAGCAACTAACACATTAATGTGCGACAGAAGGACAGCTCACCCTCAAATATCCAAAGAAAATTTTGTTTTCTGTTCAGTATAACATAGAAGGATGAAGATTAAGAGCATGAAGTTTGGAGTCAAAGACCCAGTTCTCTGCTTTTTTTTTTTTTTTTTTTTTTTTGAGACAAAGTCTCTCTTTGTCGCCCAGGCTGGAGTGCTGTTCCATGATCTTGGCTCACTGCAACCTCTGCCTCCTGAGTTCAAGGGATTCTCCTGTCTCAGCCTCCCGAGTAGCTTCGATTACAGGCATGCACCACCACACCTGGCTAATTTTTTTATTTTTAGTAGAGACAGGGTTTCACCACGTTGGCCAGGCTGGTCTCGAATTCCTGGCCTCAAGTGATCTACCCACCTCGGCCTCCCCAAGTGCTGGGATTATAGGAGTGAGCCACCACACCCGGCCTAATCTCTGCCATTCAACAACTACATGAATAACAGCTCTCTGAGCCTATTTCCTCATGGGTAAAACAGGGATATTCGAATTTGTCTCACAGTGTTGTTAAGGATTAGATGAGATCATCATATGTGAAAATCATTCCGTGCAGCTCTTCCCAGATGTCATGTGTTAAGCAGGTTTGATATATAATGAAACTAGGAAGGCACTACTGTTCTTTGCTGACACCTTCCCTTCTTGCTTTTATTCTTCCACGAAGCCACAAAACCATTTGGCTATTCTGGCCCACAATAATATCTTCCTTTTCAGAAACCCTTATTATACTTATATGTTGAAAGTTTTATGATTAGCTTTTTCTGTCACTTCATTTGATCTCCTGTTTATTTTGCATTTTTGGTCTTGCTTTTTTTTTTTTTTTTTTTGGAGATGGAGTTTTACTCTTGTTGCCCAGGCTGGAGTGCAGTGGCGCGATCTTGGCTCACTGCAATCTCCATCTCCTGGATTCAAGCAATTCTCCTGCCTCATCCTCCCCAAGTAGCTGAGACTACAGGCACCTGCCACCACACCTGGCTAATTTTTTGTATTTTTAGTAGAGATGAGGTTTCACTATGTTGGCCAGGCTGCTGGTCTTGAACTCCTAACCTCATGATCTACCCGGCTCAGTCTCCCAAAGTGCTGGGATTACAGGCATGAGCCACCGCGCTCCGGCCTGGTCTTGCTTTCTTAACTAGATCATAAACTTCTCCAGTCAAAGGGTCATCTTTTGTGTTCTACTTGTATCTACTTCCTGTATCCCAACCACCTATCCCAGGATCAGGAAATGAAGCTCTTGGTGATTGACTGACATTGGCTCCTGGAAGGTAAAACCTGACTGTCAGATGGGAAAAGTAGGTACAGGGAACTCGGGTCCGAAAGCTCTGGGAAAGGTGGTGGCAGGGAGGAAGGCAGAAACAAAGTGGGGGGCAGTTCATCCATGAGCTCTGGCTCCCCATTTAAACTAGGAGTCCTGTTGAGCTGCCTTTACCTCTGTCTTTCCCATTGTGCATCTTCTCTTCTTCTTCCTCTGCACCTTCCTCTGCTGTGAAAACAAGTCCAGGGAGGCCAGTGACCCTTCAGCACAGGACAAGTTCAGAAGGAGGGTGAACAAAGCAACTGCTGAGGCTTGGGAGGAAACTCTAGCTAACAGCTCCTGGCTGCAGGCCTCCGAGGGTGCTTCAGCTCACCAGTCTGCACTTGTGTGGCCCACGCCCCAGCACTGTTGAATAGGAGCCCGTGAGCCCAGAGCCACAAGGAGCAGTGCAGTCACATCACTCACTTTCCTGACCGGGGTGGGGGGCGTGCGGTGTGGGGTTGCGTGCCTCCGTTCTGTGCCTGTCTGCCCTCAGCTGGTGATGACCAGGGAGACATCTAATGTCTTGCATTCAGGTTTAAGAAAGTGACCATACAATATATGGTGGGGGAATACCTAGATTAATACGGGGTTCTGTAAAAAAAAAAAAAAAAAAATCCGGATGTTTTAGCTGATGATAAACTTAAAATGACCGCACAGCGCAAAGTGGCTATGTGGGAAGCGCTAATGCTGTCTAAGGTGCTTTTCCAGGGGCCACTCAAGAGGGTCACAGATGCCTTGTGCTCTGCAGGGACAAGATCCCCTGTGATGGACAGCAGGGGGCCCAGCCCTGGGCGTGCACTTTGAATAGGAGCCTTGGAAAATGGCCACATCCTGGTGTGGTCAAGCAGGCTGGTAAGAGAAAACCATGTCACGCTTGGAAAGGCTGAAGGAATTGGGTGTAGCAGTCTACAGAGGAGAACACTAGGAAGGGTTATCATCTGCCATCCAACCTGTGACAGGTGAGCCTGCAGAGGAGGGACTGAGCTTGTCCTGGGTGGCTTTGGAGGACAGGGATAAGTCAATTACAGAAAGGCAGATTTGGCTCCCCACTGAGGAAGAACTTTCCAGTGATTAGAGTTGATCATGAATGAGCTCACTGGAAATATTCAGAGGACTGTTTTATTGGGTGGCAAGTTAGATTAAATGACTTCTAACATCCTTTCCAATTTTCTTCTTTTTCTTTTTTTTTGAGATGGAGTTTTGCTCTTGTTGCCCAGGCTGGAGTACAGCGGCGCAATCTCGGCTCATGCAACCTCTGCATCCCAGGTTCAAGTGATTTTCCTGCCTCAGCCTCCCGAGTAGCTGGGATTACAGGCATGCACCACCACATCCGGTTAATTTTGTATTTTCAGTAGAGATGGGGTTTCACCCTGTTGGTCAGGCTGGTCTTGAACTCCTGACCTCAGGTGATCCATCTGCCTCAGCCTACCAAAGTGCTAAGATTACAGGTGTGAGCCACTGTGCCTGGCCTCGATCCTTTCCAATTCTAGGATTCCATTATCTGTGAAAAAACTTTATAAAGATGAGGAGTACAAGCTATGTACATACAGTATGTATATACTGTATAGACTATATGTAAAGATAATCCAAGTATGTCCTCTCATTGGAACAAAAACCTGTCAAGTCACTGTCAAGGAGATAGTAAAAACGTGTTGGTGTTGGGCGAAGCTGTTCTATTCATTGAGAAATTGGTACCCTCACATGTAAAGGGAGTTTATGTCTGCATGTTAGAGGGATACCATGCCATGTGTGGCTTTGGTACACATCTACCTGCAGGCTTCAGTGACTGAAAGAACATCAGGGAAAGGGGCCTCTGGGACTCTGGGTTTGATGTCTTGTCCTGGAGGGGAGTAAGATCTCTGGCTTAATGCTCTGAAGACCCAAGTTCTAGGACCAGCTTTCCCCCTTCAAGCTGCACGACCTTAGGCAGACAACTTTTCTGATAAGCATATGCAACATTTCTAAAGTAAGGGACTGGACAATGTGCTCTCTAAGGCACCTTCCAAATTACACTACATAATTTTGTTGAAACCATTCTTTCCTACTATGAGACACTGCTGAGTATTCCTATAACCTTTAAATTTTTGTGAAGCTATTTGGTCTCTATGTGCTTTATGCTTAATGGTATTTAATGACCTCTCACCCCAGCACGATGAACGCAGAAGCCACTTATTTTGCATAAACTCTAATAAGTGGCCATGAAGTACAAGTGTAGTTAATTTCCATGGCCCGAAATTCCCTAAGAAATTTCCTCTAAAAGTGGGATTTCTGGCATCTGTGGGGAGCTGTATTAGGGAAAGTGCCTTCTAATCACCTGTGAGGTCATCCCAAAGGCTGTCACCTCTTCTGTTCATGGGTACAGAGGGGGGCCATGCTTCTGACGGGGGTTGAGAAACAGTGCTAGAATGGAGAGGGTGGCGCCATCAAACCAGAGAAGCAGCGTCTGACCTTCACTGGCTGGAAAGAGTAGCCTGGGCCACACACTCACTTTGGTCTGTATGAAAATAGGCAGACTTGAGAGCAGAGCTGGGGGCTCTGTCCAGTCCCATGACAACCCGAAACATGTGAGCTTTCTCCTACGAAGGGCTGAAAAATACCCAAGGCTTGCCTTCCCTAAGAGTGTTTGAATAAATCTATGTGTTTGAATGGCCCGTGGAAAAACTGCTTTATCTTTTTATTTAATAGCCCTGTTAAGCTACTTCAAGGTATTTAAAAGCACTACATTAGGTGGAAAGAAACAAAAGAGAACCATCAGTGTGAGTGACCTACAGCACTTAGGAAGGGAAACCATTAGTTTAACAGAAAACACGGAAACCCCACTGCTGTGAAATCGTTAGTGACTCTCTGGCCCCTAAGTAACTGGCAGAGTCATGGGGATTCCTGGAGATAGGATGATATGTGAATGGCCTTTAATTTTCTCTCTCTTTCCTGGGTTTTATGTAAGGTAAAGGTCTTTGGGAAGTCACTGATGTGGCGAGGTGATGGAGAGACTGAGAAAGAAGTCACAGATGAGCTGAGCACGAGGAGTGGAAGAGGCGACAGACTCAGGTCATGAACTTCAGGTGAAATCAGAGCCTGGTCATGGACAAAAGGAGGGAATAGGCTTCAAAACCAAATCAAACAGGAGAGAGCAGAAAGGCAGCAGGGGAAGGTCCAGAGCTTTCCTGGCTGATTCGGCTCCAGACTTCCAGGGAAGCTTCAGAATGAGGCGGTCGGTCAGGCCTAGGGAGAGAGCGGCTGTGGACAAAGCACAGATAGAAGACGGGGTAAGTAGGAAGGGGGCCTGCCTGCACTGAAAGGTCTGAATTTCTCCAAGTTCAGCTTGCTCCACAAGATGCACTCCTGAGATAGCCTGAATGTGAAACCGCCCCTATGCAATCCTGTGTGACAGAGGCTCTCTGGGCGGAGACATCCAATGTGTTCCTAGAAGGCAAAGTTGGGTGGTGAAATGGGGTGGTGCGAGCTGGGTGGTGAGGTTCTGCCAGAGCTGGCGAGGAAGTGAGAAGGGCGTGGGCGAGGCAGGGGAGGCCGGGAAGCCAGGTGGGAGCTCTGGGTTTCACCTGAATGGAGCTCCTTCACCAGGGATGACATGGTGTTGGTGATGGAGTCAGCTGCCACCAGCAGGTCATTGCGGAGGTTTCTCCTCGTACCTGAGGAGAGGCAGAGCAGATGGGGATGCCAGTGGGGGTGAGCATGGAGAAGAGACGGCTGAGCAAACGCCTCTATTCTGCCAGGCCGGAGGACACAGGTGTGGAATACCTAAGGGGAGATGGGGCTGCAGCAGCTCCACCCACTCCCAGCCACACTGGGGGCAGGAGGCACCAGCCCACTGGTCCCTCTCCCTCTGCCCTCTCTACCTAGGGAGCAGCATCCTGTCAATTCCACGCTTTGCCATCACCACACAATCCAGAGCTGGGTTCCAGAATAAGCATTCCACCGAGGTCTTCCTCAGCCTTGTGGGGGCGGGGCTCTACTCTCCACAACCACCACCACCACCTCCCCTTCTCACCTCCAGCCCCAGCAGGACTTCCCTCTGAATCCCCACCCAACTACTTAATACTGCTGGTCACCAGCTCCTCCGATGACTGTGGCAATGGCGTGCACACTATGCTGTCAGCACGGTCCCAGTTACAGTGCCTGTTACAGTCCCTTCTAGGCCAGGGAATTATTCCATCCAATTCCTCTGGAGGAGACGAAGCTCAAAGGACAAAGCACTTCCCATAATCCAGAAAAAAGGGCAGAGAACCCCAGGAGGCCCATTCTTGGCACACATCGGAAGCCTGCAGCTCTCCTGCTGGAGACCAGCCAGTCTCATGAGAAGGGGCCAGCACCTGACTTATTTACACTGTCTGTCAAAATCTGATCATTCAAGCCAAGAGCACAAAAGAGAAATGGAAAAACCTCAGCAGGAATCTTGTCCATGTTTGCAGATCCCTTCAGCTCCCTGCTGAACTCTGCTCCAGAAACTCACCTTGTGCAAAGGCCTCCTGCACGTCTCCCCCAACTCCGCTCAGTGAGTCCTGCGGACAGTGGGTGGGGGTGGAGCCGGCAGACGTGGAGCGCACTGGCATGGGCATCGGCCGGCCGCCTCCATGGGTGGGCGATGTATGTGGTGACCCTGTGGCCTGAGCCTGGAGATTCAAAGAGAGAAAATATGTTATCTCAAGTACCTGACCTCTTTGAGGAAGAAAGAAAGTACTTTTTCTCCGTCAACCGGGCCTCAGTTCAGTGGTACAAGATCATACTTGAAAGGAAGGAGTCAGGCTGCTTCCAAGACTGGAGAGAGGAAGAAAAGGAAAAAAGGAAGGGGTCGTGCAGGGCAGGAAGAAAGAACATCATAAGAAGAGACCAAGAATGGGAGGGAAAGAAGAGGCTGGCACAGAGTGGTGGAGGACTCTCAGGAAGACAGGGTGAGCATATAGCTGGGCCAGGGCTCTAGAAGGGCTTGGCTAGCGGGGCAGGAAGTAACATGCAAACAGCTTTCATTTTGTTTGCAAACACATTCATGCACACGTTCTCATTTGGACCACCCCACCCACCCCCGGCAACCTGTGAGTGGAAAGGACATACGTGTGTGTGTGTGTGTGTGTATGTATATATTTATATATGTATATGCTTCTTTTTTGGAGACAGAGTCTTGCTTTGTTGCCCAGGTGGAGTGCAGTGGTGCAATCTCAGCTCACTGTAACCTCCGCCTCCCAGGTTCAAGAGATTCTCCTGCTTCAGCCTCCCGAGTAGCTGGGACTACAAGCGTGCACCACCATGCTGGGCTAATTTTTTGTATTTTTAGTAGACACTGAGTTTCAACATGTTGCCCAGGTTGGTCTTTAACTCCTGAGTTCAGGCAATCTGCTTGCCTTGGCCTCCCAAAGTGCTAGGATTACAGGTGTGAGCCACCACACCTAGCCAGGGTGTATATTTTTATATCCATTTTATAGAAGGAAAAGCAAGCATTGTGTCAGGCAACACAGCTTGCCAGTGGGAGGCACGGGAAGAACCCCTTGACTCCAAGAGTGGCAGTGTGCACTCTGCAGGGTGCGCCCCCACTCCCCCAGGGCATGCTCTGAGCATGTGGGGAGCTTGGCTGCAGGCTGCAAGCGGGGCCATCGGGCCAGTCACGCCACACGCACTGCACACACACAGCGAGGCTGTCTGGGGCCATCCCGCAGGGACGAGGTGAAAAGGACACGTAGTAAACAGAAACTGAGCTTTCCTTGGGAGGCCCTGGTACAGTTGTGGAGAAAGTTTGGAGCAATGGGATAAAATAAATAAAAGGAGAAAACGAATCAAGGGCTGCTCACTGAGATGTGGGCTCTGGAGCTCTTCAGCACAACATGAACTGAGTGTGACAGGTGGACTAGGGTTTTCTGTGGAAGCAAAACTGGAAAAAATATAAGCCAAAGTGTGAGAGTGAGTTCAAATGAAGATAGTTATCCTTCTGGGGAGCTAGCTCAGAAACCCCACATACAAACAGAATTGGCCCTGAACAGGTGGACAGGCTGGACACACCATACCCTACTGCAGTGCTTCAACCGTGTGGCCACCAAACTCAACAGAAATGGATTGTTTTCTGTGGTTCTTACTTTGAATCATTTGTGTGTGTGTGTGTGTATTTCAAGAAGTTAAAAAAATGCAGAAAACTAAAAAGTACAACATAATTAACCACCCCAAATTGGTAACTTCATATCGTGTCAAATGTATTTCAACCTAAAAATATTGCAGATAAATCTGAAGACTGCTTTGACCACCAGTTCTTTCCTGTTCCAGTTCTTTCCTCTCCTCCCTTCAGAGGCAACCATTATCAAAGATTTTGGTGTGAAACTTTTAACCTATATGTGCATATATAGCTATGAATAATAAATGGTATTTCATGCTTTTAAATTTTGCATGAATGGTATTGTACTGCTCATATCACTTTGCAATTTGCTTTAATCACTTAGCATGCTTTCTGAGATCTTTCCATGATATAAATAAACATGAACTAAATCAAAATGGATCATAGTAACTATAAGAGCTAAAACTAAAATGGATCATAGTAACTATAAGGGCTAAAATTATAAAACTTCTCTAAGAAAACACCCAAACCATGATATGTAAAAACAAAACAAAACAGATAAACTGGCTTTCATTGAAATTTTAAACTTTTTCTTTTTTTTTTTTTTTTTTTTTTTTGAGACGGAGTCTCACTCTGCTGCCCAGGCTGGGGTGCAGTGGCCGGATCTCAGCTCACTGCAAGCTCCGCCTCCCGGGTTTACATCATTCTCCTGCCTCAGCCTCCCGAGTAGCTGGGACTACAGGCGCCTGCCACCTCGCCCGGCTAGTTTTTTGTAATTTTTAGTAGAGACGGGGTTTCACCGTGTTAGCCAGGATGGTCTTGATCTCCTGACCTCATGATCCGCCCGTCTCGGCCTCCCAAAGTGCTGGGATTATAGGCTTGAGCCACCGCGCCCGGCCAAAATTTTAAACTTTTTCTTTTTCTTTTTTTTGAGATGGAGTTTCACTTTTTCACCCAGGCTGGAGTGAAGTGGCACGATTTTGGCTCACTGCAACCTCCGTCCCCTGGGGTCAACCGATTCTCCTGCCTCAGCCTCCAGAGTAGCTGGGATTACAGGTGCGTGCATGCCACCATGCCTGGCTATTCTTGTATTTTTAGTAGAGACGGGGTTTCACCATCTTGGCCAGGCTGGCCTCGAACTCCTGACCTCAGGTGATCCACCTGCCTCGGCCTCCCAAAGTGCTAGCATTACAGGTGTGAGCCACTGAGCCCGGCCAAACCTCTGCTTTTCAAAAGACATCATTAAACAACATATGGACAAATCAATTCAGAATGAATCAATAACTTAAACATAGGAGCTGAAATTATAACATTCTTAGAAGAAAACATAGGGGGAAGGATTTATAATCTTGGATTAGGCAATGACTTTTTTTTTTTTTTGAGATGGATTCTCGCTCTGTCACCCAGGCTGGAGTGCAGTGGCGCTACCTCGGTTCACTGCAAGCTCTGCCTCCCGGGTTCATGCCATTCGCCTGCCTCAGCCTCCCGAGTAGCTGGCACTACAGGCGCCCGCCACCACGCCTGGCTAATTTTTTGTATTTTTCGTAGAGATGGGGTTTCACCAGGTTAGCCAGGATGGTCTCGATCTCCTGACCTCGTGATCCGCCTGCCTCGACCTCCCAAAGTGCTGGGATTACAGGCGTGAGCCACTGCACCCAGCCTAGGCAATGACTTTTTAGATATGACATCAAAAGCCCAAGCTATGAAAGAAAAACTAGATACACTGAATATTATCAAAAGTAAAACTTTTGTGCTTTGAAGAATACCATCAAGAAAGTGAAAGTCAACCCCCAGAAAGGGAGAAAATGTTTGCAAATTATATATGATACATGATCTATATATAAAATATATAAAGAACTCCTCTTACAACTCAATAATAAAAGGATAAATAATATTGTAAAATGGGCAAAGGATCTGCAGAGACATTCCTCCAAAGATATATAAATGTCCAATAAGTACATAGAAAGATGCTCAACATTATTAGGGAAATGCAAATCAAAACTACAATGAGACACCACTGCACACCCACAAGGATGGCTATAATAAAAAAGACAGGTAGTAACAAGTGTTGGCAAGGATGTGAAGAAATTAGAACCCTAATACACTGCTGATAGAAATGTAAAATGGCCATAGGATAGGCCACAAAACAAGTCTCAGTAAATTTAAGAAAACCAAAATTATATCAAGTACTCTATCAGACCACATTAGAATAAAATTGGAAATCAACTCCAAAAGGAACCCTCAAAACCATGCAAATACATGGAAATTAAATAATCTGCTCCTGAATGATGGTTGGATCAACAATGAAATCAAGATGGAAATTTAAAAATTATTTGAACTGAATAATAGTGACAGAATCTATCAAAACCTCTGGGATATGGAAAAAGCGGTGCTAAGAGGAAAGTTCACAGCATTAAATGCCTGCATCAAAAAGTCTGAAAGAGCACAGACAATCTAAGGTCACACCTCACAGAACTGGAGAAACAAGAACAATTCAAGCCAAAACCCAGCAGAAGAGAAATAACAAACCCAGCAGAAGAGCAGAACTAAATGAAACTGAAACACACACATACAAAACAATACAAAAGATAAATGAAACAAGCCAGGCACGGTGGCTCACGCCTGTAATCCCAGCACTTTGGGAGGCCAAGGTGGGTGGATCACTTGGGGTCAGGAGTTCGAGACCAGTCTGGGTAACATGGTGAAACCCCCATCTCTACTGAAAAAACAAAAATTAGCAGGGTATGGTGGTGCACGCCTGTAATCCCAGCTACTCGGGAGGCTGAGGCAGGAGAATCTCTTGAACCCAGGAGGTGGAGGCTGCAGTGAGCTGAGATCACACCACTGCACACCAGGCTGGGCAACAGAGCGAGACTCCGTCTCAAAAATGAACGAACGAATGAGTGAATGAAACCAAAAGCTGGTTCTTTGAAAAGATAAACAAAATTGGTAGACCATTAGCAAGATTAACCAAGAAAAGAAGGGAGTAGATCCAAATAAGCTAAATTAGAAATGAAACAAGAGATACTACTACTGATACCACAGAAATGCAACACATTTAAAGCTACTATGAACACTTTTACATGCATAAACTAGAAAACCTAGAGGAGATGGATAAATTCCTGAAAATATACAACTCTCCTAGATTAAACCAGGAAGATACAGAATCTCTGAATAGACCAATAACAAGCAGCGAGATTAAAATGGTAATAAAAAAATTGCCAACAAAACACAGTCCAGGACCAGATGGATTCACAGCTGAACTCTATCAGACACTCAAAGAAGAATTGGTACCAATCCTATTGACACTATTCCAAAAGATAGAAAAAGAGGGAATCCTGCGTAAATCATTCTGTGAAGCCAGTATCACCCTAATACCAAAACCAGGGAAGGACATAAAACAAGAAAGCTACAGACCAATATCCCTGATGCACAAATCCTCAACAAAATACTAGTGAACCAAATCCAACAGCATATCAAAAAGATAATCCACCATGATCAAGTGGGTTCCATACCAGGGATGCAGGGATGGTTTAACATATGTAAGTCAATGAATGTGATATACCACATAAACAGAATCAAAAACAAAAATCACATGATCGCTTCAATAAATGCAGAAAAAGCATTCGACAAAATCCAACATCCCTTTATGATTAAAACCCTCAGCAAAGCTGGCATAGAAGGGACATACCTTAATGTAATAAAAGCCATCTATGACAAACCCACAGCCAATATTATACGGAACAGGGGAAAGTTGAGAGCATTCCCCCTGAGAACTGGAACAAGACAAGGATGCCCACTTTCACCACTTCTATTCAACATAGTACTGGAAGTCCTAGCCAGAGCAATCAGACAAGGGAAAGAAACAAAGGGCATCCAAATCGGTAAAGAGGAAGTCAAACTGTCACTGTTTGCTGATTATATGATTGTATACCTAGAAAATTCTAAAGACTCATCCAAAAAGCCCCTAGAACTGGCAAATGAATTCAGCAAAGTTTCAGGATACAAAATTATTATACACAAATCAGTAGCTCTGCTATATATCAACAGCGACCAAGCTGAGAATCAAATCAAGAACTCAACCCCTTTCAGAATACCTGCAAAATAAAATAAAAATACAATAAAATAAAGTAAAATAAAATACTTAGGAATACACTTAACCAAGGACATGAAAGACCTCTGTAAGGAAAACTATCAAACCTGCTGAAATAAATCACGGATGAGACAAACAAATGGAAACACATCCCATGCTCATGGATGGGTAGAGTCAATATTGTGAAAATAATCACACTGCCAAAAGCAATCTACAAATTCAATGCAATTCCCATCAAAATACCACTGTCATTCCTCACATAACTAGAAAAAACAATCCTTAAATTCATATGGAACCAAAAAAGAACCCACATAGCCACAACAAGACTAAGCAAAAAGAATAAATCTGGAGGCATCACATTACTTAACTTCAAGCTATACTATAAGGCCTCAGTCACCAGAACAGCATGGTACTGGTATAAAAATAGGCACATCCAATGGAACACAATAGGGAACCCAGAAATAAAGCCAAATACACCCAATTGATCTTTGACAAAGCAAACAAAAACAAAAAATGGGGAAATGACACCCTACTTAACAAATGATGCTGAGATAATTGGTAAGACACGTAGAAGAATGAAACTGGATCCTCATCTCTTACCTTATACAAAAATCAACTCAGGATGGATCAAAGACTTAAATCTAAGACCTGAAAACATAAAGATACTAGAAGATAACATCGGAAAAACCCTTCTAGACAATGGCTTAGGCAAAGACTTCATGACCAAGAACACAAAAGCAAATGCGACAAAGATAAATAGATGGGACTTAACTAAACTAAATAGCTTCTGCACAGCAAAAGAAATAATCAGCAGAGTTAACAAACAACCCACAGAGTGGGAAAAAATCTTCACAAACTATACATCTGACACAGGACTAATATCCAGAATCTACAAAGAAAACAAATCAGCAAGAAAAAAACAATTCTATAGAAAAGTGGGCTAAAGGACATGAATAGAAAATTCTCAAAAGATGATATACAAATGGTCAACAGGTATATGGGAAAATGCTCCAGTTACTAATTATCAGGGAAATGCAAATCAAAATTACAATGCAATACCACCTCACTCTTACAACAATGGCAATAAAAAACTAAAAAAATAATAGATGTTGGTGTGGATGCAGTGAAAAAGGAACACTTTCATACTGTTGGTGGGAATGTAAACTAGTACAACTACTATGAAAAACAGTGTGATGATTCCTTAAAGAACTAAAAGTAGATCTACTGTTTGATCCAGCAATCCCATTACTAGGTATCTACCCACAGGGAAGTAAGTCATTATACAAAAAAGATACTTGCATACACATGTTTATAGCAGCACAATTTGCAATTGCAATTGCAAAAATATGGAACCAGCCCAAATGCCCATCAATCAATGAGTGGGTAAAGAAAATGGGATATATACACCATGGAATACTACTTAGCCATAAAAAGGAATGAAATAATGGCATTCACAACAACCTGGATGGAACTGGAGACTATTTTTCTAAGTGAAGTAACTCAGGAATAGAAAATCAAACATTGTACATTCTCACTCATATGTGGGAGCTAAGCTATGAGGACACAAAGGCCTAAGAATGATACATTGGACTTTGAGGACTCAGGGAAAGGGTGGGGTGTGGCGAGGGATAAAAGACTACACACTGGGTACGATGTACACTGCTTGGATGATGGGTGCACCAAAATCTCAGAAATCACCACTAACAAACTTATGCATGTAACCAAATACTACCTGTTCCCCAAAAACCTATTGAAATAAAAAAACTTAAAAATTTTAAAAAGCTTATGTATCACATAATATGTATATATAAAAATCACATTATACATATTTACAAATATATACACATAAATATATCAATCACATAATATACATGTATATTTGTGTACATAAATATATAAATCACGATATATACATAAATATAAATATACATAAATCTGTATTTATGTATATTTAAATATTTATATAGGTCTCTCTAACCACATCAGCATCAGAGTTTCTAGCAATAGCAAATATTCAAAATCTATGTGACAAAATCATGATTAAACAAATTAATACATGAATAAATCATTGCAACTGATTTGTAGGTATTTCTCACATAATTGATAAAGGTACTTCCAGTGAGCAAAGAAGCTAGATAAAAATTTATATTGTGAAGAAAGCACTACAGATGGAATTTGCATTCTTATTTCAGCATTTTCTTTGAGTAAATAAATTAATCCTACTGAATCTTAGTTTTCTCTTACATAATATGGAATATTATAAAAGGATTAATAGACAGTGTAAGTTTAAAAAATGTAGCCCAGAATTATATATAAGAAGCCCTAATTAAATATTCCCTCCCTCCTTCTTGAAGACTGGTGCTAGGATGGTTCATAATTGCAAAAATACAGAACCAGCCCAAATGCCCATCAATCAATGCGTGGATAAAGAAAATGTGGTAAATGCATACCATGGAATACTACTCAGTCATAAAAAGGAACAAAACAATGGCATTCATAGCAACCTGGATGGAACTGGAGACCATTATTCTAAGTGAAGCGACTCAGGAGTGGAAAACCAAACACTGTATGTTCTTATCCACAAGTGGGAGCTAAGCTATGAGAATGCAAAGGCGTACGAATGATACACTGGTCTGCAATCCCAGCACTTTGGGAGGCCAAGATGCATGGATCACTTGAGGACAGGAGTTCGAGACCAGCCTGGCCAACATGGTGAGCCCTCATCTCTACTAAAAATACAAAAATTAGCCAGATGTGGTGGTTCATGTCTGTAATCCCAGCTACTTGCAAGGCTGAGGCAGGAGAATCACTTGAACCCAGGAGGTGGAGGTTGCAGGGAGCTGAGATTGTGTCACTGCACTCCAGTCTAGGTGACAAAGCAAGACCCTGTCTCAGGAAAAAAAAAAAAAAAAAGAATGATACACTGGACTTTTGGGACTTGAGGGAAAGGGCGGGAGGGGGGTGAGGGATAAAAGACTACACATTGGGTACAGTATACACTGCTTGGGTGATGAGTGTACCAAAATCTCAGAAATCACTAGAGAACTTATCCATGTAACCAAACCCCGCCCCTGTGTTCCCCCAAAACCTACTGAAATTTAAAAAAAGGAACTTAAAAAAAAAAAAAGACTGGTGCTAGGGATAGCTCTTGTGACCATTCTGCAGTATCGTTAATGTTCTTTTTTCCTAACATTAAAACCTCAATCTGAGCACTGTTTTGTCTCCCTCACTACTTTTCCTATTACCACCTTCCAATCCTTCACTGTCATGTATTTGTAGACTGCGATTCTAGGAAAATCTCAACAATTTCTGAATTGAATATAAGTTAAAAGGGATAAATTTGTCTTGAGATTTTAGATAACTTAATTTCTTTAAGCCATCTATGGAATAAAGATCAAATGTCACCCCCCCAACCCCTTCCCACCCCCACAAAGTAAAACAGTACAGCTGCTTTGGACAGACTGGCAGCAATTCCATTCATAGGTATATAGCCATGAGACATGAAAACATGTCCACACAAAAATCTGAACCCAAATGTTCATAGCAGCGTTATTCGACATAGCCAAAAAGTCAAAACCACTCAAATGTCCATTAATTCGGGAGGCCAAGGGAGAATTGCTTGAATCTGGGAGGCAGAGGTTGCAGTGAGCTGAGATTACGCCACTGCACTCCAGCCTGGGCGACAGAAAGAGACTCCACTCCGTCTCAAAAAAAAAAAAAAAAGAAAACATTATGCTACATGCAAGAAGCCAGTCACAGAAGACCACATATTGTATGATTCTATTTATATAAAATGTCCAGAATAGGCAAATCTCAGGGCACAGGAAGTGGGATAAGAATCTCTGAGGGCTGGTTTCAGAGTTTGCCTGGAAAAGCCTAGATTAAGTGACCAGTTCAGACAGAGTGGGAACTCAAGATAGAAATTAAATCCACTTAAAGAAAAAGAATGGGCCGGGCCCAGTGGCTCATGCCTGTAATCCTAGCACTTTGGAAGGCCAATGTGGGTGCATCACCTGAGGTCAGGAGTTCGAGACCAGCCTGGCCAACATGGCGAAACCCTGTCTCTACTAAAAATACAAAAATTAGCTGGGCGTGGTGGCGCATGCCTGTAATCCCAGCTACTCGGGAGGCTGATGCAGGAGAATCACTTGAACCCAGGAGGTGGAGTTTGCAGTGAGCCGAAATGCTGCCGCTGCCCTCTAGCCTGGGCGACAGAGTGAGACTCTATCTCAAAAAAAAAAAAAAAAAAAAAAAAAAAAAAAAGTATGACCTCTGAAATGCTAACACACTTCACTGTAAGAAAGATGGCCAAGCCAGCATTAAACATATGGCAAGAACTCAGGAATCTCCCTCTGTATGATCTGGGCCCGGCACCATGGCCTGAGGACCGCACTTCAGAGTCACAGGACCCAGGTTAACATCCAGGCTGCTTCGTAACAGAATGACACTGAACCTTTGCAAATACTTTGATATTGAAATGATGATGGGGGATGAGACAAAAGGGGTAGGCAGGGTAGCCAGCCACATGTGTCTAAAGCTCTAGCATCTGGAAGTGAAACCTCCTGCCCACCATCAGCCTGGAAATAATCAGACCCTCTTCCTGGGATCATCGCCCAGGACATGCCTTCTGAGGAAGATAAAAACCAGATTCTAGAAGTTGTGTTTGTCCAGAGCAGTTGAAAGAGAAAAGCTACAACTTCTGGGCAGGTGTTATTTCTCCATGGGTCTTATGCCCCAGCCCTTGGCATTAGGATCATACTGGATGAAAATGAAGCCAGGAAAGAGCTGTCAGGGCCCTCCGTGAATTCTGGTTTGGGTAGGGTAATACCAGTTTGCAATCCTGGGTGGGTCAGAGGCAGAAGTGATAGCCCACCAGTATGCACCAGCTTTTGCCAGGCCTGAGGCTGAGGGTTCAGGAAGCCCGGAGACTGGAGCTGATCTTGGATGAGGTATACATCATGCAAGGGATGTCAACCAACTCTGTTCCTTGGTGGTTTTGACAAGAAAGCAAAAGTGTGGGCCTGTCCACACTCGACTCTGTTGATGGGACCGTGCTCTCTCTTGCCATTCTCTCTGCTGGGAGTGCTACTCTCCCCCATGCTGTCTGACTGGCTCCTGCTGGTCCCCTGGGCATCAATCTCACTGCCATCTCCTCTGGGATGAGACAATGTCTTTCTGAGATGCTCCCACGGAACCTTGTGTGTCTCTATCACAGCACTATCTCGCTTCTTAAATTCCATCCTCTGAATCCCTGTGCTTAGCACTGGTAAATTCTTAATAAACACTTGTTAAATGACAATGAAGGGCATCACATTTTTGGCCCTTTTTCTTCTGTCATGAAAAGTGGAAAAGAACAGGAAAAGGGCTAGAGCAGGTAGTAATCTCCAGGGAGTAATACATCTATCAGTCGTCAGTGAATCTTTTCTTTTTTGAGACGGAGTCTCACTCTGTCACCAGGCTGGAGTGTGGTGGCATGATCTTGGCTCACTGCAACCTCCACCTCCCAGGTTCAGATGATTCTCCTACCTCAGTCTCTTGAGTAGCTGGGACTACAGGCGTATGCCACCACGCCCAGCTAATTTTTATATTTTTAGTAGAGATGGGGTTTCACCATGTTGGCCAGTATGGTCTCAATCTCTTGGCCTCATGATCTACCCGCCTTGGCCTCTCAAAGTGCTGAGATTACAGGTGTGAGCCACTGAGCCTGACTTTTTTTTTTTTTTTTTTTTGAGACAGGATCTTGCTCTGTCTCCCCCACTGGAGTGCAGTGGTGTGATCTCGGCTCACTGCAACCTCCGCCTCCTGGGTTCAAGCAATTCTCGTGCCTCAGCCTCCTGAGTAGCTGGGATTACAGACGTAAACCACCACATCTGGCTAATTTTTTGTATTTTTAGTAGAGACAGAGTTTTGCCATGTTGGCCAGGCTGGTCTTAAACTCCTGTCCTTATGTGATCTGCCCACCTCAGCCTCCCAAAGTGCTGGGATTACAGGAGTGCTGGGCCCAGCTAACCAGTGAGTCTTTATGTGAGATACTTTAACTAGATAAGCAAATGTGGTCACCAGACCTCTAAGATGGCCCCAAGTGACCCTCCCCTGCACTCATATTCGGGTGTAGTCTCCTCCCCTTCGATGTGGGCTGGGCCTACTGACTCGCTGCTAATGAATCAGACAAGTGGGATATCACTTCCAAGGAGAGGTTATAGAAGACTCTCTCTTCCTTGCTCTCACTCTCTCCTGCTTCCTTGTCCTGGTGACGGCAGCTGCCATTCTGTGAGCTGCCCTGGGAATGGGCCCTGTGGCAGGACCAATGGTGGCTTTCAGCCATCAGCCAGCACCAAACTGAGGCCCTGAGTCCAAGGAACCATGAGGAGCTGAGTCCTGTCAAGAGCCACATGCTGCTGGGCCTTGAGGTGACAACGCCTTGATGGCAGCCTTGTGCGAGACACTGAACTGAGGGGTCCGGGAAGACGGCAGCTGGGTTGCTGTGAGGTAATCCATACTTGTCATTTATTAGTAAACACGTGTTCTCCCAAGCAGCTACGTTTTGGGGTGCGTTGTTGTATAGCAACAGCTAACTCATATGCTAAGGTTAAATTTTAAAAATACATTATTAGATCAATCCCATATGATGACATCTGATGAACAGAGAGCGGGTGGATGAATTCTGACATATGTGAGACCAGAACCAGAGGCCCTCAGAGGAACAAGCCAAAGAGCCCAGGAAAGAGGCCTCCAGATGAGACGGGAGGCAGGGATATACAATCGAGAAAAAAACTTCTCTGATTTGGGAATGTGCAGAGGGCCCTGAGTACATCAGCCTGTTCTGACACCAGAAGACTCACCTCTTCACTTTGTCAGTCACGACCGGGGCCTAGAGGCATTTCTCAGCTGCAAACTCATTGACCCTGAAGAACAGGGAAAGCTGCAGGCTCTCTGGCTCTTACCACATCCCAGGTGGGCACTGAGGAGGCAGCGTGCTTCAGTGAAAAGGGCACAGAGTGAGATTTTGGGAGATTTGGGCTCTTCTTTTGATTCTGTAACACATGCATTTTAAGTTTTCTGGGGCTCAGTCTTATTTGTAAACTGAGGGAACTCAACTGGATAAAAACTGTATTTTTCAGATATAAAATTCTGTGACCTCTGATCTTCGCTAAGTTAACCTCATCTCAGACATGGCAAGAACCAACACTCTGCTTCAGTTCTGACCATTCTGGCCGTGAGGAATGCTCTTCTGGGGTCCCAGCAGCATCTTGGTCACGTCATGGCATATTCTGCTTTTAATTTTCCTTTCTCACGAGTGGAGTCAGTACCATAGCTGCTGGCCACTGAGGCCTTGTGCAGATGATGCTGATGAGGAGGTGTAGGGAGAAGGCTACTCTGTAGAAGATGGAACTATCTCAGGAACGAGTTTGAAATAAGGTCCTTCTAACTAAATAAGCACAAACTAGAGTGTGTGGCGCACATGCAGTCTGAGAAGCCTTCTGTGCACAGCAACATTCCTGACGTGCTGACAATCACCTCTGAATCTGGCTGCAGTTTGTTCATTCTGTTTACTTGATAGGCACAGGCCAGACAGAACACACTAAAAATCAAGATGGAGCACCGCACTGTGCAAATGCACCTCGTCTCAAAAGCACAGATGGGCTTTATGTTCAGAGAGGCAGGCTCTTCTCCATGGAGACTGCTGAACACTCGCTCAGTGTGAACCAGTCTAGAATACGTGGCACAGTGGGAGACTTGGGGGGGGGCATCACAGTTGGCACCCTGAGATTACAGGAAACCTGAGAAACACCTAGAAATCTGCAAAGGTAGAGGAACTAGTCAGGTGGCTCGAAGGATGGGGATGTGCTGTCCAATGATGGGAACAAAAGACTCTTGTGCCTTTGGGTTTCAGCTGCCAGGAGAGGGCAATTCACCTGGAGAAGCAAGGGAAGCTCTGCAATGTGCTACTCAGTGTTTTAAGGTTTCCTGATACAAGGACAGTGGAATCTTGTTGTAGTACAAGCTGTAACAAAGGCTTGAGTCCAGTGCAGGCCAATCATGTGTCTAACCAATAACTAAACACAATAAATGCCCTGTGACTCAGGTTCTCTCAATAAAGAGGTCCCTTGTATAACAGTTGGAAACAATTCTGTTGCAAATGTAGAGCCAGTGAAACATTACAATCTGATAAGCTCTCTAGACTGCTGGCTCTTCATTTTCAAATCAGCAAAGACCCTGAGAACCCGAGAAAGCTCTGCGTCATGTTCCAAGAAAAGTGTTCAGAAATTACAAATTCAGAGGGTTCATGACCCCAGCAAACTAGCTTGTTTTAGTCCAACATTCATTTTTCATTTCAGGAGGCTGAGGTCAAGAGCGGTCACAAGGTCACCACAAAATCAGTAGATAGGCTAGGACTGGTCCCTGGGTCTGCTAATTGCCTCAAACTGCTAGGAGAAAAGTAAGCAAGTAAGCATATTAGGATCACAGCACAATGTTTCTGACACTAAAAGGAACACGGATCAGTCAAGACTTCTGACAATTGACCCTAACCATGATTTTCCAGGGGATAGTCAATTTCATTCCCAGCAAGGAAATGTGAGAATGGAGAATACAGGGATTATGAAAATCTCTTATCTATAAAACCAATCTCATATTGGAGACAAAACAGGTACAGAAAATGCCAGAGAAGGTGCCCTGAGGACACGGGGATCCTTCACCAGCTCTGCATCTGAGCACAGAGGCAGGGACTCACATGCTGTGGCAGAGAGAACTGGCCAGGAGACCAGCTGCACAGAGAGAAAGGCGCTGTCTTTAGTAGGAAAATGATACTGCACTGTTCTTGGCCATGCTTGGGTGGCCCCAGCAGGATGCCTGGCACATAGTAGGGGCTCCAAAAATAGGACTTCCCTTCTTTCTTTTTCCTCATGGAACAGGGAAGAATTTTTAATCCTCCTGGTACACATTATAGTCAGGTAAACAAGGCCAGAGAGCCTTGTGGCAAAAAGCCTGACTTTAAGAGTTAATGCCCTCTGCAGAGCATTCATAACGGCATCCCCCTCCACACGCACACGCAACTAAAACTTGGAGCTAAGTTGTTATCATGGTAACAGAATGGAAGACACTTTAGTCTCCATTTCTATCTCCCTGACTCATGGACACCTGCCAGGTAGCAGATGGCCTGTGTGGACAATTACCTTCATTTTGCTGCAGCGTATTTAAATTAAACAAAGTGGCCTCTTTGCTGCCGATTTTCAGAGGCCCTCTCAGAGAAACAAAAAACAATGATGGGAGAGAGTTGCTGCAAGTCTGAAATTTAGGCAACCGTGAATGTATAGAGAACTGGGATATGTAGAGAATAGCCTTTGTACATTTTTTTTCTTCAAGAAAAAGTTAAAAACCCCACATAACTATTCTGAGCTGGTGCTGGTGAAGACTGTGCTAGGAAGATGCAGATGTCTCATCAAAGCGGAAGTGAAATGAGGGAGAGGTGATGGGGCTATCTGATGCTGCACTGTCTGTCCTGCTGTGAGAGTTGGAAATAATTGCCTCACATGACAAGAGTTAAGACTATCGGGAGTTAGGACTGGCAATGAAAGCGCTCAGAGAATGGAGAATGAGGGTGAAGGAGAGACGCAACCAAATGGCCATGAGCAAAGAAGCAGGGAGTGAATGTGCCTGGACACCTTCCCTGCTTAGCAGAGGCGCCCACCTGCAAGTTTAAGTGCTGTGGAGCCTTTTATTTATTTTTATTTTCTATTTCTTTCAACGGCCCTGGTCAGCATGGAAGTGGAGTCTTTTAAAGATGAACTTGGCTTCTAGACACTGGAGAGAGGGGCTAAAGAGTTCTATAAAGTCTCTCTTACCACCGTTAACGCATT
This sequence comes from Macaca mulatta, assembly GCF_049350105.2. Lineage (NCBI taxonomy): Eukaryota > Metazoa > Chordata > Mammalia > Primates > Cercopithecidae > Macaca > Macaca mulatta. The sequence continues at coordinate 99,605,203 of NC_133418.1, read as the reverse complement.
TACCTATCATGTGTCTGTTGGAAGGATGAGGCCACCAGAAAGTCTGCCATGGGGTCTCTCTGCAGAGGGGTGACACCTGTTTGTTCCCACATCATGTCAGGAACCTCAGGGCTCACGCATAACCTGTCCCTCACTGTGATGGCTGGTGAGGCAAGCTGCGAGAAGACAGGAAGCAGCTATTCTAGGACTGCTGGATGATTTGTGATCACGGTGTTGCCACCGGCAGAAGGTTACGGTTCTCAATCTTCATGATTCTGTCCCTATTCAAGTTACACTAAATTATATAGAAGACAAAGCTTATGCTAAGAATTAAAGAGTGAGGGGAAGGTGTACAATTATCTTTCTTGGTATTAGGAAGAAGGTGTATTAAATTTCTGGGACAAAGAACAACCTATTAAAACTCAAGATAAACCTATAGATAAAAAGAAAGTTGGAATGTAAACTTTTAGATAGAGAAACTAATAAATTCCAAGCCTAGAATTACCTCCTTTCTGTTTCTCCCAGTTTGCCTAGCCCTATTTGAAAATGGTATCCCACTAGTCTTTTTTTCTTTTCAAGACAGAGTCTCACTCTGTCACCCAGGCTGCAGTGCAATGGCGTGATCTCGGCTCACTGCAACCTCCGCCTCCTGGGTTCATGCAATTCTTGTGCCTCACCCTCCCGAATAGCTGGGATTATGGGCGCCCGCCACTACACCCAGCTAATTTTTGTATTTTTAGTAGAGATGGGGTTTCACCATGTTGGCAAGGGTGGTCTCGAACTCCTGACCTCAAGTGATCCACCTCCCTTGGCCTCCTGAAGTGTTGGGATTACAGGGGTGAGCCACTGCGCCTGACCTGTATACCACTAGTCTTCACTGCAAGATTTCAAAGCAAGTTCTCTTCAAAATGATGAGAGACCTCACCAATCAAGAGAAAAATACCTATACAATGAATGCCAAACACTCAGATTGCATACTAGAAACAAAAACTAGGCTAGGCTAGGTTCTCAAGAGGATGCGGTCCTTATTCAGACAGCTAAATCTATTAGCAGGAAGGCAGCTGGGACCTATCAGTGGGTTTTAAAATTCAATGAGCTTAATGTAAATGTTACTTATAGGTAAGCCAAACTTGTGTGGTGAGGTACGGCACCTTTATTCAACAAGGACACGCTGCACTTTGTTAAGTTCCTGTTATATATAATATAGTGGTTAGAGTCCAGGCTTCGCAATTGGATAAACCTAGTTTTTGTTTTTCTTTTTGAGATGGGGTCTTGCTATGTTGCCCAGGTTGGTGTTAAACTCCTGGCTTCAAGTGATCCTCCCACCTCAGCCTCCCTCATAGCTGGGATTACAGGCGTGTGCTGCTGTGCCCAGCCTCGATGAACCTAGTTTGGATTCCGGCTGCCGTTTACTAGCTGTGTGATCTTGAGCAATTACCTAACCTGTCTGCACCTACGGTTCTTCATATGTACAGTGGGAATAACAATATCTACCCTCTCAGGTTGGTGAGGATGAACATGAAACACTCCACACACTTGGTCCATAGAGTGATACCTGTTGTTCTTCTACTTTGAAAGGTACTAGGGGTAGGGGGCTATGCAGCTGAGGCAATGTCTCCACTCTCAGCAGACCTATCCCGAGGGAGTCAGGTACGTATGCAACCAGCACACCAAACAGGATGAAATAGGGGCCACAGCAGAGGAACAGAGGAAAAGCAGCCTGGCCTGATGTTATGGAACAGGGTTAAGTTTGGTAGAAGAGGTGGCAGCTGAGAGTAGCTCGAGGGGTACAACTGCAATGGGCAGAAGAGGCTTGGAAAGGGCAAACCAGGCAGGGGACAGTACATGACCGAGGGTACTGGGCTGGAGAGATGAGGCTGGAGTGTGAGGAACAGGGAAGACCTATAGCAGGAGAGGAGAAGTAAAGGAGAAGTGGCGACGGTGAGCAGCCAGAGCCGTAATGAGCAGCTTATTTAACAGACAACAGATAAGGGCTGGGCACGGTGCGTCACACCTGTAATCCCAACACTTTGAGGGTCTGAGGTGGGTGGATCACCTGAGGTCAGGAGTTCAAGACCAGGCTGGCCAGCATGGTGAAAGCCCGTCTTTACTAAAAATACAAAAATTAGCCAGGCATGGTGGCACGTGACTGTAATCCCAGCTACTTGGGAAGCTGAGGTAGGAGAACTGCTAGAACCCAGGAGGCAGAGGTTGCATGCAGCGAGTCGAGATCGTGCCATTGCACTCCAGCCTGGGTGACAAGAGTGAAACTCTCCCAAAAACTAAAAAATAATAGGCCACAGATAGGAAAACTATACAACCCGTGGAAAATCCAACTTGCCACCATTATTTTTTTTTTATTTGTTATTTTTTGACACAGAGTTTTGCTCTGTCTGGAGTGCACTCAGGCTGGAGTGCAGTGGCAAGATCGTGGCTCACCACAGCCTCGACCTCCTGGGCTCAAGTGATCCTCCTAACTCAGCCTCCCGAGTAGGTGACACCATGCCTGGCTAATTACTGTATTTTTGGAGAGATGAAATTTTGCCATGTTGCCCAGGCTGATTTCAAATGCCTGGGCTCAAGTGATCCATCTGCTTCGGCTTCTCAAAGTGCTGGGATTTCAGGCATGAGCTACCATGCTTGGCCCAACTAACCACCATTCAAAATAAAATGTTCTGGCTTGGGTGCAGTGGCTCACACCTGTAATCCCGGCACTTTGGGAGGCTAAGGCAGGCAGATCACTTGAGGTCAGGAGTTCAAGACCAGCCTGACCAACACAGTGAAACCCCATCTCTACTAAAAATACAAAAATTAGCTGGGTGTGGCTGTGGGCGCCTGTAATCCCAGTTACTCGGGAGGCTGAGGCAAGAGAATCACTTGAACTGGAAAGCGGAGGTTGCAGAGAGCCAAGATTGCGTCACGGTACTCCAGCCTGGGCGACAGAGGAAGATACCATCTCAAATAAATAAATAAATAAATAAATAAATAAATAAATAAATAAAATGTTCTACTTTTTTTCACCACCAGTTTTGCTTTTTGCTTTTTGTTTTGTTGTTGTTGTCTTTTTTTTTTTTTTTTTTTTAACAGACCATGAGCCAAGAATGATTTTTACATTTTTTAATGGTTATATTTTAAATGGTTATATAGTACCTACATAATATCTGGTTTGGCCTGGAAAGCCTGAAATATTTACTATCTAATCTTTTAAGAAAATGCCTGCTGACTCCTGCTACAGGCAAAGGCAAAAGAAGCCGGTGAAGGTTTCTAAGGAGGGGAGGGATGTGGCCAGTCTAGTCTGTGCTCAGGAATCGAGCTCTGGGCAATGGCAGGGAGGAACTGAGAAACGAGAGACTGGAGACAGGGTTCTATCAATAAAGAGGCTTTTCCAAAACTAGTTGACAGATAATGGAGGCTGGAATGAGGTACAGGAATAGAAAGAGGGAGAGCAACTTTTGGGAGAAAAAATGGACTAGAAGTTGGCAACTGAGAGGGAAGAGCAGGAGGCTGGCGATGGCTGGCAGGGATACGGCGGTGCTGATAACAGCATCAACAGAAGCAGGAAATATGTGCAGAAGAGGGATCTGTAGGGTCCCACCCTTCCCATAGCCAAACTTCAGAATAAGGGGTTCTGAGAATGCCAGGGAGGCTCATACTGGTATCACAGAGAAAGGTTCTCTGGACTCAGAGCAGGGCTTCCAATTAACAAGGGGGCAATTTTACTTGATAGGGGCCTGAGAGTAGAGGCTACTACTGGCGCTTAGTGGGTAAAGTTAAGGATGCTGCTAAACATCCTTAACAGCCTGACCAACATGGAGAAACCCTGTCTCTACTAAAAATACAAAAAAAAAAAAAAAATTAGCCAGGTGTGGTGGAGCATGTCTGTAATTCCAGCTGCTTGGGAGGCTGAGGCAGGAGAATTGGTTGAACCTGGGAGGTGGAGGTTGTGGTGAGCCGAGATGATGCCATTGCACTCCAGTCTGGGCAACAGGAGTGAAACTTTGTCTCAAAAAAAAAAAAAAAAAAAAAGAGTTCAAGACTTCAAGACTAGCTTGGCCAACATTGGCCAACATAATGAAATCCCATCTCTATCAAAAAAAACACATATGTTTTTCTACAACACATATGACAACTACTTGCAAAAACAGAGTTATCTGGCCCCAAATGTCACTAGTGCTGAGAATGAGAAGGATGGCTGAGGGCGACTTAGTCATGAGGTCCTACAGAGAATGGTCTGCCCAGGGCTATTTTCCTGGGTGGTTAGCTGCTGTGGAAAGAAGGGCAGGCAGCCAGCAGCCTCAGGTTCGTTAGACCTTTAAGGGACCCAAGAATAGACTGCCGTGTCTTCTGCACATTGGGATATCCTGGGGTGGCTACAGATCTGAGAGTCTCCTAGAATCTCTCGTGATTTTCTGAGGTCTGAGCAGGTTAAAAATTGGAGTTGAAATTTGCACTGTGAAAGCAATTAACAGAGAATTGTATATACACTTAAATTAATAATACATAATAATAAAATAACTGAAGGGTTTATGGTTAGCCATCTGTGCAGAGCAGTGGTGAGCTGGCATGGATCCTTACTATAATAAAAGTACCACTTCAGCAAATGACATGACATTTCTCAAAAGAAGATATACAAATGGCCAACGAACATATGAAAAAATGCTTAACATCACTAACCTGAGGGAAATGCAAATCAAAACCCCAATGAGATTACTACCTTACTCCTGCAAGAATGGTCATTATCGAAATGTCCAAAAACAGTGTATGTTGGCATGGATGTGGTGAAAAGGGGATGCTCATACACTGCTGGTGGGAATGTAAATTAGCACAACTACCATGGAAAACAGGATGGAGATTTTTTGAGGAACTAAAAGTAGACCTACCATTTTTTTTTTTTTTTTTTTTTCTTTTTGAGACGGAGTCTTGCTCTGTGCCCCAGGCTGGAGTGCAGTGGCGCGATCTCGGCTCACTGCAAGCTCCGCCTCCCGGGTTCACGCCATTCTCCTGCCTCAGCCTCCCGAGTAGCTGGGACTACAGGCGCCCGCCACCTCGCCCGGCTAATTTTCTTGTATTTTTAGTAGAGACGGGGTTTCACCGTGTTAGCCAGGATGGTCTCGATCTTCTGACCTCGTGATCCGCCCGTCTCGGCCTCCCAAAGTGCTGGGATTACAGGCTTGAGCCACCGCGCCCGGCTAGACCTACCATTTGATCCAGCAATCCCACTACTGGGTATCTACCCAAAGGAAAAGAAGTCATTATATGAAAAAGACACACGCACACATATGTTTATTGCAGCCCAATTTACAATTGCAAAGATTCAGAACCAACCTAAGGGCCCATCGACCAATGAGTGGATAAAGAAAACGTGGTATATAAACACCATGGAATACTACTCAGCCATAAAAAGTAATGGAATATCTTTTGCAGCAACCTGAATGGACCTGGAGGCTACAGTTCTAAGTGCGGTAGCTCAGGAATGGAAAACCAGATGCTGTATGCTCTCACTTATAAGTGGGAGCTAAGCTATGAGTATGCAAAAACACAGAGTGATATAATGGACTATGGAGACTCAGAAGGGAGAGGTTGGGAGCGCGGTGAAGGATAAAAAACTACGTATTGGGTGCAATGTACACTAGTTGGGTGACGGGTGCACCAAAATCTCAGAATTCACCACTAAATAACTCATCCATGTAACCAAAAACCACTTGCACCCCAAAAGCTATTGAAATTAAAAAAAAAAATTAACAAAGTACCACTTGGCCGGGCACAGTAGCAATACTTTGGGAGGCTGAGGCAGGTGGATCACTTGAAGTCAAGAGTTTGAGACCGGCCGGGCGCAGTGGCTCACACCTGCAATCCCAGCACTTTGGGAGGCAGAGGCGGGCAGATTACCTGAGGTCAGAAGTTCAAGACCAGTTTGACCAACATGGAGAAACCCTGTCTCTACTAAAAATACAAAAAAATTATCTGGGTGTGGTGGTGCATGCCTATAATTCCAGCTACTTGGGAGGCTGAGGCAGGAGAATCACTTGAACCTGGGAGGTGGAGGCTGCAGTGAGTGGAAATCATGCCATTGCACTCCAGCCTGGGCAACAAGAGCGAGACTCTGCCTCAAACAAACAAACAAACAAAAAAAAACAGTACCACTTCAGCTACAGTTAACTGCATTGCCTGTAATTTTATAAAACAGCTTTCTACTTTTCTTTTTTTAAACATCAGGGCATCTATATTGCAGCTCCAAATGCATACTGCCAAACCATGATTAAGAGTAAATGGAGAAAAGTGTAAAGAGTCTACAGTACTTGTTATAACATGCATCTTTTAGCTGAAACTAAGCAGACGTTCTTTTCCGTAAAGGACGCTTCAAACCTTAGCATTACCATTACTATGGAACATCAGAACCAACCTGAGGGTCAGCTATAAAACCTGTTACCCTAGAGACTGGTACAGCTTCATGATTTGACAAAATGCCTCCAGATGCTCTCAGAGTGAAGGGTTATGGAGACAATCCCGTGCTGAGAGAAGAGGCTGGGGTGAGGCACAGCAGAGAGGAAGAATGCCAGAGAAAACTGTCCTGCTGGAGACATGGCCAAGAATCACGCAGGTGAGCCACAGGAGAAGGGCATCAGGGATGCAGCTGATGTTTTCTTAGGATACTTTCTTGTATCTGGAAAAGTGGCAGGTGGGAGGCTGGCATGAATAAACCCTGGGGAAGAAGTTATTGAAAGAAAACCCAGACAATGAAGTAAGGGCCACAGGATTTCAAAGTCAGGAAAGGAGAATTCAGTGAAATAAACCCAACTGGATTTCATTCATTCATTCATTCATTCATTCATTCATTCCTCTATAGGCCAGGACCCAAAAAGATCTCTGGAGACTCTTTTAGGTTTATAGCCTTTCTCCAGAATACCAGTTGGTACAATGATGAAAGGATGCAAGAATTGTGGAGCTGAAAGTTTACTGACGAGGAAAATGAGGTTTGTAAAGGTTACGTGCTTGTTTAGATGAAAAAGAAATGGGATTTAGCCAACAAGACTCGATTAGTGGGAAGGGCAGTCCATTCACGTGTAATTCACAGATTTAAGATTTACATCTCCGTTCAGTGGGGTGACATTATTTGACAGGAGGTGGTGTTGAGGGGTTCGGACAGGACAAAGCCCACTTTTGAGAGCTGGCTGCATTTTACTACTCTACTGAACATTTTCTTTCCCAAGTTGCTGGTAACTTCCTTATTGTCAGATTCACGGGCTTTCTTGTCTTACTGTCTTACTAAATTCCTCCTTCTTGCAATTATCTGGGCTTCCAAGAGACCCGAGGGTCCTTCTCCTGCCTCCTCTTTCTTCTTTTTGTCTACTATGCGTTTTCCCTAAGGCTCACGTTTATGGTTTCAATCCTCATTTTGTGTTGAAGGGTTCCAGGTCTACATTGCTAGCCCTGTTTTCCCATTGAAATTTCAGTTGCACACGTCCAATACCTAGCAGATCTTTCTGCTTGACTGCCTGGCTATAGGACATAATAGTATGTTCAAAATCAGATCAAAATCCCCTCCTAACCCAGATCATGTCTCTATTTTCACTTGTTCAGGAAATGACACCCATCATTTCCCCAGATTCTTCTTAGGCTCCAAGCCTACAAGTCATTTTTCTTCATCCTTTTCTGTTAATGCTTTGTTGAGATTCAGCCTGTAGTGTTCTGGGGGAGGCAGTGTGTCCTAGGAATTCAATATTCTTCCAGTGGAAGAATTTCTCCAGTTGGCTGAGGAGATAATTTTCTTGGAGGCCCTGAAGGATGGTTTTCATATGCTGTGTGCATTCTGGTCAGGAGAGGAAAAGACAGAAATATAGTACAGGAGGGAAATTCAAGAAGTAGGTAAGGAAATCTCTCAGCCTGACATTGATGAGAGTGATTAAAAATATTGGGGGGCTGTGGCATACATCCCAAAGCTACTTTTCCCTTGTATCCTCAGACTCTTGTTTGGTACTCAGGGAGTTTTGGGGGAGTGAAATACAAACACCCATCCCCCATTCCCACCATGCAAGACAGGACCATCCAGGAATGAGCCTTCTGGCTACACAAGACTAAGTTGCTGAACATAAAAGGAACCAAAACCATTTTTGTTCATCTATGATGCTTTCCTAGAAAGATCTTGATGAAAAGAGGGGAAATGAGAACAAAAATAACTCCACGAAGTCTGAATTATATGAGGTATTCAAAATTGATCAGGTCCCGAGAGACACAGCTATGGGGCTTCAGACACGCCACCTGCCAAGTCGGAGGGGCAATGGTTTAAAGGCATTTTGTTCCTGACTAGCTGCTTCACTCATTAGCTTCATGTTCCTGGAATCTGTGATGAAAAGAACAAAGTATACATAATCAATAGCTTATGTGATTATTTTTAAAAACCTTATCTGGCCTGTGACACAACCTCAGGAGATTCTGAGAACACGTGCCCTGCTTATGTTACTTTAATGTAAGTTCTTGGTAAACGACTTAGGAACTGCCTTTTCATTTTTTTTTTTTTAACTCACTATAACTGCTGCTAATCAGAATGTATATTTGAATCTTTGCTCCTGGGGGGGCCATCCTCAAGCTTTGGGCTCAAATAAACTTATACTTAATCATAAAGAAAAACTATGGCTGGATGCAGTGGCTCATGGCTGTAATCCCAGCACTTTGGGAGGCCGAGGCAGGCAGATCACCTGAGGTCAGGAGTTTGAGACCAGCCTGGCCAACATGGCGAAACCCCATCTCTACTAAAAATACAAAGATTAGCCGGGCGTGGTGGCGTGCACCTGTAGTCCCAGCTACTAGGTAGGCTGACGCAGAAGAATCACTTGAACCCAGGAGGCGGAGGTTGCAGTGAGTTGAGATCATGCCATTGTACTCCAGACTAGGCAACAAGAGCGAAACTCTGTCTCAAAAAAAAAAAAAAAAAAAAAGAAAAAAAGAAAAGCCAAACCTATTTTTAATATTGTAGTGATATTTCCTCTTTTTGGAAAAAAAATAACAACAAACTGCCAGGTCCCTACGGTGAGTACAGGTGCCAAGGCCGATGGATGAATACATCCTGCCGACTCTTGCGAGGCCATGTGTGGGAGGGAGCTAACACTGGCAGACAGTCTATGCACCTATCCTGGGACTGCGACCAGGCTAAAGGTTTGTGGGAGAGTCCTATGTATAGCACAGCAATCCTCACTTACCAACAGACGTCTGTATAGTTTGCCAACTTAGGAGGGCCACAGTGGTGCCTGAGGCCCAGGATACCACTGACCCGGCTTGTGTTTCTGCATTTAGGATATCATGTCAACCATGAAATAACTTTCAGACTATTTGATGGTGGTATTTGAGTACGATTTCTCTTTTTAACCTCCAAAAGGCCAGGATCACTGCCTTGAACATATATAGTAAAACACTGCTAAATAAATAAATGAATGGCAATCCTTTGCCTTTCGGGAAGTAGACTCAGGCTTCTATTTCAGAGGATTAAGAGCCAGGGAGCCCAGAAGACTGCAGAAGCATGTGAATCTGAATCGCTTCCCAGTGAGACTGTATCCAAAGGCTAAGATGGGAACGTGACCCATGAGGCATGCTGACATCAAGGGGTTCACCAACAATTTCTTTAGTGGACAAAGAGGAGGTTTCTTTTTCTTGTCGCATAGGTTTGTTTTTTTGAAAGTACTTTCTCTTAAACTTACAAAGTTAATATTCATGAGGTTCATGTGAGCCCTTGTGGGTCGACCATTGCTAACTAAACATTGAGTGCCCTTCCTTTGAGGCATATTTGGTAGAGCTGTGATCAGAAATGGGGGCTTCCTGGAGCCAGGCCAAACCTGCTCTCTTTGGTACAGCTGTAGCTGGATATTTGTCTGGGTCTTGGAAATCAGACAGGACATGATGGCAAGATCCCACGTGATAGCCAAACTCACTGAAGAAAAAGGAAAGGTCCCAAGAGTGGCAATGTTCTCTTAGCCAATTCCCCAATATTCCACTAATTACATTATTTTCAGAGTGCCAGGTATATTACCCTTTGGACCGCTGCCCCACTACCTAAGCTGGGCCAAGGCCACCCTGAAGGAGCTTCCTATCCTTACATAACTTTCACTGTCTAAAGTTACAGTATTTAAGTCTGATGATCATTATATAAAATGTTCTATAAAATGTATATAAAGTTACAGTCTTTAGGCCAGATGATCATTATTAGGTAATTAACTTCTAATAGGAGAGATCAGACAAATGTTGCAGGAAACACATCCTTCATGAATAAACAGAACCCATTTCCTTGGATAGCTCAGTGAATGTGGTGTTAGAGATCCAGCAGTGAAATTTTATGGTGCACTGAGTCACTAGGAAAAATGGAACCCTAAAATGTTCCTAGAGTGAACTTGTACATCTGAACTCTTTCCAGACTAGGACTGGGATATTGTTTGATCGAGACCGGAGTGGCCCATAGCTCAAGTGCACCAATGGTCATAAACACCATTGCCAGTAGGGACCTAATCAGTCTGTGGTGACCCTAGTGTCCCCTCTGTAACATGCTGATGAATCCTACAACCATATTTCTGACTGTAAGCACTGGACTTTTACTGAGAAATGTTCAAAATATTTTCAAATGATGCAAATAACTATAGATATCCTGCATTTTATAGATTATTATCTTTAAAAGATAAGGTGATTTTTATGCTATGTATCAGTGTATTTTCTTTAGACAGAAATAACAATATTAATAATAATACTAATCAGCTTGGTTTTTTTTCAGTAATATAAAATTTTTTCAGATTCTTTTTTTAAAAAATTATTTTTATTATTTGCTTTCTTGGGAAATCGGATTCCTTTTTTTTTTTTTTTTTTTGACACGGAGTCTCGCTCTGTCGCCCAGGCTGGAGTGCAGTGGCGCAATCTCAGCTCACTGCAACCTCTGCCTCCCAGGTTCACGCCATTCTCCTGCCTCAGCCTCCTGAGTAGTTGGGACTACAGGTGCACCACCACGTCCAGCTAATTTTTTCTATTTTTAGTAGAGACAGGGTTTCACCACATTAGCTACATGGTCTCGATCTCTTGACCTCATGATCCACCTGCCTCGGCCTCCCAAAGTGTTGGATTACAGGTGTCAGCCACCGCGCCCGGCTCAGATTCCTTTTTATAAAGGATATTTCTGAGCTATAATTTAGTCTCCTGAATGGATCTATCTGGGAGTGCCTTGAGCAAAATAACTGCTATAGGTATGTGAACTAGTTATGTCCCTTATAATTAATACAATTATTAATTCATACAGACTATAAGTCAAAATCTTATAAAATTGGTTAATACTGGTTATCATTCAGCAAATATTTATAGTGAAGACTAGCTTTAAATTGACCTGAGAACTAATATCACAGCAGTGGTAATTCCTGCTTCTTGGATTAAACATTTTTTAAATGAAATGTCTACTGGAAGCTCTACTGCTACCACTAAGATCAATATCCACAATGCCTGCCCTCTTCTGAAAGAGTTTTCAGGTGAGGTGTAGGGTGTTTCCAGTCTGTGCTCACTTGGAGCAGGTGCACGCAGAGAGAGATCAGGAGATGCTGTGCTAGTCTGGCAGACTGTTGGAAGTAGATTTGCAGCAAGTACCTGCAGCTGCAAAGTGCATCTCTGGGGTATGGAGGGCTGAAGAGAAGGAGGGGACACTAGTGATCAGCAACAACAGGTGAAGTGACACCCTGGATCACTAGGAAGGGAATACTTCATAACAAGGGGATGAGACTATCAGGAGCTGGGAGGATAAGTAGTCTCCTTTCTCTTCCTCCAACAGTCTCACTCATTCGTCTACTTGGGGGAGGTATTTCCAACATCTGCTTCTCTGGGACTTCTGGACAAACTGGAGGATTAGACTTCCCAGCCCCCTTGAGGTGAAGTGTGGTCATGTGACTTGCTCTGGCCAATGAAATGGAGAGGAAGTGATGTGTGTCACTTCCTGGAAGCAGCATGTAATGGCTGGGCTTGATTTCCATCCTGTTCTGCTTTGCCCATGTAAATGTACCTACTGATGCAGAAGTGCCAGAGATGGAAGCAATAAACTCTGTGTGAATGAAGAAAAAAGAACCAAAACTAGCAAAAACCTAAACAAGTGCACTTTGGTTCCATGAAAGCCATCAGATTTCTGGGCTGTTGGCCACTCCTGATGCCATGCACCATCTTCTTTCTCCCTTTCTGACAGTCTGCCTCCTCTGTACCCTCTTCTCGCCTCCTCCCCTCACTACCTATCTCTTCTTTCCTTTCTCTTTACTCTATGGTCCCATTGCTCTCCTAGCTAGAAATTATAAGTATAATGTTTTATATTCCTAACCTAAAACATGTATTCATTTGTGTTTTTTTTAAAAAACGGGTAGGCCGGGTGTAGTGGCTCATGCCTGTAATCCCAGCACTTTGGGAGGCCAAGGCGGGTGGATCATGAGGTCAGAAGTTCGAGACCAGCCTGGCCAATATGGTGAAACCCCATCTCTACTAAAAATACAAACATTAGCTGGGTGTGGTGGTGCGCGCCTACAGTCCCAGCTACTCAGGAGGCTGAGGCGAGAGAATCACTTGAACCGGGGAGGCAGATGGTACAGTGAGCCGAGATCATGCCACTGCACTCTGGCCTGGGCGACGGAGCGAGGCTCCGTCTCAAAAAAAAAGGCAAATTTTTAAAATTAAACGTTTTATGTTTCTCTCCCGAAGGACAAAAAGCTCCAAGGTAAACAAAAACTCAGCTTCAGTTTAAAAAATGTATGCTTTGAAACCTTACTATGTTATATAAACATATGGTGCTAATATTGTAGATAAGTCTGCAATTGACTTTCTTGTGTGGGTCAGTGGCTATCGGGAAAAACAAAAACAAATATAAACCTCCCCCAAACACCATGCAGCAGCCACACAGCTCAGAAAAACCTGAGCTCCCTCTGGAGTAGGTTCTGAACAGGAAATCACTGCAAGTGGAGTCAGTGCCTCAGTCGTTGTCAGTAATTTTGTTAAGAAGGCTGGCACAGCCCCAGCATCCAGAAGCCTAGTCAAGACTGCACGACATCTATAGTTAGCAAAATAAGTCCTCATTTTCATGCACATTCATTCATGACATGAGGTCACCCCAGCACCCCGAAAGTTGTTTCAAGGAATTAAAATCACTCCAGACACAAAACAACAGAGAATGAAAGGCAGGAAAATGCAATGGTAGCCTGGCTAATCATGCACACTTCAATGCTCACAACAGATGGGTACTTACAAGCTCTGGTTTTAAGTAAGAACATGCTCTACCGGGTAAACATGCTTTGAACTTTTAGAACATTTTACAACACCACGGGGAGACCCACTGGGAGTTTTACATGTAAAACCCTCTTCAGAGATGATGTGCTGGGAGAAGAGGAGAAACATTTACATGAGTAAAGAAAGAACGTGCAACAAGAGCGAGAGTCCAGCGGGAAATTCTGAAGTTCACTTACTGCCTGCTTTTGCTCTTCCTCCTGGAGTGTTGAAGATGAAAAAAAAGGCAGAGGAAAAAAGGAGAGAAATTAATGCCCATCACCACAAACATTGGGAAGAAATGATAGAAAAATCAGACAAACCAGGCCAGGCCCATGGGTGCTGAGATCAAAGGCCCCATCCCCCCACAGGAGCATCAGAGGACGAAGCAAGCAGCAGACCGTGGCCCGGCGAGTAATTCAATGCTAACTCCTAGAGCTAGAAGGAAAGAACCTTAGAAACCACCTTGCCAACATTCTTACTGTAGATGAAACAGGCCTAGAGGGCCTGACCTGCCTACAGTTCACATAGCTGTTTAGGGGAATCTGAAAGAGGAAGTGCAACCATGACTTGAAATTCTAGGCCGGGCGCGGTGGCTCACGCCTGTAATCCCAGCACTTTGGGAGGCCGAGGCGGGCGGATCACAAGGTCAGGAGATCGAGACCACGGTGAAACCCCGTCTCTACTAAAAATACAAAAAATTAGCCGGGCGCGGTTGTGGGCGCCTGTAGTCCCAGCTACTCGGGAGGCTGAGGCAGGAGAATGGCGTGAACCCGGGAGGCGGAGCTTGCAGTGAGCCGAGATCGCGCCACTGCACTCCAGCCTGGGCGACAGAGCGAGACTCCATCTCAAAAAAAAAAAAAAAAAAGAAATTCTAATAGTAATTCTATTTCATCATTCATGATATTCACATGTGTTTAGGTACATTTATCCAGGCAAGTGGTTTTCGATGCATGGAACACAGACCAGCAGCATTGGCATCACCTGGGAACTTGTCAGAGATGTAAACTTTGTGCCTCACCCTATCCCCACCAAACCGAAGCTCTAGGGATAGGGCACAGCATTGCATTCAACCTTGTCTGCTTCTGGTGCATACAAGTCTGAGACCCACTGCTCTCATCACTTCCCAACTAGCAGTCTGCCCACGACAGGTTCTTTTCTTATTTGGTCCCCTCTCCACACTAAACATGTTGGAACTGTAGCCCCATCTACCTGCTTTCAGCAACACTTTTTTTTTGTTTGTTTGTTTGTTTTTCCAGTGAGTCCCATACATACCCACTTCCCCCAATAAACCAGAAACTGTTTGGAGACCCTGAAAGGTCATTCAAAAAAGAATTCTTGATCTCAGTTTTTCGTTAATTCAGTACAGGTTTATTTAGTACTTCTTGTGCAGAAAGCACTGGAAACATAAAGAAATGGTCTCTGTCATCTAAATCAATCTCTCTCTCTCTCTCTCTCTCTCTCTCTGAGACAGAGTTTCACTCTTATTGCCCAGGATGGAGTGCAATGGTGAGATATGGGTTCACTGCAACCTCCACCTCTGGGTTCAAACAATTCTCCTGACTCAGCCTCCTGAGTAGCTGGGATTACAGGCATGTGCCACGAAGCCCAGCTAATTTATTTTTAGTAGAGATGGGGTTCACCAGGTTGGTCAGGCTGGTCTCGAACTCCTGACCTCAAGTGATCCCCCTACCTTGACCTCCCAAAGTGTTGGGATTACAGGCGTGAGCCGCCGCACCTGGCCGGTCTCTGTCTTTTAGAACCGTATAGTGATGGAACATAGAGCAGGCACTTGCTGGCTATCAGCTGACTGCCCAAATGAACGCACTATCAGACACTGTAGGAAAAAGGATAAAGAGAATACTTTCAAGTTTCTCTTTCTTCAGTTCTTTGCTGCTCATCTACTCTGTCTTTTAATGGGTCTCTTCCACCTCCTCTTTCTGTGCCTCACCATGGGTCACTGTGGTCAGGGAGCCTCAGCTCTTTGGCCTAGTAAATCTAAAAGCTGTGCAATGGCTCTATTTAAATTGGACCAATTCATGCAGCCAGTCTTTACTGAACATGTATGTGCCTAGGAAGTCTCAGGAATGGGTAAGTGCTCCTGCTCCCACACAGTCTACAGACCTGGGTGCAATGGTGAGAAAGACCTCAGTAAAGCAGAGGAATTACGAAAGGGAGAGGGTGAGTGAACACTTGGAGAACATAATTTTTATTACTGCAAAGGAGAGACAGGGACTAGAAATAAATGGGCACTGAGAAATCTCTCAAGGAGACTCCCACCTCAGCACAGGAAGGTGCTCTTCACAATCAAAGCCAGATGCTGGATGCCTGACCAAAGCCAAACTCACAGGAGCCCAGGCTCAGAGTGCTGAGCACCGGCTCTGGCAGTGTGAAGGAGGTAGAGCGCTTCTGTTTTTGCACCTGTTTCGCAGTTAGGAAGCAAGCTCTCTTCCTTGCCAGACTTCCCTTTCGGGCAGGACACTTTTCTTATATTCATGAGGCAAGGCAAACAGTCATAGGACAGTTATTAAACAATTATAAAATGTGTTTTCATTGCTGGCACTGTGTTGAAGTGGAAAGTGCGACGGTTGGGGAAGGATGGGGCAATCCTAACAGGCTGAAATTGTATCCGAGGTCAGAAGACTAGTATGTAATTTCTTAGAACTGTTTCTAAGACATCTCTCTACTTTCACAGTTTTCTCCAGGTTTGGTATTAAAGAGAACACTGCAGTGGCTAAACAGAATAGGGAAATTTCAGAAAGCAATGTTTCATACTTGGACATCTGGTGATTGCAATTTAAGTTTGTCAGAAGAGAAATCATAATTTGCAGTAGACATATATCAGGTTAGGCTGGGGACAGTGGGCAGGGCAGTGCTTCCAGGACTTATAGGCCTTCCATGTGGCCTGGTATTGGGGAGAGAGTGGACTTTGGCAAAGTGTTATTTAGGATAGTGTTGTATAATTTAAACTCACAAAATTTATTCAGATAAAGCCTTTAAGGCTCTGTCAACACAGTAAGCAGGTCAGATCCCAGGTCTGAGAACCTCTGTGTTATCAACCAGTCAGCTGGGATCACTAAATATTGACTGATGACAAGGGATAGAGCCAACGTTGATTTAAAAGGGGGTAATAATACCTTAATTATAAAGTGTAAACTTAGAACTGCTTATGTCACCTAATAACATGTGAGTCTCTTCCACATGAACGAGGTCTGGCAAGGTGGCCAAAGCAATGGCATAGCCACTATAGTCATTTATATAAAAACTTACACTCGGCCGGGCGCGGTGCCTCACACCTGTAATCCCAGCACTGTGGGAGGCCGAGGTGGGCAGATCATGAGGTCAGGAGATCGAGACCACCCTGGCTAACACGGTGAAACTCCATCTCTACTAAAAATACAAAAAAAATTAGCCGGGCATGGTGGCGGGTGCCTGTGGTACCAGCTACTCGGGAGGCCGAGGCAGGAGAATGGCGTGAACCCAGGAGGCGGAGCTTGCAGTGAGCCGAGATCATGCCACTGCACTCCAGCCTGGGTGACAGAGCGAGACTCTATCTCAAAAAAAAAAAAAAAATTTACACTCAAACTAGATAAACATTTGCAAATGAGGTTGAAATTCAAAACTGCAGAACTCATCTGATAAAGAGTTTCTTTTTTCTTCCTTTTTTTTTTTTTTTTTGAGATGGAGTCTCACTGTGTCACCCAGGTTGGAGTACAATGGTGTTATCTTGGTTCACCATGACCTCTGCCTCCTGGGTTCAAGTGATTCCCCTGCCTCAGCCTCCCGAGTACCTGGGATTATAGGCGTGCACCACCACATCTGGCTAATTTTTGTATTTTTAGTAGAGGTGGGGTTTCATCATGTTGGCCATGCTGGTCTTGACCTCAGGTGATCCACCTGCCTCAGCCTCCCAAAGTGTTGGGATTACAGGCATGAGCCACTGCACCTGGCCTTTTTTGAGGCTAGTAATTAATTAATACTCATTAATCAGGTAAAAAGGTATAAAGGAAAGATATGTACAGAAATATGAATGCCTAAGTGTCAGTCTACATCACGTCATTAAAAAGAATAAAGGGTGGCTCGTGCCTGTAATCCCAGCACTTTGGGAGGCCAAGCCTGTCTACTAAAAATGGAAAAATTAGCCAGTTGTGGTGGTGGGTGCCTGCAATCCCAACTACTCAGGAAGCTGAAGCAGGAGGCAGGAGACTCACTTGAGTCTGGGAGGCGGAGGTTGCTGTGAGCAAAGATTGTGCCACTGCACCCCAGCCTGGGCAACATAGTGAGACTCCACCTCAGACAAAAACCAAAAAACAAGAAGGAGGGACCTTGGTACTCCTTGGTGACAGGGATTGGGTCTAGTCACCACGATATGCCAAATACCTAATATGATACTTAGGAACTCAACAGATTTTTATTAAATAAACAAAAAAATTAATTTTAACCCTGCCTTATTCCAAAAAAGGATTAATATTTTTGTTGAATGAATTAACAATGATGTCACTTCTTATGTATGCTTCTTTAAATTATCATTTCAGACAGAAGATAAAGTACCTAATAGTTTCCTGAAGCAGTAGAATGAAAGAACTCCCTGTGGCATGAAAATTATTGTGTGATGTATTTTAATTTATGAGTATCCCAGACCATGTGGCTTGATTGTCCATTTGACTAACTGCTTACAGCTATTTTATGAGAGAATTAAATGCTAGCATACTGAACATCAATAAAAGCAGGCAACCCTTTTAAATTAAAATCAGGATTTTCTCTCTCTCTCTCTTCTTTTTTTTTTTTTTTTTTTGAGACAGGGTCTTGCTTTGTCACCCAGGCTGGGGTGTAGTGGTGCGATCTCGACTCACTGCAACCTCTACCTCCTGTGTTCCTCACATCCCACAGGTGTACTAACTCCATGGCAGCCAGGCTTTTAAAGCCCCATGAGGCTGCAGATGTCACACAGGCCATGTATGTTTAAGTACATCCCTGCTGTTTAGAGTGAGGGGCTAGGTTGCTTAGCTGGATATTTGACAACTATTATAGGGATTTGGGTCAAATTTTTACATAAGATTTTTTTTAAACAAAACCCATTTAGACACAAAGTATTTCTGAGGATAAATCCTGCTGGGATTATAGGCGCATGCCACCATGCTCGGGTAATTTTTGTATTTTTGGTAGAGATGGGGTTTCACCATGTTGGCCAGGCTGGTCTCAAACTCCTGACCTCAAGTGATCCACCCACCTCAGCCTTCCAAAGTGCTGGGATTGCAGGTGTGAGCCACTGCACCTGGCCTAAAATTAGGATTCTAAAGGGTACTTTTATGGGTTGATGAATATATATTTTTAATAGTAGGAGAACACTGAAATTTTAATAGAAGTCAGTAATTCCTGTGTGTGAACTTTTAGGTATGCATATAATACACAAATTAAGATTATGTGGTAATTCTTTTAGGAAGCTAGACACTAAAGGCATGAGATTTTCGACTGTGAATTCTAGCCAATGGATAGAAAGACAACATTCCCGGATTTGTGTTTGCAAATTCTTCCTCCCAGTCTGAATAGTCTTAGCCTGTCAGATGGGTAAGAACCTGGCAGGGGATCCTACAGGGGCAGCAGTGTCCTGCTTATTTTACTGATTACAGCTGCAAATATAAAGAAACTCGAGGTTTGGGAGTAGAGTTGCGGGCATTAGCTCATTCTGCTTAGCCCTTGAATACAAGCATCAGTGGTACACTAGAAGGCCACAGTGGCATGCATGGGGCTTGGAGTCAGTAGTTCTGGGGATCGCTAAGACAATCCAACTGAAAGGCGATGGTACAAGGTTACTTAGGGGAGATGCACTCTGGTTTCCCTTCAGTTTACATACGCCTTTTGCCTTTTACAAAAACCACATTGGGGCACTGGGACTTTCCCATCTATGCTTGGGTAATATTTGAGAACATCTTTCTAAAAAGGGAGATGTGACACACAGAAGAGGTGAGTGGATCCCCTAGTTTTTTTTTTTTTTTTTTTGAGACTGAGTCTCACTCTGTGACCCAGGCTTGAGTACAGTGGTGCAATCTCCGCTCACTGCAGCCTCCGCCTTCTGGGTTCAAGCGATTTTCCTGCCTCAGCCTCCTGAGTAGCTGGGATCACAGGCACGTGCCACCACACCCGGTTAATTTTTGTATTTTTAGTAGAGACAGGGTTTTGCCATGTCAGCCAGGCTGAACTCCTGGCCTCAAGTGATCCATCCGCCTTGGCCTCCCAAAGTGCTGGTATTACAGGCGTTAGCCACTGTACCCGACTGGATACTGACTAGATATCTCCCATCCCACAGGTGTACTAACTCCATGGCAGCCGGGCTTTTAAAGTCCCATGAGGCTTCAGATGTTACACAGGCCATGTATGTTTAAGTACATTCCTGCTGTTTAGAGTGAGGGGCTAGGTTGCTTAGCTGGATATCTGACAACTATTATAGGGATTTGGGCCAAATTTTTACATAAGATCTTTTTTAAACAAGACCCATTTAGACACAAAATATTTCTGAGGAAAAATCCTGCTAACAGGGTTAATGTAGAAACATATCTATGCAAAACAACCCAAATACGGCCAAAGCTAGGAGGAAAACAACAACAACCACCACCACCACCACCAACAACAACAACTCAACTCATGACAAAACAGTAACTGTCTTGCGCAAGTCAAAATTCAGTTTAAAACACAAATTCTACATTTATCCAAGTTGCTAATGCCCACTAGCTTCATTACTAAGAGACTGACTTAGGATGCACAAGTTGGAGAAAAGTCTCTAAACTGATATTCTCCTGGGCTACCACTCCTGGGGTTAAGAACCTTGTCACTTTGGGCCTGGAGGATGAACTAAGTCTCCTATTATCCTTTAGTTTCTCCCTGTTCTAACTTGTCCTGCCTATTTTCCTAAACTTATTTTTAAAACCTCCAATGACTCCCCTTTACCACAATATTAAATTCACTCCTGTCATCTGGCTTTGGGGGCACTCCACACTTTGTGATTTTCTCTGGCTGTTAACTCGGTATCATACTACTAAATGCAGCAGGTTCTCAGCGGAGGAAGTATCCTGGTATTGCTGCTAAGTAACCAGGTAGATATTTCTGTTCAATTCCAATAAAATTGTCCAGGGTAGGGCATTCAAATGCCAAGCATGCCTTTCTTTGCTCAGGGGTAAAGGGGTTGTAATACAGCTTTCAACAAGAATAGACAGACCTCGTGTGCCTGTAGTCTTAGCCACTCAGGAGGCTGAGGCAGGCAGATCCCTAGAACCCAGCTCAAGCAAGGTTACAGTGAGCTATGATCACACCACAAGATAGACCTGACTTATTACGCATGTATTCAGTTCCCCAGTATCCCAAACCTAGAGCTAATACGCTATCTTACTCCTAATATAGTAAAGTTACTGACTAGAATGGTTTAATTAGGTTGGTTTTTGTGATGGTTATTTTTATGTGTCAACTTTACCAGACTAAAGGATAGTTAGCTGGTAAAACATAATTTCTGGGTGTGTCTGTGAGGGTGTTTCCAAAAGAGATTGGCATTTGAATCACTAGACTGAATAAAGATCTGTCTTCACCAACATGGGCAGCATCATCCAATCCACTGAGGACTTGGATAGAAGAAAAAGGCAGAGGAAGGGCTATTGTGCTAGAACATCATCTTCTATGCCCTCAGACATGTGAGCTCCCCAAGTTCTTGGGCTTTTGGACTCTGGGACTTAAACCAGTAACACAACACCGCCCATCTCCCAAGCCACCTCCCAGATTGGGAGTCACACCATCAGTTCCCCTGGCTCTCAGCCCTTCAGAGACAGACTGAATTACACCACCAGCTTTCTCAGTCTCCAGGATGCAGATGGCATTAACATGAGACTTCTTTACCTCCATGACTGTAAGCCAATTCCCATAATAAATCCCCTCTTAGATATCTTTATATATATTCTACTGGTCCAATTTTTCTACAGAACCCTAATACAGGTTGTCTCTGTACTACTTATTGAAATAGGACACTTAATATTTGTTAAGTATTTAAGTGGAATATTTGAAAACTTGTCTTAACAGAAACTTTAAGGCCAGGAGCAATGGCTCACGCCTGCAATTCCAACACTTTGGGAGGCTGAAGTGGGTGGATCACCTGAGGTCAGGAGTTTGAGACCAGCCTGGCCAACATGGCGAAACTCCATCTCTACCAAAAATACAAAAAAAATTAGCCAGGCGTGGTGGTGGGCATCTGTAATCCCAGCTACTCGGGAGGCTGAGGCAGGAGAATCACTTGAACCTGGGAGGCGGAGGTTCCAGTGAGCCAAGATGGCACCACTGAACTCCAGCCTGGGCGACAGAGTAAGACTCCATCTCAAAACAAACAAACAAACAAACAAACACCACTTTAAGTAGTTGAGAAACATTATTCATTGGTACATAGCTAATATCCTATTTATAAACATTCTTATGTATTCATAAAAGCAACTGTTCAACACGTTATCCTACTTCCAGTTACAAGTTTTTTAATAATCTGGCTTTGCACTAATTTACATGACTTTTATACCCAATTAGGCTAAATTTATGGAAATTTATCTGAAAACTGATTCTAGGCTAAAGTCAAGCCTTTAGCCTCATCCTATTCTGACATCACAGGGAGGTAGCAGCTGAGGCTGTGGTGGGAGAATGACAAGAACTGAGCGTGGGCCGCAGGCTCTTACCTTCAGCAACTTCATCAACTCTTCTAGCTGGACCATCAGTTCCCGCCTGCTCTCTTGCAGGGCCGACATCCTCTGCTCCAGTTCATCCTTCCTTTGCCTGTCCAAGAGTTCGAGAAGCCCATCAGATAAAGGGACCCTCAAAGATGGATCTAAGGCCAGGTGAAACGGATTTCAGACCTGATCCTGCTACTTACCAGTTATGAGACGCTGAGCAAGTCATTTAGCTTCCAATACCTCATAAAATGGTGATAATGTCTGTTTTGCCTGCTTTCCTGGACTGTTCTGAGAATCATAGGTAAAAGTGCTTTGGAAAGTTTACATGACCATATAAAGATATTATTCATATTACCAGAGTGAATTAATGATCAAAAAACTCTTTAGAAAGTCAATGCTTTTCGAAAAATATATAAAATCAGCCCAAATTTAGATTAATAGTAGATAAACCATATTAAACTGCTCAGAGAAAACAGGGTTCAGTAGCAAGTACTTCTGACACTAGACAGATTCAAGAAGGGTGACAGATCAAGATGGCTCCCTGTGTCCAAGAACAGTCACTTTTCCTTGAGGATACATTTTACACCATCTACTCTAGCTCAGTATGTCCAAAACCAGACTTAAGATTTTTCTCCCTAAATGGTTTTCTTGTCTCTGTCTCTTTTTTTTCTTGTCTCTGTCTCTTTTCTGTCTCTGCTATTTTTCCTTCCAGGTGTCATGGCTGAAAAACTCAGTCCTCTTTGTTACTTTCTTCTTTATATCCCATAATCAATCAATAACTCAATTCAGATCATTCTTTCTTGGAAAATTTATGTGCCTATCTTTCTATTCCCATTTCGCTTGCTTTATCTAAGCACTCCTTTCCTCAAACATCAAACAGTCTCCTTGTGTGATTAATCCTGCTTTTTTTTTTTTTTTGTGATGGAGTCTCACTCTGTCGCCCAGGCTGGAGTGCAATGGTGCGATCTTGGCTCACTGTAACCTTCGCCTCCCCGGTTCAAGCGATTTTCCTGCCTCAGGCCTCCTAAATAGCTGGGATTACAGGCATCACCACCATGCCCATCTAATTTTGTATTTTTAGTAGAGATGGAGTTTCACCATGTTGGCAAGGCTGGTCTCGAACTCGTGACCTCAAGTGATTCACCCGCCTCAGCCTCCCAAAGTGCTGGGATTACAGGTGTGAGCCACCGCAACTGGCTCTTTCATCTTTTATGGTGAGGAAAAAGCAGTGGAATAGAAGTCAACAGCCTCAAAGTTGAGTATCAGTCCCAGTATTTCGCAAATATGCAACCGTAGACAAGTCACTTAGCCTCAGTTTTCTCTCCTCTAAAAGGGGACTAGTAACAGCAACAATATTCTGAGGATCATATAAGGTAATAAACATGAGGGTGTTCTATGAACTTTAAACTGCTGCTCAAAGCAAAGCTATGTTCATCGTCCCATAATGATCGCAACAGAATTTCTAGCATCACTGACCCTTGCCTGCACAATCTAGACCTATGCTGTCTATCACAGTAGCCACTAGCCATGCCTGACTACTGAGCCCCTGAAACACAGCTAGTCTGAATTGAGATGCTCAGCAATTGTAAAGACTTAGTGCAGAAAAAAGCAAACTATCTTGATCATGTTTTAATACTCATTACACGTTGAAAGGATAATATTTTGAAAATATCAGGTTAAGTAAAATATAGTATTAAAATTAATGCCACCTATTACTTTTTGGTTTTTCAATGAGACTGTTAGAAAATTTTTAATTACATATGTGGCCTGCATTTCTATTGGAGAGTGCGGCTCTAGATCCCATCTACATTCCTATCCTTAGCACCTCACCTCCTATTTTATGCCCTTTTTGTCTGGACCTCCAGCTTATGGTTCACTTTTCCTAAGTGGGCTCCATAATTACATAACTCACCTTCCAAATCTTATTCATTCCTTAATGTCTGACCCAACATCACTGTCAGGAAGCTGCTCCTGATCACTGCAGCAGGGACTGCTTGATTAAGCACTACAGTAATTAGTGCTCCTCGGTGGTACTTAATTTACTTTACTCAGTGCCATTCCTACCATGATGCAAAATCCTTGAGGTCAGGGATGGGCCTTACTCATCTCTGCATGTATTGAAGGATGAAGAAAATATCAGGCATCCAGTATCGCCTAATTAACATCTACCGAACTTACCAAAATCATGATTTGGAACTCTCCAAGGGTTTCCAATGACCTAACAATTAAGACTTTCTAGAATCTGATCTCAATTGCCTGGCAAATTGTATCTCCTATCACTGGCACTCTAAAGATTGATGTAATGGCCGGGCGCGGTGGCTCACGCCTGTAATCCCAGCACTTTGGGAGGCCGAGGCGGGCGGATCACAAGGTCAGGAGATCGAGACCACGGTGAAACCCTGTCTCTACTAAAAATACAAAAAATTAGCCGGGCGCGGTTGTGGGCGCCTGTAGTCCCAGCTACTCGGGAGGCTGAGGCAGGAGAATGGCGTGAACCCGGGAGGCGGAGCTTGCAGTGAGCCGAGATCGCGCCACTGCACTCCAGCCTGGGCGACAGAGCGAGACTCCGTCTCAAAAAAAAAAAAAAAAGATTGATGTAATGCATGATTGAAAAGAAATTTTTAGTTCCAAGACTCTTTCCCTTTTCTGAAATGTGCCATAATTATTTGGGGGAATCATACTGAACCCCAAGCACACTTCCAATCTGAAATGTTTTGTCCTACACTCCATCCAAATCATTATCTACTTTTCATGGTCTAGCTCAACTTCTACCACCTCCATGGGTCCGAATGCTTCCAGAGGAAAATTAGACACACAAAGGTGGTAGAGAATGAATATAGATATAATACCTATATTATATAGGTATTATATATGTAAAATATCTCGTGTATATATACTTTATATTATATATATATATTTCTCTGCACAGATTTCTTATCCATACTGTTTATTGACATTGCACAATACTATTTAACTGACTACCAAATTATTTTCTGTTTTGTTCCCAAATCAGATTATAAGTTTTTAGGAAGGACTCATTGTCTTCTAGTCTTCATACTCCCTAAACTTCCAGTACAGTAGACTCTCCAGAAGAAGGACCTACTCATTCAATGTTCTAGGAAGATTTCCTTCCCTGAACTCCTGAGCCTGGATGTTATATTCTTTATCTGTACTGTGTGTGACCAAACAATTATGGTATAGGGTGAAAATGAATGAGCTACAGCTACATCCAACCACATGGAATGATCCTAAAGGCTAATATGGTAGGGGTAGGGGGTATACAGGGAAGTCCTCTGGGACTATCCCCACCATATTAGTACAATATTTCTATTAAGATCAGAAAACAAAAGGCAAAACTAAACAGTTTATTACATAGGATAGTGATAATGCGATAATACTGTTTTAAACACAAGGTAATGATAAACCAAATTCTGGATAGGGGTTCACCCAGTGGGGAAGGTGAAGGCAAGGAAATGGGGTAAGGGAGAGGTACTTCTATGGATGACATTGTTTTAGTCATATAGGAGTTCTCAAATAGGATGTGGGTTCATAAGTATTCATTTGACTATTATGCTTCATAAACGTTTGTCACACGCACATTTGTCATACATTTTATTGTAAGCAACATACCATTAAAAATAATAATAAAGGAAGAAAAGGCAACCCTGGTGCAAGGCTCATAGCCACTCACCCTATGGGTGAAGTTGTCCACCTTGTTTTATTATACTAACTGGGTACTGGCAGTCCCAGGCCTCATACACACTGATCAAAAGCAGACGGATGTCAGATACCTACAAGCGAATCCAGCCCTTTATGTGTCTTTTGATAAGCAAAAGTTCTTAATATTAATATAAGTGGATTTACCAACTTCTTCTTTCATGGTAATTCTAAGATATTACTTTCTATTCCAAAATCCTGAAGACATTCTCCTACTTTTCTTCTAGAAAGTTTTTTTTTTTTTTTTGAGACAGAGTTTCGCTCTTGTTGCCCAGGCTGGAGTGCAATGGCGCAATCTCAGCTCACCACAACCTCAGCCTCCCAGGTTCAAGCAATTCTCCTGCCTCAGCCTCCCGAGTCTTTTAGAAGTTTTAAAGTTCTGTATTCATGTCGAATCCATCTGGTGTCGGTTTTTGTAATTAGTGTGGGGTAGAAGACCAACATGTTTTGTACATAGGCATAAACAACTGTCCCAGCACACTTTAAAATAGTCCCTCCTTTCTTCAGTGATATAGGAACTCCTTTTGAGGTTAAAAACTTTCTGATTTCTCCACCTTCAGATGCTCGTTGGTCTCAGATTACATTCCTGCTTCTTGCTATCCTATGTGACATTCCTGGACTTAGCCCTGCTACGACATCTAAGATAATTTTTAGATCCTTCCAGCTTAACTGAGCATTTTCAGCAATCCCAGTTTCAGCAACAGTTAGACTCAGGATGACAGGCCTTTTTGCTTTTCTAGATATAAAATCAGGCACTAGACAACAGGTGCATCTTATGCCAACAGCCTAGACTTACAGTCTGCCCAAGTCAGCAACATTTGTGCTCCCATCCTCCCTAGTACGACACCAGCTGTACTAACACCCCAGACGTGCAGCAGTGAACCACAGAGCCACCCAAATCTCAGCCTAACTACATGAAGAAACTAAAATAAATTTTTAGGAGAATGAAAATCTCTATACATCTAATGATTTTTTTCACCTGCACCAGTTTAAATTCTTTATGACTCTACTATGACAACTTTTATTGATGATCTAAATCTAAACTATCTACAGAAAACAATAATCTCCATTCTCTGGGAAAAGAAACAAGAGGCTACACAGAATCCCAGATAATAGCAAATTAAAAATCAACCTAAACAGAAAGAACCCACTATTTGAAAATCTAGAGATCTGGTGAGAATCAAGTCACTAAATGTAGTTTCCATAATATCTTAACTTACAGAAGAGTGTGTACGCATGTGCGTGCACACACACACACACACACACACACACACACACACCCCTTCCCCTAAGGCTCATAGGCAATAAGACCCTAATAATCAGATCATTTCTGTGAAGACTTCCCCATTCCCTCCAAAACAGCGTCACACATGGTGGTAACACTGCTCTCTAATCCCATTCTCATTCTATGTCCTTAGTTTCCTGATTCTTGAGACACTTCATTTAGAAGCCATGGTGCAAGGGTTTCATGTCTCAGAGACGTGCACAGGAAGCATCCTTCTCCTTTGGCAGAGCCCTGCACTGACTGTAAAGAGCCAGGAAAATATACTCACAGGAAAAGCAAAGCATTCTTCCCGCCAACTGTCTCCAAAGTCAGACAAATTAGCAAGATAAGAAGAGGGACTGCAGCACAGTGGTCTTCTTAAAGCAATCACAGAAGTATAAACAGTGCCCCGCTGGTTCCGGAGCTGGGAGACTGGTATTTACTAAGTTCTGTGATAATGGCTGACATTCGTAGAGTGATTTCTAATGGAACCCAGACATCTGAAGCAGTAACAGAATGGGTGAACTCTGCAGTGGTTTGCTCTCACAGGATTGTTTATACTGAACAACAGATTCTTCCCCACTCCTTTGGTTTCCTCAGACAAGTTCCATCCATAGCAGATTACATGTGGGAAGTGGTAGAGTGTCCCTACTCACCTCAGCAGCCGCAGCTCTGCCAGCAGCGTGGGGTTCTGCTGTGCCTTCTCAGGGGTGGGCTGGGAGGCCTGCTCGTGTTCCAGGCGGAGACGCTGAATCTCCTGCAGGATCTCTCTGGAGAGGACGTGTGAATGGAAAGGGGCTGCACAGTGCTTCTCACTCACGCTCCCTCTTTCCCTATTACAAGTGTTCAACTCTAGCAGCGCCTCCTCTACCAATCTTGTTCTGATTGCTTCCAAATGGCCAAGAGGTGAAATGGACACCTTCTCAATACTGCTTCACCTGACATTTCCTCAACAAAGCAATCCTTTGTGGTGGAAAAAGTCATAAAAATACTCTTCTCAAGGACCTGAAAAATCTCCATGAAAGGAAAATTACAGCCAGAATACTTTATTTACTCTGTTCCACTCAGGGAGGAGGAAAAGGGAACTCCTTGCAATCTCCTAATGCAGGTCCTGTGCTGACTTCCCTTAATCCTTACCTGCCCCTTCCTTCCCCCTGTCCCCGATGCCCCAGTGGACAGCTGTGTTGCCTCTACCTACGCCTGTTACCTTAGGTCAGGTCTCCTCGACCTGGCTTCTACCTTTCAGTACATAATGGTGTGCTGTCTGCTCTCTGTGCCTTTAAATGGTTTTTCTTTTTTTTTAAGGAGAGACCAGACAGTCCTACATAGCATAATGGGTCAGGACAAGATGACTAGATACAGCAAAATGCTGCTGGGAAGCAGAGTGAAAAATGCAATTGTGAGAGGGGGTCACACGGATGGGTGGGAGAAGGCCCTGCTAAAAGGAATCCCCCGAGGGCAGGTGAGCAGAGCTGTGGACTACCAGAGTAGACAGACACAAATCAGTGCCCAGGGCATTCCCTGGACTTCGGTTAGCCTAGGTTCACCATGGCAAGGTCTTCCTGGGCGGTCAAAAGCCATCCAAGGAAAATGATAATCAGATAATCCTGGACTTTGGAAGTGGGCTCAGCCTCTGCGCTCTTACCTGTTTTTGTTTTCCAGTTCTGCAATAAGCTGTCTTTGTTGTTTGTTGGCATCAAAGTTAAAGCTCAAGTCAGTGGGAGGACGAGTCTAAAGTGGGGAAGTGGGGAGAAAGTTTTTTTTTCTGATCCAAATATACCCAGAGTTCTAGACTGACTGATTTTTAAAAAACAGATTTTTGACATATAATTTACATATCATAAATCCACCCGTTTTAAGTGCACAATTCAATGAGTCTTAGTAAATGTAAACAGTTGTGCAACCAATCATCACAGTCCAGTTTTAGAATATTTTCCATCACCGCAAAAAATTTCCTCATGCAAGTTTGTCACCAGTTGCCACTCCCACCCCCAACCTCAGGCAGCCATGCATCTGCTTTCTGTCTATAGTTCTGCCTTTTCTAGAAACTTCATATAAACACAAAGTCTTTGGTTTCTGGCTTCCACTTAGCATAATGTTTTTGGGGTTAATTCATGTTTTTCCATGAACTAGTAGTTCCTTTTTTTTTTTTTTTTTGAGATAAGATCTTGCTCTGTCACCCAGGCTGGTATACAGGATGTAGTGGCATGATCACAGCTCACTGCAGTCAAGAACTCCTGGGCTCTCACCTTGGCCTCTGAGTAGTTGGGACTAAAGGCACACGCCACCGTGCCTGGCCTAGCAGTTCCTTCTTTTTTATTGCTGTGTAGTATTCTATTGTTTCCAGCTTTTGGTTATTACAAATGAAGCTGCTATGAACTTTCATTCACAAGTATTTGTCTACTTTCATTTATCTTGGGTAAACATCTAGGAGTAAAATTGCTGAAATATATGATAATCGTAATTAACATCTGAGGAACTCCCAAACTGCTTTCCAAAGTGGCTGTACCATTTTACAATTGCATTAATAATAAATGAGATTTCCAATTTCTCTACATCCTCACCAACACCTGTTGTTTTATTTACTTATTTTTATTTTATTTTTCTTACTACTTTTTTCTTTTAACCATCCTAGTGGGTTTCAAGTTCCAAATAGTGAGTTTTTAAAAAATTAATATATAATTTTCCTACCATAAAATCCACTTTTTAAAGGCATATAATTCAGTAACTTTTTTCTTTGAGGCAGTTTCACTCTGTCACCAGGCTGGAGTGAAATGGTGTGATCTTAGTTCACTGCAACCTCTGCCTCCCAAGTTCAAGCAATTCTCCTGCCTCAGCCTCCTGAGTAGCTGGGACTACACGTGTGCACCACCATGCTCAGCTGATTTTTTTGGATTTTTAGTAGAGACAGCGTTTCACCACATTGGCCAGGCTGGTCTCAAACTCCTGACCTCAAATAATCCACCCACCTCGGCCTCCCAAAGCCCTGGGATTACAGGTGTGAGCCACCACGCTTGGCCCAATTCGGTAGTTTTTAATGCATTTATGAGGTTGTGAAGCCATCTCCACTATCTAATTCCAGAATATTTTCACCACCCCAAAAAGAAACAGCATACCCACAAGTAGTCACTCCTCATCCCTCTTCCCTCGCCCTGACCTCCATTATCCGTCTCTATGGATTTGCCTATCCTGGATATTTCATATAAATGGAGTCATACAATATTGACATTTTACGTCTATCTTCCTTCACTTAGCAAAATGTTTTTAAGGTTCACCCATGTTGTAGCACATTATCAGTACTTCATTCCCTTTTATAGCTGAATAATATTCCATTATATGGATATACCACATTTTGTTTACCCATCCATCAGCTGATGAACGTTTGGGTTGTTAGCACCTTTCAGCTGTTTTGAATAGTGCTGCTTTGAGCATGTATGTTGAGATATGTTATTATTTCTCTTGGGTATGTACCTAGGAATGGAATTACTGGGTCATATGGTAACTGCCTTTTGAGAAACTGCCCAACTGTTTTCCAAAGTGGCTGCATTATTTTACATTCCTTCCAGCAATGTATCAAGGTTCTATTTTTTCCACATCATCCTAATGGGTGTGAAGTGGTATCTCATTGTAAGGCAATTTGTATTTCCCCAATGACTAGTATGTTGAGCATACTTTCATGTGCTTACTGGCCATCTGTATATCTTTTGTGGAGAAATTATGTGGTTGTGATGTGCATATCCATTGATATTTCGGACCCTCGTTAACTCCTTTAATAATATGGTAGCCAGGCCGGGCGCAGTGGCTCATGCTTGTAATCCAGCACTTTGGGAAGCTGAGGCAGGAGGATCACGAGGTCAGGAGTTCAAGATTGGCCTGGCCAACATGGCGAAACCTCATCTCTACTAAAAATACAAAAATTAGCCGGGTGTGGTGGCGGGCACCTGTAATCTCAGCTACTTGGGAGGCTGAGGCAGGAGAATTACCTGAACCCGGGAGGTGGTGGTTGCAGTGAGCTGAGATTGTGCCACCGCACTCCAGCCTGAGTGACAGAGCAAGACTCCATCTGGGGGAGCGGGGGAAATAATATGGTAGCCAATGAACATGAACAGGGAAAAGGGATGACTAGGTGGTGGCTCCCTTTTGTTGATTAACCAGAAATGCAGCTCTCACCGAGGGCTCCATGATGACCCTGCTTCACTTTGTATACTCTTGGCTCTGCCTGAAACATGTTCTACCATGAAGACCTTGTCTCCTGTCTAGAGCTTGAAGATTCAGTAAATCTTTCCAAGTGGCATCTTCTAAATAAACAAGGGCAAAACAGCATAGCAAATCTGGGTAGGAGGCTTTTTACCAAATTACCAAGTATTTTTCTTTTTAAAAGAAAAAAAAAACCCCAAAAAAACCAAGATGAGTTTTCTTCCTCCAGAGAAGCATGGACTGGCAGCCTACTGAGTAAATTTTCTATATTGTAGTCAGTCTTGTGAAAGCCTGAGTTGAGTTTCAGAAAAATAGCTTGCTTGAGACTGAGGCTGGCTGTGAAGAACAGGTTTGCAATTCCTGAAAACTGGAGCTAAAAGTAACAGTTCTTAATAGAGTGAGACTAGGGAAAATGATGGAGGTAAGTTCCGAAAGAAATTTGCTTCATATGACGACGAAAAGAAGCCCTGTGGCATTTCTCTGGAAGTATCTAGAGAACCTTTCTGGTTTTGAGTGACTGCAAAGCCAAGGGATCTTCCACAGAGTAGGTTAATACAGGAATCAGGTCATTATCAATAGAGATACCTAATCAGGTAAGACTGGTTGGCTCCCAGAAGCATTGTAATGCAAATATAAGGAAGTAGGGGTGGAGGAAGGTTCCAATCCTGAGGCAGCAGTTCCCCCAGGGGCAGCTGGTGTCCCGGCATTGTTGTGCACCTCCACCTGCACATAGCAGGTTGGACTCCTCAGTGGTGAGTGTCCAGTGATGGCATATCTCACTCAATCAAACTTTAAATACAGTCAAGTATACATCAAATAACAGAAACTTAGCACTTTTATCTATATACAATTTTTTTTTTTTTTTTTTTTTTGAGACAGAATCTCACTGTGTCGCCCAAGCTGGAGTGCGGTGGCATGATCTCGGTTCACTGCAGCCTCTGCCTCCTGGGTTCAAGTGTTTTTCCCGCCTCAGCCTCCCGAGTAGCTGGGATTACTGGCACGTGCCACCATGCCTGGCTAATTTTTGTATTTTAAGTAGGGACAGGGTTTCACCATGTTGGCCAGGTTGGTCCCGAACTTCTGACCTCAAGTGATCTGCTCACCTCAGCCTTCCCGAGTGCTGGGGTTACAGGTGTGAGTTACTGCACTCAGACTTTATTTACAATCTTAAACACCATAGTTCTCATGAAGAAGAAGAAGAAAAAAAAAAAAAGCCAAGCCTCTCTTTCTAAAATGCCTTCAGGACACTGAAGGGAAAAAGACGGGAATTATTTCATAACAACATAGGACACTTTGTTCATCCAGTTCATAAAGACATAGGACACTTTGGCCAGAGAGACATGAAGATGATTTCTTCAAAAAAATAAGTAGTTCATACATTTATTCAACAGATACTTCCTGAGCTCCTACTATGTGCCAGGCACTGCTCTACCAGTTAGGGATGTTCTGGTGAATAGCCCCACCCCCATGGAGCTCGGATTACACTGGCAGAAAAATAAGAAACCCAAAAAATAAATATAAACATCAGTAGGGATAATGCAATAAAGAAATGCAGGGTAAGGAAACAGTGAACCGGGACAGAAAATTCTTTTTAAATGAGGTGGTGATGAAAGGGCTCTCAGAAACTCAATGAAATGAGGAAACCAACCAGGTGAAGGTCTGAAGGAAGGGCCTGCTGGGCAGAAAGAAGGGCAAACGCAAGGCCCTACAGCTGCTCGGGCTTGGGGTGTTCAGGTCAGTGCTGACGGAGTGGGGAAGCTCTGGTGAGAGTGAGGCACTATGAGATGAAGGGTCTAGACCAGGGATATCCCATCTTTTGGCTTCCCTGGGTCACACTGGAAGAAGAACTGTGTCTTGGGTCACACACACAAAAACTAATGATAGCTGATGAGCTAAAAAAAAAAAAAAAAGAAAAAAAAAATCACAAAAAATTCCCATAATGTTTTAAGAAAATGTACGGATTTTTGTTGGGCCACATTCAAAGCCATCCTGGGCTGCACGCAGCCCACAGGCCATGGGTTGGACAAGCTTGGTCTAGACCATACAGGGCCTCTAAGCCATGGAGAGGAGTTTCCATTTCATTCTGAATGTGGTGTGAAGCCACTGTGGGATTCTGGGCAGGGGAATATGAAATTTGACTATATGTGTTAAAAACACTGTTCTACATTTATATAAATAAGTGGCTGAGTAATTTAATACATAGGGAAGAACAGACAAATTTCCCATACGGAAGAATTCCAAATAAGGTATGGACATACTCTGCCCTCAAGGAGGTGAAGCCTAACTCCCCATTCCTTAAGTGAAGCCTGTGCATAGTGACTTCCTTCCAAAGAGTCTGTGTGGAAAGGAAAAGGAATAACTTTATGTTGAAGAAACGTGACGAACACTGCCATGGCCAGGTGATCAAGTTCAACATTGACAGTGACAACTCATGTTGATAGCAGGTACCTCTTGATATGCCATGATGAAAATGTCACTTTACCTTTTCCTTCTCCAAACCCATAACCCCAGTTCTAATCAAGAGATAAACATCAGACAAATTACAATTATTAGACAGTCTATATCTGACTAGTCTCCTAAAAATTGTCATCAAAAACAAGGAAAGTCAGAGAAACTGTCCCAGCTAAGAGGAGCCTAAGATGACATGACAACTAAATGTAATGTAGCCTGGATGGAACAGAAGAAGGACATTAGGTAAAAACTAAGAAAATATGAATAAAGTATGGATTTTAGTTAATAATAATGTATCAATATTGCTTCATTAATTGCAATGAATGTACTATACTAATTTAAGATGTTAATAACAGGGGAAACTTGGCTGGGTCACTCACTCCTGTAATCCCAGCACTCTGGGAGACAGAGGTGGGAGGTCATTTGAGGCCAGGAGTTCAAGACCAGCCTGGGCAACACGGCAAAATCCCTACTCAACAACAAATACAAAAAAACTAATCAGGCTTGGTAGTGTGTGCCTGTAGTCCCAGCTCCTAGGGGGCTGAGGTGGGAGGATTGCTTAAGCCTGGGAGGTCGAGGCTGCAGTGAGCTGAGATACACCACTGCACTCCAGCCTGGGTGACAGAGCGAGACCCTGTCTCAGAATAATAATAATATGGGAAACTGGGTATAGATTATAGGGAACTCTCTGTACTATCTTCAAAATTTTTCTGTAAATCTAACACTTTTAAAATAAAGTTTAAAAAATAAACAT
Organism: Macaca mulatta; assembly: GCF_049350105.2. NCBI lineage: Eukaryota > Metazoa > Chordata > Mammalia > Primates > Cercopithecidae > Macaca > Macaca mulatta. The sequence continues at coordinate 99,570,894 of NC_133418.1, read as the reverse complement.
TGCTTTCTACTTGGTGGAGAATTTAGTGTAGTAGGAGAGGAATGAAAGTAGGGAGATGAATTAGTAATCCTAGTTTTGCCACTTTCTGGCTGTGCAACATTGAGTTATTTTACTATACCTTTATTTTCTTGTCTGTAAAATAGGAATATTTAGTGAAAGTGATGTGGACAGGATTTAATGATATAATGTAGGAGGCAGCACAATGCTCTACAAATGCTGATAATCATAACGCAAAATAAAATTGTATCTAATAAACTTACTATACACCTCTTATGTGTAAATCTAGCAAGTAGCAAAGGCAGAACTCTAAGTAACTGAAGATAAACACTGCAAAGCTTACTCATAAGGAGGACATATGGTTCTGGGGTTTAATAAAATTCTAGAATCTTGGTAGTTAAAGCATTATGTTCACACCACTAAAACTCAAGGAAGTACCCAGTCCAGTGAGCAACTCGGGGGTTGTACTACCTAGAGCAAAAGATGCCCAGAAAAAAAACTAAAGCTGAAGGCCTCTTAACTGATCTCTACTTAGTGAGCATAGCAGGTATACTGGAAGGGACTCGACTTCCTGTGGAAAACACAGTTTGCATGCTTAACAAAACTCGTCTGTTCCTCACTGGAACAAATGCACTTGCAATTACGTCATCTAATTAAATAACAAATAAACCAATGAGATATAAGGATGAAAAGAGGGTTTCTATTTCTAGGAAAACCAAGTTGAATGAGTTGGAGACTCCATAGAGATAAGCTTCTAGAATAAAATGGCACTGACTTAGCTGAAGGTAAGACAGCTGTAAAGATTTGGAAAAATTATAAAGAGAAATTTCGTACTCTTGCATCATAAGAGTTATTAAGTTCTCATTTCATTGTAAAGGACTGAAAAAGGAAGCTGAACTTGCAACATGTGAGAACATTTTATGCAAAGGAGACAACCTGGAGCTTCAGAGGATCTACACTCAATGAATGGGCTTGGTCCTACATCGAAATATACATGAGGACACACAGAGAAATGTTAAAATATATAGTTATCATTTTTATGGTTCCCTATTTTAACTTACGTAAAAATGTAGTAAGAGTATTTTTAACATACGCAAAAGGAGATAAAACAATGTATTTCCATATACTCAAACTAGGTTAAACAGTTATAAAAATTTTTGACACATTTGCTTTATCTATCCCATATTTTATTTCTCTCTGAAGTATTTTAATGCAAATTCTTGAAAACAATTCACCCCTACAGACGTCAGCAGACATCTCCAGAAATATTTTAAGCCAGCTTTTGATTGCTGACCAACCTCTGGTACAGGTAACAGGACTTCTACTGGCCACCAAGTCATTCACCTACAGGCCTACCTTTCCCCTCTCTTTGCTTCAATCCAGAAGACCTCAAGGCAAATAAACTGATTCCTGGATCCTGAAGAGTTCCTGGTTCACGTGGAAGGACATCTCTGAAGCTTCAACTCAGTGATTTACTTCCCCAAACCTATTCCTTTCATCCTTAAAATGAAACCACCTGTGTAACAACCCGATTCTTCCAATGTTTTCTGGGAGTCCAGAGCAAGCCTAAACTTTTAGTGAACATCCTGAGGCAATCTGTATTGAACCAGGTTCACTCCAAAAACCCAGTTGGGGCCATTTCCCAAGAAGCTCAGAACAACCCTAGGAATGGATTCAAGGGCTGTCCTACAATCTGCCAGTGGCAGCTAACATAGCCTTACTCACAGGTATTGGAGATAATCACTTGCTTCTAGGCCCTTGGACTGCTTTCTTTCAATTTTCTTTTGTTCAACAACACACAAAATATATTTTACTCATTGCAATTTTTACATGTCACATTCTGAATATTATCCTGTACCAATGGCTTCATGGTTGTTATATAACTTGTTTGGTAAAGTTATGCTGACAGCTTTAATGAGGCGATGTCATGTGATGCATGCATTTCCTCTGGTGCTGAATGTGGGCATTAGCAACTCAGTATCGCGTGTTAGGGCAGTGGAGAATCAGGGTGTATCTAATAAGTTCCTTCATGGAGGTCTCATGTCATTAAGTAGAATTTGCTCTTTCAAGAAGTTTCTTGATCATCTTTGAAGTAATAAACAAAACACTTAACAGGGTCTTAAAAACTTACAAACTGAAAAGTTCCAAACCTGTATCAAATTCAAAGCCAGGGTTGTTTTCAATCAGGGAAACCTGAATCCTAAGGAAGAACCAGAAATATTTTTTTCAAAGACACTCAGGCATCATAGGCATTCCTAAGTTGTGAAATGAAGGTAAGGTTTCCTAGAAAGTTAGGACAGAGATGGTATTTAATCTGCATTCTGGCTAGGAAGATGATGACATGCACCTTTTCAACTTTTCCCTAAACAGATTTTTTTTTTCCTCTTAACTTACTCCAGACCAAACAGGTTTCAAAAATCAAGAAAACTTCAGGGTTCAGATTTTTGAACTTTTAATAAGCCCAGAAATTTGGCTTGTATTTGGCAAGCTCGCCTAAAGTCTCAACATTTAGTCTTTTCTAGTTCAAGGTGAGCTAACGAGGGCCCTAATAAAGGGCAAAACATGGCCTGAAAGAGTAAACGTACAGGTCCTCTGCCAAGAGGCAGATTACAGAGAGGAATCTGATAGATGAACAGAGAAACTAACATTATTGCCTTGTGCCCTCTATCTAAAATTAATGGTTTCAACTAAGGGTCACATCTAACATGCCAGGTAACTCTGGTTTATCCCTAGTCCAGAAACGTTTCTCTTGGTCAGTGGTTATCAAACTTGGCCACACACTCCATTCACCTAGAGGGATTTTTAAACCCCCAGTGCTCAGGCTGTCTCATCCAAGACCAATTAAATCGATTTCTGGAAGTGGACTTAGGCAGCAGTAGTTTCAAAAACTTGTGATTTCAATGTGCATCCAACATCGATGCACTGCTCTAAGAATCAGAGTTCTTGTCAAAACAGACAGAACTGGGTCATTGTAGAACATCTCCTGCAGATTTTTGTTGTTTTAAGAAAAAACCAATTTACTTAGCACCAAATACCAAAAACATTGGTTATATGTTAAGTAAAAAACATTGGTAGTGTATATCTGACTGTAAGCATGGAAAGTGATCCCAGAAGGGTATTTAAAGGGTACCACAACTAAAGTCACATAACCTTGTATTTGAATCTCAAGTCTAGCTGAGGAACCTTGAGCAAGATGATTTAACCTTGCTCTGTCTCGGTTTCCTTTTTTGTAAAATCACATTAGGAATCAACTATCCTTCAGAGCTGCTGTTAGAACCAGAGGTAACAGTTCTAAAATATCCAGCACAGGTTATAAATACAGATGGCTCTCAAAATGGTAGCTGTTATTTCTCATTCTGTTATTAGGTCAAAGCAGTCAGGCAGGGTAACATCTGGAGGAAAAAGACTTCTCAAATGCCACAGACATACAAGCTCAATGAGTTTAGGAGACAAAAGGTGGTGAGAGATCATCTAACAATTAAACAATAATCAAAGACCTAACAATAAATGCAACTGTTAGGTTGAGTGGATGGAGGCGTTAAGGCCAGAGCAATGAAAGGCAAAAAAGTTAGGGATGAGAGGACCATATTATAAAAGTTAAAGCTCTGTATTTGAGAATGAAGGCTCCAGAGTGGAATCCATTTACTATTACATGCGAATAAGATGTTGAGGTCCCTTAAGTCCTGGGAAGGACAAGGTGCCTCTAACTTCCTGTCACAGGAGCATTCTCTCAGGTTCAGGTGGACTCACAGAGCTCCATCATCTTAATGAGATGAGACACATCTGAAAAATACAGGATAATAAATAAGACCCCTTTGAGTCAAACTGGGCAAATGTTATAAAACCAAGGGACGCCGACACAGTCAGCAAATGGTAATCCAGTAGCATGCACTTCTGGCGCCTCCTAAAGAGACCAGAGACTCCTGTCTGTATGAATGTGGCAGGATGAGTTCCAAAGAGATGTGTCTGGAATCAACTAGGCTTTCTTTATATTCCAGGGGCAGCCTGCCCATCACCCAAGTTGCCCCAGACTACCCAGAGGGCTGTGGGTTGTCACCCTCTCTCTCAAAAATCCAATCTGCTGTTGAAGGCAGTGATTCCCAAGCTCACCGTGAATCACAATGCTGGGAGTTTTCTTTTTTTCAGTAAAAACTGATGGGCCCTAAATCCAGAGATTCTGATTCAGAAGATCTGAGGCAAAGTCAAGGATCCATATATTTTTAAAATACTTCATACATGATTACAATATGTAGGGAGGTTTGGAGCCATTAAATGTGTGCGAAACATCATAGGAGATTGTCAATCTTTAATTACAATAAGCTGTGAGGATATTTCTGAATGCTGCATGCCTGGAGCAGCTGACAAGGTGACGGGGCTGTACAGCCTGGGATCTGAAAGAAAGCTGCTCAGAAACGTTTAAGTGTGAGGTAGCATGACAATGGGTGATGGTTTCCCCTTTCTTTCACCTGTCTTCCAAGTTTTCCATAATGAGTTTTAAATTTTTTTATAAAGGAAAAAAAACCCTTAAAGGTGAACAAAACATCTGATTACATCTTGGTGACGTTTGTGATGACACTTTAAGAATCTGCTATTACGACTACAATTTACCACACATTATAGTTTTGTTTTTAAAAAAGGAATTTAGGGCAGGGCGCGGTGGCTCACACCTGTAATCCCAGCACTTTGGAAGGCTGAGGCAGGGGGATCACCTGAGGTCAGGAGTTCAAGACTAGCCTGGCCAACATGGTGAAACCCTTTCTCTATTAAAAAAATACAAAAAATTAGCCAGGTGTTGTGGCAGGCACCTGTAATTCCAGCTACTCAGGAGGCTGAGGCAGGAGAAACTCTTGAACCTGGGAGGCAGAGGTTGCAGTGAGCCAAGATCGTGCCACTGCACTCCAGCCTGGGTGACAGAGTAAGACTGCATCTCAAAAAAAAAAAAAAAAAAAAAAGAAAGAAAAAGAAAAAAGAAATGTAGGCACCTCAGGAAAACAAATTCCCTCTCCTGGCTAATATAATCAATGTGAAATGTCTTTCTTTGAAGGCTGGCCTGAAGAGGTTTCTGCAGCCCCATTCCCCATCTAGGGAGAAGTTATGATACGGATGCTGAAGCACGCTACAGGGTGCACTGCTGGCTGCTCAAATTATTTAACAATGTAGAAGAAGGTCTTTGAAAAAAATCAATACAAAGCCTATCTAGCAGGTTATAAATAAATTCTTTTGAGCACTACACCCACTTTATGCAAAGCACTTGTATCAGTGTGAGATTAGAGGATTAGGAGTTTCTGTATAACAGAACTCTAGTCAAGAAGAATGCTTCCCGAGGCCCAAGAGTTATCAGATAACTACACTCTGCAAAATCAACTGAAGATGAAAGCGCCCAACCATATCAGTATTCATTCTAACAATGATCATTTTCAGAAGAATTAAAGAATTGGCATCAGAAACTATCAGGTGTAAAGAGACTTATCTTGTTTGCAGTAAGGGAGTACTGAAATCTTTCAAGGCCAAATGGCTTTGGAGCTTTTATTTACAACATTTTAAAAGTACTATGTAAACTCAGTAAGACTATATAACGGCAAAAAATATACTTAATTTTTAAAATCTAACCACAGCATGGCCCATCTCAACACGTTTATTTATACATTTTAATTTCTAAAATACCCAGAGCAGTTGTGACTGACTGAGGGCATGTCTAAGGTTTAACTAATCAAATAGCACTTTTCTGTTTCTCAGGCTTTTTCTTCTATTCTGTTCCATTTCACTAACTAACCTTTAGAGTTGTAATGTTAGAGTCAAATACGTGAGCTGACATTAGATTTTCAAGGAAAGGATTTTGAAATCTAAACAAACCCAAAGGGGTAAGTTACTTTTTGGGGGAGAAACAAAGCAAGAATTCCCATTTGCAGCTTTTGTAACTTTATTTCTCTGTGAAGAAGTAAACATAAATTGGTACACATTTCCAAAATGGATGTACTGGTTTGTTTAATACGGTCCTGCATGAGCTGGCCTACCTGACTTCATTCCAGCATTGTTCTCTGCATTCTAGCCACAATGCCAACTCTCAGGTCATGCAACCTCTAGCCTCAGGGCCTTTACATATGCTGAAATACCCTGCTGGGCATACACTTCATTCTCTTTACCTGGTTAATGCTTGGACACTCTGTTGTTTTGGCTTCAGCTCATTCCTCCTTCAATCTTACTCTTCGCATCTAGGTTTAATTCCTTATCTCCCAAATTATAACCTCCAGTAGTTAAATCTTAGTAGTTAGGAGACAGGATAGTATCCCTGTCCCAGTTTGGCCAGTTAGCACACCATGTGATCCTGGGTAGTTTTTTTTTTTTAAATCTCTCTGAGGCTTAGTTTCCTCAACAAGCATATTTTGAATAATAAATAGCTAATACATGCAGAGCACTTAGAATGACTGGCACAAAGTAAATATTCAATAAATACTAGCTATTAGTATTATTCTTTCAGGAGGAATCTTACTGTGACCTTTCTCTGTCTTTGTGAGAAAGGATCTTTATTTCCCCTTTTGACAGTTCATCTAGTTCCTTTTGGTATATTATTCAACTGTCTTTTTTATAAGGAAAATTCTTAAAGTTTTTTCACAAACACTGGTAATGTTGGATGTAATCAGCTGTTTTATTTATTTATTTTTGAGACAGGGTCTTGCTGTATTGCCCAGCCTGGAGTGTAGTGACGTGATCATAGCTCACTGCAACCTTGAACTTCTGGGCTTAAGCAATCCTCCCACGTCAGCCTCCCAGGTAGCTGTGACTACAGGCACATGCCACCACACCTGGCTTTTTTTTTTTTTTTTTTTTTTTTACTTTTCACCTTTTAGTAGAGATGAGGTCTCACTATGTTGCTGAGGCTGAGCTTGAACTCCTGGGCTCAAGCAATCTTCCCACCTTGGCCTCCCAAAGTGTTGGGACTACAGGCGTGAACCACTGTATCTGGCTTTGTTTTTAAAGGGATTTTTTTTTTTTCCTTTATAAAGAAATTGTAGTATTGTTTCTGGAGAGAAATCTAGTAGTGAATCCTTTGTAGATAATGTAACATCTTATGTGGTTGCTTTCTGAGGATTCTCTTTGTATCTTGTAGTTTCACTATGATACGTCTAGTTGTAGAATTATTTTTATTTATCTATTTGGGGACTCATTGCAATATATTCATCTGAGAATGAATGTCTTGAATACATTTTGGAAACTTAAGCCATTAATTTTTCAAGTATTTTTTTAACCCTAATTCTATTTTCTTTTTTGGAATTCCAATTACATGACTGTTCGTTCTCTATCTCCCATGTCTGAAGACCTTGTTCCAATTTTTCATCTTTCTGTGTTGTGTTTTGGAAAATTTTCTTAAATATATTTTCTCGTTCACTAATTCTCTATTCATGTGTCTAATCTGACATTTAACCCATCCACCAAGTCTTAAATTGCAGTAACTTTTGTTTTAAAAATCTGTAATTTCTATGTGGTTTGTTTTCAACTTTGTTCTTTTAAGATAGTATTTTGTCACTTTTTTTTGTTTTTGAGATGGAGTCTCACTCTGTCACCCAGGCTGGAGTGCAGTGGCGCCATCTCAGCTCACTGCAAGCTCCGCCTCCCAGGTTCACACCATTCTCCCGCCTCAGCCTCCTGAGTAGCTGGACTACAGGCGCCTGCCAGGATGCCCAGCTAATTTTTTGTATTTTTTTTTTTTTTTTTTTTTTTTTGAGACGGAGTCTCTCTGTGTCTCCCAGGCTGGAGTGCAGTGGCGTGATCTCGGCTCACTGCAAGCTCCGCCTCCCGGGTTCACGCCATTCTCCCGCCTCAGCCTCCCAAGTAGCTGAGACTACAGGCGCCCGCCACCACGCCCGGCTAGTTTTTTGTATTTTTAGTAGAGACGGGGTTTCACCATGTTAGCCAGGATAGTCTCGATCTCCTGACCTCGTGATCCACCCGCCTCGGCCTCCCAAAGTGCTGGGATTACAGGCTTGAGCCACTGCGCCCTGCCATTTTTTGTATTTTTAGTAGAGACGGAGTTTCACCGTGTTAGCCAGGATGGTCTTCATCTCCTGACCTCATGATCTGCCCGCCTCAGCCTCCCAAAGTGCTGGGATTACAGGTGTGAGTTTTTCATGTTTTTAATTCCTTCTTTTAGGTCTTTAGAAATCTTAAATGTAGCTATTTTACAGCCAATAACTCTAATATCTAAAGCCATTGAGGGTCTCATTTTGCAAAGTCAGCATAGGGGTTCAAGTTCAGTTGGACTCTTTCAGTGGGAGCACTGTTAGGTGTCAATTGAGAATTTAAGCAGAAATTTATACTTTGCTTCTACCAGGTGCCTTGGGGTTAGTTTTAATGTTAAAATTTCACCTTGGTGTTTCTCAAACTATAACGTAATGTAAATGCACCCAACATAAGTATAGGTAGGCCTAAGGTTTTGAATTTCCAGAGGAGACAACTTCTTCCACTGCAACAGAAGATCTATAAGCTTTCTTTTTCTGTGTACTGGCAGCTAGTTATCTTTTTTTGTTTTTTGAGACAGAGTCTTGCTCTGGTGCCCAGGCTAGAGTACAGTGGTGCGAACTCAGCTCACTGCAACCTCCGCCATCTCAGCTCCTGGGTTCAAGTGATTCTCCTGCCTCAGTTTTCCAAGAAGCTGGAATTACAGGCATGCACCACAACTGGTTAATTTTCTTTGTATTTTTAGTACAGACAGGGTTTCACCATGTTGGCCAGGCTGGTCTTGAACTCCTGACCTCAAGTGATCCACCCGCCTCGGCCTCTCAAAGTGCTGGGATTACAGGCGTGAGCCACTGTGCCTGGCCTAGTTATCTTTTATACAACATATTCACCAAGGGTATAATGCTTCAAGGGGCCTACCTTAATGTGACAGCCTCATTTTCAACTCTTCATTTTGCACGTAACCGAGGTTTTGCCCACAGAAGCTCCTGACAATTGACATCCAAGCACAGGGCAGGGGTGGCAGCAGCAGTGACAGCAACAGTAGCTCTTGGCCTGCTTTGGTTTTCAGTTACTTTTCAATTCCCAGGAAACTGAATTCTATTCTACCTATTTTCAGATCCCAACTCAAGTAACACCTTCTCACAGAAGCTATCCCTTACTCTCCAGAACAGATCAGGCACCTGCTCTACACTTCCACAGCTCCCTGCATTTTTCCTCCACTGCACATAATAATTTGTAGTTAGGTTTAGTAGTGTGATTATTTATTTAATGTTTCTCTCTGTCACTGCACTGTTAGTTCCATGAGGGCAGGAATCATTTGTCTACCATAGTATCCAATTTGGCACAGCACAGCAACAAAAGAAGTATTTGCTGAATGAATAAAATGAGTGTGTGTGGCTGGTTGGGGGTGGGTGAATATTAATGTGAACATAACTCCTCAAAGAAAGTAAATAATTGAAAAAGGAGAAGGAAAAGAGAAAACAGTGTATTATGAATATTTCAAAATTGCAGGAAACACACTGCAAATCCCTGGGGAGCCACTTCCTATTTCAATCAAACCCTTACATAGTCAACATTCTTGGTTCCTTTTTGTTTTAATTGAGATATAATACTTAGATCTTAAGTATTCCATTGATGGGCGCAGTGGCTCACATCTGTAACCCCAGCACTTTGGGAGGCTGAGGTGGGCGGGTGACGAGGTCAGGAGATCGAGACCATCCTGGCTAACACAGTGAAACCTCGTCTCTACTAAAAATACAAAAATTAGCCGGGCGTGGTGGCCAGTGCCTGTAGTCCCAGCTACTCGGGAGGCTGAGGCAGGAGAATGGCGTGAACCCAGGAGATGGAGCTTGCAGTGAGCTGAGACTGCGCCACTGCATTCCAGCCTGGGTGACAGAGTGAGATTCTCTTTCAAGAAAAAAAAAAAGTTTTTCATTTAATCCATTGTGACAAATGTATACTCCTGCAACCCACATCTCTATTGAAATGTGAAATATTTCTATCAATCCAGAAAGTTTCTTCATCTTCCTTCAATATTTCCATTTCCAGAAACAACCCCTTATCTGATTACGATTAGGAGTTGATGATTAACTTACAGTAATGGATAAGTTAGTTTTGCCTATTCTAGAATCTCACATAAATAGAAAAAAACAGTATGTACTTTTTTTGTCTGGCTTCTTTTATTACTCACAATATTTTTGATATTCACCCATGTCGTCGGTGCATATATCAATGTTATTCCTTTTTGTGTTGAGAAAATTCTATTGTATGAATATAACACATTTTGTTTATCTATTCTGTTGATAACTACGCTGGCTATTCCAGCTATTATGAATTGAACTGCTATGAACATTCTTGTACAAAGCTTTTTGTGAAAATGTTTTCATTTCTCTTGGATAAATATGTAAGAGTAGAATTGCAAAAAAAAAAAAAAAAAGTAGAATTGCTGGGTCATAGTATAAATGCTTGCTTCTTTAAGAAACTGCCAAATAGTTTTCCAAAGTAGCTGTATCATTTTATAGGCCCGCCAACAACAGGGTGAGATTTCTGGTTGCTCTACATCCTCTCCAACATTTGGTATCATCCAACTTTTTCACTGTAGCCATTCTGGAGGGTATATCGTGGTATCATTGGCATTTTCCTGATGATTAATGATATCAAGCACATTTTCATGTGCTTATTGGCCATTGGTATATCTTCTTTGTGGAATATCTGTTCAAGTCTTTTGCTCGTTTTAAAAAAAAGGGTTGTCTTTTGATTGCTGAGGTGCAGGAATTCTTTATATATTCTGTCCTCTGTCAGACATGTTTTGCAAATATTTTCTTTCAGATAGTGGTTTGTCTGTTTCTTAATAGTATCTTCTAATGAGCAAAAGATTTTATATTTGGTAAGGTCTAATTTATCAATTTTTAAAATGGTTTGTGATCCCTATAAACTCTAATAAATTTTTATTCTTCTTCATAAGACAATGAAGAATTATTCTCCTATACTTCTAGTAGCTTTATGGTTTTACCTTTTAAGTTTATGATACACTTCAAATTGATTTCTTTGTATGGTGTGAGGTGGGGGTTAAGATTCTTTTCTTCCCTATGTAGATATTCAGTTGTTCCAACAGCATTTGTTAAAAATAGAAAGAGTTTCCTTTTCTGACAGATTTGCCTCTTACCTTTGCTCAAAGTCATCTGACCTTACACATGAGTCTCTTTTATGGATACTCTATTCTATTCCTTTATTTGTTCATCCTTTTGACAATATCTTACTTTCTTGATTACTATAGCTTTATAGTAAGTCTTAATGTCAAGTAGGATTAAGTCTGCCAACTTTGTCGTTCTTTTTCAAGACTGTTATGGTTATTCTAGGTCCTTTGGTTCTCCAAATATATCTTAAAAACAGTTTGCTAATTTCTATAAAAAAGCCTGCTGAGATGTGAATTGGTATTAAATATACAGATCAATTTAGGAAAAGCTGCCATCCTAACAATATTAATCTTTTAATCCATAAATATGGCATACCTCTTCATTTATTTAGGTTTTCTTTAATTTCTTTTAGTAACGTTTTACAGTTTTCAGTCTTGAACATCTTTCATTAAATTTATCCATAAGTACTTGGTATTTTTAATGCTACATTAAATAGTATTTTTCTTTTTGTGAGACAGGGTCTTGCTCTGTTGCCCAGGCTGGAGTGCAGTGGAACAATCATGGCTCACTGCAGCCTTGACCTCCAGGCTCAACTGATCTTCCCACCTCAGCCTTCCCAGCATCTGGGACTACAGGTGCGTGCCACCACGTCCAGCTAATTTTTGTGTGTGTATATATATATATTTTTATAGAGACAGGGTTTTGCTATGCTGCCAAAGGGTGGTCTCAAACTCCTGAGCTCAAGCGATCTGCCCACCTCAGCCTCCCAAGGTGCTGGGATATACACTTTATATCTTGTAGCAATACTATAAAATTTACTTACCTGTTCTACTAGTGTTTTTTTAGACTTCTTAGGACTTCATATGCATAATCATGTCATCTTCAAATAAAGACTGCTTTACTTCTGTCTTTCCAATATTTATACCCCTTTCTTCTTGTCATGTTGCATTAATTAGGTCCTCCAGTATAATGTAGAATAGAGGTGGTAAAAGTGGATATCTCTGAATTGTTCCCAATATTAGGGGGAAATATTTCAAAATTTAAACTGTAAATGTGATCTTAACTGCAGGTTTTTGTAGGTGTTCTTTATCAGGGTGAGGAAGTTTCCTTCTATTCTTAGCATGTGGAAAAGTTTTATCATAAATAAGTGCTGTATTTTTTCAAATGCTTTTTCTACATCTATTGATAATTTTTATCTTTTAACTGTTAATGTGGTGAATTACATTGATTTTTATATATTAAATACATTTGCATTTCTAGGATAAATCTCACTTTATCATGGAGTATCATCCTTTTTGTATATTGCTAGATTCAATTTGCTAATATTTTGTTAAGGATTTTTGTATCTAGTTCATGAGAGAATTTGGCCAGCAATTTTCTTTGCCTGTAATGCCTCTGTATTGTTTTTTTTATCAGGTTATAGTGGCCTATAAAATGACTTGTAAAGTGTTCCTTCTTGCTCTATTTTCTGAAAGAGTTTGCATTAAATCGACATTATTTCTTCCTTAAATATCTGAGCTTGGGGTTTTCTTTTTTCTTTTTTTTTTTTCTTTTGAGACTGAATCTCGCTCTATCCCAGTACAGTAGCTCCATCTCGGCTCACTGCAACCTCCACCTCCTGGGTTCAAGTGATTCTCATGCCTCAGCCGCCCGAGTAGCTGGGATTATAGGAGCCTGCTACCACGCCCAGCTAATTTTTGTATTTTTAGTAGAGACGGGGTTTCACCATGTTGGCCAGGCTGGTCTTGAACTCCTGACCTCGTGATCCACCCGCCACGACCTCCCAAAGTGCTGGGATTACAGGCGTGAGCCACTGCGCCTGGCCAAGCTTGGGGTTTTCTTTGTGGGAAGTTAATTATGAATTCAACTTCTTTAACTGACATAGGAATATTTGATTTTTTTATTTGTTCCTGTGTCAGTTTTATTAATTTGCGTCTTTCAAGGAATTTACCTATTTTATCTAGGTTGTTAATCTTACTGGGAAAAAGTTGTTCATCATATTCCCTTATCATTCTTTTAATGTCTGTGGGATCTACAGCAATGTCTCTTTTTCCATTCCTGATATTAGTAATTAGTGTTTTATCCTGTTTACTTGATGAGTATTGCTGCATTTATTAATTTTATTGATATCTTAAAAGAATGAAATTCTGGCTCTTTGATTTTCTCTTCTTGATTCTTTTTTTTTTTTTTTTTTTTTTTTTGAGATGGAGTCTCGCTCTGTCACCCAGGCTGGAGAGCAGTGGTGTGATCTCGGCTCACTGCAAGCTCCGCCTCCTGGCTTCAAGCCATTCCTGCCTCAGCCTCCCAAGTAGCTGTGACTACAGGCGCCTGCCACCACGCCCAACTAATTTTTTTGTATTTTTTTTAGTAGAGATGGTGTTTCACTGTGTTACCCAGGATGGTCTTGATCTCCTGACCTCATGATCCGCCCTCCTCGGCCTCCCAAAGTGCTGGGATTACAGGCGTGGGTTCATTTTTCAAATAAAGAGAACATTTAGATAAAATTAAGGGCCCCTTCAATCTCCTCCCTAAACACTCCCCTTCCTTTTGTCCCTGAGGTACCTGTTCTCCTAAATTTCATGTCTACTATTCCCTTTCCATTTGTATATTAAAGTAATGCTAATTTCTGCTACTTTCCTGGGATCCTCCATTAACTTACCACGTTTCCTGCTTCTGCAGCCAGCCGGGCAGCATATCGAGCTATAAGACGGTGTTCCTCATCCAGTCGGCTAGGACTGTCCAGAACACTGCCAAGGAAATAAAAATGCAACAGGTGTCTATTAAACATCCCTTATTCTTGTTCCATTCTTAGAATAGATGGAAGAAAAGCTCATAAAAGAATGGTAATAAAAGAACTAGAGGTCTGGGTCATAGATACTAATGGCCTTCTGAGAAAAAAGGGGATTTAGAGAAACGAGGAGGCCACATTTGTCATTCCTCATTGGCAGCACATCCCCACTGCTCCCCCACCATCAAAGGGGCACTTAATTTTGAATGCAAGGGCTAAGAAAACACAGGGCACCCACAAAGTCTGAGACAGGGATTTCTAACCAAATGTTTAAAACTGATGACTTTTTAGACCTTGATCTCAAATTCAAAAAGACCAAGAGCATTATGAAAAATAGAGGGCTGAGAAAAAATATACTTAACACTGGCTAAGCAAAAGTTTGGCCTTGTCAGGGCAGGCCAAACACACTGTAAAGCTGGAAAGATTCCATGACATCAAATATTCCCCTTTTCGTGCCCCTTTCTCTTCCTTTACTATGCTCATTCTACATCTATAGCCCCATCTTGGAGTTAATTAGTTTAATGCATTACTCTTTAACAACAGTACCAACACTCTAAAAAATCTAAGGACCCATTCAGACAGGTTATCAGATAATGTGGTATCTGGATGAGGGAAGGGTTCTTGAGTAATAGGCTGGCTCTGCATATGGGATGCTGATATGGAACTTTGGATTCTGAAATACATGACTTCTTTAATTTAGTATATCAAATGCTATTTATCCTTATCAAGACAGTCCCAGATTAATAGGGACTGTGGCTATATAATTCTCTGTTTAGGACTGGCAGATGCTTTAAGACAACAGTGATGATGTTGACTAAATGACTGGAGGTGGCTGTTGTGGCTTACCTCCACTTTGGCCCTATGTTCTCGGGTTTCCAAAAACCCCTGATCAGAATTTAGCAGTATGACAAGTCATATAGAAAAATTTAAAGACATGACTTCAATACTCATCGAAGTTTGTTATAATTACTGAGGGGAATCTGGGAAGGGTGCGGCTAAATCAATAAAGATCTGTCTGAAATTTTCATGTGTAGAATCAACTATATTTTTTCTAGTTTTTGCTTTTTTTAAAATCTTTCTATCTCTTTGGCTAAGTCTTTAAGCTTAACTTAGTCTTTCTTCTAGGATTTTTTTAAAGTGCTTTGAGTTCTCTGCCTATGACATTTGTCAACACTTTATAATTTTAAGCATGCAAATATCCATCTCCAGGATAATCATCCTCTGAAAAATGATCTTGTAATAAGAACAGACTACTATCAGGCGGCTTTAATATTTTAGGGTCAAGGCCCCAAGGTGAGAGATAAACTGTAATATTTGTGCTTTAAAGGTATTTGTGTGAAATAAGAGAACTATCTTTTAAATTAAAAAAAAAAAACAAACAATAAAAATGGATGCTTAAGAATACAAGTGGATCATATTATGGAGGGATTGGAAGCCTAAGAAGTGCGGCCTAAAGTGGCTGACCTCTGTTATCTGGCAAGGGATACAATAGGTTCTTCTGTGCAAAAGAGCTCCTTTTTCTCAATCACATTCTATCTCCTTAGGAAGGCTGATCCTATTTGTCATTTATACATGAGTGTGGATGACAGACTGCTTTAATTGGCTATGTTTTCTAGCCAGAAACTAGAAGCTTGTGTTGATGAGAGGTTTTAAGGTCAATGAAAATTATTTGAGGGCAATTAGAAAGGATCCTTATTCTTCTGTTTGAATTGACTTTCATTTTCAGAATTAGTTAGCCAGGAAAGTTCTGACTTCTCGGAAGAAGTATGAAGCTCAGTTTCTTAGATTACTAATCAAGAAGTCAGGCAGTACTCACTCACTCGTCATGTTCTCCCAAGGCTACCAGCCACCAATTTTTGCTCAGGGAGCCGAGGTGAGACTTGAGGGCCTTAGCTAAACCTACCATAAAGCTGATTGGGCTACATTACTAGGTAACAGTCTCTGTTAAACATTCTGCTGCTATTTTTACCATGGAAACTTTTGCTCACTCTGGACAATTGCCTTTACTGATAATAAAGAATTTGTCTTGCCTAAGGTGAAACAACTCTATTCCTAGAGACCAAGAAGTTGGGACAGTGTGCGAAGAAATCACCTGTTGGATGAGAAGACACTTTGTGATGCAGCGCACACAATTATCAGGCCCTTCCTTCCCTTTTAGAGGGTAAGCCTATTAAACATACTTAGAAGGTTAGAAAACCCTACTTCTCCAAGCTTTAGAGATACATAAATACCCCAGAAAAATGATGCTATTTAGTCATATCAGGAAAACTGTGGAAAACGGTATAAAGTATAATATTAAAAACAGTCTTTTTCATATGTATATTTCCCGACTGACTATTAATTTATTCTTCTATTATTACGGGGAGTAGCAGCAAGGTCAGATGACCCTCCCAAGGAGCCAAGGCATGCTGTAAGCAAAACTAAGATCAAAATTTAAAGCTTCAGCCTCTGTTATGGGTATAGCTTATAAATTACGGTTTTCTCTCTAAGAATAAGAATCTCAAAGCATGGCTTTCCAAGTTGTTTGGCCTTGTGACTCTACTTTGCTGTTACATAGGGGAAGGATGTCTTTAGATTGTTTAAACTTTACCTGTCATCCTACTTGAAGAATGGTGGTGGGTGTGGGCATGGAGTGGGCAGGAGACTTTGGACCTACCTGAACATAATACCATTTTTTTCGGTACTAAATCTTTTAAAAAAAGGATGAACTTTGCTATAGTTAGCAGTTATCAAATGTTTTTCCATCCCGAACCACTGAAGAATCAGACACATTCTCTTATTAACAATGAATCACTACTGTAGTAGTTTTCAGCGTAAGGGGAATGTGGAGCTATTATAATATATGTAAGTATTACAATAGAGAGGGTCTATATAATTTGGAAAAAGACCCTCAGGTGACAGTGATCCAATACCATTGTTGGGAATCACTGGTTTAAATAATCAACAATGACAGATTCCTGCTAACAGATAAAGGGTGGTAAAGATGTAATAGGGTGACAGTATCAAAGTCCCCAGATAAGACAAAGCAGGATATCTGTGGGCTGATCAACTCTAAACTTTGAATGTTAATACAAAGATTTCATTATTCAGGTAAGAATGAACAGGAAGAGGCTGCATCACATACCCCTGTGAATACTGCATCTTTGGAAATGTCGACCTCTCATAGGTTTGTATCTTTTTTGAGTGTAAGTTGAAGGAAGTGAACCCCACTTTAAAGGAGAATGTCTGACTCCATGTTTAGGTAAGCGCCCAGGCTTGGCAACCCTCCCTCTCTTGTAGAAGCGAATGCTTAGCAACTATTTTAACTCTGCCAAACATAGCTGGTAGTTGCTCAAGAAAAACGCTACATGCAGTTTTTTTTCCAGCTGACAACCCCAGGTAGCAAAGCTCTCCCTCCCTCTGATCACCCCTGGTTGCCCACTGCTGCTGCACCACCACTGACCGTGCACAGTGCTGCAGACGGGCCACATAGGAGGCTATCAGCGCATGCTCATCGGCCAAGTGACAGGGTATATCCTGGCTATACTGTAACCTAGGAACAATGGAGGCAAAGACAGCAAGCGTGACACAAACACACACACAGGGAGAAATGAACATGGATTAAAATGAGCAAACTTCAAAGAAAAATTTAAAAAATAATAAATCATGATAAGGAAAACAATAAAAAACCCACAACGCATAATGGAATATGGTGTTAGATCCTCAGGAATCCATCTCTCAAATCCTCGAAACAAAAGCAGTCCTTCAGGGGTGGCTCTGGCACTGACATGACAGCCCTTGGGAAGGACTTGTTGAGTGCGCAGAGGAGCCGCGTGTACCACTTTTGTCCAGGTGCTGCGCTCTGTGATGATGAACTTTTTAGAGGATCCCCTCTGGCAAGACAACTGAGGCACAGCCAGTCTACTAAATATTACTATGTGACCCCCTAGTGTTATGCTTTTATAAGCTTTTGTGTGCATCTAAGAATTTTCAGTGTTACTTCATGTTGCCAATTAAAACATTTTTATTTCTATAAGGATACTGCCTTTAGCATCAGTTTGTTTCTCCCATAAAACTGGTACCCATCCCAAACTCAACAGAACTGCACCTAATTGTAAGGCAACACTATATATTCTGAGTGAGGCTCTCTCTTACAGATATGTGAAAGGTCCTTAAGCACATGGTCTTCTAAATTTTTAGTACAGAAATATTAAAACTTGCATAAAATAGAGTAACGTAATGACTACCCCTCAGGTACCCACAGCAAAACTTGAATGAATATCAACATTCTGTCAATGTTATCTAATCGAATTTTCATTCCTCCCACTTTTTGTGCAGGGACGTGTGGCTAAAAGCAAACCCCAGGCAATTACTTCACCTGGGAATACTTGAGCCTGTACATCTATCAGACAGTAAAACATTTCACACAACCTAACACCATTATCACACCTAAAAACATAGACAAAAATATTTTAGTATCCCAGTCCATCTGCCAATTTCCTCAAATCTTAAAAAATGTCCATTTACATTAAAGTCAAGATCCAAAGTCCCCACTTTGCATTTGGCTGGTAGGTTTCTTTTATGTTTGTATTTGACTGATACATTTCTGGTTTTGTTTTTTTTTTTTTTTTTGAGACGGAGTCTCACTCTGTCTCCCAGGCTGGAGTGCGATGGCACGATATTGGCTCACTGCAACCTCCACCTCCTGGGTTCAGGTGATTCTCCTACCTCAGCCTCCCAAGTAGCTGGGATGACAGGCGCGTACCACCAGTTAATTTTCGTATTTTTAGTAGAGAAGGGGTTTCGCCATGTTGGCCAGGCTGGTCTTGGACTCCTGACCTCAAGTGATCTCCCTGCTTCAGCTTCTCAAAGTGCTGGGATTACAGATGTGAGTCACTGGGCCCAGCCCCAGTCATCTTTCTGAGGCTCAAACTGTCCTACCTTTGGCCAGTGGAAGCTCCTGTTGTAGGCTCTTGTGTTCTTTTGATATATCCATTAGACCTTATTAGCTTTCCTGCTTTCTAGCACAATAAAATGCTCTAGGTTTTATTATTATTTTCTTTTTTTTTTTGAGACAGAGTATCACTCTGTCACCCAGGCTGGAGTACAGTGGTGCAATCTCAGCTCACCGCAACCTCCGCCTCCCGAGTTCAAGTGATTCTCCTGCCTCAGTCTCCTGTGTAGCTGGGATTACAGGCACGCGCCACCACGCCGGGCTAATTTTTGTATTTTTAGTAGAGAAGGGGTTTCACCATGTTGGCCAGGCTGGTCTCGAATTCCTGACCTTAGGCAATCCACCTACCTCAGTCTCCCAGTGTGCTGAGAATACAGGTGTGAGGCACTGTGCCCAGCCCTCTACTTTTGTTTGTTATATATCTTGTCCCAGACTTGGAATGAACCATCCTTCTAAGGATCCCTTGTTCCGTTTACTGGCAAAAAGTATTTAGGGACCACATTCAGGATGCTAGGGTGCCCACGGTTCTAGGCTCACTGATTCTAGGACTTCTCAGTGGAAAAAGGTAGAAAATCTGTATATTTCAGAATGAAGAAAAATAAGTCCTCTCAGTGCTTTCAAGGTACCATTCCGTTTTCTTCTGCGTTACATTGCTTTTAACCCTTTTCCCATTTGTCCCGAGAATACTCACCAGCAGCACTTGCAGATACAGCATTTACCCTGAGATAACTTTGCCATGAAATATCTTGCTTTTATTATTATTATCTCATCACTCTAGTATACTGACTTTGGAAAGAAAAGACATCATTCTAGTTATAGCATTCTGTTCTTAGTAGTGGAATTTCCATTTACAAAATACAGTAATTCTCGATTGCTGAAAATGCCAAAGCATAGAAAGCATAGCATTCCTGTGCATGATGTTTATTATTATTACTATTATTATTACTATTTTTGAGATGGAGTCTCACTCTGTTGCCAGGCTAGAGTGCAGTGGTGCGATCTCGGCTCACTGCAATCTCCGCCTCCTGGGTTCAAGCAATTCTCCTGCCTCAGCCTCCCAAGTAGCTGGGACTACAGGCGCGCACCACCATGCTCAGCTAATTTTTTGTACTTTTAGTAGAGATGGGGTTTCACCACGTTGCCCAGGATGGTCTCGATCTCTTGACCTCATGATCCACCCACCTCGGCCTCCCAGAGTGCTGGGATTACAGGTGTGAGCCACTGTGACTGGCTGATGTTAATTATTAACATCATTCTCGAATGGTTGGCTGAAGATTCATTTAATGAATCAACCTTTTTTCCGAAATACATGATTCTGATGACTCAGATGATTCTGATGTTAGTTCTGTTTAGAAATAACTCCAAAAACAGTCTGTATATTTTATTTTCACATTGAAAATCAGTCAGCTTTGCTTCAGCCTCAAAGAGTGTGTTTATGTAAAATTAAAGGCGCACTGGCAGCGAGCTGTACTTTTTTTCTAAACAGGAAAAGGGTTAATGAGAAATCAACAGTTCTTCTTATCTTTGTTTCCTTGTACGTAACATGTCTTTTCTTTAGGCAGAGTCTTGCTCTGTCGCCCAGGCTGGAGTGCCATGGTGCAATCATGGATCACTGCAGCCTTAACCTCCTGGGCTCAAGCGATCCTCCTGCCTCAGTCTCCAGAGTAGCTGGGGCTACAGGTGTGCACCCCCACACCTAATATTTATTTACTTATTTATTTTTGAGACAGAGTCTTGCTCTGTCGTCCAGG
Source organism: Macaca mulatta (assembly GCF_049350105.2). Taxonomy (NCBI): domain Eukaryota; kingdom Metazoa; phylum Chordata; class Mammalia; order Primates; family Cercopithecidae; genus Macaca; species Macaca mulatta. Next base: position 99,550,332 of record NC_133418.1, on the reverse strand, counting down.
CTGGAGTACAGCGGCACGATCTCGGCTCACTGCAAGCTCCGCCTCCTGGGTTCACGCCATTCTCCTGCCCTCAGCCTCTTGGATAGCTAGGACTACAGGCGCCCGCCACCATGTCTGGCTAATTTTTTTGTATTTTTAGTAGAGACGGGTTTCACTGTGTTAGCCAGGATAGTCTCGATCTGCTGACTTCATGATCCGCCTGCCTCTGCCTCCCAAAGTGCTGGGATTACAGGCATGAGCCACCACACCCAGCCCTAATTTTTAAATCTTTTGTAGAGACAGGGTCTCACTTTGTTGCCCAGGCTGGTCTTGAACTCCTGGGTTCAGGTATGTAATATGCCTTTTTTTTTTTTTTTCCCTCTAGCTGCTTTTTTTCTTTTTGAGATGGAGTCTCGCACTCTTGCCCAGGCTGGAGTGCAGTGGCGTGATCTTGGCTCACTGCAAGCTCTGCCTCCTGGGTTCACGCTATTCCCCTGCCTCAGCCTCCCGAGTAGCTGGGACTACAGGCACCCGCCACCACGCCCGGCTAATTTTTTGTATTTTTAGTAGAGAAGGGGTTTCACTGTGTTAGCCAGGATGGTCTCGATCTTCTGATCTTGTGATCCGCCTGCCTCAGCCTCCCAAAGTGCTGGGATTACAGGTGTGAGCCACTGCGCCCGGCTCTAGCAGCTTTTTAAATGTTTTCTTCATCACTGATTTTCAGCAATTTGATTCTGATGTGCCTTGGTATAGTTTTCTCTTTGTTTATCCTGGCGTACAGTTTGTTGTGTTTATAGTATTTGTAGGTTTATAGTTTTCAATGAATTTGTAAAAATTTCTTTGAAAAGTTGGGAAAAATGTTTCTTAAATATTTTTTCTCCCTCTCGTCCGTTAAGACTGCCTGATATTACCCCACAGGTTCCAGAGGCTCAGTTCCTTTTCAGTCATTTTCCTCTCTGTGCTCTACTCTGGGTAATTTGTACTGCCATGTCTTTAAGTTCAGTGTAAGTCCATCCATTGAATTTTTCATTTCAGACATTATCCCTTTCAGCTCTCTTGTAGGCCATTACAAGTATTTTAGCTTTTACTCTGATATGAGAAGCTACTGAGAGGTGATATATGATTTTATTTTATATTTTGAGATGGAGTCTCGCTGTGTTGCCCAGGCTAGAGTGCAGTGATGCAACCTCGGCTCATGGCAACCTCTGCCTCCTGGGTTCAAGTGATTCTCCTGCCTTAGCCTCCTGAGTAACTGGGATTACAGGCATGCACCACCATGCCCAGCCAATTTTTGTGGTTTTTAGTAGAGATAGGGTTTCGCCATGGTGGCCAGGATGGTCTTGAACTCCTGACTTCAAGTGATCCACCCACCTCGGCCTTCCAAAGTGCTGGGATTACAGATGTAAATCACAGAACCCGGCCCTGATATTATTTACATTTTAATAAGATCATTAGGCTGGGTGCAGTGGCTTATGCCTGTAATTCCAGCATGTTGGGAGGACAAGGTGGGAAGACCACTTGAGCTCAGGAGTTAGAAAGCAGCTTCGGCAACATAGCAAGACCCTCATTTCTAAAAAAATTAAAAGATATTTCCAAGGCTGGGCACGGTGGCTCACACCTGTAATCCCAGCACTTTGGGAAGCTGAGTTGGGTGGATCACTTGAGGTCAGGAGTTCAAGACCGGCCTGGTCAAAATGATGAAACACTGTCTCTACTAAAAATACAGAAAATTAGTGGTTGTGGATGCCTGTAATCCCAGCTACTCGGGAGACTGAAGCCTGAGAATTGTTTGAACCCAGGAGGCGCAGGTTGCAGTGAGCTGAGATCATGCCCTTGCACTCTAGCCTGGGCAACAAGAGCAAAACTCCATCATTCATAAATAAATAAAAGATATTTCCTCTCTAGAAAGTAAACTGCTAGAGAACAGGGGAAGATGTAGTCAATTAGAAGACTACTGCAATCTTCCAGGCGAGAGACAAGAGTGGGCTAGGAAAACAGTGTTTAATAGAGGTTGTAAGAAATAGCAGAATCTTGAACAAATTTCCATGGTGTTTATGCATACAGAAATGGTGTTGATCTCACAGTCAGGAAGTGGAGATGGATGTAAGGGAATGAGAGAAATCAAGGGTTCTGAATGAGCAATTGGGAAAATGGGACTGTCACGAACTGAGATGGGGAAGGCTAAGGGAGAAGTAGGTCTGGTGAGGGACGATAGAGAACTCAGTTTGGAACATGCTAATTATGAGATATGTATTAAATATCCAAGTGAAGGTACTGATTAGGAGGTAGATATATGAGGTAAGGGCTCAGGGAAAAGGTGTGGGCCAGAAAAATACATTTAGAAGTCAGCAATATCATCGGTGTTATAAAAAGTATGAGTCTGGCTATAATCGCCTACTAATAGTGAGTAAAGACAGAAAAGAGAAGCGGTCCCTGTCACACACTACCATTCGGGTTTCAAAGGAGTGTGGAAAAACTTGCAAAGGAGGCCAAGAAGAAATGAGAAAAACTAGGAGAGCGTGATATTTGGAGGCCACGTGCAACAAGCGTTTCAAGTAGAAAGGAGAGATCATCTATGCCAAACGCTACTGACAGATCAAGTAAGGGTAACTACTGAAAACTGACCACTGGATTCTGTGGTATAGAAGTCACCAGTGTCCTTGACATAAATAGTTTTGGCAAAGTAACAGGAGGTGAAAGTCTGACTGGGTGTGTTGGAAAGGAAATGGCAGAACAGAAATTGAAGTTTCCTTCTACAGATAACCCTTTGAAGAAGTTTTTCTGAAATGGGAAGGAGAGATATAGAGGGCACTTAGAAAGGGAACTGAGGCCGAGAAAGGATTTTTTTTTTTTTTTGAGACAGAGTCTCACTGTGTCGCCTAGGCTGGATTGCAGTGGTGCCATCTCGGCTCACTACAACCTCTGCCTCCCAGGTTCAAGCAATTCTCCTGCCTCAGCCTCCCAAGTAGCTGGGACTACAGGTGTGTGCCACCATGCCCGGCTAATTTTTGTATTTTTAGTAGAGATGGGGTTTCGCCATATTGGCCAGGCTGGTCTCGTATTCCTGACCTCAGGTCATCCGCCTGCCTCAGTTTCCAAAGTGCTGGGATTACAGGCGTGAGCCACCAGGCCCGGCCTACAGGAGGGCTTCTATTCAGAAGCAGTATTGTTTGTCATATAATTAGAGATCTAGAACACAATGAAAAGCATTCTTAGTAGTCAGATAAGGAAGTTAAACGACCATGAATTTTCTGGTAATTTTGTTTGCAGTGTGGGGTGTAATGTTGTTTTATCCCCATTCAAAGTTGTATCTATTTTACCAGATTAAGAAAATTTAAACTCTTTCCTTTTTGGTAAAATATAAATATACATATATACATAAATATGCAACATATATATAACTCCCAACTAATAAAGTTTGTTTTAGAAATTTGTTTTTCCAAAGCAGAGTCAATAGTTTACAATTCAGGTTTTTTCCTATAAAAACAAGAATTCCTAAACTGTCAAATGTCAATTCAATCCATAAAAGGAGATGATGCCTAAACAGCCAATCGTTCTAACAGCATTACTGATGGAAACTGGCACCTGAAACAATGGACGGAGCCCTACTAGGTATCCAGTGATGAAGACACCACCGTAAACAAAACCCAGACATGGCTGCTGCTCCGATGGTGCTAACACCACTCTAGTAGGAAAAGAAACGACCACACCAATCTCAGAGGACACAATACAATTTTATCCAATCAGGGAGATCAGCAAAAGCAAAGGTCAGTACAACGACCACAGAGCTAAAATGAGGAGGGACAATAAGATGGACATTCCGTAAGGCACCCTGATCAGCACATTCCCTCAAGGCATCCCCTAGCTCTAAGCCAATGCTAATGATGACCACAGCTGAGGGCAGAGAGTCTTGAAGGGGATTGGTAGAGTCTAAAGCAGCCTTTCTAAAAATATGTTTTCCCTGACTACCTCCTTTAGAACTCCCAGGCTTCTACTCAATCAATCTGGGAATGCAGCCTGGGAATCTGCATTTAGAACAAGTCTGCAGGTGTGCTAGCTGCATTCCAGTGTGAGAACTGCTCTCCAAGAGATGGTGATAATACCTTGTGATGTCAGCAGAATTTCTAGTGGTAGCAGGCCGTAGTCAGGAGGCACATCTATAGGGACAGGGAGCAAGGGGACGGGACTGAAATTGGGGAAGCGGGGATGAAGGGTGAGCAATAGCTGGATGAGGTCAGAGGCAGGACAAGGCCCTGACCTCGTCCTGAGGCTGGGTGTAGAGGAGCAGCCTGGAGCCAATGGTAACAATTATGTACCAAGCAGGAGGCAGTGGAATACAGCAATTGAGAGCATGGGCTTTGATTTTTAATCCACTTGGACAATAACTTCTCTATGCTTAGTCCCGTCATCTGTAAAATATTAATAATATAAACTCTACTTCATAAAATATTTATTTTGTAGACTGTTGGGAAGATTGAATAAAATAATGTCAAAAAGCATCTGGCATATATGTTGTCATAGTCATTATCAACAAGGTACCTGTGACCTATCAAGATACTCTTATGTATCTTCTCTTGTTTATTCTCAGAACAATCTTATAAGAAAGGGGTTATGGTAACCCTCATGATTTTACATCTCCAGCCCTGACCTCTCCCTTGAGCTCCAGAATCATGTACTTCATGGTCTATTCAACACCTCCCCTTGGCTGCCCAATGGGCATCTCAAACCTAACATGCTCAAAATAGAACTCTTGACTGTCTCCACTCCACCTCCTCACCTGCTCTTCCCCAGACTGACCAACTTAAATAAACGGCATCGCTATACCCAGCCATCAGGCCAAAACCAGAGGGGTCTTTTAAATTTCTCTCTTTTCCTTGAACACACATCCAATCCACTGCAAGTCCTGTGGCTCTATTTTCTCATCACCTCTACTGCCACCGTGACTTCTCATGAGCAACTTCTTACGAGGTCTTGCTTAGACTGCTCCAACCGCCTCTTGACTGTGCTCTCTTCTGCTCATATACTCTACAGTTGAGTCTCCACACTGCAATGAGTGGCCTTGTCAGTTTTGGGGTGAGGAAAATGTTCTAAAACTGTTTTCAGTAGTGGCTGCAAAACCCTGTGCATACACTAAAAACCACCGAATTGTACATCTTGAATGGATGAATTGTATGGTCTATGAGTTATATCTCAGTAAATCTGTTTAAAAAATAAATCAAGGGTCCTAACTAATAATTCTGAAACTGCTACATGTGCTGCTGGCACGGAACAAGTAAGTCAATGGATGGTAGATGATGGGAGCCAGGTGTCTCACCCCTGGAGAGGGAAGTTACAGACAACCAAGGTGGGGACAGCTAGAGGAAACCCAGCGGTACTGGATTCGAGTCAGATACTTCAGCATAACTCACATATAGCTTAATGCAGATACAGATGGATACAGAAATAATACAGGCATGTGCATATACGCATACTGATTTCTTTTATTTTTTCCTTCTTTTTTTTTTTTTTAAATTGAGATGGAGTCTCGCTGTGTCACTCAGGCTGGACTGGAGTGCAGTGGCGCGATCTAGGCTCACTGCAATCTCTGCCTCCTCGGTTAAAACAATTCTCGTGCCTCAGCCTCCTGAGTAGCTGGGGCTACAGGTGCTCACCACCATGCCCAGCTAATTTTTTAATATTTTTAGTAGAGATGGGGTTTCGCCCTGTTGGCCAGGCTGGTCTTGAACTCCTGACTTCATGTGATCTGCTTGCCTTGGCCTCCCAAAGTGTTGGGATTACAGGCATGAGCCACCGTGCCCAGCCTATACACACTGATTTTTTTTTCTTTTTCTTTGAGACGGAGTTTTGCTCTTGTTGCCCAGGTTGGAGTGCAATGGCGTGATCTCGGCTCATTGCAACCTCTGCCTCCCAGGTTCAAGCAATTCTCCTGCCTCAGCCTCTGGAGTGGCTAGGATTACAGGTATGCGCCACCACCCCAGCTAATTTTATATTTTTAGTAGAGATGGGGTTTCTCCATGTTGGTCAGGCTGGTCTTGAACTCCCGACCTCAGGTGACATCCGCCTCGGTCTCCCAAAGTGCTGGGATTACAGGCGTGAGCCACCATGCCCGGCCTATACATATTGATTTCTCATACCATTCTATAATAAAGGAGCCAGGGCTCCCTAGAAAAATGTCTCATTCTAGGGCTGGGGCAGGGAATACAAGATGAGCCTGGAGCATGTTGTAACGCCACAACCTAAGTAACTGCTTAAAAAACAAAAGGTGGCATGTCAAAGGGACACAGGTCCCAACCAGAAAGAGCTCCCACTAGTCAGAGTTGGAACAATTTGAGCAACAAAATAAATAATGTATTAAACAGTGTTGGGTTATAACCCAAAGCATAAAATAAACATCCATAAGTCCACACTGATATAAATAAATGATTAAATCAACAAATGAGAGATATACAGAGGGTGTAGATACTTCCCTCTCCAGGCGAGTAGATCTTAACTCCTCACCCTTGCCCTTGAGTATGAACCATGCTTAGGGACTTCCAAAGAATAGAGTAGGAAAAGAGTGGAGAAACCTTGTCAATGCTGCTTTGGCCAGGAGACCAAGGTTCCCATCAGCAGCGAGAACTCATGCTCACAGCAGGTTCTCTATGATGCAGGGAGAAGGGCACTCGCCTCTGTGGTGTTCTTCCCCCAAATCCATAAACACAGTCTAATCTTGAGAAAACCATGAAGGACATTCTGCAAAATATCTGAGCAGTACTCCTCAAAACTTCCAAGATCATGAAAAACAAGGACAAGACTAAGAAACTCACAGAACAGAAGGGGCCAGGGAGACAGGACAACTAAATGAGATGTGGCATCCCGGAACAGAGAAAGGGCATGACTCGATGAACTAGTGAAACAGGAATAAAGTCTGGAACTTTATGTACGGGTGTTGATTTCTTAGTTATGACAAGTGCACCAAGGCAATATATGATAGCAATAGAAGAAACAGGGCCGGGCACGATGGCTCATGCCTGTAATCCCAGCACTTTGGGAGACCAAGGCGGGGGGATTACCTGAGGTCAGGAGTTCGAGACCATCCTGGCTAACACAGTGAAACCCCGTCTCTACTAAAAATATAAAAAAATTACCCGGGCATGGTGGTGGGCACCTGTAGTCCCAGCTACTAGAGAGGCTGAGGCAGGAGAATGGTGTGAATCCAGGAGGCGGAGCTTGCAGTGAGCCAAGATCAAGCCACTGCACTCTAGCCTGGGTGAGAGTGAGACTCTGTCTCGGAAAAAAAGAAAGAAAGAAAGAAAGAAAGAAAGAAAAAAAAAACAGAGGAAGGGGTATGTATGTATATGGGAACTTACTGTACTACTTTTGCAACTTTTCTTTAAGCCTAAAACTATTCTACAGTACATCTTATTAAAAATGCTTTTTAAAAATCAAATCCCATCTCCCCTGCGTGGTCTGGCCCCTTGCTGCCTCTCCCGCTGGTTTTCTACACTCGTCTCTCTGCTCATTGCGCTTCGGCCCATGCTGACCTTTCTGCTGTTCCAGAAAACACCCAGTGCCTTCCCACCATGGGACCTTTATCCTCCCCATTCCCTCTGTCTGGAACGATCTTCCCTCAGATGCTGGCATGGCTTTCTTTCCTCCTCACATCATTCAGATTCCTGATCAAAGTCATCTCTCCAGAGGGTCCTTCCCTGATCATCCCATCTAAACCCTGAAACTCTCTGCCCCATTCACTCTCTCTTTTTCTGCACAGCATTTACCACTATTCTTTATTATATTATAAAACAATATTTTTCTGTCTTCTTTGCTAGAACGGCAGCTACATAAAAGCACGGACCTATTTTTACACGGCTAAATCACCAGGCACCTCCTAAAATAGTGCCTTGCACATATCAGATGCTCACCAAATATTTGCTGAACTAATGAATTAGCCTAAAGATGAAGTAATTTGTTACTTCTAAAGAAGTACTTAAGGCCAGGTGTGGTGACTCACGCCTGTAATCCCAGCACTTTGGGAGGCTGAGAAGTAGACCACCTGAGGTCAGGAGTTCGAGACCAGCCTGGTCAACATATAGTGAAACCCTGTCTCTACTAAAAAATACAAAAATTAGCTGGGCGTGGTGGCACGTGCCTGTAATCCCAGCTACTTGGGAAGCTGAGGCAGAGAATCGCTTGAACCCAGGAGGCAGAGCTTGCAGTGAACCGAGATTGTGTCACTGTACTCCAGCCTGGGCAACAGAGCCAGACAACCAACGTCTTAAACAAACAAACAAACAAACAAACAAAAAGAAAGAAGTACTTAAGTGTGAAGTACTTAAGTGTAAGTGTTGACAATTCCATCAACAGGTAAGTGACAAAGCTTGACCCTGAACCCAGGCCTAGGTGACTTCAGGGCTCATACTCTCTCAGCCACGCCACACTTAAAGCGAAATAGAGTTGACAGCAGCAAAGGACAGGAGTAACATCAGGTGCCGTTGCAGAGAAGGCGGGGGAGCTCCTGCCGCGAGTCACTCAGCCAGGCGAGTGCTGCGCTGAGGTGGCTGTCAGTGCAAGAGCACAGTTACAGTGTGTTTGTGACTAGGGAGCTGATCCGCATTTGGGAAATACACAATTTGGGGCAGAAGTTTAGACTGAATTTCTGTTCTTGAATTGACAGGCAGAGTTCAATGAGGTTTTCTTATTGCACCTCAATTTTTATATATATAATGTAAGTGAAAATACAGAATTTGGGGAATATTACAAAGAGTTGTTATAATGGATTTTAAGATAATTTTTTTCCCAACACTGTCGTTTCTCCTCAAACAATGAGAGTAATTCTGGCAACCACTGTTTCAAAGTGTTAGATATTTAAGGGAGTCATCTCTGAAGGTTAAAAGCACCGAAGAGTTCCGTCAAAGCAATCTTTAATGTACTGGTTGAGTGTTGGTAGGACAATTATTTCTAATATTATCTTCCTTGATGGAGGTAGTCCTTCTCTCAATTACTAATTACCAGCTGCTCTCTGAATAAGTATATTATACTCTTTTACTTTCATGGGAACTCAAACACTAAGTCACATTAATCTTCCCAATAATCAAGTCCTTGGGCAAGCTGAAGTGAGAGAATAGAAATTCATCTCCATATTTGTTATTCTAAATTTCAAAGGGGCCAAATTTGTACCTCTGACTACTGCTACTATACTACTAATAAAGAAGATGTAAAGGCCTACTAAATTGATGTAATCTTTCTTTTCTCTTTGTTTTGAGACAGAGTCTCATTCAGTCACTTAGGCTGGAGTGCAGTGATGTGATCATAGCTCACTGCAGCTTCAAACTCCTGGGCTCAAGCAATCCTTGCATCTCAGCCTCCTGAGTAGCTGGGACTACAGGCGGGTAGCATCAGGCCCAGAGAGTTAAAGAAAAAAATTTTTTGTGAAGATGGGGTCTTGCTGTGTTGCCCATACTGGTCTCGAACTCCTAGCCTCAAGTGATCCTCCCACCCTGACCTCCCAAAGTGCTGGGATTAGAGGTGTGAGCCACTAGCGCCCAGCCTTGTAATCATATTTCATTATCTATGTTGAGTACGGTAATGGATCACAACATGTTGACTTATAAAGTACCTTTTATCAGCTCTTAAATTCTGAGTAATAAAAAAAAATTGTATATAGAGCTGCATCTCTTCTTTTTAGCATCCTTATTCTAAATCCAAGACAAGGTGAAATGTTTATTGTTCTTAAAGGGCCCGATAGTAAATATTTTAGGCTTTGTAGGCCATAAGGTTTCTGTTGCAGCTACTCAGTCTGCCATGGTAGGGAAAGCAGCTATAGCCGATATATAAACAAGTATGTTCCAATAAAACTTTATTTACAAAACAAGTATACACCCGGTATACATAAGGGCAGGAGTTGGCACAAGCTGTAGTTTGCCAGCCCCTGCCCTTGTGTATACCATGTGGTGGCTTGGAAGTGTTCTGAGGCCAGTTATATACCTGTGCACCATGCCAATATCTGAGAAGAGGTCAGGAGTCTTTGTCTTATATTCTTGAATTTAGGTGGATGTTAGGAACTAAAGTGGCTTACAACCACATCCATAAGTCTGCTTTGATTCCAAAGTGGCTCTCAAACCCTTCTATGCCTTAGATAAGTTTTAGGTAGCCTAGGGATTCATTGCGATGAAGGTGAGAAACTAAGGAAGATAGCTGCACCCTTCCAAGTCGTCACAACAGGAAGAAGCTCCCAGGAAAAGCAACTCTGGAATTAACATACTTTTCTTCCTGGCAAACCTTCTAGCCCAGGATCAACTCCAGGGTGCTCCTAATCTAACAGGACCATTCCAGGCTGCAATACGCTATTCTGGACTGTCCATGTTGGAACAGTGGCCACAAGGATTTCAGGTGCTCCTCCACTGGGTCTAAGTTTGAAGATAGTATGTAAGTCAACAAAATGACCGAGGGCCAAAGTGCAAGGACAGCAGTCCAAAGGGAACCACAGCAAGAAACTGGCCTTTGGAGTCTGACAAGAGGTCAACACGAGGTTATAAAGGCAAGTTTAAGAAATAAGCCAGGAGCAACAAGTTAAATCAGGGTCAAGTGTAAAACAAAGAGGCCGCTAGACATGAACACTAGAAATCTGTTTCGGAACAATGCTCTTGCCTTCCTCATGAAAGCACTTTTTGTGTGTTCTTGGTCAATGACAGGGTCCCTAATATGTGGTTATTTTAGAAAACAGATATAAACTCTAAAGGGTTTACCTATAAGGTCAGAAAATAGTTTAATGACTTATCCTACAAGGATAAGCTATAAATGCATCAAGTTCAATGTAGTTGCAGTTGGAATTTTGATTGGGAGGCAAAACTGAATTGTATGACACAGAGTGGCCAAATAGTAAATATTTAGTTGTACCGAGTTTTCAATACATTTAGTATCTATGTGCCAGATACTACATCAGTACTGGAACTACAGTGATAAACAAATGTAGCTCCATCCTTGTGAAGTGCCCGATCTTGAGAGGAATACGGAAATACTGATATTAATCAATTATTTATAAGGGTAGGGAATGTTATAAAAGGATGTTTGGGGAGATCATAAATAGAAGATTTGACCTAGTCCAGGAGATCAGAAAAGTCCTCCCTCAGAAAGTGACATCAAAGTTGAAACTTGGGTGACAAACAGGGTTGGCTAAGTGAAGATGTTGGATGAAGAGGGTCCCAGGCAGAGGGAAGGGTAGTGCAAAAGTGCAGTTGAGAGAATTTACAGCATACTTCAGGTACTGAAAGAGTCCCAGTTTGAAGAGTAGGGGAAAGCACTGGAAAATGAGGCTGGGGAGACACGCTGGGCACCATGAATGGTTGCCCAAGCCTATTCATTCATTCATTCATTCATTCATTCATTCACTCACTCACTTACTTGAGATGGAGTCTCACTCTTGTCATCCAGGCTGGAGTGCAGTGGTATGATCTCGGCTCACTGCAACCTCCACCTCCTGAGTTCAAGTGATTCTCGTGCCTCAGCGTCCTGAGGAGCTGGGACTACAGGCACGCACCACCACGCCCAGCTAATTTTTCCTATTTTTAGTAGAGATGGGGTTTCATCATGTTGGCCAGGCTGGTCTCAAACTCCTGATCTCAAGTGATCGACATGTCTGCCTGGCCTCCCAAAGTGCTGGGATTACAAGCATGAGCCACCGTGCCCGGCCGACGAATTTTATTGTAAATAAATTGTAACTCAATAAAGCTGAAAAAATAGTGACTTAGTGACTGGCTGGCTGGTGTGAGAGAGGAAGAGAGAGAGAGGATGGAGTAAAAAGATTCCCAGGTTTCTGGCTTCAGCAAGAGGTGGCTGGTGCTGCCACTTACTGAGCTGAAGCTGTGGAGAAGGAAGAGGGGTGAAAAGACGTGAAAAAGGGTGATGAGAGGTGAAAAGAGGGGAGAAAGTGTAGGTTTAGATATGTTGGCTTTAAGATGTCTGTGAAAAACCTAAGTGGAAATGCCAGGTGGGCACTGAGATAAATGGTTCTGGAACTCGGGAGGATTGATTTGGGTAGGAGGTTAGATGTAGGATCACTAAAATGGGAGTGTAGGCCCAAGGCAGGGTCCTAAAGAGCACCAGCATATAAGAAATGAGTGAGGCCAGAGGAATTAGTCACAGAGGCCAAGGAAGGAAACCAAGGACGGAAGGAACCAAAAATTAGCCACACACTGGAATGTGGGTCACTTCGGTCACTTTCAATTCAGTCATTTTCAATCTGAAATTCAATCTATCTTGGCACTTGGGAAGGCCAAGGTGGGAGGTCACTTGAGGACAGGAGTTTGAGACCAGCCTGGGAAACACGGCGAGAACCTGTCTTTATAAAAAAAAAAATGAAAAATTCAGCCTGGTGTGGTGGCAACATGCCTATGGTCCTAGCTACCTGGGAGGCTGAGAAGTGCCTGAGCCCAAGAGTCTGAGGCTGCAGTGAGCCGTGACTGCATCTCTGAACTCCAGCCTGGGCAGCAGAGCAAGACCCTGTCTCTTAAAAATAAACATAAATCAATCTAGCTGCTGTTTCCCTTTATCATCTGCTAAAATTTAAGGCTAGGAGAAGAAAAGACCACTGTCATCTTTCATATAGCCTGGCCTCCACAACTTCAAATAGACCAAATTGTCCCAAGAAAGATCCCACACGGAAGCTCTATTAGAAATGCTGAGTGAGAAGCTCAGAAAAGCATTTCTGTGTCCTCCACAATAAATGCACAAGGCCAGCTGATTCTAACAGTTAAATTATAAGACAATTCTCTGACTCTGGAAAGTCCTGAAGTTGAAGAAATATCAATAGTTCTGCCATGGTGGGAGAAATCTGTAGGAACCACCAAAGCAGAAGGAAGACATACAAAAAAATATTCCAGTGAAAACCCGAACACCCAGAATAATCAGTGACTTTAGCAAGGAAACCCTAGGTAAGTGGATGCAGGCTAGGGATTAGTACTGAAAGTAACACATTTCAGAGTAGATTCTTACACCGGACAACATTATTTTGTTTTGTTTTGTTTTAGGCAGAGTCTCACTCTGTTGCACCCAGGCTGGAGTGCAGTGGTGTGATCTCAGCTCACTGCAACCTCTGCCTCCCGGGTTCAAGCGATTCTCTGCCTTGGTCTCCCAAGTAACTGGGACTACAGGCACCCACCACCACACCTGGCTAATTTTTTGTATTTTTAGTAGAAATGGGGTTTCGCCATATTGGGCAGGCTGGTCTTGAACTGCTGACCTCAGGTGATCCACCCACCTTGGCCTCCCAAAATGCTGGGATTATAGGCATGAGCCAGTGCCTGGCCTGAAGACAACAACTGTGGATCACAGTATGTAAAGCTGTGTTCTGTTACAGCAATGTAAACACATGCCTGCTGTTATATCGGTATAACAGTATTCTAAATGCCTGACTGAGACTCTCAGATCCATGGGGCAAGCAATGTTACTCTTCTCTAACATGTGATCCTGCAGCACACCATAAATAATTCTCAGCAAATTAAGGTCCTTTTCTCCTCTGTCACTAAAAAAAATACACAATGTCAAGGCACTAGTGTGGAAGAGATGGATTTACAGAATGTAAGGACACTCCCCATCTGGATTATCTCTCCTCAAAGGACTTTAGCCACAAAGGGCAAGGGGGTACAAGAAAAACATCCTTCCAACAGCTCACTGTCTCATAGGTTGTGGCTTGATGCAATCAACTCTGTTTAAGGGAAAGAAACTAGTCTGTGCCTTCACTGCATTACAAGCTAATGAGAAAAAATAATGCTGTCCAATGAGGACCTGTGAGAGACACAAACAAGCGCAATGACATGCCAGGCTCTATAGGTTCTCTGGCACAGCCAGGTTATGGACAGAATGGAGGAGCTGGAGTGACATGGGGCTCTCTAAGAACTGCTCATCACCACTCACCTTTCCTGTGCATATCTACCCAGTGGGGTCTCGTCTTAATAAAGTAGTGGTGGTGATGCTATCTAAATTTGTCAAGTGACCTCTTTCCCAACACGAAGTGTATGAAAAAAGTGTTTTTTTTTTTTTTTTTTCTTTTTGAGACGGAGTCTCACTCACTCTGTTGCTCAGGCTGGAGCGCAGTGGCCCAATCTCAGCTCACTGAAACCTCCGTCTCCCAGGTTCAAGCAATTCTCCTGCTTCAGCCTCCTGAGTAGCTGGGATTACAGGTGCACACCACAATTCCTGGCTAATTTTTGTATTTTTAGTTGAGACAGGGTTTCGCCATGTTGGCCAGGTTGGTCTCAAACTTCTGGCCTCAAGCAATCCAGATCCACCTGCCTCGACCTCCCAAAGTGCTGGGATTACAGGCATGAGCCACCGCACCTGGCCTGCATCAAAAATCTTCACCAAATAAGTATCATATTGAACAAGAAAACATATCTAGTCCTTCCACTTTCTTCCCTCCCCACCCCCCAATTTATGTTTTCTTCCTGAGTAAATAAGCTCTATGAGGTTAAGGACCCGCCATCAATCAACGCTTGGGTTTAATGTACATAAAATTCTAGTAATCGGTTAAACTTCCTACTAATTACTCATGTGAAAGGCAATGTAATATTATGTTTACACATAATATGTATAAAGTAGAGAAATAATACCTTTCTTTTTAATTTCCCCGTTCTGAATGGAATAAGCAGGCAGTACTAGTGATTTATTTGAAATAACTGAAAAAAGAAAATCCCTTTCCTAGCAGAGGAAGTACCAATTAAGAGGCAAGCAGCAGCAAGAAGATTTTGAGAGACGGAATTCATTTTTGGCCCAAGCCTGGGAAGTCTACACCCTCAAAGAGCTTGTAGTCTAGAAAGACATCGAACAAACAGCTACTACGATACTATGGTATGTACCAGACGCTGTGGCTCACAGAAGACCACATAATACAGTTTTAGGGTGTTAGGGAAGGCTTCCTGGAGGAGTCAGAGCTAAGATGACAAGGAAGAATTAGATGACAAAGAAGAGAGAACAAAGGTGAAAAGGATGGGGAGGTCCTTCAGGGAGAAGTGGCATATGCAGCTGCCTGCCTGGGGCACTGTGAGAGGTCCAAGTGCTTCTGAGTATGGATGCTGAGAAGAGAGAGTGGGATGAGGTAGGGCTGGAAAGGCTGGCAAGGGTCAGCTCAGAAACAAGGGCCTTGTAAGCCACACAGAAGAATGGGGGTTTTAGCTTGTAGAACTGTGTGGCCATCAGCTACCTATGGCTATTTAAATTCCAATTCACTCCAATTAAATAAAATTAGGCCAGGTACAGTGGCTCATGCCTGTAATCCCAGCACTTTTGGAGGCCGAGGTAGGTGAATCACCTGAGGTCAGGAGTTCAAGACCACCCTGGCCAACATGGTAAAACCCCATCTCTACTAAAAATAGAAAAATTAGCCGTGTGTGGTGGCACACACCTGTAGTCCCAGCTACTCAGGAGGATGAGGCAGGAGAATTGCTTGAACCCAGGAGGTGGAGGTTGCAGTGAGCTGAGATTGTGCCACTGTATTCCAGCCTGGGTGACAAGAATGAAACTCCATCTCTAAATAAATAATTAAAAATTCATTTTCTCTGTCACATCTCAAGTACTCAACAGACACATGTGGCTAGTTGGCTCCCATACTGGTTAGCACAGAACAATTCCATGCTACTAGACAGTGCCGTAGCAAAGAAGAGCCCCTGGAAAGTTTTAATCGGGATAACAACATAATCAGATTTGCATTTCAGAAAAACCCCTGCAGGTGCAAAGAAAAGACTAAATTGGGGGTAAAGTGGGGAGTAGACTGGAGATTCCCCAATAAGATCCATGAAAAAGTTGAGAACTGTACTGATTTAAGTGTTTGCTTTACTAGCTACAGTGAGCTGAAATATTTTACTAGTTTCATATCAAGAGGAGTGAAAAAAATCTCCGGTTAAACACAGTACGTCTAGGCTGGATCAGCATGGGAATTTCAGCATTCGGAGATGTTTGTTCTATGTGCCAGGCTGTGGCCCATCACCATCACTTGACCGTAGCAACTACACTGAGTCAACCTCTTAGGAGATAAGGTCAAAAGGTATTTCAGTGAAAAGCCCCAAAGCATGTGTGTGTAAAAATGTGTTTTTAAAAAGCACGTGTGTGTTCATGTGTGTATCAGAAAGAGAGAAAGAGATATTATATAGTGAGAGAGGAAGAGAGTCTGTGTGGGGGCTGCTAGGGAGAAAAGGGGTGTGTGTGCATGTATGCATGTCAGGTTCTATTGGTCATTTGTTGGCTCTAAGTATTTGTATCCCTTTTGCTGGTGTGAACGTGAGATTCGCTGGAAGAATCTAGAAGACAAAAACGATGGTCTGGTTCCCAACCCTCTTCTGGCACAAATCCTCCTCCAGTGTTTTGACCAAAGGGACCTTAACTCAAGCCAGGAAGAAATCTGAAAATGATCCACACTTTTCCTTGCCCCACCCACATCCAAAATTTACAAAGCTTGTCTTCACTCCCGGCATCCCACAAACATCTCAATCTGAACACGACAACATTACACTTGAGATCTTTTTCCCCGAACCTGCTCCTTCCACTTGGCTCTGCCGACGGTCTATGATGGATGTGACGCTTGGTCATGCTCAGGACCTCAAGCCTCAGTCCAATGCAAAGAAGAAGCAAACTATTACTTACTATGCTTCTGTCAGCTTCTATTTTTCAAACTAAGGTATTTAAGTATGGACTTGGAAATACTCAAACTTTCTGCTTGTACTAATCTGAGTTAGAACTGGTGAAAGGTTTACCTTAAATGCTTGAGTGGAAATGGAATCTAATCCCAACCCAGAAGCAGCTGAAAACTGGCGGTCTGCCCAGGCTGTCAGGCAGGCTCTGGACACCTGCCAACATCAAGGACCCTGAAGTTCTCTAAGATTATGTGTTAATTTTCAATTACTCTGCTTTTCTGTCTTAAAAAAAAAAAAACAAAAAAACAAAAAACACTGGAGAAAAAACTATTCTTGTGTTGACTTGGTAAAATTCTCACGAAGACTTCGTATTAAGTTAGCTGTTTCCTGAAACCATCATGAACTATTCTTGCTTTTCAAACAAACTCTATCTTTCTCATTTCACAGGTAGGAAGAGAATCTGTGCGCAGAGTCCACATATGGGTAGTTTCTGACATGACCACTTTTGTTTTGTTCCTTTTCTTAGTTTCCCCCAACAACTCTGTTGTCCTCGGTCTTAAAAAAACCAAAAAATAGTGATTTTTGTCATTCTACTGTATTCTGCAGATAACAAGATAAACTCTTTTGTCACCCAGTCAGAAAGCCATTTTAATACAGGCACTCATTGTTTCGTTGTGCTTTGCTTTATCGTGCTTCACAGATATTGTGCTTTTTACAAATTGAAGGTCTGTGGCAACCCTGAGTTGAGCAAGGCCACTGGTGCCATTTTTTCCAACAGCATGTGCTCACTTGGTGTCTCTGTGGCACATTTTGGTAATTCTGGCAATGCTTCAAACTTCTCCATTATTATCATCATATCTGTTATGGTGATCTGTGATCAGTCATCTTTGGTGTTACTACTGTAATTGCTTTTGAGTGCCGCAAACCATGCCTACATAAGATAGCCACCTTAATCAATCAATATGTGTTCTGACCGTTTCACTGACCATCTCTCTGTCTCTCTTCTCAGGCCTCCCTATTCTCTAAGACATAACAATATTGAAATCAGGCCAGTTCATAACCCTACTATGATGTCTAAGTGTTCAAGTGAAAGGAAGAGTTGCATGTCTCTCATTTTAAACCAAAAGCTAGAAATGTTCAAGCTTAGTGAGGAAAGCATGTCGAAAGCCAACAAAGGCTGAAAGCGAGGCCTCTTGTGCCAAACAGTCAAGTTATGAATGCAAAGGAAAACTCTTGAAGGAAATTAAAAGTGGTACTCCACTGTACACAGAAATGATAAGAAAGCAAAACAGCCTCATTGCTGATATAAAGTTTTAGTGGTCTGGATAGAAGATCAAATCAGCCACAACATTCCCTTAAGCCAAAGTTTCATCGAGGAAGGCCCTAACTCTCTTCAATTATATGAAGACTGAGACAGGTGAGCAAGCTGCAGAAGAGCTGGAAGCTAACAGAGGTTGGCTCATGAGGTTTAAGAACAGAACCATCTCCAGAACATGCAGGTGCAAGGTGAAGTGGCAGGTGCTGATGGACAAGCTCCAGCAAGTTGTCCAGAAGATCTAGCTCAGATCACTGATGAAAGCAGCTACACAAAAACTGCAGATTTTTGATGAGATGAAACTGGCTTCTATCGGAAGAAGATGCCATCTAGGGCTTTCATAGCTAGAGAGAAGTAGTCAATGTCTGGCCTTAAAGCTTCAAAGGACAGACTGACTCTCTTGCTGGGGCTAATGCAGCTGGCAACTTTAACTTGAAGCCAATGCTCATTTACCATTCTGAAAATTTTAGGGCCTTTCAGAATTATGCTAAATTTACCTTGCCTGTGCTCCATAAATGGAAGAATAAAGCCCGGATGACAGCACATCTGTTTACAGCATGGTTTACTGAATATTTTAAGCCTACTGTTGAGACCTACTGTTCAGAAAAAAAGTAGGTTTCAAACAGTACTGCTCATTCATTGAAAATGCATGTGATTACCTAAGAGCTCTGATGAAGATGTACAACGAGATGAATGTTGCTTTCAGGCCTGCTAACGCAATATCCATCCTGCAGCCCCTGGATCATGAAGTAATTTTTTTTTTTTTTTTTTTTGAAATGTAGTTTTGCTCTTGTCACCCAGGCTGGAGTGCAATGGCACAATCTCAGCTCACTGCAACTTCCACCTCCTGGGTTCAAGTGATTCTCCTGCCTCAGCCTCCCAAGTAGCTGGGATTACAGGCATGTGCCACCATGCCCAGTTAATTTTTGTATTTTTAGTAGAGACGGGGTTTCACCATGTTGGCCAGGCTGGTCTGGAACTCCTGACCTCAGGTGATCCACCTGCCTCGGCCTCCCAAAGTGCTGGGATTATAGGCCACCACACCCAGCCAAAAAGTAATTTTGACTTTCAAGTCTTATTACGCAAGAAATACATTTTGTAAGACTATACCTGCCATAGATAGAGTGGTTCCTCTAATGGAGTCTGGGCAAAGTAAATTGAAAACCTCTGTAACAGATTCACCATTCTAGATGCCATTAAAAACATTTGTGATTCATGGGAGGAGGCTAAAATAAACATTAATAGGAGTTTGGAAGAAGTTGATTCCAACCCTCATGTAATTCTAGGGGTTCAAGACTTCAATAGAGGAAGTAACTGAAGATGTGGTAGGAAAAAACAAGAGAACTAGAATTAGATGTGAAGCCTGAAGATGTGACTGAATTGCTGCAATCTTATAATAAAACTTGAAAAGGTAAGGAGTTGCTTCTTATGGATAAGCAAAAAAAAGGGGTTTCCTGAGATGGAATCTACTGGTTAAGATGCTGTGAACATTGTTGAAATGACAAGGATTTAGAATATTATGTAAACTTAGTTGACAAAGCAGTGGCAGGGTGTGAGAGGACTGACTACAATTTTGAAAGAAGATCTATCGTGGGTAAAATGCTATCAAACAGCACCACATGCTACAGAGAAATCCTCCATGAATGGGAGAGTCAATTAAAGGGGCAAACTTCATTATTGTCTTATTTTAAGAATTTGCTGCAGCTATCCCAATCTTCAGCAATCACCATGCTGCTTAGTCAGCAGCCATCAGCACTGAGGCAAGACCCTCTACCAGCAAAAAGATTAGAACTTGCTGAAGGCTCAGATGATCATTAGCATTTTTTAGCAATTTTTTTAAATTAAGGTACATACTTTTAAAATACATATTGCTACTGCACACTTATGAGGCTATAGTATAGTGTAAGCTAAACTTTTATATGTACTGGGAAATTTAAAAGTTTGTATGAGTCACTTGATTGCAATATTCACTTTACTGCGGTGGTCTGGGACCAAACCTGCCATGTCTCTGAGGTATGCGTGTACTATTATATTAACTCATCTCTTAATTTCCTCATGTTTCTACAGTTCAGAAATAATATTTATATTGTGGCACCTTCTGATCTTCAAAAACTGCTTTTCTTTCTTATGAAGTATAAATTAAAGTAAATATGCTATGATAAAATCTCGCCCTTACCTAAAAGTGCTAGCAATTAGGACTACTCAGAATTATAGGCTCTAATATTTACCAGTTCCCCATCCAAAGATGGTATTATGTCCCAAGTCAATACATCATCAACAACTGAACCAAACAGAATAGAAAGAATTATTTCTATTTTTGAGAAAATATTATTTGTTGAGAGAAATAAAAGTGAGGTGTTAGGGAAAAAAGACCTCTTCTAAAACACATCTATGCAAAGGGAGGTGTGATACAATACATAAAATAGTTTTTTTCAGAAGCCACCCAAAAGAGAAGCCCATAGTTGTAATTTCTGAGTACCTCTACCTTCTCCAGGGACTACGAGCCAATCATTCTGAATCTGTGTTTCCAGAGTGTTCTAATTCCTAGGGTTGGCTTTCTTCCAGGCTTGTCTTACTTTCAGCCTATGTTTTAGTTTTTCTCTGCTAAGTTTGTTACCACTCATCCATTTGCTTGGCTGCTACCAAAATTTTGTTGCTATTGTTTCTTCTTCCATTTTTCTTGTTCTTGTGAGTTTTTACTTAAAAAAAAAACCTCTTGGCTGTCATTTTAGTGGTGTTTCAGGATGAAACAGGCAGATGTGGCTTAATATGCCATGCTATTTGTTACTTTCCTTTTCCCTACGTCTTTAAATTACAATTATCCTATTTGCAGATCTTTACCTTTGTATACTGTATGTGTGAGTGTTTAAAATGCATCATTTGGTTCATGGTTTAATGGGCTAATGAATCACAAAAGGAGATACCTAGGCCTGGTCGAGATGAATGGGTATAAATTGGATACCCTGGACCTTGTCCCTTTCACAAGAGGTGGCTAAGACTCCTGGGAAAAGTGTGAGAGCATCGGCAGTTGTACATGGATGGCTGCCTTATGTGAAGAAGGAAAATTCTGGAAGTGGAAATGTATATGGGAAGGCTTGCGTGTGTGCATGTGTGCACACAGTTATGTGCTAGGTAGGAAAACCACGGTCTGCTAACAACTTCCGTTATTTTTCTTGCCCAGGATTTCTCTCCTTCTTCCCCTTCCCCTTCCCCTCCCCCTCCCCTTCCCTCTCCCCCTCCTTCTCCTCCTCCTGCTCCTCCTCCTCCTGCTTCTGCTGCTGCTTCTGCTGCTTCTGCTGCTGCTTCTGCTTCTGCTGCTTCTGCTTCTTCTGCTTCTGCTTCTTCTGCTTCTTCTTCTTCTGCTTCTTCTTCTGCTGCTGCTTCTTCTTCTGCTTCTTCTTCTGCTTCTGCTGCTTCTGCTTCTTCTTCTGCTTCTGCTGCTTCTGCTTCTTCTTCTGCTTCTGCTGCTTCTGCTTCTTCTTCTTCTGCTGCTTCTTCTTCTGCTTCTGCTGCTTCTTCTTCTGCTTCTTCCTCTGCTTCTGCTTCTTCTTCCTCTTCTTCTTCCTCCTCCTCCTCCTCCTCCTCTTCTGCTTCTGCTGCTTCTGCTTCTTCTTCTTCTTCTTCTGCTTCTTCTTTCTTCTTCTGCTTCTCCTTCTTCTTCTTTCTTCTTCTGCTGCTTCTCCTTTTTTTTTTTTTTGAGAGACAGGGTCTTGCTACGTTGCTGAGGCTGGAGTGCAGTGGCTATTCACGGGCACCATCATAGCTTACTGCAGCCTCAAACTCCTGGGGTCAAGCCATCCTCCCACCTCAGCCTCTTCTCTCTCTCCTTTTCTTGACAGTATACCCTTCTTTGGGGGGAAATTCTTCTCCCTCTGCTCTGATGCCATAGCTCTAATGGGCATGGCCCGTCACATACACCAAGGATGGGCAGTAATGCAATCCAGGACACAAGAATCCTTCCTTGCGTTTTTCTAATCCAAGGGAGGAAAAGCACAACCCCTGGAGGAGCAAGGCTGTAGGTAGGTGTGTCTGGAAGCATCAGCAGCTTGGGAGCAGCTGTTCTGCAGTGGCGGGGAGCAAAGAAGGCACACAGAGAGAGGCAGCTCGGAGAAGGAGGGCTGCCTGGGGGCATTCCCGTTGCTTTCGTGATCAGTGTACTCTCCTGCCCTTCCCTTTCTGCTTTTTGCCTTTGCTTTGTGGGTTTTGCCTTTTAAGGTTCAATTTTAATACTTGAAGCTAAAGGAGATACAATATTAATATACCAACTGAATGCACAAAGCACAAAATTGCATATTGAAGGCTTTTGTTACTTCCATAGTTATACGAAATTGCCACAGAATTGTTAAGCTTTAAGTATCCATAAACAATTACAGCTAAAGTTTTAGAAGACATTTAAAAATAAAAAACATTAGCATCATTTTCCATATTTGTCTGAATATAAGGTGACTTAAAATAATAGAACAGTACAGAGCATAAGAACACAATTCACATTCTGAACCCTGGGAAAAAAGAGGTCTAGACGCAGGTCTCGGAGGAAATTGGACAGGGGAGGGGTATTTTAAGCCTATGTTTTAAAGCTTTGAAAAGTGTTTTCTTGTTTGCTTTTAAATGTACTATGTAGACGCTTTCAAAAGAAAGTAAATTTCAAGAAACTATTTAGCCTAAGGCAAAGACAAAATTTCTTTTCAGTTATAAGATATCAATTTAGGGATATTAAAAGATTACTAGGGAGGAAAAATCCCTACAGTGGAACCTCTCAGGAACATGATTTATGGTATCTTACATCACAGTCATCATCTCTGCCATTTATAAGGTCTTCTGTGAAAAGTAAAGCTTACATTCAGATCATCTTTTACTTGGACTAACAGCATTACTTTTGGCCACTGTGATTATCACTATTTTTATATGCACTGCCTATTTAAAAGGTAGGAACTAGAGCACTTAAAATTTTTCCTGCATTTTTATCGCTGTGCATGTTGTTGTCTCATTCAGTGATTGACGTCTTAGGATGAGTTCTAAAAGAAACCTCTTATTCTGGAGAGTAGCTGCTCTATCTCCGTGAGCATTCCTGTCTGGGCAGAGTAAGGCTCTGTGGCCGGCAAGACATGCTGGGCTCCTGGCTTCCATTAGACTCTGGCCACACAGGTCTGTCCACATTCAGAGCAGGGAAGAAAAGCTGAGGAATCCTTAAGGAAGCAAGTAGAATACTACCTGGAAATTTATACTATTTGGTTACTGGGGCCATGAAAAGCCAAGTCTATGAATTAGGTAATTGGTATCCACATGGTATATCATAATCTCATACTGAATATAAATGGAATCCCCTAAAATCTTGGGGGCTGTATTGGTAGGATAGGAGCATTTTGTTCCTATGGAGCCTCTGCTCAAGTAATTGTGCTTCTTGATCGACCGGAGCTCAACCTTCTTTTCTGGTCTGCGCTCTGGCTGCCTTTGGCCTGCTGGTCAGCCCTTGCAAAGTTTACGATAACCACCTCTAGGGTGGGCTAATTCTACCAGAAAGAGGTGCTGGCTGAAACGCTGACTTTAAGATGAAATCTTAATCCAGGCTATAGATTATCTGAAGCAGCTTTCAAAAATGACAGATACCATTTTGTGACTGGCAATCACAGCTGGCTACTTACAATTAAGCCTGGAGGTGTAACGCAGCAAGCCTAAGGGGTAGTTCTCTACAGAGGTGGTTATGATTATTACTGCTCCCTTCTTTGAGTTTTCTCAAGCAAGAAAACATTGTCCAGAAAGCCATGCTCCTTCTAACAGCTTCTAGCAGCCACATTCAGCTGCGGTCACTGAATGTGGCACATATAACACATGGCATCCTCCCCCACGCCCCCACTTCCCCCACCCCCTACTCCCCCCCACTCCTCCCACCCCCCCACTCCCCCTCCTCCCCCCGTCACCGGGCACCAAGGTGTACACCCTCATGTACTTGGGTGACTTAGCATGACAGAACTAGTAAATGATGAGAAGAATTCAGATGGGAAATGCTACTGAATGAGATGGTATTCTTATAATTAACATGAAAACTATGACCTGAATTCTTTGAATAGGCCACCTTATCTGCCTGGTTTTGAAATGGAAACATCTTTGATCTGGAGTCTGGGTTTGAATGCTATGGGTGTTTAACATAAAAAACTGAAGTCCAAGGGCAGCAAGGGTTATCGTAATATCTAGGTAGGTGGGACGGGCTTAATTGCTTTGTAGTCGTCCATAAAAATTCCTTTCCTGCTTGAGAGGGCATTACTGGTAAATCATTCTGTCTCTTCCTCACTTATTCTCACATTCCAGTTTACTTCCTAAGTCATAAAAATAATATATGAAATCCTCACATAAACCCCAAAAGGTAGATATTATTTTTGTCCCCATTCAGAGATAAAAAATTGAAAACAAGGCCAGGTACGGTGGCTTGCGCCTGTAATCCAGCACTTTGGGAGGCTGAGGCGGTTGCATCACTTGAGATCAGGAGTTTGAGACCTGCCTGGCCAACATGGTGAAACCCCATCTCTACCAAAAAAAAAAAAAAAAAATTAGCTAGATATGGTGGCAGGTGCCTGAAATTCCAGCTACTCCGGAGGCTGAGGCAGGAGAATCACTTGAACCTGGGAGGCAGAGGTTGCAGTGAGCTAAGATTGGGCCACTGCACTCCAGCCTGGGCGACAAAGAGAGACCGTGTCTCTGAAAAAAAAAAAAATTAAATTAAAAATGAAGACGAGAACATTTCAAGGTAAGCAAAGAGCCAGCATTCCAACTCAGACAGAGTCTGGCTCAAGAGTACATGCTCTGGTGCCCTGCACCACTCAGCTCTGCCCAGAAGCAGTGGCCTGACTCTCTCACTGCTGGAAAGTGCCCTAACGAGGCTAAAGGCAAGTACTCTTACCTGGTCAGGTCCTGGGTCTCCACACAGGTAATGTATTATCAGGCCACTCTGGTTTATTAAGTCCCTAACTTCTCTCTTCAGGGTAGTCCTACACTTTACTCATTAGCTTCCTTGTCAGGCTATTGCCCAAACTTGCTTGATGATAAGAATCAGCTGGAATAAAAATGTAGCTTCTCAAGATCCTATCTTTAGAAATTCCAATTCACTGGGTATGATGTTGTCCCAGAAATCTGTTTTCAACAAGTGACCCAGGTGATTCTTCTCATCAGTCAGGTTTGAGAAACATTGCCCTAGGAGTTTTAGCCAATGGGAACAAACATCATTGTCTTAAGCACTATGTATTACATAGTCAAAATTTCTATAGCGTTTCCATAGCTGAATTAATCCAAAGCAATCGGTACATATGGCACAAAATGGTTTTTTTTCCAGGAAGGACTAGGTGGGCTGGAATGTCTTTGTGGTTTTCTTGTTTTTGAGTGATGACTGTTAGAAAGAATTCTTTAATGGCCGTGCCCTTGAGGGAGTTTTTGCATTGCTCTGGTCAGGGAACAGCGTATACCAAATAGAAAGCCACTTTATATAGTTCTTTCAAGTCCTGCCTGAGAGAATTTTTGGAGAAGAGCAAATTAAATAAAGAGGAGAAAGAAGTACACAGTTCTCATTCCTTGAAGGCCCCTAAAGCAAACTCCTTGCATAACCAAAAGAGAGACACTAGGGCTTTTCAACTTAAATGTTTATAAATCATATACAGAACGATTTAGGAGAAAATCTTATAAGGGATTAATTCAATTTACCATCTAATCAAAGAGCAAAAATGATCTTTGACACTCAAAGAATTCAAAGGCAAAACTGTTGAAACTCATGACTATGAAAACATTGTTTCAGGTTAAAAAACGGATCTGAAACGTGCCTAATCTGCTCTGACACTGTCACCACTGCTTGTCACAAATGAAGTTTCCACCTGAGGCACCACTGAAAGCCAATCTTCAGTTGCTGTATTTGTGAGTCAGTGGGGGGAAAAAAAGGAAAATAAAAAGTAGAAATTAAGACTAAAAGACGGCCAAAGGAAGAGAAAGCAAACCAGTCCTTTCTGCCTGGTGGAACAACCTGCTTTTTCAGACCTCATTTCTGACAGGGGCACTGCAAATCAGTAGCAAAGGCCAACACTCAAGTCGAAGGCACAAGACATACGTACCTCTTGGTGGGAGTGGGCACTCCAGAGGACATGTGGCTAACCACGGTGTCATTCATATTAGTCAGAGGGCGAGGAGGACTGAAAGAAAAGACATTTGCCTTATATTAATAATTACCAACTAGGGGAAACAAGGGAAACGACAATAGGCATGATAAGAGCAAAGGGACCAACGATCGTTCGCGGTAAGCACAGCGGGACCCAGGCGGAGTGCGGCAGAAATCGATACTTCAAGCCTAAGTAAATTCAGCAAGAGGTTCTCTCTCACAAAGCCACAGGGCCACTGAGCTGTGGGTACCAGGAGAAGCAACTGATCATAAACACACTACCACAGGACATAACTTCGGTGGCTTTTGCTTTGTAGTTTTAGTACATAAGAATTTAAATTCTGCCCCCTGGTGAATTTCTCTACATTTTAGGTACAACATTACTAGGTGTCTGGCATTCATCATATATTACAAAGGTCGTAGCATCGAGGTGCATGCTGTTCCTGAGATTTGGTTAGAGCTCACTGGTTTCCCTCAGACTTAGTTTGTAAACTTTTAACCAAAACAAACTGTTACATACCACATTCAAAAATAAGACTCTGGAACAAACTTTGATTAATTCTCTACTAGAATCTTAACAACAAATCCAAATTTTACACCTATACCCTAATTAGAATGTTGTCTTTTATAACCCCTAATCCAAACTTAAACTTGAAGGTTAGCATTTTTGGTAACTCGCCTTTAGGTGCAGGTTTTCTGGACTCAGGTCTGTCCATTTCTCTTTCTTGTGAAAGTCCTGAAGGAATGAATTCAAGCTTCTCAAAAAGGTGCCAGGTATCTTGCCTTCCAGCCATTCTTCAACCCCTCTCCCTCCCTACTAGGTTCAGCTACAAAAGGGTTCTGTCTTGCATCTGGAATCAAATGACTATTGCTAAATACTTCTGGAAAATTTCTCACTTCCTCTTTTAAACTGGAAGAAGTACAGTCATGTGCTGCACAATGATGTTTAGGTCAATGACAAACCACATATATTTTTATAATAGGTTACAATATTGTATTTTTACTGTACCTTTTCTATGTTTAGATATATAAATACCTCTGTGTAACAGTTGCCTCCAGTACAGGTTTGTAGCCTAGGAGGCTACATACATACACAGAGTGTACTTACACATACCTTGATGGTTGTGCCTGCTGCAAACCTAGGCTACACCATACGGCCTAGGTATGCAGCAGGTGAAACCACCTTGCTTTGTGTAAGTACACTCTCTGATGTTAACACAACACAAAATTGTCTAACAAAGCATTTCTCAGAATGCATCCCCCACTGTTAAGTTATGCATGATTATACTTCTCAGATTTGTCCATCAAAAGCATAAAACTGAAGCCGAAAGTCCTTCTCTCATATTTAGGTGCTTGGGAACTAACTACCTTCTGGTTTCTCCTTTCGTTTAAGGACAGAGTCAATTATGTATAATGTTTTTGGAGAGGTTATACTTAGCAATTCTTAGTGACTATTAAGGGACCACAGTCTTTATTGTTTTGCAGGTTTCGTAGTACATTCAAATAAAAGCGCAAGGGGAAATCTTTCAGGGAGAGCCAAGGAACCCAGACGTTAAAGAAGGATCTCTTCCTCTCTCCATCCATCTCTATGCATTTTTTTTTTCTTCTTAAACCAACTGCATTTCTGTGTAGGTATTTTTAAAAATGATTTTTCCATTTAATGGAGAGGATCCGAGATGGAAAGTAATTTGCAGGGAACATATTTTGGTCTCTTGATTTTTAAGCCATAGTACTATGCTTATTGTTCTACATTCCTCCCTTCGTGACAGGCGTCTAAGTAAGACATTGAGAATTGAAATGCGCCTCTCTAGGATAGAAGTCAATTTCCAGTTATTTATCTGACTACCTGTCTTCAGACAGATATCCACTTAGGTCCCAAACTTTCAAGACTATTAATGCTAGTGGCTGTGCTGAGTTATAGTGTGGTTGTTTTAGGTTGACTAATGATGGAAGTGAACACAGAGATTAGCCTACATTTAGTCCTATATTTATATTTTTGTCTCTGGTTCTTTTATATCAATTGCCCAACTGAAACAAGGAGACAATCCCTATGAAAGAACCAAACCCAGCACAACAGCTTTCTGGTCCTGGAAAGAGAATGGGCTTTTCTTTAATGTATTATTAGCCAAAAGAAGATAAAGACATTTTCACATTGCTTTCAGAACTAATATAGTTACCTGCTACATATATTTTTAAAATTTTTAATAAATAATAGAGACAAGGTCTCACTATGTTGCCTAGGCTGGTTTTGAACTCCTGGGTTCAAGTGATCCTCCCATCTCAACCTCCCAAAGTGCTAGGATTACAGATGTGAGCCACCATTCCCGGCCACCTGCTATATTTCAATATTAAAGATATCACTGCATTCAATTTCCTTTTTGGTATTCTCAGAGGAAAAATGAGAATAAAAAATTATAATTCCTAGAACATAAATCCATGCAATAAAATTTCATGATTTGTAACAATTTGTTCTGATACCACAAACATCTTTATAATCACCAATACCTCTTGGTATATATCATGTTCAACTATTATAGCACAAATTTCAAAGCTTCTTCTCTAATATTCAAAACCAGACAGTAATGGTTATATTATAAACTATAAATTAATCGTAACTGACCCCCAAATGTCACAGCCTTTCTGAACTCCTAACATGCTTTGCTAGAAAGACAGGCATATGTCTGCAGTTTAAAATGAAAGAAGCACTTGCAAACTTAAATGAGGTCTTTACTATAGAACCTCCACTAGAGCCACAATTCACCATGAAAGCCAACAGCTCAGATGCATTCTTAGAAGGCATAACATGGCCTGGGGAACATAGTGAGTCTCTGTCTCCACAAAAAAAAAAAAAAATTAGCCTGCTGGCCAGGCGCAGCGGCTCATGCCTGTAATCCCAGCACTCTGGGAGGCCAAGGCGGGTGGATCACAAGGTTGGAAGTTCAAGATCAGCCTGGACAAAATGTTGAAACCCTGTCTCTACTAAAAATATAAAAAATAGCTGGGTGTGGTGGCGGGTGCCTGTAATTTCAGCTACTTGGGAGGTGGAGGCAGGAGAATCACTTGAACCCGAGAGGCGGAGGTTGCAGTGAGCCGAGATCATGCCACTGCACTCTAGCCTGGGTGACAGAGCAAGACTCCATCTCAAAAATAAATACATAAATAAAATAAAATAAAATAAAATAAAAATTAGCCTGCTGGCTGGGCGCAGTAGCTCACGTCTGTAAAACTAGCACTTTGGGAGGCCAAGGCAGGTGGATGGCTTGAGACCAGGAATTCGAGACCAGCCTGGGCAACATAGCAAAACCCTGTCTCTACAAAAAAAATACAAAAATTAGCTGGGTGTGGTGGTGCATGCTTGCAGTCCCAGTTACTCAGGAGGCTGAGGTGGGAGGATCACCTGAGCCCAGAGAGGTTGAGGTTTCAGTGAAACTGAGATTGTGCCGCTGCACTACAGGCTGGGTGACAGAGTGAGATCCTGTCTCAAAAAATAAAAAATAAAAATCAGTCTGGCATGGTGGCACGTGCTGTAGTCCTAGCTACTCAGGAGGCAGAGGTGGGAGGATCATTTGAGCCTAGGAGGTTAAGGCTGCATTGACTATGATTGCACCACTGCACTCCAGCTTGGGCGACAGAGCAAGATCCTATCTCCCCCCCCCAAAAAAAGTAATACACTAAATAATGACTTCTGGCTCAAACAAACATACAAAACCTTCATTGTTCTTGTAAGACATAACTGAAAAGAGTATTTCCAGGTGTAAAGCAGACATTAATGCTACAAATTATAGAAACTTAAAAAAACAGAATTGGCACAACTTATTAGATTGGTTTTGCTGATTTTTAACATTTAAAACCAGTTGAGTACCTTGAGCACCAGATGTTCTGTATCTGTATCTTCCTTTGGTACAGATCTCAGCAAGGTATAGGCACTATTGAGTTTCATGATACCGAAATGGCCACCATCTATCACATGCTCCAGAAATGTGGGAGGTTCCTTCTTTGTTAATAAGATATACCATTTTTTCGATGGGATAGAAGCAGATGATGATATAGGTAGAAAGTATCTGGAGGTCAGTAGAGATGGTTTTTAAAAGACTTGGCAAGAATTTG
Source organism: Macaca mulatta (assembly GCF_049350105.2). Lineage (NCBI taxonomy): Eukaryota > Metazoa > Chordata > Mammalia > Primates > Cercopithecidae > Macaca > Macaca mulatta. The sequence goes on along the minus strand of NC_133418.1, from coordinate 99,520,196 downwards.
GTACTTCTTAATTAAAGGGAAAGCATCACTGTTACTGCATACCTACTAATAAAAGATTACCTTTATTTCAATGACCTAACTGTATATAGATGGAGACAAATATGCAAGCAAATCATCACAATGCTATGTAATGAGTGCAGCAATGAAGTATGGTCGGCCCTCCATGTCTGTCGGTTCAACCAACTGCCGATGGAAATTATTCAGAGAAAAAGTTCCACAAAGTTCCAAAAAGTAAAACTTGAATTCACCATGTGCTGAGTACTACACTGAATCCTTGCGAAGGACGTGTGTGTAGGCATTGTGTTAGGTTTTATAAGTACTCTAGAGATGACTTAGAGTATATGGGAGGATGCACATAGGTTATATGCAAACACTATAAAACTCAAGTTTTATTTCAGGGACTTGAGCATCCTTGGGTTTCCGTATCTGTGGGTGCTCCTGGAACCAACCCCCATGGATCCCGAGGGACGACTGACAGACCAAGTGCTGAGAGCCACAGATGAAGATCAGGTACTTCTGCCTGGAGGAACAAGCGGCAAGAATCGTCATGGAAGGCCTCAGAGAGGAAGCATCATTGAGAAGAGTTTTCCAGATACAGAAAAAAAATTAAGAGAACCCCAGATAGAAATAGTATGTAAAATGGCATAGAAATCCAAAAATACATGAGAAACTGGGTCTAACTTATTTGACTAAAGGCATCTGAAAGGGAGTAGCTGGAAACACATCTAGAAAGCTAGAGGAGAGCCAGGATGTGAAAGGAGCTTGTCCTATCACAAAGTGAGAGATCTGAACTTTATATTGCAGGCAGCAGGGGAAGCACTGAATGTAAGTCAAAAATCGATGTGACCATCACATCATTTTAAAAGCTCACCCCAGAATCTTGCAGATGCTGGTCTTTTATCAAAAGTGTGCATGGGAATCATCTGAAAAGCTTTCCGTAAGATAAGATACCCAAGCCCTACCCTCAGTTCAGTGACCCTGAACTTCTAGGGGTGAGGGGAATCTCTCCCCCATATAATAAATAAAGATATCATGTAGGATATATTTGGAAGCAGGGGAATGGAAGCTGGGAGGCCAGGTATGAGGTTATGGCAGTTGCCCAGATCAGTGACTATGAAGATGGACAGTGGTACTGAAGATGGGGGCGAGAGAAACAGAAAGCTATTGTGAAGACAAAACCAGTAAGAGAGGGTGACTGATTAAGTACACAGGGTTAGGAAGTAAAGAGTAAGAGATTTTTACCTTGGCTACTGGGTGGTAAAATATCCGAACTAGAAAACACAGAGTAGGTAACAAGATCTGAGGTTGGAAAGGAGGAGGGATGGGTAGACAGAATGAGCAGGAAGGTAAGAGTGAATACGATTTCAGTTTGGAAATGGTTGGGTTTGAAGTACCATTGATAATAAGTACAGGTAAGTGGATGTCTAGAAAGCAGTTGAAAATAGAAGAATAGAACTCAGATAAAATGTCAAGTTTGAAAATATATGAGTGTCATTAAACAGTACCTGTTCATTTCAGTATTCTGAACACTAAAAACGTGCATTTACTTACTTATTTATTTATTGTTTTGAGATGCAGTCTCTTGCTCTGTTGCCCAGGCTGAAGTGCAATGGCGCAATCTCAGCTCACTGCAACCTCCACCTCCCAGGTTCAAGCGATTCCCCCCTCTCAGTCTCCCGAGTAGCTGAGATTAGGCATCTGCCATCATGCCCAGCTAATTTTTGTATTTTTTGTAGAGACGGGGTTTCACCATGTTGGCCAGACTGGTCTTGAACTCCTGACCTCAGGTGATCCATCTGCCACGGCCTTCCAAAGTGCTGTGGTTACAGGCGTGAGCCACCGAGTCTGGCCGAGAACGTACATTTATATTTACTGTTTTTAAGCGGGGTAGGAGAGGTCTGGGGACCTGTGCAGTGAGAGGGTGGCTTAGATAACAGAAACAGAGGTTCTGGTTATTGGGGAAACACATCTATTACAAAGCACAAATTGAGCTTACTGGTAGAAATAATTTTTTCATGCAGTTCCCTGGTGGCCAGGCCCCTCCAATTCATTCTGGTGATGCTCTGAAATACAGACTAACTAGAAACTAAAATTTCTACAAAATCTCTCTTAAGGGTTTTAAAATCATCTGTAAGAATAGATGAATAACTTGTACCTTTAAAAATATTTCAGGACAGATTATATATAACTGTGTATTTATTTCATTTATCGGATATTTGCCTACAATGTGGCAGGCACTGTGCTAGCTTCTGGGAATAAAAACTAAAAAGATGAAAACTTGAGTCTTACAAAGAAGAAAAACTTAGAAAAAATAATTATAATACAATGTAGTAAATACTTAATAGAAGAAAAACTGCTATATGCATGGAAAAATACTGAGATTATCTCATCCCATAAAGAAAAACATATTTCTAGGGTGTTAAAGAGTTAAATAGAAGCCAGGCATGATGGAGCACACCTACACTCCCAGTTATGCAGGAGGCTGAGGTGGGAGGATCATTTGAGCCCAGTATTTTGAGGCCAGCCTGGGTAACACAGCAAGACTCTGTCTCTTAAAGAAAAAAGAAGACTTAAATATAGATGTTTAACTATATAAATTAAGAGAAAATATATAGGTCTATGATAGAGAGGATTTTCTTAGCTAAAAACAATGGAAAAATTAGGAAAACATCAATTAATTTGAATTGTTAAAACTATCAGAAAAGAAGGAAAAAAGATTTTGAGGAACTACCTGAACAAATGTGAGACAGCAAAAATTAAGTGCCTAACACATACAGTATTCACACAAACTTACAAGAAAACTACAGGGATTCCAATTAGATAAATGGGTAAAGTAAACATATGTGTTTAAAAGGAAGAAATACAAATGACTCAAAATAAATTTTTTTTTTTTTTTTGAGGCGGAGTTTCACTCTTGTTGCCCAGGCTGGAGTGCAATGGCACGATCTCGGCTCACCTGCCTCCCAGGTTCAAGCAATTCTCCTGCCTCAGCCTCCCGAGTAGCTGGGATTATAGGCATGTGCCACCAGGCCCAGCTAATTTTGTATTTTTAGTAGAGACGGGGTTTCTCCATGTTGGTCAGGCTGGTCTCGAACTCCTGACCCAGGTGATCCACCCGCCTCGGCCTCCCAAAGTGCTGGGATTACAGGCGTGAGCCACTGCGCCTGGCCTAAGAAATTTAATTAAAAATTACAGGCTGTGCACAGTGGCTCATGCCTATAATCCTAGTACTCTGGGAGGCCAAGGCAGGAGGATCGCTTGAGCCCAGGAGTTGGAGACCAGCCTGGGCAACATGGCAAGACCCCATCTCTACAAAAAATTTAAAAATTAGCTGGGTGTGGTGGCACATGCCTGTGGTCTCAGCTACTCAGGAAGCTGAGGTGAGAGGACTGCTTGAGCCCAGGAGTTAAAGGCTGCAGTCAGCCACGATCAAACCACTGCACTTCAGCCTGGGTGACAGACTGAGATCCTGTCTCGGAGTGGGGGAAAAAACAATTACAGACCACTTTCTCTGGGAAAAATAATGATCTTTTTAAAAAGGCAATCCTTAAGAGTAGAGAGGATTTTCTGACATAGGTCCTTAATTTACTACTAGTCAAGAGTGAAAGTAAAAAGTTAAGCCAAATTTCTAGAAAGCAATTTGGCAATATGTCCATCAAAGATCTTAGAAAACATTCAAACACTTTGGCTCAGTAGTTCTCTTTCTAGGAATCAATTCCAAAGACTAATTAGAAATGCACAGAGAGATTTATATTAACAAATACTCAGGAAGTGTTATATATGATAGGATAATTTTGAAATTATCCTAAGTGTTCAAATATAAGGAAAGGAAAAGTAAACCATGGTATATCCATAATTACAGGATATTATGCTGTCATTAAATAATAGTGCTTATGAAGACTTTTTGATTACTTGGAAATAAGCTCAGCATATAGAAGGTAACAAAGAAGGGCAAGATCACAATGATAGCTGACAATTATTGAATATTTGATATCTATCAGGCACTTCAGAGCTTTAAATACATTATTTAGTCTATCTTCACAATAGTCATATAAAATTATTTATATGTACACATAGCACACTCAACTACATAATAAGCATAAAATGAAACATCTGGAGGAAATATGCTCAAATGTTAAGATAAGTGGAATTATGGGCAGTTTTTCCTGCTTGTTTATACTTTCCAACACTTCTCCAACCTTTTCAGTTTAATTTTTCCTGATTCTAAGAGAAAAAGATGTTTAATGTTAAAAAATGAGTCAAATTTCTAAAATGAGCCTATATTATCATCATTAAGAAAGCAAACAGAAGGAAAGTGTTATATGAGCATGCACGCATGCGCGCGCGCGTGCACACACACACACACAGAGGAAGAGCGAGGGAGGGGGAATGAGGGAGGAGAAACCATGCTGTAGAAGTTTGAGACTTTTAGTAGAAAACCTGTGAAATTGTTTGAGTAGATCCAAAGTTCCACAATTTCCCAACATCGTTACCACCATCACTCCTCAAAAATGAGAGTAAAGAAAACATCTTAGACCAGTCTAGATGATCTCCTCTACTACACTGTAAGAAATCTGTGATATTTTTACCATTATATCTGAAGTATCTGGCATAGTATGAGGCACAGAGTAGGTGCTCCTTAAATATTTGTTGCTCATGAGTCAGCGCCACGTTGTGGAATATAATAGGAGTAGAGAGTGGGTAAGAAGTAATCTATTATATTTAGGTGTGGTGAGACTATTCTCCAAAAATGGGATAATGACATTATTTGCTGTTATATTTGGTGGATGTATTTGTAGCATCTGCAGCGATAGTAGGCTTTTTTTCCCCCTTCACAGGGAACAGTGGCATATTCTTTTCTACTTAACTCTATTAATGTCTACTGCTTGGTCTGTCATTTTTTTCCTTCTACCATCTATGACTTGGTAATAGAATCAGCAGAGTGGAGAGTGTCTTTACTAATAATAGCAATATTTATTGAGTGCTTACTATATGGCAGACTAAGTTTGAACATTTTCCATGGATTCACTTCATTACACTAAGCCAGTGAAGTAGATACCATTATCTTTATTTTACAGATGATTAAAAAAAAAAAAAAACAAAAAAACAACAACTGAGGCATGGAGAAAAGTAATGTTTTTGAGGCCACAGAGCCAAATCATGGAAGCAAGAGGATTTGAACCGAGGCAGTGTGGCTCTGAGTGTGTGTTCTCTGTCATTTGAGAGTACTGTCTACTATCTTTCACGGGTACACTTTCAGGAAAACGTTTAAGGATATTTACTCTATTAAAAAAAAAAAGCCATGACGTTAACAGCATGACGTTAGATCATAGTTCCTGCTGTTTCTATAGGAAGATAAGGCAGTAATAGTTGCAGAGTATAGTTTTTGAGTGATTTACCCTTTCCCCATCATATTATTAGAACTCCTAAATGTCCTAAATGGCTCTCTGAACGTAAACCATCTGGCTTGAGATCTTATCAGGATAACTTTAAAATCTAATCTTCATTTCAAAGATCTTCTAGGTTTCTAATCTCAGCCTAGCAAAATACATACATTTCATGAGCAAATTATCTATTATATAAACCAGACTGTTGACTAAAAAAAAGTTTAACAATGGGCTTAAAATCAACATTGAGTGTTATGACTCATTTTGGCTTTTTGAATTGACTTATATTCAGGGGTAAACAATGTCTGGATAGGAGTCTCTAACCAAGGATGTGAAAGTACAATACTGATGTTGTGTAGACAAAATTTCCACTTAAAACTGCAAAGTTTTAAAGATGAAGGAGTAGGCTGGGTGCAGTGGCCCACACCTGTATTTCCAGCACTCTGGGAGGCCGAGGCAGGAGGATTGCTTGTATCCAGGAATTTGAGATCAGCCTGAATAACATAGCAAGACTCCATCTCTACTAAAAATCAAACATTAGCTGGGTTTGGTGGTACACACCTATAGTCCCAGGTACCCAGGAGGCTGCTCAGGGGAGGACTGCTTGAGCCTGGGAGGCTGAGGCGGCAGTGAGCTGAGATCACATCACTGCATTCCAGAGTGGGTGACAAAGTGAGACCCTGTCTAAAAAAAAAAAAAAAAAAAAAAGGAGGAAATGAACAAAGCCAGCTGAAGCCTGGAGGACAAGTGAGATTTGGGTTACTTGTCAGAGCTGTCCCTTTTCCCCAGGCCCTTTGATAGAGCCTCTTCTGTGGAAAGTCATGCAGACAGCCACGTACTTAACCCTGCCCTTTACTTTTAAATTTATTGGTGCATTAGCTCTTTCCACAGAACATTTCTTTTAGTTGTGGAGGTTAAGATTAGCGTCCTGCAATTCTCTTTTACACAGACAGCTGTCTGCTAGCCATGCATTTGGGGATCTTTAGCAGATTTTTTGGGGGTCTGTTTATTACTACTGGTGTGAAAGGGGAAAAGAATTTATTACGCCCTAATGCTTTCATTTGTTTGACTTCTTTTTTTGTATTCCCCATTAATAATGCTTTACAAAGGAGGTAACCATTTTAGCAAAATACATTTAATCTCTTATTAATATTTTTGCAGCCAGCTATTTCGTCCTCAACCCTAGACACCTATGTGACTTCTGAAATTATCTTCCCTACTCACTTGAATCAGACTTTTTTCTTCTTTTAGATGATGAAGCAGATTTCATCATACTTTAAAACAAATGCAAAACCCACACTATAGACTACTTCATTCTTTTTTTTTTTTTTGAGACGGAGTCTCGCTCTGTTGCCCAGGCTGGAGTGCAGTGGCGTGATCTCTGCTCACTGCAAGCTCCGCTTCCCAGGTTCACGCCCTTCTCCTGCCTCAGCCTCCCAAGTGGCTGGGACTACAGGTGCCCGCCACCATGCCTGGCTAATTTTTTGTATTTTTTTAGTAGAGACGGGGTTTCACCGTGTTCGCCAGGATAGTCTGGCTCTCCTGACCTCGTGATCCGCCCGCCTTGGCCTCCCAAAGTGCTGGGATTACAGGCGTGAGCCACCGCGCCCGGCCTTCACTACCTCATTCTTTTATCTATCAAACCTCTCCAGTCTCCCATCTCTCTCCAGCAAGCTGTTCTTCTTTTGCTTCTTCTAAGCCCCTGCTTTCAGCCCTTCTCCCAGCTACTTACCCTGGAATGTCCTTCATGGACTGGTCAAAGTTACACATTTTCTCACTTCTCTTATCAGAAAAACAGCTCCTGAAATTTCAGTAGCTCTAGAAAACCTTTCTAGTTACAAGCTCCATTTGCATACTATGGCTCCATGGGCCATAGTATGCAAACAAACAAAAATCCACGGCCTACTCATGCCTAGCACTGTTAGGGGTTTCAAGACAAAACAAAACAAGTTGAAGACTGTCCCTGCCCACAAGAAGTTTATAATCGGTCCTCATAATCATGTCATAGCAACAACAGATACGCTTTAGCTTAACATATTACAATTTTTAGATCAAATCCTATATGACGATAATTTACAACCAAAAACATGTAAGATCATTTATAACAAAGACTATAACTTATTTCATTTGATATAAATAAAAACCAGTACAACAAAATAATATGAAAAATCCTATGAAGTTAACAGTTACAGGATTTGTTGTGTATTTTGCATGCATTTCTTTACTTTTGCAGCATTGGGGAGAGTTGGCAGGTGGAGACAGTGCCTAAGCATTTGCTGAGTGTGAAAATGCATTAGCACTGAGCCAGGCCCCTCAGAAACATGACATGAATTCTTACTACTACTCATGGTGGTATTTTGCAAATAAAGAAATAAAAGTCAAAGAAGATAATGTGTTCAAGGTCACATGGTAGAATCAGTATTGGACACTACTTTTATCTGCTTCTAAAGCCACTGAATAGATCAAATCCACAAACACTCTTTTATTTCAGGCATCTCTGTATTATCCAAATAAATTTTTCGGATTAGAGTTCTCAAGAAACAATAAGTTGTCAAGTTTGAGAAACACCGCCCCAATTCAGGACTACCAGCTTCAAATCTAACTTGAAGTAGTTTAAGCGGTGAGGGGGAGCAGGGGGAGGAAGGGGAGTGTGGGGGGGTGGGGAAGAGGAACTTATTGGGCACCATAACTAAATACTAACTAAATTCATAACCAACTTCACGAAGGTAGGGGTGCAGCTGGCTTCCAGGATATTGGAATGTCATTAGGACGTTTACTGTTACCTTTGCTTAGATCTCATTTTAGGTCAGGCTTTACACATGGCCCACAGCTTTTTATGCTTAAGAAGAAATAGTTTCTGCCCAGCATTTCACAGCTTTACCACTGGAGAATAAAACCTCTTCCTTCAACCCAATTTGAAAATCCCCAGCAAAGCCTCTGGCCTGCCCTGAGTCACTTGCCTACTCTGGCATTCAGCAGGCCCCATGCTATGACTGGTATTCCTCCTGGAACATCACATTTAGCGCTGGGAGAGGAACAGGTCTCTAAGGAGAGAGCACTGTTCCCAGAAAAAAAAAAGGGAGGCTACAGAACAAATCAACAACAAAAAATGTTCACTTAATTAAAGATTAACTTTCTTCAAAAGAAAAGTATCAAATGGCAGTGCTCAGGGTGCAGGCACTTCAGCATCTCTGCTGCACAATGCATTAGAATGAAGGTGGTATTTCTCTTTTTTTTTTTTTTTGAGTCAGTGTCTCACTCTGTCACCCAGGTTGGAGTGCAGTGGTGGAATCTTGGCCCACTGCAACCTCCACCTCCCAGGCTCAAGTGATTCTCCTGCTTCAGCCTCCCAAGTAGCTGTGACTACAGGCACACGCCACCACACCAGCTAATTTCTGTATTTTTTATAGAGATGGGGGTTGTGTCATGCTGCCCAGGCTGGTCTCAAACTCCTGGGCTCAAGTGATCCATCTGCTTTGGCCTCCCAAAGTGCTAGGATTACAGGCATGAGCCACTGTGCCCGGCTTTCTCTCTCTCTTTGTAGTTACTACTACTCTTCAAAAATTTGTGGTTAGAGACCTATTTGTGGACCCTTAAGTGAAAACAATATATCGTCTAGAAAGAAAACCAGTGTTCTTATTATTCCATTATGATGAAGAGGACATAGGGATTACACTGATCTAAAATGCTGGTAAGCTACAGCTCTGGTGAAATATTTATTTATTTATTTATTTATATTTTTATTTTTTTTTTGAGACGGAGTTTCGCTCTGTTGCCCAGGTTGGAGTGCAGTGGCGCGATCTCAGCTCACTGCAAGCTCCGCCTCCCGGGTTCCCACCATTCTCCTGCCTCAGCCTCCCGAGTAGCTGGGACTACAGGCGCCCACCACCTCGCCTGGCTAGTTTTTTCTATGTTTTAGTAGAGACGGGGTTTCACTGTGTTAGCCAGGATGGTCTCGATCTCCTGACCTCGTGATCCGCCCGTCTCGGCCTCCCAAAGTGCTGGGATTACAGGCTTGAGCCACCGCGCCCGGCCAACTCTGGTGAAATATTAAGAAGCCCAGGTTCTAAAAGCCCTTTCAACTGCGATGATTCTGGTGTGAACAGTGTGGATCATTCTTGATTTCCTTCAGTAGCATGCTCTTTGTCTACCTCTATGTAATCGACCAACCATTTCTTGTTACTTCACTGGGTTCTATGGTTTTCTGCCAAAGCAAAGAAGTTAAACAAACAAGGAAAAACACCTTTTGGAAAACCACGATGTTAAAAAAATAAGCATTTGGTACTATAAGTGTAGCATAAATATCATGTTACATACTTACAATGAGGTTTCTGATTTCTAGGAAGTGCATTTAAGTTTACTGATCATGTACAATTAATTAACCAATTTGTTAATATAAAAACTCCCCTACCAACAGACATATATGCCTCAATTTTTATTTGTAGCAATTTAGTATAGCCATTTGTGGTATGAGACTTGTTTAATGAACTATTTCTCAGGAACGAAAAGTTTACCACAAATCCATTCACCACTAGATAGTGTCTAGAGACACTGAGAGGAAGCCAGATATCTCGAGATCTCTAGCTCTAGAAAGGGACAGAATTGTAAAACGAGACAAAAGTTAGGAAATTAACTATTTAACAATATTGCTCAATTTAGCATCATTATGTTGAAAAAGCAGTCAAGAGTCTTATAAACTGGATCATCTAATCAACAGAAATGTATTTTTTTCTTTAAAAAACCTTTCCATGATGAATCCCTCCTTCCTTGTTCTCCTTGTTCATTAAACTTAGGAAGCTGTTCCTACACTACGTAGATGCTAAGTCCCGTATTTATGAGGAGAAAAGATGGCATCTTAAAAGCTTTGACAAGTTACTGCTCACAGAGGGTCAATGAAATGCGTGATACAGGGTCATTTCCTGACCTGTTCACATGGTCATTAACTGAAATGTTTTCCAAAATGTAAATGAATTCACTGCTACAGAAGACAGGCTGACTCTCACATATTCTTTCCAAACAAGAAGAGATATAGTGGGGCTGGGCGCGGTGGTTCACGCCTATAAGCTCAGCACTTTGGGAGGCTGACGTAGGCGGATCACCTGAGGTCAAAAGTTCAAGACCAGCCTGGCCAACATGGTAAAGCCCTATCTCTACTAAAAATACAAAAATAAGCCAGGCATGGTGGTGGGTGCCTATAATCCCAGCTACTTGGGAGGCTGAGGCATGAGAATCGCTTGAACCTGGGAGGCAGACGTTGCAACGAGCTGAGATTGCACTACTGCACTCCAACCTGGGTGACAGAGCAAGACTCTGTTTCAAAAAAAAAAAAAGATAATAGTGGGCTGTCCCTAAAATAGAAACTCCCTGGGAAGTTTTAGGGGCTCTAGCATCTTGCCAAAAATAAACATAATCATTATCAGCCCAGCACTTAAGGTAGCAAAAACATAAAGGCAAAGAATAGCTATTAAACCTTTACACTCTGTAGCAAAGCCTTCTTTCCCTACAGATCTGGCTTCTAATGCGTTACGTTGCTGTTGTCTCTAAGGATACAGAACAATCACATAACAAAGGGTCTTCTCTACAAGGTAGTCTTCCCCACAGAGCATTTTGGGAAAAAGGAGGCACAAGAGGACAACTCATTAGAAGGCAAACACATATCTGCTCTGCACCAGCAAGTCCACAAAGCAGTCAAATGACAGGACAGGAAGACAGAGGTAGGACACAGTGTAGGTACCACTCCTTGGAAGCTTAAAAATGAAACACACCTACTTGCAAAAGAATTCAAGTCTTGCTGCAAATCCGTAGCCTAATGAACCCGGTCAGCAATTCCACTCTGATGAGGACTTTAAGGAGCACTCCCACCTCCTCTCCAAGGGCCTCTTCTAATTGCCAACTCTTGATAAGAAAGTAGCCTGCAGAACTGCGTCTGCCAAGCAAACCAGGTATGTAGCTATCAGGAGGTAGGGAGAACCAGTAAGGCTTGATTTTTTTGTTTTGCTGAAGAGGAGTTAATGGGAATGCAAGCAGGGTGAAAAAATAGGACGATGGTGTCTGTCTACCGCTTTGATGCAGACAGCTCCTTAATTCATAAAGGCAGCTTATCCGAGGGCAGCTGAAACAAAAGGGCTATCCAGTGCGAGCTGCTGAGCAGGCTCTGATGGATGTCTCTGGCAGGGTAGTCCCATCGTGAGACTGTCTCTGCCACTCAGAGTCATTCTGTGGCCTCTTATTTATTTCATGTAGTCAATAGCTCCTAAAACTGTGTTCCTGGTTTCTATCCCCACTGCCACCATCACATTTCAGCCCTCATTTGGCTAGTGTTACTTAAATATTCTAAGTTTTCTATTGGTTCATGGGTGTCCAGGGAACCTTTCTATTGTTGCTTATCTGATTTCTCGCAGCTAAAATTATTTTCCTAAGCACAGCTCTCATCACGCCACCATTCTGCCCCAAATCATCAATTCACGACTAGTCTCCCAAATTACAACAAAACTCTTTGTCTGTGTAGGCACCACCCAGAGAGCACAGCCTCAGTCTCCCAGGGCCTCCTCACTCTCACCACTTCTCCCCCTTCCTACACTGTTCAAACACAGGTCCGGAAATTTTCTGGCACAATAAAACAAAAACAAAAACAAAACAAAATGACAAAAACTCCACAAGTATTTACACTAAAAGTAGAGGTAGTCAAAATGAAACCCTTACTAATACCTCAGTGCCCAGGAAATAATTCTATTATTTACTTAGATAAATGAAGAGATGAGAAAAGCCAAGCCAACAAATCAGACAACCAACTAGTGTGACTGTTAATATGCACACTTGGATATCCAAAATAAGAGCCTAAATAAAATGGATGCACGTGTTAGATACTTAGCAGAAAATGAAAGAGTTGATTCATATCAGAAATATAATAAAAACAAAATAACAGTGGGATATCATCTTTCAAGGCTACAAACTCTAAGGATACAGATGAGGGACATAGTGCAGAATGAGAAGGGCAGTGTGAACAATAATGGGTCAAATTAATTACAGGAAAAAACTACAGGCCGGGTGCAGTGGCTCACTGGGAGCACACTGGGAGGCTCAGGCAGGTGGACTGCTTGAGCCCAAGAGTTTGAGACCAGCCTGGGCAACATGGTGAAACCTCATCCCTACAAAAGAAATACAAAAATTAGCCAGGTGTGGTGGTGTATTCCTGTGGTTCCAGTTATTCAGGAGGCTGAGGTGAGAGGATTGCTTCAGCCTGGGAGGTTGAGGCTGCAGGGAGCCATGATCGTGCCGCCACACTCCAATCTGGGCAACAGAGTGAGACCCTGTCTCAAAATAAATAAATAAATAAATAATAAAATAAAAAAAGATCTGCAGAATGTTTGAGATTATGAGATTGAAATACCATAATTGTATAATGAAAACATATCAGAGTTGGGCACGGTGGCTCACGCCTATAATCCCAGCACTTTAGGAGGCCAAGGCGGGTGGATCACCTGAGGTCAGGAGGTTGAGACCAGCCTGGCCAACATGGTGAAACCCTGTCTCTACTAAAAATAGCAAAATTAGCTGGGCATGGTGGTGGGGTGCCTGTAATCCCAGCTACTCGGGAGGCTGAGGCAGGAGAATCGCTTGAACCGGGGAGGCGGAGGATGCAGTGAGCTGAGATCGTGCCATTGCAAAACAAACAAACAAAACAAAACAGAAAAAACCCTATCAGGAAGGAAAGGGGGACAGTGGAGAGTGGGAGAAAGTTTGGGGAAACTGGGTTCTGGCTCCAACTCTGGTACTAAGTGGATTATGTGACCTGCATGACTTTGGACAATGAAGCCCTGTGTGTCTCAGCTAACTGGTCTGTGAAATGACAGGGGCTGGTCCTTGAGCACTGATTTTCACATTCTGTGCTCTGGGGATCTGAGGATGCCACAGGGTGCTTCAGTGACCATGGTGGGTCACTGAAGGGGAACAGACGAGGGGTGTCAGGCCCCAATCTTGTTCCAGTAAGAGTAGCTCCACTCCTATTCCACATAACATTTCATAGGAATAAAATGTCCTACTGCTTTTTTAAAAAGTTTGAACACCCCTTTCCTGACTACAAAATTTAAATTAGAAGTCCCTGCTATATTCTCTCATAGTATCCTCTTCTTTTTTAATAATACTTATCATACTTTGCTATTATATGTAATTAGTTTTTATTTGTTGATTGGTCTCACTTATGAGCTTGTAAGCGTTGTGAGAGCAGGGACCCTAGTACTTGTTTCATCTCTGTCTTCATTGTATTCACCATGTGTACTGAAAACCACGACCGGAACACAGCGGTTGCTCAACAAATATTACTTCAATGATGAATGACTCTCTTATAGCTGAGCTTTTATACTTCTACTTACCATTCTCTTTTTCTGGTTTTGTTTTGAGACAGGGTCTTGCTCTTTCACCCAGGCTGGAGTATGCTGGCATGATTACAGCTCACTACAACCTCAAACTCCTGAGCTCAAGGGATCCTCTTGCCTCAGCCTCCCAAGTAACTTGGATTACAGGTGCACCACCATACCCAGTACATTTTTTAATTTTTGTATTTTTGTAGAAATGGGATCTCAATCTGTGGCCAGGGCTAGTCTTGAACTTCTGGCCTCAAGCAATCCTCTTGCCTCAGCCTCCCAAAGTACTGGGATTACAGGAGTGAGCCACTGTGCCAGGCCATCTACTTACCATTCCAATCTACCTCAAGCAACTTATTGGCTGAAACCCAAGAGTGTCAATTGGTGGGGGTGGCTCGCCTGACATGAATCTTAAACGGAAAAGATATCCAGACAAGGAATTCAAAGAAGGCTGGTGGATAGGCCATTTGGGATAGCAAAAATCTGTGAGTGGGAGTAGTAATGAGGCCTAAACAGGCATACACCCAACCGAAGCAGCAGCGCTCCTTGTGCGTACTAAACACATCAGGCCAATTACGCTGTTCAATCATTCTTAGCATCTCATTTCTGGACCAAAAGAACCTAAAAGAAATTTAAAATGCCCCAAGACATTAGAGAATTTGCCAAGGGAAAGAAAAACCACATACCATTTCATTAAAATGTGTATCTAAGTCTCTGCTGAAAAGACCACACAGTGACCTTAGGAGACAGTGCTTTGCCAGTGAACCGTAAATCAGCTGCTAAAGCAGTCCAGAGACTTCAAGTCAGTAGAGTGAGCACATGCAGAGAGCTCACCCTTCTGTGCCAAAAAAAATGACTTAAAGATACAAACATAAATTAATGCATGCATAGCTACGACCAAAACAAAAAAGGAAACTGTCTTTATGCCTAAACAAAATGAAAAAGTAGTATCCTCTAAGGAAGAAAATGAAGAACCATAGTGGTGAGCAAGGGCTGCTTCTCAGCGGCCATGAGCTACACACAGAAGGACTGCAGGCCACTTTTGAGGAGGCTGGAAGAACCTGGGTTCTGACCCCCATGGGCCTCCCCCGCCCCAAAAGCAGAGAAAACAGAGCATCCAAAAAGCTTCAAATATTTAAGATTCTCAGGCCCCTAAAGGATAAAACAGCATCCATCAAATGTTCTGAAAAATAACCAATTAGAGACTTTAAAAATGAAAACCATAGTTATTGAGACAAAAGAAAACTGAATACAGCTAAAGACTGATGAACAAAAAAAAAAAGTTAAGTGTAAAAGCTAGATATAGAAGTTTTTTTTTTTTTTTCTCTTGTGAAACAGGGTCTCACTCTGTCACCTAGGCTGGAGTGCAGTGGCGGGATCATAGCTGCTAATGCAACCTCCAACTCCTCAGCTCAAGGGATCCTCCTGCCTCTCAGCCTTCCAACTAGCTGGGGCTACAGACACATGCCACCATGCCCAGCTAATTTTTTATTTGTTTGTTTGAAATGGAGACTTGCTCTGTCACCCAGGCTAGGGTGCAGTAGAGAGATCTCGGCTCACCGCAATCTCCACCTCCCAGGCTTAAGTGATTCTCCTGCCTTAGCCTCCTGAGTAGCTGGGATTACAGGTGTGAGCCACCATGCCCAGCTAATTTTTGTATTTTTAGTAGAGATGAAGTTTCACCATGTTGGCCAGGCTGCTCCTGAACTCCTTACCTCAAGAGATCAGCCTTGGCCTTCCAAAGTGCTGGGATTACAGGCATGCGCGACCGTGTCCAGCAATCCAAAAGTTTTAAAGTGTATATTTTAGGGTTCAGACAAACTAAAGAGAATGAAAGAGAGGCGACAGTATCTAAACAGACAATGGCTGAAAATTTTTCAGATGGAAGACATGAGTCTTCAGAAACTAAGAATCCTGAGTATTAAATTAAATTAAATAGAAATTCAAAAAGCTTATACACAGATATGTTATAGTAAAACTTCAGATTATTAAAGTATTAAAAAAAATCCTGGCCAAATGCAGAGGCTCATGCATGTAATTCCAGCACTGTGAGAGACCAAGGTGGGAGGATCACTTGAGCTCAGGAGTTCAAGACCAGCCTGGATAACATAGTGAGATGCTGTCTCTACAAAAATAAGACATTAGCTGGGCACGGTGGTGCACACCCGTGGTCTTAGCTATTTGTGGGGCTGAGGTAGGAGGATTGCTTGAGCCCAGGGAGGTGGAGGCTGTGGTGAGCCGTGACTGTCGCTGTCTCAAAACAAAGTAACAACAACAACAAAACAAAAACAAAAACAAAGAAATCCTAAAAGTTACTAACAAAATGAGACATTCAACAAAAAGGAAGGAGAATCAGATTGCCATCAGCAAAACTGATTATAACAGAGGAGTGATACCTTCAAGTAATGAAGAGAAAACAACTTTGGCTGGACTCTCAACCCAGTAAAACTATCATTTAAGACTAAGTGGGTGCATCACAACCATTAGACAAAGAAAAAGAAATAAAAGATGTCCAGACTGGGGCTTGCCACAGTGGCTCACTCCTGTAATCCCAATATTTGGTAGGCTGAGGCAGGAATATCGCGAGGATCACTTGAGCCCAGGATTTCAAGACCAGCTTGGGCAACATGGCGAAACCCCATCTCTAAAAAAGTATAAAAATCAGCAGGGCGTGGTGGTGTAAGCCTATGGTCTCAGCTACTTGGGAGGCTGAGGTGGGAGGAACACCCGAGCCCGGGAGGGCAAGGCTGCAGTGAGCCATGATTGTGTCTCTGCATTCTAGCCAGAGTGACAGAGCGAGACCCTATCTCCAAAAAAAAAAAAAAGGCCAGACTGTGAGGCTGTGAAGGAAGAAGTCAAGAAGTCAAATTATCTCTATTTGCCAATGACATGATCTCATACATAGAAAACCCTAGAGTCCACACAAAGGAAGCTATTAGAGTCAGGTGCAGTGGCTAACGCCTATAATCCCAGCACTTTGGTAGGTTGAGATAGGAGGATCACTTGAAGCCAGAGTTTGAGACCAGACTGGACAACATAGAGAGAGTCTCTCTCTACAAAAACAAATTTTTAAAATTAGCCAGGTGTGGTGGTGCTTGCCTGTGGTCCTACTACTCAGGAGGCTGGGATGAGAGGACCACTTGAGCCCAGGAGTTCAATGCTGCAGTGAGCTATGATGGTGTCACTGTACTCCAGCCAAAGTGACAGAGCAAGACCCTGTCTCTAAACAAACCAACCAACCAAGCAAAACTATTAGAGCTAATAGACAAGTTCAGCAAAGCTGCAGGACACAAGATCAATATTACAAAATTCAATTCTATTTCTATATATTAACAGTGATCTGAAAATGAAATTAAGAAAAGAGGCCGGGCACAATGGCTCATGCCTGTAATCCCAGCACTCTGGGAGGCCGAGGTGGGCGGATCACGAGGTCAGGAGATTGAGACCATCCTGGCTAACACAGTGAAACCCCGTCTCTACTAAAAAAAATACAAAAAATTGGCCAGGCGTGGTAGCGGGTACCTGTAATCCCAGCTACTCGGGAGGCTGAGGCAGGAGAATGGCTTGAACCCTGGAAGCAGAGCTTGCAGTGAGCTGAGATTGTGCCACTGCATTCCAGCCTGGGCAACAGAGCGAGACTCCGTCTCAAAAAAAGAAACCAAAAACCAAAAAAAAAAAAAAAAAAAAAAAAGAAGAGTTTTATTTACAATAGAATAAAAAATATGTAGAAATAAATTTAGCCTGGCTGGGCACAGTGGCTCCCGCCCCGTAATCCCAGCACTCTGGGAGGCCAAAGTGGGCGGATCACCTGAGGTCGGGAATTTGAGACCAGTTGGCCAACATGGTGAAACCCTGTCTCTACTAAAAACACAAAAATTAGTTGGGCGTAGTGGCACATGCCTCTAATCCTAGCTACTTGGGAGACTAAGGCACAAGAATTGCTTGAACCGTGCAGGCAGAGTTTGCACTGAGCCAAGATCGCACCACTGCACTCCAGCCTGGGTGACAGAGCCAGACTCCATTTCAAAAGGGAGGGAGGGAGGGAGGAAATTTAACCAAAGTGTGAGGCTTGTATACTGAAAACTATAAAACATCATTGAAAGAAATTAAAGAATACCTAAGTAAATGGAAAGATTTCATATGTTCATAGATTTTATATTGCTAAGATAGCAATATTCCCCAAACAGATCTATTGATTCAGTACAATTCCTATCAAAATCACAAAATACCTTTTTGCAAAACTTGATGAGCTAACTCTAAATGCACATGGACAAGCAAGAGACATCACCCAAAACAGCATCTTCCAAAAGAAGAACAAATTTGGAGGACACATACTTTCCAATTCCAACTTTCAAAGTGGGTTAGTTTGCTTCAGGTCCAAAGGTTCAGAGATATTCATAAATTGCCCATTACTCTTTCCAGTGACAAAGAAATTCATAATTGGTATCTGAAATGGTTGGCTTTGAAAAAGTTTCTCAGCCTAAATACTATATAAGGATTGACTGATAGATCATGGAGCCTCTCTAAGTAACTGTCTAAACTGGCATTCACATCACTGCTATGAGCTCACTCCACACCACGCCTGTCTGCACTGTTGGTTGGAGTACCCCAGGCGGAAGTACAGCTGACAATGACACTCTTCCAACCTATCCATTCGAGGCCTCCTGTGTCACGATTTCTCTCCCATGTCCATACAAAGGTTGGGGACAATGATAAATGGATGCATTCACAGGAAGCTGAAGAATGCCACTGTAGACAGAGCTGAAAGTGAACTTGATGATGTTCTAGGGTATTTTGATGATGAGTCTAGGGTATTTCTCATTTTGAAGATGGCAAACTTTTTGCATCCAGCAGCATTTTAGTACTTTCTCATCTGTACCCACATCAACAAGATATATGTCTTGATTTATTTAGAATTCTAAAGGTTTACATGGTCAAGTTAGTTTTTAGAGATCCTTTCTTGGGAAAGATCAACTTATATTTGGGGTTTGCTTGCTCCATTAAAAAAAAAATATCAAAAGCGTGCTGTCATTTGTACTTCTCCTACTAAATCCTATTTCTCTCTTTCCTCCTACAGCTACTGATAAAATTTAAAAGCACAAAAATTTAGAAATACAGCTTTATTTCAGTTTCATGACTCAATTTCATACAAAGTCTTTAAATGCATCTTTGACGTCAATGTCTTCATCATCG
Source organism: Macaca mulatta (assembly GCF_049350105.2). Lineage (NCBI taxonomy): Eukaryota > Metazoa > Chordata > Mammalia > Primates > Cercopithecidae > Macaca > Macaca mulatta. The sequence goes on along the minus strand of NC_133418.1, from coordinate 99,501,253 downwards.
CTAAAGGTTCTGAGTCAAAGGTTCTGAGTCAGCACACAGTTCTCCACAGGACATTATCTTTACTTCTGTATCAATTATTTGGAAACAATTTCTCTGTATGTCCTCAATGGAAAGACAATGTGGTATACTACTTGGTGGTAAAAAGAATGAAATCCTGGCATTTGCAGCAACATGGACGGAACTGAAGATTATATGTTAACTGAAATAAGGCAGACACAGACAAATATCACATGTTCTCAGTCATAGGTGGGAGCTAAAAGTGTTGATCCCATAGAGGTAGAGAGTAGAACGATGGTCACCCAGAGGCTGAGAAGGGTGTGTGGGGGTGGGGAAGGATGAAGAGAGGTTGGTTAATGGGTACAAACACACAGTTAGATAGAAGGAACAAGTTCCAAAGTTCAACAGCAGAGTAGGGTGACTATAGTTAACAATAATGCATTGTATATTTCAAAATAGGAGAACCTGAAATGTTTCCAACACGCAGCAGTGATAAATATTCAAGGTGATGGATACCCTAAATACCGAGTTTTTTTTCTTTTTTAATTTTCATTTTAAGTTCATGAGTACACGTGTAGGATGCGCAGGTTTGTTATACAGGTAAACGTGTGTCATGGAGGTTTGTGGTACAGATGATTTCATCACCCAGGTATTAAGCTTAGTATTCATTAGTTATTTTTCCTGATCCTCTCTTTCTCCCACCCTCCACTCTCCAATAGACACTAGTGTGTGTTGTTTCCCTCTATGTGTCCATGTGTTCTCTTCATTCAGCTCCCAGTTGTAAGTGAGAACATGAGGAAATATCCTGACTTGATCATTGCACATTCTATGCACGTAGCAAATTATCACATGTATTCCATAAAAATGTACAAATATTATGTATCAATAATTATTAAAAATTAAATTTGATGTTTTCTGCACACATAATAAGCTTGATATAATGAGAATATGGGGAAACGTGCACCCAACAATTTGAGGAATTTTTTAAGCACAATTTTTTTGAAAATTGTTCAGATGCTAGGCCCTAAAAGAAATCTCAACTCTACCAAAGAATCATTATCATACAGAATACCATCTCTCACCAAAATTCAATAATTATCACAAAGAATCAAAGAATACAAAAACGTCTCATGTGTTTGGAAATTTTAAAAATTGCCTTAACTTTACAATTGGATCCATGCATATTAGAAAAAAAGAATTTTAAATAATGAATTAACTGAATAACCATCTTAAGAAATAAGAAATTAGTAACATGGTTTGATCCTTATATGTTTTCTCTTGTCTAAATATTATCCGTAAGTTGACAATTCCCAAATTTGTATTTCCAAACCACACATACCCCTGAAAGTACATTTGATGTGTTAGAAGGGGTCTATGATGTTTTTCATTTTGAAGATGGTAAACTTTTGGATCCAGCAGTACTTTAGTACTTTTTCATTTGTAACTTACTCTAATGTACCCACATCAATAAGACATGTGGATTGATGTATTCAGAATCCTAAAGGTTTACATGGTCAAGTTACATACCCCCACCCCAGACATATAAACTTGCTATCTGACACCTCCACTTGGCTGTCAAAAAGGACTCAACACGTCCAAAATGGAGCGCTCACCCTACCCAAGCTTGTTCTACCTATAGTAATCCTCATCGCCATCCTTCCAGCTGTGCAGGCCAAACTGACCTCTCCTTCTTATTCTCCACTTTAAAGTCGGCAAATACTGTTGCCCTAAGTACATTCAATATTCGTGTATCTGATCACCTCTCATTACCTCTACTGTTATCTACCTTGTCCACTCAAGTCCTCCTCTCACCTTTTTCAAAAGCTGACTCCTTCCTTTCATCCTGACTCTCCTTTAGTCTATTCTCTACAGCGGCCAGAAGGAACATCCTTTTAAAATGGAAGTCAGATCAGTCAAAGCAATCCAAACACATCCTCATGTCACTTAGTTCTTACAATAGCATATAAGACCCTCTACCATCTAGCCCTCATAGTATCTTTGATTTCATCTCCCTCTTGCTAATTTAACTCCCCCTCTACCATCTTTTTTATGTTCCTTAAACATGCCAGGTATGCTTTGGCTGCAGGGCCTCTGCCCAGCCTGTTCCTTTGGCAAGGAATGCTCTTCCTCCAGATACCCAAAAGGGTAACTCCATCATCTCCTCCAAGCCGATGTTCAAATGTCACTTTTCATTCAGGCCTAAAGCAATTATTAAAAATGACAACCCACTAGACCTCCAATACTGCCCATCCCTCTTTCCCTGTTTTGCTGTTCTATGTAGCACTTGTTACCTTCTAATATATAATTTATTTATTTATTATGATTTTTGCCTGTTTCCCACCACTAAAAAACAAGCTCCATGAGTGCAAAGATTGTTTTGTCTGTTTTTATTTAAGTGAGGCCTAGAACATATTAAGCGCCCAATAAATATTTGCTGAATAATTGAATGATAAACAGAGAAAATCTGAAGATAATGAAGGAAATAATAAAGACAAAAGCAGCAATCAGTAATTATTTATTTCATTTCACGATAATTACTAACAATAATTTTGACATATAGAGGAAAGGGCTGTTAAATATGATCCATTCTGAATGTCAAATATGCTAGATATACCACTGGCCTTCCAATTTATAAATACAGTATATCTCTTCATTTATTTAGGGCTTTTAAAATTTCTTTCTTTTTTTTTTTTGAGATGGAGTTTCACTCTTGTTGCCCACACTGGAGTGCAATGGCGTGATCTCGGCTCACCACAACCTCTGCCTCCTGGGTTCAAGCGATTCTCCTGCCTCAGCCTCTAGAGTAACTGGGATTACAGGCGTGCATCACCACGCTGGGCTAATTTTGCATTTTTAGTAGAGATGGGGTTTCTCCATGTTGGTCAGGCTGGTCTCAAACTCCCAACCTCAGGTGATCCACTCACCTCGGCCTCCCAAAGTGCTGGGATTACAGGCGTGAGCCACCGTGCCCAGCCCTAAAATTTCTTTCAGCAATGCTTTGTAGTATTTAGTTTACACATCTTGTACATATTTCAATATATTTATTCCTATGTTATGTTTCTTAATGCTATTATAAATGGTATTGCTTTTTGAAAGTTTGTTTTCTAATTGCTGCTAATATATAGAAATGCCACTGATTTTTTTAAAGTGACCTATGTCCTGCAATACTGCTAACTTCATTTGTTAATTCCAGTATTTTGTTTTGTAGCTTCCTTAGCATTTTCTGTGTACACAATCATGTCATCTATGAATAAAGAAAATTTTAATATTTCCTTTTCAATCTGAATGCCTTTAATTTCTTTTTCTTGTCTTAATGCACTAGCTAGGATCACTAGTAAAATGCTGAATAGATGCACTAAGAGTGACATTCTTGCCTTGTTCCCAATATTAACGTAAAATGTTCAGTCTTTTAACATTACGTATGATGGTAGCTAGGCAGGTTTTTCATAGACGTGCCTTTTCAGATTGAGAAGGTACCCTCTATTCCTAAATTTGAGAGTTTTTAAAAATGTGAATTGAGGGTTGAATTTTGTCAAATGCCCAAGATCATTTTCCTTCTCTTTGAAACACACCCTTTATAAATTCCTTTAGCGAGGTTCCTTTAGTCGTAAGCTCTCCATTTTTATTCATCTACAAATGTTTTGTCTTCGCCTTTCTTGACAGGTATTTTCTCACTGGATATACAATTTTAGGATTATAATTATTTTCCTCTCAGTTCTTTGAAGGTCATATTCCACTGTCCTCTGGTTTCTAATGTTGCTCTTCAGAAGTCAACTCTCTGTAAAACTGTCAATTCTTTACAATAATCTTGTATTTGTTTTTAACATCTTTTCTTTGTCTCTGGGTCCTCCTGCTTCACTGTGATGTGTGTGGGTGTGAATTTTCTTTTCTTTTTTTTTTTTTGAGACAGAATGTTGCTCTGTTGTCTAGGATGGAGTAAAGTGGCGCGACCTCGGCTCAATGCAACCTCCATCTCTTGGGTTCAAGTGATTTACGTGCCTCAGTCTCCCGAGTAGCTGGGGACTACAGGCGCGCATCACCACGCCCGGCTAATTTTTGTATTTTAGCAGAGATGGGGTTTCACCATGTTGGCCAGGCTGGTCTCAAATGCCTGACCTCAAGTGATCTGCCCACCCTGACCTCCCAAAGTGCTGGGATTACAGGCGTGAGGCACCGTGCCTGGCCTAGATTCTTAATTAAGATTTGTTGACCACTGCTATAAACTTGGGACAATTTCCATTCATTATCTTTTGGCATCACCTCGAATTTTTTTTATTTTGTCCTTCTGGAATTCCAATTATCTTAAGATTTATAATCTGTAAATCTAATCTGATATTTACCTTATCCTACTGAGGTTTCTAATTTTTTTTTAAATTCCTAGAAGTTTTATTTGATTCCTTTTCAGATTTTCTGGTAATTTTTATATTCTTTTGTTTCTTCATACTTTATACTCTTAACATACTCCTGCTTTTTAAAAAAACATTTATTTTATATTCTGTATGTGATAATTCACACTCTTTGTAGGACTTTAATGTATTGTTCCTATTAATTCTTACTCACGCCAGCTTATTTTTTTCTTATGTGAGTTCAAGTTCCTTGGAACTTGTCTGTGGAGATTACTCAAGGCTAAGGTTTTTAAGTGCCTTTCTTCCTTTTTTTTTTTTTTTGAGATGGAGTCTCGCTCTATCGCTCAGGATGGAGTACAGTGGTGTGATCTTGGCTCACTGCAACCTCCGCCTCCCAGATTCAAGTGACTCTTCTGCCTCAGCCTCCCAAGTAGCTGGGATTACAGGCGTCTGCCACCACACCCGGCTAATTTTTGTATTTTTAGTAAAGACAGGGTTTCACCATGTTGGCCAGGCTAATCTCGAACTCCTGACCTCAAGTGATCCGCCCACCTCGGCCTCCCAAAGTGCTGGGATGACAGACGTGAGCCACTGTGCCCAGCTTAAGTGCCTTTCTACAAAGAGGATTTATGTTAGCTTCTGACAGGTTTCTGGGAGCACCACCCAAAAAGAGAAGCTTTAAATTTAATTAAATTTCTGAGTTGGGATTTGGAGGCTAAAAATATGGTATAAATTCTGGTTTCAAACCCATGTGAAAGTGGGCCTGTGGTTAGGAATTTCTCTTTTAGGCCTTTGTTCTTTGTAATTATAAATTATAGCATGCTCCAACTGCTGATTTTCTCAAAGGGTCAGGAATAAATGTTTATGTTTCCTACCTGACAGCTTGGTAAATGTGAGAGGGAATGTGAGATGATCAGCTTATAAATTAGAGTGCTCGCACAACCAGATGAACAACACATATTAATGTCCTAAATCTATACGGAAACATGAATGATTTTCTTAAAAGGTATTCTTTTGTACAGCATCATACCACTTATTTGTATTTATTCACTTCATTTATGTGAGAAATGCATAGATTATGTCAATATAAATCAGTATCATACCCTAAGTTCATGTTGGTTCAAATTTAAGGTTACCTTTTGTTTTGTTTTTTTTTTTTTTTGAGATGGAGTTTCACTCTTGTTGGCCAGGCTGGAGTGTAATGGCATGATCTTGACTCACTGCAACCTCCACCTCCTGGGTTAAAACGATTCTCCTGTCTCAGCCTCCCAAGTAGCTGGATTACGGGCACATGCCACCATGCCCGGCTAATTTTTCTATTTTTAGTAGAGATGGCATTTCATCATATTGGTCAGGTTGGTCTTGAACTCCTGACCTCAGGCGATCCACCTGCCTCAGCCTCCCAAAGTGCTGGGATTAGAGGCATGAGCCACTGCGCCCAGTCAGATTACTTTTTTAATGCTTCCATATGGAACTGATACTTCCATACAGTATCAGTTTTAGATTTTCAAGCTTTCAAAAGGGCTCAGCTCACCCAGATAACATCAGTGGCAGTTTAATCAATTTCTCAAAATGAAGATATTAAAAATTCATCTAAAAAAACTCTATGGAGAAGCTCCTCACAAGAATGTTTTCCTTGTGATAAATTGGACACAGGCAATGAGTGAAAAATAACAGCTGGATTTATATAGAATTAAACATGAGGTGGTCACAGCTTAGAATAACTAACTAAAGGGAAAAAAGAAGTCCCTTAAATCCCAAAACAATTTTATTTAAAAAAGTGAAAAACCAAGGATGTAGATTATTCAATACAATTTAACTGAACATTTCTTTAAATTCATGCTTGGAGCCAATGTATCCAGTTTTACCCTTAGGATTATTCCATTAACATGATCCAAAGGGGGAAACGTGAGACAAAAGAAAAGGGCCACTTTACACCAAAGGAGATGCCTTATTCCAACCTTATCTTGACCTCCAGGAAGGTCAAAGACAAACTTCTCTCCAAAAACTCATAAAAAAATACAGATTTTTACAGTATGAGTAACTTCTCTTTGGTGGCCTTCCAAAGCATCAGTAGGACCAGCAAAAGCATACCAAATCAACAAGCAAGGTCCTATAATGTGACCTTGAACAAAGAGACTACAAGAAAGTTGCTGAATGTAACCTAATTCAACTAGAATTTACAATTGTGCTCCATCCTCTAGAAACACAAACCAGTATAAAGTTCAGTCCCGCAAACACATGGAATCTGCCAGGCACTAAAGATGTACAATCCCAGCTCTTAAGAAGTTGATGGTGCAAAGAAAGTGCTTACAGCCTTCAAGAAGTCCAGGTTTAATACATACGCAAGAAACCCTTAAAAAACGAGACAGCATTTTATTGGGTGCCCAAATGACTGATAAAACAACAAGAGCTCAAGGAATTTAGGAATGGAAAGAAGAGATCCATATGAGTTAGCTACTTGGAGGGTTGAAGGAAGGTTGCATGGACATAGTAGGATTTAAACTGGACTCAAGGATATAGAAAACCTGTAAGTCTGAAAGAGACAAGCAGGACATTCAGGAAAGCAGGTAGCCGGGCTGGGACATCATGAGCTAGCTCAGTGGAAAGAGCTATAAAGTTTTAAAGGGTAGGAATGCGGCAGGTCTGGCAAAGCAGAGGCTTTGTCCTCCATAAATTAGTAGTAGAAGATAAGATTCCAAAAGTAAGGTGGGTCCCGATTACACAGGCCTTGAATTCCAGCACGAGGAGTGCCTCCTTGATTCTATAGGCAGTGAGGTTTTGTAGATTTTTAAATAGGGTAGTAATATGACAAAGGCAGTGACTCAAGAAGATTAATTTGTTAGAAATAAGTAGACAGATTAGAGTTTTGAGAAGAATGAACGAGGGCTAACACAGCAGGTTCTAAACTCAGGCAACAGTCAAAAGCGGGCAATATGAAGACTTGCAAAGGTGCCAAGAAATATTCAAATTATTCTAAATTGCAGTCAGTATACAAATCCTATTAAGAAATTCCATTCAAATGAAATATAATCCTGAGGCTCAATGTCTGCATGAAATTATATTACAGGTATAACTTAGGTTCAGATAGAGAAGAAATAAATGTCAAAGGAAAGCAAATTTCTCCAATACTATGAATGATTACTTTTTAAGGATTTTTAAAACAATTATAATGAACTGGAGAACCATTGCTTTCAACTTCAATTTTTGAATTATTGCTCTAGCACTGTAAAAACACAGGAAATAGGTCGGGCGTGGTGGCTCACACCTGTAATCCTAGCACTTTGGGAGGCCGAGGCAGGCGGATCACTTGAAGTCAGCAGTTAGAAACTAGCTGGCCAACATGGTGAAATCCCGTCTCTACTAAAAATACAAAAAAATTAGCTGGGCGTGGCAGTGGGTGTCTGTAGTCTCAGTTACTTGGAAGGCTGAGGCAGGAGAATTGCTTGAACCCAGGAAGTGGAGGTTGCAGTAACCCAAGATCACACCACTGCACTTCATCCAGCCTGGGTGACACAGCGAGACGCGTCTCAAAGAAAAAACAAAACAAAACAAAACAGAACCCCACATGAAATAATGCCTGCCTCATTATGACACACTGATATCATTTAATAACCTGAATGCCTCATGAATATCACTACTATTAGTAAATCATGAACACATATAGATACACATCCATTTACGTATTCTGTAAGTATTTATTTAAGATCTACTATTTGCCAGATCCACGCCCGATGTGGAGATACCACAGGAAGCAAAATAAAGTCCTTGTCTCTGGCAGTAAAATGAGTTTGGTGGGAAAAAAAAAGTTCTTATTTTCAAAGAACTTACAGTCTAATAGGGTAGAGATTATAAACAAATACGAAAACGAATTTTTAAAATGTCATATAATGGCAAGTGCCATGAAGAAACTGAAGCAAGAAGAAACAGTGACTGATGGTGCTATTTAAGATAAAAGAGTTACAGAAAGATTATCTGAGAAGCTAACATTTAAGGAGAGATCTGAATAACGTAAACAAATAAGCCATGTGAATATGAGGATGAGGGGCATATCAGGCAAATGAACCAGTAGTTGCTAAGGCCCTGAGGTGGACGCATACTTGGTATTCTTGGTATTCACAAGGAACAAAACCAGAATAACAAAGGAGGATAGGGCAATGGGAAAGTGGCAAGAAATAAAATTAGAGAGGTTGCCAGGAACCAGATTTTATGGGGCTTTGCAGACCACTGTATAGACTTTGGCAAAGTCTAGTCACTGAAGGGATAAGAGCCAAAAAAAAAGACATATCCTATATATGTCATAGGACAAATATATTGTAGTGCTAAACGAATTTACTAGATCTGAATTTTCATCTCTGAATTTTCTTTGCATACATCTAACACTCTTTTAGAAACAAATTATTTGTATTATAAGTTCACATAAAAAGAAACATATTTGAAAAAATCTTTTTTTTTTTTTTTTGGTGGGGACAGTCTCGCTCTGTCACCCATGCTGGGGTGCAGTGGCTCTCAGCTCACTGAAACCTCCACCTCCCGAATTCAAGCGATTCTTGTGCCTCAGCCTCCTGAGTAGCTGGGATTACAGGCCCAACCTCCACGCCTGGCTAATTTTTGTATTTTTAGTAGAGATGAGGTTTCACCGTGTTGGCCAGGCTGTTCTCCAACTCCTGACCTCAACTGATCCACCCGCCTTGGCCTCTCAAAGTGCTGGGATTACAGGCGTGAGTCACCGCACCTGGCTGAAAAATCTTAAAAGGATTTTTCATTGACATTATCATTAAGCAGGATATAAAAGTGGGTTGAATCAAAGGGAGTATATCCACAGTTGTGGCTCCTGCTAAGGATTTGTTACACATAGAAGACGACTGTGCCCTATATAGGACTCAGTGCAAACACAGAAGGCAAGAAAAAAAAAAGCAGAACAAATACACTGACAAAAAACAAGGAAGAAGAAGGGTAGAGTGTGAGAAGGAAGAAGAGGAGAAGTGATCAATAGATTTAATAGAATCCTTGTCAAAATCTTTTGTTAAAATTGACAGATATAGACTAAAATGTGTGTGGAAATGCGAAAGATTAAAATACCCAAAACAATTTTGAAAAAAGAAGAGAACTTACACTACTCAATTTCAAAACTTACTATTAAGTTATAGTAACCAAGATCATACGGTATAGCTATAAGGACAGATATACACATAGGTCAATGGGACAGAATTGAGAAATAAATTCTTATGTACAGTCGGTTGATTTTGACAAAGATGGCAAGACAATTCAACGGCGCAAGGAATGGTCTTTTCAACAACTGGTGCTTGGACAAGTGGATATCTACGCATTTATTTATTTATTTATTTATTTATTTATTTAAGACTGAGTCTTGCTCTTCTTGCCCAGGCTGGAGTGCAGTGGTGCGATCTTGGCTCACTGCAACCTCCCAAGCCATTCTCCTGCCTAAGCCTCCCGAGTAGCGGGATTACAAGTACCCGGCTGTAATCCCAGCACTTTCGGAGGCCGAGGCAGGTGGATCAACCATGCCCGGCTAGTTTTTGTATTTTTAGTAGACACAGGGTTTCACCATGTTGGCCAGGCTGGTCTCAAACTCCCAACCTCAAGTGATCCGCCCACCTCGGTCTCCCAAAGTGTTGGGATTACAGGCATGAGCCACCGTGCCCGTCTGCACATATTTAAAGAGGAACTTAGACCCTTATCTCAAACCAGACATAAACATTCACTCAAAATTCACATGAATGTAGGGTTAAAATTATAAAACTTTTAGGAGAAAAACCTTTGTGACCTTCAACTGGGCAAAGATTTCTTAGATATGACACTGAAAACACAATCCATAAAAGAAAAAACTTATAAACTGGATTTCCTAAAAATTAAAAGCCTCTGCTCCTCAAAAGATCATTGGGAAAATGAGAAGACAGACATACACTGAGACAAATTATTTGCAAGTCACATATCTGATATAGAATTGTGTCCAGAATATATAAAGAACTCTTAAAACTCAATATGAAGAAGACAACCCAATTATAAAATGGGCAAAAGAAACTGTCACAGCCCAGAGGTGCCCAAGGAGACATCATGAATAAATGTAATCTGATATTCTAGATAGGACTCTGGAACAGAAAAAGAATGTTAGGGAAAAAACTAATGAAATTCTAATAAAGTATGGAGTTTAGTAAATAATAAAATCAAGACTGTTTCATTTCTTTCTTTCTTTTTTTTTTTTTGAGACAGAGTTTCACTCTTGTTGCCCAGACTGGAGTGCAATGGTGCGATCTTGGATCACTGCAACCTCCACCTCCCAGGTTCAAGCGATTCTCTTGCCTCAGCCTCCTGAATAGCTGGGATTACAGGTGCCCACCACCACACCCAGCTAATTTTTTGTATTTTTAGTAGAGATGGGGTTTCACTATGTTGGCCAGGCTGGTCTCGAACTCCTGACCTCAGCTGATCCACCTGCCTCGGCCTCCCAAAGTGCTGGGATTACAGGTGTGAGCCACCGCGCCCGGCTGTTTCATTTCTAAGATGTTAACAACAGGGGAAACTGAGTGCAGCGTGTACAGAAACTCTGCCCAATTTATGAAACTTTTCTGTAAATCTAAAACTATTCTAAAATAAAAAGTTTATGTAAATATTTTTAAGTGGGCAAAATATCTAAATAGACAATTGTACCAAAGAAGATAGGTGCATGGTTCATGTGTACATGAAAAGGTACTCAATATCATTAGTCATTAGGGAAATACGAATTAAAACTATAATAAGATCCTACCACTCACTAACTGGGATGGCTATAGTCCAAAGAATGACAATATACCAAAGTGCTGATGAGAATGTGGAAAGACTGGAACTCTTAAGTATTACTGATGGGACTGTAACATAGTCCTGTCACTTTCTTTCTTTCGTTTTTGAGACAGGGTTTCACTCTGTCATCCAGGCTGGAGTGCAGTGGTATAATCCTGGCTCACTGCAGCCTCAACCTCCCAGGCTCAAGTGATCCTCTTACCTCAGCCACCCGAGCAGCTGGGACCACAGGCACACATCACCCCACCCAGCTAATTTTTTTGTCTTTTTTACGTAGATGCGGGGTTTTGCCATGTTGCCCATGCTGGTCTCGAACTCCTGGCCTCAAGCAATTCTCCCACCCCAGACTCCCAAAGTGCTGGGATAACAGGTGTGAGCCACCGCGCCCGGCTGGCGATTTCTTAAAATATTCAGCCTACCCTTGGCGGGGCATGGTGACTCATGCCTGTAATCCCAGCACTTTGGGAGGCCAAGGCGGACGGATCACAAGGTTAGGAGATCGAGACCAGCCTGGCCAACATGGTGAAACCCCGTCTGTACTAAAAATACAAAAATTAGCTGGGCGTGGTGGTGGGCACCTGTAATCCCAGCTACTGGGGAGGCTAAGGAAGGAGAATCATTTGAACTCAGGAGACAGAAGTTGCAATGAGCCAAAGACCGCGCCATTGCACTCCAGCCTGGGCAACAACAGTGAAACTCTGTATCAAAAAAAAAAAAAGTTAAACATATGCTTACACTGCATGACTCAGCAGTTTTACTCCTAGATATGTACTAAAGACAAATGAAAACATATGTCTACCGAAAGACATGAATGTTCATAGCAGCGTTATTCGTAAGAGTCAAAAACTAAAAATGAACCAAATGTCCATTAACTGGTGAATGGATAACAAAATGTTATCTATTCATACAAAGGGCGTTTCCAACATTAAAAAGAATGACCTATTTATTCTTGAAACAAATGGATAAACCCCAAAAATACTATGCTAAATGAAAGAAGTCAGAAACAAAAGACTACATATTGTACGATTCTGTTTATATGTAATTTCTAGAAAAAGCAGGAAGTAGTTTGGTGATTGCCTTAGGGCTAGAAGTGGGAGCTGGGATTGACTACAAATGGATAGGAGGGAATTTTTTGGATGATGGAAATATTCTTAAACTGGATGGTGGCAATGGTTGCAAAATTATATAAATTAACTGAAAATAATTTAACTGTCACAATGGGTGAATTTTACAGAACATAAATTAGACCTCAAAAAAAAAAAAGACAAATCAAAATCACAATGAGATATTACTTCATACCCATTATGAATACTGCTATAAAAACAAATCATCATAAAATAACAAGTGTCGGCAAGGATGTGCAAAGTCAGAACTCTGTTGCACTACTAGTGAGATTATAAAATAATGCAAGCTCTATAAAAAACAGTACGAGGGTTCCTCAAATTCTCAAACAATTAAAAATAGAACATATGATCCAGCAATCCCACTACCAGGAAGACATACAAAAGAACTGAAAGCAGGGTCTCCAAGAGATCTATGTTCATAACAGCACTATTCATAATTGCCCAGAGGTGAAAGCAGCCCAGTAATATTCCACTGTATGTAGGTACCACATCTTACCAGTGGTGGATGAATGGATGAGCAAAATATGGTATCTACATACAATGGAATATTATTCAGCCTTAGAAAGGAAGGAAATCCTATCACACGTTGCAACATAGATACCTCAACATAGAACCTTGAGGGCATTATATTAAGTGAAACAAGCCAGTCACAAAAAGACAAATACTGTATGATTCCACTTACATGAGGTAGGTAAAGCAGTCAGATTAGTAGAAACATAAAGTAGAATGGTGGTTACAGGGGGTGGACGGGAAAGGGCATTGCTATTTAATGGATATAGAAAAAGTTCTGAAGATCTGTTTAACAACAATATGATTATACTTGCCATTACTGAACTGTACACTTAAAAACCATACACTTAAAAAAATTAAGATAGTTAATTTTATATTATGGTGTTTTTTTTACCACAATAAAAAAAAAAAAAAAAGAATACCAAGGATGATGATTTGTGAGGTTTCGTGAGATTCTGAGTTTAAAAGCAGAGAGCTTTTTTTTTTTTTTGAGACGGAGTCTCGCTGTGTCTCCCAGGCTGGAGTGCAGTGGCGTGATCTCGGCTCACTGCAAGCTCCGCCTCCCGGGTTCACGCCATTCTCCCGCCTCAGCCTCCCAAGTAGCTGAGACTACAGGCGCCCGCCACCACGCCCGGCTAGATTTTTGTATTTTTAGTACAGACGGGGTTTCACCATGTTAGCCAGGATAGTCTCGATCTCCTGACCTCGTGATCCACCCGCCTCGGCCTCCCAAAGTGCTGGGATTACAGGCTTGAGCCACCGCGCCCGGCCAAAAGCAGAGAGCTTTATGGTAGGATAATGGCAAACAGGGTGAGAAAATCTCAAGAACAGAGTGAAACTCAGCAGAACAAAGTCACAGCCACTTGTAAATAATCATCCTGCTTGGACTAAAGCTTGACAGTTCTGAGTTTTGTTGTATTACATAATGCTGTTTCTCCTCACTGCACCATACTCATTGCATTTACTGTTCAAATGAGCAGCCCCCCCTCTCTCACACACACACAGGTACCACACATATACATGCACATGTGTGAGTTTGTGAGTGCAAGTTCCTCTCTCCCCCACCCCAACACACACACTCACATTCACGTACACACACACACATGCACACACACACATGCACACACACACATACTGAGGTTCAGGCAAAAACGTTATCCTATTTCTAGGACTGTCTTAGATGACGCATGGCCCTCTTTTTGCTCTTCCTTTCCTTTTTGGAGAGGTATGCTTCCAGGGCGAGCAAGCTACCTTAAGCTCAGAGGAATGATTCTGGGACTTTCATCCTGAGAGGAAGCAAAACAGATAACATTCATACCAGGACACAGTGAAGCTCAAGGCTCTAAGAAAACCCTGTATTCCTCAGCCTCTAGGTTTTCAAATACATCCCAGCAAAATGCAAGACAGAACGAGTATCAGATGAGCTGTGACCTGACGGCTTTCACATGCTAGGCTATATATACAGGAGAATAAAAAGCAACTCTTATTTTCCCAAAAAGACAAACTGAATAGACCCCAAGTTTTAGGTGCCTAATGGCCCATTGGTAAGCAAATTATGTCACCAAGGGTAATTTTTTCAAAATCATTACAGCAGGCCAGGCACAGTGGCTCACGTCTATAATCTATGGGAGGCTGAGGTAGGAGGACTTCTTGAGGCCAGGAACTCAACACTAGAGTGGGCAACATAGGAAGACCCCATCACTTCGAAAAAATATAAAAATCAGCCAGGCGTGGTGACATGTGCCTATAGTCCTAGCTACTTGGCAGGCTGAGACAGGAGGATCTCTTGAGCCCAGGAGTTTTGAGGTTACCATGAGCTATGATCACATCACTGCACTTTAGCCTCAGTGACATATCAAGACCCTATTTCTATCTTTTTTTTTTTACTTTTGTTTTCTCACCCTGTCTTATGGTGCTGACCCTATCTCTAAAAAACAAACAACCCAAAAAATCATTACAGCAAAATGCCAAGACAGTATCAGATGAGCTATGATCTAGGAATCAAAGTACAAGTTGAGAATCCCTTATCCAAAATGCTTGGGATCAGAGTGTTTCATATTTTAGATTTTGGAATATTTGCATTCTATTTACCCTGGTTGACCATGCGAATTCCAAAAATCCACAATGTGAGATGCACCAATGAGCTTTTCCTGTCAGCATTCAAAAAGTTCGGATTTTGGAGCATTTCAGATTTTGAATTTTCAGATTTGAGATGCTCAACCTGCATATTTACCTGTTAGAAATGCTTCAAGATTACAATCTTCCAAATAGGTTCAGCCTCAGGAGATCAAGATACTTAGAATGAATCTGATACTCCTTTCAAGCAATTGGAACATCAGATTCACCTAGAGGTCTAAGAAAAAAGTATCATCTTGTCAGTTTCCTCAAATGACTCTCGTCTCCCATCAAAAGAAGAGAGCCCAACTCACAATACACATTCAATAAACACTGTGGAAGACAGTGTTTCAACCTAGACTAACTTATCAATATTATGAACTCTATAACATCCGATAATTTGAGAATACAATAAATCCAATTAATAACTCTCTTCAGAAAAAAAAAAAAAAATTGGCTTATCAAAGCTGTAGGCTGGGTGCAGTGGCTCTCGCCTGTAATCCCAGCACTTTGGGAGGCCAAGGCGGGTAGATCACGGGGTCAGGAGTTTCAGATCAGCCTGGCCAACATGGTGAAACCTCGTCTCTACTAAAAATACAAAAATTAGCCAGGTGTGGTGTGTGACCCAGCTACTTGGGTGGCTGAGGCAGGAGAACTGTTTGAATCCAGGAGGTGGAAGCTGCAGTGAGCCGAGATTGAGCCACTGTACTCCAGCCTGGGTGACAGAGCGAGACTCTGAGACTCTGTCTCAAACAAACAAACAAACAAACAAAACAATTAAAAACAGCTGTAAACAGCAAGGCAATTCACCATAAGTGCCCTTGTCACAAAAGCCATTTTTAACTCCAGACTCATCCATCATTTTAAAAGACGTGTCACAAAAATGTGCTTTAATAATTAAACAACATAAACAAGAAGTTAGACTTGTTCTTTCATAGGGTTAACAAATGGTCTCATATTACTCCTGGTCTGGTGAATTCTGCTGATATATTTAAAGTTGTTATGAATAAGTAGAAAACAAGCATATTTGTGTTTTACCAAAAAGTTCATAAGCACTGATAGCATCGATGCTTAAAGCATAGTTGTCCGAAGTTCAAAAATTAGATCTATGAGGTATAGGAAAAAAACAACAGAGAACAGATTTTTTAAGTTCAAATCAAAGTAATGTATATGCAGAGTCTAAGTCAGTATTAAACAGAAGAGCAGTTAAAATAGAACAATTAGAGCCACATTAAAGTATTACTGTAATTACAGTTTTATAATTACAGTATAATTTAACAGTATAACAGTATTTTTTAATTAGGTTAATTCTGTTTTGATGCAACGTATGGAGAAAATTGGTTGGCTTAGCTGTTCAAACATGCTATATATTTATGTATGCAAAGGATGCAAGAAACAAATAAAAGACTTCTGTCAGTAAGAGGCAGTCTGGTTTCTAGGTAACAAATTTTATCTGAGTCCTTCAGCAAAAGATGTTATCTTCACCGCTGGGTGAAAAAACAACTTGGGCTATCAAACCAAAGATGATGATCATTCAGAAAAAACAGTCTAAAGAAGCACAAAGTGCCCTAAATTAGAAGTTTTTAGACACCCTTCTTTGACAGCAGGGGTTGGCAAACTTTTTCAGGGCCAGATAGTAAATAATTTAGACTCTAAGGGCCATGTGGTCTCAGTCATTAATGACTCAATTCTGCCACTGTAGCTCGAAAGCACCCATAAACAACATAAAAATGAGTGAGTATGGCTGTGTCCCAGTAATTTTTTATTTTTATTTTTTTTAAGACAGAGTCTTGCTCTGTCATGCAGGCTGGAATGGCACAATCTCAGCTCACTGCAACCTCCACCTCCCAGGCTCAAGCAATCCTCGTGCCTCAGCCTTCTGAGTAGCTGGGATTATAGGCGCATGCAACTGTACCTGCCTAATTTTCCTATTTTTTAGTAAAGACCGGGTTTCACTATGTTGGCCATGGTGGTCTTGAACTCCTGATCTCAAGTGATCCACTCATCTTGGCCTCCCAAAGTGCTGGGTGAGCTACTGAGGTCGGTCCCAATAAAACTTTACTTATGGACACTGACATTATTTTCATGTAAGTTTCACTTTATAAAATATTTTATTTCTCTTCAAACATTTAAAAATATAAGTCTTGTTAGATCATGGGGCACATAAAAACGAGGGGCAGGCTGGCCTTAGCCTGCAGGCTATAGTTTGCCCACCCCTGTTAAGATGAATCCCAGGTGTGTGCTGTGGAAGACGCTGGGCTCTTTCTCACCGGAATTCAAGGGAATAGATATACTAAGCCAACACATGTAAGTTTTGCTTCCCCTCAGAAATAAATCTACACAAACCGAAATGCAATGGTGACTAACCACTAATTAAAGAGATTAGGCTTAAGAACTCTGTGGTTAAGAAAATTAGCAAGAGCAAATTGCTTGAATTCGGATCACAGGAAGCCTGTTAGAGGCATCCAGAGCTAGACGTGGTGTAAATGTGTTTTTGCCAAAAGGAGCAACTCATTTCTCTCAGAGACTTGGAAGCAAGAGAAGTTGCTAGAGTGTTGATACGTGAATTGGCTTTGTTTTGAATACACGTCTTGAGATTTATTTGAAAAACCTTGTTTACTCAATATTCTCACCACCCCCCCAGAAAGGAACACAAGGAAATATGCCTGACATCTAGTGGCGGCTTTAGGAAACTGTAGGTACATGACTTGTATCACTTTCTGAAAGAAAACCAAAACCAAAACTGAACACGAAAACATAAATGGCGGGGAGGCGTTGGACGCCTGTGTATATAAATTGTGCTGGGTATAATTCATTCACTCAATATATTTTAGGTGCCTACCATGCACCAAGCAGTATTTTACGTACTGGGAATTCGGTGGAGAACAAGATAAAGTCCAGCCTTTGTGGAGTTTACATTTTTGTGACATGATTAACTTTATTTGAAGGAAAAGACTTTAAAAGTTTATAGCCTTCTAACCACTTAAAAGCACTTTTCCATATATTATCTTTAAAAAAAAATCCTGAGACAATTAAGACAGGTTTTATTATCACCATTTTACAGAAAGGCAAACTGAGGTCTTTTTTTTTTTTTTTTGAGACGGAGTCTTGCTCTGTCACCCAGGCTGGAGTGCAGTGGTGCAATCTCAGCTCGCTGCAACCTCCACCCTCCACCTCCCAGGTTCAAGCATTTCTTCTGCCTCAGCCTCCCAAGTAGCTGGGATTACCACAACACTCAGCTAATTTTTGTATTTTTAATAGAGACAGGGTTTCACCATATTGGTCAAGTCGGTCTTGAACTCCTGACCTCAGGTGATCCACCCAACTTGGCCTCCCAAAGTGCTGGGATTACAGGCGTGAGCCACGGCACCAGGTCTGGAGTCCACACATTTTCTAAAGAGTCAGACTTTGATTTGTACTAATTTATTATTTTGCTCACTACACACAAAATGAAATATTGGTGAGCCTATCAGAAAAGTCTATCAACAGCATTAACCTTCAATCAAAAGGATCTCATGAACTAAATTCTGGTTAGCCTACTGCAACTACATAAAACTGGCTTCTTCACTGTCACTCAAACCTGTTTGCAAACGCACAAAGTACTATGTGAACACTGTTAGGACCTTGCAGAGTAGTAGAAAATCTTCAATAAGTATTTGCTGAATTAATGAATAATTAAGAATCTTAGCAAGCGTTAAGAATTGCTATTCATGGCTGGGCACAGTGGCTCAAGCCTGTAATCTCAGCACTTTGGGTAGCCAAGGCAGGCGGATTGCTTGAGGTCAGGGGTTCGAGACCAGCCTGGTCAACATGGCGAAACCACATCTCTACAAAAAATATGAAAAGTTAGCCAGGCATGGTGGCATGCACCTGTAGTCCCAGCTACTCAGGAGGCTGAGGCATGAGAATTGCATGAGCCTGGGAGGAGGAGGTTGCAGTGAGCTGAGATCACACCAGTGCACTCCAGCCTGGGCAACAGAGCAAGACTCTGTCTCCAAAAAAAGAAATGCTACTCATATGTTTGTATTTGTACTCTGCATTGCACTCTGCACATTTCTTAATACTTGGTGTTGTATTTTTAGTTTGCTTTCATATAGCTAAAACTCTTTATGTCCTCCTAATACAGTGGTTCTGTAAACTGATCAGATATATTAGGGAACTTTTTCAAAAGGTGGATTCTTAGGCCACCTCCAGAATTATGATTAAGTTGACCTAGAATGGAAGTAACTTGGTCATCTGTACTGGTTTTTTTTTTTTTTTTTTTTTTTGACGGAGTTTCGCTCTTGTTGCCTAGGCTGGAGTACAATGGCGTGATCTTGGCTCACCGCAACCTCTGCCTCCCAGGTTAAAGCAATTCTCCTGTCTCCGCCTCCCGAGTAGCTGGGATTACAGGCATGCATCACCACACCCAGCTAATTTTGTATTATTAGTAGAGATGGGGTTTCTGCATATTGGTCAGGCTGGTCTCGAGTTCCAGACCGCAGGTGATCTATCTGCCTCAGCCTCCCAAAGTGCTGGAATCACAGGCATGAGCCACCGCGCCCGGCTCTTCTGTACTTTTTAAGGCTTTCTGAGTGATCTTGGTATCAGCCAAGTTTGGGAACCATTAACACGTATTGAATACAGAAAAAAAAATCTATAAGACATAGAAACTCAAAGTTGAAAGGAACCTCAAAAGCAAAAGTTATCTAGTCAAACTAAATATAATTAACTGCTCAACATCTCATCTGAATCTAAAAGAGAATCTACCAAAGTTTGTTTTTTTTGTTTTTTTTTTCTTGGGTGGTCTGCTGACTATATTCTTGGCTTGGGAGTAATTCAGACTAATAAATAGTTAAACTATAAAATCTAAATTCTAGGTAGTATCGTGTAGAGTTGAAGACACTTGTAGAACAAGTTACTAGAGCTGACCAGTATCTGGTTCTCCTCTCCTTCCTAGGTACACAGAAGGCTATTAAGGTTTAAAATTAGGTGGGGCTGTGAGGCATTTCTGAAGCAAAGCACAGAAGAATGGCTCTGAGCTGTCCCTACACCTTCTTTGCCTGCTGCAGCAATAAGGAGGGCTCATGTGAAGATGGTGGAGCCAGAAGAGTAAAGGAGCCTACACCATCGAACCACTGCCCAGGTCAGCTGCTCCCGTCATTCCAATCCACAACGGACTCTGTGTGAGCAACAAATAAACATTTATGAGCTGAACCACTGAGATTCGGTTGTTAACCTGCTACTATACTATTACTCGTGCTATCCTGAATGTGTAATATTCATATCCCAGGACCCGTAGTTAGCCTCCTACCTTACAGGATTTCTCCACACAAGAATGCTCAAAGCAGCACTGTAGGCTGTAGTGAAAAACTGGAAATAATGTCCAGCAATGAAGAATGAATTACTTGCAGAAAAGTCATTCAGTGGAATACCACTGGAGGTTTTGGATAAATTTCAAAAACATTACTTAATAAAGTAATAAACTTACAGAACGCTATGTAAAGCATGACCATTTATATATAGTTTTAACATATCTGATTTTTATGGATGTATAAATATCTAATAAAAGTATTTTTAAAAAGTAAAAAATCATGGATACCAAACAAATGTTAGTGGCTACCCTTTGGGAGAAGGAAAAGGTGATTAGATGAAGAAGAGGAACACAGGAGACTACAGTTTTATCTACAATGTTTTATTCATTTTTAAAAAAAAGATCCAGGCTGGGCACGGTGGCTTACACTTGTAATTCTAGGAAGCTGAGGCAGGTGGATCACCTGAAGTTGGGAGTTCAAGACCAGCCTGACCAACATGGTGAAACCCCATCTCTACTAAAAATACAAAATTAGCCAAGCGTGGTGGCACATGTCTGTAATCCCAGCTACTCGGGAGGCTGAGGCAGGAGAATCGCTTGAACCTGGGAAGTGAAGATTGCAGTGAGCCGAAATCACACCACTGCACTCCAGCCTAGGCAACAAGAGTGAAATTCCGTCTCAAAAAAAAAAAAAAAAAAATCCAAGGTAAACATTGACCAAACTTGCCAGTTAAAAGACTATCAGGTTATCAGGTTAGATTTTTAAAATCCAGCTTATAATTTACAAGAAACATAGTCAAAACCTAAACACACAGAAAAGTTGAAAGTAAAAGTTTAGAAAAAGTTATGCCAAGCACAAACCTAGCAAAAGATACTGAAAGATGTTACTGGTAGATAAAATAGACTTGAAAACAAATAAAATATTAAGGACAAATAGAGTCACTATACAAGAATAAATTTTCACTTTCCTAGTGAAGTATGTATAATTTTGAGTAAGTAAGGCTATATATGATTTGAGCAACATAATTAACAAACTTGACCTAATGGACATATATTCATCCACTATGTAACTCTGCATCCAACAAGCATAGAATAAACCTTGTTTTCAAGCTTACATGGAACATAATATAAACCTGTCTAGTATAATATATACTAGACAATAAATATCTTAACCAATTTTTAAAAATTGAAAAATACAGACCATTTTCCAGACTAAAAGTAAGTTATAAAGAATAACGAAAAGGCAACTAGAAAACCTCTGTATGTCTGGAAATTAAGAAAGTATATACTTCTCAAAGAAGAATCCTAAAATAACTTAGGAAATATTTAGAAGTAAACAACAAAAAATATTATATGGTAAAACCTGGGTAATACCCAGATAGGGTTCAGATAAATTTATAGCCTTAAATGTTTCTACTAGGGGAAAAAAACCACAAAAAAAAAAAAAAAAAAAAAAAACTGAAATCTTCAGGCTTAGATGGCTCCATTAGTGAGTTTCATCAAAAATTTACAAAGAAAATAACTCCAATCTTGAACAAGCTCTTCCAAAAATATAAAAAGAGAGAATGCTTCTCCATTTTGTAAGAATCGCACACTGAGTGATAAAAACAACAAAACAAAAATAACCCCAAATCAAGGGAAGTTATAGGAGAGTTTCACTCAAAAACATAGCCAAAATCTAAACGAAATATTAGCAAACAAAATCCAGCAGTGTATTCAAACAATGGCCAACTCAGATTTATTCTGGGAAGGTAAAGATGATGTTAAAAAACACTTAATGTAATTCACTACGATAATAGAATAAAGAAAAAGTCTTTGATCATCAATAGAGAAAATCATATAATCATCTCAATACAGAAAAAGTCTTTGATAAAAGTCAGTATCCATTCATGACAAAAAGAAAGCATTTTTTATTTCTAGCAAACTAGAAATAAAAGGGAACCTCTTAAACCTGATAAATAGTTTATACAAAACCTACATCAAATAACATACTAAATGAATGCCGAAAGCATTCTCTGTGGGATTAGTAATAACACAAAAATGCCTTTAAACCACTTCTATTGAGCATTGCACCGGAGGGGCTAGCCAGCATAGTAAGACACCCGCCCACCCTGCAAAAAGTATGATTAATTTTCAAAAGTATAAGGTACGGAAGAGAAGACACAAAGCAGTCATTATTTGCCGATTATATAATTATTTATAGAAAATTCAAAAGAATCTGAGTATAAAGTACCAGAATTAACAAACAATTTAAGCAAGACGACTGCCTAGATAGTGGACTAAAATACAAAAACTATTTGCATTTCCATACACTAGTAACAAACTGTTAAGAAATATAATTCAGAAAATATTCCATTTGCATTACAGCATATACTTACCAAAATACATCGAACTGTACACTTAAAGTAGGTGTGTTTTATTACATGTAAAGTATATCTTAAATAACTGTAGGAAAAAGGACACTACTGACACTTTTTGTAACAGCAATTACAAATGTCAAGTGACATAAGAGTTAATCTAACATATAAAGACTTTTCTGGGGAACAATGATAAAACTTTACTTAAAGCTATAAAAAGATATTTAAATAAATGCAAAGACACATTCGTGGAATGAAAGCTTTAAAACCAGAAGGATGTCAGTTCTCCCCAATTTGATCTTTAGATTCAGTGAATCTCTGATCAAAAATCTCAACAAAATTTTATGAGGAACTCAGTAAGATGAGTCTAAACTTTATATGAAAGAGCAAAGAGCTAGTAACAGACAAGACACTCAGAAAAAGTAGATTACTTAGTCCCTTATGGTAATTGACACAGTGAGATATTGGCATAGGGATAGGCAATTCGACCAAAGGAGCAGAATAAAGAACCCAGAAGCCAGACTGTGCATATTTGGAAACTTCATTTTTTACAATGGTGGCATTGTAGTCAGTGGGGAAATGATGGATTATCTATTGAATGACCCTGAGACAAGTTATTATTCAAATGCACAAAGCGAGGGGCTGGGGAAGAGAACTGGATATTCTACATCACATCACACACAAAAATCCATTCCAAATGAATTAAAGACATATGTGAAAAGGCCATCTTTAAAACCTAAAGAAAAAAGTAAGGAGAAAACCACTATAATGTTGAGACAGGCAAGGAAAAACATGAATCAAAAAGGAAAAAGGTTAACAGATTTAACAAAAAAATTGGATTATAGGCAACAGATAAACTGTGCTATGGAACACTATGTAGGGGTGGAGGACATCCTTTTTCCCAACAAGAAGAAAGCAATGAGAAACTACAGGAAAAACAACAACAACTGTACAAGAAAATCAATCCAGTTAAAAATTCAATAGGAATGATTTTCAGCAATCGATGGTAAGTAAGAAAGAAAAGCCCAGTGAACTCCAAAGACAGAGTAACTGCACAAAAGGATCCACAGAATCACAGCATACTATGTGACTGTGTAATGAAGGATACTACCTGTAAATGTCATTATTTGGTTTTATTAGATTTAACCCTTGATCAATCTCAGAAGACTTAGTTATGGTTATCGAAAACAACAGAAATATTATCAGCTTTGACAACATAACAATAAGGGCACAGATGGCAGATGTTAGGAGGCAAAGGAAAAGTAGACAGAAGATGCTAATTTTCTCAGTTTACAAAGTGGAAGTCAAAAAGAAGTTATAAGAAACAGAGTTTTTAAAATATTATTTAAAATTAAAAAGGTAACCAACTTAAAAATGGTGATATAATTATGAAAAACAGGGATGGGTTGGTATGTAGAGTTAAAAATGAGGCTGATTCCTTATACCACAAAAGTAAGTCAATAATGTCTAAAATTGGCTGGGCGCAGTGGCTCATGCCTGTAATCCCAGCACTTTGGGAGGCTGAGGCAGGTGGATCACTTGAACCCAGAGTTCAAGACCAGCCTAGGCAACATGGCGAAACACCATCTCTACCAAAAATTAAAAAACAATTAGCTGAGCATGGTGGCCTGCACCTACAGTCTCAGCTACTTGTGAGGCTGAAGTGGGAGGATTGCTTGAACCTGGGAGGCGGAAGCTGCAGTGAGCTGAGATCACACCACTGCACTCCAGACTGGGTGATGAAGCGAGACCCTGTCTCAAAAAATAATAATGATAACAATGTCTAAAACTGATAAGTCAAGAAATAGTGCTCCAAACATATTATTTAGAAATATAGAGATAACTATTAGTAGATTTAAAACCCAAAGGACAGTGAAGTGTGGGAGGGTATGTTGCATTCATTATAAGCTCTTGTGTGACTGAATTTTTAATTCACATGCATGGGTTATTTTAATAAATATAAACAGATTTCTAAATAATTGAAAGAAAAAAGGAAAAAGATCAAGATTCTCTAGAGTTCATTTAGTCAAACACCTTCCATCAGGGAGGTGAAAGAAAATGAATGCCCACTCCAACAGAAAAACTTCTAAACATCTGATAAAGATTCGTGATCCAAAACCCTACCAAATTTATTCATCAGGGAAGCATATTATCATCATTTAATTCAGAGTGAAGAAAGTAGTTTACAGGCTGAATCTTACCCTTCACTGTTTCTCTTCCTCCCTACTTTCCTTTCTCTATTTCTCAACTTTATTGTTCCCCTCTAGCTTTGCTTTACTTAGCATGAATATTCAAACTAAATACATACAAATAAATACATACAAAGTACCAGTTTTATTTGTAGAATATAGTCTTATGTTTCCTAATTTTCTCTCAATACAAAAAGAGCAAATTAAGTTGATTTTCATTTCCATCTTGTCTACATTAACTTAAAAGTCTCTACGGGCATTACTGCTGTAGAGAAAAAGATCTCTACCACCGATTTAAGGAATGAACCCAAAACCACAAAAGGCAACCCACCTAAAACCAGAACAGTAATTACTCTTCAATGGGCTCATGTTTCTGGAGGCTGCCATATTACTCAGGCTTCAGGAATCAGGAGCTAGGTTTCCACGTGGACACTTAAGGTGATTTACAGAGAAGAAAGCTTGACGTCTAAGTTCCCCCAAAAGAAAGTAAAAACCCGAAAAGTTCAATGTTCATGTTAAGTGATGTCTGGTTTTGATCCACAGGAATTTCACAAGGCCCCCATTTCAGTGTGATCCACAGGCACTTCCAGGGGTATACTTACACTATATGTGCAAGGTCAAGTGGTTTCTCTGGTTGCTCAGGAAAAACAGGATGCGGGGGTTCTCTCGTGGGTACACACCCCAAAGATTTACTAATCGCATGGCTCAGCTTCTTTGCAGGAGATTTCTGTGTCAAAGTAGAAAACAGTAAGGAATTAACTCTTCAAAAGAATGAAAGGAACTTCAAAAAAAAAATTTTGTGACAAGAGTGTAAAAACATCTTTTCAAATGCAAATCAAGTTTCATTATTGTCAACATCATTGGGCCTTGCAGAAAGGAACCTCCAGTTGTCCCAAGGTCATCTGTGGTCCTTCATTTCTGCAGTTCCTCCTTCATGTTTACTATAAAGTCACACTATCAAGTAATGTCAACTTTCCTTCTGGACATCTCTGTGTACTCTTGGCAAGAACTCCCTCCTTTGATGCTTCTAGATCATTTTTGCTAAGATGTTAAAGTTAATTCCCTGACCAGAGTCAGAACTTTTTGATGGAGGCCAGGTGCGGTGGCTCATACCTGTAATCCCAACGCTTTGGAAGGCTGAGGCGGGTGGATCACCTGAGGTCGGGAGTTCGAGACTAGCCCGACCAACATGTTGAAACCACGTCTCTACTAAAAATACTAAATTAACCAGGCATAGTGGTGCGAGCCTGTAATCCCAGCTACATGGGAGGCTGAGGCAGGAAAATTGCTTGAACCTGGGAGGCGGAGGTTGCAGTGAGCCAAGATCACGCCATTGTACTTCAGCCTGGGCAACAAGAGCAAAACTCTGTCTCAAAAAAAAAAAAGAACTTTTTGATGGGCTACAATACTAAAAGGCTAAGAGCACACAGCTTATGGATGTTAGCAAATTAGCTAAGTTACAACCCCAAGATGTTAGGATATTCCCAAATAAACATGAGGCAGAACATTTGATATTAAGGGTCTGGTTATGTAGCTGGATACAGAGTACGTTCACAATATGCAGACCCAGGACTCTACATTACGATATATAAAGCTACAAAAATAAGTTGGCATACCAATACATTCTTCTGGAAGGTAGAATAATACCCACCAAAGACTACCAAGTCTAAGAGTCAATCATAAATATGCACAAAAGTAAACAACATGCCACAATCAGGTTAAATAGAACATTCACTTCTTTTTTCTTTTCTTTTTTTTTTGAGATGGAGTCTTGTTCTGTTACCCAGCCTGGAAAGCAATGGTGTGATCTCGGCTCACTGCAACTCCGCCTCCCGGGTTCAAGCAATTCTCCTGTCTCAGCCTCCCGAGTAGCTGGGATTACAGGCGCCTACCACCATGCCCGGCTAATTTTTGTATTTTTAGAAGAGACAGGGTTTCACCATGTTGGTCAGACTGGTCTCAAACTCCAGACCTCAGGTGATCCACCTGCCTCAGCCTCCCAAAGTGCTGGGATTACAGGTGTAAGCCACCACACCCAGCCTAGAACCTTCACTTCTAAAACTCATATTTAAAGGAGGCTCCTTTTACACAGATTATACTGTCCACCCAATTCCCCTAAAATAACACTGTTATCTGAGATTTTCTTGGCAGGATATTAACTGTAAAAAAGTTTAACTATTTCATTCTGCTGCCTCTGCAGTTTATTATCATATGTGCCACTTAAATTGGAAAATAAAACATGGTTGCAGTTGTCTGCCTCATCAATGCCACATCCCCAGTAGACTTCTATATGCTGCTTGCTGTAGTATTTTAACACAAAATAAACAAAAATCTGTTTGCCTGTAAGACCATACAGGCACAGTTAATGAATACTTATTTATAATAAAGACTCAATAATACAATTTTTTCAGAAACTTTGTATATTGGCTCCAAATCACCTACTACTATTCCCTTCAACACATTAAATTCTGGGAAAACTTGGTCAGGCACAGTGGCTCACTCCTATAATCCCAGCACTTTGGGAGGCAGAGGCAGGTGCATCACTTGAGCCCAGGAGTTTGAGATCAGCCTAAGCAACATGGCGAAACCCTGTCTCTACAAAAAGTATCAAAAAAATTAGTTGGTGCGGTGGCATGTACCTGTAATCCCAGTTACTCGGGAAGCTGAGGTGGGAGGATCACTTCAGCCTGGGTCGTCGAGGCTGCAGTGAGCTGAGATTGTGCCAACTGCACCCCACCCTGGGCGACAGAGTAAGACCCTGTTCCCCCTCCCCCCAAAAAAAAAATTCTGGGAAAAGTCTAGATGTAACCTAATTTCCTGAAAGTATATAAAGCGAAACATAGCAGAAATTCTCAACTTCTCCCCTAACTTCTTTCCATTTTCCTTTTGCCCATCAAGAAGTCATGACGTGACGCTGAATTTTCCCGCACTACAACAGTTTCTGCACTGCCCCCAGAGATCATGTCACCCTTCTGCTTAACACCCTTCAAAGGCTGATAGTCACTTACAGAATGAGATCTAAGTAAATGCCTTCATTTTCCATACAAAAGCTTTCACACCTGACTCCTGCCTCTCTCTCTTTCCACTTCCCACTCACGTAAATGATGAGCTGCTCACAGTTAACTCAATGTACACTGTGCTCTTTTAGGTCTCTGTATCTTGGCACATGCCTTTTCCAGGTCTCCCTTTCCCAATCTACCTTTCTGTACATTTTTTGCTCATCTCTCAAGCCTGCTGGTCAGCATCCCTTCCTCTGTGAAAACTTTCCTCACTGCTCCATACGACAGCAAGTGTCTTTCCAGGCTACCCATTTACCTGTACCTATTTCCACTGTTTCACTTACCATGCTATACTGCAATTTTTATTTTTATTTATTTATGTCTTTATTTGAGACAGAGTCTCGATCTGTCACCAGGCTAGAGTGCAGTGGCGCGATCTCGGCTCACTGCAACCACCGCCTCCCAGGTTCAAGCGATTCTTCTGCCTCAGCCTCCCGATTCGCTGGGACTACAGGTGCATGCCACCACGCCTGGCTAATTTTTGTATTTTTAGTAGATATGGGGTTTCACCATGTTGGCCAGGATGGTCTTGATCTCCTGACTTCGCGAACCGCCCGCCTCAGTCTCCCAAAGTGCTGGGATTACAGGCATGAGCCACCACACCCGGCTGTACAGTTTTAAAAGTTATAAAACAAATACCTACCTACCCACTATTCTGCCTGTGAAACAGAACATTCGTCACTCTGAAGACTCCTTATGGGCCCTCATCCTAATACTATATCCCACTCATACTCTACCCCCTCTTCTCCTGATAATCACTATCCTGGATTTCGTATTAATCATTTCTTTGACTTTATTATCTTAGCAATTACGTATAATACATTGTTTAGATACGTATAAAACCTGTATAGCTCTCTATATATTCTTCTGCAACTTGCTTCTTTCACTCAGTTATGTTACAACTTATCCATTTTGATGGATATAATTGCAATTCATTTTTTTCACTGCTTGATGTTATTTCATTGGTTAATTACACTGTAATTTATATATCCATTCCACTGCTGATGAACGTTTGGGGTGTTTCCACATTTTCCATTCATTTGCAATGCTGGTATAACTTTCCTGTCCATGTCTCTTATGGCCATGTATAAGAATTTCCTAAGAGTGGAATTATTGGTTCATAGGGTTATGCACATTCAATTTTACTAAGCACTGCCAACTCGTTTTTACAAAGTGGTTACATTAATTTCCACTCTCATCAGCTGTGTGAAAGTTCCTTAAACTTCACATTCTGGCCAACTTTGTCATTGCCAGACATTTTAACATTTGCCAAGCTGGTGGGTGATGAATGGTACTGTGGTTTTAATTTGCAATTCCCTGGTTATTAAAAAGATTGAGCCTCTTTTCCTATGTTTATGGGCCATTTGTGTTTCTTCTTCTGTGAAATGCCTGTTCCTGTCTTTGTCATAGGGTTGCACTGGATTTTTTTTTTTTTTTAACTGATTTGTTAGAGTTTATACTTTTTGTATTTTAACCCTAGGAAAGTTGTATCTTACAAACAACTCCTATTTTGAGGCTTGTTCGTCACTCTATGTTTCTGATGAACATCTTTAAGTGTCAGTGGTCCCAGTTTAGTAATTTTTTCCTCTATATTCTGTCCTTTTTGTATCTTAAGGAATACTTCCCTCCGAGGCTATAAAGTATACTCCCAAATTACCGTCTAAAATGTTGTATAGTCTTCACTTTTCATATTTAAGTCTGAATCTACTTAGAAATAATGTCTTGATAGGTATCAGGAAATATTTCAATTTTGTCCTACATTTACTACTTACATTTATCATTTAATAGTCCATTATTTAATAAATGGACTATTACTACGTATATTCCTGCTGGATATATATTCTACTTCTGTCCCTATCACAACACCAGTGATTTTATGACTATAGCTTCCTCCTGTATTTTCAGGAAGTGCAAGTGCCCCGGACCTACAGTCTTCTTTAGGGGTGCCTTCATTATCTTCGGCCCTTTGCACTTACCACTTAAGTTTTAGAATCAGCTTGTAATTTACCACCCAAAAATCCTGTTGGGATTTCAATGGGAACTGATCAAATCTATGGATAATTCTGGAGAGAACTGACATCTTTGCATACTGACCATTCCTTTCCATAACTGTGTTCATTTCCCCATGTATTTAAATCTTCTTTAATGTCTTTCAATAAAGTTTCAAATTCTTCTCCATAAAGGATTTATATGTTTGTTCTTATTCCTAGTTATTTTATAAACAGGTTTTGTATATAGCAGCCCTGCTCTTTTTTATAAGTTGTGATAAAATATACATAGCGTAAAATTTACCATCACCATCATTTTATTATTATTATTTTAGAGACAGGGTCTCGCTGTTGCACAGGCTGGAGTGCAATGCTCAATCATTTAAAAATGTACAGTTCGGGTCGGGCGTGGTGGCTCACGCCTGTAATCCCAGCATTTTGGGAGGCTGAGGTGGGTGGATCACCTGAGGTCAGGAGTCCAAGACTAGCCTGGTCAACATGGTGAAACCCCGTCTTTACTAAAAATACAAAAAATTAGCCGGGCGTAGTGGTGGGCGCACCTGTAATCCCAGCTACTTGGGAGGCTGAGGCAGGAGAATCACTTGAACCCCAGAGGTGGAGGTTGCAGTGAGCTGAGATCACACCACTGCACTCCAGCCTGGATGACAGCAAGACTCAGTCTCAAAATAAATAAATAAATAAAAAAGTACAGTTCAGTAGGGTGAAGTACATTCACGTTGTTGTGCAACCAATCTCAGGAACGTTTTCATCTTGTAGAGCTGAAAGTACATAGTCATTTAAAAAATGCGCTTTTCCCCCTCCCTCCAGCCCCTGAAAACTGCCAATGGCCATGTAGGATGCTTCCGTCCCTTTGTTATCATGAACAGCGTTGCTATGAACATGAGTGTACAAACATCTCTTTGAGACTCTGCTTTCAATTCTTTTGGTTATATACCCATTAGTGGAATTGCTGGGTTATATGGTAGTTTTGCTTTTAACTTTTTGAGGAACCACCATACTACTTTCCACAAAAGTTGCACCATTTTAAATTCCAACAATAGTTCACAATGGTTACAGTTTCTTAGGGTCGCCAATAAAATGTTGAATAAAAGTGGAGATAACAAGCCTTCTTGTTTTTGATCTTAAACATTTTCAACACTTTGCCAGTAAATGTAAGAGATGCTATCAGATTTTACAAATACTTTACATTAGGTTAAGGTAGTTTCTCCTACCCATGGATTACTAAGGTTTTTGTTGTTGTTCTGTGTGTGTTTAAATTATCAATAGATGCTGGGTTTTTTGGTTTTTGTTTTGAGACTGAGTCTTGCTCTGTCGCTCAGGCTGGAGTGCAGTGGCGCGATCTTGGCTCACTGTAACCTCCACCTTCGGGGTTCAACCAATTATTTTGCCTCAGCCTCACCGCGCCCAGCTCAGATGTTGGGTTTAACAAATATTTTATATGAGTCCTTTGAGATAACTATAAGGATTTAATTCATCAATCTATGAATGTGGTAAATTATAAGAATACACCCTTAATTGCTAAGTAAAACCAGTGTGGTCATGATATATTATTTTTCCTAAACACTGCTGAATTTTCTACTATTTTCTTCATGTTTTCATTTATGTTTGTAAGAGAATGGCTTGTAATTTTCCTTTTCTTGTTGACTTTTAAGACTTTGGTACCAAGGTTATTCTAGCCTCAAAAATGAAATTGGGAGTGCTCATTACTTCTTACAGAATCTGGGAAATTTTGTATAATACTGCAATTATTCTTAATAGAATATTTGCTGAAATTCACATAAAGTCACCCAAGCCTGGTTGTTTCCTTTGTGTAAATATATTGAGCAAATTCAATTTCTTTAATAATTATGTTATTATTTGGGTGTTCTATTCCATCTTGAATCAGTTTTGGTAAGCAATGGTGTTTTAGAAATTTGTTCATTTCAACTTAGCTTTTAATAACCAAATGTACAGTTCTTATCTTTTTGCCCTTCATTTCCCAGAGAATACAGTCTCTATGATATTATACTAATTCTTTTTTGAGGCTTCCTTTATGTGGCCAATTTTTGTATATTTGGAAAAAAAAAAGAGCAATCATTCATTGCTGGATACATTGAAATTATCCAGTTTGAAAATGTATTTCTCAATCTCACTGTGTTCCTATTAACTTTTTTTTTTGAGACGGAGTCTCACTCTGTTGGCCAGGCTGGAGTGCAGTGGCGCGATCTCAGTTCACTGCAAGCTCTGCCTCCCAGGTTCATGCCATTCTCCTGCCTCAGCCTCCCGAGTAGCTGGGACTACAGGTGCCCGCCACCCCGCCTGGCTCATTTTTTGTATTTTTTTTTTTTTTTTAGTAGAGACGGGGTGTCACCATGTTAGCCAGGATGGTCTTGATCTCCTGACCTCGTGATCCACCGTCTTGGCCTCCCAAAGTGCTGGGATTACAGGCGTAAGCCACCGCACCCTGCCCTAACTTTTAATTTATATATTTTACAGCTACATTATTTGACATGTATTAGTGTAGAACTGTTAATTTTGTCTTTTTATCTTTGATAAACCATCTCTGGTAAAGACTTTATAAATATGATAAAATATACAAAGTTTACCATTCTAACTTCTCTGGTAAAGATTTTTGCCTTAAAATCCTTTTTCTAAGACTAATATAATTTCAACAAATTTGTTCTGATTAGTACTTGACCTGGTAAGTCTTTTTTATTCTTAACTTACAAGTTTTCTGTGTCCTTATTTTTTGGCTGTCCCGTGAAACAGCATAGAGACAGATTTTGTTTTTGTTTTTGTTTTTTGAGACAGAATCTTGCTCTGTCACCCAGGCTGGAGTATAGTGGCATGATCTGGGCTCACTGCAACCTCCGCCTCCCGGGTTCAAGAGATTCTCCTGCCTCAGCCTCCCAAGTAACTGGGATTACAGGTGCACGCCACCATGCCCAGCTAATCTTTGTGTTTTTAATAGAGACAGTTGTCACCATGCTGGCCAGGCTGGTCAGCAACTCCTGACCTCAAGTGATCTGCCCACCTCGGCCACCTAAAGTGCTGGGATTATAGGCATGAGCCACTGCACCTGGCTGAGACAGATTTTTAAAAATATTTGACAACTGTTGCTTTTTATCTAGAAAATTTAATGAACTTACTGATTAGTAACATTTTTATTAATTTTTATGGCTTATTATGTCATTACTTGTTTTATCTTTTTCCTTTTTGTCCTTTTCAGGTTTTATTTTTCTTATTTTATTTTCCTCTTTTGGAAATTTGCTCTTTGAGTTTACTCTTCTAGCAGCTACTTTTGTTGTTGTTAAATTAAGGTAACATTTATTGAGAACTTAGTGTCAGGGACTTAATGGGTGCTTTTAACTCTCAAAATAGTTTTATGAATTAGACGTTAACATACAGGCACAGAAATTAAAACTCAGTGTAAAAAGTAAGGCTCACATAACTAGGTCTGTCCCTCTTTTCGTGGTACAAACAGCCCCTCAACATGTAAAATTACTCAGAGAAAGAACAGCTGGCGACTGGGAGGGACAGCCAGGGCAGTGAGGCATCCTCACGAGGAGGTAGAAAGAAACAGGAAACCGCAGCCCAGCGAGGGAGATGCGGAGTACCACCCTCTGGGCTCGGGGTTGGGTCATGAAGGTGAGTCAGGGGTGGGGACATGGTGTCCAACTGAGGGGCAGATTCCAAAGTGGGCAGCAGCAGGCGACTCACTGCAATGGTTTCATGTGTGTTCCTGTGCTAGGGCTGAGACTTGTTTTCCTCAGATAACAGGCACTGAGATACTCTGAAAAACTTTTTCTTGAGCTCAGATCACTGTGTTTTCAATCAACCTCAAGCTAATTCCTTGCACAGCACAATCTTCAGCTCAGGGTATATGCTGACAGGCCCTGACATTGGGAGCATAACAGCCTAATGGAAAAAGCTCAGGATTGGTGCCTTTGAGGCCATTCCTGTCATTTTCACTTCCAATTACTCTCTTTCTGAGTACATCATCCTCAGCTCCAAGCCACACCATCTGAGGGGATCCAAGCAGAAAAATGTCCCCCGGTGGCAGACTCTTGGTCCAAAGCCGGCTAAAGCCTCAGACAAGTCAAGAACTTTCTCTATTTTAACCACAATCTTAATCAACATCTGTAACCTCATCTAGTAACTTACGTCCTTTAAACTTAATCATGCCTCAACCAGTTTCATGCCATAGTTATTTGGTACTTCAGCTGCACCTTAAGCTCACCAAAATTAGTAATTATTATTTATACCTGGTGTTTAGAGTGATCCACATTTATCAATTCCACTTTGCAGTATTTCTTCCTTCTTGCCTCAAATTATTTTTTGCTCAAAGTATATCCTTCATTAATTCCTTCAGCAATGTTTTGCTGGTGACAAACTCTTTGAGTTTTTTTGAAAAATATCTTTATTTCTTCTTTGCTCTGGAATAGATTAGCTGGGTACAGAAATCTGGATTGATCATTTTGTTCTACCCTTTATATCCTTTACTCGCCTTTCACACTTTCCATCTCCTTTTATCTATGTTCAGCACTCTGTATTCTGATTAATTTCATCAGATCTAATTCCCATACCCTAATTTTCACTCGATCAGTCCCTAACTTTCTATTGAGCTTAACTTTGATATTTTTGATTTCTGAAAGTTCAATTTGGCCTTTTTTTCATTCAACTTGTCCCTTTTAACAATGTCACTATTCCCAATTCCATTTCTTTAACTTTTTGAATGTGCTATTTCTGAAGTTCTTGGCATGCTAAACCTATCTGTTGTGTGTGTTTGCTGATTCTCCCTCACAGTAGATTGTTTTGTGATTGGGTTTGCAATTTTTGATAATTAACTCACCTTTAGCAGGGGTTGTTTTCTGCATAGGAGTCCCATTTGAACTGAGCTGTAGAAGTGTATGGCTACAGAGAGCTTTTTTTTTTGGTCTACTTCCGGTAGGTACTTCAGAGCAGTGCTATTATCCAACAGAACCTTAAGGGATGATGAAGACATGCTATACCTGCATCGTCCAATATGGAAGCCACTAGCCCCATGTGGTTGCTGAACACTAGAAATGCTGCTACTGTGCCTGAGGAACTTTTTATTTATTTATTTATTTATTTATTTATTTATCTATTTATTTTTGAGACAGAGTCTTACTCTCACCGGGGACTACAGGCATGTGCCACCATGCCTGGCTAATTTCTGTATTTTCAGTAGAGATGGGGTTTCACCATGCTGGCCAGGCTGGTCTCAAACTACTGACCCCAAGTGATCGGCCTGCCTTGGCCCCCCAAAGTGCTGGGATTACAGTCATGAGCCACTATGCCCCAGTTAGAAACTAAATTTTTAACTTGTGAACCCTGAAAGAGCCAATCCTTCTAGATGAATCCTGAGTGGCAAATGGCCTAAATTCAAATACAGCCAAGCAGCCATTTGCTGTCTAGAGGTCACACACATACTCTGCCTTCCCAGTAAATCCTACATTTATTTAACATTGGGACTTTCGTAACTGTCTGTTCCTACATCAGGCAATAGACTGTGACTTACATCAACCAATCAGAACTCAGCAAACATCAACCAATCAGAACTAGGCAAGTTTGCAACCCTCCCGTGCATAGGTGGACCAGAGTGGGAACCTGGACAGGAACTTTCTCTATAATCCCTTTCTTGGTTCTCTCAGAAAGTGCCTTCATTTTGTGCCAAAGGTTGCATCTCCACAGTTTGCAATCTGTTCACTGGAATAAAATCTCTTTCCTCTAAACTTTCCAGAAAACTTTCATTCACAAATTTAATTTTAAGTAATTTAAACTTGTACTTAACACTTTGGCTTGACAAAGATTATTACTTCAGTTTTTCAAGGTAGATTTTGTAGGTTTTCTTTTTTCCCAGAGCCTGGCTGCTGGATATTTTTTGTACCTTCTCTGGCCCACTGGAGTTTTTCTAGCCCCTCTTTCTTAAGGAGGCAGCTCTTCTAAAGTCCTGGCCTTTACAGAATTACTAGTTCTACTTACCTTGAGTGAATCCAAGACCGATTTCCTACGTCATGGGGGCACCAAACCCTAACCTATAGGGCTAAATCCAGTATCCAATCTGATAGACCCCTGGAACACTAGAGTGTTAGGTTTAATTCTGATAGCCAGGGCTTTCTCTGACTTTCAGTCAAGCTAAATTCTGCATTTCAATTGTTGTTGTTATATTTAATCCAGCGTGCATGTCTCTGTCATTGGAGAAAGGAGATTACAATTTAGCTTAGTTTGCCATGTTGCTGGAGTCAGCAATTAGGTTGGTGCAACAAGATAGGATAGATCTTCTATTCTTTTATTTTTTTTCTTTTTGGAGACAGAATACTGCTCTGTTGCCCATACTGGAGTGCAGGTGGTGCAATCAGGACTCACTATAGCCTTTACCTCGTGGCCTCAAGCAATCCTCCTACCTCAGCCTTGTGAGCAGCTAGGACGAAAGGCATACACCACTGTGCTAAGTTAATTCTTTTGTTGTTGTTGTTGTTGAGACATGGTCTTGCTACATTGCCCAGGCTGGTCTTAAACTCCTGGCCTCAAGTGATCCTCCCACCTCGACCTGCTAGAGTGCTGGGATTACAGCAATGAGCCACCATACCTGGCCAGACTTTCCATTCAATTATTTTAAATGCAAGTTGAATTATTCTTGCATTTCCAGGATAAGTGCTACTTGATAATGCTCAAATTAATTTACTAATTTTTTAATGTAGACATTTTACACCTGTATTCTTTTTTTTTTTAAATCTACCACTAAGAGTCATACACCTGTATTCTTTCTTTCTTTCTTTTTTTTTTTTTTTTGAGATGGAGTCTCACTCTTGTTGTCTAGGCTGGAGTGCAATGGCGCAATCTCACTCACTGCAACCTCTGCCTCCCAGATTCAAGCAATTCTCCTGCCTCAGCCTCCGGAGTAGCTGGGATTACAGGCACCCACCACCATCCAGCTCATTTTTGTGTTTTAGTGGAGACGAGCTTTCACCATGTTGGGTCAGGCTGGTCTTGAACTCCTGACCTCAGCTGATCCACCCGACTTGGCCTCCCAAAGAAGGGAGGACAGCTTATAGTTTTCTTTTTTGGTGCTGTCCTTGCCTGTTTGGGGATGAAGGTTATGCTGGCCTAGTAAAATTGGTTGGATACATTCCAATTTTGTACTCTGAAATGGTATATATAAAATGAACATTATCTGTTTCTTGAAGTTTTGAGAGAACTCACCTGTTAAACAGTCTGGGCTTGATGCTTTCTTTGGAAGGTAGATCTTTGATTCTCATTCTAATATTTTTAACTTGCTTGTTGACTATTAAAGATTTTCTACTTCTTTTACCAGATTTGGTAATATCTATTTTCTTAGAAAACTGTATATTGCATTTAGATTTTCCAATTTATCAGCATAAAGTTGTTCATAGCATTTTCTTATAATTACAAAAAGCAAAATTGTCTGCACCCCATATCACTGTTTTCATTTCTGAAATTATGTTTGTACTATAAGTTAGTCAATAAATTAGACCTATTTTACTAATTTTTTTCAAACAACCATCTTTTTGTTATCCTGATCAAGTTTCTTATTTCTATTTCAATAATTTTTAGGTTCATTTTTATTACTCTCTTTTACTTCTGATTTATCAGTACTTCTTTCAGTTTCAGAGTACTGAAATCTAGGTTCCTTTATTTTCGATCTTTTCTTTCCTAGAAAGTACATGTAAGGTTACAATTTTTCATCAAGTATCATCTGAGATGGAAGGCATCGGTTTAGGTACACTGTGCTTTTCCAGTCATTTAATTTTGTTAATTTTGATGATGAACTCTTGTCATTCCATAAAGTTAGAAGTTTACATTCTTTTTAAATTCAAGATGTGTGTTAAGGTTTTTTTTTTTTCCCCTTTCTGTTGTTAATTTCCAGTTTTACTACATTGTGGTGAGGAAGGCTTCTTCCTAAGAACAGGAGGTAAGGGAGTGAGGCACATGGACATCTGGGGAATGGGCTCTCCAGGCAAAAGGAAGAGCAAGCACGAGGCCCTAAAAATGCAAGTTTGCCTGGTGTGCTGAAGAAATGGCAAGATGTGAGCACAGCGAGCCTGGAGTGGAGTAAGGGAGAGTAGGGCAGAAGATAAGCTGAGAGGTAAGGCGGTCAGGTGGGCTAGTGTCTTGTATGCCACTGTAAGGACTGTGGCTTTTACCCTGAATTAGGTGACAAGCTCTTGGAGTGCATCCAGCAGATAAGGATCTGATGTTTTTTAGCAGAACCACTCTGGCTGCTATATTTAGAACAGACTGAAGGGAAAAGGGCAGAACCAGGGAAATCATTCAGAATGCCTCTGTAATAATTACGTATGTATATGTTTACATACACATAAATACACACATACACCCACAAACATGCAGTGTTACTAAGAGCAGGATAAACAGGCTTGTGCTGATATCAATTCTAGACAAATTTCACTTTCTAGCATTTGAACTCTCCCTTGGTCCATCCCAATGTTGCCTGCTTTGAGTTGTTTTATCTCATATTAATATTTCATAAAATTATAATATTTGTAATATTTATTAACTGTATCCTCTAACATAGCACAAGTGGTTTCTGTTTTCTTAAATCTGAGCTTTATCTTTTAAGTAGATGAGTTTCGTTTTTTCCATTTATTTTGATTACTGATATATATCAGTAATATATATTTGATTACAGATAAACATATCAATATATATATTTAAATTTAATCCTGGGACTTATTTTGTATCTTCTATTTTCCATGACTTTCTTTTTTCCTACTTTCCTGTCTTCTCTTGAATTGGTCAAGGTTGTTTCTGCTACACTGTTATAATAGGTTTAAAGCTTTATATGTTATATCTAACTTGTCTAGTAGTCACCCTTAAATTTTTAATGCATATTTAAAATTATATTTTCTTACAAGTTGGAGTTAATTACATTTAATATATTCCTCTTGAATTCTGTGACATGTTCTTATTTCCCTTTTTGCTCGACCTACCCATAAAATTCCAGGTTGCTAACTTTGTTGACCTAAATTGCAACTTATTAAAAGTCATCTTATATTTTACAACCAATATTTGCTTAGATGGACCATTGTTGTTTTCCTGATTTATCTGCTTCCTTCTTTTTTCTTGGATCCCATTATTACCTTCCGAGTTCATTTTTCTTTCTTACTGCAGTGGAGTGATCATGGCTCACTGCAGCCTCGACCTCCTGAGCTCAAGCAATCCTCCCACCTTAGCCTGCCAAGTAGCTGGGACTACAGGCATGCATAACCACACCCGGCTAATTTTTGTATTTTTTTGTAGAGATGAGGTGTCACCATATTGCCCAGGCTGGTCTTGAACTCCTGAGCTCAAGTGATCCTCCCGCCTCACCCTCCCAAAGTGCTGGGATTACAGGTGTGAGCCGCTGTGCCCAGTCAGGGTATCTTTAAAGAGTTTTTCCAGCAAAGTCCTTACAGTCTGAGAATGCTACTGTGGTACACTCGCTGCTGAAAGCTAGTATGGATGAGACAGAGTTTTAGTTACTTCTCTCAGCAGCTTAAAGACACTGTGCTATTGTTGATCAGGCACTGTGGCTCACGCCTGTAATTCCAGCACTTTGGGAGGCTGAGGCAGGCGGATCATGAGGTCAGGAGATGGAGACCATCCTGGCTAATGCAGTGAAACCCTGTCTCTACTAAAAATGCAAAAAATTAGCTGGGCGTGGCGGCGGGCGCCTGTAGTCCCAGCTACTCAGGAGGCTGAGGCAAGAGAATGGCATGAACCTGGGAGGCAGAGCTTGCAGTGAGCCAAGATTGTGCCACTGCACTCCAGCCTGGGTGACAGAGCAAGACTCCATCTCAAAAAACAAAAAAAAAAACAAAAAAAAAAACCCACTGTGCTACTGTTTTCTTAAAACCAGTGATGAAATCTAGCACTTGCATTTCAATTCTTTTGAAGATCATCAGTCTTTTCTCTCCAGTGTTGCCTAAGAATTTCTCTTCATCATTATTACAATGATGCATATTCTATTTAATATTTGAGGGTTCATACTTTTTCAGTATTGGAAATTCTAGAATATTTTCAGATGTTCTGAAATAATTTTCAGACATTCTAGAATATTTTCAGGCCTCAATTTTTCTTTTTTGAGATGGAGTCTTTCTCTGTCACTCAGGCTGGAGTGCAATGGCGCAATCTCGGCTGGCTCACTGCAACCTCCGCCTCCTGTGTTCAAGCGATTCTCCTGCCTCAGCCTCCTGAGTAGCTGGGACCACAGGCATGTGCCACCACACTCGGCTAATCTTTGTATTTTTAGTAGAGATGGGGTTTCAACATGTTGGTCAGGCTGGTGTCAAACTCCTGACTTCAAGTGATCTGTCCACCTCAGCCTCCCAAAGTGCTGGGATTATAGGTATGAGCCACCGCACCCAGCCTAGGCCTCAATTTTTCAAACATTGTCTCTGGTCAATTTTCTTCACTTACAGCTCCTATTAGATAAATAATGGAACTTCCACACTGTCCTAAATGCCTCAACTTTTCTTTCATACTCTATTTCTGGTCTCTCGGTGCTAAGTTTTGGAAGAACTTCTTCTCACCCTGATCTTTTAGTTAACTCATTTGTTCTTTAGCCACATCCAATGTGCTATGTAGCTCATCCAATGAGTTTAACAACTGTATTTTTCATTTTCACCACTGCCTATTTATTATTTTATGATTTCTGCTTGTTTCAATGCACAGGAAAGTCTATCCTTGGTCCTTTATGGAAATTATATTTACCTATATTTAAAGTTTCCTCTGATTGCTCTGCTTCCTAGGGTATAATTCTGCTGTTGATACTTCATATGTTCATATTTTATATTGTTGTGCTAGGCTTCCCCTGTATTTTCATGGTTGTTGGCCACACAGACATCCTCCAGGACTGTCCACTTGCAATCTGAGTCAACAGAAAGTCTATCCTTGGTCCTTTACGGAAATTATATTTACCTATATTTAAAGTTTCCTCTGATTGCTCTGCTTCCTAGGGTATAATTCTGCTGTTGATACTTCATACGTTCATATTTTATATTGTTGTGCTAGGCTTCCCCTGGATTTTCATGGTTGTTGGCCACACAGACATCCTCCAGGACTGTCCACTTGCAATCGGAGTCAACAGTGGCCTCCTGGCTGAGGATCCTTGGCTGAGCCTGTTCTGAAGGAGCTGGCTGACCAGCTTTGGGGTCCCAGTAGTAGTGAGAACTTCCTCCAGGCAGTGTAAGTGGCTCCTTTCTGCAACTTCTCATTTTAACACATACCACCTTCACTTAAGGATGTCTTACAGGTTTGGGCATGGAACATTTCTTATTTTTAATCTTGAAAGGGAATTTATTAGTCTAACTTAATGTCTTACCATTTCTATGGATTTGGTGTAGAAACGGGATGAGGTCAGGATGTGCTTGGTCAACCATCTTGAAACTGGATCTATTGCTTCTTTAAGTATCACCTCTCTGCATTTTCTTTAGCTTCTATCTGGAACTCTTATTAGATGGAACTCCTCAATCCATCCTCCACACTTTGTTTTCTTTTACTTTATAATAATAGTAATGTACTAAGGAATACTTCTCTGTTCTAGCTTCCAGCTCATAAATTTGTTCTTCAGCTATAAACCCTCTTAATCAGCTCATCTGTTGAATTTCTTATTTTAACAATCAAAAATTTGATTTCCAGGATCACTACTTAATTATTTTTGGTAGAAAACGTAACTGCTCACATCTCTCCAAGGAATTAACTATAGTTGCTGCAAAATCTAGTTCTGCTTATTCTATTAATTCTATTTCTGAGATAAATTCTTCTGTTACCTCCTCAGTTATCTTCTCCAGTTGTGTTCTTCTCATTTGGGGTGATTTTTAACGAATTGCTCAGCTTTGTAGTCAAGACTTCCTGTTCAGACATCTACTTTGTGCTGCCTGCACTGGAGGGCAGGAATGCCAGTTGTTTTCAGTGAGAGTGGAAGAGGGATGGAAGGTGCCACCTCATGGAAAAGCTTTATTATAGCTAGTCTTCTTAGCAAGGTAGGTTCCTGTTTTCCTAGAATCCATCCAGCACCCGGAACCCTGCCGTGTCTCTGCGATCCAAGCTCCTATATACTCTACACCTGCGTGAGACACCTCCATCACCATGCTACACTGCCAGCATTGCCCTGTCACTTCCCTGGGCCCCTCACAGTTCCCCAGAGCAACCACTTCCAAGTGAGAGCACTGAAGACACTGTCTCCATCATTAGCAGCAATGCTCGCCTGCACTGGTTCTGGACTAAGGTTTCCTTTTGCAAACAGATCTCATCTACTTTTCACAGAGATTCTTCGTAGTCTGAGGCCTTCTAAGGTTTTTCTTTCCTTCTGCCTGCCCCGCCCATTGTACTTCTGATTATTTAAAAATTCTAATCTATCTAAGCACCAGAAGTAAGATGGAAAAGCTATATAGCATGCCCTCCATCCACCACCCTGAAATTCCCATTTATTTTTATACAATTAAAGTTCATAAAAATTTATTTTGAAAATTATGTAATTTCTCTTTTTGATTTTTTTTTTAAAAAGGGGTCTCACTATGTTGCCCAGGCTGGTCTCCAACTTCTGAGCTCAAGCAATCCTCCCGCCTTAGCCTCCCGAGTAGCTGGGACTACAGGCGTGTGACACATCACTCAGCTAATATGTTATTTTATAAAAGCCTTCAAAATAACTGCATTAAAAAGTGAAAAATTAGAATTGCTAAGCTCCAGTTTAACTGGTAAGCTATAATTTTGATTATTATATGAGAGAAATATAATCCATGTAATTTTTGTTAATCTTCCCAGACTTAGGAGTTTTAGCTGACAGTTATAAAAATATGGCTAGGTAGGGCCAGGCACGGTGGCTCACGCCTATAATCCCAGCACTTAGGGAGGCTGAGGCGGGTAGAAGACCTGAGGTCAGGATTTCGAGACCAGCCTGGCCAACATGATGAAACCCCGTCTCTACTAAAAATACAAAAAAATTAGCCGGGTGTGGTGGCAGGCACCTGTAATCCCAGCTACTCAGGAGGCTGAGGCAGGAGAATTGCTTGAACCTCGGGGGCGGAGGTTGCAGTGAGCTGAGATTGCGCCACTGCACTCCAGCCTGGGCAACAAGAGCGAAACTCCATCTCAAAAAAAAAAAAAATTGCTAGGTGCTAGGTAGAATACAATGTAATTTGTTCACATAACTGAAACATGCTTATAAATGACAAAAACCCCTTAACCCATGAAAAAGAAGCCACTGTTATTCCAACTGGATCAACGACAGCCAAGAAGGGAGCTACATAAGGACAGCAGCATCTTGTGCTCAGCAGCAAGTAACTTTGGCTTCCCTTTTGAGAAAAAAAAGAATACAAAGATTTGCTAGAATTCAATATCAGTAGACTGACACATTCCTAGATCTGTCATTATAGCCAACATAAATTTATGGTTCCATATACACCAACCCTGGGGCTAAGAGGTATACCCTTGAAATATGAAAAATTGCTACATGAAATGCTAGTACTTTAAAACTGAAAAAGCCATGAATGTGTATAGGGAAAAACAAAAGTTTTTGGCCAAAGTTCAAGGCCAAGCTTTGCTCCTAATTGAGCTGTCATCAATTTAGCCTGGGTGGGAAGCATTCAAATGGGGGCAGGGGAATGAGGTGGGTGTTGGCACCCATCAGAGTACACACAACAGGGAAAAATGAGTATTGGCTTTTCTATTAAACATTAGTTTAAAATCATGGACAGAATTTCTTTTCTCTATATATCCAGTAGTTCATAGTCTCAATCTTTTTTTTTCAAAAAATCTGTTGAGAATTTTACTGCTTTACAAGAGAATTAAAGGCAATATATTACCCACAAGTAAAGCTCATAAATTGCTGATAGGAGTGTAAAATAGTAAAGCCACCTTGGAGAGTAATTTAGCAATATCAAATAAAACTGAAAATGCACGCTCCTCTCATCCCAAGGATTCCACTCCTAAAAAAAAACCAAGAGAAACTCTCCACACTGCACCAGAAGACCTGTACCAGAAAATCCATTGAAGTTGTGTTTGGAAAAGCAGAAAATTAGAAACAAGCTAAATGTCAATCAATAGGAGGATAATAGGTATGGATTCTATATGGCACTGCAAATAACCACATCAACATGGAGATCATTTGAAAAAGAATGAAGGTAAAAAAAGGAAACTGTTGTAGGGTACCTGCACCATGATGCTATTTTGATGAAGTTTAAAAACATGAGATACAACACCATAAATCATTAACGGTCACATACATATGAGT
Source organism: Macaca mulatta (assembly GCF_049350105.2). Lineage (NCBI taxonomy): Eukaryota > Metazoa > Chordata > Mammalia > Primates > Cercopithecidae > Macaca > Macaca mulatta. The sequence continues at coordinate 99,457,199 of NC_133418.1, read as the reverse complement.
AATTAAAAAACAAAAATATAAATGAAAATACTAAACACCAAATTCAAAATAGAGGTTAACTCTGAGGAAGGAGGAAAATGGGTTTGGAGGATATGGAAAGCTTCAAATTTTTCCATAATGTTTATTTCTTTTTTAAAAAAAAAGATCTGGGCTGGGCACAGCAGCTCATGCCTGTAATCCCAGCACTGTGGGAGGTCGAGGTGGGTGGATCACGAGCTCATGAGATCGAGACCATTCTGGCTAACACGATGAAACCCAGTCTCTACTAAAAATACAAAAAAATTAGCTGGGCGTGGTGGTGGACGCCTGTAGTCCCAGCTACTCGGGAGGCTGAGGCAGGAGAATGGTGTGAACTAGGGAGGCAGAGCTTGCAGTGAACGAAGATCTTGTGCCACTGCACTCCAGCCTGGGCAACAATGCGAGACTCCATCTCCAAAAAAAATAAATAAATAAATAAAAAGAATCTGAAGCAAATCCAGCAAAATGTTAAAAATGCAATAAAGTCTTTTCTATATGCTTGATATATTTCATAATAAGAAATTATATATTACTTGCTAGGTCAAAAAAGGATAACTCAGACATTCCAAAGGAAAACAAATTAAATGAATACTGAAGATTACACATCATTGAAAAAAATCAAATAATTTAAACAGCATAACTTGATAAACAGAGCTTTTTTCCTTTGCATACTACTCTAGACAATTTCCTATGTATAAATAGGAAAAATAAAAAACACATACAAAATCAAATCTGTTCTTACAAAACTGAGATCATTATATATACTGCCATATAACTTTCTTTTCTCATTCAATATGAACCTCTTTCCACATCTATTCCACTTATTATGACTACCTATCTATTATGAAACAGATTTTTCCTGCTTGGGTGCAGTGGCTGACTCCTGTACTACCAGCATTTTGGGAGGCCGAGGCAGGCGAATCACCTGAGGTCAGGAATTCAAGACCAGCCTTGCCAACATGGTGAAACCCCGTCTCTACTAAAAATACAAAAAAGAATTAGCAGGGCATGGTGGCGCGTGCCTGTAATCCCAGCTACTTGGGATGCTGAGGCAGGAGAATCACTTGAACCCAGGAGGTGGAGGTTCCGGTGAGCTCAGATTGCGCCACTGCACTCCAGCTTGGGCAACAGAGTCAGACTCAGCCTCAAAAACAAAAATAAAAATAAATAAAATAAAACAGATCTTTCCAGATCTATTTCACTTATTATGACTACTACACAGAATTTCATAGTAAGTACATACCATAATAAACTTAATCATTTCACTACTAATGGATGTTTTGGTGTTTTGGCCATCTTTTTTTTTTTTCTTTTCTTTTCTTTTTTTTTTTTTGCTATCACAAATAACGCTGCCATGACACTCTATGATACTCTCCTACAAAAATTCTAGTATACTTGGTACAAGTGTTTTTTTTTGGGAGAATTCCTATATGAGGAACTGATGGGTCAAAGGTTACATGAATTTAAATTCTGTCACCCGCATTTATCTATTCACACTCCTACCAAGAACCTTCAAGAGTTCTCTTCTCTACACCCTTGCCAAAACTGAATATTATCAATCTCCTACATTTTTTGCAAGTTGGCTGGGCATAAAATGAACATTTCCAAAATCAAAAGTAATTTAAAACTGGAACGAGTGGGAAATGCCAACTTTCATAAAGTTCTTTAATAAACATTGATTATGTGTACCAGGTAATTCGGATACAAAGGCTGAAAATAAACTAAGGACTTACAATCTAATGAAATATATAGACAAATGAACAGATTCTATAAAGATGATTACAGTAGTGTGAAAAGTGCTTTGAAAGAGGTATTCAGTGTGATATAGCGGACCATGAAGAGACACATCAATCCGCTTGGACAATCAGAAAAAGAAGTGATACCTGAGCTAATTAAACGATATACAGAGGTTGGTAAGGGAAAGCTGGGAGGATGGGGAGGAGAGGACATAAAGGCAACTAGAATCGCAGATTCAAAGACATATAAAACTAAGAAAATATAGTGTATTAGGCAACTGCAAATAGTTTATTACTGTCATAGTGCTGCCTGTGAGTGGAAGACATAAATAAGAGTCTCAGACCAGAGACATAACTGTAAAAGCTTTCAAAACATTACCCTGTAAGAGAAAACTTTCAGGTGTTATAAGTCATCTTTGTATTAGAAGTTGCTTCTCGAATATAGGCAGCAGGCAGTTCTCTGGCACTCAAATGCAGTAATGGGTTCCATGGCAGAACTGAAGTAGGAAGGAGTGTGACCAATATTTCAGGTTTTGGTAAACAAAAGTTCTAATCAGCTAAAACCAAAAAGAGCAGAGCACACAAATACTACAGAAGTAAATCCACAGGCAGCCAGGATCCCAAGAAATGCTGACGGGAGTTAGAGGGAGTATGAGAGTTAGAAGACTAAGAGGACCTCCCATGTGCTTCTGTGTATGGGGGGCACTCTCCAGGGCCTGGAACTGAGACGTCACTGAATGAATACTGGGACAGAAAGCTCGCTGCCCTGTTTAGACAGCCCACTGTATTGCTACACCCGGACACACCACAGCTCCAAAGCTGTCACAAATGCTACCATAGGTCAAAATAGGAGGAGAGCCAGCAGTCCACTGACATCACACATGGTACAGACACACTAAAAGCAGCAACAAAAGACTATCGCCACTATTATTTAGCACTGCTCTGAAAGTGTTTTCCAAACTTTTCTCAAGATAAAAAATGTCCAGGGCCTTTGTTTAAAAAATAAAACAAAGCAGACTCCTCGGTCTCAACCCAGACCTACTAATATTCCCAAGGGTGAAGGCCTAGGACTTTGTATGTTTAACAAGCAGCCCAGGTGATTCTTTCCAGGAAATTCCAGGAAGCATTGCTCCCTCCCAAATTAAAAGTTCTTACCGACACAAAGAGGTAAAAAAGTGAGAGAGGGGTAGAACTATCAGAAAGTGATTCAGTTACTGCTTCCTACAGATGATGTAATTATCTACTTGGAAGTTCAAGAAAAGGAACTGAAAAATTATTAGAACCACATACTGACAGAAGAACCAGTGAGACTTCAAGACGGAAATATCCATGAGATCTCCGAATGTAGGAGTCTTAACCTAAACAAGAGGAATGAGCTGGAATTAAGAACTGCAGAAATTTATTAGTGTCTGGGGTGGAGTGAGGGGCATGTAAAAGCTGGAACTGTGAGAAGACATTCAGAAAGAATGTGAGCAAGAGAATGCCAGGGAGTACAGGATCTAGCTTATCAAAGGCGACCCAAAGGCTTAATGAGTAACCGACATGGACATTCCATAGCTGGACATTTTGTAGTCACCAAATGAAGATATGAAACATATAACACACATGGATTAAATTTATTTAGAGAAAGAGTTCAACCCTAAATCTGTACCTGTAGATCTCAGAAAGCATGAGGCATTCAGGCAACGATCACTGATAGATTTGAGTTAATGCAGAAACAGATAAGCAATTCACACTACTGGGTCACAGAGAACACACTGATCTTCCCCACACATGGAAGCAGAAGATGCACTTGCCAGTGCAGCTCTGGTGGCCATCTGCAAGAACAAAAAAAAAGATCTAAAGTTGACAAAAGGGCTGTGGGTAAATGATGACTGCCACAGGAAATTGCTCATTTGAAGAACTGCTTGGTTTAAGTTAAGTCATACACTTCTTTGCAATGGAAAAACCTCCCTGTCATCTCTCTAAGAATAATCAGGCTACAGTTGAAAAAAATGCCTTATTGTTTCATAAACTACACACCAATTCTTTATTTGAACGCATCCATCTTTTTAAACAGCTGGGTCCATTTTGAATGTTCTTGTTTTAAACTTAGCATTTTTGCGGCTGTAAGTGGTTTTATGAATAAATCGTGCCGGCAGACAACACAGTGGAATTGGGCAATGCTCAGATGATTGAAAGGAGCAATATTTAAAACATCCCAAGCAACCTACTGAAAATGTGGATAAAGGTTATCAGAACACCCTGACTATTCCCCCTCACCTTTGGAAGGCTCTAGAAAGTCCAGAATTTCAGAGGGAGGCCTTTGGCCAATGAAGCAGTCACTTTGGTTTTAAGTCAGCTGTCGACCAGGAGAGTTTCAGAGCACTTCTCCCCAGGCCTCCAGAACACTATCAACAGGAGTAAAAAGATGAACCCAGAGCCCTGCATGTTCCTGGCAACCAACACCCTCTCAACTAACACACTGCCACAGCGCTATGATCTGCCTATCTCAGGTTAATTCCAGCATGACCTTTATATCAGGTTATACTTTTTAAAAATAAGAAATCCAAGACTCTCACCTGGATTTTTATTCCTGTGAGGCTCAGTACATCCCCTCATGTGACCCTAATCCTCAACTCTCAAAACCCTTCTCCTTGTCTTCATAGTCCACCATCGGCAAAATCTCTCCTCCGTCCGAGGCTTACGCATCAACCTCTTCTCTGAATGTTGCCTTCACCTATGGCTCTAGGAGGAAACCTGTCATTCCCTGAAGGCTCAGCTTCCCTGCAGCCATTTCAAGTGGCAGCTGCTTTCTTTCTTACCCTCCTCAAACAGCTAGACCTCCAGGTGGAGGAGAAGTCCTTCTAGAACCACACTGCCACTCTCAGATCATTTTCCCTTTTCCTTAAAACTCCAATTTTGAATGTCATATCATCAGACCAAAACCCGAACTGTCCCTCCTTCGTGGAGTCCAACATTACTACTGTCATAATTCTTGTTGATTTCAACATTTACAGTTGATCTTTCCAATACACTGATTGTAGTGGGATGAATGGCGGCCCCCCAAAAGATATGTCCACATCCTAATCTCTGGAACCTGCACTACCTTATACGGCAGAAGAGTGAATATTACCTTCTATGACAAAATTAATTTAAGAATCTAGATGGGAGAGCAAGCATTTATCCTGGATTACCTGATTGGGCCCAAAATGCAATCAAATGTATTTTCACATAAGACAGATACACAGAGGAGAAGAGACAGATGAGAAGGAGGCAGTGAGACCAAGGAGGCAGACACTGAAGTGACACAGCCACAAGTCAAAGAACGCCAACTGCTGCTAGAAGCTGGAAGAGGGAAAGAACAGCATGATGTTAAATGTATGTGTCAAGGGGCCAGGCACGGTGGGTGGCTCACATACGTAATCCCAGCAGTTTGAGAGGCCAAGGCGGGAGGATCACCTGAGGCCAGGAGTTCGAGACCAGCCTGGCCAACACGATGAAACCCGATCTCTACTAAAAATACAAAAATTAGCTGGGCATGTTGGTGCATGACCATAATCCCAGCTACTCGAGAGGCTGAGGCAGGAGGATCGCTTGAACCTGGGAGGCTGCAGTGAGTCGAGATTGTGCCACGGCACTCCAGCCTGGGTGACCGAGTGAGGCTCCGTCTCAAAGAAATAATAAAATAAAATCAATTTTATATGTCAATCTGACTGGGCTATGAGAAGCCCAGATATTTGGTCAAATGCTCTTGTGGGTGTTCCTTTTAGGGTGTTTTGGATGAGATTAACATTTATATTGGTGGACTGTGTAAAAGAGATGGCCTTCCCCAGTGTGGATGAGCCTCACCCAATCATTTGAAGGCCTGAATACAACAAAAAGGCTGACCCAGCCCTGAATAAGAAAGAAGTCCTCTTGTCTTCAAACTGTCTGCCTTTGGACCCAAAGGCAGTTGAAAAATCAACTCTTCCTAGGTCTTGAGCCTGCTGGAACTACCCGCCATTGGTTCTCCTGGTTCTCAGGCCTTCAGACCAGGATTGGACCTGTATCATCAATTCTCCTGGGTCTCCAACTTGCCAACTCACCCCGCAGATCTTGGGACTTGTCATCCTCCTTAACTGCATGAGCCAATTCTTTATAATAAATCTCTCAGACATGCGCGTGCACACCCTATTGAGTCTGTTTCTCTGGAGATCTAATACAAAAAGATACTTTCCTAGAGCCTGCAGAGGGAGTGTGGCTCTGCTGACACTTTGATTTCAAACTTGTGTCCAGCACTGTGAGAGGATAAATTTCTGTTGGTTTAGGACCCCACGTTGGTAGTAATTTGTTATGGCATCCACAGGAAGCTAATATATCTGTTAATACATATGTCCTCTCTGGACTCCTCTCCTTTAGCAACTGTTCTTCCACCCTATGTGGGCCGCCGTTTCTAGTCACCTCCTACCTACGACACTTTATTGCCAGTTACTGTACATTACCTGAAATCTCAGTTTCAAGCACCTACTCTCACCAACTTTTGTCTTTCTAGCACATTCCTTCTAGTAGTCTGCCTCGAACAATACTTCAGCCCACTGAACCTATACTACATTGAGCCTACCATCTTTATCTTGTCTCCCTCACAGCCTGATTTCTCTCTTGAACCAACCTCCATGCCTGCATTCGATATTATATTTTCTTTGCACACACTCAAACCCCCTCCTTGCCACTTCTCTTCCTTTGTCATACTTTTCTATCAAAACCCAACCCTATCCACTCTCTGCCTTCACCCACACAATGTGTGGTGGGAGTGAAATACACAGCTATGCTGACTGGTCTGACACTGAATTCACAACTACCAACCTCAAGTGAGTCATTCCAATATCAGTTTAAATGTCGCTACCTCAAAAAGGCTTTCCCTAGTCATCCAATTTAAAATACAAAATAATAACTTTATTGAGTGATATGGTTTGGATGTGGGTCCTCTCCAAATCTCATGCTGAAATGTGATTCCCAGTGTTAGAGGTGCGGTGTGGTGGGAGGTGACTGGATTATGGGGGCGGATCCCTCAAGAATGGTTTAGCTTCATTCCCTTGGTGATGAGTAAGTTCTCAGTCCACAGGAGACCTGGCTGTTTAAAGAAGCTGACTCCTCCTCCTCTCCCCTCTTGCCCCTGCTCTCGTCCTGTGATCTGCCTGCTTCTGCTAAGCCTTCCGCCATGATTGTAAACTTCCTGAGGCTCTCACCAGATGCTGAGCAGACACTGGTACCATGTTTGTACAGCCTGCAGAACCGTGAGCCAGTTAAAACTCTTTGTAAATTACCCAGTCTCAGCTATTCCTTTATAGTAATGCAAAAAATGAATACATTGAGATACCATTCATATGCCATGAAATTCACCCACTGTAAAATTCAGTGGTTTTTAGTATAATCAAAGTTGTACAATCATAACCAATATCTAATTTCAGCACATTTTCATCACTCTAAAAAAGAAACCCAATACTCATTAGCAGCCATTTCCCATTCCTCCCTCTCTCGAGCCCCTGGCAACTACTAATGTACGTTCTGTTCATTTGCCTATTCTGTATATTTCATGTCTCTATGCATTTGCCTATTCTGTACATATCACATAAATGGAATAACACAATATGTGACATTTTGTGTCTGACTGATGTTTTCAATGTTCACCTATGTTTTAGCATGTATCAGTACCTCATTTCTTTTGATTACCCAATAGTACTCCATTGTATTGGTAAACTACACTTTGTCCAGTCACCAGTTGATGGATATTTGGGTTATTTCCACTTTTTAGCTCTTCTGAATAATGCTGCTATGACCATTCACATACAAGTTTTTGTGGAGACACGTATTTTCAGTTCCCAAGGAGCAGAATTGTTGGATCACATGGTAAGTCTATGTTTAACATTCTAAGAAACCGTTAAACTGTTTTCCAATGTGGCTACACCATTTTATATTCCCACCAACAAAGTATAAGGGTTCTGATTTTTCTACACGCTTGTCAACACTGTTATGGTCAGTCTTTTTTATTTAGCTGTCCTACTGGGTATGAAATAGCACCTCACTGTGTTTTTGATTTGTGTTTCCCTAATGATTATGTTAAGCATCTTTTCAAGTGCATATCAACCACTGGTATATCTTCTTTGGAGAAACATCTATTCAGATCCATTCCCCAATTTTTCCCCCAAGTTACTTTTTTTTTTTTTTTTTTTTTTTTTTTTTGAGATGGAGTCTCACTCTGTCACCCACGCTGCAGTACAGTGGCACAATCTCAGCTCACTGCAACCTCCACCTCCCGGGCTCAAGTGATCCTCTTGCAGCCTCCGGAGTAGCTTGGATTACAGGCACCCACCACCATACCTGGCTAATTTTTGTATTTTTTGTAGAGATGGGGTTTCACCATGTTAGCTAGGCTGGTCTCAAACTCCTGGAGTCAAGTAATCCATGCGCCTCAGCCTCCCAAAGTGCTGGGATTACAGGCATGAGCCACCACGCCCGGCCTAATTTACATATTTTATTGTGGTAAAAACATACAACATAAAACTTACCACCTTAACCATTTTTAAGTGTATAGCACAATAGTAGTGTTAAGTATGTTCACGTTGCAAGAACTTTTTCATTGTGCATATCTGAAACTCTATACTGATGAAACAGTAATTTCCCATTTTCTCCTCCCAACTGATAATTACCATTCTAATATTTTCTATTCAGTGGGTTATCGTTTTACTTTCCTGATGGTACCCTTTGAAGTACCAAAGTCTTTAATTTTGTTGAAGTCCAATTTGTCTATTTTTCTTTTGTTGCTGGAGCTTTTGGTGCTATATTTAAGAAGGCACTAACTCAAGGTCATAAAGACTTACATCTAATCTCTTCTTCTAAGAGTTTTATAGTTGTAGCTCTTACATTAAGGGGTCTATAATCCATTTTGAATTCATGGTTTACAAGGTATAAGGCATGGATCCAAATTCATTCTTTCGTCTGTGGATATCCAGTTGTTGTCTCAGCATCATATTTTGAAAATACTATTCTTTCCTCCATTGGATGGTCATCACCCTCACTGAAAAATCGACAACAAATACAAGGGTTTATTTCTGGGGTCTCAATTCTGTCCTCATGCCAGTATCACAGTCTTGATTACTATTTCTTGAAGTAAGTCTTAAAATCAGGAAGTGTGAGTCTTCCAAATTTGGTATTCTTTTTGAAGACTGCTTTGACCATTCTGGGTCTCTTGTATTTCTATATGAATTTTAGGATCAGTTTACAGGGTTATGCAGACAAGCAGTTGAGATTTTCATAGAGACTGCACTGAATCTGTAGATGAATCGGGGAGTATTGTCATTTTAAATGTTAAGTCTTCTAACCCATGAACACAGCATGTCTATTTCCTCAAGTCTTAATTTCTTCTTCTTCTTTTTTTTTTATTGAGATGGAGTCTCTCTCTGTCACCCAGACTGGAGCGCAGTGGTGCAATCTTGGCTCACTGCAACCTCCACCATCCAGGTTCAAGCAATTCTCCTGCTTCAGCCTCCCAAGTAGCTGGGACTACAGGCATGCACCACCACATCCGGCTAATTTTTTTCTTTCTTCCTTTTTTTTTTTTTTTTTTTTGTAATTTTAGTAGAGATGGGGTTTCACCATGTTGGCCTGGCTGGTTTCAAACTCCTGACCTTAAGTGATCCACCCACCTGAGCCTCCCAAAGTGCTGGGATCACAGGCATGAGTCGCTGCACTCAGCCTGTTTCTTTCAGTCATGTTTTGCACTTTTTAGTGCCAAGTTTAGTACTTCTTTGATTAAATGTAATCCTATTTTTGTTCTTTTTGATGCTACTGTGAATGAAACTGTTTTCTTAATTTCATTTTCAGATTGTTCATTGTTAATATAGAGAAATATAACTAATTTTTGCATTTTTTGTAGTAGGTTGGTACAAAAGTTATTGAGGTTTTTGCCATTAAAAGTAACGGGGAAACCACAATTACTTTTGCACAAACCTAGTATTTTTGTATTGATTTTGTATCTTATAAACTTGGTAAATTTATTATCTATAATGGTTTTTTGTGTGTATTAGTTAGGATTTTCTATATACAAGATCATGTCATCTGTGAAGACAGGTAGTTTTACTTCTTCTTTTTCAATATGGAGGCATTTTGCTTGCTTTCCTGCCTAAGTGCCCTGGCTAGGACCATCAGTACAATGTTGAATAAAAGTGGCAGGAGTGGACATCCTTGTCTTTTTCCTGGTTTTAGGGGGAAAGCTGTCAGTCTTTCACTATTAAGTATGATGTTAACTGTGGGTTTTTCTTTCTTTTAAGAGACAGGGTCTCACTCTGTCACCCAGGCTGGAGTGCAGTGATGCAATCATAACTTATTGCAGCCTCAATCTCCCAGGCTCAAGTGATCCTCCCGCCTCAGTCTCCGGAGTAGGTAGGACTACAAGTGTATACCACCAAGCCCAGCTAATTTTTTTCATTATTATTATTTTGGTAGAGATAGGGTCTCACTATGTTGCTCAGGCTGGTCTCTAATTCCTGGCTTCAAGTGATTCTCCACCCTGAGTCTCTCAAAGGGATTAAAGGTGTGAGCCACTCTGACTAGCCACTGTGGGTTTTTCATAGATGTCCTTTTTCAGGCTGAGAAAGTTCTCTTCTATTCACAGTTTATTGCATTTTTTTTTAACCGTGAAAGAGTGTTGGGTTTTGTCAAATTCCTTTTTCATATTTATTGAGATGATCTTATTTTTCGTTCTTTAGTCTGTTAACGTGGTTATATTATATTGATTTCTGCACGCAAACCAACTTTTGCATTTCAGGGGTAATTCTCATTTGCTCATGTTGTATAATCCTTTGTATGTTCTTCCAAATTTGGTTTGCTAATATTACTTTAAAAAAAAAAAAAAACTAAGAGATTCAAGACGTAATAGTCTAGAAGTAGCAAATTGGAAAGCAGGTAGAAAAATAATCAGGATGACTAGTGTAGGCAGAATTCTGTTTACCTTCAGCGAACCCTGTCCTTGTATGATCTCTTCCCCTTTGAGTGTGGGTGGAACCTATAAATATGATAAGCTATCATTCCTTTGATTACATTAAGTTATAAGGCAAAAGAGAGATTACAATGGGTGGGCCTGGTCTAATCGCATGAGCCCCTTAAAAGCCGTATTTCTCTGGCTGACTGCAGGAAAGGAAATCAGAGAGATGCATTCTAGTTGGCCTAGAAGAAAGCAAATATTTGTGTTGCAAACTGCCTATGAGAGTCACATGAAGAGAAACTGCAGGCCGCCTCTGGGAGCTGAGACTCATCCTCAGCTGGCTGCCAGCAGGAAAATGGGGACCTCAGCACCACAGCTGCAACTAAAGAAATTCTGCCAACAGGGAGCTAGCAGGAGGCCCTCTAAGCCCTAGGTGATAACTACAGCCTCAGCTGACACTTTGATTTCAGCTCAGTGACACCTGGAGCAGAGAGCCTGGACTTCTGACTTACAAAAACGAACACAATAAATTTCCACTATTTTAAGCAGCTAAATTTGTAGTAACTTTTTATGCAAAAACACAAAGTTAAAACAGTGAGCACAAGTCCTGGTTTGTCCAAGATAATCACAGTTTATGCATGCTGTCCCTGCATAATTAATAGTGCCCCCTTTCACTCTCAAGTGGGTCTGGTTTAGATGATGTTACATGGTCACCCTAATAAAAATGTCAACCCCTAAATATGCATGGGATGTGAGAGAATATACAATCACCTGAAGGGTTGCAGGGAAGTGGAGTTCTTCCAGGACAGCCAAATTTCAATAGAGACCTGGGGGGGGGGGGGAGGTGAAAGAAATGTGTGGAGAAGCAGCTGAAAGTGAGGGCAGCTTGCTGGCCAAGGACCAGCAGTGCTAAAGGGAGCTGAGCTGCGGAGGACTGACTATGAGAAAGCTGGGCTGGGGCAGGACGCACAGACCATGATAAAATGCTGGTGTCACCCAACACAAGAGGCCAGACAGCTTAAACGAGGACACTGACTGATAAAAGCAGAGGCAGGGGCCACGGCAGACCCAGCCTCAGCAGTTTCTTTGAGAAGAGTTGGCCATTGGGTTAAAGGACTTGATTTTGTATATGTTGTTTTTAATTTCTTCATGTGTATGTCTTAGCTTTTGATTGCCACAAATGGGGATATTGTCTTATAAGTTAAAAAAATTCTGTCTGGTTTTGTACTTTGCACAAAGTAATTGTTTAATTATGACACGTGGCTATTTAAAACTGGACAGGAGCATGCTCAGTAAGCACGCCTTTGTCCCATGAATACATATTATCTTTCATAATTCAAGAGGTGTGAGGAGAGGGACACTAGTCATATGGAAACTGAACATTGCTTCTGACCAAGGTAAGTCAACAATCTCAATTGATCCAGGTCTGTCACAAGAAAATTTGCTCTGATTCCCTAAACGGCTTACTTTTGCTACCACTAATGCCCAAACAACTATGCTGCACATTTATAAGCTGTCCATTAACATTTTCTTAAGTAAAGCAATATCATTTAACAGAGATTGTTAAAGAAATCCAAAATACTTGCTCATTTATACAAGATTTTGAAGAACACGATAAGTAACTTTGTTCAGAGGTGGACTCTGCCATCTGCTGGGAAAAAAGGTGAAATTTCCATACCATCGACCAGTCAGTTACACAATCACCCTCCATGAAGGCCCTCTACTAACTGTATCTGCAGTACAAGCGTATTTTGTATAAATGGACATACAGAGAGAGAGACTTCCTGCCAGGGAGTAACTAGATGGGATCAGTCAGATCCATCTTGGTAAAGTGAAGACCAAGGAAGCAGAGATCTGAATGAAAGGCAGAGAAGAAGGCATGTTTGCTATGAGCCTTCCTTGCATATCAAGAAAGGTTGAAGGCCGGGCATGGTGGCTCACGCCTGTAATTCCAGCACTTTGGGAGGCCAAGGCGGGTGCATCATGAGGTCAAGAGATTGAGACCATCCTGGCCAACATGGTGAAACCTTGTCTCTACTAAAAACACAAAAATTAGCTGGCGTGGTGGTGGGCACCTGTAGTCCCAGCTACTTGGTAGGCTGAGGGGATCATGAGGTCAAGAGATCAAGACCATCCTGACCAATGTGGTGAAACCCCATCTCTACTAAAAACACAAAAATTAGCTTGCGTAGTGGTACGCGCCTGTAGTCCCAGCTACTTGGGAGGCTGAGGCAGGAGAATCGCTTGAACCTGGGAGGTGGAGGTTGCAGTGAGCTGAGATCACGCCACTGCATTCCAGCCTGGTGACACAGCGAGACTCCATCTCAAAAAAAAAGAAAGGTTGGCCAGGCGCGGTGGCTCACGCCTGTAATCCCAGCGCTTTGGGAGGCCGAGGCGGGCGGATCACAAGGTCAGGAGATCGAGACCACGGTGAAACCCCGTCTCTACTAAAAATACAAAAACTTAGCCGGGCGCGGTTGTGGGCGCCTGTAGTCCCAGCTACTCGGGAGGCTGAGGCAGGAGAATGGCGTGAACCCGGGAGGCGGAGCTTGCAGTGAGCCGAGATCGCGCCACTGCACTCCAGCCTGGGCGACAGAGCGAGACTCCGTCTCAAAAAAAAAAAAAAAAAAAAAAAAAAAGAAAGGTTGAAGAGTTTCAGTTGGGAAAAATGAAAAAGGTCTGGCGATGGATGCGGGTGATGGCTGCACAACAATGTGAATGTCCTTAATGCCACTGAACTGTACTCTTAAAAATGGCTAAGATGGTAAATTTTATATTACATATATTTTACCACACAATTAATAGGAGCTTGGGAGGGAGGGAAGGAAGTAGGCAGGCATGGAGGGAGTTTGGTTTCAAGTGAATCAGAAACGCACGTATGCCCAGATCAAGGAAAAGGAAGGTTAAGGTTAAAGATCATTTAATAGTGATTTAAAAAAAAAAAAACACAATTATATATCCAAAATACTTTACTTTAAAAAACTAACCTATTTAAATATGGTAATAAAAATCCTAGTAAATATTATAGTTAGTTGTTTTAATAAAGTCTTACTTTAAAAAGTATAATTTAGTAGGAAAACATGATAATCACTATAGCTAAATTAACCATTTATGTGGGAACCCTTGTTCTGATTACAAGGCTTTATCCCATGTGGGACAGACTGTAATTTCCAAACAGATACCGGGCAGAAGATCACTGCAACAATTTCTCCATCACACAGGCTCCTTTGCAGTGTGACCTTCCCATGACCATCACCAGCACCATGAGAGGAGTCCAGTTCTTCTCCCCTTCATTCTGGGCTGGCCTCAGTGACTCCTCACATAATGCAGAACACAGCAGAAGTGAGGCTGCACACCTCCCACAGCCAGGGGTGAAAGGCCTGTGCTTTGGCCCTGCTCTCCTGGACAACTGCTGTCTGGGTGCCTCCTGTAGGGACGCTGTCTCTTAAGACACAGCGGCCAAGTGGTGAAGAGCACAAGCCACATTAAGATACCACACATAGGTGGCCCCAGTGTCCGTTCTGGCAGATCCCGGCCTTCCCCATCCCAGGGCAGTCAGACATGGGAGGGAAGAACCCTCCGGTCACTCAAGCCACATCCCCCAACCCTAGTATTTCAATCATCCCAGCAAAGGCCCCAGACGGCATGGAGCAGAGAAAAGCCAACCCTCCACCCATCCAGATCTGCAGGTGTCATCAAATGATCGGTGTTTAACGTCACTAACTTTTGGGGTGGCTTATTATGCAGCAAGAGTCACTGGAACACCACAGTACTGATGGCAAGGTTACTCAAATATTTGTCAAGTGTCTCAAAGAAGAAGACTGATATAACCTTGCATGTTTGAATACAAAAATTAATATTTAGTTACTGTCCACTTTCTTATTTCCAAGTAGAGGGACTCTCTGACCCTCACTCACTCCTCTCCTAATCAGACTGGTTGGTTTTAGAGAAGGAATTGAACATGCCTAGATCAACCCCTTCCTCTCCCTTTTTTCTTGGGATCTGCACACTCCACAGAAAGCATACATTCTCCTCTCCACCCAGATCCACAAATGTTCAGGATCTGCTCCCTGCTGGAAATGCCAGCAGTTGGGTGGGGGTATATTTCATTTGGGGGCTACTGGCAAGTCCACTGTTTCCCCACAATTAAAACCACTTTCTCAAACAGACTACCATTTGCCTAATTCCTGGCTGTCATCTTGTGGGGGAGGAAAAGTGAAGTGGAATTAATGAGTCTTCTAAAATTCCAATAGGAACTATTAGAAATGGTGGACGCAGTGGCTCATGCTTGTAATCCCAGCACTTTGGGAGGCTGAGGTGGGCAGATCACCTGAGGTCAGGAGTTCGAGACCAGCCTGGCCAACATGGTGAAACCCCATCTCTAGTAAAAATACAAAAATCAGCCAGGCATGGTGGTGGGCGCCTGTAATCCCAGCTACTCAGGAGGATGAGGCAGCAGAATCGCTTGAAGTTGGGAGGTGGAGGTTACAGTGAGCTGAGATCATGCCACTGCACTCCAGCCTGGGTGACAGAGCAAGACTCCGCCTCAAAAAAAAAAAAAAAGAAAGAAAGAAAAAGGAAAGAAAGAAAGAAAGAAATGGTGTTGGACGGCTGGTCTCCATGGCTCATGCCTGTAATCCCAGCACTCTGGAAGGAGGAGGTGGGCAGATGGTTTGAGCTCAGCTCAGGAGTTTGAGACCAGTCTGGGCAAAATGGCGAAACCCTGTCTCTACAAAAATTATCTGGGAATGGTGGCACATGACTGTAGTCCTAGCTACTCAGGAGGCTGAGGTGGGAGGACTGCTTGAGCCCAGGAGGTCAAGGCTGTAGTGATCCATGATCATGCCACTGCACTCCAGATGGGCAACAGAGGTGGTCTCCTGTCTCAAAAAAAAAAAAAAAAAAAAAAAAAGAAGAAGAAGAAAAAATGGGTCAGAAATAGATACTCATTTATTCATTAGGAGACTTACCTATCCTAGCTGTCTCCATCTTTCTTAAACTTACTTTCCCTCTTAAACCTACTTTAACTGGGTTTTTGTCCCCACCACTACACAGAAACTGTTCTCCAGACAATCTCCACATTGTTAGACAAAGGGTCAGTTCTTACTCATCACTTGACTGTCGGCAGCATTTGACACAGTTGATTACTTCCTCCTCCTCCAAACATATTCTTCACTTGTTTTCCAGAACACACACTCTCTTGGCTTTCATCCCACCTCACCGGAGGTAGGATCTTCCTCTTCTCCCAGATGTCCTCATATTGAAGAGCTTCAGGGGTCAGTTCTTACTCCTCCTTTTCCTTCTCTATCTTCACTCATTCTCTTCATGGTATAAGTGGTATCACCCAGTCTCATGGCTATTTTAAATATAGGCCAATGACGCCGAGATTTATACTTCTATCTCAGACTTCTCTCTTCAACTCTAGACTCACCATATACAATGACTTCAACAACTCCATACGGACGGATATCTAATAAAACTTAAGTTCAACATGTTCAGAACAAAGGGTGAATCGAAGTTCATCCTTGATCCTAACATCTAAACGCTCTCCATTCACAGCCTTCCCCATCTCAGTCTATGGCAATTCCATCCTTCTATACTAAGGACTTTTCCTTGACTCCTCCACTCTCACAAGCCACATCCAACCCATTAGGCTGATTTATACAACGTATCGTAATTCAATCCTTTTTACAATCTCTACTACTGTCCTACCATATCTTGTTTTAATTATCATTAGAATTTCTCCTAAATGGTCTCTGCTCCTCTCTTCCTTTTCTACTGTCTACTCTTTACATGGCATCTAGACTGATCATTTAAAAATATAAATCATATCATATTATTCTTCTATTCAAAACCCTATAAAGACTCCTCATTTCACTCAGAGTAAAAGTCCTTACAATGGTCAACAGGCCCACATTAATGTTTTCACCTTGTCTCCTACAATGCTCCCCTGCTCATTGCATTCTGGCCATGCTGGCTTCTTTCCCTGGATTTACAGGTATACCCCTACCCTGGGGCCTGAACACTGAACACTACCTCTGCTCTTCCCCAGATCTCTGCTGGTAAACATCTAAGTGTGCTCAAATCGCATTTTCTCAACAAGGCCTATATGACTTCCATATTCAACCTCCAATCTCCCCAGCCCTATGTTCCTGATTCCACTTGCTAATCTGCTCACGTTAGAGTCCCATTAGGTTGGCAGAAGGGCTCTGCTCCATCCAAGCAGGTGCCCAGCCTCCTCCATCTGAGGACTTCTGCCTCAGCCAGTTCCTCTGGACACCATTCCATTTGGTCAATGTATATCGGCAGTGGAGGGTAAAGATAGAGGCACACCTGCTTCAAACTGCCTTGGCTAAGAAGTGATATATATATAATATACAACATGCCGTCCTTGTGGCCAGATAGGACTATATGACTAGTTCTCTCCAGTGGAATTTAAGCAAAGGAAACCATGGATATTAGCGAAACTTCAATCACCAAGTACCTTTTTGTTCCCTTTTCTTATACACAGAGCACACTTGCCTCTTCCCACCATGCCACACATGTCCAGGCAGAACACGTGCAGTCCGATTCAGTCGGTGCATCCAGGATCTCTGGATATGGCATAGTCTTCTTCATAAAGATCATGTGGAACTCCTTAAGATGCAATCTGTGAACTCAAAACGCAAAACTATCTGCACCAGGTTAGGCGCGGCGGCTCATGCCTGGAATCCCAGCACTTTGGGAGGCTGAGGCAGGTGGATCACGAGGTCAGGAGATCGAGACCATCCTAGCTAACACAGTGAAACCCCGTCTCTACTAAAAATACAAAAAATTAGCCGGGCGCGGTGGCGGGCACCTGTAGTCCCAGCTACTCGGGAGGCTGAGGCAGAAGAATGGCATGAACCCGGGAGGTGGAGCTTGCAGTGAGCCGAGATCACGCCACTGCACTCCAGCCTGGGCGACAGAGCAAGACTCCGTCGCCAAAAAATATATATACATACACCTTCCCTTCCTGCTCCCAATATACAATGGTGGAGCCGGAGCAGGAGCTTCTTCCTTACCTAATATCCTTCTTGGCCAGGTGGGCTCTGGCATACCGTCCAGAGGGGCTGCACAACCTTCACAACCCATCAACCTACCCTGCCAGGCCAAGTTCTCAGAGGTTTGTTTTTTTTTGTTGTTTTTTGTTTTTTTGTTTTTAAATAGTAGTTTTATAGCTCAAATAGTTAAGGGCTTGTTCAGTTCAGTCTCATAATTTCTTTGCCAATGTAATTCCCTCAGAAACTTAGTAGGCCTTTGATCTATTTGTTTCCAGTTGATTCCATGTGCCAGTAACCACACACAAAAAGTTCTTTCCTAAGACTAATGTATTTCTTTGCCGCTTGCTTTCAACTAACAGAAGCCACCTGGAGGCCATATGAAAAAGGTCAGTTGCTTCTGGCTTTGACTGTATGATAGAATCACTTGGGGAACTTTATTTTTTCTTTCTTTTTTTTTTTTTTTTTTGAGATGGAGTTTCACTCTTTTTGCCTAGGCTGGAGTGCAATGGCGTGATCTCGGCTCACTGCAAACTCAATCTCTGCCTCCCGGGTTCACGCGATTCTCCTGCCTCAGCCTCCAAGTAGCTGGGATTACAGGCACCCACCATCACGACCAGCTAATTTTTTGTATTTTTAGTAGAGACAGGGTTTTACCATGTTGGCCATGCTGGTCTTGAACTCCTGACCTCAGGTATCTGCCCGTCTTGGCCTCCCAAAGTGCTGGGATTACAGGAGTGAGCCACCGTACCTGGCCCACTTCGGGAACTTTTAAAAACAGTCTATGTACAGGGTTTCATGTACCTCAGACCAATAAATCAAAATCTCTGCAGGCAGAACCAAGGGGATTCTGATAAGCAGCCAAGCACAAGAGCCCATACCCTTAATCTGATCTTTGCTATAGGACTAGTCACCTTTTTCAACTGAGAAGGTCTACTAGGACTTTGTTGTTTAAAGCCTTTCTCAACTGTTTTGCTTTCTCTCTAGGGTCTGGAAGTAGTCTGTTTTTCCTTTCACTGCCCCAAGAGTCAGAGCTTTCTCCGGTCCCTTTCATTTATTGCTTGCGCACTAGCCAATTCTTTCTGAACTCATCTCTATCCTATGTCACCTTACCATTAACAGTCTCACATTCTGATCTTTTCCAACACTTGACCTACAGCCCGGTGGGTGTGAGGTGTGCCTTCCAAATGATCACAGATGACACATTTACCAAACTGGTTACCACTATATACAAACATGGGTTTCTGACTTTCCCTCTCCGTTGTCAGTTTCCTCATCAAGTGTGCCACATGACTGCTAAGACAATGCCATACATTTTAAGATTTTAACAGAAATCTACTTCTAGTACTAAAACTTCAGTGACTTAACACAAAGTTCTTATCATGCCCCTATCACAGTCAAGTGGGTTGCTGGATATTCTTCTCCACCCATCATTCAAGGACCCAGTTTCCTTTCGCTTAATGGTTTCACCCTCCGCTGGGTCCTAATGACATTCTCTACACCAAGATAGCAGAGAGGATAGAGAAGGCACCCTGTTATTTATTAACTGTCTTCTTCTGGAAAGACACCTATCATTCTGTTTGCATTCCACTGGCAAGAACTATTCACATGGTTCCACTTAGCTACATGAAGGCTGAAATGTGTAGTCTAGACACGTGCCAACAAGAATAGGAAAAGAGTAACGCTAACAAGCTCCAGCAGTCTCTTTCACACTCATTAAAACTTAAGCTCCACAGGGCAGGAGTCTTTGTCTAGTTTGTTCATAGATGTATCCCAAATACCTCTTACAGGACCTGGCACACAGTAGGTGCTTAAAAAATAAATTTTGAATGAAAGAATGAACAGACAGGATGAATCTTAGATATGGTACCATATGGCATTTTCTTTTTAACAAAGGCAAACAAAATGGACCAAGGACTAAAATAATAAATTATACTGCATAGTTACTGAGATAAAACATTCAACAGAAATTTTTGCAAAAATCAAAATAAACTTCCAGGTACTACTTAAAACTCACATATCACATCTACAATGAAAATTCATATGCCAGCTGGTTAAACACACGCTCAAACTCACGTGTGAGCATATAGAAACTTTTTTCAAAATATCAGTATAAACACAGCTGACAATCGCAAAGAAATTACTGTTAAATTGATAGCACATCTTTTTGTTAGCTGGAAACCTCTTTGCTCAGCCTCAAAATTCAACCACATCTTCCTCAAAGAGCAAGAGCTCGGCACGTACAGAATCTTAACTTTGAAAAGAAGTTACATCCAGACACCTACACATACTGCTAAAAGACCTTACCAGTATACATCTACCATATGCAAGGCACACATCCATCAAAATTCAGAACAGACACGTTTATCATACTAGCTTCAAAATTATGCGGGATAACAATACTTGATTTTTTTAAAAAAATTAAGTCACTTTAACAAAAATAAAAGAATTTATAAAACAAAGAAACTGAAATAAGAATAACAACACATGGAAATAAGATCTAGTTCACAAGAGTGCTGTGAGGGTCAAACAGAAATGTAAGAATTCATTTGTGATTTGTAGACTTTTCTGTATGTATCTTATAACCCAATGAAAATATTCAAGAGTAGATGAAAACATGCAAATCATAAAGCAGTATCAGTCACTTGTCTCTAAATAAATGCAAAATCCCCATTTTTAAAAGGGTTATAGGTTAGTCAAATGAGGAAGTTCAAACCAGGGGGAATAAGAAGTTCCCCATTCTTCTAGCCCCAACATCCATAATGAGAATTTTCACTAGAAATATACCAGCAAACTCAGTCATCATGAAAGGTAAAACAGCAAAAACTATCCCAGTGTAAAGAGTTAAGACTCTACACACACACACACACACACACACACACACACACACACACAAAGTGGAAAAAACATTAACAATTAACATAGTGAAGTACCTGTACTTTTAAGAAAGCAAAAAGAAACAATTTGAAAATCTGTAAATTATCTTTATTCAATGAAAAAGAAAAGAAACTACTGTGTTTTTTCCTTTTTTTTTTTTTTTTTTGGATTTTAAAAGTGGTTCTTCAACACAACAGCCACCAAAAAAATGGAATTCACAACACAACAAGACCCAGGATAGGATATTCAGTTTAACAATATGTTATCGTTAAGTATAACAGAAACCTATCCAGTAAAAAAAACAAAAAACAAAAAACGGATCTTTAACAGATTTTCAGAGATGAAGGAACTAGTTAAGTGTACATGTGGGCTGAAGTTTGTTTTGTTTTTTTCTTTAATTCCTGATGTGAGTTTATTTGCTTTTTCTTGGTTGAGTTTTAAGACAACCGAAGGGAAAATAAAAACTGGTTATTAAAGCTTTCTAATACTTGAAGGCCAACAGGATAACCAGGCTAAAGAACCTAGATCCTGAATTATACTTCTGACCTTACATGTTTTTCTACCATTTAGCAAACGAACCAACAAACAAAAACTAGAGGAAAGGTTTTAAAACAAAGGCTGTAGCAACTTTTTGGAAGGAAAATATGGCATTTTTAAAACTCTGGAAATAAACTGAGAGAAAGGAAGGAAAATAATTGATGATAAACATGTTACATAATTTATAAGAACCACAGAAAAATCAGATATTGACTTCCGCCAAGATATTATTATTTTAAAAACTACTTTTGAAGGTAAAGACACCAATGTGGCAATGGCCGTAAAATACAATGTTTTTTCCAACTTTACAGGTATAAATACTTAACTCTTCTATTTTCTACAACTTTCCTTGCAACATTTAAACCCTATAAATGTGAGGAAATTTTGCTTGCAAAAAGAACTTTAAGATTTTTTTTTTTTTTTGAGAAGGAGTCTTGCTCAGTCACCCAGGGTGGAGTACAGTGGCACAATCTCTGCTCACTGCAAGCTCTGCCTCTCGGGTTCACGCCATTCTCCTGCCTCAGCCTCCCAAGTAGCCACCACACCCGGCTAATTTTTTTTTTTTGTATTTTTAGTAGAGACAGGGTTTCACCATGTTAGCCAGGATGGTCTTGATCTCCTGACCTCATGATCCGCCTGCCTCAGTCTCCCAACGTGCTGGGATTACAGGCGTAAGCCACCGCATCTGGCCTGTACAATTTTAAAATAAGAAGAAACCCACTTTTCACTTAGGAAAGAGAGCATTGCAACATTCCATTTTACTGAATAAAAGAGACCATTTCAAACGTACTGTCTTTGTTTCCTGGAATTTTTTAAAATTCTGCTTTTAAAATCAAGTGAGGAAGCACAACATTTTTGCAACCCTGGCATAAATATTAGTGTTAAGATTTTACTACACCACATCCTTATTTGGTAGGCATCCATGAGGAAACTGGCCCAGGTGCTGTTACTGATAAAACAGGTTAACATTCAGGGACACAGATGAAACACAAAGCCATTACCCAAGAGGAATGCTCCTTCATCTGGTGTTGATTGCTGTGAGGGCCACCGGCATGGCCACGCCAAAAGCAATTCTGGCAGAGCTGATAGTTGTGGCACTGCTGGCATCGGTACCGGAAACCCATCATACTCTCACACCGGCAGTAGGAGCACTCCACGGGATGGAAGACTTGTGGACAGGAGAGAAAAGGGGAAGAAAAAGGGCAGGAGAGAAGGGATGGAATAAAAGAAGAAAGAATAAATTTTCATTTGGAGAATAAAGTCAATACAGAGGAATACCAAATCTAATATAAAAACAAAGGTAAAAACAAAATTAGAGCTGGATGCAATGGCTCGCCCTTGTAATCCCAGCACTATGGGATGCTGAGGTGGGCGGATCACTTGAGACCAGGAGTTCGAGACCAGCCTGGACAACATGGCAAAACCCTGTCTCTACTAAAATTACAAAAAAATTAGCTGGACATGATGGCACATGCCTGTAATCCCAGTTACTCAGGAGGCTGAGGCACGAGAATCATTTGAACCCAGGAAGCAGAGGTTGCAGTGAGTGGAGATCACGCCACTGCATTCCAGCCTGGGTGACAGAGCAAGACTCTGTCTCAAAAACAAAACAAAACACAATTACAACTAAAGAATCTAAATTGTCTGCTAGTCTAACTAACCATTTACTAGAAAAAAAAGAAAAGAAAAGAAAAGAAAAGATTTAAGACATCAGAAAAAAAATTCAACACAGACTACTGATTCTAATCTAATCATTCCAGTGTACTATCAAGGGCAATACACAACTGTATGTTACAGATCACTATTTATACTTTTAAATGTTGGTAGCATAATTGTTTTCTCTGACAATTCAACTCTGAACGCAAGAAAAGGAAGTTAATAGAAAAGAGGGATAGGCCAGCCGTGGTGGCTCACGCCTGTAATCCCAGCACTTTGGGAGGCCGAGGCGTGAGGATCACCTGAGGTCAGGAGTTTGAGACCAGCCTGACCAACATGGAGAAACCCCATCTCTACTAAAAATATAAAATTAGCTGAACATGGTGGTGTGTGCCTGTAATCCCAGGTACTCGGGAGGCTGAGGCCGGAGAATTGCTTGAATCTGGGAGGCGGAGGTTGCAGTGAGCCAAGATCGCACCATTGCACTCCAACCTGGGCAACAAGCGAAACTCCGTCTCAAAAACAAAACAAAACAAAAAAGAAAATGAAAAGAGGGATAGAATACTCAAATCTTCACTGAACAACTCTTTCTAGCATTATATATATAAGACCACAATCTTGGCCGGGCGCGGTGGCTCAAGCCTGTAATCCCAGCACTTTGGGAGGCCGAGACGGGCGGATCACGAGGTCGGGAGATCGAGACCATCCTGGCTAACACGGTGAAACCCCGTCTCTACTAAAAAGTACAAAAAACTAGCCGGGCGAGGTGGCGGGCGCCTGTAGTCCCAGCTACTCGGGAGGCTGAGGCAGGAGAATGGCGTGAACCCAGGAGGCGGAGCTTGCAGTGAGCTGAGATCCGGCCACTGCACTCCAGCCTGGGCGACAGAGTGAGACTCCGTCTCAAAAAAAAAAGACCACAATCTTATTTCAATTATAGGGACTTCTAGACCTGCTTCCAAAAATATATATTAACTAGTGAATCAAGACTCAAAAAACATTTGAGTATGAGGTGAGAAAAACTATATAGCAAGATTATATAACATTATCACTAGGGACTAAAAGAAAACTAAACTCAATAATGAGAAATCCAAAGGATATTACTTCTTCTAAGAAATTCAGTTTTTTGCCATCAAAGTGTTTCTAAGGAATGCTGGAAATGCTAATTAAGAGCATGTGTTCAAATTAACTATACAGCCTAGTGTAGTTCCTCCAGAGAACAGGTCTCCCTCAATCTCAGCAAACGTCAATGAGGTCAACATCTGTGCAGCCAGTATTTATAGTTCTAAGTAATTTAGGTTAATATTAAAAGATATATGTATGTTAGTATTAAATTATCAAATACATTCTGATAATTTGGGTTGAACAAATATGTCTATGTGATTCTCCTGTGTTCTCTTCCAAACCAGTCAAGAGCCAATCCTTAGTCAGTGGAATGGGTGACAGGTGGAAAAGTAGAGAACCAGAATGATGAAAAAATTAACAAGTGTGTTGGGTCAATTATAAATAAGAAAGAGAAGGACTGTTCAGGTTCTGGTAAAAGTATTATTTTGGTAAAGTGCATCACTTAGTAGTTACCTTCTTATATACCATACACTTGGATTAGTAAATCAATGTATAAAGTGCAACTTTTGCTTACGTGAATAAATATTTCTCCTTATGCATAGTTATGTCAATATAATGTCAATATAATTCATGATGAACTTCATAAAGCCCAAACCAAAAAAAACCATAAATACCATAATTTTATAATTTGTTTCTCACCATTAAAACTGACATACTGAAAAATATTAGTGTGATAGGTAACCTTTTATTTCTAGATATTTTAATTATTTTATAACATTTCTGTCTCTGATAAAAATACTACAAACCACATACATTAAGAATGTAATCAATAAATTATATACTTCATAAAAGTCACAATAAAATGTTCATAGGCATATGGATAATAATATATCTTATATATCTTGACAAGTGAGGCTCTTTCTACTTGGTATAGCAAATACAAAATGATTTTATGAAAATCAATTGGACATAAAACTATTAAAACAAGGCTATAAAAGCATTGCTCTCCAAAATTTAAATCTATCCAATAATCTTGTTTTAAAAATTGTGCTGTTTTAGTCTAGAGAGAGTCTGGTCCTTTAAGAAATGAATCCTTAATCTGAGGTACTTGTGAACTAAAGCCATAGTTGGGTAAAAGGCTGAGAAAAATTTATTTTAAAGTATGGATATGAGAGCAAGAAAATAAAAACAGTATGGACGTTTATTAAAAGCGGACTCTTGGCTCTTCCTTGTTCTCTTTTGAGGAATGAAGAAAGGCAAGAGCCTGGAGAGAGGGAAGGTTACTAGAAAAGCGATGGCCTTCCCTTTAACAAACTCCAACAACCTAAAGGAGGAGATAAACTGATGGCAAAAGCAGGAAAAATTAAGAAGTCACTAAGAGATAAGTACTATTTTAACTCAAAGCAAAACAAAGATTTATGTCAAATTACTGGGAGGGACACCAAGAAGAGTTTCAAGGCAAAATGGTAAAGGAAAAAAATGGGGGAAAAAAGGGAACCCACTGTTAAATTATATCTTGGCTATTTTTCTTTAAATTATTCCAAAATAATTATAGTTTTAGCAGCTGATATAGCATATATACAGTTTTTTAGAGCTATGAGTTTGATAAATCAAAGAGGAAACCGGAAGTAATGGCTAAAAAGCAGCTGGGCTCAAACAGAAAACTGTCATCTGGAATCTTAGGCAAGAAAAGTCTATAGTTCAAGTTGTATGACCTGATATGACTTCTTGGTATCCTTTCTTGTTTTTTTTGTTTTTTTTTTTGTTTTTTGAGACAGAGTCTCACTCTGTTGCCCAGGCTGGAGTGCAGTGGCGCGATCTCAACTCACTGCAACCTCCACCTCCGAGGTTCAAGCGATTCTCCTGCCTCAGTCTCCCCCCAAGTAGCTGGGATGAGAGAATCGCTTGAACCCGGGAGGCAGAGGTTGCAGTGAGCCAGGATTGTACCACAGCACTCCAGCTGGGGCAACAGAGTGAGACTCTGTCTCAAAAAAAAAAAAAAAAAAAAGTAGTAAGTATCCTCCCTTTTTTGAAAGAAATATTCTTCTGAAAGCCAAAACCACAAAATCAAATGACAGAGTGACAGCAAATGTCAACTGTAATTTTCAATGATATTAATAGCTAAGGACATTGCAAATAATCAGTTCCTATACTTTCTACGGCATGAGGAATTGAACAATAAAAGTTCTGCTTACCATTCTCAACATGGGCAAGCCTGTGCATGAGAGGTAGCCAGACAAGGCACTGGGGAGGAGGGTCAGCCATCATCGTGTCTAAAAACATATTTAGCATTATCTTTCTCTGTAAAAAGAAGAAAAACAAATATACTTTAAATTTTTAAACAATTTCCAAACTCCAAGTTTAAGTTAATTTAGGATTTTTCCCATCCAAGCTTTAGTGAATTATATGGTAAATTTCACAGCAAAATAAAATATTTCACATTTCTACAGACACTACTACATGCTGTACTTTACACTACTACTATTAGTATATTTAAATGTATTTCCACATACATTATTTTATTTTAGTCAACTATATAAGGTAAACTAGGTTAGATATGACTATCTTCACTTTACAGATAGGAAAATAAAGCATTTAAAGGTTTTGTAGTGGCCTGGCCCAAATCAGACACAAATCCAAGACTGTCCTTCGAGTTACTATTTCTGCTACCCAGTGGGGGAGAGAAGACAGCCCACACCCGAGTATAAAGCAACATCAACGAGAGCGGGCACTGTGGCTGGTTGTCCACCATATTTCTAGCTCTCCTAACAGTGCCTGACATGTATCTGATAAGTAACTATTGAAAAAATAGTCGTAATTTGAAGGGCAAACACCTAGACATCATTTAACAACTTTCTCATTCACAGAACAGAAAAGAGAAGCTTAAATAATTTGATAAAATCACAGAGGTAGTTATGATAAGGATGAGATTGGAACCTACATGTCCAAATGCCCATCACAATGCTCCTGTTATACCATCGCCCTAGCTAGACTGCATTTGTCTGTTCTATCTTTATTTCTCTTTTTAACAAATATATAGTAAGCTTCCACTGTATATGAAACACTGAAATAATATGTCCCACGTAGACACCAAATTAGAAAGCAGTCTAGAAAGATAAGATAGAAATAGAGTTATATAATATAGAGAGAACAAATTCTCCACAGTATTTCAAATTAATGAATTTTCTTTTTATTTTCTCCAGCCCACATGATACCTTTCCAGCTCCAAAGAAAAAGGAAAAAGGAGCTGAAAGTCCAGGGTCACCCAACTCAACAAGAGGGATCCACCCACCTTGGCCTCTCAAAGTGCTGGGATTACAGGCGTAAGCCACCATGCCCAGTCTCAATTTTAACTTCTAATATGGAAATATTGACAGATTTAACCCATATAAATAAAAACTCTTTGGGGTCCTCAATAATTTTTACAGTATAATGAGGTCCTGAGACCAAAAATTTTGAGACCTGTTAGGAGAGGTTTCCCATCTCCAGAATTCCAGGACTCAATAAATAATTTTATGAAAGGTAGGTTGGTTCTTTTTGTCCCTTATCTTTTTATTTTGTTTTTGCTCTTGAGTTGAACACATTCTTTGCATTTTTCCTTATTTTTAAGAGCTTAATATTAATACAAACTATAATAAAATGTAAATCATGCATTCCCACAATTCTCATTTTTCTCTGTTTCTCTCCAGATGTATATATACTTCTACATACTTGTGAACAGAATAGATATAAATATATCATCTATTTTTTCACTTAACCTATTAAACATTTTGTTTTGTACAAATTCTTCATTTCTAATCCTTTTAACAGCTACCTAATCCACTGAGCGAAACAAGAGAGTTCCATGACCGTAACCCAGACATGAAAACCTCGCTTCAAATTGTTCCAAAAGAAGAGCTCAGACAACAGGACACACACTCAGCAGGTGCATGGCCGTTGGCTGCCTCCTCCATGTCCTGGTCCCACCACTCAGAGGCAGGATGGGGTCTGGGGTGAAGCCAAAAGCGTACCCAGAATTTCACCTTGCTCTCTCCCAAGTAACTGTGTTCCCAGCCCCACAACTTTCTTAATGTGAAGAACAGGATATAAAACATATGGGCATTTCCCCTTACAACGTTTAAAGGGGGGAAGGTAGAAAAGATAAAATTGGTTAGGGCTGACCTAAAGATATTGCTGGCTGATTACAAAATAACTCTGATTTTTACCACTAAAAATATATATTTAACACAAACCAGAAGCAAGGAGTGAAGACACTGTGGTGCTTAGCCTGAAGGACGGAGGCCCCCAGGGCTGCCATTGGACCCACCACCGGACCCTCCCAACAAGAGTTCCTGTCTTGGCCGGGCACAGTGGCTCACGCCTGTAATCCCAGCACTTTGGGAGGCTGAGGTGGGCAGATCACGTGGTCAAGAGATCGAGACCATCCTGGCCAACATGGTGAAACCCCATCTCTACTAAAAATACAAAAATTAGCTGGGCGTGGTGGCAGGCGCCTGTAATCCCAGCTACTCAGGAGGCTGAGGCAGGAGAATCGCTTGAACCCGGGAGGCGGACGTTGCAGTGAGCCAAGATCGCACCACTGCACTCCACCCTGAGCAAAAAGAGCGAAACTCCATCTCAAAAACAAAAAACAAAAAACAAACAAACAAAAAGAGTTCCTATCTCACAAGGCTCGAGACGAGACAGATCCTCTGCATCTTTCTGGCAACTGAGAGAATCTTGATTCCAGTATATGTAAACTGAGGTCATTCTTATTGAGAATAATCTTTAAAATAAGAAACTGATGAATGGGGAATAGAAAAGGGAGGTAGAGTAGAAGGCACAACAGGAAAGAAGCTGTGCAATAAAAATCTGGAAAAGACGAAGAAAGCCAAGGGACAGTCTCACCTCCAGACAGCCTGCAGGCCAGCAGGAAGTAGTTAAGTAATTTGACAGTTCCTCAATTTAACTTCTAATATGGAACTACTCTGGGGGTGGGAGGAGCTGAGAGCTATGCAAAAGGGCTGACAGAACAATTGGCGGTATGGAGCTGCCATTCAAAGGGCCGCTACATATCACTGAGCACTGATGGTGAAGCGTGAGAAGTGCCTACTTGAATAGGCTAAAGAAAGGTTATCCTAAGTGTTTTCCATCTCAGGATCCAAGAATACTCTTGTTTGAGACCTTGGTGGAATATGGGAGGAACCAGAGAATGACATTAAAAACCATAATGCCACCTAACATTTGAATGGAGGAACAGATATGGAAAATGCCTCTATGGACGTGCAAATAACCAACAGATCAAGATAAAGTCAAAAGTGTCTATTTAAAATTATTGAGATTGGCCAGGTGTGGCAGCTCACACCTGTAATCACAGCACTTTGGGAGGCCAAGGTGGCCCAGATAGTTCAAGGCCAGCCTGGCAAAAATAGTGAAACCCCATCTCTACTAAAAATACAAAAATTAGCTGGGTGTGGTGGTGGGTGCCTGTAATCCCAGCTACTTGGGAGGCTAAGGCAGGATAATTGCTTGAACCCAGGAGGCAAAGTTTGCAGTTAGCCAAGATATCACCACTGCACTCCAGCCTGGGTGACACAGTGAGATTCCATCTCAAAAAAAATATATATATATATACACACACACACATATATATATAATATATATGTGTATATATGTATATACACACATACATATAATAAAATTATTGAGATAGAAGAAGATGCTAGAAAACTTTTAGCTAGTAAAAAGTGGCAAACAAAATTAAATGTATCATATCCTTTGTCATAAATTTAATCTTTTTTTTTTTTTTTTTTTTGAGACAGAGTCTTTCTTCGTCATCCAGGCTGGAGTGCAGTGGCGCGATCTTGGCTCACAAAGTTTAATATTTCTACAGCTTACATGTGTTAAAAATTACCTTTTTATAATACTACTTTCTCTAAAAAGTTTTGATTTGCCTACCATGGAGGTTTTTTTTTTTTTTGAGACGGAGTCTCACTCTGTCGCCAGGCTGGAGGGCAGTGCAGTGGCCCAATCTTGGCTCATTGCAATCTCCGACTCCCTGGTCAAGCAATTCTCATGCCTCAGCCTCCCAAGAAGCTGGGTTTACAGGCACGTGCCACCACACCCAGCTAATTTTTGTATTTTTAGTAAGACGGGGTTTCACCATGTTGGCCAGGATGGTCTCGATCTACTGACCTCATGATCTGCCTGCCTCCGCCTCCCAAAGTGCTAGGATTACAGGCGTGAACCACTGCACCCAGCCATGGAGTTTTTCATAAATCTTCAAGATGACAAGGTAGAATTAGATTTTGGTATCTCAGAAGACTCATAAATAAACTCAGGATCAATCTCCAAAAGTTGTCCTAAAGTCACATCATATGTGACATTTTCCAAAAACACGAGGAATGAACCTAGCAAAGCCATGTCCAAGCACTCCGTCATCCACCAACCAAGTAATTTGGAAAAAATCACTGAACATCTCTGAGTTTCAGTTTTCTCATCTTTCAAGTGCTAAAATAGCAGTTCTCAGTGTGATCAGGGGACCCCTGGAAGGTATTTAAACATTTTCATGGAGTTTTGGAGTATTTCATAATAATACTATGACATTATTGGTCTTTTTCAATCTCATTCTCTCAAAAGTATACAGTGAGGTTTTCCAGAGACAATGTGACAAAGCCACAATTATCTGAAAAGGCTATTAAAAGACTCTCCCTTTCCCAACTATATAGCTGTCTGGGGCCAAATTTTCTTCCAAATTTTAACCAAAACAGCATATCACAACAGATTGAATGGATAAGCAAATATGGGAATCCATGTGTCTTCTATTGAGGCAAATATTAAAGATATGCAAAAATATAAAACCATGGCACTCTTCTCACTAAATTTTTGTTTTGAAATAGTTATTTTTCATAAAAATGTTATTTATATTAACATATAATAGGTTCATCAATGTTATTTTAAGTGACTTAATTTTATTTCTTAACTTTTTTTTCTTTTTTTTGAGACAGAGTCTTGCTCTGTTGCCCAGTCTAGAGTACAGTGGCTAGATTTTGGCTCACTGCAACCTCTACCTCCCAGGTTCAAGCAATTCTCCCGCCTCAGCTCCCAAGTACCTGGGACTACAGGTGTGCGCCACCACGCTCGGCTAATTTTTGTATTTTTAGTACAGATGGGGTTTCACCATGTTGGCCAGGCCAGTCTTGAACTCATGACCTCAAGGGATCCACCCACCTTGGCCTCTCAAAGTGCTGGGATTACAGGCGTAAGCCACCATGCCCAGTCTCAATTTTAACTTCTAATATGGAAATATTGACAGATTTAACCCATATAAATAAAAACTCTTTGGGGTCCTCAATAATTTTTACAGTATAATGAGGTCCTGAGACCAAAAATTTTGAGACCTGTTAGGAGAGGTTTCCCATCTCCAGAATTCCAGGACTCAATAAATAATTTTATGAAAGGTAGGTTGGTTCTTTTTGTCCCTTATCTTTTTATTTTGTTTTTGCTCTTGAGTTGAACACATTCTTTGCATTTTTCCTTATTTTTAAGAGCTTAATATTAATACAAACTATAATAAAATGTAAATCATGCATTCCCACAATTCTCATTTTTCTCTGTTTCTCTCCAGATGTATATATACTTCTACATACTTGTGAACAGAATAGATATAAATATATCATCTATTTTTTCACTTAACCTATTAAACATTTTGTTTTGTACAAATTCTTCATTTCTAATCCTTTTAACAGCTACCTAATCCACTGAGCGAAACTACCATGATTTATGCCTCCCTCTATAAAACACAGACTGCTTTTATCATTGGACGCAGTCTCATATTTTTTCTTAGAAACAAGTGTTTCTGTTTGCTGCTCTCTGTTACTCTAATCTAGACTGACAACTATTACCCTATAGGCCATTCTCACTTCCCTTCCTCCACCCTTGACTACCTCTTCTCATTTTTAAAAGGGGAGAGGAGTAACCCCTTAAAAATGAAAAATCCAGTATCAATAAAATAACATGAGAAAGTAAAATAATTTAGCAATAGATCATCATTGCTACAGTCTCCAACTTCATCATTTCCAACAAAAACTCCTATTATGTGCAACATATAAATATTTACCCATTGCCTTATCATTTAAACAATGGATGACATTTAGTTAACTGTCTTGAAAGGGACACTGCTAAAGTTTTCAGGTTAAAACATTTTTATGCAAACTTCTGAGTATAGTTATAGAGATATTTTATCTGACAAGGGAAAACACACATTAATCAGAGTTATAGCTGTTGTAACTGAAAGGGGCAGCCTTTCAATTATTCTCACACTGAATTTCCCCAAATCACAGATTTATTTTGGACTCTGAAAATAAGAGTAACTTATAATGACAAAATAATATAATGTTACTGTGCTTTTTATTAGAGATATTTTTATTTGTTATGGATAAAGGAAAGATTAGGAAAACTTCAAATATTCTGAAATATTGTATTTCTCTCATTGCAAAGATTATTTCCTTTGAGAAAATCATGGAATAATATTGATGAAAACAAGGAGGATGCAAGTACATTATGAAGTTTAAGCTTTCAATTAGAATTCAAACCAAAATTACTAATTTTCTCATGTCACACTTAATTTAAAATCCTTCAATTAAGGTCAGGCGGCCGGGTGTGATGGCTCACACCTATAATGCCAACACTTTGGGAGGCTGAGGCGGGTGGATCACCTGAGGTCAGGAGTTCGAAACCAGCCTGGCCAACATGGCGAAACCCCCGTCTCTACTAAAAATACAAAAATTAGCCAGGTGCAGTGGTAGCTTCCTGTAATTCCAGCTACTCAGGAGGCTGAGGCAGGAGAATTGCTTGAACTCAGGAGGTGGAGGTTGCAGTGAGTCGAGATCGCACCACTACACCCAGCCCAGGCGACAGAGCGTGACTCTGTCTCAAAAAAAAATGTTTAAAAAATCATTCAATTAATCCAGGAAATAGTAAGCATCCATTGTTTTCCAGACACTGTCAGTCACTGGGGATGGAAAGCTGAAGGACAGCAAGGTCCCTCCCTTCAGGGCATAACTGAGCTGTAGGTAACATGTTATGGGAGTAGAGAAGAGGACACAATCCTAGGGTGAAAGATTAAAAACATCAAAGAAGGAGGCACATTTTCACTGGGATGTGGAATCTGAAGCCTTTTTTGGAGGAGAGACAGAAAGTCAGGGGTTACTGGCATTTCAGTGAGAACGAAGAATATAAACAAAAAGTTTGACTACTCTGACTCACTCAAAACAGGTCACTCAAAACCAGAGAAATGCAAATCAAAACTACACTGATAACATTTCTCACCCATAAGATTGGCAAAAATTCAAAAGTTAGAAACATGTGCCATTGGCAAGGCTATGGAGAGACAGATGCTTTCCCACAATGCTGAGGGGGACTTAAACAGTGCAACCTCACGGCCCTGTGGCGACAGCTAAAAAGATCCCATGGTATGCTAAGGGTAGGAATAGGCGAGGGATGGGGTAGAGCGGGAGCAGTCAGGAATGGAGGTGAAAAGACAGGTTGTGGTTGGATTGGTGAGAGCCATGACGTCATGATAAGAACCTTATCCAGCAGGTCATGAGGAGTGAGTCAAGTTTTTTATGAAAAATAAGGACATCAACAGAGCTGCATTGCAAAATGATGATTTAAACTCAAATTTGCTTATGATTGAAAGGAATAATAAAAGCAGCATCTGAGAAAGCACACTCCTCTTCCTGAGGCTGCCACTGAGCCACTGAATAAAGTGACGAGGAGACCAGGGTCCTTTGTTTTTTGGGTGATGAATTTTTCTGCTTTATTTGAATACTAGTGAGTCATACATAAGGCAGTAAGGCAGAGGAGACGTCGCAAGTCCAGAACGGGACTGCACACTGGACTGTGCCACCAATGAACACCAAGAAGGGCCTGGACCAACAGCCCCACATCCCACAGGCTGGGGAACTTCTTTCAGCTCATGAATCATCAGTGGGGAAGTTGGGGGTGCTTTCCGAGAGCATGTGGACAGCAAGTACTGCTAACAAAAATCCTTTTCTAAAAAGAAAACAATCTTGAAGCCACTTGTCATTTCTATGTAAGGATTCATTTAGTAAGACACTCTCTCCTTCACAGGCCCAACTGGAACAAAACCTCACTTCTAGGTCTCTACAATTTTGTTCAATCTAATTATGCTAGTGAGACAGGCCTCATTACTATAGAGACCTGATCATAATAAAACCCATTCTACACCCTGTATTTCATCCCATCTAAGATGCACTTATAAGATCACTTGTAAGATACACCATTATTTTTTTTTCTACCCTTAAGAAAGAAAAGCACTCAGCCAATTAAACTAACTCAATGACTTAATTAACCATAATCCTTCGTGACATGTGAATTGGTCACACCAGCCTCTTGATGAACTGAAATTCCTTTCATCTATTCAGGGGAACTTGGCAGTTTAGTCTACCTTCAGATGCAATGCTTTAGTGTGACAAGAAATTATTTTGGTTATATCTCAGTAATAAAAAAAAATGCAGCTTCATCTATTTGGGGATATCCTCTTTTTTAAATGAGGCTCTATAAAGCCTCATTTAAAAAAAAAAAAAAGGCTCTATAAAGCACCTGGTTGTTGCTTTGCAAAATAATACAGAATTCCTCCAATGCTGAATATTTGTTTCACTAACATCCAGTGTTAGTGAAACATTCCCCTCTATTCTGTCCATGCCTTTCTGCGTTTATAACAACATTGTGTTTAATGCCAAATCCCAGTATACTCTTCTGAGAACTTTTTTTTTTTCTTTGAGACGGAGTCTCCACTTATTGCCAGACTGGCTGGCAGATCGTGCAGTGGCATGATCTCGGCTCACTGCAACCTCTGACTCCTGGGTTCAAGTGATTCTCTGGCCTCAACCTCCTGAGTAGCTGGGACTACAGGTGCATGCCACCATGCCCAGCTAATTTTTGTATTTTTAGTAGAGATGGGGTTTCACTATGTTGGCCAGGATAGTCTCGATCTCTTGACCCTGTGATCTGCCAGACTTGCCCTCCCAAAGTGCTGGGATTAAAGGCATGAGCCACTGTGCCCGGCCTCTGAGAATATTTTAAATGACAACACATGTAGTGCCAAAAGTGGACACAACTCAGTTGAAGTGACAACAAATGATCAGCTATGATCAAGTTCACGCATGTGCAGGAAATGACAGCCCATCATAACCACGGCCTAACCAACTGCAATGGTGTGAGGTATCACTGGCTATGTATCTCGACATCAGAAATATTAAGATGTGAAAAAGTATCTTCAAATCAACGAAACACTACTAATCCACACCAAAGTACACAGTAGCAAAGGGCTGCTAATAGAGATTATAAAATCTCCTTAATTAGAATACCTATGAAATAACACATATAGATACACGTGCCAGGCAATGCTTGCCAAACTCTATTCAATGTCCAGGAAAACAAAGTCAGAACATCCAGAAGATGTCTCACTTCAAAGCGAGGAGAAAAGTCATTTCACTACATAGCTGGAGAGAGTATTTTGTCAAATGTAATCAGAGGACACCTCCAGGCATGAAATATTCTTGCTATTCTTAAAATTAACCAGCAATAGTATAATCCCATTTTTATACAATTGCCACCGCCTCGGTGAATCAACGGAAATGTGGCATGGTGTCAAATAAAGTGTTACCAACAGTATCTCCTGCATACATTGATTGTAAGAACGTTATCTACTCTCCTATCTGCTCATTTCTCCTCCCTCTCTCTCCATTCTTTGCTTATTCAGGTTTCTTTTCCTTTTCTTTTTTTTTTTTTTTTTTGAGATGGAGTCTTGCTCTGTTGCCCAGGCTGGAGTGCTGTGGTGCCATCTTGGCTAACCGTAACCTCTGCCTCCCGGGTTCAAGCGATTCTCCTACCTCAGCCCCCTGAGTAGCTGGGACTACAGGCGCCTGCCACCACACCTGGCTAATTTTTGTATTTTCAGTAGAGACGAGGTTTCATCATGTTGGCCAGGCTGTCTTGAACTCCTGACCTCAGGTGATCCACCCGCCTCGGCCTGCTGGTATTACAGGCATGAGCCCACGGTGCCCAGCCTCAGGTTTCCTTTTCATAAAGATAGGCATCAAATTAAAAATTGCCTGCAAGATGGGTTGAACTCTTCAAACTAAAGTCAATATTGTTACAGGATTCCTGGGGTGATGTTTTTCCGCTGGAAATCTCTGTGGCCCGTGGCACCTTTGCCCGAGTTTTGCTTGGGCCCACTGGACTCGTTCCACCCACTTGGCCTGGCAGGCTGCACTTGGCTCACACTATCAGCCTGGATCCCACGCCTGCCAAGGGTGAGCCAGGCGCAGAGCAGTGAAGGGAGTGTGAGGGAGTGTGGGGTCCGGCCACTACGCACAGCCGGGCATTCCAGCTGAGGGGGAGCAGGCAGCTCCAGGCACCAGCGCGGGCGGTGGCTCTCTGTGAGGCTGCACTGGACCAGGCGTACTGCAAGCTACTTCCACAGCTGGCACCAGCGAACACGGTGGCACCCAGAAGCTTGGAGATGCCAGGAACCGCAGAGCCCCAAGGAGGGTGTTACAGCCCTGGCTTGGGGAGCTCCTACGTTTAGGCTCCCCAGAGGGGTACAGCTCTTTTCTCCTTTCTTCTTCTTGTTGTCCAAAACATGGCAAGCAAGGGGCATATTTCAGCCCTGTTTGCGTTACAGCTCTTTTAGACCTGCCATTTTGTGGGTCCCGAGTTCTTGTCCTGTACCCAGGAAGAATGAGGTATGTGGACAAGTGGAGGGTAAGCAAGGCAAAGAGGAGCTTTATTGAGCAACAGAACAGTTTGGAGGAGACTCGCGGTGGGTAGCTCCTCTCCACAGTCGGAGTGTCCCGACAAGTGTTCAGCTCTTGGCAGAGAGGAGATCCTGGAGTGGGTAGGTCCTCTCTGCAGCTGGTTGTCCGGACGTCTCTTCAGCTCTCAGCAGAGAGAAGACCCTGGCAGGGTAGCTCCTCTCTGCAGCTGGTTGTCCCATCATCTCTTAAGCTCTTAGCAGACCGGAGACTCTGGGGTGGGTAGCTCCTGTCCACAGCTGGTAGTCCCGTCATTTGTTCGAGTTTGGTTGAGTTCAGGGCTTTTATGGGCCTTAAAGGGGAGGAAGTACATGCTGACTGGTCCATGGTGGCCATGGGTGGGCCTGGAAAAAGCACAAGTTCTCACTCCAGTCCACAGGACTGGCAGCCGGACCCCCAGGCTTGAGACCGTCCCTGGCTTGAACGTGGGGCTTCACCGGGAACTCAGGCTCTTCTACCCAGGGGCCTGTCTGCCTCCTACTGTTCATGGCACCCAGGTGTTCATGACGAAGGGCACCTGCAGGCCAGTTCCAAGATGCCCTCAGCCCCCCGTGGCTTTCCTCCCATGCCTGTCAGTGCCCAAAGTCTGGGAGGGCTGAGGTGGCAGGCGCCGGCATGTCAATGCTGCCCCGAGCGTGTGCACACCCGGCCAGGCTGCAACAGTGCCCAAGCTTGGCCTGAGCCTCGCTCTGACACTGGAGCAGGCGTTGGGAGCAGGGAGAGGCCAGGCAGTGGGAGCAGACACCTCCAAGCCTGCGGGGGCAAGGGCAGCCTTCCCAGGCCCCTGACAGTGCAGAGATGCCCGGTCTGCAGCCATGGCTTGACTGGCTGCAGCTGCGCCCGGGGAAGGCCAAGCTCCCACCCTGTCAACTGAGAATAGGGCGGAGCTTCGGCCTGTTCCTGGCTCCCGCCAGCTCTATGGAGCAGGCAGCCCTGTCCCACAGCCTCCCCCAATGCAGCCAGCACTGTGGCAGTGGCCGTTCTAGACGGGCCACAGATGCCATCAATATGAAGATCTAATAAATAACAAATAGCATCTCCTTTCTAAGGAGAAATATTGCACTTTTCAGAACCCTAAAGTTCTGAAACTTTGGGGAGAAATTTAAACACATTTACTGCTTATTTTAAGTAACTTTTAAGCCTTGAAAGTCAGTCAGTTAGTTTGTAAACCCTGAAGAATGTTAATATATCTGGGCTACTCACCAAAGTATTAGTCTTGGGGTGCTATAACAGTACTGTACTATGTTCAGATAATAATCACAATCACAAATTTGCAATGACAATTTTTCTATTATTACAATTCTTAAAAATATATCAAAGTAGAGAGAATAGTATAATATGCCCACCCCAGCCAGGCACATTGGCTCACACCTGCAATCCCAGCACTTTGGGTGGCCGAGGCAGGAGAATCACCTGAGATCAGGAGGTCGAGATCAGCCTAGCCAACCTGGTGAAACCCCATCTCTACTAAAAATACAAAAATTAGCCGGGCGTGGTGGCAGGCACCTGTAATCCCAGCTACTTGGGAGGCTGAGGCAGGAGAATCACTTGAACCTGGGAGGCAGAGGTTGCAGTGAGCCAAGATTGTGCCAATGTACTCCAGTGTGGGCAACAGAGTGAGACTCCATCTCAAAAAAAAAAAAAAAAACCTATCCAGCTTCAACAGTTCTTAACATATGACTAATTTGGTTTCATTTTTGCTTTTACTTTCCCTCCAACCTTCATTATTTTGGGGCAAATTCTAGACATACTATCTCTTCAATTAACTTTTCCCCAATTTTTTAAAAATAATGGACATCCAGGATGCTTCCGGATTGGGGCTAGTATGAATATAGTTGATAAGAGCACCCCTGAAAAGTCTTAAAACCTAGGATTAGGTTTTAATTTAATTGCTAGGTCATGAGGAGGTGTCAGATTAGTTTTATTAAGAAACCACCAAGGCTTCTTGCAGTTTGTTGAGAGTACTGGATGTTCCAA
Source organism: Macaca mulatta (assembly GCF_049350105.2). NCBI lineage: Eukaryota > Metazoa > Chordata > Mammalia > Primates > Cercopithecidae > Macaca > Macaca mulatta. The sequence goes on along the minus strand of NC_133418.1, from coordinate 99,418,555 downwards.
ATATCTTTACCAATACTTGAAATCAGTATTTAATTTTAGCTGTCCTAATAGATGGGTTCTGCTGAATTAACTAATAAACGCATTTTATTTCTCTTGTGTTTTAAAAACAACTAAATTACATAATCCACAGACTTTATTTTGGGTTAGTTTTCCAAGCCAAAAAAAAAATGTGTTTTAAAAAAGAATTAAAACTATATTAAAATAAACCAATGTGTAATTCTCTTCATATCATTAAAAAAAAATTTCTGCTGTAATGTGTTACATTAAGAAAGAAGCTAAAATTTCTTTACATCAAAATGCTGTAACAGAAAGGTGTGCAGAGTACAACACTGTGGACTTAAAAATCATAAGGCATATGAGGAAAACAGAGTTGGAACAACCACTAAAAATCTAGATGGCTTTGTAAAAACAAAAATTATTTTGTTTGTAAAAATAGAGGACAAACAAAATAATCGGCCCGACTAAATCCCCCCAGGCGCATGCACTGAAGTCACTGTCAGATGGTGTCTTTCCGCCTTCAATCCTGAGCCACTGATTTCCTTCTTCGTGAGACCAGCACACAACTTCCAAAACAGATCGGTTTCATCAAAACTAGGTATTGGATCCAGGGGAAAGCTTAATTCTGTCCATCGATCATGTGAGCACAGGAGCAAAACGTCTTCACAGCCTCTTCACTCAGCTGCAGCTTCATCATCACAGCACTGCACGAGGCAAAGCAGCTCATGGGTCCTTGAAACCAGTCACTTCTCTCCCTAAAGGAAGGTACTGCAAGATTTTCACCCTCTTTCTTAAAATAGTCATACTTTCTCTTTAATTGTGATCACTTTTTTGTTCAGCACAGAACATCAAAATGCTGGGGAAAAGTGCATATGAAAAAACAACGCAATTTCTAGTTTGTATCAACATTGTTTTCTATCTGATTCCCATTAAGGAAACACATACTGAAGCAAAACAAACTGAATGAGAAAAGCCCATTTCCAAAAAGGAACGAAAAACTCATTGAATTTAACTCTTGCAGCATGAAACTTTGTCCAAGCTGTCTCATTTCTTGGTCAATATATCAGTATATTCTATGAGTGATTTCTATTTCCTCTGAGGGTTTTTTTTTTTTTTTAACATTTTCATGGACTGGGATAAACTTCTCTTTTCCAAATTTGACACATACAAAAACGCAGATTGATTTTGTTTACAGGAATATGAATGAAGCAGGTAAAAAGTAATGATCACGTTGTGAGTTCAAATGTATGTCATAAGGTTAATTTGCAGAATCCTAGATAGCATTCTTAGAATTAACAACTGTACTTTTTAAAATTTCTTCAACACTTTAAACTGTTATTCCAACACCAGATTCTCATCGGAATACTCACGTTGCAATTAAATTAAAGATTAGGTTTAGTACCCCCACATAACTGTCATCCATTTCTCAATGTTCATCACTGAATAGTTCTTTGTGTAAATTCCCTTCCCCGTTCCAATACGGTTTTGCTTAAGAGTACCATTCCAGAACTTGATCCACTTTAGCCTGACCTCCAGGAAGCATCTTGTGTGAAAAGCCATGTGAACATCATACACAAGATTACCCCAGAATATTGTGTGGGCCACCATGGAAGGTGATGATACCTCTAAGGCAGCAGCAGGAGCAGCAGTGAGAGGGGCTCTGAGCTGTGACTTCATCATACTCATCTTCACTTACATCCCTGAAGGGCACATTAATACCTGAAGGGCATTCTTGTACCAGGATTATGTTCAGATAACCTCATATCATTTGAAAACGCGTATTTGGAGGGCGGGGGTGGGGGGGAAATCTGAACTATGTTTCATTAGAATAAACTGAAGCACAGAGATATTTTTAATATGCTAAAAGCTGATGCTGATTGCCATTTATGCTGAAAGAAAAAATAAACAGTGCATACAGGCAAATCTGCACAAAACCAATCAGGCAAAGTGTACGCAAATTTGGGAAGAATATCTCCTCAGATGTTACTAAAAATAATTCTCCATTATCATGGGTGCCACCTTCAATGCTAAAGCTGAATAACCTCTAAAGAAACTAAAAACTGTTTGAAAGTCTGAATTCAAATAACCATGAATTCTTAAGTTAAAATGTAAAAAAGTGTGTAGGTGGGGAGGGGGCCATGTGTGTATGTGTTTTTCGTTCTTTTTTGAATCAGAGTATCACAGGTCAGGAGGATCTAGCTTACAACATCCTTTCAGTTCTCAAACCTTTAAATGTGTTCCTTTTATAGTTTAGCTTTTTATCTTTCAACAATTTTCAGACTTACAAAAAGGTTCTCAGATTACCAAAAAATTCCCATTTTCCCTGAACCAAGATTCCTCAAATGTTAACACTGCAGAAGGATGCTCCTTTATCCTTAAATAGTTCAGATCAAATTTTTTAAAACACAGGACATGCTCTTAAATAATGACGTACAAATATCAAAATCAGGAAGTTAACATTCATTGATGCAATACCATGATCCAGTCTATAAACTTTATTTAGATTTTTCCAATTGTCCCAATAACGTCCGTTATAGCAACAGAAAATCCTGGCTTGTGAGTTCATTCAGTTTTTCACGTCTCTTTAAACTCTTTTTACGTAGAACATTTCTTCGTCTTTTTTAATCTTTCCTATTATTGACACTTTTGAAGCGTAAAGGCCAGTTAGGTTGTAGAAATTCCTTCGTTGGAGTTTGTCTGATGTTTTCTTGGGATGAGATTCAGCTTATGCTTTCTTGGCAGGAGTTACCGGAGAAGCGATATTGAGTACTTCTCAACGCGTCCTATCAGGAGGCAGGCGGTATCAGTTTATCCCTTTAGTGGTGATAGGGATTTTGATCACTTGGTAAAGTGATATCTGATCAGTTTCTCCACTGCAAAGTTACTATGTTCTTTTTGTAATTAATAAATATCTTATGGGGAGATACTTTTAGACTATGTCAATATCCTGTTTCCATTAATTTTTTACCTATTAGTTTTAGCAAAATGTTTTTAAATTCCTTTTGAGAACTTTCTAGGTAAGTTTAACATTAAGCTTCTTTTATCTAATCTCTACCTTAACAAATGGATGCTGCAGCCAGTGTCTATCCTCTGGCTGAGGCATGGACACTGGCTGTAGCATCCATTTACTAGGTGTAGACAGTTCTCTGAAGCATGGTTAAGATTTCAGGAATGCACTCATTCCAGCCTCTCGGTCAAAACCACCAGATGGAAATAAAATCCATCTTTTTCTAACATGAAAATGGTAGCGTACCCTTGAGGGATTTTATACTGGCAGGTGAGAGCTGTATAGTGTTCCCTGTCACCAGCACTCAGGAAACAATGCAGTACAGTTACATAGTTTTATATCAAGATTCCCTTATCTCATGGTTTCAAGAACTCCTCTGAAAAAGTAATATATGTCCTGTAACAAAAATGTACACACTTGTTCTTAAACATTTTTCTTTAAAATATTTCATTTTTTTCCAAAAAGACACCCCCCCACCCCGCCCCCAGTTCCCCCATAAAAGAGTTTTCAGGTGAATTTTTACCCGCCGGTTTTACTCATCCACTCCCCACCACCACCTTTAAAGCTTTTTTCCTCCCCTACTCAAGACCTTACTAGACTGGAAGCAATCTGGCAAAATCTGTTAGAAGGTGAAGAGAGGGAAGAGCGCTCTTCTAGCCCTAGATTCTATAAAACTGTCCTTACCTGCTGTGGAAAACAGGTGCGGACTGAGTGCTCTGTGTAACCAAAAGATGGCCCTTCAAAGACAGCTGTTGGGAGCTTCAGAACTTCCTTCAGAAACTGGTCAAACTTGCTAAATATCATTAAGCCATTGGAATCTGACATCTGGGAGAAAACATCTATGAGAACAAAACCAAATAAAGTCAAGCTATAAGGAAATATCAGCTTTTTATAAATGGCTCTATGTCATTTGTATACCAAACAAAAAGTATCATTAAAAAAGTGTCATAAAATTATTGTGACTTTTAGTTAATATTAAAACTATTCTCATCCTTATTAACACTGTGTGGCTACCCTGCAGACGAGGCCCCTCTCTTCTACTCACTTAATATTCTACCTAAACATTAAATCAAATAACCATTAATGTATGACTACCCTACTATTTTTGAGTGTTTAAAACTAGATGATATATAACTTTTATTTATTTATACCTTTGTTCCAAGAAGAATTTGCAGCAGCATATCTTCATCTCTTAGTATCGCCACATGTGTTTATATAAGACATATGTATGATTGAGTATATAAACATATTAGCATCTTGGTGATAGGGTATGAGAAATTGTATTATACTTGTATATTCTATACTGATGATGTAATGCATGCCTGTGAAAGAACACATCTGAAGGAGCCATAGAGAATATTTAAAATATTTATCTAATGAGTTCCAAAGCAGAATAAAAATAACTCATCTGAACTCTTCTATTCCAAGACACTTTGATACTGTAAGACCCTATTTTTATATTATGTCAGGTCAAGCAGATGAGAAAGAAGCTTCCAGTAATACTACTACAACTTTATCTGCTTGCAGGGAGTTCCTGTCTCCAATCATTCTTCTCTTCTCATCCATAGTTGGGGAGTAAAAGAAAACTAGAAGTCAAAAGCATTTGACAAGGAAATGTGAATGGTAGAAAACTAGGCAGTTTTTCAATCCATTGAACTTCCTTACAAACAAATTAGTAAGCCAAATATGCATAGAAAAATCATTTCCTGAGGACTTTTCAAACACAGCATTTTGAAGATTCATCCAGCCTGGGCAACATAGTGAGACCTCATCCCTACAAAAAAATTTTAAAAATTAGCCAGGCATAGTGATGTGCACCTGTAGTCCCAGCTACTCAGGAGGCTGGGGTGGGAGGACTGCTTCAGCCCAGGAGGTCAAGACTACAGTGAGCCGTGATACTGTGATCACACCACTGCACTCCAGCCTGGGACAGAGTGAGACCTTGTCTCCAAAAAAAAAGAAAAGAAAATTCACATTTTATATATTCGCAATGAAGAGGTATAGTAGACATCTATACCTACTTAACAGACATACGTAATGTACATATATGCATTACTTTTTGGGTTCAACTTTGCAGAATTTATACTGAAGCATCAGGTGAAAAAATTTTTAAACACACTTAAAGAAAGATAAAATGTTAGGTTATTGATCCACAGGGTAATTTTTAAGGCAATAGAAAAGAAGAAATTACCAAAGGAATGAAAATATTCAGTGTGAACTCTCATGATTGCCGCTAGTTACACTTGATGGAAAAATATTAAATACCCATACGGGGGGAAAAATCCAGCAAGAGACTAAAAGATGGCCCTAGTAGAAAGTAAAATAAATTAATTAACAAATACATATTAAGTTCCTATTATGTGATCCAAGTGCAAGCACTGTTATGTGTTTAGAAGCACAACAAAGAAATATGACAGATGGTCCTTATCCCCCAAGACACTTTCAATGTAGCTGGAAAAATAAGATACACTTGAAACAAAAAAGAATTTGAGCTGACCACAGAAAAAATAGAGGCAAAAAGATACATGTTAAGCCCTACCACGTGCTAGGCACCACTACAGTTAACTATGCTGAGTTTGCCAGTAGCCACATTATCCTCTTCTTCCTTAGTAACAATACACTAATTTTACTTTGTGCAGGAATGTACCAACTAACAAGCTGCAAGTTCCCAGCAAGTAGTGGTCATGTGACTAAGTTCTAGCTAAAATGAGCTTGTAAGCAGAAGGGTTGTAGGGGACTTCCAGAAGGCTAGGTAAACAAACCTAACTGAGCTGAAAAGCAGGCCACTTTTTCCCTATTCTCTCCCTCCTTCTTCTATCTGGAGTGCAGCTATGAGAGCTGGAGCTCCAGCCGCCATCCTGGACTATGTGGTAATCTCAATCTTGATATAGAAATCACACTAGAATGGTAGGGGGGAAAAAAGTGTGAATCCCAGATGAACATGAATTTACCATACTGGCCCTGGACTACCCACCTCTGGACTTCTTTCATGTGAGAGAAAATTAAACTTCAACTTTGTTTATGATACTATTATTCTGGGTTTCTGCTCTCATGCAACGAACTCTAATACTAAGCATTACTCTACTATTATAGCTTAGAAAGGTTAACTTGCTTAAGGTCAAAAAGTTAAGAGGCCAAATCAAGTTTAAACCCACACCTATCTGACTCCAAAATAAAAAGCATTACACCACACTCCTTCAAAATATAATTTAGAATAGATACAAAAACACATGTGAAGGAGTTGTCAAGTTCTAAAAGAAAGAAATTTAGAAGCTAGGCCTTGAATGAGAAGATCTGGAATGATGGGGCCAAAACAGGTTGAGGATAGGGACTGGGGGGCACTAAAGAAGAGTAGGATAAAAGTCTCTATGACAGGAATGTGCAGTGTGTACCTCTATACTGGTGATAAGCAGGAAATAGGGCATTGAAGAACACATTCTATGACAGCCAATTTATATTAAGAAATAAAGAAAAACAAAGACTGAATAGGAAGAGTATTCCTGTTATAAAAGAAAACGATGAAGGAGGGAAGCAACTTGGATTTAGCTTAAAAACTTCTAAGTAGAGATCAAATTTTTAGAAAGTTAGGTTTCAAGGCGATTAGACTGTTAATGACCAGCACACAATGAATAAAAGAAAAAGAATGGAATTGGAGACACCAGCTAGGAAACCTTGTAAACAATGCACAAAGGAGGTGGGGGGAGCCTGGATTACAGTAGTGACAGTGTGTGCAGGGACACGGGAGGCCAAATCCAAGGCATTTCAATGCAAGGAACTGCAGCTGATGGCAAACTAGATTACAGAATAAAGGAAGTTTAAAAGTTAGGATTCTTTTAAGTTTCTAGCTTGGGAAAATGCTGACAAATCCAAACTGACATAAGCAAATCGAATATAAAGATATTACACTTAGCTCTGAACATAACTGTTTGAAATAACTAGCAATTTTTTTTGAGACGGAGTCTCGCTCTGTCACCCACGGTGGAGTGCAGTGGTGCGATCTTGGCTCACTGCAAGCTCCGCCTCCCGGGTTTACGCCATTCTCCTGCCTCAGCCTCCTGAGTAGCTGGGACTACAGGTGCCTGCTACCACGCCCAGCTAATTTTTTGTATTTTTAGTAGAGACGGGGTTTCACTGTGTTAGCCAGGATGGTCTCAATCTCCTGACTTCATGACCAGGCTGCCTCAGCCTCCCAAAGTGCTGGGATTACAAGCGTGAGCCACCGCACCCGGCCCAAACTAGCAAATTTTTTAGTGGAACTACCCTGCAGACAGTTAGAAACAATATTTGACCACAGCTCTAGACTACAGATAGAGAACTTTGAAAATGTTACCAATGATATGAATAAATGATGCTCTCCCAAGGAGGGAAGAACATAAATGGTTTAACCTTTAAATAGCTGGCTGCTGATCAGGCATGGTGGCTCACACCTATAATCCCAGAACTTTGGGAGGCCCAGGCAGGAGAATCGCTTGAGCCCAGGAGTTCAAGGTCAGTCTGGGCAACATAGCAGGACCTCGTTTCTACAAAAAATAAAAAAAATTAGCTAGACATGGTGGCAGGCGCCTGTAGTTCTAGCGACTTGGGAGACTGAAGGGGGAGGACTGCTTGAGTTTAAGAGTTGGAGGCTGCAGTGAGCTCTGATCATACCACTACACCCCAGCCTGGGTAACAGACCAAGACCCTATCTCAAAAATAAATAAATAGCTGGCTGTTATTCTTACAAGGAGGAAAATAATCATTCATTAAATCTGAATGAAAACAAAGGGTCAACATGGGAGGTGGCAGACACTGCCAGGTGCTTCAGTATCTTCTTCCCTTTCTTGCTCACTAGCTGAGCCCGACTGCTGGGAATGGCTTGTGCCACTTAACAAATGACTTCTCAGCCTCATTTGCACATTGCAATGCTGGAGTCGATTTCTGGAAAACCCTCTGCTTTCCTAACAGAGGCACCTCCTTCTTCCTTCTGCCTGGAGTAAGTACAGAGGCCTGGGATATGGCAATCATCTTTTGATCCTAAGGAAGAAAGCCATATGGCAGAAGGAAGACGGGAAGAAATGAAAGTCTGTGATGACAACCATAAGTCAGGGTAGCAACTTTGAACTTATCAGCCTTTGGACTTATTTTTACATGAGTAAAATAAATCCTAATGTGCTTAAGCCACTGTCAGTCAAGTTTTCTATCGCCACTCTGTGTATTCATAACTGAGTAACTAATGAGTAATTAACCTGTGGCCATTAATGGTGGGAATATTCAGGACCAGCGACTTTTAGCTTCCAAGTACATGAAAACATATGTGTATAGCTTCACAATCACAAAAATGTGTATGTATACACCCACACCAACAAATCTATACCTAACCCATTCAGAGTAATAAAAAGGAGTGACTGGATAGTAAAATGACAAACCACTCCCACGAAAAAGTATTATTTCAGTTATACTTAGTTACTATGTCATATGAATAGACTCAAAGTAATAAAAAAATTTTTATTCGTAAGAAACTATAACAGGCCCATATTACAATAAGTGAAGCAGAAACATGTCTATTTGTTTTAATGAGAGATGCTGCTAGACCCCAAAATTGAAGGCACAGTGAAGTAATTCATCACTTCTTGAGTTATTGGTTTAAAACAATTTTTTTATGAATAGCCTTATCTGTGAACAATTGTAAAATTGTAAAAAACAATTTTACAATGATTGCTAATTCTTAAATCTTAAATGAAGTTTAACAATCAACCTAAGTTATTGTGATTTACCTATGTATATATAAAAGGATCTTATCAAAGAAGTGAATAAAATAATAAAATTTAATGAAAATATTTAAAAAATTAAACTAGTACTCTAATTAAATAAAGCCCTAAACCCTCCTGGCATTAAGGTACTAAATTACTTACCAGATCCCCAGTTAATTTCCCCAGTAATTCTCTTTCTATTTATACACCTCTGAAAGTATGCTAATTCCCTAATAGTTATTTCCAGCTAAAAAGGAAGCTTTCTCCCTTGTGAAAAACCCAAAATCAAGTCCTTAAACATACATGTGTGCGCAATTTTTAAAATATTCTATAATATCTTTTGTGTAATAAGCAAAATAATGCTACTGGGCCACCATCATCACATATGTTTTGATTTTTTCCTGGTGATAATGACCCTGGTTTTGCTGGCTGGATCTATCCATCTATTTCAACTCCCCTTTCATCCCCACATGACTAGCCACGTGCTTTTTTTGCAAGATGACAGGGCTGTTGAGACTGAAGAAATGAGTCTGTAAACGGAAAAGCCATTTTCTTTTACATGTTTGCTTTCCCTGGCAAATGACTCTCATCTCCTGTCATCTTTCTACCAGCTCAGCAACCTAACCCACAAAACCATGCACACACATCTGTATGTTGATAAATACCTAAACACAACTAGGCCCGAGTGCATACTGTAGTTCGAAACTTATTAATATGCCACTGGCCAGGTGCGGTAGCTCACGCCTGTAATTCCAGCACTTTGGGAGGCCAAGGCGGGTGGATCAGCTGAGGTCAGGAATTCAAGACCAGCCTGTCCAACATGGGGAAACCTGGTCTCTACTAAAAATACAAAAATTAGTCAGGCATGGTGGCGCACGCCGGTAGTCCCAGCTACTTGGGAAGCTGAGGCAGGAGAATCACTTGAACCCGGGAGGTGGAAGTTGCAGTGAGCCGAGATTGCAGCACTGCACTCTAGCCTGGGCAACAGAGCGAGACTCCATCTCAAAAACAACAAACAAAAAAGAAACTCATTAATATGGCACATCATTAAGCTGCAGTGAGGCTGGACGGTGGGAGTCTGCAAGCCTTGGGCTTCTGGTGTTGATTCAGCCAGGAACTACCTGAGACAAGGCTCCAGACCTCCTTTGGTTTTTGTTTTCCTTTTTCTTCTTTTTTCCCCTTTATTCATAAAATACACATTTAAGGCTTATCTCTTACTTTCTTCCATTTCTAAAACATTTTGGTTATTTGAAAAATGTAAATCTAGCCATCACTCATTCAGATTAAACAGTCACTTCCATCTACTGAGGAGAAGGGATGGTTAACAGAAACCAGTGAAGATAATTACGCAGCCATGGGTGGTTAAAAAACTACAGCAGAAGAGTCTAAATTCTGAACAGGTGAAACTGGTTAACTATAACTTCAAAGGGAGGCCCTTCTACAGTCTGCTGATGAAACATCAAGGAAGCAAACAGTTGAAATATCAGTAGGAATAGTCAATTCTGATCAAAACAGAAAGAATCTCAGGTCATCTTTTCTCTGACAGCTGATAGTGTGGTCTATCAAAAACATGCAAAAAGATAAATAATATAAATTATTATTATAAAACCATTGTGTTAGAACCCAGAGGAAAACCCCTGTTATTTTGGTATATTTCTTATTTTCTATATGCATAGCAAATTTTTGTTTAAAACTATATTACACTTATGCATTTTGATCTAAAACCTATTTTTAAAGACATTATATTCAATCATGTGGGTGTCCTAAAACTTAACTGAGTTCTCACTTTTGGACGCTAAAGATGTTTCAAGTTTTCAAATAAGTGTTGCAACAAATATACAAAAAACTTGGGGTATACTTCTGATTAATTCCTTAGGATAAACTCAAGAAGTAGACTTAGTGAATGAATATGAATCTTTTTAAAGCCTTCCTGAAATATACCATTAAAGTGCCTTTCAAAATGGTAGCACCAGCTTTTTAATGAATTTTAAAATAAATTTATGAATCGTTTGCTCCTTTTAGTGCAACCAGATGCAATTTGAATAAGGAGACTAAGTTTCTTCGAAAACAAATAGCAGAATTAAAGTAAATAAATTGCACAGTCAAATTAATTGATAATTAAGCATGTTTTAATACATAATGGGCTTTACAGTCTACAAATTTGTTTCCTTGAGTTATATTTTGGGTTTCTGACATTACTGAATTTTGATTGTGTTTTTAATTAAAAGTCTGTATTCCGATTACAAATCATTGGTATTTAGAATCCTGATAAAAGTTACCTCTGAATCTAGGACATAGTGTCTAATGGCCACAACAGTGAACCATCTCTGTAAATGAATGCTACCTGGAGACAGAAACTCTCTTAAGACAAATCTGAAAAATCTGAGAAATGTTTTAAACAAAAAGTACAAATATTTTTTCAGTCATTCAAATGCTATTTTTATACTAAAACAAACCAAAAACTCCATGTCAAATAAAAAAAGGAGAGGGGAGAAAATCATAGGAAAAATTCTAAGAAAGTAAAAAGTAGGAAGATCAAAGCCAAAAAAAAGTAGAAATGCTAAAACATTCCATAAATGAGAAAACTTAATATAACAGGAGCATTAACAGAGGTAACAATAGAGTCCAGTCAGCAGAAGGAGGTTGGAGTGAACAAGAAGAACCAAAACAATGGAATAATTAGATAGGAGAAAGTGAATAAACAACCAAAGATCATTTGCGTTACAATACAGTGTTATTTCTCTCTTTTGGCTACACAATTATTCAGCCACCTCAACTAAGTAGGACATTGCTGAGAACTAGAAAACAAGGAGGGAAAGGTTCTGAAAATAGTCAAAACTAACAATCATACTACACAAGCTCAAGTGCTTCTCTCATAACAATCACTTTAAATCCTTATTTTAAATAGAATGCTAAGAGGTTTGGTTATGACTTCTCTGTCTGTAGCATATTAAAAGTAGTAGGTCAGAAGCAAGGAACGATTTCCATAGAGTGGTACACTGAAAATACATACCATCATATTTGCCAGTGACAAAGGATATACACAAATCACTGCCGCCACCACCAACAACGAAAAACTCAAGAACTGAAAAAACACAATAGTCTCAAAATAGGAGGAGGAGGAATAGACAAATCAAGCTTTACAATTGGCCCTAAATCCTAAATGCATCAGAAAATGGCATCCTTAAGAGATGAAAATGTTAAAAGTATAATCAGTGAGTTCTGATTTCTTTCTTTTCTATCTTTCTTTTCTCTTCCCTTCCTTCTGTCTCTCTCTTTTCCTTCCTTCCCTCCCTCCCTCCTTTCTTCTCTCTTTTTCTCTCTTTCTTTCTTTCTTTCTTCCTTGAGACAGAGTCCCACTCCATCACCCAGGCTGCAGTGCAGTGGCATGAACACAGCTCACTGCAGCCTCCAACTCCTAGGCTCAAGTGATCCTCCTGGCTCAGTTTCCCAAGGAGCTGGGACCTCAGGTATGTACCGCCATGCCAAACTAACTTTTAAAATTACTTTTATTTTTATTTATTTACTTTATTTATTTATTTTTGAGACACAGTTTTACCCCGTCGGCCAGGCTAGAGTATAGTGGCACAATCTTGGCTCACTACAACCTCTATCTCCTGGACTCGAGCAATTCTCCTGCCTCAGCCTCCCACGGAGCTGGGATTACAGGCATGTGCCACCATGCCCAGTTAATTTTTGTATTTTTAGTAGAGACAAGGTTTCACCATGTTGGCCAGGCTGGTCCCAAACTCCTGACCTCAGGGGATCCTCCCCAACCTCCCAAAGTGCTGAGATTACAGGCGTGAGCCACCACGCCCAGTCTTAAAATTACTTTTATAGATACATGGTCTCGCTACATTGCCCAGGCTGGTCTCAAACTCCTGGCCTCAAGTGATCCTCCCACCTCAGCCTCCCAAAGTGCTGGGATTACAAGCATGAGCCACTGCACCCAGCCAAGTTCTGTTTAAAATGGAAGGGGCAGGCCACATTTTAATACATTTTAAAGTGGTTTCCACCCTGGAAGATTAAAAAGTAGAGACAGGCTTCCCTGCCCGAATATTTTACTTACGTTGAACATCTCAATCCCAAGCCAAGATAATTACAGTACAACAAAAATAATGAAACAGACCTACAACTGGCAGAGAAACAACAATTTTTAGCATGGAAAAGATAAATCATACTTGAAATCTACTTGAATCAGAAAAACACAGTGATTGGTAACCCAGCACAGTCCCTATCACATCCATCCAAACACTATTGCAATGATCTGGGGTCCTGAGCACGCTGACATGTCACCTTTGGCTTGGCCCATGGGCCTTTGTGCCACTTCAATCTTGGTCATTTTGTGTTCCTCCAAAAAGTTCAGAAGCCACATCTAAAAAAACTGCTATCACCTGGATCCCTTCCAAACCAAGAACTAGAATTTCTGTCTTTTCACGAACAGTTACAACACAGAACTGGAGTAATTTTAGTATTCAATCAACAATTTACATTTGACAAAATTTTAGGTATTTACTATGTGCCAGGTGAGCTGGCTCTATGTAAATATAATAGACTGTAAAGAAACTTAAATATTCCAGAGTCATCTAGAATACAGTTAATTTTCTGGTAATGTATTTCTCTACTACTGTATTTTTCAACTAGTCTCCCCAATATTAATAAAGATGGTATATATATTCTTTATCTAGATCATTAAAAAATCAGACAAGATTACAACTTTTCTTTGTGTTTGAATGAAATATACTTTCGTATATATTCTATTCCTCAGAAAAACATCGTTTTTATATTTTACAAAAATATAAAAGAAATTTCAGCCCAAATAATATTTTGAGATATACCATGTGAAAAACCTCACAAGAATACTTAAATAAAACCATAATTTTTATTACCAAAAATATGTTCTACATTGCAGCTAATTTTGAAATGAAGATAAACTGGATAACAGTTGATCAAATACATTAAGATCTTTCTTTGGAATAGCTAAATCTGTATCTAGTGGGCCATCTAGCTTTCCAACTTTCAGTGTCATAGTAAAGTAAGAAAAAGCACAAAAAACAAATACACCTCTGAAGTAATCTTGCCCAAAAACCTGTATTAATACTTGAATCTGATCAAGCCTCTGTATCTTTCAATTTAAAAAAAAAAGCAGGGCACAGAGGAACATGGCAAGGACGCAGTCATCCAAATCCGGGCTCACAGGGTACTGCGCTACCTCATTAAGACTTCAGCCTCAACCCCTGAAAACTGACATCCAGTTTCCTACTCCGTGGCTACTGCTTTATGGCATTCTGAACACTGTACTGAAATTACATGTGTGTCTCCTGCTACAGCACCCGTACCGGGGAGCACAATCACATAGCTCAGAACAAGGCTCTGACGTCTGAATTAAAACCCCAGCTTTGCCCCCTGGGTTAACTCATTGATAAAAATGAAGAAAATATCACCTGCTGCTCAAAGGAATTTTAAGGATTCCATGAGAAAATATATGTAAAGCACCTAGCACAATTCTTGGCATATCTTAGGGAGTTAGTAACTAATGACTGAATAAATAAAAACCATAAGCAGCAAAATTAAATAGTGAATTTCATCTCTTTTGATTTCATCTAATCACCTTCTTACAGTATCTAATGAATGGTGAAATGCCAAAGTGACTAATGGTTAAAAAAAATTAGCAAACATAACAGGAATATTTTTTAAAAACAGGTCATCAGCTTCTAAATAACTGTGGCTGACTCTAGGGTAGTAAGGAATAATGTAATCACAGCAAACATCACCCGATGAAGAATGGCGTTATTAAGAGCTAAACCAGACCAAACCTAGTAAAAGCAATCAAATTTACTTCAACGAAAAGTTCTCAATATAATCATTTTCAAGCATAATTTTAATAATGTGGAAAACATTTCCAAAATAAGTTTTTAAATGTCAGCATTACAATTCTGAGTCCTTTCAGTTTTCTCACTAAAACACACTAACAATAAATTAAATCAACCAACTTTTCCATCTGAACAGTAGGTGGCATAACTGACCTACTGTGGGCCAGCTGCTGCAGTGAGTGATAATGGTCATTTTTTTAAAAGCTCAGTATAACATCATTCAAAATTCTGACAATAATCATTTAAAAGTCCTAACTTGAAAATGACATTTTTCAAATAATATGAAAATACTTACATCTCAATTTGTCCAGCATTTTTCCACCACACATGGTTGCTAACATAGCTTTAACTGAAAATACCGTCAACTTGCCTCGGCCCTCACTGCAAAATAAATTATATTAGAAATAATTGCTATCTGAAACCACAAAAGGAGTCAAATGTATCACTAAATACTGAGCAACCAGTAAGTTGATTCCTGACCTTGTCTGTTACAACTTTATCACATTTGGAAACCCTGGATTTTTTTTTTTTCTTCATTTGTAGAATAAGACTTCTCCTATGCTAGGTGACGAATGCTAAAGCTAGCCTGAATTTTCTGGAAGTAAGTTTTAGAAACACTCTATGTAATTTCTATTGGCTATGTAGCAGAGGTCAAATGGATGAACCTGAAGTGAGTTTCCTATTAAATCCATTAAATCCACAGCTGCAGTTCTCAAGTATTCAAAACTGAGGGGCCACCTGGTTTGAATATAATTCAGAAAGATAACCTTACATCAGGATATTACAACGGTTTCTTGTTACACACTAAACAACAGGGTGCATCTTGCTATGAAGATTTTATAGTACACTCATCTTTGTTTTTACTGTAACAACCTTTATGTTACCACGTGTTTATTCTAAGAAGCTCAGTCACACCTGTCTCAGATCTTCTAATACACCACTGTGAGAAAAGTGAAGAGGAAGGGATGGTAACATTAATTCTTCTTTAGGAACTGGAAAGATGAAATGCAGAACATAAATGAATCACCTAAAGTAATGCTGCACACCACCAGCAGAACCAAGATAGTATCACCAAGGCCTCTGACCCAGAGTGTCCATGGCTTCATTCATTCAACTATGCCCTGGTTTCACAGCAGATAAAAATTTCACTAGTTGGTTGTTAAAGTTACCACATGTAAGCCAAGAATGTGCTTTTTGTGTTAATTTTTAAAAGCCTGTGTTCACAATGTTTCATTGTAACTTAGAGTAAAATACTTTTGCAATAATGAGAGCTATACCATCTTTGTTTTGAAAAAACAGGTATCATCCTGTTTATATCCACTAATGGTTCTAATACAGGGTTTCCCATTTTCCACAGAAAGATCACACCTGAAAAAAGGCAAATAGCCTATAAGCTAGAAAAGTATCCGTGAAAACACCACAAGGAAATATCAACATTTGTTACAGCTGAGCTTTTAACTATTACATCTCCTTGAGTTTATTCGTAAAACAAAATAGGAATGCCCGCAACTAGCTAAAATTAGAATGGGTTTTTTAAAATATATTGTTCTTCAGAAATAAAGATACAGCTCCATGTACAAGGCAATATGGCACCCAGAAACAAGGCATATTCCTGCATCAAATATCTACTGCATTATGTAAGAAAAGCTGATGGTTATAAGATAGATCATTAGGTTAAAAGGAATGGGTTTCTAAGACTGACACAGAGCTTTTACAGTGGACTTTCTTTTTTTACACCAAGCACTTGAATGCTGAGTCTACATTTAAGCACACCCTACCTTATGGGACAAGTAGACTTTCCACTACTAAAGTACAAAGAAGGAAAAAAAAAAAACATATATTTGCTTTCTCATCTTTTTTTGAAACTAGGATAGGGGCACATAACAGAGCTCCACCAATAAAATGCACTATGCTAGATTTCAAGGGGGGAAATGATTAACTTGGGGAAGCAAGGAACTCCAGAAGAATCCACGTGGTGGGGATGGCAGCAGTTGGAGCAGCCACACCCAGTGCTCTGGGGCAGCAGAGATAATGATTCTTGGGGGCAGCACCCAGAGCCCAGTGTCAGTGGTGTTTGGAGCACAAGCAGCAAGGTCTGTGGCCAGAGAGGTGTCTTCATGAGAGTTCTGTGCAATGATTTTGCACTATGTTCCTGGCAGTGTAGTTTTCAAGCCTACTTTCCCAGCCTACGTACAGAACCTGTGGGTCACCCTTTTAATTAATTAGCCAGAGATGGTATCTATTACTGACACCTAAGAACTCTGATGGATACAGCTTCTAACCTGAAGTAAAGTGGCCCACAAAGATGAAGCAACAAAAGAAACTATTGCTGAAGTCCAGAGTGGGATTAAGAATGCCTGATGGGCTGGGTGCCGTGGTTCACGTCTGTAATCCCAGCACTTTGGGAGGCTAAGGTGGGCGGATCACCTGAGGTCAGGAGTTCAAGACCAGCCTGACCAACATGGAGAAACTCCATCTCTACTAAAAATACAAAATTAGACAGGCGTGGTGGCGCATGCCTGTTAATCCCAGCTACTCAGGAGGCTGAGGCAGGAGAATTGCTTGAACCCAGGAGGCAGAGGTTGCGGTGAGCTGAGATCGCACCATTGCACTCCAGCCTTGGCAACAAGAGCGAAACTCTTTCAAAAAACAAAACAAAACAAACAAACAAAAACTTGTTATACATGTTGCAACACATAAAAATTTCCATAATAGAATGTATACACACACACACAAACATTAAAAATACCAAGGCTTAGGCCCAACCCTTAGAGATCCTAATTATTTGGCCTGGGGTGGGGCGTTGGCATTGATAATTCTTTTTTTTTTTTTTTTTTGAGACGGAGTCTCACTCCGTCGCCCAGGCTGGAGTGCAGTGGCCGGATCTCAGCTCACTGCAAGCTCCGCCTCCCGGGTTCGGGCCGTTCTCCTGTCTCAGCCTCCTGAGTAGCTGGGACTACAGGCGCCCGCCACCTCGCCCGGCTAGTTTTTTTTTGTATTTTTTTAGTAGAGACGGGGTTTCACCGTGTTAGCCAGGATGGTCTCGATCTCCTGACCTAGTGATCCGCCCGTCTCGGCCTCCCAAAGTGCTGGGATTACAGGCTTGAGCCACCGCGCCCGGCCGGCATTGATAATTCTTAAAAGTTCCCCAGGTGATTCAAAACACAGCCAGAATTGAGAACCACTGACCCAAAACAAATCAACTTTATTTTAAAAAAAAAAGAAAAAAAAGACACAAGAGGAAAAGGGGAAGTGCATTCACATACACAAAATAGCCATGAAAGAAATACAAATGACTATTAAGTGCATGAAAAGGCACTGACTTTAATTAATTAAAGGAAAAGAAATCTAAAAAATAATGAGATACATCTGTAAATGTCCTAAGTTACTGTTTCCAAAGACTGTCCTCAGTCTAAGTTGTGTGAAGTCTGACTTAGGTGAAATACATTTTTGTTGTTGTTGTGTTTTTTCTTTTGAGACAGGGTCTCCCTCTGTCGCCCAGGCTGGAATACAGTGGCATGATCACAGCACACTGCATCCTCAACCTCCTGGGCTCAAGCGATCCTCCCGCCTTCGCCTCCTGAGTAGCTGGGACCACAGGCACGTGCCACCACACCTGGCTTGAAAGATTTTTAAAGACACAGTTTAGCTACACTTCCTTTTATTTTGTAATGTAATATTTATCACTTTCATAATTGATTACTTTTAAAAGGATCACTTTAAAGAGAGAGTATATGTGCCCGAAAAAAGTAAGTCATCTCTCTGGTTTTCCATAATTTTAAGCTCTAACCATGACCAACATTATGCCTTTAGTTAATTCCATATGGTATCATCCTTTTTAACTTTTCATTAAAATATAATGAACATACAGAAAAGTGCCTAATTCATGAATGAACTTTCACAAAATGTTCTCTCATGAACATTTAAAGTTCACTGAATGAACTTTCATAAAATAAACACCTAGGTAACTAACCAGCACTCAGGTCAAAAGACAGAACATTACTAGCACCCAGAAGCACCTCTTTCCTAAGCCCACTTCCCACCGTGGTAGGTTCTATCCTTTTGGGGTTGTTTTGTTTTGTTTTGTTTTGTTTTAGACAGAATCTCTCTCTGTCGCCCAGGCAGTGGTGTGATCTCGGCTCACTGTAACCTCCACCTCTTGGGTTTAAGTGATTCTCGTGCCTTAGCCTCCCTAGTAGCTGGGATTACAGGTGCACACTACCATGCCCAGATAATTTTTTTTATTTTTAGTAGATACGGCATTTCACCATGTTGGCCAGGCTGGTTTAGAACTCCTGACTTCAGGTGATCCACCCACCTCAGCCTCCCAAAGTGCTGGGATTGCAGGCGTGAGTCACTGCACCCAGCCTGGTAACATCTATCCTGACTTCTAGTATCATAGGTCAGATTTGCCAGCAATTGAACTTCATATAAATGGAATCTTACAGTATGTACCCTTTTGTGTCTGGCTTCTTTCGCTCAACAAAATATCTGCAAGATTTATTATGTTGTTACATATATTAGTTCATCCTGCTATGCAGCATTCTGTTACATGAATGTACTGCATTTTATCCATTCTCTTATTAAGGGATATTTTCAAACTTCTCTATTTTAAACTATTCGATGAGCATGACAAACAAAACATGAGTCACTGCCTATATTATAGGTAGAAATAAATACTTGTTGACTTATTGATATTCCTTACTAAAAGAAAGAAAAAAAAGCTGCTTGTGAGTAAAAGTGAAACCAATGGCACAAGAACTAATAACATTCTAAGGATTATAATACAATCAGCCCTCAGTATCCATGGGGGATTGGTTCCAGGGCCCCTGCAGATATCAAAATCCACAGATATTCAAGTCCCCTCCAGAGCTGGCCCTCCATATCCGTGGGTGTCTGAATCCACACATGGGAACCTGCAGATACAGAGGGTCAAGGGGTACTGGCAATGCTGAGGAGTCTGAAAATAATCTAGAGGCAAAAGCACAGCACCTTGGAAATACCTTAAGGAAGAATGCCATCCTTAGGATCCTATCAACTTCTAAAGTGATTATATCTGGGAACTGTGGCGCATGCCTGTAGTCCCAGCTACTCAGGAGGCTGAAGCAGGAGAATCACTTAAGTCCAGGGATTTGGGACCAGCCTGGACAATACAGTGAGATCTCATCGCTCAAGAGAAAAATAATAATACACTAAAATAAAGTGATTATTGTTGGTCTAATACTTAACAAAGGAATTATTAAGAAAACATCTCTGGAATTATTTGGATAGACCAAGCAGAAGAATGAATGTAATTATTTCTTTCTCTCTATACCAAGTAGGCCCTTTATCAAAAGAGACAGCACATTATCTAAGCACAGAAAAAGGAGAGAAACAAAGGGGGCAGAAAACTGTTCCATTCTTTTCACACAGAATTTATACACTCAAGAAGCCTGAAATGATGTTTTTGAATATGCGTATTCATAGTCATTTTTTGCAGCATGTTTCTAATGGCAAAAGACTGGAAATAATCAAACTGTCCATTAATAGAAGACTGCTATCATAAAAAGAATAAGAAATTATATATGAAAGAAAATTATATGCAAACCAGACGAAGGGGAAAAAAGCAAGGTATAGAACAAAATAATTGTTAGAATGTTATCTAACAACTATGTTAAAAAAAAGAGGGAGAAAAATAATATATTTGTTTGCAAATGTATAAACTATATGTGAGAGGATATTGAGAAAATAACAACACTGGTTGCCTCCAGGGTGGGAAGTAGGCAGCGTAGAGAGAGGAACGAAATGGTGGGTAATTTCACATTGTTAAGTATTAAAAACGCTTATACTAGAAAAGAATAAGGTTCTCAAGTCAATAATCTAACCCTCCAACTTAAGACACTAGAAAAAGAACAGCAAATTCAACTCAAAACAAGAAAAAGGTAAAAAATACTATAAATAAGAGCAGAAATTAATGATGCTGAAAACAGAAAAATAGAGAAAAATATCAATAAAACCAAAAGCTGGTTCTTTGACTAGATCAATAACAACAGAAATCTCTTGCCAGACTAACTAAGAAAAAAAAGAAGATACAAATTACCAACATTAAGAAACAGGGGATATCACCACAGGTTCTACAGACATTACAGAAATAATAAAGAAAGATTATTTAAAAACCTTTATGTCCATGAATTCAACAACTTGGAGAACTAGACACATAAAGACTACTCCTTGAAAAACACAAACTACCAGAGCTCACTCAAGAAGAAACAGATCAACTGAATAGACCCATATCCATTACAAATTGAATCTACATTTTAAAGTCTTGCAAAAAAGCAAGCTCCTCATTCTGAGGGCTGTACTGGAGACCTCTAAACATTTAAAGAAGGAAAACCTGCATTTCTACTCACTCTTCCAGGTAATAAAAAAAAAGGAGGAAACACTTCCCAACTCTTTTTATAAGGTCAATATTATTCTTTTTTTAATAATTTCAACTTTTATTTTATTCATTTATTTATTTATCTGTAGAGACAGGGTCCCACAATGTTGCCCAGGCTGGTCTCAAACTCCCAGACTCAAGTGATCCTCCTGCCCTAGCCTCCCAAAGTGCTTGGATTATAGGCATGAGCAACCACGCCTGGCTCCATTTTTATTTTAGATTGAGGGGATACATGTGTAGGCTTGTTACATGGGTATAGTGCGTAATGCTGAAGTTTGGGGTATGAATGATCCTATCACCCAGGTAGTGAGCACAGTATTCAACAGTTTTTCAACCCTTGCCCCCTCCCTCTGTACCCGCTCTAGCAGTCCCCCGTGTCTACTGTTCCCATCTTTATGTCCATGAGTACCCTATGTTTAGCTCCCACTTATAAATGAGAACGTATCAGTATTTGGTTCTCTGTTCCTGCATTAATTTGTTTAGGATAAGGGTAAGGTCAGCATTATTCTGATACTGAAAACAAAGACATTACAATAAAAGACAAGTCAGTATCTCTCATGAAAATAGTTACAAAAATCTTGAACAAAATGAGTAAATCAAATGAGGGACAGGACGGGTGCAGTGCCTCACGCCTGTAATCCCAACACGATAGGAGGCCAAGATGGGTGGATCATGAGGTCAGGCATTTGAGACTATCCTGGCCAACATGGTGAAACCTTGTCTCTACTAAAAATACAAAAATTAGCCAGGCATGGTAGTGCTCGCCTATAGTCCCAGCTACTCAGGAGGCTGAGGCAGGAGAACCACTCAAACTCGGGAGGTGGAGGTTGCAGTGAGCTGAGATCGTGCCACTGCACTCCAGCCTGGGTGACAGAGCAAGACTCTGTCTCTCAATAAATAAATAAATAAATAAATCAGGACAAAAATCACAACCCAGGGAGCTTTATCCCAGAATATAAGGCTATTTTGACGTATGAAAACCAATCAATATAATTCACTATCTCGACAAACCAAGAAGAGAGAAAGGCAATATGACCATCTGAATAGATGCAGAGGACAAAATTCAACATCAATTCCTGATACTCTCAGAAAACTCAGGAAAAAAAGATAATTTCTTCCATGTGACAATGGGCATCTTTAAAAATAATCATGGTGACCATCATACTCAATGAAGAAAGACTGAGTGCTTTTCCCCTAAGATCAAGAACAAATCAAGAGGACTGCACCCACCACTCCTTGTCAACATCACACTGCAGAACCCAGCTGGTGAAATAAGACAAGGAAAATAAACAAAAAAAAAATACACATTAGAAGTAAAGAAACAAAACTATGTCCATTCCAGGCAATATGATCATATGTAGAAAAGCCATAGAACTACTAACGACACTATAGTAAGTGAGTTTAATTAAAAATATTTTTTAAAAACGTTCCAGATCTGTATGCTGAAAACTACAAATATGAATGAAAGAAATCAAAGACGATTTAGAGAGATATAATACGTTCATAAAATGGAAGGTTCAATGTAATTTAAATGTCAATTTTCTCTAAACTGCTCAGAATCCCGTTGCAATTCAAAGCAATCCTCTGAGGAGATGCAGGCGGGGGAAAAAACAAAACTGTTTTTCCTACTCTCTTACACAGCACTTCACTTCTGACACGAGATGCCCAGGGAGTTATTTCCCCACGCACCAAGCAAGCAGTTCTTCAGCGGATACCAGCTGGATGTCTATAATCTAATTCAAGTCTGACACCATTTACCTGGAGATAGCACCAGACCTCACAGGCTGAGGGCTCAGTCCCGCAAGACTGCTCCCCATTTCAGATATAAGTAGCAAGTAGCAGGCTGTCACCTATACTTCTGACCAACTAACTATAAAATTGGGGTTCCCATGACCCTTCCTTGGACTGATTAGTTTGCTAGACTGGCTCACAGAACTCAGGAAAACACCTATATTTAACCACTTATTTATGAAGGATATTATAAAAGATACAGATGAACAGTCAGATGGAGGAGATGCATAGGGTGTGTTTTGTGGGAAGGGGCACACAGCTTCCATGCCTTCCTCAGGTGTGCTACGCTCCAGGAACTTCCACCTGCTCAGCTATCTGGAGGCTCTCCAAACCTAGTCCTTTTGGGTTTTTTACAGAGGCTTAATTACGTAAGAGTGACTGATTATAGATTTGGCCATTGGTGATCTGCCTTCAGCCCCTCTCCCTTCTTGGAGGTTAAGGGGTGGGGCTGAAAGTCCCAGTTCTCTAATCAATCACATGGTTAGTTCCCCTGGCAAACAGTCTATATCCTAAGACTGGCCTCCTTAGGACAAAAGATGCTCCTATCACTCAGGAAATTACAAAGGTCTTAGGAGTTCAGGGTAAAGAACCGGGGTCAAAGTCCAAATACTAGAACAAAGATTCTACAACCTATCTACAAGGGGGTGTCAGGAGCTCTGTCTCAGGAACCTGGGCAGAGATCAAACGTTAGAACAAAAGATTCTCCTACAACCCCTATCACTTAGGAAATTACAAGGGTCTCAGGGGCTCTGTGCCAGGTACTGAGGGCAGAGACCAACATGTATATTTCTTTTTTTTTTTTTGAGACGGAGTCTCGCTCTGTCACCCAGGCTGGAGTGCAGTGGCCGGATCTCAGCTCACTGCAAGCTCCGCCTCCCGGGTTCACGCCATTCTCCTGCCTCAGCCTCCCGAGTAGCTGGGACTACAGGCGCCTGCCACCTCGCCCGGCTAAGTTTTTGTATTTTTAGTAGAGACGGGGTTTCACTGTGTTACCCAGGATGGTCTCGATCTCCTGACCTCGTGATCCGCCCGTCTCGGCCTCCCAGAGTGCTGGGATTACAGGCTTGAGCCACCGCGCCCGGCCCAACATGTATATTTCTTATCATTTCGCAAATCCCAATTGAATTCACAATAGGGTATTTCCGTAGAAATCAACAAGATCGTTTCTTGTGTATTTTTAGAGTTCTAAACCCATGCAAATCCTCAGTAAGGTATGAGAATAAAGTTACTATTCAGATGCCTAAACTCCATCCTGTTCTTGTTATGTTGAAAAAGTCCCTTGTGCTATTTTCATATGCATCCAGAGCTGAGAACCACCAACATAGAGCTTTGAATGCAACAGTAAGACTTTAGCTTTTATTGTGTTGGCAATGATAAATCAAAGGACATAATAAAAGATTACAGAAAATTAATCACACTGCATTTGTGTAAATCTTTCTGGCTCCAAATCTCTCTTCCTTCAAAGAGACAGAACTGTTATCTATCCTTGCTGCAGAGAAGAAACTGTTGCTATCTATGCAGACAGACAGGAAAGTATGGCAGAGTCCAGCATACTAGCAGGTCATACTTCCAACTCTGTGAAAAGAGACTTACCTCATTAATACTCATCCATGAACATTACCCAATGGATCTTCATGGGTACTATGATATCTTTACTTCTCTATATTATGATAATAATTAGCACTTGTACAACATTTTCTTAATCTTCTAAATGTTTCTAGAAACACTAATATTTTACAATACGTTGCATCCTTATTCAAAATATCCTTTGACTCAACCCTGTTGTAAATATTAGTCCTAGATTCAGAGATTCTCATATTCAAATACAGAGTAACAGATATAATTCTCAATTAACCTGGATCAGCACTAAAACATTTGTATTCTTTTCCATTCATTAATATTATTACTAGTCTCAATGGCTGGTCTCTTATGAAGGAATCTGTTAATTTACAGAATAATCTAGAGCAGGCTATTTATAGTAAAAAAAGACTCATTAACCCCTCAACTAAGTATTGCCAGTAATGTGTGGTCCCTTAACATATCACCTCTGAGATCCACTGTTAAACCATTTTTCTTATTCACAACAGCCACGTAGAAATCTCCATACATCATCTCCCACCCAACAAACCACGAATCTTCTCTTCCCTCTGCCTGTATGCACTTTCAGGCGGACAAATGTATGTGTGCTTAACATCACAGGCTTTATTAAGTGTCAGGGGATATGCATCAGAGCGTCAATGTGTAACTGAATAGGATAAACAGACTATATAAGCAGAGTGGAAGGAGTTTTAAGTTCAGGTAAAAGTAGAGGAATCTGAGATTAAGGATCATAGTAAACTTGAGCGGGATGAATTTACAGACAAGAGAGATTTGGGGAAAATACTTAGTGAATCTTTATGTTTAAGAATACACTCGGCCGGGCGCGGTGGCTCAAGCCTGTAATCCCAGCACTCTGGGAGGCCGAGACGGGCGGATCACG
The DNA here is from genome assembly GCF_049350105.2 of Macaca mulatta. Classification (NCBI taxonomy): domain Eukaryota; kingdom Metazoa; phylum Chordata; class Mammalia; order Primates; family Cercopithecidae; genus Macaca; species Macaca mulatta. The sequence continues at coordinate 99,393,261 of NC_133418.1, read as the reverse complement.
AGGTCAGGAGATCAAGACCATCCTGGCTAACACGGTGAAACCCCGTCTCTACTAAAAAATACAAAAAACTAGCCGGGCGAGGTGGCAGGCGCCTGTAGTCCCAGCTACTTGGGAGGCTGAGGCAGGAGAATGGCGTGAACCCGGGAGGCGGAGCTTGCAGTGAGCTGAGATCCGGCCACTGCACTCCAGCCTGGGCGACAGAGTGAGACTCCGTCTCAAAAAAAAAAAAAGAATACACTCATAAGTAAGTACGCATCCTGAGAATGGGACAGTGGGCTCAGGTCTTAATTACTAACCAGTCTTCCCCATTCATATCACTTATCATTTACCACTTTAGGTTCACAGCTTGTGCTATCAAAAGGTTTACACACTATTCAAAAGGAAATATTAATATAAACAAAAATATACACAAAAGTTATAATTGTATATTTAAATACAGTTACAGAAACTTATTAAAGAAGCCAGGCGTGGTGGCTCACGCCTGCAACCCCGGCACTTTGGGAGGCTAATGCAGGCGGATCACTTGAGACCAGGAGTTTGAGACCAGCCTCAAACTGTATTAATAAAAATACAAAAATTAGCCAGGTGTGGTGATGGGTGCCTGTAGTTCCAGCTACACGGGAGGCTAAGGCAGTAGAATTACTTGAACCCAGGAGGTGGAGGTTACAGTGAGCCAAGATCACACCACTGCTCTTCGGCATGGGCGACAGAACAAGACCCTGTCTCAATAAAAAATTTTAAAAGAAACTTATTAAAGATTCCAGTATAAAATTTTAAAATTCCAGTATCACTTGGAAATGTATACTTTAAAATTCCAGTATAACTTGGCATAAAGAAATAGTTATCCAATAAAATTAATGAAGGGGTAGTCTCTACATCCTTACTTCCACAAATCATGTTACTTATATTTTTCCCTTCAAAAAGAAAAAAAAACTTAGCTCCTTTCTCTCAACTGATTGTTTTGCAGGCCAAACGTCAGCAGTGACTCCTCTGTGCAGAATGCTTTGCTTGGCACTGAAACCCCTCAGTCTACTTTAAGCCTAACTTCCTACAACTGCCTCCAAACAAGGCCAAGAGGAAGCATTACCTTTGCTTTTCTAATATTTCTTTAGAGCCCCAGCATTCTTCCTCTACAACTAGAGGCAAGCAGAGAGAAAACTGCAGCTACTCAGCACCCTGATACTGCCCGACTTTGTTCTTTATCTAACTGATTCCTTCTTCTTGGAAGAACTCATTCTTGGTCCTTCACACAAGACATCTGAAATTATTCTGTATACACTGGTCAAGTTATACTTAAAACTGAATAATTAGCTGCCCCTGGCCACAGCACATGTCCTCACCAATGTCCATGTTTTCACTACTTCCAATGTAAAAGTCCAAGTTTATACCAGAATCAATTCTCTTCAAACAAGATTTGGAAAAGATATTTAACCTGGTTTCATCACAAATAATGTTACTCACTTCAAATCTGGCCTACGAGAGCTACAGAGTTGATTGGTAGGTCAACATTTGAAATATAATGCAATTAACAGTGAATACTAACCCCTCTGTCAAGACACTAAGATGAAAAGATAAACAGGTAATATTTGTTGAGATGGTTAAGACAGAAGAAACTTGTTATTTTAACCCCACTCAAATAGAAGCCCTCCAGAGAATGTCCTCCTTCAGTAAGGGACATGATGATTCTCTTTCTCAGCCTTCTCTGCATGATTCATTTCCACAGCCCTATCATTTTACAGTCTGACAATAAACTATGCACATGACTTCTAAAAAGAGTTATTATCCAACACTGAGAAAACACCATTATTAGCTCTGTGCCAAGCTAAGCAGACAATGAGTCATCCTGAATAAACGCTGTTATGTTCTAACATGCAGGTACCTTCTGAAGCCTCTGAAGTCCCCACCTGTTCCCTGCGGATGGGAAATCATTCGTTCCAGGTCAGTAAGGTCTCAAATTCTGCCTTTCAATATTTAAAACTAACCTGATCTGGATGATGATTCTAGCTTTACACTATCTAGTAGGGGTTTGCTATTCAAATTAATACTTGTGAAAACAAGACTACGGGTAGTATTTTGTACTTAAGAACACAAGCTGTTTCTATCTCTTTAGCAAATGATTGTGGATGCTGCCAACCATAAATTTCTCACACAGAAACAGACTTCAACTTCAGAAACACTATTACCAGTCCGATTATCGTATGTAGCTAAAAGTAACAAGAGCATCTCTCTTTGATTTTCAAAAACTCGGATTCTGCCAATTAATCTTAATTTACAAAACTTCACAGTGTAAGGATGTTGCAATAATCAACTGCAAATCAAGAATCCATTTGGCAAATGTCAAACAGCTTTAATCAAGTAAAATCAGCTTAGAATATTATTCCATTTTATCACAATCAGAATGCCTGCTGCTTTTCATTTCAATCTTATAAACATTTATAAATAATCTAGCGTTATACTAATTGAGGAATGAAAGAAATATAAGCAGAATCTCTGCTCTCAAGGACGTCCATTCCATTTTGAACACTTACAAGAAGTTTACAACATTATGTAATTAAAGGCCAAAATAATAATATAAACAAGAACTATAAGTCATTAAAAGGATTAAAATGGGATTGGTGATAATAAGGCAGGCTACACAGTAGGTAAAAACTTGGGTGGAGGCCGGGCGCAGTAGCTCACGCCTGTAATCCTAGCACCTTGGGAGGAAGAGGTGGGCAGATCAGGAGGTCAGGAGTTTGAGACCAGCCTGACCAACATGGTGAAACCCCATCTCTACTAAAAATACAAAAATTAGCCGGGTGTGGCGGTGCGTGCCTGTAATCCTAGCTACTCAGCAGGCTGAGGCAGAAGAATTGCTTGAACCTGGGAGGCGGAGGTTGCAGTGAGCTGAGATTGCGCCAATGCACCCCAGCCTGGGCAACAGAGTGAGACTACGTCTCAAAAATAAATAAATAAAATAAAATAAAAACCTGGGTTGAATCCTCAGAAACAGACAGGATTTGGACAGAACAAAAGGAGACTGGGTAATCCCAGACAGATGAGGGAGCTGAAAGGGAACAAAACACATGGCATTTGAGGAAAACGAGCATGTCATATTGGAAAAGAAGAGTGTCTCCAGGAGCGTAATTAGAGGTTGGTGTGGTCAGGGAGGTAAGCAGTGTTATCATTAAACCAAAGGGCGGAGTGTGAGCTTAATTCAAAACCACAGGGATTCTTTGAAGGTTTCTGAAGTGGGAAGTTACATGATGAAACAGTGTCTTGATCAGATTAATTTCGAAGTGAGGTACTGAACGGACAGAAGTCTCTCTGGACTTGTTACTACTTCTCTCCTCTGTTTCAGAAAAAAACAAAGGCAAGGAAAAAGAAACACACTCAGAAAAAGTATTCCTCCTGCCCTTTCTTTTAAAACAAAAATAAATAAAAAGAAAAGAAGCACAGAAGAATAAACAAAAAAAAATTTCTGAAATATTAGCTAACGGTAAAACCCTTTGCAAGTCTGCATATTCTGAATTCAGAAGATTCTTGTTTGCAAATTAGCACAAACTCATGACTTCTCTTGGAAGAAAAGCTACAAGACAAAGAGTAAGGAAGTGATGGATGGCCGGTGTGGTAGCTCATGCTTGTAATCCCAAGACTCTGGAAGGCCGAGGCAGGAGAATTCCTTTAAGCAAAGAGTTCAAGACCACCCTGGGCAACAAAGCAAGACCCCATCTCTACAAAAAATAAAAAATACAATAATTAGCCTGTTCACATTGAGAAATAGCTCTGAAATTTTAAAAAGAAAAAGAAAATAGCCAAGCATGATGGCATGCACCCAGTAGTCCTAGCCACTCTGGAGGCTGAAGCAGGAGAATGCTTGAGCCCAGGAGTTCAAAGTTGCAGTGAGCTATGATCATGCCACTGTACTCCAGCCTGGGTGACAGAGTAAGACCTTGTCTCTTAAAAAAAAGAAAAGTTAAATGTGCTACAACGGTGGAAAATTTTCCCACTCAGCACTAGGACTCTGATCTTACTTGGCTAGCTTTTTTCTCTGAATTCTTCTAAAAACAAGCAGGGATGTAAATAAATACTGTACACCAACACATGAAATGTCTGTGCCTCCCAGGAAATTACAGTTCTGTTTAAAAATCACTAATGAAGAAGACTGTAACCTAATATTATCTTTTTTCAGCAATATCTATTCCATAATATGCTAGGCTGGGCAGATTAAGAATTTATGGAAGACATTTGCTTTTATTTAAAATGGACTGGTTTGTTTCTGCTTTGTTTTGTATTGTTTTGTTTTAAACATTCAGTATTAAGGGGGAACAATATAACTTTTTAAATGGATTCAAATTAAACTGCTGAATTAACTTTTTTTTTTTTTGAGACGGAGTTTTGTTCTTTTGTTCTTATTGCCTAGGCTGGAGTGCAATAGTGTGATCTCAGCTCACCGCAACTTCCACCTCCTAGGTTCAAGTGATTCTCCCGCCTCAGCCTCCCTGGGGTTACAGGCATGCACCACCACGCCTGGCTAATTTTTCGTATTTTTTTCTTGTTTTTTTTTAATAGAGATGGGGTTTCTCCATGTTGTTCAGGCTGGTCTCGAACTCCCGACCTCAGGTGATCTACCCGCCTCAGTCTCCCAAAGTGCCGGGATTACAGGCGTGAGTCACTGTGCCTGGCCTAAACCAACATTTTTAAATGGTTGTTAGCCACATTTGTAAACTACACAGGAATTTTTTCATATAAATCTATCATAAATTATATAAGTATCTTTATACCAAAGGAATCTTTCGATTGTTCAAATTAGCAAGTATGTTTTCTACTGAGTGTTATTGCAGATGGTAAACAATAACCCTAGGCCTTTAAATGATGTGTTCAATACTATATTTCGTATTTTTTAGATTTAGATGTATTTCACAGATTTTATCTAAACCTAGTTTCATTAGATACATCTTTTTTTTTTTTTTTTTTTTTTTTTTTACCAGTTTGTTCCATTTTTAAGGTGAAATTTCATTCTATCTCTGAACCAACACTTTTGGTAAAGGCCACAGACTCATTTGTAAAACAGAAATGGATGAAATACATTAGAGGGAAAAATAAGATTCAACAGTCAGAAATAAAGTATAAGAGAAATGTGGCTGGGTGCGGTGGCTCATGGCGCTATACAATCCAGCACTTTGGGAGGCCAAGTTGGGTAGATCACTTGAGGCCAGGAGTTTGAGACCAGCCTAGCCAACATGGAAAAACCCCATCTCTACTGAACATACAAAAATCAGCCAGGCATGATGGCGTACGCCTGTAGTCTGAACTACTCGGGAGGCTGAGGCATGAGAATCGCTTGGACCCAGGAGGCGGAGGTTGCAGCGAGCCAAGATTGCGCCACTGCACTACAGCCTGGATGACAGAAAAATAAATAAATAAATATATATTTCTATCTTTGTACCTTGACTAACATGTCTTTATAATGACCAGGAATGTCATATTCAAATTTAGAACTGTAAGGCACCCCATACTCCCACATGGGAAGAACCTGATCCCCTTTTCTTCCCACCTCCAGTATACCCCATACTTGAAAGGACTTATGCACCCATGTGGACACTCTAGCCCACATGTCCAAGTTCTGCCGACTTGCTCAGCAAATGTCCACTCCTTGGCTAGTCCTTAGACACAGGGATACAACTACTTAGAAAAACAAAACAAAACAGAACAACATATACGAGGTTTGGAAGCATAAGTACTAGAACAAATGGAATTTAAAACCAAGAATAAACATGTTTAAAAAGACAATACGAAACAAGAACCACAAATCCCAAAAAAGAATAAATCAGATATATTATGTATGGAAAATACAATAACTAAAGAAATAACAGATGGAATAAACAGTAGGATGCTCCAGAGGAAGAACAAATTAATGAGCAGAAAGGCAGATCAATAAACTCTTCTAAAAGGAAACAAAGCTAAAGAAATTAAGCCATATGTGAGGAACACTAATAGATAAAGAGGAAAGAGGTAGAAATGCCAACAGTCAGAAAAAGAGAAAACAAAAACAGAGGAAATTTGAAGAAATAATGAGCTTCTGGTAATAGCACACTAGGTGATTCTGATCAACTCTTCCTCTGAGCAAAAAAGGAAAGATGGGGAAAGTTTTCAAAAATCTCCTTGATTATAAATTGTTGAGAACTAACAATTGAAGGTACCAAATGCAGGAGAGGCTGGATGCCCAGGAAAGTGAGTGCAATGGATGAAATCGCTTTTTCCATGTAGGTGATTTGATTCCAGAGGGGAAGCAAAATTGCTGAAGTATAGAGTAATTTTTTGATGGTACTGTGGGCAAGGAGAAAGACATGGAGGCTTGGATTTGCCAAGGCAGAAGGGGTCCCTTGGCGGGACACGTGGTCCTGCTTACCCTACTCTCCTATTACTTTGGGCTGAGAGCCCAAAAGCTTCACCTAAAGGTAATAGTGTCCAGAAGTAAACAGGTCCTCACAGGTACTGAATCAGAAACTGAATTGAGGTGATCCTGGATTGTTAAGGTCTCGGGGCACCTGGCAGAGGCAAACATACATCCTTTCTGGAAGAAAACATCATCCTAGGCCTCAAAGTATCCCTGCAAATAATTCTGCAATATAATATTTGGTATATAATAAAAATAATTTTGCTATATAATGTTCAGCCTGTAATAAAAAATAACAAAGCAAATAGGAAATAAAACATCATGAATGAAAACGAGAAACAACAAATAGTACAAAAAGAACCACAGGAAATCTAGATATTAGATTGTAAGTGTAAACCAAAAATGAAATTCAAAGGCTCCCTGCAACCATCTGAGTGGACTCCCTCCTGGGCCAGGGCACTCTGAAATTTAACCGCAAAGGCTGGTTAAGGCCAGCATGGGAAGCTGGGGATGCACATGCCTCATGATACCCTCCAGCATTAACATCAACACAGACCTTAAGTCTGAGAAGAAACATCTACAGTCTATTCTCTCTACAGTCTGCTACTTGGAGGCTTTATCTGTGTGATAAAACCTAGCTCTCCACAACTCTTTATCATAACTCTTTCAACCAATTGCCAATCAGAATATGTTTAAATCTACCTATGACCTGGAAGCTCCCTGTCCTTCTTCAAGTTGTCCCACCCTTCCACATCAAACCAATGTAAATCTTAAGTGTATCTGATTGATGCATCATGTCTTCCTAACATGCATAAAAGCAAGCTGTACTCTGACCACCTTGGGCACATGGTGTCAGGAGCCTCCTGAGGCTGCGTCATGGGTGTCTAAAAGAAGGGTACTTCTGCTTGGTGTTCATAGAAGCCAACTCTTCCTTAACCTCAACTTCAAAGAGGAGACATTTAGTAGAAGCTGCTTACAGAGATTTTGTGAAGTCAGCCTAAGGATGGAGCTGATACAAGAAGAGGGCAAAGCCACGCAAAGAAATGAAGCTAGAGCTCTGATGCAACCATGATGAGGGGCTGGCCTGCGTCTAGACCCCTCAGTTTGTCAGCCTATACCCATGTTCTTATAAAAAGGCCATGTGGGTAGGCTTTCTACTACTTACAGCTAAAGACAATGGACTAATACAAAGGTTGGAAATAGGGGATTTGTAAGTAACAAACCTTAAAGGGTGAAATTGGCTTAGCTATAGAAGAGTAAGGAAGACCTCCTCTCTCTCATGCTGGGAATTGGGATATCCTTATTATATTGGTCAAAGCACCTTTGTTGCACCTTTGCACCAGACTGTATGACTACCATTAGTATTGTACTGGAGAAACTGAGAGGGAGAAAATGCAGCTATCAGTGTTTTCACAACTCCTTCTGGCTTTCACTAAGATTCTACATCCAGGCCCAGGTGTTTTGTAAATACTGGTTTCTGTGCTTTTCAGTGTTTTTAATTATCAAAATATAACATATTCAGAACTCTCAGTATTAAACAAAATTAGGTCTTAAGAAAATACTTAAGGAAAAGTCTTAGACCCTATTTGTTCCTGACTGTTGTTTCAGGGTCTTATACTCTATTATTATAATAAACAGAAATCATCTGGCCAAACACAGGGACTATAAATTTGGAGGTGAGAGAAGATTAAATAATTGTTGCTTTCAAATTTTAACCTTATGGAATTATGAAATACAAAGGCTGGAAGGCTCAATTAAAATAAATAAATAGGTTGTCTATGTATAAAAGGAACTCTCCAGCCTAAGTAATAAAGCGGCCAATCAATAAAAAGACTAACATTTGAAGTATTTAATGACAAAATGCCCTGGTTTTCAAAATTAACATTCTAATAACCAGATTCTTTCTTTTCTTCCAAGACAAGAAGGTCAATTTTAAACTTCTAGATAGCCAAATAAGCTCTATCATATAAAGGTTTCAAAGGTAGTAAAGATGTGATCATTTATTCTGATACCATGGTTAATGTTTTAAACGTATCAAAGTAAAAATTACCCAACTCACTAATAACATACTATACCCCTTACTCTTCTTAACTTTTTTTTTTTTTTTTTTTTTGCTAGCTATTTTCGGTATGTGTTTCTACACATCTGCCTTCATCTGATTCACTGTCCACTTATTCTCATTGTCTCTCTGTATGTGTCTATCCTTCTCTGAATATGGCCCAGGATATCCTTGTACCTTCTGCTTCTAAGTTTGGTCTTCCCATTCTCCTTTTTGCCATCTCTGTCCTCTTCCTTCCTCTCCCCTCTTTAGCCATATGCTATAACCTGAATGTCTGTATTCCCCCAAAATTCACACATTAAAATCCTCACCCCCAAGGTACGGTATTAGAAGGTGGGACCTTCTGAAGATGATTAGGTCATGAGGGCGTCCTCATGAACGGGATTAGTGCCCTTATAAAAGAGGTTCCAGAGAACTCTTTGCCCCCTTTGTCATGTGAGGATACCGCAAAAAGGTGCCATCTAGGATCCAGAAAGCAAGCCCTCCCCACACACAGAATCTACCTTGATCTTGAACTTCCCAGCCTCCAGAACTGTAAGAAATAAATCGTGTTGTTGATAGAGTGCCCAGTTTATGGCGTTTTGTTAGAGCAACCCAGTAGGCTAAAGAGCCATAGTATTTAACTTACTTGACATAATTACGGAATCCAAGATTTTAATCTCTGCTTGACCATTTTTAGAGAGTAAGATGGTTTTTATTTCTGACTTTAAAAAATATTGTTTATTGAGTTAATTTGTGTTGTGTGATCCGTGAATTGATTTATTGAGTGAGTCAGTGTCATGAAAAGGTGCTGCTTACCTATCACAGAATAACAATGTTTCCTAAGGGTTTTGAAACAAAAAGCCAGTTCTTGGGCAGGAAAAAATTAACTTATAGAGTCACTAACTTAAATTACTAAAAAATGGCATTAGAATTCTGGGACTAACATCACTTATACACTCTTATTTTTAAAATTCAGATTTCTGCAGGGCACAGTGGTGCACACCTGTAATGCCAGCTACTAGAGAGGCTGGGGAGGGAAGACTATTTGAGCCCACTAGCTTGAGACCAGACTGGGAAACATAGCAAGACCCCATCTCAAAAAAATAAGTAAATTTCTTTAATAATTTTCTATTAAAAGGATACAATGTCTAATTTGATAACAGCTTATAAAAATGGTGTGAATTTAGTGACTGCTTACATTCTGATTTGGCTTTGACATTTCCATAGTTTTACCACTAATTAACAGACTCCTCCCTATTATAAGATATAATTAATAGCATTTTACAAATGTATGAACTCAAAGAAGGTCTACAGACAGCAAAAAATGAAGCAGAGACAATCCATTCAAATCAGATGGCCAAGAGTATAGCAGAAACTAGAACTCTTGGTTCGCAGAACATCACCATTTAACTTCTGTACTTCCACAATCAAAAATCTGTGCTTTACAATTTTGTTTCATTGTTTACAATACCAACTTAATTATCCATGAATATAAGTGCAGCAAATAGTGTCCGTTTCAATTGGAGTACATTTAAATAGTTTTCTTTTTTTGTTTTAAGATCTACTAAACTATGTTCTGCAATGAAAAAATTTCAAATAGGTTCCTAGACATAAAGAGAAAATCAGTTTGGTTGGGTGCAGTGGCTCACGCCTGTAATCCCAGCACTTTGGGAGGCCGAGGTGGGCAGATCACCAGAGGTCGGGAGTTCAAGATCAGCCTGACCAACATGGAGAAACCCCGTCTCTACTAAAAATACAAAATTAGCTGGGCGTGGTGGCGCATGTCTGTAATACCAGTTACTTGGAAGGCTGAGGCAGGAGAATTGCTTGAACCCAGAAGGCAGGAGGCAGTAGTGAGTGGAGCTCACACGCCATTGCACTTCAGCCTGGGCAACAAGAAAGAAACTCTGTCCCAAAAAAAAAAGAGAGAGAGAAAATCAGTTACTATAGTCCAATATTTGATGTTACAGAGTACAGGTTAGCCTTCTGAACAAACTAGGCATAGAAGAAAAAAGAAAGAGGAGCCTTAGAAGTCAAATAGCCCCATAATCAAATTTAAAACTTAGCATTTTTCACGAGCTAGAGAACAGCTGTATTAAGGTATCTTTAATTTTCCCAAACAATACATCTCAAACATTGTGATTCTCCACAATATTCCAGAGTTTAATATACGACATACTCTAGGACAGTAAGTCACTGTGAACCAGTTTCTAGAGGGGCTTACACTGAAAAATTTTCCTGTTTTTTGTTTGTTGTTGTTGTTGTTTTTAAGACGGAGTCTTACTCTGTCGCCCAGGCTGGAGTGCAGTGGCGCAATCTCGGCTTACTGCAACCTCTGCCTCCCAGGTTCAAGTGATTCTCCTGTCTCAGCCTCCCGAGTGGCTGGGACTATAGGCGTGTGCCACCATGCCTGGCTAATTTTTTGTATTTTTAGTAGAGACGGGGTTTCACCGTGTTGGCCAGGATGGTCTCCATCTCCTAATCTTGTGATCCGCCCGCCTTGGCCTCCCAAAGTGCTGGGATTACACGCATGAGCCACCGCATCCAGCTGATAAATTCCCTTTTAACCGTGATTCTAAGTTGCCAGCCCTTAGCAAGGCAGTATGCAAGAAGAATGACTCAGAGACAGGTGTTCTTAAAATGAAGTAAGCATGTAAGGTAAGGTACTAGCCTGTCATATGCAGCAATCATAAAGTTGAGGAGGAGGCTGATAGATTGTTCCACACTAATTTGGTGAGTAGAAGGAAGGCGCTTGTTCAACTGATAGTAGATGGAGGAGATGACAGTTTCAAGGCGGGACACACTGATCTCGGTGGTATGGTCCAGTGTATTAAGGCCATTGTCTCGGAAGGCTTCAATCATGTTCCAGATATCAACAAGATGAACTAAAAGACAAAGAAAATAAACTGTCAACAATGTTAAAGTGTGGTACTACCCTTCACAATAGGAATCTTAAATTTATCAACTAGTTCTTAAATTTAAAGAGAAGAAACTCTTTAGCCAACAATGAAGAAACATTCTGTGGTCAAATAAAGAACATCAGTCCCAGACAACATCAAGGAGCCACCACAGTGGTATGGGAAGAACTATTTCCAGCCTCACATTTAAATAGCTAGTATTTCACGTATCTGCAAATAGTGACCCAAGCAATTGCTAACAAAGGATAATTTGAGAAGAAGATCAAGAACTACTCATAAAAACTTCTAGCCTTTTTGAAAATTTGCTGTATCACCTTGAGTCAACTTTATTGTATTACTTTAGCCTAGCAACTAAAGCAACACTTTACAACTGAAACTTTATGACCTAAAGAGAGAGACAAATACAACTGCATTAAGTAAAATATTAATATGCTTTAGAGGCTACTCAGAGCTCTGAACAACTCATAGCTCAGCCAAAAATAAATTTATCTACTGCATATTTCCTCCATTATTTAAGAGGCTGACTTTCTTTTAAATTCAATTTCCAGTAATAAAGTAGGCATGGTAGCTGGGTCTACACTCCTCCTGAAAACGACAAAAATTCCTAGATGGAACATAAAAACTTCTTAAGTGCACCAAAAAAGTAAACAATACTAAACTACAGAGAAAAGAGACATTTCCTTGAAAGAAAAATGATTAAGAATGATGCCTGACTGACTTCAAGCAACAAGAGAAGCAGAAGACTGCAAAATAATTTTAATGTGCTGAAAAGAAATCAAAACCTCCAACAAAATTCTATACCTAGTATAAAAAAACTTTCAAGAAAAAAGGTTCAATAAAGACATTTTCAAGTAAAGAAAACCTGAAAGTGTATGTTCCAACGCTGAAAAACTAGGGGAAGAACTGAAATTAGGAAAATACAACTATTCAATCCAAAAGAAGGCAAGAAACACAGAACAAGTAGCACAAAGAGCACAAGAAAAGATGGCTGGTGTGGAACCAAATGTATCAGTCAACTGCAGTAACTATAAACATACTAACATACCACTTACAAGACAAAGACTGACAAATTCACACTTTTTTAAATAATCAAATTATATGCTGTTTGCAAGGGATACGTATAAAACATAAGGACATAAAAAAGGTTAAATATAAGTGGATGACAATTTCTAACCAAAACAAAGGTGATGTAACTTTGTTTGTAACAGGAAAAAAAGCGGGGGAGCTTGGAAAACCAAATGATCAACTCAACAGACATAGAAGTAGCATTTGGAAAAATCAAATACCCTTTCATAATAAAAACACACCTAAAACTAGAAGAAAACTTCCTCAACCTGATAAAGGGTATCTACAAGAAACCCCAATGCCAACATCATACTTAATCAGGGAAGACTGAAAGCTCTGCCCTTAAGATCAGGAACAAGACACTTAAAGTACAGGCAGCAAAAAAGAGATACATTGCATTTTATTTAAATTTTAAAAGTCTGTGTTTCAAAGGATACTATCAAGAAAGTGAAAAGGCAACCCCAAAGAATGGAAAAAAAATTTGTAAACCAAGCATCCATTAAGGGTCTAGGATCCAGACATATAAAAACTCTTACAATTCAACAATTAAAAAAAAACAACCCAATTTAAAAATGGGCAAATAATTTAAATAGACATTTATCCAAAGAAGATACACAAATAGCCAACAAGCACATGAAAAGATGCTCAACATCATTAGTCATTAGGGAAATGCAAAAGAAAACTACAATAACATAACACTTCATACCCGCTAGAATAGCTAGACTTTTTACTTAAATGGAAAACAAGTGTCAGTGAGGATGTAAAGAGGTTGAAACTCGTATAAACTGCTGGTGCAAATGTAAAATCATGCAGCTGCTTAGGAAAACAATTCAGGAGTTCCTTAAGAAGTTACACACAGTTCCCATATGACCCAGCAATTCTACCCCTACAGAATTGAAAACATATGTCTACACAAAAACTTGTACAAATGTTCATAGGCACATTACTCATAATAGCCAAAAGTGAAAACAAACCAAATGTCCATCAACAGATACATGGATAAATAAAATGTGGCATATGCATACAATGGCATATTATTTGATCATAAAAAGGGATGAAGTGGCCAGGCATGGTGGCTCACGCCTGTAATGCCAGTACTTTGGGAGGCCAAGACAGGCGGATCACTTGAGGTTGGGAGTTCAAAACCAGCCTGGCCAACATGGAGAAACTCCGTCTCTACTAAAAATACAAAATTAGCCAGGTGTGGTGGCGCATGCCTATAATCCCAGCTACTCAGGAGGCTGAAGCAGGAAAATCACTTAAACCTGGGAGGCGGAGCTTGCAGTGAGCCGAGATCATGCCATTGCTCTCCAGCCTGAGCAACAAAAGTGAAACTCCATCTCAAAAAAAAAAAGGGGGGGATGAAGTACTGATGCATTCTGCAATATGGATAAACCCTGAAAACATTATTCTAAGTAAAAGATAACAGACAGTTAAGACCACATATTCTAAGATTCTATTTATATGAAATGTCCACATAGGCAAATCCATTAAAAAAAAGTATATTAGTAGTTGCCAGAGCTGGGAGATGAAGGGAAAGTGGAGTGACTATTAATGGGTATGTGGTTTGTTTCTGGGGTGATGAAAATGTTCTAGAATTAGATAGTGATGATGGTTGTACAACTTTGTGGATATACTAAAAATCAGTGAAAAGACTATACACTCTAAAAGGGTGAATTTTATAGTATATGAATTTTATATTTTTTTTAATGGTGGGACAAAACATATTGTTAAAGATAAAGAGAGTCACTGAATAATGATAAAAGTTTTAATTCATAAGAAAGATACCAGCAGCTTGATGCAGTGGCTCATGTCTGTAATCCCACTCCTGGCTTAGCTTGAAGCCAGGAGTTCATGACCAGCCTGGAGAACATAGTGGAATCCCATCTCCACAAAAAAAATTTTTTTAATTAGCTAGGCATGGTGGCACACGCCTGTAGTCTTAGCTACTGGGGAGGCTACAGCGGAAGGATTGCCTAAGCCCAGGAGTTCAAGGCTGCAGTTAGCTATGACTGCATCACTGTACTTCAGCCTGAGTGACAAAGTGAGATCCTGTGGTCAAAAAAAAAAAAAAAGAAAAGAAAGAAAGATATAGGAACTTTACATGTATATACATCTAATAGAATAGTCTCAAAATATATAAAACAAAAATAAACAGAACCTCCAAGGGACACAAAGGAATTCAGAAGCTTAGTGGGAGATATTAACTCACCTCTCTTAGTAAGTGATAGTACAAATACCACTCAAAAAGTACAGATACAGATGATTACACTTCACAACTAACAAAGTAGGCATAATGAGCACTACACGAAGTACAGCCTCCACTGATGAGAGAATATGCTTTATTTTCAAGTATACAAAGATACATATAAAAATTGACCACATCCTTGGCTGGGCACAGTGGCTCACGCCTGTAATCCCAGCACTTTGGGAAGCCGAGGTGGGAGGATCACTTGAGATCAGGAGTTCAAGACGAGCCTGGCCAACATGGTGAAACCCCGTCTCTACTAAAAATACAAAAGTTAGCCAGGTGTGGTGGCTCTTGCCTGTAATCCCAGCAACTCGGGAGGCTGAGGCAGGAGAATCACTTGAATCTGGGAAGCGAAGCGCAGTAAGCCTAGATCTTGCCCCTGCACTCCAGCCTGGGCCACAGAACAAGACCCTGACTCAAAAAAAAAAAAAATTGACCATATCCTGAGCCATAAAGCAAATCTCAATAAATTTTAAAGGATTAAAATCCTATGAGTCATGCTCTCTGATCAAAATGAAATTAAGTTAGAAATCATAATCAAAAGACAACTTCTAAAGGAAACCTTATTTTTAGAAATGAAGAAATACACTATCAGGAAACTTTCTTAATCTGATTAAGGTTGTCACAGTTTGAATATCTGTCCTCTGCAAAAATGATGTTGAAATGTACTTTAACCCCCAATGTGGCAGTATTGAGAGGTGGGCTTTAAGAGGTGATTGAATCATGAGGGCTCTGCCTTCATCAATGGATTAATCTATTCAAGGATTAATTGACTGATTAATTAATGAGTTATCATGGGAGTAGGACTGGTGGCTTTATAAAAAGAGGAAGAGAAACCTGCACTAGCACACTCAGCCTCCTCACCATGGGATGGTGTGCATGACCTCCAGACTCTGCAGAGTCCCCAGTCGCAAGATGGTTTTCAACATATATGGCCCCTCAATCTTAGACCTCCCAGCCTCCACAACTATACAAAATAAATTCCTTCCTTTATAAATCATCCAGTTTCAGGTACTCTGTTATAAGCAACAGAAAACTGGCTAAGACAAATGTTATCTACAAAGGACTTGCCACAAACATATTAATAGTAAAATGAAAGGTTTTGCTCTGATAATGGGAATGAGATAAGGAATGCTCACTGTCCTCATTTCTATTGTACTTGAGGCCAAATCGACATAAATATTCAGATAAAGAAATAATTACTGTATTGGAAATGAGTAACTGAAACTGTCATTATTCAGAAATAAGAAAACCATGTACACAGCAATCAAAGATTCTACAGAAAAATTAATATGAGTCGAGAACAATTGCTAGAAATAAGATTAAGATCTAAAGATCACTGTATTTCTATACATCAGTAACATAACAATGAAATTTTAAAATAATAGTATCATGTCACTGAAGACCTAGGAATAAATCCAATGAAGAGGCTGGGCGTGGTGGCTCACTCTTGTAATCCCAGCACTTTGGGAGGCCAAGGCAGGTGGATCACTTGAGGCCAGGAGTTCAAGACCAGCCTGGAAAACATGGCAAAACTGTCTCTACTAAAAATACAAAAATCAGCTGGGTATGGTGGTGGGCGCCTATAGTCCCAGCTACTGGGGAGGGTGTGGCAGGAGAATCTCTTGAACCTAGGAGGCGGAGGTTGAAGTGAGCCAAGATCACGATACTGCACTCTAGCCTAAACGATAGAGCAACACTAATTCAAAAAATAAATAAATAAAAATTTAAAAAAATAAAAAATCCAATGAAGGATGTGCAATATCTCTACAAAGAAATGAAAAACCTAAATAGCTCTAGGGATGAACATATCCCACGTTCATAGGAGGAAATCTCAACACTGGCAATACGTCAATTCTCCCCAACTTGATTTACAGATTCAATACAATCCCAATCAAAATCTCCGCAGGACCATACAGTAAAAGAGGAATTTTACTGTGTGTAAATTATACTTGAAAAAAGAAATGAAGAAAAAAAAACACAGGAGAGTTCTTTATTTTGTTGGTTTTAGTAGAAATTGGCAAGCAGATTCTAAAGTTTATATGAAAACAAATGTTAAAAAGACAAGACTGTCCCAGAGAATCTTAAAAAGAAAAACACAGCAAAGTAGGAAGACTTGCCGTGCCTGACACCTAGATTTACTAAATTCTAATAGTGGTTACTGCTACAAGAAACACTGTGGTGGCCAGGCGCGGTGGCTCACGCCTGTAATCCCAGCACTTTGGAAGGCCGAGGCGGGCGGATCACAAGGTCAGGAGATCGAGACCATGGTGAAACCCCGTCTCTACTAAAAATAGAAAAAAAATTAGCCGGGCGCAGTGGTGGGCACCTGTAGTCCCAGCTACTCGGGAGGCTGAGGCCGGAGAATGGCGTGAACCCGGGAGGCGGAGCTTGCAGTGAGCCGAGGTTGCGCCACTGCACTCCAGCCTGGGTGACAGAGCGAGACTCCGTCTCAAAAAAAAAAAAAAAAAAAAAAAAAAAAGAAACACTGTGGTATTAGAACAGTCTGGTATTGGTAGAAGGAGAGACAAACAGACCAGGGGAACACTAGTGGGTCAAAAAGCAGACCTTCTCATATATGGCCACTGCCAAGAATATTTCTTATACAGATTGATGAATATGTTCATATTCAATGAATGAATATGGGAAGACTCTTTAGCAGTAAAGAAAATTGTTTATTTTCTTCTGTTTACTGACCCTTTCAATAAAAAGTAAAGGAACAATTGAAAATACATATGGAAAAACTTGTACACATTCATGAATATATTCATATTCAATGAATGAGTATGAGAAGACTCTTTAGCAGTGAAGAAAATTGTTTATTTTCTTCTGTTTATTGACTGTTTATTGACCCTTTCAATAAAAAGTGAAGGAACAAGGCCGGGCGCGGTGGCTCACGCCTGTAATCCCAGCACTTTGGGAGGCCGAGGCGGGCAGATCACGAGGTCAGGAGATCGAGACCATCCTGGCTAACACGGTGAAACCCCGTCTCTACTAAAAATACAAAAAAAATAGCCAGGCGTGGTGGTGGGCACCTGTAGTCCCAGCTACTCGGGTGGCTGAGGCAGGAGAATGGCGTGAACCCGGGAGGCAGAGCTTACAGTGAGCGGGGATCGCACCACTGCACTCCAGCCTGGGCGACAGAGCGAGACTTTGTCTCAAAAAAAAAAAAAAAAAAAAAAAATGAAGGAACAAGTGAACGTATATATGGAAAAAGCTGAAAGCTGACTATTACTTATCCCATACATTCTCAAAAATTTTTTCAGATCAACTCTAGAATCCTATGTGAAAGGTAACAAAATAAAACCTATAAAAAAAAAAAAAACTTTAGAACAACGCATCTTTTACTTTATATTACTAATGCCACTAGCCTACTCAGGCTCTCAACACTCCACACGTAGACTACTGTTTCCCAAGAATAATTATGGGAAGAATTATAAAATGAGTTGCTCTACGGCAGCGGTTTTCGAACTTTCTGACCGCAAGCACAGAAATATATTTAAATCATCACATACACACATACACACACAAACACATATATACATCTAGACATATAAATATATTTAAATCATCACAGAAATATATTTAAATCATCACATACACAAACACATACATACATCTAGATATATTTTTTAAAAAAAGTTTTAGCCTTTAGAACACGTTTTAGCCTTACCACACAAGCTGCATTCTAATATTTTATTTTTCTTCCTTTTTTTCCTATTAAATGTTTTTAATTCTGGCTACAGCCCATCAAAATGATTTCAAGAAGCATTAATGGGTCACAACCCATAATGTAAAAAATAATACTTTGAGAAACCACTGAAGAAAGAAACATCATTTCGATCTAGGATGGCATGATAAATTCTTCAGAGAGAATTTTAAGATTTGTGAGTAAGACTTAAAGTAGGGTAGAATTTTATTTTATTTTATTTTATTTTATTTTATTTTTTATATATTTTTTTGAGACGGAGTCACTCTGTCACCCAGGCTAGAGTGCAGTGGTGTCATCTCAGCTCACTGCCAGCTCTGCCTCCCGGGTTCACGCCATTCTCCTGCCTCAGCCTCCCGAGTAGCTGGGACTACAGGCGCCCACCACCACGCCCAGCTATTTTTTTGTATTTTTAGTAGAGACGGGGTTTCACTGTGTTAGCTAGGCTGGTCTCAATCTCCTCACCTCGTGATCCGCCTCCCTCGGCCTCCCAAAGTGCTGGGATTACAGGCGTGAGCCACTGCGCCCGGCCCAAAGTAGGGTAGAAGTTATCAGATGTAACGTAATTTGCCCAAGATTACTTGTTTATAAAAAATGGCAAAACCAGGTCTAAAACCAAGGTTTTTCAATTCTAAGGTTAATATTCTTTCCATTGTATAAAACACTTTTTCCACTGATACACACAAACATGAGAAAAGTAAAATAATTCTGTCATGAGCTAGTTCTTCTTCGTGGAAATAAAGAGAAGGAAGATTACGTATATACACACAGACATACGTATACATACACACAGACACACACTTTATTTTATAATCCACATGGTAGCAATTATTTATAGAAAAGGTTGATTCATGTTACATTAAGCTTAATCAAGAAAATCAATTCCAATTATACCTTTATCAAAAACATTGTTTTACTTTTCCTCCAGCAGCTGATAAACTGTATTAATTTTGTATAAAACATTTTGCATAAAGCATTTCCTTAATAAAAGTGACAGAGAAATCGATTCTCCCATTTAAAGAACATTAATACTACACCACCCTCAAAACTAGTTCCATGATTGTTTGTTAAACATTTTGAGGGACAAAGGAGTAAAATGACAAGTTCTTCCATACAAAGCTTATATCCTGATAAATACTTTAGATAAAAAATAATTCAATTAGTATCACAATATAACTAAAAGATATTAAAGTCTTTTCTAATATTGAGAACTCTCTCCAGCTATCACAGAAATGAGTAGAAATGACTCACGGTTGCATCGTTTTTGTACAAATCGTAATTTGCAGGCTGTTCTGTAAGTTGATAGTCGTATGACATCAAAATTCTGAGCACCTGAAAAAAGGCAAACAGAAATGCTCAACTAGATTTACCACTTAGTTTCCAAACGCTAGGAAGTGACTCCATTCTACTGTATTGCCATAGTATATCAATCAGCTAGGACTTCTTCTATTTAAAAACTTAGGGTCAATTAAAACAATGGAGGGAGAAAAGGACAGGAAACACATGCATCCCCAGCACGTGCCGGAACTCTGCTAGTCTTGCTCCTTATAGCCTGTCTGCTTATCGGAGAAAGCTCCAAGGAGAGGAACACTTACGAGGTGAGTGAGTGAACTACATGATTAGGAAAGGGGAGTAGGGTGGCATCATGAGAAAGACCCAAGCCTAGAGTCAGAAAAGCTGCATTTCTGTCCCAGCCTGACCAACCATAGAATACGACTGTGGTCATGCCCCTTGACTGTGGCCATGCGGTGTGCCTCTGCACGTAAGTGTCCTCACCTGGGAAATGAGGGAATGGACCGGCTGCCTGTAAGGTCCCCTTATGGGTCTGTGGCAGCCTGTATTTCCCTAAAAAAAAAAAAAAAAAAATCTCCCACAATAGTATTTCTAGAACAGTATTTTATGTGCTTCTAGTGTGTTGTCCCTCTCCATCAAGATCTAGAGATTCTTTCCTTCCACGTGAATCTGACCAGGACACTGTGACTGCCTCACTGCACAGAATGTGGCAGAAGTACAGTGCAGGTCTTCTGGAGATAGATGATAACAGACGGCATAGCTTGCTCTGCTCTTGCTCTCCCGGGATGCTTGCGCTGGGAGCCCAGATGCCATACTATGAGAAAGCCCAGACTGATGTGGAGAGGCCACAGTGAGAGGATTGTAGGAAGAACTCAGTCCACCAACCAAACCAGCATCGATTGCCAAACGCACAGGTGAGTGAGCCTTCAAATGATTCAAGCCCTGAGCCTTTTCTTCTGCTGAGACCTCAGGCATCATGAAGCAAAGTCAAGACATCAGCACTGAACGCTGTTCTGAGTCTAGACCCACAAAATGCATAAATAAAATTAATGATTGTTTGAGGGGTAAGCGATATATGGCCAGAGTAACTAGAACAAAGCCTAAAATTATACATGACTCTATAAATCACATTTTGTTCTCATTCTAATTGCTGCAAATGAAGTCTCCTTGAATTTTAAGGCCACTTTAGATAGGGTTGGCCCCCCCATGTGAGATTTATTTCACCTATCCTGCCTTTATAAAATCTGGCAGCAACTTTTGACTCAATAAGGGGAAAGAGAACTGGTGCAAATTATCTTGTATCAGTATTTACAGGTATCTCTCATTTGTTTTCATTACATGGTATGGGGGAGGGGGTGGGGGGTTAAAGGAAGGATTTTTCCAGGTTTTTGTTTTTTGTATACTCACCAAAAAGTGAAGGTTTATCTTAGTCTCACTTCAATCAACCTTCCTCTTGATGTCATGATTAAAATTATTTCCTCAGGTGATACCTAGTTCTCACAAAATATTTATCACTCTCTCTATATATATTATACAGTCCCACTTTCTCTTTTTAAATGTAAAAGCTTTATTAAAATATAATTCAAAGTCTAGAGGCAGTAGCTCATGACTGTGATCTCAGTAGTTCAGGGGGCTGAGGCAGGAGGATCAGTGGAGCCCAGCAGTTTAAAACCAGCCTTTTTTTTTTTTTGAGAGACTCCATCTCTCCAGAAAAAAATTTTAGGCCAGACCCCATCTCTACAGAAAAAAATTTAGGCCAGGCTTGGTGGCTCATACCTGTAATCTCAACACTTTGAGAGGCTGAGGAGGGCAGATCACTTGAGGTCAGGAGTTCGAGACCAGCCTGGCCAACATGGCAAAACCCTGTCTCTGGTAAAAATACAAAAACTAGGCCGGGTACAGTGGCTCACACCTGTAATCCCAGCACTTTGGGAGGCCAAGGCAGGTGGATCATGAGGTCAAGAGATTGAGACCACATGGTGAAACTGCATCTCTACTAAAATACAAAAAATTGACTGGGTGTGGTGGCGTGCATCTGTAGCCCCAGCTACTTGGGAGGCTGAGGCAGAGAAATTGCTTGAACCTGGGAGGCGGAGGTTGCAGTGAGCCGAGATCACACCACACTGCACTCCAGCCTGGCGACAGAGCGAGACTCCGTCTCAAAAAAAAAAAAAAAATTAGCTGGGCATGGTGGCACCTGCCTGTAGTCCCAGCTACTTGGGAGGCTGAAGCAGGAGAATCACTTAAACCCAGAAGGCAGAGGGTTGCAGTGAGCTGAGACCGCATCACTGCACTGCACTCCAGCCTAGGCAACAGAGCAAGACTCAGCCTCAAAAATAAATTTTTTTTTTTAAATGAGCCAAGCAAGGTGGCACCCATGTGTAGTCCCAGCTGCTCTAGGGGCCGAGGGAAATGGACCACTTGAGCCCAAAAGTTCAAGGTTGTAGTGCGCCATGACTGTGCCACTGCACTCCAGTCTGGGCAACAGAGCAAGACTCTATATATATTACATATTATATATATTACATTATTATATATTTTTATATTATATAAATATGGTATTTATAATATAACTCACATTCCATACAACTCACCCATTTAAAGTGTGCAACTCAGTGTTTACTACACACACAGTTGTGTAATCATCACCACAATCAATTTAAAACATTTTCATCATCCCAAAAAGAAACCTCTTCCCCTCAGCAGACACTTTACCTACCATGCCCAGCTAATTTTTAATTTTTTTTTTTTGTAGAGATGGGATCTCACTATGTTGCCCAGGATGGTCTTGAACTCCTGGGCTCAAGTCATCCTCCTGCCTCAACCTCCCAAAGTGCTGGGATTACTGGCTTGAGCCACTGCACCCAGCCCTGCCCACATTTTAATTGGGTTGTCTTTTTATTATTGAATTGTAAATGTTCTTTACATACTCTAGATACAAGTCATTTGTGAGATACATGATTAACAAAATATTTTCTCCCATTCTGTGGGCTGTCACTTCTTGTTCTTAGTGGTGTCCACTGAAGCATAAATGTTTATCATTTTGATAAAGTCCCATTTATCTTTTTTTTTTTGAGAGGGAGTCTCGCTCTTGTCGCCCAGGCTGGAGTGCAGTGGCATGATCTCAGCTCACTACAACCTGTGCCTCCCAGGTTCAAGCGATTCTCCTGCCTCAGCCTCCTGAGCAGCTGGGATTACAGGCACGTGCCACCACACCTGGCTAACTTTCGTACTTTTAGTAGGGACGGGATTTTGTCGTGTTGGCCAGGCTAGTCTCGAACTCGTGACCTCAGGTGATCCGCCTGCCTTGGCCTCCCAAAGCCTGCTGAGAGGCAGGCGTGAGCCACCGTGCCTGGCCTATCTATTCTTTTTCTTTTGTCATTTGTGCTTTTGGTTTCAGGTCCAAGATGGCTTTGCCTAATTCAAAGTCAAGATGTATAGGTATGTTTTCTTCTAAGAGTTTTACAGTTTTAAATCTTACATTTAGGTCTAAAATCCATTTTGCGTTAATTTATAATATGGCGCGAGATAGGGGTCCAAATGCATTCCTTTGCATGTGAATATCCAGTTGTCCCAGCACCATTTGTTCAAAAGACTATTCTTTCCTCATTGAGTGATTCTGCCACCCTTGTCAAAAAATTAACTGACCAGATACATGGGTTTAATTCCAGACTTTCAATTCTATCTCGTTGATTGTGTGTACATTCTTATGCCAGTGGCACACAATCTGAATCTGCAGCTTTGTAGTTAAGTTCTAAAATTAGAAAGTGAGTCCGCCAAGTTTGTTCGTCATTTTCAAGATTGTTTTGGGTATCCTGGGTCATTTGAATTTCCTCATGAATTTTAGGATCAGCCCATTCATTCAAAAAAGCCAGTTGGGATTTTTACGAGGACTGCATTGAGTCTGTAGGTCAATTTAGGGAATATTGCAATCTTATAAATAATATTAATAAGTCCTCCAATCCATCAACACAGAATGTCTTTTCATTTATTTAGGTCTTCCTTAATTTCTTTCAACAATGCTCTGTAATATTCAGAGTATAAGTTTTACACTTCCTTTGTTAAATTTATTCAGTTCTGTTTTCTTTTACTATTTAGCTTCTTAATATATCACTATCTCAACCTAAATTGGAACCATTAAATATTAATTAGTAAAAAACTAATGATTTAAAGAAAGAATGGTGACAAAGATTCAAGGGCATTCAATACATAACCTGTCATTACATTACCATGAGTAGTTTTAATGTCTAGATATTTATTTCTGTGAAATATTTTTATGGGAAATACTAAGAAAACAAATGTGAACAACTAGGAAAGGAAAGCTCCATCCCCAACAGATGAACAGAAAGGTTACTAATGATTGATCAGACTGCAAGGCAATTACTAGGCCATGTTTGCTCATGGAAAAGTAACTATAGGAAAAAGTCAGTGCACCTGGTGTAACTAACTGCCTCTCTTCAGACTCACTCTCCAGTGCAGTGACAGATTTGGGTACCGCAAAAGATGAAATACAGCAAATATCACAGAAGTCCAAAGATAACTGTAATACTTTGGGAAAATGTAAGCTCCATATGTTCCAGCCAAGTTTGCCAGAAATCTCTACACTGAAGTTTCAGGTACAGTCAAGAATCAAGGGTCGGCCGGGAGTGGTGGCTCACGCCTGTAATCCCAGCACTTTGGGAGGCCGAGACGGGCGGATCACGAGGTCAGGAGATCGAAACCATCCTGGCTAACACAGTGAAACCCCGTCTCTACTAAAAAATACAAAAAAATTAGCCCGATGTGGTGGTGGGCGCCTGTAATCCCAGCTACTTGGGAGGCTGAGGCCGGAGAATGGCGTGAACCCAGGAGGCGGAGCTTGCAGTGAGCCAAGATCTCACCACTGCACTCCAGCCTGGGCGACAGAGCAAGACTCCATTTCAAAAAAAAATAATAATAATCAAGGGTCACTCTGCTTTCCTTTGCCATTGTTCCTTATGAACATACATCACCCTAAAGCCCAGTGGAAAAAAGATACAGAGATTAATAGGATGGCACACAATTCAGAAACTCTAGGGAGCCGTGCCACAACAGTGTTTCAGAAATCTAATAGCACTGCAAATCCCAAAATAATTTGTAAATAGTTAGATACAAACAATAGCCTTAGAATCTTATTAAAATTATATTGTGCCAATATTCTACTAATCAGGTTCTAAAACCTCCCATATGTCTACCTTTTTCTGGAGCAATCATCTTTCCTCTTTTCTTAGAAGGAAAGTCCTCATCTAGTGCCACAAAGGATAGCTTTTATTTTATTTTATTTTAAGGCTGATCTCAAACTCCTGAGCTCAAGTGATCCTCCCACTTCGGCATCCTGAGTAGCTGGGATTACAGGCATAAGCCGACCATGCCTGGCAACTACTCCTTGCAAAACTCCACAACTACTAAAATACTTCTTATTTGAGATATTGGCCCAAAGCTGATTCCCACTGACAGCTTCCTATATTTCGTGTAATTATGCTTTCATGAAAAAGGATACAGCTCTACTCTGTTAAAATGTTGAAGAAAAACGCAACCTCAGATGAGATTTTAGTGCACTGCAAATATTCCTTTGATTTCCAGACAAGGTAAAAGTTTTAGAAAAATGACAAATGTAGAAGCCAGATCAACTTCAAAGTCTTTTTATGAGTAAAAAGATATAAATAATAAAAGTGAGATAAGAAACAGCCAATTTGGCACGCCTGTGCACGTGTGTGTGTGTGTGTATTGAGAGCAGAAGGCAGGATATGAGGCTAAATCTGCTAACTCCAATCACAGTGAAGATCATATGATTCCAGGGTTTAATTAGTATCATCTGATCATAAGCATTGCCTGACACTATGCTAATGTATAAAATTCCAGGTCCCACTGCAGATAAACTTCCTGAAACAAAATCTCCAGCGAGAAACCCTGGGACACTTTTTTTTTTTTTTTCCAGACAGGGTCTCACCACGTTGCCCAGGCTGGAGTGCAGTGGCGCGATCTCGGTTCACTGCAGGTTTGACCTCTCAGGCTCAGATGATTCACCTCAGCCTCCCGAGTAGCTGGGACCACAGGTGTGTGCCACCACACCCAGCTAATTTTTGTATTTTTTACAGAGATGGGGTTTCACTATGTTGCCCAGGCTGGTCCTGAACTCCTGAACTCAATGGATTTGCCTCCCTTGCCCTTCCAAAGTGCTGAGATTACAGGCGTGAGCCACCATGCCTGGCCTGGAATCTTCATTTTCAACAAGTGCCCCAACAGAGTGTTTTTGGGTTTTGTTTTTATTTTCAGACAGAGTCTCACTCTGTCACCCAGGTTGGAGTGAAGTGGCGTGAGCTCGGCTCACTGCAACCTCCACCTCCCGGGTTCAAGCAATGCTCCTGCCTCAGCCTCCTGAGTAGCTGGGATTACAGGTGTGTGCCACCACACCTGACTAATTTTGTATTTTTAGTAGAGACGGGGTTTCACCATGTTGGTCGGGCTGGTCTTGAACTCCTGACCTCAAGCAATCTCGCCTGCCTCAGCTTCCAAAAGTGCTGGGATTACAGGTGTGAGCCACCATGCCTGGCCCCAGTAGAGTTTTATAATCAAGTTAGGTTCAAGAAACACAACACAGTACTACCCAGCTCAACAAAAGGTACGGCTCAGGCACTCTCTTCAAATTTCACCTCACAACCAACTCCAATCAGTCTGGACTGCACAGAATCACCCAACTGCACTCAGCTGTCTCATCTCGGGGCCTTCACAAGTACGGCTGCCCCAGTCTTTCCTTCACCTCCTCAGACCAACTCATCCTGGGCATGGCTTCTCCCAGATCCCTCCTGGACCCCAGTGCTTCCCCCATGTGGCTCCTACTGCACTGCCACTTCCAGGAAACGAAGTTACATGAAGGCAAAGACCATTTGTTGTTGTTTCTGTTCACTGTTCAATGCTAACTAGAACACAATAAAACTAGCACCTGAAATAGTTACTGAGTGAATAAATATGTTAAAATTGGGAAGTTGTGTTGCTAGTGCAAAAAACTCTCATCTACTTTCTCTTAAAAATATACAAAATGAAAAGGTTAGACAAACTGCAGATACAATTTTGGACGTTAGCAAAGAAAACTGACAGAGGAGGACAATCAAAGTAGTGGAGAAGCCACCTCCTTTTAGTATTCTGTGTATAACACACCCATGCTTTTAGGATTCTTCAGGTAGGGCAGAGGACTCCACACTGTGTTCCAGGAAGCCATGGGATTTGAGGGAGGTGCTCAGCCAATCTGTCAGAGGTATCTGAACCAGAGCAACCTCATCCTACCTAGGGGCTGGGTAAAATGCGGCCAAGACGGCTGGGCTGCATTCCCAGATGTTTAAGGCATTCTAAGTCACAGGATGAGATAAGAGGTCAGCACAAGATACTGGTCATAAAGACCTTGCTGATAAAACGGGTTGCAGTAAAGAAGCTGGCTAAAACCCACCAAAACCAAGATGGTGAGAAGAGTGACCTCTGGTCATCCTCACTGCTACACTCCCACCAGGGCCATGACAGTTTACAGATGACATGGCAACATCAGGAAGTTACTCTATATAGTCTAAAAAAGGGAGGCATGAATAACTCACCTCTTGTTTAGCATCGTCAAGAAATAACCATAAAAACGGGCAACCAGCAGCTCTTTTTTTTTTTTTTTTTTTTTTTTGAGACAGAGTCTTGCTCTGTCTCCCAGGCTGGAGTGGTTCGATCTTGGCTCACTGCAAACTCCACCTCCCTGGTTCACGCCATTTTCCTGCCTCGGCCTCTCGAGTAGCTGGGACTACAGG
Organism: Macaca mulatta; assembly: GCF_049350105.2. Lineage (NCBI taxonomy): Eukaryota > Metazoa > Chordata > Mammalia > Primates > Cercopithecidae > Macaca > Macaca mulatta. The sequence continues at coordinate 99,365,803 of NC_133418.1, read as the reverse complement.
CGCCCACCACCACGCCCAGCTAATTTTTTGTAGTTTTAATAGAGACGGGGTTTCACCGTGTTAGGCAGGATGGTCGCGATCTCCTGATCTCATGATCCGCCTGTCTCGGCCTCCCAAAGTGCTGGGATTACAGGCTTGAGCCAGCGCGCCTGGCCTATTCCTCTACTTCCTTAATAAACTTGCTTTCACTTTATGGATGCGCCAAGAATTCTTTCTTGCGCGAGATCCAAGAACCCTCTCTCGGGGTCTGGAACAGGACCCCTTTCCTGTAACAAATCCATGGAAGACACAGGAAGTAAATGTATTTTGTTTAAAAAGCAATGCAAATGGGGAGAGGAGGAATGAGGAAGAAAAAAGGAAGAAGGGAGAAGAGATTATAGAGCTAGAAGATGTAAGTGTAATCTAATGTTAAATTGTCTGAAATTTTTCACAACCATTTATGATTGAAAAAATTTTTGGTTGGGTGCGGTAGCTCATGCCTGTAATCCCAGTACTTTGGGAGGCCAAAGCGGCTGAATCACCTGAGGTCAGGAATTCGAGACCAGCCTGGCCAACATGGTGAAATCCCATCTCTACTAAAAATACAAAAATTAGCTGGGCGTGGTGGTGAGCACCTGTAATCCCAGCTACTCGAGAGACAGGATAATCACTTGAACCCTGGAGGCGAAAGCGGAGGCTTCAGTGGGCCGGGATTGTACCATTGCACTCCAGCCTGGGCGACAAAGCAAAATTCTACATCAAAAATAACAAAGTAAGAAGTAAGAAATTTTTCAACAGATTATTGGTCCAAATAACTAACACAAATGATTTCGTTATCTTTTTCTTTGCAGTAAGAATAAAAACCCTGGGGGACAGAGAGGAGGCCAGAGGTCCCATCAGAGAGGAAGATATAAATACAACCAAGACCACTGAACACTGTAAGGATGACTCTCTCAGTGGGTGAACTAGGAAAAAAAGAGAAAGCATCCCACAAAGGGAAATGCTGAGGGCACAAGCCTTTCTCCACCTTGATTTAGATTTACATTTATCTGAATTTAACAAAAATAAGAATAACAGCCAAGCAAAGAAGTGGTAACTAAATGGCCGGACACAGTGGCTCACGCTTGTAATCCCAGCACGTTGGGAGGCTGAGGTGAGCAGATCACTTGAGGTCAGGAGTTTGAGACCTGGCTGGCCAACTTAGCGAAACCCCATCTCTATTAGTAATACAAAAATTAGCTGGGTTGTGGTGGTGCACGCGTGTGAGAGAATGAGGCACGAGAACTGCTTGAGCTGAGACTGAGATATTGCACTCCAGCCTGGGCAACAGAGCAAGACTCCATCTCAAAAAAAGAAGAAAAAAAAAAAAAAAAAGAAAGAAATAACTAAATGGATTAGATTATACAAAATAATAACAAAATCTAATATGTAGGATAAAAAAGATATCTTTTTTCTTTTTTTTAAACAGGGTCTCACTCACCCTGGCATTAGAGTACAGTTTCACAATCTCAGCTCACTGTAACGTTGACTTCCCAGGCTCAGGCAATCCTTCCACCTATCAGCCTCCCAAGTAGCTAGGACTACAAAAACATGCCACCACACCCGGCTAATTTTTGTACTTTTCTAGAGACAGGGTTTCGCCATGTTGCCCAGGCTGGTCTCAAACTTCTAGGCTCAAGCAATCCACCTGCCTTGGCCTCCCAAAGTACTGGAATTACAGGCATGAGCCACTGCGCCTGGCCCTTAAAAAAGATAATACTAAAAATGGTATAAATTTCATTAAGGGGTACCTAAAAATATTCCAATACCCTCATATTTGAAAAAAGTTACAAATATTGATAAGCTATATTTTAATTGATGTCAATATTTCCAGGATAAAGAACAGAAAAACATATAACTCACAACCAAGTAGAGGGAAACAATGGGATGGAAGGAAGAAAGCAAGCTCAGTTCCTCTAAGACGGGGAAAGAAGGAAGGAACACATCAAAAAAAGGACAAAATTGAAGCATAAAATATGATGAATATGTAAACCAAAAATAAAACTCTAAGGCCCCCCAACCATCTGAATGAACTTCCTCCTCAGCCTGGGCTCTTTTACAATTTAACCTGGGAGACTGTTTCAGGCCATGATAGGAAGTTGGGATCATGCCTCACCGTACCTCTCAGGCATTAATAACAACACAGACTCTAAGCCTAATAAGAAACATATTGGCCGAGCACAGTGGCTCATGCTGTAATCCCAGCACTTTGGGAGGCCGAGGCGGATGGATTACCTGAGGTCAGGAATTTGAGACCAGCCTGACCAACATGGTGAAACCCAATCTCTACTAAAAATACAAAAATTAGCCAGGCATAGTGGCAGCCGCCTGTAATCCCAGCTACTTGGGAGGCTGAGACAGGAGAATCGCTTGAAACCAGGAGGTGGAGATTGCAGTGAGCCGAGATCGCGCCATTGCACTCCAGGCTGGGTGACAGAGTGAGACTCCGTCTCAAAAAAAAAAAAAAGCAAAAAAAAACATATTACAACCTGTTTTCTCTGCAGTCTGCTACCAGGAGGCTTCATCTGTGTGAGAAAACTTCGGTCTCCATAACCTCTTATTGCAATCCAGACATTCCTTTCTATTGATCCCAGGTCTTTGGATAAATTCAACCAATTTTTAACCAGAAAACTTTTAAATCTACCTATAAGCTAGAAGCCCCCAACCCCTTCAAGTTGTTCTGCCTTTCTGGACCAAACCAATATGTTTCTTAAATATGTTTGATTTTAGTCTCATGCCTCCTTAAAATGTATAAAACCAAGCTGCACCCCGACCACCTTGGGAGGTCTCAGGACCTCCCGAGGGCTCTGTCACGGGCCATGGTCACTACATTTAGCTTCAAATAAACCTCTTCAAATATTTTACAGAATTTGACTCTTAAAAGCTGGACAAAATAAACTCTTCAGTGACAAGGCAAAGACTGTCATATTGTTTTTTTAAAAACCATTCTAGCTTATGCTACTTATAAGAGACAAAAACGTAAGAATTAAGAAATTTTTTAAGTAAAAGAATGAAAAGATACATACTGTACTAAGTATGCTAACTGAAAGCAAGCCAACATTAGCTCTATCAATATGCTAAAAATAGACTTAAATGCATCAAAAGCATTACTAGAAAAAGAGGGTAACTATGTAAGGATAAAGGATTCACTTTCCTAGGTAGACATAACATTTTAAAGGTGCATGCATTCAAGAATTAAAGTTTTGAAAGCTAACAAAAGTACAGAGAAAAATTTAACACTCTTGATCAAAGCAGAAATATTTAACATCTTTCAGTGATTAAGATCAAGCAATCAAATCACCAAGGACAAAAAAGATTTTAATGAAATATACAACAAGCTTCATCTAAATAATGCCGAAATCATACACATTATTTTCAAGTACTCATGGAATATTTGGAAAAAACACAAAACATCAATTAACAAATTCAAAGATTCCAGATCTTCCCTCATTTCCTGACCCAAATCCCAATTAAGCTATACAGGTTTTTTTCACTAAAACATTTACTTTCAAATTTAAAAAGATACTCCAGTCGGGTGTGGTGGCCCACGCTTGTAATCCCAGCACTTTGGGAGGCCAAGGTGGGAGGATCGCTTGAGCTTCGGAGCTCAAGACCAGCCTGGGCAACACAGCAATACCCTGTCTCTATCAATCAGTCAATCAACCAACCAACCAATCAATAAAAAGATATTTCTAAGTAATTAATAATAAAAATTAGAGGATATAGAGAACTGATCATGAAAAATAGTAAATATCAGAACACTTGGGATGCAAAAAAACAATCACAGGAAAGTTTATTCTTAAATGCTTACATAAGAAAAAAAAGGCTGAAAACAAATGGCCTTAGTAACCCAACATAAGTTGTTAGAAAAATAACAGAATTGCCTAAATAGGAAGATGAAAATAGCACAAATGAGGCAGAGAACAAAGATATACAAAGAGGATCAGTAAAGCTAAAAGTCAGTCCTTTGCCAATAAAATTGGCAAACTTTAGAAAAGACAAAATAAAATCAGAATCTCTGAGCATTGGAGGCCTGGTATCAAGTACTCTGCACAATCAACTGGAGAACTTTCGCTTTAGCACCAGAGTTGAGGATCACTCTTCTCACCTGTCACCTTTCATTTTTCTTAGATTATGTAAGAATCATAAACTACCCATTTATTTCTATGGAATATATTCCATTCTTCTGTTAATAAATATTTATCGAGGCACCACCATGATAAACAGATGTGATCCTTATTCTCATGTTGCTTAGAGTCTAAAAGAGAAAATATTAAGCAAAGAAAGAATAAACTAATTTCATTGCTGTTCATAACAGAAAATGTAAAAATACTGTCTAAAAACATAAAGGCTTAAGGACATTATATAAAGTCATAACAGTAAAGGTAACACAAGGTTGAAAAATACAAACTATGTAACAAACCTGCACATGTACCCCCTGAATCTAAACGTTACAATTATTTTTTTCAAAAAGAGCTCCAAAAGGAAATATTCTGAACGCTAAGGTTAAAAAAACATAAACTACTTAAATTAATAAATTATTACAACTGCTTTTATGCTACAATGGCAAAGTTGAGTAGCTTGACAAAGAACTCATCATACAGCCTGCAAATCCTAAAATATTTACTTTCTGGCTCTTTAAGAAAAAGATGGCTGGCCCCAGCACTGTATGAACAGAGTGAAGAGGAAATACATTCCTCTCAAGGGAAGCAGAGAACATCTGATAAAATCCAATATTCAAGGCTGGGCACAGTGGTTCACGCCTGTAATCCCAGCACTTTGGGAGGCCGAGGCGGGCAGATCACGAGGTCAGGAGATCGAGACCATCCTGGCTAACACGGTGAAACCCCGTCTCTACTAAAAATACAAAAAAATTAGCGGGGCGTGGTGGCGGGCGCCTGTAGTCCCAGCTACTCAGGAGGCTGAGGCAGGAGAAAGGCGTGAACCCAGGAGGCGGAGCTTGCAGTGAGCCGAGATCGTACCACTGCACTCCAGCCTGGGCGACAGAGCAAGACTCCATCTCAAAAAAAAAAAAAAAAATTCAATATTCAGTTATGACTTAAGAAAATAATGATAATGATTCCTGGCAAATTAGGACATATTACTTCCTTCACCTTTATCAGGTTAACCTGTAGCAATCATCACACTTAAAAGTGAAATATTAGAAATAGAGAAATAATAGAAATACTAGAAACATTCCCATGAAAATAAAAAACAAGACAAGGATGCCCCTGCTATCCTTCCTACTTTTCTTTTTTTTTTTTTTTTTTGAGTCGGAGTCTCGCTCTGTTGCCTAGGCTAGAGTGCGATGGCATGATCTCCGTTCACTGCAAGCTCCGCCTCCCAGGTTCACGCCATTCTCCTGCCTCAGCCTCCCAAGTAGCTGGGACTATAGCACCTACTAGCACGTCCAGGTAATTTTTTTGTATTTTTAGTAGAGACAGGGTTTCACCATGTTAGCCAGGATGGTCTCAAACTCCTGACCTCATGATCTACTCACCTCGGCCTCCCAAAGTGCTGGGATTACAGGCATGAGCCACCGTGCCCAGCCATCCTTCCTACTTTTCAATATAATATCTGCGGCCCTAACCAGTACACTAGGTCAAAAAAAGGGTATAAGGATTACAATTACAAAAGGAAGAGTCCAAATTGTCTTTCTTTAAAAATGGTATAGTTACTGGCCGGGCACGGTAGTTCATACCTGTAATCCCAGCGCTTTGGGAGGTCGAGGTGGGAGGATCACTTGAGCCCAGGAGTTCGCGACCAGCCAGCCTGGGCACCATAGTGTGAACCCATCGCTACAAAAAAACAAGAAAATTAGCCAGGCCTGTTGGCACATGCCTGTAGTCTCAGATACCCAGAAGGTTGAGGCGGGAGGATCAGTTGAGCCTTGGAGATGGAGCCTGCAGTGAGCTGTGATCATACCTTCACACTCCAGCCTGAGCGACAGAGCAAGACACAGTCTCAAAGAAAAAGAAGAAAATGGTACAGTTACCTACCTAAGTAGAAATCTATAACCATTAAGACTAATAGGAGTTGAGAAAGAGTACTAGATTCAAAATTGACATACTAAAATCAACATACTAAATGATACAACTGAATAATGGCTGGAAAAAGGTGATTCTGGCATCCACAGAAAGTAGTTATGCTGGAGTTTCTGGTTGACATTGCTGGAAATGAGGGGGTGGGGTTTCCAGCAGCAGATATTATAGTCACCCATGCAATTCCTCCTGTGAAGAAATAGAGGAGACTCAAGAAGTCACACTCACCAAACGTCTCCCAGACTGACTGTTATCCTTAAGTCAGAGGATAATTCATATGAGGTATCTGTGTAAGAGTAGTAACATTCACAACGAAGTAAACCCAGTTCTTCGCAGGACTACTTCAGATCTCCACCCCATCACGCCAGCATGCCCATGTATATTTACTTAAGGCACCCCAGCCTCTTCTTAGTATCAGGAATTACTGTGTCTATGTATTTGGTTTCCTATTTTGTCTGCTTCCCTTTACTAACATGGACATTTCATGAAGTGAGGTCAGGGACTGTGTTTTGTTCTCCTTTGTGGCCCTAGCACCCAGAATAGTGCCTGGAGCACAGAAGATCCTCAATAAATGCACTAAAAGTTGAAGGGAAAAGATGACCCCTATGCTGAGTTTTGAAGGGCAGGCAGGAGCAGTGTGCTGGGTGGTGGAGGCAATGGTATTGCGCAAAGGCACAAAGGCATGAAACCACATGATCTGCAGGAAAGCCAATTCAGTATTGCTGGGAAGTAACATGCAAGGCATGTGATGGAAAAATTGGGAACTACTGGGCAGAGCAAAAAAGGGGCCAGAAGGGCCTTGTTCGGCAATCTTAGGAGTGGGGTCCTTCCCATTAAAGTGATGAGAAGCAAGTAAAGGAATGTAAGCAAAGTAGCAGCACAGATTTAGGCCAAGCACAGTGGCTCACACCTGTAATCCCAGCACTTTGGGAGGCCAAGACAGGCGGATCACTTGAGGTCAGGAGTTTGAGACCAGCCCTGCCAACACGGTGAAACCCCGTCTCTACTAAAAATACAAAAATTAGCCAGGCATGGTGGTGGGCACCTGTAATCCCAGCTACTCAGGAGGCTGAGGCATGAGAATCACTTGAACCCAGGAGGTGGAGGTTGCAGTGAGCCGAGATCGAGCCACTGCACTCCCGCCTGGATGGCTGAGTGAAACTCCCTCTCAAAAAAAAAAAAAAAAAAAAAAAGTAGCACAGATGTATATAATTCAATCTGGTAGCTGATCATAGACAGCAGATTTGAGAGGGTCAAGACTGGAAAAAGGGATCAGGAAATTATTGCTTTAGTTCAGAAAAGTACCAACAATTAAAAAAAATTAGTAATAAATACAACCATCCATATTAAGTATGTACTACTTACTTCATACTTACGTATGTAAGTGTCAGGCATTGTGCCAAGTGCTTTATTCACATTATCTCATTTAATCTTCACAACAATTCTAGCTTTATGGATGAGGAAACAGAGGCCCAGAGAGATTAAGTTAACTTGCCTAAGTCAGGAAGTGAGGCAGCCAAGACCCAAACTGAGCAGTCTAACTGCAAAGCTGGACTCAAAGCTGCTGTGGTGTGATGAACAGAATCAGACTCATGTACATAGTAAAATTCAGATGCCTTCTGATTTCTTTGGAGGTAGAAGGTGAGGTGGAGGGAAGTGACTCCAAGGTGTCTGGCTTGGATTACTAGCCATTAGAAGCTCAGAACTACAAAAGTCCTTAATGATCACCCAGTTCGGCTACCTATCCAATGCCGAAATTTCTTTACCACCTCTAACAAATAGTTATCCAGCCTATGACTAACAGGACAACACACGGCTTACCTGAGTCAAACTCTGCCTACCATTACCAAGACCCTAAAGATATCAAATAAGTTGACAGTTGGGTCTTCGGAGACTTTTACCCACTGATTTTCATACTGCGATATGCAGAATTCTAGAATTCTGCAAGGACCTTAGAGGCTATCTCAGGCTGGCCCTTTCTCCCCTCTCCTGCTTCAACCAAGCACTACCAATTTTATAATACTCTTATGTTAAGGGTCCCTGTAAGATTTCGCTGGGAAAAAAACAGTACAGTACTTTTGAAAGGTTTCGTAATCACTGGTCCAGACCAATATCCCCTATTTCATGGCAAAGGAATTTGAGGTCCAGCAGATGCGACCTTGAGTTGGTCAAGGTCACATGGTCATGGTCACATAGACAAGCAGTCACAGAGCAAAACAATCCTGCAAGAATTGGGAACCACCCCACCTCTCTTAGCCATCTTCTTCTCTCTGTTTGAACTGTATAAAACAATGTAATTTTTAACAGAATATTTAAAGTTAAAAATATATCAAAATACACATTCATTCTTTTTAGTTTTCCAATATCTCTAGGTGTTGCCCTAACACTTAGTCCTCTCTGTCTCAGAACTGGTATCTAGTGGAAGGTAATTTATATAATGTATTAATCACCACCTGCAAGTTCACGGTAACAATGGAGTTACAGCAAGAGATCTAAATTGACTGGCATGGTACAAAATCACAGGCACTCTAGGTAACATTTCTACCTTATTATTTATGGCCTTGCCTAAGAAAGCAAGTCAATTCTATTAAAATATATGCTTTGGCTTGGGGTCCTTCAACTCCATGATTCTTTTGCTCCCATTCTTCCCTCTTTAAAGCTTAAAACTTGTAACTGATTAAAGCTATGACTTGATTTTAAAAAAAAAACACACACACACACACAAACATTCCTGCACATACGAACAAGGACTCAAGACTCACGCATTTCTATGAACAGCTGCCTCTTCTCTGCCATGGTCTTCCGCTTGTTCCCACTTTCCTCAATCATCCTAGAGACAAAGAAAGATACAATAAACCACTGTATAATTTGACAATTCAATCAAGTGCTAATCATTCTGTTGTGAAGAGGTGCAGGAAACCAAGTTGCAAATGCACATTTTAACAGAGTATCAGTAAAAATAAACTGGAAGCCTGATTCAGAAAAAGATAAACCACCGTCCTTTTATTTGATAGCTTCTAAAATATTATAAATCAATACTTACATGAGCTCATACAATTGCTTACTGTGCTAAAAATATGGGGCTGTCTTACTTCTAACTTTATTTTCTCTGCAGAGTCCTAGATTAGTTGAAGTAACTTCCCATATCTCTACTGTTTTATATCGATAAACATGTTACTAAATATAATTTAGAAAATAAATATAATGAAAGGCTGTAATAAAGGACATAAGAACAGTTAGCTTATACATAAAATATATATGAATATTCAATTTCATATTAAAGAAATCAGGTATTAATCCCTGATATGGTTTGGCTGTGTCCCCATCCAAATCTCAACTTGAATTGTATCTCCCAGAATTTCCATGTGTTGTGGGAGAGAGGTAACTGAATCATGGGGGCTGGTCTTTCCTGTGCTATTCTCGTGACAGTGAGTAAGTCTCATGAGATCTGATGGGTTTATCAGGGGTTTCCGCTTTTGCTTCTTCCTCATTTTCTCTTGCTGCTGCCATGTAAGAAGTGCCTTTCACCTCCCACCATGATTCTGAGGCCTCCCCAGCCATGTGGCACTGTAAGTTCAATTAAACAGAAAGAAAGAAGAAAGGAGAGAGAGAGAGAGAGAGAGAGAGAAAGAGAGAGAAAGAGAGAGAAAGAGAGAAAATAAACTCTTCAGAGCTTTCTTTTTTTTTTTTTTTTTTTTTGAGACTGAGTCTCACTCTGTCGCCCAGGCTGGAGTGCAGTGGCGCGATCTCAGCTCGCTGCAACCTCCAACTCCCAGGTTCAAGCAATTCTTGTGCTTCAGCCTCCCGAGTAGCTGGGATTACAGGTACACGCCACCATGCCTGCCTAATTTTTTTATTTTTAGTAGAAATGGAGTTTCACCATGTTAGCCGGGCTGGTCTCAAACTCCCAGTCTCAAGTGATCCACCCACCTCAGCCTCCCAAAGTGCTGAGATTACAGGTGTGAGCCACCGTGCTCAGCCCTGTTCAGAGCTTTCTTCCAGACTCAGTGACCTGGGACTAGAGTGTGGGAAGAGGGTAGATGTGGTTCGTTCACCTGCCATCTTAGATCTTCCCAATGTGCCTTTCACTCCTTCTCTTGACAACTGCCTTCTGTATCTTTCCTTCACTTTCTTCTACTACAGATCATTTTTCTCCTTTTTTTCCCCTCATTCTTCCACTTGTACCATCCTCCAGCTTAATCACCAAAACCCTATCAGGTAGATATAATGCCCATTTTACAAATGAAGAAACAAACGCTCAGAAAAGACAAATTACTTAATCAAAGATACAGGGACTGATAAGTGGCAGGGCCAAGAGATTCCAAAGCTCATGTTCTTTCCACCACACTTTAAAGCAACATAACCCCCTGCTCACAAAACACATTTCTGAATTACTCTAGGTGAGTTCTGTCATAACACAATCACCTTTAGAGATTGGCCTGGTTCTCAACCAGGGATAATTTTGCCCCCATGGGACATTTAGCAATATCTACAGTCAGTTTTGGTTGTCACAACTGGGAGGGTGCTACTGGCATCTAGTAGACAGAGGTCAGGGACACCGCTCAACATTCTACAATGCACTGGAGAGTATTCCACAACAAAGAATCATCCAGTCCAAAACAGCAATAGTGCTGAGGCTGAGAAACCTTGTGACAGACCATGTAACAGAATTTTAAAAACAGTAAACATTCAAAACCAGCCAGTATTAAATTTAGCTATTTGTTCAGTATGATATTCAACGGCAAAAGAGTTGGCATCCTGAATTCTAACAATAGTTTTCTTTAGCCTTGAAACTCACCTTGTCACTCAATTTCTGCATCTCAAGTTCATCATTTGTCAAATGGACATAAAGGGGATACCTTTTGGAAAGCAATGTGGAGTAACAAAAGAATGCGTGTGGCCAGGCGCGGTGGCTCAAGCCTGTAATCCCAGCACTTTGGGAGGCCGAGACGGGCAGATCACGAGGTCAGGAGATCGAGACCATCCTGGCTAACACGGTGAAACCCAGTCTCTACTAAAAAATACAAAAAAAACTAGCCGGGCGAGGTGGCGGGCGCCTGTAGTCCCAGATACTCGGGAGGCTGAGGCAGGAGAATGGCGTAAACCCGGGAGGCGGAGCTTGCAGTGAGCCAAGATCCGACCACTGCACTCCAGCCTGGGTGACAGAGCGAGACTCCGTCTCAAAAAAAAAAAAGAATGTGTGTTTTAGTCAATTAAACTAAAAATACTAGCTCCAACACTGGAAAGATTACTTAATCCTTCTGAATCTCGGATTCATCATGTATAAATCACGAGTACCCTCCTCACAGATTGTTGTGAGGACTCACAGCAAATGCTGAGAACAATTCCCAGCACACAGTGTTCCCCAAGTGTTAGAATGGACCTGCACACCAAACTGATGCTAAGAAAACTGTGTTACTCAACAGGAGCCATAACACTGATATTATCTGTTGACTGAACAGGCGCAGCCTTTAATCCATCACCAGGCTACATGAAGGTCTAACTGTCCAGTTTCTAGTTGCCAGCATCTGCATTTCTTTGCCTGCAGACAGACTGTGCTAAAAATTAGACTCAAGTTCCTACTGTGAAAGCAAGCAAATTACAAAACTGAATTCACAGTCCTGACAAGATTCTTCTGAACCCTCCAGGCCAGAAGCAGCTTTCTTCCTCTTACTACAAGAGGGCGGTCTCCCCCGACTAAAAACTATGCAGAGGTCTCAGCTGGGATGCCTGCCTCCAAAGATGCCCACCTTCCTGGAGATATGTGCCTACCTCCCTCACTGCTTGTAGGCTAACAACCAGGCATTATCAGAATAGGGAGGTACTGGCCCTCCTTTTGATGAAAGCACTGATCCACCAACACAGTATGATATGATGAGATGTACTGGCAAGAACTGGAAGAACATACCTGGATCTTGAGAGGGCTGAACTTGGAGGTCAAGTATAAGGCTGGCAAGGAAATGTCTGTTGACATGGGCCACTCTTCCATGACTCACAATTTAATGTTCCAAAAAGGGCATCCGGAGCCAGTCCTAACATGCTGCTAGAATGGCTCATTTAAGACGGAAATGTTTCTAATAATGTCTTAAAGGAAATAAATTGAAAATCCCGGAACTGCATGGCAAGGTATTAAGGAAGGAGTCAAAAGAGTGTCCCAGGCCGGGCGCGGTGGCTCAAGCCTGTAATCCCAGCACTTTGGGAGGCCGAGACGGGCGGATCACGAGGTCAGGAGAGCGAGACCATCCTGGCTAACACCGTGAAACCCCGTCTCTACTAAAAATACAAAAAACTAGCCGGGCGAGGTGGCGGGCGCCTGTAGTCCCAGCTACTCCGGAGGCTGAGGCAGGAGAATGGCGTAAACCCGGGAGGCGGAGCTTGCAGTGAGCTGAGATCCGGCCACTGCACTCCAGCCCAGGCTACAGAGCAAGACTCCGTCTCAAAAAAAAAAAAAAAAAAAAAAAAAAAAAAAAAAAAAAAGAGTGTCCCTATATCCCCTAGCCCCTACCAGGTACACTGGCCTGACAGCACCTGAGGGCTTTCTCTATCCTCGAGTCCATTTTGTTCCCTGCGTGGCACGCCTGACGTGTAGATCTACCACCTCCTGAAAAAATCTTAATCAATGATTGAAAGAGATGGTATATAAATACTCCACCTACCTTTCCCCTAAAGGACTATAACTATAAGACACAAGTTTTACATTTGCTCCTGGAGTTTCTCAGTGGGAATGCTGTGAAAAAATCAGTACCTGGTTGATAACAAATCTTGTATTTGCAATCTTTGCTGTCTCCCCTCTCCTATCTCACTTCCCACTCCCCTACTGGCTTTTCCAAGGATAACCTCCAAAACAAAATACTTGCATTTAAATCCTTGTCTACAAGTCAGCTACTGGGGGAATTAAGGCATTAAGTAGTTTCATTTCAAGCAATCTTATAATTCAGGTTACACAAAATCCAAATTAATGGGATACACCAAAACTGAGATTACTATAAACCATTTCCCTAGGCCCAGTCAACGTGACTCCATGCCAGTGCTTTAAGTACACTAATGCCTGTATCTTTGTAATTATGCTTTTAACAGTTCCATACCTAATAAGGGTATATCTACTCTAATACCACAGCTGATGAGATGCCCTTGCCATTCTGATATAACCTTGAAGACTACTACTACCACAAATGTAAGTACCTCTCCCTACTTCCTCCCACTTGAACTCCTAGCACTCTGCCTTTTCTTAGCCACACAATCTAGAGATAACCAATATCATTACCTTCACACTAACTCTAATTTCAAACCCTGCCATTTCCTTCCTCATAATCACGCTCATATCCACCCTCTTTTCCCATTTCAACTGCCAAAATCTTTGTCCACACTAATGCACAAATAAAATTCTATGACCTCAGATTCTATGATCTCAGAATCCCCCACCCCTGTCTTCCTGTAGTTCATCCTGTGGGCATAGAGAGAAATCCAGTAGGCACATTTATTGAAACATATCTGGTCTTCAGTGGGTCCGAATCACCCTACTCAGGAGCTTCATTTCACCCAATTTAAAGAACCAGAACACAGCTTCAGTCTACAAAGTATAAAGAAGGCCAGGGTCCTAGCTATGCAAATGTAACGAAGTTTCATAAGCAAAGTTTCTTAAATCGAAAAGGGTTGAAACTTGGCCAGGTGCAGTGGCTCACGCCTGTAATCGCAGCACTTTGGGAGGCCAAGGCAGGCAGATCACCTGAGGTGAGGAGTTTAAGACCAGCCTGGCCAACATGGTGAAACCCAGTCTCTACTAAAACACACACAAAAAATTAGCTGGGTGTGGTGGTGCATGCCTGTAATGCCAGCTAATTGGGAGGCTGAGGCAGGTGAATCTTTTAAACTCAGGAGCCAGAGGTTGCAGTGAGCTGAGATGGTGCCCCTGCACTTCAGCCTGGGCAACAGGGTGAGACTCCATCTCAAAAATAAATAAATAAAAGGGTTGAAACTGCAAGTTCCTAGAAGAGGCTGTTTAATATCCTAAGCCCAAAGCAAAACCAAATGAATGGGTTTGGAAAGCACAACCCATGAAATAAAAAAATCAATAGATTGGATTTTATCAAAATTAGCTGCCCTGCAAAAGATACTATTAAGTCATTGAAAAGACAGGCAACTGAGTGACAGAAAATATTTTCAAAACACATATCTGATGAAGTACTTGTATACAAATTATATAAAGAACACTGGGCACGGTGACTCACACCTGTAATCCCAACAGGATCTGGAAGGCTGAGGTGGGGAGATCACTTCAGCCCACGAGTTCAAGACCCGCCTGGGCAACACGGCAAAAGCTCATCTCTACAAGAAAAATACAAAAACCGCCAGGCATGGTGCACACCTGTATTCCTGGCTACTCGGGAGGCTGAGGTGGGAAGGATCACTTGTGCCCAGGAGTTCGAGGCTGCAGCGAACTGTGATCGCACCACTGCACTCCAGCCTGGGTGACGAAGCGAAACCCTGTCTCAAACAAACAAAACTCATAAAACTCAGTAACAAGACAACAGCTCAATCAAAAACAATCAAAAGATCTGAACAGAAAGCTTACCAAAGAAGATACACAGATGGTAAATAAGCATATGAAAAGATGTTCAACAACATTTATTATTTGGAAATTACAAATTAAAACAACAAAATAACACTACATACCTACCAGAGTGGTTAAAATAAAAACAACTGACAACATCAAATGCTGACAAGGGCCGATTGCAATGGCTCATGCCTGTAATCCCAGCACTCTGGGAGGCCGAGGTGGGTGGATCACCTGAAGTCAGGAGTTCGAGACTAGCCTAGCTAACATGGCAAAACCCTGTCTCTACTAAAAGTACAAAAGTTAGCTGGGCATGGTGGCGCACACCTGTACTCCCAGCTACTCAGGAGGCTGAGGCAGGAGAGTTGGTTGAACCTGGGAGGCAGAGGTTGCAGTATGCCAAAATCGCACCACTGCACTCCAGCCTGGGCAACAGAGTGAGACTCCATTTCAAAAAAGAGAACAAAAAAAATGCTGACAAGGATGCAGAGGCAGCAGGAACTCTCATCATTGCTGATGGGAATGCACAAGCAGTCACGTTGTAAGAAACCTGGCAGTTTCTTACAAAGCTAATCACAGTCTTACATGTGATCCAATAATTGCACTGCTGGGTATTTGCTCAACTGAGTTGAAAATTTATGTCCACACAAAACCTGCACCCTAATGTTTACAGCTTTATTCTTGATTGCCAAAAGCTGGAAGCAATGATGATGCCCTTCAATAGGTGAATGCATAAATAAACTGCAATAGTTCATAAATGGAACATTGTTCAGCAATAAAAAAAACAAAGTATCAAGCCATCAAAAGACATGGGGGAACCTTAAATGCATAATGCTAAGTGAAAAAAAGCCAGTGTGAAAAGGTTACATACTGTATAACTCCAATTTTATGACCTTCTAGAAAAACAGAAACAGGAAAATGATCAGCGGTTGCCAGAGGTTTGGGGGAAGCGGGTGGTGAACTGAGTAGGTGAAGCACAGGGCAATTTTTAGGGCAGAGAAACTATTCTGTATGACACTATAATGGTGAAAACATGACACTATGTGTTTGTCAACACCGACAGAACTTTACAACACAAAGAGTGAATCTTTATTTTTTAATCTTTTAACTTTTTATTTATTTATTTTGTATAGACAGGGTCTCACTATTGTTGTGCAGTCTGGTCTCAAACTCCTGGGCTCAAGCGATCCTCCCCACTGCTTCTCAAAGTTTCAGGACTACAGGAGTGAGCCACCACACCAGCCACAAAGAGTGAACCCTAATGCATGCAATTTAAAAAAAAAAAATCAGAGGATCCCAGAATGAAATGCAGAGTGTGACAAAGCAATCCAATTGTATTACATATGTATGAAATGACCTCGTTGAAGAGGGTGGAGAAAAGGTAGTGACAAGAATGTGGAAGGACTGAGCAACACCATCAAACAACCAGAGCTAACTGACATCTAGACAACACTCTACCGACAATAATGAAACGTACATTCTTCTTAGGTGCACGTGAAACATGTACCAAGAAAGACCAGCTCTTGGGCCATAAAACAAACAGTAACAAATTCGAAAGAATTAAAATCATACAGAGTATGTTACCTGACCATAATGGATTGAAACTAGAATTCACTAAAAGAGACAAGTCAATGAAATCAAAAGCTGGTTCTTTGAAAGGATCAATAAAATTGATAAACCTCTAGCAAGACAGAAAAACAAAAACAAAAACAAAAGGGCATAAATTATCAATATTACTAACGAAACAGGGGAAGTTATCACTATAGAACACACGAACATTAAAAGAAACACCATAGAAATATTATGAACAATTCCATTCTATACATACAACAACTCAGATAAAACTGACCAATTCCTCAAAAGCTACAAATTGCCAGAACTCGCCCAGGATGAAACAGATAACCAGAATAACCCTGTAACTACTGAAGACATTGAATCTGTAGTTTTGTTTTGTTTTTTTAAACCTGTGAAAGGAATCTACAAGCCCAAATCTACAAGATCTCTTCCAGATAACAAAAGACAAGCAACACTTACCTACTCATTTTGTAGCCAGCATTACCCAGATAACAAAACCCAACGAAGGCAGAGAAACAGGAAAACTACCAATCAGTGTTCACGAATATTGTTCATTCATTTTCATTGCAAAAGTCTTCAATGAAATATCAGCAAATGATATCTACGAATGTACGAAAACTTATTACAAAACCATAGTAATAAAAAAAGTGTAGTATTGACACAAGGATAGCAATAGGAGTCAATGGAACAGACTGAGAGTCCAGAAACATATTCTTACACCTATGGTCATGTGATTTTCAACAAAGGTACCAAGACAATTCAATAGAGAAAGAATAGTCTTTTCAACAAGTGGTGCTGGAATGAAACTGCAATATATTCATACAAATCGTGTACAATGGAATATTGTTCAGCCATAAAAAGGAATGAAGTACTGAAGCATGCTACAACATGGATGTACCTTGAAAATGCTATGCTGAATGAAAGAAGCCAGTCATAAAAACCACGATTTATATGATTCCAATTCTATGAAATGTCCACAACAGGTAAATCCATAGCAACAGAAGATTAATCATTGGTTTCCAGGGGTTTGTGGAGGGTTTACAGGGGGAGGGTGAATAGGGAGTAACTGCTAATGAGTACAGGGTTCTTTTTAGGGATGATGCAAATGTTCTGAAATTAATAGTGGTGGCTGCACAACTCTAGAAATACACTAAAAACCACTGAATTGTAGGTTGAATTATATAGTATGTGAATATCTCAAATAAGTTAAACAGAAAAAATATATCTTGGTTGATTCTCTTTTCGGACTCAGCCCGCCTGCACCCAGGGGATTAAAAAGCTTTATTGCTCACACAAAGCCTGTTTGGTGGTCTCTTCACACGGACGCACATGACATTTTGGTGCCGTGACTCGGATCAGGGACCTCCCTTGGGAGATCAATCCCCTGTCCTGCTCTTTGTTCCGTGAGAAAGATCCACCTACAACCTCGGGTCCTCAGACCCATCAGCCCAAGGAACATCTCACCAATTTTAAATCGGGTAAGCGGCCCCTTTTTACTCTCTTCTCCAACCTCTCTCACTATCCCTCAACCTCTTTCTCCTTTCAATCTTAGCGTGACCCTTCAATCTCTCCCTTCTCTTAATTTAAATTCCTTTCATTTTCTGGTAGAGACAAAGGAGACACGTTTTATCCATGGACCCAAAACGCCAGCGCCGGTCACGGACTGGGGAAGGCAGCCTTCCCTTGGTGTTTAATCATTGCAGGGACGCCTCTCTGATTACTCACCCACGTTTCAGAGGTGTCTGACCACGCTGCAGGGATGCCTGCCTTGGTCCTTCACCCTTAGCGGCAAGTCCCACTTTTCTGGGGGAGGGGCAAGCACCCTGATCCCCTTCTCTCCCTGTTTCTTCCCCTTCTCTGCTTTTCTGGGGGAAGGGCAAACACCCCGACCTCTTATTTTTGCACCTCAACCTCTTATTTTTGCGCCCCGACCTTATTTTTGTGCCCCAACCTCTTATTTTTGCGCCGCAATCCCTTACTTCCATGCCCCGACCCCCTTCCCGCTTTTCTGGAGGGCAAGAACCCCCGAACTCCTTCTCTCTGTGTCTCTACTCTCTATCTTGGCTTGCCTCCTTCACTATGGGCAACCTTCCACTCTCCATTCCTCCTTCTTCTGCCTTAGCCTGTGTTCTCAAGAACTTAAAACCTCTTCAACTCACACCTGACCTAAAACCTAAACGCCTTATTTTCTACTATAATGCTGCTTAACTCCAATACAAACTCGACAGTAGTTCCAAATAGCCAGAAAACGGCACTTTAGATTTTTCCATTCTACAAGATCTAAATAATTGTTGTCGTAAAATGGGCAAACGGTCTGAGATGCCTGACGTCCAGGCATTCTTTTACACATCGGTTCCCCCCAGTCTCTGTTCCCAATGCGACTCGTCCCAAATCTTCCTTCTTTCCCTCCCGCCTGTCCCCTCAGTCCCAACCCCAAGCGTCGCTGAGTCTTTCCAGTCTTCCTTTTCTACAGACCCATCTGACCTCTTCCCTCCTCGCCAGGCCCAGCTAGGTCCCAATTTTTCCTCAGTCTCTGCTCCCCCACCCTACAATCCTTTTATCACCTCCCCTCCTCACACTCGGTCTGGCTTACAGTTTCGTTCCGCGACTAGCCCTCCCCAACCTGTCCAGCAATTTCCTCTTAAAAAAGTGGCTAGAGCTAAAGGCATAGTCAAGATTAATGTTCCTTTTTCTTTATCCGACCCCTCCTAAATCAGTTAGCGTTTAGGCTCTTTTTCATCAAATTTTTAAAAAAAGTTAGCCCAGTTCATGGCCTGTTTAGCAGCAACTCCGAGACGCTGTTCAGCCCCAGACCCTAAAAGGTCACAACGCCGTCTTATTCTTAATATACATTTTATTACCCAGTCTGCTCCTGACATTAAATAAAACTCCAAAAATTAAATTCCGGCCCTCAAACCCCACAACAGGACTTAATGAACCTCGCCTTCAAGGTGTACAATAATAGAGAAGAGGCAGCCAAGTAGCAACTTATTTCTGAGTTGCAATTCCTTGCCTCCACTGTGAGACAAACCCCAGTCACATCTCCAGCACACAACTCCAAATGCCTGAACGGCAGCTGCCAGGGATTCCTCCAGAACCTCCTCCCCCAGGAGCTTGCTATAAGTGCCAGAAATCTGGCCACTGGGCCAAGGAATGCCTACAGCCCAGGATTCCTCCAAAGCCGTGTCCCATCTGTGTGGGACCCCACTAGAAATCGGACTGTCCAACTTGCCCAACAGCCACTCCCAGAGCCCCTGGAGCTCTGGCCCAAGGCTCTCTGACTGACTCCTTTCCAGACCTTCTTGGCTTAGCGGCTGAAGAGCGATGCTGCCACATCTCCTCGGAAGCCTCCTGGACCATCACAGACGCTTTGGGTAACTCTTACAGTGGAGGGTAAGTCCGTCCCCTTCTTAATCAATACGGAGGCTACCTATTCCACATTACCTTCTTTTCAAGGTCCTGTTTCCCTTGCCTCCATAACTGTTGTGGGTATTGACAGCCAGGCTTCTAAACCTCTTAAAATTCCCCAACTCTAGTGCCAACTTGGGCAACATTCTTTTATGCACTCCTTTTTAGTTATCCCCACCTGTCCAGTTCCCTTAGTAGGCCAAGACATTTTAACCAAATTAGCTGCTTCCCTGACTATTCCTGAACTACAGCCACATCTCATTGCCGCCCCTCTCCCCAACCCAAAGCCTCCTTTGTGTCTTCCCCTCGTATCCCCCACCTCAACCCACAAGTATAGGATACCTCTACTCCCTCCTTGGTGACTGATCATGCACCCCTAACCATCTCATTAAAACCTAATCACTCTTACCCCACTCAACGTCAATATCCTATCCCACAGCATGCTTTAAAAGGATTAAAGCCTGTTATCACTCGCCTGCTAGAGCATGGGCTTCTAAAACCTATAAACTCTCCTTACAATTTCCCCATTTTACCTGTCCTAAAACCAGACAAGTGTTACAGATTAGTTCAAGATCTGCACCTTATCAACCAAACTGTTTTGCTATCCACCCTGTGGAGCCCAACCTGTACACTCTTTTGTCCTCAATACCTTCCTCCACAACTCACTATTCCGTTCTTGATCTTAAAGATGTTTTTTTCACTATACCCCTGCATCCTTCATCCCAGCCTCTCTTTGCTTTCACTTAGACTGACCCTGACACCCATCAGGCTCAGCAAATTACCTAGGCTCTACTAGCTGCAAGACCTCAAGGACAACCCCATTACTTCAGTCAAGCCCAAATTTCTTCCTCATCTGTTACGTATCTTGGCAAAATTCTCATAAAAACACATGTGCTCTCCCTGCTGATCGTGTTCGGCTAATCTCCCAAACCCCAATCCCTTCTACAAAACAACAACTCCTTTCCTTCCTAGGCATGGTTAGTGCAGACAGAATTCTTAGACAAGAGCCGGGACTGCGTCCTGTAGTCTTTCCGTCCAAACTACTTGACCTTACTGTTTCAGCCTAGCCCTCACGTCTGCGTGCAGCGGCTGCCACTGCTTTAATACTGTTAGAGGCCCTAAAAATCACAAACTATGCTCAACTTTCTACAGTTCTCATAACTTCCAAAATCTATTTTCTTCCCCAACCACCGCTCAGGACAATGCTTATGCTGATAAGTTAGCTAAAAAAGCAGCTAGCTTCCAACTTCTATCCCTCACGGCAGTTTTCCTCCTTCACATCGGCCACTCCCACCTACTCCCCACCGCACCACACCCCCCCCCCCCCCCCCCCCCCCCCCCGGCTGAAACTTCCACCTATCAATCTCTTCCCACACAAGGCAAATAGTTCTTAGACCAAGGAAATTATCTCCTTCCAGCCTCACAGGCCCATTCTATTCTGTCGTCATTTCATAACCTCTTCCATGTAGGTTGCAAGCCGCTAGCCTGTCTCTTAGAACCTCTCATTTCCTTTCCATCATGGAAATCTATCCTCAAGGAGATCACTTCTCAGTGTTCCATCTGCTATTCTACTACCCCTCAGAGATTGTTCAGGCCCCCTCCCTCTCCTACACATCAAGCCCGGGGATTTGCTCCTGCCCAGGACTGGCAAATTGACTTTACTCATATGTCAGAAAACTATAATACCACTTGGTCTAGGTAGACACTTTCACTGGATAAGTAGAGGCCTTTCCCACAGGGTCTGAGAACGACACCGCGGTCATTTCTTCCCTTCTGTCAGACATAATTCCTCAGTTTGGCCTTCCTACCTCTATAGAGTCTGATAACGGACCAGCCCTTAATAGTCAAATGACCCGAGCAGTTTCTCAGGCTCTTAGTATTCAGTGAACCCTTTATATCTTTTACCGTCCTCAGTCTTCAAGAAAGGTAGAACAGACTAATAGTCTTTTAAAAACACACCTCACCAAGCTCAGCCACCAACTTAAAAAGGACTAGATAATACTTTTACCACTTTCCTTTCTCAGAATTCAGGCCTGTCCTCGGAATGCTACGGGTTACAGCCCATTTGAGCTCCTGTGTGGACACTCCTTTTTATTAGGTCCCAGTCTCATTCCAGACACGAGACCAACTTAAACTGCACCCCAAAAAACTTTCATCCCTACTGTCTTCTGTCTAGTCATACTCCTATTCACCATTCTCAACTACTCATAAATGCTCTGCTCGTGTTTACACTGCTAGTTTACAGTTTCTCCAAGCCATCACAGCTGGTATCTCCTAGTGCTATCCCAAACCACCGCCACTCTAAATTTCCTCTTAAAGTAAATAAATAATCTTTGCTAGCAAGGCTATGCTGAGCCTCCTTAAGCACTCCAATTAGATGTCCTAGGTCCTCTCAATTCTTAGTTCTTTAATACCTGCTTTCTCTCCTTTTCTTATTCAGACCTTGTGTCTTCCGTTTAGTTTTTCAATTCATACAAAACTGCATCCAAGCCATCACCAATCGTTCTATACGACAAATGTTTCTTCTAACGACCCCACAGTATCACCCCTTACCGCAAAATCTTCCTTCAGCTTAATCTCTTCCACTCTAGGTTCCCACGCCGCCCCTAATCTTGCTTGAAGCAGCCCTGAGAAACATCACCCATTCTCTCTCCATACCACCGCCCCCAAAATTTTCACCACCCCAACACTTCAACACAATTTTGCTTTATTTTTCTTATTAATATAAGAAGGCAGGAATGTCACGCCCCTGAGCCCAAGCCAAGCCATCGCATCCCCTGTGACTTGCACGTCTGCCCAGATGGCCTGAAGTAACTGAAGAATCACAAAAGAAGTACAAATGCCCTGCCCCGCCTTAACTGATGACATTCCACCACAAAAGAAGTGAAAACGGCCTGTCCTTGCCTTAAGCGATGACATTACCTTGTGAAATTCCTTTTCCTGGCTCATCCTGGCTCAAAAATCTCCCACACTGAGCACCTTGTAACCCCCACTCCTGCCTGCCAGAGAACAACCCCTCTTTGACTGTAATTTTCCTTTACCTACCCAAATCCCATAAAACAGCCCCACCCTTATTTCCCTTCGCTCTCTTTTCGAACACAGCCCACCTGCACCCAGGTGATTTAAAAGCTTTATTGCTCACATACACACACACAAAAAAGGAAAAAGATATCTTGCTACACATAACCCTTGGGTAATTGTTTTCACTAAATATATTGCTAAGATTCACCCTATTGTTTATTCTTTTTTTTTTTTTTTTTACCGCCGTATAATTCCAAAACTGCATTTTAATCTACTCTCCTGCTGATGGAAATCTGAGTTGTTTCTAGTTTTGTTTTTTCTATCATGGACAGTGTTGCTACAAACATTGTTGTACGTGTCTCTTGCTGCACAAGGTCAAGAGTTTCTCTTGGGTGTATATCTACGAAAGGAATTGCCAAAACGTTTTTTAAAGCGCACCAAAGTACATTCCTGTCAGTGGTATACCAGAGTTCCTGTGAATTCACAATCTCTCCAACACTTGGTCCACCAGGCTTTTCAAATTTTGCCAATAGCATGGGTATATGATTTCATCTCATTGTGGTCTTGATTTGTATTTCTTTGATCACTAATGAAAGTGCCCATCTCTAATATGTTTACTGGTCATATGTGTTTCCTTTTCTGTGAGGTGCCTGTTTACATCTTTTGCAATTAAGCTTTTGTTACAGTAGTCTTGAAATATCTTTTAATCTCAACATAGGGAAGGACTTTCTAAGCAAAAGTTTGTCTAAGTTAAACTACACTTTTTAAAAACTCTATGTATCAAAACTCATGAGAAAGATGAAAAGACAAGTCACAAACTGGGAGAAGAGACCTGCAACGCATATAATCAACAACTGGTATCCATGATATGCACAGAACTTGTATAAACCGATAAGAATTTTTTTTTTTTTTTTTTTGAGACGGAGTCTCGCTCTGTCACCCAGGCTGGTGTGCAGTGGCCGGATTTCAGCTCACTGCAAGCTCCGCCTCCCGGGTTTACGCCATTCTCCTGCCTCAGCCTCCCAAGTAGCTGGGACTACAGGCGCCCGCCACCTCGCCCGGCTAGTTTTTTGTATTTTTTAGTAGAGACGGGGTTCCACCGTGTTAACCAGGATGGTCTCGATCTCCCGACCTCGTGATCCGCCCGTCTCGGCCTCCCAAAGTGCTGGGATTACAGGCTTGAGCCACCGCGCCCAGCCCCGATAAGAAAATTTGACATAAGATATAAGCAGGCAATTCACAGAAGAGGCAACAAAAATGGAAAACAAATATATAAAAAGTTGCACATAATAACTCAAGACTAAACTATAATATCTAAGGATCCACAGTTGAGGTATAAAACCATAAAGAAATCCAAGGAAGGGATTACTATACAAATTAGGACAGTGATTGCTCTGGGAGGAAAGGAAGGGGCTACAACTGGGATGAGGTACATGGAGCTTTTAAAAGGGCTGGCAGAATTTTTAAGCTTTATGGAAATATTATTTTTTATGTATTCTCTTGTAACTTTTTTCACTTAATATTTTGAAATTGATCCATCGCGATGGCAGGTTTCTTCACCTGGATGAAGATGACATAAGTGTTTGCTCTACGATAATTCACTAAGCTGTAATTTTTTTAGTATCTGTTTTATTCTGCAACACAAAATTTACAAAAATATAATTTACCTATCACACACATCAAATGAAAAAAATGAGTCTGAAAACATCATTTATATTGGCAAAAATATGAGGTGACGTGAATTCTCATATATAACCACTTTGAACAGCAAAAGCAGTATCTAGTAATATTAAAAATGGACATAGGCTGGGCATGGTGGCTCATACCTGTAATCCCAACACTTTGGGAGGCCAAAGCGGGTGGATTACCTGAGGTCAGGATTTCGAGACCAGCCTGCCCTACATGGCAAAACCCCATCTCTACTAAAAATACAAAAAATTAGCCGGGCATGGTGGCGGGTGCCTGTAGTCCCAGCTACTCAGGAGGCTAAGGTAGGAGAACTGCTTGAACCTGGGAGGTGGAGGTTGCAGTGAGCCGAGATTGTGCCACTGCACTCCAGCCCAGGCGACAAGAGAGAAACTGTATCTCAAAAAAAATAGACAATGGATATATCTAATTACCCAGAAATTCCCCTTTTACAACTACATCCTAAGGAGACACATACAAGAATGCTTACGATGACACTATTTGTACACCCAAAATCAGAAACACCCTAAATATACATCAACAGAAGCATGGGAAAATAAAATTATACTATAGTCAATCAGAATAGAATAAAGCAGAGCTACATTTATCGAGATGGATCATTTCAAAATATTAAGTGAAAAAAGTTACAAGAGAATACATAAAAAATAATATTTCCATAAAGCTTAAAAACATGCATATTAACAGAAGCAGGACTGGGACTATGGTGAGGTGAATGAGGCACCTAGGGCACAAAATGTAAGGAAGCATCATACTGGGGGTCATGCAAGCCCATGACTGAGGGGCTCCTTACATTGGGGACCTAGGTGCCTCCTCATCTCACCCTGGCCCTGATCCTGAACATAACATACATAGATGCAAACACATACACACACACACACACACACACACACACACACACACACAGACAGCAAAAGTACAAAGAAGTATATAGAAGGCCAGGCGCAGTGGCTCACGCCTGTAATCCCAGCACTTTGGGAGGCCTAGGCGGGCTATCAAGAGGTCAGATGGAGACCATCCTGGCTAACACAGTGAAACCCTGTCTCTACTAAAAAATACAAAAAATTAGCAGGGCGTGGTGACAGGCACCTGTAGTCCCAGCTACTCCGGAGGCTAAGGCAGGAGAATGGCATGAACCTGGGGGGCGGAGTTTGCAGTGAGCCGAGATCACACCACTGCACTCCAGCCTGGGCGACAGACGGAGACTCTGTCTCAAAAAAAAGCATATGGAAATGGTAATCATCAAATTCAGAAAAGTGAGTATCTCTGGGGATAGAAACAGAATCGTGACCGCAGAGGTATACCAACTCCACTGGCTACATTTTCTCTCTTAGGCTGGGTTCTAGGTACAATATATTCTTTTTGTGTGTGTGTGCTCCATTTATTTAAGTGGAAATACATATTTTTTTAAATTTTACTTTAAGTTCTGGGATACATGTGCAGAACGTGCAGGTTTGTTGCATGGGTATACATGTGCCACGGTGGTTTGCTGCACCTATTGACCCATCATCTAAGTTTTAAGCCCTGCATGCATTAGGCAGTTGTCCTAATGCTCTCCCTCTCCTTGCACCCGACCCCCCAACAGGCTCCTGTGTGTGTTGTTCCTCTCCCTGCATCCATGTGTTCTCAGTGTTCAACTCCCACTTATGAGTGAGAAAATGTGGTATTTGGTTTTCTGTTCCTGTGTTAGTTTGCTGAGAATGATGGCTTCCAGTTTCATCCATGTCCCTGCAAAGGACATGAACTCATCCTTTTGTATGGCTGCATAGTATTCCATGGTGTGCATGTGCCACATTTTCTTTATCCATTCTATCATTAATGGGTTGGTTCCAAGTCTTTGCTATTATAAATAGTGCTGCAATAAACATACGTGTGCATGTGTCTTTACAGTAGAATGATTTATAATCCTTTGGGTATATACCCAGTAATGCCACTGCTGTCAAATGGTGTTTCCGGTTCTAGATCCTCAAGTAATCCCCACACTGTCTTCCACAATGGTTGAACAATATATTATTCTTTATGCTTTATATGTCCTGTTTCTTTATAATATTTTAGATCATCTACTTTCAGTATATTCTCTGGTAAGTCTTATCCTGAGAGTTTTAGCAGGGGGGAAAGGCAGTTCTCCATATATTTTATTATTGAAACAGAGTATACCAAATACCATAAGCTCTGTACTTTTATCCAAATATACATGAACTCTATAATATGGTACAATAGCCATGATTTCAAATCTTTAGCAACGTGTTCTACCAGTATCTCAACAATAGTTGCTAATAAAGGATACATTTCAATTTTATACTAAACTCAAATTACTTATCTATATATTATTTCAGCCACTGTTACCAAACAGGAAGAACAAGAATTTATGGCTTTTTGCCTTTTATTCCTAAACCTCAAAAAGAACTTCTAAAAATGTATTATTAAGCTTAATAAAATGTTAAGGTACCGGATTAACTAGAGCATGACTACCAATCACTGAAAAATGTCAGTAAGTCTGTCTTTATATTCTGAATGCTTAGTTTTTAAGTATCTCAATTTATAACATTAGCCCATAATATCATCAGTCAATACCTTCAGGCACAATGTACTCAACGGTGTATATAAATCCATATTTTAAATAGTATTTTTAGTAATTCTAACGTATTTTTTATTAATGCTTCTTCATCAATCTGATGAGATCACCATTGTTTTTATATTTTCCATTTGACTGACAAGTTCATAATATAAATAGAAGTATCCACTCTGTTTCTTTCTGGCTGTTCACATGTGTTTGCATTATTACTTCCATCTTCAGTTGACTCTGAAACTTCAACCTGCATTTTCTTTGCAGGAAACTTTGTGAGCCATTTGTCTATTTTGCAAGGTTCATTTTATTCAAATCAGGTAATATGATCTGGAAGACCACTAAACCCAGCAGAGGTGAACTAAACCATGTGCTAAAACAATACAAGCAGGTAAATAAGGAGGATCACATTATCAGCCCCTCCAGGCGGTGGGGTTCCCTAGCTTACCATACCTGACAGACATCATCAGACACAGATGAAGTAAAGTGTCAACCTATGGGTTAAATACTGGTAAAACTTGATTGCTCGTATTTTCTTGTAATACCCTGCCTAGAGGATCATTTTACATACCTCCCACTTTGGAGACTATTGCTCTTTTTAAAAGTAGTGAGAAGACAAGACTGCACTGAGCTTGAGGAGATTTTCAGGATTAGGGCTGTTAGAAGTAGAGAGGAAACTAAGAGTCTAAGTGGTCAGGTAACTTGGCCTGAAGTTGCAAAGCTAGGAATCTGGAGTTTTGACGATGACGATGCTAAAGCCCATTTTCTTTCTACTGTGTCACATCGCCCCCTCCAGGGCAACATGAAGCTTCAAGGAATAAGGAAAGAATACAGGTCCCAAAACTGTGGTACTGGATCAGACCTTAAATCATGGAGTTAAGTAGGGTCTGGAAGAGAGTGCAGCAAAAAGTTTGGATCCTTGTTAGTTCTTACACTCTGTTCTATTCATAGAAGATAGAGTGTTTCAGACCTGGACTACGTCTACACGTAGAAGTTTCGTAACTCCCACAGTAAAGACTAAAAGAAAAGGAGAGGTGGCTTTGGAAGTGTCGCCAGAACGTCTGTACATGCCTTGGCGTTAGACAGCCTTTATTTCCTTTGAATATTTTTGTTAATTTCTTAACCCTGCCAGTTCTCAGCTACGTCAAAGCATCCGAGTATTGAAATTTCTTATGTAAGTTCACCACTTCCCACCATCTCCCTATCAGTTTTTCTTTGGATGTCCATTTAATTAAGAAGTCAGTGAGGGGCCAGGCGCGGTGGCTCATGCCTGTAATCCCAGCACTTTGGGAGGCTGAGGCGGGCAGATCACGAGGTCAGGAGATGGAGACCATCCTGGCCGACACAATGAAACCCGGTCTCTAATAAAAATACAAAAAATTAGCCAGGTATGGTGGCACGTGCCTACAGTCCCAGCTACTCGGGAGGCTGAGGCAGGAGAATCCCCTGAACCCGGGAGGTGGCGGTTACAGTGACTGGAGATTGCGCCACTGCACTCCAGCCTGGGTGACAGAGACTCCAACTCAAAAAAAAAAAAAAAGAAGTAGTTAGTGATGACTAAGACTCTCATTAACACTTAGTTATAACAAGCCAAACTTTATTGAAAGAGAACTTCCTTGCTTATTTCAGAAAAATTCTCAAATATCCTTCCTCTGTAACTTTTCTCTCCTCCTTCAGATTTAAAAAAAAAAAAAAAAAAAAAAAAAAAGGCCAGGGATAATAAATGTTCATAAAACCTTAAAGATTTGCTTTTTACAAATCTGAGAGGGTTCTCTAGGTTCCAATAAAAAAATTCACTAACTGCACTCCACTACAACAGAGAGTTCTGAGTAGCTAAATATAACCTCATAGGGCTGTGGTAATTCTTAAATAAATAGCATGTAAAGCATTTAGCACGATAACTGGCATCAGGTAAGAGCCCAATAAATGTTAGCTATTATTATTGATATTATTAGTACTATTCAAATATAGTGAAGTTACAATGATATTTAGTCCAACCCTGATTACTACAGCATTTCAGTCCTATTTTAACTTATATATAATGTTAATATACAAAAATTCAAGTTTAAAATATGTTTTATTTAAAGGTTGTGAGGTTTTCATGTTAAAAATGAATTAACAAGTAAATCATATACATCTGTTTCTCTCAGTTACCTACAACTCAGAGAGGTCTGTCCTACTCTTGACATGTTAAAGAGGAGGAAAAATAATTTCAAGAAATGCCCCCAAAAAAGGCCTCCATAAAATTCAACACCCAATTAAAAATACTTACCAAGAACAGAAGAAAACTTTCTTAAATTGACAAAAGACATCTTCCAAAAACCATCAGTAAACATCATATCTAACAGTGAAACACTGGAAACGTTACCACTCAGCAAAAAGATTAAAATGCCCATTATCATACTTATTCTTGTACCGGAGGGCCTAGGCAATGCCATAACAAAGAAAAAATTCTTCGTATAAAGTTGAGAAAGGAGCTTGGTTAATTAAATCTTCTAGAAAGTGGCCCAGTAAGTACATTCTTTGATGCATCCTCTCTGCTCTAAATACACAATAATGGATAAAATATTTTTTAACAATATTTTTTAAAAATTAAGTTCAAAACCAAGACAAACCTCTATTTGGAGAAACAGAATAGATACACAAAGTTGCAAGCAGGACTGAAGCTCTAGGCTTGCTGGATCCTGAGTCTAGAACCAGGTGTGCACTTCCTGTGGGGTAGTAAAAACAGAAAGCAAAGGAGGATGAAGAAATGGAGACATCTGGGCCAGACCCACTGCTTAAGGCCAGCAATGATGCTGGAGCTGAAAGGAAACTAAAAAATACTGCTGCCAAGCTCTGCCTAGAACTACAGTTTATCTAATACTCTAGGCTTAGATAAGTGGGAAGATATAAACAGCCTCAGGACCAGAAACTGAGTCAAGACTCATACTGTATGAGAAGATCAAAAATAGCCCAATTAACTCAAAGGGCAGGACCCTTAGCCCACAATTATCGTATCTGATTCTAGACTGAGGTCCAGTAGGTCAACTGAAGCACCTGAAATATCACCACACAGAGGAGAGTGGGCACAGAAGATAAGAAAACAAAATCTAAAGCACTCACCCTGAAAATGGGTCTGTCATTTGGCTGGGTGTGGTGGGTCACGCCTCTAATCCCAGCACTTTAGTAGGCTGTGGTAGGCGAATCGCTTGAGGTCAGGAGTTCGAGACCAGCCTGGCCAACATGGTGAAACCCTGTCTCCACTAAAAATACAAAAATTAGCCAGGCATGGTGGCGGGCGCCTACAATCCCAGCTACTTGGGAGGCTGAGGCAGGAGAATCACTTGAACCTGGGAGGCAGAGGCAGAGGTTGCAGTGAGCCAACATCGTGCCACTGTACTCCATCCTGGGTAACAGAGCCAGACTCCATCTCAAAAACAACAACAACAAAAAAAAAGAGTCTGTAATTCAAAACTTCAAAACACATGAAGAGATACACTGAAAGACAGCCAACAAAACCAATAACTGAGTATTATTCCAGGTGAAGTTTAATTTTACAAAACAGTCTGACAGACCTATTATATAAGTACATTTAGGGTACTTAGACAAAAATTGTAAAAATTATCGGGAATGCAAATGGTACAGTCACTTTGAAAGATAATTTAATAGTTTCCTACAAAGCTTAATATATTCTTACTGTTTGACCCAGAAATCACTCTCCTAGGTATTTTCCCAAGTGAGTTACAAACTTAATATCTACACAAAAACCTGCACACAGATGTTTATAGCAGTTTTATTCAAAAACTGCCAAAAACTAGAAGCAACCAAGATGTCCTTCAGTAGGTGAACGAATAAACAAACTGTGGTGTTTCCATGAAATGGAATATTATTATTCAGCGCTAAAAAGAAACGAGCTGGCCGGGCACGGTGGCTCATGTCTGTAATCCCAGCACTTTGGGAGGCCAAGGCAGGCAGATCACGAGGTCAAGAGATCGAGACCATCCTGGTTAACATGGTGAAACCCCATCTCTACTAAAAATACAAAAAATTAGCCGGGCGTGGTGGTGGGTGCCTGTAGTCCCAGCTACTCAGGAGGCTGAGGCAGGAGAATGGCATGAATCCGGGAGGCGGAGCTTGGAATGAGCTGAGATTGTACCACTGCACTCCAGCCTGGGCGACAGAGCGAGACTCCATTTCCAAAAAAAAAAAAAAAAAGAAAAAGAAAAAGAAATGAGCTATCAAGTCACCAAAAAAACTTAGAGGAAACTTAAATGCATATTGCTAAGTGAAAGAATCCAATCTGAGTTGGCTCCATACTATACGATTCCAAATCTATGACATTTCCAACTCTGGAAAAGGTAAAACTATAGCCATGTAATGACATTTATTCTGTCTGTACTGCTAAGTATTTTACAAGTGAGCCACTTGCAGAGTTGTAGCATGCAGTCATGCCATGTAATGACATTACATGTAATGCCATGTTAATGATACATGACATTATGCATTTGTCAAATCCATAGAATATACAATACAAAGAGTGAACTCTAAATCATGAACTTTAACAACAATGTATCAATATTGGTTTATCAATTACAATAAATGTAGCATACTAATGCAAGATGTTAATAGGAGAAACCACATGGCAAAGAGTGGGTACATGGAAACTCTGTTCTATTCAGCTATATTGGCCACAGTTGTGTTAATCTATTTTTATTCCATTATGTATATTGTTTTAAAAACTGTATTACTGACAATTGCACTTGAGCACATACACAAAAGAAATGGAAACAGAGACTTAAACAGACATATGGATACCAATGTTCATAGCAGCACTCCTTGTAATGGCCAAAACAGGGAAAGAACCCAAATGTCCATCAATGAATGAATAAACAAAATGTGGTAGATGCATACCATGAAATATTATTCAGCCTTAAAAAGGAAATGTTGACACATGCTACAATATGAATGAACTTTAAGCACATTATACTAAGTGAAATCAGCCAGATACAAAAGGGCAAATCTTGTAATGACTCCATTCATATGAGGTACCTAGAGTAGTCGAATTCATAGACAGTAAGTAGAATGGTGGTTGCCAGGGGCTGAGGGAAGAATGGGGAGCTGGTGTTTAAGGCGTACAGAGTTTCGGTTGGGAACAATGAAAAAGCTCTGAAGACAGTGGTGATGGCTGTGCAACAACGTGAATGTACTTCATGCTACAGAACTGTACACTTAAAAATGGTTAAAATTGTAATTTTTATGTTATGTGTATTTTACTATAATAAAAAAAAGAGTGCTGAAAAACGAGTCATCCAAATTGAAAAAACAAAAATTGCATCTCTTCATTATACCATACATAGAAATAAATTCCATATGGAAAGCAAACCTTTTTTAAACTTTTGGAAGAAAATACAAGAATATATCATTAACACCATGAGAGAGAGAAAATTTTCTTAAACCAGATACACACCCGAAAAAAGACAAGCCATTTAAGGGAAATTTTTCATAAATATGACATTAAACTTAAATGGTATATACAACCAAACACATTGTTAACAAAGGGAAAGAAAAGCCTAGGGCTGGCAGGATGCATTTGCAACACACAGACCCATTGAAGAATCAGCATCTAAAGGAACCCAACTGTTCCTCAGTGAGTAAAAGGATACATACGCTGTGATGTAAGTCGACAACCGGGCCAGGTGTAGGGGCTCATGCCTGTAATCCCAACACTTTGGGAGGATCTCTTGCCAGCCTGAGCAACATGGCGAGACTGCATCTCCACAAAAAATTTTAAAATTAGCCAGGCATAGTGGCACGCAAGTGTAGTCCCAGCTACTTGGGGGAATCACTTGAGCCCTGGAGTGCCACTGCTCTCCAGCCTGGGCAACAGAGCAAGACCCCATCTCAAAAAAAAAAAAAAAAGCCTACAACTGAATACACTAAGCAGTTAAAAATAAATGGATTAAATCCACAAGTAGCAACATGGTTATAGCCCCATTAATTATGAAGTAACATGCGTACCTCTGACCCAGCAATTGTATTTTTTCATTCACTGCAGCAACAGTCCTTAATAAGAATACGAAATAAACTACAATACATACTACACAAGAGATTGTGTAGTAGTTAAAACGACTCAGGTTGATTCCTGTGTTCCAACATGAAAAGATCTCAAAATCATTCTGTTAGGGGAAAAAACTGCAGAACACTGTGTACGGTATGATGTCATTAATGCAGAGGAGAAAAAACTGCTCTTTTTTTATTCTGCGTTACCTATGTATACATGGAAATACACAGAGAATAGTCTGGAAAGACCACAAAAACTGATAACTTCTGTTTCTGTGAGTAGGTCAAGGGGGCCTTTATTCTGTCTGTACTGTCTGAGTATCTGACAGGTGTGTGTGTTCCTTATATATACAAGAAAATACATAGAGAATAGTCTGGAAAGACCACAAAAACTGATAACTTGTTTCCGTGAGTAGGTCAAGGGGGCCTTTATTCTGTCTGTACTGTTTGGGTATCTGACAAGTGAGTGTGTGTTCTGAGTGACCTGCAGAGTTGCAGCACACAGTCACACAGAGTACGCACTACACAACTCCAGAAGCTGCCAGGCATGGGGACTCCAATGTGAATGATGCTCCCTAAAGCTGGGCAGTATACAATCTACACAACTAGACGCCACAGCTCTGATGCTTATGTAATTCGAAATCAATAAAAGGGAGTGGGGAGGATAGAGAATGGACTGCAAACCAGCATAAGGGAACATTCTGGGGCGATGGAAATTTCTTGATTGGAATGCTGGTTACAAAGTATACAGCAGTCCCCCACTCAGAAATAAACAATTTGTAAGTTTTAAGTTGTGTACCATTCTGAGCAGCCTGATGAAATTTTGTGCCATCCCACTCTGTCCCACCTGGGATGTGAACCATTCCTTTGTCCAGCATATCCACACTGCATAAGCCACCCTCTGGTTACTCACTTGGTAGCTGTCTCAATGATCAGATTGACTGTCATGGTATCACAGTGCTTGTGTTCAAGTAACCACTGTTTTACTTAATAATAAACCCGAAGTGCAAGAGTAGTGATGCTGGCAATTGGGATATGCCACAGAGAAGCCAAACATATGCCTAACAGAAATCATTAATCTCTCATGGTACCTAATTTATAAGTTAAAACTGTATCATAGGTGCTTAAGTATAGGGGAAAAAAACAGTCTATATAGGGTTTGGAATCAGCTGTGGCTTCAGGCATCCACTGGTGCTCTTGGAACATATCCCTGAGGCTAATGGGGGGACCACTGTACACATTTTTCCAAAACTCATCCAACCACACATGGGAAATCTGTACATTTTATTGTGTCCACTATACATCAATAGGTTGGTTTTAAAATAAATATATAAACAAAATATCATCGAGCGCGCCTGGAATAAGGCACCCAATATTGTAGAACCTATGCACCTCTCAACAAGAGACCTGCTGGCTGTACACAGTCACACAGAGTATGCACTACACAACTCCAGGAGCTGCCGGGCACGGGGACTCCAATGTGAATGGTGCTCCCTAAAGCTGGGCAGTATACAATCTACACAACTAGACGCCACAGCTCTGATGCTCATATAATTCAAACAGGAGAAATAAATTTACTTATTCAAGACTTCCTATACAATGCCAGATTTTGATTATTACTCTTATTTTTCACACGAAGAAACTAAGGCCCTGGGGTAATATAAAGACAAAAAATAAAACAATAAGTTGAAATTCTCTTGGTTCTGAGTCTAATTTTCTAACCATAGGTAGAAATTTGTCTCCCGGGCATAGTGGACATCCAAAAACTGCCAGCACTACCTTGACTGCACAACCCCTTTGAAAGGCAATTCCACTTATGCATTATGATAAAAATCCTCAGAGAACTCATAAAAGGTCAAGTTTTAATTTGGCAGACAAAGTAACCCAACAGGCACTGCAACCCAGGTTACTGAAACAGCAGCCTGGAGCTCCAGAGTTCAGAGATTCAACCAAGGCAGAGGACAGGTAGGATTCTAGCCCTTACAGAAAAGCAGAGGCACCGATAGCCTCGCACTACAGGTCTAAGATCCAAGAACTAGGATGAAAATGAAAAAGTGTTTTCTAGACAACACAACCCTCTTCCTTCTCAAGTGACAGGAAAAGCCAATGGGAGAAGGAACAAAATGGGATGATCTCAAGCAACAGCCCAAGGAGCAAGCTCTTGACGGTCAACATGTAAGACACATGGGAAAGTGGTAGTATGGCCACAGAAACCAAGACCTCGCCGCCTTAGCCATTGCTTTCACGTGCCCAGACCTTAGAAACTGGGTTGCCTGGCATGGCAAAAAAAAAAAAAAAAAAAAAAAAAAAGGCAGAGAGAGAGAACTTGTGGAACAGGGGAAATCTAGCAACGTTCCCTAACACTAGAGTGACTGACACTGCTCCATGGCAAATGTGGCCAAATCTTGCTTGTCCATTCATTCATGCAATAGACATTTATGGCTCGACCGCTGTGAGACAGGCAACATTCTGAAGACTTTGCAGTGAATTGTCATGGAGCTTATTTCTGGTTGGGAAGGAAGGAAACTTCCTTTCTTTCCAAACGTCTTTTTTCCCCTCTGAGAGCCCCCTTTAAATGGTACCCGTAGGAGCCTTCGAAACTCTCCCAAATTTCTCCCATAGGCTTATTTGACCTTTCCGCTTTTTCTCCAAACCACGCAAATTATGGCTTCAATTTCCCAATACTGGGAAAAGACAAAAGAGACCTAAAGTGAATACGGCATAAAACATAAAATTGGACGCTCTTTTGTATTTTATGTGCATATCTTCACAGTCACACTGCCAGCACCTCAATAACATGAGGGTGTTTCATACTATTTCGTGGCCCCAGTGCTGACTACGGGTCTCTACCCACAGTAGCTGGAAGGTCTTTCTAATCCCAAGGCCTGGCACGGGAATTTAAGGGCAAGTATTCGTTACCGGCATCCTCCTCTCGGGACACTTTCCTGACCAGGGTGACCTCCCGGACAGGTTCGCTATTAGGCGCCTCGGGAAAAAGTGATTTGGGGTGATCTGAAATAAATATCCTTCCCTCTGCCAGGGCCTGCCCGCCTCACCTGCCCTCTGCCAGGACCTGCCTCACTCGCCCCTTCAGCACCTAATGCAGAGCCGCCTCCAGGCGAGCCGGGCTCGGGCAGCATCAGCCCGGCGCCGCGCCCCAGCTCGCGCCCGTGCCCCGGCGCGTTCCGGACCCCGAGACCCCTCCCGGCCCGGGCTCCGCAGCATCCCCTCTGCCTGTCCCTCCGCGGCCGACTGCGCTGTCCCACCTCGCAGCCCCGCGCGGTGCAGTGGCCCCGGCTCCCCGCGCCCTCCCCGCCTCCCGCGGCGCCGCACCCGCAGACTCCCGGGTCCCCAGTCCCGGCGCAGCGCGGGCTCCCGTCCCGCACCTCGCGGGCGCGAGGCTCCAGCCCGACTCTGCTCCCCGCAGCCCCGGCGGCGGCCGCAGACCCCCACCTTGCTCACTTCCCTGCAGGAGCAGGGGGCGTCGGGAAGGTCTCCTGCGGCCTCACTCCTCCTCACGCTCCGGCCCGGCCCCCTCGGCTGAGGCAGCGGCGGCGCCCACTCAGGCCCCGGAGCCGCCCCCGCGGCGAACGTTCGCAGCGCCTGGCTCGCACCGCTTCCCCGCCCGGCACGCGCAGCGCCCGCCCCCGGCGCGAGGGCGCGAGGGCGGAGGGCGGAGGGTGGAGGGGCGGGCGCGCGCCCAGCGCGAGCGCGCGACCGGGGGCGTGGCTTCCGCGCGCGAGGAGGGGGCGGGAGCGGCCGAGCACCCCTTCACCCCGCCCCCGCGGTTCCGGGCAGGCGGGAAGCTGGCTCCATCCAGGCTTCTCCCGCTCTCTGGCGCCGGGCCCGGTGCCTTTCCATCCGCTGGTATCCGCCGGCAGGGTGCCCGGCCCGACGTGACTACCGGGCAAAGAATGCAAAGAGCCACCCCGTGAATCATTCTCTGCGCCTAGGGCACAAGCCTCTGCCCGAGTGACCCGCATGAACTCCGCAAGCTCGCTCAGCCGCGGCGTTCACCCCGCGCCGCACCAGGTACCTGTGGGCGCACGATCACGGTCACAGCGCCTGGGCTCGAGGCTCCCCAAACTTAGCGGGGAAAACAGCCGTGTACACAACCAAGTCCGGTGACCTGTGCAGAGCCAAGGCACAGTGCGATGCTGTGGGAAGGCACAGAAGCTAGAGATGACTTCCGCTTGGACGCCGCAGAGGGCTTCCTGGAAGAGGCGGCATTTATGGTCAGCCTCGAAGGAAGAAAAAGAAGTCCTAAGAGGAAAAAGGGAGGACATTAGGGCTGGGAAAACAGATTGAGCAAAGGAGCCAGGGGCAGTCAGATTTACCATCAAAGCACCAGCTTTTTTGTGTTTTACTGTTACCCATCTTTTATAGAATTCTTTCCAAACTGTGTGAAATACAGGAGATGGTGCCAAATTAGGATGTAGCAAGGACTTTGTAAATGGTTCAAATGGTCATTTTTCTCAACGTTACTTAAGACTCAAAACAGCAACGTCCTTTAGGGGCTATTGGTCAATGATGAAGGCTGTAAGCTCCAGAGCTAAGCGACCCCAGGCTTGCATGCTGGGAGTATGGTTTTCACTGTTTTTTGGCACCTTATGGTAAGGCAGATCGTGCCACCTCCTGCTGCTGCCTGCCTGCCTGCCTTTAGAACACCCTCTTCCTCCTCCTCTCCTCTTTTTATTTTTAAACTCCTATGGTGAAGGAAATGCTGATAACCAACTTTGTTAAATGGGAACAAATAGGTTCCTCAAAAGATGAGCATTTTTGGCCGAGCGTCGAGGCTCACGCCCGTAATCCTAGCATTTTGGGAGGCTGAGGCGGGCAGATCACTTGAGGTCAGGGGTTCGAGACCAGCCTGGCCAACATGGCAGAACTCTGTCTCTACTAAAAAGACAAAAATTAGCCGGGCGTGGTGGTGTACACCTGTAATCCCAGCTACTTGGGAGGCTGAGGCAGGAGAATCGCTTGAACTTAGGAGGCAGAGGTTTCAGTGAGCCGAGATCGCGCCACTGTACTCCAAGCCTGGGCAAGAGAGTGAGACTCTGTCTCAAAAGAAAAAAAAAAAGATGGACATCTTACCTTTCATATATGAAGTGTGAATATTTTCATGCTTGAGGAGACTTATCTCTTGTAGGCACGGTCTTGGCTATGTTTTGTACATATGAAGATACTCAGAATCAGGTAAGAGACATCTAGCCTCTTCATTTGCCCTTTTTGAGCACCCACTATGTGGAAGGCATTGAGAGGTGTTAAACATTGATTCTGTTATTCGGAGAAAAGATGTGTAAATAATATAAAATAAATGTGTAAATATTGCTTGATATGTTTGTTCTATTGATTGAAACCAAGGTAATTTCAATATGTGGGCTAGACAACCATAAACCATAAGGGAATTAAATATTTCAAGGACACTGTATTGGCATCTCCATCTCTGTTCTCTGTTTCTTCACTTCCCACATCCTCAGAAAACTTCTCAAACACCTTTCAATCATTCTCCCCCTCTCACTCCAAAATTACCAGCTTCTCTTTGTCTCTTTCCTTAATCATCTATACATGTTTAAGCTTTTCCTGTCCTCAAGAAAAAGGAAGAAACCCTTTCTCTGTCCCTCTAGATTCTGCTTCAGTTACTAGTCCCTCTCTGAGTTTTCCTTCACAAATGTCTTGAAAGTCATCTACCCTCATCTCTACCTCCTTAGCAGCTCCTCAGCTCCTCAAACCTATGTAGTTTCTGTCCACACCGCATCACTGCATTGCTCTCAGTCATGAATGGCTTGTTTGATCCTAAATACCACAAGCCATCTTTGAGTCCTCATATTATTAGAACTCTCAGTGACATTTGACA
Source organism: Macaca mulatta (assembly GCF_049350105.2). NCBI lineage: Eukaryota > Metazoa > Chordata > Mammalia > Primates > Cercopithecidae > Macaca > Macaca mulatta. Next base: position 99,327,017 of record NC_133418.1, on the reverse strand, counting down.
GAGTACCCCACTCTTTCTGAAACTCCCTTGGTGTCATGGCATGACTCCTTTCTTTGTTGTTTTTTTTTTTTTTTTTTTTTTGAGACGGAGTCTCACGCTGGTGCCCAGGCTGGAGTGCAGTGGCGCGATCTCGGCTCACTGCAAGCTCCGCCTCCTCGGTTCACGCCATTCTCCTGCCTCAGCCTCCTGAGTAGCTGGGACTACAGGCGCCCGCCACCGCGCCCGGCTAATTTTTTGTATTTTTAGTAGAGACGGGGTTTCACTGTGGTCTCGATCTCCTGACCTTGTGATCCGCCCGCCTCGGCCTCCCAAAGTGCTGGGATTACAGGCTTGAGCCACCACACCCGGCCTTGGCATGACTCCTTTCTTAACCCCTGTGACCACTTCTCAGTTTCACAGATTCTCTCTTCAGCTGGTCTCACTCCACACATTCTCCCTGGACCATTCCATCCACTCTGTGTCTTCATCTGCCGCATATCAGCAACTCCCAAGTGCACTATCTCTAGCTCAGGCCACTCATCTTGGTTCCATATTCACAAAAGCCCGCCAGACTTCTCTACTGGGTGTCCTAGAGATACCCCACACTCTACATGTCTAAACTACTGTCCACCCAGTTGCCCAATTCAGAAACTGGGGGCCATTCTTGATTCCTTCTTCTCCTGCCACCCCTCTGCCCTGATGCCATTCCCAACAACCACTAAGTCCCATTGATGCTTCCTCATAAATAAATAACTAGAATGTATCCCTCTTAGGCCCTCTCACCTAAACTAATGCAGCAGCTTTGTTTGTTTGTTTTGAGACGAAGTCTCACTCTATCACACAAGCTGGAGTGCAGTGGCACGATCTTGGCTCACTGCAACCTCCGCCTCCCAGGTTCACCCGATTCTCCTGCCTCAGCCTCCTGAGTAGCTGGGATTACAGATGACCGTCACCACACCTGGCTAATTTTTATACTTTTAGTTAGAGACAGGGTTTCACCATGTTGACCAGCCTGGTCTCGAACTCCTGACCTCAAGTGACCCACCTGCCTGGGCCTCCCAAAGTGCTGGGATTACAGGCGTGAGCCACTGCACCTGGCCATGCAGCAGCTTTTTATGTGGTCTCCCTGCCAGTCTTGCTGCTTCCAATCCATCTTCCATTCTGCAGGTTAGAGAAAACTTTCAAAAATTTACCACCCCTGGTGTCACTGTCTAGCACTTCCCTTAATCTAGACCTTGCCCATTCTCTCTAGTCCATCTTCTGTTGCTTCCTCCACACACACCATACAAACTCCTGAAATGTTTCCACTTCCCCTTGGCTCCACACCTTTGTGCTTGTTTCTGTCTCTTTTTGGAATGTCATTTGAATACAAGCAAAGAATATCTAACATGTGTCACTGGAGTTCTACATATGTTGAAGCTATAATCTAAAAATCTTTCTGAAAATAAGATATGAACCTATAAGGGCTACATTTACCTGGGAAAACTGCCAGAGGCTGACCTCTGATAGCTATGCTATTTACACTATTAAACTGATAATAATAATGATCTTCGAGGTTTGCAGGTACAAAGTTCAAATTGTTTAAAAGGGTAAAAAAATTGGACTGCAGGCCAGGCATGGTGGCTCACACTTATAATCCCAGCACTTTGGAAGGCTGAGGTGGGCAGATCACCTGAGGTCAGGAGTTCGAGACCAGCCTGGTTAATGTGGTGAAACCCTGTTTCTCCTAAACATGCAAAAAATTAGCCAGACATGCTGGTGCACGCCTGTAATCCCAGCTACTTGGGAGGCTGAGGCAGGAGAATCGCTTGAACCCGGGAGGCAGAGATTGCAGTGAGTCAAGATTGCGCCATTGCGCTCCAGCCTGGGAAACGAGCGAAAATCCGCCTCCAAAAAAAAAAAAAAAAGAAAGGAAGAAAAGAAAATTGGGCTGCAGTACTTTAAAGGTGGCTGCCAATTTTTTGTATCATTCCTCTCCATCCACGCTGGCCTTACTGAATTGTTTGGCAAATAGAACATGCAATATTCTGGGATTTCCAACCCCAGGTCACAAGAAGTCTTGAAGTGGTGTCCACTTGGGTTTGGGTGTTTGGTCTTTGGGAACACTTTTTTTTTTTTTTTTTTTTGAGATGGAGTTTCACTCTTGTCACCCAGGCTGGAGTGCAGTGGCACGATCTCTGCTCACTGCAAACTCTGCCTTCCGGTTTCAAGCGATTCTCCTGCCTCAGCCTCCCGAGTAGCTGGGACTACAGGTACCCACCACCATGCCTCGCTAATTTTTGTATTTTTAGTAGAGACGGGGTTTCACCATGTTGGCCAGGCTGGTCTCGAACTCCTGACCTTGTGATCTACCTGCCTCAGCCTCCCAAAGTGCTGGGATTACAGGCGTGAGCCACCGCGCCCAGCCAGGAACACTTATTCTTAAAGCCCTGAGCTGCTATGTAAAACATGTAACTCCCCAGAAAGGTCCTACATGGAGAAGGAGAGGACCTAGCTGATTCTTGCTGGTATGAGTGAAATCGTCATGAAAGCCCTACATCAGCAGAATACCACTGAGTGACCTCAGCTGAAGCCACAGGGAACAGAAGAATCATCCAGCCAAGCCCTACCCAAATTCCTAACTCCAAAGACTGTGAAATTATAATTAAAATGGTTCTTACTTTAAGCCATGCTTTTTAGGGTAGGTGGTTTATTATGGAGTCTGGTAGCCAAAATAGTTGGCATCAGCTTTCTCAAGAGCAATATACAAAGCAAGGCAGTAGTGATACAGCATTTTCAGCATTTTCTAGAAACTTAAGGAACAAAGATGCAAGCCAAGGATTTTATATCCATCCATTCATGCTGTTTCTAAAACATCTAGTCGATAAAAAAGAACTGTTTACAAAATGCACAACTCAGAGAATACTGCACATGCAAGCCCATCTTAAGTGTCTAGTAGAGCAGGGTCAGCAAATTTTTCTAAAGCATCTGATAGTAAACATTTTAGGTTTGGTAGTCTAACTACACCAGCCTGCTACTGTAGCACAAAAGCAACCATACATGACATGTCAATAAGTGGGCGTGGCTATGTTTTGATAAAATCATATTTACAAAAACAGACATTGAGCTGGATTTGGCCCGTGAGCTATAGTTTGCCACCCCTATACTAGAGGAAAAGGAATAAATTTATTAAGCAAGCACATCACAAAACACAAGGCCCACATGATTTAAGAAAATAATATACCATGACCCAAGTGGGGTTTATGTATTAGTCTGCTACAGCTGCCATCACAAAATATTCAGATTGGTGGGCTTAAAGAACAGAAATTTATCTTCTCATAGTTCTGGGGGCTACAAGTCCTACATCAAGACGTTGGCAAGGGCGGGGCATGGTGGCTCATGCTTATAATCTTAATACTTTGGGAAGCAGAGGAGGAAAGATTGCTTGAGCCTATGAGTTCAAGACCAGCCTGGGCAACAGAGTAAGACCCCACCTCTAAAACATTTTTTTTTTTCTTTTTTTGAGACAGTCTTGCTCTGTCACCCAGGCTGGAGTGCAGTGGTGTGATCTTGGCTCACTGCAACCTCCACCTCCCAGGTTCAAGCGATTCTCCTGCCTCGCTTTCCAAGTGACTGGGATTACAAGTGCATGCCACCCATTCGGCTAATTTTTATTTTATTTTTAGTAGAGACAGAGTTGGTCTCAAACTCCTGACCTCGGGTGATTCACCCGCCTCAGCCTCCCAAAGTGCTGGGATTACAGGAGTGAGCTACTGTGCCTGGCCACCACAAAAAAAAATTTTTGTGTGTGATGGAGTCTTGCTCTGTCGCCCAGGCTGGAGTGCAGTGGTGCAATCTCGGCTCACTGCAGTCTCCACCTCCCAGGTTCACGCCGTGTTGGCCAGGATGGTCTCGATCTCCTGGCCTAGAGATCCACCTGCCTTGGCCTCCCAAAGTGCTGGGATTAACAGGTGTGAGCCACCGCGCCAGCCTACCTCCCCTTCTTATAAGGACAGAAGTCCTATTGAAGTAGGACCCACCTCTAATAACCTCATGTAACTTAACCCTTTAAAGACCCTATCTCCAAATATAGTTACATTCTGAGGTACCAGAGATTAGGACTTCAACTACCTAAATGTAAAAGCTAAGACTGTGAAACTCTTAGAAGAAAACATAGCTGTAAATCTTCATTACCTTGGGGCTGGTAAAGGCAAATGACAAAAGAAAATATAGATACCTTAGACGTTATCAAAATTTAAAACTTTTGTAAGTCAAAAGATGCCATCAAGAAGATGAAAAGACAGCCTACAAAATGGGCAAAAATATTTCCAGATAATACATGTAATAAGGGACTTATATCCAAAATATATAATGAATAATTAGACTCGACAATTATACAACGAATCACCCAATTGTAAAATAGGCAAAATATTTGATCAGACATTTCTCCAAAGAAGATATACAGAAGACCAATAAGCACACAGAAGGAGGCTTGACTTGATTAACTATTAGAGATATGCAAATCAAAACCACAATGAGATACCACTTCATCCCACCAGATGACTGTTATTGGGCAATAAGAAAAAGAATGGAGTGCTGATACCTGCTACCACATGGATAAACCCTGAAAATATTATACACTAAGTGAAAGAAGCCGGTCACTGAAGACCACATATCATATGATTCCACTTTGTTTTATTTTATTTTATTTATGTATTGAGATGTAGTCTCACTCTGTCGCCCATGCTGGAGTGCAGTGGTGCAATCTCGGCTCCCTGCAACCTCTGCCTCCTGGGTTCACTCGGTTCTCCTGCCTCAGCCTCCCGAGCAGCTGGGATTACAGGTGCACAGCACCACACCCAGCTAATTTTTGTATTTTTTTAATAGAGACAGGGTTTCCACTATGTTGGTCAGACTGGTCTCAAACTCCTCACCTTGTGATCCGCCCACCTCAGCATCCCAAAGTGCTGAGATTACAGGCGTGAGCTACCACACCCGGCCTGATTCCATTTTATGAAATGTCTAGAATAGGCAAATCCATAGAGACAGAAAGGAAATTAGTGGATGCATGGGGCTGGAGAGGTTGGAAGGAGTGAGGAGTAGCTGCTAGTGGGTATAGGATTGCTTTTGGAAGTGATCTTAGATTGATCTTAAATTGATCTTAATGTTCTTAAGATGTTCTTAAATTGATCATGGTGATGGTTGCACAACTCTCGTTAATATACTAAAAACCATTTAATTCTAAACTTTACATGGGTGAATTATAAGGTTTGTAAATTACATCAAATAAAGTTTTTTTTTCTTTGTTGTTGTTGTTGTTGTTGTTGCTGTTGTTGTTTCAGACAGGGTCTTACTCTGTTGCCCAGGCTGGAGTACAGTGTCGCCCAGCTCACTGCAGCCTCGACCTCCCAGACTGAAGCAATCCTCCCACTTCAGCCTCTCTCCCAAGTAGCTGGGACCACAGGCGTGCACCACTGCGCCCAGCTAATTTTTTACTTTTTTTGTAGGGACAAGATCTCACAATGTTTTCTAAGCTGGTCTTGAACTGCTGGGCTCAAGTCATCTTCCTGCCTTGGCCTCCCTAAGTGCTGGAATTACAGGTATGTGCCACTGCACCCAGCCAGCTGTTTTTTGTTTTGTTTTTGTTGTTTTTTGTTGTTGTTGTTGTTGTTTCCGAGACAGAGTCTCGCTGTGTCTTCCAGGCTGGGATTCAGTGGCCCAATCTCAGCTCACTGCAAGCTCTGCCTCCCTGGTTCATGCCATTCTCCTGCCTCAGCCTTCCCAGTTGCTGGGACTACAGGTACCCACCACCAAGCCCAGCTAATTTTTTTTGTATTTTTAGTAGAGACAGGGTTTCACCATGTTAGCCAGGATGGTCTCGATCTCCTGGCCTTGTGATCTGCCTGCCTTGGCCTCCCAAAGTGCTGGGATTACAGGCGTGAGCCACCATGCCCGGCCACCAGCTGTTTTTATCAAAAAATAATACTATAAAACCCTCCTCAAAGACATATATATATATATATATATACTTGAACAAGACATCACTTGGTTTTGTCTAAAATATCCTAATGTTATTAAGATAACCATTCTCCTTATGTTAATTTATAAATTTAATGTGATTCTCCAAAAAATATAAACACATTTTTTTCTGTGGCTATACAAGTTGATACCAAAATTTATGTGGAAAAATAAACACTCAAGGATAACTAGTAAGACACAGAAAAGAAAGAGGTATGAGAGGAGACTAGCCCTAGCAAATATTAAAACATGCTATAGAGCTTTTTGAATGAAAACAGTGTGGTTCTGGCACATGAATAGGCAGACTAATGAAATCAAATACAAAGTTCAGAAGTTTACTTACTGCTTATGAAAATCCAGTAGACAACAGGCAAAGATGGGCTTTTTAATAAATGGTGTTGGGAGGCCAGGCACAGTGGTTCACGCCTGTAATCCCAGCATTTTGGGAGGCCAAGGCAGGCGGATCACTTCAGGTTGGGAGTTTAAGACCAGCCTGGCCAACATGGTGAAACCCGTCTCTACTAAAAAATACAAAAATTAGCTAGGCGTGGTGGCAGGTGCCCGTAGTCCCAGCTACTCAGGAGGCTGAGGCAGGAGAATCGCTTGAACCTGGGAGGCGGAGGTTGCAGTGAGCCGAGATCGCTGCCATTGTACTCCAGCCTGGGAAACAGAGCGAGACTCCTCAAAACAGCAACAAAAAAATGATGTTGGAGCAACTGAATATTTGTACTCTGTCAGTGAGATTATGGAAAAACACATTGCTGTAAGAAATGAAAAATAGTATAGCCCTTATGGAGAAGCATTTGGTAAGATTTAATGAAACGATTTGTACATTTACATTTCAACCTAGCACTCCCACTTCTAGGAATTTATGCTAAAGATACCTCCAGAATACATAGGCATGCTTACATATGTAGGTTTCTTCATTGCACCATAATTTGGAAAAATATTTGTATTTGCATCGGAAATTACCTAAATACCCAAACATAAAAGATTGGTTGAATACACTATGGTACTTAAATACAGTGGGATACTAGGAAGCCATCAAAAGGAATGAAGAAGATCTTTACTGACTGATACATAGTCATTTCCAAGATATATTATTGGGTTTTTTGGTTTTGTTTTGAGATAGGATCTTGCTCTGTCATCAAGGCTGGAGTGCAGTGGTGCAATCATATCTCACTGCAACCTGGACCTCCCCGGGCTCCAGTAGTCCTCCCACCTCAGCCTCCCGAGTAGCTGAGACTACAGGTACATGCCACTATGCCCAGCTAATTTTTTAATTTTTTTGTAGAGACAGGGTTTCACCATGTTGCCCAGGCTCAGAAATCTCAATTCTTAGAACTTACTGTATTAAAACATTCAGTGATGTGTAATTATATTTACGCAACAGAGTATCTTACCAGAGTTATTTCTAAAAACCAAAATTAAAAAAAATACTTGCCGGGCGTGGTGGCTCACGCCTGTAATCCCAACACTTTGGGAGGCCGAGGCAGGCAGATCACAAGGTCAGGAGATCGAGACCACGGTGAAACCCCGTCTCTACTAAAAATACAAAAAATTAGCCGGGCGGGGTTGTGGGCGCCTGTAGTCCCAGCTACTCGGGAGGCTGAGGCAGGAGAATGGCGTGAACCCAGGAGGCGGAGCTTGCAGTGAGCCGAGATCGCGCCACTGCACTCCAGCCTGGGCGACAGAGCGAGACTCCGTCTCAAAAAAAAAAAAAAAAAAAAAAAATACTTACAGGGCTCTGATTAAATTATGAGATAGAAGAGTCCCAAATCATTAAAATAACACTGTAAAAGAATGTTTTAGATGATGTAAAATGGTATATGTAGTACGACTCAAATTTTGTTTAAAAATGTATGTGAGGGCTGGGAGAAGTGGCTCACACCTGTAATCCCAGCACTTTGGGAGGCCAAGGTGGATGGATCACCTGAGGTCAGGAGTTCCAGAGCAGCCTGGCAACATGGTGAAACCCTATCTCTACTAAAAATACAAAAAAAAAAAAGTTCGCAGGGTGTGGTGGTGCATACCTGTAGTCCCAGCTACTTGGGAGTCTGAGGCAGGAGAATCACTTGAACTCCGGAGGTGGAGGTTGCAGTGAGCCAAGATCACACCATTGCACTCCAGCCTGAGTGACAGAGCGAGACCCTGTCTTTAAACAAACAAACAAAAAAAAAGTGTGAGACAACACAATACAAAGAGGGGCAAGCATGTAAATAGATATTTTATGGACGAGAAAACACATAGCCAGTAAACATAGAAAAAGATCCTCAATTTCATTAGTATTCAGAAAAATGCAAACTAATACTACAAAGTTGTACACCTACTAGAATGGAAAGATTTAAAGTTTCACAATTCCAAATGCTGGAAAAAAGGCTAATCAATTGGAAACTCTTATACAGTAATGCTAAGAATATAAATCAGTACAACCATTTTGGCAATGCTTAACAGAGTTGAAATTCTGCATACCTTATATCCAGCTATTCAACCCCAAAGACACTCTTCACGCATGCACTGAGAGGAATGTACAATCACTGCACTGTTCTTAGTACTTATTTATTTATTTTTATTTTTTGGAGACAGAGTCTCACTCTGTCACCCAGGCTGGAGTAAAGTGGCGCAATCCGGACTCACTGCAACCTCCGTCTCCCAGGTTCAAGCAATTCTTGTGCCTCAGCATCCAGAGTAGCTGGGATCACAAGTGTGCACCACCACACCTGGCTAATTTTTGTATTTTTCGTAGAGACAAGGTTTCACCATGTTGCCCAGGCTAGTCTCGAACTCCTAAGCTCAGGCAATCTGCCTGCCTCAGCCTCCCAAAGTGCTGGAATTACAGGCATGAGCCACCACACCCAGCCTGTTCTTAGTACTTATAAAAACAATCCAAATGGCCAGCAAGAGAAGAATGAATGCATAAATGTGTATATCTCCACAGCGGAAATATTAAACAGCAGCAAAAATAAAAGAGCATTTGCATAACACAACATGGATAAATTGAACCAACATTTTTCTTAGTGAAGAAAGCAAGAAACATATGACTCATTGCATGTTACCATTTTTACAAGGCTCAAAATCAAATAAACACAAACAATTTTTAAAATTACTTTAGTAAGACAAGCGAATGATACTCCCAGCCCAGGAGAGGAAGTGGTAGACTAAGGGGTGCACATAGGTAAATGACAATTATTGCCATGATTTCGAATGTTTTGATTCTTGGGGCGGGGGGTGTAATGTTACATACATTCTTTGTATGTTTCAAATATTGTATTTTTCAAAGATAAAGGGAAAGAATGTGTGTTTGTTGTGTTCCTTGAATAAGACTGGATGAATATAAACCAAAATATTAGAAGAAGTCATCTCTGGGTAATAGGATTAAGAATTATTTTAATTTTCTTTGCATTTGTTTGTATTTTCAAAATTGTCTTAAATGAACATGTACTTTTTTGGAGGCAGGAAGAAAAATATTTTTAAAAATCTGTGCTAGAACCTGTTCTATTTTCATTCCACAGTCTGAACATCCAAGTCTTAATTACCATAGTGATAAATGATCTGGGGGAAGAGGTGCGTGGTGGAATCTCCAAGGTCATGTGCCAGGTAGTGAACTGAGAGTGGCAGAAAGGAGGCTGCAGAAGGATGTGACCGAGCTGCATGGGAGGGCAGACACCTGCCCGCCGAGTGTCAGTGTGGGCAAGAGGAAGGTAATAACAGCTGAAGGAAGACAATTTAATGAACCTGAAAACCATTCCTTAAAGTTGTAAATCCACCGTCCAGCCTGCCCTGGCTTCCAGCCTCCTCCTCCCACCTCCACCCCCACCCCGCCAAAAAAAACCAAGAACATGCAGATAGCAGTACTAAAAACAAAACATCATGATCGCATCTTTGTATCAAATTATTATAAATTGACACCATAATGTGTGTCGTTCTGTTCTCTGCCATTTACAGATGGCGTGACAGGACTGGAAGGGCTCCAGGAGAGAGTAATTAAAATGATTAGCAGAAAGCGGGTCCTTCACAGGAGGTAAACAAAAACCAAATTCCATCCTTTAGGGGAAGGTGAGAGCTTGGCCGTGACATGCCAAAGGTGCACACAGTCAGAACACAGACAATGGTGCTGAATCTCACAGTACCAGCAGTACGGGGTAGCGCGCCATCAGTGGTTGACAGAGGCACATTTGGAAGAAATGAATAGGAACTGCTATTTTGCATGGCAGATGATAATGTGGAAATCCTTACCCCCAGAGGCTGACGCATGAGTCCTCCGTCTTGTCCAAATGTGGAATGAAGATGGCACAGAAGACCAGCTCGTGGTCTCTGGGTGGGATTCGGAGGGCTGGGAAGAGAGGAAGTGCTGGACAGTGGTGTTGGTCTTCACTCTCTGTATTATCCTGTGGATTATGACAGCCTGTTACAAATTGCATGGAAAACCTTTCGAGACAAAACTTTCTAAGATTTATCTCGTGAACAGCAGTTGTGTTTTTCAATAAAACCATCCTTAGGTGTCAAGCTGAAGTTTGGACTGGACTGGATAGCCAGTGAGACTTCTATCGTAGTATTTTCTGGGTGCTAGGATCACAGGTATGAGTAGCTATCATTCTGCCATACCGTGCAAAGCTCATGAGGCCAGAGGTTAGATGGCACCCCAAAAGATCTCCAAGAATTACACCAAGAAGGTAATCCAGAGGCCAGAGTATCCAAGGAAGAGTGTATTACAGGTTTTGTTAGTTTACCAAAGGCTATTTGTTTATGTAGTGTTGTCAGACACCTGAAAATGTCAACAAATGCTATGTAGACAAAACTTTCTAAACTGGCTCAAGGGTCTTTCAAGATGTTCTCACATACCTATCGCCTGATGTGCTTTTGAGAAAATACATGTGGGCCCCACAGTTCATCTAGATGAACTAATTTTTTTTTTTTTTTTTTTTTTTTTTTAAGAGACAGAGTCTTGCTCTGTCGCCCAGGCTGTGGAGTGCAGTGGCACAACCATAGCTCATTGCAGCCTGAAACTCTTAGGCTCAAGAAATCCTCTGGCCTCAGCCTCCCAAAGCACTAGAATCACAGGTATGAGCCACTGTGCCTGGCCTGAATTTTTTTTAAGTGACCCCAAGTGGTATAATGTGCAGCTGGAGTAGAGAAGCACTGAGCATCTCCATTTGTTAAAGTTAATTATTTGAAGGGGTTCTGGCTATAGGAAGAGGGCAAAGGACGCTGGAGACAAGCAGGGATAGAAGTAAAGACCATTCCGCCGGCTCAGTGCACAAGGTCTGAAATACGTCCAGGCTGCCCCTGCATGGTGGTAGGGGAGGGAGGGGAGGCTCGGCTGCTTTATTTTTAATATTTATTTATTTATTTATTTTTGAGACAGAGTCTCGCTCTGTCACCCAAGCTTGAGTGCAGAGGCGCAATCTTTACTCACTGCAACCTCCGCCTCCCAGGTTCAAGCAGTTCTCCTGCCTCAGCCTCCTGAGCAGCTGGGATTACAGGCAGGCGCCACCATGCTCAGCTAATTTGTGTATTTTTAGTAAAGATGAGGGTTCACCATGTTGGCCCAGCTGGTCTCGAACTCCTGGCCTCAAGTGATCCGCCCACCTCGGCCTCCCAAAGTGCTGGGATTACAGGCGGGAGCCACCGCACGCAAATCATTACCTTTTTAAGGCAAACTCCACGAGGCCAGTTCCTGGGGAAAGGAGTGCTTCCCTAGGTCTACTCAGGGGCCTCTGTGGCTTCATTGCATGTCAGAGGAAAGGTCCAATATGCATCAGAGCCACTGTGTGTCTAGAAAAGCTCCTCCATTTTCTTCCATTGAAATGTTCCTGTCTTTTCCAAAGATGCAGGATCAAAAAGCCCAGATTGCAAAACGAAAAAGTACCACCAGTTGCTGTCCAGATGCCCAGTCGGCACACAGGGAGACTCATGTCCTGCAGCTTCGGGCCGACTTTCTGACACTACATCATTCTGGGCTCCTTTTGGGACAGCCGCCCCGTTTCCTTTATGGCTCCCTTATATAACACTAGCTCTTCGGCTGCTTAGAAAGCAGAATTACTTCACTATAATGGGAGGAACTCTCCAGAAAGAAACTTCAGGCCAGGCGCAGTGGCTCACGCCTGGAATCCCAACACTTTGGGAGGCCAACCAGGGGAGGATCCTTTGAGCCCAGGAGTTTGAAACCAGCCTGGACAATATAGTGAGACTCCATCACTACAAAAAACACAAAAATTAGCCAGGTGTGGTGGCATGCACCTATAGTCCCAGCTACTCAGGAGGCTGAGGCAGGAGGATTGCCTGAAGCTAGGAGCTCGAGGATGCAGTGAGCTATGATCATACCCCTGCACTCTGGCCTGGGTGACAGAGAGGCCTGGCCGCTTTAAAAACAAAACAAAAAAAAAAAAAGAAAGCAACTTCATGTAGACAGGCTATTTCAGGTTCCCAGATACCCACCGGGTGCAGTTCGATTTAGTCTGCCGAGACTTTTCCAGGCATTCTGTTTCCCCTGTCACCTTGCTTATGTCCCCACCTGCTTCATCCCTTCTTCTTGTTCACCTCTAGGATGCGCTTGCCCTCTTCCACACATCAAGTGTTGATCTCCTGCCTCACTCACTTGGCTTCATACTTTCATAGACCATTTCAAAGACATGGCTTTAGGGTAAAGTTGCAAAGACATGGCTTTAGGGTAAAGATCAAATTAAGTTTGAGGCTGTAAGACTCTTTAAGACCTCAAAGAAATTTAAGATGGTGCCAAATAACCCTGTCAGCTAGAAAAAGGGGTTCTGAGAATCTTAAAGTCATTGTCCCACAGCTCTCTGATATGCTGCCCGAAGTAGAGGGAGGACCAGCTCTAAAATAATCGTGGCTATGGCTTTTGTCTAATTGGGTGGACTATTTTTTTCTTTTCTACTTTTATTCACATATTTATTTATTTATTTATTTATTTATTTATTTATTTATTGGGACAGAGTCTCACTCCATCGCCCAGGCTGGAGTGCAGTGGCACTATCTTGGCTCACTGCAACTTCTGCCTCCCAGGTTCACGCAATTCTCCTGCCTCACCTCCAGAGCAGCTGTGATTACGGGCACCCACCACCACACCCAGCTACTTTTGTATTTTTTTTTTTAGTAGAGACGGGGGTTTCACCATGTTGGCCAGGCTGGTCTTGAACCCCTGACCTCAAGTTATCCGACCACTGCAGTCTCCCAAAACGTTGGGGTTACAGGCGTGAGCCACCATGCTTGGCTGAGTGGACTATTTTCTCATAGGTAAAAAGCTGACAAAGTGTTAAGGGAGTTGTGGGACAGAGACAGTTCAAAATGGAAAAGACATCTGGGTCCCAAATTTTCTAAGGGCAAAAGAAAGCAGGTTGAGAAAGCTGCTACCAACATAAGCCAATTCTTATAGAAAAGGAAGTACATCTCAGAAGATGGAGGCAAAAGCCCAGAGGGCAAAGCTAAGGGCCAAAGACAACAATGGACTAAGAAATCATTTCCCAGGAGCTAACAGGGCGGTCCTGCAGGGGCAGTCCTTAGCTCCAAGGCGGAAGGCCTTGACAATGAGTCTTGTTCATTTCAGTTTTGCAGAATTCCTATACACCCCCATTTCTCCCGGTTGTGAATGTTGAGTAGCCATGGCGTCTGGCCAAGTCGTTCATTATTTAACAGAGGTCTTGGCTTAACTGTGGGGTCTTAAAGATCCAGAGCAGGCCAGGCACAGTGGCTCATACCTGGAATCCCAGCACTCTGGGAGGCTGAGACAGGCAGATCATCTGAAGCCAGGAGTTCAAGACCAGCCTGGCCAACATGGTGAAACCCCGTCTCTACTAAAAATACAAAAATTTTCCAGGCATGGTGGCACACACCTGTAATCCCAGCTACTTGGGAGGCTGGGGCAGGAGAATCGCTTGAACCCAGCAGGTGGAGGCTGCAGTGAGCCGAGATCTCGCCATTGTACTCCAGCCTGGGCAATAAGAGCGAGAATCCGTCTCAGAAAAAAAAAAGATCCAGAGCAATTCCACCTGTACCGCCCAAACATATGCCATGGAGGAGACTCTCAGAGGGGTGCTGGCCAGAGGACAAACATGTGCTGTCATTCTCAACTGCACATATAACAGAATATAATCAAACACCAAAACTGCAACAGCTGGGCATGGTAGCAAGTGCGAGGCTCAAGGTCCAGAAATGTACGTTTACTATATATGTGCTATTGTTTTCAAACAATGAATAAAGTACATAACTTATCTGGATCTCACTTTATTTGTAAAATGAGCAGATGTCCTTCAGTTCTGACAGTCTAAGGTTTTTTTGTGGGTTTTTTTTTTTTTTTTGGGTTTTTGGTTGTTTTTTTTTTTTGGTTTTTTTTTGAGGCAGAGTCTTGCTCTTTTCACCCAGCCTGGAGTGCAATGGTGTGATCTTGGCTCACTGCAAGCTCTGCCTCTCAGGTTCAAGCAATTCTCCTGCCTCAACCTCCCAAATAGCTGGAATTAAGGTGCCTGCCACCATGCCTGGATAATTTTTGTATTTTTAGTAGAGGTGGGATTTCACCATGTTGGCCAGACTGGTCTCAAACTCCTGACCTCAAGTCATCTGCCCGCCTCGGCCTTCCAAAGTGCTGGGATTACAGGCATGAGACACTGAGCCTGGCCTAAGGTTCTATTTTTGTTTGGTTGTTTGAGACAGAGTCTCACACTGTCACCCAGGCTGGAGTGCAGTGGTGCAATCATGGCTCACTGCAGCCTCAGCCTCCTGGGCTCAAGCAATCCTCCCACCTCAGCCTCCTGAGTAGCTGGGACTACAGGAGAGCACCACCATGCCCAGATAATTTTTAAACATTTTTTGTAGAGACAGGATCTCACCATGTTGCCTAGGCTGGTCTGGAATTCCTGGCTCTAGCGATCCTTCTACCTTAACTTCCCAAAGTGCTGGGAGTACAGGTGTAAGCCACCACGCCCAGCTGGGTTCTAGAAAAAGATTTTAATGCACAATTAAATATGAAAGTGACTTCCACATAATAAGCAATCAAATATTTGTTGAATCTGAATAGGCATTAGCAATACAGTGGACGATGGGAGCACTGAAATACTATTATCTGTAAATCAGTCCAACCCTATAAAAAGCATGTGGGGATAAGAATCAAGAGTCATAAAAACATTCATCCTGTGACTTCGTAATCCCAAGGAAGTAATAAAACATAAGATAAAAGTTACATGCATCACCTCTAAGGTAAAAAATTAGAAACAATCTAAATGTCTAATGAAAAGAATAAATTATCACCTGTGCAATATTACATAGCCATTAAGGATTATTATGAAAGCTGTAAAGTCATGGGTGAGTGTTTGTGATTTCATAATCAATGAAGAAAGGAAAATATTATCCTATACTATTTCTAGACCTATCTGAAAATAGACGATGCATATAGGCAAAGATTAGAAGGGAACATGCAAATATGAAAATAGCTGAATAGAAGAGCTAAGGCCAGTCACGGTGGCTCATGCCTGTAATCCCAGCACTTTGGGAGGCCGGGGTGGGCGGGTCACCTGAGGCCAGGAGTTTGAGACCAGCCTGACCAACATGGTGAAATCCTGTCTCTACTAAAATACAAAAAAAATTAGCTGGACGTGGTGGTGCACACCTGTAGTCCCAGCTACTCCAGAGGCTGAGGCAGGAGAACTGCTTGAACCTGGGAGGTGGAGGTTGCAGTCAGCTAATATTGTGCCGTTGCACTCCAGCCTGGGTGACAGAGTAAGACTCTTGTAAAAAAAAAAAAAAAAAAAAAGCTGAGATTATATTGAAGGGTTTTTAAAAACACATTATTTTCCTTAAGGCTCTTATTAGGTTATCCTTATAACAAGGCTTTTTAAAATTTATTGTTTTAAGAGACAGGGTCTCTGTCATTGGGACTGGAGTGCAGTGAAGCAATCATAGCTCACTACAGCCTAAAACTCGTAGGCTCAGGAGATCCTCCCACCTCAGCCTCCCAAGTAGCTGGGACTATAGGTGCATGCCACCACACCTGGCTAGTTTTTTCTTTCTTTTTTTTTTTTTTAAGAGATAGGGTCTTGCCATGTTGCCCAGGCTGGTCTCCAACTCCTGGCTTCAAGCAATCCTCCCACTTCAGCTTCCCAAAGTCCTGGGATTACAGGGGTGAGCCACTGCACCCAACCAGGATTTCACTTTATTATTTTTAGACTGGTCAAGTACAGTCATGAGAAGGAGGGAAAGAGTTCAACAAAGACTTCGATCCGTGACTGACTGTGAACAATCAGCTGAGATAACTAGCTGCCTTTGGACCAGCCTATAATAAGGCTTTTTAAAAGACCCTCTAACGTCTCTGTGTCCTTCCCTGTGGTGACTGACCAGGTGTTCCTGTAGGAGAATCAGAAAGCCCTTGCCCAGAGCCCCAGTACCACTGCACAGCAGGACTGGGCGTGGCCTGGAGCCCAAGCTGGCAGGATCCTCAACACACACATGAGCCTCTCCTGGTAGCATCCAAGAGCCCCACTGGGGACCAAGAGGGGCTGACCGCGAGCCCCTGCCCAGCAAAGGTCATTAATGCCACCCAGAGCCACATCACAGAGGGGAGCCAGGGAGAGAGTAACAAGGCAATTCAGAGGGCCCCTCCAGCACCCACCTTTTACCCATAATGGTTCTGGCAGGAGATCTGACAAAATGGAACCTGTGCTGACCAGGTAAGACCTGACCAAAGTGTTGTTGTTGCTGGAAACAGAGAGAGGCACCAAGAACACAGACATCACCTCATCCTCCCATCAACAGTGAAGATTATTTCCATTCAAACCGGTCAGCATTATTGAGCAACCGCTCTGTATAAGACCCTGAAGAGGATAACGAAAATGAGTAAGATGGGGTTGTTGCCGCAAGGAGCTTACAACTCGGTGGGGAGGGGAGGGACAGAGAGGACTATGCTACAAGCCAGGACATTTAAGGTTGGAAACCAGTGCTACCAAAGGCAGGAAGAGATCGTGTCCAGCTGGAAGGGTCACTTGCAATGGGTCTTGAAGGGTGTTGTCAGACAGAGGTGCTGCCTGGGGAAGGCAGTTCAAGCTGAGTAGTCAGTGTAAGCCAAAAAGCAAAGGTGGGAGAGCCACGGTGCACTTGGACAGAGGTGAGTGGTCCAGCTGAGCCCAGCCAGAGAGCACAGTAAGAGACGCAGGAGGAGAAGGAGGTTGGGGTTGGGAGGGCCCGCAATGTGAATGGTCTGCCTGGCTGTGCTTTAGAATAACGCACAGCGCCAGGGGCATAAAGACAGAATCAGAACAGGGAAGACATGAGGCCGGGAATCAGGCACAGGAGAGTTTGATTGGGCTCGGATTTCAGCAGCTAAACGGAAAGGAAAAGACAGGTGTGAGAGCACTGCAGAGACAGGATCAGTCAGATTCACTAACTTACTTTTCCCGGGCTTAAAGCTTGTGAGACAGAGCACTAGTGACGCTGACGATGGGAACAGAACCCAGAAGGAAGGGGCTTGGGATGCAGTGAGTTAAATGCAAGCGACCATGTCCTACAAGTAGTTGAAGTTTAAGTATGAGCTTGGGAGAGCAGTCAGGGTGTTCACCGAACAGGCTGCAGCTTAAAAGGTAGAAGAAGTGTCTAAGAACACTGAAGGCAGAAACTTCGAGAATGATGTATAGGTGTTAGAAGGAGAACAAATGTTGGCAAAACCAGTGATGGTGATGGGGGTCAGAGGAGATCAGCGCCCTGAAGCCTGGGACAAAGAGAATGTCGGCTGTGGGGCGTGCAGGGAGTGCAGTTGGATAGGGCAGCTGGGGTGGGGACGGGTCCTCAGAAGAAAGGTTTGGGATGGGGTAGAAGCCAGGGCATAAGGAGTTGAGAGCACAGCCACAAAGTGGGGACACTTTTTCATTAAGTATGATGATAAGGAGAGGAGAGCTGGGCTGGCAAGCTGAATGCCTTAGAAAGATCAAGGGAAGTATTTTTGAGGGTGTGTGCCTCTGAGCATGTTTGCAGGTAAGAGGTTGGTGGATAAAGATTATGTCAGCATCACATAATCAGTGTGTGCAGGAAAGGGGACTGGGGCATTGGTGAGTCAGCTTCCTCAGGAGACAGACACTTGAGCCTCAAGGCAATACCATGAAAAAAAATGTTTTTAAGCAACAGAAACTTTCAAACAAACCATGTTCAGAATCCCAATATATAACATCACTGACGCTGAGTTGAAGTAGGGAATGGAGGGGGTTGTAGAAGGCCCTTGTCGCCCTGGGGCATCAGCTCAAAGAAAAGAAAAAAAGGGTGGACGGAGACAAGATGGATAAGAACATGATGAGGTTAGAGAAATAGGAAAGGAGATATTTCGCTGTGGGCATGATGGGGATATTGATAAGTGAAAGTTTAAAGCAGAAAACTTTGGAAGAGTCATAGTGAAAAATGAGCTACTGATTCAACCTGAGCTGGGAAAAATGGGATCGCCAAGCAACAGAGAGGTCCCTGCTGGGCGCGATAGCACTGGGGCCGCGGCAGAGCCAGCTGGCGCGTTGCTTCTCCCCATCAATGCTGGTGGCGTCAGGCCAAAGCAGCATACGATGGTGATTATCCAGGCTGGGGACCCACACGGTGATTCTAATGGAAGGTTGGGACATGAGGGCTCTTAGGAGCTTTCAAGGACATGCTGGAGACAGCTAGCCTTTTCTGAGGTCTCCTATTTGCCAAGCCGGACAGCAGGGCTGTCCCTGTGCCCGAGAATGGGCTCCTTGGGCGGGTACCAGGGAGCAGACAGCTGCTTTAAAAGACAAGATGTTAACAACCTGGAGCTGAGATTTTCAGCGATATATATGCTTTAATTTTTTAAAATTCTGGTAAAATGTATATACGTAAAATTTACCGTTGCAACCATTTTAATGTGTGCAGTTCAGTGGCATGAATTAGATTCACATTGCTGTGCGGCCATCACCACCATCCATCCCCAGAACTTTTCCATCATCCGAAGATGAAATGTTGTACCCCTTGAACAATAACTGCCCATTTCTTTGCCTGCCATGCCCTTTCAGACTCCAGGAACCTGGGACCCCTCTGCTCACTGTGGCATATTAGCTTTAAGCTACCCAGAAAAAGAAAAAGGCAGAAACACCGCACCTTTGCCTTCTAGTGGTGAAATAGGCCTACTGCGGGTACATACAATAAACTGCAAGTTCATATTTTATTGGTTTATGAATCAGGGGTCAGGGTTAATTTACAAATAAGTATCTGAGTCACCGGCAATATATCACTGTAACTAGAGCTTTTTAAACACCATATAGCAGAACGATAAGAAGGCATCATTAAATGGCTGGTATTCATTTGCTTTGCTGACTGTAACACTAACTGTATATTTAGCCTAGTGTTCATCTGTTTGTAAATGTTGAAGGGTAGATGACTGAGGATAGCAAGAGACCGCTGGGTAGTGTGGCCTGAATGTCTTCAGTCCAGAGATATCCTAATACCCTGGGCAGGAACACAAACAGGAGCACCAAGAGACTGAGACAGGGGTGGCCAGGAGTTTGAGACTATCCTGGGCAACACAGTAAGACTCTGTCTAAAAAAAAAAAAAAATTTTCTTCTTTTCTTTTTTTGGAGACAGAATCTTGCTCTGTCACCCAGGCTGGAATGCAGTGGCACGATCTTGGCTCACTGCAACCTTTGTCTCCCAGGTTCAAGAGATCCTCCTGCCTCAGCCTCCTGAGGAGCTGGGACTATAGGCACACACCACCACACCAGGTTAATTTCTGTATTTTTAGTAGAGACGATGTTTTACTATGTTGGCCAGGCTGGTGTTGAAGTCCTGACCTCAGGTGATCCACCCACCTCTTCGCCTCCCAAAGTGCTGGGATTATAGGCGTGAGCCACCACATCCAGCCAAAAAAAATTTTTTTTAATTAGCTGGTTTGGTGGTTCGTCTGTAGTCTTAGCTGCTTAGGAGGCTGGGGGCAAGGATTGCTTGAGTCCTGGAGTTTGAGACTTCAGTGAGCTATAGTTGCATCACTGCACTCCAGCCTGGGTAACAGAGTGAGACCCTGTCACCCAGGCTGGAGTGCAGTGGCTGGATCTCAGCTCACTGCAAGCTCCGCCTCCCGGGTTTACGCCATTCTCCTGCCTCAGCCTCCCGAGTAGCTGTGACTACAGGTGCCCGCCACCTTGCCTGGCTAGTTTTTTGTATTTTTTAGTAGAGACGGGGTTTCACCGTGTTAGCCAGGATGGTCTTGATCTCCTGACCTCGTGATCTGCCCATCTCGGCCTCCCAAAGTGCTGGGATTACAGGCTTGAGCCACCGTGCCCGGCCGACCCTGATTCTTTAAAAAAAATAAAATAAATAAAATAAAATAAAATAGCACAGGCTGGGCATGGTAGCTCTAGCTGTAATCTCAAGACTTTGGGAGGCTGAGGCAGGTTGCTTGATTCCAGGAGTTTGAGACCAGCCTGGGCAACATGGTGAAACATCATCACCAAAACAACAACAACAAAAACAACTTGCTGGATGTGGTGGTGAGCACCTGTAGTCCCAGCTACTCGGGAGGCTGAAGTGGGAGGATCACTTGAGCCAGGAGGCAGAGGCTGCAGCTAGCCGAGATCATGCCACTGCACTTCAGTCTACGTGACAGAGTGAGACTCTGTCTCAAAAAAAAAAAAAAAAAAATGCATGGTGGAGGTCTGGAAAGGTGTAATTTTGGAGGTGATCCATGAAGGCCCCAATGCTGTTCCTTAGAAAGGCTGACAAAATAGGAGCCGAAAGTAGACCCAGCAGCTGCCAAACAGGGCCCTCGCTACAGCTCCAGGCCTGGCTGTTTTGGGTCTCCCTGGAGAGCAGTTCTCTCAGAGGCAGGATGGGCCCAGCTGGGAGGAATTGGCATGCAGAGGTAAGACAAGCACCGGGGCAGCAGGCAGCGGGGAGGAGGCAGCGCAAGTGCACCCAGCAGGGGTGAGAAGGTCCCCCACAGGACTCAGGGTGTGTGGGGTGGGGGTGGGAAGAGGGGCTTAGAAGATAGAAGAGGAGGCAGATGGGTGACTGTCACCTGGTGGGCTGCCCAATGGCCCGGCAGAATAATGACGGCTTCTGTGCCAAGGCTGTGTCCCACATTCGAGCAGATGGTATCATGGAGGTCTCTGAGCCGGCAGTTGGGCCCAGCTGGGATTTGGGAGGGCAGAGGGAGTTAAGCAGATCCCCATGTCTTGGGAACTAGGCAGAGTCCACTGGTAGAAACTCAGCTATAACCTCAGGAGCCGCTTCCAGCCTGAAAACAGTCTTGTTACAAATCCCTGAGCTAGATCCCAAGGCAGCATGTCTCACATCTGCTTGATTGTTGTATGAGGAAAATTGGTGTATTTGTCAAAAATGCTCACTCCTGGCTCCATCCTAGACCTACCCATCCAAGGGCCAGGACTGAGAATCTATACTTGCAGCGCCCCTCCCCAAGGAAGCTCCTACCACATGGAGTTTGAGAATCACAGACTGAAGGCTCACGAACTCCCCCTTGATCAGCAGTAGGGGGATGCCAGGGCCACATGGCTGCAGCTATGACATAAAGAACTGGGGGAGCAGGAGGTCCTCACACGACCCGGGCCAGTCCGCAGCACAGTCCCGTCCCCAGTCCCCTCTCAGAAACGCCTGCCACGGCAATGCTATTCCCAGGTCCTAACGGAAGTTTCATCATTTGGCAACCAGTGGGCTCCGGCTCTTGGACCCTGAGAGGGCACCATGTGATTCATCCAGTACTACAGATGACATGATCCTTAACATTTTTTTCTTTCCATTAGTTTTTTTTTTTTTTTTTTTAAAGGATGAAGCGTGAGTTGATGTACATAGAACCAGGGTAGGTCTCTGATAAGGCAGGTGAGTGGCTTGTGTGGGGCATCATATTCCAGCCCTCCCCTGGCAGTGGGCACCAGCAGCCTGCACTGTGGCACCCTGACCACCCCCCTTTGGAGCACTGTGTTGGTTGGCACCCTCTCTACCCTAATGATTTTGCCTGCAAAAACTTAACATGCAACAAATTAGGAAATGGTATGTCATCTGTTATACATGCTGACTCAGTGAATGAAGCAGTCATTTCTTTAAATGAAGAAATATTTACATTTCTTATAAAGATTATATAGAAATTTAGGGAAATATTTATAATATTAAATAAACATTTTCAACTATATCAGCATGCAGGAAGGAGTGTAAAAATATATATTTTTCAAGAATGGAAATATCTACAAATATGACAAAGCAATATGCAAAAAAATAATGTTTGTGAGAATTGTGTCAAGCAATCTTTGTTCCTTAAAAACTTTTAGGCTGGGCACCGTGGCTCACTCCTGTAATCCCAGCACTTTGAGAGGCTGAGGCGGGTGGATGACTTGAGGTCAGGAGTTCGAGACCAGCCTGGCCAACATGGTGAAACCTCATCTCTGCTAAAAATACAAAAATTAGCTGGGCGTGGTGGCATGTGCCTGTAATCCCAGCTACTTGGGAGGCTGAGGCAGGAGAATCACTTAAACCCAGGAGGTGGAGGTTGCGGTGAGTTCAGATCTTGCCACCACACTCCAGCCTGGGTGACAAGAGTGAAACTCCATCTCAAGAAACAAACAAAAACTCAAAAAAAAAAAAAACTTTAAAAAATGTGTTAGTGTTACACTTATTCATCTTTCTACCGTCTCGTTTCTTCCCTGAATTACAGGATAACCCATACTCAGGACTGAAACCTACAATAACAGAACTGTATGTAGTTATAGCCCATTTTATAGCACTTTGCTTTATTGTCCTTCAAAGATATTGCATTTTTGACAAATTGAAGGTTTGTGGCAACCCTGTTAGTCTAGCAAGTCTATTGGTGCCACTTTTCCAACAGCCTGGGCTCACTTCATGTCTCTGTCTCACATTTGGTAATTCTTGCAATATTTCCAACTTTTTCATTATCATTATATCTGTTTCAGCGATCTGTGCTCAGTAATCTTTGATGTTACTATTATAATTGTTTGCAGGTGTCATGAACATAAAAACCCACAAAAAACAGGGAACTTCATCGATAAATGCTGTGTGCGTTCTGACTGCTCCACCAGCTGACAGTTCCCCCGTCTCTCCCCCTCTCCTTGGGCCTCCCTATTCCCTAAGATACAACAATGTTGAAATTAGGCCAATTAGTAACCCTATAATAGCTTCTAAATGTTCAAGTGAAATAAGTCACAGGTCTCTCATTTTAAATCAAAAGCTAGAAGTGATTAAGCTCAGTGAGGAAGGCATGGTGAAAGCCAAGATAGGCCAAAAGCTAGGCCTCTTGTGCCAAACAGCCAAGTGAACGCAAAGGAAGAGTTCTTTTTTTTTTTTTTTTTTTTTTTTTTTTGAGACAAGAGTCTCGCTGTGTCGCCCAGGCTGGAGTGCAGTGGCTGGATCTCAGCTCACTGCAAGCTCTGCCTCCCGGGTTTTTACGCCATTCTCCTGCCTCAGCCTCCCGAGTAGCCGGGACTACAGGCGCCCGCCACCTCGCCCGGCTAGTTTTTTGTATTTTTTAGTAGAGATGGGGTTTCACCGTGTTAGCCAGGATGGTCTCGAACTCCTGACCTCGTGATCCGCCCGTCTCGGCCTCCCAAAGTGCTGAGATTACAGGCTTGAGCCACCGCGCCCGGCCTTCTTTTTTTTTTTTAAGATGGAGTCTCACTCTTAAAAAACGCTGGAGTGCAGTGGTGAGATCTGGGCTCACTGCAACTTCCGCCTCCAGGGTTCAAGCAATTCTCCTGCCTCAGCCTCCCAAGTAGCTGGGACTACAGGCGCCCGCCCCCACATCCAGGTAATTTTTGTATTTTTAGTACAGATGGGGTTTCACCATATTGGCCAGGATGGTCTCAAACTCCTGACCTTGTGATCCGCCCACCTCGGCCTCCCAAAGTGCTAGGATTACAGGTGTGAGCCACCATGCCCAGCCAGGGAAAGTTCTCGAAGGACATTTAAAGTGCTGCTCCAGTGAACACAGAATGATAAGAGAGCAAAACAGCCTTATTGCTGATATGGAGAAAGTTTCAGTGGTCTGGATAGAAGATCAAACCAGCCACGGCATTCCCTTTAGCCAAAGGCTAATCCAGACCAAGGCCCTAACGCTGTTCAATTCTTTGAAGGCTAAGAGAGGTAAGAAAGCTCCAGAAGAAAAGCTAGAAGCTAACAGAGGTTGGTTCAGGAGGTTTAAGGAAAGAACCATCTCCATAACATAAAAGTGCAAGGTGAAGTGGCAAGTGCTGATGGAGAAGCTGCAGCCGGTGGTTCAGAAGATCTAGCTCAGATCACTGACGAAGGTGGCTGCCCCTAAACAACACATTTCTAATATAGATGAAACCGGCTTCTACTAGAAGAAGACGCCATCTAGGTATCTTCACAGCCAGAGAGAAGTCAATGCTTGGCTTCAAAGTTTCAAAGGACAGGCTGACTTTCTTGTTAGGAACTAATGCAGCTGGTGACTTAGAGCTGAAGCCAACACTCATTTACTGTTCTAAAAGTCCCAGGGTTTTTTCTTTGAAACGGAGTCTCGCTCTGTCACCCAGGCTGGAGTGCTGTGGCGCAGTCTCAGCTCACTGCAAGCTCCCCCTCCCGGGTTCACGCCATTCTCCCACCTCAGCCTCCCGAATAGCTGGGATTACAGGCGCCCGCTAATTTTTTGTACTTTTAGTAGAGACAGGGTTTCACCATGCTAGCCAGGATGGTCTCGATCTCCTGACCTCGTGTTCCACCCACCTCTGCCTCCCAAAGTGCTGGGATTACAGGCGTGAACCATCGCGCCGAGCCAATAAAACAGTTTTTTGAGACAACATCTCACTATGTTGCCCAGGCTGGAGTGTAGTAGCTATTCACAGGCATAGTCAAGTACACTATGGCCTTGAACTCCTGGGCTCAAGTGATCCTCCTGCCTCAGCCTCCTAAGTAGCTGGAACTACAGGTGCATGTCACTGTGCCCAGCTTTTTGTATGTGTGGGCAAACTTAACTATTTTTTTGTTTTCTTTTTGCAACGGAGTCTTGCTCTGTTGCCCAGGCTGGAGTGCAGTGGCATGATCTCGGCTCACTGCAACCTCCGCCTCCCAGGTTCAAGTGATTCTCAGGCCTCAGCCTCCCGAGTAGCTGGGATTACAGGTACACGCCACTATGACTGGCTAATTTTTGTATTTTTAGTAGAGGTGGGGTTTCACCATGTTGGCCGGGCTGGTCTCAAACTCCTGACCTCTGGTGATCTGCCCACCCCGACTTCCCAAAGTGCTGGGATTACAGGTCTGAGCCACCATGTCTAGCCCATAACTTTTTTTTTTGGACATGGAGTCTTGCTCTGACGCCCAGGCTGGAGTGTAGTGGCGTGATCTCGGCTCACTGCAACCTCCGCCTCCCGGGTTCAAGCGATTCTTCTCCTGCCTCAGCCTCCCCAGCAGCTGGGACTACAGGTGTGCGCCACTACACCCAGCTGATTTTTGTATTTTTAGTAGAGACGGGGTTTCACCATATTGGCCAGGCTGATCTCGAACTCCTGACCTCGTGATCCACCCGTCTCGGCCTCCCAAAGTGCTGGGATCACAGGTGTGAGCCACTGCGCCTCGCTGCATAACTTTTATATGCACTGGGAAACCAAAAAAATTTGTGTGACTCACTTTACTGCAATATTTGCTTTATTGCGGTGGCTAGAACCAAACCTGCAATCTCTTCAAGGTATGACTAACTTTGAAAGGTCAAAAAATGTTCCCCAATTAATTCAACAATGGATACACTGGCTGGCAGCTCAAAGCTGGCCTGTTGTCAGCAGCCAGGGCCTGAAGCAGCTCACTAATGGCCTGAAGCCGACACGGGAGAGGAGGAGCAGCCCCTTTGCAGCTGTGTAAGCAGCAGGCTAGGCGAAGCTCTGCCGACAGGATGAGGGGGAGACCCTAGGGCTAAGGGGTGTGAATAGCTCCAACTCCAGCTTGGTGTGTGGACGGTTTCTGGTTGAGCTGTACTTTGAATTGATTGGTGCCCTGTCCTGTGCTTTGCTCTAGAGCGGCAGATTCCAGCCTCTGCCTGTACATGGACGGCGGGGGAGAAGCGAGTGTGAAAGGTGCCCAGCTCCCTTCACAGCCTGTGAAACAGGGGAGCTGTGATAACAGCCTATAAATACCCCAGGGTGGAGATGCCAGGGCTGGCTACTCCTGGGCAGAAGTGTGTAAGTAAGCAGTGTTGCTATGCAAGGAAACACACTCAGAGAAATATTAGCCTGAATGTCAAGTTTTCCTACAGTGGATTCAATGAGACACTGAAGTCAGCTTCCCTTGGGGAAAGAGGGCAGTAGGAGGGAGTGCCAGCTCCCAAGACATAAGGAGAAATTTGGAAGATTTTGTTGGAGAGAGGAGACCAACATGGAACGCAGGGGAATGCTTGGGTACTGAGAGAAGGTTAGCACCACAATGATGTTGGGTACGGTAAGGGAAGGAATTGGGAGAAGGTGAAGAAAAGTATCTTTTTCAGAGGGAAACATAGGAGGTACAGGCTCATAGTAGTGCTTCTCTTTTTAGCCTTTGGTTTTTCCAATCCCTAGGAAATGTAAGAACATATTTTATCATTGAGCTAATCCCATCCATGGGTCTTAAAAATGGTTCTGTAAAAATAGAGGTGACACTGGGCATGGTGGCTCATGCCTAGCACTTCAGGAGGCTGAGGCAGGAAGATCACCTGAGGTCAGGAGTTCGAGACCAGCCTGGCCAACATGGCAAAACCCTGTCTGTACTAAAAACACAAAAATTAGCCAGGCATGGTAGCGCACGCTTGTATTCGCAGCTACTCGGGAGGCTGAGGCAGAAGAATCACTTGAACCTGGGAGGTGGAGATTGCTGTGAGCCAAGATCGCGCCACTGCACTCCAGCCTGGGCAACAGAGTGAGATGCTGTCTCAAAAAAAAAAAAAAAAAAAAAGTGATTAAACAAAAAGTTGCTGGTTTCCTGATACAACTTAAAACAGGCCCGGTGTGGTGGCTCATGCCTGTAATCCCAGCACTTTGGGAGGCCGAGGCAGGTTGATCACCTGAGGTCAGGGGTTTGAGACCAGCCTGGCCAAGATGGTGAAACCTTGTCTCTACTAAAAATACAAAAATTATCTGGGTGTGGTGGTGGGCGCCTATAATCCCAGCTACTCAGGAGGCTGAGTCAGGAGAATTGCTTGAACCTGGGAGGTGGAGGTTGCAGTGAGCCGAGATCGTGCCATTGCACTCCGGCCTGGGTGACAGAGTGAGGCTCCGTCTCAAAAAAACGAAAACAGCAACAACAACAACAAAAAACTTGAAGCAGTGATGCCCTGAAGTGAAAGATGCAAATTTCACACAGTAGTCTTCAGCTTATAAGGGTTATAGAAGCTGTTTCCTCCTAAGCACAATGTCTGTAATTCGGGTAACTTACAGGAAACATATAATGGGGTCAAGATTTGGCCCTGCTGCCTCCATGGTAAGACATACCAAGTTATGAATAACTAAAAGGAAAAAAAAGAGAAGCAAATTAATATATAATACCTTTATACTCTATACACACTATAATTCTTAATGCATAGCTAATATTTCATTACATTATTCAGTAAGTTATTCTCCCTCCTTAAAGGTGAGTAATACATTTTATACATTTTTATCTTCAAAATTTCAGTGACTAGTACCTATGTAAATGCAAGTAAATAATTTAACATACAATTTTTAAATAGTTTATTTAAAAAATTAGCATGACATACCAAAATATGAGATACAGCTAGTGCGGTGCTTAGATGGAAATTTATAGCTATAAATGCCTCCACAAAAAAAGAACAAGCTCAAACCAATAACTTAATCTTCCACCTTAAAACCAAGAAAAAAGAAGAGTGAAGTAAACCTAAAACAAGCAGCAGAAGAAAAAATAAAGATTAGAATGGAGATTAATGCAATCGTAAATAGAAAAAGGGGTCAGGCGCTATGGCTCATGCCTGTAATCCCTGCACTTTGGGAGGCCGAGGCGGGTGGATCACGACATCAGGAGATTGAGACCATCATGGCTAACACAGTGAAACCCCGTCTCTACTAAAAATACAAAAAAAATAGCTGGGTGTGGTGGCTGGCACCTGTAGTCCCAGCTACTTGGGAGGCTGAGGCAGGAGAATCACTTGAACCTGAGAGGCACAGCTTGCAGTGAGCTGCGATTTCTCAAAAAAAAAAAAAAAAAAGTAGAAAAAGGCCAGGCACAGTAGCTCATTCCTGTAATTGCAACACTTTGGGAAGCCAAGGTGGGAGGATCACTTGAGTCCAGGTATTAGAGGCCAGCCAGGGCAACATAGTGAGACCCTGTTTCTACAAAAAAATTTAAAAATTAGCTAGGTATGGTCTGGTGCGGTGGCTCCTGTCTGTAATCCCAGCATTTTGAGAGGCTGAGACAGGCGGATCACTTGAGACCAGAAGTTGGAGACCAGCCTGGCCAACATAGTGAAACCTTGTCTCTACTAAAAATACAAAAAATTAGCTGGGCATAGTGGCATACACCTGTAATCTCAGCTACTCAGGAGGCTGAAAAATGCTTAAACCCGGAAGGTTGAGGTTGCAGTGAGCTGAGACTGTGCCACTGTACTCTAGCCTGGGCAACAGAGCGAGACTCTGTCTCAAAAAAAAAAAAAAAAAAAAAAAAACCAAAAACCAAAAACACACAAAACAGCCAAGTGTGGTGGCGTGCGCCTATAATCCCAGTTATTTGGGAGGCTGAGGTGAGAGGATCACTCAAGCACAAGAGCTCGAGGCTACAGTGAGCCATGATTGCGCCACTGTACTCCAGCCTGGGCAACAGAGCGAGAGCCTGTCTCAAACAAACAAATAAGCAAACAAATGAAACAAAAAAGAAAATAGAAAAAAAAGAGAGAAAAAAAAATTACAGAGAACATCAATGAAACCAAAATCTGTTTTTTAAAAAAGATGAACAAAATTAACAAACTTTCAGCTAGAATAACCAAGAGAAAGATAAGACTCAAATTACTAAATTCAGAAATGAAAGAGAGGTCATGACTAATGACCTTACTGGAGCCGAAAGGATCATAGGGAGCGCTGTGAATAATCGCACACCAACACGTTCGATCACTGAGAGGAAATGAACAGGTTCCTAGAAAGACAACTACCAAAACTACCAAAACGGACTCAAAAGAAATAAAAGTTGAAAGAGACCCAGAACAAGTAATTATATATACATATATTGAGACAGGGTCTCACTCTCACCCAGGCTGGAGTGCAGCGGTGTGATCACAGTTCACTGCAACCTGAAACTCCTGGGCTCAAGTGACCCTCCTACCATAGCCTCCCGAGTATCTGGGACTACAGTTGTGCACTACTATATCTGGCCAATTTTTCATTATTTCTGTAGAGAGGGTGGTCTCTAATGCCTGGCCTCAAGGGATCCTTCTGCCTCACCCTCTCAAAATGTTGGGAATACAGGCCTGAGCCACTGTGCCTGGCCCTGAGATTTAATTAGTAATCAAAAAGCAAAAAACACCCCACAGGCCGGGTCCACTTTGGGAGGCTGGGGTGGGTGGATCACCTGAGGTCAGGAGTTCGAGACTAGCCTGACCAACATGGTGAAACCCTGTCTCTACTAAAAATACAAAAATTAGCCGAGGGTGGTGGTGGGCACCTGTAATCCTAGCTACTTGGGAGAGTGAGGCAGGAGAATCGCTTGAACCCAGGAAGCGGAGGTTGCAGTGAGCTGAGATTGCACCACTGCACTCCAGCCTGGGCAATAAAGCGAGACTCCATCTCAGAAAAACAAAAAAAAAAAAAAAAAACACCCCACAAAGAAAAGCTGAAGCCCACATAGCTTTACTGGTGAGTCCTACCAAACAATAGCAAACAGGCCAGTAGTACCCTGATACTGAAACCAGACATAGGTATCACAAGAAAGGAAGTACAGATCAGTATCTCTCAGACATATGGACATAAAGTACTAGTAAACCAAATTCAGCTGCATATTAAAGGGATCATATGCCAGGCTACTCTCTGCCTAGGGGGTAGCCCTGCTCTGCAGAAGCAGCCAAAAATATATAAATAAATAAATATACAACAACCAAATTGGATTTATTACTAATACAAGGTTGGTTTAATATCAAAAATCAACTAATGCAATACATCATATCAATAAGATAAAGGACAAAAACCATATGATCATCTTAATAGATGCAGAAAATGTATTATACAAAATCCGTTATTGATGATAAAATCTTGGTAAACTAGAAATAAGAAAGAACTTTTTCAAGCTGATAAAGGCCATCTGTGAAAAACCCACAGTTAACATCAGACTGAATGGTGAAAGATGGAATGCTTTCCCCCTAAGATCAGGAACAAGACAAGGATGTCTGCTCTAGCCACTTCTGTTCAACATTGGACTCAGTTCTAGCCGGGGCAATTAGGCAAGAAAATGAAAGAAAAGGCGTCCAGATTGGAAAGGAGGAAGTAAAGAAAATTTACATTCTAAATTGTATTCTGAACATAGGTGTTATGGAATGAATGAACTGTGTCCCATAGAAGATATGCTGAAGTCCTGAGGTCCTAACCCCCGGTACCTAAGACTCTGACCTTATTTGGAAATAGGGTCATTGCAGATGTAATTAGTTAAGACGAGGTCATGCGGGAGTACAGTGGTCCTTAATCCAGTATGACTATCCTTATAAGGAGGAGAAGATGGCTGGGCGTGGTGGCTCATGCCTGTAATCCCGACACTTTGGGAGGCTGAGGCAGGCAGATCACCTGAGGTCAAGTGTTGGAGACCAGCATGGTCAACATGGTGAAACCCCATCTCTACTAAAAACACAAAAACTAGCCGGGTGTGGTGGCGTGCACCTGTAATTCCAGCTACTTGGGAGGCTGAGACAGGAAAATTGCTTGAACACAGGAGGTGGGGGTTGCAGCGAGCTAAGATCATGCCACTGCACTCCAGCCTGGTCAACAGAGTGAGACTGTCTCAAAAATAATTTAAAAAAAAAAGAAGAAGAAGAGGAGAAGACATACAGTGAGAATACCGTGTGATAGTGGAGGCAGAGATTGGAGTGATGCACCCGCAAACTAAAGAGCAACACCAGGCCGGGCGTGGTGGCTCACGCCTGTAATCCCAGCGCTTTGGGAGGCGGAGGCAGACGGATCACCTGATGTCTAAAGCTCAAGACCAGCCTGGCCAACATGGTGAAACCCCGTCTCTACTAAAAATACAACAATTAGCCGGGCTTGGTGGTAGGCGCCTGTAGTCCCAGCTACTCAGGAGGCTGAGGCAGGAGAATCGCTTCAACCCGGGAGGTGGAGGTTGCAGTGAGCCAAGATCATGCCATTGCACTCCAGCCTGGGGGACAAGAGCGAGACTTCGTCTCAAAAAAAAAAAAAAAGGAGCAACAGCAGAAACTAAGAAAAGGCATGCAAGAAATTCTCCACTAGAGTTTTGAGAGAATGTGGCCCTACCAGCACCTTGATTTCAGACTTCTAGCCTCTAGAACTGTGAGAAAATGAATTTCTGCTGTCTTAGGCCAACCCGTTTGTGGTAATTTGTTCTGGCAGTTCTAGCACACTGATACAATGAGTAAATATCTTCTTCCATTGCCCTGGGATAAAGGGACTCCAAGAAAGGTAGGACCTGGTAGGCAGAAAGTTACCCCGGTTACCTGCCATATATCTACCCCTGCTTGGTCAGGAGCAGGTCTGTGTTCCTTTTTAATGGCTAGTATCTGCGGTACTGGAACCACCCATACCAAGTGGCTCAGAAAAGCAATGGAACTCTCTTACACTGACTGCCACCATTGTGACAGATATATATATATTTTATATATATATATATTTATTTGTTTTTGTTTTTGAGACAAAGTCTCACTCTGTCACCCAGGCTGGAGTGCAGTGGCGCAACCTTGGCGCACTGAAACCTCCGCCTCCCGGGTTCAATCAATTCTCCTGCCTCAGACTCCCGAGTCGCTGGGACTACAGGTGCCCGCCACCACATCCAGCTAATTTTTGTATTTTTAGTAGACATGGGGTTTCACCACGTTGGCCAGGCTGGTCTCAAACTTCTGACCTCAGGTGATAAGCCACTGCACTCGGCCTGTGACCGATTCTGTTTGGATGTTTACCCAAATCTACCCCCATTTCTTCTCCAATAAACGGAGCCCCAGTTTCGCTTAGGGGTCTACTTGCAAGAGAAGATGACCTCCTCCTCAGCTCAGTGGTAGTCCTGACTAGACTCTATCAGCCTGGCAGTCACCTTCCTTCTGCCAAAGACTGGCTTAGGGACGGGCAAGTGAGGGGACACTGCTGGAGAACTTCTGGTAATGATTTTCTCCCTCTTAATAAGACACACCTTCTTCTTCCGCTGCACCCTGTCACGTCTCACGCTGCAGCTGGGACTGTGGTAGCTTCTTATGATCAGGAGGAGACCCAAGGTCAAATCTGAGGTCCTGAAGCTGGATATGTACAGGTAGGAAAATCAGCTGGAAGGTTTTACAGGTGAGAGATCCAGGAGAAAGATGGTGTCTTGGCCAGCATGGTGAGGGTGGAGGTGATGGGAAGATGCTGGAATATTTCAAAGACAGTGCTTTGTATAGTATATATTTTGAAGAAAGTGTTTAAAGGATTCAGAGGCTGGATGCAGAGTGTAAGAGAAAAACATGAGTTAAGAAATACTGGATGGGGGTGGTGGCTCATACCTGTAATCCTAGCACTTTGGGAGGCTGAGGCAGGAGGATCACTTGAGTCCATGAGTTTGAGACCAACCTGGGCAACATAGTGGGACCCCATTTCTAAAAACAAACAAAGAATTAGCCAGGCATATGTGGCGCATGCCTATGGTCCCACCTACTTGGGAGGCTGATGTGGGAGGATCTCTTGAACCTGGGAGGCTGAGGCTGCAGTGAGCTGTGGTTGCACCACTGCACTCCAACCTGAGCAACAGAGAAAGACCTTGTCTCAAAAAAAAAAAAAGAAAACAAAAGAGAAAAGAAATACTCAAAGGTTTCAGCTTGAGAGCCTGGAAGGAAGTTGTTGTCACTGAGATGGGAAAGGCAATGGGAGGAGCAACGTCTGCAAGTTCAGTATGCACAGTTAAGTGTGAGATGCAACCTCCAGGCGGAGAAGTCGAATAGGCAGTTAGACATGCTGGAGTGCAGCAGACAGGCCCACACCAGACACATGAACTTAGGAAGTTAGACGTGCTGGAGTACAGCGGACAGGCCCACACCAGACACATGAACTTAGGCAGTTAGACGTGCTGGAGTACAGCGGAGAGGTCCACACCAGACACATGAACTTCAGTGCTGCCAGCATGCAGATGGCACTAAAGACATGAGACTAAATGAAGTCACTCACAGAGTGAGGATAGCAAAGAGAAAGGACTGAGCAGGAGCTCCCGTGTAGATGAAGAGAAAGAACCCCTCCACACAAAAACATAAGAACAAAACACAAATATATACGGTCACTACATTATCTAACTTTTTATTCAATAACTGCCAGGAGTAATAATAATAATAGCTTACTATGTGCCAGGTCTTTGTAGATATATTATCTACTTTAATTCTCACAAAACCACATTAGCAATTTTAAAATATCAATTAAATCATTTAATGCTACCATGACACAAGCCAAAATAAATAAAAATAAAACACAGTTTAGTGGGGGAGTGGGAAAATAAGCCCCTGAAGCATAGCTGGTGACACTTTAACCAGAGAGGAATGTGGCAGCAATATAGCAAGAGCTCGAAACTCAGCATACCTTTTAAAGGAGAAACAACTGTGATATATGTTCACTGTAGCTCTGTGACATGTTCATTGTAGCTCTGTCAACAAGCATAGGCCAACTGCAGTGGCTCACACCTGTAATTTCAGCACTTCAGGAGGCCAAGGTGGGAGGCTCACTTGAGGTCAGGAGTTTGAGACCAGCCTGGCCAACATGGTGAAAGACCCATCTCTGCTAAAAATACAAAAATTCGCTGGGTATTGTGGCGTGCATCTGTAATCCCAGGTACTCAGAAGGCTGAGGCAGGAGGATCCCTTGAACCTGAGAGGCGGAGGTTGCAGTGAGCCGAGATTGCGCCATTGCACTCCAGCTTGGGCGACAAGAGTGAAACTCAGTTTCAAAACAAAAAGAAGCATAAAAAACTGGAATGACTCTGGGCTGGGCGCAGTGGCTCACACCTGTAATCCCAGCACTTTGGGAGGCCAAGGCGGGCAGATTACGAGGTTAGGAGATCGAGACCATCCTGGCTAACACGGTGAAACCCCGTCTCTGCTGAAAATACAAAAAATTAGCTGGGTGTGGTGGCTGGGGCCTGTAATCCCAGCTACTCGAGAGGTTGAGGTGGGAGAATGGTGTGAACCCGAGAGGCGGAGCTTGCAGTGAGCCAAAATCACGCCACTGCACTCTAGCCTGGGTGACAGAGGGAGACTCTGTCTCAAAAAAAAAAAAAAAAAAAAAAAGGAGAAATGTTCAACTATCATGGGGTTGTATATTAACAGGGAATAAGACTTAAATGG
Source organism: Macaca mulatta (assembly GCF_049350105.2). Taxonomy (NCBI): domain Eukaryota; kingdom Metazoa; phylum Chordata; class Mammalia; order Primates; family Cercopithecidae; genus Macaca; species Macaca mulatta. The sequence goes on along the minus strand of NC_133418.1, from coordinate 99,292,581 downwards.
TGGCTAGAGCTAAATGAAGGCCGAGTGGAAGCTAATTTGAAGCCACTAATTCTATGTTTAGAAGGACATTGTTTCTTTTTTTTTTTTTTTTTTTTGAGACGGAGTCTTGCTCTGTCACCCAGGCTGGAGTGCAGTGGCCGGATCTCAGCTCACTGCAAGCTCCGCCTCCCGGGTTTACGCCATTCTCCTGCCTCAGCCTCCCGAGTAGCTGGGACTACAGGCGCCCGCCACCTCGCCCGGCTATTTTTTTGTATTTTTTAGTAGAGACGGGGTTTCACCGTGTTAGCCGGGATCGTCTCTCGATCTCCTGACCTCGTGATCCGCCCGTCTCGGCCTCCCAAAGTGCTGGGATTACAGGCTTGAGCCACCGCGCCCGGCCAGAAGGACATTGTTTCTTCTCATACGTTATCAATTTCTGGTTTCCACTGTACTTTATGCATGGCTCCTACCCAAGTTCTTTCTCTGTGAAGCTTAATGTTATTTTTAAAAATTATTTATTTATTTATTTAGACAGAGTCTCGCTCTGTCACCCAGGCTGGAGTGCAATGGTATGATCTTCACTTACTGCGCCCTCTGCCTCCCAGGTTCAAGTGATTCTCCTGCTTCAGCCTCCTGAGTAGCTTGAATTACAGGTGCCCGCCACCATGCCCGGCTAATTTTTGTATTTTTAGTAGAGACAGGGTTTCACCATATTGGCCAGACTGGTCTTGAACTCCTGACCTTGTGATCCACCCACCTCGGCCTCCCAAAGTGCTGGGATTACAGGTGTGAGCCACCGCGCCCAGCCAATGTTACTTTTTTAATGGAGCCACGTGAGGGGAAGAGGCACTGTAGGGTAAGGAAAGGGATTAAAGATGTAGCACTCAGGCCACTAAACAATGCATTGCCAGGCCCTTTCTCCTCTGCCTGAAACATGCAGCCTTTTCTCTCCGAAATTTTCACACCGCCTTCAAAGACCAGATCAGATGATAGTTCATATGCGGAGTCACCGCCAATCTGCTAGTCAGACTGGACCCCTACCCTGTGTTCCTATGGTACTTTTGATCCTGCCGTTATGGAATTCTATGTATTGTTCTAAAATTAAGTGTGGACATACCTTCTTTCCTCCAGGTCAGGAGTGTGCTTAATTATTTTTTTCTCTCAAGTATCAGTGTAGTGCCTGGCAAATTATAGGTGCCTGATAAAGGCTTGATGACTGACTGGATCCCTTGTAGATTCATTGACTCATTTTTTCCTTACAGATTCCTTAATTGCCTGCTAGGGAATAAGTATTGGGACTATTCCATCTGGACTCTCCAGACCAGTCTGACCTTTCCAGTTCAATGCAGCATCTCTCAACTGGGAGCACAGGGAGGCAAACGGGATTCCCGTTCATGTTTCTTGAGAAGAGACTTAAAAATAAGGCAGGAGAGAGAGGATATAATGTTAGCCTCTAGGGAAAAAGGAGATCAGATTCCACTGTTACACGACCTTCCTTCTCTAGACAGTCTCATTCTTTCTAGCTTCCCAGTCTGAGAACTGCTCAGCAACTAGAGAGAAGAGATGGAACCAGAATGAGAAGAAGGATTCATACATTGTCCTGTGGTGGAATCTAGATGAAAACATGGCTGGTGGCTGGGTGCGCTGGCTGATGCCTGGAATCCCAGCAGTTTGGGATGCTGAGGCAGGTGGGTCACTTGAACCCAGGAGTTCAAGACCAGCCTAAGCAACGTGGCAAAACCCCATCTCTACTAAAAATAAAAAAAAAAATTAGCCAGGCGTGGTGGCATGTACCTGTAATCTCAGCTACTTGGGAGGCTGAGGCAGGAGAATCACTTGAACCCAGGAAGTGGAGGTTGCAGTGAGCCAAGATCACGTCACCGCACTCCAGGCGGTCCCTGTTCCTTGACTTGGGGCCTCATGTCACACTGCCTGCCTTTCTCCCTCTGCCTCCATCATTACATCGCCTTCCGTCTGCTCCAGTCCCCTGCCTCTCTCTTACAAGGAGCCTTGTGGCCCACACAGATAATCCAGGATAACTTCCACATCTCAAGATCTTTACCTCAAGTGCACCTGCCAAGTTTCTTTTCCCTTTTGTCAGAGTTCCAGGGATGAGGGCACAGACCTCTTGGAGGGGCCATTATTCAGCCTCACAACACACTAAATGTGAAACTCTCATTATAACAAAAAAGCCTGTGCATCCAGAAAGCTCTTATTGCGTACTTCTGGTCGTCTTAACCATTGCAGCAGATCTATGGCACGACTGACTTATTGATCGTGTATATCATTTAACGTGGCTGAAAAAATTATGACCAGGCTGGGCTCTGTGACTCACACCTGTAATCCCAGTACTTTGGGAGGCCAAGGCAGGCAGATTACAAGGTCAAGAGATTGAGACCATCCTGGCCAACACGGGGAAACCTTGTCTCTACTAAAAATACAAAAATTAGCTGGGTATGGTGGTGCACACCTGTAGTCCCAGCTACTCGGGAGGCTGAGGCAGAAGAATCACTTGAACCCTGGAGGCAGAGGTTGTGGTGAACCGAGATTGCACCACTGCACTCCAGCCTGGGCGACAGAGCAAAACTCCGTCTCAAAAAAAAAAAAAAATTATGACCCGTGCCACCATACCAGCCCATTGCAAACATAATAGCTGAGCTAAGTGCCCCTGCTGACAGAAGGAACACATGCAAATAGGTTCATGCTCTATAAGGACACTGAGGAGAAGGGAGAAGATCATTCGGAGAGAACGTCAGAGTATTATACACAACAATAAATGCAATAATTTAGGAATGATAATGCATTGTCTCAGTTAATGTGCTTATCCCTATTTGGAATTATATTGTTTACATAGATGTTTCTTTCCCACTATTACCTCCCACCACCAGAACATCAATGGCATGAGAGCAGGAACTATACGTGTCTTATGTCCCCCAGGGTCTTGAAAAAGCCTACTAGGTGCTAGTAGTAGCCAAATAGTAATAAAAATCTGAACACATTTTTGTCTTTTATTTTTATTTTTTGAGACAACACTACAGGGAGGAAGCTAGGTCAAGACCAGTGTATATACTATACACTGACTTACACCAACAGCCAGGTTGGTGACCACACAACTGCCCAAAGCAAAACTTTTTTAAAGAATTAAAAAATGAAAGAGTTTCCTGTCGCCCAGGCTGGAGTGCAGTGCCACGATCACGGTTCACTGCAGGTTCGACCTCCTGGGCTCAAGCAATCAATCCTCCCACCTCAGCCTCCCTAGTGGCTGGGACTACAGGTGTGTGCCACCACATCTGGCTTTTTTTTTTTTTTTTTTTTGTATTTTTAATAGAGATGGGGCTCTACTTTCTATTTTTAGTAGAAAGGCTGGTCTCAAACTCCTGGGCTCAAGTGATACACCCACCTCGGCCTCCTAAAGTGCTAGGATTACAAGAGTGAGCCACTGTACCTGGCCTACATTTTTAAAAAGTATAAGCTACTAACTTGCTAACTACTACTATACAACTAACTTTCCATGCATTAAAAAAGAAATAAGAAGGACCAAGCATGAGTTCATCTACATCAATAGAATTTGATTAGCGAAATAATAGAAGATAATTTTAACCTGTAACACATGCAATGTATGACATGAGCTCACATGATGAAGGGAAGGGAAGTCATGGGTGTGGTTGTTCCCTATCGTTTTCCCTGATTAAGAACAGAATTTGACAGAATTTGATGTGAAGGTTATGAGTACACAGATTTGCATCCTGGCAGGCCAGTGTATCACCTCTTAAACAACAGTCGTATCTAGATGTAGGGGTGAGGTGAACCCATCCCATGTCCTTGCTGTGAGATGCCAGCCTGATCTCCTCTCCTCAAGTGAGCCGCTCCCTTGGCCAGGAAGAACCACCTACCCAGTGCAGCAGGGCACTCACATCTGGTGCGGGTGGTGGGGGTGCTGACACCACCCGCTTATTTGAACTTTGTTTCTGTTCTGTTTCCTTTCGTTCAGCTTACACCTCCACAGCAGACCTAGCTGCCTCCCGGTAGTGTTGTTCCCAGTGAAGGGAAATGTGTCACTGTGCCCCGGAGGCTCCTCTTTGAATTAAAGCATCTTGGTTTCAACCATCTCTGCTTGAAATGATGATGTGCTTGGCTTTCCTAAGTAGCCGGACTCCTGGTCTGTGCTGCCCGGCAGCACTCACTGACTGACACCAACAACCAGGTTGGTGACCCCACAACTGCCCAAAGCAGAACTTCTTTAAAGAATTAAAGAGCCCTACGAGATAAATATATGTAAGAAACACAGCTTACTCCTATACCCAGCCAGCCTTCTGCTTCACATACATTTGTGTGTGTGTGTGTGTGTGTGTGTGTGTGTGTGTGTGTAATTTAGCATGCATGCTCCCCAACACTGCAGCTTCCCCTGGTGGGATCTGGGCAGGCTGCCAAGACCTCTGGCTTATCTGATGCCAGGCATCCTGCCCAGGCCTCTCTGGGAGGCAGGGATTCACTCGGTGGTCCCGTCTACAGCAGGAGCAGTGAGCAAGTGCCGGATCATGGGTTCTGCCTCATCTTGTTCAATCTCATAATAAAGGTTGCCTGTTTTGCCTCTGCCTGTTCCTACCTGGCCAGTCCAGTCCTGCCTGCTATTTGTCCTGGTATTCCTGCTACACACTCGCTTGGCTACACACTTGAAGGCTGTTGGCTCTGGACCAGGTCCTGTGCATCTGCCCCTCCCAAGCCCACACAATAAAGAATATGATCCCCCTACTCAAAACCATTGAGGGGATTAGGACACATGGGATGCAGGAATGGCAATCACCAGCTCCAATCTGGAAGATACGTGTGGAAAGAATATGGAGTTAGCCCAACCTTGTACGTTTCAAATCTTGGGACACCACAGAGCAGCTTTGTGATTTGAACAAATTGTGCAGCCTCGTAGGGCCTCAGTTTCCTCATTTGTACCATGGAGATGATACAGTTAAACTCCAGCATGGTATGATGAGTGGGGCAGAAGCGGTCAATCTTATAAAATGCAAGGGTGCATTAGTGAGAAATGTATGTCATGACTTGGGTTTCCAGGGTTCTGGCTATGTGAGTTAAATCCTTCCCAGGCTCAGCTGTGGTTTACAGCCACCTGGGCATTGTTTACTCTAGTTTAAATATTGATGGGGACAAGCATGGGTGCTGTGGCTGACTAAAGTGCCTAGGACAGCAGAGGAATTATTCCAGGAATTTCCTAGTTACCTGCCACCTTGTGTGAATCCAGGGAAATGTGGCTGAGCAAATACAGAGGAAATGGGGACTCACTGTCTGCTTCTCCTCTTCCCAGAAGTGAGTTGCAGTCCTCCCCCTTCGTGTTGGTAGAAATTTTAGCTCATTCCCATAGAAGCTGGGGGAAGGCAAGGAACTGGGAATCAAATAACAATTGCATGACAATCTGGATTTGCTTTATTGAAGAGTCTTACTTTAATGCCTGTCCTATTAGTGTTGTTGTAAAGATTAAGGATGACATATGAACAAGTCATAGTGCTTGGCATATAGTGTTTGCTCATTAAATGGTAATAATGTCACAAATGTTTTAAAGCACATGCTGTGCCCTGGGCACTATACTGGGTGTAATAACCATAGCAGTGACTATGACACATGTTCCTCCCCTTTCGAAGCACAATAGTTTAGCAGAAGTCACAGCTCGGAGCAGTGCCCTGGAACCTATGAAGGTCAAGCTATCACTATATTTTTTTCTAAAACACCATTTTTCCCTAAATACTTGAAAACACTTAAGGTCCTATATGTATGTTTTGGAACAGAATATTTCACCCCCTTCTCTAAAGCAGTGGTTCTCAAGAGGGGTTGATTTTCATCTCCCAGGGGACATTTGGTGATGTCTACAGACATTTTGTGTAGTCATAAGTTGTACGTGTGTGTGTGGACGTGCACTCCTGGCATCTAGTTGAGTGGAGGCCAGCGATGCTGCTAAAATCCTATAATGCCAGGTCAGCCCTACAACAACCACCTATCTGACCCAAAGTTTCAAGTGTCAAAGCTTAGAAACCGTGGTCTGGAAGGTAACTGCTTAGTCCACAGTCATTTATTTTTGGCTGCAAAGGGAGAGAAACACCTTTTACTCTTAAAAGTCTTAGAAAGCCTGGCCTTTATATTCTGTGTTCCATGACACTTGCCCATGTTTGAGGAGAGGGTGGACAAAGCTCTCCTAACTTCTGGGTTCAGAAACACATTCCTCTCGGGGCAGAGAAAATTGACCTGGGAGTGATTGTTTCGGAGTTTTCAGCACTTTAATGTAATTATTTTGGTGAGGGTTATATTTAACTGATTCTCTTATATAAATAAGTCCTTCAAACAAAAAGCTCCTGGAAAAGATCTTGCCTTCTCTACCCTTTGAAAACCCTACCGAGATATGCAAATGAGCCAAATCATCTCCAGGTCACTAAACCCGTCTTCGGCTCATTTGGCCTTTTTTCTTTTCTTTTTAAAGTGTTTTCAAAGTTTGCTTGGGCATAATTAATCCAATTTGGTCTTTGGGGCAGCCCAGATTTCCAGAGTAATGGGGTTCAAATCTCACATGTGCAGCAGAGCAATCAGATTTTGGACAAAGCAGAGGATGAGGAAGAGTGAGGCAAAACAGAACGACATCAGGGAGTGGTGGGTGTAGCGCAGAGGGAGAGAGGACACCAAAGAAGTAGGGAACTAACCAACATAGAAAAATCAAAACCACCAAAATGGCCAGTCCTCCGCTCAGCTTCATGTGCCCTGGTTCCCCACCTCAACTTACTTCTTTGCCTCCTGCTCCGCTTTCCCAAAGCACTTCAGTGGATTTGAGCCTACTTCCTCTCTTCTATTTCTGGGTAGCAGGGGAGTGCCTCTCTCACAGCTGCGTTCTGAAGCAGAATCCTGTCTTGTGGCAGCATTCCTCTCTGAAGGAAAGCAAGGAGGTGTATGTAAAATTCATGATGGTAGGTTGGTGCAAAAGCAATTGCGCTTTTGCCATTTTTAAATGGCACTAACCTAATAATTTTGGCATGTTCATTCACCTTGTCATAGGGGATTATCAGCAAATGTGTACTGTTATTGTTGTTGATGATGAAGCTTGGATAGCCACTAGTTAGTGCCAGACACAAGATGTATGAACCGTCTCTCCACACTTTGGTTGGATGATGACTCAAACTGTGGCATGAACCCTTTGAACTCTATTTTGTGCCTCGTTGGCAGAACAAGCTACATCCTTTTTCTTAGAAATGAGATTTAAATGTGCAACATCTGATCTGAAATGTGCAACATCTGATCTGAAATGTGCAAAACATTTTTTTCTATTGGAGTCTTTTACTTGAAACTTGTTGCAGATGTCAAATGCGGTATTACAGATTCTTATTATATTACAGATAGAACAATTTCTGAGACCATCAACAGATGTTATGCCTGCATAAGAAAATCATCCACAATGGAAAGTCACAAGTTAATAAAAAGTCATTTGTAATATCTGTGGTTAATAGGATTTTATCTGTGTTCTATGAAGCACTATTCTTTTTAAAAATGTTGTTGCTGGTTGATGCCAAGTGTTCTGCAGATCTTCCCTAAAAGAAACAAGAATTTAATAAAACCATGCTGAAACAACATTTCATTGCTCAAACTTGCCCCTGACATACTGATCTTCAATAATGAAACTCTTCTTTATCCCAAACCTTAACCTTAATGGCTATGCACACGTCTTGACCAAAGTACCTTTCCTTCTCTTGAATTTCTCTAACTTTGGTTTTGAATTCAACTCTTAGGGATCCATTGATTTTCCCCTGGCTTCCTTCAAACATATTTAATAAACTGCCCACATGCCTTGCACATAGTATGTGTTCAGTAATTGATAGAACAACAAGAAGGGCTTTGCAAAATGGGATATCAATACATTATGCAATTGACTGTCAACTGGGTTTCCACCGATGGCCTCTTGTTCCCTGCCCTCCTCTGAGCATTACTAGGATTGAGGAATCTCTCACCAGGCCAGTGTCCCTCCAATTCTGATGGACTCTGGATTGTGCTGGAAAGTGAAGGAGAATTATCACCATGGTCTTCCTCAGCAGCCCAGATGTTTCTCATTCAGCATGTATGCTCTGTTAACATTTATCTCCAGGCCCGAGGGGTCAGGTCAATTATATAGAAGTCCAAGCTAGTGAAAGGAATGGAAATGACGAGGCTTGAAAATTCTTCACTCTTTGTTCTTCTGATGGGCGACAGGATAATTAGTCCAAATGAGAGGCAGCCTCTCCCAGACTATATTTAGTCTAATTGCAGAGCTTTCTTTCCCCTGGAGGAGCCTTGGATCCCTCCCTGATGGATGGTAGTGCCTGAAAGAGAACAATGTCAAGCAGGCCGGCCACAGCCACAGTGGGGCATACTCTCCCCTTCTCAGGAGGGAGGTGGGTCTAGGGCAGCTCAGCTTGTGTCCAGGATTCAGGAAATGGGGTTCAACCCCCAACTGTGCCACTGGCTAGCTGTGTAACTGAGGACCCCTGATCCCCTCTGAGCCTCGGTGTTTTGCATGTTCAATAAGCATGATAATCTCTGCCTCACAGGAGAGTAATGAGGATGAATGTGGTAACTTTTGCAAATTGCTTTGTGAATCGTAGCCGTGTGACATAAATGTAGGTGGATTGCCATAAATAACAGAAATGCCCAGATGTCCCCCTTCTTCTCAAAGGGCCAGTGCCTGTTTAACCTTGACATGTGAGGCTCTGTCACACGTATGAGGAGAGCCTGCCATCACCTTCGCTCCCTTCCTCCTCCTGAGACCACTGTTTCCAACCCTTAAGCACGTGGTTAATGCTAAAAAGAAAAAAAAAAAAAAGTGCTTGCCAGTATTACTATTTGCAATTACAAAAGTATTGATTCAGCAAAGAGAAGAGACACAGTGCTATGTTAGTCCATTTTGTGCTGTGATAACACGATGCCTGAGCCTGGGTAATTGATAAAGGATAGAAACTTACTTCTCACACTCTTGGGATCTGGGAAGTCCAAGGTCAAGGCACCAGCATCTAGTATGGGCCTTCCAGCTGTGTCCTCACATGGTGGAAAGCAGAAGGGCAAGAGAGAGCAAACCCCTCCCACAAGGCTCACCCTTTTTAACCTTCATTTTTTTCAGGACACAAGGTCTTGCTCTGTCACTCAGACTGGAGTGCAGGGGCACCATCATAGCTCACTGTATCCTCAAAGTTCTGGGCTCAGGCTACCCTCCTGCTTCAGCCTCAGGAGTAACTAGGACTATAGGTGTGTGCCACCATGCCCAGCTACATTTTCAATATTTTTTGTGTGTGTGGAGATGGGGTCTCACTATGTTGCCCTCGCTGGTTTCAAACTCCTCGCCTCAACCAATTCTCCCACCTTGGCCTCCTAAAGTGCTGGGATTACAGACTTGAGCCACCATGCCAGGCCCCATTTTTATAATAAAGCAGCATTTATCCATTCATAAGGGTAGAGCCTTCATAACCTAACAACACCCTAAAAGCCCCTTCCTCCCAACCATTGTTGTGCTGGGGAATACATTTCCAACACATGAATTTTGGGGGACACATGCAGACTACAGCAATAGTATACTGAATTGTTTAAATAGCTATACTTGCGAATAAATTGAGGAGAGGTAATGTTTAGAAAAGCACTTTTTTTCATTCACAATAGGAACACCTAAAATAATATAACATTGATACGCCTTTATCTGCTCAGCTATAAGTTTATGAATTTAATCATTTGAATATAATTTGACATTAAAGTATTTAACTTTTCCTTCTCTGAGATGACTTCCTTCCCCTCCTTGTTTTCTGTTTCTCCTATTTCCTCACCTCTCAAATGTAAAAAAAAAAAAAAAAGAATTTGAAAATTACAAATGAATTATATTGAATTAGACATATATTTACTGAACCCCTAGTATGCAGAACTAAAAAAAGATTGAAACATATGGATTTTCCCCTCCAACTCATTCTTGTCATAATACTCCAGTGACAACATGCACATTCAGAAGCATTCATTACCAAGGCTCTCAGTGTTTTAAACATTTCCTTCAACATCCTTAACACTGCTGATCCAGCTGAGGTCATAAGGTGCTTTTCCTTCTCAGTGATTCGTCCTGCACCCTGCCAAACCTTTCAGTCAAACAATGAGGTCGAAGCTTACTGTCCCAAGGAAAGAGGATGGACATTGGCTACAACAAAGACATTTTGTGTGCTTCAACCAGACTTTTTTTTTTTTCGTTACACTTTAAGTTCTAGGGTACATGTGCATAACTTGCAGGTTACATAGGTACACATGTGCCATGTTGGTTTGCTGCACCCATTAATTCCTCATTTACATTAGGTATTTCTCCTAATGCTATCCCTCCCCCTGCCTCCCACCCTGACAGGTCCCGGTGTGTGACGTGAGAACATGCGGTGTTTGGTTTTCTGTCCTTGTGATAGTTTGCTGAGAATGATGGTTTCCAGCTTCATCCATGTCCCTCCAAAGGACATGAACTCATCCCTTTTTATGGCTGCATAGTATTCCATGGTGTATATGTGCCACATTTTCTTAATCCAGTCTATCATTGATAGACATTTGGGTTGGTTCCAAGTTTTTGCTATTGTGAATAGTGCCGCAATAAACATACATGTGCATTTGTCAACCAGATTTTTTTCTTTTTTTTTTTTATTTTTTATTTTTATTTTTTATTTTTGAGACGGAGTCTCGCTCTGTCGCCGGGGCTGGAGCGCAGTGGCCGGATCTCAGCTCACTGCAAGCTCCGCCTCCCGGGTTTACGCCATTCTCCTGCCTCAGCCTCCTGTGTAGCTGGGACTACAGGCGCCCGCCACCTCGCCCGGCTAGTTTTTTGTATTTTTTTAGTAGAGACGGGGTTTCACCGTGTTCGCCAGGATGGTCTCGATCTCCTGACCTCGTGATCCGCCCGTCTCGGCCTCCCAAAGTGCTGGGATTACAGGCTTGAGCCACCGCGCCCGGCCAACCAGATTTTTTTTAAAGTCCATAGTGAGACAATTGTCTTGAAAGTTAGGTTTTTTTTGAGAAAGAGCTATTTCTCAGAAACCCTAAAGATGGGTTTCTACATATGAAGAAATAAAGCCTCTTAGAGGACTTATAATGACCACAGAGAGTAGGAAGCATAGATTTGTGCCACGCATGGAGGAGAAAGCCCTTCCCCCAGAGAGGAAAGGATCTGGGGACAAAAAAGAGAAGGGCAGGAATTTAGGGGCAAGGTCTCTTGGCTGACCTGTGTCAAAACTACAATATTGTAATACTCACATGAGTACAGGTTGATCCAAGAATATCAAGGCTAGTGTCCTTATGCCCTGCATTGAGTGTGGGGATACTAATTGCAAGGCTCAGAGAAACTGTGGCATTGGACTGATAGAGTAGCAATGGCTAAGAGAGGTGCCTCAGTAGGTGGGTCTGGAGTGTAGCCCCTTCAAATACCTTATAATCCAGAGCAGGGTAAAGCAGTGTTCTCAAACTTTTTGGTCTCGAGAAGGCAGACTGTCTACTGAGCCTGTTTCTCTAGGGAGTGGTTTTTGGATTCGGGATACAATATCAAATATACATATGTGTGTGTGTGTGTAATTCCAGTATTTTTGATTCCTCAAAAAGTCTTAAAGTGTTGGGAAACTGTCAAGCTCATGGGGTGGATATTTCCCCCCAATGTTTTACTTTAGAGCTCAAATTTTAACATTGCCAACAAATACTGTCAATTTTTTTTTTTTTTTTTTTTTTTGAGGCGGGGTCTCCAAAAAACTTGCCCAGGCTAGAGTGCAGTGGCGCCATCTCGGCTCACTGCAACCTCCGCCTCCCGGACTCAAGCGATTCTTCTGCCTCAGCCTCCCAAGTAGCTGGGATTACAGGCATGCGCCACCATGGCCAGCTAATTTTTTGTATCTCTTTAGTAGAAATGGGGTTTCGCTATGTTGGCCAGGCTGGTCTTGAACTCCTGACCTCAGGTGATCCACCTGCCTCGGCCTTCCAAAGTGCTGGGATTACAGGCATGAGCCACCGCACCTGGCCAATTGTTCTTAAGTGACAGGCTCACTTTGTTCATTTTCCAGGAAATTCCCAAATCTGAACCATAGTCAGTCCTTCTCTTAAGTAGTGTTCCGTGAAAAAAGCACTAGCTCAGCTCGTGATTCAACCACACACATACTTTTTCTGTTACTATACCTTAATATGCAGTAAGAGTGTTTTATGTATGAACTCCCCATTTTGTCATACATACAGAAATGACAAGAAGTGGGGTTGAGATTTAGCACATTTAAAAAACGTTTATTCTAATAAACCATTTTAAAATGGAACTTACAACGCATTTTGAACTGAAAAGAAACGAAGCAACAGCATATGAGAATTGTTGAGATGCTGTGAAAGCAGTACTTGGGGGAAAATTTATAGTTCTAAGCACCTATATTAGAAAAGAAGAAAGGTCTCAAATTAATAACATCAGCTTCCAAATTAAACATTGGACAAAGAATAATTAAACCTAAAGTAAGCAAAATAAATGAAACACAATGAGTATCAGAGTGAAAATCAGTGGAACAGAAAACAGAAAACCAATACAGAAAATCAGTGAATCCAAAGCTGGTTTAATATCCTGAAATCAATCCATGTAATTTATCATATTAACAGATTGAAAAAGTAAACCGTATCACTAGATGCAGAAAAAGCAGTTGACAAATTCCAACAACCCTTCCTGATTAAAAAACAGTAAACAACTCTCAGCAGGTAATAGAACAAAAACTCCCTCAGCCTGATAAAAGGCATCTAGGAAAAACCTATGGCTAACATCATACTTAACATGAAATACTAAATGCTTTCTCCATAAGATCAGAACAAGGATGCCCACTCTCTCCACATCTTTTCAACATAGTACTGGTGGTTATAGTCAGAGCAGTAAGGCAGAAGGAGAAAAGTTATCCAGAATAAAACTGTCTTTGGAGATGACACTGTTATCTGCATAGATAATCCAACGGAATGTTCAAAGAAGCCAGTAAATGTAATACGTTAGTTTAGCGAGGTAGGATACAAAATAAGTACAAGAATATAAATCGATTGTTTATAACAATTAACATTCAGAAAATGAGTGTTAAATTTTAAAATTGAAATTAAAAAAATTTATAGTATCATTTAAAAGATTAAAATGTAGAGTTAAATCTCACAAAAGATGTGTAAGACCTTTTCACTGAAACCTGTAAGACCTTGCTTAGAGAAATTAAAGCATATACAAATAGAAAGATGGATGAACAATATTGCTAGATCTCAACTGTCCCCAACTGATGTATTGTGTAAAAATCATCTCAATCAAAATCACATTTTTGTAGCAACTGATAAGCTGCAAGGACTTAACATAGCCTAACCACTTTTGTAAATGAAAAACAAAGTTGGAGGACTAACACTACCTAATTTTATTTATAAAGCTACAGTAATTAAGACAATGTGGTGATGGTTCAAAGATATACAAATATGGCCAGGTGTGGTGGCGCACGCCTGTAATCCCAGCACTTTGGGAGGCTGAGGTTGGGGGATCATGAGTTCAGGAGTTCAAGATTAGCCTGGCCAACATGATGAAACCCCGTCTCTACTAAAGATACAAAAATTAGCCAGGCATGGTGGCACGTGCCTATAAACTGTTATTTGGAAGGCTGACGCAGGAGAACTGCTTGAACTGGAAACTGGGAGGTGGAGGCCGCAGTGAGCTGAGATCGTGCCACTGCACTCCAGCCTGGGCTACTGAGGGAGACTCCATCTCAAAACAACAACAACAACAACAAACAACGATATACAAATATATCAGTGGACCAGAAGAGCCCAAAAATAGACACACACACATACACAAAACTGATTTTTAATAGAGATGTGGAAGTCATTCAGTGGAAAAATGATAGTCTTTTTAAATGTGATAGAAAAATTGGATATTAACATTCAAAGAACTTTGATCTATCTCTTACCATATACAAAAACTCATGAACACTTCGTGAAAGATATGTGGAGAGCAAATAAGCACATGAAAAGATGTTCAGCAACATTAGTCACCAAGGAGATACCACCACACACCTGTTAAAAGTGGCTAAAATACTGACCCCCATGTTGACGAGGAAATGGAAGGACTGGATCTCCCATACCATTTGTGGGAATGTAAAATACTACAACTTTGGAAAATAGTTTAGCCGTTTCCCAAAAAGTTAAGCATATACCTACCATATTATCCAGTCATTCTACTCTTAGGTAGTTCACCAAGAGATATGAAAGCATATGTCCAAACGAAATCTTGTGCAAAGCAGCTTTTTTGTAATGACGAAAGACTAGAAATAACTTGTGTCCATCAACAGATGAATGGATGAGCTGTGGTATATCCACACATTACTACTCAGCAACACAAAGGAATGAACCATTCATACATGTGACAACACAGATGAATGTCAAATTGAGCTGAAAGAAGCCAGCCCCCCACCCCCCCACCAACCAATAAAAGAGCACATACTGTAGGATTCTATTTATATAAAATTTTAGAAAATACAAACTGCCAGTGACAGAGATCAATGGCTGCCTGGGATGGTGAGGGAGGGTCAGGAGGGACAACAAAGAAACAGGACACTTTGGCAGGTGATGGGTATGTTCATTATCATGATTGTGGTGGTGAAACATGGCAATATTTATCATATTGTACGCTTTATGTACAGTTTGTTCAAAATCAATTATACTTTTTTGAGATGGAGTTTTGCTCTCGTCGCCTAAGCTGGAGTGCAATGGTGTGATCTTGGTGCACTGCAACCTCCACCTCCCAGGTTCAAGTGATTCTTCTGCCTCAGCCTCCTAAATAGCTGGGATCACAGGCGCCCACCACCACACCCGGCTAATTTTTTTTGTACTTTTGTAGAGATGGGGTTTCACCATATTTGCCAGGCTGGTATCGAACTCCTGACCTCAGGTGATCCACTCGCCTCGGCCTCCCAAAGTGCTGAGATTGTAGGTATGAGCCACCGTGCCCGGGCCAAAATCAATTGCACTTTTAGCTGTTAAAAATTAAACCACAGAACATTTAGGAAAAGAAAGGGGGTTAGGTGTCTTCATAATCTTTGTGTGGGCTAAAGGACTTTTTTATTGGAGACAAGGTCTTGCTGTGTCACCCATGCTGGAGTACAGTGGCTCAGTGATAGTTCACTGGATCCTTGAATTCCTGGGCTGAAAAGACCTTCCTGCCTTAGCCTCCCAGATAGCTGGGACTATAGGTGTGCACCACCATGCCTGGATAATTTATTTTTGTACAGATGGGGTCTGTGTTGCCTAGGCTGGTCTTGAACTCCTGGTCTCACACAATCCCCCCACCTTATGGGTCAGATCCCACATTCTGGGTTCCTGACTATACTGGATGTTCTAGTTGGTTCCATTTTCGGCTTCAGCTTCTTAGGTTCAATGACACTTTTCCAAGTCACTGCAAAATGGTCTCTAAGAGCCTTGCTTCCTTCGAAGACACACGGCTGGCTTTTACATTACTAGTTTCTCTAGACTTTTTCTTAACTCTGCTGGTTATTTCCTTAAACAAACTGCTTTTAATTTAGCCTTTTCAGCTTGTTCAGAGAAGAAAATATGTTTTCTCTATCCACTTGGTTTTCTTAAAAAAAAAAAAAAAGTGGTAAAATATACATAAAACCTAACAATTTTTAAAACATAAAGGTCTGTGGCATTAAGTACATTCACAATGTTGTGCATCCATCACCACTGTTCGTCTCCAGAACTTTTTCATCTTTCCCAATGGAAATTCTGTACTCATTAAACATTAACTCCCCAATCCTTCCCGACTTCCCAGCCCGATAGCCAGCATTCTAGTGTCTTCAAGAATTTGGCTAGATACCTGATATAAATGGAATCATACAATGTTTGTCCTTTTGTCTATTTCACTTAGCATGTCTTCAAGGCTTACCCATGTTGTAGCATGACAGAATTTTCTTTTTTATAAGGCTAATATTCCATTGTGTATATACATATATATTCACACACATATTTTATCCATTCATCTGTCAATGAACATTTGAGTTGCTTCTACCTTATGACTGTGAACAATGCTAAAAACATTGACAAACAAATGTGTCCATGTCCCTGCTTCCACTTCTTTGGGGTGTATACCTAGAAATGGAATTGCTGGATCACAAAATTAATTTTTTGAGTATGGTTTAACCACCACACTGTTATCCACAATGGCTGTATTTAACATTTTCACCAGCAACGCACAAGGTCCTTTGAGCAATTCCAGTCTTTTGTTCATTTTTTGTTTTTGAGTTCTTTATATATTATCAGATAAATGATTTGCAAATATATTCTCCCATTCTGTGGGTTGTTTTTTCACTGTTGATAACGTCCTTTGAAGCACAATTTAAAAACTGTTTATCTATTTTTCTTTTGCTGTACATGCTTTTGTCATAACATTCAAGAAACCATTGTCAAATCCAATTGTGAAACTGTCCATTTTCTTCTAAGACTTTTATAATTTTCCCCGAGTTAATTTTTGTATATTGTGTAAGGGTCCAACTTCATTCTTTTGCATGTGGATATCACATTTTCCCAACACCACTTGTTGAAGACTGTCCCTTCCCCATTGACTGAGCTTGGCACTTACGTTGAAAATCACTTGACCATGTATCTGAGCAGTCATTTCTGGCCTATTGTATTCCATTGGTTTACATGTCTGTCTTTATGCCAGGACCACACCTTTGTGATTACTTCAGCTTTGTAGTATGGGTTTCCTTTTTCATTTCTGAAAGATATACACTTCGTCTAGTTCATGTTGAATTCTTAAACCCCCTTTGTTTTCTGACAAGATTAGCACTCTCTGTAGTACCAACTTTAGTTAGGACCCAGGGACAGCTGTGCACAGAGGACTAGATAACAAGCAGGTAAGCCATTCCACATGGTGTCTGCTTTCTTTGGAAAAGAAAAGGCCCAGTCGCTAGAGTAAAACTGTATGCCTTTATTCAACATAGAATGAGTCAGTAAAATACGGTTTGTCCATGTGCAGAAACATTATACATTCAACTTTGAAGAAGGTATTTTTTATACGACCAAGGAAAGAACAGCCTAAAAGTGAGAGGAAAAAAAGACGATAGTGAGACGCTAAAAGGCAGAGTTTATTTGTCAAAGTGCTAAGGCCTATGCGCACAAAGATTTAAAGTGAGTAAGAATTACATAGGGTCATTTCTTCCATTCCGACATCTCTTGGTGCTGGTGAAGGGTGCGATGCAGTCATAGAATTAAGACAGGTTTAAAAAAAAAAAAAAAAAAGGTCAAAGCACTTACAGCTAAGTTTTTTTCCCCCCAAATTTCTAGAGTTTCATTTGATATGTTCTCTAGATCTTTCACAAATTCTAGAAATTTTGTGAATTCTCTGAGAACTTGCTCTTTAATCAGTACATTCTTAGAGAACAAATTAAGATGTTTGCCCCAACCTGGAATTTGTCTCCTTATCTAACAAAAAGGTAATCAATCCAAGACTCTGGAAGCATCTGATTAACTTAAAATGTGTGCAAAGTGATTATAGGTAGGTGAAGCTGGAGTCACTACTGAAGAAGTCTCCATACTGAAACATGCCTGAAAATCTAAAATGAAAAGAACTACTGACTTAGGGTCAAAGCCCAGCTCTATTAAATTTCCAAGCTCTAGGTATCTGAAGACATTAGATTCTGTTTTTTAAAAGAATGTAAAATTTTACGTATGATACTTTCCATAGGAAAGACATAAGCTGTGTGTAAAATAGTTCTAAAGTATCTTCAGATATTTTGGTAACAATGCATTGCTTTCTAATTGGGCTAATTTGAATCTTAAATATTTAAATATTTTGAGAATCCCTGATTAAACTTAATAAAAGTATTGACTCAAGTTGGTCTAATATAGTGTTTAGGAAGCCAAGTTCCATTTCACTTAACAGACAGAGGTGCACTAATCCTGATTAGTGGCAAAAGCCACCACAGTTCAACAGAAAACTATTGCTTATCCCACAGAATGTCTCAAATCAAACTACAGGTTACACTCATGGCAATTCAACATTACATTAAGTGAATCTAAAATCTTAAAAGGAAATCTCTCAAAAATGGAATAAGCTACTTAATTCAAAGTTTACTTAAATCCATTTAAAACCAAACTCCAGGTTATCTTTCTTCTCCCTAAGGCATCCTCTAGGTTTTACAATTAAGAAGAAAATCAGGATTTAAAAAAATTCCCTTTAGGCTCTTTTGGGTTGGAAGCAGCACGAAAAGCGAGGTGGAAGTTACTCTTCAGGAAAACCCACTATTTAGCCACAGCCCAGTTCCAAGTTGATCATTTCTGGCTCTTTTCCTGGTTTCGCTTTTCCTTCCTGTTACAAGATCTCCTTTCAGGGAATCCCTTTTTAGGTTAAGGCAGAAAGTTACATGGAAGTAAAGTCTATATGGTCTCTATGAAAAACAACAAAAACAACCCAATCTATTGTTAAAGGTTACCAAGTATTAGGAAAATGGAGGACGCTCATCCTCCTGGTTCCTGGACAGAGTTGAAACTACATTACATAGTGGAATACACCAAATTCTTCTTTGAAAAGTGCTAGAGTCCTGCTGAAGCCCTTTTTAATTCAAGTTGTGACTTAAGACAAAAAAGGAAAAGCCACTTCTACAACATTAGAAAAGGACATGAAAGTAATTTTATCCATTATGGAGAAAAACTGGGATGCAACAATTCCGAATGAAGAGATAGCTACTTATCATCTATAAGATGAAAATCGTGTTTTACGAAAAAGTCCCTTCAGCTTCTTTTAGGTTTGAATAGTGACAGGAAAGCTGCGTTATTTACCCAACTGTATTTGAAAGGGTTTAACAAAACACTAACTTACTGACCTAAATTAACTACTGACAGAGACTGCTGTTGGCCTGCTTCTAATTTAGATGTTAGAGATTTCTTAAAATTTCTATAGACAACTTTAGCTATTCCAACAATAGTTCTCAAAAAAAGTGCATTTTATTAAGATGGCTCATTTCCACACTTTTTTCATCTAGGGACCTTCTTTCTTCATGTATGTGCCACTGCTGTGTCCAGTGTCTCAAACACTTCCATTTCATAACTCATTTACATTTTCAACGTATCTTGGGAAAAAGGTAGCATTATTACTCCTTGAGCCTAGAACTAGAAACATGCTGTATAGTCACTACTTTAGGAAAACCTTTCTGCAATTTACATGACTTTTTGCTTACCTTTGCATAACCAGCACTTTAGTAGTGCTTAGCACACAGTAGGTGCTCTATAAATATTTGAATTAGTAAATAACATGACTTGTACATAAAAAGTTAGACTTCTAAAGACCAGTTGAGGTCAAGCAATCTCAGAAGCTATGAACACAGGTTTCTGACTCTGTGAAGTAAATAAAGGGTAGCTGGGGATCCAAGTTGAAGGTGTCTTGTCTTCTGGTATGTTGCTCTTTCTCCCTCAGGGGCAGACCAACTCTACTTGCAGGCACCCATGTCATCACCTGAATATAAATTTATCTTCCCATGAGATAGGAGACCCATCTAAATAATGATAAATATGTACCAGAAATGGGGAGTCAATCTTTGTAAATGGTCATTATGGATTAGTTTGTACACATTTAAATATTTTACCTTCATTCTTATTATATATGGAAATTATGAAGATGCTGATGTTCCCTGAGACTTAAGAAGTTTCCTTTAGAAATAGCACATTTTCAGCTAAGATCTAGACTGCTTTTCTCTTGGAAGGCTGAATTATCTATCTCCAACATCTTGGGACAACCCAGATATTTGACATTCCAGTATTTGAAAAATAAAAACTGTCTTTTAAAAAGCCAATGTAAAGAAAAAAGCCAATGTATCCTTACATTAACTTCCAAAATGTATTTTTTCTTTACAGTGAAAATAACCACAGCTGGGCAATTATGGGAACCAGCGAACTACAATAAAGTCAGTTTTATGGGTCATCAAGATACATTCTTGAAAATCTGACCTTAACAATTTTTCTTCTAGGTCATCAATGATTTGATATATTATTCACTTGTTTAAAAATAGGTTACTTTTCTTTATGAAGATGATGTAGGCACCATTTTGCTCCTATCATATCCCAAAATCAAGTATTTACTTTGCAGCCACAAAATGAATTCTCATGGATTAGACAGCAGTCTCGGTATGGGCTTACAGACAACCTCTCCTACCAAGTGGCTCAGACCTCATTTCCATAGCTACCCTTCCTGACACAGGGGAGTTCAAAATTCAAGTGTCAAATGCTCAAGGCACAGGTGTTTCTCTTCACACTATTCTCCTAGCTCTTTGACATCTCCAGATTAGACAGGCAGGAAGGACATGACTGGCTATGAAACTCACTTCTGAGAGAACTGGGAAACGGAAAAAAATTTTTTTCTATCATCTTCAAGAGACTATTTCTTCACACACCCCTAAGGCCTGGAAAGTGGTGGTGGCAGTAAATGTCTGCTAATGAATTAACCACTGTGGAGAAAGGAAAACTTATTTTTTTCCCCGAGAGATTTCCTTACCATTCTTTGATTTAGAAGCAAACAATGGGCACATTAATAAAGAGGCTGCACTGCATTTCTTCACTTTTCCAGTAATGTTAGGGGGTTAGGAGACAAAACAGATTAAGGGAGAAAACATGGAGACAGATAGATAAGGAAAATTTAATCAGTTTTACTTAAATTCCAAAAGAAATACACTACCCTGATTTATCATCAAGTTCCTCATTTTACTCTCTTCCATACAATCTGTGGGAACCATCCCATAGTAGTATAAGGTAGTAACAGAGGACCCTTACCCATGCCACTCTCAGATGTACGTCAAACCTCAAGATGCACCAAAAAACTCCAAGGTTTTTATTTTCGCTTTTAATGATCTTTTACTTAATAATAAAATGAAAAATAAGAATATAGGAATACATACAATCTATATACATATATTTATTGCAAATACTTAAAATTCTTATGTAAAATGATTTTCTATATTTGTGAAAAAATATGACTTTTTAAATGGTGTTGACACCAACTTCTCTGTACATACCCTCAATTCCAATGTTAACAATTCCTTTAAAAAGGCAAAAGACACAAAAGTTTAGCATTTACCAAACCAGTCTGTACAAACCTTATAGCCAGAAGGGAAAAAAATAGCTTGTGGTAAATAAGTCAATTTTCTTTTAAAATAAAAAATAAACCCCAAAACTATTCCCCTTATTGCATTTTTCTGAAATAATCTGAGTGTCTTTAGAGTAACTTCCTTTGAAATAATTTGTGCCTTAACAGAGAGGTCCTACATCAAACATACCATATATGAGAAATTCAAAGTCTTCCACTGTCACTTTTTACAGATATTAAAATATATATTACTTAAAATATATTACTGGAAAGCTATTTTTAAAATTGATCTTCAATAGTTGTATCAAATGTAAAGCATTAAAAAAAATAAAGTAACCAAGAATCTACGAAGCTATTGCTTCAACTTTAGGAAATGTTTTACCTACTGTTCTCTTTCAATAGGTGTGTAGGTATCGAAACATGGTAGGAAAGGCCCCTGCCTATCACCATGTTTCTCAAAGTCTCTTTGGACTATTCTATAAATTTAGCTGAAAACTACCCTTGGCCAAGTTACTTACGTAGCACACTGTTGTAATGAGATGGGGACACTTTTCCCTCCTCGCTATGATGTGAAACCTCTAGGTCAAAGAGAAAACACTCTGGCACTGCTCACTGATAGTGAGTTCTAGAAATAAAAAGCAGTGTAATGACCAGAGAAGCCCCCCCCAACTCCTCACCCCCATTACAGCAAATCACTTCACCAGAGAGTTATTTACGGCTCTCTAAGGTGGAGAAAGGCAATAATAAGCAACAGAATGTTAACTGTCAGGTCATTAATATGTATGACTTTGCACCTTCACCTGGAAGGCAATGAGGTCTTCCTTTGGCTATTTAAATCTGAGATAAGCTCTAAAACATGTACATCTGTATGCCTTCACAGCCCAGTAAGTATGCTCTCTCCACCCCAAGAAAAGTTTCCCATTTGCCAGCTCTTATTCTTAGAAATGTTACAAGAAATACCACAGAGAGCTTCAGTATCTTGAGCATAGGGGTTATGGAACAGAAGTAGGACAAACAACTCCAGGCTATTTGGCTTTACTTTCTGTTTAATAGGATGGAGAATTCTAATTCTTCAAAATTATTTAAGATTCAGGGAGACTTCTTTACTAAACAACTTAGAATCTTTATAAACAAGACTGAGGCTATATTATTAATGCTATCTCCTGGAGTGACCTGCAGTGGAGGACATCTGAAGGCTGGAGAGGGGTGCACGGGAGGCGTATGCATCAGGCATAATGCCTGACTAGTCACTGGAAATAATGCCAGGTCATACCCTAAGAATAAGCTCAGCATTTATTAAAACTTTTCAGATCGGGTTGAAAGGTAAAACGACTCAAAAACTAAGGTAAAGATTGCTTCAAAGGTGCTGCTGGAGTACCATACTAATAATTTAAAGGTTTTGTTTCTACTGGTTCATTTTCTAAAAGGCCAGATTGTAATGTGTGTTTTTTTTTTTTTTAATTTTTCTGTTCAGCTTTTAAGATGAATGGCTTTCCACTTGAAACTTCTGTGTTGAAACAAACTGATAAATAGATTGATATTCAAGTTACTACCCAACTAAGAGAATTTAACTGTTCTCTTGTCTGGTCAAGATTGAGGCAGTGTATCTAGTTGGCAATATCTGTTTTAGGAGTATTCCTAAATGCAAATATTTAGTTGAGTATTATTTGTTAAGATAATCTGGTGAACAGCAATGTTTAGGACCTATGTAGAAGAGCCGGGGTCAAGATGAAGAGGCACAATATGGTTTGCTCTCTAAACGGACTTAAAAATCCCTGATACCTTTCCTCCTTTCCTAGTTATAGTCTGTTCATCCTTAAGTTAAGGGAAGCACAGAGGAAAACCTTTCTGACAGGAAAGGGGTAAAGCAGAAAAATCACTTTCATCAATCCAAATTGGTAATTGACATTTAGCATGGAGTCAATTCCAAAACTCTCAACCTCTTCCAGCACGCTGACCAGCCCTCAGCCCTGGCACTAAGGAGGAGTGATGGGGTAGGGCAGGGAGAGTTATACTCAGCAACAGATCTCTTTAAACCCTTATTGGATTGCCCAAGGTACTGAACGTTTGGGAGAACCATTATTTCTGTTTTCTACCGGTTCTTGGCTTGAAGATATACTCCTTATCCCCAATCCTTGCAGCCTTCTTATCTCTTAGCTGTGTGTGTGTGCTGGAAGAAAGGGGGAAAGATGGACAGACATATTGTACTGACTGAAGCTGGAACACAGATATTAATCCTATACTGGCCTTGGGCCACAAAAAAGCCAGAAGTGAAAAGTGAAAAACAGTGAAGTGAGTTTCTTATGGGACGGAGCAGGGGCTGTGGGAAAGCATTAAAGAGTGTGTGATGTGGGGGTGGGGTGGGCAGGGGTAGGTAGTAGAATGGGGGCAAAACAGAGATTATTATTGCCTATTTTCTCCTAATCTGGAACGTGACTTAACAAGTTTAATCTGTTCTGCATTTCATAAATATCACATCCTAAATATGAAAGACAAATACAACTGTACTATGTTGCATTAACATTTGTACTTCATACATTCCCAATCAGGAGACTTGAAATCAATATGCAAATGGTGCAAACTGACACACCCCCATTTAATACAAAATTCTGTTAAACTGCAGGTTTAATGTTTCTTAACCATGACCTAAATATTATGTACTCACAAATTCTTCAGTCACTAGAGAAGGATTTAAAAAAAAAAAGGAAACAAGAAAGAAAAAGAAACTAAAACAACCAAAAAACCTTTAGGGCTCATTTTCCTTCTTTTCCAGTTGTTCCCTTAGCCATTCACTGAGGCCCCTTTGCATTAGAAATTTCTAGTGCTCAGACAGCAGTAATCCAAACAAGGCCTATATTTTCTAAAACAGGAAAAGTGTCATGTATTGTGTATGTGCGTAAAGTAAGATATAAGATGATTTCATCCTGTTCAGATGCCTGGGAGATCAAAGCAGGTTGAACAGAATGAACAAATGTGGCATTGGTGAGCTTTTCTACCTGCAACAACAGCTGACTATCAAGCACTAGGTTAATAGGTTGGGAGAGAAGAGGAAAAGAGAGGTGACCTTGTTCTACTGTCAAAATTGTTTTCCAAAGTTCTTCACGTTCAATTTAACAGTTTCTATGGTTTCACTCCCCTTGCTCAACAAGATGTAGCTCAAATCACCCAATCACTAACACTTTTCTGTTCATTTTATATTAGTAGTTCAAAATTGTTAGTTACCACGAATGACTAAGTGCGGGGATAGGGTATTTTTGCTGGAACTGTTGCACTGCACAGCCTGTTAACAACACACGGGGTCCCAGAGAGGCACTCCCTTCACGGACTACATTCACTGTCTCAGGGCAGGGGGTGGGATCAGGGAACAGCAGGGATCCACAAATTCCAAGCAGACTGCTTGGCAACAGTACTAGACCATGGAAGCCAAGAACCAAGTCAGGGCTTTCTGAGTCTGAAACACTACCTGTGAAATGAATTCCTTACCAAAAATTTCAATTTAAGATTCCACCTAAGGTAAAGGGACTGAGTAAAACCCTGAATCCAAGTCCTGCAAAGGCTGAATAATCTATGAACAAGCTGCGGCCAGACTGTCCAGACAAAATCAGTGTGAATGGCCATTTCTTTAGACCATTCCTTCACTTTCCTTTTCCTAGCTTCCTAGGAAATGTCAGAGGGAGACAGCTTCCTTTTACCATGCTGGCATTAAACTTTTCTCAGTCACAAGTAGTAGAACATAAATCTGAATTCAAAGTAACACATTATTACCTAAACACTTGGAAAAATGTTAAACAAAATGTGACATATTTACATGATTTTGTAAGTGCAAACTTGTCACAAATTCACAAAGTCTTGCTTGACTTAGACTTACTATACAAGGTGCTCTTCCTCTAAAATGTAAAAGATCTGTACTTTGTATTCCTGATTAAGTAACATTTGTCTCTGAAGACAACTGAAACCTACTTGTTTATTTCTGTGATTCCAAAAGGATGCAAAAAACCCAACTGGTCAACCCTTCCCTTCCCCCTCCTTTACAGTGTATCTCTTTCTAGTCTCATTACCGAACAACAAGGCAGGAGACGCACAGTTTGGAGGGGCCAATGCAATCATCATGGCAGAAAGCGCCACAGCCTTTGCACATGATCATGGCTTTCAAGCGGCAGTAACATTTCGAAGGCGTGCCCTCTATGCTGTTCTCCTCAGGGAAGGCCTGAACAGGAATGGTCTGGCCATGGTTGCTGGGATTCATAGCTTGGCTAGCAGGGATGGTAGTGACAGTCACTGAAAATGACATGACATCACCTACATTGCTAGATACCTGGCTACCTGGTATAGCAGAGTTATGGTCCATGTCAGATGAGGTGGAGACATTGATCATGCCTCTGTAGCTTGGCCCTATCTGGGTGGGGCTTCCATACAACTTCGGGGTTTGCAGGGGTGGAAGGAGTAGGGGCTGGTGGGTGGGGCTGTCTGCAGGCAGAGGAAGAACAGTAGAATTGAAAAGCTCGGGGCTGCTACGGATTGTCTTACCTCTCACTGCATGAGCCATCTGCTTCTGTGCTGCCTGAATTAAATCTCTGGCTAAGGTCTTTTCATCAAATGTCTGGCCTCTAGGGAACAGGTAATTCTCCTTACTTAAAGTGGTTTGCTCATTCACTGGTATCTCAGGCTTCACATTCTTGCTAGCTAAGCAATCACTGGTAGATACAGTTTCCCTGCTGTGGGGTGCTGAACTTGTGTCACCCTTGCCAGCACTCTGGGAAACCTGGGGCTCCTCTTTCACCATGACAGATTCCTGCTCATCACCAGTACTTTCCTCATCAGTGTCATCTTCTTTGCTGCTGCTACTCTCTCCTGTTGCATTTTTACAGTCTGTATATCCCATTTTCAAGGCTTCAGTGGGGCTGCTTAGACAAAAACGGTCTTCAGGGTTTACAGAATGGGTCCTCCTAAAGCTCTCTGAGCCCCGGCCGTAGGTAGAAATATTCAGTAAGTAGTGCCCTGCCATTGCAGGTTTGGATGTCCTTCTGCCAGCAAAACCCAGCATGAACCTCTGGCTTGTGGAGATGTCTTCCAGCTGGAAACCTGAGTGAGCGAAGTTGAACTGCGAGGGCGGCACAACTGAGAGAAGATTCTGCCTCCGAACCCTCTGAATGAGAGTCTGAAGGATCTGATCTTGGGTTGCTTTACTTAGTCCTTCTTGGTATTGGTGTGTGTCAGCGCTGGAGTCCCTCAGCTCCTTAGCTGAAAAGAGCTGAAGGGGCCTTGGAACCTGGGGGAGCTGCTTACTTTGCAAGGTTTTGCCCAGCTGCTGCTGTGTAGCTGGATGGGACTGTCTCTCATTAACTTCCTCTCTGGTGCTATTTTCTGTTGTGTTGGTACCTATGAGCACTCCCATCCCCCTTTCCTCTTGAGTAGTCAGTGGAACCATTTTCATTTCAACTTTGGTGAGAGGTTTAGGCAGAATTTGCTCCATGGGAACATCTTTGCCTTGAAGCAGCTGAGTCACTAAAGGATTATTAGCAGGAATACTAGAGGTTGGTCTTAAAGTGGGTCCATTCATGTTTAAAGAAGTTCCTGGGGTTTTAAGGCTAGAAGCTGCTGGCAAAGTGCTCGAGGGTGGAGCTGATCCAGCAGGTGCTGTAGTTGCACTGACCTGCGGTACAGGAAGCTTTTCTAAAGTGGCTGTGGTCAATAAAGATGTTAAAGGGGAGGGAGTTACAGCCACTGGCACACCAGCATCTGTCTTTGATGAGGCTGAAGGGTTAGGTATATTCTTACTAGGACCTGCTTTGAGCTCAACTGTGCCATCAGCTGCAAAATGAACAGGTGAGGCACCTGAGATTAGAGCAGGACCTGTTGGAGAAGGTGCTTTATCCTGTCTGCAACTACTGGGCCCTTGTGGATGGCTGAGAGAGGCCACTGTGGCTGTTGCCCTGGTGGGGTTCAGTTTTTCATTATTCAATTTCTCTATGTGGGCTGGTGATGGGACACTTGTGCATGCTCCACTGATGGCAGGTGTTGGAGGCACTGGGGGGGTTTGCTGTAGTTGTGCTCCAGAGACACTATGAGGCTGTGCCTGGCCTGGGGTGGTCTTGGTCTCAGACTGGGGCTGAGTCTCTGGACCACAGGGTAAAAGCTCTCTCGTACCTCCCCTGCTTCCAGTTCCTGCCAGTTCCAGTGTGCGGCCCTTTCCAGTTTCACTGACTCTGTCTGAGCCTGGACTGCCTCCTCTAGCAGTCTGCCCTTCACCACCCTCTCCTGGACCCTGTCCACCCCCTGGGCCAGGTCCTGGAATGGTCCCTCCAACTGAGGCGGCTGCAGCAGCTGCGGCGGCAGCGGCAGCTGCTGCCCTCTGTGCTTTGACCAGTTGAGCTTTTGCTTTGATGTCTGCAAGAGTTCTGGCTCCTGTTCTGTTAGGACTAGTGATGGAGACTGGAAAACGAGCCCTGGGAGAGACCTGCGATGGATGAAACGGCATGGGGGAGATTCTGGAGACCGGGATCTGAAAGAAGTAGAGGGGAAAAAACAACAGAGCTTAGTTTTCATTTCTAAGAATAACAAAACTTCATTAGCCCTCACATTTTAAAAACAGATGAACACTACAGTACCTGTGACAAACATGGGTGGTCTATGGCCGAGAGGCCAAACCTTGGAGAAAGTAACACTAGTTTGTCTCTAGAGTCCTTACATCTGCTTTTTCTATTGGTGCCAAAGACAACTGCTTCCACTCTCACCCCAAATCCCCACACCTCTTTTCCTATCTCAACTCCCTCCTAATGTCACTATCACAAGTGCTTATCATGATGCAAAGCTTTCTAGGGCATTTGCATTTTTAAAAAGTGTATTTATGTTTGAGAAAGGAGAGAAAAGCAAGTAAGCCAGCCACCCATACCACTACTGTCTTTTAGTTCTTAGCTTTACCACCAAGGTCCAGGGGGAAAATACTTGCTCTTTTCTGTTCTACATACACACACACACACACACACACACACACACACACACACACACACACGGGCTGGATTATCTCAAATTACACAGGCTTCTAGATAGCACTGGAAGGAAGACAATGTGTGATCCATAGGAGCCTCCACCATGCCCACACACATAAAGGAGTATGTACATAATGTTTACCAGCCATTCTCATCTCTGACTGGTATTATATTTACTTGTGCAACCTTTTAAAAATATATATGCTCTGGGTCCTATCCCAAAAATTACAAATTAGAGTCCCAGGACCTAGGAATTTTTTTTTTTTAATTAAAAGAATTTTTTTTTTTTTAGACAAGATCTTGCTCTGTCACCCAGGCTGGAGTGCAGTGGTGCGATCTCAGCTCACTGCAACCTCAGTCTCCTAGATTCAAGTGACTCTTGTGCCTCTGCCACCCGAGTAGCTGGGATTACAGGTGTGGGCCACACGCCTGGCTAACTTTTGTATTTTCAGTAGAGATGGGGTTTCACCATGTTGGTCAGGCTACCCTTGAATTCCTGACCTCATGTGATACACCTGCCTTGGCCTCCTAAAGTGCTCGGATTACAGGCATGAGCCACTGCACCTAGCCTGAAAAAGTCTGGCCTGTGGTAACTCCTGAGGGAGACTCCAGCTCAAACAAACAAACAAAAAAACGTGTTTCTAAAAAGCTACTTGTGAGATTCTGATGTCTATCAGGTTTGAAACCATTGATTTTCTTCTTCTTTTTTTTTTTGAGACAGAGTCTCACTCTGTCCCCCAGGCTGGAGTGCAGTGGCACAATCTCAGCTCACTGTAACCTCTGCCTCCCGGGTTCAAGTGATTCTTGTGGCTCACCCTCCCAAGTAGCTGGGATTACAGGTGCCCGCCACCATGTCCAGCTAATTTTTTTGTATTTTTAGTAGAGATGGGGTTTCACCATGTTGGCCAGGATGGTCTCGAACTCCTGACTTCAAATGATCCACGCACCTCGGCCTCCCAAAGTGCTGGGATTACAGGCATGAGCCACCATGCCTGGCAAAACCAATGATTTTCATACAATAAAATCATCATGTCTGAAACAAATCTGCCTTCTGTCCTGAATAATACTTTGAAAGCTATTAGAGTTACTAATAATGCATCAAGATGTGCACCGTTCTAGTAACTGGTTGAGTTTAAAGGAGCAAATAACTGTTAAGATGTTCTAAAGCATTTAATTAAAAAAAATTAACCCACTAAACCCTAAGAAAATGCATGCCATTTTTCTTAATGTTCTTAAATTAAGAACAATAAAGTCACTAAACATTTTTCACTATTAGCAATACTAATTTCTCAAAAGGTCAGTAATCCTCAAAAATTGATTCTCTATAATTCCTAAGTTAGAGCCATGGGACTTCATAACAGGTGTCACAGAGTATATGTCTTACATCAGGAAATCTACTTAACCTCTCTAAGAGCTAAATCTATTTCACATCCAATTCGAACAAGCCTAGATAGCATATTTACTCAGCATATAGTATTTTAGAGGCTGCCTACGGTAAGAAAGCAGCAGTTATTGTCCTTTATTTATATCATATGAAAGAAACTGCAGGGAAAAAATGAAAAAAAAAAAAAAGATAAAACTAAAAAAGTAAATACAAGAAAGGTGTTTAGGGGAACTTATATAGGGACAAACAACTTTACATAAGAACACTCTTGAGAGTAACACTATACCTAGCATAATACATGGTATCATAATAACACAATCATTAATAACATGTTGAAATCAAATAAGAACCATTAAAAGTGGTTAAAATGAAAGGTTTCAGTATCTAAAAATAAGTTTCAGTTACTTATGTAAATAGCCCTAATACCTGATTATGCAGAATAAATAATATCTTCTTTTTAAGTGCAAAACCACTCAAAGTTGTCCAGGCACTGATAACAATTTAATTTACTGAGAAGTCCTACCTTGGGAGAGCAGAGAGATTCAATCCTTTTCTTTTTAAGTGTACAGTCATCCCTTGGTATCCATGGGGGATTGGTTCTAGGACCCTGGAGGATATCAAAATCTGAGGATGCTCAAGTCCTTTATATAAAATGGCATAGTATTTGCAGATAACCTCCACATATCCTCCCATATATTTTAAGTCACCTCTAGATTACTTATAACACCTAACATAATGTAAATGTTATATAAATTGTTATACTGTATTTTTACATTTGTATTCTTTTCCAAATATTTTTGCTAGGTGGTTGGTTGATAATATAGAATTAACCTTGAGGATGTGGAACTTGCTGATACAGAGGGCTGACTGTATATGGAATGTAAAACATATAATGTGCATTGTGTGTATATAATTTTTATATACATATGTATGTATATAAAAGTTGTAACTAAGTTGTAACATTTACACTACATTGCAAATTTTGTTTTCTACTACTACCTTGTGAATTTTGTTTTCTACTTAAATTTCGTTTAAAAGGTTTTGTTCTGTTATAAATTACATTAAGCTTTGTCTAAGAAAGCAGTATTTGAGATACGGTCTAAGGGAAGAGAGTTACTAAAGACACTTCTGGAAAAGTCTTTTTTGAGGGAGATGAAGAGGGAGAAGAAAGGAAAAGAATGGAAAAAAGTAAAATTATATTAACTTGGTCACAGTGGATTAAAGTTTCTGTGTAATCCCTCTGCACTAGCAGAAAGCAGACAGAATATGATGTAACCCAGCCTGTCTACAGGTGAGGAAATAGAAATGATGGGTCTTAGCAACATTTATAGCAAAACCTAAACAGTTACTCAGCTCTCAGGTCTGGAGATAAGCTGTGAATGACATTAAAAAAAAGTTTCTAATATTTTTATAAAAAAGAATAGTAAAAGTGATTAAAACAAAAATCAGAATCTCTGGCAATGCATGTTAATGGAAGGAAAAAAAAAAAAAAAAGAAAAGAAAAAACCCCCATAGATTCTTAAATGCTAAAATCACCAATCTTAAAGAGCAATGAACTGGCCGGGCACGGTGGCTCACACCTACAACACTAGCACTTTGGAAGGCTGAGGCTGGTGGATCTTGAGGTCAGGAGTTCAAGACCAGCCTGGCCAACATGGTGAAACCCCTCTACAAATAATTATTTTAATTATTTGTAAACATACAAAAATTAGTTGGGGGTCGTGGCTTACGCCTATAATCCCAGCTACTTGGGAGGCTGAGAAAGGAGAATTCCTTGAATCCGGTAGGCGGAGGCTGCAGTGAGCCGAGCCTGCATCACTGCACTCCAGCCTGGGTGACAGAGCAAGACTTCATCTTGAGGGGGGGAAAAAAACAAGCAATGAATAAAAAAGTAATAAGAAGTACAGACGGTGGCCCATGCCTGTAATCCCAGCACTTTGGGAGGCAGAGGAGGACAGATGACTTGAGGTCAGGAGTTTTTGAGATAGGGTCTAAGGGACCACTGGTCAACATGGTGAAAACCCATCTCTACTAAAAAATAAAATTACAAAAATTAGCCAGGTGCATGCTTGTAATCCCAGCTACTCAGGAGGCTGCTGAGGCAGGAGAATCCCTTGAACCTGGGAGGCGGAGACTGCAGTGAGCCAAGATTGTGCCACTGCACTCCAGCCTGGACCACAGAACAAGACTCCATTTAAAAAGAAATAAAAAATAAAAATAAAAAAAAATACAATGAGAATGGGTCAAGTTCTAGTAAGTGAATCTTTCCAAGGAATACTTCCTGACAGGACTAATTTTGGTTCACCTAAGTTAAACTAAAAGGGGGGAAAAAGTACCTTTACTAGGCTTATTTTTCCTTTTACATCCTAATGAGTAATATCCAGTGCCTTGGCTCTTAAATTCCTTGGCAAGAAAAATAAACTATTTATTAAATGAATGAACTGCAAGCTGATATTAAGCAAAAGCCAAAGTATTAATAAACCTTTAAGATCAGAAGTAAAAATGTGTTTGGGTTTTAAAGGGCATTATATATTAAGATAGTCAAAGATACTGCCTAGAAGAATTTGGAAGATTTGACAGGCAGCAATATACGGCTAACTGGAAGTTAATCACATGCTAAGCAGTAGAGCTTATCAAGACTATTCCATCTTACTAGTGTCCCTCAAGTAACCAGTAGTGACAGAGGATAGCCACACATATTTCCTTTAATAGGAGGGAGCTAAACGTAGTTCCTGATTCACAGAACATAAAGTCAGTTATGGTAGCAAGAAAAGGGCCAAAGTAAACTAAAAAATCTTTGTACTCTTGGTACAGAGATAGGATCCTTTGATTACACCAATAGTCTCCTCATGCTTAGTCTCACATTTCTTATTTTGTCATATCAGACAATAATTTCTATGACGGTTATAAGATTTCCATAACTGTCTTAAACTCAATAATGGTGGTTATTGTTAATACTTCTGCTTATAAAGGGGCCACATTGTCTGGAGGCATGCATCACAGACTCCCTGTAAAGGAACTGAAGGAAGCCCAAGATTCTTCCACCCTGGGATTGTGATCAACTCTTCTCTGCAATATCTGTGCAAATCCTGGCCCAAAAAATCTAAGAGGTCCTGAGGAGACAGTAGGATAGCTGGCTGTCAATGTTCTACAGAGGCTGAGAATTATAACTAACTTTTTGGAAGTCCATTTAAATTCTATTTGGTCTAACTCTAAGATTCTGAGATCAGTTGCCTCTGAGCTCGAGTAGTGAGAATGGGGCTGGTTTACATTAGATGCCCAGGTACCTTCCTTATGCAAACACCAGTAAAGACCTGTATGTAGGACTGCAGTTCTAAATGCCCATCTGTCATTTTATTTGTGTAAGGCCATAGTTACATACTTACCAAATATATCCAACTGCTTCTGCATTAAGAACTACCACAAATTACTTGAAATTTAGTAGGTATGACCAAAAACATAGGGTTCACACCATCTCTCCTTTTCAATTCTCTCCATTCTCTTACCTTGAGAGGTGGTACTTTTCGCACCTGGACTCTGTCCCCTCTACTGAGAAAGGGCTGTGGTGAGACCTGAAATGGCTGCTGGTGCTGGCGATTCTCAGTGACACGTGGCCTCTTCTCCCAGCTCACAGGGGCCTCTTCTTGGGTAAGGGAAGACTTCCTCTTGAGGCTTTCTGGGTTCTGATCAACAAGAGTTGTTAGAGGTTCTTTCACAGTGGTCTCTTGTGGACCTGCTTCTGCTGTGGGCTTCGTTATTGGTTTTTCAACCCCAGGACTCTTGGGTTTGCTTGGCGATGTAACTAAAGATTCTTGGCTTTCACTTTTGTTATAATTACAAGCTGTGGTGAGATGATTCTTCCCAGATTCCTGTTCAGCAAAGGCGACTGGCTTCTGCTCCAAGACATCCTCATCCTGTGGGCACTTGATGGGAAGAATGCTGCTAAACTCATGTGTATTGAGAGCTGAGGAAAGCAGGGGCTCTGTAGATGTGGAGAAGCTCGGCTGCACTTCACCTTGGCTTTCACACTCTTCTCTTCTGCCTGGTGATGACATTTGCAACGCTTCTTCTTCACACTCTGACTGGGGGACTACTGGAACTATTCTGATAAGAGAGGCTTCTGACACAGGCATTGATTTTGGTTGTTCAGCTGGGGTTTTCTTTACTTTGGGATCGCTGGGAGAAGCTGTCAATTTCTTAGAATCTTCAAGGCTCAGGCCAGAACTAAAAAGGGGGGAAAAGAAATATTCTAGTTGAGAAATAGCCCATATTGTTGAAAGCATTCATTAATAGAGATAATGGGGCCGGGCGTGGTGGCTCACGCCTGTAATCCCAGCACTTTGGGAGGCCGAGGCAAGTGGATCACGAGGTCAGGAGATTGAGTCCCTCCTGGCTAATACGATGAAACCCCGTCTCTACTAAAAATTCAAAAAATCAGCCAGGCATGGTGGTGGGCACCTGTAGTCCCAGCTACTTGGGAGGCTGAGGCAGGAAAATGGCGTGAACCCGGGAGGCGGAGGTTGCAGTGAGCTGAGATCGTGCCACTGCACTCCAGCCTGGGCGACAGAGAGAGACTCTGTCTCCAAAAAAAAAAAAAAAAAAAAAAAAAAACGCTAGAGATAATGGAAGATGACAATGCCTAGGAAAACCCCGGAGACAGCAGGTATTCTTCATGTATTATCTTCACTATCATTAGTAGTGAAAGCTCTGGAGTCAGAGTGCCTGGATTCAAATTCTGGCTCTGATACCTACCATCCCTGTGATATTAAGTAGATGACCAGCCTTCTTTACTTCAGTTTCTTCAACTGTTCACTAGGTTTAATTACTTCATAGTGTTGCTATGATAATTAAGTTAATCCATATAAAGTACTTACCTAACACATAATGAAAGCTCAGTAATGGCAGTTATTATTATTACTTCTGCTTATAAAGGGGCCACATTGTCTGGAGGCATGCATCACAGACTACCTGTAAGGGAACTGAAGGAAGCCCAAGACTCTTCCACCCTGGGATTGTGATCAACTCTTCTCTGCAATATCTGTGCAAACCCTGGCCCAAAAAATCTAAGAGGACCCGAGGAGACAGCTGGCTGTCAATGTTCTATAGAGGCTGAGAATTATAGCTGAGTTTTTGGAAAGCCCATTTAAATCTCACTTGGTTTAGCTCTAAAATTCTGAGATCGAGTGTCTCTAAGATATTCTGAGGGTACAGTTCCAATGAGCTTCCCATAATGTGGCTTGGCTAAGAGCTGGGCTAATCTGTAAAGGTCATTAGTGACTCTTCTTAATGTTTTAGAATATTGTACAACATGTAAAATCAATGAGCCTTCTTTGGTGACTTTGAAGAGTGCTTCTGAGATGGGATG
The DNA here is from genome assembly GCF_049350105.2 of Macaca mulatta. Taxonomy (NCBI): domain Eukaryota; kingdom Metazoa; phylum Chordata; class Mammalia; order Primates; family Cercopithecidae; genus Macaca; species Macaca mulatta. Next base: position 99,257,743 of record NC_133418.1, on the reverse strand, counting down.
ACTAGGGACAAAACTGGGCAATAATAAAAAACAGTCTTTCTATAAATGCTGACAGAAAGTAACAGTTGACAATAGAAAGACCCATGAACTGTTGTAATGCTCTATCTGCTTAAGGAGAGATGGGCCAGGCACAGTGACTCATGCCTATAATCCCAGCACTTTGGGAGGTGGGCAGATCGCTTGAACACCGGAGTTTCAGACCAGCCTGTGCAACAGGGCAAAACTCCACCTCTACAAAAAATACAGTAATTAGCTGGGTGTGGTGGCATGCACCTGTAGTCCCAGCTATCGGGAGGCTGAGGTGGAAGGACTGCCTAAGCCCAGGAGGTTAAGGCTACAGTAAACCATGATTGTACCACCGCACTCCAGCCTGGGGGACAGAGTGAAACCCTGTCTTTAAAAAAAAAAAAGAAAGAAAAAAAGAAAAAAAAAGGAGGGAATGAACAAATATTTGTAGAATTACTGCTACCTGCAATAACAGTCTAAATGTACAAAACATCACTTCTATAACTCAATGCTCATACCAAAAATGTAGAAAAATCAGCTTATAGAACTCTTTTTTGAGACAGGGTCTCGCTTCGTCACCCAGGCTGGAGTGCAGTGGTGTAATCTTGGCCACTGCAACCTCCGCCTCCCAGGTTTAAGCGATTCTTCCACCTGAGCCTGGGTCTACAGGAGCGCACCACTACACCCAGCTAATTTTTTGGTATTTTTTGTAGAGATGCATTTTGCCATGTTGCCCAAGTTGGTCTCGAATTCCTGGGCTCAAGTGATCCACCCACCTCGGCCTCCCAAAGCACTGGGATAGAGGTGTGAGCCACTGCACCCGGCCATAGTTTATGGAACTCTTAATCTCAATAGGAATATTTCCTAAATGACTGTGAAGGAGATGGATAACTACTACTTGGAGACAAGGAAAAGGAGCACTTAGTTTTCAAGCTGTGGTTACAGGTCTCCTTAAGAGCTGCCACTGGTGTGCAGAAGGAAGGGAGACTAACAAGTAGGAGTCCAGGTGTTCAATCTTATTTCAAACAAAACATCTCCCTTACCATCTATTTAAATGTCCTATTACAGTTTCATTGTTGGACCTTTTGTTGAGGGGAAAAAACTGATTTAGGCTACAGTCTCTTTTAAACATAATTTATATCTTTATTCAGCTATGTACATCTCCCAGAGTGCCTTTTACAGAGGACAGGTTGTTTAATTACAGGTTGATTCTAATAGTCCACATTAAAGAATTCCTAAGATTCCTTAGTGATTCTGGATAGCTACATTTTGGGATAATTAACTACTATAAAAAGTGGACAGAACCTCAGCATTCTGACCGGGAGTGGTGGCTCACACCTGTAATCCCAGCACTTTGGGAGGCTGAGGAGGGCAGATCACCTGAGGTCAGGAGTTCTAGACCGGCCTGGCCAACATGGTAAAACCCCAACTCCACTAAAAATACAAAATTTGCCAGGTGTGGTGGTACATGTCTGTAATCCCAGAGACTGGGGAGGCTGAGGCAGGAGAATTGCATGAACCCAGGAGGTGGAGGTTCCAGTGAGTCTGAGATTGCGCCACTGTACTCCAGCCTGGGTGACAAGAATGAAACTCTGTCTCAAAAAAAAAAACAAAAAACGAACTTCAGTATTCTTCTATCTTATAAAGTAACCAGAAGAAAAGCCAATCTTTTCAAAGAAAGGGACTCTTAATTCAAGGTTTTTTTGTTTTTAAATGTATTTTATTGTTTTTTTGAGACAGAATTTTGCTCTTTTTGCCCACCAGGCTGGAGTGCAATGGCGCAATCCTGGCTCATGGCAACCTCCGCCTCCCAGGTTCAAGTAATTCTCCAAGCCCAACTAATTTTGTATTTTTTTAGTAGAGACAGGGTTTCACCATGTTGGTCAGGCTGGTCTCAAACTCCAGCCCTCAGGTGATCAGCCCGCCTCGGCCTCCCAAAGTGCTGGGATTATAGGCGTGAGCCACTGTGCCCGGCTAAAAAAATTATTTTTAAAGAAGCCATTTCACCTACAATGACAGTTTTAAGGGTAAAGGATTATGAGTAATCTAATTCTGTGAATCTGTGATTCATAATAAGAAAAAACTTCTTCAGGCCAGGCGCGGTGGCTCAAGCCTGTAATCCCAGCACTTTGGGAGGCCGAGATGGGCGGATCATGAGCTCAAGAGATCGAGACCATCCTGGCTAACACAGTGAAACCCCGCCTCTACTAAAAAATACAAAAAACTAGCCGGGCGAGGTGGCGGGCGCCTGTAGTCCCAGCTACTCGGGAGGCTGAGGCAGGAGAATGGCGTAAACCCGGGAGGCGGAGCTTGCAGTGAGCTGAGATCCGGCCACTGCACTCCAGCCTGGGCGACAGAGCCAGACTCCGTCTCAAAAAAAAAAAAAAAAAAAAAGAAAAAACTTCTTCCTAAAGAAGAATCAGTGACACACAAAAAAAAAAAAAAAGGAGGAGGAAACTGGGGCCTAGAATTTCTGTGCGGGTAATGAGATAAAGCACTACATGACATATATACAGGAATTAACATTTGGTTTATAGAACCTGTCTTAATATTACCTCTGCCCATAGTAGCTTTCAAAGAATTGTTCTTTCCATGGCTCCACCTTTTTCTCCTTCTCAATCTCTTGTCGAATTCTCACCTGCATCTCAGGTGTAAACTCACCTGCAATGTACCCAAAAAAGGATATTCAATAGAAAAATGCTATTTGCAACATGTAACTATTTATAAATCATGAAAGACTCATGCAGGAATCAGAATACTATCACGTGAAAGTAACAGCAACTCCCCAAACCTCCTCACTGTAAAGGAGGACCTAAATGCCATTAGGTGAAATAAAAATATGTTTGCACACCACTCCATGTAGCTTTCAGTACTCAGTTGAGGCTGACAGAGCCTTTTCTCTGGGCTTCCCTGTGGTACCTTCCTCACGCTCCAAACATCACATTCCATACAGATTTATTTTATCTCTTACATAGAACTTCCAATTTATTTTCCACTAAAAGAAAAAGTGATGTGCTTTTAATAAACTATGCCACTGGGCATTTTTACTATTTTAAAGTTCAGTTTCTCCAAGGCAACTTAATTTTAGGCTTTTTATGTCTAACTGCATAAAGAAAAGCTATGGCCCTACTTAAAAGCATTCGAGATTCCAGTAAAAAGGTAGGGAGTTATTCTGGAGTTGTCGGTTTTCTAATTGTTCCAGAAATTGTACCAGGCTAATGCTCTAGCAAGAAGATACTCAACATGCCAAAGACCCAACTGCTCTGAATATGCCATTTATTTGCATATACTACCAACCACCTCAATCCTTCCCACTCCATCAGCAGAGAACAGTGAATGTGCTTGGTAGGCCATCTTCAAACTTGTGGCTCAGATAGGCTGCTCCCTTTTATACTCTAATACCCAGGACATCAAGGAATAAGAGGTAGAAATGGCAGAATTTGAAGTTTAAGACCTCCTGGGGGTGAGAAGAAGGAGAGGAAAAGTGTTAGAGGACCGTGGACATCACAGTCATGGGCAAAGGATTGGGAAAAGAGGGAATTTGGCTGTCAGAATCCAACCCAGAACTCCTGCTGTTGAGTCTACTGTGTATCTGAAAATGAGGAATAAAATGTACTGAACCCTGTTCACATATATACAGTGTTCCAAGTTGCTGTTCATAAAATATGATCACATGACTATAGGTACAGCAGTCACTTGTTTGCATGTTTAAAAAAAAAAAGTTAACACTGATAATAATAATCGCTGTATCACTGCTGACAGTGCCTACTTGCAAAAAAGTGGGGGCTGAGGAAGTAAATCCTTTACCAATTTATTGTTAGTTAAAGAAACGTACTGGTAGAAATGGTATGTTTTAATCTTTCCAAAAAAAAGGGGGGTCTCTGCCCAAAAAAAATCTGTAGGAAAGAGAAAGGTCCACAGTAATCAGAGCAAGAGATCCCTTCTACATAGAATTTCTTCTAAAAGAAGAGGATGGGAAAAGTCAACAATTTCAAAAAACAATCTAGATTATATATTAGCTCTTCATTTAACTTAATTGTTAGGGATCTGACAGAAAATAAACAATGAATAGCATTCCTAATGCGCTCCTTACAAATGTATATATTTTAAAGTCTCTCACACTTGTTTAAGGCTATTCTTTGGCATATGACTTTTCAAGTTCTATTATTTATTCCATGTATACTGAAAAACAGATATAATAAAAATAATTCAGCCAGTGGTTTTACTTATGTCTGCATATTAGAATCGTTTGGGAAAACTTTGAAACAAACCAACAAACAAAACCAATAAAGCTCTGACACTAACCCAGAGCAATAAAAACAAAATCATTGACAGTGGCGTCTGCACATCAGTATTTTAAAAAATACCACAGGTGTTTTTCAGCTGCAGAGGTGAAGAACTGCTAGTACTGAGAGATACTACATGCAGTGCCCACACACAATCAGTCATTAGAAGCATGGCACACATGGCAGACCAGTGATCACAGTCAGTAATTTTTGGTCATGATCCATACTTACTACAATGTTCTGACTGCCAATTAACTGTCCATTTCAAAAGGCTGAATTTTATATTATATGAAATATAAAATATGATATATATGAAATATGATATATATGATTATATGAAATATACAAAATATACCTTAATGAAGTGATCTTTTAAAAAACTCTCACTGATTGATTTTACTTTTAGTTTTATTGAAGCTAGGCAGTAATAAACAGGTTATCTCACTGCTTACCAAACTGGGATGCAGAGCACCATAAAGTGACTAATTCTACACTCTTATTAGGGAGCCTAATAAAATTTCAATTCCTAGGCATTAATGTAGAATTGCTGAATCAGAATCTTTAGGAGCAGGGCACAAAAATCTGTATTTTTTAATTTCTTGGAAGCTTTATATCATTAAATAAACGTGTTGCTGGACTCCATCTGGTGTTAACCCGATAACATAAGCACTAGATAAAAGTCTAACAACATGTTTCACACAGGATAGTTGATTCTATCCTATCGTAACATCTTGTTGTCCTTTACTTTCCAAAACTGCTTACATTACCTGATGAGGAAGAGAGGTGTTCTGGGTGCACACACCACCTGGGAGACACATTAGGTAGAGCACTTACCTTCTGAGAGTCTTTCCTTCCAGCCTTGGGCTGCTGAAGTGAAGAATTCATTGTTAAGGGCTGAGCCATTTAACTTCATTAAACCATCTGGACCAACCTGGGTCAAAGAATAAGCCAAAGAAAGCTTACAAAGAAAGTGAAAGGTATCATGGGGTATTTGACTTTCCTTTCATTTTAGAAAAGAATGTATATATATTTAATTTTATAGAAATATGAGTATCTCATACTATGTGCTTATTCAGGACAACTCTGTTATTTAATGTAATATCACTTTGTTCTAAAACATTGCTTTCCTATTTAGCTCTCCTCACTCCTCTCTCCATTCACACCCATTCCCTAATAATTAAAAATCTACTCACAGAACCACACATAAAGTGATGGAACAACTGGCTATCCAACCAGTAGAAAATAAAGCTGAATCCCAGATTCAAATAATGTAAAAAAAAAAAAAAAGGATGGACTAAAAATCTAAATGTAAATTTTAAGTCAAAAACAGTTTTTTGAAGAAAATTAAGAAAACGATTTGGACATCCTTGAGACTGAGGAACTCTTCTTAACCCAACTTTACTTTCCAAACCTATGTGGGTCGACATCATTTCCCCCGGCTCTACAGCAGAAATTGGTAAACTTTCTGTAAAGGGCTAGACAACAAATACTTCAACTGTGCAGGCCATATGGCTTGATTTCAGCTCCTCAACTCTGCCACTGTAGCACAAAAGTAGTTATGGACAATATGAAAACTAATAGGAGTGGCTTTAAGCCAATAAAACTTCATTAATCAGGCAGTCAGCTGGAAATTGCTTAGTGGGCTGTAGTTTGCTGACTGCTGATTCATACTCCAGAGAACTGGTACAAGGGTAATGGTGTTCCTATAAAAGCAGTTTATCCAGTCTCTACTTGAGTATTACAGTGATAAGCAAGTTACTCCACTACAAGATAATATATTCTGCAGTTTAATCCTCCAACTGTGAAAAAGTTATTTTAACCCCAAATCTGCTTTCTGTATAACAAAAGTTTACCTCTTCCATACCATGGGCCTTCAAATATATTGAAAGAGAAGTGTTTTGATCCAAACCTATGTTTTTCTCTGGTCTAAATATTTTTCTACTGCTCATTGCTGGATACTCCACACAGTGAAGTACAGCTTCAAACTTTTCATTCTTTAAACACTGTAAATTGCATCTGACAGTAGTTTGTATTTCACTTAATCGAAATTCCATATTCTCTACACATAGGGACAATGTTACTCAGATTACTGTGGGCTCCAACCGTGTTAACAAATGAAAAACTAGCCAAGTAACCTCCTATTAAGAATACCTGGGCTGGGCGCGGTGGCTCACGTCTGTAATCCCAGCACTCTGGGAGGCTGAGGCAGGCGGATCACAAGGTCAGGAGATCGAGACCATCCTGGCTAACACGGTGAAACCCCATCTCTACTAAAAATACAAAAAAAAAAACAAAAAACAAAAAAAAAACTAGCCAGGTGTGGCGGCACACGCCTGTAATCTCAGCCACTCGGGAGGCCAAGGCAGGAGAACTGCATGAACCCAGGAGGCAGAGGTTGCAGTGAGCCGAGATCGAGCCAATGCACTCCAGCCTGGGCGACAGAGTGAGACTCTGTCTCAAAAAAAAAAAAAAAAAAAAAAAAGAAAAAGAAAAAGATGAGAGCAATCTCCAAGAGGTTCTCTTAAAACTGCTGAAACTTCAGTCTCCTAACTTGTTCTAACCAAGAACTGGCATCCTCAAGCTATAATTTCTACAAGAGTTATGGTAGGGAGAGCAGTCACCAAGAAGAACCAGGTTCACTTCTTTGCCCCCACCTCTATAAGAATACCTCATTTATTTGGGCTCTCTGGACAACGGACTCTGAACTCCTTTGACATGTTCTGATTCATAACACTATGAAATTGTTATCAATGAAGTCTAGTAGGAAGATGATTTTCAGAATTAGAAAGATTTAGTTTTAACTCAATAAATAAGTCAATCAGCTAATAATGAATTCTGTCGTTTACTTATTCTGTTATCCTCTTACTATGAACAAGAGTATAACTAGTTCTTTTACTGTGTAAACTAAGGAAAACATCTCTCTCTCATCATTTTAATAAACATTCTTAAAAGTTGGAGGTTAGGGAGACCTATCACATTACTTAGAATACAGCTGAGATTTTTAAAAATCTCACAAGTGAAGAAAGCTTAAAAAATCGTAATTCTTCTATCTTCCTTTTCCAGAGGGAGGAAACAGAAGATCAGAAGAGGGAGTGACTTGGTACACTGTTTTCCCTGATGAAAGCCAAAGTCTCAGACCTTTACTTCATTCCTGACCAAGGTAAATCACTAAAGTTCTCTGGTCCCTGCCTTGACGCTTGCCAGACGTTTGGTATTTCTTTTTGCTACTTTTTTTTTTTTTTTTTTTTTTTTTTTTTTTTGAGACGGAGTCTCACGCTGTTGCCCAGGCTGGAGTGCAGTGGCGCGATCTCAGCTCACTGCAAGCTCCGCCTCCTGGGTTCACGCCATTCCCTGCCTCAGCCTCCTGAGTAGCTAGGACTACAGGCGCCCGCCACCGCGCCCAGCTAATTTTTTGTATTTTTAGTAGAGACGGGGTTTCACTGTGGTCTCGATCTCCTGACCTTGTGATCCGCCCGCCTCGGCCTCCCAAAGTGCTGGGATTACAGGCTTGAGCCACCGCGCCCGGCCTATTTTTTTTAAGTATAACTTGTATTGGGTTTTAAGTTCTCTATTATGGAAGTAATAAATGTTTCTCTTAGAAAAATGTAACAAAGGAATGCAAACTGTGAACATTCTCAAGTCCACCACTGTTCATACCATGTTGCATTGTCTTTCCAGCTGTATTTATTTATCCGGACCTATGTTTTTGGCTTATTCCTCACATTTCCCACTCCACTGAGGCACTGGCCCACGTCCTGTTGATACTGGACCAAGACAACTCTTCCTCCTGAAGTTTACGTTTGTTTTTTTTTTTCTTGAGATGGAGTTTCACTCTGTCACTCAGGCTGGTGTCCAGTGGCACCGTCTTGGCTCACTGCAATCTCCGCCTCCCAGGTTCAAGTGATTCCCCTGCCTCCACCTCCCAAGTAGCTGGGATTACAGGCACCTGCCACCACACCCGGCTAATTTTTGTATTTTTAGTAGAGACAGGGTTTTGCCATGTTGGCCAGGCTGGTCCTGAACTCCGGACCTCAGGTGATCCGCCCTCCTGGGCTGCCCAAAGTGCTGGGACTACAGGTGTGAGCCACCATGACCGGCCTCCTCCTGAACTTCATTCTATGGATGCCTAAATCCTAATACAGTCAAAATAATTCTGTAATCTTGAAATTCTGGCAGGAGAATTTTTCTTTTTTTCCTAAGCCTTAAAAAGCTCGCCTATTAAGAAACTTATGTAAAAATATTCTTACTTCTCAGTACCATTAATACCACTTTACAAGTATACATAAACAGCTATTTTTAAAATCTTAAGGAGTTCAATGACGCACCTGTCGATCTACCTCTGGGAGTAGTAGAAGCAGTCGCTGTTGGCAATCTCCAGGAAGGACTGAAAATGTGTGCTTGTTGATCAGTGCTCGCAGATTTGTATTAACCAGAATGGAGTCCGGTGTCTCAACGTCAATGTCGGCACATTTAGTTCTTTTCATTTGTCCTACAAAAACGGAAAAGGATTGTTTGGGCCTCCTTCACAAGTCCTGTTTCTATATAAACTGTAGCTTTCTGTGCAGTATAAAAAATCCACAATTGTAAGCATTTAAATATCACACTGTGAAGAAGGTAACGCTTAAGATCTTAGGATTTTCTTCTAAGACTAACAAAACAAGTTTTGTTCATTTATAGAGGATAAAAGAATACAGTGTATCTATCTTCTGTGCATAAATAGAACAAAGTCTGTAAAAATGAGTCTTCTACCATACTAAAACTGCATTTTATGTTTGACACTAGATTATTTCCCCCAAAAAACTGAGAAAGTTTATGATAAATGATAGGAAGAATGTCTAAGAAAGAAAATCCAAATCTACAAATCATACTGATATCCTTTGCCTCTTTTCATGACTTTTTTTTTCACTGATTTTAATTTGCATTGGCTAAAAATGTTATGATTTAATAGCTTAGCAGTTTTAGGAAATCTGTCCACAACCAGAAGGTTACAATCTTTCAAAAAACTGAGTACACAAAGGATTAAAATGTAAATAAAAATTTATATATATACACAAAAGACCAACTTGGAAAAAATATTTAGAAGCCATGACAAAAGGCTGCTATTCTTCATATGAAAATAGCAATTACAAATCAATAAGAAAAAGACAAATACCACCAAGAGAAAAATGAGCAAAGGAAATTAAAAGGTAATTCAGTCCACTAACCTTAAGTAGATGCTATTATTTTTTTAAAATGCAAATTAAACCAATGAACATAAAATATTATTTGTCTATGAAATGGCAAAATATTGCAATATGGTAATGGGAATATGCAGGCGAAAAAAGCAAAAAGCACTTTCAAATACTGCTGATGGGGCTGAATCAGCATAATCTTATAAAATAAAATCTAACAATATCTAGGAAAATGTTAATCTACATAATACTCTGGGACCTATACAATCATACACCCTCTGCCTCCTGGGGGAAGCACAAACAAAAGAAAGGATTTCCCTCAAATTAATCCCACTGGATTCCTACAAATAAAAATCTAGCATTACTACTTCAGAAGGATTACCCAAAAAATGAGAAGTTACGACACTACAAGGGAGAATCATTAGAAACTAGAAATAACAGATGGAGACCTAGAAGTACTGAAGCTATCAGATATATAGAATACAGAATTGCTATGTACAAAATGTTTAAGGAAATAAATAATGTAATTACAAAAATAAGGACAAAACAATTAGGAATACACAGACTTTAAAAAATGGGACATCTAGAAATGTAGAATAAAAATTGATGAAATTGATTAAACAGTAGTTTCACAATATTAAAGAGGGTCTACACTATATAGCCAAACAATTTACTCTCAATTTACCCAATTTATACCCTCAGAATATAAGAGAAGATAAAATATTTTTAGAGATTTAGCAAAAACATAAATGACAGAATGAGAAGGTCTAACAAATACCTGACTGAAGATCAAGAATGAGAAAATGAAGAGAATGGAAAAAAGGCAATATTCCAAGAACTGACAGTTGTACATTTACAGCAACTGACGAAAACCACAAACCTAAAGCTCTAGAAGTGGAACATATTCCAAAGAGGACAGAAAGAAATCCATGCAGAGACCCAGCATAGTAAAAGTGTTTATCAAAGACAAAGAGAATAGCTTGAAAGCATCCACGAGGATGGGAACAATCACATAAAAAGGAATGAAAGAGCAGTAGTAAACTTCTTAACACAATGGAATTTAGAATAAGGTAAATAATATCTGTAAAATGCTGAGAGAAAATAATCACTAACCTACAAATGCATGTCCACCAAACTACCCTTCGAAAATGAACATGAAAGAAGGATATTTATAAACCAAAACTGAAGGCATTCACTACTCAGAAACCTGATACAAATACAGTTCTTATTGTACTTCAGCAAAGAAAATCATTGCAGAATGGGTTGAAATACAATAGAGAAAGGTAAACATGTAGATAAATATATGTACACATTGTTTATATAAAATAATAGTATTCTAGTGTCTGATTTGTGAGGTTAAAAACAAAATACAAAAAAAAGACAATTAATATTTATTTAAGTCCAGATATAAAAGATAAGCGCTGAACTGTTGTATTTCCCCTGTTCTGGAGGAAAATCAAGATGGTTACTTTTAAGAATTAAAGACATATCACATTTAACTAAATATATTTAGAACTATGATATACCAATTTTTTAAAATGTGTGGTACCATTTAAGGAATCACTAACCACTAAGAGAAATCGAGTGCATACCAAACTCAGTAGAGAGAAAAAAAAGGCTACAAGAGAATCAATATGAATATACCAAAAAAAAAAAAAAATTAGTAAAGCCAAAAATCCTTTTCAGAAATTTAAAAGAAGAGTAAGAAAGAGACTGCGAGTGGTGGCCCATGCCTGTAATCCTAGCATTTTGGGAGGCCAAGGCAGGCGAATCACTTGAGGGCAGGAGCTCAAGACCAGCCTGGCCAACATGGTGAAACCCCATTTCTACTAAAAGTAAAAAATTAGCTGTGTGTGGGGGTGGGTGCCTGTAATCCCAGCTACTCAGGAGGCTGAGACAGGAGAATCACTTGAACCTGGGAGGCAGAGGTTGCAGTGACCTGAGATCGCGCCACTGCACTCCAGCCTCGGTGACAGAGCGCGACTCTTTCTCGAAAAAAAAAAAAAAAGAATAAGAAAGGAAACAAGAAACACAGCAATAGGATAAAAAACTAAGACTGTAGAAACAAGTCCAAATATTAACAAATACAGTAAATGTAAATAAATAAAACTCATCAAATGAGAGCTTGTCACTGGGTTGAAACCAAAACAAAGAAATTTCAGCCAGTTATAAGCTATTTAGAGAGAGATTATGTAAAGCACAAGGACACAGAAATGAAGTCACACACGAGGCAAAAACTAACCATGCATTTATTAACATCAAATGAAAGATTCTTTTAGTAAAAACACTTATTGATGATAAGGTAAATAAACATTCAATCCATCAGAAAGATTTTAAACATGAAAACATCCAACATAAAGTAATTTCAAAACATGTGAAATAAAAACTGAAAGAACAGGGAGAACTGGACAAACCCACCATTTGGATAGGAAATTTTAACACATCTCTCTCAATTATTAATAAATCAAGCAAACCAAAAGCAGCTATCACTCACTTAAAAAGCTGATTTCAGGCCAGGCGCAGTGGCTCATGCCTGTAATCCCAGCCCAGCACTTTGGGGGGCCGAGGTGGGTGGTATCATGAGGTCTGGAGTTCAAGACCAGCCTGATCAACACAGTGAAACCCTGTCTCTATTAAAAATACAAAAATTAGCCAGGACTGGTGACATGCGCCTATAATCCCAGCTACTCAGGAGGCTGAGGCAGGAGAATTGCTTGAACCTGGGAGGTGGAGGTTGCAGTGAGCCAAGATCATGCCAGCCTGGGTGACTGAGCAAGACTCCGTGTCAAAAAAAAAAAAAAAAAAAGCTGATTTCAGATTAACAAGCTTCCTCTAACAAACACAGAATTATGTGTTGAACGACTAGAGTATACCTACAAAATTCAGATTAGCTCAAAAAAAGGAGGTCTCAGTAAATTTTGAGTAACAGTAGTGCAGTAACAGCAACAACAGCAGCAGCAAACTTATATAGGGATTCCTAAGTGCCAGACACTGTTCTAAGCATTTACATATATTCACTCATTTATTTGTCATACAACCCTATGAAGTAGGTAACTATTACCACCCCATTTCACAGATGAAGAAAGTGAGACCCAGATATAACTTGCCCAAATCACATTATTAAGTTAGTGTAGGAATTTAAACCCAGGCAATTTGATTTTAAAGTCTTTTGTTCATCAGTATACCACATAGGCATAAGCATCACACAGTTCATGCATGATATCTGACCAGAGGCTTCATAACAAAAAGATAAACAAAAATCCCTATATATTTGGAAATTAACAACAACAAACCAAAAAAACTTCAAAATAACTCCTGGGCCAAAGAACAAATTACAATAAAATTTTAAATCTTTTCAAAGTGAATAATAAAAACAGTGTCTAAGAGGTAAATGTTATCCATAAATTCAAATAGTACCTAAAGATACAAAATAAAAACAAAGGTTTCTACATTTAAATCCAACCTTCCTGCCAGAAATGACATTTTAAATTGGATGACATGAAATCACAATGTACATGTTAATCATATTTGGTTTTTAATTTCACTAAATATCTTGAACATTTTTCAAATTATCACCTACAAATTAATCTTCTTTCTTTTAAAAAAGCTGCATCATATTCCAACATACACACCAGGGGTGTCCAATTTTCTGGCTTCCCTGGGCCACACTGGAAGAAGAATTGTCGTGGGCCACACATAAAATACGCTAACACTAACTAATGTGCTGTAACAAAAAGGTAAATAAATAAAAATCACCAAAAAAAAAAAAATATCATAATGTTTTAAGAAAGTTTATGAATTTGTGTTGAGCAGCATTCAAAGCCACCCTGGGCCACATGCAGCCTGTGGCAGGTTGGGCAAACTTGCTATACACCATGATTAATTTAAATGGAATACCACTGATGATAAAGGTAGGTGGCTATCAGTTTTTTGTTTAATATAAACAATGCTGCAATGCCTCTATAAACTTTTGAAAAGCAACAGCTTTGTTTGCTTTTCCCATATAATTAATAGAACTGGACTGTCAACCTTTCTTGAATAATTTTTACTATTTATGCATTCATTGTACCTGCACATCACAGTCAAACTTCAGTTAAAATGTTGACTTCTTAAAAGACTGGCAAGTAGTTGTGAATTATTTTCTACTACTGATTGAACTGTGTACCCTGAAGATACTTTTTTGTTTCAAAGTGGTCAGTTTAAGTTCTCTAATTTTAGTAAAGATGACTTACTCAAGTTTTTCCAATTAGGTTGCCGTAATCTATTATATTATACTTGAAATCTGAGGTATGTTTATTCTTCTGACTGAATCTGGGATGTAAAAATATATATTACCAATTTTACTGAAGTTAATAAAAATGATACCAATGTCAGCTAGAAAGTATTTTATATAAATTAGCTAATTTAGTTTTATCATTTATGTTTTACACAACTTCTTCCACGTGTTTTGAAAATAGTCATTGTGTGGCCAGGCGCGGCGGCTCACGCCTGAAATCCCAGCACTTTGGGAGGCCAAGGCTGGCAGATCACGAGGTCAGGAGATCGAGAGCATCCTGGCTAACACAGTGAAACTCCGTCTGTACTGAAAATACAAAAAAATTAGCCGAGCGTCGTGGCGGGTGCTACTTGGGAGACTGAGGCAGGAGAATGGCATGAACACAGGAGGCGGAGCTTGCAGTGAGCCAAGATTGCGCCACTGCGCTCTAGCCTGGGCAACAGAGTGAGACTCCATCTCAGAAAAAAGAAAATGGTCATTGTGGCTATGTTACAAAAATTTCCACACTATTTCCCTTAATGCTCATTTGCTTGAAAGAAGATGGACTTTTGCTTACTTCTCAGCCATCAGGTCAAACTTAAATAAACACAAATGGTGCTTTCTTTTTTTATGGTTAATTTTTCCTAGTTTTCCATGAAAGTTAAAAATTCCTGGTCCATAATTTCTCAATTTTATACCTCTACATTTCTTTTGCAATTTACTAAAATTTCAATTTTAACTGATTTTAAGTAGAATATGGGCTCCATGAGGAAGAAATACTGTTCTGTTCATCATCATAGCCCTAGGACTCTAAATCTGTGTTTGGCTTATTAGCATTCCTTCTATAGATATTTGTTTAATAAATATTTTTATTCTTAGCAGTGAAACTAAGGATCAAAGAGCACATTTGGTTTAAATATGTCATATACTAAATTAAGAAAATGTACAATCGCCTCTAGAATCAAACTAACGTTTTTTGATTTTTTTTTTTTTTTTTTTACAAAGCATTTGTCTGAAATATTGTTACTTCTGTTCTCACACTTAATACTTTAGATCAGTCTGGAATATGTAAATGAATACAGAATAAATTTCCCTCAGAATGTGTCAGCACTGCTATACTTTTAGCTTCCATGTTGCTGCTAAGGATGTCTGTACTCCCAATTCTTGAATCTTTCTATGTGAAGTATTTTTCTTCTTTCTGGAGGCTTTTTGTTACCTTTTCATGACCCTATATGTTTCAAGGATTTTTTTAAAAACGTGCCTTGGCATAGGTTTCTTTTCACTCATGTTTCTTAATCCCTATTACACACTTTTAATCTGGAATTCTGTGGCTTTTTACTCTAAATAATGTTCTTATATTATTTTTATCACATTCTGTTCTTCCTTTCTGATAGTCCTACTATGTGAGACATTGTACAAACTAGATTGTTGTTCCAAGTTTCTTACTTTTTCTCTCCTACTGAACCTCTTTTTCACTTTGACAGATTTTTCTAAGAAATTTCTTCAACTTAATGAAACATTATCAAGATGATCTCTGCTTAGCTGGGAATCTATATATTTGCCTGCAGGTTTTTTTCTAAGACTATTCAATGTCTTTAGGTACCAATCCACCAATCTCAAGCTGGACCATGATGAGAGGAAGAAGGAAGTAGTGGTGTTAGAAATATGTCTTGTTAGCATTTTGAAAGCGAAGGAGGAGAATCCCTATTCAATATTTACATTTTACTTGATTTTCCAGATTTCAGTACAGTGCCTCCTCATCTGCCCCCAGCTATGTTTGATATCCCTGAATTTGGAGTTTTTCTGGTTCAAATTTCACCTCAAAATAAACCTCCTGTCTCCTGCTGGGGTAAGACATCAAACTGCTTCTTACTAACTTTCAAACAAAATTTCCCCCTTCTCTTCTGTAATACGTCATATCCCCAATTCTTGAGCCTTCCTGGTGTTCTGCAGCCTTATGTGGCTGGTTTATCCCTGGCAACTGCTCTTCAGCTCAGTGAAAAATTCTATCCAGTTTTCATCTCTCAAAATTTGCTGACGTCTCTTGCCCAGCTGTGGTCTCCTTGTTTTCTTTGTCTGTATGGATTTGATCTTTTGTATTTCCATATTACCATTTCAATGGGATTTCAAAAGGAATAGAGAGAAGAAATCAGTCTGTCATATATATTTAGTTATAAGCCCTTCTTTCTTTCTTTACACAGAAATAAAAAATGAATAATGCTGGACAAAGCAAACTATTGGCAGAAAGGGAAATAAACCACAAAATGACTGATAATAGATCTTTCTCTCAAATACAGCTTGTTAAGAGGAAGACAGGAACAACATGAATACAGTCAAGAGCTCAAAGGTAAACAGGGGATAACAGAAGAAAGACATACGAAACCAATTCTGTTCCTGTTACTTTTCATTTCGTAACAGTAATTATGTTAGCAACAACAAAAGTTATGTCTAATCTTTGTTATGTAACTCAAATCTAAGTTGTAAGTACCTAAGTCAGGTAGCTGATGAATTTTAAACACGCAGCTGATAAATCATGGTAATGAAAACTGAAGTCTTTGTAAGCAAACTTACTGGTATGGAGTCTCTCAGATCTCTGGAATGACTTCTTCCCCAAGCCTAGCAAAGTATTTTCCACTTTAACTGAAGAAGAAAAGCTGGAGTTTGAGTTCTGAGGGCTGTTTGACTGTCCATCAGATTGCTTTCCCTCCCATGTTGCTAGGAGAAAAAAATACGTAAAGACTGGTAGCACTGAGATTATAGACAGAATCAATTAATCAATCATTCAACATTCACTAAATGAAGTTACGTATGAGGCAATGTGACCCTCCCTAATGTGTTTTGTTGAGAATTAAAGTCAAAGAGTAAAATAAAACTGTTTTTCCTCCCAGCATACTATTTGCTTCTAGTGGTAAATTTCCTTTCTCATAAAAATGCAGTTCTGTAAGATTCAGATTGAGTCTGGCAGGCCCATAGAATCAGCTTATGGTATCAAACTGAATTATGTAATACAATACAGAGTCTGTATGTAGAAAGTTTAGAGTAGAAACAAACACGCAACCACAACAAAAGATCCAAAGGCCTTACAGACATGTCCAAAATAAACTCAAAGGTTGTATGTATTCTTAGGAAAACCTGTTATTCTTACAGAAAACTGGCTAAGAGTTTAGTTTGCACCTCTTGGAAACATCAGATTTTAAGGTTGTTGATTAGAGGTTTCCAAACATTTATTAGATTAGACCATCTTGAAAGTCAGTCATTTATTTCCTTCTTACATGCAAATCCCAGTGCTAACGTTTTTTTGGAAACAGGGTCTTGCTCTGTCATCCAGGCTGCAGTGCAGTGGTGAGATCAGGGCTAATGGCAGTCTTGACCTCCCAGGCTCAACCAATCCTCCCACCTTAGCTTCCTGAGTAGCTGGGGCTACAGGTGTGCACCACTACATCCGGCTAATTTTGTTTGTTGTTGTTGAGACAGGGTCTCACTATTTTGCCCAGGCTGGTCTTGAACTCCTGGGCTCTGAGTTATTTTTTAATAACTGCATGATTATTTTGCATACAACTTCTCCCATTTATCCTTGAAAGATTTATATTGATGTTCTGGCAGTACAAGGATTGTGTAAGTAAATGTAATTTAAAAATAAATGATGTCATAAACAAATTAGGAAAACCAACACAAAAATACTGGGAAAAGAAACTTCCATTGAAAAACTGCCCAAACTGCTTACCAGGTTTGGCAGGTACAGAGTCACTGGCTGCTTTGACAGTCTTGAGAGAGAGATGCTGGTTGGAGGAGATGGATATGCTTGGCTTGCACTGCTGCTGCTGCTTCTTCTGCTGTTGCTGCTTTAGAGCCTATAAAGATAAAACAGACTATAAGAAACAAAACAAATCAGTTTTTTAGTAATAATATAAAGTAAATTACTTCTTTTTCAAATGGCAAGAAGCATGCTGATTGTTCCATTTCTTTGAAATCTATCAAAGCAAACAAAATCCTAAATTAAGCCAACTTTCGCTTCTTCGCCTTTTGGCTAAGATCAAATGTAGTATCTGTTCTTATCAGTTTAAATTAAGACAACTAAACACAAAGCCTAAATGATTCTTAGAGTTTGGATAGTTTTTGCCAGTATCATTCCTTTATATAAATGTGAAAAATAGTCATTAGCATTTTTTGGAACTTAAAAATCATTAGGTAAGCCAAAAACTTCCCAGTCTTGTAAGCAGAGACTGTATGTTTTCCATCATTTCTAGAAATGAAATTCTAAGCCTTATAAAAGAGCCCTGTCTGCATCAAACCTATGTAGAAATGTAAATATTTAGTTTATGCAGGCTTCAGAGGTACTATATATTTACAAAAGTTTGTAAATAACTACATCAGTTGTCTTGGGTGACAACAATGAGATCTGTCCCAATTATCAAATTTCAGCAATTTACAGCAATGCAATAAACAGAGGGGGAAGACTAGACAATACTGGTTCTAACAACAGTGTGGTTCCTTCTGTCTACTTCAGAATATTTTGATTTCTATGAGGTTCTTAATTTATAGAATATACTTGATAATACTATTTAAAATCAACAGAAAAAAACAAGAAATGCCTAAATTTTAATCACAAAAACATTATGAAGGCAACTTTTAACTTAAGGTTTTTTTAAAAAAAAAAAAAGATAAAGAAACCAAGAAAAGTAATTTCAGGGAAAAAACCTGAAGTTTGACTTTGCTAGGTTGCCAGTTTCAAGATCTTAACACCATCATGTGGAAAAGTCTGGAACAACTGGCTACTTCTGGATTCCTATTCTCTTTTCCCAATATAGTTTCCTCCTGCTTAACATTTCACACTTATCTCTGGCTATGCTATAGGCACAATGGCAACAAATCATCTCCTCACTCTAAGTTGTCAACGCAGAAAAACAACTGAGAGAGCTCTATGTCTCGCTTAGGCTCACCTACATTTATAATAGGTTAGGCAGAAGCACAAAGTACATAAAATGGCTGTATTGACTGACCATTGATATGGCTTATTCTCTCACTCTTTGCAATTAGATCAGAAGATGTTCACAGACTTGCTGCAGATGCAGTCACCAGTATTCATTCCTTGCTCCTCACAGGACCCATGTAATTTCAGATTAATGTAAAATTTAATAGAACCACTTGATTGCAACTATTTCTGTTGTGATCGTGCACATTTATTTATTTATTTATTTGTTTGTTTTTTGAGAACTATTTCTGCTGTGATCGTGTACATTTATTTATTTATTTATTTATTTATTTATTGAGACGGAGTCTCGCTCTGTCACCCAGGTTGGAGTGCAGTGGCCGGATCTCAGCTCACTGCGAGCTCTGCCTCCTGGGTTTACGTCATTCTCCTGCCTCAGCCTCCCGAGTAGCTGGGACTACAGGCACCCAACACCACGCCCAGCTAGTTTTTTGTATTTTTTAGTAGAGATGGGGTTTCACCGTGGTAGCCAGGATGGTCTTGATCTCCTGACCTCATGATCCACCCGTCTCGGCCTCCCAAAGTGCTGGGATTACAGGCTTGAGCCACCATGCCCGGCCCATTTTTTTTTTTTAATTATTTATTATTTAATTTTTTTTTTGAGATGGGGTCTTGCTCTATTGCCCAAGCTGGAGTGCAGTGGCACGATCTTGGCTCATTGTAACCTCCACACCCTGGGTTCAAATGATTCTCTCATCTCATCCTCCAAAGTAGCTGGGATTACAGGAGGTCTCTGAACCCCTGACCTCAGGTGATCCGCCTGCCTTGGCCTCCCAAAGTGCTAGGATTACAGGCATGAGTCACTGTACCCAACAAAGTTAAGTATAGTATAATGTTAAAAAATCCAGGCCAGGTGTGGTGGCTTACACCTGTAATCCCAGCACTTTGGGAGGTTGAGGCAGGTGAATCATTTGAGGTCAGGAGTTCAAGATCAGCCTGACCAACATGGTGAAACCCCGTCTCTACTAAAAACACAAAAATTAGCCAGGCAGTGTGATCAGCACCTGTAAGTAATCCCAGCTACTCGGGAGGCTGAGGTGGAGGCTGCAGTGGGCAACAAGAGAAACTCCGCCTCAAAAAAAGAAAAGAGAAAAAAAGAAAGTCTAGCTGTGCAATTCTGTGTTAGTAGATTAAAAGAGAAAAATCTATGTGATCATCTCAATAAATCCCAAAGAAAACAAACCTGAAAAATTCAACACCTATTCATGATTTAAAAACACAGGTACAAACAAACGAAAGATTCTGAGCAAACTATGAACAAATTAGACACTTCAAAAATGTGATAAAAAGAGTATCTACCGGCCAGGTGCGGTGGCACACGCCTGTAATCCCAGGACCTTGGGAGGCCAAGGTTGGTAGATCACAAGGTCAAGAGATCGAGACCATCCTGGCCAACATGGTGAAACCTTGTCTCTACTAAAAACACAAAAACTAGCTGGGCGTGGTGGCAGGCGCCTGCAGTCCCAGCTACTTGGGAGGCTGAGGCAGGAGAATTGCTTGAACCCGGGAAGCAGAGGTTGCAGTGAGCCGAGATCGTGCCACTGTACTCCAGCCTAGCAACAGAGCAAGACTCCATTTCAAAAAAAAAAGAGTATCTACCAAAAACTTGTAACATGTGTTACAAAGAGGTGCATAAATTACTAAAACCACATTGGGCTACTGCATGAAAGTTCCACTGACAAGGGCCCAATGTAAAAAATTTTCAAAAAATATCCAAAGACTGCCGAGGTGTGCGTTTTTAATATAGGAAATTCTACTTGATAAACACAGACTAGCAATGCTTACCTGCTTTAGTGCCTTCTTGCTGTGCTTCTGTGATGGAGAAATGACTTTACCTGCTGGAATGGTGGGTGATGGGCAGCCTGACTGTGGGGAGGACGATGATACTAGGAAAAAAAAAAGTGACAATAAAAGATTTTTGTTAACAGAGATATCAAGCACCATTCCTTCCCCAATCATATGCTGCTACCTGGAGTAAGAACTATGACCAAACACTTTTGGGAACGATGTACTTTTTGGAGTTTTACTGCAAACAGCCTCTCTTTTCAGTTTTTTTCCTCAGAAAGTTCTAGTGAAGGATGATAGGATTGGGAAGGTATGAGTGTTAGTATTCCTTACTTTCCATTTATTAATTTTTCAATAGAATTGACTGAAGAATGACTCATCAAATCAGATAAAACTTAGAAAAGATTCTAGGGCCTTTTAGACAGTATCTATGGTCTCACAGTAAATCTAATGACAACATGATATAGTGGAAGGGCCTTGGGCTGGCAGTTTAAAATAAAGACATTAAGGCCATTCGACCTCAAAACTCTACCCTAGTTTTAATCCTTACATTCCTTCATCCTTTAAATCAATAGTTACAGGTTTACCAATGTGAGAGGGCATGTTAAGATTTCTCTAATGGAAGCAATTTGAATTTGCATAGGATGTAACACTCTCTACTTCATCACTAGCTGTTTTATATAGTCTGGCAGAGCTCAGCCAGACCTGAGTGGGTCTTATGTGAATGAGAGTTCTTTCTTTAAGAATCTGTACCTCTTAAACAGCAAGTAGATATTTATGTTCTATAAAATTAAACAATATGTGAGTAGTGTTTATGATACAGAAATTGCTGATTTAGTACGCTTATTAAAAAAAAACACGCAACAAGAAATTATAATCACTACTGCTAGTGATGACTCTTGAAGAATGCATGTTTACTAAAGTCTTCCTCTATTCATAGTAGTTGGACTGAAAAGGCCCAAATAGCAAAATGATATCCCATAGTAAGGGCAATAAGCTTTAAGATGTCATAAAAGTACATACAAGGCGGTGCGCGGTGGCTCACGCCTGCAATCCCAGCACTTTGGGAGGCCAAAGCGGGCAGATGACCTGAGGTCAGAGTTTAAGAACAGCCTGACCAACATGGAGAAACCCCATCTCTACTAAAAATACAAAATTAGCCAGGTGTGGTGGCATATGCCTGTAATCCCAGCTACTCAGGAGGCTGAGGGAGAAGAATCGCTTGAACCTGGGAGGTGGAAGTTGTGGTGAGGAGATCGTGCCATTGCACTGCAGCCTGGGCAACAAGAGCAAAACTCCGTCTCAAAAAAAAAAAAAAAAAATTACATACATACTGATAGGTAGGCTAGCTACCAGTCATAAAAATGTAGAAGCATATTTCATTTGTGTATCCAAGTTTTGGACTATGGTATTTCAATTTACTTAGGCGTCCTAAGAAAGGAATGCACAGTAGATGCATTTAAAGAAGACAGCAGCAAACAATTAAGATTATGACTTGGCCGGGCGTGGTGGCTAACGCCTGTAATTCCAGTACTTTGGGAGGCTGAGGCAGGCGGATCAACTGAGGTCAGGAGTTCAAGACCAGCCCGACCAATATGGTAAAACTCCGTCTCTACTAAAAATACAAAAATTAGCCGAGTGTGGTGGCAACATGCCTGTAATCCCAGGCACTCGAAAGGCTGAGGCAGGAAAATCCCTTGAACCCTGGAGGCGGAGGTGGCAGTGAGCCGAGACCACACCATTGCACTCCAGCCTGGGTCACAGAGCGAGAGCCCATCTCAAAAAAAAAAAAAAAAAAAAAAAAAAAGATGCTGATTTATCGTCATACTTAGTTTAGTTCTGTATCCCAACCTTTATGAAAAAGTATATAATTTATATATGGAAAAGAGCTGATGTACAAAAAGCTTGATGTTTAAAAATGGAGTTGAATAATTCAAGACAGTTCAGCTGCAAAAAGAAATCATAGCCTCGGCCGGGCGCGGTGGCTCACACCTGTAATCCCAACACTTTGGGAGGATGAGGCTGGCGGATCACGAGGTCAGGAGATCGAGAGCATCCTGGCTAACATGGTGAAACCCTGTCTCTACTAAAAATACAAAAAAATTAGCCGGGCATGGTGGCAGGTGCTTGTAGTCCCAGCTACTCTGGCATGAACCTGGGAGGCAGAGCTTGCAGTGAGCCGAGATCGCGCCACTGCACTCCAGCCCAGGTGACAGAGCGAGACTCTGTCTTTAAAAAAAAAAAATCATAGCCTTAGTATACTTTGATACTGACCAATTTTTTAAAAATAGCTTTATTAAGCTAAAATTTATATACCAAGCAGCTGGGCATGGTGGCTCACACCTGTAATCCTAGAACTTTGGGAGGCTGAGGCAGGTGGAACACTTGAGGTCAGGAGTTTAAGACCAGCCTGGCCAACATGGTGAAACCCCTACTCTACTAAAATACAAAAATTAGCTGGGTGTGGTGGCACACACCTGTAGTCCCAGCTACTCAGGAGGCTGAGGCAGGAGAATCACTTGAACCCGGGAGGCGGAGATTGCAGTGAGCTGAGATCACGCCACTGTACTCTAGCCTGGGCAACAGGGTGAGACTCCATCACAAAAGGAAAATATATATATATATATATATAAAATTCATATACTATACATCTTGCCTAAAGTATAAAATTTGAAGCCTACTTGAGGGTGGAGGTGGGAGGAGGGTGAGGATCAAAAAATTACCTATCAGGTACTATGCTTATTTCCTGGGTGACAAAGTATTCTGTACACCAAGCCCCCATGACATATAATTTACCTGTATAAAAAACCTGCACATGTACCCCGAACCTAAAATAAAAGTAAAAAAATAAAATAAAATATTTAAACATATGCACACAGATCACAAGTGGGTAGCACAATGAGGTTTTTTTTATATTTAAATTTTTTTAAAAAGGATATTTTAAGCCCACAGCTATCTTTTTGTGATCCCAGCCGGTCACTATCCTCAAGGATGAGCACTACACTGACATCTAACAGCAGAGGTTACTTTTACCTCTTTTACACTTCATATAAATATTGTGCAGCAGAAACTCTTTTGTACATGTCTTTTTACATTCTGTGGGCTGTTTTGAATTTATATGTAGTTTTCCATGTTGCGAATCATTTATTAGCATTGAATTCTGTTGTGAAAATATCACACAATTATTCCACTGCTTATGTACATGCAAGTGTTTTTCATCTGGGAATATTAGGAATAGTACTAGTATATAAATTCTAGAAAATGCATTGGTGACATAAAAATTTTGGGGTATATAGGTAGTAGTGGACTTGTGTTTTATGTTTTACATCTCTTCAGTTTTAGGTCACACTGACAGTTTTTCAAAATGCTTGTACAAAATTTTGAAGCCACCAGCAGTGTATGACTTTTCTACATCCTTGCCAACACTTGGTATTTTCTGTCATTTTCATTTCAATCTCCTGGTTGCTGTGTTTATATCAGGCTTTTCTCAGATAGCTAAGAAAGTTGAACACGTGTTAACACTTTTTTAGTCACTGAATAACCTCTATTTTGAAGACTGTTATTTTGTTTATCTTCCCGTGGTTTTATTAATAGCTGTCTTTTTCTTGTTGACTTATGGTAGTTCTTTATATATGCTAGATAGACGTCCTTTTTTAGTCTTCTGATATGGTTTGGCTCTGTGTCCCCACCCAAATCTCATCTTTTTTTTTTTGCTTTTTGAGACGGAGTTTTGCTCTTGTCACCCAGACTGGAGTGCAATGGCACGATCTCAGCTCACTGCAACCTCTGCTTGCCAGGTTCAAGCGATTCTCCTGCCTCAGCCTCCCAAGTAGCTGGGATTACAGGTGCCTGCCACCATGCCCAGCTAATTTTTGTATTTTCAGTAGAGACGAGGTTTCACCATGTTGGCCAGGCTGGTCTCAAACTCTTGACTTCAGGTGATCCACCCACCTCAGCCTCCCAAAGTGCTGGGATTACAGGCACGAGCCACTTCGCTGGGCCCCAAATCTCATCTTGAATTGTAATCCCCACGTGTCAGCAGAGGGACCTGTAATCCCCCACGTGTTGAAGTAGGAAGCTGATTGGATCATGGGGGCAGCTTCCCGCAGGTTGTTCTCATGAGATCTGATGGTTTTTTAAAGGCAATTTTCCCTGCTCTTTCTCACTTCTCTCTCCTGCCACCGTGTGAAGTTCGCTGCTTCCCCTTCGCCTTCTGCCATGATTGTTAAGTTTCCTTAGGCCTCCCCGGCCATGTGGAACTGTGAGTCAGTTAAACCTTTTTCCTTTATAAATTACCCAGTCTCAGGTATTTATAGCAGTGTGAAAACAAACTAATACATGCTCTCTCGGTCTCTTTCTCCTCTTTCTGAGAAATACTTAAAATATATTTAAATAATCTCATTTGTTATTTCCCCAGTATATTAAATATCTTGTTTTATTTAAGGAATCATTCTCTATCTTAAGACCACAAAGATGTTATTTTCTGTTTTCTTTTAAAAGCATCAGGATTTAGGTTTAAACTTTGGTTTTGCAATCCATTCAGAATCAATTTGTTGTGTGACTAGTGATTGTATTTTCCCTGGTAAGCTAACAAAATTAAATTTATTCTGAAAATGTTGGGGGAAAAAACATAAAATTCAATGGCTTTCAGTATATTCACCAAGTTGTACAATCATCACCCCTCAAAAAACACCATACATGTTAACTGTTACTCATCTTTTACCCCATCTATGTTCGTGGTCCTAGGTAACCAGTAATCTACTTTCTGTCTTTATAAATTTGCCTCTTAGGGATATTTCATATAATGAAATCATATATTAGTGCTCGTTTATAAATGACTTTTTCAACGACGTGCTTACTTTTGAAGGCGCATCCATGTTTCAATGTGTATGGATACTTTATTCTTTATCGTAGAATAATATTCCATTGCATGCCTATGTCACGTTTTGTCTATTCATCAGCTGATGAACATCTGGATTGTTTCTACTTTTTGGCTATTATGAACAATGTTATGAAGAACATTTGTGTGCAGATGTTTTAAATATGTGCTTTTAGTCTCTCGGGTTCATTCCTAGGAGTGGAATTGCTGGGTCTTACAATAACTCTCTGTTTAACTTGAGGAACTGCCAAGCTGTTTTTCAAAATGGATGCACTATTTTTACAATTCCACCAGGAATTGTCTGTCTTTTTTACTTGGCCAATGTTTTTAAAGAAACAAAAGTAAAAGTTAAAACTATTAATTTTTTTTTTTTTTTTTGAGACGGAGTCTCGCTCTGTCGCCCAGGCTGAAGTGCAGTGGCCGGATCTCAGCTCACTGCAAGCTCCGCCTCCTGGGTTCACGCCATTCTCCTGCCTCAGCCTCCCGAGTAGCTGGGACTACAGGCGCCCGCCACCTCGCCCGGCTAGTTTTTTTTTGTATTTTTAGTAGAGACGGGGTTTCACCGTGTTAGCCAGGATGGTCTCGATCTCCTGACCTCGTGATCCACCCGTCTCGGCCTCCCAAAGTGCTGGGATTACAGGCTTGAGCCACCGCGCCCAGCCTATTAATATTTTCTTAATAACGTCTTGCAGAAATCTCAAGACTATATATTTCCTCGCCTACCCCAAATACTGCCTGATTACAAACAGAAAATAAAAAGCCAAAATAACTCCACTAGAAAATATAAGAATTCTACTTTGCAGCCCAGAAAAGTGACAATAAAGCTATCTGCAATTACCAGGACAAACTGCTTAGGATGTTTACCCTTAAGCCAAACACCTTTTTTTAACAAATTAAACCACAGCATTTAACTAAGCCAACCAAAATAAATCATGAAAATTACAGGACCCACCAGTATAAACATTTCCCAGAGTTGACTTAATGCTAAGTACTGGTCTATGAAACTTAAACAGTACTCTAACTTTTTTTATTATTTTATGTTATTTTTGAGACAGGGTCTCACTCTTGCCCAGGCTGGAGTGCAGGGACATGATCGCAGCCCACTGCAGCCTTGACCTTGCAGGCTCGAGTAATCTCCTACCTTCACCTCCTGAGTAGCTGGGACCACAGGTATATGTTATCACATCCAGGTAATTTTTTTTGAAGTTTTTTTTTTTAAGAGATGGGGTCTTGCTATGTTGTCCAAGCTTGTTCTAACTTTTAAAATATTAAAGATTCAGTATTACAATCAGCAAATAAGACTTAAATACAGGCCTGGCACAGTGGCTCACACCTATAATCCCAGCATTTTGCATGGCGGAGGTGGGAGGATCACTTGAGGCCAGGAGTTCAACATCAGCCTAGGCAACATAGTGAGACCCTGTCACTAGAAAAAAAAATTTTTTAATTAGCTGGGCATGGTGGCATAAACTTGTATTCCCAGCTACTTGGGACGCTGCAATCCAGCCTAGAGGGTGACAGTATGAGACCCTATCGTTTTTAAAAATAAAAAAACAAAAAAATAAAAACACTTAAAGATTTAAACTTATCTCTGTTGAGAAACTTATCTCTTACAATTCCTTTTAGTGACTATGCTATCTTCGAAGACATATAATTTTATTATTAGTAACAGCAGACAAGTATCTCCTATATGCTTAACACTGTACTAGGTTCATTTTAACAGGAGTTCATTGAACTCTCATAATTACTCTCTCTCTTAGGGTAGTTTTCTTTCTACCCCTACCTAAACTCCTCAAATTATACTTCTAGAAATAACTAAGAAAGACAGTTTGATTGGCATCCTTATGATATTTTTCTATGCAAATAAAAATACAAAAAGTTTCAAGGCTATATATTTATATACAAAAATAAATTTCAAAGATACATATTCATCTGCATATTACGATGGTATTATCTAAGTTTTACATATCAAGAAATTCAATTAGTTTGCCAAAAGATATATAGCCAGTAAGGAGCAGAGCCAAGATTTGAACTTCATTTTCAGAGTAATGAATAGGTAACCTATAGCTGGCTGATAATGGTGGCCACCAAAAAGATATGTCTACATTCTAAGCTCCAGAATCTGTGAATGTTACTTTATTTGGGAAAAGAGCCCTGGCAGGTGTAACTGAGTTAAGGATCTTCAGACAAGAAGATCATCCTGGATTATCCACCAAATGGATCCTAAAGCCAATGACAAGCCTCTTCATAAGAGATGCATAAGGGAAGACACAGGCAGAGACTGGAGTAATGTGTTCATAAGGCAAGGAAGTCAACAAGAAAAAGCCTAGAGAAAGCAAGGAGCAGATTCTCCCGCAAAGCCTCTGTAGGGAATGCAGACATGCCAACACCTTGCTTTCAGACTTCTGGCATTCAGAACTGAGAGAATAAATTTGTTTGCTTAAGCTGCCCACTTTGTGATAACCTGCAACTTCAGAAAACTCATACAACACCTAAAATCAACAAGTTCTCATAGATGTTTACATATGTGAAATATTTAAATCAAATGCAATTATCAAAGATAGGATACTATACACCAAACTACATGTAATGTTTTAAAAATATATATTTAGCACCCAAATTGAAACATTTTGACCTAGTGGGACCTCCTTCAAGTTGTAAACTGTCTTGGGGATATGGCTCCACCCATATTTGACAGCTTTTTTAATACCTGTCACAGAAAGTTGTCCCAGGCAAATCTTGCATAACTTTTGGCCCAGACCTGGATCAACTACTTCTTCAACAAACTCTGACATCTTTAAATTGGAAATGGCATTAAAAGACTATGGTGTGCACACCACACTAGGAGTGCTCACTGTCAACAGGTTACCACTAGTTCTAAACTTTTCAGTGGCTAGAACAAGAAGTCATCATTTAGAAAGAGAAAATGAAATTCATGCTTGGATACCAAATTTGAACTGAAGATTACAGAGCTTTAACTTAACTTTTCTGATTTGGTTTTTTTTTTTTTTTTTTTTTTTTTTTTTTTGAGATGGAGTCTCCTTCTGCTGCTCAGGCTGGAGTGCAGTGGTGCAATCTCGGCTCACTGCAACCTCTGCCTCCTGGGTTCAAGCGATTCTCCTGTCTCAGCCTCCCAAGTAGCTGGAATTACAGGCACCTGCCACCATACCCAGCTAATTTTTTTGTATTTTTAGTAGAGACACGGTTTCGCCATGTTGACCCGGCTGGTCTTGAACTCCAGACCTCAAGTAATCCACCCACTTCAGCCTCCCAAAGTGCTGAGATTACAGGCATGAGCCACCATGCCCAGGCTGATTTTGTATTTTTATCCTGTTTCTTCCCACCTAACAATCCTGGTTCCTAATACTACTACAATTATTAATTTGCTTAGTATTATAGATATAGTTTCAAAGAAACCATACAATATAATTATTGAAATTAAGACTACTGAATGAAGTTTAAGATTTGTCTCCTTCAACACCTGTGAAGAGGGGGAAAAAAAGGTTTATGTCTTGTCTCCCATACCTAAGCTACATCCCACAATAACTTATCTATCATTACACCACAAATTTGACATACTTGTTTGCTTTATTTCTTATTTCTAGGAAGTACATTAAAAATTTTAAATTACGTAACGTTACAAATCATATTACTTTCATACAAGTCTAGCTCTCTTCCTTAACTATACTACTCTACAGAAAATCATTTTAATAGGTCTTTGTTCGTCCTTTCATTTTTATTCATATTTTTCATTTTGTTAAAATACAGTATACATGTTTTAATACTTTTGTTTTTTTTCCTTTTTAAGACAGTTTCGTTCTTGTTGCCCAGGCTGGAGTGCAATGGCACAATCTTAGCTCGCTGCAATCTCTGCCTCCCAA
The DNA here is from genome assembly GCF_049350105.2 of Macaca mulatta. NCBI lineage: Eukaryota > Metazoa > Chordata > Mammalia > Primates > Cercopithecidae > Macaca > Macaca mulatta. The sequence goes on along the minus strand of NC_133418.1, from coordinate 99,228,490 downwards.
GTTCAAGCAATTCTCATGCCTCAGCCTCCTAAGTAGCTGGGATTACAGGTGCCCACCACCACGCCCAGCTAATTTTTGTATTTTTAGTAGAGACAGGGTTTCACCATGTTGGCCAGGCTGGTCTGGAACTCCTGATCTCAGGTGATCCGCGCGAATCGGCCTCCCAAACTGCTGGGATTACAGGTGTAAGCCAAAATGCCTGGCCCGTTTTAATGATTTTACTTATTTCTTTAAACAAAAGATCATATACCACTGTCCAGTGTTTCAATTTTTTTTTTTTTTTTAAAGACAGGGTCTTACTCTGTTGCCCAGGCTGGAGCCACTTTGATTTGAGTGAAAAAACTCAGTGTATCCTGGAGGATATCCTAGAACAGAACACGGAACTCTTGTGCATTCCTTTTAATAGTTGCATAGAATTCCATTGAGTATAACAACCGTGATTTCTTCCACCAGATTTTGTTGATGGGTATTTTTTGGGTTGTTTCTGGTCTTTTGTTTTCATGACTACGTCTTAACCAGTGGTTCTAAAATATGGTACCCAGAACAACATCATTACTACCTAAAAATGTACTAGAAATGAAAATTATTGGTGCAAGCCCAGATTACTGAATCAGATACTCTGAAGTGAGGCCCAGGAATCTGCACCATACTTTCTCTAGGTGATTCTGATACAAGCTCGAGTTTGAGAATCATTGATCTTAATATCTGCCATTTTGTATTTCTGACAGTTTATCTCTAAGGTTGATTCTTAGAAGTGAGTTTGCTAGACTAAAAGATAAACACATACGCTTCAAGAAGCATCAGAGAAAAAAATTTCTTCATTCTCAGGTTCTAAAAGAAATTCACCCATGTTTGGCCGGGCATGGTGGCTCATGCCTGTAATCCCAGCACCTTGGGAGGCTGAGGCGGGTGGATCACGAAGTCAGGAGATCTAGATCATCCTGGCTAACACAGTGAAACCCCGTCCCCACCAAAAATACAAAACAGCCAGGCGAGGTGGTGGGCGCCTGTAGTCCCAGCTACTCGGGAGGCTGAGGCAGGAGAATGGCGTGAACCCGGGAGGAGGAGCTTGCAGTGAGCCGAGATTGTGCCACTACACTCCATTTCAAAAAAAAAAAAAAAAAAACAAATTCACCCATGCTTTCCTGTAGTACTTGGTTTCATATTTTACATTTATTATAACTTTAATTTCTTTGGAATTTATCCTGGAGAGTGAGAAATGAATGCAATTTCATCTTTTTGGGTATTGAGTTGTTTCAACATCTTTTTGCACATGTCTTAAAAAAGTAATGCTTGGCCAGGCACGGTGGCTCACGCCTGTAATCCCAACACTTTGGGAGGCCGAGGCAGGTGGAACACCTGAGGTCAGGAGTTTAAGACCAGCCTAGCCAACATGGTGAAACCCCTTCTCTACTAAAAACACAAAATTAACTGGGTGTGGTGGTGCATGCCTGTAATCCCAGCTACTTGGGAAGCTGAAGGAGGAGAATCGCTTGAACCCAGGAGGCAGAGGTTGCAGTAAGCCGTGATGGTGCCACTGCACTCCAGCCTGGGCAACAAGAGCAAAACTCTGTCTCAAAAAGAAAAAAAAAAAAAAAGAGATGCTCGGATTTTTTTTGTTGTTGACGTTGTTAGCGCAAATATATTCTTTCTTCATTATTATTTACGCACATAGTGGCTGATTGCTACATATTAATTTTATTTACTTCTATTTATTTACAATCCCAAATTCTCTTTTTTTAAGACAGACTCACTCTGTCACCCAGCCTTGAATTCCTGGGCTCAAGGTATCCCCGTCTCCTAAGTAGTACTACAGGTACACGCCTGTTTTTTTTTTTTTTGAGACAGAGTCATTGCTATGTCGCCTAGGCTGGAGTGCAGTGGCACTCACGCAGCCTCTGCCTCTTAGGTTCAAGCGATTCTTCTGCTTCAGCCTCCCAAACAGCTGGGACCACAGGCACGTGCCACCACGCCCAGCTAATTTTTTTATTTTTGGTAGAGATGGGGTTTCACCATATTGGCCAGGCTGTTCTTGAACTCCTGACTTCATGATCTGCCCTCCTCGGCCTCCCAAAGTGCTGGGATAACAGGTGTGAGCCACCGCGCCCAGTCTTTTTTTTTTTTTTAATTTTTTTTCATTTTTTGTAGAGACAGGGTCTTGCTGTTTGTCCAGGTTGGTCTCAAACTCCTGGCCTCAAGTGATCCTCCTGCCCCACCCTCCCAAAGTGCTGGAACTACAAGCATGGGCCACCAGTTCTCTTTTTAATCAGTATTTATCTCCACTGATTCTTTTGTGTTTGTCAGACACAAAATTATATCATCTGAAAAAAAGAAGTAGTTTTACCTAATCCTTTCTGATTCTTGTCGTCGGTTACTCAAACTGCTTTCTCTTGCTTACCTTTGTTGACATAAACAACTCTAGGCCAGGCGTGGTGGCTCAAGCCTGCAATCCCAGCACTTTAGGAGGCGGAGACGGGTGGATCATCTGAGGTCAGGAGTTCGAGACCAGCCTGGCCAACATGGTGAAGCCCTGTCTCTACTAAAAATACAAAAAATTAGCTGGTCGTGGTGGCATACACCTGTAATTTCAACTACTCAGGAGGCTGAGGCAGAAGAATTGCTTAAACCTGGGAGGTGGAGGTTGCAGCGAGCCGAGACTGCACCACTGCTCTTTAGCCTGGGCAACAGAGGAAGACTCCATCTCGGAAAAAACAAAAAACAAAAAACACCTCTACATAATGTTAAGTAAGAATGGAGATAGTGGACATCTTGTTCTTGACTCGTTCTGGCTAAAACAGAAGCCACTAGTGTTTCCCCCTTAAGACACTGGTTTCTTAACTAAGTTAAAACGTTAAAGAGGAATTCACTAATTCTCAATTTTATTGAGCATAAAATTTATTCAAAGACCTTTTCAGCAAGCATAGAAATAACTTATTTTTCACATTAGCTTTGTTAATGTAATTAATAATAATAGAATTCATAGTAGTGATCATACTCACAATCCAAAAACCTATTTATGATATTATCATTTAAATGTATAGTTGGATACTATACAGTAAACTTTTATTATGATTCTGCCTCAATATTCATAAGATAATGCTCAGTATTCATAAAATAACATAATCTTTGGAAAATTTGTTTTAAATAATAATCTAGATGTTTTTTATTCTAGCTCTGGAACAGTGTTTAAAATATTAAGATTATTATCTTTAAACATATGGTTGAATTATAACTGGGCATGGTGGTACACACCTGTAATCCCAGCCACTCGGGAGGCTGAGGCAGGAGAATCGCTTGAACCCAGGAGGCGGAGACTGCAGTGAGCCAAGATCACACCACTGCACTCCAGCCTGTGGGACAGAATGAGACTCCATCTCAAAATAAATAAATAAAAATTTAAAAATAAGCATATGACTGAATTCCCCTGAAGAACATGTGGGTATAGTGTTCTTTTGAAGGGGAGTTCTAATACAGGTCTACTTCTACAGAAATGTATTTACACTTTCTATCTCTACTGGGTTCAATTTTTGTGCAGTGTATTTTCCTAGAAAAGTATACCATTTCATCTACATTTTGAAGTACTGTGAAAAAGTCTGATGGTTTTTTAATTTTGTTTTGAAATTTCAACCTGAATTTATATACTCATGGTTTTTTCCTTTAAAAAAAAAGTACGTTAACAAAGCTTGTCTATTATATTGATTCATTTTAAAACCAACCTTTTCTACCATTTTTCTCTTCTAATTTAGTAATTTTCATTATTTATTTTTATTATACATTATTTTCTTCAGCTACCTATTGGTTTACTTTATTATTCTTTTTTTTCTAATTTTTAGAGTAGTTTGCTTATTTTAGTTTCTCCTTACTGACAGGAGGTATTCAGTATTATAAACTGCCTTCCAGACTGGACACAGTGGCTCATGCCTGTAATCCCAGCGCTTTGGGAGGTCAAGGTGGGCAGGATCACTTCAGTTCAAGACCAGCCTGGGCAATGTGGCAAAATCTTGCCTATATAAAAAAATAAACATGGCCGGGCGCGGTGGCTCACAACTGTAATCCCAGAACTTTGTGGGGCTGAGGCAGGCAGATCACGAGGTCAGGAGTTCAAGACCAGCCTGGCCAAAATGGTGAAACCCTGACTCTACTAAAAATACAAAAATTAGCCGGGCATGGTGGCTCATGCCTGTAATCCCAGCTACTCGGGAGGCTGAGGCAGGAAAATCGCTTGATACCAGAAGGTGGAGGTAGGAGTGAGCTGAGATTGCGCAACTGCACTCCAGCCTAGGTGAAAGAGCGAAACTCCACCTCTAAATAAATAAATAAAAAGTTAGCCAGGTGTGGTGGTGTGCTGTAGTCCCAGCTACTTGGGGGGCTGAGACAGGAGGATCACCTGAGCCTAGGAAGTTGAGGCTGCACTTGAGTTGTGATCACGCCACTACCTCCAGCCTGGGTGACAGAGTAAGACCGTGTCTCCCAACTTAAAAAAAAAAATCAAGAAAGTAGGTGGCACCAAACCCTTGTATATATAAGCCTCCTTCAGCTCTGGCTGCAAGTCTCACTTCAGGAAGATGATTAAAATGCTAACAGAAAGATTATGGCAGCAGAGATGATAACTATACAATATTTTAAAAGATTTCATGGGAATATAACGTATTGAATGCATAGTATAATGAAGAATGAACTTTACTCCCTATATTAATTCCCCAGACCTGTCATTTTAAAAAGTACATAACCTAGGTGACATAAAACAAGACACTTATTCTTTCACAGTTCTGGAGGCTGAAAATCCAAAACTGATGTGTCAGCAAGGATGGTTCCTTCTGTGAGAGAAGCTATTCCATCCCTTTCTCTTAGTTTCTGGTAACATCCAGCAATTTTTGGCATTCCTTGGCTTATAGTAGCATCATTTCAACCTCGTCTCCATCGTCACACGGCACTCTCTTCATGTCTCCATGTCTTCATATGACCCATCTTATAAAGACACCAGTCTTAGAGCACTAACGACCCACCCTACTACAGTATGACTTCATCTTAACTTACTAACTCTACAACAACTCTGTTTCCCAATAAGGACACATTCTGGGGTACCAGAGGTTATGATTTCAATATATCTTTTTGAAGGGGACACAATTTGAAGCATAACACTTGCTTTTATTTAGCCTATTTTCCAGAGCTATACAGATGGTGTGAACTTAACACTGTCATTCATTGAATATAAGCTATTATTATTATTGGTTAAAAATAAAACGATGGGGCCGGGCGCGGTGGCTCAAGCCTGTAATCCCAGCACTTTGGGAGGCCGAGACGGGCGGATCACGAGGTCAGGAGATTGAGACCATCCTGGCTAACACGGTGAAACCCCGTCCCCACCAAAAATACAAAAAACTAGCCGGGCGAGGTGGTGGGCGCCTGTAGTCCCAGCTACTCGGGAGGCTGAGGCAGGAGAATGGCGTAAACCCAGGAGGCGGAGCTTGCAGTGAGCTGAGATCCGGCCACTGCACTCCAGCCTGGGCGACAGAGCGAGACTCCGTCTTAAATAAATAAATAAATAAATAAATAAATAAATAAACAAATAAAACTATGTATAAACTAATAGATTTTTAAAATTAATTTTGCGGAGGCTGAGACGGGCAGATCCCGAGGTCAGGAGATCGAGACCATCCTGGCTAACAAGGCGAAACCCCGTCTCTACTAAAAAATACAAAAAAACTAGCTGGGCGAGGTGGCGGGCGCCTGTAATCGCAGCTACTCGGGAGGCTGAGGAAGGAGAATGGCCTGAACCCGGGAGGCGGAGCTTGCAGTGAGCTGAGATCCGGCCACTGCACTCCAGCCTGGGCCACAGAGCAAGACTCCATCTCAAAAAAAAAAAAAAAAAAATTTAATTTTGCAATGTTGTTACATCCCGTGTCAATGTTCAGAGAGGCAATCCACCACAGGCCCCGAGTGCAGTCATGTGTACATGCGAGCAATGCCAGCAGTGTTTTAAGTCCCAGAAACACTGTTTACCTGAGCCATCTTTCAGGGTTATGTTTGCAGCTGCAGAGCAACCATGAGATGAAGCAATGTCTTTTCCCAGGCAAAATATGCTTGCTTCTGCTAAAAGCAGTGAATCCCTCAAAGTAATGTTTCTTGGCTGAGATGTAAACCCACTGCACGAATAGGATACATCTGGGCCTGTATCTCATCACCTGAGTCTTGGGGTAAGGGAAAGGTGACACAAAAAGTATGCTGATAGTCATATTGCTTACTCTATCATAGGTAATATAGTACTTTTTCTATGACCCAGGATTCTTGTTTCTTCTGTTAAATCCTTGAGAGGCTAATTTGTTCACTTACAAATCAGGTAAAATCCTAGACACTTCAAAGACAGAGTCAATTTATAAAAACTGTATTTCTATATATCAGAAACACACAATTATAAAGTAAAAAAAGATAAAGCTATTCACAACAGAATAAAAAATGTCAAGGAATAAATCTATTAAGAAGTGTGCAAAGACCTGTAAGACAGAAAAATCCATAGCATTAACGAACAAAATTGAACTGCAAAAAATGCAGTAATATATTTTTTAAAAAGTCAATAGAACTAAAATTGATCTATAGATTCAATGCAATCCTAACCAAAATCATAGCAGGTTGATGAGAGGGGACATGTGGAAACTGACGAGCTGCTTCTAAAATTTACACGAGGATGAGATCAGTCAAAAAAGCCAAGAAAATATTAAAGAACAAAATGGAAAGAATTAAACTATTAGATATCAGGATTAATCATAAAGCTAAAGTAATTAAAACAGGGTGGTACTGTTACAAGGAAAGACAAAACACAACAGAGCAAAGCGAAGTCCAGAAACCAAACCATAACTATATGGTCAATTGACTTATGACATAGAGAACACTAAAATAAACTAAAGAAGTCTTCAAAAATGGGTGCTAGGTAATTAAAATATCCCTACAGGGTGAAAGGAACAAAATGATGATCCTCATCTCACATAATACAAAAAAATTCCACATGGTTTATAGATCTAAATGTAAAAGATAAAAGAATAAAGCTTTCATTAAAATGTGCACATGCACGTGCATATACATGAAGACAGTTTCCTCTCTGTGTGTACATAGTATTTTCATTGCATAAACATCCACCAGTACCCAAATTCATTTATCCTACCACTGATGAACATTTAGGTTATTTTTATTATTACAGTTAATTCTACTTTTAAAAAAAATTTCTTTTTGTACTCCTTTCTGTTGGGTATGTACTCCAGAGTAGAATTAGCTATACTATGGAGAGCCGAGCAGTTTTCCAAAGTAGCTGTACTAGTTGTACTAGTTTAAATTCTCACCACCAGTTTATAGGAATCCCTATACACTGACATGTTTCCCTATACATGATTTCACATGATCACTAACGGCTGGTACCATCAGTCTTTTTAATTTTGGACTTTGGTGGGTGTGTAATAGTATCGCATGTGGTTATAAGTTGACTTTCTGTGGTCGCTAATGGAATTTGACTCCTTTTCATTATTAACCATTTTGATATCATCTTTGTGCAGTGCTTGCTCTAGTCTTTGCCCATTTTTCTATGAATTTCTCTTTTTCTTAGTAACTTGTAGGAGTTCTTCATATATTCCTTTGTTGCATATATTTATTGCAAATAACTTCTCTGTGGCTTGCCTTTTCACTCTCTTAAAGTTATGTTTTGATGAATGCAACTTCTTAATGTACCCAGTATGTTTTTTTTTCTTTAGAAAATTGCCTAGCTCTATGATTAATCCTGATATCTAATAGTTTTAACTCTTTCCATTTTGTTCTTTAATATTTTCTTGGCTTTTCTGACTGATCTCATCTTCATGCAAATTTTAGAAGCAGCTTGTCAGTTTCCACATGTCCCCTCTCCCATCAATCTGCTATGATTTTGGTTAGGATTGCATTGAATCTATAGATCAATTTTAGTTCTACTGACTTTTTTTTTTTTAAATATATTACTGCATTTTGTGCAGTTCAATTTTGTTCATTAATGCTATGGATTTTTCTGAGCTTCCTTCTGGTCACACCCATTGCCCCAAAATAACCACTCTATATAGTTTTAAGAATCTGATGTATTTCTATGCACCAGAAGGTGAATGATTCTTACACACATGCAAATAATGTAATAGCAAAAAATTATTTAAGTACGACTTGATTATATAAGTTTAAAAATTTATCTGGACATTATTCTGTTCCAGACATGTCTTGCTTATGCTATTGGAAGTTGTCAGAGTGGTTATTTTGGGGTAATGGGTGTGACCAGAAGGGAGAGACACTAGGGCAATATTTTGCTTTTTTTTTGAAATGGAGTCTCACTCTGTCGCCCAGGCTGGAGTGCAGCGGCACGATCTCGGCTCACTGCAAGCTCCACCTGCCGGGTTCACACCATTCTCCTGCCTCAGCCTCTGGAGTAGCTGGGACTACAAGCATCCGCCACCACACCCAGCTAATTTTTTCTATTTTTAGTAGAGATGGGGTTTCACCATGTTAGCCAGGATGGTCTTGATCTCCTGATCTCGTGATTTGCCCGCCTTGGCCTCCCAAAGTACTGGGATTATAGGCATGAGCCACCGCACCCAGCAATATTTTGCTCCTTAATCTGGTTGATAGTTCATAGTACTGTTCTGTTTGTGAAAATCCAACAAGCTGTATACTTATGTGTACTTTAATGAATACAGGCTGATCATTCCAAATCAGAAAACATGAAATGCCCAAAATCAGAAAATTTTTGAGTGCCAACATGATGCTCAAAGGAAATGTTCATTGGAACATTCTGGATTTTGAACTTTCTTAATTTGGGATGCTCAACCCAAATAATGCAAATATTTCAAAATCTGAAAAAATCCAAACTCTAAAACACTTCTGGTTCCAAGCATTTCAGAGAAAAAGTACTTACTCCATATGTACTATAATCTAATTTAAAATTTTAAAAATAGGCAAAGTGACCCAAATTGACAGAAATCAGGACGGTGGTTACTTTTGAGAAAGGACCAGTAGTGATTTGGAGATGACAGCATGTTTTTGCAATGCTGATGAAGCATCGTAATAGTTAATTATTTACTAGGAAGATGGAGTTATTTTCTGTTCTGAATTTTTTTTAAAAAGGGACAAGATCATCTCATATAGTTTCTCCTTTAAAGATAAAATTTGGCATGCTCTCACCCTTTTTTCAAGTAAAGCTGAAAAATCATCTAAACTATTGCTGTTCAAATGTCCACAGACTGGTCTGTGATAAGCATGAAAGCAAGAACATTTAGGTACTTTCATAGAAATCTGACATTGCTGGGTCATTTTGAGTCCACAATGGACTAGAGGAAAAAAATTGGTCCTTGATGATGAATAATTTGAGAATAAACTAGTTAACTTATGACGTGGTGGTGATATGAGTAGGAGGGGTGTGAGAAACACATAAGCAAGATTTCCTAGGACTACATCTTAAAAAAACAACAAACAAACAAACCAAAAAAAGAACTATTAAAAATAAGACCTTGTTTAAAAAAACATAAAAAAAGAAAACAATTAAAGCTGCATTTTAACTATATCAAGACCCTGTTTATAATCTTTTCTCACAAAGTGGCACTTATAAAAAAAAAATCCCTCATACTTCTCTATTACCAGTTTCACTTCGAATGAAACTAATAAATGTCACCAATTAATGTCATCCCACACCAAGGAAGTATACTACCTACAACAAATGATTTTCCAAAGCAAAACAGAAATAAATTTTAGCTTATATACCAGTGATGAGAAATTGAGCTAACTTAAACACTAATGAGTAGAACAACATAAGAAGCTAGTTTATTAACTCAGAAACTTAATGAACAAAAGTGTGAAACCAACAACAAAAAAAAGGGTCAATAAACAGTCTTTTGTCATTTATTTATTTATGTATGTATTTATTTATTTATTTATTTTTGAGACACGGTCTCTGTCACTCAGACTGGAATGCACTGGCATCATCATAGCTCACTGTGGTCTCAAACTTCTGGACTTAAGTGATCCCCCGACCCTGGCCTCCCAAAGTGCTGGGACTACAGGTGTGCACCACCAAAACCGGCTGTTTTTTATTTAGAGCCAAGGTCTCACCATGTTGCCCAAGATGGTCTTGAACTCCCGGGCTCAAGTGATACTCCTGCCTTGGCCTCCCAAAGGAATGGGATTACAGGTGTGAGCCGCCTCCAGCCTATAAACAATCTTGATCTTCCTGGTGTCTGGCTATGAAAATGTGGAAGAGTCGTCAGTGTCTCCATTCTCTCTCTTCTCTGATCTATACCTTAATTTTCCTAAGAAACTTTGTGAGGCTGGGCGCGGTGGCCCACGTCTGTAATCCCAGCACTTTGGGAGGCTGAGGCAAGCAGATCACAAGGTCAGGAGTTCGAGATTAGCTTGGCCAACACGGCAAAACTTCGTCTCTACTAAAAATATAAAAATTAGCCAGGCATGGTGGCGGGCGCCTATAATCCCAGCACTCAGGAGGCTGAGGCAGGAAAATTGCTCGAACCCATGATGGCGAGGTTGCAGTGAGCTGAGATCGTGCCACTGCACTCCAGCCTGGGCAACAAGAGCAAGACTCCGTCTCAAAAAAAAAAAGAAAAAGAAAAAGAAAAAGAAACTTTGCGCATACCAATATCCGGTAAATAATAAGACTATCACTAAAGGTTAACCGTATGATCCAAATTTCTTTCCCTCCACAAATCCCCTCTCCCAGCCAAACGTATCTTCTTATGGCTTCCTGAGAACACTATACACATTCCCACCTTCTTGCCTTTATGTATGTTTTCTTTCAATAATACATCCTGCCTTCCCTAGTGCTTAAACTCTCTAGAGAAGAATAGTATCTTAGGACTTTTATAGCTAATACTTAGTAACCCAGGCAAAGTTAACTTAGTATCCCTTCTCTAATGCTGTCATAACATGATAAATATAAACACATGCGATTTATGAAGTTATATGCTAAGTATCTACTTATTTTTCTATCCCTCTAGATATGCTGAGACAACTTTAAGGGTGGGGTCGACACCTCATTCAAATTTGTTTCCCAAATACCTGGCAAATAATACAGACTGGAGAAGGCATGAGTGTAACAAGTAGTTTCTTTGCTTGTTTATTCATTCATTTTTTGAAAGAGGGTCTTGCTTTGTCACCTAGGCTGGAATGCAGTGGTCCCATTATAGCACACTGTAGCCTTGAACTCCTGGAATCAAGCAATCCTCCTGCCTCAGTCTACCAAGTAGCTGGGACTACAGGCACACACCACCACACTCAGGTAATTTTACTTTTTATTTTTCGTAGAGACAGGAGTCTCACTATGTTGCCCAGGCTGGTCTCAAACTCCTGGGCTCAAGTGATCCTCCCATCTTGGCCTCCCAAAGTGCTGGGATTATAGGTGTGAGCCACCATAGCCTGCCTAACAAGTAGTTTAAACAGAGATATTACTTTGGTTGTTACAAATAAACTAATGCCTTAAACAACACTTTTTAGGATTATAACTTTATCCTCCAATGTGGACTGCTAAACAGATTAAAACAATTCTTAACAACACATTTTTTTGTCTAATTAGAAACAAAAATGCTTGCTTCTATATAAACATATAGAAATAAAAGATTAACAAATTCTGATCAAAAGATCAAGTTACTATTATTTGATTTAAAAACAAAAATCATTACATAAAAGAAACCCAAAGAGTAATCTAGTAGATAATTTTTTTTTTCCTTGAGACAGCATCTCACTTTGTCACCAGGCTAGAGTGCAGTGGCATGATCTTGGCTCACTGCAGCCTCCAAGGCCTCCTGGGTTCAAGTGATTCTCTTGCCTCAGCCTCCCGAGTAGCTGGGAATACAGGCGTGCGCCACCATATCCGGCTAATTTTTGTATTTTTAGTAGAGATGGGGTTTCACCATGTTGACCAGGCTGGTCTTGAACTCAGGTGATCCGCCCTCCTCAGCCTCCCAAAGTACTGGGATTACAGGAGTGAGCCACTGCACCCAGCTGATAAATTTTTTTTTTAAAGCTTAATATCAAGTGTTTTCAGAAAAATATTTAAAACAAATTTTAGGCCGGGTGTGGTGGCTCACACCTGTAATCCCAGCACTTTGGGAAGCTGAGGTGGGTAGATTACTTGAGGCCAGGAGTTTGAGACCAGCCTGCCCAATATGGTGAAATCCCGGCTCAACTGGTGTGGTGGTGCGCGCCTGTAGTCCAAGCTACTGGGGAGGTTGTGGCAGGAGAATCGCTTAAACCTGGGAGGCGAGGTTGCAGTGATCAGAGATCATGCCACTGCACTCCAGTCTGGGCAACAGAGCAAGTTTCTGTCTCAAAAAATAAATAAAATAAATAAAATAAATACAACAAAACAAATTTTAGAACTTGAGGCTTATCAGTCAGTTTTACATAGTTCACTGCAGGCTTATCAGTCAGTTTTACATAGTTTACTGCAGTAGTTTCAGGTTGCTGGATATTTACATATTGCTCATTGAGTTTAAGTCAAAAGGTACTACTTTTCACACACATTATTACAGCATTGATAACTTTCCATTTCAACGGATGATTACAATGTCGAACAAGGTCAAAATGATACAGACTATTAATATTAGATGCATTTGAGTTAAAAGCTTTAGTAAATAATCTCTGACTTAAATTTTTATATTCTCCCAAAGACATTTAATGGGCCCCTATGAAGTATTAGGGAGGTATCAGAAACTGAAGGATTGATAACAAAATTGAAACTTAAGAACTATACATAGTTGAAGACTTGATTGCTGAAGGACTGATAACAATCGAAGTTTCCAAAATGATTTTGTCCTTTAGAAACAGTTATGTTTCTCTTGAGGGAGTTTTTATTCTAACAGGTTTTTCTTTAGAGGTAATAGATCCTTTTTAGTTCTAAGTCCTTTCCTCCAACACCAAGTGCATTCTACTCCATACTAGGCAGGCAGTGTTTCCTGATTATATTGAGTCCCCTGGCCTAAATGGGAAAGGCCACACCTGAACACTTTCCTTGCTTCTAACTATCCAAAGCCCTAACAGTGTAGCCATCTTTAACACAACACAGAGCTAAAACCTCCAAGTCAGCCACCACTAATACCCCCAGAGGAAAAGAGAACATCTCCTAAAGGTCTCTCTCCATCTAAGTCAACTTGCCAAAAAAAGTTTTGCCTCCAGTACACTTTTAAAAGGAGACATAATCATACCCATTCAGTAACTTAACACACATATAAATGTTAGAAGGTAGGTAGGTTTATGGTATTTTAAATAACTCCAGACACGATATATATCAAATTCCTGATTTAAAGTAGTTCTGAACAAGCAGTAAAATTAACATTAGTTCACACTAGAGGAAACAGTGATTCCTTACAGAGAAAAGGTATTCATGTAATTAATTTCATTAAGACATTTTTAAAAGCAGACCAAAGTCTAACAAAACTTTTTCTATCAGAAGATAAAAATAATAGTCCTACAGTTGCTTCATAATGCAATGTTTTGTTTTGGGGAAAAAGCAGAGACTTCACTTAGCTATGATCATAAAAAAGCAATATAAGTAGTTGATTCTAGTTATTCATTTTTCTGAAGTTATTATTCCACCTTACCTTGATTTGGAATTCCATAAAACTCTTCTCTGAACATAGTGTTTCCTGTCTGAAAACTAGGAACCAAAACTACTAACGTTTAAGTTCTCCCACTTTACATAGAAATCAATAAACTAGTTTTAATATTGGACTGAATTTCAAAGTTCTATTCTCTGTTCCTATTTGGCTGAAAGGTATACATATATCAAGAAAGTTTCTATCGATTTTCAACTAGAAGTATCAGTTTTGCTGTCAGAGCTCTTTATTTTTGTACATAAAAGGAAGTGGGTTTTGATACTATCTCAGTGTTCTTCCTGTCTTACAATGCATTTGAAATGAAGTGATGTCAGATTGAGAGTAAAGAGTAAGGCCCTAAATAAGAAAAAGTAATAGGCACAATTCGTTTGCTTTACCTTTATTGATAACTAAGATTTAGAACTGCTTTGCTGCATGCTCACTGCTGGCTACATGTCTGTCACTTTAATTTGCACTGGACTATAAGAACATCCATAAATACATAATATATACCTACAAATTATACGGTATCTACAACACATGTATGACCCATGAATGACAGATATATAGTCTATGAGAGACTAAATCATTTTTCATTATTGGTAGCTTGGCATTCATTTGTTGAGAATATCAGAGCTGCTTAAACATTAATCACATGTGACATCATGCGCACCTCTCACCCCACCTTCCAGATACCACATAACGCCCATTTTCCTCTAGGCTTTATTATAGACTACCTGCAACCAGAAAAGAGCTTTATAGAGCATCTCATCTTATTGTAAACTGAGGACAAAAAAACCAATATTATGATAATTTCTAGAAAAGGAATAAAAGAAAAGCAGCTCAAAAACAATTGGACCCAACATTCAATTTGGTATTACCTTACTGTTCATGTCTTCTATTATTATGCAGAGTGTGGAGCAAGGTTATGCTCTTCATATCTACCTATTCGGCTACTGACAATAGGGTTCTATGGTTATTTCTCGGATCTTCCTACATCTTAATACATTCACCTCAAACTCTGAGAGACAGTCATTAATAACTGTTAGTTCTGAGCAAAAGAAACAGAGATACAACAGCCACTATTCAAAGAGCAGCATATGTGGCTCTTGAAAAGCAAGCGCCCCAAGTATATTCCCATTTTATAAGACTTTCTTTAATATTGACTTCCCTGTCCCAATCCCATCCAGAAAACATGAATCTTGCTAATTGCTTCCCTTACCTGATGACCTGGCTCGGTTCCTAATCTTAGATCTACAATTCCAAACTTAAAAGGAAAAGCTTAAAATGGGGAGTATCAACACTTGTGAAAAGAAGAGAAAAAATTAAAATTAAAAAAAAATAAAATGAGGGGAATCAGGGGATAGACAGAGACAGCCCTTTCTACTTTCGGCTACACTTTTTCAAAAATAGGTGCTTAGTGGACCCCAAGGAAAGGAGGGCCCTAGGCTACACCTCCTTTCACTACTGACAGGGATTACTTTAAAACCACACATCAACACTACTAGTCAGAAGCACCCTCTTTGTCTTGCTTTCATTCCATTTATTCCTAACAATTGAGGTCTGGGTAGCTCTCTAAGTGGTTATCAACTTAAAGGTAAGATTCTCTGATTACAAAGTTCTCTAAAATTATGTACGTAGTAGCTACAGCAGAGAGAACAGATGAGGCCATCAATTATCTCAATTCTCTCCAGAAGTAGAAAAAACATTACCAGACGGATGGCAGTGAATCAGAACTATTTTTCTCATATAGGCATAGTAACCATTCTGAAGGGACTTAAATGAATGAGTCTAGTATTCCAACATAACCTGAGCTTCTAGTTCCAAAGACAACTCACCTATCATCACTCAAATCTAAAAGGATATTCAAGCTAGAAAAAATCTCGAATGCCTGTTTTGTTCTGGAACATAACTATGTCAGTCCTTGTAAAGGAATCATCATGAGTTGGTTTAAAATTTGCCTTGCCATTTACAGCCAATACAAATATTGGGATAAAAAAGGTTTGCCCTCTTTAAATAGACTCTGACAAGACGCTACAGAATAATTAGCAGTATTAGGTAATAGTTCATATCCTTGACTGGAAAATCCATTCCAGGGAAGCTGCAGCAACAGACATTATTCCTTAAAAAAAGATTTTTGGGTGAGCTACGAAGTAGACACCAAATGGAGTAAGAGCAAAGACCAGCAGACTAAATTCAGTGTTTGTTAGTAGAAATGAAAAGCATTCTTTTCCTAAGGAAGGTTGTTAGAGCATTAAGTGCTCAAAGTTTAGGCAAGTAAAATAAAAGCATCCTAAAAAGGCTATGAATGACTTAAGACCTTAAGAACAAATCCAGGTAAAACCTAGAATGTTGTCTGGTGTGGTAGCCACTATCCTCATGTGGCTATTTAAAGTTAAAATAAAATCAAAATTAAATTCCTAACAAGAATTCCACATGTAAACAAGAAAGGAAATCCAGATACAGGTCTCATACCCTTCACAAAAAATTAACTCAAAATGGATCCCAGTCCTAAATAAAAATGAAAATTTCTAAAACTCCTAGAACATAACATAACAGAAGAAAATCTAGGGGTTTTATGACTTTCAGATACAAGACCAAAGACACAGCTCACAAAAGAAAGAAATTGATACACTAGACTTCATTAAAAATTTCTGATCTGTCAAAGAAAATGCCAAGAAAATAAAAAGACAAGACGGGCCAGGGGCGGTGGGCTGGCCGGGCGTGGTGGCTCACACCTGTAATCCCAGCACTTTGGGAGGCCAAGGTGGGTGGATCACGAGGTCAGGAGTTCAAGACCAGCCTAGCCAAAATGGTGAAACCCCGTCTATACTAAAAATACAAAAATGAGCTGATGTGGTGGCAGGTGCCTGTAATCCCAGCTATTCGGGAGGCTGAGGCAGGAGAATCCTTTGAACCTGGGAGACGGAGGTTGCAGTGAGCCGAGATCGCGCCACTGCACTCCAGCCTGGGCGACAGTGTGAGACTATGTCTCCAAAAAAAAAAAAAAAAAGACAAGACACAGAAAATATTTGCAAAAGACATATGATAAAGGATTGTTACTCAAAATATACAAAGAACTCTTAAAGCTCAACAGTAACAAAACACACAACCTGATTTTAAAATAAGCCAAAGCCCTGATGAGACATCTCATCGAGGAAGATATGTAGATGGCAAACAAGCAAATGAAAAGGTGCTCCACAACACGTCATCAGGGAAATGCAAATTTAAACAACGAGATACTATTACACACCTATCAGAAAGGCCAAAATCCACAACAATAACCACACTAAACGCTGATGAGGACATGAAGCAACAGGAACTCTCATCCACTGCTGGTGCAAATGCAAAATGGTACAGTCACTTTGGTAGATGGTTTGGAAGTTTCTATAAAACTAAACATACTCTTAAACATATGATCCAGCAATCACACTCCTTGGTATTTACCCAAAGGTGCTAAAAACTTACGCACATACAAAATCTGCACATAGATGTTTAAAGCAGCTTTATTCATAATTGCCAAAACTTGGAAGCAACCAAGATATCCTTCAGTAGATGAATGGATAAACAAACTGTGGCACACCCAGACAATGGAAAGTGGAAAGAAATGACCCATTGCAAATGAATACCAGAACAGAAAACCAAATACTGCATGTTCTCACTTATAAGTGGGAGCTAAATGATGAGAATACATGACACACAGAAGGGAACAACACACACTGGGGCCTTTCAGAGGATGGTGTGGGAGAGGATGGAGAGGAAGAAGAGAATCAAGAAAAATAATTAGTGGGTACGAGGCTTAATTCTTGGGTGATGAAATCGTCTGCACAACAAACACCCATGGTACAAGTTTACCTAGGTTACAAACCTGCACTTGTACCCCTGAACTTAAAAGTTCAAACAAAAAAGAAATAAATAACTTATCAAGCCATGAAGACAAAGGAACCTTAAATGCATATTACTAAAGGAAAGCCAATCTGAAAAGGTTCCAACTATATGACATTTTGGGAAAGGTGAAACTATGGAAACAGTAAAAAGTCACTGGTTATCAGGCCAGGCACAGTAGCTCAAGCCTGTAATCCCAGCATTATGGGAAGCTGAGGAGGGTAGATCACCTGAGGTCAGGAGTACGAGACCAGCCTGACCAACATGGTGAAACCCCATCTCTACTAAAAATACAAAATTAGCTGGGCATGGTGGCAGGCTCCTGTAATCCCAGCTACTTAGGAGGCTGAGACAGGATAATCGCTTGAACCCAAGAGGCAGAGGCTGCAATGAGTTGAGATCATGCCATTGTACTCCAGCCAGGGCCACAAAAGTAGAATTCTGTCTCAAAAAAAAAGTCAGTGGTTGTCAGGGGTTAGGAGGCAGAGATGAAGAGCTAGAGCACAGATTTTAGGGCAATGAAACTATTCTGTTTGATACTATAATGGTGAATACCATTATCGTTATACATTTGTTCAAAGCCATAGGACGTACTCTCCCAAGAGTAAATTCTAATGTAAACTATGGACTCTGGGTGATGATATGCCAATGTAGGTTCATCAACTGTAACAAATATAGCACTCTGGTGGAGAATGTGGCTAGTGGGGAAGGCTGTGCATGTGGTGGGGGAGGGGTACATGGGAAATCACTGTACCTTCCTCTCAATTTTGTTGTGAACCTCAAACAGCTCTAAAAAAGAAAGCATTTTTATTAAACTCCTTGGTCATAATAACCATATTTCAAGTGTTCAATAGGCCCATGTAGCTAGTGGCTACTGTGTTGTGCTGGACAGTAAAGATATAAACATCTCCATCATTGCAGAAAACTCTCCTTGACAGGACTGTTATAGAGGGTAAGGGAAAGTAACGGACTGACCTGGGGTCTGGGAAAAGAGGAACTACTAACAAGGGCATTTGTCCTACAGCATTTAGTACTTTATTGAAGGATCAGGTGGATTTACCTTTCCTTTTCCACCTGCTTTTTTTTCCCTCCTTGTTGCTGCCACCATCACTGCTGCTGCTGCTGTTCTCAGAACTCTGGGAATCTGACTGACCATCACTGCTTTCTTCTGAACCTTCTGATAGCTCTTTGACCCCATCCGGCACATCTTTCTGAAAATGTAGGCATCCAATTAGGATTAATCATTACCATTTCAGCAAATAGATATTAAACTTCTGATATGCAATGTTGCAACTCAATTGCATTAATTTTTGTTACTATAGGATTCAGTAGCAGAACCAACAATATTTTCTGAATTCCTGTCATCTCTTTGAGGCAAATAAGCTAATGTTTCCAACTACATCCAAAGATAAAAATCATATAAAACATTCATATGCAGGCACAACACAGGCTTAAATCAGACAAAAATTGGGTAGATATGAGTTCAGGTAAATGATTAAATACGCTAGATTTTAAAAACTACATAATAATTTTATTGGCTGGACGTGGTGGTTCACGCCTGTAATGCTAACATTTTGGGTGGCTAAGGCAGGAAGGATGTTTGAGACCAGGAGTTCAAGACCAGCCTGGGCAACATGGTGAAACCCGTCTCTACAAAAAAAACGCAAAAAAAAAAAAAAAAAAAAAATTAGCTGGGCATGGTGGCACACTCCTGTAGTCCCAGCTACTTGGGAGGACTAAGCCCAGGAATTCGAGACCAACCTGGGCAACATGGTGAAACCCCATCTCTACAAAAAAAAATACAAAAATTAGGCAGGTATAGTGGCATGCACCTGTGGTCCCAGCTACTTGGGAGGCTGAGTTGGGAGGATCACCTAAACCCAGGGAGTTTGAGGCTGCAGTGAGCTGTGATCCCACTACTGCACTCCAACATGGGTGACACAGTGAGATCCTGTCTCAAAAAACTAAATAAAATAACTTCATTAAATATATGTATGTCCATGTGTATATGTAAGTACCATTAAGTACTCTGAATTCAATTACAGAATAAGAGTCTAGACATAAGGGACAGTGCATTATTTGAATCTAGTTGGTTCCTGAATACTGGTTAGTAAGTAGCAAGAATTAAATAAAAAAGAAATCTTTCTTTTTTTTTTTTAATGAAGTCCTTCCTGACAGAAAAAAAGAAATCATTTAACAAATCATATGAAACTCTTTGGTTTCTGCACCTAGAAAGAATGCTAATCAGAAAGGATAACTATGTCAGCTTAGTATGTGAGAGATATAACAAGATAGTTCCAAGACCAAAGACTAGAAAACAAGATTACCTGGCTTTACCCTCTCCTAATTGTACAGCCTCGGTTAAAATCTTAACTTTTCATGCTTCAGTTTCCCCATCTACAAGGTGGGGATAATAATACCTGCCTTAAAAGTTCATTCTTCAATTAGCTCAAGTTAAATGAGCTAATAAATGTAAAATGCTTAGAATCGTGCCCAACATAAGAGGTCAAAAAATATTAGGTCCTATGTGTTTACATAATATATAAAAATACACATGTATGGCTAAACACACTAGTGAGTGAGTGTGGTTTTTTGTTTTTTATTTTGGGAGATAGGGTCTCACCCTGTCACCCAGGCTGTAGTGCAGTAGTGCGATCACAGTTCACTGTAGCCTCGACCTCCTAGGCTCAAGCAATCTTCCCACCTCAGCCTCTGGAGTAGCTGGGACTACAGGTGTGTGCCACCATACCCAGCTAATTTTTTAAATTATTTATAAATCCGGGGTCCTACTATGTTCCCCAGGCTGGTCCTGGGCTTGAACTCCTGAGCTTAAGCAATCCTCTTGCCTTAGCCTCCCAAAGTGCTGGGATTATGGGCATGCGCCACTGCACCTAGCCTGTGAATGTTATTTCTAAGCTATAAAACTATCAGTGGTTCTTTTTTCCTCCAATAATTTATTTTCCCACATTGTTTTAATAATCAGATAAAAAATAATTCTGACAGACAAAAAATGTGACCCTCCTACACAAAACTGACACCCATATGACATTATAGCCAAGACTATAGATTTTGATCTAGTTAAGTTAGCTATTTTTCATTTATGTTCTAGTGCCATTTCTCTCTGAGCTGTCTCTTATGTTATACACACTTTCTTAATATACACACCCCATATTTTTCTATTCTTTCCTTCAAAATGCAGGACAGCTTTTATAGAGTTAGTTGTCAGCCAGACATCTTGACTTGTAGGTTCAACAAGTATCTGAAATATAAATATAATTATCTTCTTTTCTTAAAATTTGTGATCCGTACAGGATCAATTGCTCATGCCCCAAATTCTAGAATCATTTCAGCCCCTTTTACCCACTCCAAATGCTACATGTTTTATTTATTCCTCTAATGTCCCTTATCTCCATCTCTTTTACTAGTCTCTTAATTCAGGCTCTGAGTATTTCTTCCAAACAACCATAATCACTTTCTGACAAATCTTCCTGCTTCACTTTTAAATCTACCCTACTAGTTATCCTCTTAAACTTGGATTTGATTGTGCTTTTCTCCTGAAAAACTTGTGACATCTACCACCCCATAACCCATACACAAACTGCTCAGTCAGGTTTTCAAAGGCCTCCAGTGTTTGATCTCTACATAACGTTTACCACACTGGAATCTTTACCACTTAAGCCCACGCAGAGATTATGGTCTAATCACTCCAATTTACTCTACTTTCAAGTCCACTCTGAATCTTTCCAACTGTGCCCTTGCTTAAGCTATTCCCATGTCCTGGAAGGCCCTTATTACTTATCTGACAAAGTCCAGCTCAAATCTGAAAAGTTAACAACAACAAAAAACTTCCACTCCTTTATTCAAAATTAATTCTTATTTCTATATTATCACATTATTTTTAAAAACACAGAACATTTTGAGAGTATGCAATTATTTTAGGAACTATAATGTGAACTTCAAGAGATCAGGGGCCACAGCTTACCCCTCTTTACAGCCTCTATAGTGTCCAGCACAGAGGTAATATTGTGATATAGTCTGAAATATATATTTGGTTCCTGACTACACTTCCTGGCCTATATATTTGGTTCCTGACTACAGTTCCTGGCCTAGAGCTCTTTTTAGCTGTTACAATTTCCTAAGCAATAGTGCTACTAGTAGAATCTTCTGCTCTTATATTTGGTCTTGACCCCAGCTTCTGACACAGAGCTCCTAAGACCTCTGCAATTTCCTGAGTAAAAGGAGCATCTGACACAGCTCCTATGTCCCTTGGAATTTCCTGGGTGATAGAAGCATCTTTTCTTCCTCTTGGTGAGCTACTGCATAGTCTCAGGATGGGGGCTGGTTTCCAGGGTAACCAACTGTGTGACTAGAGGGTTGGAACTTTCACTCACTCCCCAATCTCAGGGAGGGAGGAGGCTGAAGGTGGAGCTGATCACCAATGGCCAATAATTTAATCAGTCATGTGTACTGAAGCTTTCATAAAAACCCAAAGGATTGGGTTCTAAGAGTTTTGAGATTTAGCTGATCACGGCCGGGTATGGTGGCTCATGCCTGCAATCCCAGCACTTTGGGAGGCCAAGACAGGCAGATCACCTGAGGTCAGGAGTTCGAGATCAGCCGGGCCAGCATGGCAAAACCCTGTCTCTACTAAAAATACAAAAAATTAGCTAGGCGAGGTAGCAGGCACCTATAATCCCAGCTACTCTGGAGGCTGAGGCAGGAGAATTGCTTGAACCCAGGAGACATAGCTTGCAGCGGGCTGAGACTGCACCACTGCAATCTAGCCTGGGCAACAGAGTGAGACTCCATCTCAAAATGAATGAATGAATGAATGATTTAGCTGATCACATGGAGGTTCCCGGAGGGTGGTAAGCCCGGGGAGGGCACACAAGCTCTGTGTACCTTCCTACAAACCTCACTAAGTATCTTATCCATCTGGCCATTCATCTGTATCTTTTGTAATATCCTTATAATAAATGGGTAAATGTAAGTAAAGCACTTTCCTGAGTTCAGTGGGTAATTCTAGCAAACTAATCAAACCCAAGGAGAGAACCTCAATTATATAACCAAACAGTCAGAAGTACTGGTCACAACCTGGGATTTGCAACAGTTGGCATTTGAAGGGGATGGGAGGGTACCGAGCCCTCAACCTGTGGAATCTGACACTGTCTCCAGACAGATAGATAGATAGCATTAGAATGGAGTTGAATTAGAGCAGTGGTCCCCAACCTTTCTGCATCAGGGACTGGAGTTGTGGAAGACAATTTTTTTTCACAGAAGGGTTAGGGAGTGGGGGTGAGGGATGGTTTCAGATGAAACTGTTCCACCTCAGATCATCAGGCATTAGATTCTCATACAGAGCGCACAACCTAGCTCCCTCACACGTGCAGTTCACAATAGGGTTTGCACTCCTATGAGAATCTAATGCCGCCACTGATCCGACAGGAGACAGAACTCAGGCAGTCATGCTTGCTTGCCCACCAATCACCGCCAGCTGTGCAGCTGGGTTTCTAATGGGCCACAGACTGGAACTCTAATTGTTAAAGGACATTCAGCTGATGTCTGCTGGAGAATTGCTTGGTATGTGAGGAGAAACATCCACACATCTGGTGTTAGAAGTATTGTACTTAATGGTGTATGAGAATAGGGAAAACACTTTAGTATTTTTTTCCCCAATCTCTACAATAGAATAGGAATTTAATAAATTTTTTAAACAGTATGGAAGGTCTAGAACAGCTAAAACCAAAAAGAAATACAGAAAGTTCCATGTGAGAATAAAGCCCTGTAACCCTACAAAGTTCAAAAGAGTATATAAAAAGGAGGCATGTAGGTAGGTAGGTATAAAGTTAGAGCTTTCTAATGTTAGGCTCCACACAACCATTGGACATAGTGATGACTACAGCTCAAAGCTAAAAAGGTAACACATATATACATGGACGCAGTCTCTGTCTACCAAACATTCATTCCCCTTCAGCTGATAAATTTCCTTTGGGGAAAACTCACTCTCCTCAATTCATCCGGCTTGAGCAAGCTTAATCTCAACCACATCTACAACTGGCCAATCACAAGACTACATACTTTTGACAAGCATGATAATTCAGCTATACTCATGTGGGCGAAGCCAAACCAATTAAGCCAAATCAGAATAAAGTCAGAGGCTCCTGCTTTAGTTCTTATCTCTTTTCAGATTTACAGCTTGCAGAGTGCAGGTTGGGGGTGAAGTTATATATGATGAGGAGAGACTGACTGAGAATGAAGCCAAAAGAAAGTGGAGACACCAAACCCTGATGATGTCAACTGAGCTTCTGGATCCAGCCTGGGTTTCCTTAGAATTTTCAGTTACATAAACTAATAAATTGTCTTACTCAAACTCATTTGAGTTCATTTTACAGTTTGTAAGTGAAAAGTTATTGATAAGTAAAGGTCCCTTCTCAGTGCAGGAATTTGAAATTAGCAAGCCTGAAGGCTGGGCACAGTGGCTCACAGCTGTAATCCCAGCACTTTGGGAGGCTGAGGCGGGTGGATCACCTGAGGTCAGGAGTTTGAGACCAACCTGACCAATATGGTGAAACCCCATCTCTACTGAAAATACAAAAATTAGCTGGGCGTGGTGGTGGGCACCTGTAATCCCAGCTTCTGGAGAGGCTGAGACAGGAGAATCACTTGAACCCAGGAGGCAGAGGTTGTAGTGAACTGAGACTGCGCCACTGCACTCCAGCATGGGCAACAGAGCGAGACTGTCAAAAAAAAAAGAAAGAAATTAGCAAGCTTGTTATGTTAGAAAGAATATGTGCTTGGGAATTCAGTCAGATCTGGGTTCCTATACTGGTTCTGATACAATATGGGCAACACTGGGCAAGAAAATCCAAAGTCTGAACTTTGACTTTCCCCATTATAAAAAAAGGAATAATAACCACAACTGTGAATTGTGGTAGAGAATGAACTGAGAATGTAATGTGAAGCATCTAGGCAGAATGCTCCAAAGAAACAATTATTATACAAATGTTGTGGGGGCTCTCCATTATACAAAAGGAATATTTATCATCTTTACTAGAATTTCAGGTATATAATAATCTATAGAAAAATATACATGTATTATTTTCCTAATTGTAATCATATTTCTTTTTCCTGTCTTTTTGTACTTATCTAACAAAACAAACAGCAATAAAAAATTATTAAATGGTATTCACCCCAACTGTGAATTGTGGTAGAGAATGAACTGAGAATGTAATGTGAAGCATCTAGGCAGAATGCTCCAAAGAAACAATTATTATACAAATGTTGTGGGGCCCCTTAAAAGGTCACTAGAAGTCATTTTATTTATTTATTTATTTATTTAATTTTATTTAATTTTATTCTTTGAGACAAAGTCTCACTCTATTGCCCAGGCTGGAGTGCAGTGGCGTGATCTTGGCTCACTGCAACCTCCGCCTCCTGGGTTCAAACAATTCTCTTGCCTCAGCCTCCCGAGTAGCTGGGACTACAGGCACACGCCGCTACGCCCTGGCTAATTTTTTATATTTTAGTAGAGATGGGGTTCACTGTGTTGCCCAGGCTGGTCACAAACTCCTGAGCTCAGGCAATCTGCCCACCTCGGCCTCCCAAAGTGTTGGGATTACAGGCATGAGCCACCACGCCTGGCCGGAAATCATTTTAATTTCATTCTTTCAAGATAAGATTATCATCAATAATAAAAAATAAAGTTACTTCTCTGATCTACCTATAGTTATAGTTTTTAAAAAATGTACTGGGTGCAGGTTTCAAAATATTACCTCTTTCTGAAAATAAGCTCTTCAATAACAGAATTCTGTCCCTATGAGTCAAATATTTATATGTGGTCACTTCCTGTTTTTTCTTTTTAAATGACTCCCCAACAAAATATTTACCTTCAAAGTATATACTCCCATTCTACCTGGAACCTTATAGAAGATGCCCTCTTCACCTCTGGAGTTTGTGTGAAGCATTGCATTCAGGCATGCAAGAGGAGAAGTCCCACTGCAAAACAAAGAGGAGATGTGATGAGGGACGCAACAATTAACTTCTGTCTCTGAATATCCTATGTAACACTTACTCAAGATAAAATTAATTAGTCAATACTCCTTTGACTTAAACATGTCTTATAAACTATAAAAAGTTTACCAATATAGAAAGGGGCTGCCATGGAGAAAATGGATGTAAAAATCATTCCCATGTATCTACAAAATAGTAACTCCTTAATGCTGATCCAGTATCTAACATTTAAGTCAAGAAAAATACAGAAGTATTACAAACATATTTTGTAAACATTCTATTTAGCACAAGCTTTACAAATGTCCAGTGGTAAAATGAGAAAAAAGAACACACACAAACACACACAGATTCAAACAAACAGTATTAATTCCCTTGCATACTGCTGCACCAGATTGAATCTTAGTTGTGAAACTAACACATTGCCATTGTCTCTTGTATTAAAACCTATCATGAGATCACTCAAAAAGGTATTAAGTACGCTTCTGAATATTTATTTTATATGTAGCAACTTAGTTAAATGTTTATTAATTCTATGTATCATCTTTACTAGAATTTCAGGTATATAATAATCTATAGAAAAATATACATGTATTATTTTCTTAATTGTAATCATATTTCATTTTCCTTTTTGTACTTATCTAACAAAACAAACAGCAATAAAAAATTATTAAATGGGTATTCATTTGTCCCTCTGCCTTTTTTTTTTTTTTTTTTTTTTTTTTTTGAGACAGGGTCTCACTCTGTTACCCAGGATGGAGGACAGTGGCATGAACGTGGCTCACTGCAGCCTCAACCTCTTGGGCACAAGCATCCTCCCACTTTGGCTTCCCAAAGTAAGTGGATTACAGGCGTGAGGCACCATGCCTGGCCTGTGCCTTTCTTAAGAGAACAGCACCCATATTTCACCACTGAGCCCAATGTTGGGTTTTTGTTTAAAATAATTAGTCACATATTAAGAAAGAGGAAAGAGAACTATAAATTAGATGCATGCTTTTTGACATACACCAAATGGAATCATATGCATTAAAGAGTTAGTATAGGCCAGGCGCAATGGCTCACGCCTGTAATCCCAACACTTTGGGAGGCTGAGGCGGGCGGACCACCTGAGGCCAGGAGTTCGAGACCAGCGTGGCCAACATGGCGAAACCCCATCTCTACTAAAAATACAAAAATTAGCCAGGGGTGGTGGTGCGTGTCTATAATCCCAACTATTTAGGAGGCTGAGGCAGGAGAATCACTTAAACCTGGGAGGCAGAGGTTGCAGTGAGGCAAGATCGCAACACCGCACTCCAGCTTGGGTGACAGGAGACTTGGGTCTCAAAAAAAAAAAAAAAGAGTTCAGTATAAAATATCAAATTATAAATTGACTAGCATAAAATTAAATAAAATGTTTATCTCTGATAATCAACCTTTAGTTTTTATATAACAGGAATTACAAAAAGACCAAGAAGTTGGCCCAGACAGCCTGGAGGACAGAGTGAGACTCCATCTAAAAAAAAAAAAACCAAAACAGTTGGATAATATTTAAATAAGAGTTTCGGAATAAGAGCAGTATTAAAATATAGAACACAAAAGTACAGTAATAGGAAAAATATTGTTAAAAATCAAGTATTAGCATAAGACTAAGAGCTGTAGTATTAGGTTGGTGCAAAACCACAATTAATTTTGCACCAATCAAATATTTTAAAATAGTGCTATAATACTAAAAGATAATGTTTCTACATCTAAGGAAAATAACAAAATCATTAGACAAAATATTATACTTCACATAAGAAAAAAATTAGGTAGCAAGCAAACACAGAGAAAGTTCATGTGGAAGCAATGAAATGGAAACAGTGGTCTAGAGTCTCTGGAGATGTGTGGCATCCTTAAATGGTTTTTAAAAATTTCTCATAATACCTGAAGT
Source organism: Macaca mulatta (assembly GCF_049350105.2). Classification (NCBI taxonomy): domain Eukaryota; kingdom Metazoa; phylum Chordata; class Mammalia; order Primates; family Cercopithecidae; genus Macaca; species Macaca mulatta. The sequence continues at coordinate 99,201,091 of NC_133418.1, read as the reverse complement.
TTAAGGCAGTTTACCTTCCATTTCCAGCTCTTTTCCCTCTCAGTTATCTGTTGATGCTACTCAATAACCAAAAATAAGCCTACTAGAAGAGGCTGTTGGATTCTTAGTCTATCTAAAGAGTTTGCTGGGGAGAGCTGGGACATGAGTCCACTGTCTTTTGGTACTGTGAAAGTGTCCAGGATCGAAAACTACAGAGAAGGTTTTCATCCCCCCAAAACATTGGTGAACAATAACAAAGGAAAGAAAAGCCTTTTGTAGAAGAAACTGTTGAGCATTTCCAAGCTGATTTCCATAGTCAACGTTTATCTAACTTGGATTTCCATGTTAAAAATATATATAATGTAATTCCAATCAGGATCCCAAAGTTTGTATCAAATAAATATATAAAAATTGCCAAGAAATTTATAGGAAAAAAAAATGATGGGAGACTTACTTAAAATATATTAACATGTACTCTTAGCAACTATTATTGAAGCAGTATGTTTCTGAGAAAAAAATCATCAAATGAATACCCTCATAGACTGTTGGTGGAAGAAAAGAGAAAATGCAGAAACAGATCATAATTTAAAAGGTACCATTTATGTTTAGTAGAAAAAACATGGGGTCATGCCATAGTCCCCTGTAGTTTGACTACCTAGCATCTGTTCCCTCTTCTTTGGAGATGGTACCTAAAAATTTCCTGTGAAACAAAACTTTTCTCACTTTCAGTCATGTGGTTGAGAGGGACTTAATCCCATGCCCATCCCAAGGGTAAATCCAAATTGGTTTAAATTAATCAGCTTTTACACACACACACACACACACACACACACACACACACACACACACACACCCACTCTCCACCCCAAAGAACAGATATGATACATGACTTAGGGCCAAAAATCTACGGAGCTATTTACTTGGGTATGTGGGGGGAAAAAAACCAAACTTGTTCTCCAGGGAATCTTCAGAAAGGGATCCTTTCTCTTCCCTTGTGTGGTATCAGGAAGCAAGGCCTAAAACATTCACAGTCATTGCGTGAGCACAAAGGAAAAATCTGGAATTAGAATGGAACAACACACAAGACAGACTGAGGAGTGACACAGTACGAATCATAAGGAGAAATCCAACACCAAAAAGGGCAGAACTGAGAAAAGTCAGGAAGCAAATTTGTTTTTGTTTTTGAGACAGAGTCTCGCTCTATCCCCCAGGCTGGAGTGCAATGGTACAATCTCGGCTCACTGCAACCTTCGTTTCCGGGGTTCAAGAGATTCTCACGCTCAGCCTCCCATGTAGCTGGGATTACAGGTGCCTGCCACCACACGCTGGTAATTTTTGTATTTTTAGTAGACATGGGGTTTCACCATGTTGGCCAGGCTGGTCTCGAACTCCTGACCTCAGGTGATCTGCCCACCTCAGGTGATCTGCCTACCTCAGCCTCCCAGAGTGTTGGAATTACAGGTGTGAGCCACCACGCCTGGACAAAATTTTTAAAGTAGTATTACTTTTGCCTGTATCAAGCCTTTTTTGTTTTGTTTTTTGGAGGGACCGGTTATTTATTTCAAAAAGACACTTGTGCCAATATCTGGTATCAAAAGAGTTGCACTATTGATTTGTTTTTCTCCCAACTGGCCCCAAAGAGACCACATCAAAGGAGTGTATATTTTAAGCCAAAAAGCTGCAGGATGTACACCTAACAGACCTCATTGAAACCTTACCAGAAAATGGGGATTGGGTAGGGAAAGAAACTTTAAAAGATCAGCAAACTGCCAGCCCACACACTGTACAGGCTGTCACAGCCAGACAGGGTGGCCACGGTGCCACAAACACAAAGAAGCAAAGCTTCAAAATAATAAAAAACTTTAAAAGTTTTGTACATAACCTATTCAAGTTTTCTCCGATACAAACCACATCGAGACAGAACTTTTAGAGAGAGCAGCTTCAAACCCAGAAAAGGATAATGAGATGAGTTTCATAAGGCTAAATCCGTGGCAAAACATCATCTTTCAAGAAGGGAGGATAGCAATTAAGTGGTCACCTCAACATAAGGGGCACGTGATCCATTCTGCAGTCAGTTGAGAGTGGGTAGAGATGGGACAAAAATTTAGTTTCAGAGGCCTTACCAATTTAATTTTCACTTCTAATGAAAAAAAAAAAAAAAAACAAGGTTGTCCAAAGATATCTTAAAGCTGAAAACCTGAAACGCACATTTTTGTTTTGTTTTTGTTGTTGTTTGGCTAACTCCTCCTGGAATCACCTTTCTGGTTTGGCTGGTACTTTTTATAGAGCAATGAGGTTTCCCATAGTGGATTCTTTCTCTGGGCTCTGCTTGGCTCTCAGTAAGGCAGGACTATACCTTTTCCTTTTCTCTATGGAAAGAGCAATATGCATCAAGCTGAAAAATCAGTTTCCAAAAGTGAGAAAGGAATAGATTGCTGCTTCGGAGCTGTGGAATTATTTGGAATGTTTTACAAATGGTTGCCACAAAACAACAAAAAAGGTATTACAAAATGTGAACATCACAACATGCTTTTAAAGGCATTATGCATTGTGCTCACATTCCCTTAAATGTTGTTCCCAAAGGTGTGCAGTCTCTAGCCCAGCTGGAATCTCTGGGAAGAGGCAGAGACAGTTTAGCGAAAAAGACACAGGGGAGGTGGGGGCAGCAAAAGGAGAAAGCAGCCTTCCAGTTAAAGATCAGCCCTCAGTTAAAGGTCAGCTTCAGGCAGGCTGGCCTCAGGTGGAATCAGGGTCAGAGGGAGGAGCAGCAGCAGGGTGGGACTGGGGTGCTCTACATCTCATTCAGGTCAAGCAGAGTCTGGTCCAGCATCCTTTGTGTACAGAGTGCTCCTCTTTGGTGCCTTTTCAGTTTACCTTCCAAGTCATCAGTTGTCTTTTCCAGCTTGGCTACCGAACTCTCAGCAAACTCAGCACAGGTCTCTGCCTCCTTGAGTTTATCAGTAAGAATCTTGATCTCTTTCACATATTTGTCTTTTTGAGAGTACTCTTCTTCAGCAGCACTCAGACACTTGAGGTTCTGGTCCATCAGTCTGATCTGCTCATCCATCTCTCCGCAATGGGACTCTACCAACTCAGCTCGTTCCTCTGTGCATTCCAAGTCTCCTTCAATGATCACCAACTTACGAGCCACCTCTTCATACTTCCTACCTGCCTATTCTGCAATATGCTTAGCTTCTTTGAGTTGGATTTCCTGGAGTTCCATCTTTTAAGGTTCAGTTTTCAATAACCTTCATATCTCTCTCACTCTCATCAGTAGCTTTTTCTGCTTCTTCCAGCTTTTGCAGGGCAGTGGCCACGCGCTCCTAAGCACAGTCCAGCTCCTCTTCAACCAGCTGGATCCTATGGTTCAAGGAGGCCTCAGTCTGTTCCCGGGCCCACCTTTCTCCCTCAATTTCTCGCTGGAAGCGCTCAGCTCTCTCCTCTGCATCATCTGCCTGCTGCTGCAGAACCTGGATCTTGTGCTTCACCGCCTCAATAGTGGTGATCCCAGCCATGGTGCCCACCCAGCTACTGCTCACACTCTGGATCCTGCCTCCTCTGCTCAGCGTTGCACCTGTTTCTCACCATTGTATCAAGTCTTGCCTTGAGCCAGTACTACCTTTGGAATTTTGTTGAGATTTAAGTCACAAAAAGCTGAAAAAGTCCTAAATAAAACAGTTTAATAAAGTGCTAGAATATCTCATACATCTGGGGGGGTGAGGAGTGCACACAGTATATACAACAAAAACATATTCCAAATGAATTAAAAGCCAAAGGCAAAATATAAAAGATTAAAAGAAAACAGTATAATCCTCTAGGCACGGAGGCTCATGCCTATAATCCAAGCACTTTGGGAGGCTGAGGCAGGTGGATCACTTGAGCCCAGGAATTCAAGACCAGCCTGAGCAACCCGTCTCTACAAAAAAAAAAAAAAAAAATCAGCTGTGCATTGTGGCACACGCCTATAGTACCAGCTACTTTGGAGGCTGAGGCGGGAAGATCACCTGAGCCCAGGAAGTTGAGGCTGCAGTGAGCCATGATCACACCATTGTACTCTAGCCTGGGCAACAGAGTGAGACCATGGCTTTAAACACACGCACGCACGCACGCACGCACGCACACACACACACACACACACCCCCCAAAACAGTGTAACTTTGAAGACAGAGAAACCTTTCCACCAAAGAGAAAAACCCAAAAACCACAAAACAAAGAAATATATTGACTGTATAAAATAAAAATTTCTACTCAGGAAAAAAATAAAAGCGACAAAACTACAGAACATATATGAAGCTAGAATAATTAACTGCAAAACATATGGCGGACAAAAGATTAATAGTCCTAAGAAGATATTCTTTTAGGAAAACAAACAGCTCATTAGAAAAAAATGGAAAAAGGATGTGAAAAAATGATTCATAAACCATAAATGTAAATTACCAATAAAATGTATAATAAGAAGCTCAAACTTAATAGTGGTTATAAAAAGGCAAATTAAATCAAGATCCCATTGGTCAGATGGAAAGAAATAAAATGATTCAAGCCATAGTTAACAGTTTTATACCAATTGTCAATTTCCTGGTTTGATATAATATGTATTTATATTTATTTTATATTTATTTATATATTTTTTGAGATAGAGTCTCACTCTGTCGCCAAGGCTGGAGTACAGTGGTGCGATCTTGGCTCACTGTAACCTCCACCTCCCAGGTTCAAGCGATTCTCCTGCCTCAGCCTCTTGAGTAGCTGGGATTAGAGGCACACACCACTACATCCAGCTAATTTTTGAATTTTTAGTAGATGGGGTTTCACCATGTTGGCTAGGCTAGTCTTGAACTCCTCCTGACCTCAGATGATCCAGCCACCTCAGCCTCCCAAAGTGCTAGGATTACAGGTGTCAGCCACCGTGCCCGGCCTGGTATTGTACTATATTTACATAAGGTATTACCATTAAAGGAAACTGGGTGAAGTGTACATGGGACCCTATGTACTATTTTTGCAATTTTCTTGAGTCTATAATTATCTCAAAAAAAAAAAAAAAAAGAAAAAAAAAAGGCTGGGCGCAGTGGCTGACACCTGTAATCCCATAACTTTGGGAGGTCGAGGCAGGTGGATCACCTGAAGGTCAGGAGTTCAAGACGAGCCTGGCCAACATGGTGAAACCCCATTTCTACTACAAATATAAAAAATTAGTTGGGTATGGTGGCGGGCGCCTGTAATCCCAGCTACTCGGGAGGCTGAGGCAGAAGAATTATTTGAAACTGGGAGGTGGAAGTTGCAGTGAGCCGAGACCGCATCATTGCACTCCAGCCTGGGCAACAAGAGTGAAAGTCTGCAAACAACAACAACAGTAACAAAAAATGGACTGATAAAATCCATTGCTGACAAGGTTATGGGCACATAAGCACTCTTATAGACTGTTGGGAGGACAGAAAACTGCCGCCTTTTCCCACATTACTCAATTCTGCCTTAGGAAAGTAATATGGAAACATCCATTAAAACTAAAAATATTTGGGACCACTGATACCACAATCCCACTTGAATCTGTCCTACGAAACCAAGGCCAAAAGACTTAGGGACAAATGAGAAAGGATTTACTCCATCACTGAAAGCATCAAAGCACTGAAAAATGACCTCAAACTCCATTAAGAGAACGTTGACCATGATAATAAAGTAACCAACAGGATAGAAATCAACAACAGCCATGTTGGCAGCTAAAGGAGTGCTATGTTCCAGGAAGCATTTTGGTTAGTCCTCACAACAATCTATGAGGTGAGTAAAATTATTACACCATTTTTACAAATGAAGAAACTATAGGTTTTCAATAAGCTGTTCAAGATCATATTATCAGTAAATGGTGAAGCCAAGATTCCAGTAACAAGAAGGAAAAGAGAAACAGAACTAGAAAGAGATTACTTTATTTTTTTTTTTTATTTTTACTTTTTTGAGACAGAGTCTTGCCCTGTCGCCCAGGCTGGAGTGCTGTGGCGGGATCTCAGCTCACTGCAACCTCCGCCTCCCGGGTTCACACCATTCTCCTGCCTCAGCCTCCCGAGTAGCTGGGACTACAGGCGCCTGCCACCTCGCCCGGCTAGTTTTTTTTTTGTATTTTTTTAGTAGAGACGGGGTTTCACTGTGTTAGCCAGGATGGTCTCAATCTCCTGACCTCGTGATCCGCCCGTCTCGGCCTCCCAAAGTGCTGGGATTACAGGCTTGAGCCACTGCGCCCGGCAAGAGATTACTTTAAAAAGGAACATGTAACCAAGAAAAAAAAATTTTCAATAACCTACCTGGTAAATTAATGGTATTCTGTTCCAATATTAAGTATCTACTCTGTTTAGGGCAGTAAACTAGGATCGGTGGATCTACAGAGGGAAGCTTTCTTAGCTCAGAATCTAATAGAGAAGATAGGCAAGGGAGCAAACAGCCACACCACACTGTGACCAGTGCTATTAATATAAACACAGGTCCACAGTCCCTGATCTAAAACACTAAGGCCAAATGTTTCAGACATAAGAATTTTTTGGATTTTAAAAAGGTAACATGATATGTCATAAATGATATGACACTGCCATGGAGATTAGGGACAGCATCCCATAACCAAACACAATGAAACATATGAATACTCACACTAAGTGGGATAAACAAAGATTATATACTGTCTCATGTCAGTTCAAGAGAACTGTTGTTGTCAAGTGAGTCTGGTGCTAAATGTATGAGGAAACTTAGTTTTTCAACCATTGCGGATACTGTAATTATGGATAAGAGACTGCAAAAGTGTGTACATAAAGTGCTTTAAGTCAGAGAGAAAAAAAATCAATCTAGTCTAGGCTTAGTACTTAGAAAAATAACAACAACAAATAACAACAAAACAGTCATTAAAGTGAAACCTATAAAATGAAAGTAAATGTCACACACATCTGGTGAAAAGATGTGGTAAGAATAAGTACAAACTGTCATAATATTTTCCTTGGCAAATCTGGATATAATTTTCTTTGAAGGAAACAAAGTTTTGAAAAACCTACAAGACATATAGGACACAGTACCATTTAAAACAAAATTTAGACATGATCTCAGGAAAACACAAAAAGTCAAAGAATCCTGGCAGTTTATTTTTACGAATAATAAAGCAATTAGCAGAGAAGCAAAATAGGACACACTATCCATGATGGCTGGAATATATTTTCATGGGGAGGTAGAGCTCCAGAATTCTATAATTAAATAAATATGACTGAATGACCTGAAGAAATAAGACATAGTACTGAGCTCAATAGCAACTTAAAAGTTCAAGTAAATTCAACAGGGTAAGTACTAACACCTGAAGCAGTTATAGTAAGACCCACCTTAAAGATTATGTAACTATCACACAACAAGTCCGCTTCTAATTTTTCCTCTCCATGCTCAAGAAATCGGGGTTGAAAACGTAGGGGTTCTTTCAAGGAAAAGAACTGTGCTATAATTTTATGCAGTAAGCACTTAAGCAAATATACTAATATGTTTTGTACATAAGGCCCAAAGAACTAAAGTGACTTTGATCATAATGCCAATGGCCCTTTTTAGTTCTCTCTGTAATAAAAGCTAGCAGTAGCTAGTAGGGCTAAGAGAACAGAAGTCAATAATTACACTGCTTAGATGAAGCAAATATAGCAATTAATGAAAGCAGTCATCACTGCATGGTAAAAGAGCCAGATTTAATGATTCATACCAATCTGAATACAGACCTGACCGTAGCCTGCGCAAGTCATTTTAAACACCTTTAATTTACTCATCTGCAAAATAGAAGTAATACTGCCTACTGTGTAACTCGATTGTGCAGATCACAGATCATGTACATGTATATGTATGTGTCACAGAGTCAAGATTCAGTAAGTACAGCAGTTACTTTACAAACTTACTATCCTATCCTAGTTAGGCAGTGTTCCACTGTTCTCTATCTCAAGTGATAGTAATCTCACCCTTTCACACAACTGTTCTCCACTCTGAAGCCAGAGTAACCTTTTAAAAATAAATATGATCATACTACCTCCTGTCCAGCTTAAAATTCATCCATGATACCATTATGTTCTTAGGATAAAGTTCAAAATTATCAAAATAATCTGACCTTGACCATTCTGGTACACACCCTCTTTGTCAGCCTACTCTACCTTTCTTTTCATTTGGTAATTTAAAATTCTTCTGACTACTTGGCCCGACACTCTGCTTGCAATGATAACCCTCACCTCCTTTTCTCCTAACAACCTCCAATTCAACTTTTCGATTTTAGCCTTAATGTCTCTTGCTAAAAGAAGTCACTTCTATGTTCTATAGAATCCTATACTTCCCTGAAACACATACTTATAACTGCATATACTGCAAGGAAAAAAATCTGACTCAATTGTAAGCCAGCCAGACTCAGTGATGAGTGATTTTAATGTCTCTGAAAAGCAGAATCTTCTCTTCTACAATTGAACCCAGAATATCCAGCTCTAAGGCCTGTGAGCAGTCATCTTGCAATTATGATGGATGAGCCTACTGAGAATGGAACAAAATTGAAGGAAGCAGAGCTGAGATACTGATGAAACTGACTGGAGCGCTTGGATAAAGTTTTGCCTGTTTTTTTCACTTGCATTAAATGATGAGTTTCCTTCATTGTTTAAGCCAGTTTACACTGTGTTTCCTGTCATTTACAACCAGAAGTATCTTAACAGATACAAAGCACCTACATAAAAGCAATCAAATTTACAGAGATATGAAAGAGAAACAGAAGAACAATACAGGAGAATATTCACAGGTAAACCACTCTCTTCCGTAAATGAGAAAAGATTACCCTTATGAATCAATAATGTATATCACATGATAATGTAAGAGGCAAGATGCTATCCAAATCTGTACAGACTAACCCCAAGTACTCAGATACTCAGAAATATCTAAATTTTTCCTAAACCTTGGCTGGGTGCAGTGGCTCACACCTGTAATCCCAGCACTTTGAAAGACCAAGGTGGGCGGATCACAACCCAACAGGCAGAGGTTACAGTGAGCCACTGCACTCCAGCCTGTGCGACAAAGCGAGCCTCCATCTCAAAAAAAAAAAAAAAAAAAAGTTAGTATTTTCCTAAATCTTAAGCGTCGAGGATAAAGAAAGAATCAAACCAAGTTCCACGCATTAAAAGCCAAAGTAGCAGCTTGAATTAGTGTTTCTATTTCATCATTCACACGACCGTGTGACCTTGCAGTACATTAGAGTAAGTGAAATATATTTCCCTGCCACAATGATGTTGGTCTTCGCCACAAGGCTTGATTTGATCAATGAAATAAGAGACGTGACAGAAGCAGAGCTAAAATATGCTTGTTTGGCTGACTCCTGTGATTGCCATGACAGCAAGATTCCAGCAGAAGAAGAGAACAATCCACAGCCTACAACAAAGTCTAGCCAACAATAACTAAGTCCCAGTTAACCTAAAGACATGAGGAAGAAAAAAAGTTCTTGTTATAAGTCACTGAAATTTTAAGATTATACAGCAAAATATTGACCGATAAAGCAAGCACAGTATAATGAAGGAAACATTTGCTTTCTTAGCAATACTCACTGCCAAAGACAGTAAACAAAATTCGTGAAAGTATGAATGAAAAATTTTATATCTGGCCTAGATGGCATTCAAACAAAGAAGCAATAGAAAACATTCTTGGCTGGGTGTGGTGGCTCACACCTGTAACCCCAACACTTTGGGAGGCCGAGGTTGGCAGATCACCTGAGGTCAGATGTTTGAGGCCAGCCTGGCCAACATGGTAAAACCCAGTCTCTACTAAAAACACAAAAATTAGCCAAGCATGATGGTAGGTGCCTGTAATCCCAGCTACTCGGGAGGCTAAGGCAGGAGAATCGCTTGAACCCAGGAGACGGAGGTTACAGTGAGCCAAGATTGCGCCAGGGCACTCCAGCCTGGGTGACAGAGCAAGACTCTGTGTCAAGCAAAACAAAACAAAACAAAACAAAACAAAACAAAACAAAACAAAACATTCTTAAGCCCGCAAGAACTGAGGGAAAAAGATCATCCGTAAATGTAAAAATTCTGATGATGAAATCCAGCCAAAAAGAAATGTACCAAAGTAAACAAGAATTGGACAAAATATTTTCTGAAAAAAAAAGTGGAATACATTTGCAATTAGGTAATACATAAGAAATGTAAATGTTTTGTACTTTTTTCAACTTTCATTTTTAAAATGACAATACACTTTCAGAATTTTTCTATTTTTTTTTCCCTCAACTTCAGAGATCATTTAGGAATTAATACTACCTCACAGTGAGGAAACTAAAGCCTAGCAACTTTCTTGGTTTATTCAATTAAATGCAATAAACAATGGTTATTCCTACTTAAGAGTTTTTCAAGATATTTCTTCAGTGTACATTTTTTTCACTGATTAATTTAATTTGGGTAGGGGGTTATCAGGCATCATTTCTACAGGAAATATTGAAATAAATAGTCCAGAAATATACAAATAAACTATTAAAACAAGGAAACTTCTGAAAGACAATAGAGCTCTTTTTCAAAATCACTTTGTCACAGGGCATGCTATTAAAAACAAAACAAAAACTAGAATAGCAGGTAAGAGGGGAAACTACATACAGATGGAAATGAAAGACTTCCACTTAAAAAGACACACTGAATAGCAAGGTACTTGTTCACCAAGTACAAGATGATATACTGACGAAGAATGAGAACCCCAGATGCCCACAAATACAAAGGGGATGAAATACATAACATTCAAAGATCAAGAGACAAGCCAAAGATGAAGCTGAGAAAACCAGTGGTTTTAGAAAGAGTGTTTTTAGATCATATCACCACAACTTTTAATCATTTAAATTACATGGTAATGATTTTTAGGGGAAAAATTAGCTCTTCACTTAAAAAACATTAATATAAAAGCATTTTTAGCATTTTGATGGTAACTTGAAAGTTTGCTACATCAGAGTATATTTTCAAATAGAATTTCAAAGGCTTTGCAAACCTGTGATAGAATGGCTCACCTGTTAAAATGTATCTTTCATCTAGAGTATATTTGACAAATGACTTATTATACCTCAAATCCTGTTTAGAAGTCCATGCTGGGCCACATGGTGGCTCACGCCTGTAATCCCAGCACTTTGGGAGGCCGAGATAGGTGGATCACTTGACGTCAGGAGTTCGAGATCAGCCTGACCAACATGGCAAAACCCCGTCGCTACTAAAAACACAAAAAACTTAGTTGGGCATGGTGGCGGGCACCTGTAATCCCAGCTACTCTGGAGTCTGAGGCAGGAGAATTGCTTGAACCTGGGAGGCAGAGGTTGCAGTGAGCCGAGATCATGCCACTGCACTCCAGCCTGGGAGACAGAGTGAGAGCTCATCTCAAAAAAAGAGAAACCCATGCTAAAGACTTCTCTAAATGCTGTTCTTAGAAGGATTAAACTGTTACTTATCCTAAAGCAATAAATGACTATAGTAGAAATAACCCAAAGAATAAGAATCCATGAGTTCATGCTGATAAGATTAAATGAACAAATCAATGAGTGGGGGAGAATTACTTGCAGTAAAATTTCAACAAAAAAAAATATATACCAAGAATGATAGAATTAGAAAATCACCATATGCGGCAACAGCGACAGTAAGTTTCAAGTAAGATTAGTGGATGCTGTGGTAGACAGACCTAAAACGGCTTCCAGTAATCCCTGCTTCCTGGTAGTCATGGCCCTACATAATCCCTTCTCCTGTAGTGTGGGTAGGGCCTGTAATCTGCTTCTAATAATCAAAAAAGAACAAAGGTGATAGGGTCTCACATAAGTGACTATTTCACATATCACTGCAGTGTTCTCGCTTGGTGACTCTTCCTTGCTAGCTTTGAGGAAGCACGTGGCCATGCTGGGAAAGGCCACAGAACTCAGGACAGTCTCTAGCCAACTGCCAGCTAGGAATCTAGACCCTCAATCTGATAACCCACAAGGACTGAATCTTTCCAACAACCACATGAGCTTGGAAGCTGATCATTCCCCAATGAAGTCTTCAGGTAAAAACTCAGCCCTGACCAACACTCTGTTGCATTGCCGAGGATCAGGTAAAGCCATGCTCAGACTCCTGACACGTAGAAACTGAGATAATAAACGCATTGTTTTAAGCTGCTAAATCTGTGATAATATTGTTAAGCAGCAATAGATTAATAACAACATGCTAAAATTAATTGGCAAAGGTACAATAAGAAACAAGATGTTTACAGAGTCTCAGAGTATCTTTACCCCCAAAATACTTATTAATTACAACGGGCAAAAATGGTATCTTTACAGTGAGGAAACTGGGTAGACATTGCATAAACCAAGTAATCACAGTTACCATCACCAATACTGTGGTACACTGAAATCATGGGCCTCCAGATATATTGTGGTAAAAATGTCCTTTCAATCCTGTGACATTCCTGCCAAAACTGCACAACTTAAATCTAATCATGATTAAACACCAGAAATAAAAATTGAGAAACAATCTGCAAAATAGCTGGCCTGCACTAAAAAAATGTCTAGTCATGAAAGATAAAGACTGAAGTACAATTCCAGATTAAAGAAGAGTAAAGATACATGAAAACTAAATGCAAATACAACATGTGATCCTGGATTAGGACATCAGTGGGAGAATAACCAAATTTGGATAAAGTCTGATTAAATAATAATATTTTGACAATGCAGATTTCCTGTTAACTATTTTACCCTGTAGTTACATAAAAGAATGTACTTGCCTTTAGAAAATATATTCTGAAGTTTGCTTGCTTGACTTATTAATTAATTAATTTATTTATTTATTTAGAGACAGGATCTTGCTCTGTCCCCCAGGCCGGAGTACAGTGGTGCAATCATAGCTCACTGCAGGCTTGAATTCCTGGGCTCAAATTTAATTCTCCTGCCTCTGCCTCCAGAGTAAGTGGGATTACAAGTGTGCGCCACCACACCTGGCTAATTATTTTATTTTATTATTTATAGAGATGGGCTCGCTTTGTTGCCCAGGCTGGTCTTGAACTCCTGCACTCAAGCAATCCTCCCACCTCAGCTCCCGAAGTGCTGAGCTTACAGGTGTGAACCACTGCATCCAGCCTACTCTGAAGTATTTAAAAGTGAATGGGGCATTGTGTCTACAATTTATTTTCAGACATCTCAGAAACACAAATTAGATAGATGTTAACATTTGGAGAATCTAGGTAAAGTTTATACAAAAATTCTTTGGACTACTTTTGTAACTTTTCTAAAAGTCTGCAATATATCATATAAATAAAATTAAAAGTTAAATAAATGCATATGATTTTTAAAAAAGTATATATATGAGAAAAGTCTATACAACAATATGGACCAATGAAAAGAAAGAAGTACTGATCAATGCTACAAACATGAACTAACCTTAAAATACCACATATTATATGATTCCAGTTATATGAACTTCCAGATATGGCCAAACTATAGAGACAGAAAGTAGACTACAGGCTGTCAGGAGGAACCAGCATTACCTGTATCCAGTATGAGAGATCTCACTGGGGTGACGAAAATATTCTAAAACTGGATTATGATGATAGTAGCACAACTCAGTAAATTTACTAAAAACCATTGAATTGTGCACTGAAAATGGGTGGAATTTCTGGCCTGGTGTGGTAACTCATGCCCAAAATCCTAACATTTTGGGAGGCTGAGGTGGGAGGATCACTTGAGCCCAGGAATTTTAGACCAGCCTGGGAAACATATGGAGAACCCGTCTCTACAAAAAATGTAAAAATTAAGAAATCAGGCCGGGCATGGTGACTCACACCTCTAATCCTAGCACATTGGGAGGCCTGGGTGGGCGGATCATCTGAGGTCGGGAGTTCAAGACCAGCCTGACCATGGAGAAACCCCATGGAGAAACTCCGTCTCTACTAAAAGTACAAAATTAGCCAGGCATGGAGGCGCATGCCTGTAATCCCAGCTACTCGGGAGGCTGAGGCAGGAGAACAGCTTGAACTTGGGAGGCAGAGGTTGCAATGAGTCAAGATCGTGGCATTGCACTCCAGCCTGGGCAATAAGATCAAGACTCCGTCTCAAAAAGAAAAAATTTAAAAAATAAATAGAAAATTAGCTAGGTGTGGTGGTGTGTGCCCATACTCCCAACTACTCCAGAAACGGAGGTGAGAGGATCGCTTGTGCCAGGAGTTCAAGGGTACAGTGAGCTATGATTGTACCACTGCACTACAGCCTGGGTGACAGAGCAAGACCCTTTCAGGAAAGAAAGAAAAAGGGAAAGGGAAAGGAAAGGAAGGAAAAAAAAAGAAAATGAAGTGGAGTTTGGAGTTTATGGCATGTAAACTATATCTCAATAAAGTTGTTTTAAAAAGAAATAGAGGGGCCAGGCGCGGTGGCTCACACCTGTAATCCTAGCACTTTCGGAGGCCAAGGCGAGCAGGTCACTTGAGGTCAGGGGTTCGAGACCAGCCTGACCAACATGGTGAAACCCTGTTGAAACGTGAGCCACTGCGCCCCGCCTGTTCCCATATTTTCTATGGACACGTATATATTCTCCCAGGGTCAAATGAAACAAAATGTATCCAGAAAACAAAGCACTTGATCACCTGACCAACCAAAGGAAAAGAAAACCATTCCAAAACAAGTACCATAAATATCCACTTATCAAATAAGCAGCAGCAAGAAAATGAAAACACTGGAACAACTTAAGTCTTTCTGCTTTATTTAGAGTGTTCATCTTCCTGCTGTTTCTGGACCTGCACTAAGATGGACGCACACTAATGAATGGATTCAATATGGCACAAACTGATCTACCATCTAAAGAGTACAATAATGCCACTGCCACTCCTAGAACATCTCCTGCTTATCATGCAATGAGTTGCAAGTAATTCAGGTTATCTGGCGAACCAAAGATTTGACGGACTGAATCTCACTGGCAAGAAGCCTATCAACATTAATACTAAAAACGGAGTTGGGGAGAATTCATCTTCCGCCTTCACACAGAAATTTTGAAAGCCCAAAAATGATTATAAAAGGTAAAAGAAACTTGTAGTTAACTCTTTACTCTGCAAGATTTTCTCTATATAAAAATACAACAATAAGTCCTCGGGCCCCTTTTCCTACACTTTCCTCTTCTCCCCGACTGGAGGGGCCGCTCTTTCTGCGCAGTGCATTTTGGGGACCGAGGTCAAGCCCGCCGCTGCCGCCATCACCCGAGGGGAGCAAGGAGAGGGCGCGACTGGGAAGACGACCCAGTCATCACCTGAGAGAAGTCACTCCCTAGCAGCAGCCGACGCCAGAGGCCCGCCCACCTGTTCGCCTGTCCCCCTGCCCTGTTCACAATGCAGCCTGCTTCTGCAAAGTGGTACAAAGGGACTATGTCTTCATTGAATTTTGTGTTGAAGAGAGTAAGGATGTTAATCTAAATTTTGAAAAATCCAAACCTACATTGTTTTCTCAGAGGAAGTGACACTTTTAAGTATTTAAATGAAGTTGATCTTTTTCACAGTATTGATCCAAATGATTCCAAGCATAAAAAACGGACAGATCAATTGTGTGTTGTCTACGAAAAGGAGAATCTGGTCAGTCATGGCCAAGGTTAACAAAAGGAAGGGCAAAGCTCAATTGGCTTAGTGTGGACTTCAATAATTGGAAAGACTGGGAAGATAGTTCAGATTAAGACAGGTCTAATTTTGATCGTTTCTCTGAGATGATGAACAACATGGGTGGTGATGAGGCTGTAGATTCACCAGAAGTAGATGGAGCAGGTGATGATTCACAAGACAGTGATGATGAAAAAATGCCAGATCTGGAGTAAGGAATATTGTCATCACCTGGATTTTGAGAAAGAAAAATAACTTCTCCGCAAGATTTCACAATTGAGAGAATTCCTGAGTTGACAGCTCTAAAGGCAGATGCTGTATTTGCCTACTTTCACCCATTTTCCAACCTGTTTGTTTTTTTAAAAGGCTTCACTAAGGGTTGATATGTACCACTGTATGGGGCAATTTTAAGTCAGCTAAGACAATAAACCTTATGCATGAACATTTCCTAGACTTTAATGAAGCTGTTGAGTGAGGTCCTAGGCAATTGATGCAGCAGTTGTGATAAAAACATCTCACCTAAGTCTCCTTTTCTTCATAACATAGACATTGACATGATAGGAAGCTCTCAGCTTAGGGAAAGAGAACTAAATTTTAGATTATAGAACACAGATTCAAAAGTGGCTGGAACAAATTGGCTGACACCTTACTGGTAACCTGCTATTCCTCTGGTGTTATACTTCGGGATTGTTCCAAGTTTATTTTTCAAAAAACTTACTTCACATTATTCATATAAGAGATTACTTGCCAGTGATCCACATGTATCTTAGCTAAAACTAGAGAATGCCCTAACTTAGATGGTTTTTGAAGCCTATATATTTGGTATTGTTTGACCCTTAAGTGTTTTTACATCTCTCAGCATGGAAGACGAAGAAAGTTGTACATTGTTGTTTGAGAGTCTGTACATTTAGACCAGATTTGTATTTGCACTGTCAGTATGGCAAAAGAGTGAAAAACGTTTAATACAGTATTGGATTTTTTATTTCTTTTTTTGATTAAGCTTATACCAGGGCTTACAACCTCAATTTATGTTCATGACAGTGGGGATTTTTTTTAATGTCCACATTCTTTCTAATAAACTGCTGGAAGACTTCTTGGCTGTCCTTTTAAGTGTCTGGCTTACTGTAATTTTTATGTATTTACCACTTCCTGAAATGGAGTTTTGATTTCTAATTGAGGAAAAATTTGAGATTATTCCTCTGTTTGAAAAAAGAGGCTTGCTGTAATGTCACAGGAAACCTTTTTAAAGTGGATCTGTAATAGAATATTGTAGATGCACTTTGCAGCAATTGGAAAAGAAAGTGTTGTGATTTGATTGAAATAAAATTAAATGTGTTGCCCTCCTCTAAAATATATATATATAATATAGCAATAATTAGTAGTTATGATGCTGAAATTATTAATTTGAAACTATGATTATGTACTGAAACATTTATAATGCTGTTTTGAACCAAGGGTTTCAATGTAAAAGAAAAAAGATACAAATATAAAATCAAATAATATTAAAACTCCACAAAGTTAACTCAGGAAAAAAAATATGGAAAAGAAGCTGTCTTGGTTTCTCATTCATTTAATATTTACAAGGACCTATCATATAGCAACGCAGTGGTATGCGCAGGTGATATAAAAGAGGAAGTGGAAGTTTCCATAAGAAAGAAGTACTCATTCTTAAATTTTAATGTAAAAATAACTGAACTAGAGCTGAGCTGAGCCAAATGACACAGTCTCTTTGCTAGTGTGCACGTACATGTACACACACACACACACTTGCCCCCAGAAAAATACAGCACATAGATAGAAGTTTAAAATGTATACTATCTAAAAACTGTTAGCCATCTTTGCAATTTTGCTATCAATTCAAGAATCGAACAAAATCAGAAACTCAGGTTTAGAGCTTATATTTTTTAATGTGTCAGTCTCCACCCCCCTGGTTTACAAGTAAGAGCATATTCAACTGTAAATGTAGCAGCACTTGCAGCAAAATTATGATTCTTAATGTTTCCTAATTATGTACTTTTTAAAAAAGAG
Organism: Macaca mulatta; assembly: GCF_049350105.2. Taxonomy (NCBI): domain Eukaryota; kingdom Metazoa; phylum Chordata; class Mammalia; order Primates; family Cercopithecidae; genus Macaca; species Macaca mulatta. The sequence goes on along the minus strand of NC_133418.1, from coordinate 99,183,502 downwards.
ATCTCTTCCCAAAATTAACTGATAACTTTTCCCATAACTAATGATGTCTAATTTCCCCACTGAAAATCACGACATTTTCACTATTCTTTCTTTCATTCTTAGTTTCTTTCTGGGGCTCAAAGACACATGTAAATGAAGTCCAGAATAAAGTTCAAGTATTCATAGCCCATCAACTTTCAAAGTTAAAAGTCTCAGCTTTAACTTGCTTTGTCTTGTCTATAACCCTCCTCATTCTAAAGGCTCTTGCCAAAACTCTAAAACTTACTTGTTTTACCAATTCTGAATCATCACATTGTGAGCAGAAGCTAATAAAAATCACATTCTTATCTTTCGCTTTCTTAACCACCCATCACTGTCGATTTTAAATTTAACAAGGTAAAATGAACATTAACCTTCTTGAAAAAGTTAAAGGCATACCTCTGCTCATTCTCCTTACCTTAGACAAATGCTATTTCCTACTAATATAACATGACGGCTGTTTCTCCTACATTAGATTAAATTGTGCCCCATTCAAATAAATGCAAAATCCTACAACACTTTTATTGTGGTAAAATATACATAAAATTTACCATCTTACCTTTCTAAGTATACAGGTTCAGTAGTGTTAAGTACAGTCACCCTGTTGAGCAACCTTTTCATCTTACAAAACGGAAACTATACCCACTAAACAACAACCATCTTCCCCTGCCCACCAGCTCCTGGCAACCACCATTCTTTTTGTCTCCATGAATTTGACTACTCTAGGTATCTTATATAAGTGGAATCGTACAGTATTTGTTATTTTTTGTCTGGCTTATTTCACTTAGTACAATGTCTTCAAGATTCACTCATGCTGCAGCAGGTGTTGATTTCCTTTCTTTTTAAAGCTGAATATTCCATTGAATATATATGCTACATTTTGTTCATCCATCCATCCACCCATCAATGAGTATTTGGGTTGTTTCTTCCCTTTGGCTACTGTGAATCATGCTGCTATGAACACTAGTGTTAAAACTATCTGTTAAGTCTCTGCTTTCAATTCTTTTGTGTATATAGGCGGAAGAGGAATTGCTGGGTAAAATAAAATCCTACAACTTTTGATCATTCTTTACTTAATCCTCAGTTTACACAACTTTCTGTTTTCAACACCTACTAAGAAGAATCAGATAAGATACAGGTTGACAAGGGAGCTCCATAGGTGACCTAGTCCATTTACCTACAGGTACTTGTACCCCCTCTAAAGTATCTAAACAGGTAATCATCCAATGTCTTATGTAATCATACAATGTGGTGAATGGGTACTACGTCCTCAAGCATTTCCAATTATTCACAAATTCCTTCTTAAGCTAAGCTAAATACTCTTCCTACAAGTCTATTTACAAATCTGCCTTTATGATGGAAATCAGTAGTATAATGCTGGGGAAATCTGGGGGGCTCTTTGTTTCCTCTGCAATGTTTGAATTTTGAAACTGATTTTGCAACAAATTATCTTTGAAAGTGTGTGTGGGGGGGGGAAGTTTGACATTATTTCTTACCATTCCAATGACAGTCATTCAAGTATTTTAAGACTTCATGAAATCCTGAAATCTACTCCTTTCCAGATTATTTTTGGTCTCCTCACTGGCATTCCCTGTTGCACCCAATCCAAAGAATCTTTAATACAATAAGCTTGTACCATCCATCCTCAAAATTCATCAGTGTCTGCCAATATTTGTTATCCCCATTTCAAACCTTTGATAAACAGGTTTAAGGGACATCATTAATCCAAGTTATCTGATAGTAGAGATAATCTCCCTTGCAATAACAAGTTACTGCCTAATTCCTACTTTCATCTCCAATCTCTTGTCCATTTTTTCCGTACTCCTTCCTATAAAATACAATTGTCAAAACTTGGTAAGGCCACAATGATTAATCATCTTCCCTATTCCTGGCTGAACTATACACAATCTATATTTATCCTTCAAAGCTCAATCCCTTGAACTTCAATAGGATTAAATCATACACTCACACTTTCAAGGTTAAAAATAAATAAAGAAGAAGAAGTAGTAATCTAGACCAGAAGCTTAAATGCCCTCACTTCAAGTCGATTTTATTTATTCATTTATTTACAGACAGGGTCTCGCTCTGTAACCCGGGCTGGCTCAATCACACTGTAGCCTTAAACTCCTAAGCTCAAATGATCCTCCCACCTCAGCCTCTTGAGTAGCTGAACCACATGTCTGTACCACTACATGTGTGTACTCGGTAATTTAGAAATTACCGAATTAATAAATAGTCTTGGTAGATTTTAGATTTAAATTTAAATTTTTGTATTCCTATACACTTTCAGTAAAACATTTTTCCTTCCCTTGATCGTGTTACCTACAATTCCACCAATGATTGATTCATTCAGATTAACAACTAATCTGCTTTTTAAAAAGAAATAATATAAATGTAGCTTTTAACTTTGATTTAAAAAGTAACATTTGACTCATCCATACTTTAATGAATTTGTTTCTTCATACTGTTTTCCTCCCCCAAACACACCATCAAACAAATGGGAATAAAAGCACTAAAGACATCAGGGAAAGGGTGTGTAGGAAAACTTTTAAATAAGCATTTTGGGGTAAGTAGATCTAGTTGGGGCCCCAAAATGAGAGGTTCTAGGTCAACAGAGCAGCAGATGGGCATAGAACAAATAAGGAGAGTGGTAGAGGAATCGCCTAGAGAGGGAGGTCACAGCAATAAAAGATTCCTTGGAAATTTTTTGTTGTTGTTTGCTTTACCTTACACTTAACATCTAACTATAAACCTTCACTCTATCATCCCATTGTTGTCTTCCACTAACATCTTCTAAAAAGCATGGCTTTGTCCATTAGCAGTAACAAGGTTCAATATTATAAATATTATTTAGATTAGATAACTACAAACTCTTGGTATAGAAGGGCTTAGAGAACAATCTAACTTTTTACCTAAAGAGAAATACAAAACAGTTCATTAAGATCCTTGTCCAGGCCAGCTGGGCGCGATGGCTCATGCCTGAAATCCCAGCACTTTGGGAGGCTGAGGCAGGCAAATCACCTGAGTCGGGAATTCAAGACCAGCCTGACCAACATGGAGAAACCCTGTCTCCACTAAAAATACAAAAAATTAGCCAGGCATCGTGGCGCATGCCTGTAATCCCAGTTACTCGGGAGGCTGAGGCAAGAGAATCATTTGAACCCTCTGGAGGTTGTGGTGAGCTGAGATCACACCATTGCACTCCAGCCTGGGCAACAAAGAGCGAAACTCTGTCTCAAAAAAAAAAAAAAAAAAAAAAAAAAAAATCCTTGTCCAGGCCGGGCACAGCAGCTGACGCCTGTAATCCCAGCACTTTGGGAGGCAAAGGTGGGGAGATCACAAGGTCAGGAGTTCGAGACCAGCCTGGCTAACATAGGTGAAACCCCATCTCTACCAAAAATACAAAAAATTAGCCGGGAGTGGTGGCGGGCACCTGTAATCCCAGCGACTGGGGAGGCTGAGGCAGGAGAATTGCTTGAACCCTGGAGGCGGAGGTTCCAGTGAGCTGAGATCGCGCCATTGCACTCCAGCCTGGGCGAAAGTGTTAGACTGTGTCTCAAAAAAAAAAAAAGAAAAAGAAAAAGAAAAAAAATCCTTGTCCGATCTCCTGAGTCCTACTCAAAAGTGAGGCAGAAATAGTACTTATATTTTAGACTCACAGATGGGGATTCAAGTTCTATCACTAATTGGATATGTAATTTTTCACTGATTTGACGTGTTTATCTATGAGATAATGATTTCACAAGGCTTATTTAAGATTAAATAGACCATGTGAATGGACTCCCATCTTAGTCAAGGCCATTTCACTACAGCATCAGGCTTTTCAATCTTATGAGGAATAGGTAATAAAAAGTAGGCCAGATGTGGCAGTGTACACCTGTAGTACCACCTACTACAGAAGCTACGGTGGGAGAATCACCTAAGCCCAGAAGGTCGAGGCTGCAGTGAGCTATGATCACACCACTGCACTCCTGCCTGAGACAAACGGAGAGACAGAGACAGAAACACAGAAAGGGAGACACATACACACACCCCCCCCATACACACACACACACACACACACACAGAGAGAGAGAGAGAGAGAGAGAGAGGAGGGTATATTATCTGAGGTAAAAGGAGTATTAGTGAGGAAAACAAAATACTTATGAATGAATATAAACTAAGGGCATGGTTCTGAAAGAACTCAGCTGGAGAGAGAGAATAAAAATCAACAGATTCAATTAAGTAAACCAAAAGACAGAAATTTTGCAATTTTATACCTTTGTCCTACTTGGTATTCTTGTTGATTTAGCAAGTAGAGCTTGGATATCTAAACAGCTAACACTACTTATTACAATTATTTTCTGCTTTGAACCAGAGCTATCAGTCCAGATGTAGCCATTTATATTGAGATTCAAGAGTTTTGAAGTAGTTGGTTGACCCATTAATTTGACCAATTCCTGGCATTTCCCAACTAAGAGAAGTAACTTAGTTATGGTAGATCTTAGGAGATTATTAAACGACTTACGTTGCAAGTTTACGTTCCCTCAAGTCTCAAAAATAAAGACTAGAATAGGGGAGGCCAAATGGCACCAGCAAGTGGGAGAAGATCACAAAAAACAGTCCAGCCCAGGAAGCCTCTTTGTCCTTCTGGGCCTGAGACTACAACACCTCCCCCTCTCACAAGATGTTGAGCAGTCAAGTAGCTCAAGCAAACGGGAACCTGCCAGGAAGCCTGTCTGTCCCCACAGGCTGAAGACTCCCTTTTGTCCACATCTACAGGCATCAGGCAGCCCAGCCTGTGAAAATTTCCACCCCCTCAGACAGAAGCAACAGAGATCAATAAGAAGCAGCAGAAGTCAATGGGAGCCTCTGTGGCACCAAAGAAAACAAGCAGACCCAAATACCATTGTGAAGGATCTGAAAACTAAACTTGTTATTGGAACCACAATCCACTAAAACAGTACAGGACCTGCATGGTAAACGTAAGTAAACACAGTGAATGCCAGCTTAAATAAGACTGGACATCCCCTAACATGATAGCCAAAATATCCAGGGTTCAATGGAAAATCACTATCTGAATCAAAGAAGACAATTAAAGGACGCCAACACTGAGACAGATGTTAAAATTGTAAGAAAAATTTTGGAGTAGGCCGAATGCAGTGGCTCACGCCTGTAATCCCAGCACTTTGGGAGGCCAAGGCGGGTGTATCACCTGAGGTCAGGGGTTCAAGGCCAGCCTGACCAGTATGGTGAAACCCCGTCTCTACTAAAAGTACAAAAATTAGCTGGGCATGGTGGCGCATGCCTGTAGTTTCAGATACTTGGGAGGCTGAGGCAGGATAATTGCTTGAACCAGAAGGTGGAAGATGCAGTGAGTTGAGATCGCGTCACTGCTCTCCAGCCTGGGCGACGGAGCAAGACTCTGCCTCCAAAAAAAGTAATAAATAAACAAATAAAAATTGGAATAGCTCTCATAAAAATGCTTCAAGAACTACTTAAAATTCTCCTGAAACAAACATATAGAAAATATCAGCAAAGACAGAACTTATAAAAAGAAATCAAATAGAAATTATAAAAACAAAAAATACATTAAGAAATTTAAAAACTCATCAGTAAGAGAGTGGAGATGACAGAGGATAGAATCAGTGAGCTTAATAACAGGTCAATACAATTTACTCAATGTGAACAGACAGAAAAAATAACACCAAAAAAAAAATCAACAGAATCTCAAGGCACTGTGGGATAATAACAGAAGATCCAACATTCATATCATCAGCATTCCAGAAAGAAAAGAGAAAAAGAGTAGGGTGGAAAGAGTATTCAAAGAACTGACCAGGCACAGTAGCTCACGTTTGTAATCCCAGCACTTTGGAAGGCCAAGGTGGATGAATCACTTGAGGTCAGGAGTTTGAGACCAGCCTGGCCAATGTAGTGAAACCCTGTCCCTACTAAATTAGCTGGCTTGGCGGCGCACACCTGTAATCCCAGCTACTCGGGAGGCTAAGGCAGGAGAACTGCCGGATCCTGGGAGGCAGAGGTTGCAGTGAGCAGAGATCACACCACCGCACTCCAGCCTGGGTGACAGAGTGAGACTCTGTCTCCAAAAAAAAAGAAAAAAAAGAGTATTCAAAGAATTAACAGCTGAAAACTTCTCTTATTTGGTTAAAGAAATAAACACAGGACAGGCACAATGACATAGGCCTGTAATCCCAGCACTTTGGGAGGGCAAGGCAGGCAAACTGCTTGAGCTTAGGCATTGCACTGGGCAACATGGTGAAACCCTGCCTCTACGAAAAATGCAAAAATCAGACAGGCATGGTGGTGCACACCTGTAGCCCCAGCTACTCAGGAGGCTAAGGTGGGAGGATTGCTTGAGCCCAGGAGGCTAGGGCTGCAGTGAGCTGAGATCACACCACTGCACGCCAGCCTGGGCAACAGAATGAGACCCTGTCTCAAAAAACAAAAAACCTGAAGATGTAACAGGATTTAAAAAGAAACAGAAAAAGTAATAAAGAAAAATGAAGAAATAAACGAACAGATTCAAGAAACTCAGTGAATCTAAATAGGATAAATCTAAGTAAGTCCACCAAGATACATCATAATTAAACTCCTGAAAACTAAATCCAAAGAAAAAGTCCTGAAAGCAATCAGAGAGAAACAATACATTACTATAGGGAAACACCAATTCAAATGACAATAGATTTGTCACCTAAAACCACATAGGCCAGAAGGAAATGGCATGACATTTCACTAGTGCTGAATGAAAAGAACCGTCAATTGTGAATTCTATATCTGATGAACCAACTTCAGACTAAGTAAAATTAAAAGAAGTAGTTGACTAAGAGGAGTAGAACTATTCTTAAAGAATGACTAAAGGAAGTCATTCAATGGAATGGAAATGATAAAAGAAGCAATCCTGTAGCACCAGGAAGAAAAAACAGAAAGAGCAGGAATAGGTATATACCACAGACTATGCTTCTCATAAATTTTATAAATCACATTTGATGACTGGAACACAAATTTTAATACCATCTCATACTCAAGAATCTAAATGGAAGTACGGTTTCCACACTTCACTTACAGTGGTAAAATGGTATCAGCAGACTGTGATAAATCACATGTATATATTGTAATACCCAGTTGAAACAGTTTAGAAAACTATGTAAAGATAAAGAAATACAATACTATAAATATAAATCAAGACAGAATCCTAAAATATGATCCATGAGGAAGTCAAGAAAAGAGAAACAGAGGAATGAGAAATAGAGGAAACAAACAGAAAACAAAACAAAACAAAATGGCAGACAAACTCACCTATCAATAATTACTTTAAATATAAATGGTGTAAACACACAAATTAAAAGGCAAGGATTGGCAACATGGACCAAAAAAAAAAAAAAAAATCTAAAGCAGTTTACAAGAAATTCATTTAGTTTCAAGGTGTCTTTAAAATTAAACATGCACTTACCACACAACCCAGCAACAGCACTTTCTGTACATTTAACCCAGAGAATGGAAAATGTATGCTCATATAAAAACATTTACACAGATGTTCATAGAAGTTTTATTTTTAATAGCCAAAGCCTGGAAACAATTCAGATATGCAATGGATAGTTAGAAACTGTCATACATCCATGTCAAAGAATACTACTCGGCAATAAAAAAGAATGAACTATGAACACAGTAACTTGGAGGACTCCCCAGAGACATACAATGAATGGGGGTTGCAGGGGAGCCAATCCCAGATGGTTACACACTCTATGATTCCATTAAACACTTGAAATGACAAAATTATAGAAATGTAGGACAAACTAGAATAAGGGGGGCAAGAGGAGGTACTAGGGAAGTACATGTGGTTTTAAAAGAGGAACACAAGGGATATTCGTTGAAAGCATTCTGTATCTTGATTGTGGTGGTAGGTACATGAATCTATACACATAATAAAACCACATAGCACCCCATACACATACACATACCTGGGTACCAATAAAACCAGGTGGATTATATCAGACACAGTATTCTGGCTGTGACACTGCACTATGGTTTTGCACAATGTTACCATTAGGAGAATCTGCATAAAAGGTTACTTCCTACAACTGCTTATGGCTTACATTTTTCTGTTGTACTTTAATTTTCTATAGGGAGCAATGGACAGCTGTTGTTTCTTCCTGGCCAATATCCATTCCCTCTTCTTCTGTAAAGAATGCTCAACTTTGGCTGGGCATGATAGCTCACATCTGTAATCCCAGCACTTTGGAAGGTTGAGGTGGGCGGATCACTTGAGGCCAGGAGTTTGAGACTGGCCTGACCAACATAGTGAAACCCCATCTCTACTACAAATACAAAAAAGTAGCTGGGCGTGGTGGTGTGCGCCTGTAATCTCAGTTACTCGGGTGGCTGAGACAGGAAAATTGCTTGAACTCAGGTGGCAGAGGTTGCAGTGAGCCGAGATTGCACCACCGCACTCCAGCCTGGGCAACAGAGCAAGACTCTGTCTCCAAAAAAAAAAAAAAAGAATGCTTAATTTTGCTTTGGGGAACTATGCTCTACCCTACTGGAAACAGTCTCGGTAAGACTGTCCATTAAGATATCTCACCATCCCTGGGCACTAGGCCAATCAAGTTCACTCCTCCTTGAAGTTTAACCTTGAGCAGAGTAGACAATGACTAATTTAGCCCAACTGGAGTGTCTTGATGAGACTATGCATTAGAAGAAGTTGCCTTCCTTCTCCTAATTTCAGAGCCTGTTTCTTGCTTTTGAGTCTGAGTCTTGCCTCTGCCCCCATATTCTTCAAATAAATCTCATTTTGCTTAAGTTATTCACATTTGGTTCCTATCATTTGCACTTAAAGAATCCAATCAATGACCAAGCGCGATGGCTCACGCTTGTTATCCCAGCACTTTGGGAGGCCGAGGAGGGCAGATCACTTGAGGTCAGGAGGTCAAGACCAGCCTGGCCAACATGGTAAAACCCCGTCTCTACTAAAAATACAAAAATAAGCCGGGGGTGGTGGCAGGTGCCTGTAATTCCAGCTACAAGGGAGGCTGAGGCAGAAGAATCACTTGAACCTGCAAGGCAGAGGTTGCAGTGAGCCGAGACCATGCCGCTCCACTCCAGCTTGGGTGACAGAATGAGACTCTGCCTCCAGATAAATAAATAAATAAGAACCAATCAAATATATGCTCCCTTCAAACAAACATAACACAAAACAAAATTTACCTAGTTTTTTATTTTTTAATTACAATTTTAACTTTGTAAAACCTTAATTAAGCTTTCATCCACAAACTCTTGCTTACAATAAATAGGTTCTTACAAATGAACTTAATGGACTACAAATATAACTAGAGTTAAAAAGACGAATTAAGCTCTAATTATAACCCAAGCATGCCATGTCCAAGTAACATGAAAATACATGGACATGACTGTTGCCCTCAGGTCTCACAGGCATGTAACACAGTAACTGCTATAGTGGAGGTGAATCTAAAAGGCCATGCCCACACACAAAAAGCCAATTCAGTAAAGGATCCAGACTAAGATTTTTAACCCATTCTGCCCTGTTTTTAAGTATCATGCCCCTAAAGGATTTACCAATTTTTTTTAGACGGAGTCTTGCTGTGTTGCCCAGGCTGGAGTGCAGTGGCATGATCTTGGCTCACTGCAACCTCCACCTCACAGGTTCAAGCAATTCTCCTGTCTCAGCCTCCCGAGTAGCTGGGATTACAGGTGCCCACCACCACACCCGGCTAATTTTTGTATTTTTAGTAGAGATGGGGTTTCACCATACTGGTCAGGCTAGTCTCAAACTCCTGACCTCAAGTGATCCACCCACCTCAGCCTCCCAAAGTGCTGGGATTACAGGCGTGAGCCACCGAGGCCAGCCGATTTACCAATATTTTATCTAAATTAAGAACATAAACATAAATTTTCAATCTTACAGCCATAAAGCAAATGTTAATATACATGTTTCCAGTCTACTAAATATTTTCATTATTAATCTGCCGAATACTTGGCATCCCAATGCTTTTATAAGTCAAATGTTGATTTTAATTAACCTTAATGTAGATCGGATTTCTAAACTTATGATCAAACAATAAATACAAACTGCAAGAACCAAAAAAAGCACACTTACCAAACATTAACATAATAATATCAATATTACTTAGTTTCTGGACTAATTATTTAATTTTATAAAGTAAAACTCAAGCATTCAAAGGTAAGTTAAATTTATAAGAGTGTGCTTTATAATTGCATAATACTTCTTTAGAATAAAGTAACACTTCTTACCTTCTGGAGTTGGAATGCAGCGCAGGAAAATGAAAGAAGAAAAAAAAAAGCTTTTAATTTTTCTTACAAAGCAACAATAAAACCAAAAATTAAACTGTCCCTTCCCTTCCCAGCAATATCCACAATTCCCCAAATTAGCAACCCCCTCATTAACTTCTTCATTAAAATTTACAAGTTAGCCAAAAATATTATCAAAATATGTCTAAAGATATACAAATTTAGCTAAACAGTCTAAACTACTTCAGAAAACAGTTGCAGTAATTTGATTGTGTAACAGAGTAAAACTTAGGGCAGTTTCGAGTTAAATGTGGATACAATGAATACTACCTATTCTTTAATATTCTTCCCATGCATTTCAATTTCAAGGAGCCATCATAAAGTCATCAGCTTAAAGTTTACTAGCTTCCCTGTGATCCATAATGGAGCTCTTACGGATCTGAATTACAATGGATAAGAATACTCTTTTCTGTCAATACCCAAACATTTTGTTGTCATTTTTTTCATTACTAATCCTTCTTGACATCCCTACCAGGTTTGTGGGCTTGAAAGCAGATTGCAACTAACAGATAGGGAAGATGGCTGGGCACAGTAGCTCATGCCAAGGCCAAAGCAGGAGGATTGCTTGAGCCCAAGAGTTCAAGATGAGCCTGAGCAACATAGTGAGTCCTCATCTCTACAAAAACTATTTTTTAAATGTTTAAAAAGAAGAAGAGGAGGAAGATGCTGGCTTAACCACAAAGGTATCATCCAACCTTAGATATATCATCAATATAATAAATAATGTTCTTCATTCTAAAACTAAGCTATTTCTAATGAAATCACTTCAAGCCAATTCAGCTTAGCAAATAATTAGATGATCTACTCTGCAGGGGTAAGGATTTCTGCTGAAAAGTAGTAGAGAATATTGACTTTATTTCCCTTGCTATATACTTTTGCATGGGAGAGATACGGGAAAACATAGGTGCTCTGATTGGTTTTTAGTATAATGTAAGCTAAAACATATAACCTTCAATACAGTATGAAAGAGATTATTTTCTTCATAAACAAATTGGTACTAATCAGATGTTATTAGGACTCCCCCAGACAAAGAGGTAAAATCTCAATCTCTAAAATGTTTATTGAGCATAATCTTTGCTGGGTGGTTCCCAGAGTTCTTTACAATCTAGGCAGTTGGCCACACCCATTCATTAGCTATGTAACTTACTCAGCTATATTAATGTTACAGTGTGAAAGATTCAAATTCGCCAAAATTACTAATTATATATCACGAACCCTTGGGATCACTCATGAATGGTCTAATTCAGAAAATGCCCAATTTGTGGACGATAAATTCATGAACAAATAATCTTCCTATTTCCCCTCTTCTATTCATGAATGGAAAGACAAGAAAAACTAGTCAGAGAATAGGGTCTCAAGAACTGAATACTTTACTATTTTTCTCTTCTTTCCTAAAAACTCTATTTCTCTATTAGCTGATGTAAGAGTCAAGATAATACAGTTAATAAGATGAGCAAAGCAGGTTAAGGAAACTCCAAAGGGGGGGGCTTGGGAAGCACTAAAGGCAATAGCTACTTCAGAAGGAAGGCATTAAGTCCGACACTTAATGCTATAAAAGCACATCTGTAAACACTAATGGCAGCCACAGCTGATGGAGGGGGAAAACCTACTGCATATCTAGCCTAAGCGTAGAAGTAGTAATGAGTAATAACAGTAAAGAATTAACAGGCATGGTTTCAAAGAATATTCAGGGTGTGTATTCTGTCAACAGTGTGTAGGCTTACTGTGTAGATTTAATTGTTCTATTTTTTGTAAGCCAGAATACCCAAATTGCACACAACCAGTCTCAAGTTCTTATCTGTTTGATATATACTGACATATTTATGCAATAAAATTACTGCAATTTATTTCAGAACAACCCAGGGTGTAAATACTATTTACAGTTTATGATGGAGGACGTATACTTTTGTTTTTAGAATTTTCCAAAAGTAAAAATTTATGTTTCAAAAAAGTGTCTTCAGGCCAGGTACTGTGGCTCACATCTGTAATCCCAGCAGTTTGGGAGGCCAAGGTGGGAGGACCCCTTAAGCCCAGGAGTTTGAGACTAGCCTGGGCAACATAGAGACCTTGTCTCTATAAAAAAATTTAAAAATTAGCCAGGTATGGTGGTGTGTGCCCGCGGTCCCAGCTACTCGGAAGCCTGAGATGGGAGAATCACTTGAGGCTGGGAGGTTGAGGCTGTAGTGAGCCGTGATTAAAAAACAAAACAAAACAAAACCAAGAGGCGGCCAGGTGCAGTGGCTCACGCCTGTAAACCCAGCACTTTGGGAGGCCGAAGCAGGGGGACCACTTGAGTCCAGGAGTTCAAGACCAGCCTGGGCAACGCGGCAAAACCCCGTCTCTACAAAAAAAAAAATTAGCCAAGCGTGGTGGCGCACGCCTGTGGTCCCAACTACGTAGGAAGTCAAGGCTGCGGTGAGCCATGATCGTGCTACTGCACTCCAGTCTGGGTGACAGTGAGACTGTCTCAAAAAGAAAGAAAGAAAACGAAAGAAGTTACATTCACTCATGTGTTTAGCTGTACCTGTATATTTTTACATATTACATAAATATGTAGTAGCTAATATTTATTCCCCAAAAGGTGGGACAGGTTCCCCAGCAGGCGGCTTTTCAGCAAAGCTCTTCTAGTACCTAGTAGGCAGTTTCCTGCGGCCACCTCAGGCTACAGCACCAATGAACTTTGTCATCCGCTGAACTAGAGCCCTGCTTTCTCTTTACCTTTGAATAGTTAATCCCTGGTTAATCTATTAATAACTTCCAGTTAATAACTTTCCTGTTCAAATTATTGTGTACTTTCTGGTCTTCTGATCAGACCCTAAGAACTATAGAACTGTATAGCTCAGAGACTTACACAGAACATTTAAATAAACTCTTATCAATGCCCAAAATCCCAGAAACAGTTCCATGAAGCCGTGTGGGAGTAGCCATGTGAGTATATTTGGGAGGCTGGAGTTGGAATCACCTCTGACACTTCCTGAAAAATGGCATAGTTTGTAATGACAAGAAGAAATATAGGCTCAAGTCAGGAGAAACTTAAAAACAAACTGGAGCACCAGGTGCTCTTTGTTTCTCTGCAAACTGTAAAATCAGCATCAGACAAAAAGGAAAGCGCTTTTTTAAAAAGGCTATTTTATATACTGATGGCTAATGACAACCATTTTACTTTCATTCAAGGTAAAATAAAATTCTGAATTCTTTCCTTTAGTAACTGAAGTATATCGTCAAAATGTACACAAAAATGGACACAACTCTCTGAATCTTTGGTTTTATTTCTAGTGTCTCAGGAAGGAAACAAAATACCTAACCTTCCTTCAATATTTAGATTCATACAAACGCACAGTATAATCCAGAATCAACACGAGCTATAATAATGAGAATAGGGGCTCTTTAAACAAACAGACCCAGTAAACAAAATCTCTACCCAATGAATAATACAGATTTTTAAAAAGCAAACTGTCCACAGAAAAACAAATGAGTAAAAGCTTACAAAATTGTTTTAAAGGTTCTAACAGTACTTCAAATTTGGAACAAGCAATTCTGTGTTGAAGAGCTCAACCCTAGGAAACAATTGCCACATTATCATTGGTATTTATGTAACAAACAAATTAGGTTATATTTTAGCCACAGAAAATTGAACAAGGAGGTTAGACATCTCAACAAAATTCTTTTTACTATTTTTGATTTTATGAAATAACTGTTTTTTGGTAAACAGTATGGGAATTAGCTTTTCTCTATTTACAAATGATCAGATATCACAGCTACAGCATTTATCTATATTATCAATAACTTTTCATGTCTTCTTGTTTTAACTGTTACAAAAAGAACTAAGCTAATTTAAAGAACTCCACAATGCCTTTGCTATCAACTCTGACTATTAAGCATAACAGAAACAGTTCTTGACCTCTCCTGGCCTAAGTCATGTCCTCCCATTTCACCTGAAACATTAAAACTTTTTCTTCCCTATTACTCCTATGGGAAATTCTATCTTTTTTTTCTTTTTTTTTAAGAGGTAGGGTCTTGTTTTGTTGCCCAGGGTTGGAGTGCAGTGGCCCAACCATGGTTCACTGCAGCCTTGACCTCCTGGGCTCAAGTGATCCTTCTGCCTCAGCCTCCCAGCATATTTGGGAGGCTAAAGTTTGAATCACGTCTGACACTTCCTGAAGTGATTATTATTAATATACGAGATACTAATAATACCTCATATATTCATAGGACATATATTCATGGGACTATAGGCCTGCACTGTCATGTTTTCTTTTTTTTTTTTTAATAACGACAAGGTCTCGCTATCTTGTTCAGGCTGGTCTCAAACCCCAGGCCTCAAGTGATCCTCCCGTCTCAGCTTCCCAAAGTGTTGCAGCTACAGGCATGAGCCACCATGCCCAGCCTAAACTATCTTTAAAATTAGTGCTTTAATGCATAAAAACAACATAATAGAATATAAAAAGTCACAGATCATGGTGAGGGGAAAAATTTAAGGACCTTTCTCTTCCTATATTTTCTAAAATGCTGCCATGCTTTATAGTTATAAACAGGCATTTAATTTAAACATTGTACTGCTTTTGTAAAAAAAAAAAAAAAAAAAAAGGAATTCATGTTTCTAATTAATTTCCAGAATTCCATACTTTGGATAAATGATTTCCAATCTTACTTACCACCCAACTTCTTAAAGGGGCTAGAACTTGAATCTTTCGCAGCTAGGAGCCAACCACTTCGTTTGTATTTTTTTTTTTTTGAGATGGAGTTTCACTCTTGTTGCCCAGGCTGGAGTGCAATGGCACAGTCTCAGCTCACTGCAACCTCCGCCTCCCGGGTTCAAGCAGTTCTCCTGTCTCAGCCTCCCGAGTAGCTGGGATTACAAGCATGCGCCACCACACCGAGCTAATTTTGTATTTTTAGTGGAGATGGGGTTTCTCCTTGTTGGTCAGGCTGCTCTTGAACTCCCAACCTCAGGTGATCTGCCCATTTCGGCCTCCCAAAGTGCTGGGATTACAGGCATGAGCCACTGCGCCTGGCCCACTTCTTTTCAAATATCTTATTGGTTGGTTGCGGTAAAACCCACAGAACATAAAAGTTACCATTTTAACCATTTTTACTCAGTGGCATTAAGTACATTCACAATGCTGTGCAACTGTTACCATCATCCATCTTCAGAACGTTTTCAACATCTCTAACAGAAATTCTGTACTCATTTAATAGTAACTCACTATTCCCCACTACTGCAGTCTGTGGTAACCTCTATTCTACTTTGTCTCTATGAACTTACCTATTTTAGGTATCTCATGTAACTGGAGTCATACATTTGTCTTTTTGGGTCTGGTTTACTTCACTTAGCGTAATGTTTTCAAGGTTCATCCATACTGTAGCATGTACCAGAATTTTATATCTTCTTAAGACTAAATAATACTCCATTGTATGCATATACCTTATTTTGTTTATTCATTAATCTGTTCATATTTGTTTTTAATAAAAAAATAAAATTTAATAAATTTTAAAACCAAACAAAAATGGTATTGAATAATCTAGGCAAAATTCTTCAAAACGTGGGAGCCAAAGGAAAAATATAAAGGGAGAAGAGCTCAAAGTCATGTATTGAGGTCCAAGGAATGAAAATAAAACAGTAAGTAGTCACACACTTTTGAGAAGCATAATGCGTGTTTCATTCTGTAATCTTTCTAAAAAACTTTTAAGAGTATAAGACAGGCCGGGCGCGGTGGCTCAAGCCTGTAATCCCAGCACTTTGGGAGGCCGAGATGGGCGGATCACGAGGTCAGGAGATCGAGACCATCCTGGCTAACATAGTGAAACCCCGTCTCTACTAAAAAATACAAAAAAAAATAGCCGGGCGAGGTGGTGGGTGCCTGTAGTCCCAGCTACTCGGGAGGCTGAGGCAGGAGAATGGCATAAACCCAGGAGGCGGAGCTTGCAGTGAGCTGAGATCCGGCCACTGCACTCCAGCCTGGGTGACAGAGCGAGACTCCGTCTCAAAAAAAAAAAAAAAAAGAGTATAAGACTACCGGCCGGGCATGGTAACTCACGCCTGTAATCCCAGCACTGTGGGAGGCCAAGGCAGGAGGATCACCTGTGTCCAAGAGTTCGAGACGGGCCTGGGCAACATGGTGAAACCCTTGCCTCTATAAAAAATACAAAAATTAGCTGGGCATGGTGGCACATGCACCTCTCGTCCCAGCTACTCAGGAGGCTAAGGTTGTGGGACTTCTTAATCCCAAAACGACGAGGCTGCAGTGAGATGAGATTGCACCACTGCACTCAGGTCTGGGTAACAGAGCGAGACCCTGTCTCAGAAAAAAAGACTACCATTTGACACATCACTGCAGCAAGAGAATAATCTATAACTATATATGAATATGATCTTCCAACCAGTAATACCTCATATATTCATTAACAAGTAGGTTTTAAATACTTGTTATGCACCATATGCTGAGGGGTGGGGAAAGATAATGTCACTGCCTCTGGAGCTACCTTAAAAATGTAAGGTACAGAGAAATTGTATGATTTTTTTATAACCACAAACATATAATTTCAAACCTTAATGCTATGAAGAACACAGAACATGACAGGCACGGTGGTTCATGCCTATAATCCTTCCACTTTGGAAGGCCGAGGAAGGCAGATCATTTGAGTTCAGGAGTTCGAGACCGGCCTGGTCAACATGGTGAAACCCTGTCTCTACTAAAAATATAAAATTAGCCAGGCATGGTGGCACGGGCCTGTAGTCCCAGTTACTCGGGAGGCTGAGGGAGGAGAATCACTTGAACCTGGGAGAAAGAGGTTGCAATGAGCTGAGATCACACCACTGCACTCCAGCCTGGGAAACAAGAATGAAACTGTCTCAAAAAAAAAAAGAAAAGAAAAGAAAAAAAGAAAAGAAAGGAACACAGAACACTACAACCAACTCAAATAGGAAGATATGATCAAGACCAGAAAGTCAGCCAAAATTATCTCTGAAAAAGAGGTATACAAATGGAGACCTAAAAGACTTAACTGTCCAATAGCTGAGTGAAAGCACATTCCCTGCTAAGGGTGGTCAGCATGTACTGCTTTGTTGTCCTGTAACTGCATTACCACAACATAGTTTAACCAGGAAAAGCTACTTTCAACTGTCACTATGTGAACCAGAAGCTATCCGATGATTCACATACTTTACTACCTTTTTAAAAAAACTCTTCCATTTTTTCCTGCTGTTTTTTTGTTTGTTTTTACTAATCTTTACTATTCCTGCTTGCTCCCTGGAAACGATCATGGTAAGTTTAAAGTCCCAGAGCCTTACTATGTTAGAGCTGGATGATACTGACATTAAGACCTCCTGGCCTCAAGTGATCTGCCTGCCTCAGCCTCCCAAAGTGCTGGGATTACAGGCATGAGCCACTGCACCCGCCCACAAAAGATACTTTTAAAAGTTAATTCTTCAAATGTGTATATATATATATACACACACACACAAGACTGTATATATATGTATATATGTGTATGTGCATATATGTGTATATATGTGCATTAATGTGTGTGTGTATATATATATATACACACACAAGACTTGACACAGCGAGACTCTGTCTCAAAAAAAAAAAAAAAAAGAGACAGGGTTTTACCATGTTGGCCAGGCTGGTCTCAAACTCCCGACCTCAGGTGATGCGCCCATCTCAGCCTCCCAAAGTGCTGGGATTACAGGCATGAGCCACTGCACCCGGCCTTCAAATGCATTTTTAATTAATTTTAATTAAAATGTTTAATTTTAAAATGTTTACACTCAATTTTTGAGGGATGTGTTATAAAGTATATAAATATATATATAGATAGATTTTTTTTTTTTTTTTGAGACAGAGACTCGCTCTGTTGCCCAGGCTGGAGTGCACTGGTGCAATCTCAGCTCACTGCAACCTCCACCTCCTGGGTTCCAGCTATTCTCCTGCATCAGCCATCCAAGTAACCGGGATTACACACACGTGTCACCATGCCTGGCTAATTTTTTTTTTTAATAGAGATGGGGTTTTGGCTGGGCACGGTGGCTCACCCCTGTAATCCCAGCACTTTGGGAGGCCAAGGCAGGCAGATCACGAGGTCAGGAGATTGAGACCATCCTGGCTAACTCGGTGAAACCACGTCTCTAATAAAAATACAAAAAACATTAGCCAGACGTGGTGGCGGGTGCCTGTAGTCCCAGCTACTCGAGAGGCTGAGGCAGGAGAATGGCGTGAACATGGGAGGTGGAGCCTGCAGTGAGCCAAGATCGCGCCACTGCACTCCAGCCTGGGTGACAGAGTGAGGCTCCATCTCAAAAAAAAAAAAAAAAATAGAGACGGGGTTTTACCATGTTGGCCAGGCTGGTCTCAAACTTCTGACCTCAGGTGATCCGCCTAACTCGGCCTCCCAAAGTGCTGGGATTACAGGCATGAGTCACTGCGCCCGGCCTTCAAATGCATTTTAATGTTTTAATTTTAAAATGTTTACATTCAATTTTTCAGGGATGTGTTATATAAACTAAGGCAGACTAATTTATATTTTACTTTTTCATGTCAATGAAGCAAACCTAATTTATTTCAGCCTACTGAAATCTGACTATAAATCAAAAAAGAATTCAAACTGCTTTAGAAAGGGAGAGCCAATAAAAAAACCTCAACTAGAATTTCATGTCAAAGAAAAGAAAACGAGTGCCCATAGTCCCAGCTTCAGGAGGCAGAGATGGGAGAATCACTTAAGGCCAGAAGTTGAAGGCTGCAGTACGCCATGATCATGGCTGTGACAGCCACTGTACTCGAGGCTGGGCAACATAATGAGACTCCATCTCTTAAAAAAAAAAAGAAAGAAAGAAAGAAAAAATGAGAAATAAAATTTAGAACATGTAATGGCTACTCATCAAGAAATACAATGTCCATTTACAAATATTTGGGCATAGTTTACTGTTTCTCAATGGGAACACAACTGGCACCTGAGATGAAAAACTATTCAACGTGAAGCAATGTCCAGCACAATGCAAGACATTTAGCATTCCTGTTACCTGCCTGCTAAATGCCATTGTGTTCCCCTACCCCAATCACTGTGACAATCAAAAACAGCCCCCCAAAATTCTAAACTCCTTCTCTAAGAGTGTTACACAATGCTACCCATAGTTGAAAACCAGCAGTAGTTTGAAAGCTCTGCAAACTTTTCCTATCTTAATGAAAATCTAACATAGACTCCCAAATTTCTGTCTTAATATACAGAGCATACCTAATATAATTTTAACATTTCTTGATGATAGAGAGTCTTAAGAACACTGACTATTGGCCACGCATGGTGGCTCACACCTGTGATCCTAGCACTTTGGGAGGACAAAGCAGGCGGACTGTCTGAGCTCAGGAGTCCGAGAAGAGCCTGGGCAAAATGGTGAAACCCTGTCTCTACTAAAAGTACAAAAATTAGTCAGGCATGGTGGTGCGTGCCTGTAATCCCAGCTACTCAGGAGGCTGAGGCAAGAAAATTGCTTGAACCCGGGAGGCAGCGTTGCAGTAAGCCAAGATCATGCCACTGCACTCTAGCCTGGGTGACAGAATCAGACTCTGTCTCAAAAAAGAAAAAAAAAAAAAAAAAAGACTATTAAGTATTATTGTAATTTTTTTTTTTTTTTTTTTTTTTTTTTTTTTTACAAGACAGCATCTTGCTCTGTCACCAAGGCTGGGGTACAGTAGCACCTTCTTAGCACTCTACAGCCTCAAACTCCTGGACTCAAGCAATCCTCCCACCTCAGCCTCCCAAATAACTAGGACTATAGGAGCATACCACCACATCTAGTTCATATAATTTTTTGTAGAGATGTTTCACTATGTTGGCCAGGCTGGTCTCAAACTCCTGGCCTTGAGCAATCCTCCCACCTCAGCCTCCCAAAGAGTTGCGATCACAAGCATGAGTCACCATGCCTGGCCTGCTATTGTAATATAATAAGATTCTTGGAAATTAAAGTCTGTGTTATCTTCGATCCTGTATTAATGACCCAAGTCTATTAAATTTGAATATGATAAGACTATTATTTGACATATATACTGATTTACAGTTCTTTTTCATTTTATCCTTTTGAGCCAGCATTATTTCTTCTGGGATCTGTCTACCTCTAGGATTCTCCCTGTATGAGAGTAATTTTTATCACTAATGACCAAGTTTATTAAATCAAAAAGTCTGAAGTGACAGATGAAGTCTTAAAGATGGCTCCAGGTCTTCCTAAAAATTAAAGTGCATGGGCTTAAAGATAGCTACCCTCTAAGAATTTAACTTACTTTTGGTTTTAAAACTATGTCATAACTTAAAAAATTCCAAAGATCTGACAGTTGAATAAATCAGAACAAAGCATTTATTATTAAATAATTAATCTTCAGGACTAACGTACACTATTATATACTACCAAATACTCTGATCGAGTATTATAATTTTTTTTTTTTTTTTTTTTTTGAGACGGAGTCTTGCTCTGTAGCCCGGGCTGGAGTGCAGTGGCCGGATCTCAGCTCATTGCAAGCTCCGCCTCCCGGGTTTACGCCATTCTCCTGCCTCAGCCTCCGGAGTAGCTGGGACTACAGGCGCCCGCCACCTCGCCCGGCTAGTTTTTTGTATTTTTAGTAGAGACGGGGTTTCACGGTGTTAGCCAGGATGGTCTCGATCTCCTGACCTCGTGATCCGCCCGTCTCGGCCTCCCAAAGTGCTGGGATTACAGGCTTGAGCCACCGCGCCCGGCCTGAGTATTATAATTATTACTAATAATATTTAAATAACTCACCTGATTTCTTTTAGTCCTTCTCTCTGGATAACTTGAAGAATTTCTTTATGACTCATGGGTGTATTAGGGTATTTTTCTAAGACCTGAAAAACAAGCATATAATAATAAATTATTTCTTATCTCAAGTTCTTATA
Source organism: Macaca mulatta (assembly GCF_049350105.2). Lineage (NCBI taxonomy): Eukaryota > Metazoa > Chordata > Mammalia > Primates > Cercopithecidae > Macaca > Macaca mulatta. The sequence continues at coordinate 99,162,262 of NC_133418.1, read as the reverse complement.
ATTCTATATATAATTATATTTCTTATGTCTTAATAATTATATCCAGAGCATACATAGCCAGAGACTTTTCATCCCTTATATTTCAGAATAAATGAAAAATTAACAATATATATCAGATCTTCTTTCCCTCAGTCATAAATAGTAAGTCAATTCCTGAAGCAGAAATTGACCAAAAAAGCTAAAATTAACAACCCAATTATTCACTACTAATAATATGTAACTGTTTACTTTCTACCTCCATCCCCACATCCCTTCACTACCTGTGACCTACTGCAAGCACATTAAGATTATCCATTTCCTGGTAAATGTATAGCAAAGCCTAGTAAATCACAGGAGCACAATAAATTCTTAACCAAAACAAGTAAACAATATGATTATAATAAAATTAAAGTAATATCTGTGTTCTGGTTCTGGTAAAGATAGAGTAGGCATAGTCCATTCTGTCTCTACCACTGAATGCAACTAAAAACCTGGACAGAATGCATGAAGCAGCTATTTGAGGACTCCAAAAATGGTAGCAGGTCGCCTAGGGAGAAAAGCATAACTAGGAGTACCACACTAGTCCAGTAGTGAGTTTCCTGATTTTGTTTCCCTCTGGTTCCCCTGAGCCTGGACTTAAAGGCAGCCCAAAACCCGGAACTGCAGGCTAAGTGCAGGCAGAAAGTGCTCCAAGAGAAAAATCTTCTTTGGTCTGAGGCACAGTAAAGAGGGCATTCTAAATGTTGGATAGCGGGAGAAAAAATTCTCTGGGTTTCCCCCCCTTTTCTTTTTCTCTGCCGTTGCCCCAGGCAATCGCATGGGAGCAGCTGTGGTAATACTAGCAGTAGCTAGACAGGGACCTAAAACTCCAAGAAAGCAGAACCTTGCAAGTGGTCCTACAAGCATGGGAGGAATTCCCATGATTTATCTCGGCCAGGCACAGTGTTTCGTGCCTGTAATCTCAGCACTTTGGGAAGCTGAAGCGGGCAGATGACTTGAGATCAGGAGTTCAAAACCAGCCTGGCCAACATGGTGAAACGCCATCTCTACTAAAAATACAAAAATTAGTCAGGCATGGTGGTGAGTGCCTGTAATCCCAGCTACTCAGGAGGCTGAGGCAGGAGAATCACTCGAACATGGGAGACAGAGGTTGCAGTCAGCTGAGATTATGCCACTGCACTCCAGCCTGGGCAACAGAGCGACACTCCATCTCAAAAAAAAAAAAAAAAAAAAAAAAAATTAGCGGGGCATGGTGGTGAACCTGGGAGGCAGAGGTTGCAATAATCCGAGATTGTGCCCCTGCACTACAGCCTGGGTGACAGAGCCTTTCTCAAAAAAAGAAATAATGTCTAATAAACAATTCAAACTTACTCAACATAGGAATAGTAAGGAAATCAGCAACTCACAAGAGAAAAGATAAGCTATATATAATAAACCTAAAGTAACAGAGATGTTGGAATTATCAGACAAAAGTAGCTATTACAACTATGCTTCAAGATGTCTGGTGAATATTCTTGAAACAAATAGCCAAGAGTCTCAACAGATATATATGTATATTTCGTATACGTTTTATTTTGTTGTTTATACTTACATTTATATATGAAACAAAAATACAATAACCAGTAATATGTCCAAACATAATACAGCAAGATAAATGGCAGCCAAAATTCAAATCCAAGTCTTGCACCACTATAGCACACTGTGTCCTGTGTTTGTAACTATTTTCTCATTTGGTCAGTCATAAAATCCAACACATATTTCTGTGTATCATGTTCCTTGATCTCTCTGCTACATCTGACATTAACTGTTCCCTTCACAGACTTCACCCTCCCAGACTTTTCTTTTTCCCCAAAATATTTTTCTCAGTTTTCTTTGTAGATGTCTTTTTCTGTGCCCATCCCTCAAATATTTTATAAACATCCATTTACCCCTTTTACTTTTCACTCCACCAAAATTTCCCAGAATAACATTAACCACACCAAGCTTTCACCAATCACTCACATTTTGATGAATGAAGCAGCAGTCTGTTAAAAACTATTAAAAACCTGTAAAAGTTGGATATCCCATAAGCATTTCAAACTTCAGATGTCCAAAGTTAAACTTACTGTTTTCATCCAAGTTAAGGCCAATACAGAAAACTGAACCTTTATTTATTTATTGTCTATATACTAAAAATGTATTAAAGTACTGAAAATAAACAAAAATACACCATGGACCTGGACAAATAATAGTTCACAAAAGGGTTAATATAACTGGATAATAACCATATGAAAAAGAATTTGCACACTGAAGTATTTATGGATGAAATCATATGATGTCTGGGACTTCAAAAAATACACAAGAAGTTATGGGTTTAAATATAGCAAGATTGGCCATAAATTGATAATTATAGAAGCTAAATGATGAACACAAAGATACTCACTATATTATTGTCCACTTTTACATACAAATTCAATATCCTATAAAAATTTATGAAGCAAACGAAATACAATATTTGACTTTACTAGCAATCAAATATAATACATTTCAATGTGGGTTTTTTCCTGCCAATTTAAATGGCAAAAATGGCTACGTTTGCACGTATACATCTGTCCAAGGAGCCAGAAAACTGAAGTAAGTATTTCTAGAGTGTCATTTCTCTGGCATATCAAATCTTAATTGAAAGGTGACTATTAAATCATTATCAGAATGAGCCACACACAGAACTGAAAATATTTGTATTATTCACGGTAATGGTAAAAATTAATATTTTCTAATATATTCTGCAGAACAAGGAATTATTTTAATATTCTAATGTGTTTGAAACATCATAAGACATTAAGCTGTTAGAAGTGGAGACCGGTTGGGTGCGGTGGCTCACACCTGTAATCCCAGCACTTTGGGAGGCTGAGATGGGCAGATCACAAGGTCAGGAGATCAAGACCATCCTGGTTAACACGGTGAAACCCCATCTCTACTAAAAATACAGAAAAATTAGCCGGGCATGGTGGTGGGCGCCTGTAGTCCCAGCTACTCAGGAGGCTGAGGCAGGGGAACGGCATAAACCCTGAAGGCGGAACTTGCAGTGAGCGGAGATTGTGCCACCACACTCCAGCCTGGGCGACAGAGTGAGATTCCATCTCAAAAATAAACAAATAAATAAATAAATAGAAGTGGAGACCGAAAACTGTGTCTTTTTAGTAAGGATTTCACTGATTTCCAAGATGTTCTGTACTTTAATCAAACAGAGTAAACCAGTTGGTTAAAACTACTGAAGGAGGCCAGACACGGTGACTCAGGCATGTAATCCCAGTACTTTGGGAGGCCAAGGCAGGTGGATCACCTGAAGTCAAGAGTTCAAGACCAGCCTGGCCAACGTGGTGAAACCCTATCTCTACTAAAAATACAAAAATTAACTGGGCGTGGTGGCGGGTGCCTACTGTAGTCCCAGCTACTAGGGAGGCTGAGGCAGGAAAATTGCCTGGACCGGGAGGCGGAGGTTGCAGTGAGCCAAGATCGCGCCATTGCGCTCCAGCCTGGATGACAAGAGCGAAACTCCATCTCAAAAAAATATATATATATATTATATAATATATTAAAAATATAATATATAATTTATATATTATAAAATATAATATATAACATATTATATATTATGTATAATATAAAATAACATATATAATATACATGTTATATAAATATATAAATTATATTTATATTATATATAACATACGTTATATATAATATATATATGGAGTATTTATTTTCTTTTAAAAAAAAAAAGTTTATCACAGGTTCCTTTAAATGCTAGGCATTTAGAATTAGTTTTTTTAAGGCCAGGTACAGTGGCTCACACCTGTAATCCCAGCACTTTGGGAGGCCGAGGGCAGATCACCTGAGGCCAGAAGTTCAAGACCAGCCTGGCCAACATGGAGAAACCCTCTCTCTGCTAAAAACACACGCAAAAAATTAGCCAGGTGTAGTGGTGGGCGCCTATAATCCCAGTTACTCAGGAGGCTGGTTCAAGAATTCAAGAATCACTTGAACCCAGGAAGCAGAGGCTGCAGTGAGCCGAGACAGCGCCACTGTACTCCAGCCTAGGTGAAAGAGCGAGACTCCATCTCCAGAAAAAAAACAAAAAGTTTTTTATTGTTGTCTTTTTTGAGACAGGGTCTCACTGTATTGCCCAGGCTGGAGTGCAGTGGTGCAATCACAGCTCACTGCAACCTCCGCTTCCCAGGCTCAAGCAATGCTCCCACCTCAGTCTCCAGAGTAGCTAGGACTACGGGCATGTGCCACCACACCTGGCTAATTTTTGTATTTTTTTGTACAGACAGGGTTTTGCCATGTTGCCCAGGCTGGTCTTGAACTCCTGGGTTTTTGTACTTTTTGTAGAGAGGGGGTTTAGCCATGTTGTCCAGGCTGGTCTCAAATTCCTGGGCTCAATGTTCCACCTGCCTCGGCCTCCCAGGGTGCTAGGATTACAGGTGTGAGCTACGATAACTGGCCTAGAATTAGTTTTAATATAGAAAAGTATTATACTAAATTTTCTCAGACTGCTTAAAGCTATAGTTTGGGGGAGAAAGAAAAATGTTTTTCAATTAAAGATTTAAATACTACACTTTTAAAACTTTTTATTATGGAAATCTAAAAACATTCACCAAATTAGAGAGAACATTACAATGAACCACCACATACCCATCACCCATTTTCAACAATTATCAACACATGGCCTATCTTGTTTCATCCATACCTTCAGCCACCCTCCGTCCACAAACTGGGTTATTCTGAAGCAAGCCACTGACATTTCATTCATTATTATTGTGATATATATCTCTGCCAACAAGGACTTAAAAAAATATTTTACACCTCAGAAAATGACTATAATTCCTTAATATAAAATTATTTAGTCAATGTCCCAAATTTACAGGAAAAAACCACTGCTTTTAAATACTTGATTTGTTCAAATCTATAGACTTACATATACTGGATTTGGCTAACACATGTCTTGAAGTATCTTTTAATCTACGGATTTCTCTCATTCTTTTTTCTTCCAATTTACTTACAGAAAAAAACTAGTAAGCTGTACTGTAGTTACACATATCCTGTATCGTGCTAATCGTATAGTCCTCTGTCCCTTGCATTTCCTGAAAATTAGAATCGAAACCTAGAGGCTTGCTCAGATTCAGATTTTATTTTAGCAAGAAAACTTCATAGGCTTACGGTATACTTCCTACCACGCCACATCAGAACACACAAAATATCTATGATCTCCTTTTTGAGATGCTAAGATGTATCAGTGGGATAGATGTGGTCTACCTGATCCACTTATTATAAAGCTTCCTATCAGCATTTCAATCTAATTGTTTTAGCAGCCACCGATGATCACTATCTCCATCATTTTATTTAGGGGTTGGAAAGTGCTGATGGTCCATCGTTCCTTTTTCATTTATAAGCGAGAGCCCTTCTAAAAAGAAATGCTTTCCACTATCTATTTGGTTACCCCAGGTACAATCCATATTGAAAAAGCAGGATAAGGCTGCACGCAGTGGCTCACGCTTGTAATCCCAGCAGGCCAAGGCGGGTAGATCACCTGAGGTCAGGAGTTCAAGACCAGCCTGGCCAACATGGTGAAACTCCGTCTCTACTAAAAACACAAAAATTAGCCGGGTGTGGTGGCACACGCCTGTAATCCCAGCTACTCAGGAGGCTGAGGCAAGAGAATCGCTTGAACCCGGGAGGCAAAATTTGCAGTGAGCGAGACTGCGCCACCGCACTCCAAACTAGGCGACAAGAGCAAAACTCCTTCTCCAAAAAAAAAAAAAGGCAGGATAAGCAACTTATTTTTGTATTTACTGTTTTCAGAATAATTAGCTGGTTTTCTGGCATGCTGCAAAGGTGATGTTGGTTTTTGTTTGAAATACCACTATTATGAGTATCATTTTATAAAGTACCATTATGCATTTAAATATATTTTTGTGCTTTCATTACTGTATTTCCTCACTTGTGAATTGGCTATTCATTGGCTATTGTCCACTTATATACCATTTGTGAGAGCTCTCTAATTTACATTAAATATACTGAAACATTTACTGTCGCATTTACTACAAACCCTTTCTTCCAGTTTATTCTTCATCTTTTTATCACTATTGATTTTCCATGAAAGTTTTTATTAATTTCATGTATTGTAACTGACTGGTCTTTTCTATTTCTTTAAGCATGTTTACACTTAAATGTAGTTTCCCTCCCTTTGATAACTTAATACTTTTTCTGTATTCATTTACATTTAACTCTTATAATTCATATAAGAAAAAGTGCATGGGCCGGGCTCAGTGGCTCATGTCTGTAATCCCAGCACTGTGGGAGGCCAAGGCGGGCAGATCACTTGAGGCCAGGAGTAAGAGACCAGCCTGGCCAACATGACCAAACCCTGGTTCTACTAAAAATACAAAAATTAGCTGGGTGTGGTGGCACATGCCTGTTATCCCAGCTACTCGGGAGGCTGAGGGACAAGAATCTGAGGCATGAGAATCCTGAGAGCCAATCCCTGGGAGGCGGGGGTTGCCATGAGCCGAGATAGTGCCACTGGACTCCAACCTCGGCGACAGAGTGAGACTCTGTCTCCCCCACCAAAAAAAGAAAGAAAATGTGCATAGACAGAAATGAGAAAAATGTGCAGACACACTAGAAAAAAACCAAGAGGGAGAGAATGAGGAGAAAAAAAACCCTGTCTTGGCCACATATATTACTGAGCAAACATGCTGTATGAACCATTACATTATCTTACCACAAGTGGAAAAGACTACAGTAGTTTTGCAAAACTGTTAGCTTACATTAACCACAGGAGGGCAGTGTTTATCAAACAAAACCTCATTCCACTGCTGCTCATGGAACTTCAAAGTACAATTTTTAGAAACTACTTTATGACTCAGAATAATTAAAATCAACACTACATAGAATTTAAAGCTAGATTTTTAAAGGGTGCTTAATATATTCACTTCTTAGCTTGTAGATTCCCAATTCAGTTAATAAAAACTATTTAAAAATTTTATTTTCTGAACACTCAAGAATAATTGAGTTACCTCCAAGATTCAAGTTTGATTCTAGCCTAAATAACAGGAATATTTCAATTATTGTTGCATTATGAGTTCATTCCAGATATACAGATGTGCAGAGTCTGAATTCTGTACAATCTATATGACTGTTACATTTTAAATGTCCAAATAAGTAATACAGTGATCTTTATATAGAGTTCTATCAGTGTTAGAAGGCTCATTTACTGCCCAAAAGCTTTAATTAGGGTAACTTGTGCCATACCAGTAAATCAAATCAGCCAACAATAAAGAGTGAGAAGAGACAAGAGCTTATGTTATAGAACAATATATCAACATTTAAGAGCCAGAGAAGAACAACTAGGAAATAAACTAAGTGACCAGAGGTATAAGAAGAAAACCAGAAAACACTAGTGTTTCAGAAAAGACAAAAGTATTCTAAGGTTTAGCTGGTCAACAATGTCAAATGCTGCCTAGAAGCTGAGATAACAACAGAAATTTATCCCCTGTATTTGGCAACAAAGGAATCTTTAATTAGCTTTGTAAATTCAGATTCCACTTAATGTGGAGGGAAGAAATCAGATGTGAGGGGATTTAGCACTGACTGGGAGTAGTAACAGGGAATTAAAACAACTCTTTCTAGGACAATAAAGAAAACAAAATGTGGAATTGAGGAATAATTGTTTCGTCAAATGAAATTTCACTGAACCAGGATAAAGGGAGACCCAAACATCCCTAGATATCCCATATTCCCCCTTTCCACCATGAGAGGCAAGTAATTTCAGATACATTTTTTGACAAATCCCTCATTATCTGAGCTTGAGGTACTAGTTCCGATTTGACACTCAAGAACAAAATGAATTCAGAGGATCTGGTTTCCCTCAGTTACCAAACTCATGATACACTCACTCACACCTGAGTTCAGGAGCTCAACACTGATGAGAGTAACAAGGAACACATGGTATTTAGACAGAACTGTTATCTAAAAGAGCCTTCGGAGGAAAGAGGGAAAAGGTCCTTACCTGGCTGTTTAGCAGTATCTGTTGATCACTACCTGTGTCCTGAGATGCACTTTCTGTTCAGCTTCTGTCACACTAGACTCTCGTGGTTCACTCTACTCTACCTCTCTACTAGTAACTTCCTCGTTGCCCACAGTCTTTTAATGTTGGTCTCCTTCAGGATTCTTTTCTCCTCAGTGTTTTACTCTCTTGGACATTTTCATCCTCCCATGGCTTCAAAAATAGCTATGCTCCTATAGCAGCACCCTAATACATCCCCAGTACTGCTTATCACAGTGCACCAGTTTTTTGTTTTTGAGACAGGGACTCACTCTGTCGCCCAAGGTCGCCTGCAGTTCCATACCTGGAGTACATGATCATAGCTCACTGCAGCCTCAAACTCCTGGGCTCAAGCAATCCTCCTGCCTCAACCTCCCAAGTAGCTAGGACTACAAGTGTGAGCCACCATGCCCAGCCTCATTCATCTAGTATTACTAGTGCCTATTATATGACAGATCTAAAACACTTAATCGTTGGCTGATGGAATTAGGAACATGGGTGGCCAGACTAGCTTTAGACACTAGTAAAAATGCCTCTTTTAAAAAAAGCATAAAAGGTGAGGGAAGGCCGGGCGCGGTGGCTCACGCCTGTAATCCCAGCACTTTGGGAGGCCGAGGTGGGTGGATCACCTGAGGTCGGGAGTTCAAGACCAGCCTGACCAACATGGAGAAACCCCGTCTCTACTAAAAATACAAAATTAGCCAGGCATGGTGGCATATGCCTGTAATCCCAGCTACTCGGGAGGCTGAGGCAGGAGAATCACTTGAACCCAGGAGGCGGAGGTTGCAGTGAGCTGAGATCTATACAGAGAGGCACCTACAGATATACAGAGAAGATTACAGAAGCTGACTTTGTAAGCTCATGGGCATAGTTCACCTAGGGGTCCCTCAATTCTGAACAGCTCTATCAAGTCACTTTGGTTTAGTCTTTCCCAGCTTGGATTCTTTTAATTATCCAAAAAGTCTGGAGGTTATACACACTCCCTAGTTCAAGAAAAAAAGCTCTCAATCAAACTCTCTTCAAACTCTGAAGAATTAATAACACTAACAGTTAATACTTATCTAGCATTTAATTGCCAAGCACTATTCTAAGTGATTTAGATATGTTAGCTTATTTAACCTTTACAATAAACCTATGCGGTAGATACTATCAGCCCATTTTTTTCAGATGTGAAAACTGAGGTGCAGAGAAATTAAATAACCTGTCTAAGGTTTCATCAGCTAATTAATGAAAAGAGCCACTGTTGCTGCTGAGTTGCCCAACTTGTCATCAGCAGAATCCAACTCTCAGCACCCTGTGTTACAATTCCTCAAAAACAAGAGCCAACCATTTCAGTGGCTCTGAAGGTGACAACAATTTGTAGACCTAGTAGGTGCTCCTTGGTGCTTCCACATCTAATGATAAAACGCAAGTACAGCATATGACAAAGGCACGATAAGGAAAAGAGAAATAGGGGCTTAGACTCCTCAGGAATGATGGCCTCAGGCAAGCAACCTTGATCAGCTGCAGTCTGGCCATGAGTGAGGGAAATCTAGACTAGGCAGTGGCAGAGGGAGATGATGAATATCAATATGGCCTCGGAACCAGCTGCTGCAGCAGAGACTATGACCTATTCCACTAATCCTCTATAGTAAGCCATTTTAAGAGACCGCTGCCAGCGTCTGTCTTGAGGAGCTAGTGTCAAGAACAGGCTTACTGTGGAGCACAAGCCATTAAGAAACACATCCAAATAGAACCTTTCAGTGTACTGCAACACACACGTCCCTCAAGAACCTCCTCAGCTCTGGCAGACAGCGCCTCTCACACACTGTCAGCATGCCACCTTCGCTCATGCTGCTCTGTATCTGACATACCTTCCCTACTCCTTTTGACAGATACCTCAAAGTTTATCTATCACTTAACAAAAATAGCAAAGATTTTTAAACTGGTAATATTAAATTCTTCAAGAGTTGAATAAGACAGGCACATACACACTAAAGCAGTGGAGAGGGTAAAATGATACACCTTTATAGACAGTAATTTGGTAACAGGCCAGGCGCGGTGGCTCACATTTGTAATCCCAGCACTACTTGGGAGGCCGAGGTGGGTGGATTGCTTTGAGCCCAGGAGTTAAGAGACCAGCCTGGGAAACATGGTGAAATCCTATCTCTACTAAAAATATAAAAATTAAGCTCACAACTGTAATCTCAGCACTTTGGAAAGCCAAGGTGGGCGGATTCCCTGAGGTCAGGAGATTGAGACTAGCCTGGCCAACATGGCAAAACCCCGTCTCTACTAAAAACACAAAAATTAGCCGGGCGTGGTGGTGTATGCCTATAATCCCAACTCGGGAAGCTGAGGCAGGAGAATCGCTTGAACCCAGGAGGTGGAGGTTGCAGTGAGCTGAGATCATGCCATTGCACTCCAGCCTGGGCGACAGAGTAAGACTCTGTCTCAAATAAATAAATAAAAATATAAAAATTATCTGGGCATGGTGGCACACACCTGTGGTCCCAGCTACTCAAGAGGCTGAGTGGGTGGACTGCTTGGTCCCAGGAGGCAGAGGTTGCAGTGAGCCGAGATCGTGTCACTACACGCTAGCCTGGGTGACAGAGTGAGACCCTGTCGCAAAAAAAAAAAAAATCGGTATTAACTTCTACAGCCTTTCAAAGAGTGACACCCTCTTACCCAGTAACCCTTCTTCTAGCAAATCTGTCAAAGCAAAGTAACAGAAATACATGAGGCCTAGGCACAAAAGTGTTACTGCAGTATTATTTGTAACAAAGTTATAAAAATAAATAATCTAAATAAACACCCAATACTAAGATAATCAAGTAATTTAACTCCCCTTCCAAAGAGATCGATCCTTAGTACATGAGCAAAGAGAGAGCACAGGCCTCTTTATCTTTGTGCTCCTCAAATTAGACAATACCCAAAACATAAGAGAAATCCAATAAATTATTCCTAAATTGAAAATATATTGTTATTAAAAATGCTTTTGAGTTTCCAAAGATAAGGAAATGCTTATGAATGTAAAATTGAATACACAATAAGATTTCGATTAAATTTTAAAAACAGACAGGATTAGGAATAAATATACAAATATTAATAATATGACATTAGATCAGAGTGTTAATTTATAATTCAGGCCCACAGTATAAACAGGCTTCAGGATTCCATGAATCCCTTTGGAATCAGATATAGTATTTAGTGTTTATATCTTTTTCTGGGGAGTAGATCCATAGCTTTCATCAAGTCCCAAAGGGACAGTGGGCGCCTGTAGTCCCAGCTACTTGGGAGGCTGAGGCAGGAGAATCGCTTGAACCCAGGAGGCGGAGGTTGCAGTGAACCAAGATCCCGCCATTCCACTCCAGCCTGGGCAACAAGAGTGAAACTTCGTCTCAAAAAAAAAAAAGAAAACCTCAAAAAACAAAGTGCTCCAACTTACTTTCTGATTAAAATGCAAGAAAACCGGCGGGTGCAGTGGCTCACTGCTGTAATCCCAGTACTTTGGGAGAGAGAGGTGGGTGGATCATCTGAGGTCAGGAGTTAAGAGACCAGCCTGGCCAACATGGTGAAACATAGTCTCTACTAAAAGCACAAAAATTACCCAGGCGTGGTGGCACGCGCTTGTAGTCCCAGCTACTCGGGAGGCTGAGGCACAAGAATCGCTTGAACCTGGGAGAAGGAGGTTGCGGTGAGCTAAAATTGCGCCACTGCACCCCAGCCTGGGTGACAGTGTGAGACTCTGTCTCCAAAAACAAAACAAACAAACAAAAGGCAAGAAAACCATAAGTTAGCAAAAAAAAAAAAAATCCTTACAATCATTTTTCATCTCTACCCCCAGAAAGTCTTGGAACAAGAAAAAAATCACGATTATGATATCTACGTAAGAGAAGAAGTAAAAGAAAGGTATAATTATGGAAAAGGAAACAATTTATTATTTGTAGATGTCTTTCTGATACTCTTAAAATAATTGATCTTTTTACTATTGTTGATTTGAACAAATATCTAAGCACCTACTACAGCTGCATTTCCTTTTTTTTTTTAACTTTTTTTTTATTTTTTATTATTATTATACTTTAAGTTCTAGGGTACATGTGCATAACGTGCAGGTTCATTACATATGTATACTTGTGCCATGCTGGTGTGCTGCACCCATCAACTAGTCAGCATACAGCTGCATTTCCTAACAAGTCATCCAAAATACAGCTATACTATGACTACTCAAACTTATACTCTACTATCCTCAATATATTAGCTCCACAAGATTAAGTTAGTCCAATTCCAAGGTCCCTCAAAAATAAGTCTCACATATGCCTTTGGTAATGAAGCTATCCTCTGTTAAAATGCCATTTTTGTGCTCCCTTCTGCAGCACACATACTAAGAACATGCAGAGAAGATCAGCATGGCCCCTGCACAAGGATGACATGCAAATTCATGAAGCATTTTGTATTTTTAAAATATAATAAAAATTTAAAAAATAAAATGCCGTTTTCTCCCCAAACCCATTATCAATGCATAATCTTTTTTAAGGGTCCAGAATGACAGCTATAAAGACTGTTATAAGAGAAAGGCATAATTTTTACTGTTAGTTGCTGTGGGTCCATGAACTCCACAAAGCTTAAGGTAGATTTGTTTCTAGGAGTTTACCTACCATTCAACATTCTTCTGCTAAGAAAGCCCTGATTTTCTTTTGGAGATCCATCCCCTACTCCACTCTAAATCCACACAGTGGAAACCAACACTAGCAGTAACACATGAAACCCAATTAGCACTTCCCATCCTCTTGACCACAGTGAATGGTTTACTAATGGGAAGAAGTCTCAAGCCAAGGGTAAAGGGCAGAATAAGAGAAAAATTAAATCTTTGTTAACTCCAGCAACCACTGGAGTTAAATCTGCATGATGTGAGGCTAAAGCTAACAGCTTTCTTGCTCCACAGAGTTTGAGTATCAAATTAACACCCCAAACACAGAGACAGAAACACAGCCGGGTGCAGTGGCTCACGCCTGTAAACCCAACATTTTGGTAGCCCGAGGTGGGCAGATCCCGAGGTCAGGAGATCGAGACCATCCTGGCTAACACGGTGACACCCCGTCTCTACTAAAAATACAAAAAATTAGCTGGGCATGGTGGGCGGGCACCTGCAGTCCCAGCTACTTGCAAGGCTGAGGCAGGAGAATGGTGTGAACCTGGGAGGAAGAGGTTGCAGTGAGCCGAGATAGCGCCACTGCATTCCAGACTGGGCGACGGAGCAAGACTCTGTCAAAAAAAAAAAAAAAAAAAAAAGGCCGGGCGCAGTGGCTCACACCTGTAATCCCAGTACTTTGGGAGGCTGAGGCGGGCGGATCACAAGGTCGAGATCGAGACCATCCTGGCTAACATGGTGAAACCCCATCTCTACTAAAAATACAAAAAAATTAGCCATGTGTGGTGGCAGGCGCCTGTAGTCCCAGCTACTCGGGAGGCTGAGGCAGGAGAATGGCGTGAACCCAGGTGGCGGCAGTGAGCTGAGATCGCGCCACTGCACTCCAGCCTGGGCGACAGAGCGAGACTCCGCCTCAAAAAAAAAAAAAAGGGAGACAGACAGAAACACAATCTTGATAATGCATGTATTTATTTATTGAGAGACAGAGTCTTGCTCTATCGGCCAGGCTGGAGTGCAGTGGCGTGATCTCAGCTCACTGCAGCCTCCATCGCCCAGATTCAAGCAATTCTCCCACCTCAGCCTCCCGAGTAGCTGGGATTAGAGGCACACGCCACCACATCTAATTTTTGTTTTTTTGTTTTTTGAGATGGACCATGCCCATCTAATTTTTATATTTTTATTACAGATGGGGTTTCACCATAGTGGCCAGGTTAGTCTCAAACTCCTAACCTCAGGTGATCTGCCCACCTCAGCCTCCCAAAGTGCTGGGATTACAGGTGTGAGCCACTGCGCACCTGGCCTATACCTCTTTTTGTTTTTTGGTTTGTTTTTTTTTTGGGTTGACACCAGTGTTTATTTCAGGAAGCAGGACTTCCAGACCTGGGTCTGTCCAGTGGAGTCCTGGAGCCTCCAGCTTCTCACTTGGCCTTTGGGTTATGGAACTTGTATCCAGCAAAAACAGCCTTGTCCCCAAGAGCCTCCTCAATCCTCAATGAATTGGTTGTATTTGGCCAGGCGCGCCAAGGGGTAGGGGGCGCCAGTCTTGATCTGTCCTGTGCAGAGCCCCACCACAAGGTCAGCAATGAAAATGTCCTCAGTCTCCCCAGAGCAGTGGCTCACCATCACCCCTCAGCCGTTAGAGTGAGCCAGTTTGCACACCTGGATCGATTCGGTCACTGAGCCAATCTAGTTGACCTTCAGCAGCAGACAGCTGCAGGCCTTCTTCTCAAAGGACTGGGCAATCCTCTTGGGGTTGGTGACTGTCAGGTCATCCCCCACAATCTGGATGTCCACCACTGAGAGGAACGAGGTCCAAGTGGCCAGTCAATCTGGTTAAAGGGGTCCTCGATGGAGACAAGTCTAGGTGGCAGCTGGGATAGTGTCCCATACCTCATTTTTAATACTACATAGGCTACAAGTTCTAGAATAATGCCAAATAGTAGTAATGATAGAAATTTCTTCATCACATGTCTAATTTTTTCAAATACTTGTTTCTAGCAATTTGCCATCATTGTGTTATTGGCTGTTAGTTTGATTTTTTCTTTTTTTTTTTTTTTTTTTGGCAGGGGGGAGATGGGCAGCTTTTCTCAATAAAGCAATTCAAAAAACAAGGCTCTTTCCAATGTGGTAAGCCATGTGGTGAGCCATGTGGTGAGCCATGGAGTTCTTCTGTATCCAACCCGAAAAGAGAACACATAGAAAAAGCACACCCTATTCTTGAGTACCTTGGCTAGGAAGTGACACGTATTACTTCTGCTCACATTCTACCGCAAAAATAGTCACTTGGCACTATCTAGACACAAGAGAGTCTAGGAAATAAAATCCTTGTCTGGGTAGCTGGGACAAGGATTGTACCTATATGTTCCCATCTCTACATACAGTTTTCATCATTGACCTAGTAATTTAATGAATCAATAATTTTCTAATAACAAAGTAGCTTTGCATTCGTGGAATGAACTTCCAATTAATCATGGAGCTACACTGGCCACCTCATCATCCTAGACTAAGGCAGGCACTCTCCTGCTTCAGAATCTTTGCACTGTCTGCTCCATCCATGTAGAATGCTCTTTTACTGGATGTATGCAAAGCTTCACTGCCTTCATATGTTTGGTCAAATGTCAACTTCTCAGTGAAGTCTTCCCTGAATATCCTATTTAAATTACGAACTGCTTCAAAACCAGCCCAGCATTCCCCAGTCATCCAGCTTTCCTTTTCCACACAGCATTTACCACTAACATACTATATACTGTAATTTATTTATTTACCATGTTGTCCATCTTTCATCCCTACCTACAAATCTGTTAAATTCCATGCAGGCAGGAATTTATTTTATTTTATTTATTATTATTATTATTTTTTTTTTTTTGAGACAGAGTCTCTGTCACCCAGGCTGGAGGGCAATGGCGCGGTCTCAACTCACTGTAATCTCTACCTCCTGGGTTCAAACAATTCTGCAGGCAGGGATTTTATTTTTCCTCATTTGTTCACTGCTATATCCACAGATCCTACAGCAGTGCCTGGCATATAGTAAGTGCCCAATAAATATTTAACTACATTCAATGTTGAATACAATGAATCTCCACATCTATGACACTGAGATTTAGCGTTTGCAAATTGATCCTACTCTAAGCCAACCTAAGACAATTACTAAAGAACTGCTCCCTCCATTAGCTTACAGATGTAAACAATTGATTCTTTTAAATTGACAATATTTATAACATTTCCCCTGGTCTCTGCCTAAATCTCTTATTCTATATAGTGAAAGCCAGAAAAGGTTTCAGAACAAAATGACAAAATGGCCTCTCCAACACAACCCAGGGTATATTAGTTCGGTGTCTTCCTTTACTACATAGCAGCCACGTCCTCCTCATCTCCATTGTGTCTACATTCCAAAAAAAAAAAAAAAAAAAAATTTTTTTTGGCCAGGCGCGATGGCTCACGCCTATAATCCCAGCACTTTGGGAGGCTAAGGCAGGCGGATCATGAGGTCAGGAGTGTAATCCCAGCACTTTGGGAGGCTGAGGCAGGCGGATCACGAGGTCAAGAGATGGAGACCACACTGGCCAACATGGTGAAATAGCATCTCTACTAAAAATACAAAAATTAGCCGGGTGTGGTAGCGCACGCCTGTACTCCCCAGCTACTCAGGAGACTGAGGCAGAAGAATCGCTTGAACCCCGGAGGCAGAGGTTGCAGTGAGCCGAGATCATACCACTGCACTCCAGCCTGGCGACAGAGCGAGATGCCGCCTCAAAAAAAAAAAATTAAAGCCTAATATACAGAGGGAAATTGATAAAGGGAAGAAATGGTGACAAAGTGAACATAAGTAGATACCTAATTTTTTTTTGTTTTTTTGAGATGGAGTTTCACTCTTTGTTGCCCAGGCTGGAGTGCAATGGTGTGATCTCGGCTCACTAGAACCTCCATCTCCTGGGTTCAAGTGATTCTCCTGTCTCAGCCTCCTGAGTAGCTGGGATTACAGGCACCTGCCACCACACCCGGCTAATTTTTGTACTTTTAGTAGAGACGGGGTTTCGCCATGTTGGCCAGGCTGGTCTCGAACTCGTGACCTCAGGTGATCTGCCTGCCTCGGCCTCCTGAAGTGGTGGGATTACAGACGTGAGCCACCACACCTGGCCTCTTCTTTTTGAGATAGGGTTTTGCTGTGTTGCCCAGACTGGTCTTGAATTGCTAGGCTCAAGTGATTCTCCCACCCCAGCCTTCCAAGTAGCTAGGACTGCAGGCACACACCACCATACCCAGCTAAGAAACCTGAATTTTATGTGAAAAACTTCAGACTGAAATATATATTTAATTACTTACATTTTATACTTTTCTAACCATTTAAGGAAATATTATTTAATTATAGCTGAACTTCCAAGCTGTCTTATAACTTTTAAGCAGAAAGCGTTACCCTTAAAATATATCCCTTATGTGGCAAAACTAGTGATTTCATACATTGCTGGTGGCATTACAAATAGGTATATACCTTAAATAAAGCAACATAACAAAGAAGCAAATTACAAGTAACCATATTTCTTATCTCTCCAAAAGAAATACCACAAAATACAGGGATGAGTTCCAATTCTTAAGATGGACTAAGCATATTCCACTCTGTCACTCCCACTGAATGTAGCTATACAACCTGGACGAAACACAGAGAGGAGCTGAAGACTCTGCAAAGTAAACAGACTTTTCTTAAGCTCACGTGGAATATCCAACAAGATAGACTACATCCTGAGCTATAAAATACACCTTAACAAATTAAAAAAAAAAATCATACAATGTCTGTTCTCAGAGCACAGTGGAATTCAACTAGAAATCATTAAGATAGTTGGAAAATCCTTAAATATTTGGAAACTAAACAGCACACTTCTAAATAACACATTGGTCAAATAAGAAATCTCAAAATAACTTTAAAATATTTTGCCGGGCATGGTGGCTCACCTGTAATCCTAGCACTATGGAAGGCCAAGGTGTGCAGATCGCTTGAGCTCAGGAGTTCGAGACCAGCCTGAGCAACATAGCAAAACACTGTCTCTTAAAACAAAACAAAACAAAACAAAACAAAACAAAATGCCGGGCACAGTGGCTCACACCTGTAATCCCAGCACTTTGGGAGGCCGAGGCTGCCGGATCACCTGAGGTTGGGAGTACTGACCAACATGGAGAAACCCCATCTCTACTAAAAATACAAAATTAGTCAGGCATGGTGGTGCATGCCTGTAATCCCAGCTACTCCGGAGGCTGAGGCAGGAGAATCACTTGAACCCGGGAGGCAGAGGTTGCAGTGGACTGAGGTCACGCCATTGCACTCCAGCCTGGGCAACAAGAGCAAAACTCTACCTCAAGGAAAAAAAAGAAAAAAAATTGAAATAAATAAAAATATATATAACATCAAAGCTTGTGGGATACAGCAAAAGCAGTGCTTAGAGGGAAATTTAAAGACTGAATGCATGTATTAGAAAAAGGGATCTGGATGGGTGCGGTGGCTCACACCTGTAATCCCAGCACTTTGGGAAGCCGAGGCAGGCGGATCATGAGGTCAGGAGTTCCAGACCAGCCTGGCCAACATGGTGAAACCCTGTTCCTACTAAAAATACAAAAATGCCAGGTGTGGTGGCACATGCCTGTGATCATAGCTACTCAAGAGGCTGAGGCAAGAGAATTGCTTGAACCCGGGTGGCGGAGGTTGTAGTGAACCGAGATCAAGCCACTGCACTCCAGCCTGGGCGACAGAGAGAGACTCCATCTCAGAGGGAAAAAAAAGATCTATACTGAGTGTCGTGGCTCATGCCTGTAATCCCAGAACTTTGGGAGACCAAGGCTGGTGATCACTTGAGCTCAGGAGTTCAAGACCACCCTGGGCAACATGGTAAAACTCCGTCCCTACAAAAAATACAAAAATTACCCGGGCATGGTGGTGCATGCCTGTAGTCCCAGTTACTTGAGAGGCTGAGGTGGGAGGATTGCCTGAGCCCAGGAGGCAAAGGTTGCAGTGAGCTGAGATCACACCACTGCACTCCAGCCTGGGTGACAGAGAGCTAGACCCTTCCTCCAACAAAAACAAAACACAAAAAGAACTAAAATCAAAACTTAAGCTTCCATTTTTAAAAACTAGAAAAGCAAATTAAATCCAAAGTAACAGAAGAATAGAATAAAAATTATAACAGAAAACAATGAAATTGAAAACAAGAAATCAATACGAAAAAACTAACAAAACCAAATGCTGCTTCCTAGAAAGACCAATAAATTCAATAAGCCTCTAGCCAGGCTAAGTAAAAAAGAGAGAAGACACAAATTACTGGTATCACAAATGAAAGGAGAAACATCACTACAGTTCCCATGAACACTGAAAAGATAATAAATTTTGAACAATTCTATGCCCACCTACTTGATAACATAGAAGAAAAGGTCCATTCCTTGAAAAACACAATCTGACAAAACTCACATAAGAAAAAACAGATAATCTGAATAGGCCTATCATATATTAAAGACACTGAATTAATCATTACTAACCTTTCAAAACAGAAAGTCTCAGGCCCAGATAGGTTTATTAGTGAACTCTACAAAACACTTAAAGGAACTATACCAGTTCTCTACAATATCTTCCAGAAAACGGAAGCAAAAGGAATACAAAAAGTCCCCAATTACAGTGATTTGATTTTTCAAGTTTATGTTGCTGCAAAAGCCATACACATTCAGTAGAAACCATACTTGTGATGCTGGACAGCAGCAGCGAACCCAAGCTCCCAGTCAGCCATGTATTTTCAACTTAGGATATCTTCAATTTACAACAGGCCTCTTGGGACATAACCCTATTGTAAATCAAGAAGCATCTGTACTTACTAACTCATTCTATCAGGCCAGCATTAAAAGAGTAAAAACTACAGACCCACATCTCTCATGAACATAGATGCAAAAATCCTCAACAAAACCCAACATATCAAACTGAACAAAGTAAATGATAGCAGGCAGACTGGGGAAGATCAGACTCCAAAGTACTGTACTGTGTCAGATGGTAGAATGATGAGGGATTTTTTTTCCTCTATTTTCCAGTTAAAGTCATATTATTCCTATATTTAAAAAATTCATTTAACTTTTGTGAAATGGAGGAAACCTATGTTACACATTCTCCTAACTAAATTTTAAATATCAGTATTAATAGAGTGAAAAAATAATGCATTAATCCTAACTTAGAACCAAGTTTCACAAACACTGAAGTGAAGTAAATCTATGTATGTCTATGACATTAATAAGGAGGGCTAACAAAATGTTTGATTGGATATAATTAAGAAAATACCTAAAACTGATACAAAACAAAACAAAGAAATTTAGAAATTACAGTGTTTTAAGGCACTGAAAAACTAAGGAGCTTCACTTATATTACAATGGCATGTATCAGGATATAAACAATTACAAAAGTATGATGGTACATATGATTACTGATTCCATTCTCCAACCACTTAATCAATCTTCAATACATTAGACCTCCAAGATCTAAATATCCAGTTCCACAAGGGGAAAAATTAGTCAAAAAATACATTTCAAATTAATTTGACAAGTATTTATTAAATGCCTATTATGTGCATACTACACAACAAGTGTTAAGGATAAAGAATAATTTGTGGGGTTTTTTGTTTGTTTGTTTTTTGAGACAGAATCCCACTCCGTCAGCCAGGCTGGAGTGTAGTAGCATGATCTCAGCTCACAGCAACCTCTGCCTCCCAGGTTCAAGTGATTCTCCTGCCTCAGCCTCCCAAGTAGCTGGGATTACAGGTACACACCACCATGCCCAGCTAATTTTTTTTGTACTTTTAGTAGAGATGGGGTTTTACCATGTTGGCCAGGCTTGTCTCGAACGCCTGGCCTCAGGTGATCCGCCTGCCTCGGCCTCCCAAAGTGCTGGGATTACAAGTGCGAGCCATCACACCCAGCCAAAACATAAGATTTTTAGAAGACATTAATTCTTGCCCTCAAAAAAGCTCTTATTGGCCGGGCGCGGTGGCTCACGCCTGTAATCCCAGCACTTTGGGAGGCCGAGACGGGCAGATCACGAGGTCAGGAGATCGAGACCATCCTGGCTAACACGGTGAAACCCCGTCTCTACTAAAAAATACAAAAAACTAGCCGGGCGAGGTGGCGGGGCGCCTATAGTCCCAGCTACTCGGGAGGCTGAGGCAGGAGAATGGCGTGAACCCGGGAGGCGGAGCTTGCAGTGAGCTGAGATCCGGCCACTGCACTCCAGCCTGGGTGACAGAGCGAGACTCCGTCTCAAAAAAAAAAAAAAAAAAAAAAAAAAAAAAAAAAAAAAAGCTCTTATTTTGGTAGGAAAGACAGATGGACAAATTCATTACAATACAATATTTTTAAATACAACCAAATTTTAAAATGCAAACTAAAGAGGCTCACGGCTGGGCATGGTGGCTCATGCCTTTAATCCCAGCACTTTGGAAGGCCGAAGCACGCAGATCACAAGGTCAGGAGATTGAGACCATCCTGACTAACACGGTGAAACCCCATCTCTACTAAAAAATACAAAAAATTAGCCAGGCGTGGTGGTACGCCCCTGCAGTCCCATCTACTCAGGAGGCTGAGGCAGGAGAATCGCTTGAACCCAGGAGGCAGAGGTTGTAGTGAGCCAAGATCGTGCCACTGCACTCCAGCCTGGCGACAGAGCGAGACTCTATCTTTAAAAAAAAAAAAAAAAAAAAAAAAAAACCTCACAGCAGGAAGCAATTAACAATTAACTTATCTGGACATGAGTTCTCTGGAACTTAAAATAAAAACAGGGACCAGGTGCAGTGGCTCACGCCTATAATCCCAGCACTTTGGGAGGCCAAGGCGGGTGGATCACGAGGTCAGAAGATCGAGACCGTCCTGGTTAACACGGTGAAACCCCATCTCTACTAAAATATACAAAAAATTAGCCGGGCATGGTAGTAGGCGCCTGTAGTCCCAGCTACTCAGGAGGCTGAGTCAGGAGAATGGCCTGAATCCAGAAGGCGGAGCTTGCAGTGAGCCGAGATCATGTCATTGCACACTCCAGCCTGGGGGACAGAGTGAGACTCCATCTTAAAAAAAAAAAAAAAAAAAAGAAACAAAAACAGGTCAGGTGCGGTGGCTCACACTGTAATCTCAACACTTTGAGAGGCCGAAGCGAGCAGATCACTTGGGTTCGGGAGTTCGAGACTAGCCTGGCCAACATGGTGAAACTCCATCTCCACTAAACGTACAAAAATTAGGTGGGTATGGTGGCGGGCCACTGTAATCCCAGCTACTCGGAAGGCTGAAGCAGGATAATTGCTTGAACCTGGGAGGTGGGGGTTGCAGTGAGCCGAGGTCACGCCACTGTATTCCAGCCTGGGTGACAGAGCAAGACCCCATCTCAAAAAAATTAAAATTAAAATTAAAATTAAATAAAATAAAACAGAAGTGAACTCAATCAAGTGAAGAAAGGTGTGAGAATTTCAGAAAAAGTAAACAACAAAACAGGTATGTCCAGAAGAAATGGCATGTTTCATGAAACACTCGTTAATGGTGGAGCACTGGGCACAAAAGCAGCAACAGTAAAAGAAAACTGAACAGAGAGGCAAGGGTAAGATCATAATAAAACACTCTTAATGCCAGGTAATGAGCCTTCAACTTACCTTACTGGCAAGTGAGTTAGCAAAAAACTAAGAAAGAAACATTACAATAAGACTCACATTTTAAAATTATTCTAACAAAAATAGGGAGGTCAGATGGATTGCAGAGAGCTTTAATAGACAGGTAATGAAATCCAGTTTCGCAAACTACAGCAACTGAGGCACTGGAATTGGAAATGGAAATGAGAAAAGAGATTTCAAAAATCCATAAGACTTTTAGTGGCAGGTGACCTTAAAAACACAGATGATGATTCTAGGTTTTTAAAATCTTGATAAAAGAAAGGAAAATGATATATAAAAGGAAGAACATGTTTTGAAAAGTTAGATTTAGTTTTGGGCACAGGGTAATCTTTTACTTAATCACAGAAAACATCAAGTTAAAGTAGTATATCTCAAACTTTAGTAGTATTTAAAAGAAAAAAAATCTCAGGGCTCACACCATACCAGGTTAAGTTACAACATTTTATATGAACATACACACAAATGATACTAAATTATACTAGGTATAAATCTCTTAGGCGTATTGCTCTCACACAATTACAAAAATAAAACATATTTACAATTTACAATTTTTTTTTTTTTTTGAGAAGGAGTTTCGCTTTCATTGCCCAGGCTGGAGTACGACAGCACGATCTCAGTTCACTGCAACATTCACCTGCTGGATTCGAGCAATTCTCCTGTCTCAGCCTACCAAGTAGCTGGGATAACAGGCGCCTGCCACCGCGCCCAGCTAATTTTTCGTATTTTGATTAGAGAAGGGGTTTTGCCATGTTGGCCAGGTTGGTCTTGAACTCCTGACCTCAGGTGATCCACCCACCTCAGCCTCCCAAAGTGCTGAGATTACAGGCGTGAGCCACCACACTGGGCTAAAATTTACAATTTAAATCCAATATAGGCCAGGCATGGTGGCTCACGCTTGTAATCTCAGCACTTTGGGAGGCTGAAGGGGGTGGATCACTTGAGGCCAGGAGTGACCAGCCTGGCCAACATGGCAAAACCCCATCTCCACTAAAATACAAAAAATTGTCCTGGTGTGGTGGCACGTGCCTGTAAGTCCCAGCTACTTGGGAGGTGGAAGCACAAAAATTACTTGAACCTGGTAGGCAGAGATGATAGTGAGCTGAGATCATGCCGCTGCACTCCAGCCTGGATGACAGAGCGAGACTCTGTCTCAAAAACAAAATAAAAATAAAAATGATATAAAAAATTTTAAAAATCCAAATATAAAACAATGAGCTTCCATTTCAAGTAAAAATTAAACTAACGCTGGACTGTTAACTACATCACAATGGTCTTAACTCCAACTGCACTAGACCTGAGACGTGCTCTGTGAACACATGTAACCACATTTTCTTATTCAAACTATGGTGAAACCTTCATTCCATTAATGCACCATGATGACAGCTGTGATCTTTGCTTGGTACAAATGCATCATTTCCCTATTGTCTGCCTACTCCATCAAATATGGATACCAAAATCACACAGCAAGTTAAAAATATACAATTTTTAAGTCTGTCATTAAAGCTTAAGACTTCAATTTCTTGTCTTTTTTTTTTTTTTTTTTTTTTTTTTTTTTTTTTTTTTTTTTTGAGGCAGAGTCTCGCTCTGTCGCAAGGCTGGAGTGCAGTGGCACCATCTTGGCTCACTGCAACCTCTGTCTCCCGGGTTCAAGCAATTCTCCTGCCTCAGCCTCCCAAGTAGCTGGGACTACATGTGCGTGCCACCACGCCTGGCTAAGTTTTGTATTTTTAGTAGAGATGGGGTTTCACCATGTTGCCTAGGATGGTCTCAATCTCTTGACCTCGTGATCCGCCCGCCTTGGCATCCCAAAGTGCTGGGATTACAGGCGTGAGCCACTGCGCCTGACAAAACTTCCATTTTCATAGACAACTTTCAGAATCAGCAAATTCCCTACGGGAGGTCTAATAAGAAATCTAGTTTGAAAAATCATTTTCATTAAAACTTTGTCATTTACTACCTTTTATCTGCTAGAAAACAGAGCTGAAAAACACATACAAAGCAATCCAATACTAAGACTGGGAAACGGTTGCCCCTTTTGCCCCCCACATCTGTTCTCAAAGTATGACTTTTATATTTCAAACCAGTAACAGCTTTTCACCTGGCAAAAGTATCCTTAATTTTTGTCAGAAATAAATATATCAATATTTACTTTTTAAAAAAAATTTGAGACAGTCTTGCTCTGTTGCCCAGGCTGGAGTGTACAGGCGTGATCTCGGCTCACTGCAGCCTCCACCTCCTGTGTTCAAGTGATTCTCCTGCCTCAGCCTCCTGAGTAGCTGGGATTACAGGCATGCGCCCCCACACCCAGCTAATTTATTTATTTATTTATTTTTGAGACAGAGTTTCGCTTTTGTTGCCCAGACTAGAGTGCAATGGCGCAATCTCAGCTCACCACAACCTCTGCCTCCCAGGTTCAAGTGATTCTCCTGCCTCAGCCTCCCAAATAGCTGGGATTACAGGTATGCACCACCATGCCTGGCTAATTTTGTATTTTTAGTAGAGACGAGGTTTCTCCATATTGGTCAGGCTGGTCTCGAACTCCCAATCTCAAGTGATCCACCTGCCTCGGCCTCTCAAAGTGCTGCGATTACAGGCGTGAGCCACCACTCCTGGCCCTTATTTTTGTACTTTTAGTTGAGACAGTGTCTATCTCAAAACAAACAAACAAAAAAGAATGAGAATTGTATTGTGATGTGGACTATTCCAAGACCTCTTTTACGTGTGGAAACTTCAGGAGGCTGGCAGAAAAGTACAAGGCCAGGCGCAGTGGCTCGCACTTGTAATCTCAGTGTTTTGGGAGGCCAAGGAACAAAGATAGAATGAGGTCTGGAGTTTGAGACCAGCCTGGGCAACATAGTGAGACCCTGACTTTACAAAAAAACAAAACAAAAAAATCTTGGGTGTTGAAAAGCTGCAAGTGGCATAAGTATAGGTAAAAAAAGATATGAAATGAGAAAAATGTGAAAGACAACAAAAGAAAGTTATCTCTCCTCCCACCAGTCTTTCCTGCCCTCTACAATAATTCCCACAAATGTCCCAATCTGCTTAAAACATATACATTATTATCTCCTGCCTAAAAATTCTCTATTACTCCTAAAAAATACTTGTCAGCCCAACTTCTACAACCCTTCACATTTTGGCCCCAACTGACCTTTTCTGATTTTGTCTTCCATTATGCTACATAACACTCACAGGTTAATTAGCCATGCATTGAACAACCTGCATTTTTCAGTCTTTTCTCTTTTCAGCTCTTCCCTCTGCCTGGAATGCCCTTGCCTATCATTCACTTGTAAATACTTTATCCATCATCCTAGAATACCCAAGTCAAACCTTCTTTGAGACAACCCTGCTCCAACATACTCCCAAATTTTAGTATTACTATTAGATTGCTATTATGCAGCTTCAACAACACAGATTCATTTTATTTATAAGTTTTATTATCAAACAGAATAAAACAACACAAATTAATCTCACAGTCTCAAGTGTATCAGGATTCTAGCTACAGGTTAGCTGGGTCCTCTACTTAGGATCTCACTAGTCTGAAATTGCAGCATCAACTAAGGCTGTGAATTCACCTGAGTCTTGGGATGCTCTTCCAAGCTCACCAGTTGTTAGTTGTTGGCAGCTTTCAGTCCCTTTTGGATGAAAGGACTGAGGTTCTATTTTCTTCTAGCTCTTAGACAGGAGTCACTCAGCTCCTAGAGGCTGCCTGCCATTCCTTGCCACATGGTCTTCTCCACAGACAATTCACAACACGGCTTGTTTGCTTCAAGACCAGAAGGAAAATCTCTTTTGCTTCACAATTCTCTTCTCTCTGACCTCTAAATTGTGTTTTAATGGGCTTGCCTGATTAGGTCAGGTTCACCCTTTTGATTAAAGTCAGAGTATAGTCACTCTTCGATGCCCATGGAGGATGTGTTCCAGGACCATCTGCAGGTATCAAAAAACTCAAGTCCCAAAGTTGGCCCTATGTAACTTGTAAATACGACAAGTACCAAAAGGCAGCCCTCCATATAAACAGTTTTCACATCCCTGGAATACTGTATTTTCAATACGCATTTGGTTGCAGATGCGGAATCCACTGATATGGAGGGCTGTCCATATTTAATGAAAAGAAATCCACCCGTAAGTGGACCCATGCAGTTCAAACCAGTGTTTCTCAAGGATCAACTGTAATTATCTCTGCAAAACACCTTCATCTTTGCTGTAAAACAACCAAATCACAGGAGCTGTTATATCCCACTGTATTCATAGGTCCTGCTCATGCTCGAAGGATGGGTATTATACAAATGAGAATATTCTGGCCATCTTAGAATACTACCTACTAAAACTAAATTCCCATGAGATTTACATATATATGCGTGTGTGTGTGTGTGCGCGCGTGTGTGTGTGTGTGTGTGTGTTTAATTGAGACAGGTTCTCGCTCTGTAGCCCAGGCTGGAGTGCAGTGGCACAATCTCAGCTCACTGCAGCCTCAACCACTTGCGCTGAAGCTATCCTCCCACCTCAGCCTCCTGACTATCTGGGACCACAGGCATGTGCCACCATGCCAAGCTAATTTTTTTATTATTTGTAGAGATGAGGTCTCACTACATTGCCCAGGCTGGTCTCAAACTCCTGGGCTCAAGTGATTCTGCTGCCTAGGCCTCCCAAAGTGCTGGGATTACAGGTGTGAGCCACTGTTGCCAGCCTATACATTTTTTAAAGACAAGAGTCTCGCTACATTGCCCAGGCTGGTCTTAAACTCCTGAGCTCAAGAGATCCTCTTCCCTCAGTCTCCCAAGTAGCTGAGATTACAGGAGGGCACCACTGCACTCAGCAATATTTTTTTAAAAATACATTTTCATAAATATCAGTAATAACCCATTAAAAGTATAATGGAGGCTGGGCACAGTGGCTCATACCTATAAACCCAGTACTTTGGGTGGCCGAGGCAGGCGGATCACGAGGTCAGGAGTTCGAGACCAGCTTGACCAATATGGAAAAACCCCTTCTCTACTAAAAATACAAAAAAAAAAAAAAAAAAAATTAGCTGGGCGTGTTGGTGCACGTCTATAATCCCAACTACTCAAGAGGCTGAGGAAGGAGAACTGCTTGAACCCGGGAGGTGGGGGTTGCAGTGAGGTGAGATCACACCACTGCACTCCAGCCTGGGCAACACAGACAGACTCCCTCCCCATCCCCCCCCAAAAAAAGTATAATGGAAAACAGTATTTTTAGTAACTAAAAACATAAAACTTGTATAAATCATCACCTCTTCTGGAAATCATTATTCTGCCTTCTATTACATTGTGAACTCCAAGATGGCAAAGACAGTGTTCTTCATGTCTCCCATAAGCACCGACATATAGCACAGAATTAGTGAAGTATTCAATCAACATAAATGGATGGGAATAAAATGAAGTGCAGCTGACCCAACAGAAGACACTCTTTTAAGTTCAAAAGTAGAAGATGAAAACAGTATTTTATTACTTACTCATGACCAAAATAAAATAATTTTAAACAAATAAGAAAATGCAGTTAGATTCAGCCGGGTGCAGTGGCTCACGCCTCTAATCTCAGCACTTTGAGAGGCTGAGGCAGGTGGATCACGTGAGGTCAGGAGTTCGAGACCAGCCTTATGTGGAGAAAACCCGTCTCTACCAAAAATACAAAATTAGCTGGGCATGGTGGCGGATGCCTGTAATCCCAGCTACTTGGGAGGCCAAGGCAGGACAATCGCTTGAACCCGGGAGGTGGAGGTTGCCATGAACCAAGATCACGCCATTGCACTCCAGCCTGGGCAACAAGAGCAAAACTCCATCTCAAAAAAAATAAATAAAATGAAAAAAGAAAATGCAGTTAGATTCACACTCAAACATCACTGCTAAAATGGTGGCAGGAGGTAGAGAAGAAAAGAGGAGCTGAAGATACTTGTGCAAATAAGGGGAAGATCTAGGGTAGAGATGTCTGCAATTGAGATGTAAGGCAGGAGAGTGGGATTGTGTACAGAATCTCCTAAAGGCAGCTGGGTTAAGTCTCTATGTGATTCCACATTGACTCTTAGTAACAAGCAGCAAATGAGGCTTTCTTGAAATATAACAGGTTTTCATCAGAACTGTCTCAAACCTCTGCACTTATTTGCTGCTAAGAAATAACAGTGCTCTCTCTCATTTTTTTTAAAATACAGACAGTGTCGGCAGGCTCAGCGGCTCATGTCTGTAATCCCAGCACTTTGGGAGGTCAAGGCAGGTGGATCACAAGGTCAGGAGATCAAGACCATCCTGGTTAATATGGTGAAACCCTGTCTCTACTAAAAATACAAAAAATGAGCCGGGCGTGGTGGCATGCGCCTGTAGTCCCAGCAACCCGGGAGGCTGAGGCAGGAGAATTGCTTGAACCCGGGAGGCGGAGGTTACAGTGAGTCGAGATGGTACCACTGCACTCC
The DNA here is from genome assembly GCF_049350105.2 of Macaca mulatta. Taxonomy (NCBI): domain Eukaryota; kingdom Metazoa; phylum Chordata; class Mammalia; order Primates; family Cercopithecidae; genus Macaca; species Macaca mulatta. The sequence goes on along the minus strand of NC_133418.1, from coordinate 99,133,469 downwards.
AGCCTGGGAGACAGAGCAAGACTCCGTCTTAAAAAACAACAACAACAACAAAAAAGACTTTATCTCAAAAAAAATAGAGATGGGGTCTTGCTTTATTGCCCAGACTAGTGTCCAGCTCCTGGCCTCAAGTGATCCTTCTGTCTTGGCCTCCCAAAGTGCTGGGATTACAGGTGTGAGCCCCGGCCCAGAAATAATATCTTTATATATTTAGTTTTTCTACTCAAAAACACGAAATAAGTCTTTTTTTTTTTTTTTTAAACGGAGTCTCGCTTTATCAGCAAGCTGGAGTGCAGTGGCGCAATCTCAGCTCACTATAACCTCTGTCTACTGGATTCAAGCGATTCTCCTGCCTCAGCCTCCCGAGTAGCTGGGACTATAGGCGCACACCACCACACTCAGCTAATTTTTTTTTTGTATTTTTAGTAGAGATGGGGTTTCACCATGTTGGCCAGGCTGGTCTTGATCTCTTGACCTGTGATCTGCCCGCCTCAGCCTCCCAAAGTGCTGGGATTACAGGCGTGAGCCACCGTGTCCAGCCCCCATTTATTAATTTTTCAGTAATATTAAAAAACAGAGCTTACAATATGCCAGGCATTGTACAAAGAACTTTTTATACATTTTCACCTCATCACTTAACACCTCAAATGGAAGGTTTTATTACTGTCCCATTTTAAAGTTAGGGAAATTGAGACAGCGTAGAAAATGTAGTCTTACAACTCCAAATATGTTCCTTGGACCACAGCACCAGCATCACCTGGGAATCTGTTAAAAATGAAGACTCGGCTGGGCGTGGTGGCTCAAGCCTGTAATCCCAGCACTTTGGGAGGCCGAGATGGATAGATCACGAGGTCAGGAGATCAAGACCATCCTGGCTAACCCGGTGAAACCCCGTCTCTACTAAAAAAATACAAAAAACTAGCCGGGCGAGGTGGCGGGCACCTATAGTCCCAGCTACTCGGGAGGCTGAGGCAGGAGAATGGCGTGAACCCGGGAGGCGGAGCTTCCAGTGAGCTGAGATCCGGCCACTGCACTCCAGCCTGGGCGACAGAGCGAGACTCCGTCTCAAAAAAAAAAAAAAACATGAAGACTCTCTGGCCACACCACAGACCTACTGAATCAAAATCTGCATTACAACAAGATCCCCAGATGATTCTTATGCACATTAATGTCTGAGCCTGGTTTAAATAACTAGCCCAAGCTAACACAATAAACAGTAAAGCCAAGATCAAATCCAGATCTGTGTGATTCAAAGTCCACGTCCTTAATCACCAGCTAATAATTCATTTTCTCAAATAGGGTCCACATATTTAAAGACTATTCCCAGCCAGGCATGGTGGCTCATGCCTGTAATCCCAGCATTTTCGGAGGCCAAGGCAGGAAGGTCACTTGAGCCCAGGAGTTCTAGACAGCCTGGGCAACTTAGTGATAGGGCAACACAGTGATACCCTATCTCAACAACAACAAACAATTTTTTAATTTTAAAATTAGCCAGGCTTGGTGGCACGAGCCTGAGGTCTCAGTTACTTTGGAGGCTTAGGCAGGAGGATCTCTTGAACCCACAGTGAGCCATGACCATGCCACTGCACTCCAGCCTGGGCAACAGAGCAAGACACTGCCTCATTAAAAGAAAAAAACACTTCACAAGTTGCTATTAAAAACAGTCCTTTTTCCATTATGTCCTTCACACCTTTTAGTATAAAAACTATTTTTCTATTATCTTTGTCTTGTAATCCATTCCTTTTTACATTTTTACACAAGCACAAAATACACACAAAAAAAGAAAACCTTTCATAACACTAATGTATTTCATGGTTACATCTGTTTCTTACAATATTTGTCAGAATCTCTCAAATCAGACAGGAAACTAGTCACTATAAATCAATAGCAAAACATTTAAAATGTCGTATACCATTTAGAAATAAGTAACTAACACCACTGAACACTTATTCGAAATTGAATATGGCTAAGCCAACTACTGAATAATTCAAACATCAGTGAGTTAAAGATTAAAGATGACATGGGCCATCCCAGGCTGTGAACTCCAATGAAAGGCCATTCTAGTATCAATTGCTAATTAACGTCAGTAGCCAAGAAATTTTCAAATGAAAAGTCTCTCACAACATAATTTTTGCCAAAAGATGGATCAACTTACTCAGAGGATACTATAATTAGCAAGTTTTACAATGCACTCTGATGTCCAAGATGAACTAACTACATGCGTATTTACCGTTAACCGATTTTAGTTCTGTCAAGCAAGGTCAGACGTAAGAATTGTTACAGACATTTCCCAATGTCCAAATGTAACTCAAAAGAGTCTCTGGATGCAAATATCTTGGTGTGTCTTAGCATAATTTTTTTTCACAAAGGGAGATACTCAACCAGCTTTCATGGCAAACAATATTTAATATATTTGACTAGCTTTATTCAAATTATCCTCTCTTAAAAGTAAGAACAGGCTGGTAGCAATGGCTCACACCTGCAATCCCCACATTTTAGGAGGCCAAGGCGAGAAGACTGCTTCAGCCCAGGAATTCAAGACCAGCATGAGCAACATGTTGAAACCCTATCTCTACAAAAAATACAAAACATTGGCCAGGTGCAGTGGCTCATGCCTGTAATCACAGCACTTTAGGAGGGCGAGGAGGGCAGATCACCTGAGGTCAGGGGTTCGAGACCAGCCTGGCCAACATGGTGAAACCCCGTCTCTACTAAAAATACAAAAATTAGCTGAGCGTGGTGGCAGACGCCTGTAATCCCAACTACTCGGGAGGCTGAGGCAGGAGAATCGCTTGAACCTGGGAGGTGGAGGTTGCAGAGAGCCGAGATCGCGCCATTGCACTCTAGCCTGGGGGACAAGAATGAGACTTCGTCTCGGGAAAAAAAAAAAAATTAGCCAGGCATGGTGGCAGTGCCTGTAGTCCCAGCTTCTCGAGAAGCTGAGGTGAGAGGATCACCTGACCTTGGGAGGTCAAGGCTGCAGTAAGCTGAGCTCCACCACTGTACTCCAGCCTGGGCAACAAGAGTAAAAAGCTGTCTCCAAAAAACAAAAAAAAGATTTAGCATTCCTATGTTAAGAAACTCAGTTAAGGTCTGCAAGTAAAAACACTTTAAAAGAAAGTCTGTCTTAAAGGAGCACAAAGTCTTACTGGCATAGACAGAATTTCCTCCTTCTTATCCACAATAAAAAAAAGTATTTCACAGCCGAGCACAGTGGCTCACGTCTGTAATCTCACCACTTTGGGAGGCCAAGGGGGGCGGACCACGAGGTGAAGAGATTGAAAACATCCTGGCCAACATGATGAAACCCCGTCTCTACTAAAAATACAAAAATCAGCTGGGCATGGTGGTGCACGCCTGTAGTCCCAGTTACTCGGGAGGCTGAGGCAGGAGAATCGCTTGAACCCAGGAGGCAGATGTTGCAGTGAGCCAAGACTGCGCCACTGCAGTCTTGCTCTGTTGCCAGGCTCCGTTTAAAAAAAAAAAAAAAAAATTGCCGGGCGCGGTGGCTCACACCTGTAATCCCAGCACTTTGGGAGGCCAAGGCAGGTGGATCACAAGGTCAGGAGATTGAGACCATCCTGGCTAACACCATGAAACCCCGTCTCTACTAAAAAGTACAAAAAAATTAACCAGGCGTGGTGGTGGGCGCCTGTAGTCCCAGCTACTCTGGAGGTTGAGGCAGGAGAATGGCGTGAACCCAGGAGGCAGAGCTTGCAGTGAGCTGAGATTGCACCACTGCACTCCAGCCTGAGCAACAGAGCGAGACTCCGTCTCAAAAAAAAAAAAAAAAAAAATTACCCTGGTCTAGTGGCACACCCCTGTCGTCCTGGCTACTCAGGAAGCTGAGGTGGGAGGACCGTTTGAGCTCAGGAGGTCAAGGCTTCAGTGAGCTGTGACTGAATGCCACTGCACTCCAGCCTGGGTGACAAAGCAAGACTCCACCTCAAAAAAGAAAAAAACAAAAAGAATAAGGCAGATATTAAATATACAAGTAATGACATGAAAAGATATCCATGACATTCATAAAATAAAGTTATAGAATTTCACGTAAAATAAAGGTATACCTGTTTGTATACATGAGGTTAAAAAAAAAAAAATCCAGAAAGCCATATTTAACTATCAACCAGAGTTAATTTCAGTATAGTAAGTAAATATTTTCAATATTTCAGTATGCAGACTTTCACTTAATTCCCGTTTTCAGTATACTGACTCATCTAGAATTAACTCTTTACATACTTGTTTTTTTAAAAAATAATGAGCCTATATAACTTGAATAGGAAATAAATTTAAAGCAAATAACAGGTTTTTTTTTTTGTTTTTTTTGATACGGAGTCTCGCTCTGTCTGCCAGGCTGGAGTGCAGTGGCCGGATCTCAGCTCACTGCAAGCTCCACCTCCCGGGTTTACGCCATTCTCCTGCCTCAGCCTCCTGAGTAGCTGGGACTACAGGCGCCCGCCACCCCGCCCGGCTAGTATTTTTTGTATTTTTTAGTAGAGACTGGGTTTCACCGTGTTAGCCAGGATGGTCTCAATCTCCTGAACTCGTGATCGACCCGTCTCGGCCTCCCAAAGTGCTGGGATTACAGGCTTGAGCCACCGCGCCCGGCCAGCAAATAACAGTTTTTAAATCATATTGAGAGTTCTAAAATTTAGTTCATTCAACAACCTTTTAACAACAGTAAAAACATAATAATCCACACTGGGCCGGGCGCGGTGGCTCAAGCCTGTAATCCCAGCACTTTGGGAGGCCGAGACGGGCGGATCACGAGGTCAGCAGATCGAGACCATCCTGGCTAACACGGTGAAACCCCGTCTCTACTAAAAAATACAAAAAACTAGCCGGGCGAGGTGGCGGGCGCCTGTAGTCCCAGCTACTCGGGAGGCTGAGGCAGGAGAATGGCGTAAACCTGGGAGGCGGAGCTTGCAGTGAGCTGAGATCCCGCCACTGCATCCAGCCTGGGCGACAGAGCGAGACTCTGTCTCAAAAAAAAAAAAAAAAAAAAATAATCCACACTGTACTAAAAATACTAAATTATAAAATACCATAAACTATGAGGATGGCCTCTATGAGATGTAAAAAGAAAGAATACAGAAGTAGAGGGGTATTCAGAGTTTTTTTGTAAACAGGACAAAGATAGCAAGTTTAGTTATATCTTCACACACTGGCCTCCTTCCAGACAGCTTTTGTAGAGGGGGGGGAAAAAGTCCCACAGCAAAATTGTCCAGCCTCTCAAGAGCAGATAGAATCTGTGGATGGGGAAGCAGAAAGGACTTTTGCAAACCTGAGGTTATTTTCTCAACGCCTTTCAGAATTCTACAAGAGATGCAGGAGTAGCAGCAGCAGCACCACCTTTCATAGAAATTTTTAATTTAAGTGTTCAAAAAAGACTCTGTTTTTCCCTCCCCTTCAACAAACTAGGAGGCTTGTGGGCTTTCAGGATAGAGGAATAAAAACAGGACAGAAGAAATTATGAAGTTAACACAAAATTTTATTTATTTTGGTTTTTGAGATGGAGTTTCATTCTTGTTGCCCAGCCTGGAGTGCAATGGCACGATCTCAGCTCACAGCAACCTCCACCTCCCGGGTTCAAGTGATTCTCCTGCCTCAGCCTCCTGAGTAGCTGAGATTACAGGCATGCGCCACCCACACCCAGCTAATTTTAAATTAACACAAAATTATGCAGGAGAACTTTAAATAATATGGCAAGAAGAAAGATCAATCAAGCAAGAAGTGTTACATCAAGTCACCTACTACTAATAATAGACTTGCAGAAAGTAATTTCATGAATGTAAACACACGGTTGTTTTGAAAATTACGCATTCTGAAATAAATTACAGAATTTCAGAAAAACAATGAGTGAAAATTTTGCATAACAAATCTATGGGATAAATGTAAAGCAGAGATCAGAGGAAAATTCACAAGACCAAAGAGCTACATAAATTAAAAATTAGCAGGGCACAGTGGCTCACGCCTGTAATCCCAACATTTTGGGTCCATTGTGAGAGCCCAAGAATTGGAGACTAGGCTGGGCAGCATGGCAAAACCCCATCTCTACAAAAATCACAAAAATTAGCCAGGTATGGTAGCACGTGCTTGTGGTCCCAGCTACTTGGGAGGCTGAGGCAAGAGGATCCCTTGAGCCTGGGAGGCGGAAGCTGCAGTGAGCTGAGATCACACCACTGCACTCCAGTCTGGGCAACAGAGCAAGACCCTGTCTCAAGGGGGAAAAAAAAAAAATTAAAACTTAAATAAATTCCCAACTCAAACAGCAAGAAAGATAACAAAGGACACCAAAACAAAGCCTAAGAGTAAAATTGTAAAGGTATAAGTGAAAACTAATAAGGTCAGAGAACAGAAAAACAATTCATAAACAAAATCCATTTATTTGGGGGAAAACAAAAGCACCCACAAAATAGATAAATCACTAGCAAAATTAATAAAGAAGAAAAGATAGTAATAGAAATATACAAAGTAAGCACTGATAAGGGAGAAATAACTATAAACAACAATTTTAAATTATAAGAGATTATTTTCCACATCTTTAGGCAATTAAATTTGAGAATCTCTGTTATATGGATAACTGTTAATGAAAATACAGTTTACTAAAATTGACCCTAGTAGAGAGGATGCTTAAGCAAACTAAGTTCCACAGAATAAACAGACAAAATTATTAAGGAATTAGCTCACCAAAAAGCACTGAGCCCAGACAGTTTCTCAGGAGAATTTTTTTTTCCCAGAAGTCTCTTTATTGACTCTTGGAGGGTTGTAAGTTCTTTTTTTGTTTTTTTCCCCAATGGTTTTTGGGGAACAGGTAGTGTTTGGCTACATGGATAAGTTCTTTAGTGGTGATTTCTGAGATCTCGGTGCACCTATCACCCGAGAGGTGTACACTGTACCCAATGTGTAGTCTTTTATCCCTCATCACCCTCCCACCCTTTCCCCGCCCAGAGTCCCCAAAGTCCATTCCATTATTCTTATTCCTTTGCATCCTCATAGCTTAACTGTCGCAGTTTCTCTATTTTTAGCCCATGCCAATGCTTTCTCACTAATGTTTATGTAATCAATGAGCCAAGATTCTGCCCGGTTTTACTTTCTATAATTCGTATTATAAAAATTGGCCAGGCACAGTAATCTCAACTACTAGGAAGGCTGAGGTGGGAGAATCGCTTGAACCCAGGAAGGGGAGCTTGCAGTCAGCCGAGATTGCATCACTGCGCTCCAGACTGGCAACAGAGTGAGACTCTGTCTCAAAAAATAATATTTCCATTTTCTACGCTTCCTACATCAAAGTAATTAGCCTATATTTAACAGAAATTTTCTATCTTCCACCTTATTTTCTAAAGTTAAATAAAGATGAATCATCTAAATATCTGATGACACTCTGAGGATTTTAGCAGTGACAAAAGTTGTAAGTGACAAAAACCAAAATCTTGTGTACATTCAAAATAATAATTAACCAATGAATGAAGTCTATATATTTAAAACAAAAAATACTATGCAGCCATAAAAAGGGATGAGTTCCTGTCCTTTGTAAGGACATGGATGCAGTTGTAAACCATCATTCTCAGCAAACTATCACAAGAACAGAAAACCAAATACCGCATGTTCTCACTCATAGGTGGGAACTGAACGAGATCACTTGGACACAGGAAGGGGATCATCACACACCGGGTCCTATTGTGGGGAGTAGGGGGGTAGGGATAGCATTAGGAGATATACCTAATGTAAATGACAAGTTAATGGGTGCAGCACACCAACATGGCACATGTATACATATGTAACAAACCTGCATGTTGTGCACATGTACCCTAGAACTTAAAAGTATAAAAAAAAAAATTAAAGCAAAAAAAAAAACAAAAACTTTTTCTTCAGTCTACAAATTACATCCCAAAGATCTACACTACAGGTTATGTTCCTCATCTCTAACACCCACACCTTGGTTCTCATATTTTTTTTATCATTTTCCTCCCCAAAAAAACCACCCAATGTCCCTTAAGTGTATAATCCCTAAAGTCTGCCTCTCTATCCCTTCCACCTACAATCACACACACATTTGTCCTTTTGGGACTCTTTCGCCTTTTAATGCTTCTCTACCCACGGGTAACGAGGGAAAAGTCAAAAAGCAAACAAGGTCAGCAAATAAGACTGCTATTTTCAAAGTTCTGCTTTGCAAAAACTGCTAAAACCCTCAGGATGTCATCAAATATTTAGATGATTCATCTTTCTTTTTAATGAGCCTAATTTTGAACATAGTTCTAAAGTCAATGCAGGCAGGGTGCAGTGGCCCACATCTGTAATCCTAACACTTTGGGAGGCCGAGGCAGGCAGATCACTTGAGTCCAGGAGTTCAAGACCAGCCTGGGAAACTTGGCGAGACCCCGTCTCCACAAAAAAAATTTTTAAACTTAGCTGTGGTCCCGGCGCAGTGGCTCACACCTGTAACCCCATCACACTGGGAGGCCGAGGTGGGCAGATCACTTGAGTACAGATGCTTGAGACCAGCCTGGGCAACACGGCGAAACCCTATCTCTACAAAAAGTAAAATCAGCCAGGCATGGCAGCACATGCCTGTAGTCCCAGCTACTTGGGAAGCTGAGCCAGGAGGACTGCTTGAGCCCAGCAGTCAGAAGTTGCAGGGAGCCAAGATCACGCCACTGCATTCCAGCCTAGGCAACCAAGTGAGACCCCATCTCACACACACACAAAAAATTAGCTGGGCATGGTGGCACACGTGTGTGGTACTTAGCTACTTCACAGGCTAAGGAGGGAGGAGCCCTTGAGCCCAGGACATGGAAGTTGCAGTGAGCCCTGATCACAAGACTGCACTTTAGCCTTGGTGACAAAGTGAGACCCTGGCTCAAAAAATAAAATAAAGTCAATGTAATGGTTCTCAATATCCCTGGTTAGCTACAAGTTTTTCAATTTAAATTGTACTAAACACTACACTATTTATCTCTCACTTAAATAATTCATTACCACCATCACTACTGCCCTTAAAATTAAAAACATGCAGCTGAGTATGGGGGACCACACCTATAATATCAGCACTTTGGCAGGCTGAGGCAGGAGGATCACTTGAGCCCAGGAGTTTGACATCAGCCTGAGCAACATAGGGAGACTCTGTCTCTAAAAAAAAAAAAAAAAAAAAAAAAAAAAAAAAAAAAAAATTTAATTAGCTGGGAGTGGTGGCGCATGCCTGCAGTCCCAGCCACTAAGGAGGCTGAGGCAGGAGGATTGCTTGAGGGGTTGGTTGAGGTTGCCATGAGCCGCCATCATGGCAGTGCACTCCAGCTTGGGCGACAGAGCAAGATCCTGTCTCAAAAACAAAATAAAAAAGAGTAAAACATGTGAAACTGCTAACTAAATACTAGAATGCTTTTTATAACTAGCATATTTAAGTAAGACAAATTTAAGATCAACAGGGAGGCAGTCCAGTGTAGTGAACACGCATTCAAGATCAGCTGAATCGCAGCTCCATCACCTTTCCCTGGTATCCTTAGTTACTGGAGCCAGTGTATACATTCAAGTTTATTTTATCAGCCTTTTGGCATAATCTACTATTATATAATAATTATGAAGCCAGGCACAGTGGCACATGCCTGTAGTCCCAGCTACTTGGGAAGCTAGGGCAGGATGATCACTTGAGCCCAGAAGTTCAAGGCTTTAGCGCACCACAATCACACCTGTGAAGCCATTGCACTCCAGCCTGGGCAATACAGCAAAACCCATTCTAAATAAAGAAATAAAATTATAATAATAATTATTATTATGAATCTTACTATTTTGTTTAGTTTATACTAACCTTACATCAAACCATGCAGCACTTCCACATATATACACACACCCCATATCATCCCAGTATCACATACTGACATTTTGTGTTGAATATATCTATTGCTATATTATTGGTCAGGAAAACAACCCTATTTTAATAGTACTCTCTAAAACATGATAGCTCTACAATGGAGGTACCAAAAACACATGAAATAAGAGACCCTTGCTTCCTTGATGAAACTGTTCCTCAAACACTTGACATCCTAATGCGTAAGAAATAAGTTTAAGCCTTAAAACCTCTTTTCCTATTCCTTTGTATCTAAATACTAGCATTCTTATTTAGGTCAAAGTTACTTTCGTTTGTCAACTCACTAATTTTCTGATTTCATTATTCTGCAGTCTGAAATATTACAAATGTACCTTTGCCTAGTCCTTCTTTTATTTTCATCTATTTATCCTAAAAACATAAATATTTTGAACACCGAGATTTAGTTTAATTCCCTCACTTATAGGTAATAAAATAACCCTCCAAAACTAAGAACGTTTTCTAGATTTTGGCTATTAGAAAAAGAAAAACTTTAGTGTCATCATTCTCTTTCTAAAACACATTTTCACTGAGACTGGGGCTTTATGTATTTGCCAGAATCAAAGAAAAATACCAAGCTACTAATATACTGGTCCCCTCAGGAACTCTACTAATCAAAGTAGTCTTTCCATCTTTTAAATACTATTTTTCACATAGCTAGCTAGAGCATGAAATGAGCAAATATACTAACATAGGAAAAGGTAAGTAGTTGCAGACTAATTTTTCCTATTTGTCACAATCTCCCAATGACTATTTTATCAAAGGAATCATAATGCAAAAAACACTCTAAAGAGTCTAGAAACTTCTCTAATATTAGTGCTCTGAGAGGCCAAGGCAGGAGGACTGCTTGAGCCCAGGAGTTCAAGACTAGCCTAGCCTGGGCAACAGAGCAAGACCATGTCTCTACAAAATATATATATATATATATATATATTTTTTTTTTTTTTGAGACGGAGTCTTGCTCTGTCACCCAGGCTGCAGTGCAGTGGTGCGATCTCGGCTCACTGCAAGCTCCGCCTCCCGGGTTCACGCCATTCTCCTGCCTCAGCCTCCCGAGTAGCTGGGACTACAGGCACCCGCCACCTCGCCCGGCTAGTTTTTTTTTGTAATTTTTAGTAGAGACGGGGTTTCACCGTGTTAGCCAGGATGGTCTCGATCTCCTGACCTCGTGATCCGCCCATCTCGGCCTCCCAAAGTGCTGGGATTACAGGCTTGAGCCACCGCGCCCGGCCTACAAAATATTTTTAATAAAAAAAAAAAATTTAAAGATCCTAGGAACTTAAAATTAATTAGCATAAATTAGGGTCCAGGTCTGCTTACCTATAATTAAAATTCATCATGCTTCTTTTATTAACAGAAAGAGGTCTTCAGGTATCCACCAAGTAGAGAGTAAAATAGTCCTCTGTGGGGAAGCAACCTCTACACCATCAAAAAAAAGTATAGGAGTCTTATCTTTTAGAGAGAAACTTCTAGCACAGGAAGATATACCAAGATATATTGTAAGTGAAAACACCCAGAAAAGTAAAATGTGCTATTATTTCTTAACTTTTTTACATTTCCAACTAAGAGAAATAAAAATTGAAGACTCATCAACCTCCTAATGCATAAAGTTTACAAAACAAATGCGCAAAGTTTACAAACAAATGCACAAGACTGAATAAACAGTATGACCTAGATTTGAGGAAATAAATAAAAGAGACTAGATGGTAATATACCAAATGTTAGCAGATACAGACGAGGGGTGAAATAAATGTGATTTTTTTTTAATTTTCTTTTTTATAATTTTCCAAATTTCCCCACAGTAACATTACTTTCATATTTAAAAAACCTCATTAAAAAATAAACCATATGACATAAGGGTTCACTAAGAAGGGCTATGTTGTCGAAGTATTACTGGCATGATTCACCATTAAAGGGGTGAACACCTCTCACTTTCCACTATTAAAATGCTGTTTAATGCCCTATTACTTTTCTGCTGCATCCTCAACGATGGAATGAACTTCACTATCTCCTACCATTTCATTTCTGCATACAACATGCTTTTAAATTTTTCTTCTTAAAATATGGTAAAAGTTCTCACTAATCCTCAATAGTCCACTTTTTAAAACCTACCTCTACATTTCGTCATAACAGAATTAGGGGGAAAAATTGTTTTGCCCACTAATTACAACTTCATTAGGCCACCATCACTTTGGCTAGGGAAAAGTGAAGGCCGGGTAAACTACACGTCCCACCATGCATTGCTGCCTTGTTCGGAGTAGGTCTCTACGGAAACAGGAAAAAAAAAAAAAATTCTACAAGTCCCACCTGTTACTTCGTTTCTAAACACCTCCTGCACTTTCGGCTCCAACACCAAACAAAAACAAAAGCCTCGTGATCTCACGTCTGCTCCGGGAGCCAGACAAGCAGGGGGCCCGGGGTCATAGGCATGTCCGCTGTAACGGGTAAATTCTATCCAGCTCCAGCGCTCCCCTCTCCTTTCCGGGGCTGGATGCACGCACAAGCCTTCTATCTGCATCCAATGGGGGCTCTCCAGCCGCACAAGGGAGAAGAACCGGTTACCGTGCAAGCACCACAGACTTCCCCGTGACGGGGCGGGGGCTACCACAGAGCAGAGGTGATAGCGACGTGACCCCAAGAGACAGCCTCAAAACACTGAGGACTCGCCGCAGACGCCGAGAGAAGCCACGGCCCCGCAGCTATCGCGTTCCGCCGGGCGCCTCCATTCCCACAGGGATCGCAACCCCGACACTAACCGCCGCCCTCTCCGCGCGGTTTTGTGCCCCCTCAGCCGGGTCTCTGGGCCAGTGACCTCCCTTCCCCTGCGACTGGCGGACGACAAGGGAACGAAATCCTCCCGGCCTTCCCCTTCGTTCCCTCCCCCTTACCGTCTTGGCGGCCTCCGCCCAGGTCCTGCCCTTCTTCCTACGTCCCTTTTCCCTCATGTCGGGTCTTGAACTGACTGGGAGGTTCCCGTGTCCGGGCTCCGGCCGCCCTCCCTGCCTGCTCTGCCCTGCGCTGCTTTTCCCGCGGTGCCGGGAAAGGTGGGAGAAAAGGGAAGTCAGGCCGGGGGGGCACCCAAGCAGAGGAAGCGGCGGGGTGGTGCGCGGGGGGGTCTATGGGGCGGCCGGTCCTCCTGCTGCCGTTGCCACTGCTACCGCCGCTGCCATATTGGGTTCTTACTGTACAGGCTGCCGCTACGGTCATGTGACCGCTCCCGCGCGGCCGTCACTACTGTACGCAGCCGGCCGCGCGAACGAGCGCGGGCGCGCCCCCGCCTCCCAAGCCGGGCCGCTGAGCGAGCGAGCCGGCAGTCTGCGATACCTCGTCACGCCCCCACCCTTCCGGTCTCCGCCTCTCCGCAGGAGCATGCGCGCGAGGGAGGCCCCGGCAGTAGCTGGCGTCTGACGGCCGACGCTCACACCTACAGCGAGTATCTGCCTGCGGAAGCGGAACTTGTTCCATCCGGGAAAGCTTATTGAACTGATCCCGCCTCGTGCGAGGCGCTGCATGGGCTGTGTAGACCTGGGGAACTGACCTCTTACCTCAGTGGGTGACTCTGCCAACTATCACTTTAGATAAGCTCTGCGTTTGTGTTTTCTCATTTATTTGCATTTTTACAAAGGTTATCTTTTTGAAGATAGGCAACAATTCTCATCTACCTATTAACCCCATTCGATAGGCGAAGCAACTGAGATTGAGTGACTTGCCAAACTCACAAGTCTGGGATGTAGAGACACCAAATATCAAATTGCCAGCTCAGAGCCCTTTCCATCTCCCCAGAAAGCCTCAAACTTAGGTGACTGTTTTTAAGGCCCCTGGTAACTGCATCCACGCTTTTACATGTGAAGCTACTCATCAGTGACAGAAATGGTGTCGTCTTTATTTCGATGAGCTCAGTCCCTAGCATAGTGCCTGTACCTATCAGGCGCCCAGTAAATATTTGCTGAATGATTCAGACATTTCTGTGGTCAGAGACCATTATTTGTAGTATCCATAACAGCCTTCTGAAAGATCCAGAATGTGGCATCTTCTCTTACATCATCTACGCCTTGATACTTTGCAAAGTAAGAAGCATGTGGTAACACCTGCTGATCTCACCAATCCACCTGCTTCCAGAAGCTGCTTCCAAACAATCTAGTAAATTTACTATAGTGTGAAATAGGACTGAGGATTGGATTGCCTCTTGGGAGGAAAGACAGATGAGAGCACTGCTTAAAGTTTATGGATGCATTTCAGAAGTTCATGGACTCCCTAAAACTATGAACTATATTTTGTGTGTTATATGTGAATTTTTTGAGAAGAGGATTCATAACTTTTCCTCTATTTTTCAAAAAGGATCTGTTGGCCGGGCGCGGTGGCTCAAGCCTGTAATCCCAGCACTTTGGGAGGCCGAGACGGGCGGATCACAAGGTCAGGACATCGAGACCATCCTGGCTAATACGGTGAAACCCCGTCTCTACTAAAAATACAAAAAACTAGCCGGGCGAGGTGGCGGGCGCCTGTAGTCCCAGCTACTCGGGAGGCTGAGACAGGAGAATGGCGTAAACCCAGGAGGCGGAGCTTGCAGTGAGCTGAGATCTGGCCACTGCACTCCAGCCTGGGTGACACAGCGAGACTCCATCTCAAAAAAAAAAAAAAAGGATATGTTGTGCCAAAAAAAAAAAAGAAAAAGATAGGGAGTTTGAGAGGCCATCTAGAAGTATCTAGATGCTTCCTTATATTTCCCTTCAGTCATGGATCAAACAGCCAATTTCAGCAATTGATATGGATATATTTTCTGAAATGTCTTTGATAATTCATAGCCCTATCCATTACACAGGTAGCATGTACCACCTCCCTCCAAAGCTTATCTCTGTAGTCTAAGAAGGCCTTCTCGCCAAGTGTAGTGGCTCACGCCTGTAATCCCAGCATTTTGGGAGGCCAAGGCAGTCAGATCACTTGAGGCCAGGAGTTCAAGACCAGCCTGGCCAACATGGAGAAACCTCATCTCTACTAAAAATACAAAAATTAGCTGGGCACAGTGGCATGCGCCTGTAATCCCAGCTACTCGGGAGGCTGAGGCAGGAGAATCACTTGAACCTGGGGGACAGAGGTTGCAGTGATTGTGCCATTACACTGCAGCCTGAGCAATAGAGCAAGGCTCAGTCGCAAAAAAAAAAAAAGAAAGAAAGAAAAGAGAAAAGAAGGTCTTCTCCATCCCTGACTGTTGAGTTGAGTACAGCTTACCACCCAGTCCTGTTGTTTGGTCCTGGAGCCCCAACTGGTTTTCAGACCCTCCTAGGCCAGATAATCCAACTGTCCTTACTTTGGATTTCAGGAGCTCTATCCCCAGGTTTTAATTTCAAAGGTAGGGATTGTAATGTTGTGGTTCCTACTTCTTAATCTTCCACAGATACAGATAGTTTATTATTATTATACAAGTATAATTCCCCAGAAAGTATTTTGTCCCCATGTCTATTGATTGAATTTGTTATGTGTATTTGCATCTCTCTCATCATCCCCACCCTCCTTCTGGATTTCCTTAGATATTCTGTTTCTATTCTCACCCTACTCAAGCCCATCCTACAGGGAATGCCAAATCTATCTTCTTAAAACTCCACCCACTACCCTACTAAGATATCCTCCCTAGTTCTTGATTGAGTCACAGTTTCTTAGCTTTACAGATATAGTTTCTATAATCAACTTAGTTATCCTTTGATTTATCTCTGGTTACTTCCATCAGCATTTGCCACTCCCCTGAATACCCCTACCTCTACTTTTGCCTCTTCATTTAACTAATAACATTGCTTCATGTATCATGTAAAAATTATTGGCCACCAGTTGCATTCTCACCTTGCCTTCAATCCCTAAATTTACCCATAAGTTCGCGCATTCTAACCGCCGCCTCCTCCTTACCATAGCCTAATCCCTCCTTTAATGTACTGTATACAGGACACTATCCCTTCTCATCTTTCTTGGAATGTTGTTCCATTTTTTTCATTATTTTCTAGTTCTGATACCCCTCCACCTCCTTCTACAAGCATATTCGAGACACTTCCAGCTTAAAGAAGTCTCTTTACCCTACCACCCTACCTTACCAAATTACTTTTCCTGTCTTTCTTGCCCATAAATATCTTGAACGTGTGGCCAACACTCACCATCTCTACTTTCACAGCTTCCACCCACTCCTCTGCCCTACTAAGTGTAACAATGCTTTACATCTACGAATAAAGGTCTGACTCTTTTGTGGTAAAGTGAATGACCTGCTTTGACAACTTTAGCTTAGTGTACTGCAGAAAATGAAATCAAGAATTTTTAGGCTACAGATATTCAGCCCCAACCCCTTCGAATGCTTTATGTTGGAATCCACATGAGATTTTTATTTTCACAATAAAATTCACCTTTTTTCATCTTTACCAAACTGCTCATTGTAAAAATTTTACAGATATTTGTTTTGTCTGTGGAAGCAGAGACTGACCTTTGACTTCTTGTGCAAGTTATATATGGGAGTGCTCTCAGAAGAAACCTGTAATGTTGTGAGGGAAGCATCATAAAGAAGGGAAGAAGCTGGCCAGGCACAGTGTCTCATGCCTGTAATCTCAGCACTTTGGGAGGTCAAGGTGGGCAGATCACTTGAGGTCAGGAGTTCTATACCAGCCTGGCCAACACGGTGAAAGACGGTCTCTACCAAAAAATACAAAAATTAGCCGGGCGTGGTGGCTCACAGCAGTAGTCCCAGATACTTAGGAGGCTGAGGTGGGAAAATCACTTGAACCTGGGAGGTAGAGGTTGCAGTGAGCCGAGATTGTGCCATCGCATTCCAGCCTGGGCAATAGAGTGAGACTCTGTCAAAAAAAAAAAAAAAAAAGAAAAGAAAAAGAAAAAAGAGAAAGGAAGAAGCTAAGAAAAGCCTACCCTACCCTCAGCCTCACAACTTGGTTGAGCATGAATGGCCCCTCGTTAAGTATGTCTCCTCTGTAGAATCAAAATTTTCACTCAGATGAGATAGCATCAGGTCTAGACTTGGCAAAGTTTGGGACAGGAAGCGCTAGCAAGCCCATTTGGCCCTCACACAGAAGCTGTTTTATCTTCAACAGTTTTATTATGAATGTGATATTTTTATCTCCATCTGCTTGTCTCCTCTAGATATCTTTCCATTTTTTGTGAAACTTGGGCAAGTTGACACCCTCAAACTCCAACATATAGCATAATTTTAAATAGTTACATAGCATTCCATTGTTTGGATTATGTACAATAATTTTATCTAGTCTCCTGTAGTTAACATTTCAGTGCTATTATAAATAATCCTTGTATACAGGGGTTGCCACTCAGATGTGGAAAGAGATCTAAGGAATATTAATTAAAGTGAAAAAGGCAAGGTATAGAATCAAATGCATAATAGGGTTCCTTTTGATGAAAAAAATGGAGGCGTAAGATAGACTTTTTTTTTTTGGTTACAAGTATCCAAGCCCCCTTCTCATATTTGGAAATTTCCCACCCACTACAGAAATTGAAAATACCTACCCTCCCTTTTGGGTAGGGCATAGGAACATGCCCTAGGCTCCACCAATCATTTACTTCTGCCCTAGACATTGAATCGGACATTAGTAATATTCAGGATCAGTGATGTCAGTGATACAAGTTGCAGAGTCTTCAAAAGGCCTGCTCTGCAGTGGTATTTTGGCCACTATTTCTGTTAGTGGTAATTTCCAAGCTAGGATCACTAGATCTCCTACAGATTCTGTAAGCCATCTAGTTTTTTTGTTGTTGTTGTTGTTGTTGTTTTTGTTTGTTTGTCTTTTTCAGGCAGAATTTTGCTGTTGTTGCCCAGACTAGAGTGCAGTCGTGCGATTTCAGCTCACTGCAACCTCTGCCTCCCAGGTCCAAGTGGTTCTCCTCCTCAGCCTCCTGAGTAGCTGGGATTACAGGCACTTGCCACCACACCTGGCTAGTTTTTTTGTATTTTTAGTAAAGATGGAGTTTCACCATGTTGACCAGGCAGATGTCCAACTCCTGACCTCAGGTAATCCACCTGCCTTGGCCTCCCAAAGTGCTGGGATTACAAGTGTAAGCCACTGCACATGGCCTAAACCATCTAGTATTTTTTTAAAAAGGCCAGGCACAGTGGCTCATACCTGTAATCCCAGCACTTTGGGAGGCTGAGGTGGGCAGATCATGAGGTCGGGAGATCGAGACCATCCTGGCTAACATGGTGAAACCCCGTCTCTACTAAAAATACAAAAAATTAGCCTAGCATGGTGGTGGCGGGCGCCTGTAGCCCCAGCTACTCTGGAGGCTGAGGCAGGAGAATGGCGTGAACCCGGGAGGCAGAGCTTGCAGTGAGCCGAGATCACACCACTGCTCTCTCTGGGCGACAGAGCGAGACTCTGTCTTAAAAAAAAAAAAAAAAAAAAAAAAAAAAAAAAAAAAAGTGTGTAGCACCAGGGGTTGGGGGGCTAAGGGAGGAATACCATTAGGAGAAATACCTAATGTAGATGACAGGTTGATGGGTGCAGCAAACCACCATGGCATGTGTATACCTATGTAACAAACCTGCACAATCTGCACATGTATCCCCGAACTTAAAGTATAATAAAATAAATTAATTTTTTTGAAGTGTACAGCACCTTCCCCTTCACTCTCTTTTCCTCCTGCTCCAGCCATGCTTCCCCTTCACTTTCCACCTTGATTGTAAGTTTTCTGAGGCCTCCCCAGCCATACTTTCTGTACAGCCTGTGGAACTGCAAGGCAATTAAACCAATTTTCTTTATAAATGAATTTCTTTACAGCACTGTGAGAATTCAGAATTTCTTTATAGCACTGTGAGAACAGATTAATACAAGGTACAAGATGAAAATGGACTTCATCTGCCTTACAGTCCCATTCACGAATAGCTTTGAACGACAGGAGTGAAGGGACACCCTTCCAGTGTGCAGAGGTTCAGGCAGTGTACTGGATTATCTGCTTTGTGTGGAAAGAGAAATGGCCCAAGGTCAGAATATAAACAGATTCATGGTAGATGGAGAATAGCTCAGCCAAGTGGTCAGGGTCATGCAACAAAAAAAACTATAAGATCAGAGGTAATGAGGTTGGGATAGAGATATGTGGATGAACCTATGAACACAAAATATAAAGATCTCATGTTTAATGCTCATATTAATACTCACCAGAAAGCATAGAAGAACATTGGCTGAGTATGGTGGCTCACACCTGTAATACCAGCACTTTGAAAGGCTGAGATGGGAGGATCGCTTGATGCCAGTAGTTCAAGTCAAGCCTGGGCAACATAGCAAGACCCTATGTCTGCAGAAAATAATGTGTGTGTTTGCCTTTTTTTTTTTTTTTTTTTTTGAAATGGAGTCTTGCTCTGTCACCCAGGCTGGAGTGCAATGGCGTGATTTTGGCTCACTGCAACTTCTGCCTCCTGGGTTCAAGCGATTCTCCTGCCTCAACCTCCTGAGTAGCTAGGATTATAGGCACATGCCACCAAGCCTGGCTAATTTTTGTATTTTTTGTAGAGACGGGGTTTCACTGTGTTGGTCAGGCTGTTCTCAAACTCCTGACCTCGTGATCCGCCCACCTCAACCTCCCAAAGTGCTGGGATTACAGGTGTGAGCCACTGTACCCAGCCGAAAATAAAGTTTTAAAAATTAGCTGGGCATGGTGGCATGCGCTTGTGGTCCCCACTACTCAGGAAGCTGAGGCAGGAGGATCACCTGAGCCCAGGAGAGTGAGGCTGCAGTGAGCCATGATCACACCACTGCATTCCAGCCTGGCCGACAGAGCAAGACCCTGTCTCAAAAAAAAAAAAAGCATAGAAGAAGCATGAAGCTCTAAGCAAACAAACAGGCAGAATGACTCAGCCAGTTGACATCAGGCAGCCTCTGTCATTGACCACTCCAGTGGTACATAATTCATCTATGAACATAGTAGACGTGGTGGCAGGGATGGAGGCTATGAATGGACCCAACATCATGGGTTCCCACTCACCACTGAACTTTTACCTTCTACTGCTACTGAATGTCCAACCTGCCAGCAAGAAGGATGAAAACCAACCCTCTGATGTGACACCATCCTTCAAGTACAGCAATCAGCCACTTGGAGGTAAGTTGCCTACAGTAGACCCCTTCACCTTACAAGGGGCAGCAATTCATTTTAACTGGAATATGCATATATTTCAGGTATGAGTTTGCCTTTCCTACTAATAGAGCCTCAAAGTGGTGCTCAGCCAGCACCACTTTCAAGAGCTTACAAAATATCTGATCCATTGATATGGGATCTCATATAACAGTGCATCAAAACAAAGAGCCTTTTTTTTTTTGAGACGGAGTTTTGCTCTTGTTGCCCAGGCTGGAATGCAATGGCACGATCTCGGCTCACTAGACCTCTGCCTCCCAGGTTCAAGCGATTCTCCTGCCTCAGCCTCCCTAATAACTGGGATTACAGGTGCATGCCATCACGCCCAGCTACTCTTTTGTATTTTTAGTAGAGACAGGGTTTCACTACGTTGGTCAGGCTGGTCTCGAACTCGTGACCTCAGGTGATCTGCCTGCCTTGGCCTCTCAAAGTGCTGGGATTACAGGTGTGAGCCACCGCTCCTGGCCATAAAGAGCCCATTTTATTCATTCATTCATTCATTCATTCATTCATGATTAATAGACTATTTAGGCAGGAATTCATATAGTCATCATTGCCAGACTTAATATGAAAGTTTAAATGTTCCATCCAATTTTCCTTCCCGGATAAGTTTTTCTTTCCTATATGTCAGTTTTGAAAACATAGTACCAGAAGAAGAGGGGCCTAAATCCACACAGAGTTCCCAAGAGTGAGTTTTTAGATGTGGGTCTGAAATTAGAATAGACATTTGCTGATCTTGGATAGGTCCAACAAATCAAGGCAGGATCTTCGATGACCCCTCAGTGGTTGGGTTTGTTGTACTGAAGCAGGTACTCTCATTTCAGCCGAGAAAGAACCCATTTTATAACAAAGAAGAGATGGCAGTATACACATGACTTTGGGATCTTCTGGTCTCCGGGCCTTTATTTTTCAAAAAGCATGTAATTCTTCAAGTCATACAGCTATCGAAGATACTAATTGAATTTACAGTAGTCTACTGTCATCCTAACTACACAGAAACTTTTGGCCTGATTAAGCAATGCCATGGCCCACTCATGGCACACTGAGAAACCAGGGCAGAGATGTATCCTGTGAGGATAGACACCACCCTCAAAAACACATATAGCTGCTCTAAATCAATGACCAACATACGGTGCTTTGTCCCTAATAGGTAGAATACATGGGTCTGGAAACAAAGGGGTGGAAAAAGAAATGGCTCAGCTTCATGCATCCCATTCCCTCAGCTCTGGGCTCTGTGAGTTTAGAAATTCTGATTTCCAAGGGGACTGTTTCCACCAAGAGGCACAGCAAGAGTCCCACTGAACTTTACGGTTACTGCCTGAGCACTTCAGACTCCTGTGTCAAGGGACCAGACAACATAAAGAGAAGTCACCACATTGTCGGGGTAATTGATCCTGATCTTCAGGAGGAAGTAGGGGCCACACATGGTGGCTCATCCCTGTAATTCCAGAACTTTGGGAGGCCAAGGTGGGCAGATCACTTCAAGTCAGGAGTTCAAGACCTCATGGCCAACATAGTGAAACCCCATCTCTACTAAAAACACAAAAATTAGCCAGGCGTGGTGATACATGCCTGTGGTCCTAGCTACTCAGGAGGCTGAGGTGGGAGGATCACTTCAGCCAAGGAGGCAGAGGTTGCAGAGAGCTGAGATTTTACCACTGCCCTCCCGCCTGGGCAACAGAGCAAGACCCTGTCTCAATACAGAACAAAACAAAACAAAACAAAAAACAACAAAAGAGGAAGTTCAGATTCTGTTACATAACGGAAGCTGAAAGGACCCTGTTAGCTGTCCTGAAGGGATCCCCTGAAAGGATCCACTTAGCTGTCCCTTAGTACTCTCTTACCCAATTTTGTTAGTAAATGGTACATCAGCCACAGCTTTAAAAAGGATTGTTGACTTGGCGCGGTGGCTCACACCTGTAATCCCAGCACTTTGGGAGGCTGAAGTGGGTGGATTGCTTGAGGTCAGGAGTTTGAGACCAGCCTGGCCAACCTGGTGAAACCCCATTTCTACTAAAAATACAAAAATTAGCTGGGTGTGATGGCAGGCACCTGTAATCCCAGCTAGTCGGGAGACTGAGGCATGAGAATTGCTTGAGCCCAGGAGGCAGACGTTGCAGTGAGCCAAGATTGCGCCACTGCACTCCATGATTGTTAGCAGGTGCTTAGACCCTTTGGTCATGAAAGTCTGGGCTGCATCACCAGGCAGGCCGCCTAGACCAGCAGAGGCACTAACTGAGGGGAAGAGGAATCTGCATTTGGATAGTAGAGGAGGGAGACAATGAGTAGAGTTGCAACCTTGAGATCAACTGCAGTGGTGGAGGCTGTCTTTGCCCCACTGTCCTCTCCTTATAAACTTCCCTCAGGGGAAGAGGCCCACCAGAATCCAGGAAGAGCTGCTCCTAGAACCCACACAATAAGTAGTTCCAAGTGGACTGTATGTAAAACTCGAATTCACTTCCCATCCTCCCCTTCAGGACTGAAATACTTACGCCCCCAGCTGTTGGGAATTTTCTCTGAGACTTGCCTTAGCTGAAGAGAGTCATTCTGCTTCAAATCACTTCTCAGGGCAGCTTGTATCCAATATGTTGGAGTATAAAGGCCTGGCCACCTCACCTTGTCTTAGGATGACCCTGAGGTGCTAGCCTGGCTTCAGAGCTCCCCATAGAGTTGGCTGAAACATTTGCTGAAAGCGTAGCAGAGCCCAGCTTCTCCATCTGCCCAATCCTGCTTCCTTCACTTCCTCCACAGGTGTTGATCCTGAAGGCACCCCTAATGAACTTCCCACACGCTAGCCTACTCTGCAACCATGCTGGTGGGTGTAAATAAAATTTCTGGAAGGATACACAAAATAATATTAAAAGTAAGTATCTAAGGGTAGTGGGGAGTTTGGAATTATGAAAAGAAGACTTTTTCGGCCGGGCGAGGTGGCTCAAGCCTGTAATCCCAGCACTTTGGGGGCCGAGATGGGCGGATCACGAGGTCAGAAGATCAAGACCATCCTGGCTAACACGGTGAAACCCCGTCTCTACTAAAAAATACAAAAAACTAGCTGGGCGAGGTGGCGGGCGCCTGTAGTCCCAGCTACTCGAGAGGCTGAGGCAGGAGAATGGCGTAAACCCAGGAGGCGGAGCTTGCAGTGAGCTGAGATCGCGCCACTGCACTCCAGCCTGGGCAACAGAGCGAGACTCCGTCTCAAAAAAAAGAAAAGTCTTTTAAAGACTTTTTCTTTTCTTTTCTTTTCTTTTTTTTGAGACGGAGTCTCGCTCTGTCCCCTAGGCTGGAGTGCAGTGGCGCGATCTCAGCTCACTGAAATCTCCATCTCCTGGGTTCAAGTGATTCTTCTGCCTCAGCCTCCTGAGTAGCTGGGACTACAGGCACATGCCACCAGGCCCAGCTAATTTTTTTTGTATTTTTAGTAGAGACGGGGTTTCAGCATCTTGGCCAGGTTGGCCTTGAACTCTTGACCTCATGATCCACCTGCCTTGGCCTCCCAAAGTGCTGGGATTACGGGCGTGAGCCACCACACTCGACCGTGATGGTCAATTTTGTTATATACTTTTTACCACAATTAAAAGTTTAAAAAAAAAAAAAACTTTTTAAAGGCTGGGTGCAGTGGCTCATACCTGTAATCCCAGCACTTTGGAAGGCCGAGGTGGGCGGATCACCTGAGGTCAGGAGCTTGAGACCAGCCTGACCAACATGGAGAAACCCCATTTCTACTAAAAATACAAGAAATTAGCTGAGCGTGGTGGCACATGCCTGTAATACCAGCTACTTGGGAGGCTGAGGTAGGAGAATCGCTTGAACCGGGAGGCAGAGGTTGTGGTGAGCTGAGATTATGACATTGTACTCTAGACTAGACAACAAGAGTGAAACTCCATCTCATACACACACAAAAAAAACCACCACCACCAACAAAAACCATTTTAAACCATTTTAAAGTATACAGTTCAATAGCGTGAAGTATATTCACATTGTTGTACAATAGATCTCCGGAAGTTTTTCATTTTGCAAAACTGAAACTCTGATCCATTAAAGAACAACTTTCCATCTTCCCCTATCCCCAGCCCCTGGTAACTTATATCATTCTATTTTCCACTCCACGAGCAATTTTTCGATCAATGATTAGTAATGCTTACTTAAGACCTCTACAGTCTTAGAGCCTATTTTGTGAGGGCAACATAGCTCCCATAGAAGTCCATTTTCTCACATTCACAATCAAGATGAAGCACAGTACCTATTTTGTAGTCTGGTTCCCGTTTGGAGTCAAGGCTGGTATCCATTGCCAACATTCAAGAGTAGGATGCTATATTACTCACCATTGTCTTTTTAGCTCAGTGAAGAATACCTGGCACAGTGGTCCACAAACTTTTGGATGTCATGAACAAATTCATTCTTTTTTTTTTTTTCTTTTTTTTTTTGTCAGTAGTAGTGATGTGTGCCTGGAGGCCCAGCTACTCAGGAGGCTGAGGTGGGAGGATCTCTTGGGGCTAGGAGTTTGAGGCTGTAGTGCATTATAATCATGGTTGTGAATAGCCGCTGCACTCTAGCCTGGGCAACATAGCAAGACTCTGGCCTAAAAAAAAAATACGCACAAACACAATTTTTTTAAATAGACAGATGACTGACATAAGATGTTCAACTCTTTATTCATATAAGTAAGCATATTTTTTGTTTGGTTTGTTTCATTTTGAGACAGGGTCTTGCTCTGTCACCCAGACTGGAATGCAGTGACAAGATCAGAGCTCACTGAAGCCTCGAACTTCTGGCCTCAAGTCATCCTCCCACCTCAGCCTCCCAAGTAGCTGGGACTACAGGTGCATGCCACCACACCCAGCTAATTTTCCATTTTTTTGTAGAGATGGGGTCTCACCATGTTGCCCAGGCTGATCTCGAAATGCTGGCCTCCGAGATCGCGCCACTGCACTCCAGCCTGGGCAACAGTGCAAGACTCCATCTCAAAAATAAATAAATACATAAATAAATAAATAAAATAAAAAAGAAATCCTGGCCTCAAGTGATCCTCCTGCCTCAACCTCCCAAAGTCCCAAAGTGCTGGGATTATAGGTGTGAACTACAGCACCTAGCCAGTAAACACATTTTAAATAATTGACTCCTATCTATGATCTTCATAATTTTTAGGAAAGGAAAGACATTTAACAGCAACCAGCTAGAATAAAAGTTAGAAGAACATAAGCTCAGACCAAAAGACAATATGTTGTTTTTTCTCCCCTTCTCTCTCCAATTCTGTCTGATGGCATTGCAAAGACAATTTCTTTTTTAAGGAAAATTTTATACCCTCACAGATAGTAGAACCAGTACCAATTCCAGGGGGACATTGATTGTTTTAAAAATGCGATATTGGATGGGCGCGGTGGCTCATGCCAGTAATCTCAGCACTTTGGGAGGCCGAGGTGGGCAGATCGCCTGAAGTCGGGAGTTTGAGACCAGCCTGGCCAACATGGCAAAACCCTGTCTCTACTAAAAATACAAAAATTAGCCAGGCATGGTAGTAGGTACCTGTAATCCCAGCTACTTGGGAAGCCGAGGCAAGAGAATCGCTTGAACCAGGGAGGCAGAGGTTGCAGTGAGCCGAGATCGCGCCACTGCACTCTAGCCTGGGCAACAGAGTGAGACTCCATCTCAAAAAACAAAAAACAAAACAAAACAAAACAAAAATGCAATATTGGATGGGTGCGATGGCTCACGCCAGTGATCTTAGCACTTTGGGAGGGTAAGGCAGACGAATTGCTTGAGCTCAGGAGTTCGAGATCAGCCTCCTATTTAATAATAAATAAATAAATAAGCAATATTAAGCGACATAGTATGAATATGCCAGAGCACAGGGCTGCTGAGGCCCTCATTAACTCTGCCCTGGCCACAGACTTTAGCTTTGACCAGTTTACCATCTCACTCCTGCCTTAAGTTATGTCATGACCAGGAGACAGACTGTAGGTGGGCCCCATCCAAAGTCCTTGTGTCTGATCCCCTATGGTTCAACAGCAGTGACCACACAGAGAAAGAGGTGCTAGAATCTGACTGCCTGGGCTGGAATTCCTTCTCGTGAGTATATTCTACTTATGAAAACTTGGGCAAGCCACTTCTTTCTTCCTTTCTTTTATTTTATTGTATTTGAGACAGGGTCTCACTCTGTTGCCCATGCTGGAGTGCAGTGGTGTGATCACAGCTTACTGCAGCCTCGACCTCCTGGGCTCAAGTAATTCTCCCACTTCAGTCTCCCAAGTAGCTGTGACCACAGGTGCATGCTACCACACCTAGCTAATTTTTTAATTTTTTGTAGAGACAGGGTCTCATCATGTTGCCCAGGGTGGTCTCCAACTCCTGGGCTCAAGTGATCCTCCCATTTTGGCCTCCCAAAGTACTGAGGTTACAGGCATGAGCCACCACACGTCGCCTTACTTAACTTCTTTAAATCTCAGTTTCCTCTGCTAAGTTTGTTGTGGCGTCTGAATGAGGTAATACATGTAAAGTGCTTGGAATAGCGCCTGGTATATTGTAAGCCATTGGTAAATGTTTACTATTGTATTTTTGTTGTGGTTGTTGTTGTTTGTTTGTTTTTTGAGACAGAGTCTCATTCTGTCACCCAGACTAGAGTGCAGTAGCATGGTCTCGGCTCACTGCAACCTCTGCCTCCTGGGTTCAAGCAATTCTCATGACTCAGCCTCCCAAGTAGCTGGGATTACAGGCAAGTGCCACCGCACCCAGCTAATTTTTGTATTTTTAGTAGAGATGGAGTTTTGCCATAATGACCAGGCTGGTCTCGAACTCTTGACCTCAGATGATCTGGCTGCCTCGGCCTCCCAAAGTGCTGGGATTACAGATGTGAGCTACTGTGTCCAGCCTGCTATTGTATTTTATATATTACACATGGACAGAAAAGAAGGCAAAAGTAGACCTTCTCTTCTTCCTTCCTGCAGAATGTCTGAATACCTGGCTGTCACCATTTCTCTACTGAACTGTTATCATTCCTCTACTTTTTAATTTTGTATTAATTCTTTTCTTTTTTAGAGATGGGGTCTTGCTATGTTGCCCAGACTGGTCTGAAACTCCTGGGCCCAAGCACACTCCTGCTTCAGCCTCTTGAATACCTGAGATTACAGGCACGTGCCACCAAACCTGGCCATTTTTCTACTAAATGCAACAAGATTTAGCTTACTTGGTGACCTGGCCAGCAGAAGCCTGGAGGAAAAGAGAAGAAAGCAATTAACTACTGAATGCCTGGCATATACTGGACAATTTATATGAGGACATGAAAATTGAGGAACTTCTCAAGAAACATTTCCTTTAGGGACAATTTCCCAACTAGTACGATGACCTTGAAATAATCAAATCAAGTCAATTAAACAGATTAATTTAGTATCTTTCAACCTTGATCCAAATACCAAAGACCAGAAAGGAGTATAAGACTACAAAGCGGTGGCCAGATACAGTGGCTCACACCTGTAATCCCAGCACTTTGGGAGGCCAAGGCGAGTGGATCACGAGGTTAGGAGTTCAAGACCAGCCTGACCAACATGGTGAAACCCCGTCTCTACTAAGAATACAAAAATTAGCCGGGCATGGTGGCACGCACCTAATCCTACCTACTCAGGAGGCTGAGGCAGGAGAATGGCTTGAACCCGGGAAGTGCAGGTTGCAGTGAGCCAAGATCATGCCACTGCACTCCAGCCTGGGCAACAGAGTGAGACTCCGTCTTAAAAAAAAAAAAGAAAAAGAAAAAAAGACTGCAAAGCAGTAGGTGCAGGGACAGTGTCTGCTACGTTCATTATTGTATTTGCGGTGCATCTTGTGATACTTGCTTTTTTTTTTTTTTTTTTTTTTTTTTGAGATCTGTCTCTCCAGCCTGGGCAACAGAGCAGACAAAACCTCTTCTCTACCAAAAATACAAAAATTATCTAAGCATGGTGGCGCATGCCTGTAATCCCAGCTACTCGGGTGGCTGAGGCTGGAGAATCGCTTGTCCCCGGGAATTGGAGGTCAAGTGAGCTGAGATCATGCCACTGTACTCCAGTCTAGGTGACAAGAGTGAGACTCCATCTCAAAAAAAAAAAAAAAAAAAAAGACAAGGTCTCCCTCTGTTGCCCAGGCTGCAGTGCAGTGGTGCAATCAGGTTCAAGCAGCCCTTCCACCTCAGCCTCCCAAGTAGCTTGGAACTACAGGTGTGTACCACCATGCTGGGCTAATTATTCTAATTTTTATAGAAATCTTGTCTCCTTATGTTGCCCAGGCCGATCTCAAACTCCTAGGCTCAAGCAGTTGGCCTGCCTCGGCCTCCCAAACAAAGCTCAGGGATCACAGGCGTGAGCCACCACGCCTGGCCTCCTGCATTCTTATTGAATACTATTGGCAGATATGAACCAGTCCGCCTCATGGGCATGAAGGGAAAATCAGAGGCTGTCTGAAACTGTACTCTAGTGCAGGTGGCCAAAGGTTCAGAGACTGCAGGAAACAGGAGGGAAGGCTGAGGAGTTGGAGGCCAGCCAGGAGCAAGCTGGGAACAGCCGGGCTGTGCTGCTCCTTAGTTACCACCGGCTTTGTCCCGCCAGATGTCCTCAGCATCTCCTTGGTTTTTGGCCTGAGGAATTTGACTATTCATCCCGAAGTTGTCTTACATGCTCTTCACATTCACACATACTCCTCAGAGGCCAAATCCATTTTTACATAAATGGGGATATAGCCTGGACCCAAATATAGACTTAGGTTTATCCTGACTTTGTTATTTACTAGCTGAGCGAACTTAAGAAATTTATTTGGATTCTCTGATCTTCAGTTTGGGAATAATTTACTTAATAAATCTTTTTTTTTTTTTTTAAGTGGAGTTGTGCTCGGCAACCTCTGCCTCCCAGGGTCATGCAATTCTCGTGCTTCAGCTTCCAAAGTAGCTGGGACTATGAGCGCATGCCACCATGCCTGGCTAATTTTTGTATTTTTAGTGGAGACGGGGGTTTCACCATGTTGGCCAGGCTGGTTTCCAACTCCTGACCTCAGGTGATCTGCCCTCCTCGGCTTCCCAGAGCGCTAGGATTACAGGCATGAGCCACCATGCTTGGCCAATAAATCTTTATTCTTGTATGCCTATTATGTGACAGACTCAGACTTGGGTGTTGAGAATACAGAATTAAATCAGGTAAGGGAGGCCCTGCTGTCATGGAGCTTGCTTTTTTTTTTTTCAGACAGGGTATTGCCCTGTTGCCCAGGCTAGTCTCAAACTCCCAGGCTCAAGTGATCCTCCCCACCTTGGCCTCCCAAAGTGCTAGGATTATAGGCATGAGCCACAGTGCCCAGCCTGTCATGAGGCTTTATTCAAGTAGAGATGAGAGAGAAATAAATAGAAAAGACAATATGGGATATTTATAAATGCTTGGAAGATAGTAAAACAAGCTGATGTGAAAGACAATGACTGGGTGGAGGCATCTTTAGATGACAAGAAAAGCCTCTCTGAGAATCTGATATTTGAGCTGAGACAGAAGTAAGGAAGACAAAAAGCAATTAGCCCTGTGAGGATCAGGATGTGGAGCATTCCAAGGAGAGGGAAGGGGAGTTTCAAAAGCCTTAAGGCATAGGAGAGAGTCTGGAATGTCAACGGAATCTAACGAAGATGTAGAATGGAGTGAGGTGGAGAGGGATCTGGGAAGATGTGGGAGAGGTAGGCAGGACTGAGGAAGTGGAGGAGGAGGTGGGAGATTTGCAGAGAGAGATAATGTGTGAAAAAGTTGCTTTGGAGAATGGAGGAAAGAATGTATTGGGGAAGTGTAGTGGGACTGCTTGGCAGCGTTGACAGTCCTTTTGAGCTGTGTGGTCCTGAATTTAAACTAGAACTAATTGGCATAGTAGATGTTCTGAGGATTAGGTAAAATGAACAGGAGGTTTGGATTCATAGTTGATGCTCAAAAATGTTAACTATCATAAGATATAGAAAATATTAGAATGAAGGAGAAGAAACCAACCCATTTGCAACTCAGGAAAGGTAGATAACACGCTGTGTGTTCTGATCTTAGATTTAAGACTAAGATTTTCTTCTAAAGTGAGATTTTTGCTTCTGAATTTTTATATTTATTATTATTATTTATTTTTTTTACAGAATCTTGCTCTGTCACCCAGGCTGGAGTGCAGTGGTGCAATCTCGGCTCACTGCAACCTCCGACTCCCAGGTTCAAGCAATTCTCATGCCTCAGCCTCCCTAGTAGTTGGGACCACAGGCACGCACTGCCACACCCAGCTTATTTATTTATTTACTTATTTATTTTATTTTATTTTATTTTAATTTTTTTTGAGACAGAGTTTTTCTCTGTTACCCAGGCTGGAGCACTGGAGTGCAATGGCGCAATCTCAGCTCACTGCAACCTCCACTTACTTGAACCTCCCAGGTTCAAGCAATTTTCCTGCCTCAGCCTCCTGAGTAGCTGGGATTACAGGTGTCCGCCACCACGCCTGGGTAATTTTTGTATTTTTAGTAGAGATGGGGTTTCATCATGTTAGCCAGTCTTGTCTCGAACTCCTGACCTTGCGATCTGCCCGCCTTGGCCTCCCAAACTGATGGGATTACAGGCATGAGCCACTGCGTCTGTTGTTGTTTGTTTCTGAAGACGGAGTCTTGCTCTGTCTCCCAGGCTGGAGTCCAGTGATGTGATCTCGGCTCACTGCAACCTCCACCTCCCAGGTTCAAGCGATTCTCCTGCCTCGGCCTCCTGAGTAGCTGGGATTACAGGTGCACATCACCATGCCCGGCTAATTTTTGTATTTTTAGTAGAGACGGGGTGTCACCATGTTGATCATGCTGGTCTCGAACTCCTGACCTCGTGATCCACCTACCTCGGCCTCCCAAAGTGCTGGGATTACAGGTGTGAGCCACTGCGCCTGGCCTTAATTTTTGTATTTTTAGTAGAGGCAGGTTTTTGCCATGTTGGCCAGGCTGGTCTTGAACTTCTGGCCTCAAGCAATCCACCCACTTCAGCCTCCCAAAGTGCTGGGACTGCAGGAGTGAGCCACCTCACCTTGCCTGCTTCTGGATATTTTTAACGTGAGTGTTTTTACATACCTAATGCAAAATGCTGTGATTTTTTTTCTTGTGGTCTTAATAAACTGGAAGTGAATATCTTTTTTTTCTTTTTTTTTGAAATAGGGTCTCTCTATGTCACCCAGGCTGGAGTGCAGTGTTGTAACCTTGACTCACGACAGCCTCAAAGTCCTAAGCTCAAGAGATCCTCCCACTTCAGCCTCCTGAGTAGTTGGGACTACAGTCATGCACTACCATGCCTGCTAATTTTTTATAATTTTTTTTTTTTTGAGATGGAATCTCGCTCTGTCTCCCAAGCTAGAGTGCAGTGGCACGATCTCAGCTCACTGCAACCTCCGCCTCCCGTTTTCAAGCAATTCTCCTGCCTCAGCATCCCGAGTATCTGGGACTACTGGCGACTGCCACCATGCCCAGCTAAATTTTGTATTTTTAGTAGAGACAGGGTTTCACCATATTGGCCAGACTGGTCTCAAACTCCTGACCTTGTGATCCACCCGCCTCAGCCTTCCAAAATGGTGGGATTACAGGCGTGAGCCACCGTGCCTGGCCTTAATTTTTTATAATTTTTGTAGAGACAAGGCATTACTTTGTTGCCCAGGCTGGTCTTGAATTCCCGAGCTCAAGGGATCCTCCCACCTCAGCCTCCCAAAGTGCTGGGATTACAGGCATGAGCCACTGCACCCAGCTTGGAAGTGAATTTCTTTGATCAGTCCTTTGTCGAACTAGTTCCTTGTATTCCAAATACAGGAACTCGTTTCATTTTAGTAGATACACAAAATATGCTTCTCTTTAGCTTTTTCAGTGCTCAGACAAAATAAAGATGTCTGCTGGTAAACTTCTAAGATGTTTTGAAATGTTAATTCACAACATTTGGTACCTGGGAACAACTCTGCAGCCTAGGATATCACATCCATTGCAACTTTAACTATAATCTCCCTCACAATGCAGTAATGAAAAAATCACACCTGAGATTTCCTGTAATTTCATCTCACTGATGAGATCTTTTTAGACAAATCCCTTTTTGAGCCTCCTTAAGGTTTAATAGTTGTGATATCAGAAAAGCACTTCTTTTGGAGCAGAAAAGCAGAATGAACGAGAGTTGAACAGAACAGGACCTGGAGAAAGGCTTAAGGATAGGATGTTTTATCACTGGGGATCTGGGGAAGAGGGGCTGGGAGACAGGTAGGTGCTGAGAGGCGATAATGACAACTGGTTGGCAGGAGCCTAGTGAGGAGTTCAGCAAGGGATAAGTGGGTACACCAACCAGAGGGCAACAGGCAATGGCGAGAAACCTGAGAGCAAGCAATGTGTGGAATTCTAGGCACAGAGTCTGACGGCAGTGCTTAGATGGTTCCAGAGGTTGAAATGAATAAGGAAGGTCCCCACTGGGCACGGTGGCTCACGCTTGTAATTCCCAGCACTTTGGGAGGCCAGGCGGGTAGATCACCCGAGGCCAGGAGTTCGAAACCAGCCTGATCAACACGGCGAAACCCTGTGTCTACTAAAAATACAAAAATTAGCCACACGTGGTGGTGCACACCAGTAATCCTGGCTACTCAGGAGGCTGAGGCACAAGAATTGCTTGAACCCAGGAGGCAGAGGTTACAGTGAGCCGAGATTGTGCCACTGCACTCCAGCCTGGGTGACAAAGGGAGACTCAGTTTCTTTTTTTTTTTTTTTTTTTGTGAGACGGAGTCTCGCTCTGTCGCCCAGGCTGGAGTGCAGTGGCGCGATCTCGGCTCACTGCAAGCTCCGCCTCCCGGGTTCACGCCATTCTCCTGCCTCAGCCTCCCGAGTAGCTGGGACTACAGGCACCCACAACCGCGCCCGGCTAATTTTTTGTATTTTTAGTAGAGACGGGGTTTCACCGTGGTCTCGATCTCCTGACCTTGTGATCCGCCCGCCTCGGCCTCCCAAAGTGCTGGGATTACAGGCGTGAGCCACCGCGCCCGGCCAAGCCCCACCTCTGTGTTGTGCAAACTCTTCCCCTAGGTGGTATTGTCTCTCAGAGGCACCATCCACTCCAAAATTCTTGCTTCCTCACAAAAACCTCCTCTCCATCTCCCCCACCTCCATCCCACATAATATTTATAAATCAGAGAAAAAGAGGTTCTGACGTAGCAAATGCTGCTGTCCCCTGTCGTATCCGCCCAGCACTCGCTGTTTCTATATATGCTGGCAGCTTCTTCCTGCAAGCGTCTGGGACTCTCTGCCTGGGAGTTTTCCCTGATCGCTGGAGCAGGCTTGACTCATGAGCAGGGCGGACCAGAAAAGCCAGGGTGTTCACGTCCCCAGGAGCAACTGCCAAACAATGATTGACTGGAGTTGGTGTATATTATTAATATATGCATTTCAGTTGCCTATTGCTGGTAACAAACCACTCTAAAATCCTGTGGCTTAAGACAGCAACGATTTGTTATTTCTCATGATTCTGTGGGTGGGCTGGGTGGTTCCCCTTTGGTCTTGTCTGGGTCACTCATGGAGCTGCTGCATTCAACTGCAGAGTGGCCAGGCTGAAAGGGCCAAGCTGGTATTGCTCGCATGTCTTACAGTTGATGCTGGCTGTTGGCCGGGGACTCTTTTTTTTTTTCTTTAGACGGAGTCTCACTGTGTTGCCCAGGCTGGAGTGCAGTGGCACAATCTTGGCTCACAGCAACCTCTAACTCCAGGGTTCAAATGATTCCCCTGCCTCAGCCTCCCAAGTAGCTGGGATTACAGGCAGATGCCATCACGCCCAGTTAATTTTTGTATTTTAGTAGAGATGGGGTTTTACCATGTTGGCCAGGCTGATCTCGAACTCCTGGACTCAAGTGATCCTCCCACCTTGGCCTCCCAAAGTACTGGGATTACAGGCATGAGCCACCACACCCGGCCCACTTTGGTATTCCTCCCCATTGCCTTTTATCCTTTATGAGGCTAGTCCTGCTTCCTTACGTGGAGATCTGCACATTATCCTTATGTGGAGGTGGCAAAGCATCTCAAGGCCCAGGCTCTGAAGCTGTTACAATATCACTTCTGCCATTTTTACTGGTCAGAGCAAGTCACAAGATCATCACAGAGACTACTTCCATTAACTCACCTCTATGAATTTTGTTTAGATATTGTCGCTGACTCCCACCTTGAAGAGTCAGTAACATAATGGACTTAATATGGGATACAAGCAGATGAGAGTGGAACAAGGTATATTGTACCCTGCATACCTTCCCTTGGCATAGGACTCCTCACTCTCATGCCTTTTTCCTGCCAGCACCTGTAATCCATTGCCTGGTGGCTTTCTGTGGCCATAGGTACTTTTTTTTTTTTTTTGAGATAGAGTTTTACTCTTGTTGCCCAGGCTGGATTGCAGTGGCGCAATCTCAGTTCACCACAACTTCCGCCTCCTGTGATTCTCCTGCCTCAGTCTACCAAGTAGCTAGGATTACAGGCAAGTGCCATCATGGCCGGCTGATCTTGCATTTTTAGTAGAGATGGCGCTTCTCCATGTTGGTCAGGCTGGTCTCCAACTCCCAACCTCAGGTGATCCGCCCGCCTCGGCCTCCTAAAGTGTTGGGATTACAGGCATGAGCCACCGCGCCCAGCCGGCCATAGGTACATATTCAGCCCACACTTGAGGCAGACTGCAATCACCATGAAGTTAATGTACTCAGAAGGAACTTTCCACCAATAACTAAAAGGAGTTGGTGTATAGTAAATACCCCAACTTATTTATTTATTTTTTGAGACAATGTCTCACTCTGTCTCCAGAGTAGAGCGCAGTGGCATAATATCAGTTCACTGCAACCTCCGCCTCCTGGGTTCAAGTGATTCTCCTGCCTCAGCCTCCTGAGTTCAAGTGATTCTCCTGCCTCAGCCTCCTGAGTAGCTGGGATTACAGGTGTGTACCACCACGCCTGTAATCTTTTTTTTTTTTTTTTGAGACGGAGTCTTGCTTTGTCACCCAGGCTAGAGTGCAGTGGCCGGATCTCAGCTCACTGCAAGCTCCGCCTCCCAGGTTCACGCCATTCTCCTGGCTCAGCCTCCCGCGTAGCTGGGACTACAGGCGCCTGCCACCTCACCCGGCTAGTTTTTTTTTGTATGTTTTAGTAGAGACGGCGTTTCACCATGTTAGCCAGGATGGTCTCGATCTCCTGACCTCGTGATCCGCCCGTCTCGGCCTCCCAAAGTGCTGGGATTACAGGCTTGAGCCACCGCGCCCGGCCGCCTGTAATCTTTAATAGACATGGGGTATCTTTAATAGACGTGGGGTTTTGCTATGTTAGCCAGGCTGGTCTCGAACTCTTGGCCTCAGGTGATCCGCCCGCCTCGGCTTCCCAAAGTGCTGGGATTACAGGCATGAACCACTGTGCCTAGCCTATATATTTTTTACAGTTTTAAAAAATCCTGTTCTATTTCTTTAGTGATGTAGATTATTAAAAATGGCTGCTAATAATTTGAACAATAAAATAAATAACCCAAAGTATAAAATAAATATCCATGAGTCCATAGTGATATAAATGACTGAAAAATAAACAAATGGGAGAAGAGACAAATTTCCTGTGAAAAATAATTCCAGATAATCTATTAGATGATCCTTCACCCTTACGGAGGTGGAGCATAGCTCCCACTGCTTATGTGGGCTCCTCATAGTGGCTTCCTTCTAAAGAGCACAGTAAAGAAAGTATTTTTAAAAAGAATAAATTTCGGCTGGGCACGGTGGCTCACGCCTATAATCCCAGGACTTTGGGAGGCCGAGGCAGGTGAATCACGAGGTCAGGAGTTCGAGACCAGCCTGACCAACATGGTGAAACCCCGTTTCTATTAAAAATTAGCCGGGCATGGTGGCAGGCACCTGTAATCCCAGCTACTTGGAAGGCTGAGGCAGGGGAATCGCTTGAATCTGGGAGGCAGAGGTTGCAGTGAGCTGAGATTGCACCACTGCACTCCAGCCTGGGTGACAGAGTGACATTTCGTCTCAAAAAAGAAAAAAAGAAAAACTTTACAGTGGAGAAATCTAACAATCACTACCTCAGCCAGGTGCTCAACATCAGCAGTGATAAGTCATGTTGACAGTATGTATATGATGTGATGAAAATGACCACAGAGGTCTTCTTCCCAAAACCTATAATGTAATCATGCAAAAAAATCAGCTAAAGCCCAAAAGGAAGAACTTTTTTTTTTTTTTTTTCTGGAGTCTCACTCTCTCGGGCTAGAGGGCAGTTGTGGGGTCTCAGCTCACTGCACCCTCCACCTCCCAGGTTCAAGCAATTCTCCTGCCTCACCCTCCCAAGTAGTTGTGATTACAGACGCACGCCACCATACCTGGCTAATTTTTTGTATTTTTAGTAGAGATGGTGTTTCATCATGTTGGCCAGGTTGGTCTTGAACTCCTGACCTCAGATAATCCACCCACCTTGGCCTCCCAAAGTGCTGGGATTATAGGCATGAGCCACCACACCCGGCCAGAAAGATATCTGGTCAGTACCCCTAAAAACTGTGAAACAAAGAACATCTGAGAAACTGTGATAGTCAAAAAGAGCCCAAGGAGACGTGCCAACTATGTGGAAAGCAATATTCTGAATGGGATCCTGGAACACAAAAAAGACATTAGGTAAAATCTAAGGAAATTTGAATAAAGTATGGCCTTTAGTTAATCATAATGTAATTCATTCATTGTGACAGATACACCATACTAATATAAGATGTTAATATGGGGGAACTGAATGTGGTATATGGGAACTCTCTGAACTATCTGCACAATTGTTCTGTATATCTAAAACTGTTTTATACATGTATATTATATATACACATATACATATACATACATTTATTATATATATTTATATTTATATATTTATATATTTATATAAAGGATATATATCTATCCTTTTTTTTTTTTCAAGAGATGGATCTCACTATGTTGCTCAGGTTAGACTCAAACTCCTGGGCTTAAGTGATCCTCACACCTCAACCTCCCAAGTAGCTCAGCCGCATCACCACACCCAGCCTTAAAGTTTTTTTAAAAGAAAGAACAATGGCTCCCTGTGTTCATACTTCTTTATATCTTGCCACTCCTCTCATCAAAAGAGAATCTGTTTTTCTAGCTCCTTAAAATATAAGCTGGCCTTGTGAATTGGTTTAACCAATAGAATGTGGTGGAATTGATGGTCTGAGACTCCTAAGTATAGGTCTTAAAAGGCTCTATAGCTTCCAGTTTCATTCTTGGAAGCCTGCTGCTATGTAAGAAGTCCAGCTAACCTAAGATCACCACGCTGTGAGGAAGTCCAAGCAAGCCAGAAGCAGAGGCCATGGGGAAGAGAGGCACCCCAGCATGCAGCTGAATGCAGTTGTCTGAGTGACTCCAGACAAAACAAGAACCACCTAGGCAACCTACAGAACCTTGAGAACTAATAAAGTTTTGGGGGTAGCCTGTCATCCAGCAATAGTTCACTGAAACATTTAGGGAGGAACTTTATTCTGGGAGTTGAAAAGCCTAAATTCAAGCCCCAGAGTAGCTATTAGACCTTGGTGGGTCAGTAGGGGAGGAATGAAAAAAATACTAATCACTAATGTAGAGGCTTGTCATGAGGACTGAATGAGATAAAGCAAATGAAAATGTTTTGTAAACTTCCAAATGTCACACAAATTTAAGAGACATTATGGCTGGGCGTGGTGGCTCACGCCTGTAATCCCAGCACTTTGGGAGGCCGAGAGGGTGGATCACCTGAGATCAGGAGTTTGAGACCAACCCGGCCAACATGGTGAAAATCCATCTCTATTAAAAATACAAAACTTTGGACGGGCGCGGTGGCTCAAGCCTGTAATCCCAGCACTTTGGGAGGCCGAGACGGGCGGATCACGAGGTCAGGAGATCGAGACCATCCTGGCTAATATGGTGAAACCCCGTCTCTACTAAAAATACAAAAAACTAGCCGGGTGAGGTGGTGGGCGCCTGTAGTCCCAGCTACTCGGGAGGCTGAGGCAGGAGAATGGCGTAAACCCGGGAGGCGGAGCTTGCAGTGAGCTGAGATCCGGCCACTGCACTCCAGCCTGGGCGACAAAGCGAGACTCCGTCTCAAAAAAAAAAAAAAAAAAAAAAAAAAAAAATATTAGCCTGGTATGGTGGTGCACACCTGTAGTCCCAGCTACTCGGGAAGCTGGAGCACAAGAATAGCTTGAACCTGGGAGGCAGAGGTTTTAGTCAGCCAAGATTGCGCCACTGCACTCCAGCCTGTGCGACAAAGCAAGACTCGGTCTCAAAAAAAAAAAAAAGAGAGAGACATTAGTAGCAGAAAAGCATTAATAGTAATTGACCAAGCGTGGTGGCTCATGCCTGTAATCCCAGCACTTTGGGAGGCCAAGGCAGGTGGATCACTTCAGGCCAGGAGTTCGAGACCAGCCTGGCCAACACGACAAAACAGCATCTCTACTAAAAAAAAAAATACAAAAATTAGCCGGGCATGGTGGCTTGCGCCTGTAATCCCAGCTACTCAGGAGGCTCAAGAGGAGAATAGCTTGAACCAGGGAGGCAGAGGTTGCAGTGAGACCAGATTGCGCCACTGCACTCCAACCTGGGAGACAGAGCAAACCTCTGTCTCAAAAACAAACAAAAAAAGTAATTGAGTCTGGGTGCAGTGGCTCACGCCTGTAATCCCAGCACTTTGAGAGGCTGAGGGAGGCAGATCGCTGGAGGTCAGGAGTTTGAGACCAGCCTGGCCAACATGGTGAAACCCCGTCTCTACTAAAAATACAAAAATTAGCTGGGTGAGGCAGGAGGATCGCTTGAACCTGGGAGGCGGAGGTTGCAGTGAGCCAAGATTGCACTACTGGGCCAGGCGCGGTGGCTCACGCCTGTAATCCCAGCACTTTGGGAGGCCGAGGCAGGTGGATCACGAGGTCAGGAGATCGAGACCATCCTGGCTAACACAGTGAAACCCCATCTCTACTGAAAATACAAAAAATTAGCCAGGCGTGCCGGCGGGCGCCTGTAGTCCCAGCTACTCAGGAGGCTGAGGCAGGAGAATGGTGTGAACCCGGGAGGCGGAGCTTGCAGTGAGCGGAGATGGAGCCACTGCACTCCAGGGAGACAGTGAGACTCCGCCTCAAAAAAAAAGATTGCACTACTGCACTCCAGCCTGGGCAACAGTGTGAGACTCTGTCTCAAAGGAAAATAAAGGTAATTGATAAGAGAACATTATATTTCACCTCTTGTGACTTTTTTTTTTTTTTGATATGGAGTCTCGCTCTGTCACCAGGCTGGAGTGCAGTGGCGCAATCTCGGCTCACTGCAACCTCCACCTCCCAGGTTTAAGCAATTCTTCTGCCTCAGCCTCTCGAGTAGCTGGGACTACAGGTGCGTGGCACCACTACTGGCTAATTTTTTTTTTTTTTGAAACAGAGTCTCACTCTGTCGCCCAGGCTGGAGTGCAGTGGCACGATCTTAGCTCACTGCAAGCACCGCCTCCCAGGTTCACGCCATTCTCCTGCCTCAGCCTCCCAAGTAGCTGGGACTGCAGGCGCCCACCACCACGTCTGGCTAATTTTTTTGTATTTTTAATAGAGTTGGGATTTCACCACGTTAACCAGGATGGTCTTGATCTCCTGCCTCGTGATCCACCCACCTTGGCCTCCCAAAGTGCTGGGATGATAGGTGTGAGCCACTGTACCAGGCCACTCCCAGCTAATTTTTTTTTTTTTTTTTTTTTTTTTTGAGACGGAGTCTGGCTCTGTCGCCCAAGCTGGAGTGCAGTGGCGCGATCCTGGCTCACTGCAAGCTCCGCCTCCTGGGTTCACGCCATTCTCCTGCCCCAGCCTCCCGAGTAGCTGGGACTACAGGTGCCCGCCACTGCGCCCGGCTCATTTTTTGTATTTTTAGTAGAGACGGGGTTTCACCGTGGTCTCGATCTCCTGACCTTGTGATCCGCCCGCCTCGGCCTCCCAAAGTGCTGGGATTACAGGCGTGAGCCACCGCGCCCGGCCTACTAATTTTTTTGTATTTTTAATAGAGACAGGGTTTCACCATGTTGACCAGGATGGTCTCAATCTCATGATCTCATGATCCTCCTGAGGCAGCCTCCCAAAGTGCTGGGAGTACAGGCGTGAGCCACCGCACCCAGCCCCCTCTTATGACTTTTAACACCAAAGAGACACTCTCTAATGGTGATATTTCCAGTCTCTATAGTGTTAAAGGAAGTTATTTTGGTAGAGAGGGTCTATTCAGAGGCCCCTCAAATTAGCCAAGAGAGGATCATCTATTCTATCTCTAAAGAGCTATCTAATCTATTAGAACTATCTAATAGAACTATCTAACATTCAGCCTTGCTTAGGTATTACAGTTTTCCATTGAGGCTTCTTTTGGAGAGAAGCAATGATTATAGTCTATACTCACCTCCTTCCATAGTCCTCTCTTGTTTTGCCTAAATGGTACATCCTAGGCCTAAGAATCAGGAATAAGGAGTTTCCCCTCCTCTATGCTCCACTAGAATTTCCCTGAGGATCCTTCTGTCACTTAAGGCCTATGTCCTAACTATATCTATGTGTGGAAGACCCCCTAGAGATGCTGCTTGCTGGCCTTCCTGAGTTCAGTCCTTGTATAGGAATGCCTTGGCTTTTTGTATGTGATCCTCCAACATTCATCCATTGGGCCAGGTGGGATCACACCTGTAATCCCAGCACTTTGAGAGGCCCGGGTGGGCATATCACTTGAGGACAGGAGTTCAAGACCAGGCTAGCCAACATGGTGAAACCCTGTCTCTACTAAAAATACAAAAATTAGCCAGGCATGGTGGCACATGCCTGTAGTCCCAGCTACTCAGGAGGCTGAGGCAGGAGAATCGCTTGAACCCAGGAAGTGGAGGTCTCAGTGAGTCAAGATTGTGCCCCTGCACTTTAGCCTGGGCAACTGAGTGAGACTCTGTTCCCCTCAACACACACATGCAAAATTCATATGTTGGAACTTAAACTTAAACCAGTCTGTACTCATTACCCAGTTCCAAAGCTACTCCACTTTTTTAGGTATTTGTTATACCAATGCCCCACTTCTGGAACTGATTTCTGTCTTAGTTCATTTGTGCAGCTAAAACAAAATACTTTAGATTGGGTAATTTATAAAGAACAGAAATGTATTTCTTGCAGTTCTGGAGGCTGGGAACAGTCCAATGTCAAGGTGTGGCAGGTTCAGTGTCAGGTGAAATATTCTCTCTCTGCTTTCGATATGGCACCTTGTTGCTGTATCCTCATACGGTAGAAGGTGAAAGGCCAAAAGGGCCTAGGTAGTTCCCTTCAGCCCCTTCATAAGGGTGCTAATGGGATCACCTTAATCACTTCCTATAGGCCTCACCTTTTAATACTATCACGTTGACATTTAAGGAACTTTTGCACTTCTGCATTTCACCATGCAAGGAGAAAGCAACAAGGTACTATCTTAGGGGCAGAGATTGGGCTCTCACCAGACACTGAACCAGCTGGTGCCTTCATCTTAGACTTCCCAGCCTCCAGAACTGTGAGCAATACATTTTTTTTTTTTTTTTTTTTGAGACGGAGTCTCACGCTGTTGCCCAGGCTGGAGTGCAGTGGCGCGATCTCGGCTCACTGCAAGCTCCGCCTCCCGGGTTCACGCCATTCTCCTGCCTCAGCCTCCTGAGTAGCTAGGACTACAGGCGCCCGCCACCGCGCCCGGCTAATTTTTTGTATTTTTAGTAGAGACGGGGTTTCACTGTGGTCTCGATCTCCTGACCTTGTGATCCGCCCGCCTCAGCCTCCCAAAGTGCTGGGATTACAGGCTTGAGCCACCGCGCCCGGCTTTTTTTTTTTTTTGAAATGGAGTTTCGCTCTTGTTGCCCAAGCTGGAGTGCAATGGCGGGATCTCTGCTCACTGCAACCTCCACCTCCCAGGTTCAAGTGATTCTCCTGCCTCAGCCTCCCAAGTAGCTGGGATTACAGGCATGTGTCACCATGCCTGGCTAATTCTGTATTTCAGTAGAGATGGGGTTTCTCCACGTTGGTCAGGCTGGTCTCGAACTCCTGACCTCAGGTGATCCACCAGCCTCTGCCTTCTGAAGTGCTGGGATTACAGGCATGATCCACCGTGCCCAGCCTACATTTCTATTATTATTATTATCATCATCATCATCATCATCATTATTTGAGACAGAGTCTCTCTTACCCAGACTGGAGTGCAGTGGTGCTATCTCGGCTTACTGCAACCTCTGCTTCCCGGGCTCAAGCCATTCTCTGGAGTACCTGGACTACAGACACATGGCACCAGGCCCAGCTAATCTTCTGTATTTTTTTGTAGAGATGGGGTTTTTCCATGTTACCTGAAATTAATGGAAATAGTAATTTCTATTATTTGTAAATCACCCAGTGGATGGTATTTTATTACAGCAGCAGGAACAGTCTAAAACAGAGCAAGGTCAACCCTGAGGAGGCTGAATTTTATGCCCTCTGTGAATCTAGGGGTTGGAGCTGCAGCTCAGCCCTTATCAAGTATATCTCATCTCTCAGGCTGGCCTTCAGGATTCCTGGGAGATAAACCGGTGCACATATTGAGGGCCAAGAGCCCCTCCCGTGCAAATCCATAGTGAAAGACTTCTCTTGTGTCTTTGCCTCAAACTGTGGGTAACACAGTACCGACCAGCAGGGCTCAGCCTAGGAAAAGCATCAGGTGGTTCACTCAGCTTTTCCCTCCAACTTGTGTCTGTGAGTGGTGTGGTGATCAAATCTAATGACACATCAAAGAAAGCCAGAAAAAAAAAAAATGTTTATTGAATGCTTGTTATAATGGTAGCTACCGTTCTAGGCAGTGTTTCTCTTCCTCTTTCTTTCTCAACTTTTTCTTGTTAAAAGTTCCAAATATAGGCCAGGCACGGTGGCTCATACCTGTAATCCCAGAACTTTGGGAGGCCAAGGCAGATGGATCACGAGGTCAGCTGTTCGAGACCAGCCTGACCAACATGATGAAATCCCGTCTCTACTAAAAATAACAAAAATTAGCCGGATATGGTGATGCATGCCTGTAATCCCAGCTACACAGGAGGCTGAGGCAGGAGAATTGCTTGAACCCAGGAGGCGGAGGTTGTAGTGGGTCAAGATCATGCCACTGCACTCCAGCCTGGACAACAGAGCGAGACTCCGTCTCAAAAAAAAAAAAATTCCCAACTATATACAGAAGTATAGAAAGTAGTATAATGGGCCGGGCATCGTGGCTCACGTCTGTAATCCACCACTTTGGGAGGTTGAGGCAGGTGGATCACCTGAGGTCAGAAGTTTCAGACCAGCCTGGCCAACTTATCACTACTAAAAATACAAAAATTAACCGGGTGTGGTGGCATGTGCCTGTAGTCCCAGCTACTCGGGAGACTGAGGCAGGAGAATCACTTGAACCTGGGAGGTGGAGGTTGCAGTGAGCTGAGATTGCACCACCATACTCCAGCCTGGGCAACAGGGCGAGACTCCATCTCAAAAAAAAAAATGATAATAATAATAATAGTAGTATAATG
Source organism: Macaca mulatta (assembly GCF_049350105.2). Taxonomy (NCBI): domain Eukaryota; kingdom Metazoa; phylum Chordata; class Mammalia; order Primates; family Cercopithecidae; genus Macaca; species Macaca mulatta. The sequence goes on along the minus strand of NC_133418.1, from coordinate 99,089,974 downwards.
ACTTCCCATATATCATTACCCAGTTTCTTTTTTTATTATTTATTTATTTATTTTTTATTAAAAAGTAATGTCGAAAATACAAACTTGGGGAAGGCAGAAAGATCATACACAAGGCTGTCACTTCACACTTGGAGGGCATTATCCAGTTTCAACAATTATTCATATATTCATGACCACCCTGATTTTATTTTTATCTCTGCTGTCTCCTGCTCCCTCCATATTATATATGTATGTATGTGTGTATGTGTGTGTGTGTGTGTGTGTGTGTATATATATATATATTTTTTTTTTTTAGATGGAGTCTCACTCTGTTGCCCAGGGTGGAGTAAGGTAGTTCAATCTCAGCTCACTGCAGCCTCCACCTCCTGGGCTCAGGTGATTCTCTGCCTCAGCCTCTCAAGTAGTTGGGATTACAGGCACATGCCTGGCTAATTTTGTATTTTTAGTAGAGACGGGGGTTCACCATGTTGGCCAGGCTGGTCTCACACTCCTGACCTCGGTGATCTGCCCATCTCAGCCTCCCAAAGTGCTGGGATTACAGGAGTGAGCCACCATCCCCGGCCCCCCTCCATATTATATTGAAGCAAATTCCAGATAATCATTTTACCCAGAAATAATATTTCAGTACATATCTCCAAAAGATAAGGACTCTTTTACAACATAACCACAATGTCATTAACATATCTTTTTAAACTAATAATAATTCCTTAATCTCATCAAATAGCCAGTCACTATTCAAATTTTCCTAATGCATATATAGAGATATATATACTATATATATGTGTGTGTGTGTGTATGTGTGTATATAAATTCTTCACTTCTCTTAACCATTTTTTCAACCCATCCTTACCCTTTTTCATCTCTGTGCTTCTCAATTTGTCATCCCTTCTGCCTAGATTGTCCTTCCTTTCATGCCTAACCGACAAGACACCGCCTTCCAGATCTGTTCAAGTATCACCTCCTCCAGGAATCTTTCCCTGGCAAAACTCAGGAGTTAGTCATTCCTACAGCACTAACCTCTGCACTCTGCGCTGGTGTTTATCTGTTCTGCAGATTTGAGCTCCTTGGAGACTTGAACCATATTCTTGTGGCCTTTGAGAACCCCAAGTACCTAGCATGGTGCCTGGCCCGCACTATTTGCTTCAAGCCAGCATATTATTTCTAAGGAGGGGCTCCCAAGGCCTCTTCCATTGTCCTTGGTGTTGATTTATCCTTTTTTGAAATTCAATGTCTTTTGCAAAGATAATGTTCTCTCCACTTTTCCCATTGGAGCGGGGAGTTGACCAAATGTTTTCAATTTGAAAGCTTTTAGAAGCCACTGGAGGCAGAATTAATTGGTTTAGAGGTGGTGTTTTTGTTGTTGTTGTTTTCCTTTTTGAGATCTCAGGATTGATATAAAGCAGAAAGACTGAGAAAGAGAAAGCCACTTTGTCAATCAGCAGTCACTCTGGGATTAATGTAGTAAGAGCTGTACAGAATTTAAAAGAAAAAAACATTGTCCTCATCCTCTAATTGAACACAATCCACAAACCTTCTGGTTCTCTGAGGAGGACTTTGGAATGTGCTTGCAGTTTCCAAACTGTAATTAATAACAGTTTAAATCATAGTTTTCAAGTGTTTCTTTTACCTCAGAACCCCTTCCTCAGTTTTATCTGCCTGGAAAATCTGCTACACAGTTAAAAGCTCTGGTGGGGCCAGGTGCAGTGGCACATGTCTGTGGTCTCTGCTTTTTTTTGAGGCAGAGTCTTGCTCTGTCATCCAGGCTGGAGTACGGTGGCCCCATCTCGGCTCACTGCAACCTCCACCTCCTGGGTTCAAGTGATTCTTCTGCCTTAACCTCCCAAGTAGCTGGGATTACAGGCATGAGCCTCCACACCTGACAAATTTTTGTATATTTAGTAGAGATGGGGTTTCACCATGTTGGCCAGGCTGGTCTCGAAGTCCTGACCTCAGGTAATTCATCCACCTTGGCCTCCCAAAGTGCTGGGATTACAGGTCTGAGCCACCAGGCCTGGCCTAGTCTCTGCTATTTCACAGGATAAGGTGGGAGGATTGCTTGAGCCCAGGAGTTCAAGTTTGAGGCTATAGTGCACTCTGATTGTGCCTGTCAATACCATTGTACTCCATCCTGGGCAACATAGCCAGACTGTGGTGGAAAGGTGGTAGACAGGTCCCTGGGACTCAGTTTTATTGGACCGTCTGACATAGATCCCAGAGCAGTTGCTCAATCATTCATCAGTCTCTCAATTTTCCACCGTACAATGGTTTTTATTTTTTTTGATTTTTATTTTTTTTATTTTTTTTTTTTGAGACGGAGTCTTGCTCTGTCGCCCAGGCTGGAGTGCAGTGGCCAGATCTCAGCTCGCTGCAAGCTCCACCTCCCGGGTTCACTCCATTCTCCTGCCTCAGCCTCCCGAGTAGCTGGGACCACAGGCGCCGCCACCTCACCCGGCTAATTTTTTTTTTGTGTTTTTAGTAGAGACGGGGTTTCGCCGTGTTAGCCAGGATGGTCTCGATCTCCTGACCTTGTGATCCGCCCGTCTCGGCCTCCCAAAGTGCTGGGATTACAGGCTTGAGCCACCGCGCCCGGCCACAATGGTTTTTAGAGTGCCTGTTGTGTGTGGTGTTGGAGGGACTGTACTGAACAAGACAGATGACTTCCATTTTCTTGGAGTTTACATTCTAAGGCAGTCATGAGAGAGAGAAGAAATAATCACTAAACCAGTGCCATGGTTTGAATATGTCCTCCAAAAGTTCATGTGTTGAAAACTTAATTATTATTGTAACAATATTAAGAGGTAGGGCCTTTCAGAGGTGATTATCAGGCCATGAGTGCTGTCCTCTCAGGTATGAATTAACGCTGTTATTGAGGAAGTGGGTTACTTATGGGAGTGGACTCTTGATGAAAAGGAAAAGTTTGGCCCAATTTCTGCACTGTCTGTTTCACATGTTCACTTGCCCTTCTGCCTTCTGCCATGAGGTGACCCTCTTCAAATGCCAGTGCCATGCTTTTGGACTTCCCAGTCTCTAGAACTGTGAGCCACGTAAACATCTATTGTTTATAAATTACCCAGTCTGTGGTATTCTGATGTCACAGCAGAAAATGGACTAAGAGTGGCTCATGGCTGTAATCCCAGCACTTGGGGAGGCTGAGGCAGGCAGATCACAAGGTCAGGAGATTGAGACCAGCCATGGCCAATATGGTGAAACCCCATCTCTACTAAAAATACAAAAATTAGGCTGGGCACAGTGGCTCACACCTGTAATCCTAGCACTTTGGGAAGCTGAGGCAGGCGGATCATGAGGTCAGGAGATTGAGACCATCTGGCTAACACGGTGAAACCTCGTCTCTACTAAAAATACAAAAAAATTAGCTGGGCGTGGTGGCAGGCGCCTGTAGTTCCAGCTACTTGGGAGGCTGAGGCAGGAGAATGGTGTGAACTTGGGAGGTGGAGCTTACAGTGAGCTGAGACTGTGCCACTGCACTCCAGCCTGGGTGACAGAGCGAGACTCCATCTCAAGAAAAAAAAAAAATTAGCTGGGCATGGTGGTGTGTGCCTGTAATCCCAGCTACTTGGGAGGCTGAGGCAGGAGAATAGCTTGAACCCAGGAGGCAGAGGTTGCAAGGAGAGAGATCGCGCCACTGCACTCCAGCCTGGGTGACAGAGCGAGACTCCGTCTCAAAAAAAAAAAAAAAAAAAAGAAAAAAAGAAATTGGACTAAGAGTGCCAGTGGTTGCCAAACTTTAATTTTCATCAACGTCATGTGGAGGGTTTGTTACATACAGATTTTTGGATCCCATGCTCACAATTTCTGATTCAATAGGTCTAGAGTAGGGCCTGAGAATATGCAGTTAGAACAAGTTCCCAGGTGATGCTAATACTGCTGGTCCTAGGCCCACACATTGAGAGCTACTAAGGTAAACAATCAAGTAAGTAAAATATCTTCAGACACTGGTAAGTGCTATGCTTTTAGAAAATCAAATAGAGTGACAGAATAGGAAGTGATCTGGTGGTGGGTAGCTACTTTAGGTTGGGTAGCCAGGGAAAGACTCTCTGAGAAGGTGAGATTTGATCTGAGCAGGACACCTAAAATCTGGGGGAAGGGCATTCTATGAAAAGGACATAGCATATGGCCAGGTGCGGTGGCTTACGCCTGTAATCTCAACACTTTGGGAGGCTGAGGCAGGCAGATCACCTGAGGCCAGGAGTTTGAGACTAGCTTGGCTAACATGGCAAAACCCCATCTCTACTAAAAATACAAAAATTAGCTGGGCGTGGTGGTGCACGCCTGTAATCCCAGCTACTCAGGAGGCTGAGGCAGGAGAATCGCTTGAACCCAGGAGGTGGAGGTTGCAGTGAGCTGAGATCACACCACTGCACCCCAGCCTGAGTGACAGAGCGAGACTCTGTCTCAGAAAAAAATAAATAAATAAATAAATAAATAAAAGGCCAGGTGCAGTGGCTCACACCTGTAATCCCAGCACTTCAGGAGGCCAAGGTGGGCGGATCACAAGGTCGGGAGTTCCAGACCAGCCTGGCCAACATAGTGAAACCCCATCTCTACTAAAAACACAAAAAATTACCCGGGCGTGGTGGCAGGTGCCTATAATCCCAGCTACTCGGGAGGCTGAGGCAGGAGAATCGCTTGAACCCAGGAGGCGGAGGTTGCAGTGAGCTGAGATCACATCACTGCACTTCAGCCTGGGCAACAGTGCAAGACTCCGTCTAAAAAAAAAAAAAAAGGAAAGGACATAGCAAGTGCAAAGGCCCTAAGCAGAAAACAAGCACAGCATATTTCAAAAACAAAATAAGACGTTCAAAGTGCCAGGACAGCTGCAGAGACTTTGTTTTGTTTTGTCTTGTTTTGTTTTTGAGACGGAATTTCGCTCTTGTTGCCCAGGCTGAAGTTCAGTGGTGCAATCTCGGCTCACTGCAACCTCCACCTCCCAGGTTCAAGCTATTCTCCTGCCTCAGCCTCCTCAGTAGCTGGGATTACAGGCGTGTGCACCACACCCAGCTAATTTTGTATTTTTAGTAGAGATGGGGTTTCACCATGTTGGTCAGGCTGTTCTCGAACTTCTGACCTCAGGTGATCCATCCGCCCTGGCCTCTCAAAATGCTGGGATTACAGGCGCGAGCCACTGCGCCCAACCAGGTATTCTGAAGAGCAAAGGGTAACACGAGATTGTCATAGAAAAAGAAAAGGGCCAAGTACGGTGGCTGACCCCTGTAATCCCAGCAATTTGGGAGGCCAAGAGAGGAGGGTTGCTTGAAACCGGGGGTTTGAAACCAGCCTGGGCAACATAGCAAGACCCCATCTCTACAAAAAATACAAAAATTAATTGGGCATGGTGGCATGCACCTCAGTCCCAGCTACTTGGGAGGCTGAGGTAGGAGGATTGCTTGAGCCCAGGAGTTGGAGGTTATAGCTATGATCGCTCCAGTGCACTCCAGCCTGGGTGACAGAGTCAGACCCTGTCTAAAAAGAAAAAAAAATGTAGAAAGAAAACTGATCATGGAAAATCTTGTAGGCCACTGTAAAAACTGAGCTTTTAAGGTACAATGTAAGACCACTGGAGGGTTTTAAGCAGGGCACACATATGACCTTATTTTACATTTTAATTATTTATTATTAATTAATTTATTTTTGAGGCAAGGTCTTTCTCTGTTGCCCAGGCTGGAGTAGGGTGGCGTAATCACAGCTCATTGCAGCCTTTACCTCCTGGGCTCAAGTGATCCTCCCACCACAGCCTCCTGAGTATCTGGGACTAGAGGCACATGCCACCATGCCTGGCTAATTTTTTGTATTATTTGTAGAGACAGGGTCTCGCCATGTTGCCCAGGCTGGTCTTGAACTCCTGGGCTCAAGCGATCCTCCTGCCTTGGCCTCCCAAAATGCTCAGATTACAGGCATGAACCATTGTGTTCCTATTTTACTTTTTTTTTTTTTTTGAGACAGAATCTTGCTCTGTTGACCAGGCTGGAGTGCAGTGGCCGAATCTCAGCTCACTGCCACCACTACCTTCCGGGTTCAAGTAATTCTCCTGCCTCAGCCTCCTGTGTAGCTGGGATTACAGGGTCCCCCCCAACCCCACCTGGCTAAGTTTTGTATTTTTTGCAGAGACGGGGTTTCGCCATGTTGGCCAGGCTGGTTTCCAACTCCTGACCTCAAGTGATCCGCCCGCCTCGGCCTTCCAAAGTGCTGGGATTACAGGCATGAGCCACCACACCTGGCTTTATTTTACATTTTAAATATGAATTCTTTGCTATAAAATATATTTTTGGCTATTGTGTGGAGAGTGTACCATGGAGGATGGTGGTGCTGAGGGTGGCAGGGTGTATGTGAAAGCAACCAGAGAAACTGAGAGACCAGTTAGGAGGCTCTTGCAGTATCCTGGGCAAGATTTGATGAGGGGAGGGGAAGTAGCAATGGACACGGTGAGAAATGGTCAGTTATGCAACAGTGAGGACTTACTAACGAGAGCAACATTTAGCATAATGTCTTACACATTGCAGGTATTCAGCTAACAGTCATTGAATGAATGAATGAATGAATGAAGCCCCCTTCCTTTCTGAAATGCATGATTATAATCCTTCACTTTACTGATAAAGTGAAGAATATTGTAAATTATTCTCCCAACTGGATTCCACTGTCGCGTTGGTAACAGTGGTTTTGTATAGGTGTGGGTGGGTGGGTGTGCCTGTGTTACTTGAATTTTTTGGGATATAATATTCCCCTCTACCCTCTAGCTCACTTATTAAATATTTCACTCCTACCCCTTCCCTTTTTTTCAGATACAATGCAGGTTTCCAGCAGCTTGCTAAGTTATTTTCCCTTTGTAAAGCAAATTGAGTGGGGGTGGCTCCAGAGCTCGGCAATTCTCTTGGGAGGTGGAAGCGGTTGGTTGGTCTCCAGGGGCTCTGGTTGCTGGAGAGGTGAATTGTGAGTGCTGGGAGTGACGAGCAGCTCTTCCTAGCGCACTGAGGGCTATAAGCAAGTTATTCCTTTAAGACTATCTAAGGGAAGTGTTTTTACTGTTTCCACGGTATTTCATCCCTACTGCAACCAAAGGCAATCAACATATGGGTTTAATTTGACAAGGGGAAAGGGTCACAAACAACTGTAAATTGTCAAAACTGTGGCAGATGACAGCCCTGATCTCTGCAGTAACAAAGATGAGCCAAGCAGCCTGCTTTTGCACATCAAAGGAAGCTGTCACACTGCTCCACTGACGACGCTGGTTAGGTGTGGAAGAAAATGTTTCAAACACAAGTCGTCTCATCGAAGGCTAGCAAGACGTTTAGAATTCCCCCGGGGAAATAAACCATTGTTTTAGCACAAGTTTCAAAAATTAAATAATAATAAAAGCAGAAAATCTGTTTTTTTTCTTTGCAGAGATGACATTGAAATCCTTCCACCAGCCAAGAGGATTCCAAGGTCGGTTTTAACTTGCTTTCCTGCCGGGGCCCTGGAGGTCTGTGGAGCACAATGAGCCTCCTGCTGAGCCTCTTCTCAGTCTCTCTCAGCCACTGCCTTCCTCCCTGCATGTTTCCTCTCTGAATACTGTTTTCTTTCTTTCTTCCTTTTTCTTTCACAGGGTCTTGCTCTGTCGCCCAGGCTGGAGTGTGGTGGCGCAATACTGTGGGACCACAAGTGCGTGTGCCACCACGGGCTAATTTACTTTTATGTTTTTATAGAGATGGGGGTCTTACCGTGTTGCCCAGGCTGGCCTCAAACTCCTGGGCTCATGTGATCTGCCTGCCTCAGCCTCTCAAAGTACTGGGACTACAGGAGTGAGCCACCGCTCCCGGCCTCGGAATGCCATTTTCTAGGTGATGTCTCAGGATAGGTTTTTCACTTATGTCTTTCTTTCTTTATCGCTTTCCTGCAAACCCATTTATTCCTTCTCCCCCTTGTATATGTATGCATTATATATCTTAAACAGCACAATGTAAAACTAGCCAAGTTGTGCAACTGAAGTTTTTTTTCTTTTGAGATGGAGTCTTGCTCTTCTGCCCAGGCTGAAGTGCAGTGGTGTCATCTCGGCTCACTGCAACCTCCATCTTCCTGGTTCAAGCGATTCTCCCACCTCAGCCTCCCAAGTAGCTGGAACTATAGGCGCGCACCACCACACCCAGCTAATTTTTGTTGTTGTTTGAGACGGAGTCTTGCTCTGTCGCCCCGGGTGGAGTGCAGTGGCACCATCTCAGCTCACTGCAACCTCTGCCTCCTGGGTTCAAGTGATTCTCCTGCCTCAGCCTCCTGAGTAGCTGGAATTACAGGTGCACACCACCATTCCTGGCTAATTTTTGTATTTTTAGTAGAGGTGGGGGTTTCACCATGTTGGTCAGGCTGGTCTCAAACTCCTGACCTCAGGTGATCCGCCCGCCTTGGCCTCCCTAAGTGCTGGGATTACAGGCGTGAGCCATGTACCTGGCCTAATTTTTTGTATTTTTAGTAGAGATGGGGTTTCACCATGTTGGTCAGGCTGGACTCGAATTTCTGACCTCAAGTGATCTGCCTGCCTCAGCCTCCCAAAGTGCTGGGATTACAGGTGTGAACCACCATGCCCAGTCATTATCCATTATGCTTTTTTTTTTTTTTTTTAAGATGGAATTTCACTTTGTTGTCCAGGCTGGAGTGCAATGGCACGATCTCAGCTCATTGCAACCTCTGCCTCCTGGGTTCAAGTGATTCTCCTGCCTCAGCCTCCCAAGTAGCTGAGATTACAGGCACCTGCCACCAGACCCAGCTAATTTTTGTATTTTAATAGAGATGGGGTTTCACCTTGTTGGCCAGGCTGATCTTGAACTCCTGACCTCAAGTGATCCGCCCACCTCAACCTCCCAAAGTGCTGGGATTACAGGCATGAGGCACCATGCCTGGCCTACCCATTCTTAATAGTCCCAAAAATACATGGATCAAAATATCGAAATTATCTGGGTATTATTTAATTTACTATGTTTTAATATATTTTCTAGTATTTATATGCATATATTTTTTTAATTTCAAAATTTTTGACTTAGCATATCTTACAATTATTATTATTTGAGACAGGGTCTAGCTGTTCCCAGGCTAGAGTGCTGTGGCACAATCATGACTCACTGTAGCCCGACCCCTCAGCCTCAGCCTCCCAATTAGCTGGGACCACACATGCATGCCACCACACCTGGCTAATTTTTGTATTTTTTGTGGAGACAGGGTATTGCCATGTTGCCCAGGCTAGTCTCCAACTCCTAAGCTCAAGCAATTTGCCCACCTCATCTTCTCAAAGTACTGGGATTACAGGCATGAGTCACCATGCCTGGCCTATGCCTCTCTCTCTCTCTCTATATATATATGTATATATATATACACACATATATATACGTGTGTGTGTGTGTGTGTGTGTGTGTGTATATATATATATATTTTTTTTTTTTTTTTCCTAAGAGACAGGTTCTTGGCCAGGTGCAGTGACTCTTGGCTGTAGTCCCAGCACTTTGGGAGGCTGAGGCGGGCAGATCACCTGAGGTCAGGAGTTCGAGACCAGCCTGGCCAACATGGAGAAACCCTGTCTCTACTAAAAATACAAAAATTAGCCGTGCATGGTGGTGAGCACCTGTAATCCCAGCTACTCAGGAGGCTGAGGCAGGAGAATTGCTTGAACCTGGGAAGTGGAGGTTGCAGTGAGCCGACATCATGCCACTGCACTCCAGCCTAGGCAACAGAGCGAGACTCTGTCTCAAAAAAAAAAAAAAAAAAAAAAAAAACCAGTTTCTCGCTCTGTTGCCCAGGCTTGTGTGCAGTGGTTTGATCCTAGCTCACTGAAACCTTGAACTTTTGGTCTCAAGTGATCTTCTCACCTCAGCCTCCTGAGTAGCTGGGACCACAGGAATGTGCCGCCACACCATGTTTCATTATGTTGGTCAGGCTGGTCTCAAACTCCTGGTCTCAAGTGATCTGCCTGCCTCAGCCTCCCAAAGTGCTGAGATTACAGATGTGAGCCACTGTGCCCATCCTGCATATTTTTTACATGTTTTTTCTCAGTTATGTGCCTAATTTTGTTTCATAATTTTTATCCTTTTGCTTAATGAGAGTCCCTCCCTGGTCCTACTTCCCCCAAGTCCCACAAACCTTGGCTCTGCTCCTGGCTGAGATGCTTGGACTTTGCACAGAGACCAGAGCCTAATTATTTCAGGGCATGCACTGCGAATAGGAACAGGGCCAGTGCATACAGCTGTGGCTAGAAGGCACAGGCTAAAGTACAGTGGTGCTCTCACAGCTTGCTGCAGCCTTGGCCTCATGGGCTGAGGCAATCCTCCTACCTCAGCCTCCCGAGTAGGTTGCTGCAGCCTTGGCCTCATGGGCTGAGGCAATCCTCCTACCTCAGCCTCCCGAGTAGCTGGGATATCAGGTCTGTGCCACCACACCCAGCTAATTTTTTTAATTTTTAGTACAGATGGGGTTTCGCCATGTTGGCCAGGCTGGTCTTGAACTCCTGACCTCAGGTGATCCACCAGCCTCAGCCTCCCAAAGTGCTGGGTGCTGGGATTACAGGTATGAGTCAACGCACCCGATAAATATAAATTATTATTATTGCCAGGCACCGTGGCTCATGCCTGTAACTGCAGCACTTAGGGGGGCCGGGGTGGGGGGGGGGTGGATCACCTGAGGTCAGGAGTTCGAGACCAGCCTGACCAACATGGAGAAACCCTGTCTTTACTAAAAATACAAAATTAGCTGGGCATGGTGGCTCATGCCTATAATCCCAGCTACTCGGGAGGCTGAGGCAAGAGAATCGCTTGAACCTTGGAGGCAGAGGTTGCAGTAAGCCAAGATTGTGCCATTGCACTCTAGCCTGGGCAACAAGAGCGAAATATCATCTCAAAAAAATTATTATTATTATTATTATTTTGAGATGGAGTCTTGCTCTATTGCTCAGATTGGAGTGCAGTGGCACGATCTCGGCTCACTGCAACCTCTGCTTCCCGGGTTCAAGTGATTCTCCTGTTTCAGCCTCCCAAGTAGCTGGGTGTGTACCACTACGCGTAATTTTTGTATTTTTAGTAGAGACAGTGTTTTGCCATGTTGGCCAGGCTGGTGTCTAACTCCTGACCTCAGGTGATCCGCCCGCCTTGGGCTCCCAAAGTGCTGGGATTAGAGGCGTGAGCCACCACGCCCGGCCCATAAATTCTTTTTTTTTTTTTTTTTTTTTTTTTTGAGACTGAGTCTGGCTCTGTCGCCCAGGCTGGAGTGCAGTGGCCGGATCTCAGCTCACTGCAAGCTCCGCCTCCCGGGTTTGCGCCATTCTCCTGCCTCAGCCTCCGGAGTAGCTGGGACCACAGGCGCCCGCCACCTCGCCCGGCTAGTTTTTTTGTATTTTTTAGTAGAGACGGGGTTTCACCGTGTTAGCCAGGATGGTCTCGATCTCCTGACCTTGTGATCCGCCCGTCTCAGCCTCCCAAAGTGCTGGGATTACAGGCTTGAGCCACCGTGCCCGGCTCCGGCCCATAAATTCTTTAACAAATAAGAACAGGCCGGGCGCGGTGGCTCAAGCCTGTAATCCCAGCACTTTGGGAGGCCGAGACGGGCGGATCACGAGGTCAGGAGATCGAGACCATCCTGGCTAACACGGTGAAACTCCGTCTCTACTGAAAAATACAAAAAAAACCTAGCCGGGCGAGGTGGCAGGCGCCTGTAGTCCCAGCTACTCGGGAGGCTGAGGCAGGAGAATGGCGTGAACCCGGGAGGCGGAGCTTGCAGTGAGCCGAGATCCGGTCACTGCACTCCAGCCTGGGCCACAGCGCAAGACTCCGTCTCAAAAAAAAAAAAAAAAAAAAAAAAAAAAAAACAAATAAGAAGAGAAAGTTGTTGCCAGGCGCCGTGGCTCATGCTTGTAATCCCAATACTTTGGGAAGCTGAGGTGGGCAGAACACCTGAGGCCAGGAGTTCAAGATCAGCCTGGCCAACATGGCAAAACCTGGTCTGTACTAAAAATACAAAACTTAGCTGGGTGTGGTGGCGGGTGCCTGTAGTCCCAGCCAGTCGGGAGGCTGAGGCAGGAGAATCGCTTGAACCAGGAGGCAGAGGTTTCAGTGAGCAGAGATTATGCTACTGCACTCCAGCCTGGGCAACAGAGGGAGACTGTGTCTCAAAAAGAAAGAAAAGAAAAAGTTGTTTCTCACAAGTTAATGCCAATGAATATGTGTAGAAGAAATAATGGAATTTAAAAGCCACCATTTGGCAATCATCATAGCAGTAATTAATTCATGCAAGAAACATCAATGAATGTTAAAACTAGTGGGTGAAATTCAGAGGATGAGTGGGGATATTTACATAGTTTCATAGTATCTCCTCACAAAATGCTTATTAATTAAAAGAGACAAATAGTAACTGTATAATAGGGAATCCTGGCAGACACCATCTTAATCAAGTGCTGAAAGTTAACATCGCCAGTAATGGTTCAAGGCGATGTCATCACGCACACCTGACATGATACCGTGAAAAGACCGCAGCATTAGTCCCTCGCACCACCTGAATCTAATCATAGGGAACCGTAGACAAAACTGAACTGAAGGATTGTCTACAGGTTAACTAGCCTGTAATACTAAAGACTGTTAAGAGCATTAAGGTCATGACTAGATTGCAGAACTTTATATAGGAGACTAAAGAGATATGACAATTAAGTGCAACCTATGATCCTGGGTTGGATCCTTTTGCTATAAAGGTCATTCTTAGGATAGTTGGCAAAACTTGAATGAGGTCTCTAGATGAAGAGTATACGCAAGTTCTTAGTGCAATATGATTGCAACTGTTCTGTTTTATTTATTTATTTATTTATTTATTTATGAGACGGAGTCTCACTCTGTCGCCCAGGCTGGAGTACAGTGGCACGATCTCGGCTCACTGCAACCTCTGCCTCCCGGGTTCAAGCAGTTCTCCTGCCTCAGTCTCCTGAGTAGCTGGGATTACAGGCATGTGCCACCACGCCCAGCTAATTTTTGTATTCTTAGTAGAGACCGGGTTTCACCATATTGGCCAGGCTGGTCTTGAACTCTTGACCTTGTGATCCGCCCGCCTCAGCCTCCCAAAGTGCTGGGATTACAGGCATGAGCCACCACACCCAGCCCTGTTCTGTGAGTTTTAAATTATTTTTAAAATAAAATAAACACTCTGCTGGGCGTGGTGGCTCACACCTGGAATCCCAGCACTTTGGGAGGCCAAGGAGGATGGAATGCCTGAGGTCGGGAGTTTGAGACAAGCCTGGCCAATATGGTAAAACCTGGTCTCCACTAAAAACACAAAAATTAGCCAGGCGTGGTGGCAGGAGCCTGTTATCTCAGCTACTCCGGAAGCTGAGGCAGGAGAATCGCTTGAACTTGGGAGGTGGAAATTGCAGTGAGCTGAGATTGCGCCATTGCACTCCAGCCTGGGCAATAGAGCAAGACTTCATCTCAAAAAAAATAACAATAAAGTAAAATAAAATACACACACAACAAAAACCATAAACAGTGTGTCTGACTCATCAGTCCTCATGCCTTCCAGGCCCATCTCACCTGCTAACCATTTATGTGACTTTCCAGAATCACTTTCCTTTTCTTGGCCTACTTTTTCTTATTGCAAAATAAAAGCTTTGGGTATTAACAAATAATCACTCTAGGCTGGCATGGTGGCTCATGCCTGTCATCCCAGCATTTTGGGAGGCTGAGATTGGGAGATTGCTTGGGGCCAGGAGTTTGAGACCAGCCTGGGCAACATAGCAAGACCCCATCTCTACAAAAAATACAAAAATTAATTGGGCATGGTGGCATGCACTTCAGTCCTTACTTGGGAGGCTGAGGTAGGAGGATTGCTTGAGCCCAGGAGTTGGAGGTTATAGCTGTGATCGTTCCACTGCACTCCAGCCTGGGTGACAGAGGGAGACCTTGTCTCAAAAATTAATAACAATAATAATCATCATCATCACTTTGGTTTCCTAGCCCAAAGAGGGAAGCACCTCGCCCCTCCCTCCACCCTGTTGTGAAGAAGGGAAAAGTGGCTGAGCACTGGGGTGCCTTAGAGCGGCTTTGTGCCCTCTTTGTGCTCTACTACCCGGGAGCTCAATCCTTGAGTCACACAAACAGCCGGCCCCAGTGCAGGCCCACTGTGAGGATGGCTCAGAATAACAAAGGGCTGGGACTGAGATTCTCACACGTGAGTAAGTGTTCACAGAAATCACCTGGAGGGGCCAGGCGGTGGCTCACGCCTCTAATCCCAGCACTTTGGGAGGCCGAGGCAGACAGTTCACCTGGAGGTCAGGAGTTCAAAACCAGCCTGGCTAACATTGTGAAACCCTGTCTCTACTAAAAAAATACAAAAATTAGCCAGGCGTGGTGGCGCATGCCTGTAATCCCAGCTACTAGGGAGGCTGAGGTAGGAGAATCCTTTGAACCCAGGAAGTGGAGGTTGCAGTGAGTCAAGATCTTGCTGCTGCACTCCAGCCTGTGCAACAAGAGCAAAACTCTATCTCGAAAAAAAAGAAAAAAGAAATCACCGGTCGGGTGTGGTGGCTCATGCCTGTAATCCCAGCACCTTGGGAGGCCGAGGTGGGCAGATCATGAAGTCAGGAGTTCGAGACCAGCCTGGCCAATATGGTGAAACCCCATCTCTACTAAAAATACAAAAATTAGCCAGGCACGTTGACGTGAGCCTGTAGTCCTAGCTACTTGGGAGGCTGAGGCAGGAGAATTGCTTGAACCCAGGAGGTGGAGGTTGGAGTGAGCCAAGATCACACTACTGCACTCCAGCCTGGGTGACAGAGCGAGACTATGTCTCAAAAGAAAGAAAGAAAGAAAAAAGAAAAAAAGAAATCACCTGGAGGTGCTTATTTAAGTTCAAGGTTGCAGTGAGCTATGATTGCACTACTGCATTCCAGCCAGGGTGACAAAGCAAGACTCTGTCACAAAAGAAAAAAAAAAAGCACTTATCATTATCCAACATGTAATATGTTTTCTTGATTAAAGTCTTTCTCCCAACCCTAGAATGTAGGCACCGTGAGGACAGGGACTTTTTTTTTTTTTTTTTTTCGAGACACTCTCACTCTGTCACCCAGGCTAGAATGCAGCAATCTTGGCTCACTGCAACCTCTGCCTCCTGGATTCCAGAGATTCTTCTGCCTCAACCCTCTGAAGCAGCTGGGATTACAGGTG
Source organism: Macaca mulatta (assembly GCF_049350105.2). Lineage (NCBI taxonomy): Eukaryota > Metazoa > Chordata > Mammalia > Primates > Cercopithecidae > Macaca > Macaca mulatta. The sequence goes on along the minus strand of NC_133418.1, from coordinate 99,074,801 downwards.
TACACCACCATGCCCAGCTAATTTTTTTGGTATTTTTAGTAGGGATGACGTTTTGTCATGTTGGCTAAGCTGGTCTTGAACTCCTAGCCTCAAGTGATCCACCTGCCTAAGCCTCCCAAAGTGCTGGGATTACAGGCATGAGTCACCACACCCAGCCAGGGATTGTCTTTTCTGTTCATTGCTGTATTCCCAGCACTTAGAACATTACTTGGAACATATAGGTAACAAGTGCTCAATAAATACTTGTGGAATGAATGAATGAATGCGCTTGCAAGAGATGCGTTTGAGTTCCAGGCAGGAAGAAGAAAGCAGAAGAGGAGAAAAGGATGATGTCTATATCAGGAAAGCAAAAACTTTTCCAGAAATCCCTAGCAGATTTCTACTTACATCTTCTTAGCCAAAACCATGTCACATGGCAACCCATTGCTATAAGAGAGTCTGGGAATATGAGTATTTTTACCTGGGCACACTGCCCTCCTTGAACAAAATTATCTTTTAAGGAAGGAGGAAGGGAAGAATGGATATTGGAACGGCAACCTGTAGTGTCTACCAATGGGTTTATCCTGGACCTGATCAAGCAGAATCTGAAGATGGTAATTTCTTTTTTTTGAGATGGAGTTTCACCCTCATTGCCCAGGCCGGAGTGCAGTGGCGCGATCTAGGCTCAATGCAACCTCCGCCTCCTGGATTCAAGCTATTCTCCTGCTTGTAGCTGGGATTACAGGCACCCACCACTACATCCATCTAATTTTTGTATTTTTAATAGAGACCGGGTTTTCACCATGTTGTCCAGGCTGGTCTCGAGCTCCTGACCTCAGGTGATCCACCTGCCTTGGCCTCCCAAAGTGCTGGGATTACAAGTGTGAGCTACCGCGCCCAGCCAAGGATAGTAGTTTTGATCCAGGTAACTCTTGGACCACATCGTAAGAAAAATGGCCAGGGTAGACCAGGCATGGTGGCTCACGCCTGTAATCCCAGCACTTTGAGGGGCCAAGGAAGGTGGATCACCTGAGGTCAGGAGTTTAGGATCAGCCTGGCCAAGATGGTAAAACTCTGTCTCTACTAAAAAAATACAAAAATTAGCTGGGCATGGTGGTGGGCACCTATGATCCTAGCTACTCAGGAGGCTGAGGCAAGAGAATTGCTTGAACCTGGGAGGTGGAGGTTGCAGTGAGCCGAGATTGCTCCACTGCCCTCCAGCCTGGGCGACAGAGCGAGACTCTTGTCTCAAAAAAAAAAAAAGAAAAAAGAAAAAAAAGAAAAGAAAAATGGCTGGGGTAATAAAATGAGCCCAGATTGAATTTTTTTTTTTCTCTCTCTTTTTTGAGATGGTGTCTTGTTATGTTGTCCAGGCTGATCTTGAATTCCCGGGCTCAAGCAATCCTCCTGCCTTTAGCCTCCTGAGTAGCTGGGATTTCAGGCATGTGCCATCATGCCCAGCTCCAGATTAAAATGTTCTAAAGTCATCCTCCTGGGTGATGGACACACTGGTGAAGAACATCTGTTGTGCTGGCTGCCCAGAGCCCATTCAACTCCACTCCTACTCCCATCATCTTTTTTGAGAAATACTTTTATTTCCACCTCATCCCTCCCCCATCTGCATCGTTACAGCCTTGGGACTCTTGGAGGTTTTGTTTGTACATCATATTCCCACCCACCTGACCCAAACTGCTAAATCAGAGTCCCATTCCCATGAATTTGGCATTGGGACCGAGATGCTAAGTCTCTCCGGATGGCTGGATCATGTACCCAGAGAGCTGCTAGCAGACGTATTTCTTACATCACGAACTGGAGCAGCTGAGGACAGAGTGCGAACCCCACACAGAAGGAGGTGTGATGAAACAGAGAGGGTCTTTGTGGTGTTTGAGTCCCTGGTACTAGGTCATTCCTGAGACCTGGGTCTGTCCTTGCCCTTGCATGCGACAGCACGCCTCTGGGTCAGGCCAGCTTCAGTGATTCTTTAGCGGTGGCCAAGAATTCTAACTCACACTCACCCCATCCATCCTAAGCCAAGGGGACAGAGGGTAGTGTTTTCTACACCCCAGCTCTAGGTTCTGAGAACAAAAAGAAGCAACTCTGTGGAGAGCAGGTGTCCAGTTTTGGAGGAAGAAGTGAAACATGGCAGTTTCCTTATCAACGAACTATCAACAAAAAACCAAGAGGCCTGGGTCAAGGGAGAGTTTCTACCCTCTGGCTGTTTCTGTGGGGCTCAAGAAAACCACCTGCTGTACAGGTGATCCCACTCCTAACGGAGGAGTGAATGGTTTTGTGGGGTTTTTTTTTTGTTTTTTTTTTTGAGACAGAGTCTCACTCTGTCACCGAGGCTGGAGTGCAGTGACACCATGTCGGCTCACCGCAACCTCTGTCTCCTGTGTTCAAGCAGTTCTCCTGCCTCAGCCTCCCGAGTAGCTGGGATTACAGGTGCCCACCACCACACCCGGGTAGTTTTAAAAATATTTTTAGTAGACATGGGGTTTCACTATTTTGGCCAGTCTGGTCTTGAACTCCTGACCTCAGATGATCCACCTGCCTTGGCCTCCCAAAGTGCTGGGATTACAGACGTGAGCCACTGCACCCGGCCTGAATGAGTGGTTTTACAATAGGACCTCTAGGCAAGGGTCTGCAGATCTGGTCTAATACCCAACCTTGCCCTTTGAGATAAATCACTCTGTCCTCTGTCCCTGGCTGTCACCACTTGGGAACCATGTATAGTGCCTGTCAGTTTTCCTGAGGCACACATGGGCTAGAGAAGTTAGTGTGGTAAAGAGGGTGAAACATGGGTTCTAGAGTCTGCAAGTCCAGCTTCATCACATACTGGGTTTTTAGCCAGTTAGTTAATTTCGCTTACTTCCGTCTCTTAATCAGTCACCATAACCCTCTCACTAGGAGAATGAAATGAGTGTGAGTGTGTGTCTGTGTGTGTGTGTGTAAAGCATCTTACACAATACCTAGCAAATGCCCCCGAAGTAGCAGAGCCACTCCAGCCCTGTAACCCTGTTAGAGATCGGGGGAGAGCCTGGCAGAGACAGGACATCCCTCCAAGAAAACCGTCAGAATAGTTGGTTTACTGCCCGATTTTTGCAGCAAACTTCAGTGCTCCCCTAGGAGTCAGGGTTCAAAGCTTTTTTTGTTCGTTTTTTTAGCAGTAACTAATTTTCATTTCCTGTAAGACCTCCACATTACAGAGAGCTAGTGGCTAGAACCCAGCAGGAGGGAAAAGAGGTCCTGAGAAGAGAGGATAAGGGAAGCTAGTCTTTCTTTTCTTTTCTTTTCTTTTTTTAAGACAGAGTTTCGCTCTTGTTGGCCAGGCTGGAGTGCAATGGCACAATCTCAGCTCACTGCAACTTCCACCTCTCGTGTTCAAGCGGTTCTCCTGCCTCAGCCTCCCAAGTAGCTGGGACTACAGGCGCCAGCTACCACGCCCGGCTGATTTTTGTATTTTCAGTAGAGACAGAGTTTCACCATGTTGTCCAGGCTGGTCTCGAACTCCTGACCTCAGGGATCCACCTGCCAAAAGTGCTGGGATTACAGGCGTGAGCCACCGTACCTGGCCTAGTCTTTCAAGTTATTGTAATTCAGCACCCACCAGGGGCCAGGCACATCTATGTGGTTTACATGCATTCTTTCCTCCTTTAACCCCTTTGGCGGATCAATGAGGCCACAGGGAGTATGACATCGACAGCTAATCTGGACACCACTGAGGCAGTTCTGAAATCTGCTAGTCGCTCAGAATTAACTGGTTGGGGACGACCAGCCTAGAACACAAACAGCTGCTGCCACAGCGCTGGCACAGACTTCCGTCTAGTGCCTGGGACCTGCTCCTCAGCCCTATTGGGCAAACAGATCTCCGTTCATTAAGCAACCAGTTCTTTTCCAAAGTGCTGATAACTATAGCTGGAATCCATATGCTCTTTTCTTCTTTTTTTTTTTTCTTTTCTTTTTTTTTTTTTTTTGAGATGGAGTCTTGCTCTGTCACCCAGGCTGGAGTGCAGTGGCACAGTCTCACGTCACTTCAACCTCTGCCTCTAGGGTTCAAGCGATTCTCCTGCCTCAGCCTCCAGAGTAGCTGGGATTACAGGTGCATGCCACCACACCAGGCTAATTTTTGTATTTTTAGTAGAGATGGGGTTTCACCATGTTGGCCAGGGTGGTCTCAAACTCCTGGCCTCAGGTGATCTGCCTACCTCAGCCTCCCAAAGTGCTAGGATTACAGGTGTGAGCCACTGCATCTGGCTGATACACTCTTGAGTCCCTACTGGAAAAACAAGGAAGAGAGAGAAAGGAGAAAATGAAAAAGGAAGGGAGTAAAAGAAGGAAGAAACAAAGGGAAGAGAAGGCAGGCAGTCAACTCCATGACGATACTCATTCCTTTATTGTCAACTGTGTTGATTGGAACAGGGCTGGGGCCTGCAAGCTGCTGGCAGCACCCAGCTGCAGGTACATTTCAGCTCAACAGAGAGGCCTCCATCCTAAGCCAAGGGGACAGAGGGGAATGTTTTATATATATATTTATATATTACATATGTCCCGTATAGTCATATGTATAGAGTGACAAGAATGGGCCACTGCATTGTTAACTGTTGTCCTAAATAAAGACCATAGCAACACACATGAGAATTTGGTCCTAATCAAGGCCCTTACTTTGTCAATCAAATATTTGATACACCAAAAGGAAAAGGAGAGAAAGAGAGACAGAGAGACTGAGATCCAGCCACCCCTGGTGGCCCTGTTCCCAGCAGATCTTACGCTGAGTGTAGAGTGTCCCCTGTGGAGGTAAACACACACACAAACACGCACACACATACACACGTACACAAAACCGCAGGCAGGAGCTCCTCCTCCGACCATACCTTGGGCCCAGCCCTCGGACTGGGGGTGCTGATTTGGGTATATTGTGCTATAAGACTGTGAGCAAGGAGTGACAAGACAATGCAAAGGCGATGTGTCCAAGTGATGAATGGGGTGATACGTGCTGCTTCGTCCACAAACGAGAAAGAGGTCAGTGGGAGAGGCTGCTCAACTCAGCCCTGGAGGTCCCCCTGCACTCAGGCCACCTGGTGGATTTCTACACACAACTCCTGTCCCAGCCACAGTCGAACCTCTGATCTGAATCCTGAGTCTCAAATAATCTCTTGGGCTCTGATGAAAATTGTGATTTCCTGGAAGGACAGGAGCAAATGGCAACTGGGTGGCTCAACCCTCTAGTCCGGTAATGAGGCAGAAATGACAGTGTCGCTGAGTTAAATCGGACCCAAGCTTGATCCTCAGAGCAGAACTTGAACGATGTAAGAAGGGTTCACTTCCTGAAGGAAAGAGAATAACCCCTGCCACCACCTCCCACAGCCCCCATTTCAGGCAGACTTGTCAGTCTCATGGCTTCACCCCAGCGATAGCACTCTTTATATTCTAGGAGCTGGAGACTCGCACTATTAGGGCACTTTGAAATCCTAACTCACTTGCTTTTGTTATTACCTCTTTACCCCTCCACCAAAATAAACACTTAAAAAGCCAGTCAATGAACATTAACCATTTTTTTTTTGTAGAAATTTACTTATCACTTGAGATACTGGGAAACATTTTGGCCATCACAAAGGAAGGTAAGGAGTATCCCCCAGGAACCAATTTGCATAACTAGTGAATAAAGGATCTATTTTCAACAAAATAATACCTTAAAAATGCAATTCAGAAACAGGGGTAATAGGCAAAGCTGGAAAAGATTGTGCCTGGGCTTCTGTTTCCTGTGACAGATGAAGGGAAAAAGCAGTAGATGTTAATGTCTTCGTTTAGACAGGGGTAGAATGACGTTGACTCCTCCCTCTGTGAATGGGGTCTAGACAGCTGCAGGGAGAAATGATCAAAGCAGGCAGGAGCAGCCTCTCGAAAATGGGGAGTTGCCTTGAGGGCCTGTCGATCAAAATGACTCCTCAGAGGGGACAGAAACAAAGGGATTTGGTGGAGGGACTTCCGTTGATGACTGCTCAAGTTGTCTCAATTGCTGTTCCATTTCCTGCAGGTTCCAAGGTGATGGTCACTGGCTGGTCCACAGTTCCCATCCAAGGTGGGCAGAAAGCAGAGTCTGGGCAGCTGTGAGTTCTTGCCGAAGCTGAAGAGCATGAGCTATGTTGGCGAGGTTATTAATGTCCTTGAAAAGGAGCCCAAGAGGCTGTATGAGGTTGTCTGAGGCTCAGAAAGTGGAGAGTAGGGCTGTGTCCACAGGGAGCAGAGGCCCAACGCTGTCAGGGTGTCTCTTGTCCTCAGGGAACACCAAGCAGTTTCCTAGTCCCAGAAAGTGCTCAGGGGCTGCTCGCCATCAGTGTGGGAGAAGATGGAGGTTATGCAGTACGGTGGGTAGAAAAGGGACTGTCTTCTCAGGCACTGGCTACCTTCCCTTCTGGAGGCAGCTGACCGGGGAACAAGCCTGAGGTCTGACTGGGGGAGCTCTCAAGTCAGAAGAAAAGGAGGCTATGCAGTGACCATGGTACGCCCAGACGGCTCAGGCGAGGGCATCTCCCCAACATGAACTGAGCTCCACGAATAAATAACATGAATTAAATAAAGGAGGCAAAGAAGAGCAGGCAGAGGCACTGTCTGCCAGATTCTCACCCCTGCACACACGCACACGCACATGCACGCACACGCACACGCACCAAGCGGCAGATGAGATGAGCCGGGGTGGCTGCCCCATCCCAGGAGTCTATTGGATGGGCAGCCTGACGTGATGGTTGTCACTCATGGTCCGCCACTGCTGCGGGGTGCAGAGAAGCAGAGGCCAGGGAGGCATGTGTGGTGGAAGGTGGAGGCCTCTGAGGACTCTGGCACCTGCAGGGGAGATGAGGCAGGCGAAAGGGGAGGTTAGGGAAATGCAGGAAACAGGAAAGTAAGTCCTCTTCTTTGCCCCATCCTGCTGCTGCAGGAACCCCTCCAACATCCCCAGTCACCCCTTGCCCTTCCTGCCCTTTGGGCACCAGCAAAACCCTCTTTAGCATCACCCAGCCCCTGCAGTTCCCCTGCCTGCTGGGTCCGGTGCTGCCTTGGACCATGGAGGTACTGACCAGGATCTGGACTTTCGGACTTTAGACGTGGAAGGTCTCTCCAGAAAGCTGTCCAGCCGCATGAGCCTCTCCATGTGTAGCGCACGTGGGTCTTGTTCTTGGTCATGAGAGAATTCCATCTCAAAGACAGCTGGAGGGGACACGTCCAACTCCAGAAACATTATATTTTCAGCCTGTGGTGGGAATATCATGCCAGAATTGAGCAGTGCCCGGTCACTGTGCCTTCTAGGGACACAGCCAGTCTTGGGTGTAGCAGGGCTGATGAGGTGGTTAGGGGAAGCAGAGGCTGTGAGCATCCCCTCCCGTAGGCTCTTTTCTTTTTTTTTTTCTTCTGAGATGGAGTGTCGCCCAGGCTGGAGTGCAGTGGTGCAATCTCGGCTCAATGCAACCTCTGCCGCCCGGGTTCAAGCAATTCTCCTGCCTCAGCCTCCCAAGTAGCTGGGACTATAAGGTGCCCATCACCATGCCCAGCTAATTTTTGTATTTTTAGTGCAGACAGGGATTCACCATGTTGGCCAGGCTGGTCTTGAACTCCTGACCTCAGGTGATCCACCCGCCTCAGCCTCCCACAGTGCTGAGATTACAGGTGTGAGCCACCTCGCCCGGCCTTCCTCCCATAAGCTCTTTCTCCCCTCTCCACTTCTTACCCTGTACCTGGGGTGGGACCCCATTGCCATGGCAACCCGAGCATACTGGCTGATAGGCCTCTTGTAGCCCACTGCAGATGTTGGCCGCTTCTTCATCTGGCTGTTATTGCTGTAGGGAAGAGGCTATATTAGAAAGGATTTCTGTGGAACACAAACAGCAAATGACATCATGAGGATCTAAATATCATTCAGGTAGCCAGAAGGTCCTACAGACTGCAAGTTCTGGAATTTTCTTCTCCTTGTTCTAACACAGCTTGACAACTGAAGCTAGTGCAGTTGTCCCCTTCATCCGTGGTTTCGCTTTCCACAGTTTCAGTTACTGTGGTCTGAAAATAGGCAAGTACAGTATAATCAGATGTTTCGAGAGAGAGACACCACACCTGCATCACTTTTATTAGAGTATATTGTGTTTTTGTTGTTGAGATGGAGTCTTGCTCTGTCACCCAGGCTGGAGTGCAGTGGCATAATCTCAGCTCACTGCAGCCTCCACCTCCCAGGTTCAAGCAATTCTCCTGCATCAGCCTCCCGAGTAGCTGGGATTACAGGTGTGTGCCATCACACCTGGCTAATTTTATTTTATTTTTTCTTTTTTTGAGATGGAGTTTCGCTCTTATTGCCCAGGCTGGAGTGCAATGGCGTGATCTCGGCTCACCGCACCCACCGCCTCCCGGGTTCAAGTGATTCTCTGTCTCAGCCTCTCGAGTAGCTCAGATTACAGGCAGGTGCCACCATGCCTGGCTAATGTTTTGTACTTTTAGGAGAGACGGGGTTTCTCCATGTTGGTCAGGCTGATCTTGAACTCCCGACCTCAGATGATCCACCCACCTCGGCCTCCCAAAGTGCTGGTATTACAGGTGTGAGCCACCGCGCCTGGCCTAACACCTGGCTAATTTTTGTATTTTTAGTAGAGACGGGGTTTTATTTTACCACGTTGGCCACGCTGGTCTTGAACTCCTGACCTCAAGCGATCTGCCTGCCTTGGCCTCCCAAAAATCTGGGATTTATAAGGCATGAGCCACTGCACCCGGCCTTATTAGAGGATAGTGTTGTAATTGTTTTGTCTTATACATCTCATGTACCCCATAAACATATACACCTACTACGTACCCACAACAATTTAAAAAAATTAATAAAATTTAAAATAAACCTCATAGCATACATAGGGTTTGGTACTATCTGCAGTTTCAGGCATCCACTAGAGGTCTTAAAACGTATCCCCTGCCAGGTGCAGTGGCTCACGCCTGTAGTCCCAGCACTTTGAAAGGCCGAGACGGGTGGATCACCTGAGGTCAGGAGTTCGAGACCAGCCTGACCGACATCAAGACACCCTGTCTCTACTAGAAAGGTACATATTTACCAAAAGAGGTACATATTAATATTTCTTCACTCCTGTTGCTTTAAATTGTTTCTGCAGTAGAAAGGACTGATTGAAGGCTGAAATGAAATTCAGTCTCACTTTAACTTGTAGCTTTATATACTTTTTTTTTCAGACAAAGTCTTGCTCTGTCACCCAGGCTGGAGTGCTGTGGTGCAATCTCGGTTCACTGCAACCTCTGCCTCCTGAGTTCAAGGGATTCTTGTGCCTCAGCCTCCTGAGCAGCTGAGATTACAGGCACATACCACCACGCCTAACTAATTTTTTTTTTTTTTTTTTGGAGACAGAGTCTCGCTCTGTCACCCAGGCTGGAGTGCCATGGTGCGATCTTGCCTCACTGCAACCTCCGCCTCCTGGGTTCAAGCTATTCTCCTGTCTCAGCCTCCCGAGTAGCTGGAATTACAGGCAGCTGCCACCGCGCCCAACTAATTTTTTTTCTATTTTTAGTAGAAATGGGGTTTCACCATGTTGACCAGGATGGTCTCGATCTCCTAACCTTGTGATCCGTCCGCCTCGGCCTCTCAAAGTGCTGGGATTACAGGCATGAGCCACCGCACCTGGCCTAATTTTTGTATTTTTAGTAGAGGTCAGGGTTTCACCATGTTGGCTGGTCTCAAACTCCTGACCTCAAGTGATCTCCCTGCTTTGGCCTCCCAAAGTACTGGGATTACAGATGTGAATCACTGCACTTGGCCATTTTGTTTTTTGAGTCACAGTCTCACTGTCACCCAGCCTTCATTTTTTTTTTTTTTTTGGAAATGGAGTCTCACTCTGTCGCTAGGCTGGAGTGCTGTGGCACAATCTTTGCTCACTGCAGCCTCTGACCCCCTGGTTCAAGCGATTCTCCTGCCTCAGCCTCTCGAGTAGCTGGTATTACAGGCACATGCCACCACATCCAGCTAGTTTTTGTATTTTTAGTAGAGATGGGGTTTCACCATGTTGGCCAGGATGGTCTTGATTTCCTGACCTCGTGATCCACCCACCTCAGCCTCCCAAAGTGCTGGGATTACAAACATAGGCCACCATGCCTGGCCGGTAATTTTTAATTTTTAGTAGAGATGGGGGGGTTTCGCTATCTTGGCCAGGCTGGTCTCAAACTCCTGACCTCAGGTAATCCTCCTGCCTTGGCCTCCCAAAGTGCTGGGCTTATAGGCATGAGCCACTCTACCTGGCCTATTTTTCTTCATAGGAGTTAGCATAATAAAAAGGTTAAAAACTCAGGCTTGAAATGAAAAGGAACGAAGTTAGAAGGCTCACATTTCTCAGTTTCAAAATTATTACAAAGCACCAGGTGCAGTGGCTCATGCCTGTAATCCCAGCCCTTTGGGAGGTCAAGGTGGGTGGATCACCTGAGGTCAGAGTTTGAGACCAGCCTGGCCAACATGGTGAAACCCTGTATCTACTAAAAATACAAAAATTAGCCGGGCGTGGTGGCGGGCGCCTGTAGTCCCAGCTACTCGGGAGGCTGAGGCAGGAGAATCGCTTGAACCTGGGAGGCGGAGGTTGCAGTGAGCTGAGATCCGGCCACTGCACTCCAGCCTGGGCGACAGAGTGAGACTCTGTCTCAAAAAACACACACACACACAAAAGCAAAACAAAACAAAAAAACTTTTTTTTTTTTTTTGAGACGGAGTCTCGCTCTGTCGCCCAGGCTGGAGTGCAGTGGCGCGATCTCGGCTCACTGCAAGCTCCGCCTCCTGGGTTTACGCCATTCTCCTGCCTCAGCCTCCTGAGTAGCTGGGACTACAGGCGCCCGCCACCGCGCCCGGCTAATTTTTTGTATTTTTAGTAGAGACGGGGTTTCACCGTGGTCTCGATCTCCTGACCTTGTGATCCGCCCGCCTCGGCCTCCCAAAGTGCTGGGATTACAGGCGTGAGCCACCGCGCCCGGCCACAAAAAAACTTATTACAAAGCTATGGTAACCAAGATATTAGAGAACTTGCATAAGACAAACATATAGATTAATGAAACAGAACTGAAACTCCAGGGCCAGGCGCGATGGCTCACGCCTGTAATCCCAGCACTTTGGGAGCCTGAGGCGGGTGGATTGCCTGAGCTCAGGAGTTTGAGACCAGCCTGGGCAACACGGTGAAACCCCGTCTCTACTAAAATACAAAAAAACAGCCAGGTGTGGTAGCGTGTACCTGTAATTCCAGCTACTTGGGAGGCTCACACAGGAGAATTGCTTGAACCCAGGAGGCAGAGGTTGCAGTAGGCGGAGATCGCACCATTGCACTCTAGCCTGGGTGATAGAGCAAGACTCCGTGAGACTCTGTCTCAAAAAAAAAAAAGGGCAAAGGATCTCAATAGATACTTCTCAGAAGATATACAAATGGTTGATAAGCACATGAAAAGATGTTCAACATTAATAGTCATATAGGGAAATCTAAATCAAAACCACAACGGGGACCCGGTGCGGTGGCTGACACCTGTAATCCCAGCACTTTGGGAGGCTGAGGCATGTGGATCCCTTGAGCCCAGAAATTTGAGTCCAGCCTGGACAACACAGCAAGACCCTGTCTCTACAAAAAATACAACAACAACAAAAAAAATTAGCAGGGTATGGTAGCACACACCTGTAATCCCAGCGGTTCAAGAGGCTGAGGTGGGAGGATCACCTGAGCCTGGGGGGTCAAGGCTGCAGTGAGCCGTGATCACGTCACTGCACTTCAGCTTGGGTGACAGGGTAAGACCCTGTCTCAAAAACCCCACAATGGATACCACTTCAGATCCACTAGAATGACTATAATTTAAAGACAGACAGTAACACATGTTGGTGAGGATGTAGAGAAACTGGAACCCTCACACACTATTAGTGAGAATGTAAAAAAAAAAAGTTAAACATAGACTTACCATATAACCCAGCACTTCCACTACTAGGCATATACTCAAGAGAACTGAAAACATATTCATATAAAAACTTGTACACAAATGATCATAGCAGCATTACTTACGGTGAAACCCTGTCTCTACAGAAAAATAGCCAAAAAATGGAAATTACCAAAACGTCCGCCAAATGATATGTTGATAAACCAAATGTGGTATATTCATAGAGTGGAATATTACTCATCAATAAAAAGGAATGAAGTACTGATGAGTGTTCCAACATGGAGGAACCTTGAAAACATTCTGCTAAGTGAAAGAACTCAGTCACAACGGACTACATATTGTGTGATTCCATTTATATAAAATATCTGGAATAGGTAAAGCCATAGAAACAGAAAGTAGATTGGCAGTTGTCTAGGTCTGGGGAAAGGGGTTTGGGGGAGAATGAGGAGTAACTGCTAATTGGTTCAGGGTTTCTTTTTGGAGTGATGAAAATGTTCTGGAATTAGGCTGGGCGTGGTGGCTCACGCCTGTAAACCCAGCGCTTTGGGAGGCTGAGGCAGGCAGATCACCTGAGGTCAGGAGTTCGAGACCAGAGTGGCCAACATGATGAAACCCTTTCTCTACTAAAAATACAAAAATTAGCCAGGGGTGGTGGCGCACGCCTGTAATTCCACCTATTCAGGAGGCTGAGGCAGGAGAACTGCTTGAACCCGGGAGGCAGAGGTTGCAGTGAGCCAAGATCACACCACTGCACTCCAGCCTGGGAGACAGAGTGAGACTCCATCTCGGAAAAAAAAAAGAAAATGTTCTGGAACTAGATAGTGGTGACAGTTGTACAACTCTGAATATACTAAAATCCACTACATTATTAAGCAGTAGAGCTAAAAAAAAAATCCACCGAATTGTACACTTTAAAATGGTGAACTTATGATAAGTCAACTACATCTCAATAGAGCTGTTATTTAAACAATGAACAAACAGGCCAGCCTCAGAGACTCATGCTTGTAACCCCCACACTTTGGGAGGTTGAGGTGGGAGGATCATCTGAGGCCAGGAGTTTGAGGCTGTAGTGTGCTTGATTGTGCCAATGAATAGCCACTGCACTCCAACCTGGGCAACAGAGCAAAGATCCCAGCTCTAATTAAAAAAAAAAAAGTTTTGGCTCACGCCTGTAATCCCAGCACTTTGGGAGGCTGAGACGGGCGGATCACGAGGTCAGGAGATCGAGACCATCCTGGCTAACACAGTGAAACCCCATCTCTACTAAAAAAAATACAAAAAAATTAGCTGGGCGTGGTGGCTGGCACCTGTAGTCCCAGCTGCTGGGGAGGCTGAGGCAGGAGAATGGTGTGAACCCAGGAGGCAGAGCTTGCAGTGAGCTGAGATCGCGCCACTGCACTCCAGCCTGGGAGACAGAGCGAGACTCTGTCTAAAAAAAAAAAAAAAAAAAAAAAAAGTTTATGGGCAGGCTCAGTGGCTCATGCCTATAATCCCAGCACTTTGGGAGTCCAAGGTGGGCGGATCACCTGAGGTCAGGAGTTGAGACCAGCCTAGCCAACATGGTGAAACCCCGTCTCTACAGAAAATACAAAAATTAGCCAGTCATGGTGGCCTGCGCCTGTAGTCCCAGCTACTTGGGAAGCTGAGGCATGAGAATCATTTGAACCTGGGAGGCAGAGGTTGCAGTGAGCTAAGATCACACCACTGCACTCCAGCCTGGGCAACAGAGTGAGACTCCGTCTCAAAACACACACACACACACACACACACACACACACACAAATTTTTGTGTGGTTCTATGTAGATGCAGAAAGACTGCCACAATATATTAATAAAAGAGCAAATAAAAATATGAAGTTTTTGTTTGTATTTTTAAGTTTTTTTTAGAGATGGGGTCTCGCTATATTGTCCAGGCTGGTCTCAAACTCCTGGCCTCAAGTGACCCCCCAGCCTCAGTATCCCCAAGTGTTGAGATTACAGGCATAAGCCACCACACCTGGCCAGTTTTAAGGAAATGCGTGTGTGTGTGTCTGCTTAGGAAAAAGTCTAGATATTCAACAAAATGTTGACAGTTATAATCTTCGAATTGTGTGATTATGGGTGATTTTTATTTTCTTTCTGCCTTTCTGCAATATCTGAAAAATTTTTTTACAATGAATATGTATAACCTTATATCTAATTAATTAGTTCAAACATCTACAGGAAATATGTATCTGTATGACTGCCATCCAGTTTTGTCAAGAATGCTGCTGTGAACATTTCTAAAGGTATTTTCATGTTTGTATTTAACATTTTCCCTGGGGTATGGATCCAGGAATGGAAGTGTTGCATTGTCGGGTATGCAAATTCTCAGCTTTACTTGATATTGTCAATTGCTTTTCAAAGTGATTATACTTATGAAAGTTTCCATTGGTCTACATCCTAGAGAGCTCACTGAGTGCTTTTTACTGTCAGCAATTTGGTGAGTGTGATGGATTATTAAAATACTTTTACTACCCTGAACGAAAACAAACAGAAAAAAGAAAGAAAAGAAAACAAGAAAGCTACTTCCATTTTAAAAAATAAAAGAACACAGGTTTTGGAGTGAGTCAGACCTGGGTTTGAATGCTGGCTCTGCCCCTTCAAGCTCTTTTACTTGGGGAGGTGGCTTACTATCTCTGAGCCTCAGATAGATCATCCCTATCATACAGAACTTCTGAGATTAAACAAGACAAGCACTTAGCACAGTATGCCCGCCACAGGGCTTAACACATGGCAGCTGTGATTATGATTTCTTTTCAGTTCTACTTGCTAATTTCAAGTGGGGATACAAATGAAATGAGCAAGGATAAAAGTCAAAAGGCGACAGTTGGAAGAGGAGAAGAAACAGGCTGAGTAACTCAAAGATAGGACATTCTGTCCTTGAACAGCAGAACAAGCTGTGCAGGGGCCCGCAGAACAATGGCTGCCTTCTGCAGCTGGCAGAATGGGAAATAACATTCTTGTGGTTTAGTTTATGACGCATATAAAAAGGTGCCGTCCCCCATTAGTGGTCCCTGCTGACCCTCTCCATAGATGAAAACAAGGAAAGATAAGGCTCCAGAAGCCCCAGCTGGGTCTGCAGCTGAGCTTACAGGATGCCGGGAGGCGTGTCTGTGGGGACAGGCAGCCTCAGTGGCAGTGGCAGCAAGGAGACAGTCCTGCTGCAGACGCTGCTGGAAATGCAAAGCCATCCCCTCTAAGAGGGGAGTGGGAAAATTAGGAAAACAGCAACTTATTTACAAGGTGCTTCTACACAGTTCATCTGAACTTAACAACCTCCCGATGTGTGGATAGAGCAAAGAAGACTGCAGCTCAGGGAGGTGCAGTGCCTCAGTGCCTTTTGTGTACAAGGTCATGCAATTAGGGAGAGACTAGGAATCTGAATCTTCCCATATACTCCTTTTAAAATTATTATTGGCCAGGCACGGTGGCTCACAGCACGCCTGTAATCCCACACTTTGGGAGGCCGAGGCAGGTGGATTACCTGAGATCAGGAGTTCGAGACCAGCCTGGCCAACATGGTGAAACCCTGCCTCTACTAAAACTATAAAAATTAGCTGGGCGTGGTGGCAGGCGCCTGTAGTCCCAGCTATTCAGGATGCTGAGGTGAATCACTTCTACCCGGGAGGCGGAGGTTGAGTGAACCGAGATCGTGCCACTGCCCTCCAGCCTGGGTGACAGAGTGAGACTCTGTCTCAAAACAATATATATAATTATTATTTTGCGGCTGGGCACAGTGGCTCACGCCTGTAATCCCAACACTTTGGGAGGCCAAGACAGGTGGATCACCTGAAGTCAGGAGTTCAAGACCAGCCCAGCCAATTTGGTCAAATCCCCCTCTCTACCAAAAATTCAAAAATTAGCTGGGCATGGCGCACGCCTGTAACCCCAGCTACTCAGGATTCAAGCCTAGACGACAGAATGAGTCTCGGTCTAAAAAAAAAAAAAAAAAAAAAAAAAATCATTGCTTTGTGAAATTTTTGAATTGGGCAACACCTCATTCTATGCCATAGAGTGGGTGTTCCCCACAAGGACTCTAGTATCATCTCTCAGGAGGACACTGGGCCAGAACAGATGGGCCAGTGAGTGCCTTTGAAAGCTCAGGCGCTGGGAACAGGACAGAGGGACAGGGCTGGGTGAGCAGAGGATCAGCACAAATTGGCAGCCTGACCCAATAAAGATGCCAGGGCTATTCTGGGTGGCATGTGGGAGAGAAGGGTTGGGGGAAGGGAGTCTGTAATTGGGGCACCGACCTTCCCATCGACTCCCTCTTCTGCCCCAGGCCTACTTTCCATGATTGATCCTCTATAGAAAGCAGGTTGTGGCAGCCCAGAGCTGAGGCCTGGGTCTGCAATTATGCACCCCTCCCTTTAAGCACCCCTCCCAGCAGGGCCCCACAGCCACAGTTATCCTGCGTGCAGTAGATCCGAGGCGTTCTCCTAGGACCCTCCCTCTGTAATTGGCTGCTATCATTTTTTTCCCTTTAATATTAAAAAGTCATCTCTCAGCTCCATCTCAGGGGCTGACACCATTCTCTTTCCTGGCTGTCTGATCACTTCCTTTCCCCTCTCCTTCCTTCCCGTTCTTCCTCTCTCCCTCCCTGCCTCACTCTGTCACCCAGGCTGGAGTGCTGTGGCAAGATCTTGGCACACTGCAACCTCCGCCTCTCAGATTCAAGTAGCTGGGATTATAGGTGACAGCCACCACACCTGGCTAATTTTTGTATTTTTAGTAGAGACGGGGTTTTGCCATGTTGGCCAGGCTGGTCTCGAACTCCTGGTCTGAAGTGATCCACCCGCCTTGGCCTCCCGAAGTGCGGGGATTACAGGTGTGAGTTACTGCGGCCGGCCTCGCCCTCTTGTTCTGAAAGCAGGCATCCGGCATCATCGGGTGCGTTTCCTTCTAGTTCCTTCCTGTGCATTCAACACAGACAATCAGGCTTTCCTCTTCGATCTGGCTGCTTTGTCCTGGCAGGCTGTCTGTCCACCTTGTTCCACTGCCCCGCTTGTCTGAACTCTCAGCCTTCCCATTTCCCCTCCATGCTGTACCCAACCCGCCTGGGAAGCTGCAGCTGCTCACTGCTTCACACTGTCTTCAATTCCCACAGGTCTGAAGAAATCCAGGGACTCAACGCAGAGCTAGGAATGTTCTTACTGGGGTGAACTTTGCCTCTGTACAAAACCAGTTTAACTTTCTTTCCTGATTCTATTTAAAGCAAGAAACACTCTCTCTTTAAACCAAGAGGCAGAGCCCAGGCGAGGTGGCTCACACCTGTAATCCCAGCACCTTTGGGAGGCCGAGGCAGACAGATTACCTGAGGTCAGGAGTTCAAGACAAGTCTGGCCAACACTGAAACCCCACCTCTACTAAAATACAAAAATTAGCCGGGCATGGTGGCAAACCCTTATAAATCCCAGCTACTCAGGAGGCTGAGGCACAAGAATCGCTTGAACCTGTGAGGTGGAGGTTGCAGTGAGCTGAGATCATGCCACTGTACTCCAGCCCAGGTGACAGAGTGAAACTCTCTCTCAAAAAAATAAAAATGAAAATAAATAAAATAAACCCAGAGGCAGTTTAACAAAAAATCAACATCTAAAACAAAAACATCAAGTCAAACTGCCCTTGTAGGGCACTTCTAAGGGATAGAGGCAGGCCGGTTCCAGAGTCCCCATAATTAGAATATTGGCTTATCAGTATGAATACAACTCTTCATTGATCATCTCCTCTGTACCAGGCACAGGCCTGGAACCTTACATTATTTCATTTCAACCTCGACAATCCTGCACGGTACCTATTATCCCCACTTTACAGATGAAGAAATTTGGGTTCAGAGAGGTTAAAAAAATTTACTCCAGGCCGGGCGTGGTGGCTCATGCCTGTAATCCTAGCACTTTGGGAGGCTGAGGCAGGCGGATAACCTGAGGTCAGGGGTTCGAGACCAGCCTGGCCAAGATGTTGAAACCCCATCTCTACTAAAAATACAAAAATTAGCCAGGTGTGGTGGTGCATGCCTGTAATCCCAGCTACTCTGGAGGCTGAGGCAGGAGAATCACTTGAACCCAGGAGGGGGAGGATGCAGTGAGCTGAGATCATGCCACTGCACTCCAGCCTGGGTGACAGAGTGAGACTCCATCTCAAAACAACAAAACAACAACAACAACAACAACAAAAAACACTTATTCAAGGCCACTAGTAAGTGGCAGAGCAGGAGCTGGAATTCAGAATGTTCTTTTTTTTTTTTTTTGAGTCTTGCTGTGTTGCCCATGTTGCCCAGGCTGGAGTGCAGTGGTGCAATCTCAGTTCACTGCAACCCCCACCTCCCAGGTTCAAGCGATTCTTCTCCTACCTCAGTCTCCCGGGTAGCTGGGATTACAGGTGCCCACTACCACACCCGGCTAATTTTTGTATTTTTAGTAGAGATGGAGTTTCACCATGTTGGCCAGGCTGGTCTCAACTCCTGACCTCAGGTGATTCGCCCGCCTCAGCTTCCCAAAGTGCTGGGATTATAGGCATGGGCCACCACACCCGGACAAATTCAGAATGTTCTAAATCCAAAGTCTAGTCTCTCTCTACTGCACCACGATGCCTTTGAAAAGAATCTAGGGGCTGGGCACGGTGGCTCACGCTTGTAACCCGGCACTTTGGGAGGAGTTCACTTGAGCTCAGGAGTTCAAGACCAGCCTAGGCAACATAGTGAGACCCCTATCTCTACTAAAAATGAAAACAAATTCGCTGGGTATGGTGGTCCATGTCTGTACTGTGGTCTAAACTACTCGGGAAATTGAAGCAGGAGGATCACTTGAGCTCAGAAGGTCAAGGCTGTAGTGAGCCATGATTGTGCCACTGCATTCCAGCCTGGGCAACAGAGTGAGACCCTGTCTCAAAAAAAGAAAGAAAAGAAAGAAAGAAAAGAATCTAGGGTGGCTGGGGTTACAAAGGTCAAAGGGCTAAAGTTGCAATGGAATTTTGTGTACTATAAAGCACAGGGTATGGATACTGTCACATACATAACCCTTTAGAAGACAATTTTGTGGGGCTGGCACACACCTGTAATCCTAGCATTTTGGGAGGCTGAGGTGGGTAAACTGCTTGACGTCAGAAGTTTGAGACCAGCCTGGGCAACATAGTAAAATCCTGTCTCTATTTAAAAAAAAAGAAGACAATTTTACCTAAACACAATTAAAAATGAAGCCTAGGCCAGGTAAGGTGGCTCATGCCTATAATCGCAATACTTTGCAAGGCTGAGATGGGGGTATCACTTGAGTCCAGGAGTTCAAGACCAGCCTGGGCAATGTAGTGAGACCTCATCTCTACAATAAATAAAAAATTAGTCAGACATGGTGGCACAAGCCTGAGGTCCCAGCTACCCAGGAGGCTGAGGTGGGAGGATCACTTGAGCCAAGGAGGTGAGCCAAGATTGTGCCACTGCACTCCAGCCTGGGCAACAGAGTGAGACCTTGTCTCAAAAAATTAAATTAACTGGGCGTGGTGGCATGTACCTGTGGTCCCAGCTACTCAGGGGGCTGAGGTGGGAGGATTGCTTGAGCCTGGGAGGCAGAGGTTTCAGTGAGCCATGATGATGCCATTGCACTCTAGCCTGGGTGACAGAGTGAGACCCTGTCTCAAAAAAATAGAAAAAACTTAAATACAATTTAAAAATCTAGGTCGGGCACAGTGGCTCATGCCTGTAATGCTAGGACTTTGGGAGGCCAAGACAGGCGGATCACCTGAGGTCAGGAGTTTGAGACCAGCCTGGCCAACATGAAGAAACCCTGTCTCTGCTAAAAATACAAAAATTAGCCGGGTGTGGTGGCACATGCCTATAATCCCAGCTACTCGGGAGGCTGAGATAAGAGAATCTCTGGAACCCGGGAGGCGGAGGTTGCAGTGAGCTGAGATCACGCCATTGCACTCCAGCCTAGGCAACAGTCTATTATGAGAAACTAAAAATAAAAGGTCATACTTGTAAAATATTTATTGCTAGACCTAGCTGCAAAAAAAAAAAAAAAAAAAAAAAAAATTTTATTGAGACAGAGTTTCGCTCTTGTTGCCCAGGCTAGAGTGCAATGGCACGATCTTGCCTCACTGCAACCTCTGCCTCCTGGGTTCAAGCGATTCTCCTGCCTCAGCCTACTGAGTAGCTGGAATTACAGGCGTGAGCCACCATACCTGGCTAATTTTGTATTTTTAGTAGAGACGGGATTTCTCCACGTTGGTCAGACTGGTCTCGAACTCCTAACCTCAGGCGATCTGCCTGCCTTGGCCTCCCAAAGTGCTAAGATTACAGGCCTGAGCCACCGAGCCAGTGCAAAAATATTTTTTAAAGTAACTTTAATATTATACAAGATTATGACTGTGGAAGACACCTCACCTTATCTTATTTTGTATCAACTAATGGCTACATAGAGATGGTAGAGAAAAAAGAGAAAGGGCTAGACTTCCAAAATAAGTTGATTAGGGATATTTCTCAAGAGTTGCCTGACAACTCCTTGTTTGAGAGAGGCAGCGGTCAGAGGGTGGGGTGGATGCTGAGAGCTGGAGTAGGCGGAAGGAGAATGTTTTTCGAACAGAAGCTTTCTAATGGGACAGCATGACTTTAGGTAATTTCTTACAAACTATGTTTTTTCCTCTCACTTTGAGCAGCTGTCAGTGTTCTCATCCCCAGAATGCCACAGGCCGAAATAAAGCAAAATATTCCACACTTGAGTTGAGCAAATGGAACAACGCCCTGATTAGTTAAATATGCTTTGGAGAGAAATAACTTTTCTGTTTGTTTTTTAGCCCTAATTGAGCGATGTGGCAAGTGGTGGGATCCAATGCTGAAGAAAGGACCTTTTCTGTGGGGAGTGGAGAAACTCGTTTCACAGCTGCAGCCTCAGATCCCATGGTCCCTGAAATGAGGAAAGCTGCCTTGTTCAAGGACCTCCCTGCCCTCAACCTTCCGCCGTGAAATGAGGGACATGGGGCAGATGACCTCAGAGATCCAGGCCAGCACCTCCCTGCCCCCTACCGTGCCCCACCAGGCTCTCTCTGCCAAGTCAGAATCACAACTGGGATTTCAATTACCGTGGAATTCTATTTACTTTATTCTAACCATTCTGGCTTTAAAAAGAGTAATTTTAAAAACTTGTTTCCTATAAAAAAATTCTAGAACTGGCCAGGCACGGTGGCTCACGCCTGTAATAGCACTTTGGGAGGCCGAGGTGGGCAGATCACCTGAGGTCGGGAGTTCGAGACCAGCCTGACCAACATGGAGAAACCCCCGTCTCTACTAAAAATACAAAATTAGCCAGGCATGGTGGCGTATGCCTGTAATTCCAGCTACTCGGGAGGCTGAGGCAGGAGAATTGCTTGAACCCGGGAGGCAGAGGTAGTGGTGAGCCAAGATCATGCCATTGCACTTTAGCATGGGCAACGAGCAAAACTCCATCTTTAAAAAAAAAAAAAATCCTAGAACCATTTTTACTTGGCTTTTCTATTTTTGTATTTTTTAAAGTTCTGAAATAAATATTAAATATTGCAAATTGCAGTCATCAGACATAGTGGACAGTGGCAAAAAAAATGAAAAAGAAAATACTATATTCATGATTACCTGTTCTCTCTCTTTTTTTTTTTTTTTTTTTTTGATATGTAGTCTTGCTCTGTGGCCCAGGTTGGAGTGCAAAGGCATGATCTCAGCTCATTGCAACGTCTGCCTCCCAGGTTCAAGCAATTACCCTGCCTCAGCCTCCCAAGTAGCTGGGATTACAGGTGTGATCCACCATACCCAGATACCTGATATGTCTTAATAACTGTTTTGAAGTAATTTATTTCTTGGAATTCTTTATTATATTAGAGCATTCTGTAATTACTGTTCATATAATTTGTATTTAAGTGTAGTAGAGAACATTGGTAAATCATAATTGCCTTTTTTTTTTTTTTTTTTTTGAGACAGGGTCTCACTCTGTTGACCAGGCTGGATGGAGTGCAGTGGTATAATCACGGCTCAGTGCAGCCTCAACCTCCTAGGTTCAAGCAATCCTCCCACCTCAGCCTCCCAAGTAGCTGGGAGTACAGGCATGTGCTAATGCCCAGCTAACTTTTTGTATCTTTTTGTAGAGATGGGGTCTCACTCTGTTGCCCAGGCTGGTTTTGAACACCTGGGCTCAAGCCATCTACCTGCCTCAGTCTCCTAAAGTGCTGGGATTACAGGCATCAGCCACTGTACCTGGCCTATAATTGCCTTTTACCCTACCCAGATGTATTTGAATATTTTCTGTACATATGTTGTACTTGGTCTTTATTCTGAACAGGTACAAACATATTCTGTATAAAACAGCATGGTTATGAATACACTTAACCATAATTTTGGAAAACCTTGTGAATCTATTTATAGCTTTAAATTTTCAATATAAGACTTTCAGGGAGGCCGGGCGCTGTGGTGCACGCCTGTAATCCCAGCACTTTGGGAGGCTGAGGTGAGTGGATCACCTGAGGTCAGAAATTCAAGACCAGCCTGGCCAATATGGCAAAACCCCGTCTCTACTAAAAACGCAAAAATTAGCCAGGAGTGGTGGTGGGCGCCTGTAATCCCAGCTACTCAGGAGGCTGAGGCAGGAGAATCACTTGAATCCAGGAGGCGGAGGCTGCAGTAAACCGAGATTGCACCATTGCACTCCAGCTTGGGCAACAAAAGCAAAACTCCATCTCAAAAGAAAAAAAAATTTAAGGGAACACTGTCCAATTGGTATTCATTTAGAAGAGTTGCCAACACAAACCTACAAATGCAATGTGGAAGCAACTATATGCAGATTTAAATTAATGGGTATAATGAATGTGTATGTTAGGACTAATTCTTTGCAAAGAATCTTGGAAAAGAAAACACTATAAAAGCTGCTCTACTTTATAGTCTGGTAGTTAAAATCCTGTCCTTTCATAGCTGCAGCCTGGGTTCAATTCTTGGTCAGGGTAGTCCCTTTACAAAGGATAAAATTAAGGCCAGGTTTGGTGACTCAAACCTGTAATCCCAGCTACTCAGGAGGCTGAGGCATGAAAATTGCTTGAAGCCAGGAGGCGGAGGTTGCAGTGAGCCAAGATAGTGCCACTGCACTCTAGCCTGGGCGACAGAGTGAGAATGTCTCAAAAAATAAATAAATAAATAAAAATAAAAAGAATAAAATTTAAGGCCCGTTGCATGCAGTGGCTCCTGCCTGTAATCCCAGCACTTTGGGAAGCTGAGGTGGGAGGATTAGCGTGAAGCCAGGAGTTCAAGACCAGCCCAGGCAACACAGCGAGCTATCATGGTGCCAATGCACCACAGCCTGGGTGACAGATAAGACTCCATCTCAATAACAGCAGCAAAATAATGCAACTTAACACTATGGAGGTAAATTTAAAGCAAATAGCTTTTGGTTGTGCGTGGTGGCTCACACCTGTAATCCTAGCACTTTGGGAGGCCAAGGCAGGAAGATCACTTGAGGTCAGGAGTTCAAAACCAGCCTAGCCAACATGGTGAAACTCTGTCTCGACTAAAAATACAAACAAATCAGCTGGGCATGGTGGTGGGTGCCTGTAATCCCAGCTACTCAGGAGGCTGAGGCAGGAGAATTGCTTTAACCTGGGAGGCGGAGGTTGCAGTGAGCTGAGATCACACTACTGCACTACAGCCTGGGTGACACAGCAAGATTCCGTATCATAACATAAATAAAATAAAATAAAATAAGTAAAAATAAAGCAAATAGCTTCTGAGGAAAAAACAGTTTCCCAGTTTTCCAGTGGCAAAGAACTGATTCTTTTTTCACAACTTTCCCTGCTCAAGGACAGTGGGAGGAATCACAGAGAGGAAAGGTGGGGGCCAGGTGAGGTGGCTTGTGCCTGTAATCCCAGAACTTTGGGGGGCCAAGGTGGGCAGATCACTGGAGATCAGGAGTTCAAGACCAGCCTGGCCAACATGGTAAAACCCTGTATTTATTAAAAACATAAAAATTAGGCTGGGCATGGTGGCTCACGCCTGTAATCCCAGCACTTTGGGAGGCCGAGGTGGGCGGATCACGAGTTCAGGAGTTTGAGACCACCCTGGCCAACATGGTGAAACCCAGTCTCTACTAAAAATACAAAAATTAGCTGGGCGTGGCGGCACAAGCCTGTAGTCCCAGCTACTCGGGAGGCTGAGGCAGGAGAATCGTTTAAACCCGGGAGGCGGAGGTTGAAGTGACCCAAGATGACGCCACTACACTCCAGCCTGACAACAGAGCTAGACTCCATCTCAAAAACAAAAACAAAAATTGGCTGGGTGTCGTGGTGTGCACCTGTAATCCCAGCTACTTGGGAGGCTGAGGCTAGAGAATTACATGAGTCTGGGAGGTGGAGGTTGCAGTGAGCCGAGATCGCACCACTGCATTCCAGCCTGGGGACAGAGCAAGACTCCATCTCAAAAAAAAAAAAAAAAAAAAAAAAGAAGAAGAAAAAAAGAAAGAAGGCTGGGCACAGTGGCTCACGCCTGTAATCCCAGCACTTCAGGAGGCTGAGGCAGGGGGATCACCTGAGGTCAGGAGTTCGAGACCAGCCTGACCAACATGGTGAAACCCTGTCTCTACTAAAAATATAAAAACAATTAGCCAAGCATGGTAGTGGGTGCCTGTAATCCCAGCTACTGGGGAGGCTGAGGCAGGAGAATTGCTTGAACCCAGGAGGTGGAGGTTGCAATGAGCTGAGATCACGCCATTGCACTCCAGCCTGGGCAACAAGAGCAGAGGGCTTTTAGGGACATACATTAGAATCCTTTAATAAAGAGCACAAACTTGCCTTTAAAGCAGAAAATCAGGGTAAAAAAGACAATGGGCTAGAAATTGGCAACATTACACAGTAAAGAAGGATCTGTATTCTAGCAAGCTTCTTTCTTTTTAAAAAGTTATTACAGGGGCCAGGTGCAGTGGCTCATGCCTGTAATCCCAGCACTTTGGGAGGCTGAGGTGGGCGGATCACGAGGTCAGGAGATTAAGATCATCCTGGCTAACACAGTGAAACCCCGTCTCTACTAAAAATACAAAAAATTAGCCGGGCGTGGCGGCGGGCACCTGTAGTCCCAGCTATTCAGGAGGCTGAGGCAGGAGAATGGTGTGAACCTGGGAAGCGGAGCTTGCAGTGAGCCGAGATAGCACCACTGCACTCCAGCTAGGCAATACAGTGAGACTCCGTCTCAAAAAAAAAAAAAAGTTATTATAGGTATGTACTGTAAAAATTAAAGTATGCTGTTTTAAGGTAGCTACTTTTATTTTTTATTTTTATTTTTATTTTTTTTATTTTTTATTTTTTTGAGACGGAGTCTCGCTCTGCCACCCAGGCTGGAGTGCAGTGGCCGGATCTCAGCTCACTGCAAGCTCCGCCTCCCGGGTTCACGCCATTCTCCTGCCTCAGCCTCCCGAGTAGCTGGGACTACAGGCGCCCGCCACCTCGCCCGGCTAGTTTTTTGTAGTTTTTAGTAGAGACGGGGTTTCACAGTGTCAGCCAGGATGGTCTCGATCTCCTGACCTCGTGATCCGCCCGTCTCGGCCTCCCAAAGTGCTGGGATTACAGGCTTGAGCCACCGCGCCCGGCCGCTACTTTTATTTTTTAAATCTGTGAATGATTTTTTTCAGCATATACAAACCATTTTAACTCTCAAAAAGGAGAAAAGTTTATGTATAAAAAAATATGGTGGAAAGTTCATATCCAATTGTAATATCCAATTGTAAGTAAACACTGCCACTAGGTGGAATTTTCATTCTTTCTATGTTTATTTAAATTTTCCATAATGAAAACATTGCTTGCAACTGAAGTAAGGGTTACTTAAAAGGAAGAAAGTAAATTTAAAAAAATTTTTTTTTAGAGATGAGGTCTCATTCTGTCGCCCAGGCTAGAGTACAGTAGAGCATGATCCTAGCTTACAATAGCCTGGGCTCAAGCAATCTCTCTGTCTCAGCCCACAGAGTAGCTGGAATTACACACATGAACACCTGGTGGAAGAAAGCAAACTTTTAAAAACATTAAAAAAAAAATTAGCTGGCCATGGTGGCAACTGCCTGCTGCTTCAAGCTACTCAGGAGGCTGAGTGGGAGGACGGCTTGAGCCCAGGAGGTCAAGGCTGCAGTGAGCTGTGATCACCACTGCACTCTAGCCTGAGTGCAGACAGAGCTAGACTCTGTCTCAAAAATAATACAAATAAATAAATAACAAAAATAAGGAGTGGAAGTCCAGGCTGGGTGGGGAGGCTCATGCCTGTGATCCCAACGCTGGAAGACAATGGGAGGAGGATCACTTAAGCCCAGGACTTCACGACCAGCCTAGGCAAAAAGTGAGACCCTGTTTCTACAAAAGATAAAAAATTTAGCTGGTGTAATGGTGCATACCTGTGGCCCCAGTTACTCAGGAAGCTGAGGCAGGAGGATCACTTGAGCCCAGGAGCCCAAAGCTGCAGTGAGTTATATACTCCAGCCTGGGTAACAGTGTGAGATCCCAACTCAAGAAAAAAGAAAGCAAGAAAGCAAGCAAGGAAGTAAGGAGGGAAATAAAGAAAGGAAGAAAGAGAAAGAAAGAGAGAGAGGAAAGAGAGAGAGAGAGAGAAAGAGAGATGAGGTTTCACCATGTTGGCCAGGCTGGTCTCGAACTCCTGACCCCAAGTGATCCACCTGCCTCGGCCTCCCAAAGTGCTGGGATTATGGGCGTGAGCCACCAGCACACCCAGCAGAAAGAACTTTTCTTTTCTTTTTTTTTTGAGACGGAGTCTTGCTCTTGTTGCCCAGGCTGGAGTGCAATGGCATGATCTTGGCTCACTGCAACCTCTGCCTCCCGAGTTCAAGCGATTCTCCTGCCTCAACCTTCCTAGTAGCTGGGATTACAGGCACCTGCCACCACACCCAGCTAATTTTTTTTTTGTATTTTTAGTAGAAATGGGGTTTCATTATGTTGGCCAGGCTGGTCTCAAATTCCTGACCTCAGGCTATCCACCTGCCTCAGCCTCCCAAAGTGCTGAGATTACAGGCTTGAGCTACCGCGCCCGGCTAGAAAGAACTTTTCTAAGCATAAGATAACCCTTCAGAGTGAAGCCTCACCAGCATCTAACTCCGGCAAATGACATTGGAGCAGTGGTTTTCTAGCCTGCCTTCAAATGCAGAATCACAAAACCTAAGACCTGGGATCCTTTAAATCAGACTCTCTGGAGCCCAACTCACAGGTATTCTAGCTGCAGCCAGGGTGGAAAACCTCTGTGATAGCTGATGTACTATTGAGAATCTCTACCTAGATTGGAAAGGTGGATTGTAGGTGTAAAGTGATACCATTGAAAAGTCCTCTATTCGTGTGCTTGCCACTTACAAACTTATGTGGTATCACCTTAAGTAATATCAGCCTTTAAGAAAGATCAAATAGGCATCTAAGCTGTAGTTGTTGAAAGAAAGAAAAGAAAGAAAGAAAGAAAGAAAAGAAAAGAAAAGAGAGAGAGAGAAAGAAAGAAAGAAAGAAGCCGGGCGCGGTGGCTCACGCCTGTAATCCCAGCACTTTGGGAGGTGGAGGCGGGCGGATCACCTGAGGTTGGGAGTTCGAGACCAGCCTGACCAACATGGAGAAACTCTGTCTCCACTAAAAATACAAAATTGGCCGGGCATGGTGGCACATGCCTATAATCCCAACTACTAGGGAGGCTGAGGCAGGAGAATCGCTTGAACCTGGGAGGCGGAGGTTGCGGTGAGCCGTGATCGTGCCATTGCACTCCAGCCTGGGCAAACAAGAGTGGAACTCCGCCAAAAACAAAAAAAAAAAGAAAGAAAAAAAGAAAAGGAAGAAAGGGAAAAAAAATAACCAAGTAGGCATCTGATGCTTCAGTGAGAAGCTGTAGACCTCTTGCTAGCTTCCCATTCCAGATTTGGAGAGACTCTTGCCCTATTTTAACATTAATGTTCCCAGGCTAGAGAGAGCAAAGAATCTCCAGGAAGGTGCATTGGTGTCTGGCCTCCTAAGCACTTCTCTCTATATATTGGCAATTAAGGGCCCATGGCTCAGGCGGGTGAGGCCTCACTCTGTTGGGATGTTCTTTATGGCCACCAGCAGAGGGAGCTGCACACCCAGCCAATGGCCGCAGCTGCACCCAAGGGCTAAGACGTGGAAAAAGGTGGAAATGCTGAATCACCCGGATGAGCCAGCCTGCTGAGATTGGATCACAGCTCTATCACATCATGATCTGATTACTTATTTCCCACTGGACTGTGAGCTCGGACCATATCTAATTTATCTTCTGTCTCCTGAGTCTTGCACAGCATCCGGCATACAGTAGCCCTTGGCAAATATTAACTGTGGTTGCTATTTCGGGCATCTGACAAATGAATATTCACCAGACCTGGCCATGTGTTAGCATTCGCTAGGATTGTCAAGAGGCTGAGATGTTCTTCCTCCCTCCCGAAATCACTCACAAGGTATTTTCTGCATCCCAGATCAATGAGACATTTTTTTTTCCCAGAACACCCTTCCATCATAGAGACCCCTACAAATTAGATCATGAGAAATTCCTCCCCCATCGGCATCCTCCCCATCTTTTCCCCAATCCACAAAACATCTGTCTCCCTGCAGGCAGGGCCTCAGGCCCCTCACCAGTCCCAACCTGGAGTGGACCCACAAGTCCCTCAGCCCAGACGGCTGGGTTAGAGACTCACACGCCGGCTGGCACCAGTGGCTGGAACTTCCACTGCTCCTCCTCACAGTCCAGGAAAAGCCGGTTCATGATCTTGTTCTTCTCTTCCGGGGGGATGAAGTTCTCGATGATTAGGTACCTGAGAGCAGGAATGAAGGAGCGATGGGAAACTGGGTGAGTGAGAGACCACAAGGTGCCTGTAAGGGGTTTAAGGATTAGAAGCAACAAGCCAAGAGGCAGAAGGGGACAGGCGCGGTGGCTCACGCCTGTAATCCCAGCACTTTGGGAGGCTGAGGCCTGTGGATCACGAGGTCAGGAAATCGAGACCATCCTGGCTAACATGGTGAAACACCATCTCCGTCTCTACTAAAAATACAAAAAAAAAAAATTAGCCGGGCGAGGTGGCGGGCGCCTTTAGTCCCAAGCTACTCGGGAGGCTGAGGCAGGAGAATGGAGTGAACCCAGGAGGCGGAGCTTGCAGTGAGCCGAGATGGCACCACTGCACTCCAGCCTGGGTGACAGAGCGAGACTTCGTCTCAAAAAACTAAGTTAATTAATTAATTAATTTATTTATTTAAAAAAAAAGAAGCAGAGGCAATGTGGAGGTGGGAAAATCAAGAAGTTAAGCAGAAAGGATCCCTACAGAAATACTGCAGCTTGAAAAATGACTGCTTCGGCCGGGCGCGGTGGCTCAAGCCTGTAATCCCAGCACTTTGGGAGGCCGAGACGGGCGGATCACGAGGTCAGGAGATCGAGACCATCCTGGCGAACACGGTGAAACCCTGTCTCTACTAAAAAAATACAAAAAAACTAGCCGGGCGAGGTGGCGGGCGCCTGTAGTCCCAGCTACTCGGGAGGCTGAGGCAGGAGAATGGCATAAACCCGGGGGGCGGAGCTTGCAGTGAGCTGAGATCCGGCCACTGCACTCCAGCCCGGGCGACAGAGCCAGACTCCATCTCAAAAAAAAAAAAAAAAAAAAAAAAAAGAAAAATGACTGCTTCTAATAGGTACACAAAAATAGAAAAATGAATAAACACTATTATTTGATAGCATAATAGGGTGACTATAGTCAATAACTTAATTGTATATATATGTGTATATATGTGTGTACATACATGTGTGTATATATATGTGTGTGTATGTGTGTGTATATATATATATATTTTTTGAGACAGTTTTCTACTTGTTGCCCAGGCTGGAGTGCAATGGTGTGATCTCAGCTCACTGGAACCTCTACCTCCGGGGTTCAAGTGATTCTCCTGCCTCAGCCTCCCGAGTAGCTGGGATTACAGGCACACGCCACCATAGCTGGCTAATTTTTGCATTTTTAGTAGAGACAGGGTTTCACCACGTTGACCAGGCTGGTCTCAAACTCCTGACCTCAGGGGATCCCCCCGCCTTGGCCTCCCAAAGTGCTGGGATTACAGGTATGAGCCACCACCCGAGCCAATTGTATATTTTAAAATAACTTAAAGAGTGTAACTGGATTGTTTGTAACTTGAAGGATAAATGTTTGAGGCGATGGATACCCCATTCTCCATGATCTGCTTAGTTCACATTGCACGCCTGTATCCAAACATCTCATGTGGCCAGGTGCAGTGGCTCGCGCTTGTAATCCCAGCCCTTTGGGAGGCCGAGGTGGGCGGATCACCTGAGGTCAGGAGTTTGAGGTCACTCCAGGGTGGATGACACAGCAATATTCCATCTTCAAAACCAAAAAATCTAATGTATCCCACAAATATTAATATATATACCTACTATATATGCATACTATATACATACACTATATACATTTTTAAAATAATTTTTAAAACAGATTTTAAAATAATTTTTTTTTTTGAGATGGAGTCTCGCTATGTTGCCCAAGCTGGAGTGCAGTGGCTCCATCTCAGCTCACTGCAAGCTCTGCCTCCCAGGATTACATCATTCTCCTGCCTCAGCCTCCCAAGTAGCTGGGACTACAGGGGCCCGCCACCACGCCTGGCTAATTTTTTATATTTTTAGTAGAAGCGGGGTTTCTCCGTGTTAGCCAGGATGGTCTCGATCTCCTGACCTCGTGATCCGCCCGCCTCGGCCTCCCAAAGTGCTGGGATTACAGGCATGAGCCACCTTTTTTTTTTTTTTTTTTTTTTTTGAGACGTTGTCTCGCTCTGTCACCCAGGCTGGAGTGCAGTGGCGTGATCTTGGCTCACTGCCACCTCCACCTCCCAGGTTCAAGCAATTCTGCCTCAGCCTCCCGAGTAGCTGGGATTACAGGCGCCTGCCACCATGCCCAGCTAATTTTTATATTTTTAATAGAGACGGGGTTTCACCATGTTGGTCAGGCTGGTCTCAAACTCCTGACCTCAGGTGATCCACCCTCCTCGGCCTCCCAAAGTGCTGGGATTATAGGCGTGAGCCACTGCACCCGGCCCTAAAAATAATTTTTAAAAAATTTAAAATCACTGCTTCTTATGCAAAGATGGTAGCCTCAGGGCCTTCAGAGTTAATTTTGGCCAGCACCTAGCGTCCGTTTTGAGGGGTTCATAAAATAC
This sequence comes from Macaca mulatta, assembly GCF_049350105.2. Lineage (NCBI taxonomy): Eukaryota > Metazoa > Chordata > Mammalia > Primates > Cercopithecidae > Macaca > Macaca mulatta. The sequence goes on along the minus strand of NC_133418.1, from coordinate 99,043,703 downwards.
AGGCAGGGAGGTAGAAGAAACTCCAGCACGTGGGCCCATCCCTCAGCCCTCAGACGCATTTTGTTCCTAAGGGACTCATGGGAGAGGAGACAGTCAGGATGCGGCCTTCGGGAAGGAGAGGCCTGAGTAATGATGGCTGGCTGTGGGACCCGGGAGCAAAAGAACTGCGGGCCCTACTTGAGCTTGAGTTCGCGGGTCTGCTCGTTCTGCGCCTCCTCCAGGTCCTGCCGCACGCGGATGTACTCATCATGCTGGTCCTGGATCTCCGCCTTCACCGCCTGCAGCTTGGCGTAGAGCTGGATGGGGACAGGTGCCACTCAGAGGCTGCTTGGTGTAGCAACGAGGCCCCAGTCACTCAGCCTGGGCCGCAGGGCTGCAGGCTCAGAGTCTACCGACTCAGCCCACGATGAGGCTGGGGGTCCTTTTCTTTACTCCCTGCTGTGCCCAACCCACCACGAATTGGGCTGGGCTATTTAAAGGGGTGCCCTGTCCTCCTACACTGAGGCCTGTGGCCATTGCCTGCTCTTTCTCGCTGCTATCAGCATCGTGGAGTGTTCAAACGGGAGGGGACCCCAGGGACCTTTTGATCCAATACCGTCCTTTCACAGATGAGGAAGCCAGGCACAGCCTTGCTCAAGGTCACACAACCAGCAAATAGAAGAGCCGGAACTGGGACTCAGGGCCCATTTGGAGATCAAGGGCTCATTTGGAGACCCGGCTCAGGGAGCAGGAAGCCTGAAAGAGTTTGGAAGGTGACTCCTCCCACTCCAGTCTCTTCAGGGGCTCTCAAAAGTGGGGTGTGGAGGCAGCATGGCCATCCTGCTGCTCTCCAAAGCCGCTGAGGGCTGGGTCCATGGTAACTGCTTCAGTGGCAGTGCCTCTGTCGGGCCTGCCCCAGGGCAGTCACATCAGCCACCCCAAAGGGTCTCCAGGTTTCTCCCAGAATCCAAGCTGGAGCTCTGCTGCTTCCTGCCCTAGACCCTCCTCACATGTACATGTCTTTCCCTTGCTACGGGCTTTGCAGGGTCCTGGTGAGCGGCTATTCTCATCCCTTGACATGTCCTTGAGGGCCTTATGCTCCCCGCCTGAGCTTCCTGGGGTTCCAGTCTCCTCCTCAGCCTCTCTGTATTCCCCTGGCCCTGCTCCAGGCCCAGCTATCCCAACTGTGACTCACTGCTGACACTGAATGGGGAAATCACCCAGGACCATAAGGATGGTAACCCTGGATACTGCAAGTGACAGAGTTTGCAGCCTGTCACAGCCCACCCTGGCCCAGGAGAAAAGGCTCTACTCCACCCCCAGCCCCCGCCTCCTGCCTCCCCCTGCTATTCACTCCCGAGGCCCAAGCCATGTCACTCAAGGGTTCAACAGTTCCAGCCAAATGGGGAGGAGTCCCTGAAGCAGACACCCTTGGGCAGAGACTGCTGGGCCTCCAGCACACCTTGACTGGTCCTACTGCAGTGTCTCACCTTCTTGAGTTTCTTGGTTTTGACCTCCACCTCCTGCTGCAGGGACGTGTAGGTGCCCCGGAGCTCCATGGTCTCCTCATCCCGGAGCATCATCTCCTGCTGCATCTCCCGTTCACGACGTTTCTAGGCCAAGGACAGACAGTGTGGCTCAAAGGAGCAGAGCATACCCAGGAGGGCCAAGAACGCTCAGGGGACTGGCTCACTCTCCCTGTGTCGGGACCTGGCTTCACCATGGCCCATGGCCCACATCCACCGCTCCCACCCAATCCTGCAGAGCCCCTGGGAACCCGCTTCTCAGTTCCTAGGGCCATGCCTTTGCCAGGCTCTGCACCACGTGGATGGAGACTCCAGTCCTAAGAGCTGGCCTACTCCAGGGGTGTTAGTCACACAGATGGAGGCACATCACACTGCCTTCCAAGCTGCCTCACCCTCTCCCCAAGTAGTGTAACAGTTTATTGGTAAGACCAACAAATTGTGGTTCTTGATGATTTAGGGAAATAGTCATACAGTTGGCAAAGAACTCGCACCACCTTGTGGAAGGCCCAGGAATTAGCACCAGGTGGCTTGTGGAGGCTGACGTCACGGAGAGCTATCACGTCCTCTCACCCACCAGCTAGCAGTGCCCCTGCCAGAGGGAAGACTGTGGGCTAGTAGACCTGTGGGACCCAGGGTGGCATATCTGAGATTCTCAGCACTGTAATTCCAGAGATCCAGAGTCTACCATGGTTTACTGCCCTACACCTCCCAGATATGAGCTGCAGGCCACGCTCTCCAAGGGGACCTGGCACCTGGCGGCCCTACCTGCTCGGCAATCTCCTGCCTCTTCAGTTCCAACATCTTCTGCTGCTCGTTGGTGTGATCCATGATGTTCCTGCCCCCGATGAGGAGCTTGCTCTCCATGGCCTGGGGACACAGAGGGGTTGGGAGGTGGGCTTTGCAAAGGGTCCACAACATTGCCAGCTGGAGAGATTTTGCTTCCCTGCTCTGTGGTCCTTCTGGGAGTGGACACAAGATGTGTCCCAGATGGGGCCTTGTGGCTTTCAGGGAGAATGGAGTTTTCCCCTCCAGCATCTCAGGTCCCAGTGCAAGGCTCTCATTGTCAGCAGGACCACTAGGGAGGCAGAGAGGGTGCCCCTCGGGGATGTAGGGCACCTGATCTGTTTGCTTTGGATACACAGGAAAGGTTGGTTCACCAGGGCTAGGAGGAGGATGGGGGTGGCAACCTAATCCTGGCAACCAGGACCCAGCTGGTGTTGAGGATTGGGAAAGATAAGATACAGTCACCAGGTAGCCCAGCCCTTAGCTAACTGGTTTCCATCTCAGGAAGACAGCTCTCAACACAGGCAGCAGGAAAGCGTCTAAATCTTCAGCTGATGTGGAAAGCAGAAGAAAAGCCAAAGGGAGCAGACTGCACAGCAAGAAGGAACAGCATGGGCCCAGCACAGCAGGAGCTTTGGAGAAGGCCAGGAAGACTTGGTTCTACCCACTTACCTCGAGGCTTTGGGCAAATTATTCCCTTCAGGGCTGTCATCTACAATACTGGAACACTGCCTATGTTCCAGGATGACTGGCAAACATTTGCTGAGCACTAAGTATCTGTTAGATACTGAGCTAAGCCTTTAACACCATGGTTTCCATCCTCCCCTAAGAGGGGCTATTCCCCTCCCCATTTAACAAATGAAGACATTGAGAATGACCAGCCTAAGGCCATGCAGCTATTGAGTAGCAAAGAGGAGAGATTTGAACCCCACACTCCCAGCCTCACTCTGCGAAAGCCCCTAGTCAGTGCTTTGGAATCTGAAGCTGAAATAATGTCAGATTTGTGTAAACTGTGACTACATAAAATGTATTTTCAAGAGGGTGCTGTCGGCAGCCTCTCGAAAACTATTCTGGTTTGGGGGTGCCTGATTTGAAATTTTAGAAAATGAAAATAAAATAAGAAGAAAGTGCTCTCCCAGGGTACCCAGTTGTCCTCTGACTTCATCACGGGCCTCCTGGAAGGTTGAAATCACCTTGAACCAGTGGAAAAAGCTGGCTGCTTTTCCATTGGAATTTTTTTTTTTTCCCAGTGGAAACAGCTGACCTGCCTGAGGGATCTCAAAGCAGGGGGTGCTGTCAGACTTGGGGAGCAGGAGACCACCTGTAAGAGCCACATCACTGGGAACACAGCCAGACAAGGGTTAACAGTCGCTTTTGGGAGGTCAGGGACTGGGCTGTGTGAGGCTTTGTCATCCAAAGACGCTGAGCGAAGTTGGTGCAGCCAGAGAGGCACGAGCCTCACTCCAGCCCCACATAGCCTCAGAGGCTCAAGGCGGGCTTTGAGCCCTGGAGGCTGTCCGTGCTGCCACACTGCAGCTGCCTGTGCTCCTGGTTAATGATCTCCCCACTTACCCCATCACCTCGTCACAGACCTAAACCCATCCTAGGCTCCTCCTTCGCACTCCAGGTCAGCATTTGCAGGACCGTGAGAGGGAAGAATCCTTTACACTGCACCCTCAGCGACTCACCGGCCTTGCCTCATCCCTGCCCTGCCTCTCATCCACTGCATCTGGCCAGTGAGTCAAGGCCATCAAACCAGATCCTCAGTGTGGCTCCCACCACCCGCTCTTTTTCATTCTCACTGATAGCTGCTAACTTCATTGCAGCCCCCACAACTCTCCTGGACCACTGCTGTGGTCTCCCCGCTGCTTCGGTGTCCTGTTCCACACCTCCACCACATGACACCCAGGCGGATCCACTAAAAACACAACTCTGGGCTGGGGACAGTGGCTCACGCCCGTAATTCCAGCACTTTGGGAAGCTGAGGGGCGGTGGATCACTTGAGGTCAGGAGTTCGAGACCAGCCTGACCAAAATGGTGAAACCCCAGCTCTGCTAAAAATACAAAAATTAGCCGGGTGTGGTGGTGCGCACCTGTATTCCCAGCTACTCAGCAGCTACTCAGGAGGCTGAGGTAGGAGAATCGCTTGAATTCGGGAGACAGAGGCTGCAGTGAGCCGAGATCGCACCACTATGCTCCAGCCTGGGCGACAGAGTAAGACTTCATCGCAATAAAAAAAAAAAAGCACAACTGTGAATGGTTGCTCCACTGCTTCAAACTACTGAATGGACCTCCATTCCTTGTAGGATGAAATCCAAGGTTGGCTGCAGTGACAGGCCCCAGGAGCTGGCCTGGCCTCCCAGGTTCCTCTCACCACTCATGCTCCGAGTGGGCTCTGCTCCCCAGCCTCACCAAAAGAATTCCAGCTCCCTGAGGGCCCAGCACGGTGGCTCACACCTGTAATCCCAGCACTTTGGGAGGCCAAGGTGGGCAGATCACCTGAGGTCGGGAGTTCGAGACCAGCCTGACCAACATGGAGAAACCTCAACTCTACAAAAATACAAAATTAGCTTGGCGTGGTGGTACATGCCTGTAATCCGAGCTACTCGGGAGGCTGAGGCAGGAGAATTGCTTGAACCCGGGAGGCAGAGGTTGCGGCGAGCCGAGATCACGCCATTGTACTCCAGCCTGGGCAACAAGAGCAAAACTCTGTCTCAAAAAAGAAAACAAGAATTCCAGCTCTCTCAATGTGCGATGGCATTTCACAAGCTCCTGGGTTCCTCCTCCCACTCCACATCTAACTGGAAAACTGCTACTTATTCTGCAAGACACACTTTGACCACTGGGAAATTTTCCCTGATTCCCTCGAATTTGCTCTTTCGAGCCCCCTCAGTAACCAGGCCATATTCCTCCTATTTCTCATAATAGAATCATTATTCATTTACATGCTGTCTCCCCCTGTGAGCTCTGTCAGGGCAGCAGTCATATCTTACTCATATCTCAGAGCCCCTGGACTTAGCTCAGTGCTTGGCAGATAACAAGTGCTAAAATACATATTAGATGAACCAAACAGAATCCTTGGGGGTTGTCCCAGAGCAGGTTCCAGGTCCCTTCCTTGGGCTCTCTCTCTCTTTTTTTTTTTTTTTTTTGACAGTCTCGCTCTGCTCTGTCACCCAGGCTGGAGTGCAGTGGTGTGATCTCGGCTCACTGCAACCTTCACCTCCCAGGTTCGAGCTATTCTCCTGCCTCAGCCTCCCACATAGCTGAGACTACAGGTGCGTGCCACCACACCCAGCTAATTTTTGTATTTTTAGTAGAGAAGGGGTTTTGCCATGTTGGCCAGGCTGGTCTCGAACCCCTGACCTCAAGTGATCTGCCTGCCTCGGCCTCCAAAAGCGCTGGGATTACAAGCGTGAGCCACTGCACCCGGCCACCTTGGGCTCTCTTTATCCCAGTTTCTCCTCCTCCCATTCATCAATCCACACTCACTGTCACGGGGCCCGATCATCTGGGGAACCTGGCAGGAGGGGTGGGGTGGGCGTGAGAGAAAAGAGAAGCAGCACACGGAGGAGGTCCCTACTGTTGTGGACCACGGATACCTGATCCCGTGACGCTGGGTCACAGGTCTTCGGGAGCCTGCTGTCTGGCCTGGCCTCCGAATCTGGGATACACGTGTCCATTTCAACCCTAAGACCTTTCACTTCCCCAGCATTTTATGTGACTCTAGCATTCTTTATTCTTTGACACCTAATCAAAAGAAACTTGTTCTCAAATTTCGCTGCATGTTAGAATCACCTGGGGAACTTTTTAAAAATTCCAGAGCCAGGTGTGGTGGCTCATGCCTGTGGTCCCAGTTGTTTTGGAGGCTGAGGCTGGAGGATTGCTTGAGCCAGGGGTTCAAGATCAGCTTGGGCAACAAAGCAATGCCCTATCTCAAAAATAAATAAGCAAATCAAATAAAAAATTCAGACCTAGTGAATCAAGATCCATATTATACTGAGATTCCCAGGTAATTTGGATGCACATGAACGTTTGAAAAGGACTGCTGTAAGGGGCATGCATACTATCAGCACTGTCATTTTTCCAGTGAAAGCCCACAGAGGTTATGTAACCCATCCAAGTTCACATCACGGCCCCCTCAGTAACCAGGCCATATTCCTACCATTTCTCATAATAGAATCATTATTCGTTTACATGCTCTCTTGCCTGTAAGCTCCCTCAGGACAGCAATCTTATCTTACTCATATCTCAGGGTCCCTGGACTTAGTACAGTGCTTGGCAGATAACTATCTGTGAGCTTTCACTGGAAAAAATGATAGTTATATGCCTCTCATTAAATTTAAATGGAGATTCAGCTGAGCAGGATGGCTTATGCCTGTAATTGCAGCACATTAGGAGGCTGAAGTGGGCGGATCCCTTGAGTCCAGGAGTTCAAGACCAGCCCAAGCAACATGGCAAAACCCGTCTCTATAAAAAATATAAAAATGGGTTGGGCACGGTGGTGTGGGCCTGCTACTCGGAAGGCTGTGGCAGGAGGATCACTTGAGCCTGGGAGGTTGAGGCTTCAGTGAGTTGAGATCACGCCATTGCACTTTAGCTTGGGCGACAGTGAGACCCTGTCTCAAAAAAAGAAAGAGAATTAAAAACAAAAAACTTAAATGGAGACCCAGCCCAGACCTGCCTGGCTCCAAAGCCCAAGCTCTTCCTATTGCAGGGGCTGCAGTGACTCCTTTAGGAAGCAGAACCTGCTAAAGGAAAGCAACATGTTTCCGGCAAGAGGAAATGGTGTCTGACTAATCTCCGAGAGTTCTTTCAGAATGGGATGGAATGGGTTATCACAGCACATGGGGAAGCCAGTGACCAGAACTCTGGAGGCTAAAGCGCTCTTGGCAAGGCTGCACATCAGAGGTTATTCAAAGTTACATGGGGAGTGAGAAGATGGAGAAAGGGGAAGTGAACTAGGGAGAGGAAACAGAAATAAACAGGTATTTCTCTGGATGGAAAGGTGCTCAAGTGTGAAACAACAGGACTAATCTCTGAAGCTGTGCAAGAAGGAATGCATGGGTGAAATACCCAACCTCACAGACACCCCCAAGTCCTCCTAGGTGGTAAAGTACAAGAGAATTTCTAGCCTATGTAAGCTGACAAAAAATGGCAGATGAGCCATTTTTTTGTTGTCAATTACAATTTTACATTTTGGGGAAAAGGAATCCTAACTCTACTAATTAAATGATAGCCATGGGCAATCAGTTGTAAGCCCTAAAAAGGGGGGGAGGAGGAGGAGGAGGAGGAGAAGGAGTAACACTCCATTGTTCCCAGAAGACGCTGGCTGAATATGCTGCCACAGCTAAAAAGTCAGTAGCATCTGCCCAGGCACCATCATGAAGGCTTTTTGGAAACAAAACATTACACCCTCATATAAAACCATGATGCAGCTCAATAGGGAGTACTGTGTGTAGTTCTCTTACTGCATCTCCAGAGACATAAAGGAGAGAGAAGATCAAGAGAAGGGAGGCTTAGGCCAGGCACAGTGGCTCAAGCCTGTAATCCCAGCACTTTGGGAGGCCGAGGCAGGCGGATCACGAGGTCTGGAGTTAGAGACCAGCCTGGCCAACATGGTGAAACCCCATCTCTACTAAAAATACAAAAATTAGCTGGGCGTGGTGGTGCACACCTGTAGTCCCAACTACTCAGGAGGCTGAGGGAGAAGAATCCCTTGAACCCAGGAAGCGGAGGCTGGAGTGAGCCGAGATCACACCATTGCACTCCAGCCTGGGCAACAGAGCAAGACTCTGTCTAAAAAAAAAAAGGGAAAGATGGCTGAAGCCATCCCAGGGCTATTATAAGAGACTTTAAAATACAGAACTCAGCTGGGTGTGGTGGCTCATGCCCGTAATCCCAGCACTTTGGGAGGCAAAGGTGGGTAGATCACCTGAGGTCAGGAGTTCGAGACCAGCTTGACCAACATGGTGAAACCCCATCTCTACTAAAAATACAAAAACTAGCTGGGTATGGTGTCACGTGCCTGGAATCCCAGCTACTCGGGAGGCTGAGGCAGGAGAATCACTTGAACCCGAGGTGGAGGTTGCAGTGAGCTGAGATCGTGCCACTGTTATTCCTGCCTGGGTGACAGAGTGAGACTCTGTCTCAAAAAAAATAAAAAGTAAAAAAGGACTCTTTGTTCTGAAAAGACAAAGAAAAGTTAAGAAGATAAGTCTGGAAATGAAACAATCAAAACTGGGGGTGAAAAGGAAAGATCCAGGCTTTTCCAATCCATCCTGGCACATAGAGTAAGAGCTCATGCCTTGAGGTTTGACAGCAGCAGTTTTTAGGACAAATGAAAGAGAGTTTTACTGTTTATAGAAGGTAATACATTTACGAAATTTGTTACTTCAAGAGTTAACCCTGGAGGAAAGGCTTACCAGTCTATTAAAGAATTCTGGGGGACACGTTTTTAACCCTTTATTGTCTTTCTCTCCTTGCAGGAAAAAAGAATTGCACAAATATCAAAATCACCATAGAAATAAAATGAGAAATGCCACATATTCCCTACCATGGCTACTTGGTGTCTTTCATTTTCCCTGGTTTTTTTTTTTTTGTTTGTTTGTGTGTTTTTTTGTTTTTTTGAGAGAGTTTCACTTGTTGCCCAGGCTGGAGTGCAATGGCGTGATCTCAGCTCACCCACAACCTCCATCTCCTGGGTTCAAGTGATTTTCCTGCCTCAGGCTCCCGAGTAGCTGGGATTACAGGTGCGCACCACCACACCTGGCTAATTTTGTATTTTGTAGAGACGGGGTTTCTCCATGTTGGTCAGGCTGGTCTCAAACTCCCAACCTCACGTGCTCTGCCTGCCTCAGCCTCCCAAAGTGCTGGGATTAGCATGAGTCACTGCACCCAGCCCTTTTTTCACCTCTATGGACATATTATAAACACAAGTTTATGTCTTGCTATTTTCAATTTACCTAATATATGTATACACACACACACACGTATATAGATACACATGTATATGTATATATACGTATACGTACATGTATATATAAGTATATAGATACACATGTATGTATACGTATATATGTGTGTATATGTGTGTGTGTGTGTATATATATTATTTATATATATATATATATATTTTTTTTTTTGAGACAGAGTCTCACTCTGTTACCCAGGCTGGAGTGCAGTGGTGCAGTCTCAACTCACTGAAACCTCCCGCCTCCCAGGTTCAAATGATTCTCCGGCCTCGGCCTCCTGAGTAGCTGGGACCACAGGCACCCGCCACTATGCCTGCCTAATTTTTATATTTTATTGTAGAGACAGGGTTTTGCCATGTTGCCCAGGCTGGTCTTGAACTGCTGGACTCAAGGGATCCACCTGCCTCAGTCTCTCAAAGTGCTGTGATTACAGGTGTGAGCTAATTTTTTGCTTTTTTAGGTAACTTTCTTAGAAAGAAATTTCAGAAGAGGACAAAGGGTTATAAACATTTTGTGTATCTTGAAACATATTGTCAGTTATCATTCTAATGACTTAAACTACTGCCAGCAGTAAATAATGGAACCATTTTTATTACAGCATCATAGGCATGAAGTATTATTATTATTATTATTTGAGACAGAGTCTCACTTCGTTGCCCAGGCTGGAGTACAGTGGTGCGATCTTGGCTCACTGCAACCTCGGCCTCCTGGGTTCAAGCAATTATCCTGCCTCAGCCTCCTGAGTAGCTGGGATTACAGACGTGTACTACCACACCTGGCTAACTTTTGTATTTTTAGTAGAGATGGGGTTTCGCCATGTTGGCCAGGCTGGTCTCGAACCCGTGACCTTGTGATCTGTCCACCTTAGCCTCCCAAAGTGCTGGGATTACAGGTGTGAGCCACCACGCCTGGGTCCGCATGAAGTATTATTATTATTTTATTTTTATTTTTATTTTTATTTATTTATTTATTTTGAGACGGAGTCTTGCTCTGTCACCCAGACTGGACTGCAGTGGCGCGATCTCGGCTCACTGCAAGCTCCACCTCCCGGGTTCACGCCATTCTCCTGCCTCAGCCTCCAGAGTAGCTGGGACTATAGGCGCCCGCCACCACGCCCAGCTAATTTTTTTGTATTTTTTTAGTGGAGACAGGTTTCACCGTGTTAGCCAGGATGGTCTCAATCTCCTGACCTCCTTATCGCCCACCTCAGCCTCCCAAAGTGCTAGGATTACAGGCGTGAGCCACTGCGCCCGGCCATGAAGTATTACTATTTTTAAAATTTGTTATGGCTAGGCACAGTGGCTCATACCTGTAATCCCAACATTTTCAGAGACCGAGGCAGGTGGATTGTTTGAGGCCAGGAGTTCGAGACTAGCCTGGCCAACATGGCAAAATCTCATCTCTACTAAAAATACAGAAATTAGCTGGGCATGGTGGCGCGCACCTGTAATCCCAGCTACTCGGCAGGCTGAGGCACAAGAATCGCCGGAGGTTGCAGTGCGCCGAGATTGTACCACTGTACTTCAGCCTGGGCCACAGAGCAAGACTCTATCTTAAAAATAAAATAAATAAAATAAAATAAAAATAAACATTTGTTATAATAATAGATACAAAATTGAGCCTCTGCATTCATTTTATATTCTCCATACTTTTAAGGTGGCCTTGTGGAGGCCTGAGCTTTCCTTTCCCAACATACTCTATATTGTGTTTTTAAAATCTTTTTGGTGATTTTTCTTTTTCCATTAGAGACAGGGTCTTGCTCTGTTGCCCAGGCTGGAATGCAGTGGCATGATCAGAGTTCACTGCAGCTGCAGCTCCCGGGCTCAAGAGATCTTCCCACCTCAGCCTTCTGAGTAGCTGGAACTACAGGCATGTGCCAGCATGCCCCGCTAATTTTTTTGGTGATTTTCAAGTGAAGAGATGAACCTCAGATTCAAAACGAAATTCTTTGTTTATTCAGACCCCACCCTCCCCAGCTACCCACACCTAGGCCCGAGTCCTCCTCACTCAAAGGCTACCACCTCGCCCTGTTCCTGAAGCCACCTGGACACTATCAGGCATACTTTGAGCTGCCAGTCAGGCCTGGGGTCTGATGTATTAGCCAAGCAAGAGTGCTGAGTCCCCAAGTCCCAGCCCTCCTTCCTTCCTCTTCCCCATTACAGGAGTCTCAAGACCAGCTCCCGGGCTGGTTTCTGCCCATCTTTTTCCGCGTTGGATCTCCTCTGTGGACCTAGAGCTCTGCTTCACAATGTCTCCTGCGGGCTGGGCCCTGGGCTCCAGGAAGAGCATCCTGGACGATGACTAACTGGCCACTGTCACTCCACCCATCTGCCCAATGCCCCTGTGTTTCTCTGCCAGCCCTGCCGGGACCCAGCACAGACGTGGTCTGAATGACAACTAAATTTGCCTTATCAGTCACTGGCCAAGTCTTGCCCACTTGCTCAAACCCACACTCTCAGCCAAGCCTGGCTGACAGACCAGTCTTGTGCTGGGAAGAGGGGGCTGGCTCTGGCATGAAATCTGTGGGTGGGCCTCAGTCCAGGTGCAGGCTCTCTGCTCCCTCCTTCTCCCCAGTCTCAACCTATGTTGTCTGCTTCACTCCCATGCTCGGAAATATGTCACGCATGAGATTCTTTTCTTGGCTTAGAAATAGATTTTTTTTTCCTTTTCTTTTTTATTTCCACATTTGTCTGAGGATACCACTGGCCATCCCCTCCTTTCTCTCAGAGATCTCGAGCCTTTTCTTTTCTTTTCTTTTCTTTGAGACACAGGATCTTGCTCTGTTGCCCAGGCTGGAGTGCAGCAGTTCACTGCAGCCTGGACGTTCCAGACTCAAGAGATCCCCCACCTAAGCCTCCCAAGTAGCCAGGACGACAGGCTCGTGAGCCATCACACCCGACTAATTTTTTTAGAGATCCTTAACCATCACTTATGAGGGCAGGGAGGGACAGGGATGCCTGAAATCCCTGAGCCCAGTTCAGGCTACAATATACCAAGCAGGGGACGTGGGAATGTGGAGTTCCTAGTCCTGAAGAGAAGTTCCCTGAAGCTCTCAGCCATTCTAGTCAATGCTTCTTTTGTAATATTTCAGAGCAAAAGACTACAGGTGGGTGGGCCTGGGGACAGGACTGCGTTTGGTTCTGCTGATTCTAAACAAGCCAGTGTAACTAAAAGGCCAGCAGAGGCTATGGGGGTGGAAAAGACAGGGCTGGGAGCTGCAGGGCACCATGGTCTCACGCTTGAGAGATGGGTATGAAGGGCAGGGTAACCACGGGGACTTTGGGAATCATCAACCCCAACCCCCATGCTTTATAGATGGGAAACTGAGGCCTAGAGGTGGAGTCCTCGAAGCCTGAGTCTCCTAATTAAGGACTCTTTGTCTAGCTACTGCTCTTTTTTTTTTTTTTTTTTTTTTTTTGAGACAGAGCCTCATTTTGTCACCCAGGCTGGAGTGCAGGTGCATAATCTCAGCTCACTGCAACCTCTGCTCCCAGATTCAAGCCATTCTCCTGCCTCAGCCTCCTAAGTAACTGGAACTACAGGTGCCTGCCACCGCGCCCAGTTAGTTTTTGCATTTTTAGTAGAGATGGGGTTTCACCATGTTGGCCAGGCTGGTCTTGAACTCCTGACCTTAAGCGATCCGCCCACCTCAGCCTCCCAAAGTGCTGGGATTACAGGCTTGAGCCACCGCGCCCCACCTATCTAGCTGCTCTTATATTGACTATGTGCTTTCCAAATAACTTCCCAATTTGATTAGAGCCCTGATTCCAGGTATCAGAGGCAGGTCAGCTGCTATGACAACAGCCAGGTCACTACAGGGACAATGCTAGCTTGTAGACACAGCTGGGGGTACTCAGAGGCTCACCTTTAACTATTCCAAGAGCAAATGGAGTGCAAAACCAGAGCGGGGCCCCAGTACTCACAAAGCACTGACGTGGAAAGCTAGAATGGAGACAGCCAGGCCCAGCCAGTCACTCTTCTGGGAAGATAGCATCAAGTATGATTTTACCAGGACAGATAAGCCAAACAGGCTCTGCCCTGCCACTGCCACCTATCTGTGACATTCTGCAGGAGACAGGAGTCTCAGATGCAACTGGCCATGTGCCTCGACTGGGTTAACTCCTTTTTACCTTAATCGTCCTATTTAATGCTCACAAAAACTTATGAGATAACAGTTATGATCCCCATTTGACATAAAGGAAAACTAAGGCCCAGACAGGTCAAGTGATTTGCTCAAGGTTTGGAGCCAGTAAATGGCAGAGTGATATTTGACCACCACTGCCCTAACTCCAAGTCCAATGTCCTATTCTCTGTTCCATGGCTTTCTTCCAGGTTCCAGCAGGAAAGCACCTTGGAGAGAAGCAGCATTTGGTATCTGTACCTTTGCCAACTCAGGAACCATCAGGAAAGCTCAGAGCCTCCTTGCTTTCTCTTTTGGCTGAAATAGACAGGGCTCTGCTGCTGCTGCTGCTTCTGCCTGTGTGACTCTTATGGGGGTCTTTGAGATAAGTGGATTAGAGCTCTTAACTGTGTGCTGGCAGGGAGGTTGTCAGGATCCTAGAGTCCCAGAGAAAGGCTAGAAACTCTGGAAGAATGTTTGTGGGAAGGGTCCCTGCACAAATTCCATGGTGGAATGACATAAACAGTGGCTGGGTGTGGGAGTCAGGGTGCTCCAGTCCTGCTGCACACTCTGCCACTCTCTTTGCTACAAAACCTAGCTCTTCAGCCCTCTGGACTTCCACTTCCTCATGGGGAGGAAAATGGGGAGAATACCTGCTACCTTTCAGGCCTTGGGTAAGAACAGCAAGTTGGGCTGGGTGCAGTGGCTCACGCCTGTAATCCCAGCACTTTGGGAGGCTGAAGCAGGCAGATTACTTGAGCCCAGGAGTTCAAGACCAGCCTGGGCAACATAATGAGACCCCATCTCTACAAAAAATTTATTTTAAAAATTAGCCAGGTGTGGTGTTGTGCGCCTGTAGTCCCACCATCTACTTGGGAAGCTGAGGTGAAAGGATTCCTTAAGCCCAGGAGGTTGAGATTGTAGTGAGCCGAGATGGCACCACTGCACTCCTGCCTGGGTGACAGAGTGAGACCCTGTCTCAAAAAACAAAACAAAAAACAGAAATAAAACAAAACAACCAGCGAGTTTGAGAGTAGGTGTGAAAGTGCTTGGTAAGTGATAAAGCACGCCCAAATGTTAGTCGTTACTCGCTGTTTTGGTATCTGATTGGTATTTTACCCACCACTTGCCACAAAGGGCAAAAAACAAAACAACAATCTCAATAGACCCTGCTTCCATCTCTTAGAAAATATAGCCACCCCTACCTTTACAGACCTGTTTCTCCTTTTCCAGCTCCCTGATTGTACATCGTGAGGAGTCAGTAGTAAGGGAAGAAGAAATGAAAGAGACAATGGGGAGGGGATGAAGAGGACCATTTTCAGATGAATAATGCTATTTTCAATGATTTCCTGCCCTGGGGGACAAAGATCAGGAGACTGAGTCTGAGTCTTCGCCTTGGATGGCTCAAAACACAATAAAAATGACAAACGGTTCAAGTGCTAGGAATTTCCTTATTAAGAAGAAAGAACAATTTGAGATCAGGAAAATATTGGCCAAGGGATGAGGTGAGCTGGACTGCAGTCTTGTACTAGACAAGGCAGGGATGCCCAGAGTGCTTCAGCTCACCTTGAAGAAAAGCAAGAAGGAAACTAATCAGCCCTTTTGCTTTAGTGAGAAAACCACGAGCCCCTCAGATCAATGCTTATCTTCACCTTTCCACCCTATTTCCCTACTTATTTGTGGCTTTCTAGAGGGTTTCTCTTCAGCAAATCCAGACAACAGAATGTTCCAGTGTCAGAACTGGATGAAACTAAGGACGTATATAGTGTAGTGTGAGCAGTTTACAGATGAGGTGCAGGGCCCAGAGGGCTTAGGTTAGTGGTCCTTGGTCACACAGCCTCTAGGATCCCAGTCAAGGCTGGGCCATTCTTCTCTGTCCTTCACTGTCCTTCATTCAGGCTGATTTCTAACCCTGGCCTGCTTCCAAGGTGAATCAGCAAATGGTACAGAACGCAAGGAATCATCTTTTTTTTTTTTTTTTTTTTGAGACGGAGTCTTGCTCTGTCACCCAGGCTGGAGTAGAGTGGCGTGATCTCGGCTCACCGCAACCTCTGCCTTCCGGGTTCAAGCGATTCTCCTGCCTCGGCCTCCCGAGTAGCTAGAATTACAGGCATGTGCCACCACACCCAGCTAATTTTTGCATTTTTAGTAGAGATGGGGTTTCACCATGTTGGTCAGGCTGGTCTTGAACTCCTGACCTTGTGATCCGCCTGCCTCGGCCTCCCGAAGTGCTGGGATTCCAGGCGTGAGCCCCCGCACCCAGCCAGGAATCATCTATTGGTCATTCCTTACAGCTTGTGGGAGGGAAAGTGACTTGTCCAAGGTCACAGGATTACCAATAACTGAGTGTAAGTGAGCATTATTATCAATCCTGGATTTTCCTCAATTATTCACTACCTTTAAGCAAATCTTCCAACTAGGCATTAACATATATATTTTATATTTCCCCTCATCTTTTTTTAAACCACAGAACCCTGACAAAGGGCTTTTTCCTTTAAAAAATTCAGATTAGTTTTTGTTTAATTTTTTAAAAGTGGGTGATGGGTGCACCAAAATCTCAGAAATCACCACTAAAGAACTTATCCATGTAACTAAAAACCACCTGTTCCCCCCAAAACTATTGAAAAAATAAAAAATAAAAATAAAGTCCCAGATGATTTTTTTAAAGTATTATATGCTTATTGTGAAAAATAAAATAAAAAGGTATAAAGTGAAAAATAAAAATTCCCCTCCATATTAAAATCTCTAGCAATAACCATTATTGCGAGTTCTTATGATTCCTTCCAGAAATTTAAAGAATTTAAAGACGAAGTTAACTATATCTACTGATTTATGTCCTTGGCCATGGTTACTTAAAAAGATTTGTTGGGCCTTTTTTTTTTTTTTTTGAGACAGTCTCACTCTATCGCCCAGGCAAGTGCAGTAGCGTGATCTTGGCTCACTGCAACCTCTGCCTCCTGGATTCAAGTGATTCTCCTGCCTCAGCCTCTGGAGTAGCTGGGACTAAGGTACATGCCACCATGCCCAGCTAATTTTTGTATTTTTGGTAGAGATGGGGTTTCGCCATGTTGGCCAAGATAGTCTTGAACGCCTGGCCTCAAGTGATCTGCCCACCTTGGCCTCCCAAAGTGCTGGGATTACAGGTGTGAGCCACCGCACCCGGCCAAAGATTTGTTGATTACACGAGCGAATGGTGGTGGGCTGAGGTTAGAAGGTGGGGGTTTGCGTCATACAGAAGGACAAAGATGAGTTAAATATCTCAGGAGACAAGAGTTCCCACTGGGGCTTATTAGTCAGGGATCTGGCATAATCCTTCCTGTCTGAGCTGACATTACAGTGTGGAAGTGGAGTCAGGCAGACATGGGCTCATAACTCTGGCCCCACCACTTTCTAGGTGTGCAACCCTGGAATGTTCATTCCTTAATGTGCCTCAGTTTCCTCACTGGTCAGATGAAGATTCATGCTACTGTGAGGATGAAGCAAAATGATACACATAATGAACACATCAGGCCAGGCGCGGTGGCTCATGCCTGTAATCCCAGCACTTTGGGAGGCCGAGGCAGGCTGATCACCTGAGATCAGAGAGTTTGACACCAGTCTGGTCAACACGGCAAAACCTCATCTCTACTAAAAATACAAAAATTAGCCAGGTGTGGTGGTGGGCACCTGTAATCCCAGCTACTCGGGAGGCTGAGATAGGAGAATCGGTTTAACCCAGGAGGTGGAGGTTGCAGTGAGCCGAGATCGCACCATCACACTCCAGCCTGGGAAACAAGAGTGACACTCTGTCACACATACACACACACACACACACACACAAAAAAAAACACATCAGAGTGGTTGGCATTAAGCATGCATAGAAGAAATGGTAGCTATCATTATTACCATCACTGTTGTTATTTTTCTGCTGGCCCACCTGAAGAAAGAAGAGCCTGCACGTACATTAGCTAGTGCTATAGAAATAGCTCAGCATGGCGGGGTGCGGTGGCTCACGCCTGTAATCCCAGCACTTTGGGAGGCCGAGGCGGGTGGATCACAAGGTCAGGAGATCGAGACCATCCTGGCTAACACAGTGAAACACCATCTCTACTAAAAATACAAAAAATTGGCCGGGCATGGTGGCAGGCACCTGTAGTCCCAGCTACTCAGGAGGCTGAGACAGGAGAATGGCGTGAACCCAGGAGGCGGAGCTTGCAGTGAGCTGAGATCCTGCCACTGCACTCCAGCTTGGGTGACAGAGCAAGACTCTGTCTCAAAAAAAAAAAAAAAAAAATTAGCCAGGCATGGTGGCGGACACCTGTAGTCCCAGCTACTCGGGAGGCTGAGGCAGGGGAATCGCTTGAACCCGGGAGGCAGAGCTCGCAGTGAGCTGAGATCACTCCAGCCTGGTGACAGAGCAAGATCATATCTCAAAAAAAAAAGAAAGAAAGAAAAAAAAAATAGCTCATCCCAGGGCCTGGGACTCTTCTGTTGAGTATATCTGGGAGGAACATGAGACAACTACAGAGTAATTTTTTAGTATGAGGTAGAGTTAATGCCCAGGAATTTCTCAGGATATTAAAAATTCTAGATATACCAAACAGCAAGTGTGGGTGTCCTATAAGGTCTGAGCATGAGGGTGTGCCTTGTACAGCCTCTACAGCTGCAGAGCTGGATCTGTGGAAAGAGAGACCATTTTGTTTTATTTTCCTTTTTTTGAGTTGGGGTCTTGCTCTGTTGTCCAGGCTGGAGTGCAGTGGCAAGATCAAGGCTCACTGAAACCTTGAACTCCTGGGCTCAAGCCATCCTTCCAGGTCAGCCTTCTGAGTAGCGAGGACTACAGATGTGCACTACCATGCCTAGCTTTTTTCTTTTTTCTTTTTTTTTTTTTTTTACTTTCTTGTAGAGATGGGTTCTGGCTTTGTTATCCAGTCTGGTTTCAAACTACTGGCCTCAAGTGATCCTCCCACCTCAGCTTCCCAACATACTGGAATTTCAGGCATGAGCCACTGCACCTGGGGAAACATTTTCTTATTCATTCAAACATGCCACCTGGTTCAGCAGCTCCAGAAGAGGTGCCCCAGACTGGCCAGGAGCAGTGGTCTGGCAGAGAAAAGTGCCCGTCTCTATCTGAATTCCAGACCTTTCTTCCTACTCTTCAGAGCACAATGAGAATATTATCAAAGCCACTTTATCCAATCTTGTGCTCTGCGGAGGCTGGAAATGACTCAGGGCAGTATGATCACACCCTCCTCCAGCCAACACGTAGCACGAGAAACCTGACACTGGACCAAAAGGCCCGCTGAGCCTCAATGTCACTTGAAGCCCAGAATCTCAGATGGAAATCCATTAGAGTCATATACTTCCCACTAGTCAAATCTTTATGTTACAAAATGCCCCCAGAACTCAACAATTCTGTTAACGGACCACACCCACCAGGGATGAGAAGGAACACAAGAAGACACTGCTCTCACCAACACTAAGAGGTCACAGACTATGACCTGGATCCACACCCAGCTTGGAGTATGGGTCACTTGTTATCCGAAGGCTTCTTTCAAGGGTCTGATCATACAGGACTGAGCTGATCACGCAGCCCTACAAATCTCAGAGTGTCTGGCATGGGGCTGGTGTCCTTGGGGACATGCAGATGGAACCAGATCAGCTTTGTGGTAGTCTCTGGAGACTGGAGATAGCCCTATTTGAAGACTAACATTAAGATCAGGACAGTGGGATGATGCACAGAATTTAACTCTCTCCACTACAGCACTTCCTCTCCCAATCGAGGTTTCTTCTCCCCAAAAACCCTGTCATCCACACCGTTATTTACCCGCTCTCCCTCCTCGCCTGTTTCTCTTTCCCCTCTTTATTGTCCCTCTCTATTTCTCTCTTGCTTTTCTCCTATTTTCTCTCTTTCTCTCTTCTCGTCTTCTCATTGTCTTTGACTCTTCTCTAACTGGTTATGACAGAGAGCTGAAAAAATCCTCTATTACATTATTGTTTGAATTCATACTATATTAAAATTTAAACCTTCTGGTCTTAATTTTCAGAAAGCTAAATATTTTCTATTTTGCTGTTTAAAAAATACCATTTTAAACAATTAAGGGCCTTTAAGAGAAAGGGATTTTGAAGATCATCTGGTTCAATGGCTTTTCTGATACATCAAGCCCTTAGAGCACCATTGACATTCTGTCTCTCCTTGAACACTTCCAGGGATGGGAGCCCATGACTTTATTGGGACATGATTGATGTGTAAAAAGCTGTACATATTTAGGCTGGGCACAGTGGCTCACGCCTGTAATCCCAGCACTTTGGGAGGTCGAGGCAGGTGGATCACCTGAGGTCAGGAGCTCGAGACCAGCCTGGACAACATGGTGAAACCCCATCTCTACTAAAAATACAAAAATTAGCCAGGTGTAGTGGCATGCACCTGTAATCCCAGCTACTGGAGAGGCTGAGGCAGGATAATTGCTTGAACCCAGGAGGCGGAGGTTGCAGTGAGCTAAGATCGTCCCACTATACTCCAGCATGGACGACAGAGTAAGACTCAATCTCAAAAAAAAAAAAAAAAAAGCCTGTACATATTTAATGTATACAACTCAGTGAATTTGGAGACAGGTATACAACCATGAAACCATCACCACCATCAGGGCCACCTATTTCTTCTTGAAACAGCCCAATTTTAACTGTTAAAAAGATATTTAAATTAAGCTTAACCTGCTTCCATAATTCCTACTCCCTAGTTACCAGGAACAATCCAGGACACAAAAACAGTGCAATCAGCAGAAGGCTAGGGAGGCCCATGTTGGTCTCAAAGGAAGGGGTAGAACAGCTGGCTGCAGGGTTTTCCTATAGGAACAACTGGCTTGGGCAGGCAAGATAAAAGAGATGCATTGCAGTCAGACTCTGAAGGGCCTTGAATGCCAAGCTAAAATGTGATGTGTTTAACATATCAGGAAGGTGACCAAGTGAAAACATCTATTAGGAGGTTTGACATAGCAATAATAATTATTTACTTAACACTTATGTGCCAGAAACTGTACAAAGTGCTTTCTGTTCATTATCTTAATTCTTTTTTTTTTGAGACAGAGTCTCACTCTGTCGCCAGGCTGGAGTGCAGTGGTGCGATCTCAGCTCACTGCAACCTCTGCCTCCCGGGTTCAAGCCATTCTCCTGCCTCAGCCTCCTGAGCATCTGGGACTACAGGTGTGCACCACCAAGCCCACCAAATTTTTATATTTTTAGTAGAGACGGGGTTTCACCATGTTGTCCAGGCTGGTCTCAATCTCTTGACCTCGTGATCCACCCACATCGGCCTCCCAAAGTGCTGGGATTACAGGCATGAGCCACAGTGCCTGGCCTTTTTCTTTTTTTTCCTAGAGACAAGGTCTTGCTATGTTGCCCAGACTCTTGAATTCCTGGGCTCAAGTGATCCTCCTGCCTCAGTCTCCCAAAGTGCTGGGATTACAGGCATGGGCCA
The DNA here is from genome assembly GCF_049350105.2 of Macaca mulatta. Lineage (NCBI taxonomy): Eukaryota > Metazoa > Chordata > Mammalia > Primates > Cercopithecidae > Macaca > Macaca mulatta. Next base: position 99,022,868 of record NC_133418.1, on the reverse strand, counting down.
CTGCGCCCAGCCCTTGTTTAATTCTTTCAACAGCACTGTAACAAAGATACTATTACTATCCCATTTTATAGCTAAGGAAACTGGTACTCAGAGGTCTCAGAACTGGTAAGTCACTAAATCCAGACCTGGCTGACTCTGATGCCCATGCCCTGAACACAGCACTTCATATAAGGCCAGCAGAGAGACCAGAGAGGAGACCTCGACCTGGGATTCACTTACACAGAGGGAGAGAGTATCAAAAATAGGGGCAGGGCTAGGTGCAGTGGCTCACGCCTGTAATCCCAGCACTTTGGGAGGCGGGTGGATCACCTGAGGTCGGGAGTTCGAGACCAGCCTGACCAACATGGAGAAACCCCCATCTATACTAAAATATAAAATTAGCCAGGCCTGGTGGTACATGCCTGTTATCCCAGCTACTCGGGAGGCTGAGGCAGGAGAATCGGTTGAACCTGGGAGGCAGAGGTTGTGGTGAGCCAAGATCGCACCATTCCACTCCAGCCTGGTGACTCCATCTCAAAAAAAAAAAAGATGAGACCTAATCTCCATTTCCAGTCTAGGACTTGCTTCTTTTTTTTTTTTTTTTTTTGAGACAGAGTTTCACTCTTGTTGCCCAGGCTGGAGTGCAATGGCATGACCGCAACCACCGCCTCCCAGGTTCAAGCGATTCTCCTGCCTCAGCCTCCCAAGTAGCTGGGATTACAGGCGTGAGCCACCATGCCCGGCCATAGGGCTTGCTTCTAAACTCCACTGGCCCATCTCCAGCTGCCCACTGGACTCTGTCACCTCAAATGTGACACATCTACAACAGCTTCTATCAGTTTTCTTTCCTTTTTGAGACAGGGTTCCACGGTGTCACACAGGCTGGAGTGCAATGGTGCGATCAAGGCTCATTGCAGCCTCAACCTCCTGGGCTCAAGTGATCCTCCCACTTCGGCCTCCTGAGTAGTGAGGACTACAGGTGCACACCACCACGCCTAGCTAATTTTTTGTATTTTTTGTCAAGACAGAGTTTCTCCATGTTGTCCAGGCTGGTCTGGAACTCCTGGGCTCAAGGAATCCACCCACCTTGGCTTCCCAAAGTGCTGAGATTACAGGTGTGAGCCACCATGCCCAGCCTACTCCTCATTTTTCAGCATCTCCTCAGGAACCAGTTCCCAACCTGATATTCCTAATTATTTTAAGACTAAAAGAGCACCAGATTTTGTGTCAAGTCCAGCTGGGTTTACATAGTTTTACTATACCAACCATGTGGCCTTGGCTGAGTTATTTCACCTCAGTGGAGCTCCATTTTCTCATCTATAAAACGAGAACAAGCACGGCACCTTTCTTGGAGGGTGCTCGTGTGGATGAAATGAGATAATCTGTATATAGTATAGTACTTGGCACAAAGCAAGTGCTCAGTAAATGTCATTATTATTGCTGTTACTGTTGTTGCTCAGGCTTGAAACATTCTCTCTTGCATTGAAGGTTAATGCCCCTGCTGAGGGGTGGGAGAAAGTGGGACCCTCGAAAGGGACAATACAATTTCAACACAGTCCGCATTCCTCCTCAGACCACATCTCTCGGCTTCTGGGGCTGCTTCTGCAGGTTCTCTTTTCTACATTCACCACAGAGAGAGTGGGCTCCGGCCAAGACCCCCAGCTCTTCTCCCTCCAGACCTACTTATTGGGGCTCACATCCGATGCTGTTGTTTCCACCTGTCTTCAATTTGTGCCTGCATTCTGTATCATCTGTACACCCACGCTCTTTTTTCTCTTTAAGTAGCTAAAATCAAAGTTTTAGGAATCATCTAGTCCAACTCCTCAAAAAAATCAACTTTAAGCCAGATACAGTGGCTCACACCTGTAATCCCAGCACTTTGGAAGGCCAAGGCAGGGAAACCACGAGGTCAGGAGATCGAGACCAGCCTGGCCAACATAGTGAAACCCTGTCTCTACAAAAAGTACAAAACATTAGCTGGGCATGGTGGCGGGCACCTAATCCCAGCTACTAGGGAGGGTGAGGCAGGAGAATTGCTTGCATCTGGGAGGCAGAGGTTGCAGTGAGCCAAGATCATGCCACTACACTCCAGCCTGAGCAACAGGAACGAAACTCCATCTCAAAAAAAGTTAATTTCAAAATTAAAGCAGTCATTTAAAAATTGTCTTACATGATTACATTTGAGTGAAGTGGGCCTTCTCCCAACCAATCTACATGTGTTCACCTGTCCTCATTGCAGTATGGACACTGAGCACAAACATCTGGGTTTTCACTGCGCAGTACCAAATATTCAAGGTTTTCACTGTGCATTGTGGGCCTGTGATGTTACCTATTCCTCCTACCTCACAGGCCTAGTATGTTATCAAGTCCCCACCAGCATTCCCCGCCCACACCCTCCCTCCCCTAGACACTACATAAGTATAAATTGCTAATGATTACTGATAAACAGGGCGCTGACCACAATCACAAAGTCTCACATATTTGCACACCCGAACATCCCCTAAGGCCCACAGTAAACATGAAAGGAGATTCCAAGGAGATAGGCATGGTGTTTGTGCACAGTGAGGGGAGAACAAAGAGAACAGGGAGCCTGGGAGGTGGCAGGCAGGGAGAGCTGGCGAGACAGACTATGAGATGAGTCAGAGAGAGTGAATGAGGGCACTGGGTCGCATCAACTACCGCTTAGCTGCCCCCAGAGGGTGGCGTGAACTGGAAGAAGGGAATGAGAGCTGGTGGGGGAAGAAGTGGAGTTGATGCCATAACTCAGAAAGTGGTGACAGGAGTGAGCTGCAGATGGGGAGCCTGCCTTGTGAAACCTCCTAGACCTCTCCTGCCTGGCTCTGCTCCCAGCAGCTGCAGGGTTATGGCAAGGCAGCCGGGATGGCAGGGTAAAGAAGAAGTCAAACTAACAACAAAGATGTCTGTCCTGGAGATCACTGGACCCCAGCTTGGTGGACGGAAGCCACCCCGTGGCTGCTAATGCCCTCCATGTATTTGGTGCTTTCAACTTATTTCAAATGCCCTCATGCTAATGATCTCATTTAATCCTTGACACAACCCTGGGGAATAGGCAGGGCTGGGATTGGTATATCTCTAACATGCTCCTCCCCTCTTTACCCTGTAGATTCCTCAAGAACCCTCAAATTGTTTCCACCAGCCTAGAAACATCCAACACCGGACCAGGTGGTGCCTTGGGGCTATGGGGAACTTGGGTCCTCTGTCTAGGTTCCATTCTGGGTTGCTGGCTGCTGATTGTCCTAGGCTGAGTGTGATGAGAAGTCACAGGATATGGAATCATTTCTGTCGTGGAATTTCCCAGGCACTCCTCCCCCTTTGCTTCCATCTGAACACCTGGTACATAATGACTGTTTCACCCACTCCCCAGGAAGCAAGTTGAGGGTTCTCCTCCTCATTAGGTGAATGGAAGCCCGAGGGCTGGAGAGGCAAAGGCCGTTGCCCTGAGTCACACAGTGAGCAAACATGGAGGAATCTGAGATGCTTGGAAAGAGCACAGGGCTGGGGGCATCAGAAGGCCTGGGTTCCAGTCCTGGCTCTGCTGCCTATCACCCAGGGTCACGAGCTGATAAGACACTCACTCCACCTCCCCAGGCTTAGTTTTCATAACTGTTGAATGGAAATAATAGTACCCACCCCTTGGGGTTGTTGGGAGAATTGAACGAGATTAAGATGTCAAAGTGTTATATAAAAATGAATTACTCTGATTATCAACTAGTACAGGTAACATTAGGACTCAAGCAATGGAAAGAGGCTGGGCTCTTCCATATATAAAGGGTCTAGGCTCTCCTCAACTCACCTGTGTGGCCCTGGGCAAGTCCAGGCCTCAGTTTTCCAAAGCTCCTGCCAACTCTAAGACTGTGATATTTTGTGGGCTACACCTCTGGTGCAAGAATTCTGGTGTTGGCCACCCTGAACTCTTGGCTGTTCTATCATCTGTGCCCCCACACTGCTTTAGATCCAAGGATCTCACTGAGGGAAACTGGTCAGTTCCCAACAATGGAAACCTTCACCCCACCCCTCAGGCAGCCAAAGTGAGTTACTGCATTTTCCTCCCTTCTTAGCCTTTGTTGCCTCCCAGCTTTCAGGGATTTCTTAGCAAAATCAATGGCAGACTGACCAGGTAAGCAAACACTGGATTCCCTCCCTCCTAGGGAGGGCTCAATCTAACGGCCCTGCCTCTAATATCCTGCTTCTCTCAGGATGTCCCTAAAGGTTCCAGGCCCCTGATCCTTTCCTTAAGGAAATAGCTCAGCATAACTCTTGCTGGGCTCAAAGAAGTGAATTAAATATTAAATATGTAAGGCCAGAGCCCCTGCTGCAGTCACGCATTCCCAAAACAGACAATGGCATACAGCTCATCTGTCACTGTCTCAGTGGCTGTAGGCTGGGCCCCCCTGCTCCCCAGCCCACATTCCTGAGAAGGAATAAGAAATGACAATGTTTTGCTCTTCCCAGCAAGCTCATGGCTTCCTGTGTCCTTCCTTCAACCCCTAGTGTTGAAGGCTCCAGGGGCCTGGAAATGCCTGGAACATTGAGTTGTGGCATCCCAGCAATGAAATTTAATAGGTCTATGACTGGACAGGCAGGGGCCTCTGTAGTTAGCACCATCAGGGCCTGGAAGGTACTGGGGGGTAGGAAAGAGCTCAGGAAGGATGCTGAGGTTCTGACATCTCTCGGGCTCATGGGGAATTGGATATTAACTGTGATGAGGCCTCGGGGTGGGGGTCGGTTGGTTTGCTGCTCAGATTAATATAGGCCATAGAATTGTCAGATAGGTAGAGCCTCAGAGATCACCCAGGCCAACGCTCTATTTTACAGAAAGGTAAACTGAGGCCTGAGAAAAGAGAGAAGCAACTTACAATGAGTCACTTGATGAGCTGTAAAATAGCTAGGCCAGTCTCTTGCTATCTGGTATACAGTTTGGTGCTTTTTCCACTCTACCTTCTGCATAACCCCCAAATCGCCTTCCTAATGATAGCAAGCAATGGCCACTGCACTGTAAGCCCCAGGGGACCATTTTCCCAGGGAGCAGAATCTGTTCACGGTCCCACTTTGCCCAGCTAAGCACTGAAACAGCATGAGGTCCATGGGTTCCAGCTCAGCTCTGCCACTTCATAGGATGGAACCTTGGTCATGTCACTTCTCTGAGCTTTAATTCCTCACCTCTGAAATGGGGATTTCAGAACTGTGACCCTGGATGGCCAAAGGATCAAATGAGATCATGTATGGATCATATATGTGGAGCATTTTGTAAACTGAAGTACTAACCAAATGATATTATTAAAACGATGTGAGGTTTGAAGATGCTGCAGAGGGAGGAAGCCTCAGGGGAGGAGGCTGTGAAGGAACGAGAATCCACATTCACGAGAGGCTGCCTGGCCATCCCACAGACCTGACTGATCCTGAGGCCACCAGCAGGAAATGACCGCAGCAGGTCAGACCACCCCAAGCTCACTGGCTTGAGAGACCGCCTGTCCGCTTTGCTTCATGTGTGTGTGCACGCGCATGTGTGTGTGTGTGCCTGTGCATGTGCCTGGCAGTCCGGTATCAGAGCAATTTGCCCGGCTGCTCTGGGGGCACATTTGGCAGGAGAGCAGTGTGTGGTGCTGAGGGAGGATCTCCGCTTCAGGCCAGGTCACAGACTCTCAAAGAAGAACCTCCCTGCCAGGATTCCCTGCAGGGACTTCTCAAGTGCCCAGCTCCTCTGGAGCCCTTACCTTGTACTTGGCCGCAAGCAGCTCTGTGGCCTGCTGTTCCCGCCGCAGGTCCTCCAGCATCTTCTCCTTCTCCTCCAGCAGCTTCTGCTTCTCCTCGCTCACCAGGCTGCGGTCATCCTGGATGGCTGCCTTCTCCTCCTCCAGCCGCTCCTTCTGTTCCTGCAGGTAATTCTCCATATTCTTCTCCAAGGCTGACTCCAGGATGGGCTGGGGCGGGCGGTTGTTGTTGATGTTGTCATCCTCCTCTTCTGCCACCCAGGCCTCAATCACCGGGCCCTCAGGGTACCCAGGCGGGGCGGACACGGCCTTCTTCCTGCGGCTGCTCTTCCTCCGGGGCCGCTTCCCCAGCATCCCCCTCTTCTCCAGCTGGGCCTTCAGGCGGGCAATCTCCTCTTGGAATTCCCGCAGCAGCGTGTCCTTCGGGTCCTCATTCACCCGGGGCTTGTTCTTGATGTTCTTGGCTCGGTTGGCAAAGCGCAGGGTGGAGAGGCTCTCATCGTAGCTGTGAGAAGCTGGCCCCAGTGTGGCTACCATGATGGTCTTGGCATTTCCCCCTAGGGAGTCCTGGAGCAGCCGGGTCAGCTTGGAGTCCCGGTAGGGAATGTGGGTGCTCCTGTTGCCCGCCAGGGCAGCAATCACGTTGCCCAGGGCAGATAATGACAGGTTGATTTTGGAGGCTTCCTTAGGCCTCTCTCCACCACCACCGCCACCACTGCCTCCACCGCCACCACTGCCACCCGAGGATGGTGTGGCTGCCCCTCCCGCTGTGTTGGGGCCTGCCTTGTTCTGCCTCTCACTGCCAGCCAGGTCCACTAGGTTGAGCTTGCCCACTCGGATGTGGTCCTGGCCATCAGAGCCACGCTCGCTGCACTCCACGGTGATGATAAAGATGGCATGGGAGCGGGAGCTGACCTCATTCATGTGGGTGCTGCCCACAGCCCGGGTCTGGTTCCCCAGGTTCATCACATGCTCAATCTCCTTGACATTCTTGGTGACGAAGGAGGAGAGGTCCTTGATGTAGACGCCCGTCTCAGGGTTTTCTTTCAGCTCTAGCCTCTTGCCCGGCTCCTTGGAGAGCAGGTCTCGAATCTCTTCCTGGTAGATCTCCAAATAGGAGGCCCGGACCAGGTACTGTTGGTTCTGGGAGCGGGAGATGTGGGTGAAGATGTGCTCAAAGGCGTTCGGGATGACCCCGCGCAGCTCGGGCTCCACCCAGGTCCCCTGCATGGTATAGGTCTTGCCAGTGCCCGTCTGGCCATAGGCAAACACCGTGCCATTGAAACCCTGGAGCACGGAGTCTATCAGGGGCCTCACGGTTTCATCATACAGGTCGGCCTGCTTGGAGCTGGCATCATACACAGCGTCAAAGGTGAAGGTCTTGGGCAGCTCCCCCGGGGCAGCGCGGGGGTTCCGCAGGGTCACCTGGCCCAGTTTCACGTCCATGGTAAGGATCTGCTCGTGACCAGCAGCCTCCTCCTTCCTGCTGAGGGGGCGGCACCGGGCCACCACCTTGAGGGCCTCGCTGGCCTTGGTCTTACTGGCCATCTTGCTGCTCTGACCTTCCTGCCCCCGAGCCCCTCCGCAGCCTGGGCGGTCCTGCTGTCCTGCTCGCTAGGTCGGGATCAGCGGGGCCGGCCCAGTCCCCAGGCGCCGCTCTTCAATCCGCATGCAGCCTCCTAGGGTGGGGACGCTGGGAGGTGGCCCCAACGCTGCTGCAGTCCGGGCCTCCACCGCTCTCCGGTCCTCTCTGCACCGGCTGGGAGGTGAATTAGGCAGAATCGCCCAGCCGCCGCGGAAGGAGCGCCTGCCGAGCAGCCGTGCCCGGAGCCCGCCCCATGCCGGAGCAGAGGGAGCGCTGCCGTAAACAGCTTCGGCAACAATGAGATAAAGGAAGAGGAAAATGGGATGGGGGTGGGCAGCGAGCTGTCTTCTCCTCCTTCCTCTAGGGATCCATAGCGTGGGCTGCCGGTCGTGGGCGGCCGGGGGTCCCAGGCCTCCCGAGGGCAGAGGCTCACCTGGAGTCCTCCCCGCAAGCTGGGGGATCATTCATTGCAGCCAGCGCGGCTGCTGCTGCCTCTGCCTCCGCCTTCCCCGCCGCCACTGGAGAATGAGAGAGAAAAACAGAAGGGGATGGGGCGGAGCAGCGGCGGCAAGAGTGATGTTGCCGCCGCGCTGCGGCCCCAGCTAAGCCTCCCGGCTGGGGTGGGGCAGGGGGCGGGGCCGCGGGGCGGGAGGCGCGAGCCCGGCGCGGCCCGGGTGCTGGGCACAGGGGCGCATCGCCGTGTCTGCACCCCCGCCGACCGCTCTGGGATGACAGGCTCCGGTGCCGACCCAAGTCCTGCGCCCACCAGTCGGTTGCAGCGCAGCCACCGCCCGTCGTCACCCCACCGAGCCCGAGCATGCCGGGAATTGTAGTCCCGCCTTTGTTAACCGGGTTCTGGCAGGTTGCTAATGCCTTTCCCGGTCCCCCAGTCCGAGAGGCGCCTCCCTCATCGGCATGCCACCCCTTGAGTGACTGCTGAGCTTGCACCACCCACGCCTGGTCCCTCCGAGCCACCATCCTCGGACACCCCCCTGCTCCTGCCTTTCTGCCTGCAAATGGGTGCGCGTCACCCCTCCCCGTCAGGGTGTCGCCAGGCCTCCTGGAACCGAACTCCTAAATGTTCCTTGACTCTGTCCTTTCCTCCCCCTGTCCCGGTCTACTTCTGGCCTTCCTCTTCTCTCTGCTGGAGCCGCCTTCCAGCTGATTCTCTGGCACCTCAGGTCCGCACAGGCACCCGGGGCCCCCTCGCTCCTCCTCCACCGCCTTCCTTGTGTGAAAGCCTCTCCATCTCCCGACTTCGCAACCTCACCTCCACTACTCCTCTAGAGAAAAATCTGTGTTCCAGACAGCCATTTCTTCAGTTATCCAGCGCCTGCTGAGTCCCAGGCCCCATTCTAGGATCTGGGTTCTTCCTGTCCTCAAGGAGTGCACATTCCCGGAACCTGTTTTGTTTCTTTAACTTGCTTTGCTATGCAGCATCTTTGTGCTTTTGCCCAGAAGCCTTATCACCCTTCGGCACTTAGTGCCCTGCCACTGGGGCAGTTCAAGCATCTCCTCCTCCACGAAGCCTTCCCTTAGCAATTTTTTTTTTCCTATAGTGAAAGAGGCACAGAATTTACCTAAAACAAAACCTGGATTGAAGTTCCAGTTCTGATGACCATCCAACGGAGTGGATATCACTCCTCTTGTTCCAGCCTTAGTTTCCTCATTTACTTTTTAAAAAATTCGAGGCAGGAAAGAAATAATTAACAACTACTTCATGGAGTGGTTGGGAGGCTCAAATGAAATAATGACTCATGAAGTACTGTACCACGAGAAGTCCTGTCCTGGCTTGGATTGCCTGACATCTCCTGCTTCCTTGAGTATCCTGGAGAGACCATGTCTGTGCTTAGTGTTCCTCTATGGGAGTCTTAATCTTTTGTCGTTGTTGTTGTTTTTCCTGTAGGATACACATCAAGTGTAGTTCCACAAGGCCAAGGACCGAGCCAGAGTCCTATCCATGGTCCACTCTGCAGAGGGCAGTTGAGTCTGTGAACTGAGCCCAAGCTGTCCTTACTCTCCATATAAGATCCAGATTGAGAGGTGCTGTTATCTGAAACCTGGAGACCCTTCTTTACAGAGATACCAGAAGAGTCTTTCCACAAAACATTTCCAAACATGTTATCCTCTAGAGGACCCAATTGTTTAGTGTTCCAACTCAACAAAATTTACCTCCTTAACTCTTCCCCATCCCAGGACTTGAGTGTGAGCTGGACTAGAGGCTTGAGACTTAGCTTGCCCACTTCTGAACTTCCCTGGCCTCCCTCCACCCTCTCCTTGATTAAGCTCCACTGCTTATGACTAACTTGGCTTTTGGACCAATTACCAGGTGAGGTTTTTGCTCTGTAGACTAACCCCTCTTGGCTCTCACAACGTGATTTCTGGATGGAGCCTTTAGTTCTTCCGTTATTTTCTGGTTGCATTCGGTTTTGGGTTTTGAATACCCTTTCTCTGCTTAGGCTAATGCATCTGACACTGCGGCGCTGGATAAAAGTGATCCTCACTCTGTTCTTCCCACTTGATGTCACCACCTGGCAGGGGACATACCCAGATCCTCTTGTGTGAGTGGGAGATTGAAATCCCATTGCTTATAAGATATGTGATCCTAGGCCAGACACGGTGGCTGACGCCTATAATCCCAGCACTTTGGGAGGCCAAGGCAGACAGATCATGAGGTCAAGAGATCGAGACCATCTTGGCCAACATCATGAAACCTCATCTCTACTAAAAATACAAAAATTAGCTGGGCGTGGTGGTGCATGCCTGTAGTCCCAACTACTCCGGAGGCTGAGACAGGAGAACCGCTTGAACCCAGGAGGCCGAGACTGCAGTGAGGCGAGATGGCACCACTGCACTACAGCCTGGTGACAAAGCAAGACTCTGTCTCAAAAAAAAAAAGATGGGCCGGGCGCAGTGGCTCACGCCTATAATCCCAGCACTTTGGGAGGCCGAGGTGGGTAGATCATGAGGTCAAGAGATCGAGACCATCTTGGCCAATATAATGAAACCTCATCTCTACTAAAAATACAAAAATTAACTGGGCATGGTGGTTCATGCCTGTAATCCCAGCTACTCGGGAGGCTGAGACAGGAGAATGGCGTGAACCCGGAAGGCTGAACTTGCAGTGAGGCGAGATGGCGCCACTGCTCTCCAGCCTGGCAACAAAGCAAGACTCCATCTCAAAAAAAAAAAAAAAAAAAAAAAAGATGGGCCGGGCACGGTGGCTTACGCCTGTAATTCCAGCACTTTGGGAGGCTGAGGTGGGCAGATCACGAGGTCAGGAGATAGAGACCATCCTGGCTAACACAGTAAAACCCCATCTCTACTAAAAATACAAAAAAATTAGCTAGGTATGGTGACGTGCGCCTGTAGTCCCAGCTACTCGGGGGGCTGAGGCAGGAGAACGGCATGAACCCAGGAGGCGGAGCTTGCAGTGAGCCAAGATCGAGCCACTGCACTCCAGCCTGGGCGACAGAGCGAGACTCCATCTCAAAAAAAAAAAAAAAAAAAAAAAGATGTGTGATCCTGGGTAAATTATTTAACTTCTCTGAACAGCTATTTTTTCAGTGGAATAAATTAGGATAAGAGTGCTTACATTGGCCAGGTGTGGTGGCTCAAGCTGTAATCCCAGCTATTCAGGAGGCTGAGGTAGGAGCATCACTTAAGCCCACAAGCTCAGGGCTGCAGTGAGCGATGATTGTACCACTGCACTCTAACCTAGGTAACAAAATGAGAACCTGTCTGTGAAAAAAAAAAGAATGCTTACCTTACACACCCGGATTAAGTGAGATAATGTATGCAAAAACTCCTACGACATAGGAGGCACTCCAGAAATAGCAGTTTTCTTTTCTTTTGTCCTTTGCATTCAAGGCTGTTCACTTCAGCGTCTCCATTTTCACCACTGTCTTCATTTTTCCTTCCTCTTACACACTCAAGTCTCCAGCCACTCTGATTAGCTTAAGTCCCCAAACACACCCCACTTTTTCGTGTCTCCTTGTCTTTGCTCATGCTGCTCCTCTGCCCAAAATGTCCTTTGTTTTTATTTCAATTAATTTATTTGAGAAGGGGTCTCACTCTGTCACTGAGGCTGCAGTGCAGTGGTGTGATTATGGCTCACTACAGCTTCAAACTCCTGAGCTCAAGCGACCCTCAGCCCCCTAAATAGCTGGGACTACAGGAGTATGCCACCATATCTGGGTAATTTAAAACAATATTTTTTTAGGCCGGGCACGGTGACTCACACCTGTAATCCCTGCTCGGGAGGCCGAGGCAGGTGGGTCACGAAGTCAGGAGTTCAAGACCAGCCTGATCAACATAATGAAACCCTGTCTCTACTAAAAATACAAAAAATTAGCCAGGCGTGGCGGCGCGTGCCTGTAATCCCAGCTACTTGGGAGGCTGATACAGGAGAACCCCTTGAACCCGGGAGTTGGAAGTTGCAGTGAGCCGAGATCGTGCCAGCCCGGGTGACAGTGCAAGACTCAGTCTCAAAACAAAACAAAACAAACAATACTTTTAAAAATTAGCCAGGTCTCACTATGTTGCCGAGGTTGGCCTCAAATCCCTGGACTCAAGTGATTCTCCCACCGTGGTCTCCCAAAGTGCTGGGATTACAGACATGAGCCACTGCACTCAGTCTTCCTAACTTTGTCTATTTCTGTCTACATAGCCTGTTTCTACTCATTCCACTGCTCAATCTCATATGGCTGACCCAGTGCGGTGGTTCACACTGTAATCCCAGAACTTCGGGGGGCCGAGGTGGAAAGAGCATTTGAGGCCAGGTGTTCTAGACCAGCCCAATCTCAATTAAAAAAAACAAACTTAAATGGCTTCTCCTCCCACTCCGCAACAGAGACCTCTCTTACCAAGGACATCAGTGAGTTCCAGTGCCACCCTCTAGTGTCATTATAGCTTATGGCTTCTATTATTGTCTGTATAGTTCCTAGATTTGTATCTCCAGTCCAGACCTCTCTTCTGAGTTCTAAACCTCTATATCCGACTCTGTAATGGCTGTCCAGGTACCTGAAATTCTACTTGTTCACACTGAACTCATTATTCTCCCCTCCAAAAATATTACCTAGCTCTGTAAATAGCACTTCCTTCACTCTCAAAGTGTCCATTGGAATATGAAATTCTGCCAACTCAACTTCCTGCATATTTCTCAGATTTATCCATGTATTTTCTACTTCCATAGTGGCTATCATGACTAAGCCATCATATTCTCTGGTCTGACCTCCCACAGTAGCCTCCAATCTGGCCTCTCTGAATGGGGAGATTCAGAGTATGCTCTTACCTCTATGTATTCATTATTTATTTATTTTGAGATGGAGTCTTGCTCTGCCGCCCAGGCTGGGGTGCAGTGGGTGATCTCGGCTGCAAGCTCCGCCTCCCGGGTTCATGCCATTCCCCTGCCTCAGCCTCCCGAGTAGCTGGGACTACAGGCGCCCACCACCACGCCTGGCTAATTTTTTTTTTTTTTTTTGATTTTTAGTAGAGACGGGGTTTCACCATGTTAGCCAGGATGATCTCGATCTTCTGTCCTCCTGATCCACCCACCTCAGCCTCCCAAAGTGCTGGGATTACAGGCGTGAGCCACCGCACCCAGCCACCCCTATGCATTCATTCTTTAGAATGTAATATTTTTGACCGGGCGCGGTGGCTCGCGCCTATAATCCCAACAACCTGGGAGGTTGAGGTGGGCGGATCGCCTGAGGTCAGGAGTTCAAGACCAGCCTGGCTGATGTGGTGAAACCCCATCTCTACTAAAAATACAAAAATTAACCTCGTCTCTATTAAAAATACAAAAATTAGCGCACGCCTATAATCCCAGCTACTCAGGAGGCTGAGGCAGGAGAATCACTTGAACCTGGGAGGTGGAGGTTGCAATGAGCTGAGATCGCGCCATTGTACTCCAGACTGGGTGACAAAAGCGAAATTCTGTCTCAAAAAACAAATAAACAAACAAACAAAAAAGAAAGTAATCTTTTAAAAACATCTATCTGGCCAGGCACAGTGGCTCATGCCTGTAATCCCAGAACTTTGGGAGGCCAAGGCGGAAAAATGGCTTGAGGCCAAGAGTTCAAGACCAACCTGGGCAACATAGTAAGACCCTATCTCTAAAAATATATACATTGTTTAATAGCTAGATGTGGTGGTGCATGCTTGTATTCCTAGCTACTTGGGAGGCTGAGGTGGGAGGACCCCTAGAGCCCAGGAATTCAGGGGTGCAGTGAACCATGATCACACCACTGCACTCCAGCCTTGGTGACAGAGCAACGCCCTGTCTCTAAAATAAATAAATAAATAAGTGTAAAAATCAGCCAGGCGCTATGGTTCATGCCTGTAATCCCAGCACTTTGGGAGACCAAGGCAGGTGGATCACCTGAGGTCAGGAGTTCAAGACCAGCATGGCCAATATGGTGAAACCCCATCTCTACTAAAAATACAAAAAATTAGCCAGGTGTGGTGGCGCAGGCCTATAATCTCAGCTACTTGGGAGGCTGAGGCAGGAAAATCGCTTGAACCCGGGAGGCAGACGTTGCAATGAGCCGGGATCACACCACTGCACTCCAGCCTGGGAGACAAAGCAAAACTCCGTCTCAAAAGGAAAGTAAAACTAAAAACACCTATCTGATCATGTCACCCCATGCTTAAAAAGCTTCCAGGCCAGGTGCGGTGGCTCACGCCTGTAATCCCAGCACTTTGGGAAGCCAAGGCTGGCGGATCATGAGGTCAGGAGATCAAGACCATCCTGGCCAACATGGTGAAACCCCATCTCTACTAAAAACACCAAAATTAGTTAGGCGTGGTGGTGCATTCCTGTAGTCTCAACTACTCGAGGCTGAGGCATGAGAATCACTTGAACCCGGGAGGCAGAGGTTGCAGTAAGCCGAGATCACGCCACTGCCCTCCAGCCTGGGTGACAGAGCAAGACTCCATCAAAAAAAAAAAAAAGCTTCCAATGCTTCTCATTGATTTTTTTTTTTTTTGAGACATATATATAGTTACAATGACCTTCTTCAGCTCCCTTCCAACTTCCTGTCACAGGGCCTTTACACATTGTGTCTCTGCTTCTAGAATATTTATCCTCACCATCTCTGCCTAGATACCTCCTTTTCATCCTTCAGATTTCAGCTTGAATGTCCCTCCCTAAGGTTACTTTTCTTGATTTACCAACCTAGGTTATGTCCCTCTGTAATAGGTTCTCAACCTTCCCTGTGCTTTCCTTCATAGAAATTAGTACAAATAGGCCTGGTGCAGTGGCTCACGCCTGTAATCCCAGCACTTTGGGAGGCCGAGGCGGGTGGATCACCTGAGGTCGGGAGTTCGAGACAAGCCTGACCAACCTGGAGAAACCCCATCTCTACTAAAAATACAAAATTAGCTGGGCCTAGTGGCACATGCCTATAATCCCAGCTACTAGGGAGGCTGAGGCAGGAGAATTGCTTGAACCTGGGAGGCGGACGTTGCGGTGAGCCGAGATCATGCCATTGCACTCCAGCCTGGGCAACAAGAGTGAAACTCTGCCTCAAAAAAAAAAAAAAAAAAAAGAAAGAAAGAAAGAAAGAAAGAAAGAAAGAAATTAGTACAAATGTAATTAAATCATAATTTGTCCACCTCCCCTGGTCTGTTAAGTCATAACATGTCTACTTTATTCATTTTTGTGATCACAATGACTAGTGCAGCTTCCAGCACATACTATGCACTCAATAAATATTTTTTTCAAATAAATAAAGTCCCATATGAGCATCATCTCTTCTGGGAAGATTTATTTGACTCCCCTGACTCTACCAGAATTATTTTTCCTTTTGGCCAGGTGCGATGGCTCATGCCTGTAATCCCAGCACTTTGGGAGGTTGAGGACAGTGGATCACTTAAGCACTGAAGTTCAAGACCAGCCTGAGAAACATACCGAAACTCCCATCTTTTAAAAAAATTAATTAATTTGTAAAAAAGAAAAAAAAAAAGTTCCTCTCTTCATGATGTTATAGGTCTCTGTTTAGCTAGACCCCTAGTACTCATCACAGTTTGACTTGTACTGTGGCTAACTGAATCTGTCTCTCTCACCATGAAGTGTTGAAGACAAGAGCCATGGTTTTTGTCTTTGTGTCTCCTTTTCCCATACCTAACACAGTTCTGGCTATAATTAAGGTAGTTAATATTTGCCTGAGGGCAGCGGCTCATACCTGTAACCTCAGCACTTTGGGAGGCCGGGGCCAGTGGATTGAGCTCAGAAGTTCGAGACCAGCCTGACCAACCTCATCTCTACAAAAGATGCCAAAAACCTCATCTCTACAAAAAATACAAAAGCTAGTCAGTTGTGGTGGCGCGTGCCTGTAGTCCCAGCTACTCAGGAAGCTGAGGTGGGAGGATGGCTTGAGCCCAGGAGGCAGAGGTTGCAGTGAGCCAAGATCACATTACTGCACTCCAGCCTGGGCAACAGAGTGAGACCCTATCTCAAAAAAAAAAAGTGTATATATATATATATATATATAGTTAATATTGTTAATATAGTTATTATATAATATTGTTATATAGTTAATATTGGCCATTAAGCAAATGAATGAATGTTTAAAGACCTTCAAGGCAAGAAAAAATAAATAAATAAACAAACAAGGCCGGGCGCGGTGGCTCAAGCCTGTAATCCCAGCACTTTGGGAGGCCGAGACGGGCGGATCACGAGGTCAGGAGATCGAGACCATCCTGGCTAACACGGTGAAACCCCGTCTCTACTAAAAAGTACAAAAAACTAGCCGGGCGAGGTGGCGAGCGCCTGTAGTCCCAGCTACTCGGGAGGCTGAGCCAGGAGAATGGCGTAAACCCGGGAGGCGGAGCTTGCAGTGAGCAGAGATCCGGCCACCGCACTCCAGCCTGGGTGTCAGAGCGAGACTCCGTCTCAAAAACAAACAAACAAACAAACAAACAAATAAATAAATAAATAAAAATTTAAAAGGCCTGGTGTGGTGGCTCAAGCCTCTAATCCCAGCACTTTGGGAGGCCGAGGTGGGCGGATAATGAGGTCAGGAATTCGAGACCAGCCTGGCCAACATGGAGAAACCCTGTCTCTACTAAAAAGTACAAAAAGTAGCCAGGCGTGGTCGTGGGCGCCTGTAACCCCAGCTACTCAGGAGGCTGAGGCAGGAGAATTGCTTGAACTCAGGAGGCGGAGGTTGCAGTGAGCCGAGATCGCGTGATTGCACTCCAGCCTGGGCAATAAGAGTGAAACTCTGTCTCAAAAAAAAAAAAAAAAAAAAAAACCTTCAAGGCGAGAAAATGGAAAGGTGAGACAAAGAAATTACAGGAATAAACCCTTAGATTTGTAGAGTGATTAACAGTTAATAAAGTATTGTCACATTTGTTACTCACTTGATCTTCACATAAATCCCAGGAAAGGAGAAAATATTAATATCTTCACATTATAAGGAGGACCCTAATCTTCAGACTGATTAAGTGACAAGGAAAGGAAACGCAGCCAATTGGCACAGTCTACAGACTCCAAACCTGCAACCCTCCTAGTGTTTCCCCTGTGCCACGGGGTGAGCTTCCTATGATGGTAAGGTACAGATCAGTTGCTTCCTAGTCCTGGTTTGAATGACAACTTCATTGAATACAGACCCATCACTGGCTTGGTGGGAGGAAGAAGCTCCTTTGCTGCATTTCCTTTGATAATGAAAGTTCTTGGCAGGGCGCGGTGTCTCATGCCTGTAATTCCTGCATTTTGGGAGGCCAAGGTAGGCAGATTGCTTGAAGTCAGGAGTTCAAGACCAGCCTGGCCCACATGGTGAAACCCTGTCTCTACCAAAAATACCTAAATTAGGCAGGTATGGTGGTATGTGCCTGTAGTCCCAGCTACTGGGAAGGCTGAGGCAGGAGAATTGCTTGAACCTGGGAGGCAGAGGTTGCAGTGAGCCGAGATTATGCCCCTGCACTCCAGCCTGGGCAATGGAGCAAGGCTCCATCTCAAAAAAAAAAAAAAAAAGTTATTTTTCCACAGGGGATTCCCGTTCCACCACCATCTTCCAGTGTGGTCCCAGTGACAGCCACGGTAAGATTATACAAAGAAGACAGAGTTCACTGTTTGGTAACTCTGGGGTCTACAAATATTCAAATACAAGTAATTCAGGTTTGGATGTACCCTACAAAAACCAAGTTCTGGCCGGGTGTAATGGCTCACACCTGTAATCCTCGTACTTCGGGAGGCTGAGGCAAAAGGATCCCTTGAGCCCAGGAGTTTGAGACCAGCCTGGGCAACAGAGGGAGACCCTGTCTCTTAAAAACAAAAACAAAAACAAAAAAAACAGCCAGGCGCGGTGGCTCATGCCTGTAATCCCAGCACTTCAGGAGGCTGAGGTGGGTGGCGAATCACCTGAGGTCAGGAGTTCAAGACCACCCTGGCCAACATGGCGAAACCCCGTCTCTACCAACATGGCGAAACCCTGTCTCTACTAAAAATACAAAAATTAGCCGGGCATAGTGGCGCAAGCCTGTAATCCCAGCTACTCGGGAGGCTGAGGCAGGAGAATCACTTGAACCCAGGAGGTGGAGGTTGCCGTGAGCCAAGATTGAGCCACTGCACTCCAGCCTGGGCGACATCTCAAAAACAAAACCAAAAACAAACCAAAAACAAACCAATTTTGGCCAGCAGAGGGAGACATGACTATATGACAAAATTACTGGATAACCTCCAATTTCTGGGCTATCAATCATTATGCAATTACCTAACTATATGAGTTATTACCTAACTATAGGAGTCTACCAAATGCGTCCAAGATTGATTTCTCATTGCACCTCTTTCACCTGCAGCTTCCTGTCTACAATCTCTGCTGTAATTTCTGGTGAACAGGATTTGTCAACCTAAATAAAGAAATAATAGAAAAATCTGGGGCCGGGCGCGGTGGCTCAAGCCTGTAATCCCAGCACTCTGGGAGGCCGAGACGGGTGGATCACGAGGTCAGGAGATCGAGACCATCCTGGCTAACATGGTGAAACCCCGTCTCTACTAAAAAGTACGAAAAACTAGCCGGGCGAGGTGGCGGGTGCCTGTAATCCCAGCTACTCGGGAGGCTGAGGCAGGAGAATGGCGTAAACCCGGGAGGCGGAGCTTGCAGTGAGCTGAGATCCAGCCACTGCACTCCAGCCTGGGCGACAGAGCGAGACTCCGTCTCAAAAAAAAAAAAAAAAAAGAAAAGAAAAATCTGAAAATTAAGACTCTGGATACTATAAAAAGAACAGTTCATAGTTGTTCACCTTTACTGAGAACCTAATGGGTGGGTCACAGATGTTTTATCCAAGCTTCACATTCACTTACCTGGTAAGTGGCTGCACTGCAACTTGAGCCTAATTCCTCCCACTTGAAAGCCAGTGTTTTTCCCATCACCCTGTCATAAGCCCTGAGGCTCAGCCCTCAATCCACCCCTACCTGGTCTAACTCCACCTTCCTCTTTCAACACGCCCTGCCTCCTCAGTAAAGACCTGCGTCCTCCAGATCTAGGGGCCTCTTCCTTTCCTTACCTTCTGTGGCAATGTGTATGATGTGCAATTACCTTCTGCTTTTTTAAATGGTGCTATCCATCCATCTATGAATATACCCTGTCTCCCCACCTTGATTTCTTCTAATTTGCTATAAGTAATTTTCTTATTCCAAAAGTAATTTAAGAACATTTTAAAAAGAGTTTTGACCAAACTATATATAGAATTGTCTCAATTTTGTTTTAAAGCATCATACATGTTGTTGATTCCTCTTTCTCTTACCCTAAATGCAATTCATCAACAAATCCTATTCCGGTTCTACTTAGAAAATCTGTTGATCCTGATTCCAAAACTCTCCATGCTACCACCACTACCCTCTTAGTCCACGCCACCTACATCTCTCACCTGGACGCTGCAATAGTATTTTAACAGGAACCCCTGGTTCCACCCTTATCCTCCTACTCTCCCTCTGCGACAGAACAGCAAGAGTCTTCCTTCGGAACTACACATCAAATCATCCTACCTCCTCCTCTCCATCCTCTAATGACATCTCATCACCCTCAGAATGACATCCAGGCTGGGCACACTGGCTCACACCTGTAATCAGAGAACTTTGGGAGGCTGAGGTGGGCGGATCACCTGAGGTTAGGAGTTCAAGACCAGCTTGGCCAACATGGCAAAACCCCATCTCTATTACAAATACAAAAAATTAGCCGGGCGTGGTGGTGCACGCCTATAATCCCAGCTACTTGGGAGGGTGAGGCAGGAGAATCACTTGAACCTGGGAGACGGAGGTTACAGTGAGCCGAGATCATGCCACTGCACTCCAGCCTGGGCGATAGAGAGAGACTCCATCTCAAAAAAAAAAAAAAAGAATGAAATCCAAAGTCCTTGTTGGGGCACATATACCGTACTCGATCAAGCTCCTGGCACTTCTCCTGTGTCATGTGCTCCTATTCCCCCCTCCCCTCACTCTGATCCAACAACACTGGCCTCCTTGTTCCTCAGTCCTGCCAAGCACCTTCCAGCTTAAGGGCCTGCGCACTCGCTCTTTCCTCTGCCTGCAAGCTGTCTCTCCCAGCGCCTCACCCGGCTTCCCTCCCTCCTGTCATTCTCTTGTATTTGCAAATGTCATCTCCTCAGAGAAGCTTTTTTGTCCATGCTTCCTAAAATACTTCTTTGTCACTCCCTATATCCTTACTCTGTTTTGTTTTTCTTCACAGCACTTACCACAATATGACATTCTAGATATTTCTTTATCTGTTTATGTTTTCTTCTTCCCATTAATGTGCAATGAGATAATTTCTCCCAGTGCCTAGAAATATGCCTGGTTCAGGCCGGGTGCAGTGGCTCACGCCTGTAATCCCAGCACTTTGGGAGGCTGAGGCAGGCAGATCATGAGGACAAGAGATCAAGACCATCCTGCCCAACATGGTGAAATTCCGTCTCTCCTAAAAATATAAAACTTAGCTGGGCGTGTTGGCGTGTGCCTGTAGTCCCAGCTATTCGGGAGGCTGAGGCAGGAGAATCGCTTGCACACGGGAAGCGGAGGTTGCAGTGAGTCGAGATGCGGCTCCATTGCACTCCAGCCTGGGTGACAGAGCGAGACTCCATCTCGGAAAAAAAAAAGAAAAAAGAAAAGAAATATGCCTGATTCATGATAAGCCCCCAGGAGATATTTGCTTAATGAATAAATGGTGAATTAAGCTGTTAATAGTTTTCACAATCATCTTTTTTTCTTTTCATTTTTTGTTTGTTTGTTTGTTTGTTTGTTTGTTTGTTTTTGAGACAGGGTCTCACTCTGTCACCTAGACTAGAGTGCAGTGGTGCAACTACGCCTCACTGCAGCCTCGACCTCCTGGGCTCAGGTGGTCCCCCCACCTTAGCCTCCCAAGTAGCTGGGACTACAGTGCCACTGCACGCGGCTGATTTTTTTTACTTTTTGTAGAGATGAGGTTTCACTATGTTGCTCAGGCTGATCTCAAACTCTTGGACTCAAGCAATTTGCTGTCCTCGGCCTCTCAAAGTGTTGGGATTACAGGTATGAACCACCGTGCCCAGCCACAACCATCATTTTGAATGGTTGCTTAACTTAATGTATTTTTTTTTTTTTTGAGATGGAGTTTCGCTCTTGTTGCCCAGGCTGGAGTGCGATGGCGCGCTCTCGGCTCACCACAACCTCCGCCTCCTGGGTTCAAGCGATTCTCCTGCCTCAGCCTCTCTAGTAGCTGGGATTACAAGTATGTGCCACCACGCCTGGCTAATTTTGTATTTTTAGTAGATATGGGGCTTCTCCGTGTTGGTCAGGCTGGTCTCGAACTCCTGTCCTCAGGTGATCCACCCGCCTCAGCCTCCCTCAGTGCTGGGATTACAGGTGTAAGCCACTGGCCTTAGTAAATTATTTTGTATTGTGAAATATTGGGTTGAATCACATGAATTCTCATTTTGTAGGTTAATAATGACTGCATATTGACTTCCGTCCAGATCGCTTCATATCTGCTAAGTGAATCTTACAGGTCCTTCTAGATCCTGAAGTGGATTAGGTGCCACTGTTGCTGCTCGTGTTGAATCCAGAACTGTAACCAGACATGGGACTGGAGGACGAGCGAAAGATGCTGACCGAGTCTAGAGATACAAAGGAGGAGGAAGAAGAAGAGGAGGAATTAGTGTTTCTACATCAGGATCCCCTAACAACAGTGAGAGAGCAATGCGAGCAGTTGGAGAAATGTGTAAAGGCCCAGGAGCGGCTGGAGCTCTGTGATGAGCATGTATGCTCTCAATCACATACAGAAGAGGATTGCACGGAGGAGCTCTTTGACTTTTTGCATGCAAGGGACCATTGTGTGGCCCATAAACTCTTTAACAACTTGAAATATATATATGGACTTATTCACCCCAGCCTTCATCACCTGGGCATCAGGATATTTCCTTATGGTTTTGGATATGCCATTTGTTTCTTATTTGTGTAACTGTAAGTTCACATGAACCTCATGGATTTTGGCTTAGTCTGGTAGCTTCTATGTAGCTCGTCTTAATAAAGTTATTTCATCTTAATAAAGTTCTGTGGTCTGCGATCTGCAAAAAAAAAAAAAAAATGACTGCATATTGGCAATTACACATAGTTTAATCAAATAAAACACATTCAGAAAGGTGCATGGTACATAAACACATGGCTTAAAAATTATTATTATTTGAGATGGAGTTTCACTTTTGTTGCCCAGGCTGGAATGCAATGAATGGCTCGATCTCAGCTCACTGCAACCTCCACCTCCCTAGTTCAAGTGATTCTCCTGCCTCAGTCTCCCAAGTGGCTGGGATTACGGGTGTGCACCACCATGCTCAGTCAGTTTTGTATTTTCAGTAGAAATGGGGTTTCACCATATTGGTCAGGCTGGTATCGAACTCCTGACCTCATGATCCTCCCACCTTGTCCTCCCAAAGTGCTGGGATTACAGGTGTGAGCCACCACACCTGGCTCAGAATTATTATAAGACAATATCCATGTGTCCACTAACCAGGCCAAAAATAAAATATTGCCACCAACCTAGAAGCCCCCTGCAGGATCTTCTGCTGTCAGGAATTCCCCCTTACTCATTAAAGGTAACCACTATCCTAACTTTTCTGGTAATTCTTACCTTTTCTTTGCTCTTTTATCACCTAAAGATTATGGTTTTGGTTTGCCTGCTTTCGAACTTTGTATAAACTCACACAGTGTGTATTCTTTTGTACCTGGCTTTTTTCTTTTTCTATTTCCTTATTTATTTATTTATTTTATTTTTCGTAGAGATGGGATTTTACCATGTTGGCCAGGCTGCTCTCAAACTCCTGGCCTCAAGGGATCCACCCACCTCAGCCTCCTAAAGTGCTGGGATTACAGGTGTGAGCCACCGCGCCCAGCCATCTACCTGGCTTTTTTCTTTTCTTACTCTTTTCTTTTTATTTGAGAGATTTATCTGTGTTTGTTTTATCCATCCGTAGTCCATTCATTATTACTATATAATATCCTATTTTATAAATATACTACCCATGATTGGCTCCTGATGGACATTTGGGTTGTTTCCACTTTGGGGTTATTACAAACTATGCTGCCATGAGTCTTCTTGTCCATGTCCCCTGTGTAAGCTGAACACATTCTGTTCGGTATTGTCTCAGTTGGTTCTGGTTGCTGTAACAAAATACTATAGTCTGGGCAACTTATAAACAGCAAACATTTATTGCTAACAGTTCTGGAGGCTGGGAAGTCCAAAATCAAGGCACCAGCAGATTTGGTGACTGGTGAGGTCCTGCTTCCTTCATAGGTGGCACTTTCTTGTTGTGTCATTATATGACAGAACAAGCAAAGAAGCTCCTACAGCCTTTTTTATGATAAGGGCGCTAATCCCATTCACGAATGCTATGACTTCATGATCTAATCACCTCCCAAAGGCCTTACTTCTCAATACTGTCACTTGGGGGTTAGGATTTCAACATATGAATTTTAGGGAGACACAAACATTCAGACCATAACAAGTACAAACCTAGGAAAAGAATAGCTGGGTCACAGAGAACGCATTATTTTCTTTTTTCTTTTTCTTTTTTTTTTTTTTTTGAGACGTCGTCTCGCTCTGTCACTAGGCTAGAGTGCAGTGGCGCGATCTCGGCTCACTACAACCTCTGCCTACCAGGTTCAAGCAATTCTCCTGCCTCAGCCTCCTGAGTAGCTGAGACTACAGGTGCCTGCCACCACGCCCGGCTAATTTTTGTATTTTTAGTAGAGATAGGGTTTCACCATGTTGGTCAGGCTGGTCTCAAACCCCTGACCTCGTGATCCACCCACCTCGGCCTCCCAAAGTGCTGGGATTACAGGCGTGAGCCACCACACCCAGCCCGAACGCATTATTTTCAACTTCGGATGATAATGTCAACTGTTTTCCAAAGTGGGCATAACGATTTGCACTCCTAGCAGTGCTAGAGGTCCAGTTGCTTCACATCAGCACCAGTACTTAGAAATGTCATTCTTAGTTTTAGATATTTGGTATCTCATTGTGCTTTTAGTTTAGGTTTCCCTGATAACAAATAAAGTTGAGCACTCTTTCATATGCTTTTTGGCATTTCTGTATTTTCTGTGAATTTCCTGTTCAAGTCATTGCTCATTTTTTTGACTGAGTTGCCTGCCTTTCTTTACTGCTTATTTGGGATTTGAGCCTTTTGTTGCTTATATGCATTCCAACCATCATCTCTGTGGCTTGACTTTTCATTATGTTCATAGTGCCCTTTTATAGCCAGGATTTCTTAATTTTAATGTAGAAACATTTATCAATCTTTTATTTGGCTTGGTCCTTTTTGGATCTTACTTAAAAACTCTTCCTGTACCCCAAGGTCACAAAGATATTCATGTATATTGTTTTCTTTTTTCTTTTCTTTTCCTTTCTCTTTCCTTCCTTCCTTTCTTTCTTTTCTTTCTTTTTCTTTTTTTTTTTTTTTTTGAGACAAAGTCTCATTCTGTCGCCCAGGCTGGAGTGCAGTGGCGCATTCTTGGCTCACTGCAACCTCCGCCTCCTGGGTTCAAGTGATTCTCCTGCCTCAGCCTCCCCAAGTAGCTGGGACTACAGGTGTGCACTACCACGCCTGGCTAATTTCTGTATTTTTACTAGAGATGAGGTTTTGCCATGTTGGCCAGGGTGGTCTCAAACTCCTGACCTCAGGTGATCCTCCTGCCTCAGCCTCCCAAAGTGCTGGGATTACAGGCATGAGCTACCATGCCCTTCCTCCCTCCCTCCCTTCCTTCTTCCCTTCCCTCTTTCCTTCCTTCTCTCTCTTTCTTTTTTTTTTTCTTTTTTTTTTTTTTGAGACAGAGTCTCGCTCTGTCGCCCAAGCTGGAGTGCAGTGGCCAGATCTCAGCTCACTGCAAGCTCCGCCTCCCGGGTTCACTCCATTCTCCTGCCTCAGCCCCCCGAGTAGCTGGGACTACAGGCGCCCGCCACCTCACCTGGCTAGTTTTTTGTATTTTTTAGTAGAGATGGGGTTTCACTGTGTTAGCCAGGATGGTCTCGATCTCCTGACCTTGTGATCCGCCTGTCTCGGGCTCCCAAAGTGCTGTGATTACAGGCTTGAGCCACCGCGCCCGGCCCTCTTTCTTTCCTTCTTTCCTTTCTGTCTCTCTCTCTTTCTGTCTTTTTCTGAGACAGGGTCTTATTCTGTCACACAGGCTGGAGTGCAGTAGTGTAATCACTGCAGTCTCACTGCAGTCTCAACCTCCTGGGCTCAAGTAATCCTCTCACCTCAGCCTTCTGAGTAGCTGGGACTACAGGTGGGCGCCACCATGCCTGGCTAATTTTTGTATTTTTTGTAGAGATGGGTTTTTGCTATGTTGCTTAGGTTCGTCTCAAGTAATCCTCCCACCTTGGCCTCCCAAAATGCTGAGATTACAGGCATGAGTCTCTGCTTTGTTGTTTTGAATGGCTACTTAACTTTATACTTTATTTCATATTATAATTTATTTCATATCATTCTCTCTATTGTTGCACATTTAGGCTGTCTCTGATTTTTTTTTTAACGATTATATATGTTGTGATGCATAATTCACATCATTCTTTTCTGTCTCACTCAACGCCTCTGTGACTCAGGAAAAGGAAATGGAGGGTGAGATGGGATAGGTATTGCCAATCTAGCCCACTTACATTCTAGCTTTGCTCTTCCTTTTTTTTCCCCCCCGGGACAGGGTCTCACTCCGTCACCCAGGCTGGAGTGCAATGGTGTGATCTCGGCTCACTGCAAGCTCCGCCTCCGAGGTTCAAGCGATTCTCCTGGTTTAGCCTCCGGACTAGCTGGGATTACGGGCGCCTGCCACCATACCTAGCTAATTTTTGTATTTTTAGTAGGATGGGGTTTCACCATGTTGACCAGGCTGGTCTCAAGCTCCTAACCTCAAGTGATCTGCCCACTTTGGCCTCCCAAAGTGCTGGGATTACAGGCATGAGTCACTGCGCCCAGCCAAACTTTGCTTTCTTAAATCTCAGATTGGGACTGCCAGTGCCTGCCTGGCATTCCCTCTTGAAATCATCACCTATTTCAGAGGAGGCTGCTACAGTGGGAAGTCAGGACAACCAGGCTGGGGCCAAACTCTGGTCTCCCAGGCATTTCACCTTGATAGGAAAAGTACCTGAATCTGTCTGCCTCATTTGGTTCATGTGCAGAACAAGGCACAGAGCCCTGCGTCTCCAGGCTGCCTGTCTGGTGCCCTTTTCCCTGACTCACTATCAATCAGCAGTCAGACCAAGGTCCAGGCTCTTGCCTCGTGGAATGTTGCAAGGGCAGTTTCCCGGTGTGATTCACAAACAGCAAGAATGTTTCAGGCTGACTTGGAGACCACTTGGGGGTGGTATCCTCAGCCAGGAAGCTTCCTCAGGGCCTCTGAATCCCAAGATCTATTTCTTTCTCTTTTTTCTTTTTTCTTTTCTTTCTCTTTTCTTTTCTCTTCTCTTCTCTTCTCTTCTCTTCTCTTCTCTTCTCTTCTCTTCTCTTCTCTTCTCTTCTCTCTCTTCTCTTCTCTTCTCCTTCCTTCCTTCCTTCTTTCCTTCTTTCTTTTTCTTTCTTTCTTTTTCTTTCTTTCTCTTTCTTTCTTTTCTTTCTTCTTTCTCTCTCTCTTTTCTTTCTTTCTTTCTCTCTTTCTCTCTGTCTCTTTCTTTTCTTTCTTTGCCTTGCTTTTCTCTTTGTTTGCCTTGCTTTTCCTTTTCTTTGCCTTGCTTTTCTTTCGTCTCTCTTTCTTTCTTTCTATCTCACTTTCTTTCTTTCTCTCTCACTTTCTTTCTTTCTCTCTCACTTTCTTTCTTTCTTCTTTCTCTCTCTTTTCTTTCTTTCTCTGTCTCTTTCTTTCTTTTCTTTCTGTCTTTCTTTGCCTTGCTTTTCTCTTTGTTTGCCTTGCTTTTCTTTTTCTTCGCCTTGCTTTTCTTTCTTTTGTCTCTCTTTCTTTCTTTCTCTCTTTCTTTCTTTCTTCTTTCTCTCTGTCTCTTTTCTTTCTTTCTCTTTCTGTCTCTTTCTTTCTTTTCTTTCTTCCTCTCTTTCTTTTCTTTCTTCCTCTCTTTCTTTGCCATGCTTTTCTTTCTTTCTTTCTTCCTTCCTTCCTTTCTTCCTTTCCTCTTTCCCTCCCTCCCTTATTTTTTTCTTCCTTTTTTGTTCTCTCTCTTTTTTTTTTTTTAAAGACAAAGTTTTGCTCTGTCGCCCAGGCTGGAGTGCAGTGGCATGATCTCAGCTCACTGCAAGCTTTGCCTCCAGGATTCACACCATTCTCCTGCCTCAGTCTCCCAAGTAGCTGGGACTACAGACACATGCCACCGTGCCTGGCTAATTTTTGTATTTTTAGTAGAGACAGAGTTTTGCCATGTTGGCCAGGCTGGTCTCGAACTCCTGACCTCAGGAGATCTACCTGCCTCGGCCTCCGAAAGTGCTAGGATTACAGGCGTGAGCCACCGCGCCCAGCCTCTTTCTTTTTCTTTCTCTCTCTTTTTCTTTTTTTTTTTTTGAGACGGAGTCTTGCTCTGTCGCCCAGGCTGGAGTGCAGTGGCCGGATCTCAGCTCACTGCAAGCTCCGCCTCCCGGGTTCACGCCATTCTCCTGCCTCAGCCTCCCGAGTAGCTGGGACTACAGGCGTCCGCCACATCGCCCGGCTAGTTTTTTGTATTTTTTAGTAGAGACGGGGTTTCACCGTGTTAGCCAGGATGGTCTCGATCTCCTGACCTCGTGATCCACCCGTCTCGGCCTCCCAAAGTGCTGGGATTACAGGCTTGAGCCACCGCGCCCGGCCTCTCTCTCTTTTTCTCTCTCTTTCTCTCTTTTCTTTTTCTTTTTTTCTGTCTTTTCTTTCTCTCTTCCTTCCTTTCCTCTTTCCTCCCCTCTTTCTCTCTTCTCTCTCTCTCTCTCTCTCTCTCTCTATCTCCCTCCCTTCCTTCCTTCCTTCCTTCCTTCCTTCTGTCCTTTCTTTTTTTTCTGAGAGGAGTTTTCCTCTCATTGCCCAGGTTGGAGTACAATGGCGCGATCTTGGCTCACGGCAACCTCCACCTCCCGTGATTCTCCTGCCTCAGCCTCCCGAGTTAGGATTACAGGCATGTGCCACAACACCTGGCTGACTTTGTATTTTTAATAGAAATAGGGTTTCTCCATGTTGGTCAGGCTGGTCTCGAACTCCCGACTTCAGGTGGTCCTCCTGCTTTGGCCTCCCAAAGTGCTGGGATTACAGGCGTCAGCCACCATGCCTGGGCCTCTCTCTTTCTTTTTCTTTCTTTCTTTTTTGACTTTGGACGATCTTGTCACCCAGGCTAGAATGCGGTGATGCAATCATAGCTCACTGCAATCTCAAGCTCCCGGGCTCAAGTGATCCTCCTGCCTCCAGCTCCCAAAGTGCTGGGATTACAGGCATGAGCCCCATGCCCAACCCCAATCTCCTCATTTCTGAGAGCTCCTAGTATCTTTCATCCAGGGCCCTTGTACCACCTTCTTTGCTGTTATCTTCATGTGTGGTATTGTTTCTCCAACTGTGAGCAACTCCAGGTCAGGGAACACCCATGGATTTCCTTGCCTCGTCCTAACCCTGGATACCAGCAACGCTCAGTAGCTGTGAGATTGAGCGATCAATTTTGTGGAGTACTTAGGCATTCTGCAGCCTATATGGTTAGAATCACACTTGGAGGAAGGCTTCCAAGATGGTCCAAAATGAACACCTGTGACCTGGCTGTTTGCTGACCACTATCGCAAGGAGTGATAAAGGAGCCTGGCAAACTCACAGGAGCCTGGGTTGAGTCAATTTTTAAAACCCAAACCTGGACCAGACGTGGTGGCTCACGCCTGTAATCCCAGCACTTTGGGAGACCAAGGCAGGTGGATCACTTGAGGTCAAGAGTTCCAGACCAGCCTGGTCAACATAGCAAAACCCCATCTCTACTAAAAATACAAAAATTAGCTGGGCGTGGTGGTGCACATTTGTAATCCCAGCTACTCGGGTGACTGAGACATGAGAATAGCTTGAACCTGGGAGGTGGAGGTTATAGTGAACTAGGATTGTGCCACTGCACTCCAACCTGGACAACAGAATGAGACTCTGTTTCAAGAAACAAACCACCCAAGCCTGTCTCACTGGCAAAGGCTCAAGTGTCCTCTGAATTAGCTGCACCCAAAGACCTTGCTCACTGCTATGGAGAAGTGAATCCCCCTAAAGGAGATCCTGTCTGTGGGCTCTGAAGGTTTAGAATCTAAACAGAACAACAGCTGGTCAACGCTGGGAGCAGAGTAGCCCCAAGAGCTGTAAGCAGGTCTTGAGTTGGAGTCAGGAAACCCGAGCTCCGGCCTGGCTCAGCCACAATATGCCGCGTGATGCTGGACCTCTAACGCCGGGACTCATGATGACTTCACCCCTCTGAGCCTGTGCACTTAATATGCCCAGCAAGGGGCAGCCCTGCCCAGCCACCCACACAGCGATGGTGTCAGGAGCAAATGACACAATACGAATAGAAGTACTTTGAAAAGCTTAAGGTGCAATAATGACATGAAGGATTATTAGAAAGAGAAGCTCTGTGAGATGAAAGGGGCAGGTCTCTAACACTTGTCAAGGTAATTTACTCAGTAGTGGGAACAATGCCTTGTTTGTTCGGTATTTGATAATTTACAAAGGGTTTCTAGATTCTTTATCTCCCCTGAGCCTCACAATAACCCAGTAAGGTAGGCAGGGCTGGATTGTTCTCCTTGACCACTGAACAGGGGAGGAAAAGGAGGCTTAGAGAGGAGAGATGATTCTCCCGTGGTCACAGAGCTGGGACTAAATGCCCCTCCTTTTTTTTTTTTTTTTTTTTGAGTCTCACTCTTGTCACCCAGGCTGGAGTGTAGAGGTACAATCTCGGCTCACTGCAACCTCTCCCTCCCAGGTTCAAATGATCCTCACACCTCAGCCTTCCGAGTAACTGGGATTACAGGCACGCACCACCACGTCTGAGCAATTTTTGTATTTTTAGTAGAGACTGGATTTCACCATGTTGGCTAGGCTGGTCTCCGACTCATAAGCTCAAGTGATCTGCCCGCCTCAGCCTCCCCAGATGCTGGGATTACAGGCGTGAGCCACCATGCCCAGCCCCCAACCACTTTCTGTAGTTCCCCCATGCTCCTTATGATGGGCCATTATGGTGCTACCTCTGTTTCAGCTGTTGCAACACCATGAGGCAATTTCCCACAAGACCTGTGTGAACATATCCTAGTAGGCCCTGGAACCCCAGGAAGGCCGGACAGGTAGGGAGGGAGGGGAGAGGGGCTGATCTAAGGAACAAAAGGAAATTATCAAAAGGTTTTAAGCAGAAAAATAATATGATCAGGGCTATGTTTTAAAAAAAACTACTCTCCTCCACCTCCTTCTTCCTTTCCCACTCCTTCTCTTCTCCTTTTCCCCTATTCTTTCTCTTTTTCCTCTTATTGTTCACTTATGTTATGTAATTCTCTAGGAAAGAAAGAAAGCAAGACTCTGGGACCTTCTATTGCCAGAACCCGTGGGCGTTCAGCCAGCTGGAGCCCTGACTGGTTGGCTCCTTACACTGTAGGAGGCCAGTGTTTTGCCCAGAATCCGGGGCCCTGCTCAGAGACTCCCCTCTCCAGGGGTAGTCCTGGGAGTAGCGTGCTCTAGGATCAAAGCCAAGGAGTCAGAAAAGGAGGATGAGGTGACAGGCATGTTCCTGGGGCTGCTTGCCTCTGGAAAGGCTGGCACGAGGCCCCTGGAGGCCTCTCTCACCCTTTGGGAAGGGTCTTGCCTCAAGAACTGCCTGAAGTGGCCCAGAACCTGAGACCCTGGCAGGGTGCCCTTCTCCACTGGGTGCTTGCCATTCAGAGTTATGCGCTCCCTGGGCCACTAGCAAATAAGCACGTCCTGGGGTGCCCCTTCTGGGCTGTCTGCCCCCTTTCCTCCCCAGTTTCCTTTGGCTCCCAGCCCAACTTCCTTCCCATTTGTCTGTGTCCCACACAGATTGCATGCCTGGCAGCTGGGCCCCAAGTCAGAGACTTTGGGGAGGATGTTAACAGAAAAACTGAACATATATGCTTTCATGCATGTGCATGTGTGTGGCGCCTTGGGTGGGAGAAGTAGATGCTGCCTTTACAGAGAACCTTTAACTCATCAAACTTGTTCAATATTGTATCCCCAGTATTGGGGATACAACAAGTAGTCGGGACCTAACAAATATTTGCTGATGTAAATGAATGAATGAAACAAGATTAGAACTGAAGAGTATCTGTTGCCTGGCTATAGCAACAAGAAAATCTTTGGAGACACTGCTAACCCATTCCTGAGGCATATCAGCAGGGTGGGCCTGGTGTTGAGGGGTGTGTAGGAGGTGAGCTAGGGGGCACAGGCGGCTTTTAAGGAGTTTGGAATGAGGAAAAGGAGTCTGGAGGGGCCAGGGCAGCAGAGAGGATGGCACAGCCTGTTTCAGCCTGAAAGGAGGAACCCCAGAGAGAATGACATTGGCCAGAAAGGCCTTCTAGCATCCTCATCCGGCATTGCTCATTCTCTGAACCTGACCTTGTTGTTTCCCCTTCCCAAATGAAAATTAGTCTCTTCTTTTGCTATCCTTGAACACAGATCCTACGCCTTGCTGACCCCCGGGCCTGTGGTGACCAGGGTCCTCCTGCACCCAGTTCATGGCCTGGAGACTCTTTGGATGCCCTGTCGAGCTGACATGCCCTGCTCAGCAGCTTCCCTCCCCACAGGATTCTCAGGGCACTCCAGCTTCCACCAGGTCTGCCCTTCCTACGAGGAAGCAGAAGAAACAGATGCAGAGAACAGAGGGAAGACCATGTGCCCTGACGTTACAGAGAGAGGAGCTTCCAGTTTGGGCTTTCCAGTTCCCCGTCTTGAGCTAGCATGAGTAGACTTCTGCTGCTTCCAACCAGATGATGCCAGACCCACAGCTTGGACTTGATTTGATTTGAACAAATTCAAAATGTAACCAACACCCACCTTAATACCCCTAGCCCACCCTCTCACTCCCAATTACCCTGTCCCTGTCACCATCACCAGTATTTGGAGTTACATTTTCCTCACATCCTTGTTCCCGTTCTCTGTGAGGCGCCTCTTACCTTCCCATCGCCCTCCCCGACAGTTCCCACTGTCCCGCTCCATACCCTCCTCAGCCCAAGCTCTCATCTCAGCACCAGCTTCCTTTCCATGTCTGACTCCAGGGTCTCTCTTCTCCATCTCATTCAGCAGGTCACCACCACTACATTGTGTATTTTCTTTCTCATTTTTAAAAATTATGAACGACAACCAACCAACCCTGCCTATGTATAACAGTAAAAAAAATAATAATAATAATAGGCCGGGCGCGGTGGCTCACGCCTGTAATCCCAGTGCTTTGGAAGGCCGAGGTGGGCAGATTGCCTGAGGTCAGGGAGTTTGAGACCAGCCTGGCTAACACAGTGAAACCCCATGTCTACTAAAATTGCAGAAATTAGTCAGGCGTGGTGGTGTGTGCCTGTAATCCCAGCTACTTGGGAGGCTGAAGCAGGATAATCACTTGAACCTGGGAGGCAGAGGTTGCAGTGAGCTGAGATCGTGCCATTGCACTCCAGCCGGGGCAACAAGAGCCCACTCCATCTCAAAAAAATAATAAATGGCTGGGTGCGGTGGCTCGCGCCTGTAATCCCAGCACTTTGGGAGGCCGAGGTAGGTGGATCATGAGGTCAAGATATTGAGACCATCCTGGTCAACATGGTGAAACCCCATCTCTACTACAAATACAAAAATTAGCTGGGCATGGTGGTGGGCACCTGTAGTCCCAGCTACTCAGGAGGCTAAGGCAGGAGTATCACTTGAACCCGGGAGGTGGAGGTTGCAGTGAGCCGAGATTGTGCCACTGCACTCCAGCCTGGTGACAGAGTGAGACTCCATCTCAAAAAATTAATTACTTAATTAATTAAAATAAATAAATAATAATAATAATATGAATGGCTGGGTGCAGTGGCTCATGCCTGTAATCCCAGGACTTTGTGAGGCTGAGGCGGACCAGCCTGGGCAACACGGCAAAACCTTATCTCTACCAAAAAATATATACATATACAAAAGTTAACTGGGTGTGATTACACCTGTAGTCTCATCTACTCAGGAGACTGAGGTGGGAGGATTTCTTAAGTCAGGGATATGGAGGTTCCAGCGAGCCAGGATCACACCATTGCGCTCCAGCCTGCGTGACAGACTGAAACTCTGTCTCAAAAAAAAAAAAAAAAAATTATGAATTACATCATGTATGTATTCAGAGGTACATACAAAACACATCAGCATAATTTAGAATGAATGTATGTGGGGAGCTAAAACCATCCCTCATATTAAGAAACAGAACACAATGCTGGACACAGTGGCTCACTCCTATAATCCCAGCACTTTGGGAGGCCAAGGCAGGTGGATCACAAGGTCAGGAGTTCAGACCAGCCTGACCAACATGGTAAAGCTCCGTCTCTACTAAAAAATACGAAAAATTAGCTGGGCATGGTGGCACGTGCCTATAGTCCCAGCTCTTCAGGAGGCTGAGGCAGAAAAATCGCTTGAACCTGGGAGGCAGAGGTTACAGTGAGCCGAGATCGTGCCACTGTACTCCAGCCTGGCAACAGAGCAAAACTCAGTCTCAAAAAAAAAAAGGGCCAGGCATGGTGGCTTACGCCTGTAATCCCAGAACTTTGGGAGGCCAAAGCGGGTGGATCAGGAGGCCAGGAATTCGAGACCAGCCTGGCCAATATGGTGAAACCGTGTATCTACTAAAAATACAAAAATCAGCCCAGCGTAGTGGCGCGCGCCTGTAGTCCCAGCTACTCAGGAGGCTGAGGCAGAAGAATAGATTGAACTCGGGAGGTGGAGGTTGCAGTGAGCCGAGATCGTGCCACTGCACTCCAGGCTGGGTGACAGAGCAAGACTCCATCTCAAAGAAAAAAAAGAAAGAAAAGAAAAGAGAAACAGAACACTAGTACTCATTATCTTCTTTAAATGCCTCGTTTAAATTGTTCAAGCACGGCCAGGCGTGGTGGCTCACACCTGTAATCCTTTGGGAGGCCAAGGCAGGTGGGTCCCTTGAGCTTAGGAGTCTGAGACTTGCCTGGGCAACATGGTGAAACCCCATCTCTTAAAAAAAAAAAAAAAAAACCACAAACTGTTCAAGCACCTTTGGTGACTCCCTGTTTCCTATTCTAGCTTCCCCAGCCTATTTTTCAGTCCATCTCCCATCACACTGGCCTTGGCGTTCTCCTCACTGCCTCTTCCACTCCACCTTCACTCTGGCCATTACACTTCATCTAAGAACACAGGATCAGAAACATAAAATCTGTGTTCCAGGTCCCTCTTTGTCATTTATTAGCTGTCTGAATTCAAATAAATTGTTTAAGCTTTCTGAATTAGTCAGTACTCTTTTGGTAGCAAGTAACAGAAACCGAATTCAAACTGACTGACGTAAAGGAGGAGATGTAATGGCTTACCTCAGACAAATTTTAGGATAACTCAAGCTTCAGGCGCAGCTGGATCTAAGGACCTGAACCATGTCACCAGGAAATGGTCTCTTGGCTGTTTTCCTCTGGGTTGGTTTTATTATCATCCCCCATTGTTTCAGCAAAGGTTCTTTTTCTTTTCTTTTCTTTTCTTTTTTTATTTTTTATTTTTTGAGATGGAGTCTTGCTCTGTCGCTCTGTCGCCCATGCTGGAGTGCAGTGGCGCGATCTGGGCTCACTGCAAGCTCCGCCTCCCGGGTTCACGCCATTCTCCTGACTCAGCCTCCCAAGTAGCTGGGACTACAGGCGCCCGCCACCACGCCTGGCTAATTTTTTGTATTTTTAGTAGAGATGGGGTTTCGCTGTATTAGCCAGGATGGTCTCAATCTCCTGATCCCCTGATCTGCCTGCCTCAGCCTCCCAAAGTGCTGGAATTACAGCATGAGGCATCGCACCCGGCCAGGTTCTTTTTTTGTTTGTTTTTTTGTTTTTTTTTATTGAGATGGAGTTTCGTTCTTGTCTCCCAGGCTGGAGTGCAATGGCACGATATCAGCTCACTGCAACCTCTACCTCCCAGGTTTAAGTAATTCTCCTGCCTCAGCCTCCCAAGTAGCTGAGACTACAGGCGCACACCACCATGCACAGCTAATTTTTGTATTGTTAGTAAAGACGGGGTTTCACCATGTTAGCCAGGCTGGGCTTGAACTCCTGACCTCAGGTGATCTGCCCACCTCAGCCTCCCAAAGTGCTGGGATTACAGCTGTGAGCCACCGTGCCCAGCCTCAGCAAAGGTTCTGACTGTGAGTCTCATTGGCCTACTTGAGTCACATACCCATTTCTGGAGCCCTGGCCAGTGGCAGGCCAGGCCTGGTTATGCCTACCCTGGAGTTTGGAAGGAGTCAGACCCTGGTTGGTGTGAGAGTGAAGAGAGAGACTTTTCCAAGGAAAACCAGGGTTCTAATTGCAGAAGAAGGGAAAAGGGATGTTGAACAAACATCAACAGATACTCTCAGTTCTCACTTTCCTTGTGAGTGGGAATCTCTGTTCTGCCAAATGTTGAAGCCTGCTGAGAAGATAAAAAAAAGAATAGATATATGAAGTTTCATTGAAAAGATTAAAGTTCAACCAAAATGGAAGTTATTTTGAAGAAGATAATGTCTTTGACTTGCCCCCAACTGTTTACCTGTCAGATGCCCTTTGTCTATCCAAGCCTACCCTTCCTTCAGCCCCCAGCCCAGTAGGAATTGGACTTTTTCCAGCACCTAGAGCCTCTTGGGTACCTGGAGACCTTCTCAGCATTTACATGGGCAACATAGTTTAGCATTTAATTAGATATGGGCTGGGTGCTGTGGCTCACGCCTATAATTCCAGCACTTTGGGAAGGCGAGGCAGGTGGACCACTTGAGGTCAGGAGCTCGAGACCAGCCTGGCCAACATGGTAAAACCCCATCTCTACTAAAAATACAAAAATTAGCTGGGTGTGGTGGTGCATGCCTGTAATCCCAGCTATTCAAGAGGCTGAGGCAGGAGAGCAGCTTGAACCTGGGGGGTGAAGGTTGCAGTGAGCCAAGACTGCACCACTGCACACCAGCCTGGGTGGCAGCGTGAGACCCTATCTCAATAATAATAATAATAATAATAATAATAATGATAATAATAACAACAACAACTAGATATGGTCTAATGACATGTTTAGGTTTTTTTTTTTTTTTAGGAATATTACAGTTGGGCCGGGCATGGTGGCTCACACCTGTAATCCCAGTACTTTGGGAGGCCAAGGCAGGAAGAGCATGTGAGCTCAGGAGTTGAGGAGCAGCCTGGACAGCACAGTGAGACCTCATCTCTATTTTTTTTTTGTTTTGTTTTTGAGACAGAGTCTCGCTCTGTCACCCAGGCTGGAGTGCAGTGGTGCGATCTCAGCTTACTGCAACCTCCACTTCCCTGGTTCAAGCAATTCTCCTGCCTCAGCCTCCCAAGTAGCTGGGATTACAGGCGCACACTACCATGCCCAGCAAAGTTTTTTTTGTATTTTTAGTAGAAACGGGGTTTCACCATGTTGGCCAGACTGGTCTTGAACTCCTGACCTCAGGCAATTCGCCCGCATAGGCCTCCCAAAGTGCTGGGATTACAGGCGTAAGCCGCTGCCCCCAGCCCTCTATTTTTTTTTTTTTTTTTTAAGAATATTACAGTTTATTTGAAAATTCTCTCATGGATCATCGACACTTACAGATGAACTGGAAACAATGTTGAGTCTCAAGATAGCTCCTCCTCTCCTCCTGCCATGTTTAACACTCTCACTGTTCCCAGCTGGTGTCTGCTCAGGGAGTTCATGCTAATTTTAATTTTCTCTAGTTATTAGCTTCTTTGAGAGAAGAACTTGTGCCTATTGTTTTCTACTCCTTATAAGGGCCTAACCCACTGTTGAACACATTTTAAGTCTGCAATACATCTTTGTTGGTTGTTTTAAAAATGATCTTCTGAGCTGGGTGCAGTGTGCACACCTACAGTCCCAGCTACTCTGGAGGCCTAGGTGAGAGGATTGCTTGAGCCCAGGGGTTTTAGACCAGCAGGGCAACATAGCAAAACCCCATCTCTAAAACAAAGTAACCAAAAGTAATCTTCTGGCTGGGCATGGTGGCTCATGTTTATAATCCCAGCACTTTGAGAGGCTGAGGTGTGTGGATCACCTAAGGTCAGGAGTTCGAGACCAGCCTGGCCAACATGGCAAAACTTCATCTCCAATAAAAATACAAAACTTAGCTAGGAACGGTGGTGCATGCCTATAATTCCAGCTACTCAGGAGGCTGAGACAAGAGAATCACTTGAACCCGGGAGGCGGAGGTTTGCAGTGAGCCAAGATGGCGCCACTGCACTCCGGCCTGGGTGACAAAGCGAGACTTAATCTCAAAAGAAAAAACCAAAAAAAAAGAAAAAAAAAGACACCACACATAGGTATAAAATGTAACGAGGACTTGGAGACAAAAGAGTGTCAACCCAAAGATCTCTTTCAGAGGGGTTCCCTTAACTCTGGCCGGCCATGAAGATGATGCCTGGGAGCCCCGGTTCTCCTGTTACTTTCTTGTGCCCTCAGAAACCACCCCTGGTGACTCAGTAACACAAACCTAGGGGGTTGAGTGGGTGGGGCACCGCTTCCCATCCCAGTTTATCTGGTTTTCCCAGGCAGAAGAGTGCACTGAAGCTGTAGGCAAAGAGGAAGCCCAAGATAGGGGAAGGCCAGGGAGTTGGTTCCTTAATTTGTTGAAATCAGAGTCGTGAAGCAAGACAAGCCAGGGCCTGCTCAGCATTTCTCCTTCCTGGCACGGGTTCACCTCAGCCCCAATTCAGTGGCAGCTCTGTTGGTTCAGAGGGGTGAGGTATCCAAGAGGAGGAAGCTTGTACAATCCTGCTAGCAGGGGAGGGCTGACGGTGGGGTGGAGTTTCCAAGCAAGCCTCTGACATCTGACAAAGGCTGAGTCAGTTATATTGCCCCATCTCTGAATCTGGCTTCTCCTGCTTCTCTACCCTACCCACCCTGCCTTCCAGACACACCAAAGTTCTTTTTATCCCTGACCATGACAGGCATGGCTGCTGTGTGCAGCTTCATAGGTTGTGCACTGCACAATTCCAGGAGTTGCCACTCCCATAGACAAAGGAATGAATAACAACTCCAAGAATCATGCACAATTGTACCAGGCAGCCCCGAGCCAAGCCCTTTTATGACTTCCTTCCTTTCCACATATTGCTTCCTCTGCCACATAGGCACTTGTTTGCCTTTCCTCCCCCCATTTCTTTTTTTTTTTTTTTTTTTTTTTTGAGACGGAGTCTCGCTCTGTCGCCCAGGCTGGAGTGCAGTGGCCGGATCTCAGCTCACTGCAAGCTCCGCCTCCTGGGTTCACACCATTCTCCTGCCTCAGCCTCCTGAGTAGCTGGGACTACAGGTGCCCGCCACCTTGCCCGGCTAGTTTTTTTTGTATTTTTTAGTAGAGACGGGATTTCACCGTGTTAGCCAGGATGGTCTCTATCTCCTGACCTCATGATCCGCCCGTCTCGGCCTCCCAAAGTGCTGGGATTACAGGCTTGCGCCACCACGCCCGGCCTCCCCCATTTCTTTATATGGTACATCTAACACTTAGTTCTCAAATTCTGCTCAAATATAATTCTGGTGAACACAAACAAACAGAATGCATATGAAAATGTGTAAAGCTATTGGGAGGAAACACCTTACATACAGGTGTCTCAAACTGGCACAATGCCAGCTCATTAAGCTTGGTAGTTTTTTTTATGCCTGTGGGGTGTTCTAAAAGGTAATGTAAGTAAAGTCCATTAGAATGACTAAAATGAAAAAGACACAATACTAAGTGTTGGTGAGGAAGTAGAGCAACTGGAACTCTCATACATTGCTAGTGGCAATGTAAATTGGAATAGCTACTTTGGGAAACTAGTGGTATCTACTAAAGTAGAAGAGATACCTAGTCATGTATGAGCTAGTAGTTCCTAGAAATACATACACATGTACTCCTAGAAATATGCATACATACATAGGCTCCAAAAAAAATGCAAAAATGTTCATAACAGCACTATTTGTAATAGATCCAAACTAGAAACAACTCAA
This sequence comes from Macaca mulatta, assembly GCF_049350105.2. Classification (NCBI taxonomy): domain Eukaryota; kingdom Metazoa; phylum Chordata; class Mammalia; order Primates; family Cercopithecidae; genus Macaca; species Macaca mulatta. Next base: position 98,984,014 of record NC_133418.1, on the reverse strand, counting down.
ATACCCATCAACCTTGGAATAGATGAATAATATGGTATATTAATAAAATGGGGCTGGGTGCAGTGGCTCACGCTTGTAATCCCAGCACTTTGGAAGGCCAAGGTGGGCAGATCACCTGAGGTCAGGAGTTCAAGACCAGCCTGACCAACATGGTGAAACCCCATCTCTACTAAAAATACAAAATTAGCTGGGTGTGGTGGCACATGCCTGTAATCCCAGCTACTTGGGAGGCTGAGGCAGGAGAATTGCTTATACCCAGGAGGCGGAGGTTGCAGTGAGCCAAGATCTTGTTGCACTCCAGCCTGGGCAACAAGAGCAAAACTCCATCTCAAAAAATAAATAAAATAAAATAAAATGGGATGTTACATAGCAGTGAAAAAGAATTATTTCTTCACACAACAAACAGAAAAGATCAGACACAAAAGAATACACACTGCAAGTTCAAAAACAGGCACTATGGTGTTAAAAATTAGAAAAGTGGCTCCCCTGGGAGGATGGGTAGTGATTGGAAAGGAGCACGGCGTCTCTGACGTGCTGGTAATATTCTGTTTATTAATGTGAGAGGTGGTTGCACAGGTGTGTTCATTTTGTGAAAGTTTATTGAACTGTATACACTTAGGATTTGTGCGTTTTTGTGTATGTGTGTGATGCTTCAATAAAAACAATTACTTAACAGAAGAAGACAATGTCTACTTTTTGCCATGATGAAGGAATGGGGTCTAGATTTATCTTCTCCTTAATCGAGCAAAAAGTTGAATGAAATATTTGTTTTTTTTTTTTTTTTTTTTTTTTGAGACGGAGTCTTGCTCTGTCACCCAGGCTAGAGTGCAGTGGCCGGATCTCAGCTCACTGCAAGCTCCGCCTCCCGGGTTTACGCCATTCTCCTGCCTCAGCCTCCCGAGTAGCTGGGACTACAGGCGCCCGCCACCTCGCCCGGCTATTTTTTTTGTATTTTTTAGTAGAGACGGGGTTTCACCGTGTTAGCCGGGATCGTCTCTCGATCTCCTGACCTCGTGATCCACCCGTCTCGGCCTCCCAAAGTGCTGGGATTACAGGCTTGAGCCACCGCGCCCGGCCTGAATGAAATATTTGAAACAGTAGTTTTAGGACATTGGCTGGCCGGGCGCAGTGGCTCACGCCTGTAATCCTGGCACTTTGGGAGGCCGAGGCAGGCAGATCACCTGAGGTCGTGAGTTCGAGTCAGCCTGACCAACATGGAGAAATCCTGTCTCTACTAAAAATACAAAATTAGTCAGGCATGGTGGTGCATGCCTATAATCCCAGCTACTCGGAAAGCTGAGGCAGGAGAATTGCTTGAACCCAGGAAGCGGAGGTTGAGGTGAGCTGAGATTGCGCCATTGCACTCCACCCTGGGCAACAAGAGCGAAACTCCATTTCAAAAAAACCAAAACAAAACAGCAAAAAAAGACATTGGTCATTGGTCAACAGGGAACTCAGGACAGTGACTCTTAAGAGAAGGGAAACCAATGAGGTGCAGATGTCCCAGCTCACTGCCTGGAGAGAGTGTCCAGGCTACAGCACAGAGAATGTGGGCTCCTGGAGACCTGCAGAGGCATCCCCCAACTTTTTTTTTTTTTTTTGAGACAGGGTCTCACTTTGTCACCGAGGTGGGAGTGCAGTGGTGCGAACATGGCTCGCTGCAGCCTCAACCTCCTAAGTAGCTGGGACTATAGGTACAAGCCACTGCACCTCGCTAATTTTCATATTTTTTGTAGAGACAGGATTTCATCATGTTGCCCAGCCTGGTCTCAAACTCCTGAGCTCAGGTTATCTGCCTGCCTCAGCCACCCAGAGTGCTGGGATTACAGGCGTGAGTTATTGCGCCTGGCCTCCCCTGATTCTTTGGGTTCCAATCAGTCATGTGTGTGAAGAAACTACTGTCACACTGGGGAAAGGAACCATGGAGAGGAGGAGGAGAAGAATCTGTCAGCAGAGCTTACACAGGGCTGGGAAGAGCTGGTGTCCCCATTAGCTAGAGTAGAAGGACCTTCCAACCCACTGGGCATAGAGTGTGCACACACTGAGGCCCTGGGGCTAGACCTGCAGCGGTGAGAGAAGTAGTGGGTCTTAAGTCTAAACATGGCCTCTCAGGGGCCACGTCATACTAGAGGGAAATTTGATCTGCTAAATCCTCTGAGATTGAGCTAAAGCTTCTTAAGTCTTCCTGGTGTGCATGAGACAGAGAGGGTCTTAGAACCTCGGGTACGGCTGAGCCTGTGTGCAGGAATTCAGTAACCCCAGGTGTGGACTATCAGTTTGAAGTTATCTATTGATATGTTTGTTTTTCTGTTATGCGTCACCCCCTCATCATCGCGTGGACTCTGTAAGGATAGAGATCTTATCTGACTGTGTCACAAGGGCTCCGACCAATGCCTGGCACGTAAATAGCACTCAATCAATATTTGTTGAACTGATGTTGAATGAATAAACTCGCTCTAAACCAAACTCAAGAGGGAGAAACCAGATGCAGCATTATTCATTCATTCTGTGAAATATAATTGACAATAGGCCTGAAGAAACCCCTGTCAGCACATTCCTTGCTTTGTGGGAAGGCACACTTCAGAAGCTCAAAGTAGATCCAAGAGTCGCTTTGTAAATACAGAGTCAGGCTAAGGGGACTTGAAAGATCTTAAGAGCCTGTGTCACTGAGCTGTGGCACCCCGATGAGTCATGCTTTCCCACACAGGGACAGACATCCCTTGCCAAACAGGATCCTGCCTTGCCCAGCGCTGGCCTCTCTTCCCTGTCACCGTGGTAGAAACACTGACGGTCTGTCCTCTCCCACTAGTCTTCTCGGTACTCCTTATCAGTCATAATGCTTTGGTCCTTTCTACTTGACCTAACATAACAGTGTCTTAGATTACACAGTGTCCTTTATTCGTTACATTTTCCATGTGAATTCGGTCACAATTTCATACATCCTGCAAAAGACAAAATATCCTAGACATAGATCAAGACTTTTCACTACCTAAGTTGCAAAGTCCCTCAGTCACTGTCCCTCGATTTCCCTCTTCAGAAAATGAAACAATGGACCTTTTCCATCTAGCCTACAGGGCTGTTAAGCAAAAACAAACAAACAAACAAACAAACAAACAAACTGAAGAACATGAATCTGAGTGGCTCAGAAGTGATTTAGGCCGGGCGTGGTGGCTCACGCCTGTAATCCCAGCACTTTGGGAGGCTGAGGTGGGTGAATCACGAAGTCAGGAGTTTGAGACGAGCCTGGCCAACATGGTGCAACCCCATCTCTACTAAAAATACACAAAATTAGCTGGGCATGGTGGCAGGTGCCTGTAGTCCCAGCTACTCGGGAGGCTGAGGCAGGAGAATCGCTTGAACCCAGGAGGCGGAGGTTGCAGTGAGCTGAGATTGCACTACTGCACTCCAGCCCGGGCGACAGTGCGAGCGAGACTCTGTCTCAAAAAAAAAAAAAAAAAAAAGTAGTTGTGATTTAACCTTTCTAATTAAAGTTCTATAGTAGATCTGCCACTAATGAACTACATGACATGAAATCATTTTGTCAGATGCTTACCCAGCATCTTATTCTTAACAAGCCTCCAGAAAATATTTATTATTGACATGGGCTCTATTGCCGTGGAATGAACTGAGCTACCTCCCACTTTCCCAAGGAGCATCCTTGAGGAAAAATAGTCAATTGCTTTTTAGGTAACTACTGTGCTTTTGTTTTGCTGAGTGCAAATGATATGAGGGGATAAAGTTGGGACCATAGCTGAATGGTTTGGAAGAAAAGAGGGAATTCAGAAGTTGTATATGGAAAGAGATGAAGGAAGGAAAGTTGGCAATATGGTAGCAAGGGAGAAAACATTTGGAGGGAGAACAGGTTTAGCTAGTAGAGTGGAGGGATCTAATTGAGATTTGCTTTATGGTGTGTGATGTAATCCTCTTCTGTCTTCCCATGAAGCCTTCAAATGGGGCTGGGTGCAGTGGCTCACGCTTGTAATCCCAGCACTTTGGGAGGCCAAGGTGGGCAGATCATTTGAGGTCAAGAGTTCAAGACCAGCCTGGCCATCATGGTGAAACCCCGTCTCTACTAAAAATACAAAAATTAGCCGGGTATGGTGGCAGGTGCCTGTAATCCCAACTGCTCAGGAGCCTGAGGCAGGAGAATTACTTGAACCTGGGAGGTGGAGGTTGCAGTGAGCTGAGATTGCGCCATTGCACTCTAGCCTGGGCATTGCAGTGAGACTCTGTCTCAAAAAATATATATATATATGTGTGTGTGTGTGTGTGTGTATATATATATACATATATATAGAGAAAGAGAGACAAGGTTTCCACCCAGGCTGGAGTGCAGTGGCACAGTCTTGGCACACTGTAACCTTTGCCTTCTGGTCTCAGGTAATCCTCCCACCTCAGCCTCCCAAATAGCTGGGACCACAGGCATGTACCACCACACCCAGCTGATTTTTTTGTATTATTATTATTTTTTTGTAGAGATAAGCCTTCACCACATTGCCCAAGCTGGTCTCAAATTCCTGGCCTCACGTGATCTGAAAGGGCTGGGATTACAGGTGTGTGCCACTGCGCCTGGCCCACACATTGCAATTGATTGAAAGTCTCTTTTATCTACAAATCACCCCCTGACACTTTTTTTCCCTTGCAATTTATTTGTTAAAGAACCAAAATGATATATAATAGTGATAAATTGATGAATTATTAAAGTTAGGCTGGGTGTGGTGGTACATACCTGGAATCCCAGTACTTTGGGAGGCTGAAGTAGGAGGATCGTTTGAGCTCAGGAGTTCAAAAACAGGCTGGGCAATATGGCAAAACCCTGTCTCTACAAAAAATACACAAATTAGCAGGGCGTGGTGATGTGCTTCTTTAGTTCCAACTACTCGAAGGGCTGAGGTGGGAGGATCGCTTGAGCCCAGGAGGTTGAGGCCACAGTGAGCCGAGACTGCACCACTGCACTCCAGCCTGGGCAACACAGTGAGACCCTGCCTCAAAAAAAAAAAATGTTAAAGAAATTATTAAGGCCGGGCGCGGTGGCTCAAGCCTGTAATCCCAGCACTTTGGGAGGCCGAGACGGGCGGATCACGAGGTCAGGAGTTCGAGACCATCCTGGCTAACACGGTGAAACCCCGTCTCTACTAAAAAATACAAAAAACTAGCCGGGCGAGGTGGTGGGCGCCTGTAGTCCCAGCTACTCGGGAGGCTGAGGCAGGAGAATGGCGTAAAAACCCGGGAGGCGGAGCTTGCAGTGAGCTGAGATCCGGCCACTGCACTCCAGCCTGGGCGATATAGCGAGACTCTGTCTCAAAAAAAAAAAAAAAAAAAGAAATTATTAAAGTTAGATCTTATTAAGTCAGCTATATCAGTACAAAATGTGGAGACTTATCTGCAGTTTGTGAAAAAAGGCCTAGGATTTTTAGCTGGCCACAAACCTATTAGAGCAAACATCATGACCCAGTTGCCAAAGTCCTAATATACACTTAGGTTACATTAACCCAGTATATGTGTACAGTGAAATATGTGGTTGTCTTTTCTACTATACCACGTCAAACAATTACCGGCATATCATGCCTGATTGTGGCTCCCACACTTTAAGAGAGATTGAAAAACTGGAGTGATTAGACAAAGTCCTGATGCTGGTAAGAGAGCTATAACACCACTCCCCTGGCAGGGGAGCCTGGAGGAAAGAAGGGGAAGGGGTAGAGCTGGCTGTTTGCCTGCGGGAGACTCAAGACAGTGGGTCCTTAGCAATGAGAATACACAAAAGACAGTGATGGGAGAAGGGGCCCTGGAAAACCCACCTTCCGGAGTTTTAAGGCTAAAGAAAAAGAGGAAGAAGGGAATGAGTTAGTGAGAGAGTACACAGAAATAATCAGATCCAACTGTGTGGTAGTAGCCACTGGGACAAACACAAATTAAGAATGCATGGAATTATGAAGGGCTGGACATGGTGGCTCATGCCTGCAATCCCAGCATTTTAGGAGGCCAAAACGGGCAGATCACTTGAGGTCAGGAGCTTGAGACCAGCCTGGCCAACCCCCACCGCGTCTCTAATAATAATACAAAAGTCAGCTGGGTGTGGTGGTGGGTACCTGTAATCCCAGCTACTCGGGAGACTGAGGCAGGTGAATTGCTTGAACCCATGAAGCAGAGGTTGCTGTGAGCCGAAACTGTGCCATTACGCTACAGCCTGGGATACAGGATGAGACTCCATCTCAAAAAAAAAGAGTGCATGGAATTATGGAGTCAGGACTCTGGTGCGGTGTGGTCTGGGCTAGCAGACAATCAGAAAACAACTGGCCCATGTACGTATAAATACAATTTATTGGAGACCATTGGTTTGGACTGAGCTCCTGCGCTAGGTCCAACAGACCAAACCAAAATGAAGTCACTCATGCTGAAGTTTCATGTCACCAAGCTGAAACTAAGTTTATCTGACCTTCTAAGAAATTAGGAGTATGACAGATAATAGCCAAATTTCCAAAAAGGCCAGTTTCAGCCAGCGTGATAAGGAAGTCGCCTCTGCTTTAACCTTTATAAGAAAAGTAACTTTGAAACGACTAACCCACTTTTCGTTTTCTGTTTCTGCTTTCTGTCTCTAAAACCAACCTACTCTGCTCGGCTCGTCGGAACATTCATTCTGCCTTGTAGAATGAGATGTTGCCCAATTCTGGAATTTCAAATGAAAGCCAGTTAAAATGTTGAAACAAAATTTGTTGGAATTTTGTCTTTTGATGTGGGAATCAGTGGGAAGGTATTGGGACTCTGGCGTGAATGCCCAGAATCAAGAGTGGAGAGCTGGGCAGAACGTGGTCTCAGGCCTAAAAGCTTTGGTATCAGTGCACGTTGAATAAGAGTTGGTCCCAAGGAATAAGGCAAAGTGAAAGACACTGATTTTTTTTTTTTTTTTGAGATGGAGTCTTGCTCTGTCGCCAGGCTGGAGGGCAGTGGCGCAATCTCAGCTCACTGAAACCTCTGACTCCCGGGTTCAAGAGATTCTCCTGCCTCAGTCTCCTGAGTAGCTGGGACTACAGGCTCATGCCACCATGCCCAGTTAATTTTTTTTATTTTTAATAGAGATGGGGTTTCACCATGTTGGCCAGGATGGTCTCGATCTCTTGACCTTGTGATCTGCCCGCCTCGGCCTCCCAAAGTGCTGGGATTACAGGCGTGAGCCATTGCACCCAGCCTTTTTTTAAGACAAGGTCTTACTCTGTCGCCCGGGCTGGAATGCAGTGGTATGATCTCAGCTCACTGCAACCTCTGACTCCTAGGTTTAAGTAATCCTCCCACCTCAGCCTCCTGAGTAGCTGGGACTACATGCATGCACCACTGCATCTGCCAGTTTCTTTTTTTGATTTGTAGAGAGGGGTTTTGCCATGTTACCCAGGCTGATCTCAAACTCCTGGGCTCAAGCCATCCTCCGGCCTCAGCATCCCAAAGTACTGGGATTATAGGTGTGCACCACTGCACCCAGCAAGGACGCAGATTTTTATTGTGCACCCACAAAGTGCTTCACATGCACTACTTTGTCTGACCCTCATGACAACCCGCAAGGTAGGTGTTGTATTCCTACTGTACAGATGAGAAAAACCGAGACTCAGAAAGGTTAGTTACTAGCTCAAGGTCACGTGGGCCTCAGTAGCAGGGCCAGGATTCAGAGCAGGGTGGCCTGGAGGTCTGAGGTTGGAAGCAGGTGTCGCCTTAGTGACTTAGCAATGAGGTCAATGTCTGTATCCTCCAATTACGGTGCCAGGCTCGGTCCCCACCAACGCCTGTAGAATATGTCAGCACTTACTGTAGCTTCATGTTTAGATCAAGAAAAGGCTGAGATGAGACGATCCATGAGAGTCTTTCACAGAAACACAGACCAAACACAGAAGCAAAATCTTGGTCTCCATATTGCCGCAGCCTTGTTCTCTTCTGGGACTGAACCTAGTGTTAGAATCCTGCTCTGCAGAAATAGGGGGGTGTCTTTACCTTTCATTCTGGTTTTTTGCCTAAAGCAATTCCCAGAGATACCCAGAGAGGGAAGACTTTCCTCTGCAGATGGTGGAAGATGCTGGTGCCCAGGCCATCCTATGTCGTCTATATCTAGAGACAGATTTCAGATACTTGTTCATGCCTCTGAGGACATGGAGTGGGCCTTTTAGTTCTCTTCAGAGCTAGAGTTTCAGGCATATGGTTGCTGCCCTGGATGACAAGGGTAGCACATGGGTGGGAACTTCAGATGCATATAAGGGAGCAAGAAGCTGCCCACTGAGGAGGATGCCGGGATAGTGCAGGGCTGGGCTGGCCCAACCAGTTCAGCCCAGCCAGGAAAGGGCAGGTCAGATCTGGCTCAGCAGGGGAGGCTGTATAAGGGAGTGGTGCTGACTCAGGGCCTGGTGAGTCAGGTGACAACCAAGGACAGCTGTTGCCTGGGTGTTTTTAGAAAACTTTGGCTGCCAACCACTCTCTCATGTGTGCTTCTGCACCTACTCAGAAGCAGGCAGAAAAAAGGAGGGCATCTTCTGTATAAGAAGCTCTGGGTGAGAGGTATCAATATCTGGCTCCACTTGTGTTGATCCTTCCCATGAAGTACCTAGAAAACGGAGCAGAAATTAATTGAGAGGCTTCCAAACCCCTTCTGAATTCTCTGAAAATCACTTATCTTTTCTGCTTAGCTCTTTTTAGGCACCTTGCCAGGTATCCAGCATAGAGGTTAGAGAGCAAGCTCTGAAGTTAGGAGGGCCTGGGATCAAAACCTAATTTTATCATTTATAGTTGTATGACTTAGATCAGACTAAAAACAATTTTTAATTATGGAAAGCTTCAAATATATACGAATTATACACATTAGCATGATGAACTTCCATATACTCATTATCCAGCTTGAATAATCATTAACCCACTGTAACCTTATTTCATCTATACTCTACTTATTCCCCTTGATCCCAATTATTTTGATGGAAATACCAGGCATCGTCACATTCCATCTCTTTTTTTTTTTTTCTTTTTTATTTGAGGTAGAGGCTTGCTCTGTTGCCCAGGTTGGAGTACAGTGGTGTGATCTCAGCTCACTGCAGCCTCTGCCTCCTGGGTTCAATGATTCTTCTGCCTCAGCCTTCGGAGTAGCTGAGATTACAGGCACCCGCCACTATGCCTGGCTAACTTTTGTATTTTTAGTAGAGATGGGGTTTCACCATGTTGGCCAGGCTGGTCTCGAACTCCTGATGTCAGGTGATCCACCTGCCTCAGCCTCCCAAAGTGCTGGGAGCCACCGCACCCCACATTCCATGTCTTTTAACATCTTTTTTTTTTTTTTGAGATAGAGTCTTACTCTGTTGCCCAGGCTGGAGTGTGGTGGTGCAATCTCAGTTTACTGCAACTTCCGCCTCCCAGGCTCAAGCAATCCTACCATCTCAGCCTCCCTGCTAGCTGGGACTGTAGGCGCACACCACCATGCCCAGCTAATTTTTGTATTTTTTGTAGAGACGGGGTTTCACTATGTTGCCCAGTCTGGTCTTGAACCCTGGGCCTCAATCGATGTGCCAGACTTGGCCTCCCAAAGTGCTGGGATTACAGGCATGAGACCCCGTGCCCGGCCTCTTTTAACCTCTTTAAACACTTATTTATTCATCTGAAAACGGGGGCGATCATAGTTACTACATCAGTGTATTATTGTGAAGTCACACCACTAAAGGGCCAGAACAATGCAGGAACTTGGTGAATGAAAACTCATGTTGTTAGACAAAATATAAAAATACCCCAGTCGTGGGGGCTCATGCTTGTAATTCCAGAACTTTAGGAGGTTGAGGCAGGAGGGATGCTTGAGGCCAGGAGTTCAAGACCAGCCTGGAAACATAGTGAGACCCTATCTCCACTAAAAAAATAAAATTAGCTGGGTGTAGTGGCTGACACCTGTAATCTCAGCTACTTGGGAGGCTGAGGCAGGATGATTACTTGAGCCCAGGAGTTTGAGGCCACAGTTAGCTATGACTGAGCCATTATATTCCAGCCTGGGTGACAGAGTGAGACCCGCCTGAAAAAAAAAAAATTAGCTGGGTGTGATGGCACACACCTGTAATCCCAGCTACATGGGAGGCTGAGGCAGGAGAATCAACCTGAACCCGGGAGGTGGAGGTTGCAGTGAGCCGAGATGGTGCCACTGCACTCCAGCCTGGACAGAGCAAGACTGCGTCTCAAAACAAACAAACAAACAAACAAACAAACAAACAAACAAATAAGCAAACTGACAAAAAAGGGAGTCTCTGCAACTTTCCTATCTCTTTGCTGGTGTCCCTCTTTCCTCTTGGTGACCCTCCCTTCTAGCATCTGAGGACTCTGCCCTGCCAGCACGAGGCCCAGTGCTGACATCATGACAGGGTCAGGATGACTGCCCACCTGTCTAGGTCTCAGGACAGGCTGGGAGCACAGGGAACCTGAACCTGGAGTAGAGGGGGCTAGAAAGAGGCAGTGGAGAACCAGCAAAGAGGAACTGAGGCTGCAGCAGCCTTGGAGGGGATGCTGGCAGGCAGGAGCCAAGTTTCAGCAAAGGTGCAGCACATTCAAGTGGCAAGGTCAGCAGAAGGTGGGAAAGAGGAAGTGGACGTGCACAAATGTCAGGTAGAGCTGGAGTCATCTTGTGAATTTTACCAGAAACAAGTGTGTCAGTCACGGGTTTTGGTTGCAACAGAAACTGATATTTGGCATTCAGAAGCAGAACATAAATTTACTGAAAGGCTATTGGGAAGCTCTCAGAATTACTGGGAAGGCTAGAGAAACAGGCTCAGGGATCTGGGGAAAGGCCACAAATTCAGTCTGTTAGGCCAAGCAATGAGTCCATCACTGCCCCTGCCGGACCTCAAAGAGATTCTGCAGCCTGTAGCACCATGGTGGCCAGCACTGGACTGGGGATCCCATCCAGCTCTGGGGCCCAGAGGTGCCCCAGAAACCAAGTGCTGCTCCTCTCAGTCGCCCTCACTGTGCCTGCTTCTTTGCGTAGCTGTACACCTGTAATCCCAGCTACTCAGGAAGCTGAGGCAGGAGATTGACTTGAACCCAGAAGGCAGAGGTTGCAGTGAGCCGAGATTGTGCCACTGCACTCCAGCCTGGGCGACAGGGTGGAGACTCTGTCTCAAAAAAAGAAAAAACAAACAACAACAACAACAACAAAAAGAGAAAGAAATAGGCCCGGCGCGGTGGCTCAAGCCTGTAATCCCAGCACTTTGGGAGGCCGAGACGGGCGGATCACTAGGTCAGGAGATCGAGACCATCCTGGCGAACACGGTGAAACCCCGTCTCTACTAAAAAATACAAAAAACTAGCCGGGCGAGGCGGCGGGCGCCTGTAGTCCCAGCTACTCGGGAGGCTGAGGCAGGAGAATGGCGTAAACCCGGGGGGCGGAGCTTGCAGTGAGCTGAGATCCGGCCACTGCACTCCAGCCCGGGCGACAGAGCCAGACTCCGTCTCAAAAAAAAAAAAAAAAAAAAAAAGAGAAAGAAATAGCACCCCTATTTGGCCTTCAAGGACACAGGGCAGGTTTCCCCTGTGGACACCAGTGACCTGAGGTAGGGCAAAAGGTAGTGGAACCCTGAATGCGTAAGCTACATGGGCAAAAGTCTGGCTTCCTCTTGGGGGTATTTTTTCTTTTCTTTTTCTTTTTAATATTTGTGGGTAGATAGTAGGTGTATATATTTATTGGGTACATGAGCTGTTTTGATACAGACATGCAATGAGAAAGAAGCACATTGTGAATGGGGCATCCATCCCCCCAAGCATTTATCCTTTGAGTTACAAACAGTAAAATTACGGCCGGGCGCGGTGGCTCAAGCGTGTAATCCTAGCACTTTGGGAGGCCGAGACGGGCGGATCACAAGGTCAGCAGATCGAGACCATCCTGGTTAACACGGTGAAACCCTGTCTCTACTAAAAAATACAAAAAACTAGCCGGGCGAGGTGGCAGGCGCCTGTAGTCCCAGCTACTCGGGAGGCTGAGCCAGGAGAATGCCGTAAACCCGGGAGGTGGAGCTTGCAGTGAGCTGAGATCTGGCCACTGCACTCCAGCCTGGGCGACAGAGCTAGACTCCGTCTCAAAAAAAAAAAAAAAAAAGTAAAATTACACTCTTTTAAGTTATTATTATTATTTTTTGAGACAGGGTCTTGCTCTGTCACCTAGGCTGGAGTGCAGTGGCGCGATCTCGGCTCACTGCAACCTCCGCCTCCCACATTCAAGTGATTCTCCTGCCTCAGCCTCCCGAGTAGCTGGGACTACAGGCATGCACCACCATGCCCAGCTAATTTTTTGTATTTTTAGTAGAGACGGGGTTTCACCATGTTGGCTAGGATGGTCTCGATCTCCTGACCTCGTGATCCGCCCACCTTGGCCTCCCAAAGTGCTGGGATTACAGGCGTGAGCCACTGCGCCCGGCCCCTAAGTTATTTTTCTTGGAGGTATTTTGGACAACAGAGAACGGCTGCTTTTAAATATTGTCTTGGCAGTGACTGACTCAATTAACAGGTTGTGTAAGGGTTTTTGATAACCTATACTTCTACTCTTTCTCTGGCTCCAGGAAAAAGGTGAGATAGCCTGCAAGTAACTGGATTATTCCAAAGAGCTAGAACCAGACAGGGAGGGGAAAGAGCTGACAGTTGACAGTTGAGCCCCAAGCTTCTGGAAGTGACAATTCCATAAAGTCTGGGCATCCATGGCCAAGTTCATAAGTTGAAATAAGTCTGTCACATTTTAAAATTTGCATAACTATTGTTATGGTATATGGCAGTTAGGCATAAAAGCAAACAGCCATAATCTATATTCTTTGTATTAATCCAAACGAAATATTTAGGGTTTTTCTTCTCATTTTGATATTTTTCTGGAAATAATAACCATAAAGAGTATCAATATCAATGTTGTCTACCTCCATGTGCAATCTGATCTTCTCAATTTGTGTAAAAATTTAGATCTGGGATGCAGAGCACTAAGTTAATCATATTCCTCACTTTCTAGCACAGTGACCACTGACTATGTGGTCTGTGCAAGGTCCTACTCATTTTATATTTTTTCCCCTTCTTTTTTTTTTTTTTTTTTTTTGAGACGGAGTCTTGCTCTGCCACCCAGGCTGGAGTGCAGTGGCACGATCTCGGCTTGCGGCAAGCTCTGCCTCCTGGGTTCACACCATTCTCCTGCCTCAGCCTCTCTGAGTAGCTGGGACTACAGGTGCCTGCCACCATGTCCAGCTAATTTTTTGTATTTTTAGTAGAGACAGGATTTCACCATGGTCTCGATCTCCTGACCTCGTGATCTGCCCGCCTCAGCCTCCCAAAGTGCTGGGATTACAAGCGTGAGCCACCGCACCCAGTTCATGCCTGGCTAATTCTTGTATTTTTTTTAGTAGAGACGGGGTTTCACCGTGTTGGCCAGGCTGGTCTCGAACTGCTGACCTCGTGATCTGCCTGCCTCGGCCTCCCAAAGTGCTGGGATTACAGGCGTGAGCTACCGCACCCGGACTTGGTTTTTTTTTTTTTTTTTGAAACGGGGTCTTGCTCTGTTGCCCAATATGAAGTACAGTGGCAGGATCTTGGCTCACTGCAACCTTAACTCTCCAGGCTCAAGCAATCCTCCTGCCTCAGCCCCCTAAGTAGCTGGGACTACAGGCATGTGCCACCATGCTTGGTGGGACAATCATTTTCTAACAAGAGGAGGCCTAAGTCAAGATATGCAGGCAGAGCAGAATACTGATGGGCTGCCAGCCACTAGGCAATCAGTATGTAGCGTCGGTAAAGTCTAACCAAGATCTATCCTCATGAAGTCCCTGCAGGAAGACTGTGGGTGTGAACACAGGAAATAAGCAGTAGTAAATACACAAAGTCCTGGAGACTGGAGGGGAAGGTCTTACAGCAAAGTGATGACGTAGCAGTGGGCCAGCCCTTCAAGCAAAGACTCGATTCTTTCTTTCTTTTTTTTTTTTTTGAGACAGTTTCCCTCTTTTTGCCCAGGCTGGAGTGCAATGGTGCAATCTCTGCTCACCGCAACCTCTGCCTCCCGGGTTCAAGCAATTCTCCTGCCTCAGCCTCCCGAGTAGCTGGGATTACAGGCATGTGCCCCCATGCCTGGCTAATTTTGTATTTTTTAGTAGAGACAGGGTTTCTTCACGTTGGCTAGGCTAGCCTCGAACTCCCGACCTCAGGTGATCTGCCCGCCTCAGCCTGCCAAAGTGCTGGGATTACAGGCGTGAGCCACCGCACCCGGCCTAGAAGACTCGATTCTTATGAAGAACACAGAGAGCAAGTTGGGTAGAGATAAAAGAGTAAGAAATCTGGTATAGAGACTGAATATGCATGGGAACAGTGGTAAAGATGATCCTGCATCAACATCTTTTGAGGCAGGAATTTTTTATAAGGTAGATGCAGGTCCTAAAAGCCTAAGTTGAAGACTAGAACCATGAACTGGTCAGCTATACTTTTTCTAGAAAAATATAGAGATACCTTAATTGATAGTATAAACATATAAATATGCCTCTTTTTTCTTGGCTTTGCAAATATTTGGACTACTACTTTCTCTTTCCCTCCCTCCCTCCCTCTCTGCTTGCCTGCCTGCTTTCTTTCTCTTTCATCTCTTGAGCTCATGATTCACCTGCTTCGGCCTCCCAAAGTGCTGGGATTACAGGCGTGAGCCACTTTGCCCGGCCTATTTATTTTTTTGAGTGTCTCTGTTGCCCAGGCTGGAGTGCAGTGACAGGATCATGGCTCACTGCAACCTTGGCCTCCTGGGCTCAAGCAATCCTCCCACCTCAGCCTTCCGAGTAGCTGGGATCACAGGGACTCACCACCATGTCTGGCTAATTTTTTCTTACTTTTTTTTAGAGATGGGGCTTCACCATGTTGCCTAGACTGGTCTGGAACTCCTAGACTCAAGCTATCTGCCTACCTTGGCCTCCCAAAGTGCTGAGATTACAGGTACGAGCCTCTGCGCCTGGCCTGGACTACATTTTTTGTTGTTGAGATGGAGTCTTGCTTGATCACTCAGCCTGGAGTGCAGTGGCGTGATCTCAATTCACTGCAACCTCGGCCTCCCAGGCTCAAGCAAGTCTCCTGCCTGAGCCTCCCAAGTAGTTGGAATTATAGGTACCTGCCACCAAGCTTGGCTAATTTTTGTATTTTTAGTAGAGATGGGGTTTTACCAAGTTGGTCAGGTTGGTCTCAAACTCCTAAATTCAAGTGATCTACCCACCTGGGCCTCTCAAAGTGCTGGGATTACAGGCATGAGCCACCGCATCTGGCCTCTGGACTACATTCTTTATAGAACAATTTTTAAAAAAGCATAAACCCTAAACTAGCACTAGATTGGCATTTTCTTTCACTGTTTCCATTTTTATGAAATATTTCTTCATAACTCTAGGTTTATCCTTTAGGTCTGTGTAGATCCCCATTTTATTCTTTTTTTCTAGAGTCAGAGATCTTCCATACCTTGATCACTTCTGCTTCCTTCATTGGCAGGTATAGCTTGATGCTTAGGTCTCACTCCAGCAAAACCTTTAATTAACTTTAGAGAATCCAAATGCTAAGTACTGACTGAGCCTCTCAATCCTCCCAATTCTCACCTTGACGTAATATGATGTCCTGCGGAGACAAGGTGTCCTCTTTTCCCTTGCCTGTATAGTCCTCTTTTCCCTTGCCTGTATAGTCCAGGCTCTGCACTAACAGTGTGACCTCTGGGAAGGCCCTATCTTCTCTGAATCTTAGACTCCTCATCTGTGAGTTATGTGCAGGGGTCAAATTATGATTTAAAAGATATGGTGGGGCATGGTGGCTCACACCTATAATCTCAGCACTTTGGGAAGCCAAGGTTGTCAGATTGTTTGATTCCAGGAGTTCAAGACCAGCCTGGGCAATATGGCAAAACTCTGTCTCTACAAAAAATATAAAAATTAGCTGGGTGTAATGACACGCATCTGTAGTCTCAGGTACTGGGGAGGCTGAAGTGGGAGGATTGCTTGAGCCCAAAAGATTGAGGCTGCAGGGAGCAGTGATCATTCCAGTGCACTGCAGCCTGGGTGACAGAGTGAAACTCTGTCTCCAAAAAAAAAAAAAAAGAAAGTATGATCCTGGCCGGGCACAGTGGCTCACGCCTGTAATTCCAGCACTTTGGGAGGCCGAGAAGGGCGTATCACTTGAGGTCAGGAGTTCAAGACTATCCTGATTAGGCACGGTGACTCACGCCCTAGTTTATGGATTATGTTTTTCAAAATTGCTCTATAAAGCATGTAGTCCAGGGGCCAGGCACGGTGGCTCATGCCTGTAATCCCAGCACTTTGGGAGGCTGAGGAGGGTGGATCACTTGAGGTCAGGGGTCTAAGAGCAGCCTTGCCAACACGGTGAAACCCTGTCTCTACTAAAAATACAAAAATTGGCCGGGCGTGGTGGTAGTGCCTGTAATACCAGCTACTTGGGAGACTGAGGCAGGAGTTTCACTTGAACCAGGAGGCAGAAGTTGCAGTGAACCAAGATTGTGCCACTGCACTCTAGCCTGGGTGAAAGACTGAGATTCTACCTCAAAAAAAAAAAAAAAAAAAAAAAAGTCCAGGTGCGGTGGCTCACGCCTATAATCCCAGCACTTTGGGAGGCCGAGGTGGGCGGATCACAAGGTCAGGATATCGAGACCATCCTGGCCAACACAGTAAACCCAGTCTCTACTAAAAATAGAAAAATTAGCTGGGTGTGATGGCTGGCGCCTGTAGTCCCAGCTACGCGGGAGGCTGAGTCAGGAGAATGGTGTGAACCCGGGAGGCGGAGCTTGCAGTGAGCCAAGATCATGCCACTGCACTCCAGCCTGGGCCACAGAGGCAGACTCCGTCTCAAAAAAAAACCCAAAAAACTATGATCGATAATTTGTTAATAAATGTAATTAATTCCTAAAGTTTCAGAATATGAGTTCATGGGGAAAAGTTTCTAAGTGATAAAAATTGTTGGTTACAGGATAAAAAATAAAGTGAAGAAATATTTGTACATATGAATGGAAGTACATGTGATATTCTGATACATGCATACAGTGTATAATGATGAAATCAGGGTAATTGGGTTATCCATCACCTCAAACATTTATCATTTGTGTTGGGTTTTCCAAATTTTTCAACTGTCCATTATCTCCAAAATTTATGTAGTGGTATTACTCTCCAATTTAGGCTTCTTTTTTTTTTTTTTTTTTTTGAGATGGAGTCTTGCTCTGTCACCAGGCTGGAATGCAGTGGTGCAATCTTGGCTCACTGCAACCTCCCACTCCCTGGTTCAAGCGATTCTCCTGCCTCAGCCTCCCAAGTAGCTGGGACTACAGGCGTATGCCACCATGCCCAGCTAATTTTTGTAGTTTTAGTAGAGATGGGGTTTCGCCGTGTTGGCCATGATGGTCTTGATCTCTTGGCCTCAAATGATCCTCCCACCTTGGTCTCCCAAAGTGCTGGGATTACAGGCGAGAACCACTAGGCCCAGCCCAAATTAGGCCTTATACAGGAAAAAATCTTGGTTGGGCCTGCTGGCTCGTGCCTGTAATCCCAGCACCTTAAAAATCCAAGGTGGTAGGATTGCTTGGGGCCAGGAGGTTGAGGCTGTAGTGAGGTCTCCGCACTCCAGCCTGGGCAACAAGCAAGACCCTGTCTCAGAAACAAACAAAACCTTTAACCCTTCATTTTTTCACAGATGGAGTCCACTCTGTTGTCCAGCCTGGTCTCCATCTCCTGGGGTCAAGCAATCCTCCTTCCTCAGCCTCCTGAATAGCTGGGACTACAGGTTCAGTCACTGTGCGCAGCTTAAAAACTTTCAAGACTTCTAAAATACTTTGTAACATTGGGACTTGAGTTAATCTAACTTATTTTGAAAGGAATAATCAGGGTAACAAGATTTTCCTTCTGACTCTGAATTGATGACACACCTGTGCTGCACTGACCATCACTCACTTTGTGATTCGCATAGCTAGTCTATTTTAGAATTGTTATTATCATAAGGCATTCCCGACTGGAGTCAGAATGATTCAGAGAAGATGAGAAGGTTTAAGTGAGGCTGGGCGCAGTGGCTCATGCCTGTAATCCCAGCACTTTGGGAGGCCGAGGCAGGTGAATACCTGAGGTCAGGAGTTCAAGACCAGATTGGCCAACATGGTGAAACCCCGTCTCTATTAAAAATACCAAAATTAGCCAGGCATGGTAGCATGCGCCTATAATCCCAGCTACTCAGGAGGCTGAGGCAGGAGAATCACTTGAACCCTGAAAGCGAACGTTGAAGTGAGCTGAGATTGTGCCATTGCACTCCAGCCTGGGTGACAGGTAAGACTCTGTCTCAAAAAAAAAAAAAAATGTTTAAGTGACAAGACTAGGAGCAACTGGAGAAAACAACTGAAGAGAAAGATGTATTAGTGAAGACAAGTATCTTTGCTAAGGACGCTTTAGGGGTGGCTGGGAAGAAAGGAAAAATGTAAGACTGAAACATAAAATGGAAATGTAAAACGGAATTGCCAGAAAGTCTAACTTTAATTACATATCAAATCCACATTTTGGTGATTTGGCGATCGTGGGGTGGTGTGCGTGAAAATGTAGTTTTTACTTCTCTATCCGTTTCCTGATTTCCACGTTTCAGCGTTTTCCACTTTATCAGGTTGAACCAGCTCACCAGGTTCAACTCCTGTGCCATCACACCTAGGTGTGCTTGAGGGATGGATGCCCCTGAGAATGGAAGGTCAGCAGCATGAATATTGCAACTACAGAAGGGTAGGAAAGAAAAAGGGCTGTGTAAATAGGACTGATGGGGAGGGAGAACAGAAGGTAAAGCAAATGCAAAGAAAATGCGAGGGGCCGGGCACGGTGGCTCACGCCTGTAATCCCAGCACTTTGGGAGACCGAGGCGGGCAAATCACCTGAGGTCAGGAGTTCGACACCAGCCTGACCAACAGGTGAAACCCCGTCTCTACTAAATAGAAAAAATTAGCCAGGCGTGGTAGCATACGCCTGTAATCCCAGCTATTTGGGAGGCTGAGGCAGGAGAATCACTTGAACCCAGGAGGTGGAGGGTGCAGTGAGCCGAGATTGTGCCATTGCACTCTACCCCGGGCAACAAGAGCGAAACTCCATCTCAAAAAAAAAAAAAAAAAAAAGAAAGAAAATGCGAGGAAGCAGGCTGGGTCGGACTGGGGATAGGCTTGACCACCTTTCAATTTTCAACCCAGTGGTACGACTCTGGCGGCAGGCAGAGGCCCCACCTCCTCTGCAGAGAGCTCTCGGGTTCTCCCGGATTCCTAAAGGACGGCAAAGGCCTGAAGCAGGTTCTCTGAGCACCGCACAGACCCTTCTACTTCGCGGGGAGGTTCTTCCTGCGCCCAGGTGTTCCTCAGCCTTCCTCTCCTCGCCCAGGAAGAGGTTGTGAGGATTACATCATCCCAACCCGAGCAGCGTGGCCAGTTTTTCCATCTCAAACTCTTGCTCTTGAAGTCAACCGGGATGGAGCACTCATGTTTCCCCGTCAGGCCTGGCCCTGGAAAGGGGGCACGCCGGGAGGCGTCTCGTTCTAGCAAAGAGGCTATTAAATGACCCAGGGCGCAGTTTTTTCTCGCGTTTACGAGCTCCACCTACATGGGAACACATGGCCACCCAAGCCCGTCGCTGCGCCAAGACCTCCAACTCAATACACCCGACAAACGCTGGGCAGAGAAACCGCAGCGCAGTCCAGCGGGAGACCCCAGGACTGGAAGGAGGTGCAGGGTTCGGGAAGGGTGTCTCGGGGGGGAAGCGGGGGGGGGGGGGCTGCGCCTGCGCAGTCGCTAAGCAGCGGCTCCCGCGGGGCGTGCTCGTAACGCCGCGCACCCTATCAGGCGGCTACAGGGAGCGCGCCCGCGGCCTCGCCCTCTATCGCCCCTCCCTTCTCCCCTCTGGGTCCAGCCTCAGACTGAGGCTTGGATACCCGAGCATTCCACTCTCCACTTCGGCGCGCCCCTTGCCCTCTTGTGCGCGTGCGCAGAGGCGAACCGCAGGGCTAGGGCGTGAGGGAAGGGCGGGCGTACGTCCTTGCGTGCGTCTCAGGCAGCGCGCACGGCGGCGTGAGAGGGCACGGGGAAAAGGTGGCTCTGGCCGGGGCGGCTCGGTTTCCTGGGGCTATGTAACTGAGCTCGTCGACTTGGGGGTCTTTCTTCGCTGCCCTCGCCGCGTGCTAGCGCGGAGTTTCTGCTCGCGAGAGAGACTGTCCTCACGCCCGCCGCGCCTCGTCGACGGCAGAGCAGGCTTGCTCGCCCGTGGGAGCGTCCCGGCCGAGAAGCCCTGAGGGGGGAGGGGAGGCCATTTTGTCCCGACCGACTCCCCGGAACCGGGCGGAGCGGCTGGGAGAGGCTGCGGAGCTGTGGTCGCCGCCCTCGGAGGCACTGGACGCCGCCACTGTCGGGGCTTCCCCGAAGCTGTTCGTAGGTCGCCCGCGCCCTCTCGAGCCTTCCTTTTTCCCACGCTTCCCCGGTCCTCCGGCCTGAGAACGCCCGAGTGAGGAGTTGGCCCTAGTGAGAGGGACCGATCCCTTGGGGCCGCCGGCGGCGAGAGCCCGAGCCGCTCCTCCCAATGGCGAAGAAGACGTACGACCTGCTTTTCAAGCTGCTCCTGATCGGGGATTCGGGAGTGGGGAAGACCTGCGTCCTTTTTCGTTTTTCGGATGATGCCTTCAATACTACCTTTATTTCCACCATAGGTAAGACCTGTGGGAGGACGGTGTACAGTCTCGGTAGCTGCAAACCGTTTATTTTACTCCAGACATCTTGCTTCCCGTAATATACGCCTTTGTTTCAGTGATTCCGATTCCAAACGACAGATCCAAGTTACTGTTTGAATCGGCATCGAGCTTACTGGGGCGGGGTCTTCCCATGATTTCCATCCGGTCTTTTGCTTTCGAGTCTCCCACTATGCTCAGTGCCTTCTGTTACAAAATATGCACCATTTAACCGTGTTCCAGAACCTTATTTCTTCAGGCGACTGGACTGGCTTTTTCCACATTTGCATGGAATTACTAGATGTGTGATATTTTTAAAGTATTTATTTCAGTGGTTGCGATTGAAGCAGTACTAGCTATTTGGGAAAGGCCTGAATTTATACTTTGGGGCAAAGAGAAGATTCCATATGCTCATAACTTAGAGTAAACTTGAGGGTTTCTGAGAAGGATAATTAAGGTAAATTAGAAGGGAAAAGTGAGTTGCCCTCATTGACTAATCCATTGATGTGTCAAACAATCGGAGGCTCTTCGCGCTTGGGGCGGGACTCTGGCATATTTGCCTCAGCGCTTTTCGAGACATCAACAGAAGCAGTAATCTGAGGAAGATGATCAGTTTCTGTCCTCAAACCCAACAGAGTGAAGTCAAGTTCTCTCTTCTATTTTATTTGACTCTAGTATTTACAGGAAAGTATTTTGCCAGTCATAGCCCTATGGACTTACAATGCACTTTCACCGTGTTTCAGAATTACTTAGTGTGGCAGTAAGAGCTGAAGAGTGACCTTTTTAATCGAATTTCCCGTTTAGGAAAGGAAAAGGGAAAGCTCTAGGAAAGTCCCTTTTGAATCTGGGTAGAAAATTTAAGTGGCGCTGACGCTAATTGTGCTTTATTAATTGTGAAACCCATCCGCTCCCCAATACATTTCTTAAAAGACACATGGCTCTCAGCATTGTGGCCGTGCAGTTGAACCCATGTTTAAATGTAATTTTATATTGAGACGATTTTAAAAAGCAACTGCAGTCGTCTTTGAACTCTGGGAATTGTCAAAATTAAGCTGATTTGAAGCAATTTATATAGCGTTACTGAAATATTTGGTTTGGGTTTTCTTTTGTGACAAATATCAGCTGCTTCGTTCTCACAAAATACATTTTACAGAAATTAAATTGGACAAGTCATTTTTTAAATAGATTTTTATTTTGCTCACCTTTTTTGGGAGGCAAATTATCATAATCCTTATTTCCAGAGTATCATACTGTTTTCTTGGTTTGTCATAAATTTCATGAAACTTAGGGCTTGTTCTCTAACTTGTGGGTTAGAGAATACTAGCACTTAGCGCTAGCACTTCCCTAGCACTAAGTTTGCTTTTAACACTCCACTTTTAGCTGTAGCTGGCTGGGGTTAGGTGATCAGATGGGTCAGCAAATATTTATTGAGCATCTAATGCTGGGCACTGTTCTTAGGCACTGAGAATAAATGAACACAACAGACCCCTTGAGGAGCATTCCAGTAAGATGCTACAGTAGTAAGCATAGGGAGGAAGAGTGCCTAGTCTAAATCGTGAGGAGTTTGAGTAGACTTACATAGAGATGATACCTAAAATGAAGTCTGGGCCGGCGCTGTGGCTCACACCTGTAATCCCAGCACTTTAGGAGGCCTTGGCGGGCGGATCATAAGGTCGGAAGTTCAACATCAGCTTGGCCAATATCGTGAAACCCCATTTTTACTAAAAATACAAAAATTAGCCGGGCGTAGTGGCAGGTGCCTGTAGTCCCAGCTACTCAGGAGGCTGAGGCAGGAGAATGGCTTGAACCTGGGAGGCGGAGGTTACAGTGAGCTGAGATTGTGCCCCTGCACTCCAGCCTGGGCAACAAAACGAGACTTAGTCTCAAAAAAATAATAATAAATAAATGAAGTCTGGAGGACTAATAGGAATTGAGTCAGAGGGGTGGGATAGGGCCTTTCTGGAAAAGGGAGCATAGAACAAATGTATAGTAAGGTTGAGGATTTAATTCATGTGGTCAACTTTCTTTCTTTCTTTATTTATTTTGAGACTGAACCTCACTCTGTCACCCAGGCTGGAGTGCAGTGGTGTGATCTCGGCTCATTGCAACCTCCGCCTCAGGGGTTCAAGCAGTTCTGCCTCAGCTGCCTGGGTAGCTCTGATACAGGTGCTTGCCACCATGCCTGGCTAATTTCTGTATTTTTAGTAGAGACTGGGTTTCACCATGTTGGTCAGGCTGCTCTTGAACTTCGGACCTCAAGCACTCCACCGCCTCAGCCTCCCAAAGTGCTGAGATTACAGGCTGAGCCACCACGCCCGGCTATGTGGTCAACTTTAACCTATCCTTAGGAACAGTGTGGTTGGAGAGTAGGAAGCAAAACATTAACTGTCTCTACTCCAATCTTTTTTTTTTTTTTTTTTTTTTTTTTGAGACGGAGTCTTGCTCTGTTGCCCAAGCTGGAGTGCAGTGGCGCGATCCTGGCTCACTGCAAGCTCCGCCTCCTGGGTTCACGCCATTCTCCTGCCCCAGCCTCCCGAGTAGCTGGGACTACAGGCGCCCGCCACTGCGCCCGGCTCATTTTTTTGTATTTTTAGTAGAGACGGGGTTTCACCGTGGTCTCGATCTCCTGACCTTGTGATCCGCCCGCCTCGGCCTCCCAAAGTGCTGGGATTACAGGCGTGAGCCACCGCGCCCGGCCTACTCCAATCTTTTTGTAAAGAGTACATGCCCCCCAACTAAAACTCAATCCTGTAAGATAATGGTATAATATTTTTGTATTCCTTTTACTTGGGAAGATGTGTGATGATTTTGGATCAAGTCTGCTGGGTTGGAATCTTGTTTCCACAGGTTACTACTAGCTGTGCAACTTTGGCAGATTACTTAACCTCTCTGGCTTCAGGCTCTTTAAAAGTGTTAATAAGGCTGGGCACGGTGGCTCACGCCTGTAATCCCAGCACTTTGGGAGGCCGAGGCAGGCAGATTGCCTGAGGTCCGAAGTTCGAGACCAGCCTGATCAACATGGAGAAACCCCGTCTCTACTAAAAATACAAAAATTAGCTGGTAGTGGTGGCGCATGCTTGTAATCCCAGCTACTCGGGAGGCTGAGGCAGGAGAATCGCTTGAACCCGGGAGGCGGAGGTTGTGGTGAGCCGAGATCGCGCCATTGCAGTCCAGCCTGGGCAACAAGAGTGAAACTCCATCTGAAAAAAAAAAAAATGTCAGTCGTAGTATCTACCACATAGGGTAGTTGTGAGAATTTTATGGGTTAGTGAGAGTAAAGCACTTCACATGGTGCCAGGGTCAGGCACTTTGTAGGAGCACAGTGCATATTATATTAGCTCTATATAGAATATGTGACTCTTCTGCTGTGGAGGTGTGGCAGAAGATGTTATTTTATGGATTGAACATCCTGCACACTGTGGTACCCAAGTATTTGTTGGTGCTCCACTAAACAATTTCTTTCTTTTTTTTTTTTTTTTGAGATGGAGTTTCATTTTTTTTTGCCCAGGCTGGAGTGCAATGGTGTGATCTTGGCTCAGTGCAACCTCCACCTCCCTGGCTTAAGTGATTCTTCTGCCTCAGCCTCCCAGGTAGCTGGGATTATAGGCATATGCCACCACATCTGGCTAATTTTGTATTTTTAGTAGAGACGAGGTTTCACCATGTTGGCCAGGCTGGTCTCAAACTTCTGACCTCAGGTGGTCTGCCCTCCTCAGCCTCCCAAAGTGCTGGGATTACACGTGGGAACCACCATGCCCGCCCTCTTTTTTTTTTTTTTTTTTTGAGATGGAGTTTCACTGTTGTTGCTCAGGCTGGCGTGCAGTGGCGCAATCTCTGCCCACTGCAACCTCTGCTTCCCAGGTTCAAGCGATTCTCCTGCCTCAGCCTCCTGAGTAGCTGGGATTACAGGATCACGCCACCACGCCTGGCCAATTACGTAGTTTTAGTAGGCAAAATTAAGTAGTTTTGGTCAGGCGGTTCTTGAACTCCTGACCTCAGGTGATCCACCCGCCTTAACCTCACAAAGTGCTGGGATTATAGACGTGAGCCACCGCGCCCGGCCTAGACTCTGACATTTTCATACTTTCAGATAAAAATGTTTTCATATATAAGATGTTGAATAGTGTAAGTTGAGAAAATAAATGATTCTGAGTACAGCTTGAACACATTCATATGTTAGCTCTGTCCACAGGTTTAAAATACCATTGGGCCGGGTGTTGTGGCTCACACCTGTAATCCTAGCACTTTGG
The DNA here is from genome assembly GCF_049350105.2 of Macaca mulatta. Taxonomy (NCBI): domain Eukaryota; kingdom Metazoa; phylum Chordata; class Mammalia; order Primates; family Cercopithecidae; genus Macaca; species Macaca mulatta. The sequence goes on along the minus strand of NC_133418.1, from coordinate 98,959,058 downwards.
GAGTCCGAGGTGGGTGGATCACGAGGTCACGAGATCGCGACCATCCTGGCTAACACGGTGAAACTCCGTCTCTACTAAAAATACAAAAAATTAGCTTGGCGTGGTGGTGGGCGCCTGTAGTCCCAGCTGCTCGGGAGGCTGAGGCAGGAGAATTTTGTGAACCCTGGAGGCGGAGCTTGCAGTGAGCCGAGATAGTGCCACTGCATTTCAGCCTGGGCAACAGAGGGAGACTCTGTCTCAAAAAAAAAAAGAAGTCTACCATTGCATTTAACCAGTGCCGTTCAAAAGAAATAATGTGAGCCACATATATTACTTTTAATAGCCACTTCTTTTTTTTTGAGATGGAGTCTTGGCCTCCCAAAATCCTGGAATTACAGGTGTGAGCCACTGTACCTGGCCAAATGGTCACATTTTAAAAAGTAAAAAAAAATTTTTTTTTGAGACAGAGTATCGTTCTGTTGCCCGGGCTGGAGTGTAGTGGCATGATCTCGGCTCACTGCAACCTCTGCCTCCCAGATTCAAGCAATTCTCCCTGCCTCAGCCTCTCAAGTAGCTGGAATTACAGGTGCCCACTACCACACCCAGCTAATTTTTTTGTATTTTTAGTAGAGACGCGGTTTCACCATGTTGGCCAGGCTGGCCAAGAACTGTTGACCTCAGATGATCTACCCATCTCGGTCGGCCTCACAAAATTCTGGGATTACAGACTCGAGCCACTGCGCCCGGCCTACAAAGTAAATTTTAATAATATATTTTAACTCATATCTAGAATGTCATTTTATTGTGTAATCAGGATTTAAAAATTGTTGAGGGTAGGCTCAGTGGCTCACACCTGTAATCCCAGCACTTTGGCAGGCTGAGGTGGGAGGATTGCTTGGGCCCAAGAGTTCAAGACCAGCCTGGGCAACATAGTGAGACCCTGTCTGTAGGAAAAAAAAAATTAAAATTGTTGAGATATTTCACATTCTTTTTCTCTGGTTTGTAAGCTATGCTTAAAACTCATCTCATTTTAGATTAGGTGTATTTCTACATGGATGTATATTATGTAATGAAAACATAAATTTTAAAGAGGCGTATTTCAAGTGATTAATAGCTACATGTGGCTAGTAGCTACCATACTGGATGGTACATGTCTAAGCAATGTTAAGTAACCACTTGGTCAATGTGCAGATGACTAGAAATACTTTGAAAGTAGACTACTTTTAGGAATGTGTTAAATTTTACCATGTGACTAGGGTTTGTTGTTGTTGTTATTTAAAAGATTAAATCTCACTCTGTCACCCAGCTTGGAGTGCAGTGGTGCAATCATAGCTCACTGTAGCCTCGAACTCCTGGGCTTAAGCAATCTTCCTTCCTCAGCCTCTCAAGTAGCTGGGACTACAGGGGAGCACCATCATGTCTGGCTGGGTTTTTAAAATCTAGAGCATTCTCTAAGTATAAATTATAATGAAATTTTTTAGTGGTCACTTGAACATCCTGAGGGCTGGGCATGGTGGCTCAAACCTGTAATCCCAGCACTTAGAGAGGCTGAGTTGGGAAGTTCACTTGAGGTAAGGAGTTTGAGACCAGTCTGGGCAACATAGACCCCCATCTCTGCAAAAACAAAAAATTAGCAGGACATGGTGGCTTGTTCCTGTAGTTCTAGCTACAGGGGAGGCTGAGGTGGGAGGATCACTTAAGTCCAGGAATTCAAGGGTGCGGTGAGCTTGGATCACGCCACTGCACTCCGGCCTGGGTGACAGAGCAAGACTCTGTGTGAAAAAACAAAAACAACATCCTGAGGTTTGTATGGAAGTAGTTATCTTGCAGGTGTTCAGAAGGACCTGACTGCCAAAATAAGGCAGGCCCTCATTATTTTAGGTGCGGTCATTTAAATTTCTTATTGGCTGTTGGTTTTTTGAAGAAATAATTTTTATAGATTTATAGGATGGTGTTCACAAAGACTACTGTATTTGAATTTTTCTGTATATTTTCAATGCTCATACATCCATATTAGAAATTATGTGTTATATAAATGGTCAGATTTATTGGAGACTGCTGCAAAGAACAAATTACTGGTATGTTATACTCAACCAATTTCAAAACGCATCCAAGGGCACCAGAATATAAGTTGCACAAGGGCAGAAGTCTCTGTCTTTTTTTTTTTTTCCCCCTCGTATGCTAAACACCTGGAAGAGTACCTGCACTTAATGGATGCACGATAAATAATGAAGGCAGGCAGGTAGGCAGACAGGTGGTACAATCAAGATCCTCTTAATACGAATTGGCGGTAGCTTATTTAAAATTTTTCCCTTTTACCTACTTTCTGATCATTATATGAAGTAGATTGGGATCGGACTTATGAATGTTAGCTGTGACCAGGCGCAGTGGCTCACGCCTGTAATCCAGCACTTTGGGAGGCTGAGGGAGGTGGATCAGCAGAGGTCAGGAGTTCAAGACCAGCCTGGCCAACACGGTGAAACCCCATCTCTACTAAAAATACAGAAATTAGCCGGGCATGGTAGTGCGTGCCTGTTGCCCCAGCTACTTGGGAGGCTGTGAGGCAGAAGAATTGCTTGAACACAGGAGGTGGAGATTGCAGTGAGCCGAGCACATGCCACTGCACTTGAACCTGGGCGACAAGAGTGAGACTCTGACTCAAAAAAAAAAAAAAAAAAAAGGAATATTAACTGTTTGGCTTAATAGGGCAAGACTGCTCTTAGAAATTGGAAGGTTGGGGCCGGGTGCAATGGCTCACGCCTGTAATCCCAGCACTTTGGGAGGCCAAGGCAAACAGATCACCTAAGGTCAGAGTTCGAGACCAGTCTGGCCAGCGTGGTGAAACCCTGTCTCTACCAAAAATACAAAATTAGCCGGGCGTGGTGGCGCATGCCTGTAATCCCAGCTACTCGGGAGGCTGAGGCAGGAGAATCGGTGGAGAATCGCTTGAACCTGGGGGGTGGAGGTTGCGGTGAGCCAAGATCGTGCCATTGTACTCCAACCTGGGCAACAAGAGCAAAACTCCGTCTCAAAAAAAATAAAAAGAAAAAGAAAAAAATTGAAAGGTTTGAAAAGTAGTCTTAAGAGAGTTACAACTTTTGGATGAGAAGATTTCAGTTGTTGATTTGACCATAACCATCTTGGTAGTATGAGCTCAGGAATGCATTACTTAGTGATGGGGGAATTACAAGTTCAAAGCACAGGTTTTTAGTGGGCTGTTTATATACTGGATGTGCCACTTTTCAGTGTCATTAATCCTTTCTCCACCACTAGGCTTATTCCTTTTTTCACAGGGAATATTTTTCATTGGGAATTGGAGTCTCTGGGTTCCATGTAAGAAATGAAGTTGGTAAAGCCTCTTGTCCCTAAGAGAGGTATAATATATACATTTTGTCGTCAGGATGATTCTGCTAAGTTTTGAAAGAGTAGGTTGGTTCCACTAATCTGCATTTTAGAAATGATTGATTAGGCTGGGTGCTGTGGCTCACATCTATATTTCCAGCACTTTGGGAGGCTGAGGCAGGAGGATAGCTTGAGCTCAGGGGTTCGAGACCAGCCTGGGCAACTTAGCGAGACCCCGTCTCTACAAAAAAAAAAAAAAAAAAAGCTTTTAAATAAAAAATTAGCTGGGTGTGGTGGTGCATACTTGTAGTCTAAGCTATTCAGGAGGCTGAGATGGGAGGATCACTTGAGTCCAGGAGTTTGAAGCTACAGTGAGCTATGATTGTACCATCTCACTCCAACCTGGATGACAGAGTGAGATTCTATCTTTAAAAACCCCAAAAAACTATCCAGAGTGCTTGCCTCGGCAGCATATATAGTAAAGGTGGAACGATACAGAGAAGATTAGTATGGTCCTTGCGCAAGGATGATGTGCAAATTTGTGAAGTGTTTCATAATTACTATTTTAAAAAAAAGCTGACCAGGCTCAGTGGCTCACGGCTGTAATCCCAGCACTTTGGGAGGCCGAGGCGGGCGGATCACGAGGTCAGAAGATCGAGACCATCCTGGCTAACATGGTGAAACCCCGTCTCTACTAAAAATACAAAAAAATTAGCTGGGCGTGGTGGCGGGCACCTGTAGTCCCAGCTACTCGGGAGGCTGAGGCAGGAGAATGGCGTGAACCCGGGAGGTGGAGCTTGCAGTGAACCGAGATTGCGCCACTGCACTCCAACCTGGGCGACAGTGAGACTATTGTCTCAAAAAAAAAAAAAAAAAAAAAGCCTATGTAGGTATTTCTCCAAAGAAGATGAGCAGATGCTCAATAAGCACATGGAAAGATGTTCAGCATCACTAATAATTAGGGAAATGCAAATCAAAACCACAATGAGATGTTATTTTGTGACCATTTAGGATAGTTATAACAATAATAACAAAAGACAAAAGCAAGTGATAAGGTTGTAGAGAAATTGGAACCTTGGTGCACTGCTGGTGGGAATGTGAAATGGTGCAGCCACAGTGAGAAACAATAGGGTGGTTTCTCAAAAAATTAAAAAGGAAATTACCATATGATCTAGTGATCTCACTTCAAGTTATATCCAGGATAATTTAAATCAAAGATTCAAACAGGGCCAGGCAAGGTGGCTCATGCTTGTAAATCCCGGCACTTTAGGAGGCCAGATCACTTGGGCTCAGGAGTTCAAGACCAGCCTGGGCAACATGGTGAGATCCTGTCTCTACCAAGAAACCCCCCAAAATTAGCTGTACATGGTGGTGCATGCCTGTAGTACCAGCTACTTGGGAGGCTGAGGCAAGAGGATCACTTGAACCCGGGAAGCGGAGGTTGCAGTGAGCTGATAATTGTGCCACTGTGCTCCAGCCTGGGTGACAGAGCAAGACCCTGTCTCAAAACAACAACAAAAAAGACTCGAACAGCTATTTTCACACCAGCGTGCATAGCAGCATTATTCACAATAGTTGAAAGGTGGAAACAACTCACATGTTCATCAGTGGATGAATGGATAAACAAAATGTGTGGTATACACATAAAATGGAATATTATTCAGCCTTAAAAGGGAGGGAAATTCTAACATACTGCCACATGGGTGCACCTTGAAAATAGTTTACTAAGTAAAATGAGTTGGACACAAAAGGACAAATAATGTGCGAGGTACCTGTAGTAGACAAATTAGTGAAATAGTGGTTACTAGGGCCTGGGGGACAGGATAATGGGGAGTTATTGCTTAATGAGCACAGTTTTAGTTTGGGAGGATGAAAAAGTTCCAGAGAGGAATAGTGGTGATGGTTGTATAACAGTGTTAATTTAATGCCACTGAATTGTACACTTAAAAATGTTTGAAATGCATGAAAAGACAAATACTATGTGGTTTCATTTATATGGATATGAGGCTATCTAAAGTCAAATTCATAGAAACAGAAAGAATGGTGATTACCAGGGATTGGGGAAGAAGGAAATAGGTGTTTAATGAGTATAAAACAGTGCATTACAGTTTTGCAAAATGAAAAGGCTCTGGAGATCTGTTGCACAATGGTGTGATATACTTAACACCTACTGAACTGTACACATTAAAAATGGTTAAGGTGGCAAATTTAATGTTATGTTTTATGCTGTGTTTTAAAAAACGGTTTAAATGCTAAATGTTTTAGATATATTTTCCCCACCGCCCAACAAAACCCAAAAAACTAACACTTGACCCAGCTCTCCTAAAAGAGCATTTGAATGCAGACAGCCCCTCCTGTTCCAGGTGTTAGCTACTGTTAACTAGTAGTTGTGAATCAAGAGGATCCTTTATGGTACTTTCCCATGCTTTAGTATCACTGGTCTGTACTTTCAGATGTTGAAGGCAGATGTGTCTTGTTGTTGTCTGTATCTACATAGACCTTCTTGGAATGTTAGAATCACAGAATGTTAGTGCAGGAATGAACCCTTAAATGAATTTTCAAAGTGGGAAAACTGAGACTGGTGAGGTGAAGTAACTTCCAGAAGGCCAAAAGGCCACATGGCTAATTAGTTTTTTTTTTTTTTTTTTTTTTTGAGACAGAGTTTCACTTTTGTTCGCAGAGGCTGGAGTGCAATCAATCTCCGATCTCCGCTCACTGCTCACTGCAAGTTCCACCTCCCGGGTTCAAATGATTCTCCTTCCTCAGCCTGCCAAGTAGCTGGGATTACAGGCATGCGCCACCATGCCCGGCTAATTTTTGTATTTTTAGTAGAGACAGGGTTTGGCCCTGTTGACCAGGCTGGTCTCAAACTCCTGACTTCAGGTGATCTGCCTGCCTCAACCTCCCAAAGTGCTGGGATTACAGGCATGAGCTATCGTGCCTGGCCAGGAGTTTTTATAAGAATCCACAGCCAATCTTATTCATAACCACATTGCTCATTCTGAGAATTTCATTGTTGTGTGTAAAAAAATCAATGATAGTCTTCCTGCTCATCAATTTCAATTTGAAAAGTAGAGTTGCTGTGGTTTTGTTTTTTTTTTGTTTTTTTGGAGGGGCAAGAATAGGGAAGTAACAAGTCTTAGAATAAAATATCAAGAATTTTGTTCAGGTTACTTGTCCTTTGCCAACTTAGAGCATAATAGAGAAGAGCCGATGATGTTAGGGATAATTATTTTCTTTTCAAGGATTGTGGTGGATAGTGATACACAAGCACGGCAAAGGAAATACCGCCATTCTTGTTTTGTTTGCAGAAGGGAGAGACCGATAGGAGAAATATTGGCAATCTCTTTCAACTTTTAGTAGTAGAAGGTTGCCCAGGCAGAGCTGTCGCAGTAGTTGTAAACAGAGGAGTAGGAGCTTATTGAGTGTTGATTTACAAATAAGAGACCATTATTTAGCACAAAGTATGAATTGTATGATTAGCTGAAGAGATTTGCATGGGGAAACTATTGAGATGTTTAAGTCATAAAGGAGAAGTTTAATTTTTTTTTTTTTTTTTTGAGATGGAGTCTCGCTGTGTCTCCCAGGCTGGAGTGCAGTGGCGTGATCTCGGCTCACTGCAAGCTCCGCCTCCCGGGTTCACGCCATTCTCCCGCCTCAGCCTCCCAAGTAGCTGAGACTACAGGCGCCCGCCACCACGCCCGGCTAGTTTTTTTATTTTTAGTAGAGACGGGGTTTCACCATGTTAGCCAGGATAGTCTCGATCTCCTGACCTCGTGATCCACCCGCCTCGGCCTCCCAAAGTGCTGGGATTACAGGCTTGCGCCACCACGCCCGGCTGAAGTTTAATTTTTATTTTATTTGATTTTTGTAGAGACAGGGTCTTGCTATGTTTCCTAGACTGGATCGAATTCCTGGGCTCAAGCAGTCTTCCTGCCTCTACCTCTCAAGCCACCAAGGCCAGCTTTTTAAAACTTTATTTTATATATAAAAAGAAAGTTTAAAGGAGTTACAAAGGATGTTGAGGCTAACAGGACATTATCTGAACCCAGAAGACTAAAAGTCTTGTAAAAGTCATAGAGGTGGTTCCTTCAAATGGATGAATAATTGAGGGTTTATGAAATTAGTTCATTAACTCTGGAGTGTAAGAAAAGGAATTTGAGGCCCGGTGCGGTGGCTCATGCCTGTAATCCCAGCACTTTGGGAGGTCGAGGCCGGCAGATCACCTGAGGTCGGGAGTTTGAGACCAGCCTGACCAACATGGAGAAACCCCGTTTCTACCAAAAATACAAAAATTAGCCAGGCGTGGTGGCGCATGCCTGTAATCCCAGCTATTCAGGAAGGCTGAGGCAGGAGAATTGCTTGAACCCAGGAGGCAGAGGTTGTGGTGAGCCAAGATCACATCATTGTACTCCACCCTGAGCAACAAGAGCGAAACTCCGTCTCAAAGAAAAAAAAAAGGGAGTTTGAAAAGTTGATTAGAATAAAATTTTAGTGCAGAAAACTCAGTCTTAAGGGAAATCTGAAATGAGAAAAACGTTTTTATTTGAAGGCAGTGCAATGTATTTTGGGTTGCAAGCATAAATGATTGCTTGATGTTTATTCTTCTTTCCAGAGCTGAAAAATAATATTTTTGAGGAAAACAGCATCTATTGATGGAATGCTATATTTCTTTCTTTCTTTATTTATTATTTACTATTGATTAAAAAAAACTAACAGAGACGGGGTCTCGCCATGTTACCCAGGCTGGTTTCGAACTCCTGGGCTCAATCAGTACTCCTGCCTCAGCCTCCCAGAGTGCTGGGATTTATAGGTGGGAGCCACCACGCCTGGCCTAGAATGCTGTGTTTCAAATATGACCCAGAAACAGAGCTTCCAAGGTTGTAAAACATTAGAAAATGGAAAAACCATTATTCTGGAGACCCAAAAAGTACATAATATGAAAATTAGAACAAAGAACAGTGTTGATTTGTTTCTTTCATATAATTAGCAATGCTTTTGTACAGACTTTTTTGAATTGAAATTTTAATTAAGATAATTGTAATTTCTTCTGTAGTTGTAAAAGATAATACAAAGGGATCTCTTGTACACTTTGCCTAGTATCTCCCAATGGTAAGTTTTGGGAAACTTATAACATCACAACCAGAATGTTGACAACTGGTGTAATACACCAGCTTTATTAAAATTTCCCCAGTTTTATTTTTATTCATTTGTGTGTATATTAAATTTGGCACAATTTTGTCACTCATATAGGTTCATGTATCCACCACCATAGTCAATTTACAACAGTTCCAAGAAACAAGGACCCTTCATGTTCTTTTATAATCATAGCCTCCCGATATTTCTACACTCCAAATCTTGGTAACTATGAAACTGTCCTCCATTTCTAAAATTTTGTCATTTTCCAAATGTTATATAAATGGAATCATATAGAATGTAACCTTATGGGATTGGCTCCCTCCCACCCCCCAACTCAGTATAATTCCCTGGAGATTAATCCAAGTTGTGTGTATCATTAGTTTTTTTTTTTTTTTTTTGAGACAGAATCTTGCTCTGTTGCCTAGGCTGGAGTGCAATGGCACGATCTCGGCTCACTGCAAGCTCTGCCTCCTGGGTTCAAGTGATTCTCCTTGCTTCAGCCTCCCAAGTAGCTGGGATTACAGGCGCCCGCCACCTTGCCCAGCTAATTTTTGTATTTTTAGTAGAGATGGGGTTTCACCACATTGGCTGGGCTGGTCTTGAACTCCCGACCTCAGGTGATCTGCCTCACCTGCCTCAGCCTCACAAGGTGTTGGGATTACAGGCGTGAGCCACCGTGCTGGGCCCAGTAGTTTTTTTTTTTTTTTCTTTCTTTCTTTTTTTAATTGTTGAGTAGTATACTTCATGGTATGTACCACAGTTTAATCTTCACCCATTGAGGAACATCTGGGCTGATTCCAATTTTTAGCTAATATGAATAAAGCTGCTAGGAATATTTTGTGTAGAGGTTGTGTGATCATAAATGTTCATTTCTTTGGAATAAACACCCAAAACTGCAGTTGTTGGGTCACATAGTAATTGCATGTTTAGTTTTATAAGAAACTACCAGACTGTTTCCAGAATGGCTATACCATTTTACACCCCCATCTTCAGCAGTGTATGAGTGCACTTTCTCTGCATCCTCACCAGCATTTGAGAACATTATCATACTATTTTGTACTTTAGTCATTCTGATAAGTATGTAGTGATAATCTCATTGTGGTTTTTAATTTGCATTTTCCTGATTGCCAAAGGTGTTGAAAAGTCCTTTTATGTGCTTATTTGCTATCTTTGGGAAAATGTCTGTTCCTATGGTTGTCCATTTTCTAACTGGGTTGTTTTTTAACTGTTGAGTTTTGAGAGTTCTTTGTACCCTTAAAATTCTAGTCTTGACCAGGTGCAGTGGCTCATGCCTGTAATCCCAGCACTTTGGGAAGCTTAGGTGGGTGGGTCACTTGAGACTAGCTTGGGCAACATGGTGAAACCCTATCCCTACAAGAAAAGAAAAAAATTAGCTGGATGTGGTGGTGTGCACCTGTAGTCCCAGCTGCCTGAGAGACTGAGATGGGAGGATCAGCTGAGGCCAGGGAGGTTGAGGCTGCAGTGAGTTGTGATCACTCCTGCCTGGGCAACAGTGAGACTATCTCAAAAAAATAAAATAAAATTCTAGTCCTTTGTTGGATATGTGGTTTACAAATATTTTCTTCCAGTCTGTAGCTTGTCTTTTCATCCTCTTCACATGGACTTTCACAGGGCAAACTTTTGGAAGTTCGATGAGGTCTGATTTATAAATCATGCTTTTGAACTTTTCTCTCTTTTTGTGGGTCATGCTTTTGGTGTTTAGGAACTCTGTCCGTCATAGATCCCAAATATTTTCTTCTGTGTTTTCCTAAAAGTTTTATAGTTTTATATTTTACATGTGACCCTATTTTGAGTTACTTTTGTATGTGGTGTAGGGTTTAGGTTGAGGTTGACTTTTTTTTTTTTTTTTTTTTGCTTGTGGAAGGGATGTCTGGTTGCTCCCGTACCATTTATTGAATATGAAGGCCTTTCCCCCTCACCTAATTTCGTATAGTTAATCAGATGATGTAGGTGTTCTCAAGGTTTCAGAGATCCTGTATGACCCGACAGGAATGAAAATTGACTTAGTGGTTGACTCTTGCCATAATTTACACTGTGCTTTCTGAAAGTTTTTTTTTTCCTCTTTTTTCTTTTTTTTTTTTTTTTTGAGATGGAGTTTAACTCTTGTTGCCCAGGCTGGAGTGCAGTGGCACGATCTCTGCTCATTGCAACTTCCACCTTCTGGGTTCAAGCAGTTTTCCTGCCTCAGCTCCCAAGTAGCTGGGGTTACAGGCATGTGCCACCAAGCCTGGCTAATTTTTGTATTTTTAGTAGAGATGGGGTTTCACCATGTTGGCCAGGCTGGTCTCGAAATTCTCACCTCAGGTGATCCTTCTGCCTCAGCCTGGGATTACAGGCATAAGCCACCGTGCCTGGCCTAGATGAGAATTTTAACCTTTTATAATCTCATCCCACTCTATTTTAATTCTTTGTTAAATTGGTATGCAGTGGTTACATTACTATGCCTGTATAAATATTCCATTTAGTCAAGTAGCCTACTCTATTTCCTTTCCTCTGAAGTTAAAAAGTCCTCTTTATTTGATTAATCTCCATCTTCCTATGTACTCCAGCAACCTCTCAAAATGAATTTCCGCATAGCCAAACCACCAGATAAATAATCTTTTGGTTTATATCGTTTTCCTGGATACCTCTCTGTTAGATATTTTCTCTGTCCTGCTTCAATAATGGACTGGTTATTAATTATGCCTGGTTGCACAATTAATGCCTTGGGAATTTCCTAAGTGTCTCTCCTGTATGTGATACCCTGTTTTTTTGCAATACCTTTCTTTGTTGGTTTACTCCCTTTGAGCATATCATCCTGTTGTAGCTTTTTGCTAAAAGGGTACACGGTAAAGGAAATGTTTTGAGGCTTTCCATGTTTGACGGTGTCTTAATTCTTCCCTTTTCACTCAGTTGAGTGTTTGACAAGGCATAGAGTTCTAGGTTGAAAACAGTTTTCCCGTAGGACTTTGAAAACATTACTCCATTGTCTTCTAGTTGCTGACAGTTCTGATACCATTCTGATTCTTTATCCTTTATTAGTAGGGTAATTATTTATTTATAGTAGCCTAGCTTATCTCTGGAAGATTTCTGATTTTTTAAATTCTTAATAAAAAATTTCATAATTATGTACCTTGGTAGGTGGGTCTTTTTTTATAAATTGATTGTTCTGGGTACTTGGTGGGCCTTTTCAGGTCCTTCCAACTTTGTTTTTTTTTTTTTTTTTTTGAGACGGAGTCTCGCTCTGTCGCCCAGGCTGGAGTGCAGTGGCCAGATCTCAGCTCACTGCAAGCTCTGCCTCCCGGGTTTAGGCCATTCTCCTGCCTCAGCCTCCCGAGTAGCTGGGACTACAGGCGCCCACCACCTCGCCTGGCTAGTTTTTTTTGTATTTTTTAGTAGAGACGGGGTTTCACCAGGTTAGCCGGCATGGCCTCGATCTCCTGACCTCGTGATCTGCCCGTCTCGGCCTCCCAAAGTGCTGGGATTACAGGCTTGAGCCACCGCGCCCGGCCTCCAACTTTGTTAATTTGTTCTACTGCCTGGGAGATTTCTTTGATTTTATCTTTTTACCTTTATATTGAAGGTTTTATTTCAGCTGTCATATTTTTAATTTCTAGTAGTTTTTTCTTGTCTATTCCTTAACCTTTTTTTTTTTTTGGAGACAGGGTTTCACTCTGTCACCCAGCTTTGTGAGAGTCTTACTGCAGCCTCAACCTCCTGGGCCCAAGCAGTCCTCCCACTTCAGCCTCCTGAGTGGTTGGGACCACAGGTGCATACCACCACCACACCTGGCTAATGTATTCTCTCTTTTTTTTTTGTATACTTGGGTCTCATTTTGTCTACTGGGCTCAAGTGATTGTCCCACCTCAGCCTCCCAAAGTGCTGAGATTGATTACAAGTGTGAGTCCTTGTGCCTGGTCCTTAAATTTTTTTGTTTGATTTTTGTTTTTAGAGACAGAGTCTTGCTCTGTCGCCCAGGCTAGAGTGCAGTGGCGTGATCAGGGCTCTGCAGCCTCAACCTCCCGGGCTTAAGTGATCTTCCTGGGTTGAAGTGATCTTCCCACCTCGGCCTCCCAAGTAGCTAGGACTACAGGGATGTGCCACTGCATCTGGTTAATTTTTAAATTTATTGTAGAGACTGGGCCTCACTATGTTGTCCAGGCTGGTTTTAACTCCTGGGCTCAATTGATCCTCCTACCTTGGCCTCCCAAAGTGCTGGGATTTTAAGTGTGAGCCACCATGCCTGGCATAAATTTGTTTTTTAAAATTCTTGTTTTTTGAATGCACTATTTTCTGTTCTTGGAGGATAGCTTATTTGATGCTTCTATTTCTTGTTTTCTCTTCCTTTCAAGTCCTCCCTTTTTGCCCCCTCCCCCTTGTTTTATTGTATATTTTATTTTGAAAGCCTTCCTCAAATGATTGTTGATTTCAGGCTGCACATTCATAATCAAGAATGAGTCATTAAAGGCCAGGTGTGGTGGCTCACACCTGTAATTCCAGCACTTTGGGAGGCCAAGGTGGGTAGATCACGAGATCAAGAGATCGAGACCATCCTGGCCAACATGCTGAAACACCGTTTTTACTAAAAATACAACAACAACAAGAAATTAGCCTGATGTGGTGGTGAGCTCCTATGGTCCCAGCTACTCGGGAGGCTGAGGCAGGAGAATCGCTTGAACCCAGGAGGCAGAGGTTGCAGTGAACTGAGATCGCGCCACTGCACTCCAGCCTGGGCAACAAAGTGAGACTCTGTCTCAAAAAAAAAAAAAGTCATTAAAAGCCCGGTGAGGTGACTCACGCTTGTAATCCCAGCACTTTGGAAGGCTGAGGAAGGCGGATCAGGAGGTCAGGACCAGCCTAATCAACATGGTGAAACCCTGTCTCTACTAAAAATACAAAAATTAGCCAGGCATGGTGACGTGCACCTGTAATCCCAGCTACTCAGGAGGCTGAGTCAGGAGAATCGCTTGAACCCAGTAGGCAGAGGTTGCAGTGAGCTGAGATCCCACCACTGCACTCCAGCCTGGGCGACAGAGTGAGACTCAGTCTCAAAAAAAAAAAGTCATTAAAAAGATGTTTGCAGCAGGATGTGGTGGCTTATGCCTGTAATCCTAGCACTTTGGGAGGCTGAGACAAGAGGATTGCTTTAGCCCAGGAGTTTGAGACCAGCCTGGGCAACATAGGGAGACCCCCGTCTCTTCAAAAAATTAAAAAAAAAAAAAATTAGCTGATCATGGTGGTTCACGCCTGTAATCCCAGCTACTTGAGAGGCAGACGTAAGCAGATTGCTTGAGCCTGGGAGGTTGAGGCTGTAGAGACCCATGATCACGCCACTGTTCTCTAGCCTGGGTGACAGAGAGACCCAGTCTCAAAGAAAAGATGTTTTCGAGGTCTGTAAACATGGGCAGGGCTTTTCACTGGTGGGCTCTGCTACAAGATGATGGAACAATGAGCCTATTTTTTTTTTTTTTTCACTAAGAGAGATTCCAAACATTAATGTCTGTTGGTCTTGTTTCTGGAGCCATTCTGTTCCTTCAGAGAAAGACTCAGATCACCTGCCTCGAGTGTGGGGAGGAGAATGTAAGCTTGACTGCCTGCTTGCTTGAATCTGAGCAGCTAAAGGAACTTGGGTGGGCAGGTGTGGGGTTAACTTTAGTTTCATTATACACATTTGTATTTAATCTCCTTATTTTTTCAAATCTCCCTATCTGTAATCTCATTACCATACTCCATTTAACTTGGTGTTCCTGAGTGTATCTGTTGCAGATTTTCTAGAGAATGAGCCTTTAAATGCCTACTTGGTCTCGAGGGTTGACAATATTGCTATGTGAGATGGAAGCTATGTATTGGGGTGTCCTTATAGAGAGCCCTCACTTTCTGCCTTGGTGTCTGATATCTCTTATTGCTAAACCCTCCCAAATGAATTGACTTGTTCCTCTCTGGTGTCTTCAGTGGGCCTTGAAGTCATAAGCTTCTTTGTTTTCATCTACTGTGGTTGCAGTTGCAATGTCTATTCATTGAAATGGCCGAAAAGTTTATATTTCTTGTTTTCTCTATGTTGGTGTGACTTCGGAGAGAAGGGGTTAGAAAGATCTTTCTCTGCTATCTCAACTGGAAGGTGAGGTGATTTTTGACTTCAAATGATTTTTGACTCCACTTTTTTAAAACTCATAACATGTAGTAGAATTGGGTTGAATGATATTTTGCTGTTGTTTTTGTAAATATCCAGTCCTCCTTCAAAATAATGAGATTTTTGTTATTTAGGATAGTGGCATGTAGTATTGAATCTAAGTAGTTCCACCGCTATCCAGATCAGTGACATTTAAAGGAGACAGCTTTAATTTAGATGTGTAATTCTTGGCTGATTTACTTGGGAGGAAATGGAGTATTTTTGCTTTTTGAACAAAGTAGAAATGTAGTCTTAAATTTCAGTCTTATACTCTTGATGGATACTATTTCATAGGATACTAAACAGCAAGTGATTCAGCAAATTCATGATCTATTAGAGGATTTCAGTGGGTCCTATATATTATAGCACTTGGCATTGAATAATAAGTTACCATTCTTGATTTTTTGCTGGTGTGAAACCTCCTGGTAAATATTTGTGCTTACAAAGTGGGAGTATTGTTCATCTACCTCGTTATATATTTTAGTCTTACATAAATGCTTTTGCTTTCCTTAAATTAAATACTAATGGACAACTGTATATTTCTTTTCTTTTTTTCTTTTATTTTTTGAGACAGAGTCTCACTCTGTTACCCAGGCTGGAGTACAGTGGCACAGTCTCGGCTCACTGCAACCTCTGCCTCCCGGGTTCAAGCGATTCTCCTCCCTCAGCCTCCTGAGTAGCTGGGATTACAGGCGTGTGCCACCACGCCCGGCTAATTTTTGTGTTTTTAGCAGAGACTGCGTTTCATCATGTTGGCCAGGCTGGTCTAGAACTCCTGACCTCGTGATCTGCCTGCCTCAGCCTCCCAAAGTGCTGGGATTACAGGCATGAGCCACCATACCCGGCTTCTTTTTCTTTTTTTTTTTCCTTTTTTTTTTTTGAGATAGAGTCTCTCTGTCGCCCAGGGTGGAGTGCAATGGCGTGATCCTGGCTCACTGCAACCTCTGCCTCCTGGGTTCAAGTGATTCTCCTTCCTTAGCCTCCTGAGTAACTGGAATTACAGGCACCCACCGCCACGCCAGGCTAATTTTTTTGTATTTTTAGTAGAGATGGGGTTTCACCATGTTGACCAGGCTGGTCTCAAACTCCTGACCTCACTCAGGTGATCCACCTGTCTTGGCTTCCCAAAGTACTAGGATTACAGGTGTGAGCCACCACGCCCGGCCTAATGTTTGTATTTTTAGTAGAGACGGGGTTTCACCATGTTGACCAGGCTTGTCTCGAACTCCTGACCTCAGGTGATCTGCCTGCTTCAGCCTCCCAACGTGCTGGTATTAAGACGTGAGACACCGCACCTGGCCGGATAGATGTGTAGTTCTAAAAAATTTAGTAGTTTCTTTTTGCATATTTTAGTGTGGGGATGGATATACAGCATAGTAAATAGGCAAGAGTGCTATGGAAGGTAAATACAGTATCAGAATAGTTGTTCAAACATTAACTCTTTAAGAGATTAAGCATTTTTAAAACTTTTTCATTATTTTGAAAAATTTCTAACACAGGAAAGTTAGAACACTCATTATGGTGAATCCCCTTAGATCTTCCAGATTCACCATTGTCAGCATTTTTCTACATTTGTTTTTGTATCTCTCAAGATAGTTTATTTTGCTTGTGATGTAATGTCTCATTCAAAATAGATTAAATTAACCAAGTCTGATGGCACATACCTGTAGTCCCAGCTACTTGGGAGGCTGAAGTGGGAGGATTGCTTGAGACCAGGAGGTGGAGGTTGCAGTGAGCTGAGATCACACCACCGCACTGCAGCCTGGGTGACAGAGTGAGATCCTGCCTTAAAAAAAAAAAAAAAAAAATTAAAGATCTGCATTTTGAGATGAGCATAGTCTTTCTTTATGAACTAGAAAATTAAGTTATAATCCCCCTGCATTTGCCATTTATTTAAAAAAAAAAATTGAGGCTTTTAATATGTTAGGCACCCTCTACTAAGCACTAGGGATCCAATGGTGAGTAGTATACAGTTGGCGGCTGCTCTTGTCTAGTTTCAAGTCTGGTGGAGGATTCTTAGAAGTGCACTAAAATACCACTACTTTCTCATCATCTGAAGTTAGAATATGATTCTCAGTATCTTTGTTTCTTTTCTAAAACATTTTACACTGTGGGAAATACGGGCTTTATGCCTTTTAAGTCACTATTTTTGTTTTTTGAGATAGTAGCTGGGATTACAGGCATGCACCACCATACTTGGCTAATTTTTAAAAATTAATTAATTAATTTATTTATTGAGATAGATTTTCACTCTTTCTCCCAGGCTGGAGAGCAGTGGTGTGATCTTGGCTCACTGCAACCTCCACCTCCCGGGTTCATGCAATTCTCTTGCTTCAGCCTCCTGAGTAGCTGCGACTACAGGTGCGCACCACCGCGCCCAGCTAATTTTTTGTGTTTTTAGTAGAGACGGGGTTTCAACATGTTGTCCAGGCTCGTCTCAACTCCTGACCTCAGGCAGTCTGCCTGCCTCAGCCTTCCAAAGTCCTGGGATTACAGGTGTGAGCCACTCTGCCCAGCCTAATTTTTGTATTTGTAGTAGAGATGGGGTTTTGCCATATTGGCCAGGCTGGTCTCAAATTTCTCACCTCAAGTGATCTACCTGCCTTGGCCTCCCAAAGTGCTGGGATTACAGGTGTGAGCCACCATGCACCTGGCCTGTGGTTTTCTGTTTTGTTTTCTTATCTTACATAGTTACTGTTGATGTACCTCTAGAAAGATGTACAAGTTTTTTTTTTTTTTTTTGAGACAGGGTCTCACTCTGTCACCCAGGATAAGCACAGTGGCACAATCACAGCTCACTGCAGCCGCAAACTTCAGGCTCAAGCGATCCTTCCACCTCAGCCTCCCAAGTAGCTGGAATGACAGATGTACACCACTGTACTGTGCCCCGGCTAAATCTGATACCTCTTTGCTTTGAGCTTCAACTCGTATCTTAGATGATTTGTTTTGTTTACCCTGCAACAATTCATCATCTTTGCTCTCTTTTGAACTTGCCAAGCACAAGGACCTGCCTCAGGACCTGTGCCCTTGTTCCCTGGCTGTAGCCACTCTGCCTAGGTACTTACTTGCATGGTATATTCTCTAATTTCTTCCAGGTTTCTGCTCAGATACCATTTTATCAGTGAAGTCTTCCCTTTCTGTCCTATAATAAAATAGCAACAGCTCCCCTCTTCCCGTTCACATCTACCATTCGGCTTACCCGACTTCTACACAGTAGTTAATATGACTTCTGATTAACGTTTTACTTGTTTTGTTAATTGACCATCTCACTCCTTTAGAATCTGAACTGCTGAGGTTAGGGATGTCTGCTCATCTCCCTAGGACAATGCCTGTACGTTCTCAAATATTTGGAAGACAAAAATTATTTAATATCTGTTTCTAGTGATCTCTAAATCATAGACCACATTTAACAGTTGTGTATCTTAAATACAGTTCCTTGTATTTAAGGAATACAGGTGCTTTAAATATAGGTGCTTATAAAAGTTGATGTTGCGATGTGAAGTGTTATACTAATTGCTTGTTTGCTTTACCAGTTTGGAAATCTGTACTTGATCATTAACAATGGACTCTTTATTTAGGAGCCCCAACAAACTTAAAGTTGGAGATGCAGTATATTTTTGTTTTGCTAATGCATTCATTCATTCGAATGTTTGAATAGTCCAGTATGTGCTAGATATTGGGGATATGGCAGCAAAGTTCTTCTCTTACGAAATTTTATTCTAGTGGGAGAGACAGATGTATCAAATAAACACAATGTACTAGAATATAACTTCTAACGTTTAGTAACATAAACAAGCATACATTAGAATAACCCTTAGTTTAGGGATTTTGTTTTTTTAACCAAAATGCAAAATTTGAGAAGCACATAGTAAGTAAATGTTTCAGAAATTTGTTGGAGTAAAAATTGTGAGTACTTTGGTATAAAAATTATAATTACTCAACAAGTTAAAAATAGAATTACCATATGATCCAGCAATCCTACTTCCAGGTATATATCCCAGAGAACTGAAAGCAAGGTTTTGAGATCTTTGCATACCCATGTTTATAACAGCACCATTCACAATAGCCAAGAGGTGGAAACAACTTAACTGTCCATTGATGGTTATCAGGAGCAGGGGGAGGGAAGGGATGAAGGAGAGTTGTTTAATGGGTGTGGAGTTTCATTTCTGCAAGATGAAAAAGTTCTGGAGATGCATTTCACAACATTGAAAATTACTACTGAATTTTACACTTAAAAATTGTTAAGGTGGTAAATTTTAACAATTTTGATGTGTTTTAAATTATGTGGTTTTTTTTTTTTTTAACCACAATAAAAATAAACTAGGTTAGGATTGCATAGCATAGTTTGGGCCATACCATCATGGTCATGTTCTAAGAACACATAATAATAGCTAGAATTGGAGGTAGAGGCAGATTACTTATAATGCCAGTCTTTTTATAAATCCTCCATAATTGGCAAGAGTTTGAAGAAGCTTGTATGGATTTAGAATTTGTGAATTTATGTGAATGCTATGAATTCTCTAATATGGAGGGGAAAAGAGAAGGAAATTATTGAACAACTGCTATGTGCCTGGCACTGTGTGAAGTGCTTTTATATATATTACTCTGTTTCATTTTGTTCTTACAGTAGTTCGTGTGTGTGTGTGTGTGTGTGTGTGTGTGTGTGTGTGTGTTTGAGACGGAGTCTCGCTCTGTTGCCCAGGCTGGAGTGCAGTGGCATGATCTTGGCTTACTGCAAGCTCTGCCTCCCGGGTTCACGCCGTTCTCCTGCCTCAGCCTCCCGAGTAGCTGGGACTACAGGCGCCCACCACCACGCCCAGCTAATTTTTTGCATTTTTAGTAGAGACAGGGTTTCACCATGTTAGCCAGGATAGTCTCCATCTCCTGACCTCATGATCTGCCTGCCTCGGCCTCCCAAAGTGCTGGGATTATAGGTGTGAGCCAACACGCCCGACCTGTTCTCACAGTAGTTCTCTGAGGAAAATTGTATATCCTTATTTCGCCAGTGAGAAAATTTTGGATTAGAAACATTAGGTAATTTATCAAAGAAGGTTATGTAGCTAAAAGTAAGTGGTAGAACCAGAACTGTTAACTTAGGTCTGTCAGACTCCAGAAACCATATTCTTTCTATCACAGTATGCCAGAGAAGCTGGAAATGGAGATTTTTTTTTTTTTTTTTTAAAAAGGAATACTGGCCGGGCGCGGTGGCTCAAGCCTGTAATCCCAGCACTTTGGGAGGCCGAGACGGGCGGATCCCAAGGTCAGGAGATCGAGACCATCCTGGCTAACACGGTGAAACCCCGTCTCTACTAAAAAATACAAAAAACTAGCCGGGCGCGGTGGCGGGCGCCTGTAGTCCCAGCTACTCGGGAGGCTGAGGCCGGAGAATGGCGTGAACCCGGGAGGCGGAGCTTGCAGTGAGCTGAGATCCGGCCATTGCACTCCAGCCTGGGCGGCAGAGCGAGACTCCGTCTCAAAAAAAAAAAAAAAAAAAAAAAAAGGAATACTGAGTACTTATTAGTTACAAAACCACAACAAAAAATTTGCTGGCCAGAGTTGAATGTCTGGCAAGAGGGTTACATAGCTTCCATTTTGCTTGAAAAAACTTCATTGAAAAATAGCTTCTAGATGAGTGATTTCTTCAGTTACATACAATTTCGGGAGTGGTTATAGACAGACTAGATGTAATTTCTTTATATACAAGAACCTGATTTGCTTTTTTAAAAATATAGGTTGAAAGAGCTGATACTCAGTTGAAATTTTTTTTTCCCATTTATCTCTCTCTTTTTTTTTTTTGAGACGGGGTCTGGCTCTGTCACCTGGGCTGGATTGTAGTGGTGCCATCTCAGCTCACTGCAACCTCTGCCTCCCAGGCTCAACCTATCCTCCCATCTCAGTGCCCTCAAGTAGCTTGGACCACAGGTGCACACCGCCAGGCCCGGCTAATTTTTTTGTGATTTTTTTTAGAGACGGGATTTCGCCATGTTGCCCAGGCTGATGTTGAACTCCTGAGCTCAAGTGATCTGCCCACCTGTGCCTCCCAAAGTGCTGGGATTACAGGTGTGAGCCACCGTGTCCAGCCCTGTTTTCTTTTGAGAGACAGGGTCTTGCCCTGTCACCCAGACTAGAGTACAGTGGCACAGCAATAGGCCACCACAGCTGTGATCTTGTTGGCTGCCGAAGTAGCTAATATTACAGGTGCATGCCACCATACCTGGCTAATTAAAAACATTTTTTTTGGTGGAGACAGGGTCTTGTTAGGTTTCCCAGGGTGGTCTTGAACTCCTACCCTTCATTAATCTTCCTGCCTTGGGCTTCCAAAGTACTGCGATTATAGGTGTGAGCCATTGTCCCCAGTCTTATTTATCTTGCTTAATGGTAATTTTAAGCAGTCATCTCTCTTCACTTAATATCTCCCCCCACTCCCCACCTTGTTTTTGAGACAGAGTGTCACACTGTCACTCAGGCTGGAGTGCAGTGCTACGATTTCGGGTCACTGCAGCCTTGACCTCCTGGGCTCAAGTGCTCCTCCTGCCTCAGCCTCTCATGTAGCTGGCTAATTTTTTGTTTTATACAGACAGGGTCTCACTTTGTTGCCCAGGCTAAACACCAGATGCCTCTAAAGGAATCTGCTGAAACAACAAAATCTTTTAACATGAACAGTTGATGGTTCTAGGAGCTTGCAGAAAAGGGGTGGAGTTGGGGTTTCTGTATGTGATATCTTTTTTGGTTCAGAATAATTTTTTTTTTGTGGTAAGTTACTATAGTAAGGGTAATTTCCAATAATACGCAATAATGTATACATCTGTTTTTGTTGGAATTATATTTATTTAAACTTAAATTTTAAAAAGTAGTGCGTTTAGTTTAAAAACACAGTAATAGATTGTGTAGCGTAGAAAGTATGAATACTATAATCCTTTATTGCAGCCCATCCTCTGCTCCATAGCCGTAGTGTAATTTTGGTGGCAGTGCTTTTTCCAATGGATCTATGTATTATGATGCTTTTATTTGGAAGTGACAGCCCATCCCCTCCCCCCCAAACAAACTATAAAAGTATGCCAGGCGTGGTGGCACATGCCTGTAATCCCAGCACTTTGGGAGACTGAAGTAGGCAGATCGTTTGAGGCCAGGAGTTTGAGACCAGCATGGTCAACCTGGCAAGACCCCAACTCTACTAAAAATACAAAAATAAGCTGGACATGGTGATGCATACCTGTAATCTCAGCTGCTCAGGAGGCTGAGGCATGAGAATTGCTTGAACCACGGAGGCAGAGGTTGCAGTGAGCCGAGATCACACCACTCCACTCCATCCTGGGCAACAGAGTGAGACTCTGTCTCAAAAAACATAAAAATAAATAAATAAAAAGGAAAAAGAAAAAAAAAAACTTCAGACTGGCTTGAACAACAACAAAAAGTTTAAAGCACTTTAACCTTCTAAAGAAGTGCCACTTCTAGGGTTGGTTTGTTGAGCAACCTCATCAAGAATCTAAGTTATCTTGGCCAGGCGTGGTGGCTCATGCCTGTAATCCCAGCACTTTGGGAGGCTGCGGCAGGAGGATCAGCTGAGGTCAGGAGTTCGAGACCAGCGTGGCTGATGTGGTGCTACCCTGTCTCTATTCAAGATACGAAAATTAGCCAGGCATGGTGGCAGGTGCCTGTAATCCCAGCTACTCGGGAGACTGAGGCAGGAGAATGGCTTGAATGCGGGAGGCAGGGGTTGCAGTGAGCTGACATTGCATCATTGCTCTCCAGCCTGGGCGACAAGAGTGAAACTCCATATCAAAAAAATAAAAGGCAAGAATCTAGTTCTCTTTAAAGTCTAATGGTCAATCTATTAGACTGTCTTCCTCAGGCTAGCTTTCTTGTATAGATAGCTTTGGCAGTTTTAGACTCCAGTCATATTGGACAGATTGTCTGAGAGAAGAGGTACCCATCTCTTCCTTATGTCTCTTTTCCCTTTCAGCTTTTTATTTTGAAAAGTTTCATACCTACTGATACTCTGGAAGAATTGTGCAATTGAGCATATAACTTTCATGTAGATTTTCTCGTTATTACCATTTTATTACATTTGCTCACTCATATTCTTTGTGGATTTTTTTTTTTGCTAGACCATTTGAAAATTTGAAAAGTAAGCTACAGATGTTTTGACACTTCATCTCTAAATACTTTAGCATGTACCTCTTCAAAACAAGAACATTGTCTTATGTAAGCACAGTATCATTACATGCAAGAAGGTTAATATTAGTCAATAATAGGTACCTTATAATCTTTATTCAAGCTTTCTCACTTTTTTGCATTTTGGGAAGTGGTGGTACTGGCAAGATGTCTAGAGTTCAATTCAGAATCATGCATTGAATTTAATTACCTTGTCTCTTTATATTCCTTAATCTAGAACAAATCCAGTCATTACATTGACGTTTTTGGGTGAGTCTTAATAGAATGTTTCACAATTTGTTTTCTCACCATTAGATTCAAATCAAACATTTTAATACTGTATAGGTTTTTTTTTTTTTTTTTTTTGAGAGACAAGAGTCTTACTCTGCTGCCCAGGCTGGAGTGCAGTGGTGCGACACCTCAGCTCGCTGCAACCTCTGCTTCCCAGGTTCAAACGAGTCTCCTGCTTCAGCTTCCCAAGTAGCTGGGACTACAGGCATGAGCCACTATGCCTAGCTAATTTTTGTATTTTTTAGTAGATAATGGGGTTTCGCTATGTGTTGGCCAGGTTGGTCTCGAACTCCTAACCTCAGCTGATCTGCCCGCCTTGGCGGTAATGTCTTTCTCAGTTCATCACAGTAGGAGCTGCTTACTGTCATTTTGTTCTAATTTTGGAGATACTAAATTTGAGCCTTTTGGTAGGATATAGCCTGCCATATTTCTTCATTGAAAGTACTCTTCCCCTTTTTATTAATAAATAATAAGGAGGACCAAATCCTGTGATAAAGCCAAGGATGTATAAGCACTCAAGCTTTTGCTTTGGTGATTACAGACATTTATTTTTGCTTTAATGAATACAACTGTTTTTGAAAATAGTTTTTGTAGAGGTTTTGTTTTTGTATTTTGAAATGGGGTTTCACTCTGCCACCCAGGCTAGGATGCATCTCGGCTCACTGCAGCGTCCACTTCTGGGCTCAAGTAATCCTCCCACCTCAGCCTTGTGAGTAGCTGGGACTACAGGGATGTGCCACCACGCCCGGCTAATTTTTTGGGGAAATTGGGTTTTTTCGTTTTTTGTAGAGATGGGGTGCACACCATGTTGCCCAGGGTGGTCTCAAACTCCTGAGCTCAAGTGAACCACCTGCTTTGGCCTCCCAAAGTGCTGGGGTTACAGTGCTGGGAGCCACTGTGACCAGCCTGAAAATAGTTTTTAAATAGGTAAAATGAACAAATTATTCAGCAAATGAACAAATATTTCAACAAATTATGTAATCATTTTAACACCCTCTTTCTCTTTCAAGAATGTTTCAGTTTGGGCTGGGTGTGGTGGTTCATGCCTGTAATCCCAGCACTTTGGGAGGCTGAAGTGGGAGGATCTCTTGAAGCCAGGAGTCGGAGACCAGTGTAGTCAACCTAGCAAGACCCCCGTCTCCACACACGTGTGCACACACTCACTGTCTTAGCTGGGTATGGTGGTGTGTACCTGTAGTCCCAGCCACTCAGGAGGCTGAGGCAGGAGGATCACTTCAGCCCAGGAGTTCGAGGTTGCAGTGAGCTATGATCATGCCACTGCAGGCTCTGTAACCTGGGCGACAGAGTGAGACGCTGGCTCTTTAAAAGAGTGTTTCAGTTTGGATAGTAAGTTACATGGTCATTGCAGCCATTAGGCATACGCAGTTTTTCATTGTGCCCATAGTGAATATTCAGTGTGTTAGTTGACTGACCGAACAGCAATGCTTGTTAAAAACATGACCCTAAGAAGAAGGGGGAAAAAAAAAAACCATGATCCAGGTAGAATTGTTCTTTGTGCATATTTGTGTGCCTTTATTAGCTGTATCTTTAATGCCGTGTTCCTTGTGTTTTTCTGGATTGTTTTCTCCAGTATGGCTATGTATATATATATATATTTTTTGAGATGGAGTCTAGCTCTATCGCCCAGGCTGGAGTGCCGTGGCCGGATCTCAGCTCACTGCAAGCTCCGCCTCCCGGGTTCACGCCATTCTCCTGCCTCAGCCTCCCGAGTAGCTGGGACTACAGGCGCCCGCCACCTCGCCTGGCTAGTTTTTTGTATTTTTTAGTAGAGACGGGGTTTCACCATGTTAGCCAGGATGGTCTCGATCTCCTGACCTTGGGATCCACCCGTCTCGGCCTCCCAAAGTGCTGGGATTACAGGCTTGAGCCACCGTGCCCGGCCATGGCTATGTATATTTAATATAATTTTTTACAGCCCTCTAACTTGTATTTTATGGTTGATAAATTAGAAATTGTCAACACTTTCATTTGGCACTTCCCTGTTTGCAAGCTTTTGTTTTCAACAATTGCAATTTGCCAAAGACTTCAAAACCTGAAGGTTTTTTTTTTTTTTTTTTTTTTTTGTGGCACTTCAGTTTATTGAATACTTTGAGTATTTCCACCTGACTAGAAAACATTTAATGATTTTAGAAAACATTCAACCAAAATCAGAAGACTCGTTTATAAAAAACTTGATACCATTGTAGGACGCTTAAGTTGATGTATGAAGTAGTTCTTCAAAGGCTCAAGCATTTCCAGAAATATCATTGATGACATGTAACAGAAATCACATGCTGTCATTTATATGTATTTAATATGTAAATTGTCATGTTGATCACAGATTGTGTAGTTCAGTTACTATGTATATTTATACATTTCCACATCTACAGCATATCTTTGAGTTGGTGAAATATTATAGTCTTTTTGCATATAGTTTAATGAGTAGTGTGTACTCCATAGTCGTTTCAAGTATACTTTTTGTCTTATCCTTTTTTTTGTTTTAGCTTAGTGGGAATATTGTTTTTACCATTACAGTCTACTTAACCAATATTTGTATTCTCATCACTAAAAAATTTTATCTTCAGTGTTACATGTTTTTAAACAGAATTCACAACATATACAGTAATATGAGATGTTTACTTTGAACAGAGCTGACTTTCAAAAGCTTTATTTTGATTCTATGAATTGGATGAAGGAAATCAAGCAGTTAATGTGATGATGGTTTTTCTATGGAAGAGATCTCATGATAGTGATAAACTTGCATCAGCTGTCTCTGGGAATTTCTGCTAGTGAAGCCAACATGAACAATTATGGGTTTTTTTTCCCCCAGTGGACAAGAAAACTTGGAATTGAAAAAAAAAAGATTAATTTAGAAGAACAGTCATTGGATCTAATTACAAGTTTTGTTTCACAGAATGTTTTGTAAAGGCATCTTTTACAGCTGCATGTATTGTCATTTTCTGACAAAATTTTACAATAACTGCTTATTGCCTTTGAATTAAATGTTGATTGTATTAGTCTGTTCTCATGCTGCTATGAAGAAATACCAGAGACTGGTTAATTTATAAAGAAAGAGATTTAATTGACTCACAGTTCCACATGGCTGGGGAGGCCTCAGGACATGTACAGTAATCGTGGAAGGCAGGGTGGCAAGAGAGGGAATGAGAGACCATCGAAGCCCGTTATAAAACCATCAGATCTCGTGAGAACTCGCTCTCATGAGAACAGCATGGAGGCAACCACCTCTGTGCTTCAATTACCTCCTACCAGGTCCTCCCCATGACTCTTGGGGATTATGGGATCTATAATTCAAGATAACATTTGGGTGGGGACACAGCAAAACCGTATCATATCATCAATTTTTTTTTTTTTTTTTTTTTTTTGAGACCGAGTCTCACTCTGTCACTCGGGCTGAAGTGCAGTGGCACGATCTTGGCTCACTGCAACCTCCACCTCCTGGGTTCAAGTGATTCTTCTGCCTCAGCCTCTTGAGTAGCGGGGACTACAGGTGCACGCCACCATGACAGGCTAATTTTTGTATTTTTAGTAGAGATGGGGTTTCTCCATGCTGGCCAAGCTTGTCTTGAACTCCTGACCTCAAGTAATCCACCTGCCTCAACCTCCCAAAGTGCTGGGATTATAGGTGTGAGCCACTGTGCCAGTCTAATTTTTGTATTTTTTGGGCAACCTGCTGTGTTGCTCAAGCAGGTCTCAAACTCCTGGGCTCAAGTGATCCTCCTGCCGCAGCCTTCCAAAGTGCTGGGTTTACAAGTGTGGACCACCTTATCTAGCCAAATGTTGATGCTTCTTCGGATTTGCTGCTTGAAATCATTGTTATTGCTTTAAATATATACTTGAGTGCATTGCTATCTAAAGGGCTTATTTCAAAATACATAGATTAGTTGTAGATATACACTGTATAACAATGAAAAGGTCATTGTAGCAAAAGGGTTTGATACTGTATCTGTATACTCTATGAAAGGACCACTCATACACATTTCCTATGTGTATATTTTTGCCATGTTTCCTACTGATCTCACTGACAGTATTTCTATGGCTTCTTTTTGGCTGAGGAACTGGCCATGGCACAGATGATGGGTGGGGGCAGCAACCTCAAATATTCTCCTTCCAGCAACTGTCAAAACCTGAGGGAGGGAGTTAGCTGCCTGTTACCATACTTGGTAGTGACCTGGTGTCCTAAAAAGGAAAATGTCAATTGTTTCGAATTTGTAGAGTTGAGAAAAGAGGCAGACTACCACTAGTCATCTTGTTAGATTTAATCATGTGTTAAAATATGATAGCTGTTTACAATGCACATCTCACATGACTACTGTGTAAGACCTTGTCAGAAGTTAGAAACACCAATTCGGTGTCTGTGAAACCATCAGTACTTACGTTAATGCAACTTTGTTAAAAATGTAGAGTCTAAGACATTAGATTTGTACACGATGTTTGGAAACACCAATCATAAATGAAGACTTATAGTCAGACTTATGATCACCATACTTGAAGCAGAGTTTGCTGGGGGTTGATATATGTTCATCAAGTAAGCAGAAACATCAAACCAGAGTAGTTTTCTAGTTAGTGAAATTAGATAAACAGGTTATTAATCTATTTCAGGGGATGGTCAGGTGGCTTAGAGACTGCTGTCCTGGGGAAATGACATTTGTACTGCTATATGAGATATGCTTAGAAGTTAGGTAGAAGAACATCATTCCAGGCAGAGGAAATGGGCATGAAAAAGTACTTAGTAAAGGAGCTTTTTGAGTTCAAAGAACTGAAAGATGATCTGTGTTGCAAATGTGACTTGTGAGGCTAGCAGAAGCAATAGATGTTGAAGAGGTGGGTGTGAGATGGTGCAGAGCCTGGTAGTCCATGCTAAGGATTCGAATACCATGGAAGGTTTGAGCAGGTATGTGACATGGTTAGATTCAATTTTTAAAAGATGGTTGGCCTAGAAAATGTGGAAAATGGATTGGAGTTGGAATTTTCTAATTAAATACAACAAAGATGTATTTAAAATCTTACTGTATATTATTTAATCTTTAAGGATTATGAGTGATTATATGTGAAAATACCCATCAGTGACTGTGATAATGAGCCTTTAATTTTTATTTTTTTTTGAGGTGATCTTTTTAGTGCCAAATACATCAGACAGAATCCTGAGCCAGGAGACGGAGTTCTAATCATAGTTAATTTGGTTTGTGAGTTTGAGCAAGTCATTTAAACTCTGAGCCTCTTTCTTTATCTGTAAATTGGGCATATTTGAGAAACGTGTGCTTAACTTTAATTGTGTTAATTGCTTAACTCTTCTTAACATATGGGCTGAGTCTTGCTGAGTCATTTTCTCAGACGTTGTGGGCGAGGCTTGCTTAAAACCAGCTAAGCAAACTTAGTGACGACACATTTTGCCTCTTCTGTAGAAGTCAGACGAAAGAGATATTTCAGAAATGTTTCATTTATTGTTTTCATGCAGATTATCTCTTCATGGCGGAGAAAATACAGTACACCATAGCTCAGGAACTACTGATGTGCTGCCTTCCATTTTAGTGGCAGTTTGAATTTAAGAATTTCTAATTTGCCTTAAGCCTTTCTGTAATCTCTCATGTATATTTTTAATTTCAACCGATAATTTCTTAATGTCTAATATAGCCTCTTCGCCTTCTGAACAGCATTGAGATACTATGAAATTTTAATGCCCAAAAAGTTGGCTTTAGTAAGGTGATTTTCATTTCTGCAGTAGAACCATGGTTGAGGCTAATGGTCCCATCAGCGCTAATGCCTTTGGCTAGTTGCATAGTAAAACTGCATGTTTCCCACTAGTAAAAGAGATAACCCCAACTGTTTTAGGATTAGTGCTGAGTCGCAGTGTTCTTTGGGATTTGCAGATTTTTGTTTTTCTATAATTTAAACTTTTTGAGCCATATCTTAAGGATAATAGAAGGCCGTTTAAAAAAAACTTCAACTGGCTGGGCGTGGTGGCTCACACTTGTAATCCCAGCAGTTTGGGAGGCCGAGGCGGGAGGATCACAAGGTCAGGAGTTTGAGACCAGCCTGGCCAATATGGTGAAACCCTGTCTCTACTAAAAATACAAAAATTACCCGGGCATGGTGTTGGGCGCCTGTAGTCCCAGCAACTTAGGAGGCTGAGGCAGGACAATCACTTGAACCCAGGAGGCGGAGGTTGCAGTGAGTCCAGATCACGCCAGTGTACTCCAGTGTGGGTGACAGAGCGAGACTCTGCCCCCCTCCACCAAAAAAAAAAATAAAAAATAAAAAAAAACTTCAACTACTCAGATACTTTTTTTTTTTATAGATGGGGTCTCACTCTGTTGCCCCGGCTAGAGTGCAGCAGCATGATCTCATCTCACTGCAACCTCCATCTCCCAGGTTTAAGTGGTTTTTCTGCCTCAGCCTCCCAAGTAGCTGGGACTACAGGCACGTGCCACCATGTCCAGCTAATTTTTGTATTTTTAGTAGAGATGAGGTTTCGCCATGGTTAGCCGTGCTGCTCTCTAGCTCCTGACCTCAAGTGATCTGCCGTCCTCGGCTTCCCAACGTGCTGGGATTACAGGCGTGAGCCACTGCGCCTGGCCTCAGATATTTTTGACAATAATCTTGGCTTGGGGGAGCTATGTGTGTGTCAGTCTTAGATGTATATTCACTCTGCATTGTATGTTTTATTGAGCTATAATGGATGTGCAGCTACACGAATTCTTCTAGACATCCTTGGACTTGGAAGTTATGCTCTCTTGGCTTTATCGCAGGATTTGGCCTTCTTGGCCTCAGTTTTTCAGAGTAGAGAATTTTCTTTTGGCTCTTCTAGGACATGTGCAAATGAGAACTTGCTACAGGCAGATAGACCTGAGAGCTCAAAAGGAAATGGGAAAAGACTAGATTCAATCAAGTAGTTGTGTGATTTGAGTGAAGTAGTATTAAATCTGGTTTTATCTGTTTTTCACCTGTTTTAAAACAGATAGGTACATTTTCACAGTCACTTAAAGTGACTGTCTTTTTGAACCTCAAGGATTTTTTTATTCTTGGAATTGAGTTTTATTTCCTAATACTTAAAATAGTTTAAGAAAAATTTTAGAGTACTTCTGTTTTCCTTCTTGTGAACCTTGTATAATACTATGAAGAGGGCAAGCTACGTAGGTAACTATTGTCATTTTACAGGTAAGGAAGCAGAGTTTAATGACCTGCCTTTGATAATATGACAAATATACCAGAGCCAAGTCTTAAACATGGCGATGGAAAGCTTTGTAATTAGAAACATTTGGATTTGTCTTTTGGCTCCACCTAAATTTTCTCATCTGTTTAAAAAATGTCTTTTAAGATTATTGCAAGGAGCAAATGAATACATAATAGAAGCATTCCATTGTATGACATGTAAATTCTTACCAAATGTAATTTGTTCCTCCGTGGTTTTCAACATGTGGATCCCCACCGACCACCACCTAGGGAGTTTTTTTGACCAGAAGGTCAAAACTTTTCATAAGACCTTGTTTGCCTTTTTCACCTTGTAGATGCTTGTACTGATGATGCAGAAGCAATGGTATGTAAAATTGCTAACCTTAGCATGAATCAAGACAGTGGAACCAAGCTGGACTAGTAGTCATTGTATTTACCACTGTGTACTCACAAGAGAAAACTAAAATAATTTTCCTCAAGAATATCCTTGATGAAATAGAATTAAGTTTTATTAAATCTTGACCCTGGAGCATATGTCTTTTTGGTGTATGCTGAAATGGGAAGTAAACATAAAACACTTCTGCCTCATTTTGAGACAGTGATGGTGGTCTCAAGAAAAGGCACTTGTGAAATTGTTTGGATTAGCCACCATTTTTATAGAACATCATTTATCCTTGAAAGAACAACTGGCAGACTATGGTTATCCAGACTTGAGTCCTTGGCAGTTACTGTCTTGAATGAATGAAGTGACAGTATTTGTTGCCAGTGAGAAAATTTATGCTTTTAAGATTTGAATTTTGGCCAGGCGCAGTGGCCCACTCCTGTAATCCCAACACTTTGGGAGGCCAAGGTGGGCGGATCGCCTGAGGTCAGGAGTTCGAGACCAGCATGGCCAACGTGGTGAAACCCTATCTCTACTAAAAATACAAAAATTAGCCAGGCATGGTGGTGGGCACCTATAATCCCAGCTACTTGGGAGACTGAGGCAGGAGAATTGCTTGAACTCAGGAGGTAGAGGTTGCAGTGAGCCGAGATGGCACCACTGCACTCCAGCCTGGGTGACAGAGTGAGACTTCAGCTCAAAAAAAAAAAAAAAAAAAAGATTGGAATTTAGAGCCAGTCACGGTCACTCTTGCCTGTAATTCCAGCTACTCAAGAGGCTGAAGTGGGAGAATTGTTAGAGCCCAAAGTTTGAGCCTGAAGTGAGCTGTGATTACACTACTGCATTCTAGCCTGGGTGACAGAGCAAGACTCAGTCTCTTAAAAAAAATAAATAAAATAAATTTGGAAAACTTGTGTCTGCCTCTGTGAGTGTGACAGCTTTTCTGTACATACTCTCTTGATGAGGTCCATGGTGATAATACGATTTTTTTCATATTGTATATTGAAATACGGCAACATTTGGAAAAATTGTGTTAATGAACTGTTAATTTCCAAATGACCAATGCATGCTGTTATAAAATTGTGCACGAGTAAAAAGACCCATTCAAAGTGCAAAGTAACTGATGGATTTTAATGTAATAGTACAAGGCTTGGTGCGATGGCTCATGCCTATAATCCCAGCACTTTGAGAGGCCGAGGCAGGTGGATCACGAGGTCAAGAGATCGAGACCATCCTGGCCAACATGGTGAAGCCTGTCTCTACTAAAAATATAAAAATTAGCTGGGCATGGTGGCACCCACCTGTATTCTCAGCTACTCGGGAGGCTGAGGCAGGAGAATCACTTGAACCCGGGAGGCGGAGGTTGCAGTGAGCTGAGATCAAACCATTGCACTCCAGCCTGGCGACACAGACTCCATCTAAAAAAAAATACATATATATGTGTGTGTGTGTGTGTGTGTATATATATATAAAATAAAAATAATAATAGAACATGAAAACATCATTGACAGGGTTTCAGATTCTACCTTGCAACTAATGTTTAAGAAATTTACTACTTTTTCCCTGTGACTCATGCGAAAAAAGAAGACAAAAAGAAATTACTTGCTGAGCTTTGTAGTGTTGAAGAATAATAGTTAGGATTATCTGAATAGGCTCTTAAAATACTTCTCCCTTTTCTAGCAACATATCTGTATGTAGATAGATTTTCTTCATATACTTCATATTCTTTGTATGCTTTATCAGCCAAAACAGCATATTACAACAAATTGAATGCAGAAGCAGGGATAATCCAAGTGTTATCTGTTAAGCTAAACATTAAAGTTGCAGTTTAGTTTTGGAAAATATAGTAATTTTTAACAAAATGTCATTTATGTTAACATGGATTGAGCTTATTATTTTAAATTGCATTAAATAATTTTTTTCTTAGTTTTAATTTCTAATATGGTAAATATGAGTTTGTAGAACCTACACAAAAGTTTGTTGAGATCCTCAGGAATTTGAGGAGTGTAAAGGAGTTCGCAGAACAAAAAATTTGAGAAGCAGTGGTGTACCTCTTGCATTGCTTCTATGTAATAGATTTGGTCGAAGTTTCAGTTATGAGATTTATCTCAAGCTTATCTCTAAGCTTGAGAGAGTAAGAGATTTGGTGTGTATTGGTAGTTAGTGTCCCATCAGAAAAATGGGAACCACTTCAGGTTTGATTTGGAAATAGAGTTATTGATTTTAAAAGTAGAGAAGAATTTAATGCAGGAATTGTTTCAAAAGTGATGGAAGGGCTCGAGGAACAAATGGGAGAAGGGGTAATTATCCAGAGATAGCAAACTGCTGCTTTCTCTGGAGTGGATCTCCCTGAACCTGTACTTGTTGCTGAGCTGCTAGAGGTATCCCTTTGCTGATTAAGCAAGAACTGTTCTCGTTGCTGCTACTGGTAAACTATTGGGCTATCGCCATTGTACTGGGCTCCCCACCATTGTGTTGCCTATGAGCTCAAGCCACAGCCATTGACTGTGTTGTAGCTGTCACCAGGATCAGATGGATTTTCCTTTTGTCCTACTTTTTAATTTTCTGCCAGTTCCTTTCATTGGCAGAACCTACCCAGAACTCAGCTTGCAAGGGAGTCTGGGAAATGTAGTTTGTAGGCTTTCAGCGCTTGGCAGTATAGATAAAAAACAGAAGAGTAATTACAGTGCTAAGAGCATCAGATAGTTACAGTCGGCTATGAACACTGCATAAATAAGAAAGGACTCCACAGTTACCTTCCAATTCCTAGTCTGGTTGCCATATTACACTGTAGAAAGGGAGGAAAAAGTACAGAAGGGAATGATTAGAGCTAAAATTTATGAAGAAGACTGAAAATAGATGTAGATAAGTTCTGATTGAATAGAAAGAATTGGAGGGTTTCTAGGCAGTTAGTTGATCAATATGAATAAAGGGAGATTAGTGGGTAAATTGATTACAGTTTAGAGGATGTTATGTATTTTAGAACAATGAGAAATCAGGTTGAATATATAGACCGGGGCAGTTTATGTGGAGTGCTGTGAAAAACTGGCAACGGAATTTGGACTTTGTCTAGTAGAAACGTTAGCAAGATTGACATGATGAAAGGCATCTTATATTAAGAAGATCAGAATGATGAGAAAATGCAGGATGATACAGAAGAGGAGACAGTATCAGGAAGATTGCTTTGGAGGCCATTGGTAATCTGAGCATGAGATGATGGTATGGTAGTGGAGAAAAGACCCTTACAAGGAGTATTTTGAATGAAACAAATTTGAGAACTGTCTAGATTATAAATGGTGAATGAAGGCAAATTAGAGATGACTTAAAATATTTTAAACTGCTTATCTCTAATCAAACTGTATAGTTGGGATTGGAAGCGAGTGATTGTGGAATTGAGGGCCTAGAAACGATGAGAAGTATACTTTTAAAGAATTTTTTTTTATTTTAATTTTTTATTTTTTTTGAGATGGAGTTTCACGCTTGTTGCTCAGGCTGGAGTGCAATGGCATGATCTTGGCTCACTGCAACCTCTGCCTCCTGGGTTCAAGCGATTATCCTGCCTCAGCCTCCCGAGTAGCTGGGATTATGGGCATCCGCCACCACGCCCAGCTAATTTTTGTATTTTTAGTAGAGATGGGGTTTCACCATGTTAGCCAGGCTGGTCTCAAACTCCTGACCTCAGGTGATCCACCTGCCTCGGTCTCCCAAAGTGCTGGGATTATAGGCGTGAGCCACTGTGTCCAGCTTTTAAATGTTAAAAAAAGTGAGAAGGAGCATTCATAGTTAAGAGCATGGGATCTGGAGTCGAATTCATGTCACTACGAGCTGTTATGAGGATCAAATGAGTAGATGCTTGTAAAATGCTTGGAACATGTCTGGCATGTAGTAAGCACAATAAATGTTAATAAAACAAAAACAGTAATAAAAGCCAAGGACTTTTGGGAGGGACAGAAACTTGGGAAAAGGTCGAAGTTCTTCTCTCATATTTCTTGGGAATAGAGAATGAGATTAATTGGTAGCTCTTGGAGAGACTGGACTGGTTCTAAATTTTGAAGCAGCTAGATGGACTATTATGAGAGTACAAGCTTCCTGGAGAGCAAAATACAAAAGATGCCAAGGTGAGATAAATTGAAGGTAAAATATTGGTAAGGAGTTAGAGAACATTGTGTTCAATTTTTCCTAGCACCTTTCTGTCTATTTTTTTCCCAGTCATACTTTCTTAGCAAATCATTGTACCCTAAGTTCTTTAGTACCACAAGTAGAGCTGTTCTTTATTTCTCCAATAGGGAGAACAGTCCTTATCTCCTCCATTAAGTCATTTATTGCCTGATACTATTTGAAGATACTTCCCACCCACCTCCTCTCTCTTCTTTGTCGGAATGAACTGATTTTGTGCTTTGACTGGCGTGGGTCTTCGATGGATAAGCACAGGTTTAACTTGTTTAAGCAGGTGTTTTGTCTCTCTGATAAAAAAAGCTCAAGAACAGTTTGCCTGAAAGGCTTTACAAAATTTTTTAAAAGGAAAACATAAACTAACATAAACCCTGAACTGAAAGCTAGAAGGGGAGAAGGAGGGAGGTAAACAAATCAGCAGGAATTTGAAGTGGTTATGTTTATTCTAGTACAGAATAATCATGAACAAGAGACAAGTTGTCATGACATTATGTGGGGAGTAAGCATTATGCACTAATACATTTGAAACAGTTATTCAACACGTCTTGGATTCTGAGGATTTGGTGGCCTTTAAGGATAATATCTGAATTTATTTTTCAGTGATGTAGAAAAATATGAAAACTTACAAATGCCCTTAAAAAGTGGAGGGTTAGAGGGTGGAAGGCAAGCAGGGGGTTAGGAGATAAATAAGCAAGTTCTGAGAAAATTGAGAATAGAGTTACCGACCTGAGAGTCATGCTGTTTGGTATACAGTTTGGGCTGCATCAGGAAGGTATATCAATAAGGGCAGGCCAAAAAGAAGACAGACATTTGGCTCACTAGTGGCAAAGGGTTGGATTGGGAGAGGGCTGAAATTGAATAGCTAGCATAGTATCCAGAAGCAAGATAATTTAATAGCTTAATCGAGGGCTGTTTGTGTACCCAGGCCCTGTCCTAGGCTTCCTACACTTGATCTCATTTAATCCCCATAACCTATTGGAGATGGAAATTATAATACCCGCTGTAGGTGAGGAAAACAGAGGCCTGGAGAAGCTGAAATTTCACCTGATGCCACACAACTGGAATGTGGCAGAGCCAGAGACCATGTTTTTCTGAATTCTCCTAATTACTACATTCTGTATTGCTTTTCTTAATTCTGAAAGTGAATCTACTGTTGACATTATACTTGCATTTGCTTATTGATGTGTAGTTTATAACTTGACACCATCAAAATTTTTGGGGAGTAGCTTTGTAGGAATCCAGGTAGTTGTTTGAGGCAGGATTACTCTTGATGCTCTCCTACTGATAAGGACATAAGATACTTCCATGTTCTGGAGAACACCTTCTTTTGGAGGGTGCCCCCAAGGTATTAGATAGTGGAGGTGACAGCAGAAGCAGCAAAACGGGGTTTCACCACGGAATCTACTTACTCAGTTCTTTTACACAAAAAAGTTTCGCCTCTTTTTAGAAAAGTGGCAAAAGAGGCCGGGCACGGTGGCTCATACCTGTAGTCCCAGCACTTTGGAAGGCCGAGGTGGGTGGATCACCTGAGGTCAGGAGTTCAAGACCAGCCTGGCCAACATGGTGAAACCCCGTCTTTACTAAAAATACAAAAATTAGCTGGGCATGGTGGCAGGCACCTGTAATCCCAGCTACTCGGGAGACTGAGGCAGAAGAATCGCTTTAACCTGGGAGGCAGAGGTTGCAATGAGCCGAGATCATGTCATTGTACTCCAGCCTGGGGGACAAGAGGGAGAGAAAAAAAAAAAGTGTCAAAAGAGCACTATAAAGAGAGCTCAGAAATAAAAGAAATGAAGGAATTCATTAGGAACTCAAGGAATTAATTACACATGCCAAATTTAAAACTACCTCTGGATATGAATCTTAGGACTTTTGTGAAATAAATCTGCATTAACTTCTACTACACTAATTTCGAATTCAAAATAATTCAGATGTGTGATTGTGTTGTACTTTTTCAGAGCATTTGATTTTTAAAAAATCTTGTGAAATGTAAATTATTTTTTTGTTGAAAGTACATGTGTATTACAAATATAGATATCAAGGGAAATTTTAAATTGTCAAATGAGAAAATTTCTTATTCTGGTGGAGTGTGAAAGTCATCGCATCTTTTGTGCATAGAGAAACATACTAATTTCCCACTTTTGTGGTGTTGCTTCTCTTGCTTTTATATTATTGTCCATTAGCTGGTACTGTGGAATTCATCAGATTTCTGAGAAACTTAATGACCTTATGAATCTTTCTAAAATAATGCGCAACAAATAAGACTTTCTTTATTCTGACTTACATCTATGGATTCAGCAGTTCTTGGGCATTAAGAATTTATGATACATTACTGTGTAATGTCAGCTTCTTTTGTTCACTTGGATGACATTTTTTGTTAGAATGACTTTTGTTTTAATTTGTAATATAATTTTAAGGCATTATAATGTGCAGGAACTTAAGAATAGAAGTGCTACCTTGCTTTTTAAAAGTCAGTAGGTGGGAGCCTGGGCACAGTGGCTCAGGCCTCTAATCCTAGCACTTTGGGATGCTGAGGTGGGTGGATCATGAGGTCAAGAGATGGAGACTATCCTGGCTAACACAGTGAAACCCTGTCTCTACTAAAAATACACACAATTAGCTGGATGTTGTGGCACTCACCTGTAATCCCAGGTACTTGGGAGACTGAGGCAGGAGAGTCACTTGATCCCGGGAGGCGGAGTTTGCAGTGAGCCAAGATCGTGCCACTACACTCCAGCCTGGGGGACAGAGTGAGACTCAGTCTAAAAAAAAAATAAAAATAAAAAAGATAAAAGTCTGTAGATGGGATATAGAAAAATCAGTTGTGTTTCTGTACACTAGCAGTGAATCATCCAAAAATTGAAGTAAGACAATTCCATTTACAGTAGCATCAAAAAGAATACCTAGGAATAGATTTAACACAAGAAGTGTAAGACTTAATGAAAACCAGAAAGCATTGTTGAAGGAAATTTTAAAAGAGCTAAGAAAATGGAAGGGCACCCAATGTCTGTAGACCAGGAGACTTGATATTGTTAAGATGGCCATGCTACCCAAATTGCTCTATAGAGTCAATGCAATTCCTATCAAAATTTTTGATTACAGAAATTGACATATGGCTCCTAAAATTCATATGGAAATACAGAGGACCCTGAATAATGAAAACAGTCTTGAAGTAAAAAGTTGGAAGCCTCAAATTTCCTGATTTCAGTACTTAAAGCTGTGGTAATAAGACAGTGTGGTGCTAGCCTAAGAACAGATGTACAGCTCAGTGGAATAGAATTGAGAATCCAGAAATAAAACTTTAAATTTCTGGTCAGTTGATTTTTGACAGGTATTTACTGGTCAGTAGGTAGGACTAGGATGATTTTTGAGGTGGTACATGTAATTGGAGTCTAGGAAAAGAGGGGAGGAGTTGCAGAAAAAGTTTTTTGAAGAAATAATGGCTAGCTAGAGTTTCCACCTATGGTGAAGGCTATAAACCTGATGAACCTAGGTAGGGTAGATACAAAGAAAATCACACTGAGGCACATCCTAATCAAGTTACTAAAAGCCAGAGTAAAAAAAGAACATTATATAGAGGAGGAAGGATAGGAACTATTGACTTTTTTCTCAGAAACATTGCAAGCCAACAAATGAATGTAACTGTATCAAAAATGAACAGCATAATCACACCGAGGAAGAATAAAAGAAACTTTGGAAAATATTTTGACTTGGCCAGGTGTGATGGCTTACACCTGTAATCTCAGCAGTTTGGGAGGCCGAGGTGGGCAAATCCTGAGGTTCGGAATTTGAGACCAGTCTGGTGACATGATGAAACACTGTCTCTACTACAAATACAAAAATTAGCTGGGTATGGTGGTGCCTGCCTGTAGTCCCAGCTACTCTGGAGGTGAGGCATGAGAATTGCTTGAACCTAGGAGGTGTAGGTTGTGGCGAGCTGAGATTGTGCCATTACACTCCAGCCTGGGCAACAGAGCAAGACTCCATCTCAAAAAAATTTTTTGTGAACTACATACTATAAGGCTAAAGATAAAAAAAACCCATATACACGTATTTTATTCCAGTTAGTAAATCTGGTTCCTCATGGGGTAGGGGGTAGGAGCTAGCAAGTTTGAAACACACACACACACACAAACACACACAAGGATTAAACATTTAAGTAAAAATTTGTAGATAATGACAGCTCGGTTTCTCATTGTTGAAGAAAGAAGTTACAAGTAAGGAAAGGAAGAAGGCTAGAATGAACTGTGGTATGGGATTGGAATTGGAGGTATCAGTATGAACTCATGGTTCCATATAGATATGTAAATGTAAATATGTATATATGCATGGGTTAGTTTGTAAAAGTGTATTTCCTCACTGTTTGCTGGGAAGTCATAAAAGAAATGATGCTGAGGTAGCAGTAAAGGCACTCAATGCTCAGATCTTGGACTATAAATACAGTTCTTTCCTCCATCCCTCTTTTCTCCCTCCTTTTTTTTTCTCGCTCCCTTTTCTCTCCTTTCTTTTCCTTTCTTGACAGAGCCTCACTCTGTCACTCAGGCTGGAGTGCAGTGGTGGGATCACAGTTCACTGAAGCCTCAACTTCCTGGGCTCAAGTGATCCTCCTGCCTTAGCCTCCCTAGTAGCTGGGACTACAGGCACATGCCACCACGCCTGGCTAAATTTTGCATTTTTTGTAGAGACGAGGTCTCATTAAACATTGTTGCCAGGCTCGTCTTGAACCCCTGGGCTCAAGCGATCCACCTGCCTCAGCCTCCCAAAATGCTGGGATTACAGATGTGAACCACTGCTCCCAGCTTAAATACAATTTCTTAATAAAAGGAACTAGGGCTCCCTGAAGAACTTGTTGATTTCAGAGCTGGAGTAGGAGAAATACAAAATGATCCTGGAACATCTTGTGATCCTAGAAAACAAAGAAGTGCTCAGAAAAGGATGGGACATGTTAGAAGTACACAGGAGCTGGCCTGAAGGATCTGTTAGCAGCCAGAGCTGGAATGAAATAATGGTAGTATGGAATTATAACCAATAGAATAAAATGTCTATGAGTCCATAGTAGCAAAAATAAATAAATGAATAAACAAATGAATGGGGTGGAAGAAACAACTTGCAAAAGCTGAATTTCAATTAAGAACTGTAAAAAGAGGCCGGGCGCGGTGGCTCAAGCCTGTAATCCCAGCACTTTGGGAGGCCGAGACGGGCGGATCACGAGGTCAGGAGATTGAGACCATCCTGGCTAACCCGGTGAAACCCCGTCTCTACTAAAAAGTACAAAAAACCAGCCGGGCGAGGTGGCGGGCGCCTGTAGTCCCAGCTACTCGGGAGGCTGAGGCAGGAGAATGGCGTAAACCCGGGAGGCGGAGCTTGTAGTGAGCTGAGATCCGGCCACTGCACTCCAGCCTGGGCAACAGAGCGAGACTCCGTCTCAAAAAAAAAAAAAAAAAAAGAACTGTAAAAAGAATGAGAGAAACACTGAATCACTGTTAGGCAAATACTACATTAAAAATTGTTGCAGGCAAGAGCCAGTAATGGAATGTAAAATCAGTGGGCAAAAATATGATGACAAACATAATTATTTAGTCTGAAAGGATCTTCTCCAATAAATTTTTTTGTCACGATACATTCCTGACTTCTCCACCCCCAAATGCACCCCCAAATGCAAACAAACCTAAATTGAGGGAAATTCTATGGAATACCTGACCATTGTTCATCAGATGTACACAGGAGTACAGTGACACAATCATGGCTTACTGTAAACTTGAACTCTTGAGCTCAAGTGATCCTCCTGCTCATCCTGAATAGTTGGGACTACAGGTACACACCACCACACCTGGCTAGTGTTTTGTTTTGTTTCATGTTTTGTTTGTAGAGATGGGATCTTGCTATATGTTGCCCAGGCTGGTCTCTTAACTCCTGGCCTCCCAAAGCAATGGCATTACAGGCCATTACAAGAAATTTATTAATTACCAAGTGGAAGACAGTTAAATTTACGATAGAGAGAAACTCTGTAGATACCACCTTAACCAAGTATTGGAAGTGTATTCAGGGTTAATAGCACTTGTAATAAGACCTGTTGATATGGTTTGGCTGTGTCCCTACCCAAATCTCATCTTGAATTGTAACTCCCTCGATTCCCACATGTTGTGGGAAGAACCTGGTGGGAGGTAATTGAATCGTGGGGGTGGGTCTTTCCTGTGATAGTGAATAAGTCTCATGAGATCTGACAGTTTTAAAAATGGAGGTTTCCCTGCACAAGCTCTCTCTTTGCCTGCTGCCATCCATGTAAGATGTGACTTGCTCTTCCTTGCCTCCTGCCTTGATTGTGAGGCCTTCCCAGCGATGTGAACTGTAAGTCCAAAACCTCTTTCAATAGTAAATTGCCCAGCCTCGTGTATGTCTTTCTCAGCAGCGTGAAAATGGACTAATAGACCTGTTTATAGTTTGTACTCCCTGATATCAACTGAGAAAGGTAAAGCTTGATATCTTGGTATTCTGTGACATTCCTGACTCTTCTGCCCCAAAATGCAAACACTAAATTGAGGGAAATTCTATGGAATACCTCACCATTATTTGTTAAATGTGTGAAGGTCGTGAAAGAAAGGGAAAGACTGAGGACTGTCTTAAGTTGGAGGAGACTAAGGAGACATACAGCTAAATGCAATGTGGGAACCTGAATTGGATCCTGAAACATAAAAAAAGTTAAAAAAAAAATCTGGTGAATTAGGTCTGTAGTTTAGGGTAATTGTAGTTTAGGGTAATTGTACCAATGTTATTTTCCTGTTTCTGATTGATGTACTTTGGTTATATAAGTTGTTAACATCAGGAGAAATTGGGTGAAAGGTATTTGTGAACTGTGTACTATTTTTGCAACTTATCTGGAAAGTTATTTGAAAATAAAGTTTCTTAAGTTTACTTTCAAAAAGGAATTTAAAAAAGGAAACAATGTAAGCCACAAGACAGTGGAGTAATATTCAGTTCAGAAAGGAGTAGTATTCAGTTCAGAAAGGAAAAACTATCAATTTAGAATTCAGTCCTGACAAAAATATCATTAATAAAGGTAAAATAAATAAAGGTAAAAGTAATAAAGGTAAAATATCATTAATGAAGGTAAAATAAAGACATTTTTCAGACAGACAAAAGCTGAGAGAATTTTTTACCTGTGCTTTTAAGAAATGTTAAAGGAAGTTTTTTAGCTTGAAAAAAATTATTTTGGATGGAAATCAAAACTTAACACAAAAGGAATGAAGAGGGCAGGAAATGGTAAAAATGTATGGAAATAGAAAATATTTCTTCTCAATTTTTAATTTATTTAAAAGATGATTGTTTACAGTAAAATATTTTAATGTTTTATAGGATTTATAGCACTTAGCAGTAAAATGTAGAAGTGTAACATAAAGAAATTTTAAAGAAATTTAAAAACACAATAATAGCCCAATGATGGGAGGGGGAAAAAATGGAAGAATAGTTCTGTAAGGTTCTTATATTGTGTTAAAAGTGGTATAATACCATTTGGAGGTTGACGGTACTACTTATGATGTAAGAAGGTTAAAGAACCTTAGAGAAACTGCTAAAAAATATATTGGGCACATCTAATCAGCTACTAAATCTTAAAGTTGGGGTGCTATATTAATATTAGACAAGGTAGATTTTAGAGCAAGGAGTATATTCCAGAAATAAAGAGGATCTTTTTATAATGATGAAGGGGTCAGTTTGTCATATATACCTAATAACAGAATATCAAAATACTTGTGGCAAAAACTAACAGAATTGGAAGGAGAAATAATCTACAGTTGTGTAGTTGGATATTTCAACAGTCCTCTCTTAATAATTGATAGAATAAGTGACATATATTAAAGAAATGGAATCTTAATTTAAAACCTTTCTGAAAGAAACCTCAAGGCCCAAATGGCTTCACTGGTGAATTATATCAAATGTTTAAAGAAGAAATAATATGAATCTTAAACTCTTTCAATAAATGCAAGAGGGTACGCTTTCCAAGTTGTTTTATGGGATCAGCCTTGTCTTGGATGCTAAAACCAAAGATATGACCTATCTCTAATGAACATAGAGATTTTTTTCAAGAACATAATTATTATCGAAATAATTGCAAATCAGATCCAGGAATTTATGAAAAGAATAATACATCATGACTCAAATGAACTTTATTCCGGGAATGCAAGGTCGGTTTCACATTTAAAATCAAAGTAAATAGCTGCCTTAATGGAGTAAAGAAGAAAAATCATATCATCATAGTAGGCACAGAAAAAACATTTGATGAAATACACCTCATGATAACTCAGGAATCTAGGAACAGAGGAACATTTATTTAATGTGCTAAATTTTGTACAGTTAACACACTTTAATGGCATAGCTTTTAGTCTAAAGCTTCCTAAGGTCAAGTAAAGAACAACAGTATATTAGAGGTTGTAGATAATAAAATAAAGCAAGAGAAATAAGCAGAAGATGCAAAAGTGCCTTTATTTAGACTATGTTGTTATATACATGGAAAATCCTAAATAATCTACCTTCTCCACAAAAAGCAACTAGAATTAATAAGCAAATGTAACAGGTTGCAGGATACTAGGTCAAGTGTACAAAAACCAATTAGTTTTATTTTTTCTCTCTTCACTCCCCTCCCCTCCCCTCCCCCTCAGCCTTCCCCTCTTCCCTCCCTTCTTCCCTCCCCTTGTCCCTCTCCTCCCCCAAAACCCTCCCCTCCCTTCTCCTTTCCTTCCCTCTACTTTCCTTTTGTCTCAGTCTGTCACCCAGGCTGGAGTGCAGTGGCACTGTATCAGCTCACTGCAACCTCCGCCTCCCAGGTTCCAGCAATTCTTGTGCCACAGCCTCTGCAGTAGCTGGGATTATATGTGTGCACCACCACACCAGCTAATTTTTTGTATGCTAGTGGCCAGGATTACAGGTGTGCACCACCACACCTAGCTAATTTTTTGTATCTTAGTAGCCAGGATTACAGGTGTGTGCCACCACACTGGGCTAATTTTTTGTGTCTTTAGTAGAGACTGGGTTTTGCTGTGTTGGCCAGGCTGGTTTCGAACTCCTGGCCTCAAGCGATCTTCCCGCGCTGGCCACACAAAGTGCTGGGATTACAGGTGTGAGCAACTGCACCTGGCTTACTCAGTTGTAGTTCTGTATTTAGCAGCAAACAATCAGAAAACGAAATGTAAAAATATATTATTTACAGTAGCATCCAACAAATGAAAATGAAATGGGGATAAATTTTAAAAATATACACAAGGCTTAGACATGGAAAACTACAAAATATCGCTGAGAGAACTAAAGGCAGCCCAAATAAAGAGAGCTATACCATATTTATGGATTAGAAGGCTCGTATCACTCTGCTCAGAATGCTCCCTGTGTTTCTTGAACATGCCAAACATATTTCCATGTCAAATCCATTGTACTTGCTGTTTTGTCTGCCTGGAACGCTCTCCCCAAATAGTCATATGGCCTATTCCCTTACCTTATGTCTTTGCTCAAGTATCTCTCAGTGAGTCATTCCTTGACCACCTCGTTTAAGATAGCTCTTCCTCCTGTTCTTGTTTATAAGATCTATTATTACTAACATCAGAGATTTGAAATTGGGGGGAATGGGTAATCCCCTTTCGTAAGTTCCCCCAACAGAAGGGGGAAGGACTTTGCCTTATTCATTGCCAAGTGTGTAGTAAGTGTGGTTTACCCTACTGAAACTCATGTTACTATAATGTGAATTAGCTTATAGCCAATTGTTATAAAGTAAATGATAACACAATAATGAGGAAATCATGTTGGGTCTTTATGTGCTTTTCCCTAGTATATTATGTTTTTGGTACATGG
The DNA here is from genome assembly GCF_049350105.2 of Macaca mulatta. Lineage (NCBI taxonomy): Eukaryota > Metazoa > Chordata > Mammalia > Primates > Cercopithecidae > Macaca > Macaca mulatta. The sequence continues at coordinate 98,914,404 of NC_133418.1, read as the reverse complement.
TACACCATGTTTTGGTACACGGTACACCAAGTACATTATTACAGTTGATTGCAGCAGTATGTCCCAGAGGAATACAAAAGTGCGCATATAGAATTCATCCCTCAGCCTTGCCATTGATAGTTTGGCCAAGGGAAGTTTATAAGGTTCTATGTAATTTTTGTGCATTTTACCCCTTCTTTCATAGTTCTGCAGTTTCAGTCTTTATATCCCTTTTCATCAAGTTACGTTCATCTTTTTTAATGGTAAAATTTGATGCTCATTATGGTTGCTTCTTTGTTAAGAATTCATGTATTTTTAATAGTGCTAGTATTTTTAGTTTTCTGAACAAAGTTGCTTATGAGTAACTACCTCAAACCTAACTTTTCTTATAAGCCTGATTATTTTTAATTTGTGATTTTGCAGAACTAAAGGGTTATTTAGGAATGTGTATATTGCATTGTACTAGAAATGCTTGTATTATCCCCAGTTACAACTAGTCTCTTAGTTGTAGCTGGCAAAAGTTCAATTTAGCTTTGATTCTGTCACCCGGGATTTTTCAGTATCAAGGAACTTCTTCCATCTCAACCGTTTCAGAAATCAAAATGAGTGGAGCTACAACTAGTGACAAAAATAATAATGGATAAAATAATTGGACTTCATCAAAATGAACTCTTGTGCATCAAAGGACATATTAAGAAAGTTAAACAACAGGCCGGGCGCGATGACTCACGCCTGTAATCCCAACACTTTGGGAGGCAGAGGCGGTTGGATCACTTGAGGGCAGGAGTTTGTGACCAGCCTGACCAACATAGTAAAACCCCATCTCTACTAAAAATAAAAAAAAAATCAGCTGAGTGTGGTAATGTGCGCCTGTAATTCTGGCTACTCGGGAGGTTGAGGCAGGAGAATCGCTTGAACCTGGGAGGCAGAGATTGCCATGGTGAGCTGAGATTGTGCCACTGCACTGTAGCCTGGGCGGCAGAGCAAGACTATGTCTCCAAAAAAAAAAAAAAAGTTATATGAAAAGACAGCACTTTCAAGTCACCAGCTTGACCCTCTTCCCAGTGTATTTTCCTTCCCTTTGTTCCTGCTCTGAAGCTTTTTAATAAACTTTCACTCCAGCTCTAAAAAAAGAAAAGAAGTGAAAAGACAGGGTACAGAATGGAAGAAAACATTTGCAAGTCATGTATCTGATCAAGATTAAGATTCCAAAATATATAAAGAGACTGGGCACAGTGGCTCACACCTGTAATCCCAGCACTTTGGGAGACTGAGGTGAGTGGATCACCTGAGGTCGGGCGTTCGAGACCAGCCTGACCAACATGGAGAAACCCCGTCTCTACTAAAAATAAAAAAAAAAAAATCAGCCGGGCATGGTGGTGCATACCTGTAATCCCAGCTACTCGGGAGGCTGAGGCAGGAGAATTGCTTGAACCCAGGAGGCGGAGGTTTCAGTGAGCTGAGATCACAGCATTGCACTCCAGTCTGGCCAACAAGAATGAAAGTCTGTCTTGAAAAAAAGAAAAGGGCCGGGCGCGGTGGCTCAAGCCTGTAATCCCAGCACTTTGGGAGGCTGAGACGGGCGGATCACGAGGTCAGGAGATCGAGACCATCCTGGCTAACCCAGTGAAACCCCGTCTCTACTAAAAAAAAAAAAAAAATACAAAAAACGAGCCAGGCGAGGTAGCGGGCGCCTATAGTCCCAGCTACTCGGGAGGCTGAGGCAGGAGAATGGTGTAAACCTGGGAGGCGGAGCTTGCAGTGAGCTGAGATCCGGCCACTGCACTCCAGCCTGGGCGACAGAGCGAGACTCCATCTCAAAAAAAAAAAAAAAAAAAGAAAAAAAAAGAAAAGGGGGGCAAATGGGCCCGATGCGGTAGCTCACGCCTGTAATCCCAGCACTTTGGTAGACTGAGGGGGATGGATCACCTGAGGCCAGAAGTTTGAGACCAGCCTGTCCAACATGATGAAACCCTATCTTTACTAAAAATACAAAAAAAATTACCTGAGTCTGGTGGCGGTCACCTGTAATCCCAGCTACTTGGGAGGCTGAGGCTGTAGTGAGCCGAGATTACACCATTGTACTCCAGCCTGGGCAACAAGAGCAAAACTCCATCTCAAAAAAAATGGGCAAAGGACTTTTAGAGTTCAGAGACACACAAGTGATCAACAAACACATGGAAAGTTCTCAGCATCATTAGTCATTAAAGAAATGCACATTAAAAAACCACAGTGAGGTATCATTTCATACCCACTAGGATGGCTGTTTAAAAACACAAAAGGAAAGTAACAAGTATGAGTGAGGACGTGGAGAAATTGGAGCCCTTATACGTTGCTTGTGTGAATGTAAAATGGTACAACCACCATGGCAATTCCTTAAAAAGTTAAACCTAGATTTCACATATGACTTAGCAGTTCCACCTGTTGTATATGCCCCAAAGAATTGAAAACAAATACTCAAATACATGTATATGCGTATTCATAACAGCTCTATTCATAAAAGCCAAAAGGTGGAAACAATTTAGATTTCCATCAGGAGATGGTTGGATAGACAAATTATGGTGGATGCGTACAATGGAATATTATTCAGTCATAAAAACAGTATATAATACATGCTGCATAATATGGACGGACCTTAAACATGCTAAGTGAAAGAAGCCAGACACAAAAGCTCACATGTTGTTTGCTTCTATTTCATGAAGTATCCAAAATAGGTAAATCCATAGAGACAGAATACAGATTGGTGGTTTCCAGGGACTGGAGGGGAGGGGAGAATGGGAAGCAACTGCTGAATGTATGTGAGATCGTTTTGAGGTGATGAAAACATTTTGCAATTAGAGGTGGTGGTTACACAACGTTATGAATTGTTCACTTTTTTCTTTTCTTTTTTTTTTTTTGTTCACTTTAAAATGGTCAATTTACTTTAAATTTTACCTCAAAAAAAAAAAAACAGAACTTAGTGTAGGTTAAAAGCATGCATGGTATGAATCAGACATGATACTGAATCCTGGTTCTGCCACCTGTTAATCCTGCAACTTTAAATTACCTTGAACTCCCTGTTTTATAAAATAGGCATATTGGTAATATCTCAGGATTTTTATGAAGAGTGAGGCACATGTGAAATGCTTAGCACTCTTAGTAATTACCTAGTAAATACGGGTGTTACTGCTGTTATTGCTGCTGCTGCTATTATTATTATGACGGATTTTCACTCTTGTTGCCCAGGCTGGAGTGCAATGGTGCAATCTCACTGCAACCTCTGCCTTCCAAGTTCAAGCGATTCTCCTGCCTCAGCCTCCCTAGTGGCTAGGATTACAGGCGCCTGCCACCATGCCTGGCCAATTTTTGTATATTTAGTAGATACGGGGTTTTTTTACCAGTTGGCCAGGTTGGGCTGGAACTCCTGACCTCAGGTGATCTGCCCGCCTCGGTCTCCCAAAGTGCTGAGATTACAGGTGTGGGCCACCGCACCCAGCCTTGCTGCTGTTACTTTTTATTTTATTCCTCATTTGCAGAAAGGAAATAATATGAACTAGGATTATCCTGAGGTTTTAATGAGTTAATCCATGCAAAGATCTAACAGTGCACGCACATTGTAAAATGTTAACTACGCTTACTATTATTACACAAAAGCATCTTTAGAGGAAACTTTCACATTCAACATTTTCACATCTGCATACAGATAAAGAAATAAATACCCATATTGGAAAATGACCTTTTCAAAATGTATACTGTTAGTGACAAAGCTGAGACTAGAACCTGGTCTCGAAATCCAGTGCTTAAGCGGCATTAAAACGATATAGGTATATGATTATTTCCTCTCCTGGTAGGTGGAAAACACTTGATTTTCACTTGTTAAAAACCCCAGAAACTGATCATTTAGCTATAAATGATGGTTTGGTTATTTGGTTGGTTATTTCTGCCTGCATTAATTACTGTGTAGTGGTAAGTCATCAGAAGCCAAGCTCTGGAAAACTGATTGTGGCTAGAGGTTGCAGTTACTTCTCTTGCCACTGGATGGTGCTTCTGCAACATCATTAAGGCAAATAATGTAGCTGATACTGTTTTTCTCTTGAGCAGCTAAAAATTGAAATACTCATGAGCTGGGCCCTGAGAATCTGTAAAAAGTGAGAATTTCCTTTAGTGTGTTTTTACATAAGCAAAACCAAAAAAGGAATCACTGTTTGGATCAAACCCTGTGATTTCTGTGCTAATTTAGCAAATGATAATGTTGCAGGAGAGTCTTGATTATTCTGACAGAATTTCAGAGGGTGGTAGGTTTTTCTAGCATCTCTTATTAGCTGAGCTACTGACTTTCTTCTCATCTCTCAATTTTATAAGCTTTTCCACTCTGTTCATCTTTACTTTAACCTGCACACACACCCCTCCCCCAAGACAGAGTCTTGTGAGTCTTGCTCTGTTGCCCAGGCTGGAGTACAGTGCTATGATCTTGGCTCACTGCAACCTCTGCCTTCCGGGTTCAAGTGATTCTCAAGTGATTCTCCTTTCTTAGCCTCCTGAGCGGCTGGAATTACAGGCGCCTGCCACTGCACCCAGCTAATTTTTGTATTTGTAGTAGAGACCGGGTTTCACCGTGTTGGCAAGACTGGTCTCAAACTCCTGACCTCGTGATCCGCGCACTTGGGCCCCCCAAAGTGCTGGGATTACAGTCATGAGCCACCACGTCTGGTGTACGTTCAGTTTTTCTTAGGTGTTTGCATGTAGATATATATGGTGGGGGAGGGTGGAAAGTACACACTAATGAAATCATGGTATTTACTTGAAAAAAGTTTAGCGCTATGAAAGTTGTGTTTGAATGTGATTACAGGAGAAAGACTGGAGGGAATAAGACTGGAGAGGTGGCTTGGGGCCATGCTCAGAAATATATTTATTCCTAGACAGTGATGATTGAGGCCGGGCCTGATGGCTCATGCCTGTAATCCCAGCACTTTGGGAGGCCAGGGTGGGTGGATCACTTGAGGTCAGGAGTTTGAGACCAGCCTGGCCAAAATGGTGAAACCCTGTCTTTACTAGAAACAAAAATTAGCCGGGCATGGTGGTAGGTTCCTGTAATCCCAGCTACTTGGGAGTCTGAGGCAGGAGAATCGCTTGAACCCAGGAGGCAGAGGTTGGAGTGAGCGGAGATTGCGCCACTGCACTCCAGCCTGGGCGACAGAGTGAGACTCCGTCTCAACAAAAAAAAGAGTGATGGATTGAAATGAAGTGGTTAAGCAGTGGAGAGAATGCATTTGTAAACATACCTCCTCCTCTGTTAGCCTAATTTTTATTTCTGTTAATAGGTACAGATTTTTAGAAGTCATATTACTTCAGAGCTGTGACAATGAAGCAGCAACTGCAACAACAGATTCTTGCCCCATATGCACCTGCGCCTTACCTTTCCCAAACATTTTTAGACTTTTTCTTCTGTTATTCAACTCCATATTCTCTAGTCATATGTTTCTAAACTTTACAAAAATCTAGTCTTAGAAACACTCTTCTTGTTATGGAAGATGGGAATTTAATACTCTTACACCACCAGATATTCCTGGCACCTTTTCCTTCATCATTTCAATTAGTAATAACAAGTATTTTGGTTAACTGCTAAGCCAAATAGTGTACTATAATTGCATTTTCTTTTTCGTATTAACTTTTTGTTTTTATTGTAGTTTACAGTTTGTTGTTACATTTGCATAGATTTCAAGGCACTGTCTCTTCTTTATCTCATGTAGAATTGTCAGATCCTTTTGTTTTTCATATAAATTCTAATACTGTTTCCTCCTTCCCACTCCCAGGAAACATCCCCCCTGGAACTTTTCTATTCTGAACTGGTTGCTCTCTAGGCCAATTTTGTCTACCTTTACTTCACACTGTTGAATGGATTTCATTTCTTCTTCTTTGTTGGTTTGGTAAAGCAATTTCTTAGTGCTATCTTAGAAAGGATGCATGGGAGGTAAATATTTTGAGATCTTTATGTCTGGGAATGCCTTTCATTTGGTTTCGACTGGATATAGGTTGAAAGTATTATTAAAAGATACTGTCCTTTTATCTTCTGGATTTTAGTGTTATTGAGAAGTTGAGAGTTGATCTTTTAATGTGGCTTAGTTTGTTTCTCTGCATGCTTTTATAAACTATTTCTGGTATTCTGAAATTTCATTGTGATGTACTTTGGTGTAAGTTTTATGCTCATTGTTCATTATGCTAGGTTCTTGATGGGTTTTTCAGTGTAGAAGTAGATTCTTTTAGTTCTGTTTTGTTGTCTAATTTTTTTTGATTATTTTCTATATGTCACTTTCTCTGTGCCTTTTCAAACTTCTGTTAGATGTCAGACGTCCTGGTTTGCTTTTCTAATTTATTATGTCTCACATTGCCTCTATTAACTTTTTTTTTCCTTGTTTTGATATCTGGCCGGATGCAGTGGCTCACGTTTATAATCCCAGCAGTTTGGGGGGCCAGGGAGGGCAGATCACATAAGGCCAGGAGTTCCAGACCAGCCTCTCCAACATGGTGAAACCCCCCTCTACTAAAAATACAAAAGTTAACTGGGTGTGGTGGCACATGCCTGTAGTCCCAGCTGCTCCGGGGGCTGTAGCAGAAGAATGGCTTGAACCTGAGAGGTGGAGGTTGCAGTGAGTCGAGATCATGCCACTGCACTCAAGCCTGGGCAACAGGGAGACCCTGCTCCCAAAAAAAAAAAAAAAAAGTTTTAATATCTCATTGGAGCCTTTGGCCTGAGGCTGTAAAAAGCTGATAGGTAGCAGAGTAGAAAAGGGCGAGGCTTGTCAAGTGATGTTTCAACTTAAGGGTGAAACATTTTTCTCGGGGACTCCTTAATTTCTCCAGAAAACACCATTTATCTGTTTATTCGACAGATATTTGTTGAATTGCCTGCTAAATGTCAGGTATTGTTTTGGGTGTGGGGAATTTAACTCAACAGATAAAAATCTCTACCCTTTTGAGTCTCACATTTTGGCAATGAGAGATGGATAATAACAGAAATAAGGACATGTTAAAGTTTAAAAGTCAGGAAGAAGGTTAGAAGTGTTACCAGACAATGGGTGGGGAACATGGAGAAATATTGCAACTTAGGGTAGCTAGGGGAAAGAGCCATGATGGATGAGAAAGGTGGTTAGAGGTTAGGGGAATAGTACCTTTATGGAAAGGTAGTGAGAGGCGAACCTGGCTGTCTTGTGCATAGAGCAACAAAAGGGAAGTCAATACAGTTAGCTAGATCAGAGTGAGATGATGTAGAAAATGCTGAGGGCAGAGTAGAAAGGGGGAGGTGGGAGAATATGTAGGGCCTTATTTATGGATTTAAAGAGTTTTCTTTTAGTGTTTGTGAGAGATGGGATAGAGATAACTAATAAGCAGTTGGGTATCTTGGGTTTGGAGTTCAGGGGAGAGTTGAGATGAGAGATCATCAGTGTGTATGTGGAATTTAACACCACGAAACTAGGAAATGTGTCAAGATAGAAAATAGAAGTCCACTTCAATTTTTAGGGGTCAGAGAGATGAGGAGAAACCAGCAATGAAGATTGATGAGTGGCTAGAAAGGTAGGAAAGTCAGGAGTTTTCATGCAGAAAAGAGTGAAGAACTCCTTCATCTATAGCTAGTAAGATCAGATGAGGACCGGGCGCGGTGGCTCATTCCTGTAATCCCAGAACTTTGGGAGGCCGAGGTGAGTGGATCGCCTGAGGTCAGGAGTTCGAGACCAGCCTGGCCAACATGGTGAAACCCTGACTTTACTAAAAATACAGAAGTTAGCCGTGTATGGTGGTGTGTGCCTGTAGTCCCAGCTTCTCAGGAGACTGAGGCAGGAGAATTGCTTGAACTTGGAAGGCAGAGGTTGCAGTGAGCTGAGATGGTGCCACTCCATTCCAGCCTGGGTGAAAGAGTGAGACTCCGTCTCAGAAAAAAAGAAAAGAAAAGGAAAAAAAAAAGATCAGACGAGGACTTAGAAATGATCATTGGATTTGGGAACACGGCAATCATTGACCATAGTGAGAGCTGTGTGTGTGTGTGTGTGTGTGTGTGTGTGTGTGTGTGTGTGTGTGTGTGTGTGTGTGTGTGTGTGTGTGTGTGTGTGTGTGTGTTGGGTGGTTAATAATAACAACAAAGCCTGTTTGGAAAGGATTCAAGAGGTGGGAGGAGAGAAAACTAGAAACAGCACATATAGGTAACTTTCAAGAAGTTTGATAAAAACAAAAAGTGAAATGGAGAGGAAACTCAGTGAGGAAGGATCCTTAACCTCCAAATTTAAGAGGTTTAGTAGTAGAGTCTAGTAGTTGTGATTATTGACTAGATGAAATGTGAGGGAAACTCAGGAAGTCCAAAATGAGGCTTCTATCTTGACCAGTTAGATTAAGTAGGTACCTGAAAACAGCCCAAATTCTTAGACATTTTCCAGCGATGCCTAGTTTCCATCCCAGGGGGTTTAGAGCTTTCAGATTGTATCCTTATTTCATCTTTCTTCAGGCAAGTTTCCTGAAATAGTATCAGTTGTCACACTTGTTGTTAAGATTAATTAATAAATTGTATGCCCAGCTGAAGTTGTTGGTCATGTTCAGAGTTAGTCTAGACAGCCGGGTCATTTTAGGATGATTTTCTGAGAAATTCTTAAAGAAAAACATAATATGGGCTGTAGAAATAGGGTTAGGTTAAATGGTGGGTAAATGGCCCTTTTTTCTTTTGATTGTGTATGAGAAACATAATAGGGGCAAGCTGAAATATTTTGGCTGATTGAAAAGCAGACTGGCTCAAATTAAGAGAGGAGCAATAAGGTAAACCCAAGAGTTTGAAGGAATGGGGTATTATTGTAGATTCTGGGGATAACAGGTTTTGTTGAAGGTTGGTGTTAAACCATTTCTTGTTGAGAGGTTAGTTATGAAAAATGAGATGCAGAGTAGAGCGAAGTTATGAATGATTTTGTTTCTTCCTTTTATATGGTGAACATTTCTCTACCCCAGGACCTCTTTGCAGAAGTTTATGGGCAAGGACTTTGTTTTGTTTTTTCTTCCCTGGATCCCCAGAATATTTGGATAAAAAATAATTATTTCCCTGGAGAAATCTGTGAAGTCTGTATTTGAAATTTTAATTATTGGTATATACTGTCACCCATCTGCCATGGAAAGATATCAGCAATAAGGATCAAACCAATATTCTTTAGAAACACACAACAGGTTTTAATTATCTCATATATATACATACACACACATATATATATAGATTTAAGACTGCAGCACATATTTTCTTCCGAAGTTTGAGTTACCTTTAGGTCTGTTTATGTGTTTTAGACAGATTGCTTCATTAAATGTTCAATTATCAGTTGAGGCTTGCATAGATACCTCTCTTGTGTATGTTCCACAGGAGCAAAACTGAATCTTGAAAGACAAATGAAGTTTACCAGGAAAAGAAAACTGGGATGAGGAGAGGATTTAGGAAGTAGCATATGCTAAGCAAGAGACATGAGAAAACATGATGATCAGGGATGTCATGTAGACTGAAGACTTCCATACTAAGAGGCATTGTCACAATTTTATCCTGAAAGCATAGAGAAAACAAATCAACTTGTCATTTTCAAAAACTTACTCTGACTGTAATCTCAATAAAAGGACAGCTTTTAAAGTCAAGCTTTATGAAAAATTTACTACCTTGTTTTTGTTTTTCTCATGTTTTTCTGAATATTTATTTTGAGACAGGATGTTACTCTCTTGCTCAGGCTGGAGTGCAGTGGCATGATCACAGCTCACTGCAGCCTCAACATCCTGGACTCAGGTGATCCTCCCACCACAGCCTCCCAAGTAGCTGGGACTACAGGTGTGCACCACCATGCCTGGCTAATTTTTTTGTAGAGATGAGGTTTTGCCATGTTGCTCAGGCTGGTCTTGAACTCCTGGACTCAAGCGATCCTCTTACGTTGGCCTGCTAAAGTGCTAGGATTATAGGCATGAGCCACCACACCCAGCCTTTTTCCTTACTTTAAAAAAAAAAAAAGCCCCCTTATTTTATCTATTTCATGTCATGTCATTTCATGTCATGTCATGTCATGTCATTTCATGTCATGTCATGTCATTTCTTTCATTCTATATTTTTGAGACAGTTTCATTCTTGTCACCCAGGCTGGAGTACAGTGGCAGGGTCTTGACTCACTACAACCTCCGCCTCCCAGGTTCAAGCAATTTCCCTGTCTCAGCCTCCCGAGTAGCTGGGATTACAGGTGCCCACCACCACGCCTGGCTAATTTTTGTATTTTTAGTGGAGATGGGGTTTCACCATGTTGGCTAGGCAGGTCTCAAACTCCTGACCTCAGGTGATCCTCCTGCCTCGGCCTCTGAATGTGCTGGGATTATAGGTGTGAGCCACTGCGCCTGGCCATATTTATTTATTATGTGTTTTTTTGAGATATAGGCTTGCGCTGTTGCCCAGGCTGGAGTGCAGTGGTGCAATCTTGGCTCACTGCAGCCTCCACCTCCTGGGTTCAAGCGATTCTCATGCCTCAGCCTCCCGAGTAGCTGGGATTACAGGCATGTGCCACCATGCCTGGCTAATTTTTGTATTTTTAGTAGAGATGGAGTTTCACCACATTGGCCAGGCTAGTCTTGAACTCCTGACTTGAAGTGATACCCCCGCCTCAGCCACCCAAGGTGCTGGGATAACAGGCGTGAACCACTGTGCCCGGCCCCCCTTAGTAATTTTAATCCTGTTAAGTAATTACTGTATCTGAAAATTTGGGGGTTCAGTTTTCTTTGTTGACTTACTCAAAGTGGGTAAATTTTATGTGGCATTTAATATTTCTTAATTTTGTATTGTTAGCTAGTATTAAGTAGAGTTTTATTTGTGGGAATCCTATAGGATCTGAAGAATTTGTACCTTCAGAAAGTTTTTACATTTACTGTTAATAGCCAAGGATCATTTTTTATGTATTCGGATCGTCAAATCTGAACCGTGAGGCCTGGTATCCGAAGCTTACTTATGATCACCCTTTGCCAGTGAATAGTTGTGTTTTGTTTTTTTCCGTTGGCAGCTCTCACTAAGATTGTAGTCTTTTCTAGGTTTCAGGCAAAGAAGGTCTTGGTTCCAGTTGCTTAAAGTCTCCAGACCTAGACCTTTCATCGTGTTCTCAGTATGGCTGTGAAAAATGTAAGCTCAGGCCGGGCGCGGTGGCTCACGCCTGTAATCCCAGCACTTTAGGAGTCCGAGGCAGGTGGATCACGAGGTCAGGAGATCGGGACCATCCTGGCTAACACGGTGAAACCCGGGCGTGGTGTCAGATGCCTGTAGTCCCAGCTAGTCAGGAGGCTGAGGCAGGAGAATGGCGTGAACCCATGAGGAGGAGGTTGCAGTAAGCCGAGATAGCACCACTGCACTCCTGGGTGACAGAGCGAGACTCCATCTCAAAGAAAAAAAGCAAGCTCAGGTTGGATGCAGTGGCTCACGCCTGTAATCCCGGCATCTTGGGAGCCTGTGGCAGGAGGATCACTTGAGCCCAGGAGTTGGAGCACCAGCCTGGGCAACATAGTGGGATGTCGTCTCTACAAAAAATACAAGAATTAGCTGGGCAGGGTGGCACATACCTGTAGTCCCAGCTACTCAGGAGGCTGAGATGGGAGGATCACCTGAGCCCAGGAGGTCGAGGCTGCAGTGAGCCATGACCGTGACACTGCACTCTATCCTGGGCAACAGAACGACAGCCTGTCTCCATAAAACAAAACAAAACAAAAAGCAAGCTCTTTGGTTATGTTCTCTACAGCCCTGCCACTGCCAAAGTGCAAGTAAAGCCTTTTTATCTGCTCTGGTTTTCGGTTCCGTCTTTATTTCTGGCGTACAGCAGTTTCTCTTGAAGAAATGTATTGACAGTGTGCTTGATATATGAAAAATTTCTGAATGTTTTGTAGTGAAATAAGTTTCAGTTTATTGGGAGTGCTCTATTGCTGGGATTGGATAACTCAAATTTGTCTGCAAATTTACTTAATATTCCTTTTATAAACAGATGTTAGCCCTTTCTTTCACTTTGCTTTTTGCTATCTTTTTACTCCACTTATTGCCTTCAAGTCAAATGGACTATCGCTGTCATTCATAAGATGATACAGTCACAGAGCAGCTTCAGAATTCTCGTGTAGAAAGTGTAAGGATGCATGCCAGAACTTGTGGCGTCCTTGCCATGGTGGGTGGGTGGGTGGACGGATGGATGAATGAATGGATGGATGAATGGATGGATGAATGAACCTTCTAGTAATGCTTAGTTTGCAGCTTATACCTTTTTCTGGATTGACCCTGTTTTGAAGGTACCTTTTTCTTTCTCTAATAACTTCTTTTCAACTCTGTCAAGTAAGCCCTATAGGACACTGCTGTTGGAAACTTGGCTTTTTGATCTTTGGAACATACTTTAAGAATTACTGACTGAACCTACTCTTTTGGTATTTGACCCCTTCTGAAACAATGCTTGCATTTTGTTACAGTTTTATTTCCTAATGTGAACTTTTAATATAATACTATGAATTTCTTTCTAAAACACTGCTTTAGCTATATTCTACAAAATTTGATATTATGTTCTCTTTTTAATTCATTTCAGAAATTTTCTAATTTTCACTATAATTTCTTTTTTGATCCATGAATTTCCAGATATTTGGGAGTTTTCCCAGATGTGTTTCTGTTACTGATTTCTAGTTCATTTTGTTGCAGACAGAAAGCATACTTTGGGCTGGGTGCAGTGACTCACGTCCGTAATCCTAGCACCTTGGGAGGCCAAGGCCAGTGGGTCACTTTGAGCGTTTGAGACCAGCCTGGCCAACATGGCGAGACCCCGTCCTACAAAAAGATGCAAAACTTAGCTAGGCATGGTGGCTCGTGCCTGTGGTCTTAGCTACTTGGAAGGCTGAGGTAAGAGGATCACTTAAGCCGGGAAGTGGAGGTTACAGTGAGCTGAGATCATGCCACTGCACTCTAGCCTGGGTGAAAGAACGAGACCTTGTCTCAAAAAAAAAAACAAAAACAGAAAGTGAAAACATACTCTGTATGACCTCAATACTCTGTTTGTTTGTTTGTTTTGTTTGTTTGTTTTTTGAGACGGAGTCTCGCTCTGTTGCCCAGGGTGGAGTGCAATGGTGCGATCTCAGCTTACTGCATCCTCTGCCTCACAGGTTCAAGTGATTCTCCTGCCTCAGCCTCCCGAGTAGCTGGGATTGCAAGCGTGCACTACTACACCCAGCTAATCTTTGTATTTTTAGTAGAGACGGGATTTCACCACGTTAGCCAGACTGGTCTCGAACTCCTGACCTCAGGTGATCCACCTGCCTTGGCCTCCCAAAGTGCTGGGATTACAGGCATGAGCCACTGTGCCCGGTGACTTCAATACTGTTAAATGTGTTGAAACTTCTTTTACGACCCTTATGTTTTCTCTTGGTACATGTTCAGTTTGCACTTGAAAATGGTATGTATTCTGTTGCTGATGGATGGAGATTATGTCAAATTGGTTAATGTAGTGTGGTTTAAGTCTTCTGTATCATTATTGATTTTTCTGTCTACTTAAAAAAAATCTGTTTTTCAGGGAAGGGATGTTGAAGTCTCCAACTATAATTGTAGGTTTATGTATTTCTCTTTGCAGTTCTATTAATTTTTGCTTCATGCTAAATATTTGTATTTTTATCCCTTCCTAAAGAATAGACTGCTTTATCATTACGAAATGACCCTCTATCCTTGGTAGTTTTCCTTTGTTCTGCAAGTTAGCGAACTCAATATTTTTCCCCCACTAGGAACCTTTTTATTCTTATGCATTAGAATATTAGGCATTTTAAATTTTACTTTCTTATATCCTAATTTGTAAAAACTCACTCTTTTTTCTGTTTCTGTTTCTCTGTCTTTTTTTTTTTTTTTTTGGGATATGATCTTGTTCTGTTGCCCAGGCTCAAGTGCAGTGGCGCAATTAAAGGCTCACTGCAACCTCTGCCTCCTGGGTTCAAGGGATTCTTCTGCCTCAGCCTCCTGAGCAGCTGGGACTACAGTCCAGTCGTGTGCCACTATGCCCGGCTAGTTTTTTGTGTTTTTAATATTTTTGTATTTTTAGTAGAAACGGGGTTTCACCATGTGCCCAGGCTGGTCTCGAACTCCTGGGCTTACGCCGTTCGCCCGCCTCAGCCTCTCAAAAGTGTGGGGATTAAAGGTGTGAGCCACCATGCCCAGCCCAAAACTTGGCCTTTCTGTATCTATTTTTCCTCCTATCCTGGATCTTGTATTACTCGGGTTTAAAATTGAATACATTTGCTCAGTGTCACATACTTTGTGAATATCTGGAATCAAACACAGACAAGTTTAAAAGGTGTGAGCCTTTTTACTGTGATTAATTTTAGTATAACCAGATGTAAAGCCACAGTTACAGTTTACCTTTTTTTCTGCATTGCAGGAATAGACTTCAAGATCAAAACAGTTGAATTACAAGGAAAAAAGATCAAGCTACAGATATGGTAAGTGATGCTAATTTACTTTATGTAGCAGAATGCCAGGTTCCTTAAGGTTTCACAGTGAAATTCTTTTTTGTCACAGGTTTAGATTCTGTGAGACTTTCCTTTTTTTTTTTTTTTTTTTTTTTTTTTTTTTTTGAGACGGAGTCTCGCTCTGTAGCCCAGGCTGGAGTGCAGTGGCCGGATCTCAGCTCACTGCAAGCTCCGCCTCCCGGGTTCACGCCATTCTCCGGCCTCAGCCTCCCGAGTAGCTGGGACTACAGGCGCCCACCACCTCGCCCGGCTATTTTTTGTATTTCTTAGTAGAGACGGGGTTTCACCGTGTTAGCCAGGATGGTCTCGATCTCCTGACCTCGTGATCCGCCCATCTCGGCCTCCCAAAGTGCTGGGATTACAGGCTTGAGCCACCGCGCCCGGCCGAGACTTTCCTTTTTAAAACAGGCAGTCAGGTGACCTTTTTGTGCAGTAAAAACCATTGCATGGACTTAAGTCCATGAGATCTAATAACCTTTTCTACTTACTGTATGAACTCAGGCAAGTTATATACTCACTCATTAGGCTTTTTATCTTCATATGTAAAGGAGGATAGTAACACCCATCTCAATGGATTGTTATAAGGATTACATGAAATAATCTATGCCAAGTTTTTGGTGAAATGCATTGTGAAAATACTTGTTTTCTTTAATATGTTTTTAACTTTTTATGGGCATTATTTTTATTAGTTTGTATTAGGTTTGCCTGAAGAAATACAAAAAAATTCTTTGAATTTGTATTTGTCTGAATCATAGAATTTAGAATTATAATGGCAGTATTTTCCAGCAAATGTTATGTGTTTTATGTGTATTATGTATATTATGTATATTAACCCATTAATTACTAACAAGGTCCCTGTCAAATCTGTGTTACTCCTTTTGAGAAAACAGCTTTGTTGAGGTATAACTGAGATAGAATAAGTGCACATAAAGTGTACAACTTAGTAAGTTTTGACATACCTATAAACCTGTAAAACCATCACAACAGTCAAGATAATGAACATATTTGTCACCTCAAAAGTTTTCTCAAGCCTCCTTGTGATCTTTTGTAATCCCTTCTTCCCCACTACCCCTGGTCCCCAGGCAGCCACTGTGCTTGCTTTCTTTCACTGTATTTCTTTTTTTTTTTTTTTTTTTGAGATGGAGTCACGCTCTGTCACCCAGGCTGGAGTGCAGTGGTGCGATCTTGGCTCACTGCAAGCTCTGCCTCCCGGGTTCATGCCATTCTCCTACCTCAGCCTCCTGAATAGCTGGGACTATAGGCGCCCACCACCACGCCCAGCTAATTTTTTTTTTTATTTATTTTTAGTAGAAACAGGATTTCGCCATGTTAGCCAGGATGGTCTCAATCTCCTGTTCTTGTGATCCGCCTGCCTTGGCCTCTCAAAGTGCTGGGATTACAGGCATGAGCCCCTGCGCCCCACCTGTATTTCTAATACTGTATATAAATGGATGGTATGTTTTCTCTTTGTCTTTTTGGGGGGGCTGGGGTCAGCCTTCTTTCACTCACCATAATTATTTTGGAAATTATCAGTTAGTTAATTACTTTTTATTGCTAAGTACTATTTCATTAAGATACACAACAACTTGTTTATTCAGCATAAAGCTGCTATGAGTCTTTGTGTAGGCATATACTTTCTTTTCTCTTGGATTATTCCTGTTTTACAGATAATGAAACAGGTGTACTTTGAAATAATTTAACCAAGGTCTTAGAGCATGTTAGTGGCAGAGCTGGAATGCATACTTGCTGGGATTACAGACATGAGCCACTGCACCTGGCCCATTTTTTGTTCTTCATCGCTTGTCAGCAACTGCATTGGGCCAAATGTGGTGGCTCAATTGTGGAGGCAGGAGGATTGCTTGAGACCAGCCTGGGCAACATAGTGAGACCCCTGTCTACCCCAAAAAATTGTGAATTCATGTTTTCTCTGTTTTTTGTTTTTGTTTTTCTTTTTTTTTTGCCGTGATAGGACCTATCGTATGATAGTTACGAGGATGAGTAATACATATAGAGCACTTTAGAACAGTGTCACATAATTACCATTCAGTAAATCATAGCTACTATTATTTTGGGATCTCCCATTATGAGATTAGAACCTAAGAATATTATTTTAGGGCATGAGCAGAGGAGGCAGTTAGCAAAAGACATTGCAAAGCCATTCTTTGGAGACTTAGAATGAGAGTCAGGAGAGATCAGTATCCCAGAATCCAATAGAAGATAGTTTTGAGAATTAGGTATTCCCTTTTAAAGGAAGCTAATAGTTAGAAATTGTATATGTTTAACCAAAATGTCTCTGTTACCTGATGTTGTAATTAGGAATATCTTTATGTGTAACATTCTTAAAATTTAATATAAATTTACTAGAATTTAGATATTTTTCAGTGTTTGCTAAAACTAGTAGTTCTCTTTGAGGCAAAACCCACTTGCTGACCATTGATTTTTGTTTACTTTAGCTGGGAAATAAGTCAGCAAATGAACTGTGGCTCATATTCTGTTTCATTGTAATTAAAGTTGATCTCTAAGGAAGGATGTCAACTGTTTATTCTGAATTTCAAATAGGCGCCCTCCTCATCCATGCCTGACCTTGGTCCTAAGTTCCAAGCCGTGACTAACTCTGCCATGCTGATTGGGTCTCTTAACTGTGTCCCTTTGTGTGTATGCTTCAAGCCACCAATTTTCAAACTTTTTGACAGAGATACATTGTGGCTGGGTGTACATATACATGTATATGTATATGTGAGTGTATGTGTAACAAACAATATTTTCCTAAAATATATTTTACATAAGACCTTTGCCCTCCTAAATTTATCCTGTTCCTCCATCTGTTCTCCGTCTTCCACATACTTTCTCTTATTCTATTCCTTGACCTTGTGGATTTATATATTTTCCCTCTTATCATTTTAGTCTTTTTTTTTGAGATAGAATCTCCCTCTGTCATCCAGGCTGGAGTGCAGTGGCATGGTCTCAGCTCACTACAACGTCTGCCTCCCGGGTTCAAGTGATTCTTTTGCCTCAGCCTTCCAAATAGCTGAGGTTACAAGCATGCGCCACCACACCTGGCTAATTTTTGTATTTTTAGCAGAGACAGGGTTTCACCATGTTGGCCAGGCTGGTCTCAAACTCCTGGCCTCTAGTGATCCGCCAGCCTCAGCCTCCTAAGATGCTGGGATTACAGGCATGAGCTACCACACCCGGCCCTATTTTAATTTTTAGGTAGCTTTTAGAAATAAAGAGTAACAGATTTGGTTACTCCCAACACTATGGGAGGCCGAGGCAAGTGACTCATTTGAGCCCAGGAGTTTGCGACCAGCCTGAGCATCATAGTGAAATCTCATCTCTACAAAAAATATAAAATTAGCTGGGCACGGTGGCACGTGCACCTGAAGTCCTAGGTATTTGGGGGACTGAGGCAGGAGGATCGCTTGAGCCCAGGAGGTCAAGGCTGCAGTGAGCCCTGTTCACACCACTGTACTCCAGCCTGGAGACAGCAAGATCCTGTCTCAAAAAAGAAGAGAGAAAAAGAAACAGTAATAATTCACACTTGTTTTTATTTATTTTTTTTATTTATTTATTTATTTTTTTTTTTTTGAGACGGAGTCTCGCTCTGTCGCCCAGGCTGGAGTGCAGTGGCGCGATCTCGGCTCACTGCAAGCTCCGCCTCCCGGGTTCACGCCATTCTCCTGCCTCAGCCTCCCGAGTAGCTGGGACTACAGGCGCCCACAACCGCGCCCGGCTAATTTTTTGTATTTTTAGTAGAAACGGGGTTTCACCGTGGTCTCGATCTCCTGACCTTGTGATCCGCCCGCCTCGGCCTCCCAAAGTGCTGGGATTACAGGCGTGAGCCACCGCGCCCGGCCCACACTTGTTTTTAAAAAGAGCCTTCCTGGCCTGCGTGGTGGCTCACACCTGTAATCCCAGCACTTTGGGAGGCCGAGGCAGACAGATCACGAGGTCAGGAGATTGAGATCATCCTGGCTAACACGGTGAAACCTCGTCTCTACTAAAAATACAAAAAATTAGCCAGGCGTGATGGCAGGCGCCTGTAGTCCCAGCTACTTGGGAGGCTGAGGCAGGAGAATGGCGTGAACCCGGAAGGTGGAGCTTGCAGTGAGCTGAGATTGCGCCACTGCACTCCAGCCTGGGTGACAGAGCGAGACTCCATCTCAAAAAAAAAAAAGCCTTCCCTGAAAGATGCTCTTTGGAACAGTAAGTCCTCTAGTGTGGCCTTCAAGATTAATCTATAAAAGACTTCTGTTGTACCTGTGAAACTCAAGAATAGTGCAGAAATGGTAATGTTTCTAATTTAAAGTTGTTTGATTTTTAGACCTTTTAAATAGAACCTCTCTGAGATAAAACTCTTCTACATGCTAACATGCCAGGACGAAAGAAGCCATGTAGCTCAAGGTTAAGAAATTTGAGATATCCAGAGTAATTTAAGAAGGCGTTAGCATGAAAAAGCCCATTACTCATAACTTATGATACACTGAAATTCAAAACATTGTCCTCAGCTTTAATGCTTTGCCTCCAGTTGTTACTAAAAAGTACAGTGATTTTTTTTAAATCTCTCTAGTTCAGATAAATATATTCAGATTCTTATTGCAGCATGAAAATTCCTATTCTGTAATTGAATATTAGTTTTGGAAATTTTCTTCAATCTGCTTAAGCTTCTACTTTTTGTTTTGTTTTGTTTTGTTTTGTTTTTTGAGACGGAGTCTCGCTCTGTCACCCAGGCTGGAGTACAGTGGCGCAATCTTGGCTCACTGCAAGCTCCGCCTCCCGGGTTTACGCCATTCTCCTGCCTCAGCCTCCCGAGTAGCTGGGACTACAGGCGCCTGCCACCTCGCCCGGCTAGTTTTTTGTACTTTTTAGTAGAGACGGGGTTTCACCGTGTTCGCCAGGATGGTCTCGATCTCCTGACCTTGTGATCCGCCCGTCTCAGCCTCCCAAAGTGCTAGGATTACAGGCTTGAGCCACTGCACCCGGCCTTGTTTTGTTTTAAGACGATGTTTTGCTCTTGTTGCCCAGGCTGGAGTGCAATGGCATGATCGTGGGTCACCACGACCTCCGCCTCCTGGGTTCAAGTGATTCTCCTGCCTCAGCCTCCTAAGTAGCTGGGATTACAGGCATGCACCACCACGCCTGGCTAATTTTGTATTTTTAGTAGAGACACAGTTTCTCCATGTTGGTCAGGCTGGTCTCGAACTCCCGACCTCAGGTGATCCGCCTACCTCGGCCTTCCAGAGTGCTGGGATTACAGCCGTGAACCACCACACCCGGCCTGCTATTTTTCTTTATTTGAATGATCTTCATGTTTTGCTTTCATTCCAGGAAATCCATGGTGTACAACACCCTCTGTTCTTTAATGTTTTAATTCCTTCATCTTCCAGAATCTCTTATACCCAATTATCCTCCCTCTTTCTGTATGATCTCCCCATTTAAATTTTTTTTAACATTCTTTTGTTTGTTTGTTTGTTTTTAAGACGGAGTCTTCCTCTGTCGCCCAGGCTGGAGTGCAGTGGTGCGATCTCACTGCAAGCTCTGCCTCCCGAGTTCACATGGGTTCTCCTGTCTCAGCCTCCTGAGTAGCTGGAACTACAGGCGCCCACCACCACGCCTGGCTGGTTTTTCTGTATTTTTAGTAGAGACGGGGTTTCGTCGTGTTAGCCAGGATGGTCTCGATCTCCTGACCTCATGATCTGCCTGCCTCAGCCTCCCAAAGTGCTGGGATTAACAGGCATGAGCCACTACGCCTGGTCAATTTTTTTTTAACGTTCTAGATTCCATTTTCATTTATGTATTTCAAACTTCTATACTTTTCGGCATGACTGTATCTACCCCACAGAATGACCTGGCTCCTTGATTTTAAATTATCCTTTTCCTGAGTCCTGTCCTGGGTCCTGCCCGGACTCTGATTGTACCAGCCCCCACCAGTTGTTAAAGCAATCAATAGTTTATTTCCAAATGAGGAACAGGGTCCTTGCCTCACTATTTCTGGGCTTACTAATGATCTGTTGCCCAGGGCTAAAAGTAGCCACAGCTGCTTGTTTATTGGTGACATTATTTTTAGGTTTGCATGCACACATATGCCTAAATCTAATCCAGCCCAGAAGCTCAAATCCAGTAATCAAAAGGAGGTGTTAAATATCTGAAGGGACAATTAAACATTGTACATGTTCACAGTATCTTTTTATGTCACCACAATACTGGTTTCTAAGCCTGTTTTCAAAACTACTCTCTTATCCTGTGCTATTAAAAAATTCTTTCCTGACAGTCTACTTAGTAAGATCAAGTCTCTGAAATTACAAGACAATGGCAATAGAATTTTCCTTACTTAAAGTAGTACATAGCCAATGATTGCTGTGAAATCCTACTTTTCCTACTGACATTATAAAAAAGAAGTTATATGTTTCTAGGAATTAAAAAGGTATATTTCCTTAATGGTTAGTACCACACTAGGGGTTGGGGAAGCTGTGTACTCTGGCTGTTACTGTGACAGTTATTTTTGGTCTGGGCACTGACAAAACCAAAACAGGCCAGAGGCATATCAATCTACTCTGCAAAGCAGAGACCCCAAATTTCATAACTGTGTTTTTTGGTAACGTAATGAAGTTATTCCTTACCTTATAAATTAGGATGTCAAATTTCTCATGTTGCGTTTTATTTTAAGAATACCTGGATTTCTTCAGAGATACATAATTTGTCTATACCCAGAACACCATGAACTTAAATTATGATTCTCTTCATTCAAGAATTTTTTTCCCCCCCGAAAGTAGGCAGGCTGACACCTGCCCGGTCAGAGCTCACACCCATAGGGATAGGAACAAACAAGTACATAAATATATAATCACAAATTGAGATAAATGCTAGCAAGGTGAATAGGGTAAAGTGATAGAGAATGGGGTAAGGACGAGGGAGGAAGTGATCTAGATTGAATGATCAGGGAAGTCCTCTCTGAAGAGGTAATGTTTAAGATGAGAAGTGAAATACAAACAGTAAGCAACCAAAGTCACTTAGTCGATAAATGTTTATTGAGTATCTATTTGCCAGGTGTTGGTGGTAGGAATATAAGCATAAATCGGACAGATAGGAGCCCTGCCTGCAAAAGCTTACATTTTAGTGGGGTAAGTCTAGATCTTACTATACTTTGTACCATGTTGCCCAGGCTGGACACCCCCTCCCATTTCAAAGAGTCCTAATTAATTCACTATATTTTTCTTGTATAAAAGCACTACATAGCAGTCACAACTGGAGCCTGGGTCTTCTTCATGGACTCTGGTATGGGTCTTACAAGATGGTCAGTGAATTCCTGATAGGGAGACTCATTGAATATATTGTCTTTCTTGAGGTGTTGGGGATGAGACAGCTGTAGGTCTTGAAGTTAGTATTAAAGGTGACCTTGGCAAAGGTGCCTAGGGTAGCAATGCAGCTCCTGGCGGAGGTATAGCAGTCATTGATATGGGCCATTAACAGCAGTTTCTTGGGCACAGGGGCGGACAGTGCCTCTAGGGACTGGGATGAGGCCACCAGCACAGAGCTGCAGTGGTTACCTTGCAAGGGACTGTGGGTCTTACTGATCTTGTTCCCCAAGTAGCTTCACAGCACATGGGAAATGGAGAGGTTGGCCAGTGTATGGTGGCCCTGCAGATGGCAGGGGCTACTTCCTTGGAACACCTAACACACAGACTGACGTGACTCTTGTCCCTGGCTGTAACAAATCCCTTGAACCTGATCCACTGGCCAGCACAGGTCTCTTTTTGCATGGGCATAATCTTCAAAACCTCATCTTTGAGGACATCCTTAGGAGAAAGTGAACAATCTCAGACTCCTTGATGGGTGGGGAGAAGAGAGAGATTTCCTCCAGGAACTTGATTGTCATGTCTTTGATCAGGTGGCCCATCTTGGTGACAGGGAACTATTCCTTGTCCTTGTCCTTGCCTCCTTGAGCTCCTAGGCCTCAGCAGCAACCCTGGCCCAGTCACCACTCCTGAAGCCTCCCAGTCCAGGACCGCTAGCGCCTTCAGGCCCTCCCATAGTAGTGGCAGGATCTGCCATTTGGTATTTTCTCTGAGAAGGCTTAATCTCTTTTCTTGCTCTGCTTTTTGTTTCCTTGACACTTATAATCCTCTGACATTCCATAATGTTTTATTTATGTGTTGTCTATCTTCAATAGAATATAAACTTTGTTAAGGCGGGAATTTTTATTTCATTTACAGCTTTATCTCTTGTGCCTGGAATAATGTCTAGTGTGTAGTACTTGCTTAATAATACTGTTAGGATGAAAGAATGGAATATTACTTTCAAGGGCAGATCCATATACTTTGAGATGAAATGAGCAAGTGACAGGGCTGTGATCTTCTCTTCTCTTTTTCTTTTTCTTTTTCTTTTTCTTTTTCTTTTTCTTTTCATTTTTGAGATGGAGTCTCGCTCTGTCGCCCAGGCTGGAGTGCAGTGGCGCTATCTCGGCTCACTTGCAAGCTCTGCCTCCCGAGTTCACGCCATTCTCCTACCTCAGCCTCCCGAGTAGCTGGGACTACAGGTGCCTGTCACCACACCCGGCTAATTTTTTGTAATTTTAGTAGAGAGGGTGTTTCACCGTGTTAACCAGCATGGTCTCAATCTCCTGACCTTGTGATCCCCCCACCTCGGCCTCCCAAAGTGCTGGGATTACAGGCGTGAGCCACTGTGCCCGGCCAGGCTGTGATTTTCTTAAGATTAAAAAGTCCAAGTCTTTGACTTAGCTAAAAACCATTTTATTTTACTTACATAGAAATAAGGCTACAGGCAAAGCCAGGGTTTTCCTTGAGAAGCAGCTTTGAGTGCTGTTTAAGCACAGATAAATATTAACTTGAGAGCTCTTAATACCATAGAGCATCTATCTGCAAAGGTAGTCTTGACTTAGAGCATTATTAGGACATCTTTAAAACAGAATGAAATTTTGAGTCTCATGGTGACATTATTGCAGCTTTGCATATTTTTATGGAAAATATTTCTTATTGTTAGTTATCCCTCCTTATTGTTTATAAGTGAAAACAATGACAACAACTACTAAGGTCCAAGGAAGTTAAGTACATTCAAGGTCACTAAGCTGGGAGGGGTAGAACCCAAGGATAAACTTAAGCCTGACCCCAAACCCATGTTCTGTGTATATTCTTGCATAAAGCCCAACCTATGGTTGGCAGTTAATATTTGGGTTGATAGATAAAGGAATAGATGGCAGATATGTGAACATGCTAAGTGCATTTAAGATATGAAAAGATTGAGAATCCAGTCATATGCAGGGAGTGGGAACAGATCTTGCAGAAGCTCTTAGTAAGAACAAACTTATGAATGTAAAAATGGTTTTTAGTGGTTAGGGAAAAGAGTACCTCAAAATGATAGGGGCTGGAGAAAGGTTTAAACTACTGTAAGGCTTTGTAATCTCCAGTATAAAGAGTTTGGAATTGATTCTGGTTATAATGGGTTTTTATTGGAAGTTTTCTGTTTTTACTTTTATTTTTTTGGAAAGCCTAGTCATGTTTTCAGTTTGTTTTGTAATGACTTTTTTGATAATTCACATACCGTACAATATACCCATTTAAAACAATTTAATAGTTTTTAGTATATTCACAAATTTGTACACCCATCGTTAACATTTTAGAACATTTTTATCTCCCCTACAAAGAAACCTCATGCCTGTCACTCTTTATCCTCCTAACCCCCTGGCCAGGAAAACCACTAATCAACTTTGTATAAAATTTATTTGTCTGGACTTTTCAAATAGATGGGAATCATATAATATATGGTCTTTTGTGACTAGTTTCTTTCACTTAGCATGAGGTTATCAGGGTCTGTCTGTGTTGTACATGAATCAGTACTTCATTCTTTTTTACGGCTGAAGAGTACTCCATTGTATGGATATACCACATTTTATTTATCCGTTCATTAGTAATGGGCCTTTCAGTTGTTTCTACTTTTTGGCTATTATGAATAATGTTGCTGTTAATTTGCGTCTACGTTTTTGTGTGGACATACAAGTTTTCATTTCTTTTGGTTATATACCTACAATTGTTGGATCATATGGTAACTCCATGTTGAACATTTTGAGGAACTACCTATTTTCTAACATGGCTGCATCATTTTACATTGTCACCAACAGGGTATGAGGGTCCCAATTTCTCTACATCCTCACTAATGTGTATTATTGTCTTTTGGGGCATAGCCATCCTGTGGTGGTGGGGATCTAGGTTGGTATCTCATTGTGGTTTTTATTTGTATTTTGCTAATGACTAAGGATGTTGAGCATCTTAAGTGTTTATTGTCCATTTGTGTATCTTCTTTGGATAAATGCCTGTTTAGATCTTTTGCTCGTTTTTAAGTTTGGTCATTTGTCCTTTTATTGTTAAGTTGTAAGTTCTTTGTATATTCTGCATACACAAGTACCATATCAGATACACAGTTTGCAAATAGTTTCTTCCATCCTGTGGGTTGTCTTTTCACCTTGTAATGTTCACTGAAATACAAGTTTTTAATTTTCATGTCCCATTTACCTGTTTTTTCTTGTTTCTGCTTTGGTGACATGTTTAAGAAACAGTTGTCAAATCCAAGATTTGAAGATGACTCCTATGTTTTCTTCTAAGAGTTTTTATCGTTCAGCTCTTACATTTAGGTCTTGATCTGATTTTAGGTAATTTTTTTTTCTTTTTTTTTGAGATGCAGTCTCGCTCTGTCGCCCAGGCTGGAGTGCAGTGGTGCCATCTCGGCTCACTGCAAGCTCCGCCTCCCGGGTTCATGCCATTCTGCTGCCTCAGCCTCCCGAGTAGCTGGGACTACAGGTGCCCGCCACCACGCCTGGCTAATTTTTTGTATTTTTAGTAGAGACTGGGTTTCACTGTGTTAGCCACGATGGTCTCAATCTCCTGATCTCGTGATCTACCTGCCTCAGCCTCCGAAAGTGCTGGGATTATAGGCATGAGCCATCGCGCCCAGCCGTTTGGGGGTAATTTTTATATATGGTTTGGGGTAGAGGTCCAACTTCCTTCTTTTGCATGGATATATTCAGTTGTTCCAGCACCATTTGTTGGAAAGCCTGTTGTTTTCCCAATGAAGATATTAGAAGTTTTAAGCAGAATAATATGATCAAACATACGTTTAAAGAAGATCACTCTGGCTGGTGTGTGGAGAACGGCAGTTCATCCTTTCTGAATCTTAGAATGCCAACAAAAGGTACTGTGAACAAGCAGCCAGTGACTTAGAATGAAGACCAGAAACTTATCCAAAGAGTCATGAGAATAAAGCGTTACAAGAAGAGAATGCAGTTGGCTGGAGACGCAGTGGCTCACACCTGTAATCCCAGTGCTTTGGGAGGCCGAGGCAGGAGGATCACCTGAGGTCAGGAGTTTGAAACCAACCTGGCCAACATGGTGAAACCCCATCTCTACTAAAAATATTAAAATTAGCTGGGCATGGTGTAATCCCAGCTACTTGGGAGGCTGAGGCAGGAGAATCACTTGAACCCAGGAGGCGGAGGATGCAGTATGCTGAGATCGTGCCACTGCCCTCTGTGAGACTGTCTCAGGAAAAAAAAAAAAAGAAAAAAGAGAATGCAGTCAACTGTGTAGAATCCTGCTTAGTGATTAAGATGCAGTCATACAGTGCATAATGGTATTTTAGTCGATGACTGCATACACAGTGGTTGTCCTAACAATATTATAATATCGCATTTTTACTGTACCTCTTCTATGTTTAGCCATATTTAGATACACAAATACTTACTGTGTTACAGTTGTCGACTCTATTCAGTATAGTCACATACTCTACAGGTTTGTAGCCTGGGAGCAATACCATATAGTGCAGGTATGTTGTAGGCTATATTCATTTAGGTTTGTATAAGTACACTCTATGATGTGTGCACAATGATGACATAGTCTAATGATGGAATTCTCAGAACGTATCCCTGTCATTAAGAGGTCGATGATATATAAAAAGGAAATAGCTATTGGATTTGGCATCCAGGTTATTGGAGACCTTCTGAAAAGGAGTTTTGGTACAGTAATCAGTAATAGCTATCCTATTAGAATCAGTTAAGGACTGAAAGTGGGAAAACAGCAACTAGAGAAAACTCTTTAAAGAAATTTGCTGGGAAAATTTTTATGTAAATATGGACAAGCTTATCCTAGTATTTATATGGGAAGGCTAGGATAGCTAAAACAATTTTGACAAAGTAAAATAAGTGGGAAGAATCAATCTACCTGGTTTTAAAACTATTTAGCCACAGTAATCCAAGATAGTATGGTAATGGAGGAGGCCTAGACACATAGGAGATAGCAACAGAATAAAGAACCCAGACACAGATTGAACTATGGTGTGGCCTGCAGATTTTTGACAAAGGTACAAAAGCAGTTTAATGGAGGAAGGTTATTACTTCGACATTTCCAGCAGGTGGTGCTACAGCAATAGGACATTCATGAAAATATCCTATTTGAAATTAACTCAAAATGTACTATTGGTTTAATAAAACAATAAGGTGGCCAGGCACAGTGGCTCACGCCTGTAACCCCAGCACTTTGGGAGGCTGAGGTGGGTGGATCACCTGAGGTCAGGAGTTTGAGATCAACCTGGCCAACATGGTGAAACCCCATCTCTACTAAAAATACCAAAATTGTCCAGTGTGGTGGTGCACACCTATAGTCCCAGCTCTTTGGGAGGCTGAGGCAGGAGAATCTCTTGAACCCGAAAGGCAGAGGTTGCAATGAGCTGAGATCGCACCACTGCACTCCAGCCTGGTTGACAGAGCAAGACTCTGTCTCAAAAAAAGAAAAAAACCCATAAGGCTTTTAGAAGAAAATATGGGAGAAAATCTTTGGAACGTAAGACTAGGTGAAGAGGCTGGGTGCGTTGGCTCATGCCTGTAACCCCAGCACTTTGGGAGGCTGAGGTGGGCAGATCATCTGAGGCCAGGAGTTCAAGACCAGCCTGGCCAACATGGCGAAACCCCGTCTCTACTAAAAATATAAAAATTAGCTGGACGTGGTGGCACATGCCTGTAATCTCAGCTATTTCAGAGGCTGAGGTAGGAGAATCTCTTGAACCTCGGAGGCAGAGGTTGCAGTGAGCTGAGATCATGCCACTACACTCCAGCCTGGGCAACAGAGTGACACCCTGTTTCAAAAAAAAAAAACAAGACTAGGTGAAGAATTCTTAGAGATAACACTAAACACATGATCTGTAAAAGAAAAAAAATCAGTAATTTTTTTTTTTTTTTTTTTTTTGAGACGGAGTCTCGCTCTGTCGCCCAGGCTGGAGTGCAGTGGCGCGATCTCGGCTCACTGCAAGCTCCGCCTCCCGGGTTCACGCCATTCTCCTGCCTCAGCCTCCCGAGTAGCTGGGACTACAGGCGCCCACAACCGTGCCCGGCTAATTTTTTGTATTTTTAGTAGAGACGGGGTTTCACCGTGGTCTCGATCTCCTGACCTTGTGATCCGCCCGCCTCGGCCTCCCAAAGTGCTGGGATTACAGGCGTGAGCCACCGCGCCCGGCCAAAAAAATCAGTAAATTAATTAGACTTTCACAAAATTAAAAGCTTCCTCTCTACAAAATACCCTGTCAAGGGACTGAAAAGACTAGCTACAGACTTGGAGAAAATATTTACAAGCCAGTGTATCTGATAAAGGACTTCTATCTAAAAAGAACTTTAAAAAGTCAACAGTAAAAAGACAAAAAACTGACAATCCAGGCCAGGCGCAGTGGCTCACTCCTGTAATCCCAGCACTTTGGGAGGCCAAGGAGGGCTGATCACCTGAGGTCAGGAGTTCGACACAAGCCTGGCCAACATGGTGAAACCCCATCTCTGCTAAAAATACAACAATTGGCTGGACGTGGTGGTGGGCGCCTGTAATCCCAGCTGAAGCAGGAGAATCACTTGAACCCAGGAGGCAGAGGTTGCAGTGAGCCAAGACTGCGCCATTGCATTCCAGCCTGGGCAGCAAGATCAAAACTCCATCTCAAAAAAAAAAAAAAACCCCAAAACAAAAAACAAACAATCCAATTAGACAATGGACCCAAAAAAAAAAAAAAAAACAAACCATAAACAGACATTTCACCGAAGAGCATGTGTTAATGGCAAATAAACACATGAAAAAATGTTCACCATCTTAGCCACAGGGAAACACAAATTAATGTGATGATGAAATAATGCTATATGCCCTCTTAGAACTACAGAAATAAAAAATAGTGACAGCATCAAATGCTGGTGAGGATACAGAGAAACTGGATCTTTTATATGTTGCTAGTGCAAATGTCAAGTGATAGAGCCACTCTGGAAAAAGTTGGCCAGTTTCTTACACACTTACCATATTACCCATAAATAACATTCCTGGGCATTTATTTCAAAGAAATGAAAAGTTATGTCCACATAGAAACCTATAAATGAATATTTTTAGAACTTTGTTATAGCCAAAAACTGGAAACAACCCTGAATGTCCTTCCATGGGTGAATGATTAAACAAATTGTGGTACATACATTCCGTAGAATGCTACTCAGCAATGGAATGGGACAGACCAGGATTACGTGCAAAAACTTGGAGAGGACCTCAAGAGCATTATGGTGAAAGAAGTGTCAAATGCAAGTTTCAAAAGGTAGCATACTACATGATTCCACTTACATAACATTCTGGAAATGAAAAAAATATAAACATAGAAAACAGATTATTGATCAGAGTTTAGGGACTATGGAGAGTAAAGAGGTGATGTAATAGTTCTTTATCTTGTTTGTTGTGGTAGTTACACAAATCTGTACATGTAATAAATTGTAGAGAACTACTGTATATACACACATACACAAATAAGTGCATGTGAAAAAAAAACCTGAAATATTAATAAGGTCTGTAGATTGTATCCAGTGTCTATTTTCTGGTTTTGCTATTATGCTGCAGTTATATAAGATGTTATCATTAGGAAAAGCTGGGTGAAAGGCACCCAGGACCTCTCTGCACAGTTTTGTAACTTCCTGTAAGGCTATAATTATTTCAAAATAAAAGTTTTAAAAATATTAACTCAAAAGAGGAACAGGGATAGTTGGAGAGATGTAAGGTTGAGATTGGGGTTTTTGCTTTATTTATTTTTTTGAGACAGTCTCGCTGTGTCACCCAAGCTGGAGTGCAGTGGCACTATCTCGCCTCACTGCAACCTGCACCCCCTGGGTTCATGCAGGTCTCTTACCTCAGCCTCCCGAGTAGGCGGGATTACAGCCACCATGCCTGGCTAATTTTTGTATTTTTAGTACAGATGGAGTTTTACCTTGTTGGCCAGGCTGGTCTTGAACTCCTGACCTTAAGTGATCTATCCGCCTCAGCCTCCCAGAGTGCTGGGGTTACAGGTGTGAGCCACTGCGCCTGACCTTATTTTTGCTTTTGAAAAAAAAGATACTAAAACATGTTCGTACGCTGATGAGATGATCATAAAAGAGCAAAATGATGATACAAATGAGAGGGCATAGTTACAGGGGCAAAATATATCTTACACCTTTGGCTTTAAGCATTAAATAATGGAAAATACTACTATTTACATTTCTATCTTATTTATAAGTGAGGTTATCTTTACAACTTTTGGTTAATGATTCTAAATGTAAATGTGACTACACTATGGTATAGTTCTCTAATGTTCTAAAAATCCTAACTGCTTTTGTGTTACATTATGGAACTAAATTATTAAACAAAATGGAAAGAGTTTTTCTGGTGTTTGCTAGTGCTTATTCAATAACCTTGAGTTTTATGTGTCACTTCCTACTGTTTTGCCTTTTAGATTTTCATCCAGTATGAGTAGGTTATTAATTCCCTTCAACTAAAAAGTTTTTATATATACTTAGGAAAAACTATTTTATTCTTGTTTTGTCCTTTATGTGAAATGTAGTAATACCAAAATGCTTAATAGAAATTGTTGGCTGTTTATTTCAGGGATACAGCAGGCCAGGAGCGATTTCACACCATCACAACCTCCTACTACAGAGGCGCAATGGGTATCATGCTAGTATATGACATCACCAATGGTAAAAGTTTTGAAAACATCAGCAAATGGCTTAGAAACATAGATGAGGTAAGACCTAGAAATTGTATAAACCCTTCATGAACACACATTTGTGTGCTTGGTTAAGAAGAATAAATATTCCAATTGATCTTCAAGATACAATGTACTGTTGAAGTAATTATTACTGAAGTATTTCTATTTTCTAAAAGTTAATGTTGGCCGGGCATGGCGGCTTCATGCCTGTAATCCCAGAACTTTGGGAGGCTGAGACGGGAGGATCACCTGAAGTCAGGAGCTCAAGACCAGCCTGGCCAACATGGTAAAACCCTGTCACTACTAAAAATTACAAAAATTAGCTGAGCATGGTGGCGCGTGCCTGTCGTCCCAGCTACTCGAGAAGCCAAGGCAGAAGAACCTCTTGAACCTGGGAGGTAGACGTTACAATGAACCAAGATCGCGCCACTGCACTCCAGCCTGGGCAACAGGCTTTTTTTTGAGACTCTGTCTCAAAAAAAAAAAAAAAAAAAGTTAATGTTGTTATTCGCCTACGTTTTTCTTAAGTTTTTGGGCAGTCTATCTAGAGCCTCATTCAAGACAATTAGTAAATGACTCCAAAACTCTATATAGCCATCTTATAAGATGACCCCAAATAGAAGCTACCAGTGGTTTTACAATGACTTTCTGGAAATGAATTTTTTCTTAATAAATTTTTATTGAATGAATGAATGAAATATCTAGTAGTAATTTTTAAAAACTTTATTTTTCATGTTACAGAAATATAATATTGCTTCTAGGCATTTTGAAATATATGGAATGCTAATACAGTAAAAACCTAAGAAAATAGTTCCATTGCATGTGAAAATGTTGTTTTTTTTCTGTATTTTTGTTTTTTGTTTTTTGTTTTTTGTTTTTTGTTTTTTTTTTGAGACAGAGTCTCGCTGTGTCGCCCAGGCTGGAGTGCAATGGCCAGATCTCAGCTCACTGCAAGCTCCACCTCCCGCGTTTACGCCATTCTCCTGCCTCAGCCTCCCAAGTAGCTGGAACTACAGGCTCCTGCCACCACGCCCGGCTAGTTTTTTGTGTATTTTTAGTAGAGACGGGGTTTCACCGTGTTAGCCAGGATGGTCTCGATCTCCTGACCTTGTGATCTGCCCGTCTCGGCTTCCCAAAGTGCTGGGATTATAGGCTTGAGCCACTGCGCCCAGCCTATTTTGGGTTTTTTTGAGATAGAGTCTCACTTCATCACCCAGACTGGAATGCAGTGGCACGATCTTGGCTCTCTGCAATCTCTGCTTTCTGGGTTCAAGTGATTCTTGTGTCTCAGTGTCTTAAGTAGCTAGAATTACAGATATGCACCACCACACCCGGCTGATTTTTGTATTTGTAGTAGAGATGGGGGTCTCGCCATGTTGGCCAGGCTGGTCTTGAACTCCTGGCCTCAAGTGATCTGCCCACCTTGGCCTCCTGAAGTGCTAGGATTGCAGGCGTGAACCACCGCGCCCAGCCTGATGTCACTTTTTATAAGTTAAAGTTACGTATCAAAGCATGTCTATTTCTTTGCTACAGCATAGGTGGCTTCTTGTTAAGAGTTGTTTTTCATGCCTTATTGCTACCTTCTAGGCTTTGAGTTTCATTGAGAGTAACTCTTTGGAGCAAGTTTTGGCCAGATACACAAAGAGCAAGTCTTAAACCAATATTAGACCCAAGATAATACCCCTAAGGGTAGCAATCCTAATGGCTCATAACCACTTTTTTGTTGCTACAATAAACCTTTAGGAGAAGCTTATTATTTTTTAATAATTAAAGATACACAGATCTTGGCCAGGTGTGGTGGCTTACGCCTGTAATCCCAGCACTCTGGGAGACCGAGGCAGGCGGATCACCTGAGGTCAGGAGTTTGAAACCAGTCTGGTCGACATGGTGAAACCCTGTCTCTATGAAAAACCCAAAAAAATTAGCTGGGCATGATGGTGGTCACCTGGAGTCTCAGCAACTTAGCAGGCCAAAGCAGGAGATTCACTTGAACCCAGGAGGCGGAGGAGGCTGCAGTGAGCCAAGATTCCACCACTGCACTCCATCCTGGGCAGCAGAATGCAACTCCGTCTCAAAAAAAAAGAAAAAGAAAATCTTGTTTCTCTGACATATTTAAAGGATTATATAACATGATAAAGAGGAACTTTACCCAGGAATGCCAGGGTCAGAACCTGTCAATGTAATATACCATATTAATAAAGGACAAAACTATACAGTTAGTTCACACAGAAAAAACATTTGACACAATCCAGCATTCTTTTATGATTAAAACATTCGGCTGGGCGCAGTGGCTCATGCCTGTAAATCCCAGCACTTTGGGAGGCCGAGGTGAGTGGATCACCTGAGGTAAGGAGTTCGAGACCAGCCTGGCCAACATGGTGAAACCTCATCTCTACTAAAAATACGAAAATCAGCCAGGTGTGATGGCAAACGCCTGTAATCCCAGCTACTCAGAAGGCTGAGGCAGGAGAATCACTTGAACCCGGGAGGTGGAGATTGCAGTAAGCCGAGATCGTGCCATTGCGCTTCAGCCTGGGCAACAGAGCAAGACTCTGTCTCAAAAAAAAGTCAACAAACTAGGAATAGCAAAGAACTTCCTTAATCCTGTAAGTGACATCTATAAAAATACCACAGCTATTATACCTGTCCCTTAAGATCAAGAACATGGCAAGAATATCTGCTCTGGCCACTTCTGTTCAACATTATGCTGAGATTCCAGCCAGAGCTTAAAAAAGAAAAAAGAAAAGAGCCATCCAGAGTGAAACAACTATTTATAAATGGTAAAATATTTTATATAGAAAATCCTTAAAAACCCACAAACATATACCCAGAAAACTCTTAGAACTAATAAGTGAGTTCAGCAAGGTTACAAAGAAATGAGATCAAGATACAAAAATCAGCTTTATTTCTGTACACTAGCAATAACCTAAAAATTACATTGAGAATAAAATTCCATTTGTAATAATATCAAAAGGGAAAAATTACTTAGGAGTAAATTTAACCAAAAGAGTATAAGACTTGTACACAGAAAACCACAAAATATTGTTGAAAGAAATTAAAGATCTAAACAATTAGGTAGCCTGTATTTGTGAATTGGAAGACAATATTAAGATGGCATTACTACCCAAAGTGATCTACAGATTCAGTGCAATCCCTATCAAAATCCCAATTGCTTTTTTTTAAATTCCCCCTGTGGAAATTGACAAATTGACCCTAAAACTAATATAGACAGGCAAGGGACCCAGAGTAGCCAAAACAATCTTGAAAAGGAAGTACAAAGTTGTAAGACTTACACTTTCTGGTTTTAAAACTTAACCACTAAGCCACAGTAATCAAGACATTGTGATACTGACATAAGGATAGTCATAAAGATTAATTGAATAGTATTGAGAGTCTAAAAATAAACTCTTGTATATATGGTCAGTTGACTTTTAACAAGATGCCTGGACAATTCAATGGGCAAAAGAATAGTCTTTCCAACAAATGGTGCTGGGAAAACTGGCTATCCTTGTGTGGCAGAATGAAAGTTAGACACCTACTTCATACCATACAGAAAAGTTAACTCAAAATGGATCATGAAGGTTGGGCACGGTGGCCCCACCTGTAATCCCAACACTTTTGGGAGGCCAAGGTGGGTGGGTTGCTGGAGCCTAGGAGTTTGAGACCAGCCTGGGCAACATGGTGAAACCCCATCTCTACAAAAATATACAAAAAAAAAAAAAATTAGCCGGGTATGGTGGCATGCACCTGTAGTTCCAGCTACCTGGGAGACTGAGGTGGGATCACTTGAGCCCAAGGAGGTTGAGGCTGCAGTGAACCATGATTGCACTACTACACTCCAGCCTGGGTGACAGAGTGAGACTCTGTCCCAAAAAAAAAAAAAAGAATCATGAACCAACATGTAAGATCCAAAGCCATGAAGTGGCAAAAGAAAAATGGATAAATTGGGCTACATAAAATTTAAAACCTTTGTGCTTTGAAGGTTCTACCATTTAGAAAGTAAAAAGCCAACCCACAGAATGGAAGAAAGGAGGGCAGACTCTAACAAGTGTTGACAAAGATGTAGAGAAATTGTAACCCTCATATATTGCTGGTAGAACTGTAGAATGATGCAGCTGGTTCGGAAGATATTTTGGCAGTTCTCAAAATGTTAAACATACAGTTACCTTATGACCAACAATTCTGCTCCTAGGTATTTACCCAAGAGAGTTAACAATATATATCCACAAAAGGTGTACACCAAGTATTTATAGCAGCATTATTCACAATAGCCAAAAAAAATAGAAACAACCCAAACATCCATCAACTGATGAATGGATAAATGTGTACATTCATATAATGGAGTATCACTCAGCCATTAAAAGGCATGAAGTACTGATACATGGTACAATGTGGGTGCACCTTGAAAACGTTATGAAAGAAGCCAGACATAAAAGGCCTTATATGATTCCCTTTAAATGAAATGCCCCAAATTGACAAAAACATAGAGACAGAAAGTAGATTCATGATTGCCAGGGGCTGGGCGTGATGTTTGGAGAGAAAAGAGTGATTGCTATGAGTACAGGTTTATAGGGGAATGATAAAAATATTCTAAAGTTCGTAGTGGTGATAGTAGAACTGCCTCGTAAATAACTAAAAAACACTGAATTGTATATTTTTACAGGGTGAATTTTATATGTGAATTATAAACTCAATAGAACTATTTTTTTAAAAACTGAATTGAGCTTTAACACCTTGCCTTACAATTACAGTTGACCCTTGAACAATGTGGGTTTGAACTACACAGGTAGAGTTGTTGTTGTTATTATTTTGAGATGGAGTTTCGCTCTGTCACCCAGGCTGGAGTGCAGTGGCACGAACTTGGCTCACTGCAACCTCCGCCTCCCTGGTTTAAGTGATTATTCTGCCTCAGCCTCCTGAGTAGCTGGGACTACAGGTGCGTGCCGCCACTCCCAGCTAGTTTTTTTTTGTATTTTTTTAGTAGAGACAGGGTTTCACCATGTTGGTCAGGGTGGTTGGTCTAAAACTCCTGACTTTGTGATCCACCTGTCTCGGCCTCCCAGAGTGCTGGGATTACAGGCGTGAGCCACTGCGCCCCGCCAGTTGTTATTATTTTTTAATTAAAAAATATTTTTGAGATATGTGTCTCACCGTGTTGCCCAGGCTGGTCTTGAAACCCTGAGCTCCAGTAATTCTCCCATCTCAGCCTTCCTAGTATGCTAGGACTACATGTGCCAGCCACCATGCCTGACTCACAGGTCTACTTAATATACATTTTTTTCAACCAAAGGCAGATTGAAAATGCGAATTTTGACACTCACATATAATATAGGGTGGTGTGGGTCCTTTCTTCGTATATATGTCTGTTTCACAGGGCTGGCTGCAGTACTTGAGTATGCGTGGATTTTTGATAAAGGAAGTAGGGTCCTGGAACCAATCAGCCATTCCCCATGGATACTGAGGAGACTGTATTTCTTTTCTTTTTCTTTTCTTTTCTTTTCTTTTTTTCTTTCTGTCTTGTCTTTTTTTTTTTTCTTTTTCTTTTTTTAAGAGAAAGGGTCTTGCTGTGTTGCCCAGGAGGCTGGTCTCAAATTCCTGGCCTCAAGCAATCTTTCCGTCTAAGCCTCTTGAGTTAGCTGGGACTTCAGGTGTGTGCCACTGTGCCACTCTTTGTATTTCTTTAGCAGAAGGAGACAAATACAAGTTTTCTGTTCCTTGGAATAGAGATAAGAAGTCACAATAGTTAGAATCCTGCTCCTGACGTTTTCTAGTAACATGACCTTGCTTATATACTCTTAAATCTGTGTTTTCTGAAGCGTGTTCTACTTTTTAGTAGTATTACTTGGCATATGATGTACTATGGACAAATAAGTTAAATAGGTATTTTTATTATGCAATTTTTGTATGCTTTAGTGTGTTGCGAATGTCCAAGAGGGGAGTTACAATATGAAGGTTTTGAAACTTGTTGAGGTGAACTTTACATCAAGGGACAACTCTTGGGATCAGTGTTTTAGAACGAGACTAAAGATGCAGCATGAACAACATAAATGATCCCCTATTTAGTGTTAAGAGTTGGAAAGGGCCAGCTGCGGTGGCTCATGCTTGTAATCCCAGCACTTTGGGAGGCCGAGGCGGGCGGATCACGAGATCAGAAGATTGAGACCATCCTGGCTAACACGGTGAAACCCCGTCTCTACTAAAAATACAAAAAAATTAGCCAGTCGTGGTGGCGGGCGCCTGTAGTCCCAGCTACTCAGGAGGCTGAGGCAGGAGAATGGCATAAACCCAGGAAGCAGAGCTTGCAGTGAGCCAAGATGGTGCCACTGCACTCCAGCCTGGGCAACAGAGCAAGACTCCAGTCTCAAAAAAAAAGAGGAGAAAGTACAAAGTTGTTAACATGTAAATAAAATAAGTACCTAACATAGCCTGGGAGGTGAGAGGAGCGACTTTAAACTGAGACCTGAGGAGATGAGAAGTTACCCAGAGAAGGATGGGACTGATACAAAAAGTGCAGTGGATTCTAATTGAAGACAGATAATATATCTTAATTTACTTTGGGTAGCTGGGGAACATAACTACCTTGGCTATAGGGATATTTAGAGAAAGGTACTTTGGACCAGATAGCTTAGGAAGGACAAATCCTTAGGAAACCCAAGTCTCAGATTATTTCTGTAATAGATATAAAAAGATGTTCTTTTTTTTTTTTTTTTTTTTTTTTGAGACGGAGTCTCGCTCTGTCGCCCAGGCTGGAGTGCAGTGGCCGGATCTCAGCTCACTGCAAGCTCCGCCTCCCGGGTTTACGCCATTCTCCTGCCTCAGCCTCCCGAGTAGCTGGGACTACAGGCGCCCGCCACCTCGCCCGGCTAGTTTTTTTGTATTTTTAGTAGAGACGGGGTTTCACCATGTTAGCCAGGATGGTCTCGATCTCCTGACCTTGTGATCCGCCCGTCTCGGCCTCCCAAAGTGCTGGGATTACAGGCTTGAGCCACCGCGCCCGGCCAAGATGTTCTTTTTTTTTGAAACAGAGTCTTGTTCTGCCACCCAGGCTGGAATGCAGTGGCACAATCTCAGCTCACTGCACAAACTCCATCTCCCAGATTCAAGTGGTTCTCCTGCCTCAGCCTCCTGAGTAGCTGGGATTACAGGCACGCCTGGCTAATTTTTGTATTTTTAGTAGAGACGGGGTTTCACCGTGTTGGTCAGGCCAGTCTTGAACTCCTGACCTCATGATCCGTCCTCAGGCTCCCAAAGTGCTGGGATTACAGGCGTGAGCCACCACACCCGGCCAAGAAGATGTTCTTTTAGCTCCAATTTTTACAAAGTAATGTCCCCTCCTCCCCCTTTTTTTTGAGACCGGGTTTCACTGTTTCCCAGGCTGGAGTGCAGTGGTGTGAACACAGCCCACTGTAGCCCAGACCTCCTGGGCAAATTAGCGCTTTAAAAAAAAAAAAGGAAAAAAAAATTAACAGGTTCTCATGTTACTAGTCAAATATCAGAACAACTTTGAGGCTTTTATTTGTGAAACATATATTGGTTTCTGAATGGTTTCATTATTATTAAACTTCAACATTCTTTTAAAGTATTTGTTGTTTCTATTTAATGATAGACAGTGATCTCTAAATCTGGGATTCTCAGTCAAGGACAGTTTTAATTTTGTCAATGTGTGGAGATATTTTTGGTTATCACAACTTGGGTACAAGAAGAATGCTGACCCAAAATGTCTGTATGGCCGAAGTTGAGAAACCTTGGTCTAAATGCACCTCTCTGTGTTAGTACCTTGGGAAAATTAACCATATTTTAAGCTAGTTACAGTCTGCATGTGTAATTCATAGAGATATATGTCCTCCTGCATAAATACGTCTCTTTATGGATATGTCTGTGTGGTGCAACTACCAATCTTTCTTTGGGTGTTTTTGCCTTAAGTGGTTGTAAACACAATGTGTATCTGACTGAAAAAAGATTAATGTACATGTTGGTATAAGAAAATGTATGAGAGAAGTTCTGTGTATTCTGAGTGCTGTTTTAGTGGTCCCCTGGCTCAGCAGTGAAGTCTTTAACCTCGTAATGCTTGCTTCTTATTGTTAGTAAGATCATCCAAGTAAGGATGATCTTAGGTGTGAAGATATGTATAGGGCCGTGCACGGTGGCTCACACCTGTAATCCCAGCACTTCGGGAATCTTAGGTGGGAGGATTGCTTGAGCTTAGGAGTTTGAGACCAGCCTGAGCAACATAGCAAGACCTCATCTCTACTAAAAGTTTTTTTAAAGCCGGGTATGGCAGTGAATACCTGTGGTTCCAGCTATTTTTTAGGCTGAGGTGGGAGGATCACCTGAGCCCAGGAGATCAAGGCTGTAGTGAGCTATGATTGTAGCAGTGCATTCCAGCCTGGGTGACACAGTGAGACCTTGTCTCAGAAAAATAAAATAAATGAATTTTTAAAAGACTTCTATAATACCATTTTGACCTTTTTCTTAGTTTTTGTGTTTTGTTACTCAGAGAAGCATATCCCAGGTCTTTTCAGGTCTTAGCTTTACTTTTTTTTTTTAAAGACAGGGTCTCACTCTATCAGGCTAGAGCGCAGTGGTACAATCACAGCT
This sequence comes from Macaca mulatta, assembly GCF_049350105.2. Taxonomy (NCBI): domain Eukaryota; kingdom Metazoa; phylum Chordata; class Mammalia; order Primates; family Cercopithecidae; genus Macaca; species Macaca mulatta. Next base: position 98,875,308 of record NC_133418.1, on the reverse strand, counting down.
TACTGCAGCCTCTACCTCCTGTGCTCATGCTGTCTTCCCACCCTAGCCTCCCAGGTACCTTGAACCACAAACGTGCTCTATCATGTCTGGCTAATTTTTATTTTTGTAGCGATGGGGTCTCTCTATGTTGCCCTGGCTGGCCTCAAATTCTTGGGCTCAAGCAATCTTCCTGCCTTGGCTTCCCAGAATGTTGGGATTACACACGAGCCACTGTGCGCAGCAGGCTTACTTTCAAATATATTTTTGAGCTAGAATCATATTTATGCTCTGAAATGCCACACATGTATAAAGAATTATACCTATTTCCTCACTAGCCCCAGAATGCTGATGTGTGTTGGCGTGGAGGTGTAGTAGGTTGTAAATTGGTGGTCACATTGCTAAAGCTTTTTTTAAAAACAGGCTGAAAATACCTTAACACTTACAAATTTATATATAAGGTAATTTTCCTTTTTTTGTACTTCATTGATCATTTATTTATTGGCTTCGGCTTCCTTCCATCGGCCTGCTTACACGTAACTTACAGGTGTTCTTAGTAGAAGAGTGGCTTCTAAAGCTACGGATAATTTTTCTTCTCTTTGAGTGGAGGTTCATGTTAGTGTCTCTGGTAACTTGCAGTGTCTGGTAGTGATTAGGATATGGGTAGATTATTACAGGTCACTGTGATAATTTGTCCATTTAGTAGCTGGGAGCCTTTTAAAACCATGCTTCTGTACTTTTTTTGGGATCATGAACCCCTTTGAGAAATTAGAATCTTACCAGAATGATGTACTTACACAACTTTCAAAGTTTTATGTGTGCTCCTTGAAATTAATGATGTCCCTGAAGTCCATCCTTAGATTCTGAGATCAAAATGCCTCTTACTGACTCTTAGCACATGGCAGGATTTTAGGAGCACCTGGTATATTGCTGCTTATTACTGGATATTTGCCAGGTTGCCTTTGTTTTAGCAGTAACATAAATTAAGAGGCACTAAATTCAGGTAAGACCATGGAATCCCTAAATACAGAGTTTTGTTTTTTTTTTTCTTGAGACAGAGTCTCGCTCTGTTGCCCAGGCTGGAGTGCAGTGACGTGATCTTGGCTCACTGCAAGCTCCGCCTTCCGGGTTCACACCATTCTCCTGCCTCAGCCTCCTGAGTAGCTGGGACTACAGGCACCCGCCACCACGCCCGGCTAATTTTTCGTATTTTTAGTAGAGACGGGGTTTCACCGGGTTAGCCAGGATAGTTTCGATATGCTGACCTCGTGATCCGCCTGCCTCGGCCTCCCAAAGTGCTGGGATTACAGGCGTGAGCCACTGCACCTGGCCAGCAAGTTTCTTTATAGTATATTATAATTTTTTTTTTTTTCAAGGTGGAGTCTCACTGTGTTACCCAGGCTGGAGTGCAGTGGTGTGATCTCAGCTCACTGCAACCTCCACTTCCTGGGTTCAAGTGATTGTCCTGCCTCACCTTCCAAGTAGCTGAGATTACAGACGTGCACCACCACTCCTGGCTAATTTTAGTAATTTTAGTAGAGACAGAGATTTGCCATATTGGCCAGGCTGGTCTCGAACTCTTGACCTCATGTGATCCACCCGCCTCAGCCTCCCAAAGTGCTGGGATTACAGGTGTGAGCCACCACACTCGGCGTAATTTTTATTTGTTAAGCTTGTGATTCTACTAAGGGTATCTTCCCTGCAACAAAAGAGTTGTTTTCTCCCTAATCCCACCTTTGTCTACCCCCTTTTAAACTGTCATTGATCCTTGAACTGCAGTTCTACTTACACATGGATATTTTTGTTTAAAGAGATGGGGACTCACAGTGTTGCCCAGGCTGGTTTCAAACTCCAGGGGTCAAGTGATTCTTCCTCCTCAGCCTCCCAAGAAGCTGGGATTACAGGTGTGTGCCACCACACCCAGCTCTATAAACAGATTTTTAAAAACAAATATTTTAGAAAAAATTTTAGATTCTTGCAACAATTTGAAAAACTCACAGACAAGCCATATAACCTAGAAATATTGGCGGCGGGGGCGGGGGGAGATTAAGAAAAAGTTAAGTATTTTGTGAATGTATAAAGTATATGTAGATACTAGTCTATTTTATTACTACCATAAACTATACACAGATCTATTATTAAAAGTTTAAATTTATCAACACTCACACACACAAAACAGAGCCCATACATGGCACCTTTTGCAGTCAAGAGAAATGTAAACAGAGATGCAGTATTAAATCATAACTGCATAAAAATAACTGTAATACATACTGTACTACTGTGATAATTCTGTAGCCACCTCCTGTTGCTATTTTGGTGAGCTCATATGTTTCCAAGTGTCTGCTTAAAACACCATGTGATGCGGATCATCTCCCAGTGAACAGTTTGTGTCTCCAGTAAATCCCATATTGCAATCAAAAGTGATCTTTTGTGGTTCTTGCGTGTTTTCATCGTGTCTAGTGCAATACCGTAAACCTTGAATAACACCATCAGACCTATACAGGGTGCCACTAGTGATGCCAGAAGCACTCCTGAGAAGCAGAAAAGTCATTACATTACAAGAAAAAGTTGAATTGCTTAATACGTACTGTAAAATGAGGTCTGCAGCTGTGGTTGCCTGTTATTTCAAAATAAATTAATCCAGCATAAGGACCATTTTAAATAAAAGAAAATTTGTGAAGCCATCACTGCAGCCACAGCAGTAGGTGTGCAACCTTGCACTTTTTACAGAACACCTTTTTATCTTGTGTTGAAAATGCAGCTTTTATGTAGGTACAGGATTGCTGTAAGAAAGGCATACTTGTAGGCCCGGCGCGGTGGCTCACGCCTGTAATCCCAGCACTTTGGGAGGCTGAGGCAGGCTGATCATGAGGTCAGGAGATCAAGACCATCCTGGCTAATCCAGTGAAACCCCATCTCTACTAAAAATACAAAAAACTAGCCGGGCGTGGTGGTGGGCGCCTGTAGTCCCAGCTACTTGGGAGGCTGAGACAGGAGAAGGGCGTGAACCTGGGAGGCAGAGCTTGCAGTGAGCTGAGATCACGCCACTGCACTCCAGCCTGGGCGACAGAGCGAGACTCCGCCTCAAAAAAAAAAAAAAAAAAAAAAAAGGCATACTTGTAGACTATGATATTCAAGAAAAAGTGAAGTTATTTTATGACAACTTAAAAATGAAAGAGAAGCTAGAGGAGTTCATGCCAGCAAAGGATGGTTTGATAATTTTAGAAAGAGGTTTGGCCTAAAAATGGCAGGATAACATGAGAAGCAGCTTCTGCTAAGACACAGCAGACAAGTTCCTGGGCACCATTAAGAAAATCATTGAGGAAAAAGGATATCTGCCTGAACAAGTCTTTAATGCAATTAAAAGTGTCCTATTACCGGGATGGCGGGGAGGGGGGCAGGCCGCAAAGGACATGAGTGTTAGGAAAAGAAGAAAGCACAGGGAATTAAGGCAGGAAGGGATAGGCTAACTACTGTTTTGTGCAAATGCAGTTGGGTTTATGATCAGGACTGATTGCCCGTATGTATAAAGTTGCTAACCCCCAAGACTTGAAGGGAAAAGTCTTTTGAAGCTGCCAGTTTTTTGATCATTCAACAAGAAGACCTGAACACTGAGAATCCTTTTTCTGGATTGGTTCCATCAATACTTTGTCCCTGAAATCAGGAAATACCTTGCCATGATGGGACTGCCCTTTAAAGTTCTTTTGATATTGGACAGTGCCCCTGGCCACCCAGAACCCCATGAGTTTAACACCGAAAGCATCGAAGTGGTCTCCTTGCCCCTAAACACAGTGTCTCTAATTCAGCATCTAGATCAGAGGTCGTGAGGACCTTTAAGGTTAATAACGCACGGTACTCTAACCTCAATAGAACAGCATGAAAATCTGGAGGGATTACACCGCTGAAAATACCATCATTATAGAAAAAGCCGTGAAAGCCATCAAGCACAAAACAGTAACTTCCTGCTGGAGAAAACTGTGTGCCGATGTTGAGCATGATTTCCCAGGATTTTAGCAGAGCCAGTCAAGGAATTTGTGAAAGAGACTGTGGATAAGACAAGAGCTAATAGACACCAACCAGAGGAGTCAACAGAAGATGATTTAATGAAGATGCTGGTGCTTCCAAACCAGCACTAGACGACAAGGAAGAAGACAAAGAAGTAGTGCTAGAAAACAAATTGACTGTAGGCAGTCTGGCAGAACGGTTCTGATTATTCAAGACTGCTTTAGACTTACTGTACAACATGGACCATTATATGATACAGGCACTGAAACTGAAGCAAATGATGAAAGAAGGATTGGTTTTATATAGAAATATTTTTTAAAGAAATGAAAAAGCAAAAAAGAAATTACAGTGTTTTTCCGTAAAGTTACACTGAGTGTGCCTGCCTCCCCTTCCACCTTCTCTACCTCTTCTGCCTCTGCCTCCCCTGAGAAAGCAAGACCAACCCCCTCCTCTTTCTCCTCCTCAGCCTACTCAATTTGAAGACATTGAGGATGAAGACCTTTATGATGATCTACTTCCACTTAATGAATAGTAAATATATTTTTCTTCCTTATGATTTTCTTAATAACATTTTTCTCTAACTTTATGGTAAGAATACAGTATAGAATACATATATAAATATATGTTAATCGACTGTTACTGATAATGCTTCTGGTTAGCAGCAGGCTGTTACTAGTTAAGTGTTTGGGGAGTCAAAAGTTATACATGGCACCCCCTTACCCCCATTGTTCAAGGGTCAACTGTATGTTGTTTCAAATCAGCATATTTTATAACTTTTCTAGATTTTGTTTTCCTATAGCTACAGAAAATGAAGTAACCACAGCCATTTGGCAGTTTTGCTGCTGTTGTTTTTCTTTTTGTTGTTGTTGCTTTTTTTTTTTTTTTTTTTTTTTTTGATACAGGGTCTTGCCTTGTTGCCCTGGCTGGAGTGCAGTGGCGATGATAATAGTTCACTCCAGTCTTGAGCCCTTGGGCTCAAGTGTGCCTCCTGCCTCGGCCTCTTAAAGTGGTGGGATTACAGGCATGAGCCCCCGTGCTCAGCCTGTTGTTGTTTTTGAATAGTTTTTAAAATTGTGGTAAAACACATACAACATGAAATTTTCATTTTAACCATTATTTTGGTGTATAGTTCAGTGGTGTTAGGTACATTCTACTGTTGTGCAACCATCACCACCATCCATCTCCAGAACTTTTTCATCTTTCTGAACTGAAGCTTTTCATCCATTAAACAATTTCTGTCTCCCCCTTTCCCCAGCTCCTGGCAACTGTCACCATTCTATTTTCTATGAATTTGACTGTTATAGGTACCTCATATAAGTGGAATCATATAGTATTTGTTCAATTTGTAAGTAATTTACTTCATTTAACAAAGTTTTCAAGGTTCATCTACATTATAGCATGTGTCAGAACTTGTTTGTTTTTTAAGGCTGAATAATATTCCATTGTTTTTATATGCCATGTTCTGTTTATTTATTCACCCATTGTTGGATATGTGGGTTGTTTTTGCTCTTTTACTATTGTGAATAATGTTGCTCTGAACACTGGTGTACAAATATCTGAGTCCCTGCTTTAAATTCTTTTGCGTGTGTACCCATAAGTATAATTGCTGGATCATATGATAATTCTATGTTTAACCTTTTGAGGAATCACCAGACTTTTCCACCGTGATTGCACCATTTTACATACCTACCAACAGTACACAAAGGTTTCGGTTTCTCCACATCCTCACCAATATGTGTTTTCTGTTTTTTTAATGGCAGCCATACTAATGGGTATGTAGTGGTATCTCATTGTGGTTTTGATTTGCATTTTCTAATGTTAGTGATATTGAGCATCTTTTCATGTACATATTGTTTGTTTGTATATCTTCTTTGGAGAAATGTCTATTCAGATCCTTTGCTTGCATTTTTCTTTTTCTTTTCTTTTTTTCTTTTTCTTTTTTTTTCTTTTTTCCAGACAAGGTCTTGCTCTGTTCCCCAGGCTGGAGTTCAGTGGCATGATGATCATGGCTCACTGCAGCCTCAACTTCCCAGGCTCAAGTGATTCTCCTACCACAGCCTCCTAAGTAGCTGGGACTGCAGGCACACACCACCATGCCTGGCTAATTTTAAAATTTTTTGTAGAGATGAGGTCTCACAGGCTAGTCTCGAACTCCTGGGCTCAGGCGATTTTCTGCCTCGGCCTCCCAAAGTGCTGTCATTGTTTTTTGTTGTTGTTAGGAGTTTTAGGTGTTTTTTATATATTTTAGGTATTATTCCCTTTTCAAATATTTTCTCCTGTTCGTGGTTTGTCTTTTCATTCTCTTGATAGTGTCCTTTGTTGTACAATAGTTTTTAACTTTGATGAAGTACAGTTTATCTACTTTTTCTTTCATTGCCTGTGCTTTTGATATCATATCAAAGAAACCATTGCCAAATCCACTGTCCTGAAGCTTTTCCCTGTGTTTTCTTCTAAGAGTTTTATAGTTTGAGGTCTTTGATCTATTTCAAGTTAATTTTTTTTTATGGTTTAAAATAAGGATCCAGTTTCATTCTTTTGCATGTGGATATCTGATTTTCCTAGTGCTATTTATTGAGAAGACTGTCCTTTCCTTATTGACTGATTTTGGCATCCTTGTTGAGGATCATTTGACTAAGTATGTGAGGATTTATTTCTGGGCTCTCTGTTCCATTCCATTAGTCTGTGTATCTGTCCTTATGCTAGTTCTACACTTTTTGATTTGTAGTGAAGTTCTGAAATTTGACTCCCACAGCTAATATTACTTTGGCTGGGCTCAGTGGCTCATGCCTGTAATCCTAGCTCTTTGGGAGGCCAAGCGGGGTAGGTCACTTGAGGCCAGGAGTTTGGGATCAGCCTGGCCAACATGGCAGAAACCCCTGTCTCTACTGAAAAACTACAAAAATTAGCTGGCATGGTAGCACACACACCTGTAGTCCCAGCTACTCGCAGCTACTCAGGAGGCTAAGGCAGGAGAATCACTTGAACTTGGGAGGCAGAAGTTGCAGTAATCTGAGATCACACCACTGCACTCCAGCCTGGGCAACAGAACGAGGCTCTGTCTCAAAAAGAGAGATTATTTTGATGTTAGATTCCATGTGAATTTTTGGATAGATCTTTCTATTTCTGCAAAAATTGTCATTGGGATCTTAAGGGGACAACCACTTGTTTTTAACTGATTTTTCTGCATGGACCTCCTTGTGCCATAGCAATACAGCTATTTGAGACTTTAAAGTCTCTATACAATTTTTAATTAAGGCTTCTATGGGGTAGTATGCATTATAAAATCTGAAATGATCCAGCCTGGATTTAGATTATGCAAGTTTCTTTGCCTCTGTCTTCTCTTTTGGTAAGAAAGAGCATACCTAGAAAGCAGACAGCCTCCTTTAGGGAGGAAATAATATTTGACATGGATATGTCTTGAGAATTGTGTTTCTTTTGCCAGGTAATCTAAGCATTTGTGTAGGCTTTTAGCATGGGGTAGTTTTAGGGTGACTGCTTTAAAACTTTAAAGCTATAGAAATGACATTCTAAATTGAGAATAAAGTCACTTTTAAAGACTGTTAAGCCATAATTCATGGTAGTATGTAAAAGTAAAATTTTATTTCATTTTAGCATGCCAATGAAGATGTGGAAAGAATGTTACTAGGAAACAAGTGTGATATGGACGACAAAAGAGTTGTACCTAAAGGAAAAGGAGAACAGGTAAAAATCTGAATTAAACTGATATTCTGCTCTTTGTAAATGTAATGCTGCTTTTGATTATTATTATTATTTTTTTTTTTTCTTTTGAGACGGAGTCTGGCTCTGCTGCCCAGGCTGGAGTGCAGTGGCCGGATCCGAGCTCACTGCAAGCTCCACCTCCCGGGTTTACGCCATTCTCCTGCCTCAGCCTCCCGAGTAGCTGGGACTGCAGGCGCCCACCACCTCGCCCGGCTAGTTGTTTTTTGTATTTTTTTAGTAGAGACGGGGTTTCACCGTGTTAGCCAGGATGGTCTCGATTTCCTGACCTCGTGATCCACCCATCTCAGCCTCCCAAAGTGCTAGGATTACAGGCTTGAGCCACCGCGCCCGGCCGCTTTTGATTATTTTTATAGTAATAGTGATGGAATGCACTAAGCTAATTACATAGTTTTTAAAATACTTGTTGGAAATATTTTATTATTTGAATGAATTTGTTTTTTAGTGCATATTTAACATATATGGGGGCATCGAATGTTCCCATAGTATTTTTATCCTTATTTAAACTACAAAGAGAGAAAAATGTAAGTCAGTAATCCTCAATTTTTAAACTTAGGACTTTTTTTTTTTTTTTTTTTTTTTGAGACGGAGTCTCGCTCTGTCGCCCAGCCCAGGCTGGAGTGCAGTGGCGCGATCTCGGCTCACTGCAAGCTCCGCCTCCCGGGTTCACGCCATTCTCCTGCCTCAGCCTCCCGAGTAGCTGGGACTACAGGCGCCCACAACCGCGCCCGGCTAATTTTTTGTATTTTTAGTAGAGACGGGGTTTCACCGTGGTCTCGATCTCCTGACCTTGTGATCCGCCCGCCTCGGCCTCCCAAAGTGCTGGGATTACAGGCGTGAGCCACCGCGCCCGGCCTAAACTTAGGACTTTAAGGAGATGTATCAATTTGTATGGTTCTAAAATGTGACAGTCAGCCTGCGGTGAGCAGAAATTAGACCCTGAGAAGTCAGGTTGAGCTTCTCATAGGTTTGCCCCCAGGGTGAAGTATCTGTTTTAGTACTGTATCTGAAATAAACTTTTGGGGTAAGGAGATTACTTTTGTTTGTTTTATGAAAGAGCTTGACTTGCTGAAATATTCTGTGTTATATATTCTAGTTGGGACCACTGCCTTCAGAATAAGATTAATATTTAAGATGTTAAAGTCAGCAATTGGCAACCCATGCTTGATAATTTTATGATGATATTTTGTTTCTGTTTTAGATTGCAAGGGAGCATGGTATTAGGTTTTTTGAGACTAGTGCAAAAGCAAATATAAACATCGAAAAGGCGTTCCTCACGTTAGCTGAAGATATCCTTCGAAAGGTAGGTTCCTATTTTTACTTCCTGCCAGGTACCTGAGTGTATCTCTGTTGAATATTTTGTCTATTCTGAAGTACTGTATTTACATACAGAATTTGAGTTTGGGTGGTATTGTTTCTGTAGGGCAGCAGTCCCCAGCTTTTTTGGCACCAAGCACTGGTTTTGTGGAAGATAATTTTTCCATGGACCGTATTGGGTGAAACTGCCCCACCTCAGATCATGAGGCGTTAGATCTTCCTAAGGAGCGTGCAATGTAGATCCCTTGCACGTGCAGTTCACAGTGGGGTTTGCACTCCTGTGAGAATCTAATGCTACCACTGATCTGACGGGAGGCGAAGCTCAGGTAGCAAGCTCCACAGTCACTGTCTAGTCCCTAGTTCCATTATTTTTTCCAGTTTTTCATCTTTTCTAGCCTTTTTATTATTGGATTCATTTCTCTTAATGAGTACTTTGCAGTCTCAGATAATTTAGGAAATTTTAAGATAAGAAATGAATCTATTAAGTAGTTATTGCCACAGAATTGCTATTCTGCCATATTAGTCACTTCTCAGGCAAATAAAGGGCATGTACATATTCTGTACATACTGAATAAAACCTATTATGTAAGAAAATAAATAATGCTGAAAATGTGATCTTGAGGAATGCATGTTTTACCTCAGGTTTGTTTCTGGGCTTAAGATTTGTGACTCTCAATATTTGCTAGTATAAGTAACATGTAGCCAAATTAGGAAATCCGATTTTCATATTTTCCCTCAAGTGACTAGGTATAATGCATGGATTTGGTTATGAATTCTGAATTATCTGTTCAATCTGTTGTAATTTTAAATGCAAATAAATACAGATAAAATCTGACATACATTGGCCAGGCGCGGTGGCTCACATCTCTAATCCCAGCATTTTGGGAGGCTGAGGCAGGCGGATCACGAGGTCAGGAGATGAGACCATCCTGGCCAACACAGTGAAACCCCATCTCTACTAAAAATACAAAAATTAGCTGGGTGTGGTGGCACATGCCTGTAATCCCAGCTTCTTTGGAGGCTGAGGCAGAAGAATCCCTTGAACCAGGGAGTCAGAGGTTGCAGTGAGCCGAGATAACGCCACTGCACGCCAGCCTGGCAACAGACCAAGACTCCATCTCAAAAAAAAAAAAAAAAATCTGACACACATCCTAAAAGAGAAGCAGATGTTGTATAGTAGAAAATGTAATTACATTTGGTAACCTTTCTATTTTTATATTTGAAATATTAATATTTTTTCTAAAACCGACCTATATAAAAGGTAGATGTTTGTTTTTACATTTTCTTAACCAACCAGTTTTTTTTCTTTCTCCACTTTGGAAGGACAGAGACATTAGCTGTAATAAAGGTGGTATGTCACATATAAATCTAGTGAAATTTCTGAGCAATTACAAGAGATTGAGTTGAAATACTTACATTGAAGTAAATTCTTTATATAGAGTGACTAAAACCAAGGGACCTAATTTTTAGAGTGAAATGTAGGTATCTGTTTACTACAATTGAATATTCAAACTGGAAAAAACAGTCATCAGTTATTGCTCTTTAATGGGGCTAAAAAATGGGTGCCCTTTTGAATCTGCCAGCTTCCTTTGCATATCATGTTTTGGGACTTCCTGCTTTAGGAGATGTTTTTCTATGAGAATCCAGTCAGATCAAAAATTGAATTTTATTTCAGAGAATGAGAGAGGCTGACAACAATTAAACTAAGTATAAAAGATCTCCATAGTGTGTGTATTGAGTGATAAAAAGCAAATTAGGGGCTGGGCACTGTGGCTCATGCCTGTAATCCCAGCACTTTGGGAGGCTGAGGCGGGCGGATCACGAGGTCAAGAGATTGAGACCATCCTGGCTAACCCGGTGAAGCCCCGTCTCTACTAAGAATACAAAAAATTAGCCGGGCGTGGTGGCGGGCGCCTGTAGTCCCAGCTACTGGGAAGGCTGAGGCAGGAGAATGGTGTGAACCCAGGAGGCGGAGCTTGCAGTGAGCCGAGATCACGCCACTGCACTCCAGCGTGGGCGACAGAGCGAGACTCCGTCTCAAAAAAAAAAAAAAGGATATAAAATGTGAAGTGATCTCATTTTTCAAGATTATATGATATACCAAACAGACATATGTACATGCAGATACATTTTATTTTTAGCAAATGGAGAACTGGAAGGGTAGATACCAAACTCCAAATAGCACTCCAAGAGAGTGATGGTGGTAAGGGGGAGAGATCATAGGGCAGATTCATGTACTGACTATAGGCAGTTTAGTTTTGAAATTTCAACAGGTTTCTTTTTTGAATTATAAGCAATTTTAAGATTTTTTTAAAAGAACAGTCTTTCACAATTAAGGTGAACCCATTAGAATTTCTTGAGAAAATCTATATTATTTATTGTTCTTTTGAAGAGCAAAAGAATAGAAGAATACAACTAGGAAAAAATGTGTTTCTTTCTGACTTTTTTTTTTGTTTTCTTTTTGAGACAGGGTCTCACTATGTTGCCCAGGGCTGAAGTGTAGTGGCTGTTCGTAAGTGTGATCATGCTGGCTGTAGCCTCAAACTCCTGGCCTCCAGTGATACACTAGTAGCTGGGTCCACAGGGGTCTGCCATCAAGCCTAGCTCGGTCTCTCTCTTTTTTTTTTTTTTTAATTGATGGGATCTTTGTTTCCCAAGCTAGATTTGAACTCCTGGGCTCAAGTCATCCTCCTGCTTCAGCTTTCTGAGTAGCTTAGGACCACGAGGACACATCACTATCCCTCACTAATTTTCAGATTTTTTGGTAGAGATAGGGGTCTCACTGTGTTGTCCAGGCAGGTCTTGAACTCGTGGCCTTAAGGGAACCTCTCGCCCTGGCTTCCCAAAGTGTTGGAATTACAGGTGTGAGCCACGTACCAAAAATTGTATTTTTAATTAAATGAAGGGAATAAAAGAAATAGAAAAATACTTCTTTTAAAATTGGTTGAAGGTACTTTGTATTTCAGACATTGGTGGGTCAGGATGAAACATTATCCAGTATTCACAGTCGAGTTAAAGACCAGGATAAGACTGGCAGGAGTTACCACAAGACCTAGTGAAACACTCTTGGCTCTATGTCCTTTCTCTTTCTGGGCTTTTTGGTCTTCGTGGTTTCTGCTTAGTTTCTATCTATACTATGTCCTTTGATCTTCTCATCAGTCTTGGCTTTTTTTTTTTTTTTTTTTTTTTAAATAGTGCTATATAGCCATTATATATATAATTTTGTGCCCCAGTGAGGTAGAGCTTTCCTTATTATCATTATTAAAGGTTAAAGTATTAGTATACTAATAAATAAAGATCTCAGTCTAGACTTGTAGGGGTGTCCAATCTTTTGGCTTCCCTTGGCCACAGTGGAAGAAGAATTGTCTTGGACCACATATAAAATACACTAATACTAACCATAGCTCGAACGCTAAAGAAAAAAATCACACACAAAAAAATCTCATCATGTTTTAACAAAGTTTACGAATTTGTTGTGTTGGGCTGCATGCAGGCTGCAGGTTGGACAAGCTTGGTCTAGAGTTTTCCCAAGTAAGCAGGCCCAAATACTAGGTAGCAATTTTTTTCATACACATCCATACACTGATGTGGTGAAGTTATGAGTTCAAATAGCAAATGTAAAATTCCTTCACGTTAGAATTAACTTAAAATGAAAGCAATTTAAAACATCTTTTAACTTAATTATTTGGCTACATGATTCATTCTCTTGCTTCAAACATTTAAAAGGAGAAAAAAAAAGGATACAGAAATTTCCCACCTTGTTCCCTTTGATTCCCTCAATATCAGTTGCCAATTCCTCATTTTATCCTTACTCCCCAGGTAACTGATGTGATTAATTTATCAGTTATTACTCTGAGTAAATATGAATATATATTTTTGTCCCACCCCTCCCCCACAACCTTTTCTTTTTAACAGATGAGGTAACATACTCTACTGATTGTCATTTTGCTTATTTCACTTACCATAAGCAAAATAGTTTTACTTTTTAAATAATTATATACTATTCCTTTGAATGTTTATATCATAATTGAACAAGTCCCCCAGTGGACATTTAGATTATTTTCAAACTTATGTGCACATAAACTGTGTGTGTAGTGCATAATCTTATATTTAAATAATTTTCCATACGTACATACATTTGAAGGACAGATTCTGAGAACTGGTCAAAGAGCATACATGTATGTACATTTGCAATTTTGATAAATACTGCCAAAGTCTGTCCTGAGGGTTACACCCATTTACACACCCACTTGCAGTATATGAGAATATGTGTTATTCATACCCTGGCCAGCACAGTGGATTTACAAGACTCAGATCTTTCCCAGTCTAACGGGTTAAAAAATGCAGATTTAATTTGCTGGTAATTTCTGAGTAAGGCTGAGCATTTAAAAACATTTGTTTGTTTGTTTGTTTTGAGACAGAATTTTGCCCTTCTTGCCCAGGTTGGAGTGCAATGGCATGATCTCTGCTCACTGCAGCCTCTGCCTTCCAGGTTCAAGAGAGTCTCCTGTCTCAACTTCCCAAGTAGCTGGGATTACAGGCGCCTGCCACCACACAAACGAATGTTTGTGTTTTTAGTAGAGACAGGGTTTCACCATGTTGGCCAGGCTGGTCTCGAACTCATGACCTCGGGTGATCTTCCCAACTTGGCCTCCCACAGTGCTGGGATTACAGGCGTGAGCCACCTCACCTGACCTAAAAACATATGTTTAAGAATCACTTTTACATTTCCTTTTCTGTAATTTTTTTTTATTTATTCCTTTGCCCAATTTTTCTATTTGGTTATTGCCCTTTTCTTATTCTTAGCTAGGAGCGAGCTTAAAACTTTTAATAAACTTAATTAAAACTCAACTTCAACTTAAATATTTTGGCTGTACAAGATTTCGCTCTGCAGGAGATACCCTTTTGTTTTTTTGTTTTGTTTTTTTGAATCTGTTTCAAGGATCTAAGTTAAATTCTAAAAAGATAGTGAGTGAGATGCTAAGAAAATCAGTGTAGGAGCCTCCCTGGTTTCCTTCACCTGACCCATACCTGGAAGTTTCCAGACAGAATTTCCAGTGCAGCTGTACTCTTTTTTCTTGCTGGGTGCTGGTCTGCCCCCTTTTTCTTCTTTACATCTTTCTCAAAGATCTCTTTTAGGAGCAAAGTCACTTGTACTGGAAACCCCACAGAGGTCTTTTTAATGCATAATTTGCTGCTTTGACACACATGGAGGAGAAGAATCCCATTAGGCAGTGGGAGTAAGTAGGTGAGCTCTAAGGGCAAGTAGCAGTGTCACCTCAGGATGAGTTCACTAGGCTTCTCTTAGGCTACTTGAGGTTTTAAAATATTTTTGAAATACTTTAATATTTTCCCCCTTGGGCTATACAAGCCCTTAACTTTATATTGTTTCCATGAGAGAATAAGTTCTCAGGTACATCGTGGCTTTCAAAATGTTGTGATGAACTACTGTTTTATACAACAGCACCGATAAATCTCAAAGACTGATACTGAGTGAAAGAAGTCACACAGAGAAGAATATATTCAACTATGGTTCCATGTATATGAAGGATAGGAATAGAAAAAAAACTAATCTTAGATGATAGAAATCAGAATATTGGGTAACTTGAAGAGAGCAGTACTGGCAGGAGAGGGGCACAAGAGAGCCTTCTTGGGAATATTATGTTCTATATCCTGATCTGGTAGTTTGACAGTATATACTAAAAATACATCAGGCTTACACTTAAGCTTTATGTACTTTTCTGTATGTAAGGTATCACTTTAAAAATATTTTTTATATATAAAGAATGGGCCTACCTTTTTAAAATACTGTATTCTTCTGATTTTTTTTTTTTTTTTTTGAGATAGAGTCTCACTCTGTCGCCCAGGCTGGAGCGCAGTGGCGGAATCTTGACTCACTGCAACCTCTGCTCCCGAGTTCAAGCGATTCTCCTGCCTCAGCCTCCTGAGTAGCTGGGATTACAGACGTCCAACACCACACCCAGCTAATTTTAGTAATTTTATAGAGACAGGGTTTTGGCATGTTGGCCAGACTGGTCTCGAACTCCTGACCTCAGGTGATCCAACTGCCTCGGCCTCTCAAAGTGCTGGGATTACAGGCCTCAGCCACAGTGCCTGGCCCTTCTGATTTTCAAAGTAATATTTAATGTTGGGAAAAAACAGAATTATACTAAGAATAAAATTAAATCAACCATAATTTTACTACCTAAGGGTTGCTACTGTTAGTATTTTGTTGTATCTCCTTTGGAGTTTTTCTATGTTTTTAGGGGAATTGGGAGGAGTCTTACTGTCTTGCTGTGTTGCGCAGGCTGGAGTGCAGTGGAGTGATCATAGCTCACTGCAGCCTTGAACTCCTGGGCTCAAGTGATCCTCTTGCCTCAGCCTCCTGAGTAGCTGGGACTACAGGCTTGAGCCACTGTGTCCAGCTAATATTTTAAATGTTTTATACAGATGGGGGTCTCACTATCTTGCCCAAGGTGGTTTTAGCTCCTGGCCTCAAGGGATCCTCCCACCTTGGCCTCCGAAAAGTGCGGGGCTTACAGGCGTGAGGCAGTGTGCCCAGCCATCTATATCCATTTTTAACATGAATTAGATCACTACATTTTCCTTCACTCCTTTTCACTTAATCAGTTGAGACTGCCTTTTTAAAACTATCCTACAGTAATAAAATTAGTCTAAAAACGCAGATAACTAAACAGAAAAGGGCAGTTTTATTTCTGTGACATTACATATACCTAACATTGGTTTTATACAACCTGCTTCCCAATGCCTTTTAAGTACTAAACATATTCAGAGGTCAGGGCTAGAAGATAACAATCTATTTAAGAGAGCAGAGAAGATTTCAGAAGCTTTATAAAGGGATGCCAGGAAATGTCTACAGTATTTCACAGCCTGGAGGAAGCAGGCAAAATGATCAAAACAAGGCTTCCAGATCTTTACTTTGCATGGAGGGGAACCTATCTCATGTGATTGTAATTGTATTTTGTTGTATAAATTGACATTTATGAGAATATTCCTGATGAAACTTGATTTTATCCATAGCAGTGTTTTTTCATGAGTTATTTTCCTTGTGTGTTTGTTGCAGACCCCTGTAAAAGAGCCCAACAGTGAAAATGTAGATATCAGCAGTGGAGGAGGCGTGACAGGCTGGAAGAGCAAATGCTGCTGAGCATTCTCCTGTTCCATCAGTTGCCATCCACCACCCCGTTTTCTCTTCTTGCTGCAAAATAAACCACTCTGTCCATTTTTAACTCTAAACAGATATTTTTGTTTCTCATCTTAACTATCCAAGCCACCTATTTTATTTGTTCTTTCATCTGTGACTGCTTGCTGACTTTATCATAATTTTCTTCAAACAAAAAAATGTATAGAAAAATCATGTCTGTGACTTCATTTTTAAATGTACTTGCTCAGCTCAGCTGCATTTCAGTTGTATTATAGTCCAGTTCTTATCAACATTAAAACCTATAGCAATCATTTCAAATCTATTCTGCAAATTGTATAAGAATAAAGTTAGAATTAACAATTTTATTTTGTACAACAGTGGAATTTTCTGTCATGGATAATGTGCTTGAGTCCCTATAATCTATAGACATGTGATAGCAAAAGAAACAAAAGCCAGGAAAACACTCATTTTCGCCTTGAATATGTAAATGGGGTTAATTTTGTCCTGTGCCTTATGTGGAAAGGAACTTCTTTGGTTTTCCTTTTTTGTTCTGGTGGAAGCATGTGCAGGAGACATATCATCCAAACATAAACCATTAAAATGTTTGTGGTTTGCTTGGCTGTCATTTTCAAAGTAGTTAATTGAGGACAAAGGGTAATGCAGAAGTGATAGCTTTGGTTTGCTGAGTCTTGTTTTAAGTGGCCTTGATATTTAAAACTATTCCTGCCACCATTTCTTTTCCTTGGCCACTTTTTCCTTGCGTCTCCCTGCATGCTGCTTTATTTGCTTCTCCCTCCCCCACCACCTCATGGTATATTTAAGAGTGAAAGGGACAAACTAGTAGGTTTGTCAAGTTTAATATAAAGCACTGATGTAACTTGCTAGGTAAACGGAAGGATAAGTTCTAACTGCCTACTATCCAATGTCAGTTAATTGGTGTCTTCCCCCTCATTTGCTCTCTGCCCTAAAACGTGTCCCAGATGCCTTCACTGGCTGTTTTACTTCTATGTTCTGCTTTTCTTCCTCTCTTTGTTCCCTTCCTGTCTATCCATTGAGCTTATGAAATGGAAGAGTTAACTGCATGCACTAGTGTTTGGAGGGTGTTGTGGTTTGTCTTTCTAATTAGGTGTATAGCCTATTCACTTTCCTAGAATAAATCTCTTAACCTACATTTGAGTAGTCTCCATTTTGGCAACTCCTCTAGCAGCTTGGTAGCCTAGTACAGGTTGTTTTTTTAAAAAAGAAAAAGCAGGAAGGAGGAGTGAATTTTATTAACATGTTTGCCAAATGTATTGAGATTTGGCCTCTGAAGAACACTTTTTCAGTGTTAAGTTGTCTTTACCTTAAGATTGAGAAATACTTTAGAATATTATTAATTTTAAGTCCTGTCTTCACGTCCTTTTGGAAAACTTGTGTTACCATGGGTTTGGAAAAAGGACAACAAAAGGCTTTTCGTGTAAAGATAAGATCTCTAGCTGTCTCTAACCCTGTCCTTTTTTCACAGCATTTTTTCTAGTTTTGCTTCATTGCTTATCATTAGGATAGGGTAAGTTAAGTTTGCTATGCTGCTAGCATCCTAAGATGATACCTTTGTTGAAAGAATTGTGAATAGCATGATTCATTTCTAGCAGAGGCTGAGTTTAGGACAGCAGCTTCCATTGAGAAGTCTTTCTGTGTCGTGAATAGCATTTTAATGACCTCTTGGCTCACATAAGCAAACAACATAGGGACGTATCTGCTATGAAAATCCACAAATTTTTCAGATAGTGCCCTAAAAACAATTTTATATGCCTCACTGGTTGTTATTCTTAGGTTGTTTCCACACTTGACTTTATCATTGTTTACTACTAGTAAAAAGCAGCATTGCCAAATAATCCCTAATTTTCCACTAAAAATATAATGAAATGATGTTAAGCTTTTTGAAAAGTTTAGGTTAAACCTACTGTTGTTAGATTAATGTATTTGTTGCTTCCCTTTATCTGGAATGTGGCATTAGCTTTTTTATTTTAACCCTCTTTAATTCTTATTCAATTCCATGACTTAAGGTTTGAGAGCTAAACACTGGGATTTTTGGATAACAGACTGACAGTTTTGCATAATTATAATCGGCATTGTACATAGAAAGGATATGGCTACCTTTTGTTAAATCTGCACTTTCTAAATATCAAAAAAGGGAAATGAAGTATAAATCAATTTTTGTATAATCTGTTTGAAACATGAGTTTTATTTGCTTAATATTAGGGCTTTGCCCCTTTTCTGTAAGTCTCTTGGGATCCTGTGTAGAAGCTGTTCTCATTAAACACCAAACAGTTAAGTCCATCCTCTGGTACTAGCTACAAATTCGGTTTCATATTCTACTTAACAATTTAAATAAACTGAAATATTTCTAGATGGTCTGCTTCTGTTCATATAAAAACAAAACTTGATTTCCAGCTGTGTGGTTTGGTTTTCATTTGTTTATGGCATTAGAAGATTACTTCTGAAAAAAATGTGGACTAGCAAACTAAATATTAATGAGTTGACAGAAATGGGAAATCACTGTCAACCTGTGGAAAACTGGAAAGGCAATTTCAAAAACTGTCTTTGCTGAGAAACTACTTTAAAAAATAGAATTATCTCTGGGATCCTAAAGCGGAGTCATCCTTGTGCCAAAATAGGAGATGCCACGATCCTAATCACACCTGGCTTACACTAGTTGGATGTGCCAGAGGCCCTACAGCTGAGGTCACCTGATTTCTCAGGGGGACCAAGCTGGGCTCCTCATGCTGGAGGGTAAATCCTTGTTTTAGCAGCAGCTGGCCTCTTACTAAGAAAATATTGGCCGGGTGCGGTGGCTCACGCCTGTAATCCCAGCACTTTGGGAGGCCAAGGCAGGTGGATCACGAGGTCAGGAGATCGAAACCATCCTGGCTAACACGGTGAAACCCGTCTCTACTAAAAATACAAAAAATTAGCCGGGCGTGGTGGTAGGCGCCTGTAGTCCCAGCTACTCGGGAGACTGAGGCAGGAGAATGGCATGAACCCAGGAGGAGGAGGTTGCAGTGAGCTGAGATCGCACCAGGGCACTCCAGCCTGGGCGACAGAGTGAGACTCTGTCTCAAAAATAAAGGTATTGGCCAGGCACGGTGGTTCGTGCCTGTAATCCCAGCACTTTGGGAGGCTGAGGTGGGTGGATCACTGAGGTCAGGAGTTCAAGACCAGCCTGGCCAACACGGTGAAACCCCATCTCTACTAAAAATACTAAAAGCTGGGCATGGTGGCAGGTGCCTGTAATCCCAGCAAGTATTTCCTGCTTTTGTTATACATAGCAACAGCCTTGTCTTTATGTGTAGGGAAAAGAAATGTTTGATCCTATATTAAGGCTTTATTAGTCAATAATAAAAATATTTGTTGACAAGATTGTTCCTGCTGAAAGTATATGTAGAGTTTTTCTCAGATGCAGTGATTTTAAGAATCACTTGAAGTGTTTTTAATGTTCTATTCATTCCCCCCAACATACTTGTTTTGTTGGACCTACAATTCTCCCTTTGCTGGGCGTGGTGGCTCACACCTATAATTCCAGTGCTTTGGAAAGCCAAGGCAGGTGGATCACCTGAGGTCAGGAGTTTGAGACCAGCCTGGCCAACATGGTGAAACCCTGTCTCTACTAAAAGTACAAAAAATTAGCCGGGCGTGGTGGCACACGCCTGTAATTCCAGCTATTTGAGAGGCTGAGGGAGGAGAATCGCTTGAACCCAGAAGGCAGAGGTTGCATTGCAGTAAGCCAACATCATGCCACGGCACTCCAGCTTGGGCAACAAAACAAGACTCTCAAAAAAAAAAAAACCAAGATTGGTGTAGGGAAATAGGATATGGTCTCCCCCCTTAAATGGATGGTCTAGTTTAGAAAACAAAAGTAATTCATCAAGTTAAGCATATACAAGAGCCAAATAATTGTAATCTGGATTTTAATTGCTGTACTAATATATCAAGTTCAGTTGGTGGGAATAGTTGGGATTACTTTTTGAGGGAGGAGAGACATTAATTGGTACTTAGAAATGTCGATTCACTGGCTAGGGCAAATGTAGGAAGGTCATTGTAAGAAGAGACCACAGAGACTAGACAATGACAGGCCCTGGGGAGTCATGGTAAACTCTTGAGAGTAGTGAGAGCAGTGTGTTCGTGGAAAGCAAGTTTAGATGGATTTGAATAGGAGAAACAAGGGTTCTAGAGGTCACATGGGAAGTCGTGTTAATCGAGATGTCAATAAGACCTGGCTAAAATGGCAGAGGGAAATGCAGGGTTGAAGGCAAAGGTAGTGTGTGAAGCAGGGAGGGTATTTCTGGTGAGCGTGCTAGGTGCTTTTTTGGCACTGCTCTAGGTACTTTAGGTTAGGTCTTCGATGTCCTGGTGAATTAGTACCCAAGAAGAAATGGTCTCAGATTAAGTCACTTGCTTAAGTTTGCACAATCAGTTGGTGCTGGAGTTAGATTTTGAAACCAGGCCAACACCACTGTCCTTCCTGTGTTCACCTTTTCACAGTTCTCAGGAGGGCCTGGGGTAATGAACAAGTACCAGAGACAGCAGAAAGAGTCTGGAGTGGTTGTGTGACCATTTGACCCAACCTTGGCACCTTCTAACAAAGAGTAACACCCTCGAAGTATACTTCATTTACTACTGTTTTTGCTTTATATCACCCCTCACCATCTCGCGCAGAAGCAAGCAAAAGGAAGCAATGGGGCATCTGATTGGTCTGGGAGCTCCAGATAGCCAGCAGGTACTTGAAGGCTGCAAGCCAGCTTGAGAGCAGTGGCTGGAACTGGAAGGGGTGTGCACACTACCAATAGCAAGTGAGCAAGAGGGACCCACAAGAAACTGAAGGTTATTACAGTGCTACAGTTGGCTCTAAGAAATTCCCTTGTCCCACTCTAAGAAACTAGGGCCTTTTTTTTTTTTTTTTTTTTTTTAACTTTTAAAGGAAACAATTCATTTGCTAGAAAAACCTAAAAAAAAAAAAAAAGATTATATACAAAATGGTTATCTGAATGTGGATTCTGTACTGCAGCAAAAGCAGCCCAGCTCTGGAACTCTATTCAGCTTCCTCAGTTATCAGGTACATCATGCCACTGATGAAGGTGAAGGCAAAGGCCACCCACGGCAGGATGTAGGAGTAGCCATAGCTGCCTTCTTTGGTCAGGCAATAGAATTCCGTGTTTTTATCGCGCCCGTGTGTATAAATGGAGGCTGCAATCATGAGGCACAGATACGACATTAGCTGGATGATGAAAGTTAGGACAAACTTCTCTCCCTGCTCAGGTGGAAGATGAAGAAGGCGATGCAGCAGAGAACGGTGGAGGATCATGGTGGCCTGGATCACCTGTAGCGTGGAGTACTCTTTTTTTTTTTTTTTTTTTTTTTGAGATGAGTTTCACTCCTGTTGCCCCAGGCTGGAGTGCAATGGCGTGATCTTGGCTCAGGCAACCTCTGCTTCTCAGGTTCAAACGATTCTCCTGCCTCAGCCTCCCGAGTAACTGGGATTACAGGCGTGTGCCCCTACGCCCAGCTAATTTTGTATTTTTAGTAGAGACGGGGTTTCTCCATATTGGTGAGGCTGGTCTCACACTCCCGACCTCAGGTAAACCGCCCGCCTTGGCCTCCCAAAGTGCTGGGATTACAAGGCATGAGCCACCGCGCCCGGCCGCGGAGTGGGGTACTCTTTTTTTTAATTTTTTCTTTTTTTGAGACGGTGTCTCGCTCTGTCGCCAGGCTGGAGTGCTGTGGCGCGGTCTCGGCTCAATGCAACCTCCGAATCCCAGGTTCAAGCGATTCTCCTGCCTCAAGCCTCCTGAGTAGCTGGGATTACACGCACGTGCCACCACGCCCGGCTAATTTTTGTATTTTTAGTAGAGACGGGGTTTCACCATGTTGGCCAGAATGGTCTGGATATCCTGACGTCGTGATCCGCCCGCCTCGGCCTCCCAAAGTGCTGGGATTACAGGCGTGAGCCACCGCGCCCGGCCTGTGGAGTACTCTTCAAAGCTGTCACTGATTACTGTACAGTTCGTGCTGTTGATACCTATTCTCCAGACATCGGCAAAAAACTCATCTCCCACCCACCAGGCATTGTCGATGGTGGCGATGAACAGCAAGGCCGCAGAGATGATGTGCAAGGCGACGATGAAAGCAAGAAGCACCAACATTTTCATAGGGCAGGGCGAGGCGAGGGGTCACGTTTAAAGCTCAGAGCGGGGTGTGGCGGCGCTGGCGGCTGCGCAGGCTGCCGGACCGACGCACCGGCTGGGGCGCGAGGCGAGGCCAGCGGGCTGTTTTGAAGCTCCGGGCTGGGACTGAGCGCCCTCCCTCCTCTGAAACCAGGGCTTCTTGAAATGGCAGATTCCAAGTTTGTGTCAGGAAAGGTGTAAAATGGCCCTGAAATACCTGATTACATTAGATCTCAAAATCAGAATCTAGGGATGTTATCAAGATGGCTTGGGAGTCAACTCTGGCTAAAGATGGGACAGTTTGAACCCATTGGATATGTGTAAATCCATGAGTTCATGATACCAAACACACACATGCACACACCCCTAACTGGTCACTACTGGAGAATGCCAGGGAAATGGCTCTCCCCTCCCCTACAACTCTTCTCTAGTGGTAAGTAAAAGAATCAATAATTAATCCTGCCTTCCTTATATGAACTGTACCACTGGGTAGCTGAATAGTCAACAAGATGAAGTTTCTCTGTAGAGAAGTATTCAAAAAAAAAAAAAAAAAAAAAAAGAAGAAGAAGAAGAGGTGATAGAATCTTATCATCCCACAACCTCTGATGAATCCGTGGATCTAGGCAATGGTCAATGGCTACTAACGTCACAGAAAGATCCAACGAAACAGACATTTATGTTCCTTCTGACCAAGAGCACCATGCTTATGAGGAGGCCATGCCCGATCAAAAGATCCGATCTGTAGTCTCGAGCCAACTGCCAATTTATAGGAAAAATGAGGACAGAACATGTTAAACTAAATCAATCAACAAAATCCAGACTGTAAATTTTACAGGACAATTGCTTCAGCCTCTTCAACAATTCAATTTCAATAGGTAGAGAGAGAAAAGCAGGCAAAGCTAAACTATAATGTGTTCAGGAAAGAACAGGGTAATATACTAAAGTAAATTAAGAAAATGATTATCCTAGAAGTCAGGATACAAATATTATTATTATTATTATTATTATTTTGAGACACAGTCTTGCTCTGTCACCCAGGCTGGAGTGCAATGGCGTGATCTCAGCTCGCTGCCTGCAACTTCTGCCTCCCAGGTTCAAGTGATTCTTGTGCCTTAGCCTCCCAAGTAGCTGGGATTACAGGCACCCACCACCACGCCTGCCTAATTTTTATATTTTTAGCAGAGACGGGGTTTCACCATGTTGCCCAGACTGCTCTCGAACTCCTGACCTCAGGTAATCCACCCCCCACTCAGCCTCCCAAAGTGCTGGGATTACAGGCATGAGCCCCTGTGCCTGGCCAGGAAGGGATATTCTTAGCAGAGAAAGAGGATGTTATGACTGGTGGGAGAGCATACAGAGGGTTCCTAGGATGGCAAAATCTTATCTTTTCACATGGATATTGGTTGCAAGGGGGTTTGCCTTATAACAATTCATTAATCTACCCATTTGTTTTATGTAAGTTTTAAAATTTGTATTATAAGGGCTGGGCGTGGTGGCTCACGCCTGTAATCCCAGCACTTTGGGAGGCTGAGGTGGGAGGACTGCCTGAGCTCAGGAGTTCAAGACCAGCCTGGGCAACATGACGAAAATCTGTCTCTACAAAAAATAACAAAAATTAGCCAGGCATGGTGGTGTGCACCTGTAGTCTCAGCTACCTGGGAGACTGAGGTGGGAGGATCAGTTAAGCCCTGGAGGTTGAGGCTGTAGTAAGCCAAGATCACACCAGTGCACTCCACTCCACACTCCAGCCTGGTTGACAAAGTGAGACCCCCGTCTAGAAAAAAAAAAAAAAAAAATTGTATTATAAGTTTAACCCTAAAGGGCTGTGAATGTGTGTGTCTATGATTATATTGGGTAGCTCCTAGTCTCTAAAACTGTAGAACCAGTCTTAAAGGCTGTGCACCAAGATCCGGGTGCGCCCTCCAAAACAGCAACAAAAAATGTTGTGCATCAAGACCAGTGCTCAGGATTAGACTTAAAAGAATTGGTCTGCTGAGGCCCTGTAGTCACTGCTGATCAACACAGACATCATGGCCCAAGAATTGTCCCTGCTGCCTCTGAAAACTGGCTGCCACCAGTGCCCAAACTCCTGCAAAGGTGGATGGACACTGTATGGATTCTGCTTTGTTTCAGTGGCTTCTGGTTCAGAGTCTGGGTGATTATTGGTTGGTGAAGCCCAAAACACATGCCCCTGCCCCAAGTGCCAGGAAAGTGGGGAAAAGCGAGAATCTCTTGTTTTTAGCTTCAATAGTGGGAGGTGGCCTCTGACTCTAAGATGGGGGATTTAGGTAACTGGATGCACAAAAAGAGTGACAAATATCTACTACGCCAGTGGTGTGCAAACTTTACTGCACTTTAGGTGAGTGCTTTTAAAAATACCAGCACGCCAGGCATAGTGGCTCACGCCTGTAATCCCAGCACTTTGGGAGGCCGAGGAGGGTGGATCACCTGAGGTCGGGAGTTCGAGACCACCCTGACCAACATGGAGAAACTCCGTCTCTACTAAAAATACAAAATTAGCTAGGTGTGGTGGCACATGCCTGTAATCCCAGCTACTCGGGAGGCTGAGGCAGGAGAATTGCTTGAACCCGGGAGGCAGAGGTTGCGGTGAGCCAGAGATCGTACCATTGCACTCCAGCCTGGGCAATAAGAGCAAAACTCCGTCTCAAAAAAAAAAAAAAAAAAAAAAATACCAGCGCTGGCTCTATGCAGTGGCTCATGCCTGGAGTCCCAGCACTTTGGGAAGCCGAGATGGCAGGACTGCTTGAGGCCAGGGGTTCAAGACCAGCCTGGGGGTATAGTGAGACCCTGTCTTTACACAATACACAAACAAACTAATGCCAAGGTTGCACCCCAGAATTCCTGGGATGATAGTGGCTTTTTATTCGCTTTTAACTTCCTATGTGATTCCCGTGTGCAGCCAAGTTCATGAGCCAGTTCCCACACCCTTGCTGCTCAAAGTATGTTCTTCAGATCACTTGCATTGGAATCCCCTGGGAGCTTCTGAGAACTGCAGCTGCTCTGCACAGTTCGCATCTACTATTACACAAGAGTCCCAGGGGGGTCTCACACAAATTACAATTTGAGAAAGGTAGCCCTGTGCTATTCTCCCAAGGCCAGCCCGAATCTCACCAGCAGGTATATTCCCCACTTCTGAGCAGAGAAGTTGCCTCTCCCTTCTAAATCCCGAGAGAAACACATTTGGCCTGCTTTTCCACTGGGCATTCATTGCTACTTCCCTGCTTTTCCACTGGGCATTCATTGCTACTTCCCTGCTTTTCCACTGGGCATTCATTGCTACTTCCCTGGTTGCAGTTAACTGGCTTATCTCTTTAATGGATTGTGAGCGAGGGGTGGGCAGGGCACGGGAATGTATGCTTGTAATCCCAGCTACTCAGGAGGCTGAGGCAGGAGAATCACTTGAACCCGGGAGGTGGAGGTTGTGGTGAGCCGAGATCATGCCGCTGCACTCCAGTCTAGGTGACAGAGCAAGAATCCGCCTTAAAAAAAAAAAAAAAAAAAAAAAAAAAAGGCCGGGCGCGGTGGCTCAAGCCTGTAATCCCAGCACTTTGGGAGGCCGAGATGGGCGGATCACGAGGTCAGGAGATCGAGAGACGATCCCGGCTAACACGGTGAAACCCCGTCTCTACTAAAAAATACAAAAAAATAGCCGGGCGAGGTGGCGGGCGCCTGTAGTCCCAGCTACTCAGGAGGCTGAGGCAGGAGAATGGCGTAAACCCGGGAGGCGGAGCTTGCAGTGAGCTGAGATCCGGCCACTGCACTCCAGCCTGGGTGACAGAGCAAGACTCCGTCTCAAAAAAAAAAAAAAAAAAAAAAAAAAATTTAAACAACTTTAAAGTTCAAATCTATTCTTACTGCTTCCGGGTATTGGATAAATTAGTTGACTCGTGTGAATCATTTCCTTGTCCCTAAAGGAGATGGACTAGAACGAACCCTCTTAGCGCAGCCGGCAGCGCGTCAGTCTCCTAATCTGAAGATGGACTAGAAAGCCCTCCGACACTCAGTCCAGTGGAATATTCCACAGTTATGTAGTCCGCCTTGCTAGATTAGCCAGGACTCCAATACCCCAACTCTTGTGGGGTTGGCAGTGGGGCTTGCATGGAGAAACTATAAATTAAACGTAGGGTCGCTACGCCACCGTGTGACCAATCCTGGAAACTGCATTTCTTCAGTGTGCCATGAGAGGTTTCTCAAAAGCCCATCAAGATTTTAGGGTAATATAGCCCCACAAAATTCAATGATCTCTCCCTACCCCCACCAGCATGGCAGACATGGAATTTTAAAAGTATAAACCAACAAAGATAAAAATTAGGGAGCAAGAGACATCAGCAAGTGAGAATTAAAATTTTTATGTATGCAAATACTAGTCTTTAAAAAACGGAAGATGGAAAACAGAGCTAACTGACATGGAGCGTAAGTTACAACCTCAGTGTTTTCAAAGGATGCCAGTAAGAAGTGGGCGTATTTTCTCTAATGGGATCCCAAGAGTTCCAGGATTTACAGGTACCAGGTACCATGGACAAGTCAGGCATATGGCAATGGGCTAAAAATGGGGCAAGGAAATAACAGATCCCAAGTGTCCCTTTCCACCCCTCACAGCCAGGAGTTGCTGTCACCCCTCCTTCAGGTTTATTATTTGCAGAAATGAAACTATAGAGGCTCCAGACTTGAGGCCACCAGGCCCAGAGAGAGGTGGAAGTGAGTCATGGTATCAAAAACAAGGAATGAAGTGGACGCTTGTCTTGAATGATGGGCTCCCAAGCTTCTTTCCTTCATTCTTCCTTCCCTTTCCCAGAATTTTAGCAGCCAAATACATGTACCCAGGCAGAAGATTAGGAAGTCCTGTCACATGGAAGTTCACCAACCAAAAGGCCCCTCATTGCAGATTCCTCCAGTTACGAGGATATATGAACACATATAAAGTTTCCAATCAACCAAAACGGTATATACGAAATCAGTCAATATAAAGAAAACTATAGGAAAATTAATAATCTACCAAAATCGTATATATGAAATCAGTCAACATAAAGAAAAGTATAGGAAAATTAATAACAATCTACAGAAAAAAATAGCCGGGCATGGTTGCACACGCCTATAATCCCAGCCACTCAGGAAACTGAGGTAGGAGAATTGCTTGAACCCGGGAAGTGGAGGTTGCTGTGAGCTGAGATTGCGCCACTGCACTCCAGCCCGGGCGACAGAGCGAGACTCCGTCTCAAAAAGATAATAATAATAAAAATAAATAAATAAAAATAACAGTCCACATACCTGACACCCAGATTCAGTTAGATATTCAGTTCTTCATGTTGACATAAAAGAGACAGTAAAACAACTAACAAACGGAAAAAGGAAACTTCAGGGGAAAAAAGGTAAGGAAAACCAAAGAAAAACCCCAAACTCACTTTAAGCGATATTTTTGAATGACGTGAAATCCATAAATCAAGAATAGAATGCTACAAAAGAGAACAAATAATGAGAAAATGATCTCTAAAATAAAAACTATCCACTGAAATAAAATGATTCAAGAGAAGAATAGGCCAGGCGTGGTGGCTCCAGCCTGTAATCCCAGCACTTTGGGAGGCCCAGGCAGGCAGATCACTTGAGGACAGAAGTTTGAGACCAGCCTGGCCAACATAGTGAAGCCCCATCTCTACTAAAAATACAAAAATTAGCTGGACATTGTGGCACGTACCTATAGTCCCAGCTACTAGGGAGGATACTCAGGAGGCTGAGGCAGAAGAATCACTTGAATCCAGGAGGCGGAGTTGCAGTGAGCCAAGATCGCACCACTGCACTCCAGCCTGGGTGACAGAGCGAGACTCTGTCTCATTTAAAAAAAAAAAAAAAAAGTGGAGGAAATAAATTTCCGTTCTTTATAGATTAGTCAGTCTATGATATTCTGTCACAGCAGCACAAAACAGACTAAGACATAAAGTAATTATCAGAGAGAAAATACAAAAATACAAAAGGAACTTTCTTGTCAAATGTAAAAGCAAAATAAATGACATATTCAGATATGCAAACAGGTAAATTTTTTTCTTCCCTTGCTCTCCTTCTCAGGAATGTACTCCAGCAAAAGGAAAGAGTACACCAAGGAAAAGAAAGGCCCGAGACTCAGAAAACAGGGACTCAAGTGTGGGCCAGTCCTGAGGGGGCTATGTAGTTGGACTTGGAAGCAACATAACCAGAGTTGAGCAGGAAGACAGTCTCCAGGAAAACCAGTGGGAGAAAGAATATTGATGGGTGGGTGACATAGCTGAGGGACAGTGCAAAATCATGAGGCTAAGAAACAAAACCTTTCTATCTGCTGGGAGCAGCTCTCTGAGAGCTGGGATAAAATCTGTCGTGTCTCACACTGGATCCCCAGTGCCTGACTATTCCTGGCACATAGTAGGTGCGCAAGAAATATTGTTAAACGAGGCCAGACATGGTGGCTCACACCTGTAATCCCAGCCTTTCGGAGGTTAAAGCAGAAGGATCTCTTGAGCCCCTGAGTTTGAGACCAGCCTAGGCAATATAGGGAGATTCCATCTCTACAAAAAATAAAAAATTAGCTGGGTGTGGTGCTATGTGCCTGTGGTCCCAGCTACTTGAGGTGCTGAGGTGGGAGGATCACTTGAGTCTGGAGGTCGAGGCTGCAGTGAGCCATGATCACACCACTGCACTCCAGCCTGAGCAAGAGTGCAGACCCTATCTCAATATATGTGTGTGTGTATATATGTGTGCGTATATATATGTGTGTGTATATATATACATATATTTAGATGAGTGAGTGGATGAATGCATGAAGGAGACTTGATCAAACTTCCCATTTGTGCTTTAAGCCAGGTGCTAAAGCAGACCAGCTAGCCTGGGCACCTGAGCGCCCCTCCCCCACTACAGATACCTTAGAAATACAACATCAATATAATTTTGAATGCATAATCAAGTCCTCAAGAAAGCAAGGATAATCCGAAGGAGAAACAGGTAACTTACAAATCATTTTTGTTTTGTGTCTATTGTTGACATATAAAAAACCATACATGTATGTACACACCTTTATGTATACAGACCCTAATAGATCTGCCTTGCCCACAGGCTCTTTTTTATTTTTTCTTTTGAGACAAAGTCTCGCTCTGATGCCTGGGCTGGAGTGCAGTGGCGCGATCTCAGCTCACTGCAACCTCTCCCTTCCGGGTTAAAGCAATTCTCCTGCCTCAGCCTCCTGAGTAGCTGGAACTACAGGTGCGTGCCACCATGTCTGGCTAATTTTTGTGTTTTTTGGTAGAGATTGGGTTTCACGATGTTGGCCAGGCTGGTCTCAAACTCCTGAGCTCAGGTGATCCACCCACCTTGGCCTCCTGAAGTGCTGGGATTACAGGCACCTCTTTGTGGTCTCTGCTCAAATGTGCCCTTGTCACTGAGACCTTCCCTGACCACACTACATAGGGTAGGAACAACGCCTCTCCCAGTCCTGAATTTGCCATCCTTTTCACTTGGCTTTCTTCTTTCCTCCACAGCTCTTACCACCATCTGACATATTAAAATTTACTGTTCATTTGTTCATTGCCTGTCTCTGCTAGGATAGAAGCTCCAAGTGGGCAGGGGCTCTTTCTGTCTTATTCATGGCTCTGTCTTCAGCACCTAGAACAGCAGCCACCGCATGGACGATGCTATTTGTTCAATGAATAAACCTGATCTCTCGTGCCCCTACTTCCTACCCGGAAATCTACAGTGAAGAGAGGAGAATAAAACCAACATTTTTGCAGCATTTTCTTAGGGTCATGGAGGGATCCCTAGTGTCCCAAAGGTGCTTGTCTGAGTCCGGAAAGTGAAGGGGCTATTTGTAGTAAAAAACAAACAAAAAAACCCACTTTAGGACATAATATAGGAAGTGGGCTGGGCTGTGGCTGGCGCCTATAACCCAGCACTTAGGGAGGCTGAAGTGGGAGGATCACTTGAGCCCAGTTCGAGACCAGCTGAGGCAACGGTGAAGCCCCATCTCTACAAAAAATTAAAAAGTTGGAAGGGTGGGGCATGCATGGGATAAAGGGAAGTGAAGCCGGGGTTTTGGGCACCTTTTCTGCCCGTGATGTCTCAGATTCATTCTTTTTTTTTTTTTTTTTTTTTTTTTTTGAGACGGAGTCATGCTCTGTCGCCCAGGCTGGAGTGCAGTGGCCGGATCTCAGCTCACTGCAAGCTCCGCCTCCCGGGTTCACGCCATTCTCCTGCCTCAGCCTCCCAAGTAGCTGGGACTACAGGCGCCCGCCACTTCGCCTGGCTAGTTTTTTGTATTTTTTAGTAGAGACGGGGTTTCACCGTGTTAGCCAGGATGGTCTCGATCTCCTGACCTCGTGATCCGCCCGTCTCGGCCTCCCAAAGTGCTGGGATTACAGGCTTGAGCCACCGCGCCCGGCCTCAGATTCATTCTTAAGGAACTGAGAACTTAATCTTCCAAAATGTCAAAAAGACCATCTTATGCCCCAACTCCATGCCCAGGACACCAGGGTCTGTGGGATACAATCCATACAGTCATCTCACCTACAACTACAGGCTGGGAGGCAACCCAGGCACCGACAGCTGGGTCACGGCGTCCTTCGGTATTAAGATTCCAAAACTCCCAAAGCCACCAGATAAGCTGCTGTTGCTCTACATGAGGTGCAGCAGAAAGGTCTGGGGCCAAGTAAAGGCTTCCAACCCTGACCTAAAGTTGTGGGAGACTGGCAAGATTATTGGTGGCATGTGGGGAGATCTCACCGATGAAGAGAAACAAGAATAAACAAATACAAAGCAGAAAAGATAGAGTACAATGAATCTGTGAAGGCCTCTAATTCCACACGAACCTTGCTTACATAAATGCAAAAAGTCATGCAGAAGCTGCTTTAGGGGAAGAAGGTGGACACAGACAGTCTTGCATGGAGAGATGAGAACCTGATGTGAGCATTCGGTTTGCTGAAGATCCAGATGAATATGACAATAGCTTTTCTTTGAATTTTTTTTTTTTTTTTTTTTTTTTTTTGAGACAGAGTCTCGCTCTGTCGCCTAGGCTAGAGTGCAGTGGCCAGATCTTGGTTCACTGCAACCTCCACCTCCCGAGTTAAAGTGAATAAATACTTTTTTTTTAATGAAAAAATGTTTTTTGGTTTAAAAATTAAAAAATAAAAAAACTGGCCAGGTGCGGTGACTCATGCCTGTAATCCCAGCACTTTTGGAGGCTGAGGCATGTGGATTACTTGAGGTCAGGAGTTTGAGACCAGCATGGCCAACACGGTGAAACCCCATCGCCACTAAAAATACAACAATTAGCAGAGCATGGTGTGCACACTTATAATCCCAGCTACTCAGGAGGGTGAGGCAGGAGAATCACTTGGACCCAGGAGGCAGAGGTTGCAACGAGCCGAGACTGCACCACTGCAGTCCAGCCTGGGTAACAGAGTGAGACTCTACTTCAAAATAAAAAATAAAAAAATAAAAAAATTTAAAGAATTAGCCGGGCATGGTGGTGCTTGCCAGTAGTCCCAGCTACTTGGGAGGCTGAAGTGGAAGGATCACTTGATCCCAGGAGTTTGAAGCAACAGTGACCTATGATCACACTACTGCACTCCAGCCTGGGCGACAGAGTGAGACCTTGTTTAAAATAAAATTTAAAAAAGTCCATGTACTATATTGTCACTGGATATGGAACTTTACCCTGTACCATACAAAAGTATATTATATACAACTGATTAGAGTTTACAATTTTTCAGAACTGACTAAATGTTTTATTAACATTTAATTTCCCATATTATAATATTAAATGTTCACATAAAGAAAAACCAGAAGAGATTATGGACATTTATAAAATAGGATTACACTAAACAGGTCCCAATAAGTTTAAAAAGATTAAAATCATAAAAAGTATCTTCTCTGACCACAATAGAAAGTAGAAATCAATAACAGAAAGAAAACTGGAAAATGTGTAAGTATGTGAAAATTACATAACATATGTGGAAATAACTAATGAGTCAAAGAAGAAATTGCAGGTGAAATTAGAAAATTCCTTGAGATAAATAAAAACTAAAATGCAACATACTAAAACTTATGGGATACAGCAAAAGCAGTGCAAACAGGGAAATTTATAGTTGTAAATGCCTATATTTAAAAATGAAAAAAGATCTCAAATCAGCAATTTAATTTTACACTTCAATGAACTAGAAAAAGAACACATTAAACCCAAAGTTAACAGAGGGAGAGAAATGGTACAGATTGGAGTGGAAATAAACAAAATAGAGAATAGAGAGACAATAGAAAAAAATTAACAAAACTAAGAGTTGGTTTTTTGAAAATAACAGCAAAAGACAAACCCTTGGCTAGATTAAGAAAAAAAAGAAGACTGAAATAATAACTAAAATTAGAAATGAAAGGACACATCAAAAATGATGCCACAGAAATGAAAAGGATTAAAGAGACTATGATGAATAATTACATGTGAACAAACTGGAAAACATAGAAGAAATGGATAAATTCCTAGAAACATATAAGCAGCATAACTAAATAATGAAGAAATAGAAAATCTGAACAGAACTCTAAGTAGTAAGGACGTTGAATCAGTAATCAAAAACCTCCCAAAAAAGAAAAGCCCTGGACTGGATGGTCTCACTGGAGAATTCTACAAAACATTTAAGTAGAATTAACAACAATTCTCAAACTCCGCCAAAAAAAAAAAAAAAAAAAAAAAAGAAATGAACATTTTCAGCCTCATTTTATTAGGCCAGCATCATCCTGATACCAAAGGCAGACAAGGATCCTACGAGAAAACTACAGACCAATATCCTCAATGAATATTGATGCAAAAATCTGCAACAAAATCTTAGCAAACTGAATTCAACAGCACACGAAAAGGTCATACATCATGACCAAGTGGGATTTAGCCCTGGGATGCAGAAAAAGCACTTGACAAAATTCAACACCCTTTCATGATAAAAAAAAAAAAACAAAACACCCTACAAACTAGGATTATAAAGAAATTACCAGCCGGGTGAAGTGGCTCACGCCTGTAATCCCAACAATTTGGAAGGCTGAGGCGGATGGATCACCTGAGATCAGGAGTTCAAGACCAGACTGACCAACATGGTGAAACTCCATCTCCATCTAAATACAAAAAATTAGCCAGGCATGATGGTACATGCCTGTTATCCCAGCTACTCGGGAGGCTGAGGCAGGAGAATCACTTGAACCTAGGAGGTGAAGGTTGCAGTGAGCTGAGATTGCACCATTGCACACCAGCCTGGGCAACAGAGTGAGACTGTATATATATAAAAAAAAAGACAAATATTGCATGATTCCACTTATATGAGGCATATAAAGTAATGAAACTCAAAATCAAAAGCAGAATGGTGGCCAGGGGCTAGAGGAGGAGGGAATGGGGAGTTGTTCAATGGGCACAGAGTTTCAGTCATACAAGATGGAAAAGTTCTAGATATCTGTTGTACAACAATATGCATTTAATAATAATACTGCACTGTACACTTAAAAATTAAGAGGGTAGGCTAGGCACAGTGGCTTATGCCTATAATCCCAGCACTTTGGGAGGCTGAGGCGGGAGGACTGCTTGAGCCAGGAGTTAGAGATCAGCCTGGGCAACACAGTGAGACTCCGTTTCTCCAAAAAAAAATTAGCTAGCTGTGGTGGCACATACCTGTACGGGAGACTAAGGCAGGAGGATTGCTTGACCCCAGGAGGTTGAGGCTGAAGTGAGCCATGATCACACCACTGCACTCTAACCTGAGTGACAAAGCAAGACCCTGTCCCCTCTAAAATAAAATTTAAAAACAAAAATAAATTAAGAGGTTAAAATTATGTACTTTTCACAACAATTTTTATTTCACTATTTATTTATTTATTTGAGACAGAGTTTGCTCTGCTGCCCAGGCTGGAGTTCTGTGGCACGATCTCGGTTCACTGCAATCTCTGCCTCCTGAGTTCAAGTGATTCTCCTGCCTCAGCATCCCGAGTATCTGGAATTACAGGTGCCCACCACCATGCCCGGCTAATTTTTGTATTTTTAGTAGAGACAGGGTTTTGCCATGTTGCCCAGGCTGGTCTCGAAGTCTTGAGCTCAAGTGATCTGCCTGCCTTGGCCTCCCAAAGTGCTGGGATTACAAGCGTCAACCACTGCAATGGGCCCACAATTTTTAAAAATTGACAAAGAAAAAATTTTAAACATTTTAAAAGGACAAAGAACAAAACACAAGGCAAAAGTTTTAAATAGACATTTCCAAGGAAGATAGACAAAGGGCCAAAAAGCGCATGAAAAGATGTTCCATATCATTGGTCATTAAGGAAATGCAAACCAAAATTACACTTCACTCCCATTAGAATGGCTATAACAAAACCAAACCAACAAACAGGCAAACTGTAAATTAAAAACCAGAAGACAACAAGTGTTGATGGAGATACGGAGAAACTGGAACCCTCATATGCTGCTGATGGGAATGTGAAATTGTTCAACTACTGTGGAAAACGGTTTGATGGTTCCTCAGTAAGTCTAACACAGAATTACCAAACAACCCAGCAGTTTCACTCCTAGGTATTTACCCAGAAGAACTGAAAACAGGTATTTAAACAAAAACTTGTACAGGAATGTTCATATCAGCACTATTCACAATAGTCAGAAGGTAGAACAACCCAACTGTCCATCAACTGCTGAAAGGATAACACATATGGTATATCCATACTTCAGAATAGTATTCAGTCATAAAAAGTAACGTAGCATTGATACACACTACAGTATAGATGAACACGGAAAAACATTATGGTAAATAAGTGAAGCCAGACACAAAAGGCCACGTGTTATATGATTCCATCATATGAAATAGCCAGAAGAGGTACATCTATAGAGACAGGAGGCAGATTAGTGGTTGCCAGGGCTGAGGATGGAAATGGGGAGTGACTGCTTAATGGGCACAGAATTTCCTTTTGGGTGATGAAAATGTCCTGGAACTAGTGAGGATGATTGCACAACATTGCAAATGTACTAAATGCCACTGAATTGTATCTTTTTTTTTTTTTTTTCAGAGACAGGGT
Organism: Macaca mulatta; assembly: GCF_049350105.2. Taxonomy (NCBI): domain Eukaryota; kingdom Metazoa; phylum Chordata; class Mammalia; order Primates; family Cercopithecidae; genus Macaca; species Macaca mulatta. Next base: position 98,839,842 of record NC_133418.1, on the reverse strand, counting down.
CTCCCCCTTTTGCCCAGGGTGGAGTGAAGTGGCTTGATCATAACTCACTGTAACTTTGAACTCTTGGGCTCAAGTGATCCTCCTGCCTCAGCCTCCCTGGTAGCTGGGACTACAGGTATGTACCACCAAGCCTGGCTAATTTTTCTATTTCTTGTAGAGAGAGAGTCTTGCTATATTGCCCAGCCTGGTCTGAAACTCCTGGCCTCAAGCAATCCTCCTATCTCAGCCTCCTGTCTCAAAGTGTTGAGATTACAGGTGTGAGCCACTGCGCTCAGCCTGAATTGTACATTTTTAAATGATGAATGAATGTAAATTTATGTGAATGTTACCTCGATTTTAAAAAATAGTGTTACAGGCCAGGCGCGGTGGCTCAAGCCTGTAATCCCAGCACTTTGGGAGGCCGAGACGGGCAGATCACAAGGTCAGGAGATCAAGACCATCCTGGCTAACACAGTGAAACCCCATCTCTACTAAAAAATACAAAAAACTAGCAGGGCAAGGTGGTGGGCGCCTGTAGTCCCAGCTACTCGGGAGGCTGAGGCAGGAGAATGGCGTAAACCCGGGAGGCGGAGCTTGCAGTGAGCTGAGATCCCGCCACTGCACTCCAGCCCGGGCGGCAGAGCGAGACTCCGTCTCAAAAAAAAAAAAAAGAAAAAAAAATAGTGTTACATAATTTAATCAATAGTTCATTAGCAAGTTAAGCAGTTTTGTTAGTGATGGAAGATATCTGAGTTACCTGGAGTTCCCCACGGCGAATCTGTACAGATCTGCAGCAACCTCAATTCTTGCCTCCTTGGAAGAAAGAATTCAACTGAGGGGCATAAGGCAGAAGAGATAGAGGCACGTTTCAGAGCAGGAGTGGAAGTTTATTAAAAGGCTGTAGAACAGTAAGGAAAGCAAGGAAAGGAAAAAAAAAAGAAGGAAAGTACAACTTGGAAGAGGGCCAAGTGGGATGACCTGAGAAACCAAGTGTGCAGCTTGACCTCTGGACTTGGGACTTTATGTATTGGCATGCTTCCGGGATCCTGCCTTATAACTTCTCCCCGCTCCTGAGATCTTACTGGGAAGCTGCTGATCAGTTTCAGGTATTTTCTATTAGGAAACAGTCCTTCCCTGGCACCAGCTGTGACCAATTATTACTTTAGAGAAACAGTTGGCTGGGCACAGTGGCTCATGCCTGTAATCCCAGCACTTTGGGAGGCCGAGAAGGGCAGATCACCTGAGGCCAGGAGTTTGAGACCAGCCTGGCCAACACAGTGACACCTCCTCCCACTATCTCTACTAAAAATGCAAAAATTAGCCGGGCTTGGTGGTGCGGGCCTGTAGTTCCAGCTACTTGGGAGGCTGAGGCAGGTAAGTCACTTGAACCCAGGAGGCAGAGGTTGCAGTGAGACGAGATCATGCCATTGCACTGCAGCCTGGGTGACAGAGCAAAACCCTGTGTCAAAAAAAAAAAAAAAAAAAAAGAGAGAAACAGTTAACAACCTCCTGACAATCACCTGATGGTCTCCCAACACTCCTGGTGTGTGTTATGTGTTGGTGGGGAGCCCTCTCCTGCCCTGCTCATACCTGACTAGCTACCTAATGTAACAATTTGACTTAATAAGATTCCACTGACTGGCTGGGCGCGGTGGCTCCCATCTGTAATCCCAACTCTTGGGGAGGCCAAAGCAGGTGGGTCACTTGAAGTCAGCAGTTCGAAACCAGTCTGGCCAACGTGGCAAAACCCTGTTTCTACTAAAAATACAAAAATTAGCCGGCGTGGTGGCACGAGCCTGTAATCCCAGCTACTTGGGAGGCTAAGGCAAAAGAATCGCTTGAACGCGGGAGGTGGAGGTTGCAGTGAGCTGAGATTGTGCCACTCCACTTCAGCCTGGGGGACAGAGCGAGACTCCGTCTCAAAAAAAAAAAAAAAAAGATTCCACTGACAACACAAATGAATTGAAATACGTAATTTGATTAAAAATTAGAGATTCCCATGTCATGTAACAGTGATTTCACAGTGAGTTTTGAGTTTACACAGGGTTTACTAGTGAGGCCAGGACCATAACATGAAAGATAATTGAATTGACCGTGAAGGTGTTCCCATCAGCTGTTCAGTCACTCTATAGGGGACTGGGTGGGAGCTTTCCCACAACTTCTGGAAACTCCTTGGTTTGCCTAGAGCTGTAAATCCAGGGTTCTCAGTTGCTGACTTCCATTCCTGCTGCCAGGATTGGCTGCTTGGTGATGGGGAGGCTGGTGCAAACACCTGCAAAGCAGGTGGTCAGGGTAAATTTGTCTTACCATAAGACTTGTCTTATTATAAAAGTAACAATCAGCCAGGCACAGAGGCTCACTATAATCCCAGTACTTTGGAAGGCCGAGGTGGGTGGATCACCTGAGGCCAGGAGTTCAACACCAACCCGGCCAACATAGCGAAACCCCGTCTCTACTAAAAATAATTTTTTAAAAAAGTGAGCCAGGTGTGGTGGTGCATGACTGTAATCCCAGCCACTCGAGAGGCTGAGGCAGGAGAATCGCTTGAACCTGGGAGGCGAAGGCTGCAGTGAGCTGAGATCCCGCCACTGCACTCCAGCGTAGGTGAGAAAGCCAGTGAGACCCTGTCAAAAAAAAAAAAAAAAAAACCAGTACCAATTATGCTATGGTTTTGGGCTGGGAACAACTCTGTTTCCCCAGGAACTAGGGGATCTTGCTCCTTTTCCTGTTCTGATTCAAATGGAATGCCAGTGTGCAACTCCTAGGATTTGCTGCCATCTTCAAGATGTCAGGTCTTAAATCTGGACAAGGAAGCTACACCACGCTTTTGGAACCATGCATATAATCCAGGTCTATTTATTGCTCTGATTGGCAGAGGAGTGCTTTTGGTGTTCCCAAGGTCGCCTAGATTTTCTCCTGTGTTATTCTCTAGGAATGCTATTAATTTACATTTTACATTTAGGTCTATGATCCATTTTGAAATAATTTTTGTGAAGGATGTAAGATCTGTGTCTAGATTAGTTTTTTTGTTATATGTATGTCCAATCGTTCTGGTACAATTTGTTGAAAAATACTGTGCTTTTTCCATTGAATTGCCTCTCCTCCTTTGTCAGAGATCAGTTGACTGTATGTGTGTGGATCTATTTCCCAGCTCTCTCTTCTATTCCATTGAGGTATTTGTCTTATTGCACAGATTGGAATTTCAGGGGAATTGTTGGACAATCTGTCTCAGGTGACAAAGGCAGAGCTGTCGGATCCCCAGCTAATTATTGACTTGGCTCACAGAAAAGACGTTGGATTATTTGTATAGTTTTACTCCATCATTTGCTGTCCCTTAAGCCCAGATGACACCAAGTCCATCTGAAGTGTTCATTCAGGCAAGTGTGGTTCTGAAATGGTGTGAAAGACCACTGACACAAAACCTCTCTTCTGGGAAACAGTTTGAATAATTTTTTTTTTTTTTTTTTTTTTTCGAGACAGAGTCCCGCTCTGTCGCCCAGGCTGGAGTGCAGTGGCACGATCTCGGCTCACTGCAACCTCTGCTTCCCGGGTTCAAGCGATTCTCCTGGAGGTGTGCGCAGCAGCAGCAGGGGGTCCCCAGCTAACCGCCAGAAGTAGCAGTTGCTAGAGAAGCATTCTGCCCGCTTCACTATGGCGGCGCTTCCTCCAGACTCCTGGCAGCCACCCAGTGTTTACTTGGAGACCAGCATGGGAATAATTGTACTGGAGCTGTACTGGAAGCAGGCTCCAAAGACCTGTAAGAACTGCTGAGATGGCTCACTGAGGTTACTAAGCGCTGGAATTACAGGCGTGAGCCACCGCGCCCGGCCACAGAAGAGAGGGTTTTGTTTGTATTTGGTGGGGTTCTCTCGGGGGTACCGAGGCTGAGGACTGGTGGATCGAGGCAGGTGGATCACTTGAGGTCAGGAGTTCGAGAGGAGCCTGGCCAACATTGTGAAACCCTGTCTCTACTAAAAATACAAAAATTAGCCAGGCAAAAAATTAGCCGGGCATGGTGGTGCTTGTCTGTAATCCCAGCTACATCTGTAATCCCAGCTACTCAGGAAGCTAAGGCGGGAGAATTGCTTGACCTGGAAGTCAGAGGTTGCAGTGAGCCGAGGTCGTGCCACTACACTCCCGTGAGGGAGCAGCCTAGGGATTAAGGCCCGCTGGCCCCGCGAGGTCAGCCAGGCCCGCATCATCCCCCAGTTACCTGCAGAGGGCGCCGCAGACACAGAGAGGCCGACGCCGAGGCCATCTAAGCTTCTGGGAAGGGGGTCCCAAAGGGAGCCCGCCGAGGTGGAGTTCAGAGGGCTTGGAAGGAAGAGTTGAGAACAGCTGAAAAGGAAACGCAAATTAAAAGAAGGGAACGAAGGCTGAGCGCGGTGGCTCACGCCTGTAATCCTAGCACTTTGGGAGGCCGAGGCGGGCGGATCGCTTGAGGTCAAGGATTCGAGACCATGCTGGCCAACGTGGTGAAGCCCCGTCTCTACTAAAAATACAAAAAAATTAGCCAGGCGTGGTGGCGGGTGCCTGTCATCCCAGCTACTCCGGAGGCTGAGGTGGGAGGATCGCTTGAGTCCGGGAGGTGGAGGTTGCAGTGAGCCGAGATCGCGCCACTGCACTTCAGGCTGGGCGACACAGCGAGACCTAGTCTCAAAAAATGATAAGGAAAAGAGAGAAGGGATGGCGGTGGGGGGGGGAGGGGGACGGTTCTTGTAACGATCCGAGAGGGGACCGCAGCACCTGTTACGCCCCCGAACCTCGGCCTCCTCATCTACAGAATGGACGCAGTCCACAGCGCGTGCTGCGGAAGCGCTGGAGCGCCGGTTCACGGGACACGGAACCATTGGCTAAGGGGGCGCTGGGAACGTGGAAGGTGCTCTATGCTGGGGCACTGCAGGGTGCTATTGGGCAGTAGGGTTGGAGTCAAATCTGGGTTGAAGTCCAACCTAGGTTGAAGTCCTGGCTGCCACCTGACTTCTGCGCCTCAGTTTGCTCATCAGTAAAATGGGGTTAAGGAGGCTGCCTCGCCCAGCTCCATGGAGCCGGTGGTGATGAAGGTCCTGGAGAAGCTGAACTCGAGCTTTGGGCGGCGTAGCTGGACCGGGCGCGGTGGGCGCGGCCTCCAGGAGGCCGGCACCAGGGGGAGCGGCGGGCCCGGGACACACCCAGCCAGGAGGAGGAGGCCGAGCCTGCGCCGACTCCGCAGATGCCGCTCGGGTCTTCGTTGTCCCTCCGGGCGCCCGCCCTGGGGTCCTCCATCACCCGCGGTCACCTGGGCGCGGGGAAGCTTGCGGGAGGGGAGGCGGGGCTTGGCGGCAGCGGCTGGAGGGGGCCCGGGGAGCGGGGGAGGGGGCGGGCGAACGGAGCGTGGGGCTGGGGACCCGGGGTCCCAGAAGGGGGCGCGGGGACCGGGTTCCGAGGAGAGGGGGCCGGGGCGGGGCCGGGCGGACAGGGCTGGGGCGGAGGTCCGGGGGTGGGTCCGGCGGCCAGTCCGGGTCCGGGCGGCCAGAGCAGGGGGCGGGGGTCCGGGAGGAGGGGGCGGGGCCGGGGGCGGGGCCGGGGTCGGCGCCCCGCGAGGAGGCCAGCCACGTGACGCCCGCGGCCCGGCGGGGCTGCCAGGCGGCGAGCGCCGCGGCGGCCCCGGGAGGTGGCGGCGGGCGCGAGAGCCTGGGCCGCGCGGGACTGACCGTCGGGGCCCCGGGACGGCGGCCCCGGGGCGCCCATGCCATGGAGAAGCTTGCGGCCGGGCTGGCCGGCCTGCGCTGGAGCATGGGCGCCTTCCCGCTCGACCTCATCGTCAGCCGCTGCCGCCTGCCCACGCTCGCCTGCCTTGGGCCAGGTACCGGGGTCGCTGGAGATGGGGACCGGGGTCCGCGGGGGAATGGTGGGCTCTCCAGGCGGGGGCCAGAGGGATCGTGAGGAGGGTGCGGCGCCCGCGCGCTCCTGGCTCCCCGGTGTGGGCCCCGAGCGCTTCCTGGCGCGCCTCCCGGGAGACGCGGGGCCCACCCGCCAGGTCCGCCTCCTGGGCCCCGGGGACAAGCACAGGCACAGACACCGGGGACAGGGCCCGGGACAGTTTTCCCGCCCAGCTGGAGTCCGGAAAGGGGCCGACCCCCTGCTCCCGCCCCGTCGGTGTCCCCCTTTCCCCCGCTGCCCCTGGGCCCCCCGCCCCGGCCGCGCCCCCTCAGTCCCTTTGTCCCCGGCCTCTCACCTCTGTCTTCCCTCATCCCTGGTACCCGGACTCTGTCTTCCCCCTACCGCCACCCCCAGCCCTGCTCCGCCCCTCTGGGAACCCTTCTTGCACCTCCTTTCGATTCCTCAGGAGCAATTTCGGTCCTGGGGCGGGCAGGCCACCTTCGGGAGAGGCCGGCGGGAGCCGGGTCTGCCGCCCGGTGTGACCCCCAAACCCCCGGCCCTCCCCCGAATCTTGTCCCACTTCTTAATAGGATCTGGGGCCCCCAGCCGCTCGGCTGATGGAACCACTCATGGGGGCCCGAGAGGGTACCCCCGGGGGCTGCGTGGAGCGAGGGGACCGTTTCAGGGGAGGGGGGTGCTGCTTGGTTGGGGGATGGGCGGTAGCCGGGGCTGGCAGCCAGGCCGGGGGTTTTGTGTGTGAGAATAATAGGGGTTTGGCCCGCGTTGGCATACTCGCTTCCCTGAATGCTAATGGGGCCCGCGGCCGCAGGCTCCTCTCCTCCCCTCGGGGCCCAGCAGCCCCTCCTCCGCGGCGGCCAGGAGTGGGCACAGTGGGCGTCAGCTGTCCCGGGAGCAGGCTCATGGGGGAGCATCGGCGCCCTGGCCGTCGGGCAGGCCAGCGTCTGTTTCTCTGGCACGGGGCAGAGTGGTCAGAGTGTGGTACTGTGTCTGCCTGTGAATGGGGGATGCTGCCTTGGGGTCTTTTGGCCACTTCCCACACATCCTTTTTGGCATCTCCCCTTTCTGGGCAGCTTTTCTGAGCTCCTCGGTCTGGGTACAGCCTCCTTTGGTCTCCCCTGCTACCTCGTGCCAACCCTGGCTTGTCTCCTACTGTGCACCTCATTATAATGGCCAGCCAGTTTATTGTCTTTCCACCTGGCTGTGGGCTCCTTGAGACCCGGCATCCTTGCCCAATAAAGATTATGGATTGAATGAATGAATGAATGAATGGGTGATTGAATGAACAACTAGTGTGATGGCCCAGCTGTCTGTTGCGTGTGATGGTGTGTGGCTACGACTGGGTCACCATCAGGGTGTGAATGTCTGGTCAGAATTATATGGCTTGAAGGGTAGGTCCCTGTGTACCTGTGCATTTGGGAGGGGCCCCTTGGCCGGAGACTGAGTTGTGTCGTTTGGGTGACAAGCATCTGTCACTGTGGGCTATTGTGGTTCAGCTGTTGGTGGTCATGAGCCCTGGTTACTGGTGTGTGCCCGTGTGGCTGTGGAAGATGGGGCTGAGACCCGGGACAGCTCTCAGAGGAGGGATCAGAGTTGGAGGAGAGCTTCTTATGCCCCTGGAGGTGAGGAGGTGCAGAAGAAGGCTCAGACAACACCCCCAACACACACATAGTGGGGGCCAGGCCCTTCCTGAGCATCTTGAACTGCCCCCCACCCTGCCACACACACACACACACATATCCGCCCACCCCACATGTACACACTTTATGGACCCCCCAGCCATCAGTGTAAACCATTTCCCATTTGATTCGCAGAAATTTTGTAAGTTGTGCCTGAAGGAGCAAGGAAGGAGTTGCTCCCCACCCCTACCCTCCCCACCAGCTGCAGCCAGGACATGGCCCCTTCTGCCTCCTGGAAGCTGGGCCGCCCCTCCTGCTCCCCTGGAAACTGTTGCTGGGGTTGGAGCCTCCAGGCCCAGACCCCTCCCAACTCCCAACACCTCTGCCCCAGAGCAGCTTTCCCCAGGCCCCAGGGCTGGGCCTCCCACTCCTGCCTTCTAAACCTGCTCTCTCAACCCCTCCAACCCTCAGCCATCACCCCTGTAATTGGGAGGATGAGGGGCATGGGGAGGGGGTGTCAAGGAGCTGCTTCTCTGAGATGGGGTTGGCGGTTTCTGGGGACTTCCCCACTCTCCTTTGAGGTCCCCTGAACAAGGCAGTGGGTGGAAAGGAAGGGCTGCCCTTGGGAGAGGCAGTAATCAGCTGCTCTAAGCCCTGTCACTCTCTTGACCTGAGCAACCCGTGGCTCTGGGGGAGCTCTCATAGCTGGGACCTTATAAGGGACAGTCCCATCTGGGCCCTCTCCACTGCCCCAACAGGGCCCTTCTTGCAGGGCCTAGGCCCTGACTGGAAGGCTGAGGCCCAGCTCCAGCATCTCCTGCTCAATAAAGTCTCCCTTTGCCACTCCACCCCCAGCTGGAACCTGCTGCTCCCCAGACATGCTCCAGTCAGTGCCTCAAACTTGCCTAGTCTTTGGTACATCTCTGCCCACCTCCCCAGGGGCCTAAGGGCTCCTGGAGGGCAGGGGCTGTCTGGGCTTATCCATGGGGAACTCCCAGCCCCAGCTCAGAGCTAGAGGCAGCAGGCATTCCAGCCACTGATGAACGAGGGGCCCTGTCAGGAGTCACAGCCCTGAGAGGCTCACAGCCAGCCCCACAGCCCCAGGCCCCAGCTGGCAGCCTGCCTGTCCCTTGAGCTTTGCTGACCTGGGCAGGGATTGTGGGGAGCTGTCCCTCAGGGGGGTGGTCTTGGTGAGGAGGTCACCCTGTCTGTTCTTTCTGCCCCTCCTAATGTCCTGTCTTCCTTCCCCTCCTCCTCTGTCCTCCTCTCCCCTCCCAGGGGAGTACGCTGAGGGCGTCAGTGAGCGAGACATCCTGCTCATCCACTCCTGCCGCCAGTGGACAACGGTGACAGCTCATACCCTGGAGGAGGGCCACTATGTCATCGGGCCCAAGATTGACATCCCCCTGCAGTACCCAGGTGTGCCCAGCCAGGAAAAGATGTCATAAAGCCTGCGGGGGGGTGTAGGCAGGAGGGGTTGGGGCCAGGGGTAGGGGGAACGCTGTGACTAGCGAGGCGGTGATTACGGTCAGGGTTGGAGTCAGGGCCCGGCAGTTTTCATTCTGTTCTGTGGCGCTCTGGGTTTCTGGAGAGGTGGCTCACAGGTTTTTTGATTCACATTTTATTTTAAAGTAGATTTGAAACTAATGATTAAAAAATACCCACACTCTTAAATTACTACAAATCAGAGCTTAACCCTAATCAGAGGCCTTCAGGGTATACCTTCAGCTGCCACACTTACCCTTTTTTGTGCAGACCCTCCAAGAGAACACGTCCTGCCAGGACCTTTTCAGTACTGTGCACCAAACGCCGCAGAAACCAGCGAATGCCCAAGCTGATTACATGGCTGCGCCTCTCCGCACTGATCCTGTTTTTCCCAATTTTTGCAGTAAACCTATTGTTTCCATTGGTTGACTTTATAAGTTAATGTTAAAAATTTTAGACTTTTAAAGATTATGCTAATGGCTACCTTTATTAGTTTTATAAGTGATGTTGACATATAATAAGAGTTTGTTTGAAGAAATGATTCTGTTAACAAAAAAGGAAGTACAGCCCCTTCATTTTATAGATGATGAAATGGAGGGCTTGGGGGAGGAGGTGACTTGCCCCTTGTCACACAGCTAGGAAAGGAAGAGCATGGCCAGATCCAGGTATCTCAACTGAGGGCTGGTGTCTGCTGCACCACACCAGGAGCATGTGGTTGCTGTCCCCTGTGTGGGAGGGATGGGATTCTGGTGGCCCCATCCCAGAGATGTCCCCGTGCGAGCCCCGGATCCCACAGCTGCCATGTGTTAAGCATGTGCTGCATTCCATACGCTGGGCCGAACATTTTTGCCATTTCATCCTCATGGCAACCTGATGAGAAAGTCTTATCAACTCCATTTAACTCACCAGGAAACTGAGGCTCCAGGAGTTTCAGTGGCTTGCCCAGTGCCGTGTTTTTTGTTTTTTGTTTTTGTTTTTAGAGATGGTCTCCTTATGTTGCCCAGGATGGTCTCAAACTCCTGGTCTCAATGAAGCTTCCTGCCTCAGCCTCCCAGAGTGCTGGGATTATAGGTGTGAGTCACTGCGCCAGGCCCAGTTCTGTGTGCGTGTGTGTTTTCTGTTGCTCGGGCTGGAGGGCAGAGGCGCCATCTTGGCTCACTGCCTCTGAGGTTCAAGCGATTCCCCTGCATCAGCCTACCAAGTAGCTGGGATTACAGGTGCCTGCCACCACGCTCGGCTAAGTTTTGTATTTTTAGTAGAGACAGGGTTTCACCATGTTGGCCAAGCTCGTCTCAAACTCCTGACCTCAAGTGATCCAGCCGCCTTGGCCTCCCAAAGTGCTGGGATTACAGGTGTGAGCCACTAAACCCAGCCTAGTTCTGTGTTTTTAACTGCTGTGCCCAGCTGCTCCTGACAACCCTCTCACCAAGGCTGGGAAGCCTTTGAGTTGGGAAGGCCCCATTGCTTGCTCACAGGTAGCCCTGCCCCCTCTGACCCTGGGTCTCCCTGAGCCAGGAGGACAGGACTGAGCCCTTTACAGAGGCTTCTGTCTTTTATAACCTGTGGAGTTGGTACCTGTGTACTAACCTTTAAAAGATATGGAAACTCACTCAGATGTCTTTCTGACCTGGGGTTCTGTCTTGGGCTTGGAGCCCCCTGGGGGCCTGCTCAAGCTAGAAGTTTCCCAGCTTGGTTGGGGGAGGTCCCAGGTCTTCTTGGGATGAAAAAAGCAAAGGTTGCCTGAGCAGTGGCTGGTATATGTAATCCTAGTGCTTTAGGAGGCTGAAACAGGAGGATCCTTTGAGGCCAAGAGTTCCAGGCCAGCGTGGGCAACATAGCAAGAACAGTTCTCTGCAAACAAAACCAAAACCAAGCAAACAAACAAACAAAGAAAACTCCAACAATAAATAAATTAGCTGGCGTGGTGGTGCAGGCCTGTCGTCTGGCTAAAGGGGAGGCTGAAGCCAGGTGGGGGGATCCCTTTAGTCCAGGAGGTTGAGACTGCAGTGAGTTATGATGGTACCCCGACATTCCAGCATCTAAAATAAATAAAAATTAAAAAGAGAAAGAAAGGTTGGGAAAATCCCTCACTGAAAAAAAACGTGACTTTAGGGACTTCATTTTGGTTGTGTCATTAAAACTCTGGGAACCCGAGGCACAGTCTCCCAGGGAACCGTGGGTCCGGGGGCTCCTAGCTCTTCCTCCCATCTCTCTGGCGCCCCTGCGTGCCTGTGTACGGTGGTAGTCTTGGGGGGCGCGGCCCCAGCCCCAGCCCCAGCCCCATCTTTCCGCGGGGCTGCTACTGTCCACCCGCACGGGGGAGGGGAGGCGGAGGGGGAGGCCCCTAGGAGGGCGAAGGCCGGCGGGTTAACGAGGAGGCGAGGAGGCGCTGAGTGCACGGCTGGGCTCCAGGCTGATTTCTCCTAATGAATTAATAATAGCGCTGGGCGGGCGGGGGCGGCCGGCTGCGGACCGGCGAGAGAGCCGCGGGGAAGGCCAGGGAGGGAGGAGGACGGCGCCCCGCGCGGGGTGGGGCTGGGGGCACTGCCGGTGACTCGGTCTCCAGGCTGCGGCGCTCTGCTCTGGGAGTCAGGGAGACCTGGCCAGGCCCCGTACTGTCCCCCCTCCCAGCCCCTGCCCCCGGCCCCGGCTCCGGCCCAGCGGGAGGGGCCAGGCGTCTTCCCTGAGCATGGGGCCACTTCCCCAGTGTTGGCCTTGTTTCCTGCTCAGCATTTGGCAGATGCGCCTCTGGCCAGCGGGATGTTTCCATTTTACAGATGGGAAATCCGAAGCCCAGAGAGATTAAATAATTTGCCCAAGGTCACACAGCTGGCTAGTGGCCGGGTGGGATTCAGCCAGATTTGTTGCACTCTAAAACCTGAGCTTTTACCCATATTCTTTACTGAGTGTGTGCTGTGGGGAAGGCATGGAGAAGGGTGGTCAGCAAGCCCCTGCCACAGCCCAGGTGCTTGGGGCTGGAAGGGAGGAGTGAGGCAGCCATGTGTTCTGACGGCAAGGACAAGGATGAGGGGCAGGTCAGGATGGGGCAAGTCCCTAGAGCCGTGGGGGACATCAGGTCCCATATAGGGGGAGGCAGGAGAGGAAGCCGCCCCTGAGCTGGCGGGGAGGAAAAGGCTTCCAGGGTACAGAGCATCACTCCCTGGAGGGCTCCCTTCCTTCCTCCCGCAGTAATGACCGGCGCTGGGCTTCAGGCTGCCGCGGAGGGGATGGTGCTGGATGCCATGGTTACATCGATCTTCCCTGCCACATCCTCCCCCAGCTCCAGCCCTGACTTGGCTCCAAGTCTCCCCACAGGGGGCAGTGGGCATTGCTCCCTGCCTGGCTACTTGTGGTTGGGGCAGGGGCAGGGGTGGGGGGTTGTGTGTGGACTTGGGGGAGGAGGCCGGGGTGAGGGGAGTGGGGCTACTCAGTGCCTGCATTTCCTGCTTCCCAAGTCCTAGACCCCTGCTTCTTGCCTGCCCCCGTCCACATTTTTCCGCTGTTGCCTTCTAGGGCTGTGGCACTTCAGAGGCCTCTTCCCAGGTGGGTCCCAGGGTGGGGAGGGCAGGCCTGGGGGCTCCCCCACCAGCATTCTCCTGGCCATTCCCCTTGTTCTGGGCTGTCATTTCTCTCCCTGCTCAGTGATGATGCTTCAGGCCCTGCCCTCTGCTCCTCTTACCCTGCACCATGGGTGTCTTCATCTGGGTCTCTGGCTGGGTTTGGGGGTCCCCAGGAACCCCCGGCACTGCATACACAAGTGTGCATGTGTTCATGCTAGGATCACAGTGTGTGCATTTTTCTGGGATGAACATCCCCAAAGTGTCAAGCCCCCTGCTCTTCCTCTTCCCTGAGCCATCTCACTTGCCTCACAGCCGCGGCTGCCACCTGTGGGCTGGTGACCTTCAGTCTGTTTCACTGGCCAGATGTCCCCAAGTTCTGCACACACACTGGTGGCACCCACCCTGGGAGCACCACCTGAAGGCCCCTTCCTTGGCCTCTCCAGGATCTGCCTTGGTCCCACAACATGTTCCTTCTGGGTTCCCAGTTTTGGTTAACAGCTCTGCCATCTCCTTTTCTTTTCTTTTTTTTTTTTTTTTTTGAGACAGAGTCTCGCTCTGTTGTCCAGACTGGAGTGCAGTGCTGTGATCTTGGCTCACTGCAACCTCCGCCTTCCAAGTTCAAGTGATTCTCCTGCCTCAGCCTCCCAAGTAGCTGGGACTACAGGTGTGTGCCACCACACCCAGATAGGTTTTTGTATTTTTAGTAGAGATGAGGTTTCACCATGTTGGCCAGGCTGGTCTTGAACTGCTGACCTCAAGTGATCTGCCCACCTTAGCCTCCCAAAGTGCTGGGTTACAAGCGTGAGCCACCGTGCCTGGCCTGCCATCTCCATTTCTGACCAGGCTGGTGGCCTGAGTACATCATCCTGAGTCCCTTCCTTCCCCAACTGCCCCTTATTCAGTCACCCAAGCCTGCTGGGTCTCCCTTCCCAGTGTCTCTTGGTCTGTTTCTGCTATTCCCTAGCTCTTCTCTAGAACCCCTTACTGGTTCGTTTACCTGACTGGTCTCTTGGTTATTTTAATAGAGCTGAACCTGGATCATGGTATTTCTTTGCTCGAAACACTCCAGTGGGTCTCATGTTGTACAGAATAGTCTCACCGCTTTAAGCAAGGCATTCAGAGCCTCTCAAATCCCAGTTGCTGTCTGCATCCCCTCCTGTCCTCCCTCTCCCTAAGTCCTTCCCTGCAGGCACACACCATCTGGGGCAGGTGGTCTGATTTTATGTCTCTGTGTCTTTGTTTAAACTGTTTCTTCCACAGGGAATGCTCATTCTGTGAATTCCCTTTCATTCTTAAGGTGCAGCTCAGTGATCTCTCAGATTCCGCCAGGCAGGTTTCTCCTACCCAGCTGTCTTCTAACTCTTTTGTCACAAGTCTGTTGTAGCACTTATCACATCCTACCATCATTGGGTACTCATCGTCTCACCCACTATATCTGGATTTCTTTAAGGGCAGACTGTATTTTACACAGATTTGTACCCTGTGTGTGGCCTACCATAGTCTGACACATAGTGAGTGCTCCATCAACATCTGTGCAATGATTAAATGAATGAACTGTGACAGAAGCAACTACCAAGGGGGCTTCAGAAGCTAAAGAAGGCCCAGCACGGTGGCTCACACCTGTAATCCCAGCGCTTTGGGAGACCATAGTAGGAGGATCGCTTGAGCCCAGGAGTTTGAGACCAGCCTGGGCAACATCATGAGACCTCATCTTTAATAGAAATAAAAAGTTAGCCAGGCATAGTGGCACATGCCTGTGGTCCCAGCTACTTGAGAGGCTGAGGCAGGAGGATCCCTTGAGCCCAGGAGGTCAAAGCTGCAGTGAGTTGTGATCATGCCACTGTACTCCACCCTGGGTGACAAAGCAAGACCCTGTCTCAAAAAGCAAAAACACCCAGAGGCTAAAGAGTCACCTTGTCTTCTCTCGACTTGTTCCCTCACCTATTCACGGCTCTCTTCCTACTGTATAAAGCCTGAGAAAAGGCCATCCATCGGATGCCAGGGCGGCTCAGAGCTTGTCTTTGTGCTCCTGTGGGTATGCATAGAAAAGGTGAGGTGAGGTAGCTTACACAGGGATGGCAGCTTCACAGACTGGCAATCACTTCTGTAAAGTCTGTGTCTCCTAGGGGCATGTGCTGAGCTTGGCAAAGCACACAGCCCCAGACTGCAGGTTGGGAAGGCCTCCTCTCAGGGAGGTAGGTGGCTTTGCTGGGTTCAGGTCAGAGCCTCTGGGAGAGTAGGACTGGATATCGGAGCAGGGCAGGGTGTGGGAACAGAGCTGGGGTCAGAGTGGCTCTCCCAGAGCCTTCAAGGGCTGCTCCAGGCCCTCATTGGCCCAGTGCCACTTCCATGCGGATGAGCAGCCCAGGGCGAAGCACAGGATGCCAGATCCAGGTAGGGTCCACAATCATCTGTCCCCACCCCCTCAGATGAGGACCCAGAGGCCCAGAGAGGGAAAGGAACTTGTCACGGCAAATCAGAGGTCAGGCTGGGACCGAGCAAGGAGCCAGCATCCTGGTACCACACCGATAGTTGATCAGAGGCCAGCTCTGTGTCCACATGTTTGGGGCTATTTGCAATTGGGTTCTCTGGGCAGGCAGCCGCTGCCTCGCTGCATACCCACAGGCTGTCTCTGGGGTGAGGGCTGGGCTGTAGATGCTAGGGATCTGTGCTCACCTTGCTGAAGTTGGAGCCAGATGACCAGCCCCCTTCAGCCCATGCCAGTGGAAACCTGCCCTTTGGCCTTCCTTAGTTCCTGAGGGACTGGCTGAGATTATGCTAGCAGGGGACCACGAAGCCTCTTGGGATGCAGGCAGGCTCACTCCAGCAACTTTTGTCACCCACTATGCAGGGAAGTTCAAGCTCCTGGAACAGGCCCGGGATGTGCGGGAGCCAGTGAGGTACTTCAGCAGCGTGGAGGAGGTGGCCAGTGTCTTCCCTGACCGCATCTTTGTGATGGAAGCCATCACCTTCAGCGTCAAGGTCAGTCACTTTGTCACCAGGTGTGGTGTCCCCACACTACTCCTTGCCTCAGGGGCAACCCTGACCCTGGTTGGAAGGTTGCCCTCAGGATCCAAGAAGGAGAGTGGCTCCTGGGGACCCCTTAGGGGCCTTTGGCACAATTGAGCCATGTCAGAAGAGTGGGGAATAGGACCCACTGGGCTGAAGGACTTCCTGCGAAAGGTAGTGAAGAAGGAAGGGGTGTCTGGAAGGGTCATGTTCTGACTTGGAGACTTTTCAGGGCAACCTGTCCCTAGCTGCCCCAGCACCCACTTGTAGAGGTGGTGGTTGTGGTAAGCAGGCAGTGTAAATAGACCCCTGCTGTGGGGTGGGAGCAGTGGCTCATGCCTCTAATCCCAACACTTTGGGAGGCTAAGGAGGGAGGATCGATTGAGGCCAGAATCGGGCAACATGGAGAGACCCTGTCTCTACAAAAAATGTTAAAAAATTAACTGGGCATGGTGGTGCACATCTATAGTCCTAGCTACTTGGGAGGCTGAGGCAGGAGGACTGTTGCCAGGAGTTTGAGGCTGCACTGAGCTGTGAATGTGCCACTGCCCTCCAACCTGGGCGACAGAGCAAGACCCTGTCTCTAAAAACAAAAACAAAAACAAAAAAAAAAACACAAACTAAAAACAGTCCCTGCTGTGTACAGATAGTGCTGTTCTGTTTACAAACCCTTTTCTTATCCATCAATTCATTTCTCTTCACGTAGCCTTGTTGGATGGGCAGGGCATTATGATCTCGAAAATGGTAAAGACAATGATAATAAAAGTCGCCATTTACTGTATACTTTAAAATACGTTGCTGATCCAAGTAGCGGAGAAGAAAAGAAAAATATGTTACTGCACATACAGTCTTTTTAATACAGCAGTTCTTCGAAGTAAGAGTTATCAGATGTGGTCGCTAAGGCGTGGAGGGGCAACTCATTTAAGGTGGCACAGCTGCTAGTCGTCTCTCCAGGATGAACGTGGATCTCTTGGCCTACAGCCCAATGCTTTCCATCTGGTCCGAGCCCTGGGAGGGCGGAAGAGGAAGGCTGTTTTCCCTTTCCAGTCTCTGGGAGCTGGCCGCGTGGCTTTCCCTGGGACCTGGCTAAGGCCCTGCCCTGTCTCTGGGATCCCCAGGTGGTGTCGGGCGAGTTCAGCGAGGACAGCGAGGTGTACAACTTCACGCTGCATGCGGGCGACGAGCTTACTCTTATGGGCCAGGCGGAGATCCTGTGCGCCAAGACCACCAAGGAGCGCTCGCGCTTCACCACCCTCCTGCGAAAGCTGGGCCGGGCCGGTGCGCTTACCGGGGTGGGAGGTGGCGGCCCGGCGAGCGCGGGGGCCGCGGGAGGCAGCGGCGGCGGGGGCGCCAGGCCGGTCAAAGGCAAGATGCCCTGCCTCATCTGCATGAACCACCGCACCAACGAGAGCCTGAGCCTACCCTTCCAGTGCCAGGGCCGCTTCAGCACTCGCAGCCCGCTGGAGCTGCAGATGCAGGAGGGCGAGCACACGGTGCGCGCCATCATCGAGCGCGTGCGGCTACCGGTGAACGTGCTGGTGCCCAGCCGGCCGCCGCGCAACCCCTACGACCTGCACCCGGTGCGGGAGGGTCACTGCTATAAGCTGGTTAGCATCATCTCCAAGACGGTGGTGCTCGGGCTGGCGCTGCGCCGCGAGGGCCCGGCGCCGCTGCACTTCCTGCTGCTCACGGACACGCCGCGCTTCGCGCTGCCGCAGGGCCTGCTGGCCGGGGACCCGCGCGTCGAGCGCCTGGTGCGCGACAGCGCCTCCTACTGCCGCGAGCGCTTCGACCCCGACGAGTACTCCACGGCCGTGCGCGAGGCGCCTGCCGAGCTCGCCGAAGACTGCGCCAGCCCGCGCCGCGCGCGCCTCTGCCTGCCCGCGCCGCGCGTCCCCGGGCTCGCCCGCGCCCCCGGCCCGCTAGCGCCCGCTCCTGCCGGCGAGGGCGACCAGGAGTACGTGAGCCCCGACTGGGCAGCCGCGCCCGAGCCCGTCGCGCCGCCCGCCGAGATCCCGTACGAGGAGCTGTGGGCTCACCAGGGGCCCGAGGGCCTCGCCCGGCCGCCCCCGGGTCCCGACCTCATCTCCTTCGGGACCGCGGGACCGCCGCGTCGGGAGCCGGAGGCGCCGCCGCCCCCAGTCCCTCCCAAATCGGAGGCGGTGAGTGAGCGCGCTGGGGGACGAGTCCCGGGTCCAGCCAGGGCCCAAAGCCCTCTCTCCTGAGCCCCGGCCCAGGAGTATGTGGCAGATGAGGTGGCGGGGTGGGGAAGGGGAGAAGGAAAGGGCAGAGCCATGCCAGGCAAGAGCATTTGTAGTAAGGGGCACTGGGGCGGACGGTGGCGGGAGAGCTGTGGGACAGAGAGGCGTGTAGGTCCCCAGCCTCAGAGGATTTGAGAGAAGCCCCGAAACACTGTTACCCAGAAGGTTCCACAGAACAGGGGTCCTTTAAGTTGTTCCGTGAAAAGAAGTTTCCTTGGCGAAGTAAGCTTAGAGATGCTGTGAGTGATTGCCAGCCCTTTTTCCCTCCTCCTTGTGTTGGAGTCACAGAGCATTGGTATATTAAAAGCTCTGAGAAGTCCTGCACTAAGGAATCCTGTTTATCAGAACGTTTTCTCCCTGCCCGTAACACCCGTCAGCATCCCATGGAGTCGTCTTTGGGGTACGCGACCTGTAGGGAGGGATGCAGGTGGCAGACGCTTCCTTACCTCGGTTCCCTCGGCCTGCCTTTGTCCTCTGCTTTCTCTCCTTTTCCTTGAGGAGAGAGCACGTCTGCTTAACCTGTTTTGATCTACCTCTGTATTCTTTTTCTTAACATTCATAATGGGTTTCCAAGGAACAGGAAGGAGGCTGTGCGTGCGTTGGGACAGGGTGTGGGTGCGTGAGATAGGCTAGGAAGGGTTAGGTGGCTGGCTGACTGGATGAGCAGTTGGGGTGCAAGGCAGCCTATTGGCAAAGTGGGGCAAGTGTCAGGCCCAGACAGCCCCCTTGCCCAGCTGCTTGGGAAGGGGAAGATAAGGAGTGCCAGCTGTTTGGAGTCGAGGTGGAGTCACCGCCTGGGAAGGGGAAGATAAGGAGTGCCAGCTGTTTGGAGTCGAGGTGGAGTCACCGCCTGGGAAGGGGAAGATAAGGAGTGCCAGCTGTTTGGAGTCGAGGTGGAGTCACCGCCCTCTGCTTGTAGGTGAAGGAGGAGTGCCGCCTGCTCAACGCCCCTCCAGTGCCTCCCCGGGGTGGTAATGGCAGCGGCCGGCTCTCCGGCAGCCCCCCGGTTCCCCCTCGCTTCCCCAAGCTGCAGCCGGTACATTCCCCCAGCTCCAGCCTCTCCTACTACTCCTCTGGCCTCCAGGATGGGTGAGTCCCTGCCTTCCCTTGGTCCTCAGTTCTAAGGTAGATCGAGGCAGGGAAGGGTGAGGAGGGGGGACTATGGTGCTGAGGAAGAGAAACTGTTCAGGCCTGGGAAGTTCCGAGGGTGCAGGTCCATGTGCAGTGGCTGAGGGAGGGGCACGGGTGTCTGGGTGTCTTGGGACCTGGGGCCCAGTGGCCTGTTCTGCCCACTCCAGCTTCTTTCTCTCTTAAATGTTGAGGAACAGATGGGAACATTGCCCTGGTCCCCTCAAGGTGGGGACTTGGCTGCAGGATAGAGGGAAGAGAGCTCCTTGCTGTTTTGAAATATTTATTAGGTTTAGGCTGGGCACGGTGGCTCATGCCTGTAATCTCAGCACTTTGGGAGGCCGAGTTGGGTTGAATCACTTGAGGTCAGGAGTTCAAGACCAGCCTGGCTAACATGGTGAAACTCCATGTCTTCTAAAATACAAAAATTAGCCGGGCATCATGGCACGTGCCTATAATCCCAGCTACTCAGGAGGCTGAAGCAGGAGAATCGATTGAACCTGGGAGGCGGAGGTTGCAGTGAGCCAAGACTGCACCACCGCACTCCAGCCTGGGCGACAAAGCGAGACTCCATCTTAAAAGAAAAAAAAAAGAAGAAATTTTTATTAAGTTCAGTTTCATTTGGTTTTTCCCCTATGTTTTCTGACCTGGGCTGGGGGATGCTGGAAGGAAGAACAGGGCCATTCCGGGGGGTCTTGGACTGGGGCTGGGGTGCAGGCCCGTGTTGCTGAGGTCACGGTGGTGCTTGGCTGCATTGCATGTGTGACCCTGTCATGTTCCCTCCCGCTCAGCCTCACCTGTCCTATGTGTGTGTGTCTGTCTGTGTCCACAGGGTGGGTTCCCGCAGTGGCAGTGGCTCCCCATCACCGGACACGTACTCTCTCTATTGCTACCCATGCACCTGGGGAGACTGCAAGGTGGGCGAATCCTCTAGCCGCCCAGCCCCCGGACCCCTACCCTCAACCACACAGCCCAGCCAGGCCTCCCGGGCCCTCACAGAGCCTCTGAGCGGTCGAGCCGCCTCCCTTCTGGGGGCTGACACCCCTGTTAAGACCTACCACAGCTGCCCTCCTCTATTCAAGCCCTCACACCCCCAGAAGCGCTTTGCTCCATTCGGAGCTCTCAACCCTTTTTCCGGGCCTGCCTACCCCTCAGGCCCTTCAGCGGCCTCCTCTTCTGGCCCCACAACCACCTTGGGTCCTGTGGCTACCTCTGGCCCTGCATATTCCCCAGGCCCGGCCTCGCCAGGCCAGGCCTATTCAGCTGCTCCCCCCGCCTCCTGCGCCCCCTCCTCCTCCTCCTCTTCTGAATGGCAGGACCCAGCCCTGGAGCCCTTCGATCCCTTTGAGCTGGGGCAGGGCAGTTCTCCAGAGCCTGAGCTGCTGCGTTCTCAGGAGCCCAGAGCAGTGGGGACACCTGGGCCTGGACCCCGCCTTTCCCCACTTGGCCCCCCCAAGGCCTTTGAGCCTGAAGGTTTGGTGCTGCGCCAGGTCCCCACCCCACTGTCACCAGCTGCTCTGCAGGGACCTGAGGCAGGAGGAGGACGACTTTTTCTAACCCAAGGGCGCCTGGAAGGGCCTCCTTCCAGTCCCCGGGATGGAGCCACAGGCTTTGGAGTCCGGGATGCCTCCTCCTGGCAGCCCCCTGCTGACCTGTCTGCGCTCTCCCTGGAGGAGGTCTCTCGCAGTCTGCGTTTCATCGGGCTCTCAGAGGATGTCGTGAGCTTCTTTGCCCGAGAACGCATCGATGGTAGCATCTTCGTGCAGCTCAGTGAGGACATCCTGGCAGATGACTTCCACCTCACCAAGCTGCAGGTCAAGAAGATCATGCAGTTCATCAAAGGCTGGAGGCCCAAGATCTGAACTGCCCAGTTGGAGCTGCACAGCTGGAATGCTGGCATGGGGGCCCCAGGGACAGCACTTGGGAGGAGCAGGTGCTGCCTGCAGGGAGGATCGATGTCGAGACAGACTGCTCGGCAGCCACTGGGTGGATCCAGGGGAGATGCACGTGGAAATGTGATCCTCTGGGCTCAGACCCCTGCACGGGACAGCTTGCCTTTGAGTGTGCAGAATACATGGGAAAGGGGCTGGGGGCACCACTGTGTACCTGAGCCCAGTAAGGCATTTGCTGTGATTCCCACAATGGGGTCAAAAGCTGGCCTTCAGGGTGACCTAACACCTCCTCATGCCCTGCTATAGACCTTCACAAATGACTTCCACTGCTCAAGCCTGTAGGCTCTGTTTAGAGACAAGATGGCTGGTAATTTAAGCACAAATTTCCCAAGTGCCCACTCTCCTTTGTGCTCTGTGGGCTTTTGGCCTAAAGCTGCCCCAGAGTGAGGGTGTAGATGTCTGTGTCTCTGGGATGCCTTTCCTTTCCCCCTCTGCTCCACTGCGGTTGGGGGGCCTGGCCCTGCACACAGGTGAGTCGTGTACAAGCCGAAGCCATGGCACCTCAGAAGCTCCACCTGTGGGTCCTGGTTCATGGGTGACGGCTTTGGAAGAGCACAGCTCTGCTATTGACCCGACCCACGTATCTAGTTAGGAAGCCAGACACTGCCCAGATGGCTCTAGCACCCTGGCTTCCCCTCTGACTTTACTGCAACTAGTTATCCATCCGTCAGGTGGGTTCAGTCTCAGAATACTGTCTCCGTGGAAGAGCAGGTCGATTTAGGTCAGCTTCTCCTTGATTCTAGAAACAAGTGGTAGTCAACCACCCCCAATTCTGCCAACCTCTTGCTCCCATCATTTGGCTCTGACAATATGATTTTTGGTGTTTTTCCCTGTCACTGGCACAGGAGGGTACACTTGGGAGAGCGTGGTCCTGGAGCTCAGTCCTGCACTTGTTCACGTGCTTCAGAGCAGGCCTTTGTGCCCTTGAATCTCAAACATGGGGATCTGCTTGGTACCCAGAGCTCTGGTCATTGTGTCCAACCACACACCCCACCCTACCCCTGTGCCCTCCATCTCACCCAGAACCATAGGGTGCCCACTAGTGTCAGGGTCCAAGGTGCCAGCCTTCTCTTCTGCCTTACCTAGTCTACCTATTTATTTCCTCTACTTTTTATCTTAAGAGTAGCTAAGCCATGCTGGTGCCCATACTCCAGGCTGCCTCAGCTCAGAGAAGTGGTCAGAGAGTAGAGCACAAAACCTGTGATGTGGGGACATTTGGTTTTCTTGCAGATCATTTAAAGAATCCTCAAGGACTAGTGAAATAAATGCTAGACTGCTGAAGACTAGTACAAGTGGCATTCTGGGTGCCAGCTGCTTTCTTCTTTTGAAAACAAGGCCATGGGGACCCATGGGCAGTGTATATGCCTTCAGGCAGGAGAGGACTGATGGAGGAATGATGTGTGCGTGTGGCCATTCCCATGTCTGCGGAGGTGGCTGGTGGCAGCCTTCATTCCCTTCTGCAAGGCCGTTGCCAGCTCCTCCCTACCCTACAAGAACCCCTCCAGCTCCCACTAGTTTCAACATAATTCACAACTACCTGGTGTTACTGAAGGGAAAGACCCAGGCTCAAAGCTGAATGCCACCAGCCAGGGCCCAAGCTTAGCTTCCTGCATTGGCAGAATGCCAGCCTCAGGCTCTCAGACCAAATTTGGAAGCCTATTAATGGCTTTGGTGCAAGGGATCAGCTCCGTACTCTGGTCATCTGAAAACCCCAAGTCAGAGGTGACTTGGTTTTAGGGTCTGGCTTCCTAGTGACTAAGCAGAGCCAGAGCTGATCTCTCTGCCTGCCAGTCCCAGCTACAGAGCTGGGACCAGGGACATATTTGAAGTAACAGAGCAGAGGCAGGGGTAACTGGTAATATCTGACAGTTTAGAATGCAGAATGTGATGGGACTGGAATTACAATTCCACACACACACAGCGTGGATCTTTCTGCCAGACCCAGTCAGCCCCAGCGCTGTTTACCCAGACTGGGCACTGCTTCTGCCGGAACATGAGTGTAGGAACTTTCCACCCCAGGGGGCGGGGTGGGGAGGGGCTGAAGCTATGGGGGAGTGCAGGTGCTGTGGGGGTCAGCGCTCCTCATGCCGTTCCCATACTGCCCGATTGCCGCGCAGGCATTTCTGGGGCTGGCCAGGATCACTGAACATCAAGGGAAATGTCAGCGCCTGTGCTTAGCACCAGTGTTCCCACAGTCATCCCAAGAAGCACCTATGAATGAGGCACACCCAGAAAATGGGTAAGATCAGACAATGAGTAAACCCAGGCTGGGGAAAGTGCTTTATATCCTGGTACACCGTGGTGAGCAGAAGCCCAGGCAAGGCATCTACACAGACAGGTGTGTGTGGTTGAGCCCACCAGGTCCCCCTTTCGCTCATCCCAGTCCCTCCCTAAGGTGCTGCCTAGAATTCTGCACACACATTCTTTCTTCCAAAGCATAGGGCTTTCTTCCAGATTGCTTTATGAAGGAGGTGTTTAAACCAGAAGGGCAAAGCCACTGACACAGAGTTTGGTTTTTATTGTTATGTGTTTGGCTGGGTGCAGAATTACCCTCACCACTCACCACCCCTGGCCACCCTGGCCTCTTGGGAGGAACAGGCAGAGAGGTGGCTCAGCACCAACCGGCCCAGAGCTCCCCATACACCCATCCCGACTTCCATTCTGCATCTAGCTCCCACTCTAGGCCTCAGGGCTTATACAATGAGCACAGTGGGCTCTAGCTTGCAACAGGAAGTGCAAACTAATTCACAGTCACACTTCACCAGGAGGGAGAGATGGTCTTGGCTGAAGGCACTTTGATCAGGGAGCAACCCCAGTGCCGGAGTTTGTCTTCCTTCTCGTTACTCTGATAAATCTAGACCACTCTGCTGGAGAACCCGCACTGCCAGCAGCTGGAGTTGGTGCACTGACTGAGCAAGGCGTGAGGCCTGCTCACTGGTAGAACTTCTTGTTGGGGCTGTTAGCATGGTCAGCTAGCAGCTGGCATGGGGTGAACTGTTTTCCATAGGCAGCTTCATACTTCTTGAGCCGGTCCACTATCGTCTGGGCGCCATACAGATCCACAAAGCGGAAAGGCCCTGAATAGAGAAAGAGGAGTTCGTTGAAGGAGATGCAACACGGGCTCCAGGCTAAAGTGAGCTGCTTTCCCAATCTGCGAGACCAACCTCCAAGACAAGGCGGGAAGCCAAGCCCAAAGACGGCTCCGATGTCTCCCTCCGCAGGTGTGGCCAAGATCCCCTCTTGCAGGCACATGACTGCCTCATTCACAAATCTTGTCACCAGGCGGAACTGGATGTCTTCATCTGAGGAGCTGCCAACAGAGATGTTGAGGTAAAAGAAGAGAAAAAGGGGAGGAAAGCCAGACCCACAGATGCAGAATGGAAGTCGGGATGGGTGTATGGGGAGCTCTGGGCCGGTTGGTGCTGACCTTCAGAGAAGATGCTGCCTGGGTGGGCCAAACTTTCCCATGGAAAAAGTGGAGAGTAACTTGCCCTAATTGACATGAAACTGAGCACCTAGAACAGGGCCTGGTGCCAAGATAATCAGTATCTCTTTGGCATCAGCAACAGTCAGCTGCTCACAAATGCCAGTAAAGATCTGGGAGGGTGAAGGGGCCAAGGAGAATCTGTCCTTCAGCAGCTCTCTGGGACCTTGCCAGAGAAGGCTGGAGCAGGGAGGGCCTTCACCAGACGTGGCCTGGTTCTCACCTCGATGCCAGGCAGAGACCAAGGCAGCACGTGTGAGGGCCTTCCACTTGGAAAGCTACCATGCCAGCATCAGGAGTGGTCCTCCTGTTCAGGTATGGTGGTCACAAAGAAAATGGAAGAGAGCACCATGGCACGTGTATACCTAAGTAACAAACCTGCATATGTATCCCAGAACTTAATTTAAAAAAAAAAAAAAAAAAAGAAAGAAAATGAAAGAGGGGCTGGGAAACTTTGGGCTGTCAGAGAAAGTCTATTTCCAGGCATTAGCCACTCAAATGGACTTACACTTCAGACTTAGGAGGCAGCTTCAGACTCGCTAAAATACTATCCATGTCAGAATTCAAATCCTTCCTCTTCACACCCTCCTGATAGATGTAAAAGCCCTTCCCAGACTTTCGACCTAAAAGAGGCAAGAAAAGGGAGTGTTACTATTCCTTCTCAGAACGCTGGCCTGGCCAGGCATGGTGGCTTACACCTGTAATCCCAGCACTTTGGGAGGCCGAGGTGGGTGGACCATTTGAGGTTAGGAGTTTGAGACCAGCCTGGCCAACATGGTGAAACCCCATTTCTACTAAAAATACAAAAATTAGCCAGGTGTGGTGGTGGGCGCCTGTAATCCCAGCTACTCAGAAGGCTGAGGCAGGAGAATCGCTTGAACCTGGGAGGTGGAGGTTGCAGTGAGACGAGATCATGCCGCTGCACTCCAGCCTGGGCCACAGAGTGAGACTGTCTCAAAAAACAAAAACAAAAACAAAAAAACAACCCTGGCCTGAGAATTCTTGTCTCTGTTGGTCTATTATAAAGCTCTGGCCTCTTCTGAATTCCTGAATTTGTATGTCTAGCTAACCCTAGCAAATTAGTCGTTGTCAGAAGAGTGGGCAGAGGGAAAGATCATCTTGTGACCTGGATCTTGGGCATATGTGTACCTGGATGAGAAAGGCCACCTGGGTGAGTTTTAACATCCCGATATGCAACACCAGGCCCTAGGACACCCAGGTTGTAATGCTGATTTTGCTATTTTGCCGAGAAAGTCCCCTGTGGGCCTCAACTGTATACTGTGTATTGTGAGCTTATACTTTCTCCCCGCAGCTGGCCAGACAACATGGTAAAGCCCGGATGCAGAGCTTGCTTCTGCACTAGCGCAGATTTCGTCTCTGGGGGATAAAAATGCTTGTCCATCTGGCATAACTTGGACCAGGTGATGCTAGAGCCCCAGAAGGGTAGAACTCTGCCTTTTGTCCATCATCTATAGTCCTAGCCCTTAGAAGGTTCACATGACTGTTTTCTTTTTTTTAATATATAAAGGAAGGGGCCTCACCATGTTGCCCAGGCTGGCCTCAAACTCCTGGGCTCAAGCGATCCTCCCACCTCAGCCTCCTAAGCAGCTAAGACCATAAGTGGTTGCTACCGCACCTGACTCATGAAATCATTTTTGAAATCTCCAATGACAAGGGCTCTGTGTTTAGAAAACTTTCTTCCAGGAGGGCTTCTGTAACTCTTTGGTCTCAGGAACTGCTCAGAACTTTGTAACTAGTGGTGCTAGTTATGTTTCCTTGAGGCTACTCACCTAGGAAGCCCTTGGACACCATCTGTGTCAGCAGTTCTGGGTTTCCGCCTCCAAACCGCTCCCCAAAGACTTTGCCCAGATCTTCCGCCACATGTTTTGCTACATCCACGCCAACTTCATCCACCAGTGTGGCGGCACCCACAGGAAAGCCAAAACTTGTGGTCAGGGAATCCAGCTTCTTCGGGTCAACTCCTTCCTGAACAGGAAGCGAAGCAGGGACCTCTGGGGAAGGGCAGCCCAAATCCCCCCAAAGGGCTCCCTGTACTGGCTCCAAACACTGCCTTGTGTAAAACCCACTTCTGAGTGTCACCTGACCAGGCCCAGGACTGGTGCTATTCATTCAGGGAAGCACAAAGAAGTTTGGGGCCACAAGTGGAAAGTCTGAGCCTTCTCTAATCTACAGCAGTTTAAGGACGTTTAGAGATGACTAAATTCTTCATTTTCTTCTTGTTTGCATTTCTGAATCTCAATAATGAGATTCCATGACAGACGGCTGAATGTGTCATGACCAACAGAAGAAACATCATCAAAAAGCAGCACTCAGAGCCCTGTGATCCCCGAGTCTGGTTAAGTGCCCAGAGAGGAGGATCCCTCTCCTCTCCTGCCAGAATGACCTCGATGGCTACTAGAGGGTTGTGTGTGCTGCAGAAACAGATGCAGCACCAGTTGAACCAAGCAGGCCCTGTTCTGGATGGTCCCTTCCTCAGAGAGGTGCAGAAACAGCATAGAAGACATGCTGTGGGGGGCCTTTAGCTTGCTGGAACAGTGAGGGGGCTGCGGGGCGGAGGGAAAGCTCTGCCCCTTTCAATGCAGTATGAGCCCAACTTCCGACTTCTGTGCAGAGAGAGGGCACCAGGGACCTTCCTAGACAAGAGCAGGAGTTGGTATATTAGAAGGCAGCTTGGTCCTTATCTTGACATTGTGAGTTTTGGAGTGACTGAAGGAGTGGAAGATGCCTCAAACACTCTGGAGAGCAATACCAACCTGGAGGATTCGGATGACTTCAGACATCATGGGCGCAAGGCACCTGGTAGTATAGAAGCCAGGTCCATCCTGCCAAGGGAGAGAACATGAGCTCACTGGCCCTGTTGCTGGAACTGAAACACTCTAACTTTCCCAGGGTCACTTCAAAGTCATTTGAAAGTCACTGTAAAACTTAAGGTGACTTAAAATCTCAATCAGAATCCTTAAAAATGAAATTGCAGGGGAAGCCATACTAGGGGTAGCCTGGCTTGAATCAAATAGTACAGCAGATAGTTTCATGGCCACCTTCAAGGTCTGGGGTGGCTGGGAGAACCCTGCCACGCCCTAGATACTCCCCACTCCCACCTTGACTCAGTGGGACAGTCAATGCCACCGTCCATCCTGGAGACAACCCAGGGGAAAATCATATCAAAATCTGGTCATTTGCCCCAGAATATTTATAAACAAGCCTGGAGGTAAAAGGAGTCTTATTAGAACTTTTCAAACTCTACAGCTCTGTTACACAGCCCCTTACCTTAACCACAATGATGACCTTCCCCTGCTTGAGACCGACTGCTACAGCTGAAGCACTGGTGTCTCTGGAAGTTTTCTCAGTCGTGATAATCTCCAGCAGCTGCATCTTGTCCACGGGAGAGAAGTAGTGCATGCCGATCACCTGGCAAGGGGAACCAAAAGCCAACAGATTGGAGAATGCGGCTGAGGAATCTAGAGCATTCCTTCTCTGTTAGGAAAACACTAGAAAGAAAGGTGGCTGTGATATAGGAATACTGCTTGACATAGCTGAGTGGTTTGGTTCCATGGATCTTTGATAAAAGTTTAGTATGTTTAGGGAGAGCATGTTGGAATCCTCCTCTTCCATTTGCTTCTAAGGTTTTTCACTACAGACATCAGATCCTCCCACAATCAGTGCCAAAACCACAGCTCGAGGCCAAACTAGATTTATTGGGGAACAACGGATGAAGGCTCCACTTATATTAATGATACTGATAGGTTAGATAAGAGGATCCATTTTTTGGGGAGGGGGCGGGGCAGACAGAAGAATTAATGTGTTGGGCTGTCAGAGATGTATTTGCATTTTACACAGATGGGTCTCACCACCAGGATACTAGATTTAACTAACACTCCTCAACAATCAGATGCATTTAAGACTCATTAAACCAGCAGTTCTCCACGTGTAGCACCCGGGCCCAACAAGCACTGTCGTCACCTGGGAGCATTAGGCGTGCACGTTCTCAGGCGTAGCCCAGCCCTCCTGAATCAGAAACTCCATGGGTGGGGCCCAGATTTGTTTTAATAATCCCTCCTGGTGATTCTGATGCATGCTAAAGTTTCAGAGAACCCCCTCATTGAGCTAACAGTTACACCGTCTTCACAACAGAACTGTGGTGAAAGAAGTCTAATTCATTTATTTATAGTTTTGCTTTCTCCCTCTCACTTTAGCTATAAGGTACAACAAGTAATATCTATAATTTTTGGCTGCTCATTATCTACCTGTTTTTCAATACATTTACCACTTATTCCTTACATTTAATCCATTACAACCCTGTGAACTGGTCAGCCTAATTATCTAGATGAGGAAAAAAGGTATCAAGAAGTTGGCAGTTCAGAGTCAGTCAGCATATGACGGGGTGGGATTCCATTACAGGTCTGTCTGTCTCCAATGCCATTATGTAATACACAGATCAATTAAATGTTATGTAAACTTATCAGTCCAAAAGTTGTTTCTAACCCCAACAGTGTTCTTTTAGTTACGTCTGAAATACTTAGGACCTGATTCAGACTCAGTACTCCTGAGCAAAAGAATTAGCCTTTATTGACATAGAATTTCTATATAATAAAATGCACAGATCTTAAAAGTGTTCACATCAATGAGTTTTGACAACTGTATATACATCCATATAATCACTACCCCAAGCAAAATACATTTACATCACTCAGAAAGTTGTGCCAAAGATGACCAACGCATCCTGGATGGCTGGGGATTTCCCAACTGTGGCACTGAAGGTCCTGTGTCCCTTGGTCCCAGGCAAACCAAGATGGTTGGTCACCCTATTTTGCCTTTTTGGCCTTACTTTTAAATGAATGACATAAGGCAAGCAGGTGAGAAAAGCTATCCTGGATATTTGGAGGCCAGAGCTGCGAAGTGTGATGCTTGTTCTGCTCCGATGGTGGGGAGAGGTTAGCATCAAATGAACAGCAACGGCATTGCCTGTACTGATTTTAGATGCCACACAGATGTCTTGAGTGATATGACACGATCAGACTGTCCATCTGTAGACTATCAGCTGCCACTTCTCCCTATGACCTTTATCCTGCCATCACTGAGCCTGCCTCTGTCAGGTCCCTGCATCACTTCTAATCTGCTGTGTGCCAGGAAAGTAGATTACCTTGCATTAGCAAGCTAGAAGAGTAGGAATAGGCTTTTGTGTTTTCAGTACATAGAATTTATATTAACACTTTCAGCTGCTTAAAGTTCTTTTATAATTCCTGCCTACCTTCGGCTGGTTCTGGTTAGCGGAGGCTAACTGGTATCCTCCAGAGAAGTGAGTAGTTTTACTTCTCTTTGAATGATTTCACTTCCCCTTAATTACTCTGGTTGAGAGCAAAAATAAATTTCTGGGCATCATTCCAAATACTCACAGAAAGTGCTTCTATATAACCCAGGCCTTTCATGTCCTGGGGTAGAAGGTGTAAGCAAACCCACAGGCAGACACATCCCACCATTCCTGCCATTCCCTGGAGTTGGAACCAAACCTGTTCTAAACAGTCACTGACTCTGCTCTGTAGCCAAACTGATATTTTGGAGCATCCTTTCTTAAGGCCTATCCCTCAATGCCTAATTGTAGGATACAGGTAGGCTTTATAGCCTGAACCTGAAAAACAATGCCCATTTGGGATTCTTGAAAAGGATATTTTTTGTTGTACTTTACTTATGCCTGCATCTCACACTAGTCATGGTATTAGCATTTATGTGTCCAGTGTTTAGGAACCACCCGCATCCACTTCGTAATCCAGACCTGCCTCTTCTGTACTCAAGCTCTAAGCCTTTATCAGTGAATCTGAAGCAATAAAACATCTCAGGGTTTTTCTCTGTTCCGAGTTTACCTTCTCAGGTCTTTTGCTGACAGCAGCAATTTCACTGATTGGGAGAGCAGATGTGTTACTGGCAAAGATACAGTGATCTGGAATCACCTGCAGGGGAAAAGCATTTAACAATGTGTCAGGTAGGCCTGGGAGATGATTAGAGGCCATGGCAAAGCTAATGAGTGACACCTGGGCTCAGCCCACTCTCTCACCCCCAACTGCTCAGACAGTAGATGTCACTCACCCAGACATTGACGGATCACCTAGGGGCTTTTGTGTTGGGGAAGATGTTGACCTTGTTCCTTTTCCCATTCTGCCTTCCTCTAGTTGTGACCCATCATGAGGTCACCTTATCCTGACCTGGAGACTACATCTAAGCAGTTGGGTCAATAAAACAACAGAACAACACTGAAAAGACCACCTTGAATCGCAATTCATTCAACACCCAGCATGGGCGTCAATTCCTCTTTTGTTTGGATCTGCCCTGGAGTCTGGAAGCTTATGAAACACTCCCCCACTTCACCTTTATAAGAACAAGCCAAAATGTGCATGCTTGTCTCATTTTATACAGTGTATTACTAAAAAATGGCATACCACTATAACTATAGCTACAGGACACAAATACTAGTAACTATTAGCTTCATCAACCTGGAGAATAGTCTCTAATGCAGATTGTCTCAGCATTCTAGCCACGATCCCAACTTATTCATGTTTTTATTTATTTATTTTATTTTTATTATTTTTTTAAGACAGTCTCGCTCTGTTGCCCAGGCTGGAGTGTAGTGGTGCAGTCCAGGCTCACTGCAACCTCCGCCTCCCAGTTATTCATGTTTTTATTCAGATGGCTGGATGAAAAACGTGAAAGGGACACCTGTCAAATGTGTGCAAACCTGGAACAGGCAGAATCCTAACAGAGATGAGAATCAAGGAGGAAGACACATTCAACACTGAAAAGCTGAGTACAAAATAAGATTATAATGCAATAAAAGTACTGCATTAAGATTAAAAAAAAAAAAAAAAAAAGGAAAGAACTCTGTGGGTACTTGAAGGACAAGACCTGGCTTGGCAGTATTTGTGGTAAAGATCCCATGATTTTAGTTCATCAAGAGTGGAGGGTGGGCACGGTGGCTAAACAATTATAATTCCAATACTTCAGGAGGCCAAGGATGGAGGATTGCTTGAGGCCAGGAGTTCAAGACCAACCTCGGCATCATAGTGAGACCTTATATCTACAACAAATAACTTTTTTTTTTTTTTTTGGAGACAGAGTCTCGCTTTTTCGCCCAGGCTGGAGGGCAGTGGTGTGATCTCAGCTCACTGCAAGCTTTGCTGCCCAGGTTCAAGCAATTCTCCTGCCTCAGCCTCCCAAGCAGCTGAGATTACAGGCGCCTGCCACTGCGCCTGGCTAATTTTTTTGTAGTTTTTAGTAGAGACGGGGTTTCATCATCTTAGCCAGGCTGGTCTTAAACTCCTGACCTTGTGATCCACCTGCCTCGGCCTCCCAAAATGCTGGGATTACAGGTGTGAGCCAGAGCGCCCGGCCTTACAAAAAATAACTTTAAAAAATTAGCCAAGCATGGTGGCACATACCCATAGTCCTAGTTACTCAGGAGGCTGAAGTGAGAGGCTCACTTGAGCCCAGGAGCTTAAGGTTACAGTGAGCTGTGATCATGCCACTGCACTGCAGCCTGGGTGACAGATTGAGACCCTGTCTCTAAAAAAAAAAAAAAAAGGGGGGAATGAATTGACAGTACAGCATGACTGTCCGAAAGCTTACATAGTGTCAGATTACTTTCTTAGTAATATAGTGTCTAATGCTGGTGGTAAAATCCTTTCTGAAGAGCAAACTAATGTCTCCAAAGCTGGCTGGCAAACATTCTTCCCTTCCTTGGACATGTATGTCTTCTCTCCCAGCTAGAAGTAGAGTCTGTTTCCCTTCTCCTTGAATCTGGGCTGGTCTTGTGACTTGTTTTTATCAACAGAATGCAGCAGAAGTTACCCTGCCAGTTCCAGGCCTACCTAGCCCTGTGAGGCCCGGTAGCCTCTTTTTTAATTTTTTAAATTATTTATCTTCTTTTATTCCTGACAATAAACTTAGGAAGCTCAGCAGCTTCTGCTTTTGTACTCTTGGAAGCCTGCAGCCACACTACAAAGAAGTTCTGGTGAGATGACTAAGTGAGGACAGGCCATGAGAGATGTGGGGGAAGCAGTGAGGTGCCCCAGCCGAGCTTCCTGCGGAATGCAGCCCAGGAGTGACCCCAGCCTTGACATCAACGGACTTAAGCACCACTGTCTCTGCAGCGCCCTGCCCAGATTGCAGAATTGTGAAAAGATAGTTGTAAACACAGCAGTAGAACACTGAGACATGAGGAAGATACTAGAGAGGACAACCGAAACAGGGGTGGTCTAGAGATAATGCCTGTGGAACAATGTCCAAGGAATGGGTTTTGTTACCTCTGTGGGCAATAAGAGAAGATACTGTTTGTTTGTTTATTTATTTTGAGACAGAGTCTTGCTTTGTGGTACTCTTATCTTTTGTAATGAGTTCACTGCTCATTATATCCAGCATGTTGCCAAGTCAGAATCATTTCATGTTCACCTTTCGGTAACCCACATTCTGTTTATCCAACTATAGACTAGCTTAGGCCTTGGACCTCATGCCTGAATTACTGCTATTACTCCTCGGAGCTCACTCTTCCTACTCCCCACTTCAAGTACTTGTTTTGTTCATGTCAGCCCATCTCAAGAAGTGGCTATGGAGAACATTTGGGAGCTGGGCCAAGGCAGCATTTCCACAGAACAAGCATCTGGAGGAACTGTCCTCCCCTATTTCCTTTGCAGCCTTAGACCTGAAGAGGTTTGGTTATGGCTTTTGGCTAACCAAAAAATCTTAAAGCATCTGGCTATACTTTGTGAGGTTACCTGTATGTTTGGGTGACAGAGTTCCTACATGAATAAGGTGAACGAACCCTAATTTTCTTCCTTTAGGATTTAGATTTGACCTTTATAATATATGCAGTGTGCATGAGCACACATAAAAACTTAACGTTTGATAATGAAAAGTCCTTTCTCTTTTGGAGATGGAGTCTCGCTCTGTCGCCCAGGCTGGAGTGCAGTGGCACGATCTCGGCTCACTGCAACCTCCGCCTCCCGGGTTCCAGTGATTCTCCTGCTTCAGCCTCCCGAATAGCTGGGACTACAGGTGCATGCCACCATGGCCGGCTAATTTTTGTATTTTGTAGTAAAGATGGGGTTTCACCATATTGGCCAGTCTGGTCTCGAACTCCTGACCTCGTGATCCGCCCGCCTCAGCCTCCCAAACTGCTGGGATTACAGGCGTGAGCCACCATGCCCAGTCTTTGAATAGTCCTTTTTTAAAAGCAACCATGAGTTTCCTATAGCTCCTTTAAAAAAAAAAATCTCTGTTTTCTGTTCACTACACTAGGATTCAAGTATAACAGCCCCTTGCTTACCGCTTCTACTTCCTTTAGCACTCTGTGCTTAAGACTAAGGTCCTCAAACACAGCTTCAATCACCATGTCGGCCTTTTCAAAACCTTGGTAATCAAGCTGCCCAGTCAAGTTGCTGAAGATGGAATCCCTTTCAAATGATGTTAGAGCTTTCTTCTTCACTTTGTCATTTAATCTAGAAAAAACACATTCCTAGTTAGATGGGAAGAAAAGGAAACTAATGTTTACTTGAGTGTCCATGGGCCAGAGCACACATGTGTTTTTCACCAACTCTGTGAGGTAGTTGTTCTATTACTCCCATTCTGAGGGAGACTTTCGAGTTGTTTAAAGAGTCTCAGAGGGACCTATGGTCAAATAGCTTGAGAAGGGAGGGTGCTAGAATTCAGACATATTAACTCCCAAGTACACATTCTTTCTACCATAGAATGCCTCCAAATGCCCAACTTACATAAACTAAATCACTCTTAAACCAGTTAAATTTGCCAAGAGGAGTAAATAACATGAATACTAGAATGGCAAAACAAAAGAGCAGTTCTGGTAATTCTCTACCTATGACAGGGGAAGCAGCCAAAGTGTGTCTGAGACCACATGGTTTTATATTTGCTTATCGCAAATATATAATTTTATGTTATTCTGTAGTTGCAATCTTTTTTTTTTTTTTTTTTTTTTTTGGGACGGAGTCTTGCTCTGTTGCCCAGGCTGGAGTGCAGTGGCACGATCTCGGCTCACTGCAACCTCTGTCTCCTGGGTTCAAACAATTCTCTGCTTAAGCCTTCTGAGTAGCTGGGATTACAGGCGCCAACCACCGTGCCTGGCTAATTTATTTTTTTTTCAGTCGAGATAGGGTTTCACCATCTTGGCCAGGCTGGTCTTGAACTCCTGACCTCATGATCCATCTGCCTCGGCTTCCCAAAGTGGTGGGATTACAGGCGTGAGCCACCACGCCCGGCCTGTAGTTGTAATCTTCTAAAGAACAGAGACCAAGCATTATTTCCTATATTCTCCATCTACTTCCCACTCATTACCTAGTAGCACATTGCACTGATTACATAAAATAATATCTCAAGGTTTCTTTTTTCCCACAGGGAGCAGAAAAGGATTCCTGTTATTAAGTCATTTAACTGATTATTTTTTGTTGCCAAGGGAAGCAGGCTCTCTTAGATTCCATCTGACCACACTTTCAGAATGAATCACCTAGAGTTTTCCTCTAAATGAAGAATGAAGCTAAACCCCATTCACTAATTTCCTTAACCAAAAGAAAAATTAAGGCCACAAGATAAATACAAAGTATTCAAATAAGGTCTTAAGGGCCGTGCATGGTGGCTCACACCTGTAATCCCAGCACTGTGGGAGGCTGCAGCGGGTGGATCACTTGAGGCCAGGAGTTCAAGACCAGCCTGGCCAACATGGTGAAATCCCATCTCTACAAGAAAAACAAAAATCAGGCTGGGCACGGTGGCTCAAGCCTGTAATCCCAGCACTTTGGGAGGCCGAGTCGGGTGGATCACGAGGTCAGGAGATCGAGACCATCCTGGCTAACATGGTGAAACCCTGTCTCTACTACAAAATACAAAAAACTAGCCAAGCGAGGTGGTGGGTCGCCTGTAGTCCCAGCTACTCGGGAGGCTGAGGCAGGAGAATGGGGTAAACCCGGGAGGTGGAGCTTGCAGCGAGCTGAGATCCGGCCACTGCACTCCAGCCTGGGCGATAGAGCGAGACTCCGTCTCAAAAAAAAAAAAAAAAAAAAATCAGCTGTGCGTGGTGGCGCATGCCTGTAGTCTCAGCTATTTGTGAGGCTGAGGCAGGAGAATTGCTTGAACCCGGGAGGCAGAGGTTGCAGTGAGCCAAGATCGCACCATTGTGCTCCAGCCTGGGCAACAAAGTGAGACTCTGTCTGAAAAGAAACAAAAACATCAAATAAGGTTTTAAAAGTATCGGCTCAAACCTTTTGTTTTTGATAATCAGGACAGCAGTCAGCAAACAAGATACTTGTCAGCATTCAAAACATTATTAGTTGCTCTAATTCTAATGCCCGATTAAACTATTCCCAAGAGAGGACAGGAACTATTATGTCCCAAGTCAGCCGTGTGGTGAGCAGCACTCACCAGAACTTGATGTTTCTATGACAAAAAGGGGAACCCAGGACACTATTCAAGAGAGATTGGGGGAGGAAATTATTTTAGAGCAACAATTTCTTACTTTGGTGACGGCATGGAATGCTGTTTGGGATGCTTGCATGCTAGTTTCAGGGCACTGCTGCTATCTAGCACATGCCATTTTTTTGGTCAGAATCTTCTACTACAACTTGTTATCTTACAATAATCTGCCAACATGATGAAACCTGCCAGATCCTGGTTAGCATTATGGCAGCAATATGTGAGTTTCTCTGCAGAAAAGGGATAACAACATGCTTAAGCTATCTAATCCATTTAAGAAACAAAAAAGCTCACTCAGCTAAAACTCACATGCAGGATGGTTTAAGTGCAGCCAGCTTGTCCACTAAATGTGAGCAGAAAACTGATCAAACCAACCCCCCATTTGGCCAAGCTGCTGCTCCATCTTTCCCTGTGCAAAACAGGCAGTATGTGTGTGGTGGTGACAGAGGCAGGAGGTGAGGAGGGGAATAATATTCCCCCTTTATTAATTCAGACGTAAGATGGAGATAGTCTGTAAAGCCACAGACACTGTGGAGGAATCAGTTTACGGCTTCTCTCTGTAATGCCAGTCAGGAAATACAAGGCTCAAGAGTCCTGATCCTGGCCCTGCCTTGCCCCTGCAGTTACCACCCATTTCCTTACATCCTAACCTCACTCAGTCTTCTCAGCAGAGACAGTCATGCCGTTTCAATAATCCTTAACAATAGAGCAATTACATGCAAACTGTATCAAAATCCGCAGGCCTGATACTAAAGTGTAAAATGGCATTAACAAGTATCTACTAGATAAGATTTTCCCTTCTGTATTCAAAGACTAGACTCCAAGGATGTTAATTGTCTACAATATCTGTAACAAAACGAAGTCAAAGAAGGAACTGGCATTTCTAAAAATCAAAAGAAACTTGGCTTCACTATAGAGTATCTAGAACTTACTATGTTCAGGAAAAAGGAATCTGTGATGACAAAAACAGATCCCAAAAAACCCACCAAGCCACCACAAAAACCAACCAACCAAGAAAAAATGGACATTCTAACTCTTGCAAAGAGAGAGAGCAGGCTTACCCTTTGAACACTTGTTGCTGTCCTCGGTCTAGCCCAGTGAGGGTGGCATCTTTAAGTATAGTCTTTAGCCCCTTATCTACGGAGACTTGGGCGATGCCTGCTCCCATCAGCCCTGCACCAAGAATAGCCAGATGCCTGCAAGGAAAGGATGAAATGACTTTCGGTAAACTGATCTCAATCATTTCAGTAAAAGTGGAAGATTGCCTAAGTTATTCAATAAATCAACTAATGCAGGCACAACTATAAGGTGTTTCAAATAATTTTTATTTATTAAAAACACAGCTTTAATAAATGATTGATTTTAAAAGTTAAGTGCAAAAACCCACCAGGTCTAAAAGAACTGGTCTACCCAAGATAGAATTATACTAATCTTCAATCATGCTTCGGAATCACTGAAAACAAAACAACCAGTTTATGTTTAAGTCAACATGAGTATTTTTTTTTTCCGAACAAAAGCCAACTTGCAGTGATATGCCCAAAAAGACCAACCTCTTTTCTTATTGAACAACTTATTTGTTAGTGATTTTGACTATCTGCCAGTCATCTTTCTTTGTTTTTTTTTTTTTTTTTTTTTTTGAGACAGTTTTGCTCTGTCGCCCAGGTTGGAGTGCAGTGGCCGGATCTCAGCTCCCTGCAAGCTTCGCCTCCTGGGTTTACGCCATTCTCCTGCCTCAGCCTCCCGAGCAGCTGGGACTACAGGCGCCCGCCACCTCGCCCGGCTAGTTTTTTGTATTTTGTAGTAGAGACGGGGTTTCACCGTGTTAGCCAGGATGGTCTCGATATCCTGACCTCGTGATCCGCCCGTCTCGGCCTCCCAAAGTGCTGGGATTACAGGCTTAAGCCACCGCGCCCGGCCAGTCATCTTTCTTTTTTTGAGAGACATGGTTTTGCTCCCTCACCCAGGCTGGAGTACAGTGGTATAATCCTAGGCTCACTGCAGCCTTGAACTCCTGGGTACAAGTGATCCTTCCGCCTCAGTCTCCTGAGTAGCTCGGACTAAAGGTGTGTATCACCACTCCTGGCTAATTTTTAAGTTTTTTTGTAGAGATAGGGTCTCACTATGATGCCCAGGCTGGTCTCAAACTCCTGGCCTGGCCTCAAATGATCCTTGCACATGAGCCTCCCAAAGAGCTGGGATTACAGGTGTGAGCCATCGTGTAATCTTTCATTTCCCCCAAAATCTGTGCCTTTATCACTCCTTGTCTGGATGAGTTCAAAGTCTCCTCCACAGTCTCTTTGCTTCCAGACCTTACCCCTTCCTTAAACACCTCCACATATGCACAATGCTACCTTTTTTTGCCCCTGAATTCCTCTAGAACTTCTCAGGACCACTTGATTTACCCCACAGTATTCTGGAATGGCTTAGTGTCCATTATTTGTCTCCTCAATTAAATTCGAAGCCTTTTGAGGACCAGAGATCATTATCTGCTTATTCATTTTAGTTCCCTATAGTTCTGGAATAATTTGCCATATTTACACAGTAAATAACTAAGAAAAATTTTTAAAGAATCTCTTCATAAAAGAAGCCCAAGTTTACAGCATTGTTATTCCAATTACAGTTGTAATGAAGGATAAAGTTTCATTCCTAACCATTCTGATTATAATGTTTAAAAATCACACTAAAGTCCTGAAAAGGAAATCTAACTTCAAGTCCTAGGAGCATCTTCTAAATGCAGCTTTGTAATAGTACAAATATTTACATGGTGAGTGAGAAGTAATTGCGGGACAATGAGAAAATACAGTAGAGAAACAAAAAATAGGGACTGAAAAAAAAAGATTGATACATTTGCTACATCAAAATTAAAAATTTCTGTTTTGGCCAGGCACAGTCGCTTACGCCTGTATTCCCAGCAATTTGGGAGGCCGAGGAAGGCAGATCATAAGGTCAGGAGTTCAAGACCAACCTCACCAAAATACAAAAATAAAATTAGCCGGGTGTGGTGGTGCGCACCTGTAATCCCAGCTACTCAAGAGGCTGAGGCAGGAGAATCGCTTGAACCTGGGAGGCGGAGGTTGCAGTAAGCTGAGATTGTGCCACTGCATTCCAGCCTGGGTGACAGAGCGAAACTCCATCTAAAAAAAAAAAAAAAATTCTGTTTGACAAATGACCCCACAAAATTAAGACAACCATAGAATGGGAAGAATTTGTGACATATATAGCAGACAAAGGATACTACTGGAAAAATAGAACATGCATATATCAATTTAAAAAGACAACCAAATAAAATGGGCAAGGGATATAAAGCAATTCATAAAAGAACAAAACAAATTGTCAATAAAGATGCTCAATTTCAGCCAGACATGATAGCTCATGCCTGTAATCCTAACACTTTAGGAGGCCTAGGAGGGAGGATCGCTTGAGCTCAGGAGTTCGAAATCAGCCTGGGCAACACAGTGAGACCTCATCTCTATTAAGAAAATAATAATAATAAAAAGATGTTCAATTTCCCTAATAATTGGGGCGATGCAAATTAAAATGAGATACATCAGACTGGCATTTTTTTTTTTAAGATGGAGTTTCACTCTTGCTGCCCAGGCTGGAGTGCAATGGTGTGATCTCGGCTCACTGCAACCTCCGCCTCCCAGTTCAAATGATCCTCCTGTCTCAGCCTCCTGAGTAGTTGGGATTACAGGTGCCTGCCACCACACCCAGATAATTTTTGTATTTTTAGTAGAGATGGGGTTTCACCATGTTGGCCAGGCTGGTCTCGAACTCCTGACCTCAGGTGATCCACCCACCTAGGACTCCCAAAGTGCTGGGATTACAGGCCTGAGCCACTGCACCTGGCCAAGTATCAGTTAGGATGTACAAAAAATTGGTTCTTTCATGCATGGTTGATGGAAGTACACTTTGTCCTACTTTGCGGGGGTTCTTTGGTTTTGTTAGAACCAAGAACTGCATACTCTATAACCTAGTAATTCTACTTGTCATTATCTACTTTACAGAGATGCACTTAAATACAAGATGACATGCTGTGATGAACAGCTGTATAATAATGTTTGTAATGAAAAATTGGTAACAGCGAGTAATTCATCAATAGGGGATTAAAATGAAGGAGTTACCTGATATGTATCAATCTACATCTCCAAGTCATATCACTGAGTAAAAAGTACAAGCTACAGAATCCATACGGAAGGATTCGTTTTATGTTGAAACATATCGTACAGGCCAAGCATGGTGGCCCATGCCTATAATCCTAGTGCTTTCGGAGGCTGAGGCAGGAGGACTGCTTGAGGCCAGGATTTTGAGACTAGCCTGGGCAACTTAGCAAGAACTCATCTCTACAAATTATTTGAAAATTAGCCGGGTGTGGTGGTGTGCGCCTCTAGTCTCAGCTACACAGGAGACAGAGGTGGGAAGACTGCTTGAGCCCAGGAGTTATGGTGAGCCGTGATTATGCCATTGCACTCCAGCCTGCGTGACAGAATGAGACACTGTCTCTAAAAAAGCAAACCTGCCCCCCTCCTCCAACCAAAAAAATCCCATAAACACAAAACAGTATCTTATAATCTTATTTATGATAGTTTTTTTGAAAGGAGAAAAAGAATGCATTATTTGCTAGGTTGTTTTTTGTTTGTTTGTTTGTTTGATGGGAGGGCATTTGCTGGAATGTAAACTTTAGCTGTAACAATAATAGTAAAATCTAAAACTGTCTTTAAAGCTTTTTTGTTATAACAGAGTCCACAGCTAAAATATCACTCATTTCTTAACTGTTATGCTCTGCTTCATTAACACCAGAATTTTCATGATGGCTTTATAGTTGTTTAATATTTGTCTACAACAATGTAGAGTTAAATTAACACACTTCACAATCTACGGAATCCTTCTGGTAAACATCTTCTGCACCCCCAAAATGACCTACTTGTGTAATCACCCAGCAGGCTAACATCTATGGTGCATGACGCTTTATAAGCCAACTGCTGGGTGACATGAACTTTTGAGGGTTGGTTACAAAGAAATGTTGTGATTTGAAGAATGCATAACATGGCACCTTGTCTGTATACTAATTTGTAGCTCAGCATTTTTCTTTTTTTCACAAGTACTGCTCTTCACTTATTAGAACTGATGGAATGCATTATTCATATGAAAGATTAATTTGTAATCTTATTCCTTATCGATTGATAAGGAATTCCAGTTCTCATCCAAGGCAAGGGGGAAGTGGCCTAGAGAGATGAAAGTAGAAGAATTACTGACAACTGGGAAAGCAGGAAGGAGGACACCCTATCTACAATGTTCATTATTCAATTTTCAGTTTAAAATATTCTGCCTTGGGTACTTATAACTTATTCTTCATTTCTAAGATGATGCTACCTTTTTCTTCAATATCTTTCCCAAGTTAGGTCAACTCCTACATTTATCCTGTTTTTCTGTCCATTAAAGTTCTGAGTTTTAAAATTTTTTATTCAAGGTAGCTTTTTTTCTCTTCTGCAAATGCTGATTCAAGAACATTTAAATCAAGTTTGGTAGTGTTCTGTTATAGTCTTCTTCTGCATTGTGGTTGTTTTTTGGGGGACAGAATTTTCAAAAACTCAAGTATTCTGATTCTCATTTTCTCTTTTTTTCTTATATTGCCTTTTTGCAGGTGCTGTCTTTCTTTTTTGTGTACTTACTACACAATACCACCTTCTCCAAGGGGTATTTTATGGTTACATGGAGATGTGTACTATCACCATACAACAATAAATGCTTAGGCAAGAGGAGTCTGGAGTTAATAATAAATTAAGACACTAGGTTTCTTAATTTAAGAGTACCCTCTTCTGCTGCAAAGTGCAGTTTCTTTAATTGACAGCATTCTTTGTGTACATGGAGGGATGTGGTGGGGAGGGGTAGAAGTCGGTGTGTCTAGGTTTTGTAATTTTGCAGGATGCTTCTCTGCCTTCTATTTATGCTGTGCACAGGGAATGGGTGGCTTTGTTTTCCTTATTAATCTGTCTGATTTTTGTAGAATGTGTAAAGAGATACAGGTTTAAGAGGCTGTAATTTTTCTCCTGCAACATGGAAGTAATTTACCCCGCTCATCAAATGCAAGGTACTATCAATGTTAGGTGGAACAAGTGCAATTGGCTCTTCAGATGGGATTGATAGCAGTCACTAAATGTCTGAGAGAAGCAGTTAAGGTTGTATTTCAGATTGTAACTGGAAATCAGCCCTCTTGGTTAGAATCTTACCTGTTTCACCCAGACTTCTTATCCATTTTATTTTGTATATTTGTAATCTCATTAAAGGTGAGAGGATGGAGAAGGTAGTATCATTAGCTGCTTCTCTGAAATCCCCCACAGCAGTTCAGCTAGAACAGCTCAACCTCAGCACTACTGACATTTCAAACTGGGTATTTCTTTATGGCAGGTACTATCTGTGTATTATAGGATGGTTAGCAGCATCCCTGGCCTCCACTCACAGATGCCAGTAGCATCCCTCCTTCCCTAGTTGTGACAACCAAAAATGTTCCCAGGCATTGTCAAATGTCCCCCTGGGGGGCAAAATTGTCCACACTGAGAACCACA
Source organism: Macaca mulatta (assembly GCF_049350105.2). Taxonomy (NCBI): domain Eukaryota; kingdom Metazoa; phylum Chordata; class Mammalia; order Primates; family Cercopithecidae; genus Macaca; species Macaca mulatta. The sequence continues at coordinate 98,797,435 of NC_133418.1, read as the reverse complement.
GAGCTACAAGGTAAGTTTAGGGGCATCATTAAACATAGACTCTGAAGAGCTATTAGGCAGCATAATATGGAAAAAGGCTGGCTTATGGCAATACACATGAAAGAGGCAAACAGACTTTCCAATACTTAGGTTGTAAGCTAAAAGAAGGACAAGATTTTAACAGTTACAATGAGGTTTTATGTTTTTTAATGAGGAAGAAGTGTGAGTTCCCAGAGATGGCATCTCAAATCACAGGGAGAGAGATGACCACTGAACAGTGCAGAGGGAGTGTGTGGTTTGGGAAGGGAGACCTAAACCAGATTTCTAGGCGACATCAATACGTGACAAGAAAGCCTCTATAGGAATGACCAGAGGGGTTTGGAAAAAACTCAGAACAGGCAGAACTTTGAAAGCCAAAAAGTTTTTAGTAGACATAAGGGCTCAAATGTGCCCAGGAAAGAAGAGGTTGAGGGCAAGACGGAATTAAGATATAGATCTAGCTCTATAGATCTTCAAAGCCTCTGTGAGCTTTGCACACAATAAAATTCACAAGGGCTTCCTGGGTAGACTTTAACTTACTTAACATCCTTCTGTGGAGCTCCAAATTTATTCTTCTTGCACAGGACCTGACCATGGTAGAGTCCCATCAAGGCCTTTGATTCTTTGGTCATTACAAGCTCTCCAAATTTCTGAAAAGTAAAAGGGAATGAGAAAAGGTAGAACTTCACAGTCTAGGTTATATGGATTCCTTCAGTTCAGGTTCCTCTGAAAAGCAGAAGTAATGCATGTGAAGCCTGAGTTCCTGGGGATGTGGGGGAGGTTGGGGGTTCAGTGCTGCAGAAGTCTGTCTCTCACTGATGTGTCTTTTCTTTACTTGTCTCATCTGGAGCACTTTCCGACTACTGTATTGAAGAAAGTTTTGGATATAACTAAGCTCTCAGCTTTTTTACACCAGAGGTGTGGTAACCTTTTTCATAAAACTAGAGTCTCAGGGCGAGAACGAGCCTCCACAATCATCTCAAACCAACCCTCTCATTTTACAGATTGGGAAGAGGAGGTCCAAAGAAATGGAGCGACTTTGCTCAAAACCATACGGCCTCAAAGTGGCAGAAATGGAACTTGAACCAAGATAGTATGATTCCGAACTCCAGTTCTATTGTTTTTTTTAGTTTGAGATGGAGTCTCGCACTGTCACGCAGGCTGGAGGGCAGTGGCGCGATCTCGGCTCACTACAACCTCCGCCTCCCAGGTTCACACCATTCTCCTGCCTCAGCCTCCCGAGTAGCTGGGACTAAGGTGCCCGCCACCACGCCCGGCTAATTTTTTGTATTTTTAGTAGAGACGGGGTTTCACCGTGTTAGCCAGGATGGTCTTGATCTCCTGACCTCGTGATCCACCCGCCTTGGCCTCCCAAAGTGCTAGGATTACAGGCGTGAGCCACCGCGCCCAGCCTCGAACTCCAGTTCTTTTTCTACTGTAGCAGGCTGCCCACGTGGGATTTACCACTTTAAAAAGTAGCCTAATTTATGGAGAAAAAGTCTCAACGTGGTGGTTAAAGCCATAACATTTAGGATTTGACAGATCCTGTCTCTGCCACTGCCCCATTGTGAAGCTTTCTTCATCCTTAAAAATGGGAAAAACAATACCCATTTTACAGTATTGTTCTAGGGGATTAAATGAGAACACTAGTAAAATGACCAGGGTCTCAAGATTAGCTATTATTAATATCATTAGGATATACTGGTAAGATTACATGGTTACAAAGAGCATTTCAAAAGAATCCCTCTAATAAAGTTGCTTTCATGACCCAATAGAACGTAAAATGATAACACAATCAATGCTTTACTCATCTTGATACAGGACGTTTTATCTAATAAACCAGTGATTTTCAAACGTGGGCAAAAGATTTATCAATGGTCAGAAATTGAGTGAGTGGCAATAAGCATTATATACATAAAAAGAGGAATACACAGAGGATACCGAGCACAATGCACACAGTGAAGACAGTTACTGATTCGTGAAACTTATTCCTCAATTGTTCTGTATGTATGTTTATGTGCACTTGGTTATATTTAAAAAAAAATCAGAAATGCCCAACAAAACATCTAGTACCAGAAGTGTTTTTCTGGTACCTGTCCTGAGCTCTTCAGATATTTTTTTTTTTGGTCCTTTTACAGGTTGAGCATCGTTAATCTGAAAATCCAAAATCCAAAATGCTCCAAAATCCAAAACTTTTTGAGTGCCAACATGATGTCATGGGCAAGATATTACACATGTTATGAGCTGCAGTCAAAACTGTTTTATGTAAAAAGTTATTAAAAATAATGTACAATATTACCATCAGGCTATGTGGTATATAATGTGTATATGAAATTAATTTCATGTTTAGACTCTGATCCCATTCCCAAGATCTCTCCATCATATATATGCAAATATTCCACTGTCTGAAAAAGTCTGAAATCTGAAATGTTTTTAGTCCCAAACATTTTGGATAAGAGATATTCAACTTGATAAAAGAGCAACCATTCTTCAATGATCGTTTAAAACTTAAAAACAAACACAAATCACTTAAATCTGCAACATCACCAAGTTGCTAGAAAAGTACATGGGTAAAGCTGGTACATACATCTCTTCTGTCTTTGCCTTTTAGTGGGTATAAGATACTTCCTTTCATTTTCCAATTTACCAAAAAATTCAGTTTCATCATCTCTAGGCCCTAACATATAAGAAAAATATTTTTCTATCTTTGTATTCATTTTGTCTCAATAAAACCTGCCCAAGTGCAGAACAAAAAACACCCAAGTGACTTGTTTTGAAAGGATTATAACTATGTTCTTGCCCTTTGTAGTGACAACCTTATTACTGAGGATAAGTTCAAACCTCTGCAGACCAAAGGGTTTTTTCTTTTTTTTTCTTTCTTTTTTTTTTTTTTTTTGGAGACAGGGTCTCACTTTGTCACCGAGGCTGGAATGCAGTGGTGCGATCTTACTTAGCTCACTGCAGCCTTAACCTCCTGGACTCAAACAATTCTCCTGCCTCAGCCCTGCAAGTAGCTGGGATTACAGGCGCATGCCACCATGCCTGGCTAATTTTTGTAGTTTTTGTAAAGACGGGGTTTGGCCATGTTGCCCATGCTGATCTTGAACTCAAGCTCAAGCGATCTGCCCACCTCGGCCTCCCAGAATGTTGGGATTAAAGGGGTAAACCACCATGCCCGGACCCATTAGGGTATTCTTAGCATCCACTTGCTCACTGAGATTAATCATAAGAGATGATAAGCACTGGAAGAAAAAAATTCTTACTAGGCTTTGGGTATTTTTTTCCTTTTTCAGCTTTATACAGAAGATTGGATCTTTAGTTTTCCTTTAACTAATAAAACATTGAAAGGAAGTAAGTTTACCTGAGATTCAGAGAGATAACCAGCATCACTCCCTTGCTCAATTCCAGTCTTTACCACCTAAAAACATATAAAGCACTTGCTCAGTGTTGGAATAAATTGGCGAGATGTACAATAATGCTAAATAAAATTGCCAGTGTTGCTAGTCCTCAAAGAGTAAGTCAAAAGTCTAGACTAGAATGAGAAAGAGAAGAGGACTGAGGATCCGGCTGCCCTCGATTGACTTAATTCTCCATCTTTGAGGCTACTGCTAAATCTAGCATAACACGGAAGGAGAAGGAAAGACAAAGCTTGAATTACTCTTCTGGCTTCTCTCCTGATCTTCAAATGTAGGCAGATCCTGAACTTCCACTTTCAGCCCTTTTAGCTCTCTACGCTTTCTCCCTCAGATACGTGACCTAGTTTATCACATTAATCATGAACTCTACAAAATTCAGTGTAACATTTGGGATAAGTACTATCCTAAGTACAATGGCAAGTATAAAAGATGAAAAAAATGACCCTGTACTTACTCACTATCATAATTTACGGGAATGACAAATTTTTAAAAATAAGCAAATTGACATCTCTAACTCTGACTTCTCTGTCTAAACTGCTGTTGCTTGAATTTCCCATAATATCTGAACTCAATATATCTGAACCTAACTCATAACCTCTCTTTGGCAAGCCTGTTGCTGCTTTCATATTTTTACTTTACTATTATATCACAGGGCCTTATTCAAAGTTCAAGCCTGAATTACTAAGACAGTTTGCTAATCCACTGCTGTACTTTGTCTCTCCTTCGAAACCATTTTTACCCACTACCATGCAAATGGCTCTCTATAATCTTTATCAGACAAAGGTAAAATTTCTCAATTCATTATTACCAGCCTTTTAAAATCTAGCTTCAATCTGCTTTTCTTCACACTAACATCTCATTATCTCCCACAAACACTGGTCTCACTAATGTTCCTTGAAGAGCCTGTTTTCCAGCTTCCATAACTTTGCTCTAAATGCCCTCCCTCCTTGGCAATACTTTCCCTTCACCTATCCTCCACCCAGCTTTCAGGGTTCAGGTCAGATCCCATGAGGCACTTACTGATCTCTTTGTCTCATGGTAATTGCTGCCTCCTCTGTCCCAATTATTTGGCATTAATCTTATGCTGCCTTATATCTCTTACAAGGCTATCTGCCTTAACACATATACGTGTCTAACATCCCCAGTCCAGCCTGTGAGATGAAGGCGGGTGGGGGCATGTTTCATATTTTATGTGCTTTGGTGCCTTCTGCTCAAAATATACTTGTTGACTGACCCATTCACCAATTGTGAAGTCTTTGGTTATATGCTCTCTTAATCTTTGACTTTCCCAACTGAAAAGTTCTAAGTTTTAAAGTCTACTGTTAAGAGATTTCTTGAACCCTGTGATCATTTTAATTATCCTCATTGATCTTTTGCAGAGCTTCTCTACATCATTACATCTTTTTTATAATTACAATGAAGAAGTCCTTCAGGGATTTTAGGCACTGACAATGATGTTGACCAAGAATAGAATAGAGCCATCAATTTTGTTTCAATTACTTTTTGGTTAGTGCCTGACACTCTAATGGCCTTGTTATACTGATATGACTTAGGTTCCTTTCCTGGTTTGCTGGTTTATTACTGATAGATTTAAATGCATCAACCAATGAGTAAGTCCAGCATTGATTTTCCCCAAATACATCACTTTATATGAGTCCTTACAGCTTGCTATGCCCTTCCCTTATTTTTGGTAAGGATTAATTCTACTTTAATAGCAGAATTAAGAAATCTAGTACTGAACATACATGGTCCAGAATGGCAATAAGGAGGAGTGATCTATAGAAAGGAAGGAAATATGAGAAAACTGGGAATATTGGGTAAGACTCACATCAATTATTTTCAGAGGTGCAGGATATAGGCCTTTAGTCTGCTTTCGCACTTTTTCTTCCACTTTTTTGTAAACCTGTTGCCTGACAAATGGAATAGTCATGGCATACGCTGTCAATTCTGTAAAATAAAATGCTTTTAGATATTTACTATAAAGAGCCTAGATTCCCTGTTAGTTTATCCTCTAAACTCTGTAGAAATGAAGTAATTCTAGCTATCTGCAAGAACTGCTCTTTATGCTGATACACACAATATAAATTTCAACCTATGCATTACCTTAAACATGCTAATTGATGAATGTTAAAGCCGGGCCTTGGGTACATGAGTGTTTATAACACTATTATCTAGTCTTTTTGTGTTTGTGCTTAACATTTTCTAAAATGAAAAGTTTTCTATGGCTCAAGGGTCATCATAAGGAAAAAAAAGGTTTTTAAAATTGGCTTTAACTGGCTAGCGTAAAGTTGAGGAGTTGTTACGCCTCCTAAGGCTGACTTTATGCTTTGAGTAAATAATGCATTTACTACTTCCTCATTTTGAATCTATAGCAAATAAAATTAAATTTCCAGGAAAGAAGCTTTGCCTTTGTTCTTTAACAATGATACTCACTCTCCACCAATCCCTTGTTTCTCTTTGGAGAAATCTTCTTATCAGCTAGTCCTTTGGCAAAAGTAATTGCAACCTCTTCTAGGTATTCCATTGTCCGTTCCTCTGGAGGTTTTAGTCCTGGTCCTACAAAAATGAATGCAACACTGGAATGCAAATCAGGCCTAGACCAGTCCCCGGTAGTGAAAAACCTAGGCTTGCCAAAGCCAAAGGCTCTAGCACAGCATTCCATTTCAGACTGGAGACTGATAGGTGGCAAAGTCATAAACCATGAACTCAAAGAAGGGAAATTACAATGAATAGAGGAGCAATGATATGCTCTAGGTAGAAAACGTGGTCTTAAACTGTTTCATTTGGCTTCCACTTCTGAGTAGAATGTAGTACGTCACACACACAAAAGGAAAGTATTATGTCTACTGCAACCTGCATTCTTGATGCAAAACTGGAAAGAAAAAAGAACAAATCATGAAATCATTTGTAAAGACACTGGGGAACTATGGAAGTAACAAGGACCATATGAACTAAAATTCTAGAGAGCAAGAGCCTGTCTTAGCTGAACTGATGATTGCTGATCATTTTCTTTTCAGGGATATGTAATGCTTTTGGGCTTAGACTGAAGACTGGACTTGACCCAAGCAGAAGGAACGTGAAACCATTAGAGTTTTTGGTGGTCATGTACAACAGATTAGAAGTTAGAAGAAACCAAGTGCAAAGCCAGTTTTCCCCCAGGAACATTTGTGAAGGTCTAAGACAAGGAGGAAGGGGCTAGCTCAGAGAGGTTGAGTGAAATCTCTCATAGTATCATTATGTTTAATAGATAAGGTACTTCTATGGAGAAGGGGGCCTGAAACCAATATGCAACTGATTTTCCACACAAGGCCTCTACCAGATCTTGAACCTGCTTGGGGCAAGAGGTTACAGAGCTAGGCTCAAAAAATCTGAAGAACAGGTGCAGTGGCTCATGCCTATAATCCCAGCACTTTGGAAGACTGACATAGGAGGATTGCTTGAGATCAGGAGTTCGAAACCAGCCTGGGCAACATAGTGGGACCCCACCCTTATTTTTAAAAAATCTAAAGAACACAACTTATAGTGCTGTGAAAACAGACACCACAGACACCTACTAGGCTCTCAATCAAAAGTCTGTAAGAGTCACATTGGAGGATGTGGCTAGGGTCAAAATGGCAATCTTGAGCAGTACTGTGGCACTTAGGAAACAAAACCCAACTGAGAGAACCCACAGCAGACATACAACCGATCTCTCTCTTAAGACACTTGCCCTATTTTTTTTTTTTTTTGAGACAAAGTCTTGCTCTGTAACCCAGGCTAGAGTGCAGCAGTGTGATCTCGGCTCATTGCAACCTCTGCCTCCCAGTTTCAAGCGATTCTCCTGCCTCAGCCTCTCAAGTAGCTGGGATTACAGGTGTGTGCCACCATGCCCAGCTAAATTTTCTATTTTTAGTAGAGATGGGGTTTCACCATGTTGGCCAGGCTGGTCTTGAACTCCTGACCTCAAATGATCTGCCCGCCTCGGCCTCCCAAAGTGCTAGGATTACAGGTGTTAGCCACCGAGCCTGGCCCATTTGACCTATTTTGAACATGTGTGGGGAAGGAGGAATAATAACTAAGCCCAAAACTTTGGAGTGACAAAAGTTCAGTGTCCATAAAAGTCCTAACACAGTCATAATCCTGAGGGAGGCCAGGGCAGCTGGAATCTGTGACGTGACATGCTGGAGAGCAGCTGCTGTACAACAGAAGAGCTCCAGCGCTCTAAAGAGGGGTCCTTAAAACTCTGGTCAAGTATTGTTCTGCATGTGCATGAGGGGAAACTATCTGCAGCTGAGGAAAGAACCACCATAAAAGGCATGAAATGAAGCAAGGAAAGAATGACCCATAGCCAGGAGACAGATTAACAAATAGACACAGATCCAGAAATGAAAAGAATGATAGAATGAGCAGACACGATGTTCAAAAAGGCTAGCGTAAATTCATGCCGTATATTATAGAAGGTAGAGGAAAACAGGCGATAATGAGGAGAAACTGAAGATATAAAAGTGAGTCAACCCCAGCTACTTGGGAGACTGAGGCAAGAGGATCACTTGAGCCCAGTAGCTCAAGGACCAGACTCGGCAAGACCCCGTCTGAAAAAAAAAGTGAATCACATGGGATTGGATTAACAGCAGGGATACACTGAAGAGGGAAACATCAGGAAACTTGAATACATGGCAGTAGAAATAACCAGAATGAAAGAAGACCTAAAACAAACAACCCAGAGCTTCATTTTTGGGCAATATCAAATGATCTAACAATGTGAAATTGGAATCTCCAAAAAGGGGAGGGAGACAGAAAAATATCTGAAGAAATAGCCAAAGAAGTCTCCAATTTTTATGAAAACTATAAGCCCATATGTCCAAGATGTTTAATGAATCCCAGACATAATAAACTTTAAAAAAAAAACCCAACAAACCAAGGCACATCATAATCAAATTGCTAAAACCAGTCATAAAGGGAAAATCTGAAAGCAGACAAGAGGAAGGGAAAGGCACATCACATATAGAAGTATAAAGAAAAGAATGACAGCTGGGCACAGTGGCTCATGCCTGTAATTTCAGTGCTTTGGGAGGCTGAGGCAGGAGGATCACGTGAGCCCAGGGGTTTGAGATCAGCCTGGGAAACACGGTAAGACCTTGTCTCTACAAAAAGAAAAATTTTTTTTAATTAGCTGGGCATGGTGGTGCATGACTGTAGTCCCAGCTACTCGAGAGGCTGACGTGGAAAGACTGCTTGAGTCCAGAAGTTTGGGGCTTCAGTGAGTTATGATCATACCACTGCACTTTAACCTGGGCAACAGAGCAAGACCCTGTCTCAAAAAGAAACAAACAAAAAAAAAAGTGCCAAGATAAAAGTGATAACAGACTTTTCATCAGAAATTATGCAAGCCACACAGAATGGAGACATTTACAAAGTACCAAAAGAAAAACATTAGCTGGCCAGGTGTGGTGGCTCATGTAATCCCAGCACTTTGGGAGGCCGTGGTGGGCAGATCACTTGAGGTCAGGAGTTCAAGACCAGCCTGGCCAACATGGAGAAACTCTATTAAAAATACAAAAATTAACTGGGTGTGGTAGTGGGTGCCTGTACTCCCAGCTACTCAGGAAGCTGAGATAGGAGAATCATTTGAACCCGGGAGGCAGAAGTTTCAGTGAGCCGAGATTGTGCCACTGAACTCCAGCCTGGGCAACAGGGTGAGACTCTGTCTCAAAAAAAAAAAAAAAAAAAAAAAAAAGAGAGAAAGAAACATTAGCAATCTAGGAAAAATATATTTAAAAATGAAGAGGGAAATAGACTTTGTCAGACAAATCAAAAGGTAAGAACAGACCTACACTACAGAAAACTCTAAAGGAAGTTCTTCAGGTTGGAAGAAAACCAAATCAGATGGGAATCTGGATCTACCTATACAAAGGATAAAAAGCACTAAAAATGGTAACTATGTGGGCAACTATAGAAAAGATCTTTTCTAATTTTTTATTCTCCTTAAGAGATAATTATGTAAAACAAATATACCAATATATAGAAGAATTTATAATGTATATAGAAGTAAAATGTATAACAACAATAGCAAAAATGGGGAGTATACAAAATAAATGCATACTCTTTTAAGGTTTTGACACCACATGAAAATATTATCAGTTGAAAACAGGCCAGGTGCAGTGGCTCACACCTGTAATCTTAACACTTCGGGAGGCCAAGGCAGGCAGATCACCTGAAGTCAGGAGTTTGAGACCAGCCTGGCCAAAATAGTGAAACTCCATCTCTACTAATATACAAAAATTAGCTGGGCGTGGTGGTGTGCACTGTAATCCCAGCTACTCAGGAGGCTAAGGCAAGAGAATTGGTTGAACCTGGGAGGCAGAGATTGCAGTGAGCCAAGATCGCACCACTGCACTCTAGCCTGGGTGACAGAGTGAGACTCCGTCTCAAAAAAAAAAAAAAAAGAAAGAAAATAGACTGTGATAGGTTAAAAATGTATACTGTAAAACCCCAGAGCAACCACTAAAAGGGAAAAGCAAAGTAAAAGGCCGGTAATGAACATAAAAAAAACCTTTTTTTTTTTGAGATGGAGTCTCGCTCTGTTGCCCAGGCTGGAGTGCAGTGGTGTGATCTTAGCTCACTGCAACCTCCACCTCCCAGGTTCTAGTGATTCTCTTGCCTCACCCTCCCAAGTAGGTGGGATTACAGATGCATGCCACCATGCCAAGCTAATTTTCACCATGTTAGCCAGGACGGTCTCCATCTCCTGACCTTGTCATCTGCCCACCTCGGCCTCCCAAAGTGCTGGGATTACAGGTGTGAGCCACTGTGCCTGGCCAATAAAAAATTATTAATCCAAAAGAAAGCAGGAAGAAGAAAAAAGGAACAAAGAACTGACAGGTCACCCTGGAAGGGTCAGAGGGTGCACCCTTCACCCCCACTGTGAGAAATCAATTTGTGAGGTGAGGCCCAGCATCTCTGCTCTGTGGTTGCTTTTCTTTGGAGGTCAGAAATTACGGTGGGAACTGCTACCATCAACTGGGATCCCTAAATGCAATGGGGATAAAGGAATCCCGGGGTGGCAGGGGCCAAGTAGCAGCACCATGCCAAATCAAGGTGGGCATGGTTACCGTAATAAATAGTGGGGCCAAAGCAGTAATCAGAATAGTCAGACTTGCAGAGACCTATGGCATTGGGTAGTCAATCATGGCGTCCCTAGAAAAGAAATAGATGGGCAGTCTACTAAACTCTCACTTGATCTATATAAGCAGAAGAATTCTAGGTCTGGTCGACAGAAGTATAACTTGAATCACTCGAAGAGAGTCATGGCCCCTTAATCAATTCCCAGAAATGAGCTACTTTACAGATCCAGAATCTCCGTAATGAAAGGGAAGCTGTGTCCTCTTGAGGAGACTTTCCTGTTTATCTTTCTCCTACCCTTCCCCAAAGGGACCTATGGCTATTTGCCTTGCAGAAGGGGAAACAATGATTTTTGGGGGATTACCAGACAATGGCTTCTGAACTAACACTAATTCCAGGGGACCCAAACATCACTGTGGTCCAGTAGTCAGAGTAGGGGCTTATGAAGTCAAGTGATCAATGGAGTTTTAGCTCAGGTCTGTCTCAGTGGGCCTAGCAGGTCCCTGAGCCCATCCTGTGGTTATTTTCCCAGTTTCAGAATGTACAATTGGAACAGACATACTCAGCAATGAGTAATATCACTGTATTCTCTGACTTGTAGAGTAAGGGCTACTATGGTGGGAAAGGCCAAGTGAAAGCCACTAAAACTGCCACTACCTAGAAAACAGTAAACCAAAGCAACACCACAATCCTGGAGGGACTACAGAGATTAGTGTCACCATCAAGGACTGAAAGAGGTAGGGGTGGTGATTCCTACTTCATTCCCATTCAACTTGCCTACTCTGGACAGTGCAGAAAACAGATGGATCTTCTGGAATGACAGTGGATTACTATAAATTTAATCAGGTGGCAACTGCAATTGTAACTGGTGTTCCAGATGTCATTTTATTGCTTGAACAAATTAACATACCTCCTTGGACCTGGTATGCAGTGACTGATCTGACAGAAGCTTTTTTTTTTTGGTTATCCGTTAGTAAAGACCACCAGAAGCAGTTTGCTTTCAGCAATATACCTTCAATGTCTTACCTTAGGGGTGGGTGTATTGTTTTCAACCATATATCATAATTTAGTCCACAAAGAGCCTGATTACCTTGTCCTTCCACAAGATATCATGCTGGTTCATTACACTGTGATATTATGCTGAATGGATCTGGTGAGCAGGAAGTATTAACTACTCTAGACATGCTGGGGGTAACACGTGTGTGTGACAGAAGGTGGGAAATAAATCCCTCCAAAATTCAGGGCCTCCCATGTTAGTGAAATTTCTGGGGATCCAGTGGTCTAGGGCATACAAAGACATCCCTTCTGTTGTAAAGGGTAAGTGTTGCACCTGGCCCCTCCTACCACAAAAAGACACGCAGAACACCTGGGCGCTGCTTCAGACTTTGGAGACAACATATTACTCATTTGGGTTGCTACTCCAGCCCATTTACTGAGTAACTAAAACAGCTGCTAGTTTAAGTGGGACCCAGAACAAGAGAAGCAGTTCTGCCATTTGGGCCATGTGATTCAAACCCAATGGTGCCTGAAGTGTCGGCAGCAGACAGAGATGCTGTCTGGAGTCTTTAATAGATCTCTATTAGGTGAATCACAACACAGACGCTTAGGATTTTAGAAAAAGCCCTACCATCCTCTGTGACTACTCTCCTTTTGGCAAACAGTGTTTGGCTTGTTAGTGGGACTTCGTAGAGACTCAAAGCTTAACCATGGGGCATCAAGTTACCAGGTGACCTGAGCTGCCGATCATGAAACAGATGTTGTCTAACCTACTAAGCCATAAAGTGGGGTGTACATGGTAGCACTCCATTATCAAATGGCAGTGGTATATGTAAGACTGGGCTTAAACAGACACTAAAGGCACAAGCTGCATGAGGAAGTAGCCAAAATACTCCACGGCCCTGTTCTTTGTCTCTCCCAGCCTGCACCTATGGCCTCATGGGGAGTTCTCTATGGCCAGTTGATTGGCAAAGAAAAACTCGGGCCTGGTTTGTAGATACTTCTGTGTGATACGCAGGTTCCACCTGGAAGTGCACAGCTGTAACACTACAGTCCCTTCTGGGACGCCCCTTAAGGACAGTGGTGAAGGGACAGCCTCCCAGTGGGCAATACTTCTGGCAGTGCACCTGGTTGTCCATTTTGTCTAGAAAGAAAAATGGCCTGAACTAAGGGTCTACTCTGATTCACAGGCTGTGGCCAACGGTTTGCCTGGATGGTCAGGAACTTGGGGGAACACAGATGAAAAACTGTTGGCAAGGTGTTATGGGCTGAATTGTTTCCCCCCCACCCCATTCATATGTTGAAGTCCTAACCTCCAGTATCTCAGAATATGACTATAATTGGGGATAGGACCTTTAAAGAAGTGATTAAGTTAAAATGAGGCCATTAGGGTGTGCCCTAATCCAATCTGACTGGTGTCCTTATAAGAAGAAAAAATTTGGACACACAAAAGAGATGCCAGGGATATGCAGACAGAGTAAGAAAGCAGGGCCATCTGCAAGCCAAAGAGAAATGCCTCAGAAGAAACCAAACCTGCTAACACCTGATCTTAGACTTCCAGTTTCCAGAAATGCGAGAAAACATGTTAAGTTTCTGTTGTTTAAGCCACTCAGTCTGGTATTTGTTATGGCAGCCCTAGCAAACTAATATACAAGGACACCTGGGGAGTAGGTCAGTGGACAAACCTCTCTGAACAGGCAAATAATGTGAAAACACTGTGTCCCATTAAATGCTCATCAAAGAGTGACCTCAGTCGAGGATTTCAATGACAAATTGGATGGGATGACTTGTTCTATGGATACCAGTCAGCATCTTTCCCCAGTCACTCTTGTCACTGCTTTATGAACAGCGGCCATGATGGCGAGTGTGGAGGTTATGCATGGGCTTAGGCAATGTGGACTTTCATTTACCAAGGCCCATCTGGCTACAGCCACTGTTGAGTGCCCAATCAGCCAGTAGCAGAAACCTACACTGAATCCCTCATATGGAGAGTCTCCAGGGTGATTAGGGAGCCACCTTGTGGCAGGTCGATTACTTTGCACTGCTTCTGTCATGGAAAGGGCAGTGCTTTGGTTCTTACTGGAACATTTACTGTGAATATCAATTTGCCTTCCTGGCACGCAATGCTTTTGCCAAAACTACCATTTGTGGACTTACAGAGTGCCTTATCCACCATTATGGTATCCCACCAAGCACTGCTTCTTATCAAGGAACTAACTTCTTAGTAAGTGAAGTGCAGCAATGGGCCATGCTCACAAAACACTGATCTTACTGCATCATTGGGAAGCAGCTGGCTCGACAGAATGGTAGGATGGACTACTGAAGACTCCATCACAGTGCCAGCTAAGTGGCAGTATTTTGCAGAGTCAATGTCCTCCATGATGCGCAAATGTTTTAAGTCAGCTTCCAGCATAGGGTGCTATTTTTCCCACAGCCAGGATTCGTGAGTCCAGAAATCAAGGAGAGCAAACAGAAATTACCCTGTTCACTATTACCCCTAGTGATCTAATCTACCAGCAAAATTTCTGCTTCTTGTCCCTGCAACTTTGGGCTCTGCCTGTCGAGAAGGCTTGGTTCCAAAGGGAGGAATGCTTCCACCAGGAGACACAACAATGATTCTACTAAACTGGAAGTTAAAACTGCCATCTGGCCGCTTTGGGCTCCTCATGCCTTGAAATAAACAGGCAGCAGAGGGCAGGTACTGTACTGGCTGGGGTGATTAATCCTGATTACCAAGGGGAAATTAGGTTGCTACTACACAACAGAGGTAAGGAAGAGTATGTCTCAAATGTGGCAGATCTCTTAGGGTGTCCCTTAGTACTAACATGACCTCTAATTAGTCAGTAGAAAATCACAACCCAATTCGCACAGGACTGCTAGTGGCCTAGAAGACATTTTAGGAATGAAGGTCACCCCACCAGGCAAAGAACTAGGACAAACTGAGGTACTTCCTGAGGGCAAAGGGAATATGAAAAGGGGAGTAGAAATATCACCCTTTCCACACCAGACCTGGTACACAGTCAGTGCATTGCGGTGTCATCTGAGGGAGCTGCAGTCAAGGACTTGGGTCTCTGGGGCTGGCTAAGCTCTTACACAAATGTGCATTCCTAGCCTAGATGCCTTCTATTCCTAGGTCTTTTTATATGGGGACTTTGGCTGAGGCCTTCTTCAGGTGCCTCTGCTGAGACCTTGTCAAAGGAGGAAGGGGAAATCTTTTATTTATTTATTTTTGAGACAGAGTGTCACTCTGTCGCCCAGGCTGGAGTGCAGTGGCACAATCTCGGCTCACTGCAACCTCTGCCTCCCAGGTTCAAGTGATTCTCCTGCTTCAGTCTCCTGAGTAGCTGGGATTACAGGCATGTGCCACCACGCCTGGCTAATTTTCGTATTTTTAGTGGCGATGAGGTTTTGCCATGTTGGCCAGGCTGGTCTCGAACTTCTCACCTCAGGTGATCCACCCGCCTCGACCTCCCAAAGTGCTGGTATTACAGGCATGAGCCACTGCACCCGGCAGGAAGGGGAAATCTTAAAGACACTTCTCCCAGTCTACTCCACTCTCCTCACCCAGGGTCCATAAAGCCTCAGGAACCTTTTGTTCAGGGCTTTTGCAACAGTGAGATGACACCCACTTGTATGCTAATCTACCAGATCCTCAACCAGTGTACCATTCCATGGGGAAAATGGTATAGGGAGGAGCTGGCACTTTCTTTGGTTTTAGCCTTTTGTGTAAACTATCATAGTAAGTGAATAAAGGCTCCGCTGTTACTTTCCTTTTGGGTTGTTTAATTATTTACTCTGACATTTGATAGCTCAGTTCTCTTTCCAGATCAGCTGAATACTAATCTGGAAATATGATAAATATTCATTTCTGAATACAGAAATGAATACTGTACTATTTATGAGGATTTCTTTCTTATTTTGTTATGAATGTATATAATTAACCAAATATTTGTGTTTTCTTCTCTAGCTCCTTATCATCTAATATAAGATGTATCCATAATAGTTAACTTTACATCATAGCATTTATGTTACAGAATATGAGAGAAGAGTGAATTTCACCCAAGGACTCGGCATCCTCTTCTAGGGAAAGGATTAGTGTATTTTTGGTTGTATAAAGGAGAATTGCATCATGTCAGGATTAAGTATGACTCTTGTCATTGCCTTTATTTGAAGACTAAGTATGGCTTCAGGAGATGTGTATGGGTATCAAACAGACAAGGCGTGGAGTATGATAGTCTTCAAATATGTCAACTTGGCTAGGCTACAGCCCAGTTATTCAATAAACATTAACCTAGATGTTATTGCGAAGGTATTTTATAAGTGATTAAAGTCCTATCAGCTGATAAACTATCAATATCAGGAATGAATGAGACATCATTATAGAGTATAAAAACATTAAAATGACAAGTATTATGAACAACTTTTTTGCAATAAATTTGGCAAATTGTTAATAGATGAAATGAACAAATTATTTGAAAGACACAAACTACTACCATAGCTTACTCTAGAATGGAGAACCTGAATAGCCCTATATCTATTAATTGAATTTACAAGTAAAAACTTTCCCAACAAAGAAAACTAGGAGCCCAGGAATTACTGGTTAATTCTACCAAGTATTTAAGAAATAATACCAACTCTACATAAAATCTTTCAGAAAATATGGAGGCCAGGCACGGTGGCTCACACCTGTAATCTCAGCACTTCCGGAGGCTAAGGCAGGCGGATCATGAGGTCAGGAGATTGAGTCCATCCTGGCCAACATGGTGAAACACCATTTCTACTAAAAATACAAAAATTAGCCTGCGATCTCGCCACTGCACCACTCCAGCCTGGCGACAGGGCGAGACTCCGTCTCAAAAAAAAAAAAAAAAAAAAGAGAGGAGAGAATACTTCTCAATTCATTTTATGAAGCCAGCATTACCCTGATACCAACACCAGGCAAAAATATCATAAGAAAATTATCCCTGAGACTTTATCCCTCATGACCAAACATAAAAATCCTTTATAATATATGACAACAAAATGGAGTTTATTCGAAGAAACAAGGCTGGTTCAATATTCAAAAATCAATGTGACTGACATTATTAATAGACTAAAAAAGAAAAAAAAACCCACAATTATCTCAGTAGATGGAGAAAAGGCATGACAAAATTCAATACTCATTCTCAGCAAACCTGATAAAGAGTACATATGAAAAACCTACAACTAACACCATACTTAATACTGAATGCTTTCCTCCTAAGACTGGGAACAGGTTGACAATATTTGTTCTCATGACTTCTATCCAATATTGTACAAAGGTCTTAGACATTGTGGTAAGTCAAGAAAAAGAAATAAATGGCATCTATATTGGAAAGAAAGAAGCCAAACTATCTTTACTTAAAGACAACATAATTAACTATGTAGAAAATCCTCAGGAATCTATTAAAAAAAAAAAAAAAGGCTACTAGAACTAGTAAATGAATTTGGCTAAACCACAATATACAAGGTCCATGTCCAAAAATCTTTGTATTTCTATATTCTAGTGAGAAATTAAAGTTAAAAAAGTAAAACAGCCTAAAAGTATGAAATTCCTAGGCATAAATTTAACAAAATGTGTTCAAGATCTATTCATTCAAAAGTACCAAACACTACTGAGAGAAATTTAAAGAACCTAAATAAACAGAGAACTTTACCATGTTCAAGGATGAAATGACTCAATATTTTCAAGCTGTCAGTTCTCCCCAAACTTACATACTGATTCAATGCAATTCCAATAAAACTTGAAATGAATCACAGACCAAAATGTAAGAGCTAAAACTAGAAAATTTCTAGAAGAAAGTATACAGGAACATCTTAGTGATCTTGAGTTAGAAAAAAACTTTTTAGATCCCACACTAATAGCATGATCCATAAATACTTCAAATGGATCACAGACCAAAATGTAAGAGTTAAAACTAGAAAATTTCTAGAAGAAAGTATACAGGAAAATCTTAGTGATCTTGAATTAGAAAAATGTTTTTTAGATACCACACTAATAGCATGATCCATAAAAGAGAAACTTGATAAACCAGACTTCATTACAATTAAGAATTTCTGCTCTTATATAGTGAAAAGATAAGCCACAGACTATGAGGAAATATTTGCAAATCATATATTTGATAAAGGACTTGTATCCTAATATATAAAGAACTCTGAAAACTCAGTAATAGGAAAAACAACTCAGTCCAACAAAATGGGCAAAAAAATTGAACAGATGCCTCTTTATAAGATATACAGATATTCAATATATTTGGTAATTAGGGTAATATAAAAACCACAAGGAAATATGACTACATTCCAGCTGGGTATGGTGGCACACACCTATAATCTCAGCACTTTGGGAGGCTGAGGCAGGTGGATAACTTGAGGTCAGGAGTTTGAGACCAGCCCTGACAACATGGTAAAACCCAATCTCTACTAAAAACACAAAAATTAGTTGGACATGGTGGTAGGTGCCTATAGTCCCAGCTACTTGGGACGCTGAGGGAGGAGAATTGCTTGAACATCGGAGGCGGAGGTTGCAGTGAGCCAAAATTGTTCCACTGCACTCCAGCCTGGGCAACAGAGTGAGACTGTGTCTCAAAAAAAAAAAGAAAGAAAAAAGAACTGTTACTACATTCCTGTTAGAATGTCTAAAATTAAAAAGATTGACCATGCAAAGTGGCTGGTACCTAGAACTCTCATACACTGCTGGTGGGAATGCAAAAGAGTATAACCACTTTGGGAAAACAGTCTGACAGGAAAGCAAACACATACCTAGCACATGCTAGTGGCACATGCCTCATAATCCCAGCTTCTTGGGAGGCTGAGGCAGGAAGATTGCTTGAGCCCAGGAGTCTGGGGCCAGCCTCGGTGACATAGCAAGACTCAAAGACTCATCTCTAAAATTTTTTTTTTTTTTTCTTCCCAGAGATAAGGTTTCCCTCTGTCACCCAGGCTGGAGTGCGGTGGCCTGATCATAGCTCAATGTGACCTCAAACTCCTGGGTTCAAGCAATCCTCCTGCCTCAGCCTCCCTAGTAGCCAGGACTACAGGCATGTGCCACCACACCCAACTAATTAAAACTTTATATTTTGTTGAGACAGAGTCTTGTTATGCTGCTCAGGCTAAACTTTTTTTTTCAAAAGCTAATATATATCTGTTATATGGACTAGTCAATCCACTCTTTAGTATTTACCCAACAGAAATGAAACATTTGTCCACATAAAGACTTTTTGTTTTTTGAGACAGTCTCGCTCTGTCACCCAGGCTGGAGTGCAGTGGTGCAATCTTGGCTCACTGCAACCTCCACCTCCTGGGTTCAAGCGATTCTCCTACCTTAGCCTCCCAAGTAGCTGGGACCACAAGTGCACACCACTACACACAACTAATTTTTGTATTTTAAGTAGAGACGGGGTTTCACCATGTTGGTCAGGCTCGTGTTGAATTCCTGACCTCAGGCGATCAGCCTGCCTCAGCCTCCCAAAGTGCTGGGATTAGAGGCTTGAGCTACCATGCCCAGTCACGCCCACATGAAGACTTAAAGATGAATGTTTACAGCAGTTTTATTCAGAATAGCCCCAAATTAGAAACAACTCAAATGCTCATCATTTGGTGAATGGATAAACAAACTATGGTACATTTCTACAATGGAGTAACACTCAGCAATAAGAAGGAACAAACTGCTGATATATGCAACAGTATGGATGCATCTCAAAAGCATTATGCTAAGTGAACGAAGAGTAAAACAAGCTACATACCAGAAATGTTTAAAAAATTTTTTTTTAAAGATGGCATCTCACTCTGTTGCTCAGGCTGGAGTACAGTGGTGCAATCATAGCTCACTACAGCCTTGAACTTCTGGGCTCAAACAATATTCCTGCCTCAGCCTCCTGACTAGCTGGGACTACAGGTGTACACTATGATACCCAGCTAATTTTTAAAAAATTCTTTATTAAGAGATGGGATCTTGCTCTGTTGTCCAGGCTGATCTTGAATTCCTGGCCTCAAGCAATTCTCCCACCTCAGCCTCCCAAAGTGCTATGATTACAGGAGTGAGCCACCATGCATGGCTATTTTTGGATTGTGGCAGTGTTTACATAGCTATATACATTTTCAAAACTCAAATTATACATTAAAAATTGGTCAATTTCACCAGACACAGTGGCTCACACCTGTCATCTCGGCACTTTGGGTGGCTGAGGCACGAGAATTGCTTGAGCCCAGGAGTTTGAGACTAGCCTGGACAACAGAGTGAGATCTTGTTTCTACAAAAAATAAAAAATTAGCTAGTGTGGCAGCATATGCCTGTGGTCTCAACTACTCGGGGGACAGAAGTGGGAAGATCATTTGAGCCCAAAAAGTTGAGGTTGCAATAAGCTATATTCACACCACTATACTCCAGTCTGAGCAACAGAGTGAGACCCCAACATGCACACACACACACACACACACACACACAAAATTAACACATTTACTATTATGTAAATAATATCTCAATAATGCTGATTTTCAAGAAATATAAGGGTGATGAATATACAAATCAGAATAGTGGCTTCTTTGGATAAAGGGAGGCAAAGAAACTGAATGGGAGGAAGTAGCCCATCAGTAGATGTCAATTATTGTTAATATTCTCAGGTTGGTTGTTTCATTTATTATCTTACTAAAACAGACACAAGAAACTGAAGGAAGGTTAGGCATGGATAATGATACAGGTAATTTAAGAATCAAAAATAATGACTTGACTGAATTCTGTACTCCTAATGTTCTAATTATAAACCAAAATAAAAATCAGGGTGATGTTGAAAATGATTTAGTATTAGCTATTTTAGAAAACTTCCTTCCTTAGAATACTGACCCATTTCTTAAGAGTTTGAGCTTCACTCTGTGCTTCCTGTGATATTCAAGAGGTTAACCATTTTTTCTTTTGAGATGGGAGCCTGGCTCTGTTGCCCAGACTGGAGCGCAATGGCACAATCTTGGCTCGCTGCAACCTCAGCCCCACCAGGTTCAAGCGATCCTCCTGCCTCATCCTCCCAAGTAGCTGGGACTACAGGTTTGTGCCACCACAGCTGGCTAATCATTTTTAGTGGAGACAGGGTTTCACCATGTTGGCAAGGCTGGTCTCAAACTCCTGACCTCAAATGGTCTTCCTGCCTCAGCCTCCCAAAGTGCTGGGATTACAGGCGTGAGCCACCATGCCTGGCATAAGAGGTTAATACTTTAAAAAAATAAGTAACTTTATAAGGCCCAACTCTGAGATGTGCTAACACTTACCCAGGGGTTCCACTAATTGGTCAACCAATCCCATTTTCTTTGCCCTGTCTGCACGAATGTTTCTACCAGTCAGCATCATGTCCAAGGCAGCAGGCACACCCACCTAACAGGCAAGCAAGGATGAGAGTATAGGGGGAAAGAAATCAGGGTGATAATTATATAGTTTACAATTCATCAAATGAACAAATATTAAAATGAAAAAAGTCAAACCATATGTTTATGCTATTTGTCAATAGCATAGATAAGTTATATTTAATATACTGATATACATTTGGGTAACTTTGGGGATTAGATACCTCTAGCTGAAGCAAAAATATCTTTATCTCTTAATTCAATATATAGGATTCTTATACTAATAAGGTAAAGAATTTCATGTTTCCTAAAATTGTACATTTCTGTTATTCTGAGGGTTTTTTTTCCTATCATTTATAAAATATTTAAAATTCTGGCCGGGCACGGTGGCTTACACCTGTAATCCCAGCACTTTGGGAGGCCAAGGCAGGTGGATCACCTGAGGTCAGGAGTTCAAGACCAGCCTGGCCTGACATGGTGAAACCCTATCTTTACTAAAAATACAAAAAATTAGCTGGGCGTGGTGGGGCACACCTGTCATTCCAGCTACTCGGGAGGCTGAGGCACAAGAATTGCTTGCATCCAGGACGCGGAGGTTGCAGTGAGCCAAGATCACGCCACTGCACTCCAGCCTGAGCAACAGAGTGACTCTGTTCCAAAAATAAAATAAAATAAAATAAAAAATAAAATAAAATAAAATAAGATAAAATAAATCATATTGAAAACAGCAAAGACTCTGAGAAACCTGATCGTTTTGACAAAGTCTTTAAAAAGAATTTTAAGCTTAACAAAAATAGAACTCAGCTAGGGCTGCTTATATGATATTAGAAGAATGGCTTCTAGTAACATTCAAATACCAGCTATAGTTCAAGAAAAAAAGGAGAAAGAAACTCAACAAATATTTTTGATACACATATATGCATATTCATTATTTCAATAAATCCTTTTGACATTCCTATGAAGGAAAGCACATTATTATTATTAGAAAATTACCACCATAAACCTTGTTTTCTTTTGTGCTCAACTGAGATCAACTTCCCTGCAAAAAGTATGTCTGTTGAGCCTTGTTTTCACTGAGGAATCTAGAGTGCCAGAAGCTACGAGGTTCAGTGGGCCCTTGAGTTGACATTAAGACTGCTCTGTAGCATCCAGGTCTGACTGTCCTTCCCTTCTCCTTGGAATTCAAAACCTGCTGAGCTTCTCTGGTTCCATAGGACACAGCAATAAGAACATCCAAATCAGATAATGAAGGAAAAGGTCTGTCTCTTATATTTATTATGAAA
Source organism: Macaca mulatta (assembly GCF_049350105.2). Lineage (NCBI taxonomy): Eukaryota > Metazoa > Chordata > Mammalia > Primates > Cercopithecidae > Macaca > Macaca mulatta. The sequence goes on along the minus strand of NC_133418.1, from coordinate 98,775,273 downwards.
TATTAATATGACTCATGGTTTTGAAAAACTGTTAAGACGGTACTATATGGAAAATGAACCAATTAAACCGTAAGCTCCAGAAAAGCAAGACATGCATCTTAGTTATCTTTATCCTTCCTCAGAGACTAACAAAGGACCTTGATCAATAATTCTGTGGAATTAGGCCAGGTGTGGTGGCTCACATCTGTAATCCCAGCACTTTGGGAGGCCAAGGCGGGAGGATTACCTGAGGTCGCGAGTTCAAGACCAGCCTGGCCAACATGGTGAAACCCCGTCTCTACTAAAAAATTAGCTGGGTGCAGTGGCGCGTGCCTGTAATTCCAGCTATTCGGGAGGCTGAGGCAGGAGAATTGCTTGAACCTGCGAGGAGAAGGTTGCAGCGAGCTGAGATCGTGCCATTGCACTCTAGCCTGAGCTACAGAGCGAGACTTTGTCTCAAAAAAAAAGAAAAAAAAAGAAAAAAGAAAAAAAAATTCTGTGGGATTGAAAAAATAAGACCAGGAATAAAAGTCTGTCATTGATCCTGTACACTCATATTTTATTTGGTTTTTTAATTCTACAATGAATGCCCATATTATTCATTTTATATACAAAAACAGATCTAAAGAGGGCATATAGGTTCACAAAGGGGATGTTAGACTCACCATTTTGGGCAGCCTTTGTGTGCCTCCTGCTCCTGGTAAGGCCCCCAGCAAGACTTCAGGGACACCTAATACTGTTTTTCTGTCTTTTGTTGCTATTCTGTATTGGCATGAAATGGCAAGCTTTGAACAAATGAAAGAAAATTAGAATGTTAGAAAATGTGACTTAGTAGCAACTTGAGATCGATAAGGGTCTAAAGATTACTTATAAAGCAGGAATGTGCTCACAGAAAAAACTGAAATTCCTTAGGCTGGCATTTAATAATTTCTAGAATTTACCTTTTTAGCCTTTTTTTCACACTTTTCCTCTAATTTACTAACCTCTTTTTGGGCCATAGATCTCCTGAAAAATCTACTGAAAGCTAGAGAAGCTCTCAAGAGAAAAATGCACACACAATTTTATATGGACCCCAGGTTAAAAAGCCCCGGACTCTCCAATCAAGCACATCTACTTTTGGTGTCCTAGTTGGCTTTGCTTTTGCCTTTGCTCACACCATACCATGTGTGGAATTGTTTTGCCCTCCATATTCTGGTTAATCAAATTCTGCTTATAGTTTAGGGCCAGGCACAGGTTTTCTTAATTAATATAGTCATGTGTCACATAATGAGGGGGATATGTTCTGAGAAACCTGTCATTAGGCAATTTTGTTGTTGTGTGAACATCGTAGAGTGTACTTACACAAACCCAAATGGCAGAGCCTGCTACACATCTAGGCTATATGGGATAGCCTGTTGCTCCTAGTCCAGTGGTACCCAACCTTTTTGACATCAGGGACTGGTTTCTCGGAAGATAATTTTTTCCAAGAACTGGGGGTGGGGTGGGAGGGAGAGGTTTCAGGATGAAACTGTTCCACTTCAAATCATCAGGCATTAGAGGCCAATGGAGTGTGCAACCTGGATCCCTCTCATGTGCAGTTCACAACAGGGTTCCTGCTCTTATGAGAATCTAATGCTACTGCTGATATGACAGGAGGTGGAACTCAGGTAGTAATGTTCACTCGCCCACTGCTCACCTCCTGCTGTGGGGCCCAGTTCCTAACAGGCTATGTCCTGGGGATTGGGGACCCCTGTCCTAAGGGGCTACAAACCTGGACAGCATGTGACTGTACTGAATACTGTAGGCAACTGTGGCACAGTGATAAGCATTTCTATAAAGAAATTTCTATAAAGAAATGCTTATCAGAAAAGGTATAGAAAAACGTAGTGTTACAGTCTTATAGAACCACTGTTGTATATGCAATTGGTCATTGAAACGTTATGTCGTAAATGACTGCATATGTGAAAGTGTCTGGCACAGAGTTCAGCATGTGAAAAGTGCTCAATCAATGTTTTCTTTTCCCCTTCTTTTTTTTCCTACATGTTTGGGTCTAGTAAGCATCTCTTCTCTCAAGTCTTCTATTATTTACCAAATTTACTACTGACAAAGCACTTATATTATGCTTTGTGTGTCTCAACCAGACTTAAGTAGCTTAAGAGCATAGATCACACTTCTGAATCTTTGCCCTGCAAACTTGAACCAGATTTTTAGAATTCAAAAGGACATTAGAGATGCAGTTCAAATGAAAACATCACACCTTCGTTTACCTGCTCTGTGCCACTTGCTCTGTGTCATGTGGATTAAGGATTAAAACCTATCCAGAAGTTTGATAACTAAAAACAAAGCTAGCCAAGGATGGTGGCTCACACCTATAATCCCAGCACTTTGGGAGGCCGAGGCAGGTGGATCACCTGAGGTCAGGAGTTTGAGACCAGCCTGGCCAACATGGTGAAACTCCATCTCTACTAAAAATACAAAAATTAGCTGGCCATGGTGATGTACACCTGTAATCCCAGCTACTGGGGAGGCTGAGGCAGGAGAATTGTTTGAAGCCGAGAGGCAGAGGTTGCAGTGAGCTAAGATGGTGTCATTGCACTCCAGCCTGGGAGACAAGAGCAAAATTCCATCTCAAAACAAAAAACAAAGCTGATTCTCCTCCAGAAACTTTTTCCAGGCAAAGCAGTAGCCTAAGAGTTTATAGCTGATGAATGCCACCAATGAGTTGGACAGTGTCTCAATAACTTTAGAATATCTATACCTCAAGTCCTCCTCCCAGGCAGGATCCATTGATGGCAGCCACAACAGGCTTTGGGGACTTTTCAAGTTTCTCTAATATTCTCTGTGCTTCTTGTGAGAGCTGTGTTACTTCTTGAAGGGTCTTGCAAGCGGATAACATGCTGCATTATCCACAAAAGTAGAGAACAGAAAAAAAGATAAAACTATAACTTATTTGGTTCAATACTTATTCACTATACACTTATCCTATAATGCATCAATATTTGGTAATGAATCTTCAAATACTCAGAAGGTTAAGAATGATTTTGCAGGGCCGGGCACGGTAGCTCACGCCTGTAATCCCAGCACTTTGGGAGGCCGAGGTGGGCGGATTACGAGGTCAGGAGATTGAGACCATCCTGGCTAACATGGTGAAACCCTGCCTCTAATAAAAATCCAAAAAAAATTAGCCGGGCGTGGTAGTGGGCGCCAGTAGTCCCAGCTACTCGGGAGGCTGAGGCAGGAGAATGGCGTGAACCCAGGAGGCGGAGGTTGCAGTGAGCTGAGATCATGCCACTGCACTCCAGCCTGGGTAATAGAGCGAGACTCCATCTCAAAAAAAAAAAAAAAAGAATGATTTTGCTTCAAATAGCACAACATCAGCAACATCATCTCTCTATAGAGTGTTAAATTTCTAGATCCATGAGACCATCCTGGCTAACACTGTGAAACCCCGTCTCTACTAAAAACACAAAAAATTAGCCAGGCGTAGTGGCGGGTGCCTGTAGTCCCAGCTACTTGGGAGGCTGAGGCAGGAGAATGCGGTAAATCCAGGAGGCAGAGCTTGCAGTGAGCCGAGATCACACCACAGCACTCCAGCCTGGGCGACAGAGCAAGACTCCGTCTCAAAAAAAAATTTCTGGATCCAGAAAACATGAATGTGTTGTATAATTTGTTTTTACTTCTGTAATAAATCACTAAATGACAAAGCTTGGTACAAGGGAAAATCATCTTTGGTAAATTACTTCACTATCAGATTAAACATTTTACTATCAGGTAGTTAAACAGCAATAAAAATGACAGCAAAAGAAAAGCTTCCAAGTTGTTTAGAGAAATCTGAAACATTTTAACAGATCCCCTTAATGATTAAAAATGACCAGGTAGGCCAGGCATGGTGGCTCATGCCTGTAATCCCGGCACTTTGGGAGGCCAAGGCAGGTGGATCACCTGAGGTCAGGAGTTCGAGACCAGCCTGGTCAACATTGTGAAACTGAGTCTCTACTAAAAATACAAAAATTAGCTGGGCTTGGTGGTGCATTCCTGTAATCCCAGCTACTCAGGAGGCTGAGGCAAGAGAATCACTGGAACCCGGAAGGTAGAGGTTGCAGTGGGCGGAGATCGCACCACTGTACTCCAGCCTGGCCAGCAGAGGGAGACTCCATCTCAAAAATAGATAAGTAAATAAAAATGATCAGGTGCAATGATGTTCCACTCAATGTCCTTTACTTTGTTTGTTTCATTTGCTACTTTGTGAACACATTTAGGATATGGATTTTGTACTTTTGACCAAGGACAACTAATATATTCTGTAATTTTGTACACTGAGAGTTGCTCAGCTGGCCTTAAAGAAGCTACAAGTATTTTCCTCTGGATATAGGTAGCTACTGCCAGGTACATCAGTGTGTCTTGTTGTTTCCCCTCTTTATGTATGTGTAAACAATTGTAAATAAGTTAATGAAAGCACGCATTCCACCATTTAGCAGAGGAAAAGAAAATACTAGCTGCATCTGTAAAGTTGCCTTTGACAATTTCAAGTCCTACACCCACTTCATTTCCCCGAAGCAGCCATCTTCATGTTTGTAGCGTCTCCTTCCAGACCAATTATGACTGTGTCCATAAATAGTATCAAGAATTACTCCATATTTGGTTTTAAAACATTTATAGAAACTATATACTGTATGAAACATTCTGCAATTTACTTTTCTTTTAACTTAACCTTACTTTTTGAGTTCTAACATCATATTGTGGATCTAGTTAATTCCTTTTACCTGTTTTGTAGTATTCTACTGTGCGAATAGTCCACATTTTACTTATCCATTTTCCTGACTGATATTTGGTTTTAAATTCTTCATTATTTTACACTATACGGACCAAACATCCTTATACACTGGTTCTTATAAACAAGGAATGAGATTTCTCTAGATCACGTGATGTGTGTGTATATATATGTGTGTGTCTGTGTGTGTATATATATATGTACATATATACATATACTTTAAAAAAAATTTTTTTTAAGACAGTCTCACTTTGTCACCCAGGCTGGAGTGCAGTGGTGCGATCTTGGCTCACTGCAACCTCTGCCTCCCACATTCAAGGGATTCTTGTGCCACAGCCTCCTGAGTAGCTAAGATTACAAGAGTGTGCCACCACGCCTAATTTTTGTACTTTTAGTGGAGACAGGGTTTCACCATGTTGGCCAGGTTGGTCTTGAGCTCTTGGCCTTATATGATCTGCCTGCCTTGGGCTCCCAAAGTGCTGGGATTACAGGCAAGAACCACCACACCCAGCCTGATACATACATTTTCAATTTTACAGGCCTGTGTCACTGTGCCCAAAACTTCTACCTCCTTTTAAAAGGAGAAATTATTAGGCCTAAGAAACACACTATTAACCAAGATACAAGGTGACTTCAAGTTTCCTAAAACTTACTTGATATCAGCACCTGCAATAAAGCAGCCTGGCTTTGATGAGATAAGGACGGCACTTCTGATTTGATCACTAGCCCAGATTTCATTCATAACTTCTGTGAATTCTGAATGCAGCTCTTTACTTAGTGTATTTACCTGCCAAAGGGAAATATATACAAGTAAGGGTTTAAATTTGAAGCACCGGATGTACATACAACCATCAAATGCTATTTTGATTATAATAAATATACTTATCCAGTAGAAATATACTGTTAGAAGAGAATAAGAAATACTATTCTCCCAGCAAGTCAGTAGCTTTCTATTTAGGCAACTTTGGCCCACTACAAGCACCCCTTCCTTTAAAAATAGGTCTCCTCGAAGGAGGAACTCAGGGTCATCCTCAGAGTTTGAATCATTTGTAGGCTACAAACAAATAGGTCTACAAACATTTATTGGCATGGAAAAAATATGTATAATGTTAAGAAAAATATGAAATACAAATGAGATATATAGGCCAGGCATGGTGGCTCATCCCTACAATCCCTGCACTTTGGGAGGCCAAGGCGGGCAGATCACTTGAGCTCAGGAGTTAGAGACCAGCCTGGGCAACATAATGGAACCCTGCCTCTACAGAAAATACAAAAATTAGCCGGGCCTGGCAGCACACGCCTATAGTCCCAGCTACTCAGGAGGCTTAGGTGGGAGGATCACCTGAGCCTGGGGAGGCTGAAGCTGCACTGAGCTGTGACTGTGCCACTGCACTCCAGCCTAGGAAACAGAATGAGACTCTATCTTCAAAAAAACCCATATAGTATGATCTAAGCTTTGTAAATATTCATTGAAACTGAATTAAATGTGATTATCCCATGGAAGATAACCAAGAAAAAAATGTGGTTATCTTTGGGTTTGAATTATGAATGGTTATTATTTTCTTCTTTATAATTTTTTACAGTCAAAAAATTTTCTACCATTGACATATATTACTTTTGTGTTCAGGAAAAATGTCCAACCTAAGAAAATTCTGAAAAAATATCTTAAGCTTGAATCATTGGTTAGTGGGTGCTAAAATTTACTCTAATAAAGGGGAATGGCTCTTACTTTCCTTAATTTGTGATAGTTGTCAACTGCTTCCATCTAGGTCTTATTACATCTAAGCCTCTGGCTACAAGTTTGTTATTGTTTTTTACAGAGACAAGGTCTTGCTCTGTCGCCCAGGCTGGAGTGCAGTGGTGTAATCATAGCTCCCTGTAACCTTGAATTCCTAGGCGTAAGTGATCTTTCCGCCTCAGCCTCCAGAGTAGCTCACGCTACAGGTGAACATCACCATACCCAACTATTTTTCACTTTTTATAGAGACAAGGTCTTGCTATGTTGCCCAGGGTAGTCTCAAACTCCTGGGCTGAAGTGATCCTTCTGCCTCGGCCATCCAGTGTCGGGACTGTAGGTGTGAACCACAGAGCCCGGCCTGGCTACAAGATTTTTAAAGTAAGAATACACCAAATTTAGATGGGGGAAAAGCATGGACTCTCACAATAGAGCTCTTCTTGGCAAAAGAATGGATTACTGTTATACACTTTGTTAAAGCTGCCAAAAACAAATGAAGTTTCAATTTGAACAGAATTTGCTTTCCAATATGTGAATTGCACTGAGTCATTCAGATCCCTCAGGAAGCTTAAGAGTCAAGCATCTACATTTCACCCAGCCAACTTACTATGAATAGTGACTTACGTCAGGCAGGTAATGAAGAAAATGGATTAACAACCTCATAATTAAGACGGGTAGGCAAATTTTGAGTCTTATAAACAAAGCTTGTACTCTGGTTCTTCTCTAATAAGTCACCTCCTCATTCTACACTATAACCAGAAGGCTAGTCTTGCTAATCCTTGATGTTAATCTGGCACCTAAGGTCAACAAGAGGAATTCTTATGCAAGAACCTCTGCTTTAGAAAACTGGCTTCCTTGGCAATCTGTCAAAGTTTAACATAACTATCGAAACTGTAAATTCACGTAAGATTACTGCCAGATTGGTAGATTTGGGGAAATATGGGATACAGCTTTTCCATTCAGGACTAGATTCATAATGTGGTTAGTAGAAAAAAACTGCAAATTAAATGAGATACCTTTGAATTGGGAGAGTTAATTCGAACAACTGCCACATCCCCTTTGACTCCATAGTTAATATGGGTTCTGGCTAAAAAGAAAAGAAAAATTTATTTGTAAACATATTTATTGCAACATAAACCCAAAAAGCAACGTAAGCATATAGATTAAAAAGAAATTAAACTTACTCAGCAAAGCAGAAGATCCTGTAAAATTGCGGCATATATAACCTATAAGAAAAGATATTTCAAAATTAGTTTGCAAAACAATTTCTGTAGTACCTTTTATATATAACAAAGCTGTAATTTACAATAACAACAACAACAACAACCCCAAATCTGTACAATGTATTCTAGGCCATATGACTACTGTCATATATTTTTTCCATTTCAATTGTTAGGTCAGATGATTATTCAGATACTAAAAGAGGAAGATTGGCCCCCATAAAGGGATCTACATCCCCAGAACCTGTGAATATGTTAGGTTACATGGCAAAGGGGGATTAAGGTTGCTAATCAGTTGGCCTTAATAAAGAAAGTTTATCATGGATTATCCAGGTGAGCCCACTGTAATCACAAAAGGGAAGAGGGAAGCAAAGAGAACCAAAGAGATAGCAATGTAAGAATGACTTGGCCGCATGCTGAAGCAGGTAACAAGTCAAATAATTCAGGCAGCTTCTGGAAGCTGGAAAAAGTAAGGTAACGGATTTCCCCCTAAAGCATCTGGAATGAACATAGCCCTGCCATTACCTTTGATTTTACCCAAGTGAAACCCATTTCAGACTTCTGACCTTCATAACTGTAATATACTTTTATCATTTCAGACTCTAACTCTGTGGTAATTTGTTACAGCAGCAATAGGAAACTAATACACTAAGCAATAAGTAACCTACAAAGCAATCCATAATGTCAGCTCCTAATGTATTCCAAATATATCCCAACTATGTTTTCCAGGCACATCCCCTTTCAATTTTTTGGAGAGATGGACTTTGCAGCATTATCAAAAGTAAAATCAAATAGCAACGGTAGCTACCATAAATGAAACACTTCATGTCACACTTTGCTATTTTAAGTATTTCTAATTGAAAAGGTCTACACTGGATGCCACAAGAATAATCTTACTCCTTGGATAACAAAGACCAACTACTGTCTTTCCTAATCACTTCACTAGTTTAGGCTCTCCAGCATGATGACAAGATGATGATGATGATACGACCTTTTGAGCACAAACCACTACAAGAGAAACTCCAGTGGAAGTTCTTTCAATCTGGACTCTAGATAGAAGGTAAGGAACATTGGGGAATTCTAGGCAAACACTCTAACTTTGTTTTGGACATGACTCTACCTCTATTTCACCATTAAAGGCTTGCCTCGGTCCTGCTCTCATCCAAATATCTTGCTTTAGGTGATAACCAAGCTGTTATGGAGGCAGCCCAGGGTCAACATCCCTTAATTACAACTTCCAATCTTCTTCAAAACACCCTTTTTCTTCCCTTGTCTTTCAGTCATGGTTCACCTCAAACATTTCTCCTATGCACCTCTTTAACTCCTTATTCCTTCTCCCTGCCCACATCTTCCAAATCTTGCCCAGTTATCTTAGGAAAAAGTTTTCTCTTTCTTTGGTTCTAAAAACAAAAACAAACTACCCCTTAACAGATTAGCAGCAATACACATGGAAACACTTGCATTCAGGAAAAGGCTAAGTCTTACAGTACTATCTAAAAAAGAACTAGTGCTTTAACAATATCCAAAGGTTCCTTCATGCATCTCCTCTAATTACACTAGCTTTTCCCAGGTATTAGTCATTTAATTCTTAATTATTCATACTAAAACTTTTTTGTTTTTGGTTTTCATAAAAATATACAGCATTTGTGCTACATTAGTGACTATATGGCTTTGGAATCCACAAATATAATTTAGGAGTGTGGGGAGTGCCTGCCTGATTTAGAAGTGCTATAAAAAAAAAAGTTAAAATTCTTGGTTGGGCGTGGTGGCTCATGCCTGTAATCCCAGCACTTTGGGAGACCAAGGCGGGTGGATCACCAGAGGTCAGGAGTTCAAGACTAGCCTGGCCAACACGGTGAAACCCCGTCTCTACCAAAAATACAAAAATTAGCTGGGTGTGGTGGTGCACGCCTGTAATCCCAGCTACTCAGGAGGCTGAGATGGGAGGATGGCTTGAACTTGTGAGGCAGAGGTTGCAGTGAGCCTAGATCGCACCACTGCACTCCAGCTTCAGAGAGAGGGCGAGACTTCATTTCAAAAACACAAAAAGAAAAAATAAGTTAAAATTCTTGGCCGGGCACGGTGGCTCACGTTTATAATCCCAGCACTTTGGGAGACCAAGGTGATGGATCACCTGAGGTCAGAAGTTCGAGACCAGCCTGACCAGCATGATGAAACCCTCTCTCTACTAAAAATACAAAAATTAGCTGGGCATGATGGCACATGCTTGTAATCCCAGCTACTCAGGAGGCTGAGGCAGGAGAACTGCTTGAACCCAGGAGGTGGAGGTTGCAGGGAGCTGAGGTTGTGCCACTGTACTCCAGCCTGGGCAAAAGAGCGAGACTCCATCTCAAAGGAAAACAAAAAAAAAAAATTAAAATTCTTGGCAATCTTTTGGTGGCTCTATCTTTTCATCAGTTTGTGATCACTTGCCTTTCTCTGTACCTATTCTCTCATTCTCCAAATCCTCTTCCTTCATCTGATTCAGACTTTGGGAGATGTCAAACAAGAGTCCAAGACTTTGCCCTACCTGTAATGATAATTCAGGGCAATGAACAGTAAAATCAGACCATTTTGGTCATTTTATATCCTAGTGGATATTCTAAATAAAATTTTAAATATCATTTCTACCAAAAACACATTCTACATGACTTAGAAACAAACCTTAGAACTATACCCATTTCCAAGTTGAGGATGGCCTGCCTACTCAAGAGGCAGGGACCAACTACTTATGGCTAAAGTAGAGCCCAAAAGACTACACAAGAATATATCTAACTGAACTGGGATTCCCTCAGCAGTATTGAGAAAGTGATTCTAGAAATATGCTGGGCATTAGAATCAACGGGGAGGTCCAGATATACTCAAAATTCCTAGGTCCCAGTCTAGGACCAACATAATCAGACTTTTAGGAAGTTGGGCCTCAGAATCTGTATTTTTAAAAAGGTGACGCTGAAGTATACAGCAAACAAATGGGCACATGGGAACTACTGACAGGAGAACCCAGTGAAGGTGGAGTGGAATAGGGGAGGACCATCAATAGATACCCAAGGCTTTTGCTGCCTCCGTGTTTTCTCTTTATCCCCCAGTTCCTTATAGAAAGGGAAGAGAAGGCACAAAAAATAGCAGCTTTATACTGGTTGGAAAGGCAAGGTGACAGAAAGAAGAAAAGAAAAGAAAAGAAAAGAGAAAAGAAAAGAAAGAAAACTGTGGTTAGCACCAGAAGCAGAATGGGGTGATTTCAGGTTCTGCCTGCATTTCTTCTTTAAGCAATTCAAGCCAGCCAGCCCTCTTAGTGCAAAGGCAAAGGACTCGTGTTCAACCATCAGGTTTATTTACTAGCTGTGTGGCCACGACAAGTCTCTTACAAGTGAACTTCAGTGTTTTACGATAGGAGAAGCCAGCCATCTCCTCAATCTCCAGTGCCTCTACTTGACTAATAGTATGTTTCCTGCTTTGCTTTTCCATCATCTGAAATCTGTGTCATCTATATTTACCACGCTTCCTTCTTTATATTTGCATCATGACTCCAATCTTTTCCACAAAACCTCATCTTCGGATTCTGTCTACAGTGATCTTTGCTTTCCTTGCCTGCATTTTTATTTTATTATTTACTGTTTTGTCCTCTAACTGCTGCACTGTAGCAGGTGTTTTGCCAACCACATTGTAATCTCTTCCAGCATAATCTGTTATTCATTCAATAAAAAATATATATTGTGACCTCCATGTGCCATTCATTGTTCTAGGCACTTGGAGTTCAGCAAGGCACTCACGGTGAACAAAAAAGACAAAAATCCATGTCTTGGTGGAGCTTACATTCCAGGTCAGCAGGGGATATGATATCTGGGCAGAATCAGTTCCTACTCAGTGAAGATAAAAGTGAAAATAGGACTGGCATAGAAAAAGCTTTCCTGCAAAGTAGAAATTCCAGTGGGAAGGGAGGCAGGGAATAGGTAATTCTAGCAAAACAGGGTAAAGTGGATTAGAGTGGGAATGAACTGATTGGGAATGCAGGTTGGGAGGGAAAAACCGAGAAACACAAATATGTTAGAAAATAAGCACCTAAGCAAAAAAAGGAAATAGAGTGAGCATGGGTTGCAATGTTTCAAAAAAATTTCTTTTTTCTTTGAGATGAGGTCTCCCTACGTTGCCCAGGTTGGTCTTGAATTCCTGGGCTCGAGTAATCTTCCAGAGTAGCTGGGACTACAAGCATGTGCCATGTGCCCCACTGGGTTGCAGTTTTAAAGAGCAAATATTTGAGACGACAGGTTACTGGTCATTAGCCAACAGTTTAAACCATTTTAACTCCTATCTACTAATCTACCTATGCTGCCCACACACTCATACACAAAACCTCTCCAAGATCAAGACAAAAAACAAACAGAAAACCAGTACATACACAAACATACTTAGAAAAAATTCCAAGCCAGAGTCAACTAAATCAAGTCAGATTACAAGGTAGATTTGCTTTTGGAATCTAGCCTTACTTACTACCTAATTGCAGAGCTTACCCTATGGCAGCGGAGTGAACTTTAGCCTACATCTACTGTGCCAGCAAAGTACACAGAAACCTTTGCCCTACTTTTTAATCATCTCTGTAATGTAACTCAAGAATACCTACAAAACCTCGTAAGACTACAGTCAGCGGAGAGAGCTGGATTATGCTAATACAAATTTCAAATATGAAAACATTACTTTGGTTGTAACAATCAACAGCTTTTCTCAAGATTCAACGCTGGAAGAAGGGATGAGATTTAAGGAAGTGAGAATCAAATTTAAAAATACACGATCTACAGCTGGGCGGGGTGGCTCACGCTTGTAATTCCAGCACTCTGGGAGGCTGAGGTGGGTGGATCACCTGAGGTCGGGAGTTAGAGACCAGCCTGGCCAACATAGAGAAGCCCTGTCTCTACTAAACACACACACACACACACACACACACACACACACACAAACACACACAAAGTCAGCTGGGCATGGTGGCAGGCACCTGTAACCCCAACTTCTCTGGAGGCTGAGACATGAGAATCACTTGAACCCAGGAGGCGGAGGTTGCAGAGAGCCGAGTTCGCACCATTGCACTCCAGGCTGGGTGACACAGTGAGACTCGGTCTCAAAAAAATAAATAAATAAAAATAAAAAAAAAACCCCACCATCTATTAAGGTATTTGCCTCTAAATTCATCTCCTGTGAAATTATTTTACTACTTACATAATTAGGAATTTAGATCTAGGATAAGAGTGGGAATTAAGACAACATTTTGGTCAAGAAGTGATTTTCATTTGATATTCACATTCAGAATTATAGCAATTGTAGAGAAAGTGTGCTTTAAAATTTCAAGAATTACAAGTCTCCTTCAAGAGATTTTTTTTTTTTTTTTTGAGAGATATGGTCTTACTCTGTCTCCCAGGCGTGATCTTGGCTCACTACAACTTCCACCTCCCAGGTTCAAGCGATTCTCCCACCTCAGCTTCCTGAGTAGCTGGGATTACAGGCGCGCACCAACACGCCTGGCCAATTTTGGTATTTTTTGGTAGAGATGGGGTTTCACCATGTGGGCCAGGCTGGTCTCGATCTCCTGACCTCAAGTGATCTGCCTACCTTAGCCTCCCAATATACTGGGATTATAGGCATGAGCCACCCGCCTGGCCCCATTTCAAGAGAATTTTATCATCCACCAGCAAACGTCATAATCTCATTAAATGTTTGGCAAAGCCTTGCACAAACTTTTAGTGTGAAGGATCTATTGAGTCTAAATAGTAATATAAGGGTGCAGGTCATTTTAAATTCACTTTCTAGACTTTTTTCAAAATTTATAAACTGCTATTAACGGACCAGTAACTACAATGAGTGACACTTTCTTACTGGTGAAAACACAATGCAAAATATATATTTATGTGTCTATATATTTCTATACAGAAAAACAGAAAAATTAGGTTGGTAGCTTTTTATTACACATACAAGATGTAAAAATTACTTTTAAAAATTCTCAGACATATACAACCGTATTTCTTCCAGGCTGTAGTTAATAATATTTACTGAGTGCTTACTCCATGAAAAACTGCCTGGTATCTAAAATAACTCCTTTCCATCGCACAAGGTGGTATTATTCCCCATTTTACAAATGAGAAAACACACACAGAAATTAATTGCCCAAGGTCACCAGAGGGTAAAAGGCAGAGCTAGGTCCAAACCCAGAAGTCAGACTCCAAACGACAGGCGCCCGCCACCTCGCCCAGCTAATTTTTTGTATTTTTAGTAGAGACGGGGTTTCACCGTGTTGGCCAGGATGGTCTGGATCTCCTGACCTGATGATTTGCCCGCCTCAGCCTCCCAGGGATTACAGGCGTGAGCCACCGCCCCCGGCCCAAACAATGGGTTTAATTGCTCTGTCATGCTACTTCTCATGCAAAGGAAATCCATCGTCTCAATCATTCATTTTGCAGATGAGGAAAATAAAGCCTACATTTAGTTTAAGGCATTTGTCCAAAGTCACACAGCTAGTTAGTGACTAGAATCACGTGCCCTGGCTACCACTTCCAAGTGACATCAGCTGCCAATCCATAAGAAATACCTTCAAACCAATACAGGGGTAAGATAAAAATTATACATGTGACTTTTCAAAAGTGTTGTGAAAATAGGAGAAAAAACCACCAAACCTGTAAGGAAATATAACCGAAGGCTAACTGTAGGTAAGCATATGAGTAGTAAGACAATGGGTGATCTTTTTTTTTTCATCCCTTTCCTCAATCCTTTCAGCATTTCAAAGTTCTATAATGTGCTTATGTTATAATTGGCAAATATATGCGACAGTTTTGTGGAGACTAAAAACAGCAGTTGAAAAAAGGGAGCAGAAAAATAATCCCCTTACAGTAAAGAGATTTCAGCTACGTGGCTAAAAAAAGCATACTACTTCAGAGGTTCCGGAGGAGGAGAGGTAATTCATATTACAAATTAAATTAAAAGTTAAAATTTCTAATTAAGTAAATTATTAAACACAACATGCAATAAAATGTCGTTCACATTTGACTTTACAGATTTGGGATGGAAGGAAAATGCAAGGTTTCCTACAACCACCTACTTTAGCCCTTTCACTGCCAGTTTGAAAAGGAAAAACACTAGCTAACAGAGGTTGACTGGGAATCATCAGATTAGAAATCGTTCTCAAAACCATCTAACATTTTATTCCTTAAGGTAGAGGTATTAGTGTATTTTTAAAGTGTGTCTTCCAGTAAGTTGCAGAACTTCCCGTTGAAATTCAAAATACTATACGTTCACACTGGCATTACTGAAACTGCAGGAGTCGAGCTCCCTACTTGAATGGGGTAGCAAGCACAAAAATGGTTTTGAGGGAACCGAGCAGGGAGGGGCAGTGATCTGCAAGGCTGATTAATCCCATCCAAGGTTTTAAGATAGCTCTTGTCGCGGCGCAAGGTGCTGTGGAGCCACAAAGATGCGACAGAATGGATCCCGATTCTTCTGGAACTCCGGATCAAGAAAATATGAGGGGCGTGAGCCCAGAAGTGCGACGCAGGAGACCCGCGGAAAGGTGACAGAACTAGTGGCACCAGACTCAGAAAGTTTGGGAGTTAGGGAGCCTGAAATCGCAGCAGGAGTCGTGAGAGGGTAAGTGACAGTCCCTTCACAAGGTCACAGGAAACGGGGTCCCAGGGCAGTATTCCCCACAGAGGGCTGGGTCTCTGGGCTGGGGCAGGCGACAGCGAAAGGGAGACGCGGCTCCGGGGCCAACCCAGTCCCCGCAGGAGTTCTGCCCGGAGGTCTGGGATGCCCTCGGCCAGGCCTCACCTCGGGAGCGGAGGATCCTGAAGGCAGAGAAGCGGCTGAGGATGCCAATTGCCCGGCAGGCCACCATGTTGAGTTGAAGAGGACAGCAGTAAGAGCGCTTCTAACGGGTGCGGCCAAGCGGAGGACTTCTCCTCCCGTAGCCTGGCGGCCAGGCGCCTGGCGCACTGCCTGACTAAAACCCAGACGCCGAGTGGCCTCCGGCCCCTTAGCCCTGCCCCTCGCTCCTGGCTAACGGGGCCGAAAGGTCCCTTTCTTCGGGGAAGGACGGGGGCCCGGAGAGGAGGGGCGGAGTGCCAGGTTTTCCAGTCAGGCGGCCGGAGGGCAGCCCGCAAGAAAGGCCGTGCCCGCCCGCGGGGTGAGGGGTCCTTTCGGGGCAGGACCCGCCCCTTGGTCCGGCAGAGCTTTGGCACTAGGGCCTGGACCTTTCTCTGAGTAGGAGTTCGAGCGGACGTCAGCCAAGGTGAGACAGCGAGCTCTCAGCTCTCTGCCCGGGCTTTCCCAAAGGCGAGATCCCACTTCCTTCCCTGCAAGTGTCGCCGGTGTCCCCGGCCCCGTCCCCTCCCTGGGAGAGTCGGAGTTGAGGGAGCGGAAGGAAAATCCTCCTCGGACAAGGTCGGCAGTGCTAGCTGCAGTTAGGACAGTGACTTGGACTAGCGTTCCAACTGAAGCTCGGGACAGTGGTGTCACCTGCGCCCTAATTTATCATCGCAAGTTAGCGAAGTCTGGGTGTGTAGGGGTGTGTGTGGATGTGTGTGGGCGTCGGCCTTAACGTAACCCTGGTCTGCCTAGGAGTGTGTGTGGTTTCGCCTGCTTCCCCTGTACCCATGTCGGCGGCTGTAGAGATTGTGGACCGCACCATGGGTTTGCCCGGTTTCTGCTATAAAGGATAAGACTAGGTCAGGTGACCTTTCGGTGCTTGAGTGTGGGAGGAACGGAGACAATCCTCCATCCCGCTCGGTTATCCAGGTAATCTTGTGCTCTCGGGGGTTTTCCGATGGATGACTATCTATCTGGTCGTTCACACCTCAACTCACTTCAGCGGTGAAGAAACTGCCTGCGAATCAGAGGGAGTGGTTATACCCATGGCCACATGTGGTAGAAATAAGACTGGAGCCTAAGTCTACTAAGCCCTAGTGAAGAGTTCTTCACTGCATGGTAGCTGTTTTTGTGCTGGAAAGAGGGGCTGGAGTCCTGCAATAAAGTGATTGGTTTCAAAAGGAAGTCACATTGAGAGCCTGGTGTGCTCTGGTCACCTTCATACCTTTTTGTTTAATCCTCACATTCCCCGAATTATTATCATTTGCATTTTCTAGATGAAGTTTGGGAAGCTCAGATTATATATATTTTCTAGTCTATGACAGAGCTAGCATTCAGACATAAGTCTGAGTCTCACTGCTCACCAGACTGACAGCTCTGCAAGACAGGAAACAAGGGGCATCGAAGGTAAGACTGAAATGAGGAGTACAGAAGCAAAGTAGAGACGTTTCTGTTTAAAGCTCAAGTTACATAGTGAGTGCTCATCACTGGGAGCACTTTAAGCAGAAACTGGACGACCTGACCACTTGTGAATAAATTACAAAAAGGATTCTTGATCATCTTACAGCGTATTTACAGTTCAGAGCCTGCCTCCTGCCCATGTAATGCTTCCTTCGACACCTAACTGCGTGTAGCACTAATTATTTAGGTTGGAAGTGGTAAATTTTGTTGTTGTTGTTAAAGGTCCAGACTAAATAGTTCAGGATTTGCAGGATCACTTTGGTCTCTGTTATATATATATTTTTGTTTTGTTTTGTTTACAACTTTTTTTTTTTTTTTTTTTTGAGACAGTTTCGCTCTTGTTGCCCAGGCTGGAGTGCAATGGTGCAATCTTGGCTCACTGCAGCCTCCTCCTGGGTTCAAGTGATTCTTCTGCCTCAGCCTCCCGAGTAGCTGGGATTACAAGCGCACACCACCACGCCAGGCTAATTTTTTGTATTTTTAGTAGTGATGGGATTTCACCATGTTAGCCAGGCTGGTCCTGAACCCCTGATCTCAGGTAATCCGCCCACCTCGGCCTCCCAAAGTGCTGGGATTACAAGCGTGAGCCACCATGCCCGGCCTTACAACTCTTTAAAAATGTGAAAAACTGTTTTTAGCTAGAGGCCCATGTGTTGTAGTTTGCCAGTCCCTGATATGGATCACTCATTTGGCTCCATTTTTTTGCTCCCTGTGCTCTCTCTACAAGACTAAGCTCCATCAGGGCAGAAATGTTATAATGTTTCTTTGATCCCTAAGCACTTTAGTCCAATGGTTTATATAGAGGGAAGCAGTACATTTGTATCACCACCCCTACTGGTAATAGTGAACACAGGTATACCCCTAAGTGTGTATCAAGCACTGTTTTAAGTGCTGCATGCACGTGTGTGTTTGTGTGTGTGTGCGCGCACGCGCGCGTCCTATGTGGTTAAGTAACTGGCTTAAAGTCATGCAGCTAGGGTGAATCAGGATTTGGACATAGTCTGGCTTTAGTCAGTTCTCTTAAACATTACATTGTGTTTTAAAGTTGTGATGATGAGGTGTTAGAGCCACCCCATCTTGCTTTCTCTTTCATTACTTGCCTAGACCCTTCTTCCTTTCCCTTGCTCCTAGGTGCCTGCAGCTTCTTTCCATAGTTCCACACCCTACTGAGGCCTACCGTACCCAACCCCATCCTACCCTACGCTACTCTGGAGTTTGCATGCTTTGAATATTCTTGTCAAAATTTCTGTTTTCTGAAGCTTAGCAAATAACAGGTCAACTCTGCCGTAGGATAATTTGCTTAGTCCCTCTTACTTTTGAAATCTATTTTTTATTCATTATTGAAGGAATACATATTCCATGTAATTTTTTATTCAGAAACTACAGAAAAGTCTAAAGAAAATAAAGACATCTGTAATTCCACCACCCAGAGATAACTACTTTTAGCATTTTGATGTGTATTTTTCTGGACTTTTTTTTGTGCATTTGTATATTTGTATATATTTATATAAGATATTGATGTACAGTCGGCCCTTGGTATCTGTGAGTTCCACATTCTCCGATTCAACCAATGTCTGAGTGAAAATGTAGTTAGGCCTACAGTGGTTTCATCTGTCCTGAACATGTACAGACTTTTTTCCTCATCATTATTTCCTAAACAATACAGCGTAACACCTGTTTACATAGATTTACATTGCATTAGGTATTATAAGTAGTCGAGAGATGATTTAGAGTATGCATGAGGATGTGCATAGGTTCTTTGTAAATAAATACTATACCATTTTATGTAAAGGACTTGAGCATCCTTGAGGTTTGGTATCTGGGGGGGATTCTGGAACCAATCCCCCATGGATACTGAGGGACAACAGTGTATATAGATTTTAAATAAAACTAGAATTGTATGTAAGTAAAATGCTTATTTTAAAAAATTAAAGAGAACAGAAGAATATTAAATAAAAGCTTTTCTTTATCCTTTCCATATCTAGACTCACAGCTTTATGGACTTTTCTCTTTCTCTCTTTCTGTTACAAAATGGGTGTTGTAGCGGGATTTACTTACCCATTTCCCTATTTTCCGGTTATTCTAATCTATTATTCTAATACACATTGTTCTGTAGCTTGCTTTTTCGTTTAATATATATTATGAACATTTTTCCACATAAATATATATACATGGACGTCATTTTGTTTCATTTTCTTCTCCAAAGTGCCAAACTGTATTCCATGGTGTGTTTACACTATAACTTACTTAACTGTTTCCTACTAATGTGCATTTAGATTAGTTCCAGTTTCCCACAAATATAAACAGTGCTGTAATGAACACCTTGAGTATTTCTCTCTTTTTTTTTTGGAGATGGAGTTTTGCTCTGTCTCCCAGGCTGGAGTTCAGTGGCGTGAGCCACCACCCCTGGCCCCCCTTGAGTATTTCTTTAGGCTAGAGACCTATATATGCTATACACACATTTTGAATATTTCTATAGGTTAGAGACCAATAAAAGGCATTATTGGATTCAAAAATTCACATTTTAAATTCTGATCTATAACTACGAAATTGTCATACCAAAAGGCCTTAGCATTTTACATGTCTTCTAGTGTATGAAAGTGCCTATTTAGTTAGATGCATTCTTACTAGAATTATATATTAACCATATTTTAAATGTTTGCCAATCTGAAAACCACAAAATGATACCTTGCTTTAATTAAAAAAAAATAATAATAATAAGGAAAAGGAAAACACAGGCTGGATGCGGTGGCTCATGCCTGTAATCCCAGCACTTTGGGAGGCTGAGGCGGACGGATCACTTGAGGTCAGGAGTTTGAGTCCAGCCTGGCTGACATGGTGAAACCCCATCTCTACTAAAAATACAAAAATTAGCCAGGCATGCTGTAGTCTCAGCTACTCAGGAGACTGAGGCAGGAGAATCGCTTGAACCCAGGAGGCAGAGGTTGCAGTGAGCCAAGATCGCGCCATCGCACTCCAGCCTGGGAGACAAGAGCGAGACTTAGTCTCCAAAAAAAAAAAAAAAAAAAAAAAAAAAAAAATCACAGCATTTTGTTAGTGAGTGAGGTTGAACATTATACATTTTGTTTATTTGGCATTTTCATTTCTTCTGTGAATTGCTTGTTTTCTCATTCTGGCTTTTGGTCATGTATCAGTTGCAAATAACAGACAATTCAAATCAAATTGGCTTCTCAAAGGAGATTTATTGGTCCGGGCGTGGTGGCTCACGCCTGTAATCCTAGCACTTTGGGAGGCTGAGGAGAGCAGATTGCCTGAGCTCAGGGGTTCGAGACCCGCCTGACCAACACGATGAAACCCTCTCTCTATTAAAATAAAAAAAATTAGCCGAGCATGGCAGTGTGTGCCTGTAGTCCCAGCTACTTAGGAGGCTGAGGCTAGGAGAATTGCTTGAACCCAGGAGGCAGAGGTTGCAATGAGCCGAGATTGCGCCGCTGCATTCCAGCCTGGGTGACAGAGTGAGACTCCGTCTCAAAATAAATAAATAAGTAAAGGAGATTTGTTGGCTCACAGAGCTGAAAAGCACAATAGGAGGGTGTGTTTCAGATGGGATTCAGCCAGGACTCTAGTTTCTTTTTCCAAAATTCTCAGCTCCGTACTCTTCTGCTCTTCTGGTAGTAGCTCCCTCTTAGCCTAGCTTTGTTAATGTTTGCAAATTGCTATAGCCATGCCAGGCCTCAGAAGGAAAGATTTGTGTTCCAGAATTACAGGCAGAAGACTTGAGTGTTAAACTGACTAAACCATCCACGCATCAATACCAGTGGTCAAGGCAATACCGTGCGTGGTTGTTTGACGCCTTGATCCCTGAATCAATGATCTTGGCAGAGAGAATGAGATTTTTCTTATTGGTTTAAACCCTGGAGTTGGGCTGGATTCAGTCCCATATAAGCCACATACAGCAGCTACATAATTGGGTAGAATGGATATTAGAGTACAAACTGCAGATTCCATGATAGATTGTTTCTGTTTTTCTTTCCCTTTCTTTCTTTCTTTTCTTTTTTTTTTTTTTTTTTGTGATGGAGTCTCACTCTCGCCCAGGCTGGAGTGCAATGGTATGATCTTGGCTCACTGCAACCTCTGCCTCCCGGGTTCAAGCGATTCTCCTGCCTCAGCTCCCAAGTAGCTGGCTTACAGGCATGTGCCACCAGGCCTGTCTAATTTTGTATTTTTATTAGAGACAGGGTTTCTCCATGTTGGTCAGGCTGGTCTCGAACTCCTGACCTCAGATGATCCACCCACTTGGGCCTCCCAAAGTGCTGGGATTATAGGTGTGAGCAACTGCGCCTGACCCTGTGTTTCTTATAATTTGTACAAGTTCTTCATGGATTATGGGTATCAACCCTTTTCTGTTTGACATGTTACAAATATTTTCTCTGAATCTATTTGCCTTTTAACTTGATTTTAGTATATTTTAGTATGTATTTTGAATGTTTATATGATCAGTTCCGTTAGTTACTATTTTCTGTTGTACTTCTGAGTTTTGTGCCATATGTTGAAATCCCTTCTCCATCCAAGTGATAAAAATACTCTCTGAGGGCTGGGCGTGGTGGCTCAAGCCTATAATCCCAGCACTTTGGGAGGCCAAGACGGGCGGATCACGAGGTCAGGAGATCGAGACCATCCTGGCTAACATGGTGAAACCCCGTCTCTACTAAAAAATACAAAAAACTAGCTGGGCGAGATGGCGGGCGCCTGTAGTCCCAGCTACTCGGGAGGCTGAGGCAGGAGAATGGCGTAAGCCCGGAAGGCGGAGCTTGCAGTGAGCTGAGATCCGGCCACTGCACTCCAGCCTGGGCGACAGAGCGAGACTCCGTCTCAAAAAAAAAAAAAAATACTTTCTGAGGCTGGATTTGGTGACCCATGCCTATAATCCCAGCATGTTGGGAGGCCGAGGCAGGAGGATTACTTGAGGCTAGGAGTGTGAGGCTAGGACTGTGAGACTAGCCTGTCTCTAAAGTTTTTTTTCTTTTCTTTTTTTTAATTAGCCAGGCATAGTGGCATGTGCCTGTAGTATTAGCTACTCAGGAGGCTGAAGCAGGAGGATCCCTTGAGCTCAGGAGTTCCAGATTGCAGTGAGCTATGATCATACCACTGCACTGCAGCTTGGGCAACAGAGCGAGACTCTGTCTCTAAAAAATACATACACGTGCGTGTATGTATATATTATATTCTCTGATGTTTTCCTCTAGCACTTTTATAGTTAATATATGTATTTTTAAAATATATACATTTAAATATTTAATCTGTCTGGCATTTATTTGTGCTTTTGCTATGAGCTACAGACGTAAAATTTTTTTCCAAATGTTTAGCCATTTTCCCAGTGAATTCATGGAGTAATTTCTTTCTCTCAGCTAACTGAAGTGTTGTATTTTTTATACACTAAATTCTTACATACATGGGTCTGCTTCTGAAATGCTACATCCTGTTCTGTTGACCAATGTCATTTATTCCTGTGCTAGAGCTGCTCTGTTTTAATTATTGGTTCTATATGGAAAGTGTTTTGTCTTTTTTTTTTTTTTTTTTTTTTTTTTGGAGACAGAGTCTCGCTGTGTCACCCGGGCTGGAGTACAGTGGCGCGATCTCAGCTCACTGCAAGCTCCGCCTCCCGGGTTCATGCCATTCTCCTGCCTCAGCCTCCTGAATAGCTGAGACTACAGGCGCCTGCCACCACGCCCAGCTAACTTTTTGTATTTTTAGTAGAGATGGGGTTTCACTGTGTTAGCCAGGATGGTCTCAATCTCCTGACCTTGTGATCCGCCCATCTCAGCCTCCCAAAGTGCTGGGATTATAGGCATGAACCACCACGCCTGGCGCTTGTCTGTTTTTCTTTTGAGACAGGGTCTTACTCTGTCACCCAGGCTCGAGTACAGTGGTGTGATCATGGCTCACTGCAGCCTTGAACTCCTGGCTTGGGTGCTCCTGCCACCTCAGCCTCCTGAGTAGCTGGGACTACAGGCACATGCCACCATGCCTAGCTAGTTTTTTGTATTTTTTGTAGAGACAGGGTCTCACTAGGTTGCCCAGGCTGGTCTCGAGCTCCTGGGCTCAAGCGATCCTCCCACTTCGGCCTCCCAAAGTGCTGGGATTACAGGTGTGAGCCTCTGTGCCTAGCCTAGAAAGTTTTGTTATCTATTGGAACAAGGTTCCCCCTTTTGTTTTTCAACATTTTCTTAACTATTTTCATGACTTTTATTTCAAGGTGAACTTTACATAAGGGAACTTGTGTCCTAGACCCTTGTGGTACTGTAAGTAGCTTCTGAGTGGTGCCTCTCTCATGGGCCTCTTTGTGTTTCTCTGGCCAGAGTCCTTTGAATATCCCTAGGCTGGTGATCCTAAAGCTTGGGCTTCTCCATCTCTGTCCAATCCACATGTTTGGAACGTGTGTTTTGTTTTTTCCTTTTCAGAAGCTGTAGGACATCCTCCTTTTAGTCTCTAAAAACCCAAGAGAAGTTAAACCTTAAAACATTTGTATTATCTATTTCTGTGTAGCCAATTACTACAAAATTTAGCAGTTTAAAACAATACATGTTTACCATCTCATAGTTTCTGAAGGTCAGGAATCAAGGGCACCTTAGCTGGATTACTCTGATTTAGAATTTCCCATGAGGTGGCTGTCAGAATGTTGGCAGGGCTGGTGTCAGCTGAAAGCTTGCCTGAGCTGAAGGCTCCGCTTCCAAGCTCACTGACATGGCTGTTGGCAAGAGGCGTCAGTTCCTTACCACAGGAGCCTCTTCATAAGGCTGCTCAGGACACACCACCTGGCTTCTCCCATAGTGAGTGAGCTGAGAGAGAGGCCATGGCAGATGTTGCAGTATCTCTTATAGCCTGTGTCAGAAGTGGCATACCATTACTTGTAACATACTCTTTGGTTTATACATTCTGTGATATGGAGAGGGAGGCAGCTAGACAAGGGTGTGAATACCAAGAGGTAGAGATTATTGGGGGGCAACTTGGAGGCTGACTACCAAAGTCTTTGTTGGTAAATCTTGTGGGATTTTTTTGGTTTTGATTTTTCTTTTTTTAGTTAAAACATGCTTCAAAATTAAGAAATTATAAGAAGTGTATGATGACAAGTCTTCCACCCCAGTCCCCTAGTTACCCAGTTCCCTTTCTTCCAGTCAACAATTGTTCTTAACATCTTTATTGTACTTCCAGGGGGATTTTATACTGATGCAAGGAAATGTACATAATATTTTTCCTCTTTTAACATGAGTGATAGCGTGCTGTACAGCTATTTTGCATCTTGCTTTCTTCACTTAATATAGCTTAAAAATGGTTTCATATTGGTACATAATCGTTTCCTTACCTTTTACAGCTGCATTGTATTTCACAAGGGTGTTGTAGCATGGCTTACTTACCCATTTTCGTATTTTTTGGTTATTCTAATCTTTGACTATTACAGTAACAATATGGATCATGTCCTGTGTGTGAGTAATGTCCATGAAGTCTGTTCATGGAAATGGAATTGCTGGTTCAAACATTAGGTGCAGTTGTAGTTTCACAGATAATTACCAAATTGCCCTCCCCATGGATTGTGCCAGTTCTCTTGGCAGCAGTATATGAGAATATCTATTTGCACATACTCTTACCTACACAGAGTATATATCAAACCTTTGACTCTTTGCTACTTTGATAGACAATTATATCTGTGATTTTAATTTGAATTCTTATGAGTGAAATTGAACATCTTTTCATATATTTAAGAGCCATTTGTATTTCCTTTTCTGTGGTCTGTTCATATTCTGTGCTTATTTGTCTGCTAGTGTTTTCCTTAGTGATCTGTAGGAACTCATTGTTAGAAATTTAGTCTTTTTTGGGGGGTGGGGGGAAGTAGTTAATGTATTTTACATATTTTTTAATATATAGGATTATTATGTTTTACTTTTTTATTATTTTGAAACAATACAGTATCAAACTTTGAAAAAAGTTGCAAGTGCAGTACTACGAACTTTTTTTAGTAGCAGTTGAGAGTAAGTTGTTGACATGATGCTTCACCATCCCTGTTTAGTGTGTATTCCCTTCAAATACAAACATTCCACAAAGCCTTCTACGTAATCATAGTATAGCCTTCAGAATCGTGAAACTAATACTAATGGTTTTATGATCACGCCTAGCAGTCTCTCTGCTTCTTTGACCCTAAAGGACAGGAGCACAAACTCTGGAGGTAGACTCCCTGGGTTCAAATTCTAGGTCTGGGCCGGGCGCGGTGGCTCACGCCTGTAATCCCAGCACTTTGGGAGGCCAAGGCAGATGGATCACCTGAGGTCAGGAGTTCAAGACCAGCCTGGCCAACATGCCAAAACCCCGTCTCTACTAAAAATACAAAAAATTAGCCGGGCACCGTGGCACGTGCCTGTAATCCCAGCTACTCAGAAGGCCGAGTCAGGAGAATCGATTGAACTGGGGAGGTGGAGATTGCAGTGAACCGAGATTGCGCCACTGTACTCCAGCCTGGGCAACAAGAGCAAAACTCCATCTCAAAAATAAATAAATAAATAAATAAATAAATATTCCAGCTCTGCCACTCACTAGTTGTAGGTCTTTTGGCAAGTCACTAAATCCTACTATACCTGAATTTCCTTATCTCTTACAAAGGATGTAATAATCATGCCTACTTTATAGGTCATTGTGAAGATTAGATGGTTAATGCTTAGAATAGTGATTGGTACGATGTGAAAGCCATGTCAGTGTTCCTATCATAATAATATTATTGGATGAAGAATGGTTGATAAGATTAAGTTTTAATGTTTTCTAGCAGCTGTGGATGAGGTTATTAGAGTTCATAGACTACAATGTAAACTACAAATTGTTCAGCTAATCCAGAATATACTTTTGTTCTCTTTTTAGATTCCAGAATGACTACCATCTTGACTTGCCCTTTTAAAAAACTTCCCACTACATCAAAATGGGCCCTCAGATTTGGTAAGTTTATTATTATTATTTTATTTTTAGAGATTGGATTTGGATTTATAAGCATCTTGCACAGATAATGGTATTGCTTTTTGTAAACAGTTTATTTTGTCTTCCAGCCATAAGACCTCTGAGCTGTTCCTCCCAGCTACGAGCTGCCCCAGGTACAGTCATTTGTAAAATAAACATTTCTGATTTCAATGGTAGATTCCAGATTCTATAGTCTGTGAACTCTGAATAAAAACCAAAACTAATTTGCTAATTCTCCCCTTTTTATGAGCAACATGAACATCTCTGTTGCCTTCAAATTAAAAAATTATAGGGCCAATCAATAATGATACTACCTTATTTAGGATTAGGCTTGAGTTTGTTGACAGGAGACTGTTTTCTGGGATTTGAACCTGCTGGAGTCATGGAGGTTCCATAAACCTCGCTGGTCAGTTTATTTATCCTCTTGCTGGCCGTCCTGGAGATGAATGGCTTACAAATGCTCTTGAGATCTATTATGGAACCAAAAGTTAACTTTTTAAATTTGCAATTTGTGAAATGCTTCTCTATTGATGAATATCTTCTCCCATGTGCAAGAGGGCCCATTCCTGAAATAGAAGTGATTAGGGAACTAGTAATAACAGAAAGTTGTTTAGTTAGTATGAAATAAAAGAGTAAGGAAATGTGTTGATTTTATATGGTCATTTACACCCTCAGTAAACCCAATAAATTAGGCTTCTTTACTGCAGATTTTTGTAGAATGTGCTGTAGGTTTGTATCTTCCCAGGCTAGTGCTAAAAACACCCTGTCAAATTCTTAACATTTTTCTCCTTGCCTAGATTCTGTATGGCTTTGATTTTGGTTTTATTATAGTATTTCTACTTGTATAATAACTTAATAGAAAAAATATCTTCCAGGCTGGGTGTGGGGGCTCACGCCTGTAATCCCAGCACTTTGGGAGGCTGAGGCAGGTGGATCACCTGAGGTCAGGAGTTTGAGACCAGCTTGGTCAACATGGCGAAACCGTATCTCTACTAAAAATACAAAAATTAGCTGGGCGTGGTGGCGCACGCCTGTAGTCCCAGCTACTTGGGAGGCTGAGACACAAGAATCTTTGAGCCCAGGAGGCAGAGCTTGCAGTGAGCCGAGATCACACCACTGCACTCCAGCCTGGGTGACAGAGCGAGACTCCGGCTCAAAAAAAAAAAAAAAAGAAAAAGGAAAAAATCCTGGGATTTGGTTCCCAGGATTCAGAGGACCTGTATTCTCTTCCAGTTCTACCTCTTTTTGGGCAGTGTGGCCTTGAACTGGTCACTTTACTTCCCTGTGCTTAGTTTCTTCATCTAAAAAAGAAATATATAATAAGTCTAGTCTTACCAGCCTCATATAGTTATGAGATATCTCAAAGCACTTTAAAAACTATAAATTCACTATAAGTGCAAGATGGTATTTTTCTATTATTGCCTAATCCCAACTACAGAAGTTTCATGTTGTCATATAACAAATATTTTTCCTGTGGCCTTTACATTCTAACTAAAATATAGGTTTGTAGTACCTCCATAAATAATTCCTGTCTGTCTTGTTTTGCCTTTTCCCTAATTCTAATGTTGACCCAGGTCTTTGCTTTGCAAAGTCACACAAATAGACCTGATCCTTGCCAAGTGGGAGAAGGTCATTCTGAATACCAGCAGAGGAAACCATGTATTTGGTGTTTAAACTATTCCTTATATTGCTCTGTAACTGTTCCTGATGTTTCTGTCTCCCTAAATGTATTGTAAGCCCTGTGAGTCTTTAGCTTTTTGGTATCCCCAGTGTATAACACAGTGTTCCGCAAATATAACACAGTGTCCCACAAGTAATTTGCATTAACGCTGATGATGATAGTGGTACCAGAAGGCAAATGATAAAACAATGGGAAGTGGCCAGCTGCTTTGAGGGTGGAAGCAGGCATGTGCCTGGGCTCAGCAGGTTTTAGGTTGCAGTAATTTTTTTTGTTTTAACTGGCATTCTGGTTTGAAGATTGCAGTAATTTTATAACTAATTCCTCTTGAAGCGCGTGTGAATATCTCTTCTTGACAGAGCTGTTAGGATGAAGGAATTAAAATAGAGGGATACAGAATTTGTGGATGTTTTTAGTCATCTGATGGACTGGACATATAAGTGTCTGTTGGAAATTTTGACTGATTTGATGGTTATGTCTATGTATAGATGTCTGTCTCTCTGTATATATATACACACACACATGTGTATAATAGTTGTATAATATATGACACACTTATTATCTTCTTTGATTTTAATTGTTTTTAAAGAGTGTAGAATGTATATCAGTCAGCCATTGAATTGTAGGTTTTGGAGTTGGGCAGAGCTCTAATATTTGCAAATAAGAAAATCGTGGCAGAGTAGGCCTACAACCCAGATATTTTAGCTCCCAATTCAGATTCTTATAATTCATTACTGCTGTGTGTCCAGAGTACTGTAGAATATATAAAATGGAGCTGTATCGTCTTGCCCTTCAGAAAATTTTGATGTGCTTAGGAGCCAGTGCACACATGAGGCAGAACGAGAGTCCTTAGGTGACTATTGAATACATAATTGGCCATTATTAGAAAGGGGTCATATGGTAGTTGTCTGCTATGGCCTCAATCAGTCCTCTCGTAAATGTGCTAGCGGCTCTGTTTTCTCTAATGCTTTCTCTTATTTCTTTATAAGTGTTGAAAGTAATGGGTTCATGTACCTGATTGCCTTGTTGATTTTGCATCACTGGGCAGACTAAGAGCTCCCCTTCTTTTCTTTTCTTTTTTTTTTTTTGAGATGGAGTCTTGCTCTGTTGCCCAGGCTGGAGTACAGTGGCCTGACCTCGGCTCACTGCAAGCTCCGCCTCCTGGGTTCTCGCCATTCTCCTGCCTCAGCCTCCTGAGTAGCTGGGACTACAGGTGCCCACCACCATGCCTAGCTAATTTTTTGTACTTTTAGTAGAGATGGGGTTTCACCATGTTAGCCAGGATAGTCTCAATCTCCTGACCGCGTGATCCACCCACCTCGGCCTCCCAAAGTGCTGGGATTACAGGCGTGAGCCACCGATCCTGGCCAAGAGCTCCCCTTCTAATGCTGCTTGCCTAAGACAGGGTCCCATAACTGTAGTGTATCCATTGTCTTCTTCCCAGTTTATTGGGGGAGGGGGCTCAGGAAAAACCTCTGTCTCCTCTGTGGCACCTTTACCTAGTAACGGTGGGGCTGAGGGAGGAGGAGGAGGTGGTAAGGTAGGTGATGGTTCCTCTTCCCTTCCCTTTTTAGGCTCTTCTGTGTAGAGCAGGGCCAAAGCAGCCCTAACTAAGGCCTAAAACGTTAAAGATGTTACTGGGACCTGTTCCCCTTGTACATGATGTCATTTAAGATTTCTTCCCACTTGTGGCTGGGCGTGGTGGCTCACGCCTGTAATCCCAGCACTTTGGGAGGCCGAGGCAGGCGGATCACAAGGTCAAGAGATCGAGACCATCCTGGCTAACACGGTGAAACCCCGTCTCTACTAAAAATACAAAAAATGAGCCGGGCGAGGTGGCGGGCGCCTGTAGTCCCAGCTACTCGTGAGGCTGAGGCAGGAGAATGGCGTAAACCCGGGAAGCGGAGCTTGCAGTGAGCCGAGATCCAGTCACTGGACTCCAGCCTGAGAGACACAGTGAGACTCCGTCTCAAAAAAAAAAAAAAAAAGAAAGAAACGCAGCGGACACCCTGCCTGATCCGGAGGGGTGGAAGTCAACGGCGGGTCTGTGACAGCAGCGAGCAGCAGTGGTGGATGGTGAGCAAAAGCTCAGCTCAAGCCGGACCAGAAGAGTGTGCAAGATTTAATAGAGTGAAAACAGAGCTCCCATACAAGGGGAGGGGACCCAAAGGGGGTTGCCTCTCCCTGCTCAAATGCCTGGGGTTTATATCCCAATCATTGTCCCTCCTCCTGTGCTCTCAGATGATAGATGATTTGAGTATTTCTTTACCTCTTGCTTTTAACCTAATTGGTATTTTAGTGAGCCCTCTTTACTACCTGATTGGTCAGGTGTGAGCTGAGTTACAAGCCCTGTGTTTAAAGGTGGGTGCAGTCACCTTCTCCAGCTAGGCTTAGGAGTTCTTAGTTGGCCTAGGAAATCTAGTTAGTCCTGTCTCTCACCATGATGAAACATCATGTCCCATGATGAAAGCCTAGCTTGAAAATCCCCTCAGACTTGGAAATCCTGAGCGGGCACCAATTACTTACTGCCCAGTCACTTCACCTTCATTTTTGAGGGTTCTGTCAGGATCCATTGCAGCCTCACATGGGGCACCACCTGCCAGGTCTGTCCTGCAGACCCTGGCCAACTGACAGATGAAATGAGTACTCAGACACAGGTATGCAGTGTAAGACCAGCTAGGGGTCTGCCTGGCTCTAGTGGCCAAAGTGCAGCAGCCCGAGGAACTGGAGCTGCTTGCTCTCATTCAGTATAGGCACAATGATGAAAGCCTGGAGCAAACACAATCTATGGGTAACTAACATTTATTGTTCCCCTTCCAGGAACATCTTGCATGGGTGATCAAAGATCAGCCCCTGGTCAACATAAATAAATAAGCTAGTTTAAGATACATTCCCCTACACTCCCTTGTACCTACTTCTTGCCCTCTGCCTCAGGGTTATAGAACATCTGCCTTCAGCTGTTCCTCCCCGGGGCTCTGCAGAACCTTCTGACCTTTCGGAAGGCCTGCACCTTTCCCTATAGTTTCTCCCACCACTCTGACTGATCTCCTACATATAATAATGAATATTTTTAAAATGTGGCTTGTAGAGTTAGTTTAATTACTTTATAATATGCTAAATTATTTGGAATGGCCAGTATGCCCTAGAGGCTGCCCAGAGGTTTAGAGGCAGGAACCCTCAGTAACTGTAGTTATCAGGGAAGGCTTTACTAGGAGATAGAATGTGAACGAGGCCCAAGAGACAGGTTAAGAATTAGATGGGCAAAAAAGGGACCAGGCAGATGGGAGGTCCATAAGTAAAGGCAAGGAGGCTGACCTGAGCAAAGCTGTAAAGGACTGGGGGCTGGCTCATCTTGTTCTATTTTGAGAAGTAGTGGAAAATACTTCTGGATAGTTAAGGTGGAACCAAGTAAAGCAGGCTGTTTGTTAGAAGAGTTAAGAATTTGAAATTTATCTGAAAGTGTATAAAAGGAATACATGGTGAGTTTTGTTTGTTTGTGTGTTTGTTTTGAGACAGAGTCTTGCCCTGTCACCTAGGCTGGAGTGCAGTGGCAAGATCTCAGCTTACGGCAACCTCTACCTCCTGGGTTCAAGCCATTCTTCTGCCTCAGCCTCCCCAGTAGCTGGGATTATAGGCGCGTACCCCTGTGCCCATCCAATTTTTGTATTTTTAGTAGAGGCAGAGTTTCACCATGTTGGCCAGGCTGATCTTGAACTCCTGACCTCGTGATCTGCCCGCCTCGGCCTCCCAAAGTGGTGAGATTACAGGCATGAGCCACCACGCCTGGCTTGGTTAGTTTTTAAAATGTGGAATGACATGATGGCATACCATTGGACCTGTCACCTGCAAGGTCAGTCATGAATAGTCTGCAAATCTTCACATTTAGTGGCCTGTTTTCAGTCTATTGAAATTAGGATTCTTCTCCTTGAGGACCAATGCATTTGACCATCTTGTTCTCCTTGACACTCTCCTGCCTTTGATCTTTTATACCGTTCTCTCTTGATTTTCCTACTGCCTCTTAAGTTACTGTTTGTCTCGCATCTTCCCTCAGCCTTCTCATTGTAGGGACATCACAAAGCTAAGGGTCTTTTTGTTGTAGTAATGGACCCTCAGGTTAAGGATGAGAAGGTTTGTGTGTACTACAGCTGGAAAGGCGTTAGGAACCAAGCAAGCAGCTCTAGGGGCCAGCTACTTTGTCTCTCTCATGCCCCACATGGTATGTCCCTTTCCTGGTCTTTCTGCTTCTATGATTCTTCCTTCTGGCTGGCTTATTTGCTCACTTACGGTTTACAGACTGACTTATGAATGACGTCAATTTACCATCACCCTGATTCTACCTCGTGACATCTTTTCAGCTTCAACTAATTGGCATTTCTTTCCGTGCTTCTTTGCCTAGAGAGAGAATCTGACTAGCACAACTGATCACTTGTAGGTAGATGACACTGGTTTGTGGTTGGCTCCTATATGGATGGATCGTTGGTGAGTCCAGTACCTACTCTGGATCTGATCAGTTTTTATATTGACTTAGAGTTGTGCCTATGGCTTCCCCTTTGGCAGGGACTGTAAGCGGGGCAACTCCCTTTAGAGGGGGCTGTGGGATGTCCAAAACAACAACACAACAAACACCCCCCCACACCCAAACAAACAAAAAAAGCATCTTTTATTGTTAAAGAGGAAAAAAGAAATTTAAAAGAAATAGAGGGGGCTGTGGGAGAACAGGCGTTGCAAAATACATCTCTGCTTTCCTTCTGTATTCTGAGTTTCAATATTTCATGACTTTCTAATCTACACTCATTTCTCTTCAGAGGTTTTGCTCTGCATCTTCTAGCTAACTGTGTAGTTAACATATCCACCTGGATGTCTCTCTGTCACCTCAAAATTAGTTTAAAAATGAGGCCGGGCACAGTGGCTTACGCCTGTAATCCCAACGCTTTAGGAAGCCAAGGTGTGCGAATCACTTGAGGTCAGGAGTTCAAGACCAGCCTGGCAAACAAGGTGAAACCCCATCTTTACTAAAAATGTAAAAACTAGCTGGGTGTGGTGGCATGCGCCTGTAATCCCAACTGCTCGGGAGGCTGAGGCAGGAGAATTGCTTGAACCTGGGAAGTGGAGGTTGCAGTTAGCCGAGATTGTGCCACAGCACTCCAGCCTTGGCGACAGAGCGAGACATCATCTCAAAAAAAAAAAAAAAAAAAAAAAAAAATTAAGTCCCCTTTTTGTTCCAAAACCAGTTCTCACTTTGTTTCAGGTAGCTAAGTATTCTTAGTCTCTAAGCTTCCTTTATAATCCTGTTTTCCTGTTTTCTTTCTTTCTATATCTGATTGGTAGCCAGCATACCTTGTTTTCCTTTATAAACGTCCTCTCATGTTGATACTGCCTTTATCCTGGCCTTTTGCACCACATACTTGGGTTTGCCACAGTCTCTTCACTTACCTCCTTGTTCCGTTTATCTCCTTCACCAGCAGCACATCTCCATGAATGCTGCCAGGGTCATCTTTATGCCCTATTTTATCATGACTATTAACTCTGACTAATATTTCTTTAAAGTTGGTTGTAGATGTTTACTACAAATATTTCTCTGTGACATTAACAGATGTGGTAAGGTCGTTGTCGACATTGTA
Organism: Macaca mulatta; assembly: GCF_049350105.2. Taxonomy (NCBI): domain Eukaryota; kingdom Metazoa; phylum Chordata; class Mammalia; order Primates; family Cercopithecidae; genus Macaca; species Macaca mulatta. Next base: position 98,742,032 of record NC_133418.1, on the reverse strand, counting down.
TTCCCAGTAATTTAGGATTTTTTTCTATCTCTGATAATGAAGAAATAATGATAGAGTAGGTAAATTCCAACATTAACAACAACAAGAAAATAATGAACTAGATTTTGATATACTAACACGGAATGTTCTTCCAGCTATATTGTTAAGCCAACAAAGTATACATAACGTACAAGTATATGAATGTAAATGCACTAAAAGAAAATATTTGAAAGTGTATACACCAAATAAACAGACTTTACCTCTCGGAAGAAAATAGTGTGGTAGGCGAAAGCATAAAGAGGGAACTTTAGTTTTTACTTTCCATAGTTTAGTATTATTTACTTTTTAAAAAAACCACAGGCACGTATTTGTATTTTATTCTTTAATTTAAGAAACCTAAAGGGTTTCCTTGGCGAAGAATGTGAAACACACACACACACACACACACACACACAAGATGGGCACGGAGTAGTCTTGAAAGACATGACAATATCACCAGACCTGAGAAGAAGCTAAAGAGCCAGAGGGAAAAAGTCAGAAGTCGACTACCTGGGAGGAGGGATAGACAAGAGACCAAACTAAAGGAAACTAAGTGTGGATCCAGCTTGTCCCCAAAGCTTACCTTGCTTCAAAGCATCAGATGGTAAAGAATCTTCACCTGTGCCTGTGATTTGTGGGCCTGAAGAAAACTATCCATCCTTGCAAATGTCTTCTACTGAGATGCCTCACACGGAGACTGTCTCTCCTCTTCCTTCCTCCATGGATCTGCTTATTCAGGACAGCCCCGATTCTTCCACCAGTCCCAAAGGCAGACAACCTACTGCTGCAGAGAATAGTGCCACAAAAAAGGAAGACAAGGTCCCGGTCAAGAAACAGAAGGCCAGAACTGTGTTCTCTTCCGCCCAGCTGTGTGTACTCAATGATAGATTTCAGAGACAGAGATACCTCAGCCTCCAGCAGATGCAAGAACTTTCCAACATCCTGAACCTCCGCTACAAACAGGTGAAGACCTGGTTCCAGAACCAGAGAATGAAATCCAAGAGGTGGCTGAAAAACAACTGGCCAAAGAATACCAGTGGTGTGACTCAGAAGGCTTCAGCGCCTACCTACCCCAGCCACTACTCTTCCTACTACCAGGGATGCCTGGTGAACCCGATTGGGAATCTTCCGATGTGGAGGAACCAGACCTGGAACAATTCATCCTGGAGCAACCAGAGCCAGAACGTCCCACCCTGGAGCAGCCACTCCTGGAACGCTCAGACCTGGTGCACCCAGTTCTGGAACAATCAGGCCTGGAACAGTCCCTTCTATGACTATGAAGAGGAATCTCTACAGTCCTGCTTGCAGTTCCAGCCAAATTCTCCTGCCAGTGACTTGGAGGCTGCTTTGGAAGCTGCTGGGGAAGGCCTTAATGTAATACAGCAGACGACTAGGTATTTAGTACTCCACAAACCATGGATTTATTCCTAAACTACTCCACGAACGTGCAACCTGAAGATATGTAAAGATGAGTAAAATTGATATTACTCAATTTCAGTCTGGGCACTGGCTGAACCTTCCTCTCCCCTCCTCCCCTCCCTGATAGGATTTTTCTTGTTTGGAAACCACGTGTTCTGGTTTCCATTATGTCTATCCAGTCAATTTGATGGAGGGTGGAGTATGGTTGGAGCCTAATCAGAGAGGTTTCTTTTTTTCCTATTGGATCTTCCTGGAGAAAAGACATTTTAATAACTTTGACTGCTAAGGACAACATGATAAAAGCTGTCTCTGGCTATAGATAAGTAGATCTAATACTAGTTTGGATATCTTTAGTGTTTAGAATCTAACCTCAAGAATAAGAAATACAAGTACAAATTGGTGTTATGAAGATACTCCTATTGTTTGGGATTTTGAGGCTTTGCTTATTTTTTAAAAACTATTGAGGTAAACGGTTAATTGATTTCCTCACCCTTTTTGGCTCAGTTTTACTATATCCCCTAATTTGTTGGTTATGCTAATCTTTGTAGAAAGAGGTCTTATATTTGCTGCATCATAATGACGTTAGTACTACTTTAGTCAATTTAAGTACAAATGAATCAAACAACTATTTTTCCTTTAGTTGATTTTACCCTTATTTTACCTAGTGTTTCAATGAGTAAATATACAGCTTAAACATTAAAAAAAAAAAAAAAGAAAGAAACCTAAAGGAAGTTTGCTTTTTTGAGATTAAAAAGTATTTAGGCATGTAGGTTTTTGCAGAATAGCAAGTCACCAACCAAGGGCCCTTTATTTCCACATAGAAAGGTAAGAACATCAAGCTATGTGAAGAGTGAACAATATCAATCATTGCAACTTCTAATATTAAGGGTAGATTTGCATGTAAATTTGGTTACTTCTAATGATATAGGTTGTCAAACACTTAATAAAAATGAACTATTTTGTTAATGGCATAAATTCCCTCATCATTGGATATAAGCTTTATCTTAAATATTATGTAGAAACTTACAAATGCTAGTCAGTTTCTTAGCCTTTTTTTGAAAAAAATTTAAAGTGGTTTAGTAAATGGTAAATGCAGGTTGGCATTAATGATGTAATAATTCTTAAAGTGACTGTCTTAAAAAATGTAAAAGTAGACCGGGCATGGTGGCTCATGTCTGTAATCCCAGCAGTTTGGGAGGCTGAGGTGGGCACGTCACCTGAGGTCAGGAGTTTGAGACCAGCCTGGCCAACATGGTGAAACCCCATCTCTACAAAAATACAAAAATTAGCCAGGCATGATGGCAGGTGCCTGTAATCCCAGCTACTCGGGAGGTTGAGGCAGGAGAATTGCTTGAATCCAGGAGGCAGAGGTTGCAGTGAGCCGAGATTGCACCATTGCACTCCAGCCTGGGTGACAGAGCGAGACTCCAGCTTAAAAAAAAAAAAAAGTAAAAGTAATCAGACTTATATATTTTAATTAGCAGTTTTTTTTAAAACTTTATCTTAAAGCTGTCCAGACCAAAACAAAGAAGACGTTAGCCAAACCCAATATAAGGAATGTTGTGGTGGTGGATGGTGTTCGCACTCCATTTTTGCTGTCCGGCACTTCGTAAGTATGACATGATCATATTATTTTTTTCCTTCTTTTAAAACACTTTCAAAGGTAGTCTTTGTAAATGTAACCCTATAGGTAATAATATTGTTAGTGGACTAATATTTGGATAGCAGTCCCATGAAATTAATAGAATAAGTCAAGACAGTGGTGAAATAATATGGCAACATTTGTTTTTTATCCTTCTCATGAATAAGCCTAGTGTAGTTTTGCTTGAAATAGCTCTATTTTGAAAGCCTAGAGGTCCAGATAGCTTGCTTCCAACAGAGCTGTCCTTTCCTTTTCTGGAGAAAAGGACATTGTCTCTGTGCCTCCTCAGAAGTTTGAGTGCTGAAGATATGGGCCATGGGCATTCCGAAGGGCCTATATAATCCACTGGTTTGGCCTCCTGGAAATTAGTAAAATTGGAGTTGATAGGGCTGGTCCAAACCCCTGGCATAGCACAACCCCAAGTGTATGGGACAAGAATGATCCTAGACCAGCTCCAGAATTCCCTAGATCAAAATTGCTCTTCTCCTTGGCCTTTTATGCTGCTTTTCTGTCCCCGAGTGAAGGTTAGTCTATCCAAAAGCTGGTAATGGCCTTTGATAACAAGGTTTAAACTGTTCATTCTATTCTGTTTAGATTGTTTTAGTGTTTATATTTTGAATAGGTAGTTGCCAGCTTTAAAAAAACGCTGCGGAATGTTAGGCATCTGTTAAAAATAATGAGACCTATCTTTATATACTAATATGGAAGACCTAAGATCTTGAACATATGTTAAGTGTAAAAAGCAAGGTGCAGTCTGGGTGCAGTGGCTCACACCTGTAATCCCAGCACTTTGGGAAGCCAAGGCAAGAGGATTGCTTGAGCCCAGGAGTTCGAGACTAGCCTGGGTAACATAGCAAGACCTTGTCTCTACAGAAAATAAAAAATATTTGCTGGGCATGGTGGTACACACCTGTAGTCCCAGCTACTCTGGAGGCTGGAGGCTGAGGTGGGAAGATCACTTGAGCCTGGGAGGTCAAGGCTGCAGTGAGCTGTGATCATGCTGCTACCTACACTCCAGCCTGGGTGACAGTAAGACCCTATCCCCTCCTCCCGCCCCCCCCAAAAAAGCAAGGTGCACAGTATTATGTGTAATGTGCAGTGACTTATGAAAGATACACGTGTGTGTGTGTGTGTGTGTGTGTATATACATATATATACATATACACACACACACACACAACAAAGGTTCATTTTTAAACAGACAATTTGGGACCTGTAAATATATTTTCTAATAGAAGTAATGCTATAAGTTGGCCAGGCACGTGGCTCATGCCTGTAATCCCAGCACTTTGAGAGGCCAAGGTGGGTGGATCACTTGAGGGTAGGAGTTCGTGGCAAAACCCTGTCTCTACTGAAAATACAAAAATTAACTGGGTGTGGTGGTATGCACCTGTAGTCCCAGCTACTCCAGACGCTAAGGCACGAGAATCTCATGAACCCAAGAGGTGGAGGCTGCAGTAAGCTGAGATTGCACCACTGTACGCCAGCCTGGGCAACAAAGCGAGACCCTGTTTCAAAAAAAAAAAAAAAAAAAGAAGTAATGCTATAAGTAAATGGTAGTGACATTTCTTTATTCATCCTATTTTATCAATATAGTAATCCACTTAACAATGTTTCTATAATCTCTTTCCTGTACTGACACAACAGTGAAAGTAAGAATCAGAAGGCTTTAGAAGCAGGAAGAAGATGGTGTCCTCCTTTTACTCGGCAGCAATAAAATAGAAAAAGAAAGTTCCATCAATACATGAAAGTTCTTGGCTAGGAAGACTCTTTTTTTGTGAGGATCATGTATATATTATGTAGGTGTTCGATACTGTTTTACTAGCTGTTAAAAAATACAAACAGACCAGGTTCGGTGGCTCATGCCTGTAATCCCAGCACTTTGGGAGGCGAAGGCAGGTGGATCACCTGAGGTTAGGAGTTCGAGACCAGCCTGGCCAATATGGTAAAATCCCAGCTCTACTAGAAATACAAAAATTAGCTGGGTGTGGTGGTGCATGCCTGTAGTCCTAGCTACTTGGGAAGCTGAGGCAGGAGAATCGCTTGAACCTGGGAGGTGGAGGTTGCAGTGAGCTGAGATTGCGCCACTGCACTCCAGCCTGGGCGTCAGAGCGAGACTCCGTCTCAAAAAAAACACAACAAAACAAACAAGAAAAAAACAAACCCAAACATACTCAACTGTTTCATTTACTTTTATTAAACATTTGATGATTAGTATTTGCATGAAGTTTAATTTGAGGTATTTACCAAATTAGCATTGGGTTGTTCCTTTCTTTGTTGTGTATTGTGTTTTAGTTTAATTCAGGATTCTGGTTGAGAAAGAAGGCAGTTCATGAGCAATCTAGTGGTTCAGAGAAGAGAAAGTCTTTGAGTAATGTAAGAAATGATAGTGAATAGGGAAGAGAGAATAAAAAGTATTTTAAGGCAATATTCACGTGAAGAACAAAAGTTACTAAAAAATAACATTAGAGGCCCGGTGCAGTGGCTCACACCTATAATTCCAGTGCTTTGGGAGGCCGAGGCGGGAGAATTGTTTGAGGACAGGAGTTTGAGACCAGCTTGAGCTATGAGCAAGATAACTAGACACCTACCCCCAACCCCTCCTCACCCCCACCTGCCAGTCCTATCGCTACAAAAAAAGAAGAAAAAAGGTGTTTTAATTAGCCAGGCATGGTGGTGCATGCCCCTAGTCCCAGCTACTTGGGAGACTGGCAGGAGTGTTGCTTGAGCCCAGGAGTTTGAGGCTGCAGTGGGCTGTGATCGTATATGAGCTATGCTATTGCATTTCAACCTGGGTGACAGAGCGAGACCTTGTCTCTTAAAACAAGAAAAATTAATAATAATAACATAGAGGGAAAATTTATAAGGACAACAATTTTTACATTATTGATGTTAGGGTTGAGGTGCCAAATAAGTCTTCTGTAATAGAAGATCATTTTCTAAGTGGAAAAAGTATTTTTCTGTTTAATTTGCAGAAACGTTGCTTTCAACTTGAGTGTTATTTGGAAGGCCAAGTTCTTATGGGTAGGGGCATTTGGGAAGCACTCCTGGGAATAGAGTCTAGCAGTGGAATTCAGAAGTCTATCAATAATTCAGGTAGAGGAGTGTGAGAGTATGAGAATAAAGATTGTAAATGATGAGTTGGCTGGAAATGATAAACCTAGTCTGGGGCCGGGCGCAGTGGCTCACGCCTGTAATCCCAGCACTTTGGGAGGCCGAGGTGGGCGGATCACCTGAGGTCAGGTGTTTGAGACCAGCCTGGCCAACATGGCAAGACACCATCTCTACTAAAAATACAAAAATTAGCCAGGCATGGTGGTGTGTGCCTGTAATCCCAGCTACTTGGGAGGCTGAGGTGGGAGGATCCCTTGAGCCCAGGAGGCACATTGCACCACTGCACTCCAGCCTTGGTGACGGAGCGAGACTCTCTAAAAAAAAAAAAAGGGATTGTAAATGGTAAATAATTTATGGCTCATGGCTTTATGGCTTAGGCATTTTCAAACTGGCACATGACTTTTCCCCAAATAATTCTGTTCTAAATTTGAGGAAACTGGGTTTACCTATGAAAAATCTGGAAAACTACTCATGATTTCTTCTGTGATTCTGAGTGAAAATAATAGTAAAAATATTTTGGAGTTTTTAAGTTTTACTAATTTTCAGGAACTTGAAGAATGAATCTTCTTATTTAATCCCATGATTAAATCTCTGACTTAAAAATAAAGACAATTTATTTTTGATCTTTAAACAAACAAACAAACAAATAGAGTTCATACCCAGATCTTGGTTTCTAAACAGCATTCTTCAATACAAAGAACCAGAGCTCCTTTGAAGAATGATTAGGGCTGAGCCAGAGAAAAGACAGGATGAGCAAGGAGACCTTGTAGTGCTGGAAAGCAAAGAAGTACTTATAAAAAAAAAAGTGGAGTTTGGGGGGCCATGTCAAAAAGACGCAGGTCTGACCTGCAGGAGCTACCAGTCACCAAAACTGCAATGATTTGAGCAATAAAATAAATCACAATAGTATTGGAACATAACCCAAAGAATAAAACAAATGCCTGTGAGTCTAATCTGATATAAATAAATGAATAAATAAATACACTTTGGGAGGCCAAGGTGGGTAGATCACTTGAGATCAGGAGTTCGAGACCAACCTGGCCAACATGGTGAAACCCTGTCTCTACTAAAAATACAAAAATTAGCTGGGTGTGGTGGTGGGCGCCTGTAATACCAGCTACTCAGGAGGCTGAGGCAGGAGAATAATTTGAACCTGGGAGGTGGAGATTGCAGTGAGCCGAGATTGTGCCACTGCACTCCAGCCTGGGCAACAGAGTGAGACTCTGTCTCAAAAAAAAAAAAAAAAAAAAGAGTAAATGAGAAGGAACAAGTCTTCCTTACAGAAGAATTTTGATTAATAAATATAGGAGGACTGTATAGAGTGGTTCACACATGTAATCCCAGCACTTTGGGAGGCTGAGGTAGGAGGATTGCTTGAGGCCAGGAGTTTGAGACTGGCATAGACAAAGTGAGACTCCATCTCTGCAAAACTAGAAATGAAAAATTAGCTGGGTGTGGTAGCAGACACCTGTAGTCCTACCTACAAGGGAGGTTGAAGTGGGAGCATCGCTTGAGCCTATGAGTTTGAGGCTGCAGTGACCTATGATTGCACCACTGCATTCCAGTATGAGTGACAGAGACCCTGTCTCAAAAAATAAAAATAAATAAAATAAAGAATGGGAAAAATAAATAACCATTAGAATACCACATAATACTTGCTGCAAGGTCTACAAATGATTGCTAAAATTAGGTGAAATGTTAAGAAGAAACAGAATATTTGCATAGTCTCAAAGAATCTCCCCCAAAATATTTATCAATTACTATGATGATTTTGACATATGTCAGCAAAGTCTGTGTTATTCCTGCCACTGGAAGGTGGAACTTAATTCTCCCCTTGAATGTGGGCTAGACTTAGTGACTCACTTCTAACAAATTGAGGAAAGGAAGGAAAAAATAGTAACTTTATAGTGGAGTAAATGGCAGACATCACTTGACCCAAATCATCACATTGATATCACTGGTAGTAAGTCATATTGATATCACATACCCCCTGATATGAAGCTAAGAGAAATACAGTTTGCCTCTGTGATATTCTTCCCCCAAATCCATAACCCTAGTCTTCAAAAGTGTCAGGGTCATGAAAGACAAGACTGAGAAACTGTCACAAATTGAAGGAGACTAAGGAGGTATAACAACTAAATGCAACATGGTATCTTGGATTGAATCCTGGAACAGAAAAAGGACATTAGTGGAACAACTGGTGAGATTTAGATAGTAGTTTAGTGAATAGTATTGTGCTGATGTTCATTTCTTAGTTTTAATAAGTATATCATGGTTATGTCAGATGTCAGTATTAGAAAAAGCAGGGGAAGGCTGGGCACGGTGGCTCATGTCTGTAATCCCAGCACTTTGGGAGGCCAAGGCGGGCAAATCACCTGAGGTCAGGAGTTCAAGACCAGCCTGACCGACATGGTGAAACCCCGTTTCTACTAAAAATACAAAAATCAGTTGGGCGTGGTGGTGGGCACCTGTAATCCCAGCTATTTGGGAGGCTGAGGCAGGAGAATTGCTTGAACCCAGGAGGTGGAGGTTGCAGTGAGCCGAGATTGTGCCATTGCACTTCAGCCTGGGCAACAAGAGTGAAACTCCGTCTCAAAAAAAAAAAAAAAAGCGGGGAAAAAGGGAACTCTGCTTTTTCCAATTCTTATTTATTTATTTAGACAGGGTCTTGCTCTGCTGCCCAGACTGGAGTGCAGTGGCATGATCCTAGCAGCCTCAAATTCATGGCCTTAAGCAGTCTTCTCACCTCAGCCTCCCAATTAGCTAGGACTACAGATCCATGCCACCACGCCTGGCCAATTTTTAATATTTTTTGTAGAGACAGAGTCTTGTTTGTTGTGTTACCCAGGCTGGTCTTGAACTCCTGGCCTCAAGCAGTCATATCACCTCAGCCTCCCAAAGTGTTGGGATTCTAGGTGTGAGCCACCATGCTCGGCCTCTTTCCATTCTCAGGTAAATCTCAAGTTACTTAAAAGCAAAGAGTTTCTTCAAAAGTCGTAATACATCACCTGTAGCCCTGTAGGCATTACAAAATAAATAAATAATATACTTTTAAAATAAAATGTTTAAAGGAAAAGAGACCCCAAAGGTGGGGCTTCACTTTAAAGAAAATTTAGTGTGTGTTATGCTGAACATTAAGGTATTGGACAACATTTTTGTTTGATTCTTAGCAAGCTTAGTAGGAGTTAAGGCTTGCTAGATTTTTAAGGATGACAAATAGCGAAGTCATACTATTTCTTCATTTGAAATGATGAACTGCCTTGGATAGTAAAGTTAAGTGTGTTTGTAGCAGCATGTGTTAGATGATCTCTGAGTATTTCAAATAGAATGAAAAGTTTTCATTGAAGCTCTAGGGTTTCGGTTTAAATTATTTGTTTTCTTTCCCCAGATATAAAGACCTGATGCCACATGATTTGGCTAGAGCAGCACTTACGTAAGTAAATGCAGTTTCATTTCCATTCTTATTTCGTTAAGGGCACTTTCTCCAGTTTTTACACACAAAATAGCAATTTGTTCTTATTTTCACCATCTGTACTACACAAATTTAAGCAGCTTATGAATATCATCAATCTTTATTTTGCAGGCTTAACAGTATCTTAGCATGACAGTATATTTTAATGCTATCCTAGCTAGCCACAGGACTCGATTGATCAGCCTAAACACAATACATATATTTGGTGATTGCCTTAGGAACTTGTATAAGGGTAGCTGAACAGATTATGTAGATATTTACCTAGAAAGAATCCTAAAAGACACCTGAAGATTCATGTGCAAACCAAGTAAAAATCTAAAATTAGATGCAGTTAAATAAGATTGGGCTGGATGAATAATTTGGTGAGAGTCATGAAATGTGTTGCTGTTTCTGGGATAAAGTAACATGTAAGGCATTATCTCATTCATTTTCCATTGACACTTTGCCTTTGTGTCTTCAACCAACCACAGCTCTTTCTTAGTTTGGAGAAACCCTTCAGTTGACCTTTCTGTCCATTCTAACTCTGTTTTTTTTTCTTCTCTTCCTGCAAGACCTCAAGCATGAGTGAAACGGCGGTTGTTTCTGTTTCCTTACTATCAGTTTCCTCTAATTGTATAATCATTATTTCCATTCTCCCTTTGTTTTACAGAAACCATACTTTAGAACCTTCTCTTAATAATGGTTTTGTGATTGCTAAATGTACTGATCTTTTCTCAGTCCACTGTCTCTGTACTTTGTAGCACTTGACACTGTAAGCTATACTCACCTGTCTTCTATTGACTTCTTAGTAATATGCCTTTATGATTTTTCTTCTGTATTCTGACTGACTCTTTTCTACCTTAAAAAAAAACTGGGCCATGCACGGCATTTCATGCCTGTAGTCCCAGCACTTTGGGAGGCCGAGGTGGGTGGATCACCTGAGGTCAGGAGTTTGAGACCAGCCTGACCAACATGAAGAAACCGTCTCTACTAAAAATACAAAATTAGCCAGGCATAGTGGTGCATGCCTGTAATCCCAGCTACTTGGAAGGCTGAGGCAGGAGAATCCCTTGAACCTGAGAGACAGAGGTTGCAGTGAGCCGAAATCACGCCATTGCACTGGGCAACAAGAATGAAACTCCATCTCAAAACACACACACACACACACACACACACACACACACACACACACACCCATGAAACTCCATCTCAAAACACACACACACCAAAAAACTGGATCTCTCCCTCTTTCTCTTTTTGAAAGGCATTTTGCAAGTTTTATTCCTTAGAGCTTTGCATTTCTCTGTATGCATATTTTCCTTTTAAAAATCTCATCTACCAGCTGGACATGGTTTCTCACACCTATATTCCCAGCACTTGAGAAACCAAGGCAGGAAGGTCAAGGTAGGAGGATTTTTTGAGCCCAGGAGTTTGAGACCAGCCTAAGCAACATAGCAAGACTCCATCTCTATGAAAAAATTTTTAAAAATTAACCAAGCAAGAATTACTTTGGCTCAGGAGTTGAAAGTTGCAATGAGCTATGATCCCACTACTATACTCCAGGCAGGGCAATACAGCAAGACTTTGTCTCAAAAAAAAAAAAAATTTTTTTAAATTTTTGATTTATTTTTTTCTGGATGGAGTCTCACTCTGTCCAAGGCTGGAGTACAGTGGCTTGATCATAGCTCACTGCAACCTCGAAGCCTCCCAAGTAGCTGGAACTATAGGCGTGAGCCAATATATCTAACCCTCTTTTAGTTTTTTTAATTGATAAGGACTTAAAGATTTTTACTTATTTATTTCATTATAGCCAAGTTTAGTCATTACTCATTTTGAAGCTCAGCTTATTTCACATTTTATCTGGCACTCCTTCAAGTTGACTCCAGTGTGCCTTTTGTTTTTTAGTATAATACTGGTTGTTGATATATAATTTGCATGTAATAAAGTGCACAGATTATAAGTGTATAGTTTGATGAGTTTTGACAAATGTGTATACCCCATGTTCCTGTTTTTGATATGGTCCCATTTGTCCTTTTTTTTTTCTTTGACACGGAGTTTCACTCTTGTTGCCCAAGTTGGAGTGCAATGGCACGATCTCTGCTCACTGCAGCCTCCACCTCCCAGGTTCAAGCAATTCTCCTGCCTCAGCCTCCTGAGTAGCTGGGATTACAGGCACACGCCACCAGGCCCAGCTAATTTTTTTTTGTATTTTTAGTAGAGACGGGGTTTTGTCATGTTAGCCAGGCTGGTCTCGAAGTCCTGACCTCAAGTGATCCACCTGCCTCGGCCTCCCAAAGTGCTAGGATTACAGGCTTGAGCCACTGTGCCCGCCTGATGTTGTCCCATTTATCTTTGAGTGCTTCCTTACTTTTGGCACAAAAAAGATGGAGATTCATTTTGTACTTTCCTTTGGACCTGGTATCAGTCATTTCCTAAAAAACCTTTTGTCCCTTTAATGGGGAATGGCATTTAGAAACCTAGTCTGGGGCTGGGTGCAGTGGCTCACGCCTGTAATCCCAGCACTTTGGGAGGCCAAGGCTGGTGGATCACTTGTAGTCAGGAGTCCAAGACAAGCCTGGCTAACATGATGAAACCCTGTTTCTATTAAAAATACAAAAATTAGCCAGGCGTCATCAGGCGCTTGTAGCCCCAGCTACTCGGGAGGCTGAGGCAGGAGAATCGCTTAAACCCAGGAGGTGGAGGTTGCAGTGAGCCGAGATTGTGCCAGTACACTCCAACCTGGGTGAAAGAGCGAGACTCTTGTCTCAAAAAAAAAAAAAAAAAAGTCTGGGTTCAGGGAGTGCTCATTCCTACTGGAGTGTTATTGTGTCTAGTTTCTATTCATGGGCACAACTAGAATGTATATATTATTTCAATTATTTGTTGATATTGATATTTCAAACTAAAATTTAACATACCCAGAACTTTTTTTTTAATTTATTTTTTTAATAGTTTGAAGGGAGACTTTGTTTTATCTCTTTGATTGAATATTTGTCTCTCTTTTTTACTGAAACTTTGGTTTCTACTAACATTAATTAATTTATAGGTTTCTTATCTATTTTATCCTATTCCAAATTATTTTTTATTTTTCTCTAACTTCTCATTACCAATTGAGCATCAAATGTTGACTTTAAAATCACTCTTTCATTCATTTCTTCTTTGAGAAGGTGCCAAATGCTTGTCAAATTAAAAGATACAATCTCTGTCCTTTCAAATTCAAGGCTAACCTTTTTTTTTTGTTTTTTTGGAGATGGAGTCTCACTCTGTTGCCCAGGCTGGAGTGCAGTGGCACCATCTCGGCTCACTGCAAGCTCCGCCTTCCGGGTTCACGCCATTCTCCTGCCTCAGCCTCCCGAGTAGCTGGGACTACAGGCGCACGCCACTATGCCCGGCTAATTTTTTTTGTATTTTTAGTAGAGAAGGGGTTTCACCATGTTGGCCAGGATGGTCTCAATCTCCTGACTTCGTGATCCGCCCATCTCGGCCTCCCAAAGTGCTGGGATTACAGGCGTGAGCCACCGTGCCCGGCAAGGCTAACCTTTTTTAAGGAGCACAGTGTTTTGTGTGATGATCTCTGGCACTGCCTTGATGTGTGAAATGTTTCTTTGCTTTGGATTTCTACTTCCAGGGGTTTGTTGCATCGGACCAGTGTCCCTAAGGAAGTAGTTGATTATATCATCTTTGGCACAGTTATTCAGGAAGTGAAAACAAGCAATGTGGCTAGAGAGGTGAGTAAAACAAACTTTATGTTGTTTAAAGAGTGATAGTAGAATCACTTTGAATTTCAATTAATAGAAGTTACTTTATAAAAGCCTTTAATATCTATTTAGTTACATTTGACCTAAAATGTGATTTTACAGCTTGGGTAATGTGTTATTTAATATGTAAAAGAATTCTAATATAAATCAAATGACATACACAATATGTAAAAGAATTCTAATATAAATCAAGTGACATATACTATATTAGTGTATATTCATACTTTACTGTAAATCAAATAAATTTTTTGAGCTGGTTTAGGACATTGTCGCTTGTGTTAGGAAAATAGAGATCAGCAAAGTGCGGCTGATAGTATTTTTAGTAATGTTAGATATCATGGCTTCCAGTTAATTTAAAATTTCAACATTTTGCAGAGAACTAATTTCATAACTTGGTTTTTGTTAGCTGGAAGTAGCCTTGCTTACTCATTTGTTCCCATCGACTAGATGGCACGTAAGGCAGTTTGGCTTTTTAAAAACTATTTCACAGAAGTTTACTTTTGCCCTAGTTGGCATAGCTCCATGTAGTGTCGATTGAGCAACCAAGATAATGACAGGCCTTGGAACTTCTAGGACGTGTCCTACAGCAAGTCCAAACACGTCTTCTGGGCTGTTTCAATTTGAAAGCGATTGTTTGGATGAAGTTGGCACCAAAAGACATTTCGTTGTGCTCAGCATTTTCCCTAGTTCCGGTCTGTGCTTGCCATATTGTTGAGTTCAGTATAGTTGTGAGGGTAATAACTTCTATCACTGTCGACTGAGAGACAAAGGCAAATAAGCAGGACTGAAAGTATTTGTTCTGTTCCACCTCTGTACCTGTCAGAAATGTTAAAACTGCTGAAGACCTGGCATGACTGAAGCCGACAAAGATCAACTGTGTGCTGTTGAGGGACAGGAAGGAATTAACAACAGGAAGAGATTTTATTTCCCCTCTGAAATTTTTTGTTTTTCCTTGAACCTTGACATTTCTGAATGTTTCAAATATGACAATTTTGTGAATACATCAAGCTGCTCATAATACATTTTCAACTTTTATATTCTGAAAATAACCAAGTGACTCTTATAAGAGCACTCAAGATGTAAATAGTAAAATTTTTTGCTCTTTTCTCCTCTTGCTCAGCTTTTTATCCCCCTCTTTCTTCCTTCTCCTCCTCAAAAATAAATAAATAAATAAATATAAATACATGTTTCCATTTTCTCTGTAATTCAGTTCTTTTTTTCCCTAAAACTAAAGCCATAATGTTTTTCTCTGAATTTTTTCCTGGAAATTTTACATCCATATGCAGATCTCAGCTATTGATTGACAGGAGGTAGATTCCCTCTGCCTGCCCTGTTCTAAAAGCTGTATTGCAGCCTAAAAGCTAACATAATTTCCAGCCAAAGAATTTCTTAGGCTCTATTGCCTGTATTAACAATGTTAGTATAGTATAGTAAAAGGCTTCTGGTGTTGCTGTGAACCTGACTTTGTTGAAAGGTTCAGCATATTTCCCTGTTCTCCAACTTAGAGGCATCTTCCTCCTTTTCCCTTAGTGCCCTGAGAGCTATTCAAACTTTCAATAGAAGTGTATGGACAAGGGTCACCAATAGCCACCTCTATTTAAAGCTCCTTCAGTCCTGAGAGTCATCTAGGGCCAAGGGCAACACATACTAGAAAGGCCCTTGTGAGAATCAAGCCATTGCAACCTAATGCCCCTTTTACACTTGCCCCACTGCAGAGCTCTTCTCTCCTGCCCCCCTGAGATACTTACGTCTCTCTTCCTTTTGGATTGGTTTATGCTGAGAGGCTGATGCGCAGGTGCCCGGCAGACGTTCTCAACAAAGCAGGTTGGGCATTTAGTATCAGGCCTACCTGGAAAGACCAGAATGAAGTCATGTTGCAGATACATCACTGTAACACATTTCTCTTTCTATAGATGATGGTAAATAGCATAAAAGTAAATAAGTATAAAGGTAAAAATCAGTTAAGAGACATTGAATCTCTAATTGAGACTTTGGAAACATTTATTTTACTAAGTTATAGGAGAGTTTGCATTCTGAGGATAATTAGTTTTGGAAAAGAGTACTAAAAATGAATTCCCTATAATGGGATCCAGTATTTCATAGTAAATAGTGTGTGGGTGTGTATGTGGAGGGAAATCTGGAAGCTTTATTTCTAAAGTAAAACTTTAATATTATAAAAATAAGTATTTTACAGTTGCACCTATGCATTAATTATTTACATAAACAAAAATGGGATCAGACATTGATTGGTTTTTGGCAGCATAATTTCCCCCAATAAATAGTATAATAAAATTATAGATGTCCTCATTTCATGTTTGACTTTCACTGTGCCATTATAATAGAGGCCGTTTTTACAAGATTAATGATGACCTCAGTTTTTCTTAAAGCCGCTCAGATGACAAATTATTCTCTCTGTATCACCTATTATGCCATCATCCTGGCCACTTGTTAACTGGTCTGACCCTTACTTGTTCACAGGCTCACTTGTAACTCAGGCAATTCTCCAGTTTCTTTCATTGAGTTGAGCTTCTGTATAGTTGGCAAGTTTTCCAGTTCATGTTTGCATTGGGTCTGCAGTGTGCTAACCAAAGTATCAGATGGTCAGTAAGAGAGAACAGTTGGCCGTGAGCAGAAAGATAGGTGTAAAGCAAATAGGGTCTTGAGTGGGAACTCTGTTTATGAATGGTCAGTTCTTTAGAAATCATTTTCATGTTTAATCACTTTTGCTTTGCTGCTAAGCTTTGTGACTGATCATGAGACCTGATAACACAGATTGTGAAGACTCCAACCCATAATATATGTCATCATCATTTCACCAACTGTCTTTAATAGGTTCCTTTAAGTATATTTGAACATTAAACAAGTTAAAATCAAATTATATATTGATATCCTTGAAGACCCTGAGCAAAGCATCGATAAGAAATTAGGTGGGTTAGAAGAGTATTATAGCCTCGTGTCTGCACTAGAAACCAGCCAGCAGGAATTTTGCATATACCTGTCAATTAATGGCATGATTAAATATTAGTAAACCATTTCTGTGATAGGCTTAATTTTATTTTAAATATTGCTCTGGAGAATTTTAAACTGAAACCCTTTTCAGATGACCATAAAGATTAGTGTTCAAAGCATCATTTACATGATGCCCTTCCCTTAGAGTGATCATTTCATTCACTGTATTTCCTGAAGGCTGCCCTTGGAGCTGGCTTCTCTGACAAGACTCCTGCTCACACTGTCACCATGGCTTGTATCTCTGCCAACCAAGCCATGACCACAGGTATGTTTAAATGGAAGCAGACGGTACATGTTAATTTTCCTCCTTTGTCTTTTACTTGATTATAAAAATGTACTTTTTTTTTTTTTTTTTTTAAACAGAATCTCACTCTGTCACTCGGGCTGCAGTGCATTGGCACCATCGTAGCTCACTGCAGGCTCAAACTCTTGAACTCAGGAGATCCTCCTGCCTTAGGATCCCAAGTAGCTGGGTCTACAGGCACTCCACCACACCCAGCTAATTTTTCAGTTTTCTGTGGAGACAGGATCTCGCCATGTTGCCCAGGCTGGTCTTACACCTCTGGCCTCAAGTGATCCTTCTACCTCAACCTCCAAAGTGCTGGGATTACAGGCATGAGCCACCAAGCTCATCCCAAAAAGTACTCTTAGGAGAAGTGATAGATTAGCACAGATCTCTACTTGTGTTTTTTAAAAAGAAAGGTCAAGTTTAAAATTTGGGAGTTCTAACCATAGTTAACCTCTCTTTTTGCTCTCCATACCTGAGGGATGTTACCATTGGCGTGGTTCCTCTGTGAATAATGTGGCTGGCTGCAGCAGGGATTATCAAATGGAGGAGTATATCTCTAGGAAGGTACTTCAGCATCTGAAGCATGAGTAAATAGTTTACAACCTGCCAGGCTTTCAACCTAGTGCTTCAGATATGATATTTTCCCACAAAGATATGGTCTTCCTTCCTTCACCACTACCATACTTGTAAATCATTGCTTTAGATGGCACAGCTCTTTCCTTCACTTTCTTCCCGCATCCTTGGCATTTTTATAAATCATTGAAAATTCCCCTAACAAATTTTAACAAAATTACGGGGTATTTTGTAGCATCAGCCCGTAGTGTGAAGAGACAGGAAATCTGAAAGATTTAGTAATCATATGCTCATCTAGTAACATCAAGGCCCAGGTGGGCAGCCCACCTCATATGTGGCAGGGAATGATGCCTGTGACTGGGGGTGTTCACCACTCTAGGCAGCATGTGACCAACTCCTGGTTAGAGAAACAGAATAGGCTCAGCGCGGTGGCTCACGCCTGTAATCCCAACACTTTGGGAGGCCAAGGTGGGCGGATCACGAGGTCAGGAGATCGAGAACATCCTGGCTAACACAGAGAAACCCTGTCTCTACTAAAAATACAAAAAAAAAAATTAGCCAGGCATGGTGGTAGGCGCCTGTAGTCCCAGCTACTTGGGAGGCTGAGGCAGGAGAATGGCGTGAACCCGGGAGGCGGAGCTTGCAATGAGCCAGGATCGCACCACTGCACTCCAGCCTGGGAGACAGAGCGAGACTCCGTCTCAAAAAAGAAAAAAAGAGAATAGTGGCCATAAGGAGAGAGGGGGCCTGCCTTACATTTTAACAGCTGGAATTTCTCTGCTTTGTAGCAGAAGTTAACATTCTCTTTATAAGATAAAAAAAAATTTCTTAAAACTAAAGCTGGGAGCGCATAAATATGCAAGATGTTCTGGTTTGGAATAATGATTTGTTCAAGAGTTGGTCCAATGGATATTTCTAGAAGTTGATGTCCATATGGCAGGAATGAAAACTTGTTTTTCTCTAACGTGTTGAATGTGTTTTTAGTCATTTAAAACAATTACCTTAATTCTTCTGAAAAGTTGAAAACTTTAATTACAGATGTTGTACAAAGCTGATAACTGTTATTCAGCCTTTTAATCAAGAAGCTTAAATTGGAATGGTATGTTATTTTCTGTAAAAGATATT
The DNA here is from genome assembly GCF_049350105.2 of Macaca mulatta. Lineage (NCBI taxonomy): Eukaryota > Metazoa > Chordata > Mammalia > Primates > Cercopithecidae > Macaca > Macaca mulatta. Next base: position 98,723,634 of record NC_133418.1, on the reverse strand, counting down.
CATGAAGTATAACCTGTGCCTTGTAGGCGTTGGCTTGATTGCTTCTGGCCAGTGTGATGTGATCGTGGCAGGTGGTGTTGAGTTGATGTCCGATATCCCTATTCGTCACTCAAGGAAAATGAGAAAACTGATGCTTGATCTCAATAAGGCCAAATCTATGGGCCAGCGACTGTCTTTAATCTCTAAATTCCGATTGAATTTCCTAGCACCTGAGGTAAGGCTTGTGTTTGCAGGGCATCCCACTGCAGAGATTTAGAATTAGGTATGGCAATGTGGACTCTGCTATGCTGTAGTAGGTGTAGATTCTGTAGTTACAGGAAAGGGTTATTTGGTAAAGTTGAAAAAAAAACATAGTGGGTAGAAAACTTTAATTTGTGAGCCCTCTTTAGAGATCCTCTGCTGACAAAGAACTTCCCTTGTCTTGGTCTTGATTGATTAATGGTAAACAAATAGATTTTAACTTTTCCAAATAACACAGAACAATCCTAGGTGTTGGAATAACACCTGTTAACAGTGTACCTGCTTCTCGGATATCTCCTTTCCCAGCTTCCTGCGGTTGCTGAGTTCTCCACCAGTGAGACCATGGGCCACTCTGCAGACCGACTGGCTGCCGCCTTTGCTGTTTCTCGGCTGGAACAGGATGAATACGCACTGCGCTCTCACAGTCTGGCCAAGAAGGCACAGGATGAGGGACTCCTTTCTGATGTCGTACCCTTCAGAGTACCAGGTAAAATGAAATGCTTCATGACACTAATTAGGGAGTTCTGAATTGCTCCTAAAACTCAAAAAAATCCCAAGTGATTTTTCAATAAGTATGTTGGTTCTGTTTCCAAAGTATTCAGTCTTTATTCTTAAGTATGGATGCAAATTTTGATTTATGTTGTAACAATAGGTAAACATTTTTTTAAAGTTTCTATAAGAGTGTCCTTTTAAGGTCTGAGCACTAATCTCAGCACTTTGGGAGGCTGAGGCAGGAGGATCACTTGAGGCCAGGAGTTAAGACCAACCTGGTCAACAGAGTGAGACTTCATCTCTAATTAAGAAAAAAAAAAGAAAAACAAACAGAGTCTCCTTTTAGATCTTGCTGATATATTTTAGTTCTTACCTACATGCCTGTTTTTAAAATTCCTGAATCGTCTGACTTCTGTATAGAATAACCAACTGTGAATGAATGTCTTAAGAAATAGGATGTCCTATTTTTAGTAAAGCATTTAGATGATTTCCCAATTGTCTTTTAAGACTTTAGTTTAAAATGTGATAATATGATAATTATAAAACACTTTCCTTCTAGTGAATAGGTAAGGTTTACATTTCATTTGTTTTTGTAATTTTTAAAGCATATTTCTCTGGAGAAGATATATAAGGCTTATAGTTCCAAAGAGGTAAAAAAAATTCATTTTTTTAATAGGAAAAGATACAGTTACCAAAGATAATGGCATTCGTCCTTCCTCACTGGAGCAGATGGCCAAACTAAAACCTGCATTCATCAAGCCCTACGGCACAGTGACAGCTGCAAATTCTTCTTTCTTGGTAACTGTCAATGCTATTTGTATTTAGTAGTGACTTTTCTATTTCTGTACTCTCTGTAGAAAAGCCTAATATAAATTTTTTTGTGTGTGTTATGAATAGAGGGTAAAAATATAGTTATTCATTTTAATGTGAAAGTGGAGTCATAAAAAAAAAAATGGAATCATGGTTTTAAGGCCCGAGAAGTCACCTAATCCAGCCACCATTCTGCTACAAAAGCTCTTTTCTTCAGACACTTAACCAGTCAGAAAACTTCTATTGCTTATGGTGGGCCCTGGAAATGAAAAGAATAGACAATTGCAATATAGTGAGATGCTGTGATGGCTGTAAGCATAGGCTTAGGCTTAGGTCTAACCCCTGACACAGATCGGGGGATAGTCGGAGAGTCTTCTTGAAAGAGGTAACACTTGAGCAGCAAATCTTGAAGGAAAAGTGAGGGCTAACTCAGAAAGGATTTTAAAAGGCATTCCAGGCCAGGTGCAGTGGCTCACGCCTGTAATCCCAGCACTTTGGGAGGCTGAGGCAGGCAGATCACCTGAGGTCAAGAGTTCGAGACCAGCCTGGCCAACATGGAGAAACCCCATCTCTACTAAAACTACAAAATTAGCCAGGTGTGGTGGCACATGGCCTGTAATCCTAGCTACTCGGGAGGCTGAGGCAAGAGAATTGCTTGAACCCGGGAGGCGCGGAGGTTGCAGTGAGCCGAGATTGCACCATTGCACTCCAGCCTGGGCAACAAGAGTGAAACTCATCTCAAAAAAAAAAAAAAAAAAAAAAAAAAAAAAAAAAAAAAAAAGGCATTCTGTACAAAGGGAACAGCAAATGCAAAATCAAGGAAGTATGAGAGCAAGGAGTTCTTTGGGGGAAAAGTTAGGTTGGAGCATAAGGTATGAACTGGGAAGTCGTAGAAAACAAGGAAAAGCAGGCAGAAAGAGTAACAGGATACCTCTTCCAGCTCTGATTGTTAGAAAACTGCTTTACTAGGCCCGGGTGCGGTGGCTCATGCCTGTAATCCCAGCACTTTGGGAGGCCAAGACAGACGGATCACGAGGTCAGGAGATGGAGACCATCCCGGCTAACACTGTGAAACCCCGTCTCTACTAAAAATACAAAAAAATTAGCCGGGCGTGGTGGCGGGTGCCTGTAGTCCCAGCTACTCGGGAGGCTGAGGCAGGAGAATGGCGTGAACCCGGGAGGCAGAGCTTGCAGTGGGCTGAGATCAAGCCACTGCACTCCAGCCTGGGCAACAGAGCAAGACTCCGTCTCAAAAAAGAAAAATAAAAATAAACTGCTTTACACTGACACCAATATTATTTTCTTATAAGCATCATGGAACAAATCTGCCACTGTTTGGTGTGTGTGTGTGTGTGTGTGTGTGTGTGTGTGTGTGTGTGTGTGTATGTGTTTAACTTATCAACATGTAGCTTCATATCCTTCCTTGCTTTTCTGACTCCTCAGTTAAACATCTTTATTGATTCTGCTGCTGCTTGTAAGATGTGATTTCTCTTCTCTTACCACCTTGGATATAGTCTTCTGGATATAGGCCATCTGGTCAGTTTCTTTTACAATGTAACTCTCCTACCTGGCCATAAAGTCTTGAAAACATAGGCAGATGTTTGACATATTTGCCCATGGTAAATGACTAATTAATGCCTGCTCTTGATAGGCTGGGGGAGTGGACTCTAGAGTAGTTCCAACAGTGTGGAACACCACCCTGTTAATCCCAGGTGGTGAAGAGCTGGTTAGGTTGGTCATTTGCAAAACCAAATTGGATGATAGAGCCGTGTGGCATGGAGTACACATGTCAGATCTGCATCCTTTTGATTACTTCCAGGGTATGCTAAAGGTCCAGGTTTATTTAGTGAGAATCAGAGACAAATCATCAGAGGTGACACATCACAATACATGGATTTTGGGGACTGCATTAATGCCCCACATTCATTGCAATTTTGCACAATGGCACACTGAACCTGTTAGTAATGTAATGTCTGTAAACCATTTATTCCAAATGGTCACCTGCGCCTCCAGACGTTATGGACACCCTATTGGTGGCTACACAGTCTCTTCAGGGTTGCCGAGTTATAAAAATATGACAGAATATGGTAGAACTTATTTTGATTTTACAAATTATGAAGAATAGTTTCCTCTTCTTTGGAATTCTAGACTTTTTGGGGGAGCTTTTCTTTTTCGAAGTATGGTAAGGACGTTTTTTCAGTAGTACTTCTTTGTCCTCCAGCTTCTCGGTTGTCACTTGGGAAGAAATGTATGGGGTGTATCCAAAGAGGGAAGATTGTGGTTCTAATGTCCTCAGCTGGTTCTCCCATTGATTTGCTCGTTATAGAATATATAAGTAGAATAAAATGACCTATAAGCCATGGGCAGAAAGCAGCTGAGAAACAGCCCAGAAAATGTAAAAATAAATAAGAGCTATGTTTATTTTGGTTAATATTTTGTGCCAGAAACTAAAAACTTTGGCTTAAATAAGTATTTATTATGAGCACTTCTTTCTTTTTTTCTTTTTCTTTCTTTTTTTTTTTTTTTGAGACAGAGTCTCGCTCTGTCACCCAGGCTGGAGTGCAATGGGGTGATCACAGCTCACTGCAACCTCCACCTCCCAGGTTCAAGTGATTCTCCTGCCTCAGCCTCCCGAGTAGCTGGGACTACAGGTGTGTGCCACCACACCTGGCTAAGTTTTTGTATTTTTAGTAGAGATGCGGTTTACCGTGTTAGCCAGGTTGGTCTTGATCACCTGCCTCATGATCTGCCCACCTCAGCCTCCCAGAGTTCTGGGATTATAGGCATGAGCCATCACGCCTTGCCATGAGCATTTATTTCTAAACTTACCTCTTCTGTTGATTCATTTTGATTATTATGATACTTTTGAACAGCCTTCTCTACCCTCATCCTTCAAAAATTAGTCTGTGTGTGTATGTTTGAATTATGATTTAATGATGGATACAGCGAAGTAAGTGTTGTTATACAGAATCACTGTATAAGTCTAATGAGTTAATAGATTCAGGTACAGAACATATAAGCTGGCTGGAGAAAGACCTCCAGATAGGCTGAAGAATTTTAACATTGTGCTGGTTAACATTTCAGACTGATGGCGCATCTGCAATGTTGATTATGGCAGAGGAAAAGGCTTTGGCCATGGGTTATAAGCCGAAGGCATATTTGAGGTAAAGTAAATGTTCAAACGAATCATCTCTGATTTCTTTATTACCAGAGCTTACCTCTCTATTTTTTTACCTAGGGATTTTATGTATGTGTCTCAGGATCCAAAAGATCAACTGTTACTCGGGTAGGTAGCTGTTTGTATCCTTGGACTATAATCACAAATATTTGATTGCCCACGTTTTATTATACTGGTTAATAAATGGTTAACACTGGTTTATTATTTATTTATTTATTTATTACACTGGTTTGAGAGTATATTAAGCCCTGAGTTCATAATTGGTTTATGTGGTGGTTTTTTTTTTTTTTTTTTTAAATAATAGTAATCTGGCCAGGCACAGTGGCTCACACCTGTAATCCCAGCACTTTGGGAGGCCAAGGTGGGCAGATCACAAGGTCAGGAGATTGAGACCATCCTGGCTAACACGGTGAAGCCCTGTCTCTACTAAAAATACAAAAAAATTAGCCGGGTGTGGTGGTGGACGCCTGTAGTCCCAGCTACTCGGGAGGCTGAGGCAGGAGAATGACGTGAACCTGGGGGGCGGAGCTTGCAGTGAGCCAAGGTCGCACCACTGCACTCCAGCCTGGGCGACAGAGTGGGACTCTGTCTCAAAAAAATAAATAAATAAATAAAATAATAGTAATCCTTTCCATTGGTATATCATTTTACAGTTTTGGATTATTTTCCATTTTTTTCCTTTAAGTTTTACATATATATATGGATGCACACAACTTACATTCTTTTTCATGAAGTTATCGTAGGCATTTTTTCATATGGCTACACACCCTGCTACACAATCTTCGTAATACAGCCTTTTATAAAAGCCTCTGCATGTTTAGACTCCGTTCTGCTCCCTCACAAGGCTGTAGCCTCACTGGCCTCCACTGTGATGTTCACATCAGTCAAGCCCTTTCCTTTGCCTTGCTCTTTGAACTCTGTTCTTCAGTTCTTCATGTTATTAGCTTGTCCTTATCCCTCATTGTTTATTTATTATCAATTTCTCTGACTCTGCAACATAATAAGGGTAGAGGGCATGTCTGTACAGTTTCATTATTTTATCTTTAACATTTAATTAATCAGTACAGAAAAACCAAAGAATGAGTGAAAAGACAGAGTACCTATGTTAAACTCAGTTTGGGGAATACGAAGAAGCTCTTAGTTTAAAAATTAAAGTTTTAAGATATTACTTATTTTTTCTTTTCAGGCCAACATATGCTACTCCAAAAGTTCTAGAAAAGGCAGGATTAACCATGAATGATATTGATGCTTTTGAATTTCATGAAGCTTTCTCGGTAAGTCATTTGAAAGACACATATGAAGGGACTATAGTCATAAAAAATGTCGTCCATATTTGTGGGAGAGAGCAAGGCATGGTTTATGATGTGAGTAGAGCAGGAGTGGACCTATATATTTTAAGTACTGACTCACACTGCTGGGAGGTGCCTGAGGGGAGGGAAGGAATGGCCATACAGTGTTGGAGAACATACCAAATTGTTTCTTTAGGAAATTCTCATTGAAAACTGATACAAAGATTTGTTCAACTTTACTTTTTTTTTTTTGAGACAGAGTCTTGCTCTCTTGCCCCCTCTGGAGTGCAGTGGCGTGATCTCAGCTCACTGCAACCTCCGCCTTCTGGGTTCAAGCAATTTTCTTGTCTCAGCCTCTCGAGTAGCTGGGATTGCAGGTGCCTGCTACCATGCCTGACTCATTTTTTAAATATTTTTAATAGAGATGGGGTTTCACCATATTGGTCAGGCTGGTCTTGAACTCCTGACCTCAGATGATCCACCCACCTCAGCCTCTCAAAGTGCTGGGATTACAGATGTGAGCCACTGCGCCCGTCCAATTTGCTCAACTTTAAAGCATACCTACAAGTTGTTAAACTTTCACAAACCGTGCCCATAAGAAAGCGTAGAGGAACATGAATAACAAGGTTCTTATTCAATTATTTTCTCCTCCAGGGTCAGATTTTGGCAAATTTTAAAGCCATGGATTCTGATTGGTTTGCAGAAAACTACATGGGTAGAAAAACCAAGGTGAGTTTCTGATTTTAAAAAATGCTTGAATTTTCAAACGCGTTAATAATTGGATCTTAGTTACCTGTTCTTAAGAATATGAAGGAAAAGCTTCTCTTTCTTTTGAAGAATTTTGTCTTTCATTAAAGATATTTATTTCTTAGTGTAAAGATAGAAATTCTTGTTTCATTAAATATATTTATTTCTTAGTTTAAAAACAGAAATTAGCAAAATTAAAATTCTGTGTTATCTTTTGTTCCTTGCATTCTGGCATTAGATGAAAAATAAATGGACTCCTGACTTTTAATATTGACCTAGACTTACTTTCTTTTGCAGTAAAATTATTTGTAATATGTCTGACGTTCGGTATTTTCCTTTATCCCTCTTACTTCATAGTACTAAGAGCCTGGCTTGATTCTGATCTTAAGTAAACTTATCTTTACATTTGTGTCTTTGTGGGAGCCAGGTTGGATTGCCTCCTTTGGAGAAGTTTAATAACTGGGGTGGATCTCTGTCTCTGGGACACCCATTTGGAGCCACTGGCTGCAGGTTGGTCATGGCAGCTGCCAACAGATTACGGAAAGAAGGAGGCCAGTATGGCTTAGTGGCTGCCTGCGCAGCTGGAGGGCAGGTACGTTACAGTGGTGTCATAGGACCTTCCAGAGAGTCATTTTCTTGGAATGACTAGAATGTATGATTTAGTTTGAAACCTTCTTAAAGCAATATTTTTGATGACACGGGGGTGGGGAGTGGGGAGGGATAACAGCTTTAATTCTGATAATACTTTTTGTTTTTTGGGTTTTTTTTTTTGAGACAGAGTCTTGCTCTGTTGCCCAGGTTAGAATGCAGTGGTCATATCTTAGCTCACTGCAACCGCCACTTCCTGGATTCAGGTGATTCTCGTTCCTCAGCCTCCCGAGTAGTTTAGATTACAGGCGTGCACCACCGTGTGCAGTTAATTTTTGTATTTTTAGTAGAGACAAGGTTTCGCCATGTTAGCCAGGCTGGTCTCGAATTCCAGACTTCAAGTGATCCACCCACCTTGACCTCCCAAAGTGCTGTGATTATAGGCATGAGCCACCATGCCCTGCCATAATTCTGGTAATTCTTTGGAAGGAAACTGCTATTTAAACCCAAGCTATTTTTCCCGAATATAATGTTTATTTTTTACTTATAAATATATGCTGATTATGAAAATTGTGGAATATATGAAAAGTATATGGAAAAAGTTAGAGTCATCTATAATCTCCCCATCAGACATTATCATTATTAACATCTTGATATATTTTCTTCTTTAATAATAAACTTTTATTTATCTAGTCACCGTTAAGACTTTATGAAATCTCTCCAAGAGAGAAACTGTCTTTCTAGAGAACTGAATTATACCTTAACTGGGGAGTTAATTTACTTCTGGATAACTTACTCCTGTTCAGCTGGGGAAGTATATTGTTGACAGATTTTTTTCCTTTCTACTTCGCTTGCATTACAGACCCAACTTCCTGACTGCTGTAGCATCTCACTCTAGGAATAAAATCCAAAAGGAAGATCGTAGTTTGTTTTTTGTTTGTTTGTTTTTTGAGACAGAGTCTTGCTCTGTCCCCCAGGCTGGAGTGCAGTAGCCCCATCTCGGCTCACTGCAACCTCTGCCTCCCAGGTTCAAGCAATTCTCCTGTCTCAGCCTCCTGAGTATCTGGGATTACAGGTGCTCACCACCAAGCCCAGGTAATTTTTTTGTATTTTTAGTAGAGATGGGGTTTCACCGTATTGGCCAGACTGGTCTCGAACTCCTGATCTCAGGTGATCCGCCTGCTTCAGCCTCCCAAAATGCTGGGATTACAGGCATGAGTCACTGCGCCTGCCCTGTTTTTTTTTTTTTTTTTTTTTTTAATTACAATGTGAACAGATTTTCTCTTCCTCTAGATTACAGAAACTTCCTGTTCCTGATCAAAATGAATAAATATGTAAAAGCATAAACAGGCCGGGCGCAGTGGCTCACACCTGTAATCCCAACAGTTTGGGAGGTTGAGGCGGGTGGATCACTTGAGGTCAGGAGTTCAAGAACAGCCTGGCCAACGTGGTGAAACCTTGCCTCTACTAAAATTACAAAAATTAGCCTAGCATGGTGGTATGCGCCTATAATTCCAGCTACTCGGGAGGCTGAGGCAGGGGAATCACTTGAACCCCGGAGGTGTAGGTTGCAATGAGCCGAGATAGCGCCACTGCACTCCAGCCTGGGTGATAGAGAGGGACTCTGTCTCAAAAATAAATAAAATAAATCTTACATTTAAAAGCCCATTTTCATGAATTTTCATCAGAGACTTTGCAGAAACCAAGGGGTCAGTTATTTATCAGTTGGAACATTTTGGACTTTATGATCAGAAATGTTTTTTAATCTGTGTAACTTCATCTACAGAAAACCATGGTCCATTAAGACTTCAGCTATCCCTCTATCTCTCCATGCCAGACTTCTACCAGGGAGATAACTTGTACACATTACTCACGAGCTTAGTGCGTAATCCACATAGGGTAATGTCTGCAGATTTGAGTATGTGTTCCATAATTCTTTATCTAGCATGTAGAGTATAAATGAGACAATACTGGATGCTTTTATGGATGAACAAAGAATGATACCTAGCACCTTCTAGAAGTTTATAGTATAGTGAAGAGAGAAGATAAGATGCATCTGAGAAACTAGATTAAACTTGACATTGTTTGATCAAGAGCCATGTGAGTAATACCAACATGATTGGAGATAGGAGAAATCTATCATGGTGAATCTAGAGCAGGGTTTCTCACCTTTGGCACTAACATTTTGGGCTAAACAATTCTTTGTTGTGGGGGGCTGTGCTGTGTGTTGTAGGGTGTTTAGCATGGCCTCTACCCACCAGATAGCAGTAACAACAAGCTCCTCCCCACCTCTGCCCCATGTACACACAATTGGCATGACCAAAAGTATCTCCAGGTGTTGCCAAATCTGATCTAGAGCAAGAAAAAACATGGAACATGAAAACTGTGTGTTTAAAATCAAGCTAGAGAGGGCTGGGCACGGTGGCTCATGCCTGTAGTCCCAGCATTTTGGGAGGCTAAGGCAGGTGGGTAGCTTGAACCCAGGAATTCGAGACCAGCCTGGGCAACATGGCAAAACATCTCTACCAAAAATACAAAAATTAGCCAGGTATGATGGCATGCACCTGTGGTCCCAACTACTCAGGAGGCTGAGGTGAGCTGATTGCTTGAGACCAGGATGTTGAGGCTGCAGTGAGCTGTATTCACACCACTGCACTTTACCCTGGGTGACAGAGTGAGACCTTGTCTCAAAAAGCAAATAAAGAAATTAAAGTAAATAAATAATAAAATAAGCAAGTGAGAGAGGAGTATTCTACCTTATTACGAATTCTTTCAGGATAACCCCCAAGTCAGTCAAATCTTCCTATCCCTGCTTTTTTGTCTACTTGTGCCTTTTCAGCATACTTTACATGCCAGACGTGGTAGCTCATGCCTGTAATCCCAGCACTTTGGGTGGCTGAGGTGGGCAGATTGCTTGAGCTCAGGAGTTCAAGACCATCCTGGACCACATGGCAAAACCCCATGTCTACTAAAAATACAAAAACTAGCTGGGCGTGTTGGTGCATGCCTGTAGTCCCAGCTACTTGGGAGGCTGAGGTGGAAGTGTCACCTGAGCCTAGGAGGTTGAGGCTGCAGTGAGCCGTGTTCAGGCCACTACACTCCAGCCTGGGTGACAGAGGGAGACCCTGTTTCAAAAAAAGAAAACCAAACAAACAAGCAAAAAAAAAAAACAAAGTACCTAATAGTTTGTTTTGAACTCCAGTGTATACTTGATTGAGGACAAAGACCACATAGCAAATCTTTAAACCTGCACAGTGCTCAACTTGGCACTTTGTAAATAATAGTTTCTTTTATTTACTTTTTTGTTTTTTAGAGACAGGGTGTCTAAAAACTATATGCTAGGATTTAGACTCATCTAAACTAAGGACATAGCTAGTACATAGTACTGTGTATAGTGCTGGATAAAATATATTCTACTTCTGGCCGGGCGCGGTGGCTCACGCCTGTAATCCCAGCACTTTGGGAGGCCAAGGCTGGTGGATCATGAGGTCAGGAGATTGAGACCATTCTGGTTAACATGGTGAAACCCTATCTCTACTAAAAATACAAAAAAAATTAGCCAGGCGTGGTGGCGGGCGCCTGTAGTCCCAGCTACTCAGGAGGCTGAGGCAGGAGAATGGTGTGAACCAAGGAGGCGGAGCTTGCAGTGACCTGAGATCGCACCACTGTACTCCAGCCTGGGTGACAGAGTGAGGCACGAAGAAGGGACAAGCCCAGCCTTTGGAATCATCTAGACCTGGTTTCAAATCCTGGCCCTGTTACCTTAATAGCTTTATGATTTGGGTGAGTCACTTAACCTTTCAGAGCCTCAGTTTTCCCCTCTAGAAACTTACTTTTATTGGTATTTGCTGTATCATGTTTGTTTTACACAGCTAAAAAAGCCCCTGGATTTCTCATTTTAACAGTATCCATTTGTAGAGCATCACTAGGAATTAGATTCTGTAGTAAACAGAGCCTGATGCATATATGTATACATGTATATATGAATGTATATATGTGTGTGTATATATATACACACATACACAACTATACTGTATGTTATGTAATGTCCACAAAAACTCTATGAGATAGACACTATGAGCCCCATTTTGTAAAAGAAATTCCAGTTTAGACTGACTACAAAGTTTCCCAGGATCACACAGTGATTGAATGGCAGAGCCAGGATCCAACTCCAAAGCCTGTACTTTTCTCATTGTTCTCTGCTGTCTCTGTACTAACTGGATTCATCACCATTCATTGCTCTAATTGGACTTTGTTTTCTTTACAGGGCCATGCTATGATAGTGGAAGCTTATCCAAAATAATAGATCCAGAAGAAGTGACCTGAAGTTTCTGTGCAACACTCACACTAGGCAATGCCATTTCAATGCATTACTAAATGACATTTATAGTTCCTAGCTCCTCTTAGGAAAACAATTCTTGTGGCCTTCTGTTAAATACTTTGCACTTAAGCTTTGCCAGTGTTCTGAGCTTTTCAATAATCAGTTTACTGCTCTTTCAGGGATTTCTAAGCCACCAGAATCTCACACACAGATGTGTGGGGGGTTGTTTTTGGTCTCTGTTGTCACTAAAGACTAAATGAGTATTTGCAGTTGGGAAAGAGGTCAGCTGAGATTTGGAAGTCATCTTTGTAATATTTGCAAATTATACTTGTTCTTATCTGTGTCCTAAAGATAAGTGTTCTCTATAAAATACAAACCAATGTGCCTAATTGTGGAAAAATAATTCAGAATCTAAACACCACTGAAAACTTATAAAAAATGTTTAGATACATAAATATGGTGGTCAACTTAATAAAGTGGAGAAATATTGGAGAACTGTTTACCTCATTTTTTATTGGTCAGGGGAGGGTGGTTCTCTTGGCTTAGGACCAGATTTTGCCTTTAATTACTCATTTATAACTTCTAACTATTTTGGTCAATGGTGAGACTGCTGGGAACATAAAGACAATCCTGTTTATTTATCTTATTTTATTTATTTTTTGAGACAGAATCTCCCTCTGTCCCCCAGGCTGGAGTGCAATGGTGCGATCTCAGCTCACTGCAAGCTCCGCCTCCCCAGTTCAAGCAATTCTTCTGCTTCAGCCTCCCAAGTAGCTGGGACTACAGGCACCTGCCACCACACTTGGCTAATTTTTGTATTTTTAGTAGAGATGGTGTTTCACCATGTTGGCTGGTCTTGAACTCCTGACTTCAGGTGATCTATCTGCCTCGGCCTCCCAAAGTGCTGGGATTACAGGTGTAAGTCACTGCTTCCAGCCTGACAGTCCAGGCTGTTTTAGAATAGCACCTTTTGTTTTCCCCACTGCTGAACTGCAGAACATTTATTTCACTTTTTGGATTTGCTTCTGTTAGCCAGGATTTAAGTAAAGTGTAAAGAAGTTTTTTATTTTAATCAACTACTCTAAATCCTCTCAGATTTTTGACAGCTACCCTGTACTAAATAACATGGATGCTAGTGTTTAAAGAAACTGGCTTCTTTTTATGGACGTTTGTGTGACTGTTGCTTAGGTCTATGCAAGTTACTGGGAATCACAATCACCCTGTAGTTCAGGGACAGATTGGGCAGGAGACCTAGTCCTAACCTCTTAAAAGGATATTTGAGAGTCTCAGCATCATTTCCCCATGGTTTCCTTGGTAATTATAATGTGAGTTTTTAATACTGAAAACCATTATATTTACATATATATCACAAAAATCAGGTATAAATAAATTAAATATAAAATATAAAAACCTTCAAATTTAGGAAAAAAAAACCCTGTGACCTTAGGTTGAAGGGAGAGAGGGATTTCTTGAAGAAGACATTGAAAATACTAATCATGAAGGATCTATAAATTTCCCTGTGTTGAAATAAGAACTTTTGTTCTTCATGTGATGATACAGAGTGGTGGATAAACAAGCTAAAAGTGGAACAAATATAGTAGATACAGCTTTAAAAGAATCCAGGATATATAAATAATTCCTACAAATCAATAAAAGTAAAGACCACTTGGCCGGGCACGGTGGCTCACGCCTGTAATCCCAGCACTTTGGGAGGCCGAGGCGGGCAGATCATGAGGTCAGGAGTTCGAGACTAGCCTGACCAACATGGTGAAACCCCGTCTCTACTAAAAATACAAAAAATAGCCGGGCATGGTGGCGTGTGCCTGTAATCCCAGCTACTCAGGAGGCTGAGGCAGGAGAATCGCTTGAACCCGGGAGGTGGAGGTTAACAGTGAGCTGAGATTGCACCACTGCACTCCAGCTCTTGGCGAAGAGCGAGACTCCGTCTCAAAAAAAAAAAAAAAAAAAAAGGCAAAAGATCTTAACACACAATTTTTAGAAAAGGATATGCAAATGGTAAATAACAAGATGCTCAGTAGTAATCAGGAAAAACAAATTAAGATCATAATGAGATACACCTACCAGACTGGCAAAAATTAACAAGACTGAGAATACCACTGTTGGTCTTGGATGTGGACCAATTAGAACTTTATATGCTGCTGGTGATAATGCAAATTGGCAAAACCACTTTGAAAAACAGTCTGGCAATTGGACCGGGCGCGGTGGCTCACACCTGTAATCCCAGCACTCTGGGAGCCCAGGGCAGGCGGATCATGAGGTCAGGAGATCGAGACCATCCTGGCTAACACTGTGAAACCCTGTCTCTACTAAAGACACACACACACAAAAAATTAGCTGGGCGTGGTGGTGGACGCCTGTAGTCCCAGCTACTTGGAAGTCTGAGGCAGGAGAATGGAACCCAGGAGGCGGAGCTTGCAGTGAGCCAAGATCACGCCACTGCACTCCAGCCTGGGTGACAGTGAGACTCTGTCTCAAAAAAAAAAAAAAAAAAAAAAAAAAATCTGGCATATTCTTGTACGTCTGAATACAAGACACAAGGTCTGTGACCCAGCATTTCCGCTCTTAGGAGTACTCCCTAAGAGAACGTGCACATTAGTCCAGGAAACATGTACAAGCCTGCTCACAGCTGCATTGCTCTTAATAGCAAAATATTGTAAATAACTCATGATCGTTGACAGGAAAGTTTCAAAAACAAGCAAAACTAAGTAGGATGCCTACAGACGAGGTAAAAATAGTTTCTAAAACAGCTAAGGGAAGGGAAAAGAGACACATCTTCCTTACTGAAGAATTCCAAATAATACCCGTAGATACTCTGGACTCCAGGAGGTGGAGCATACCCATCCCCTTTGAGTGTGGGCTGGACTTAGTGACTCAACTCCAGTACATACTGTATGGAAAGGGAAAAAGGGAGCCTTACAGTGGAGAAAAGGCAAACCGCAGCTTAACCAGGCGATCAAGGTTAACATCATCAGTGCTGCCATGTGGATGCACATGCCTCCTAAGATGTAATCAAGGTACACTTAACCTCTGTGGTATTCTTTCCAAATATCCATAATCCAGTCGAATCATGAGAAAACAGGCAAACCCAAACTGAGGGACAGTCTATGAAATGCTTGACCAATACTCGAAACTATCAAGGTCATAAAAAGGAAATGCTGAGAATTTGTCGTAGATCAATGGAGGCTAAGGAGACATGACAACTAAATGTGATGTAATATCCTGGACTGGATTCTGAAACAGAAAAAGGACGTTCATGGAAAAACTGGTGAAATCTGAATAAAGTCTGGAGTTAATTGTTTGTTTTAAGCCTAGAAATAAATCCTCACATATATAGTCAAATGCTTTTTTTGTTTTGTTTTGGGGTGGGGTGGGGGTTGGGACACAGTCTTGCTCTGTTACCCAAGGCTGGAGTGCAGTGGAGCGATCTCGGCTCACTGCAACCTCTGCCTCCCAGGTTCTAGCAATCTACTGCCTTAGCCTCCCGAGTAGCTGGGACTACAGGCATGCATCACCATGCCTGGCTAAATTTTTTTGTATTTTTAGTAGAGACAGGGTTTCACCATGTGGCCAGGCCAACATGGTCTTGAACTCCTGGCCTCAAGTGATCCACCCGCCTCTGTCTCCCAAAATGCTGGGATTACAGGTGTGAGCCACTGCACTCGGCCATCAGATGCTTTTTGACAACAGTGCCAAAAACAGTGCCAAGACCATTCATTGGGGAAAGGACAGTCTTTTCAGCAAATGGTGTTGGGGAAACTGGGCATCCACATGCAAAATAATGAAGTTGGACCATTATAACCACTTAAAAGAAAACATGGGGGAAAATACATGACATTAGATTTGGCAATGATTTCTTGGATATGGCACCAAGGGCATAGGCAACAAAGGAAAAATAGATTAAACTGGATTTCATCAAAATTAAAAACTGCATAAAAGGGCACAATTAACGAGTAAAAAGGTAGCCTATGGAATGGCAGAAAATATTTGCAAATCATATATCTCACAATGGGTTAATATTCAGTGGTGTGGCCTTTTTTTGGTTTTTTTTTTTTTTTTGGATGGAGTCTCTCTGTTGCCCAGGCTGGAGTAGAGTGGTGCGATCTTGGCTCACTGCGACCTCCGTCTCCCTGGTTCAAGCAATTCTCTTGCCTCAGCCTCCCAAGTGGCTGGGACTACAGGAACGTGCTACCACATCTGGTGAATTTTTGTATATTTAGTGGAGACAGGGTTTCACCATGTTGGCCAGGCTGGTCTTGAATTCCCGATCTCATGTGATCTGCCCACCTGGGCCTCCCAAAGTGCTGGGATTACAGGCGTGAGCCACAGTGCCCGGTGTAATTCTGTGTGTTTTTACCAGCAGAGCATACATTGAGTACGTGCAAACAATTGCGAAGGAAAATTAGAGCACATATATCTACAGAAGCGCACTCAGAAAGGGGACCCTGTTGCTTCTAAAGTGAAAGAGTATTATTTGGATTTGTAACCAAAAGATACTTTTGTAATTTTTAAAATGAAAACTGTAACTATCAATGAAGTGAAAGTGAAATGAAGTGGAGTTGACAGGTGTCTATGCTACAAGGCAGAGCCTGCCCTATCTTAGTCACCACCTGCCTCCTACAGGGCTGGAGTCAGTGTGAGGCTTAGAAACAGCATGACGGCCCTGCTGTATTGGTGGCTCCTCTTTTATTTTTATTTTTATTTATTTTTTATTATTATTATACTTTAAGTTCTAGGGTACATGTGCATAACGTGCAGGTTTGTTACATATGTATACTTGTGCCATGTTGCTGTGCTGCACCCATCAACTCGTCAGCACCCATCAACTCGTCATTTACATCAGGTATAACTCCCAATGCAATCCCTCCCCCATCCCCCCTCCCCATGATAGGCCCCGGTGTGTGATGTTCCCCTTCCCGAGTCCAAGTGATCTCATTGTTCAGTTCCCACCTATGAGTGAGAACATGCGGTGTTTGGTTTTCTGTTCTTGTGACAGTTTGCTAAGAATGATGGTTTCCAGCTGCATCCATGTCCCTACAAAGGACACAAACTCATCCTTTTTTATGGCTGCATAGTATTCCATGGTGTATATGTGCCACATTTTCTTAATCCAGTCTGTCACTGATGGACATTTGGGTTGATTCCAAGTCTTTGCTATTGTGAATAGTGCCGCAATAAACATACGTGTGCATGTGTCTTTATAGCAGCATGATTTATAATCCTTTGGGTATATACCCAGTAATGGGATGGCTGGGTCATATGGTACATCTAGTTCTAGATCCTTGAGGAATCGCCATACTGTTTTCCATAATGGTTGAACTAGTTTACAATCCCACCAACAGTGTAAAAGTGTTCCTATTTCTCCACATCCTCTCCAGCACCTGTTGTTTCCTGACTTTTTAATGATCGCCATTCTAACTGGTGTGAGATGGTATCTCATTGTGGTTTTGATTTGCATTTCTCTGATGGCCAGTGATGATGAGCATTTTTTCATGTGTCTGTTGGCTGTATGAATGTCTTCTTTTGAGAAATGTCTGTTCATATCCTTTGCCCACTTTTTGATGGGGTTGTTTTTTTCTTGTAAATTTGTTTGAGTTCTTTGTAGGTTCTGGATATTAGCCCTTTGTCAGATGAGTAGATTGCAAAATTTTTCTCCCATTCTGTAGGTTGCCTGTTCACTCTGATGGTAGTTTCTTTTGCTGTGCAGAAGCTCTTTAGTTTAATGAGATCCCATTTGTCAATTTTGGCTTTTGCTGCCGTTGCTTTTGGTGTTTTAGACATGAAGTCTTTGCCCATGCCTATGTCCTGAATGGTACTACCTAGGTTTTCCTCCAGGGTTTTTATGGTATTAGGTCTAACATTTAAGTCTCTAATCCATCTTGAATTAATTTTTGTATAAGGAGTAAGGAAAGGATCCAGTTTCAGCTTTCTACTTATGGCTAGCCAATTTTCCCAGCACCATTTATTAAATAGGGAATCCTTTCCCCATTTCTTGTTTCTCTCAGGTTTGTCAAAGATCAGATGGCTGTAGATGTGTGGTATTATTTCTGAGGACTCTGTTCTGTTCCATTGGTCTATATCTCTGTTTTGGTACCAGTACCATGCTGTTTTGGTTACTGTAGCCTTGTAGTATAGTTTGAAGTCAGGTAGCGTGATGCCTCCAGCTTTGTTCTTTTGACTTAGGATTGTCTTGGAGATGCGGGCTCTTTTTTGGTTCCATATGAACTTTAAAGCAGTTTTTTCCAATTCTGTGAAGAAACTCATTGGTAGCTTGATGGGGATGGCATTGAATCTATAAATAACCTTGGGCAGTATGGCCATTTTCACGATATTGATTCTTCCTATCCATGAGCATGGTATGTTCTTCCATTTGTTTGTGTCCTCTTTTATTTCACTGAGCAGTGGTTTGTAGTTCTCCTTGAAGAGGTCCTTTACATCCCTTGTAAGCTGGATTTCTAGGTATTTTATTCTCTTTGAAGCAATTGTGAATGGAAGTTCATTCCTGATTTGGCTCTCTGTTTGTCTGTTACTGGTGTATAAGAATGCTTGTGATTTTTGCACATTAATTTTGTATCCTGTGGTGGCTCCTCTTTGAAAGGATAATGAATCCACTTATAGAAACATTTGGGCCAATTTATACACAATTGAAATATTCACACTAATCATTAAGTGAGAGCATGGTGTTTGTAAGAAAAGTGTTTTCAACAGCACGTGATAACATATCCATATTTGTTTTAACAGAAAATGCCCCCATCCCATTTTATAAAAAATATCCATGAATTGCATAATTAACAAAGACTGATTCATCACTTCTTTCATGTATCTAGTTTAAAAATTTCTCAGAATCCTGTATCTTCCTCTGGTGAATTCCCTAAGTTAATTCAGCCAGATAGGTATCTTGGTCTCTTCAAAAAGATTTTGTTAAATCTATCTTCTCTATATCTAGTATTAATTTTTAAATATAAATTAAATGCTATTAATTGATATAAATTTATATTAAACTTTAAATTTGTATAACCTATTCTTACAATGTGCTCATATCAATCAATACCTCTTTCTATACATGGATACGGTTGTGAAACTTACATTTTATATTTAATTTTTTTAAAGGTTAGAGAAAGAGGGACCAATTAACTTCATCTTTTCCTAAACTTGAGAAGAGACAAACCAAGTCCTGCCCTTCATCTCCAATGTTTGGAAGATCAGAGGTTCCTGTCAATTAAGTCGTCCTTTCTTCATAACTATTGCAAAAGAAATCATCAGAAATCGCTGAATAGGTCAATTAAAACCATTTTTATCAAACATATTCATTCACAACATGTATTGTTATAGTTAAAAACTGGTTGAGAAAGTTTACTTGTAATTATTACGCACTTTGATATCTGTTGATTATTTCTGGAGCAAAGGCAGCCTTATTCATTAGGTGCCTTTAGCTAATTTTTCCTGCTATTCTTGCTGGATACTTTAGAAATGAGAAGGGGTGAGCTGTAAGATAAATGAGTGTGACTAAGGGAAATAGAAGCCTGACTTTATCAAGGGCTGAGCTCCGGGAGGCAGGAAGAGTTCAGAGCATTGGGCCAGGGCTCATCTGGTGGGTTCAAGCACATAGCCTCAACTCCCTTGCAGGAACATGGGTCCGTGTGTGGTTCACTCTGAAGCATCTGTCTTCCTGTGAAAGAGCTCGGGAGTGGTGAATGGATACCGCGCCCAACTTCTGCAGGCTGCCCTCCCCTCTGGATACCAAGCCCACCCATGGCAATCCCTTCAAGGCATGACTCTCATGATAATAAGAAGTATGATAATGTGAAAAGGAATTTTCAGAGAAACTGAGTCAAGGACTGGTGGTGGTGAAACTTCTTGCTTTCTTGGAAAGCAAGAGAAGGTGCTAGCTATGCCTTCTGCTCTCTGACATTTCCACCGTCCCCCACCCATCTAGCAATGGCTACCCTAGAAAAACCTGTTTCCTACCCTTTGGTGTGGGCTGAGTATAGAAAGAGGAGGCTTCTCTCCAGAACTTTGCCAGGAGTTTGGCAAAGTTGGTTTGGCCTTTGCCACACCGTCCTCAATCCACCCTGCTTACACTGCCCCTGAGAAAGTCTAGTTCTCACCTGGCAGTGTCACTTCCTCCTTTGCTGTGTTCCAAGATGTAGCCTTCATTTGTGGACTAGGAAGGGGTGGAAAGTCCCAATTGCAGGGCGATTATTATTATTGTCAACTCTCCCTTGAAGAAGTTGTATCCGTTTTACTTTCTCACATGCACTCCTGCCTGGACTGCAGGAATCCTAGAAATTTTGCTCTCCGCTATAGTAACTCCCATGAGTTCTGATCCCACACTTTTCCTTCAAATGCTAACTGGAGGCATATTTTTAGATGGAGAAACCAGAGACAAGAGAATCAGCAGGAGTCCAGGTGATGATCAGGAACCCGGGACCCTGATCCTGACTGCTCTGACCAGGCTGCTCATTTCACCGGTGGGGAGCTGGAACCTGAAACCTGCTCATTCTAAAAAACAACCCCAGTCTTCTCTCAACTTCTGGCTGTGCCCATGTCCTCTGAGGAAGGCCGTGGAATGCCTTCTGACATGCTCTCAGAGGGAGAGCTGAGGATCTGAAGCCAGCAACTCACCAGGGAGATGGTGGAGCTGGGGGCTTGGGCACGGCAGAAGCGTTTGCGCAAAGCTTCTTGTACCTGTGGGAGAGGTAAATGCTCCACTTATGCCAGCCACAGCCCCGGCCTGTGGGCTGCAAGTGAGGCAGGGGGTTAGGTGGGCAGACTCACCTTCTTGTCCATGAGGCAACCAAACAATAGGATGAAGACACCCTGAGAAGAGGAACATGGGGATAAGCTGGTCAAGGAGGAAGGGATCTACCCGAATCAACGTGCTCCTTCTGTCCTGTGTAATTCACATGCAAAGGCTTCTCGTCTCAATTTTTGTTACCACCATTTGGTGCATAGGATCTATTTCAGATGCTTTTCTTATTGTTATCGTTATAAAAGGGATAGTAAAGGATTGGGTACTGATAATTTCCTGAGTTCTCCAACAAAATCAGCTATTATTTTACAGATAAGAAAACCAAAGCTCAGAGAGGTTATATAATTTGTCTGAAGTTATCCAGCTACTCAGTGGAGGAACTGGGATCCACTCCTAAGCCTTCCAAAATTCCTGAATCTATGTTTCTTCTGCTACGCCTTGATACCTCCTAGAGAAGAGATCGGCAGTGACTTAGACCATCTAAAAGGGCAAAAAGCACAGCCACCCCCTATCACCTACCTGGAGGGTGTTGAGAATGGTGAAGATGTAATGAGGGACCACGGAGACTTCCTCTAACAGAGTGGCCAGGCCCAGCCCCCAGGTGAGGCCAAAGATGGGTGTGAGAATGAGCAGGGCTTTGATCACCCCCAGCAGAGCTTGGCGCTTCTCCGCTGGGGGTCCCTCTGACAGCGAAGGTCTCAGCAACTTCAGCATGGCCATGGCTAGTACCAGCCCATTCACACCTACAATAGCCAGCACTGGCCCCACGAAGGTGTATAACGCCCCTCCCTTCCCATCCAACCAGCATTCCCCCTCCCTCAGGTATTGCCCTTGAGGTAGGTAGAGCCCCAGGGTGACACCCGCCAACCCCAGTGGGCACAGGTAGCCCAGAAGCACCATCAAGGGGAGAACTCGGTGCTTCGGCAGCTGGTGAAAGACAAAGAGCAGCTGGTGGGCCAACACCAGGGCCTGCGCCAGCATCCAGAAAAAGGTGGCCAGGTAGAGGAAATGACAGAGGAAGGTGGCAGCCAGGCAGAGCGGGCTTCGGGGCCCTGGAGGGAGGAAGGGGGCGCCTAGGAAGCAAGTGTCTGCGGCCAGCAAGCAGAGCACCATGCTGAGCAGGGCGGCGTGGCGGAAATAGGAGACCTTGTTCCGCACCACGACTCTCCAGACCAGCCTGTACACACCCAGGCACACAAGCAGCGCCAGTATGGAAGCTCCCAAGCCCACTTGAGTCAGCAGCGCCAGAGCGGGTTCTTCCGGAACAGTGTGTGGGGACATGAGGACGGAGAAGGCAGTGAGGTGCTGGCAGAGGCACCGAGCAGTGGGGCTGCCACTGGCCGCCTGTGCCTGGCACCCTTCTTTGGACCAACCCCCCCTGCCCTGGAAAAGGCTGTGATCCCAGAAGACACAGTGAGGGGAACCATCCGTGTTCCCAAAATCCATGATGACCTCGCCCTGGCTGAAGGCCTGGTCGCCTGCCATGATGGAAATGACAAGGACCAGGCCAGGAGTGGCATAGAGGGAATCCCCCAGCCCTTGTCCATAGTTTGAAGGCAGAAGGTGGTCCAGTTTTTGCAACACCAGGCTAGTAATACTTATTTCAGTTCCATTACGGACCAGTGGGGCCAGTGAGTGCCTGGGAATCTGAGCCTGCAGTGGGGGCCGAGTAGGGAAGGAGATGCTGTAGTCAGCAGGAAACGTGGGTCCAAACAGCTGGCTCTGCAGCAGCACATTGGGCAAGCTGAAGGTGAAGGGGTGGTCCTGTGGGCACAGGCTGCATGCCAGGGTCTCCACAGCCAGCAGGAGAGTTGAGCCTGCCCAGGGCTTCCGGGCTTGGGCCAGGGTCCACAGAGACCTGGTGTCCATATCTAGGACCTTGTCTGTGGCAATCAGGAGATTCTGCAGCACCCAACAGAAAGATGAGCCCCGTCTGCTGGTGCCCACAGGACTGAGCCGGGGGCAGTGAGAACTACAGCCCCACACCTTCCCTTCCCAGTCCAGGGTGTGACCCAAGGTTGGAGAGAAAAGGGAGAGGAAGACAGGCCTGTGAAGGGAGACTTTCTAGACGGGAAGAACGGGGAGCTGTTCGGCCAACCACCTTGGGGCATCTTTAAGGATATGTCCCCTGACCTGCACCCAGTCCCTCTGCTGAAAAGCCTTCTTCCCCCTCCATCCCTTGGGGCCACCCAGGTTCTCAGAAGGGACTTCTCCCATTCTTTGGCACCTCCAGGTCTGCAAAGCTAGGAATGGTGACCAGCAGTGATAGAGGGCACCGTGTCCTGGAGGTGACGGCCACACGCATGTCTGTGCATTCACATATGCTATGTATTCCCAGGCATGAACGGTGTGTAATGTCATTGCCCTTTGTTACACTTTTGGCTGCAGCTCATGGGTCACCAATGGATGCCCATACTGAGAGCCGATTTAGGTGAGCCCAGCAAAGCCAAGCACACTTTAGTGTCTTCATGGAAACTTCCTGTCTGTGTCATAGCCACACGCCTGCTTGCGCACACACGCCTCGGGCCTCCTGTCTCCACACCCTTTCCTGCCTCCAGCCCCCATGTGCTCCCAGCGCCAGGCCTTCTCCATTCTGCAGCCTCAGAGGCTGGTGTCTGAGAGAAGAAATGGACCAGGAGCAGGACCCTGGACTCTGGAAAGGTCTGCTGCCTGACAGCCCATGGTGATGTCAGAGGGACAGAAGTGCCCACAGATGGGGAGTCTTCACCCCCTGACTGCCCAGCTGGCAACCACTGTGGCTCAGAGATCTCACCTTCAGGGCGCTGCGGTCAAGCTGTATTCTGGCCTTTGCCACCGCCTTGGCCAGGTATTTCATGGTGCTCAGCAGGGTCAGTAAGTCGGAGGGTGAACTTGCCTCTGCCGCCTGCCCTGGCAGCTGCGCCAGGATCTGTGGTACCTCCTCAGCAGGACTGCCCTGGCCTGCCTGCAGCAGCTGAGACAGACAAGACAGCAGGAAGCGGGACACGTAGTAGAATGATGGTTTGAGAAGAGCATCCCAGCCCCATGGAGATTGCTGGCCCCCTTGAGCCCTCCCACACCTACTTCCTGGCTCTGCTAGGGCTCCAGTTCAGAGAAGCTGAGCAGCTTGTGGGTTGGGCCTCGGGGAAGAGGGTCTGCAAGCTGGGTCCTAGAGAGGCTGGGGTGGGCTGTGGAGGGGCATGTGGGCAGCAGGGTGGAAGCTTCACCTTGGCTCTAGTGAACAAGGCCAGGAGCCTCGCATCTGTGCAGCTGCTGTGGACAGGCCCCCAGACTCCGTCAGCTGCACAAAACCTCCTCACTATGCCCCTCTTGCTCTCAGGACATGGGGCCTGTGCCACGTGGCCAGCCTTGGTGACATTCCAGGTAAGCACTGAGGTGTCCTCAGGGCAGGTGATGTCCCCATCTGAAGAATGACAAGCAGGGGGTACTCAGCAATCACAGCCTCACCGGAGCCTCTTCTTGGGCAGAAGCATGTGCGGGCCCCGAAGCCTGGTCCTGTTGCCCAGGGCAGGGATGCGCCATGCAAGAGAGCCCATGCTCCCAAGGCAAGCAGCTGAGACCCGCCCACTGGACCCCAAGCCCTACGTACCCTGGATGATGGTGATGGAGATGGGGACCCTGAGTGGAGCCAGGCCAGGGCTCTGCAGGTCACAAGTGTACACGGTGTCAGTCATTGGGCAGTGCTGAACAGCCAACACAAAGCACTGAGAGCCTGACTCGTTGAAGGAGGAGGCTGAGGGCAAAACGAAAGAAGGGAACTGTCATTGGGCCAGGGACAGGCCTGGAACCCAGCAGGCTCTGACATGCTGTTTCAGTCTTTCTAGCAATTCAGAAACAGAGGAAGCTGTGGGGAAGAGCCAAATGATGTGTGGGCTCCACTTGGGCAGAGGAAGAGAGCTTGGATTTTGCTGGAGGGGACTGTGGGGTCTCTAACAAGCTCTAGGACTCAGTTTCCACCATTTCCACATTTGTAAAATGGGGACTATCATCAAATGAATTCCATAGAGTTAAATGAGATTGTGTAGATAACAGCATTTTGCAAAAGTTTCCTCTACACATGCGGTTATGTTATGGCAATAGACGTGGCAAGGCTCTGATGGGGTAGAAAGCAGTGTGGGCTTTGGACCCCACTCTCTGGTTGAACTGTGGCCTCTGTTTCTCATGAGCTAAAGACTCAGTTGCCTGGAGGAGACTAGCTGCCCCCTGGTCCCTCTGACCCCTGACTGCTGGCCCCTTCTCATACCTTTGCTGCCCTCTCCAGGGCTCCAGGTCACGGTGTAGGCCAGGTTTGTGCTGGGGATGCAGCAGCTCAGCTGGAAGCCAGGGGAGGTGGCACGGGAGATGGACAGCTGGTCTGGAAGTCGAGCCACATCTGTCGCCTTCAAGGGCACCCTCACCACCTCGTGCAGGTTCCACTTGAAGCCCTGGGCCTCAAAGCAGCTCATGTACTCACCTGCAGACACGTGTCTGCTGCGCTACGTGGCTCCTCTGGGCCCTGCTGCACCACAGAATCGCTGCTACTTTCCAAGCCACAGCCTTGCTCCCGTCCTCTGCCTGCCACCCAGTGCTTAACCCCAGCAAGCAAGGTCCCAGGATGGCCCCTTTGGTGGGTGTTCCCTGTCCCCAAGAAGGATTTCTAGGAGGTAGAAGAGATCTCTTTTTATCAGCCCATGCCCATGAATTTCATGCTCTCCCTAGAGCAGATGCCCTTCCTGCACCACCCCTGCCATTTTAGCATCTTGAAAAGCATGGATCTGTTCTCAGCAGACATTGACACTATATCCTCCGCATTCTCCACATTGTAGTATTTTTGTTAACAGAAACATTTTTATGAAAAGTAACTACATTTTCCAAAACATAATTAGACAAGTGATTTTTTTTTTACATGTTTGCAAATCTCGCCCATGTCTGGGTTCTCCCATCTGCTTTTGCATTCAATCTTATGATGGCCCTGTAACCTCTGGAAAGGGCCACTGTCTACACCTGAGGGAGTGGGAGTGAAAGGGGTAAATGACATCTTAGCATATTAGGACAATAGTTGTGACTTTGTAAACCCTGAAAAGGGTCTCAGAAGTCCCAGACCACAGTGAAAACAGCTGGCCATTTTTAGAATTTTCCACATTGCAATTTTTCACACCAAGGGACCTCTTAGCCTTTGTTTCCCCAGAATGGGTAAGTGGAAAGATGAAAAGGGTGAGAAAGAAGTGGAAAGAAAAGAAGGAAGGAGGGGGGAGGGAGGCGTGGGAAGAAGAGGTGAAGGAAAGCAGCGAAGGAAGAGGAGGAAGAAGGGAAGTAAGAGGAAGGAGAAAGGAGGCAAGGAGAGGACAGACTGGCTACCTGCCCAGTGATGGGACATGTTGGAGACACTGAGGGCAGCCTGGCCGTGGCTGGAAGTCACAGACACCTGTGTCCCTGGCTGCAGGAGGATGGGACTGGGGCTCCCTGGGTGCCTCAGGAACCAGCTCAGGTCGGTGGCCTCCTGGCTCAGCAGAAGAGTCAGGCTCAGTGTGTCACCAGGCATCTGCAGCTGGGAGTTCAGGCTGAGGGTCCCGGGGACTGCAGGGAGGCAGGTGACAGGGGACCCTGGAGGAGGTACTCATGGCCCTCAGATGCAGCTGAGCAATCGCTCCCCCCGACTCTGGAGCCCATTCCTCCACACTCCCTCCCTAGCTTTTTAAATTTTTCTTTTTGTCCCTGGATGGGCATCTGAATGTGGCTGCTGCAATCCAGCCTGGAAGACTCTATCTGTTATTGGAAACCAAAGAGAGAACCTTTTTGGTCTATGCCTCTCCCTCCTCCAGGCATCTTGGGGCTGCTGGAACTGCTTCCTGCCTCCTAGGGTAAAAAGCAGGGTTACTCCAGCACGTTCTCTCCTTGTCCTTATGTCTCTGGGGCCCCCCTCATTAGTCTCCCTACTCAGGTTCCAAGCTCAGGGCCTGTGATCTGCTGTGATGGCTGGCTTTTTCTCCCACCCAGAGGAGCAGCTGTGCTTGGACCAGCTGGCCAAACTACAGGTTCAGAGAGGAAAAACACACTGAGAGCATTCATTTCACTTAAGGTCATTGGTTTCCAAGTTCCCAACCTTCCTCACCAGGTGGCAGCAACTGGCAGTACCCGGGTTCAGGATGGCTGAAGACAAGGCAGCCACAAGGCTGGTGGTTCTGGGGGCTTTGACAAGGAGGGTAATGGAGGCAGATGCTGGTGTTCCACTGGTAGCCAGAGAGGCAAGCACAATAGAAATTCCCCTCGTGGTTGACATTACACTCTGTGACAGAGAGAAGGGAAGAGGGGGCGGGCAGGCTGTCTGAGGAAGCTAGGTGGGCAGGGTGAACACCTGCCTGATGCCTGAGAGGCTTTAGGGCTGGGTATCTGGACCAATCTCCAAGCTACAGGTGCCTCAGTCAGGCACATGCATCAGGACTGCCTCCTCAGTCAGCGCTTGAAGCAGCAGATGTCTCAGGGGCCAGGGAACAGGTGAAGGTGGAGGTCTGTGCCCACATTGTCTGTCCCTTGGGCCATCAGTCAAAGTTAGAAGATAGGGGATGGGGCAGGCAGGGAAGGGTCTGTCTGGTAGGGAGGGGAGGAAGGAGCTGGGCCAAGAGACAGAACCAGGCAGCCCTTCCTCCGGGAAATATAGAGGGACTCACAGCATCTCAGGCAAGTTGGCTGCAGGAGGCCCGGGAGCCCCTGTTCATTCGCTCTCAGCCCCCTTCCCATGCAAGTGGTACCTGTTGTGAGTCTGAGGCCAGTGAGAAGAGGCCTTGGGGAAGAGGAAGCTGAGGCAGCAGGGAGAGTCAGGGTCCTGGAGACTTCATGGGGCCAGGTCTTATCTGAAAAGTCCAGGTGTACATAGACGGAGACCAGCGCTGATTCTACAGGAGCAGAGGGGACAGCTGGAGAGGACAGGCAGCGAGGCCACAAGCCGGTCCCCTCTGGAGTCTCTCATCTAGCTGGCCAGTCCCAGGAATGCAGAGCCGACCCCCTCCCACAGGCTGTCCAGATGCATATAGACAGGGCTCAGGAAGGGAACAAGTCCTCCCCTAGGCACGGTGGCTTCAGATACATAGCTTCACGTCATCCATCCAGCAACACCTATTTTATGGATGAGGCTCCAAAGACAATGAGTTCATCTCCAGGCCTCGCTGCTAGAGAACTGGTCAATGACCTGTCCGACTGTGATCAGAGCCAGTCCTCTCTCTCTGCCACCACTCCCTCGCTGCGCCTGCCCTCTCCTCTCCGGGTCCTGGGTTTCCACCTCATTCCCAGCCCCTATCTCCTCCCCCTCCCTCCTCCTCCTGTCCATTCACTCACCTCCTGCTCCATTCTGTTGGTCCAGGAGCTGCCCAGATCCAGATTCCCCTCCAGCCTGACTCTGTCCCTGGAATAGAACACAGAGGAGAGACCTCAAGTCCCTTCCAAAGGCACCCCAGGGGCCAGCCCGACTAGTCTCAGCCAGCACAACTCAGTCTCAACCAGCTCTTCTTTTTGCCAGGAATCAAGGGTACACATCAGGAAGGGAAAGCAGGCTTCTCTTAGTGGGTGCCAGGGATGCAACCCCAGGAACCCTGCTATCCCACCCAAGACCAGGAACCAGGAACGCCCTGGGAAGTCAACATGCTTTGTTTAATTCCTTCCTGCATTTACCTGTCCCTGGGCCTCTAGGCTAATTGAAATGGCTGGGTCTGGAGCTCCAGCAGTGGAGCTGGACAGAGTTGGCTGGGGCCCAGGCGCTTGGGGAGTTTATTCCTTCTGTAGGATTTGACAGCAGGGTGAGAAGAAGGCAGCCTCTTTCCTTTGTCTTTGGTTCCTGTACATTATTTCCTCACCAACTCCTCCTCTGACAGGGTGACGGTGGAGGTCTGGACCCACATTGTCTGTCCCTTGGGCCATCGGCCAAAGCTAGAGGATAGGGGGATGGGGCAGGCAGGGAAGGGTCTGTCTGGTAGGGAGGTGAGGAAGGAGCTGGGCCAAGGAGACAGAACCAGGCAGCCCTTCCTCCAGGAAATATGGAGGGGCTCACAGTGTCACAGACCTGAGCCCTGTCTATATGCACCTGCGTGTGCGTGTGGGTATCTACCCAAAACCAGATTTTGACACAGATACGAATATGGATAAGACATGAGTATAAGCTGGTCACAATGGCACGTGCCTTCAGTCCCAGCTACTTGGGAGGCTGAGGTGGGAGGATCACTTGAGCCCAGGAGTTCAAGTCCAGCCTGGGCAACATGGTGAGAGCATGTCTTAAAAAAGGTATAGATATAGATAGATTTAGATACAGATACAGATATATATTTACATAAAGACAGATTTAGATTTAGCAATACAGATAGATTTAGGCTTAGTGGTATATAGATGTAGACATAGGCAGAGATATAGCTGTCCGTGAGGAGAACACAGATGGAAAAGCACCCTCTAGACTCTGATGTCTTTCCTCAGATTCTCTCCCATCCTCTAAGCCACTAGTTCCCAAATCTGCAAAGTTTTTCTTTTTCTTTTTAAATGGCCAGCTTGACTGGACGAGCCTTTATCCAAAGTACAGCAGGTATCATAGGAGTTTACAGGGACTCAAATAAGGAAACAAGAGCTATCCCCCACACCCAGGAAAATAAAATTGTGTTCTCAGAGATCTCATAACAAAGCATCCACTTTCCTTATACATTACTTCCTCTCCCCTCAGCTCTTTCCCCACTACCTATCCTTTCATTCCACGCCTCGTCTCTCCCAACCAGAGGTCCCCATTGTCGCCTCTGCAGACCTCCCCTGGGTCTCACCCCGGTTTCACTTACAGGTTGGGATGCTTGGGCAACTGGTGACCCCAGCAGGGGAAGAGTTGTGGCCAGGAGCAGCAGAGGGGCAGCCGAACAGACCATGGCTCAGTGAAGCAGTCCCTACAAGCCCATGATGCAAATTTCTGCAAGGAAGAGCTGGCAGGGCAGTATGCAGATGGGATGGGAGGGAAGAGGGGAGGGAGCCAGGGCTGAACTTACAGAGGAAGCGCTACAGCCTGTGACTCTGAGTCAAATGGGAATCCAGGTCGCCGTGGGGGCCACCTGGAGCCCACATGCCCCCAGTGAGAATGGTGCCGAGGCTCCTCTTGGGCTCTGGACCAAAAGCTCAGAGTCTTAGGGTTTTGAAGTCACAACCAGCAACGTGTCAATAAGCCAGGTTCAGTCATGTTCCCAAGGACCTGGGAAATCTGGATTGTTCTGAACTCCTCAAAAGCTGGATCATTGATCAAAGAGTCAAGGTTAGAAATGAAAAATAAAGAAAAGATAAAAATATGAGAGCTGATTTTTACCCTAAAATAATTTCCAGATAGACTAGAATCCTCCCTCCCTCCCTTCCTTCCTTGTCTGTCCCTTGGGCCATCTGCCAAAGCTAGAAGATAGGGGGATGGGGCAGGCAGGGAAGGACTGGTCACGGACCTGTCCGACTGTGATCAGAGCAGGGGGTGAGTGGATGGACAGGAGGAGGAGGGAGGGGGAGGAGATGGGAGCTGGGAATGAGGTGGAAACCCAGGACCCGGAGAGGAGAGGGCAGGCGCAGCGAGGGAGTGGTGGCGGAGAGGACTGGCTCTGATCACAGTCGGACAGGTCCGTGACCAGTCTGTCTGTCCCTCCCTCCCTCCCTCCCTCCCTCCCTTCTTTCCTTCCTTCCCTCCCTTCTTTCTTTCTTTTTCTCTCCCTCCCTCCCTCCATCCATCCCTCTCTCTCTCTTCCTTCTTTCCTTCTCTCCCTCCTTTTTCTTTTCTTTTCTTTCTCTTTCTTTCTCTTTTTCTTTTCTTTCTTTCCTTGCTCTTTCCTTCCTTTCTCTCTCTCTTTCCTTCTTTCTCTCTCTTGCTCACTGTCACTCTCACTCTTTTTCTTTCTTTTATAAACAAGGCCTTCTTCTGTTGCCCAGGCTAGAGTGCAGTAGTATGATCAAAGCTCATGATCATAGCTCACCATAGCCTCAAACTCTTGGGCTCAAGCTATCCTCCCACCGTAACCTCCCAAGTAGTTGAGATTACATGTGTGCACCACTGCACTGGCCTAAAGCCTTAAATGTAAAAAAGAATCTGAGAAAATACTAGAAAACATTATCAAGTTATTTCATAAAATAATTTTAAACAGAGGAAGGTTTTTTAAACAATACATAAAACTGAGAAGTCAAAAAGGAAATAAATGTGACTGTCTAAAAACTTTTAAGTTTGGCCTAAAAAGAATAATTTTCTCAACAAAGGAACTTTCTTCTAGTTTTCGTATCCCTAAGATAGAAATAGGCAAAAGGTAGGAACAGACAATTCATTGAAGAAGGAATAGAAATAGTTTGATAATGGCCAGGCAGGGTGGCTCACACCTATAATCCCAGCCCTTTGGGAGGCCGAGGTGAGTGGATCACCTGAGGTCAGGAGTTCGAGACCAGCCTGCCCAACATGGTGAAACCCTGTCTCAACTAAAAATACAAAATCAGCCAGGCTTGGTGGCGCATGCCTGTAATCCCTGCTACTTAGGAGGCTGAAGCAGGAGAATTGCTTGAACCTGTGAGGAGGAGGTTGCAGTGAGCTAAAATTGCACCATTGCACTCCAACCTGGGCAACAAGAGTGAAACTCCATCTCAAAAAAATAAAAATAAAAAAGAAGCAGTTTGATAAACATATACAAACCTCTAACTTCATGCATCAGAAATACAAATCAAACAAGATACTATTTCTCACCTGCTAATTATCAAAAGAGAAAATATTAATTATATTAAGTATACTTGTACATGTGTGTAAAAACATGTACATAAGAATATTCAAGGCAGAATTGTTTGTGACAGCAAATGAGTTGATTAAACAACCAAAATGTCTATTAAAAAGGGAGAGCTTATATAAATCTTGGGATTTCCAAACAATACATTACTAAAGTTGTGTGGGAAAAGTGAAGTAGCTGTATTTTGGAGTGATCTCCAATATAGTTAGTGAAGTTTAAATATATGTTATGTGTATTATGCTCCCATGTATGTAAACAAAATGAATCTATTTAAGATGCCGGGCGCGGTGGCTCACGCCTGTAATCCCAGCTCTCAGGGAGGCAGAGGCGGGAGGATAGCTTGAGCCCAGGAGTTCGAGACCTGCCTGGGTAATATAACGAGACCCCGTTCTCCACAAAAAGGAAAAAAAAAAAAAAAAAAGACGAAAAGATGCTTGTACTTGTATATCCCTAGAATATTTCTGGAAGAATACATCAGAAATCTGGCAATAGTTGTTGCTCCTGGGGAAAGGGATTAAGGGTCTGGATGGGTCTGTGTGCTGTTTCATATATAGTTTTTCTAATCATAGGCATTTTTTTTTTAAATAAAAAAAAGTTGATTTAAACACACACACAAAGTACGAAGTACCTATGGTAGAAATATAGCCCCATTGCATTTCCACCTCCACCTCCACCTCCAATCCCCCCTTGCCAGTTTTGCTGCTAATGGAAGAGCAGACACACAGAGCAAATACATGCATGGGAGCAATCACTCTTGTAAATAGCGGATTTCAGAAAACATGAAAATGGTGGAGAATCTGGTTTGAGAACCAGAGAGAGAAGTGACAGGGAAAACACAGGTGCTGGAGGTAGGATGCTATTAGCATGCTGGGTGCTGTCTGTTACAGCTATGGGCAGTCTCAGATGGGCCAAGAGGATGTGGGACATCAACAGCATCATGCTCCACAGGGTCTGTTGAGGACCAGGAACTACACAAGTGAGAGGTGGACTGAGACCCAGAAGAGTGGCTGCTTCAGTGCCGAGGGGAGACTGAGCCATGGCAGCCCCCAGTTAGGAGAGGCAAGGACGGCCTCCAGTGGAGGGAAAGCTGTTCATCCATCAGCATGAACACTGAAGGAACAAGTAACTCCGGGGACATGAGAAAGCTAACAGAGGCCGGGTGCGGCGGCTCACACCTGTAATCCCAGCACTTTGGGAGGCCGAGGCAGGCGGATCACCTGAGGTCAGGAGTTCAGGACCAGCCTGGCCAACATGGTGAAAACCTGTCTCTACTAAAAATACAAAAAAAATTAGCCAGGGGTGGTGGTGGGCACCTGTAATCCCAGCTACTCGGGAGACTGAGGCATGAGAATTGCTTGAACCCAGGAAGTGGAGGTTGCAGTGAGCCGAGATGGCACCACTGCACTCCAGCCTGGGCAACAGAGTGAGACACCCTCTCTCTCTCCCTCTCTATTTTATATATATATATATATATATATATATATATATATATATATATATATATATAAATAAAATATGTATATATATAAATCTTAGTCTTATGGACTGATCAGTTTCATGGGGAGTCAGGAAGCACCCACAGGCTGAATCAGGTCTTAGGCAGAGTGGAGTTCAAACCAACAGGGACTTATTGCTGCCACCTATGTACTCCCAAGTCCAAAGTGAACCACAAGGTGATTGTCCTTTGTCCCTCCAATATACATACTGATTTTTGGAAACTAATCAGTTTTTAACTGCTGGCAGCTTTTCTGAGCTCCTAGGTTGCTTCCTGGACACCTCTAAACACGGATTGTGAAGGCTGCTGGTAAGCAGTGCTCCCTTACTTCATTTTTATTTTTTAAAGACAGGGTCCTGTTATGTTGTTCAGGCTGGCCTCAAAGTCCTGGACCAAAGTGATTCTCCCACCTCAGCCTGCCCAAGTAGTTGGGATTACAGGCGTGAGCCACCACTGGACCTGGCCTCCATTTTTTTTTTTTTTTTTTTGAGAGAGAGTCTCACTCTATTGCCCAGGGTGGAGTACAATGGTACAATCTTGGCTCACTACAACCTCCACCTCCCAGGTTTAAGTGATTCTCCTGCCTCAGCCTCCCAAGTAGCTGGGATTACGGGCGCCCATCACCACACTGGGATAATTTTATATTTTTAGTAGAGATGGAGTTTCACCATGTTGGCCAGGCGGGTCTCAAACTCCTGGCCTCAAGAGATCCACCTGCCTCGGCCTCCCAAAGTGCTAGGATTCAGGCATGAGTCACCGCGCCCGGCCTCCATTACTTCTTATAGAAAGTAATTGCTGGGGCCAGGTGTGGTGACTCGTGCCTGTAATCCTGGCACTTTGGGAGGCTGAGGCGGGTGGATTGCTTAAGGTCCAGGAGTTCAAGGCCAGCCTGGGCAACATGACAAAACCTCAATATGGCAAAACTTCATCTCTACGAAAAATTAGCTGGGTGTGGTGGCACATGCTTGTAGTCCCAGCTACATGGGAGGCTAAGGTGGGACGATCACCTGAGCCCAGAAGGTCAGAGCCATAATGAGCTGTGATTGTGCCACTGCGCTCCAGCCTGGGCAACAGAGCCAGACCCTGTCTCAAAAAAAAAAAAAAAAAAAAAGAAAGAAAGAAAGAAAGAGAGAAAGTAACTGCTGGGGTTGCTGCATATTAGTTACCTCTATGAACTAGACATTGAATCTTGGTGTATTTTTTCTAACTTTTAGGTTCTGGGGTACAAGTGAAGGTTTGTTACATAGGTAAACTTGAGTCATGGGGGTTTGTTGTACAGATTATTTCACCACCCAGTTATTAAGCCTAGTACCCATTTAGTTATTTTCCTGATCCTCTCCCTCCACCTTCTGAAAGGCCCCAGTGTGTGTTGTTCCCCTCTATGTGTCCATGTGTTTTCATCATTTCGCTCCCACTTACAAGTGAAAATATGTGGTATTTGGTTTTCTGTTCCTGTGTTAGTTTGCTAAGGATAATGGCCTCCAGCTCCATCCATGTCCCTGCAAAAGACATGATCTCATTCTTTCTTATGGCTGCATAGTATTCCATGGTATATATGTACCACATTTTCTTTATCCAGTCTATCATCGATGGGCATTTAGGTTGATTCCATGTTTTTGCTACTATGAACAGTGCTTCAGTGAATATCCACATGCATGTGTTTTTATAAAAGAATGATTTATATACCGTTGGGTGTAGACCCAGTAATGGGATTGCTGGGTAGAATGGTATTTCTGTCTTTAGGTCTTTCAGGAATTGCCACTGTCTTCCACAATGGCTGAATTTAATTTACACTCCCGCCAACAGTGTATAAGCGTTCCTTTTTCTCCACAACCTCGCCAGCATCTGTTAATTTTTGGCTTTTTAGTAACAGCCATTCTGACTGGGATCTTGGTGTATTTGCACAAATACGATTTGGGTTCAGAGGTCATGGCACCTACTATGCGATATAGGATTTCTGCTGGGTGCTACCAAGCTGTGGCCAGTGGCGGCGGCCACATCATGGGACATGTGTAGAAAGAAGGGGAAATACACAGCTGTTCACCCAGCTGCAGCACAATTCCAGTAACGGCGAGTCAGCTAACCCTCGGCTGACGCAGAAAACTCTAATATAGAAAGAGTATGTTCAAAATTGTTTGATGCCATAAAATTACTGACCTGTGAAATATTTGACAAGAAGAGGTATTTTAACAAAAAGCTGGACGCATTATATATGTCTTTATAGGAAAAAACGTATTTCTGACATTAAAATGTTAAAAGAAATGGTATGAAGTTATTCAGAAGGAATAATGGCAGCCTTAGATCTATAATTTAAGTATCTAACTCTGGACCTTAGAATGAGATCCCATATTTGCTCTCTGGGACTGTTCAGAAAACCCTGCTTCAGGGTTTATATTAAAACTATGTACCTCAAGAGCACAACTTGCAGAAGCTGAAGAAACTCATGGAATTTCTGATGCTTTCTTTGATTCTTACAGGATGTGGGGACTTCACAAAAGTTTCATGTTGACCTTATATAGGAATAAACCTATGGAGAGACCAGGACATTAGAGTGGAGAAGAACTGTTTCTTCTAAAGATAAAATAATTTCAAATCCTTAAGCCAGGATTTAGCCAGTCTGTGGTATTCTGTTATTGCAACACAAAACGGACTCAGAGTCCTTACAACCTAATCACCTCTTAAAGGTCTCCACCTCTCAATGCTGTGGCATTAGGGATTAAGTTTCCAACACATGAACTTTGGGGGACACATTCAAACCACAGCATGGTAGAAAAGTGGTCATGAGGTTAGGAATGGGATTAATGAGCCTTGTGATTCAAGACAACCACTTCATCTTTCAAGACCTCAGTTTTCACATCAATAAAATAGAGTTAAAATATATGGTCTTTGCAGTATTTAAAAGTGTTGTTCCATTTCTTTCCGGTTTTCATGGTTTCTAAAATAAAATCCACAGCCATATAACTCATTGATCCCCTATAAGTAATGTATCATTTTTCTTTGGCTGCTTTCAAGATTTTTTCTTTGACTTTAGTTTTTAGCAGTTATGATGTGTTTAAGGTGGGCTTTCTTCGGACTTATCCTTTATGGATTTGGTGAGCCTTTGCATCTGTAGATTTATGTCTTTCATCAGCCACTATTTCAAATTGTTTTTCTGCACTGAATTATTTCTCCTCTTCTCTGGAGCTCTAATGACTCAACTATTAGGCTTTTTCTTTCTTTTTTTTTTTGAGACGGAGTCTCCTTCTGTTGCCTAGGCTGGAGTGCAGTGGTGCAATCTCTGCTCACTGCAACCTCCGCCTCCCAGGTTCAAGTGATTCTCCTGCCTCAGCCTCCCAATAGCTGGGACTACAGGCGCATGCCACCACACCCGGCTCATTTTTTTGTATTTTTAGTAGAGACGGGGTTTCACCCTGTTAGCCAAGATGGTCTCGATCTCCTGACCTCATGATCTGCCTCCCAAAGTGCTGGGATTACAGGCATGAGCTACCACGTCTGGCTGCCTTTTTAGTATTTTATCCACAGATCTCAGTGGCTCTGTTCAATTTTTCTTTTTTTTTTTTTATTATTATACTTTAAGTTCTAGGGTACATGTGCACAATGTGCAGATTTGTTACATATGTATACATGTGCCATGTTGGTTTGCTGCACCCATTAACTCGTCATTTACATTAGGTATATCTCCTAATGCTATCCCTCCCCCCACCCCACGACAGGCCCCAGTGCGTGATGTTCCCCTTCCTGTGTCCAAGTGTTCTCATTGTTCAATTCCCACCTACGAGTGAGAACATGCGGTGTTTGGTTTTCTGTTCTTGGGATAGTTTGCTGAGAATGATGGTTCCCAGCTGCACCCATGTTCCTACAAAGGACATGAACTCATCCTTTTTTATGGCTGCATAGTATTCCATGGTGTATATGTGCCACATTTCTTTCTTTTTTTTTTTTTTTTTTTTTTTTTTGAGACAGAGTCTCGCTTAGTCGCCCAGGCTGGAGTGCAATGGCGCGATCTCGGCTCACTGCAAGTTCCGCCTCCCGGGTTCACGCCATTCTCCTGCCTCAGCCTCCCGAGTAGCTGGGACTACAGGCGCCCGCCGCCTCGCCCGGCTAATTTTTTGCATTTTTAGTAGAGACGGGGTTTCACCGTGTTAGCCAGGATGGTCTCGATCTCCTGACCTCGTGATCCGCCCGCCTCGGCCTCCCAAAGTGCTGGGATTACAGGCGTGAGCCACCGCGCCCAGCCACATTTCTTAATTCTGTTCAGTTTTTCAATCTTTTTTTCTGTTTTTCAGATTGGATCATTTCTACTGATCTATCTTCAAGTTGACTGACTTTTTCCTCTGTCATCTCTGTTCTGCTGTTAAGCCTGGATAGACAGAATAATGACCACCCAAAGATGTCCATGTACTAATCCCTAGAACTTCTGGATATGTAAATGTATATGTCAAAAGGAATTTTGCAGATGTGATTAAATTATGAATATTGAGAAGGAGATTATCACGGATAATCTGCGTGGGCCCAATGTAATCACAAGGTCCTTGTAAAAGGGAGACAGGAATGTGAGAAACAAAAAAGCAGAGGTTGGACTGATGCAGCACTTTATTTATGTATTTATTTTTTGAGACAGGGTCTCACTCTGTTGCCCAGGCTGGAGTTCAGTGGCACAATCATGGCTCACTGCAGTCTTGACCTCATGGGCTCAAGTGAGCCTCAGCCTCCTGGGTAGCTGGGACCACAGGTGTGTGTCATCACGCTTGGCCAACTTTTATTTTTATTTTTTGTAGAGATGGGGGGTCTTGCTATGTTGCCCAGGCTGGTCTCAAACTCCTGGGCTCAAATGATCCTCCTGCTTTGGTCTCCCAAAGTTCTGGGATGAGAAGTGTGAGCCACTGTGTTCAGTGAAACTGATGCACTTCAAAGATAAAGGAAAGGGCAAGGATTGATGACAGGCTCCAGAAGTTGGAAAGAGCGAGGAAATGGATTCTTCCCTGCAGTCTCCAGAAGAAATGCAGGTCTGCTGACATCTTGATTTTACCTCTGTAAGATTCATTTCACACTTCTCATTCTCAGAACACATCACATTACATAATACATTTGTTTTGCTTTAAGTTACTACATTTGTAGCTATTTGTTATAGCAGCCATGGTAGTAATTTAATACATAGCTCATGCAATAACTTTTACATTTTTGGTTATTATATATTTCAGTTCTAAAGTTCCCATTTGGTTCTTTACATTTTCTATTTCCTCCTTGAGACTTTTCTCCTTTTCTTTAGTTTTTAAAACAGTGTTCACATTTACTCATGGCACTTTTGTAATAGGTACTTTAATGTCTTTTTTAGATAATTCCAACATATTTGTCATCTCAGAATTGGTATCTGTTGATTGTTTTTTTCCATGTGAGTTGAGATTTCCAGGTTCTTCAAATGCCAGTTAATTTTGAGTTTTATCCCGGAAATTTTGAATATTATGAGACTCTGGATCTTGTTTAAAACCTGTGGGAAGTGTTAATGTTTCTTTTTTAGTAGGTAATCTACCTGGCTTGGTTCAACCACAAGTTCTCATTAACCTACTGTGGACTGTGCTTTCAACATCAATTCTCATTTCAAAACCTTTACAGTGCTATTCAGATCTTCTGCAGACGTGTGCCACCCAGTGGCCGGTCTGGAGCCTGTGTGATGGATGGTCTATCTCTTGGTGCAGTTGTGCTGGTGGTTTGTGGTTTAGGGTCAGATCCATGCAACGTACAACTGGGAAGTGATCCCAGGAGCTCATAAAACGATATGGGGTCATCTTCTTGTCCTTTCTGGTCATTCTGATACTTTCTGGTTCCCTGGGGCTCCTCTTTTTGGTTCTCTGGCCAGAAATCCAGGGCTTTATTTCCCTGCTCTACGATGCACTTCCTGTATCTGTTCACAGGTGGGGCCTTGCAGCAGAGAGAAAAAGCAATGGAGGTTTGCCTTGCCCTCTTAGCACCATACATTCTGATCAGAGGAAGTTCCTCTCCCTCAGAGTTCTAGGCTCCTGCAGATCCTCACTGCCACTGCTGCCATGCGATTGTTTAGAGGCTGGGTGTGAAAGAACAAAGAAAAAAGAAAAAAAAAAAAGGTGGAATTTCCTCCACTCTCTCTGAGTGTTAGGGTCTTCCTTCCCTCTCCTTGAGCCAGACCTAGGGGGTTTCTTCTGTAGTTCTGTCTATCTGTGCAATTGCACATTTATGGGTTTGGGATTGCCTTGAGTTCAGGCCAGTGCATACCTGAAGAAAAAATGTGAAGCTCACCACCAGTTCAGTGGTATTTTGAATTCTGTACTTCTTCCCCAGTCCACCTGCTACTGTTTACTTTCTAGAGTCCTCAAGTATCAGTTCTGTGCAATCTTTCCAGGTGTATAGCTTCACTCAGTGGGAGAGACAGGGTGGAGGATGTTTACTCCATCTTTCCTAGAACTGGGCCCCTGCATCTCACAATTTTGGTATGTATTTTTATTATCATTTCATTCAAAATATTTTCTGATTTCCCTTTTGATTTCTTCTTTGTTGGCTACTTAGAAGTGTTATGTCTTAATTTCTAAACAAAAGAAATTATCTGGTTATATTTTTGTCCCTGCTTTTAGCTTGATTACATTCTTGTCAGAGAAGATAATCATTACGATGATCAATCTTTAATATTTTTTGAGGTTAGTTTTATGGGCCAGCATATGGTCAGCTTTTGTAAGTGCTCTGTATGTAATAAAAAAGTATGTGTGGCCGGGTGCGGTGGCTCACAGCTGTAATCACTTTAGGAGGCCAAGGCAGGTGGATCACCTGAGGGGAGGGGTTTGAGACGAGCCTGGCGGGCCAACATGGTGAAACCTTGTCTCTACTAAAAACACAAAAATTACCTGGGCATGGTGGTGTGCACCTGTAATCCCAGCTACTCGGGAGGCTGAGTCAGGAGAATGGTTTGAACTCAGAGGCAGAGGTTGCAGTGAGCCGAGATCGCATCACTTCACTCCAGCCTGGGTGAAAGAGCAAAACTCCATCTCAAAAAAAAAACAAACAAAAAAACCAAAGTATGTGTATTCTGAGCCGAGCACGGTGGTGTGTACCCATAGTCCCAGCTACTTGGGAGGCTGAGGTGGGAGAATCACCTGAGCCCAAGAGTGTGAGCTGCGGTGAGCTATGATTGTACCACTGTACTCCTGCCTGGGTGCAGAGTGAGACCAATCTCTAAAACACAAAAAACAAAAGGCAAAAACAAAACAAAAGAAACAAACAAAAAACTTTTAGATATCTGTTATAAATAGTATGTATTTTGGTTTACTTTTATTCTTTTAATCAGTTATGACTACCTTTACCTTTATCAAATCATTTATGCTATTTATAGTCAATTATAATTACTGATAAGTTTAAACTTGTCTTACTGTTTTCTATGTAGTCCACTTTTTCTTCTCCTTTTTTCTCCCTTATTTCCCTCTTTTGAGTTAATTTCTTTTTATAATTATCTCATTTGAACTCCTCCCCCATTAGCTTTTAGTTACACATATTTTTACTACTTATTTAGAAAGTTTCTTTAGGGATGATAAAATGCATCTTTGACATCTCAACTCTAACTTCTTTTATTCCCCAAACTTCTACACTGGAATGTGTTAAAATAGAAATCTGTTCAGTAGTTGGGTAAACG
Organism: Macaca mulatta; assembly: GCF_049350105.2. NCBI lineage: Eukaryota > Metazoa > Chordata > Mammalia > Primates > Cercopithecidae > Macaca > Macaca mulatta. The sequence continues at coordinate 98,683,317 of NC_133418.1, read as the reverse complement.
AGTTTGCCTTATGAGGGGACAGACATTTTAGACACTGGGAACCACAACAACAAAGTACACAGGTATGATGCAGATTGTTGTGAGGTCAGAGAACTACAGTACTGCAGTTTGGGATCATTGCTGCCAGAGGTGTGAATAAAAATGGAAGTGGAATTAGATTATAAAGGCTATCCAGACTGGAAAGCAGGATGGGAAGCCAACAAACTAGAAAGCAACTACTTGAAAAGAAATAGCACAAAACAAAAAGTGATGAATACAAAATTAGGCCAGGCATGGTGACTCACACCTGTAATTCCAGCACTTTGGGAGGCAAGGTGGGTGGGTCCCATAAGCTCAGAAGTTCAAGACCAGCCTGGGCAACATGGTGAAACCCCATCTCTACAAAAAATAGAAAAACTAGCTGGGTGTAGTGGTGTGCGCCTGTAGTCCCAGCTACTTGGGAGGCTGAGGTGGGAGGATCACCTGAGCCCAGGAGGTCAAGGCTGCAGTGAGCCGTGATCATGCCATTGCTCTCCAGCCTGGACAACAGAGTGAGAGTCTGTCTCAAAAAATATATACATACATATATATATATTTTTTCAAACTTTATGTTAATATTTTTTGTTTTTGCAGAGACAGGATCTCACTATGAAACTCCTGGCCTCAAGCAATCCTCCCACCTCAGCCTCCCAAAGTGCTGGGATTATAGGCACTAGCCTCCATGCCTAGCCCTCAAACTTCAAAGACTAAGAAAGTTTTAAATGTTGTATTATAACTGTATTGTTTGCTTATTTATTTCTCCAACAAGATAAACTGAAAGTTAATTCAAACTTGAATGCCTAAGGAACCACAGGTATCCATTAACACTCCCTCCTCTCCTAGGAAAATACTTCCTTCCAGGTTTTCCCTAAATCTTCCACCTCCTTAATATTTGTAACCAGTGAAATACTTCCTAGACTTATTGCCTCTACTCCAGAACCATTCACAGTGCTCTTTGGAAAGCATGTTTTATTGTAAGCAAGATTATTTCCAGTATCACATTTTTCTTAGAACACTCAAGTTAATCCCTTATAAATATCCTTTGATTAGAAAGCAAGATGGGCTCCTTGAGTCCAGTTGGTATTACGATGTAAGTGGAGGCTATTTGATGGGTCACAATTGCTGAACATAAGAGAATTGATCATACAATACCTAGGCCATATAAAAATGAGATTGGGTACCAACCTCTCTCCTTAAATCTGGGATAGGATCAGTTTGGACTTTTATCTCCGAACTAAAGAATAAATCCCACCGGCCAGGCACAATGGTTCAACCCTATAATCCCAGCACTTTGGGAGGCTGAGGTGGGTGGACTGCCTGAGCTCAGGAGTTCGTGACCAGCATGGGCAACACCATGACACCCCATCTCTATTAAAATATAAAAAATTAGCCAGGCATGGCGGCATGCACCTTTAGTCTCATCTACTTGGGAGGGAGGAGAATCGTTTGAACCTGGAAGGTGAAGGTTGCAGTGAGCTGAGATTGCGCCACTGTACTCCAGCCTGGGGGACAGAGTGAGACTATGTCTCAAAAATAAAATAAAAATAAATAAATAAATAAATAAATAAATAAATAAATAAATTCCAACAAATAGGAGTTTTCAGTCAAACTTTGATTTTAGATTATCAAAGCAATGCAGGCTTGTCAAAAAAACTAAAACAATTGAGACATCTGTCAATCAGAAACCAAAAATACTTATGGCTCCCTTTTTAATCAAGAAATGAACCAAAGTATATACTTTGCCTATCAGTTGTTTACTTAAAAAGTGTTATGTTTCGGCTGGGCGCGGTAGCTCACGCCTGTAATCCCAGCACTTTGGGAGGCCGAGGTGGGCAGATCACTAGGTCAGGAGATCTAGACCATCCTGGCTAACACGGTGAAACTCCGTCTTTACTAAAAATACAAAAAAATTAGCCAGGCATGGTGGCGGGCGCCTGTAGTCCCAGCTACTTGGGAGGCTGAGGCAGCAGAATGGCGAACCTGGGAGGCAGAGCTTGCAGTGAGCCGAGATTGCACTACTGCACTCCAGCCTGGGCGACACAGTGAGACTCCGTCTCAAAAAAAAAAAAAAAGTGTTACATTTCTTGTTCTTATTATTAAAGATCAAATAACCAGAACTATTCACATTGTTCACACACACACAAAAGAAATATACAAAGATTTTTTTAACCTGAATATCATTCGCTGATTGTTTTTTTTCTTGAGAACCTGTGAATTAAAAATAAATAAATAAATAAATTTAGGCCAAACACAGTAGCTCATGCCTGTAATCCCAGCACTTTGGGAGGCCGAGGTAGATAGATCACCTGAGGTCAGGAGTTTGAGACCAGCCTGGCCAACATGGTGAAACCCTGTCTCTACTAAAAATACAAAAATTAACTGGGCGTGGGGGCACGTCCCTGTAATTCCAGCTACTCAGGAGGCTGAGGCAGGAGAATCGCTTGAACCCAGGAGGTGGAGGTTGCAGTGAGCCAAGATTGTGCTACTGCACTCCAGCCTGGGCGACAGAGTGAGACTCCATCTCAAAAAAAAAAAAATTTTTTTTTAAATAAATGTATTAAAGAATGACTCCAGAAGTGGAAATAACCCAACACTCATCAGTAGTGGAATGGATAAATAAACTGTAGATAGGTATGCAATCTACTACCATACAGAAACATAAATGAATGAACTGGGGCTATATGCATCAATATCAAAACAATGTAGAGTGCAAAAAATGTCCTAAGAGGTTAGAAACAGTGGGATGCCATTTAAGTAAATCACATATACACACGCAAGCACAAAAATAATACTATTTTGAATCCATATATGAACACACATAATAGCAGTTAAAAAATATAAATGTAAATGACAAACAAGTTAAAAAAAGAGGTTAACCCCAGGAGAAAAGGAACAGGATGGTGAAGAGCTGCAGCTATACGTGAAATATATAAAAAAATAAAAACCTGGCCGGGCGCGGTGGCTCAAGCCTGTAATCCCAGCACTTTGGGAGGCCGAGGCTGGCGGATCAGGAGGTCAGGAGATTGAGACCATCCTGGCTGACACGGTGAAACCTCGTCTCTACTAAAAAAAATACAAAGAAATTAGCCAGGTGTGGTGGCGGGCGCCTGTAGTCCCAGCTACTCGGGAGGCTGAGACAGGAGAATGGCATGAACCAGGGAGGCGGAGCTTGCAGTGAACCGAGATCGCGCCACTGCATTCCAGCCTGGGTGACAGAGCGAGACTCCATCTCAAAAAAAAAATAAAAATAAAAAATAAAAATAAAAATAAATAAATAAAAAGCTCTGGCGCACATATGGTGAAAGGTTAACGTCTGTTATTTCCTGGTGGTATATGAACATCAAACATATTACTTTCTATATGTTATAGTTGAGATAAAGAATGATGATCATGATGATAAATAAAGAGGGATTAGGAACCTTTCTATTCATGGGCTATGCCTGATCTGAATTCATAAGAGAGCATTTGATTCACCCTTATGCGTTTTCTACTAACAGATAGATTTATGGATACAACATGTAATATACCTTTAAAGGCACAGATACATACATGTCTTTTTTTTCAATTGGAAACATTTTAAATATTTTAAGACAAAAAATGAGCATGGACTTTTTTTTTTTTTTTTTTTTTTTTAATAAACACATATATACATGTCTAATGGCCAAAGTGCATTAAGGAAATGAGCTCCTGATCTGTCCTCCACAGTCCTCATCCTGTGGTTGAACCTTTTGCAGGCCCTCCCTCTGTCGCTCCAACCCACTAGGAAGAGATAGTGGCTGCTTTACACCACAGCCATAAGGCGTTTTGACAGCATGGAGGGCACTGCTGAAGTTGGGAGTCTTTCTGTGAGATAAAGGAGAGAGACTTCTCCCCACCAAGTTTAGGTAGATCAATGTGTTGAAGTTTAAAACAAAAATAAAAATAATTCACATAATCAGCACTTCAAATAATACTGAATTTCAGATTTCCCACCAAGAGAGCTCAAATAGAGTAGTAACAATCTAGATCTTTCCATTCCTCCTGACAGCAAGCTTAGGCCCTAGAAGTATCTGCTGCAACTGCAACTGTTGCCTTGGTTCCATTTGTGACCTTTCAGGTTCAAAGGTAACAGGAAGAACCAGGGTCATAAAGGAAGTGGGCCCAATCTGCAAGGCTGTGTTGGAAAACCTGTACATTTTTTGACCTATGAAGAGGGAGAGGTTAAAAGTGGCTCTGGCCAGGGACCAAACCCTCTCCAGGAACGTGTCTGTTAGACCCCACAGTCTCTCCAACAGGGTCTCATCTAGCTCCTGTTGTCAACCTCTTTCAGCTCCTCCTCAGGTTTCTCAGAGGCAACTTTCAGAAGAAAACTTGCGTTCTGGGATAAACTCTTGTTTTCTGTACTCACACAGAACTTCTGGTGACCAAATATGTGGGGTTTTCCCACACCAAGGAATCCTCCATTACTTGGTGGACACTGCTGGGTGTCCTACAATTTAATTCAATACTGATGCTGTCTAGTTTGTGTGAGATCTTACAGGTTAAGGGCTCAGTCTCACAGGACTGCCCCCCGCTGCCCAGTTCAGACACCAGTTTGCAAGTCCAGTATGTCACCTGTGCTTCTCTGATTGGCCAGTTATAAAACCCACGACCCCCGCCTCAGATTCAATAACTGGTTAGAACAGCTCACGGAACTCAGAAATAACAGTTTACTTAGTAGATTACTGGTTTGTTATAAAAGGATACAACTCAGGAACAGCCAGACGGGAGGTAGCACAGGGCAAGGTACTCAGGAAGAGGTGCAGAGCTTCCATGCCTGCTCCAGGCACACCACCCTCCCAGCATCTCCACATGTTCACCAACTTGGAAGCTTTCTGAACTCCTGTACATTAGGGAGTTGTTTGGAGGCTTCCTCATGCAGGCATGATTGATTATTAATTCAATCTCCAGCTCCTTTCCCCTCCTAGGAGGGTGGGGAGCAGGGTGGAAAGTTCCTAGCCTCTAAGCACATGGTTGGTTCCCCTGGCAACCATCCTGAGGTTATCCAGGAGCCCCCAGCTACTAGTCATCTCTTTAGCATGCAGAAAGACCTTACATTTTGAAGACTCCTAAACAGGGGGAGAGAACAAATATATATTTCTTATGATGTCACAGGAAGCGATTCCTCCTGGGACAGGAGCACCCCAGTGTCAGAGAAGCAGATGTGGCAACCAATGGTTATAGGGATCCCCAGCCACAGATGCCTTCTCTTAGCAGACAATCATTTATTCTAATACATACCTAGGTTTTCCAACACAAAAGTTTTTACTTCTAGCATAAAATAAAATTTAAAGGGCCGTACCTGTACAAGAATAGGATTTCATAAAATGTAATTTATTTACTATTTTTTTTCAAGACATAGTCTTGCTCTGTTGCCCAGGCTGAAGTGCAGAGCACAATCTTGGCTCACTGCAACCTCTGCCTCCCAGGTTCAAGCAATTCTGTCTCAGCCTCCTGAGTACTGGGATTACAGGCACATGCCACCATGCCTGGCTACTTTTTTTTTTTTTTGTATTTTTAGTAGAGACGGGGTTTCACCATGTTGGCCAGGCTGGTCTCGAACTCCTGTCCTCAAGTGATCTGCTCGCCTCAGCCTCCCAAAGTGCTGAGATTACAGGCGTGAGCCCCTGAGCCTTGCCAAAATTTAAAGGGCTGTACCTGTACAAGGATAGGATTTTTAAAATCACCTTTAGTAGTTAGCCAGGCTCAGCAGCACACACCTATAGTCCCCGCTACTTGGGAGGCTAAGGCAGCAGGATCACTTGAGTCCAGGAGTTCAAGGCCAGCCTAGGCAAGACAGCAAGCTATCATCTCAAAAAAAAAAAAGGTAAATTTAAAAAAACCACCCACAATGCTTTATCCTAATTTTCCCTGTGGTTTTTGAGCTATTTTCTTATTTGTAAGCCTTACTTCTTTGTAGCAATTTGGACTTTAGAGTACCTCTTAATGCCTTCATTCTTTATTTTAAATTCCTTTAGAAAAGCTGTTAATTCACGTCCTCCTGGTTACTTTCTCCTGATTGCTTTCAAGAGAAAACTAGCTGGTGGCTACAAGGACTTGCTTCTCAAAATACCCCTTTAGCCTCTTGCATTCCTATACTCATGCCAAAACCAGGAAGAGAAATCTTTTTTTTTTTTTTTTTTTTTTGAGACGGAGTCTCGCTCTGTTGCCCAGGCTGGAGTGCAGTGGCGCAATCTCGGCTCACTGCAAGTTCCGCCTCCCGGGTTCACGCCATTCTCCTGCCTCAGCCTCCCGAGTAGCTGGGACTACAGGCGCCGACAACCGCGCCCGGCTAATTTTTTGTATTTTTAGTAGAGACGGGGTTTCACCGTGGTCTCGATCTCCTGACCTTGTGATCCGCCCGCCTCGGCCTCCCAAAGCGCTGGGATTACAGGCGTGAGCCACCGCGCCCGGCCGAGAAATCTTATATGGGTAATTTGTTGATCTTCACATTGAGTCCCTTTGATCATCTCCCCACCAATAAAACACAGGTTATCCCAACAAGCACTCTATTAACGCAATGACTTGTCCTCTCCTACTTTATATTATAAAACTACAGAACCTACAGTTACCTTATCATGTAGAACTTTATAGGTCTATATTTTAGCTTTGCATAATTTGCAATAATGTTCTGGCAGATATGCCTGTAAAAGTACTAAATTTTAAGCAACTTTATCTACAATGATAAAATGCCTACAAATTAAAAACAGCCAATTCATGATATCCTCTGTCTTTTCCCCAGTTATCAACACATTTTTAGTTCTAACAAGTATGCATATGTTATTTTGTGCTTTGCTTTTTTCCTCCCTCATGATATGCTTTTCTTTTTAATATAACATTAATAATCAATTTCTCCTTCTGAAAAATTAAGATAAAATTCACCATTTTAAAGAGTACACTTTGCCGGGCGCGGTGGCTCAAGCCTGTAATCCCAGCACTTTGGGAGGCCGAGATGGGCGGATCACTAGGTCAGGAGATCGAGACCATCCTGGCTAACACGGTGAAACCCCGTCTCTACTAAAAAAATACAAAAAACTAGCCGGGCGAGGTGGCGGGCGCCTGTAGTCCCAGCTACTCAGGAGGCTGAGACAGGAGAATGGCCCGAACCCGGGAGGCGGAGCTTGCAGTGAGCTGAGATCCGGCCACTGCACTCCAGCCTGGGCGACAGAGCGAGACTCCGTCTCAAAAAAAAAAAAAAAAAAAAAAAAAAAAGAGTACACTTCAATGGTGTTTAGTATATTCACAATTTTGTGCAATCTTCATCACTACCTAATTCCGGAACATTTTCACCACCCTTAAAAGAAATCTCACACTTGTTAGTCATTCCCAATCCTTCCCTGCCCCATCCGCTAATCTGCTTCCTGTCTCTCTGGATTTGCCACAGAGCAAAGCAAAGCACATTTCCTATAAATGGAATCATACACTGTATGGCCATTTGTGTCGGGCTTCTTTCACTTAGCATAATGTTTTCAAGTTCATGCTGTAGCATATATCAGTACTTCATTCCTTTTTATAGCTGAACAGTTGCATGGACACATACATTTTATTTATCCATTCATCAGTTGGGCATTTGGCTTCTTTCCATTTTTTGGCTATTATGAATAGCTACTATGGACATGCATGTACAAGTTTTTTGAGTGGAATGACTGGGTCAGGTAACTAACTATATGTTTAATTTTTTGAGGAACTATCAAGCATTTTTCCACAGGGGCTGTACCATTTTACATTTCCACCAGTATTGCATGAGGCTTCAAATTTTTCTACATCCTTGCCAACACTTTCTATGTTTTTTTTTTCCATTTTTTTACATTCACTTATTTCTCTGTCTAATTATATCTTACGACATTAATTTACTATAGTTTACAGTTTAAGTTCTTATATAATTGGGCATTTGATTGCCTGCTTTCCCCTCTGCAGTTACAAAATATGGCTCCTTATAAGTCTTTGCAACAAGATTTTTTTCTTGCAGATCATTTCCTGGAAGTATATTCTTTCAAAGTGGGATTACTAGGTTAATAAGTAGGAAGAGTTTTATGTTAATAGCACTTGTTGCTGTCAGTGTCATACACTTCCTTATTTCTTCACAGTGCAATTTAATTCAATGCTTACTGCAGTCTTGCTGGGTATGAGGCATTATGTTACAGACTCAGAGGTATACAGATTTGGTCTTTACCCTCAAGGCACTTAAGAGTCCAGTAAGACAGAAAAGAATAATTTCATAACATAAACATAAAGGTATGCACAGGATGCTGTGGGAACACAGTGAGGGGAGGTGGAAGTAGGTGAGCAACTGGGACAAAAATGGCTTCTTGGAAGAAACGAAACTTAAGATGAATCTTGAAGATTGAGAGGGAGTTAACCAGTCAGGAACGATGAAACAGAAGTTTTGTACATGCAACCTAAAATGTTTAGCGATTTATGAACAATCCTGCATTCTGGGGAGATCAAGAGAGAGTGTGTGTGTGTGTGTGTGTGCGCGCGTGTGCGTGTGCGCATATGTGTGTGTGTTGGAAGGAAGGGTCGGAAAGAATGATGACAAGAGTAATTCAATTCAAAGCAATCAAGGGAGGCTGGGCACAGTGGCTCATGCCTGTAATCCAAGCACTTTGGGAGGCACTTTGGGAGACGGGTGAATCACTTGAGGTCAGGAGTTCGCGACCAGCCTGGCCAACATGGCAAAAACCTATCTCTACTAAAAATACAAAAATTAGCTGGGCGTGGTTGCACATGCCTGTAGTCCCAGCTACTCTGGAGGCTGAGGCAGGAGAATCTCTTGAGCCCGGGAGGTGGAGGTGGAGGTTGCAGTGAGCCAAGATCTTGGCACTACACTCCAACCTTGGTGACAGAGTGAGACTCCATCCAAAAAAAAAAAAAAAAAAAAAAAAAATTAAAGCAATCAAGGGAGAAGGGAGGAAGTTTCAAAGAAATAACAGTGGGCAGGATCAGTGGAAGAAAACCCCAATAAGTTATGACTCAGCATCAAAGTGGAAGATCACTGGAAGAAAACCCCAATAAGTTATGACTCAGCATCAAAGAGGAGGAACCTGGCAGTAGCCACTTCAGTGGTGTCTATGGGGTTGGAAATGGACTGGCAATGAGTGAAGAATAAGTGGGAGGTTTGGCAGTAAGAGATGGTTTACAATGACTAAGAAAAGCCAATGACAAGTTTTTGCCATTCTTTCTCTGAATATTTGAAAGCAATCTAGGTGTAAGTCAGTGGTTTGCAAGTCTTTTGAAGCCTACTTACTATATTTTTAGTGAGAGCAGCTAATCTGAAGTGGTAGATTGTTTACAAATATAGGGGCAGTGATTGTCCTATACTTTTCTGCAGGCCCCGCACTGTGTGACTTTGCCATTCTATCCATTAAGTGGTGGGATCTATTTCTCCTTTGTGACTCTGCACTGGCCTTGTGATTTGCTTTGTCTGGCAGAAGGCAACAGAAGCAACATTTTGTGGTATCTTACCTAGGTCGACAAAGACCTTGTAGCTTCCACTTTATTTTTCTCCCAGTTTCATTGAGATATGATTGACAGATAAAAATTTTATATATTTTAGGTGTACAATGTGATGTTTTGATATGGAGAACAGTGTGAAATGATTACCACACTCAAGCTAATTAGCATATCTAGCAAGACCAGCAAAACTGCTCAGCTAAGCCCAATCCAAATTGCTGACCCACAGAATTATGAGCAAATAAAATGGTTCTTATTTTAGGCTACTGAATTTTGAGTAATTTGTTATATGGCAAAACATAACTTTTAAAACTGCTTATTTTAAAAATGTATTTTCTTGTAGTCTATGTGTACTCATACGGCATTTCATCACGAAGGGCTAAGGATCATGAGTAAATGTGAAGAGTTGTTTCTATACCCCACTTTCTAGATTATTCATCAAAATATTAAATCAGGCCAGGTGTGGTGGCTCACACCTGTAATCTCAGCACTTTGGGAGGCTGAGGCAGGCGGATCGCTTGAGGCCAGGAGTTTGAGACCAGCGTGGCTAACATGGCAAAAACCTGTCTCTACTAAAAATACAAAAATCGGCCAGGCATGGTGGCACACGCATGTAATCCCAGCTACTCGGGTGGCCGAGACATGAGAATCACTTGAACCCAGGAAGCAGAGGTTGCAGTGAGCCAAGATCACGCCACTGCCCTCCCAGCCTGGGCAACAAAGCAAGACTTGGTCTCAAAAATAAAATAAATAAATAAATAAATAAATAAATAAATAAATAAATAAATCCCTATGGGATCTCAAATTCTTTATTTAGAATTTTCTTTTGATTTTAAACCTTTGTTTCCTGTCTTTAAGTCAATTCTCTGTCCAAGACAAAATATTCCACACCTTCACAGTGGATTTAAAAAACAGAGAGGAGAGGCAGACAGGAGGATGAAAAAAAGATAGAAATATGGCCAGGTATGGTGATGCACACCTGCAGTCCCAGCTACTTGGGAGGCCAAGGTGGGAGGATTGCTTGAGTCTACGAGTTTGAGGTCAACCTGGGCAACAGAGTGAGACCTTGTCTCTAAAAAAACAAAGAGAGAGAGAGTAAAATGATGAGCCAGAGCGCTGGATGATGCTGGTCATTTTCAGAATGCAATAATAACTTCTCCCTGCTTGGGGACCATGTCTTACTCAACTTTGTTTTGTTTTGAGATGGAGTTTCACTCTTGTTGCCCAGGCTGGAGTGCAATGGCACGATCTCGGCTCACTGCAACCTCTGCCTCCCAGGTTTAAGTGATTCTCCTGCCTCAGCCTCCTGAGTAGCTTAAATTACAGCATGTGCCACCATGCCCGGCTAACTTTGTATTTTTAGTAGAGATGGGGTTTCTCCATGTTGGTCAGGCTGGTCTCAAACTCCCAACCTCAGATGATCTGCCCGCCTTGGCCTCCCAAAGCGCTGGAATTACAGGCATGAGCCACCGTATCCGGCAGTCTTATTCAACTTTGTATCTCCATGTCCATCATGGAATTTGTATTTGGTACATAGTGTTCAATAAGGATACATGAAAAGAAAATGAAGTTGTTGGCCAGACGGGTTGGCTCATGCCTGCAATCCCAGCACTTTGGGAGGCTGGGGCGGGCGGATCACGAAGTCAGGAGATCAAGATCATCCTGGCCAAAATGGTGAAATCCCGTCTCTACTAAAAATACAAAAATTGGTGGCGTGCACCTGTAGTCACAGGCTGAGGCAGAACAGTTGCTTGAACCCAGGAGGCAGAGGTTGCAGTGAGCCAAGATTGCGCCACTGCACTCCAGCCTGGGCAACAGAGCAAGACTCCATCTCAAAAAAAAAAAAAAAAAAAAGAAAAGAAAGAAAATGAAGTTGTTACTTTTGTAACTGGGTCACTTAACTTCAAAATGCATTTTAAGGGCCAAGCACGGTGGCTCGTGCCTGTAATCCCAGCACTTTGGGAGGCCAAGGCAGGTGGATCACTTGAGGTCAGGAGTTCAAGACCAGCTTGGTCAACATGGTGAAACCCCATCTCTACTGAAAATACAAAAAAATTAGCTGGGCGTGGTGGCGCACCTGTAATCCCAGCTACATGGGAGGCTGAGCCTTGAGAATGGCTTGAACCCAGGAGGCAGAGGTTGAAGTGAGCTGAGATCATGCCACTGCACTCTAGCCTGAGTGACAGAATAAGAATCTGACTCAAACAAACAAACCAACAAAACAAAACCAAACCCCAAAACTGCATTTTAATATGTATTTTTTTCTTTCCTCTTGGGTTTTAAGATGTAACTTCGAAGCAAACTACAGAAGCCTTTTCCCTTAGCCTTTATATAGACTCCATGGTCCCTGTGTTTCTCACGGTATATACTCCCTTCACATTTATCTAACTGCATGCTACTATCTAATTATACGCCTTCTTAGAACTTCCAGGGGCTAATCTTGAGACAGAGAGAACAACCCTGCAGACCCAGCTGCAAAATTCCAGAGATGACTTCAAGGCGGCTAGTTAACAACCTGGCCATTGTTGAGATGACATAAGCCTGCATTCCAGGTGGATTGGGACCCAAGAGAGCAATCAGAATAAGACCCACATTGTACTCAGCACAATTCTTTTTTTTTTTTTTTTCCGGCACAATTCTTGCATGTCTTCCTTATCAAGTTTCCCCTTTTTAAACCTCTGCTTTCCCTTCAAAAATTGAAACGATTCCTTTGGATAGAAATCTGGCCACTTTCCCTTTACTAATTTTGGTTAATAAAATCATTTTCTTTCTACCAGACCTCGCTCTTGTTAGACTCTGCAAGCAGTGAGCAACCCGACCTGTGTTCAGTTGCAGTTTTACATATTGTTTCCTATTTGTATGTCTTATTTTCTAGAAGTATAGACAACAGTGTCTGATTTAAAAAAAAAAAAAATAGAGCCAGCTTCCATTAGAGTTGTGGTCAAGCAGGCCACATAGCCTTAGTTATACATATCAAGGAAGAAGTGAAAGTCTTAGGTAGTAGAGATCTATGTTGGCCACTGTTGCCTTAACCCCAGTATTTCCAGAATTCCTATAGGAAAAATGAATTATATGAATTATAACAACGTTCTTTACTCTCTTGTTCCACTTAGGATTTTTTTTTTCTCCTACAGACCTTCTCTTGCACCAAAACTGAATGGCCATCGATCCAATAATCTCAAAGTTTCATGAAGACGAAAATAATCCCCATTCAAAAATGAAGACCGTTGCACGGCTGTGTGTTCAAATTGAAATTAAAAAAGAACAGTGGGGCCGGGCGCGGTGGCTCAAGCCTGTAATCCCAGCACTTTGGGAGGCCGAGACGGGCGGATCACGAGGTCAGGATATCGAGACCATCCTGGTTAAAACGGTGAAAGCCCGTCTCTACTAAAAAATACAAAAAACTAGCCGGGCGAGGTGGCGGGCGCCTGTAGTCCCAGCTACTCGGGAGGCTGAGGCAGGAGAATGGCGTGAAGCCGGGAGGCGGAGCTTGCAGTGAGCTGAGATCCGGCCACTGCACTCCTGCCTGGGCGACAGAGCGAGACTCTGTCTCAAAAAAAACAAACAAACAAACAAAAAAAAAAAACAGTGGTTACATTTGGTTGCATCTGCATATCTGACATTAGATGAGATTAACATTGCCAAACACAAATAAAGAGAAAGGCATCGCAGAGGTGATGCCACTACGGCTACTCATCTGAATGATTTGTTCTCTCTTTACCTACAGTTCTGCTTCCATTCTAGGGGAGTAATAAAGGGGAGGAGGATGTGCGTGTGGGAGAGGTATTAATTCTTCCTCCATTCATAGAATACAGATGCTGGATCACTACCAGAACTTCAAGAATGATGAAGATAAGACTTTGCCCAGTGTAAAACTTTGCCTGCAATCAGTTTTTAAAATAATGTTTCTTTTATTTAACAGACATGCTCATGAGTAATGCTTATAACAGAGAAACAATCACTCGCCTTCAAAAAAAAAAAAAAGAATGGCAAGTATGTAGATGGTCTAAATTACTAGACCTGTGATTTCACTCTTGCCTCATATCACACTGGGTCCCTCTGAATCTTTAAACTGTCTCTAGACTTTGAATGACTACTGACATTATTGGTTTGGTAGATTAAGACCACAAAAATGGCCATAAAACCACTGAGAAGGCTGGGCAAGGTGGCTCACACCTGTAATCCCAAGGTGGCCAAAGCGGGTGGATCACCTGAGGTCAGGAGTTTGAGACCAGCCTGGCCAACATAGTGAAACCCCCTCTCTATCTACTAAAAATACAAATATTAGCCAGGCGTGGTGGCGGGTGCCTGTAGTCCCAGCTACTTGGGAGGCTGAGGCAGGAGAATCGTTTGAACCTGGGAGGCAGAGGTTGCGGTGAGCCAAGATCGCACCACTGCACTCCAGCCTGGGCGACAAAATGAGGCTCCATCTTGACAAACACACACACACCACTGAGAAGCTGGTTGAGAATAAGTCACAAAATAGCAGAGACACCATCCTCCCCCAGCAACATAGAAGTAGGAGGTATTAGCTTATGCTGAATCTCATTATATTGCACAGACTTTTTCTGTGACAAAAATATGACTGATGACCCACTCATACAGTTCCCTTTACATTCTTACCTAGGAGGATTATGATTGAAAAATGTAAAATATAGCAAAAAAACAGGCAAACAAAACCCCACTTGAGAAGATTTACTATAATAACTGGGGAGTTCCTTTTTTGTTGTTGTTTGTAGAGACAGGGTCTCCCTATGTTGCCCAGGCTGGTCTTGAATTCCTGGGCTCAGGGGACCCTCCTGCCTCAGCCTTTCAGCATGCTGGAATTTGATTAAAAACTGACTTGTGGGCTGGGCGCGATGACTCACACCTGTAATCCCAGCGCTTTGGGAGGCTGAGGCAGGCGGATCACGAGGTCAGGAGATAGAGACCATCCTGGCCAACACGGTGAAACCCTGTCTCTACTAAAAATACAAACAGTTAGCCGGGCGTGGTGGCAGGCACCTCTAGTCCCAGCTACTCGGGAGGCTGCAGCAGAATGGCGTGAACCCAGGAGGCAGAGCTTGCAGTCAGCAGAGAACGTGCCACTGCACTCCAGCCTGGGCGACAGAGCGAGACTCCATCTTAAAAAAAAAAACTGATTTGTGATTTTTTTTTTTTTTTTAAACATCTTACTATCAACTTGTAGAAGCATAGTGTAGTGGCAAATTATTCAACTAAAAGTCTGATGACCTGTGTTCCTCTTTCCTGGGTGACTTTTGGTAAGATATGTTACTATTCTATTGTTCCACTCTGTATAATTGGAACAGCCATCAGGCCCAGGGCTCAGGATTGTTAGTTGTGTGAAACTGCTTTGAGAACCAGAGTTTATGTGTATAAGGCATTCATTTTTATTTTAAAATGAGAACTAAATCAATAACTTTTTACAAACTTCTTTGGAAGACTCTGCCTATTTTTATGGCTTCAGTAACTTATATTGGAGTTATTAACTATATTAGTCCTTAATTAACCTCCAATTTTTTTTGGCTCTCTCCATTTATCTGATACACTCTTATTCAGACTAAATAAAACAGGCACTCCAGGAATTTAAAACACTTTATTTTGGTTATATTATAAAAATAAAAATATTGTTTCTAGCACGAATTGATATTTTCTATGATTATTATTCTGGAAGGCAAAATGCCTGATCTTGAGTGTACAAGATATAGAAGAAATAAACTTCAATGGATGAGGAGGCAGACAAGGGAAACAAAGCAATAATAAACTACACTCAAGAATTTGGCGTGTAGAGCGTAGATGGGAGTGACAAGGCCAATCTAAAGCAGTCCCAGGCAGCTGGGCTGCCTTAGGGAAAAATGCCTCCTAGAATAAAATTTGGGAACAAGAAAACAGAAAGGTGACTTAGTTCCAAAGGCAAATTTGTTTCCATGACATTTTTCTCTTCCCCGTGACCATGCCTGCTGGGTTTAGGATTCACAGAATTCTGTGAAAATGCAGTCATGCATCACTTAATGACAGGATATGTTCCGATAGTAAATACAAAAGCCAGTAAGATAGTTATTTATTATCAAGTATTCAGCAGTGTACATAATTATATGTGCTATACTTTTAGATGACTGGCAGTGCAGTACATTTGTTTACACTAGCATTACCACAAACGTGAGTAATGCCTTGTGTTACAACATTTTGAAAGCTACCATGTCACTAGGTGACAGGAATTTTTCGGCTCCACTATAATCTTAAGGGACCACATGTGGTCCCTCACTGACAGAAACGTGGTTATATAGAGCATGACTAATATCTTAAATTTGTATGAATTTAATTCAGACTTGAGCCGTATCATTGCAGGTAAGACAAGATTACCCAGATGAGTTGACTTAATCTCAGAGAAGTTATATGATAAAGTTTCATTGAATTTCAGAGATGAATAGGATCTTAGTACCTAATAGGTTCTAATGGATCAAATTAGATCTAAGGATCAAATGCCCTCTTTTTTTTTTTTTTTTTTGAGATGGAGTCTCACTCTGTCACCCAGGCTGGAGTGCAGTGGCACACTGCAAGCTCCGCCTCCCGGGTTCACACCATTCTCGTGCCTCAGCTTCCCAAGTAGCTGGGACTATAGGTGCCTGCCACCAAGCCCAGCTAATTTTCTTTTTATATTTTTAGTAGAGACGGGGTTTCACCATGTTAGCCAGGATGGTCTCAATCTCCTGACCTCGTGATCCGCCTGCCTCGGCCTCCCAAAGTGCTGGGTTTACAGGTGTGAGCCACTGCGCCCGGCCCAAATGCCCTCTTTTTGAAAAAGAGAACTGGGACTAAGTGAAGTTAGTTGTCTGGGATTACACAGCCAGTAACATGTCAAAGTATAAACCAATTTCTGGGTTATGCTTCAGCTTATAAATTATCAGATGAATTTATAATTGATTCAAACTTGTTACAACCTTATGCAGAGAAGCAGCAAATTGTAACTGCTTTCACAAAATTAAAAGTTACTCTTTTAAAAAGTGCTTTTAAAGAAAATATCAGAGGCAGAAAAAAATTTTAAGAATCAATCATGTCATTTTGAGTTTGTTTGTATCTGAACTGATTAACAATAAGTGCAGTTTATGAACTATTATGAGCTTGCAATGAAGTCACATTTTATGGCTTTCCACAATTAACTAAGTTTTACAAGTATGAAGGTTTTTTTTTATTTTGTTTTTCAGACGGAGTCTTGCTCTGTCGCCCAGGTTGGAGTGCAGTGGCACAGTCTCCATCCACTGCAACCCCACCTCCCAGGCTCAAGCAATTCTCCTGCCTCAGTAACCTGAGTAGCTGGGACTACAGGCGCGTGCCACTAGGCTTGTATTCTTAGTAGAGAGGAGGTTTCACCATATTGTCCAGGCTGGTCTCAAACTCCTGGTAGCAAGTAATCCCTGCGCCGCAGCCTCCCAAAGTGTTGGGATTAAAAGCATGAGCCACCGTGCCTGGCTGAGACTCTCATTTCTAATGTTCCTCTCAAAACTGGTACTTCACACCCTATCAAAGAGATCTTTGCTCATTCATTCAATAAAATATATTGGCCGGGCGCGGTGGCTGACGCCTGTAATCCCAGCACTTTGGGAGGCCGAGGCGGGCAGATCTCGAGGTCAGTAGATCGAGACCATCACTGGCTAACACGGTGAAACCCCGTTTTTACTAAAAAAAAAATACAAAAAATTAGCCGGGCTTGGTGGCGGGCTCCTGTAGTCCCAGCTACCCGGAGGCTGAGGCAGGAGAATGGCGTGAACCCGGGAGGCGGAGCTTGCAGTGAGCCGAGATCACACCACTGCACTCCAGCCTGGGCAACAGAGCGAGACTCCGTCTCAAAAAAAAAAAAAAAAAAAAAAATTGATCATGTATTATTTGCAAGCCCTGGGGCTATGGAACATGCGGAAAATTAAGATGTGTAAGATGCAAATACTGCCCTCGAGGGCAAGTGTGATAAAGGACACTCAAGTTTATTGGTTAGCCGGGCACCCACTCTACAAAAAATGCAAAAAATGTAGCCGGGTGTGCTGGTGTGCACTTGTAGTTCTAGCTACTTGGGAGACGGAGGCAGGATCACCTGAGCCGGGGGAGGTCAAGGCTGCAGTGAGCCGTGATCATGTACTGCATTCCAGCCTGGGTGAGAGTGAGTCCCTATCTCAAGGCGGGGTGGGCGTGGGGGGGAAGCTTATTATCTACCATATACCAGGTATAAGATTATCTATAACCTTTTAAGAATCTTATGCTTTAGGAGAGGAGATTAGACATGTAGTAATAATACTCTGTTTGGCATATCTCGGGTCCCCAGTAAATAGTTGTTAAACGAATGAACATAGAAGTATCTGAAAATAATCGCCCTTATTTCAGACACCCAGAGAGACTGAAACGTTCCCTGAAGTAGTGGTTTCCCATAAAACAGATCTCATTTCATGTTGGGTCGATCATTTCCGAGCTGCGTAACTAAGTGACTCTGGGCAGGTTGCCCAATCTGAAACTGGGGATAATGCCTTTCACTTCAGTGTTGTTATGGTGTTGATGATAATGCATGTGAAGTTCTCCCCATAGAAGGCGCTCAATAAAGAGCAGCAACTATTATAAAATTTTATTAGTAGATACTCACTAGCCATTGACCTAGTGTTTTTTGTTGTTGTTGTTTGTTTTTTTTACAATTAACTGGGCTCTAGTTATGTAAAACACTTCTTGCAAACGCCTTTAAGGCCTCGTCGAGACTGAGAGATTACTGTTTTTATCTGGTCGGGAGACACCAGCAATCTTAATTTGGAATGGTTTGATAGAGCGGAGTGCGATGAGGCGGTCCAAAGTTCCTAAGCAACATAGACCTGAGGGCCTTGTCTCCAATGTCCTTTCACCTGCCTTTCAAGTCCCTCTGCTGACCGCACAAAGACTCCCGTGGCCCCGGCAGCAGCTCGGCCTTCTCTACATCTAACCACGGTTACTAAATTTATTTTTTGTTTTTGAGACGGAGTCTCGCTCTGTCGCCCAGGCTGGAGTGCAGTGGCACAATCTCGGCTCACTGCAAGCTCCGCCTCCTGGGTTCACTCCATTCTCCTGCCTCAGCCTCCCAAATATCTGGGACTACAGGCGCCCGCCACCACGCCCGACTATTTTGTATTTTTCGTAGAGACGGGGTTTCGCCGTGCTAGCCAGGACGGTCTTGATCTCCTCACCTCGTGATCCGCCCACCCCGGCCTCCTAAAGTGCTGGGATTACAGGTTTGAGCCACCGCGCCCGGCCCTTTTACTAAATTTCTACTGCAAGCAGCGCACCGTACTAGGAGCCGGGAGCGGCCCGCGGAATAGACCTCCTTCCTCTTTTACTTCGCTGCAGTGGAAGAACTAAGTCCTCTTACCTGAGGCACTGCTGAACCGACTCGCAAGCAGTCACTCTATCCCCAGGACTAAAAGGGTATCCCCCAGATCTCCACTCAAGTGAGGATACCACTGAAAAGCCCACCTTACCCCACGACCAGGAGCAAAGCCCGGCGGGAAATTGACCTTTCACCCCATCTCTTGTCTTACCTCAGCTCACCAATTTTGACGCTAGCAAATGAAGCGACGAAAAGAGCTGGAAGGCGGGACTTAGTGTTGCCTGATCCACGCCGATTGGACAGCGACAGTGTCGGGGGCGGGCCGCTCAAGCGGGCTAGCAACCTCCCCTCGGTGGGCGGGGAGAAGCGTGGGCTGCGCTTGCGCACTGAAAGGCGGCCAAAGGGGCCGAGGCGGCTACGCGTGCGCGGTGGGCGGAGCGAGGCTCTCCTACCTTCTCCGCCAGCCCAGTCCTTCCCATCCTTGCCCAGCCGGTTCGGTGCTGGTGTGCCACAGCCTCGTACCCGGGAGTCGCTGCCGAGTGGGCGCTCGGTTTTCGGGTCGTCATGGCTGGCTACGAATACGTGAGCCCGGAGCAGCTGGCTGGCTTTGATAAGTACAAGGTAATGCGGACCGGCGGACGCCCCTCTCCCTGCTCCCGGCCTCGCCCAGGCGGCTGAGGGGCCAGCGCGGCGCGGTCCGTGTCACCTTGTGCCGCGTGGCCCCGGGCGGACTGGCGGGAGTTCCTCCGGGGGTCCTGCGGGTCCTGGGGATTGGATGGAGGTCGGGGAGTGTGGGAGCATCCTAAGCCCGCCGCCCCGACTCGGCATCCTCCGGGAGATTTCCTTTTCCTTAGGAGAGCGCTCAGTGATCATAGAGCGAGAGAATTCCCTTCCTATTTTTTTTAAACTTATTATTTTCGTAAGCCCCCGGAAGGATGCGTTCCTTCTGTTGTGTCAGTCGCCTTCATTTTAGTGAAGTTTCCACTCGCCTTTCATGCGTACAACTTCGGAGGAGGAGATGATCGTTTGGCAGATGAGGCCCGGGAGGGGAGCGCCTTGCCAGGCCATCCTGCTGGTGCCTCCTCTTCTGCTCCCGGCAGGGACTTCCTCAGCGGCAGCTTGTGGCGCTGGGGCCACCAGATGAAAGGAAGGTGCACAAGAAGGAGCTGTGGAGTGGAAAGAGCGCGGGCTTTCGAGCACATAACAAACCTGATACAGAAGTCAGAGTTCTTTATTTCGTCTTGGACACGTCATTTTAACCCCGCTCAGCCTCTCTTTTGTGTATGTAAACTGAAAGTAATAGCTTCAGCTGCGCAAAATGATTAGAAGAATTTGGGAAGCGCCTGGCAACCTGCTAGGACCGCAGTAAATAAATGCTGGTGGTTAACTTTCCTCCAAATCTGGTGCTCATCCGCTGTTCCTTTACCAATAAATGACTCTAACCATCCAGTCGGCCAAGCCTGAAATATGGGCTTTAACCCTTCATCCTTGTTGTTACCCGTTCATCTTCACATCTTTGCTTAAATATTGCTTCCTCAAAGAAGCCTTCCCTAAGTGCCCCTTTCCCCCTTAAACGTGCGCTCTGTTCGTTTATGGAATTGCTGCTTTAGCGTGTCTCGCCATTAGAATATAATGCCCAAGTCATTAGAGTTTTCTTGAGGACCACCATGGCTTAAGCACAGTGCTATGTGCATACTAGGCACCCAATAAGCATTTGTGGAATGAATGAATAACTGAAAAAGTCATAATGGATTTTGTTTAACTCGAGTTAAAAAAAAAAAGCAAGGGTCCTTAGAAGGTCACATAGCATGTTTCTCTGCTTTCAGGCAGTGTTGTGCCATACCATTCTGAACTGAGGTAATGACTTGTCTTAAAATTTTAAGTGGAAAGAGGGTCCAGAGCCTTCTTGGGAACTCGGGCCAGTGCTTTTCAACTTTCATTTTAGAAGGCTGTTAACCTAGATATCTCCTGTTTTGCCTTAAGCTCTACCCCCCTTTTGTTGTCTGTTCTGCAGGGTAAATATTGGCATAGAAAACATTTTCTTCCTTACTGGTGTCTGACTTTCTAAATGCCAATAAAATAGCTATTTCAATGGGAGCAGTGTTTGTAATAGGAAATCTCCTTTTTCTTATAAAGAATCTTTCCTAGATTTATGTTTTCAACTAAATAGATGTCCTAATTTACGAGAAGTTTCGTGTAATTTTCTGTTCTGATCTTTCCCCCTTTTTTATTATATAAGTTCCTGTATCTGACAGCAGACTTCCTATCATCCTGGAAAACAAAGGTCGATTTAGCAAGCGTCCAATGTTCACTAAAATACTTTGTTGATATTATTTTAGTTATAATGAGGCTTCCTTGGGGGAAAAAAAGTACACATTTATAACCTAAATATTCTTCTAGTGCAATTACTCAATACTGCATTTATATTAAAATTATAAATCCAGTGGTATCCAAAGGAAAAAATCCATGTGATCGGTTTTGCTCGAACACAAATCTCACAGATCTTTTTTTCTTGTCGTTGCGTTCCCCTTGTGTTGTCTTCAGATAGTAAGTGCTTTATAAATGCTTATTTTAAAGTCTTTTTTCCCCATAAATGGGTAAAGACTGAAAACACTCAAAAGAGCTTTTGTAGTCCCTCATGTGATGCTTTATAAGAGAGATGTAAAGAACTGATACTACAAAAGCAGTTGGTGGAAAAATTACTTTTGAAGTAGTTTAATTTCTTTATTTTCCCTGGAGATATATCAGAGAGCTACAGTTGGAAACCTGGCAGTTATACAGAATAACTGCTGAAAGGGGTGTACATGTGGAGTGGAAATTAGGTTTCTGAAGCAGGAAACTATAAGACAACTGACTTTTGGTATGGAAGAGCATGGGATGGATTCTGTGTTATGTATTGACACTTGTATTCGCCATTGTTACTTAACACAGTTAAACAGTTAGTTGAATATTAGTTGAATGTCTGCTTTCTCTTTTAGGACGTGAGCTTTAGAGGGCAGGCCGTATAGCTGACTTTTTTTTTTTTTTCCTTTAATAACATGACTGAGGTCTAGCACAGTACCATGAACAGAGTAAGTGCTAAACAAATATTGAAGGAATGAGAGTGTAAAAGAATATAAACCATTTTGGAAGTATGGTTAAAAAAAAAAAAAGGAGCTCTATGGATATTGAAAGGGTGCTTTTGTATTTTAAATGTGAAGATACCAGGTTTAACTACCATTACCATTGTTCTTTGTTTCTTATTAACTAAGGTAACTTCAGAGAATTATACTGAAGGATTTCAACCTTATTTTTGCCCTCTACCCATCCTTTGTTTTGGACAGGTTTTTTTTTTGTTTGTTTTTTGAGATGGAGTTTTGCTCTTGTTGCCCAGGCTGGAGTGCAATGGCGCGATCTCGGCTCACCAAAACCTCTGCCTCCTGGGTTCAAGTGATTCTCCTGTCTCAGCCTCCCGAGTAGCTGGGATTACAGGCATGCACCACCTTACCTGGCTAACTGTGTATTAGTAGAGACTGGGTTTCTCCATGTTGGTCTGGCTGGTCTCGAACTCCCAACCTCAGGTGATCTGTCCTGGCCTCCCAAAGTGCTGAGATTACAGGCATGAGCCACCACACCCGGTTTTTTTTTTTTGGATGGAGTTTTGCTTTTGTTGCCCAGGCTGGAGTGCAGTGGTGTGATCTCAGCTCACTGCAGCCTCCACCTCCCGGGTTCAAGCAGTTCTCCTGCCTCAGCCTCCCGCATAGCTGGGATTACAGGCACCTGCCACCACGCCTGGCTAATTTTTGTATTTTTAGTTGAGACAGGGTTCCACACACATTGGCCAGGCTGGTCTTGAACTCCTGACCTCAGGTGATCCACCCACCTCGGCCTCCCAAAGTGTTGGGATTACAGACGTGAGCCACCGCGCCGGGCCCTTGGACAGGTCTTTATAGTTGAGGGATTTTTCCCCACTTATCTAAGGGTGAAACTGCAAGTTTTTTTTTTTTTTTTTTGTCCTGGTTTGCTCATCTAACCTTGGGAAGGCAAATTTTTAATTGATAGTGTAGCAGCTACTTTCAAATTGTATCATTTTGCCTCAGGGAGGAAGTGTTCTGTGAAATATTTTGTTTGGTTTGTTCAAGAAGGTAATTTGTCTGGGCACAGTGTCTCATGCCTGTAATCCCAGCACTTCTGGAGGCTGAGGTGGAGGATGGCTTGAAGATAGAAGTTGGGCAACATAGTGAGACCTCATCACACACACATACACACACACACACACCACACACACACACACAATTAGCCAGGCATGGTAGCCCGTGCCTGTGGTCCTAGTTACTTGGGAGGCTGAGGTGAGATGATCACTTGAGTCTGGAAGCTGGGCTGCAGTGAGCTATGATTGTGCCACTATGTTGCAGCCTGAGCAACAGAGAAAGACCCTGACTCAAAAAAAAATAATAATAATAATAATAATAATGAGTATGTGTGTATAAATATATGTATAGTTTTGTGATGACTTGGTTTCTGCTATTATGGTAATTGGCTTTCAACAACAGCATCCTGATTATAGGAATCATGATAATTATGAATTTATTAGTATTACAATTAAGAGGTGGTAAAGAGAGACTGTGTTTGCATCTTAATGGTAATGCTAAAGAACCAGAATCTGGCCTTTAACCTTACTAGTTCCTGCAGATTTCATAAAAAAGTATTTTTATTCTTATCTTTTTTTAGAGACAGGGTCTTGCTTTGTCTCCCAGGCTAGAGTGCAGTGGTGCGATCATAGCTTACTGCAGCCTTGAATTCCTCAGGTGATTTTCCTCCCTTGGCCTCACAAAGTGCTGGGATTGTAAGCGCGAGCCACCGTGCCTGGCCATCATACGGTTTGATATTATTTATTCACCGTGCCTGGCCATCATACGGTTTGATTTTGTTTATTCACCAAGCATTTATTGAGGGTCTACTCAGTGTCAGGCATAGCATTTGGGCTGCAAAATTAAGCTAAGCTGAAATTCTTTTCTTCAAAGAACTCAGTTTGGTGGCATGTGAACATGTAAATGAACAGTTATGAAAAGTTAGTAAGTCCAGTTAGGCAAGTGCTGGGTCCTGTGGAAGACGAGAGGAGGCAACTTCCAGGCAGTGGGAGCTAGAGTTGAGAGAGCCTTCAGGGGATGGAGGTGAAGGCAAAGCTCAGTCTAGAGAGATGAATATATATATTTATATTATATAGAGAGAAGGAGAGAGAGAGAGTGCTGCTCCATTTATGATGGGTTTCTGTTCCTGATAGACCTATTGTAGTTGAAAATACATTTAATACACGTAACCTACTGAACATCATAGCTTAGCCTAGCCTACCTTAAATGTGCTCAGAACACTTAGAGTAATTCACCTGCACTTGAGCAAAATCATCTGGCAGTGCAGTAGAGAATCGGTTGTTCACAGGTTTTTGTTTTTTTTTTTGAGACAGGGTTTCACTCTGTCGCCCAGGCTGGAGTGCAGTAGCGCAATCTCTGCTCACTGCCACCTCCACCTCCTTCAAGCAATTTTCGTGCCTCAGCCTCCGGAGTAGCTAGGATTACAGGCATGCACCACCACACCCGGCTAATTTTTGTGTTTTTAGTAGAGACGGGTTTCGCCATGTCGGCCAGGTTGGTGTTGAACTCCGGACTTCAGGTGATCTGCCTGCCTCGGCCTCCCAAAGTGTTGAGATTACAGGCATGAGCCACCGCACCTGGCCTGTTCACCCTTGTGATTGCATGACTGACTAGGAGCTGTGGCTCGCTGTGCTGCCCAGAATTTCGAGAGAATGTCATACCACTTTCAACCAAATGCATGTTACCGTTGCACCATTGTAAAGTTGAAAAATGATGAGTGAAACTGTCATAAATTAGAGACTGTACTACCAGGTTAAGAGGGAGAAAGGCCTTATGGAACAAGAGAGCAATGGAGTGTAAAGTGATGAAGGCCTCAGGGTATTTTCTGGGAACCACAAGAAGTTAGGTAAGGTGTTTAGACATAATGGTGAAGTGGCAGGAGATGAGACTGGAGAGTGAGGTGGGGTGCTCTCAGAGGGGGATGATTCGATGTAAAGGACTTCTGGATTTGATAGTGTAGATCACTGTGTGGTTCAAGGACTGCTGGCATCAGAATCACTTCGGGAGGTGTTTAGCAAATTCGTGGCTGTCTTTGGGAGATACACTCTGGATAGATTGCTGTTATTTCCATGTTTAACAAATACCTCAGGCCAGGTGCAGTGGCTTAGGCCTGTAATTCCAGCACTTTGGGAGCCCGAGGCAGGTGGATTGCTTGCGCCCAGTGGTTTGAGACCAGCCTGGACAATATGGTGAAACCCAGTTTCACCAAAAATACAAAAATCAGCCGGGCGTGATGGCACGTGCCTGTTCCCAGCTACTCTGGAGGCTGAGGTGGGAGGATTGCTGAAGCCCGGGAAGTCAAGGTTGCAGTGAGCTGAGATCATGCCACTGCACTCTGGCTTAGATGACAGAGTGAGACCCTGTCTCAGAAAAGAAAAAAAAGCCAAATATCTCAAGTGGTTCTTAGGCACATTATAGTGCTATAGGTTTTGGGGAGCCACTGTTTAAAATTGAAATCTAGACAGGATCACATTTCAATTTTAGGAAGCTCACCCTGGCAGTGTGTAGAAGATGGAGAGAGCTAGAGGTGATCTGGAGGCCTTTTAGGATGATGCTTCTGCATAAAACTAGGTTAAGAAATGTCAAAGGCCTGAACTAAGGGGTGGGGATAGAAAGGAAGGAGTGGGGATTCTAAAGATAGACGTCAAAACAGGTTAACCTGCACACTGAATGTAGCCAACAGTTACGTTTAATTTGGCCCACACTTGCTTTGTTTCAAAAATTGGTATCTCTAGCCGGGCCCGGTGGCTCACGTCTGTAATCTCAGTTACTTTGGGAGGCTGAGGCAGGTGGATCACGAGGTCAGGAGTTCGAGACCACCCTGGCCAACAGGGTGAAACCCCATCTCTACTAAAAATACAAAAATTAGCTGGGCGTGGTGGTGTGTGCCTGTAATCCCAGCTACTTGGGAGGCTGAGGCAGGAGAATCGCTTGAATCCTTGAGGTGGAGGTTGCAGTGAGCCAAGATAGTGCCACTGCACTCCAGCATGGGCGACAGAGCGAGACTCCGTCTTAATAATAATAATAATAATAAAAATAATAATAATAATAAATAGTGTCTTTCTCATAAAAGTCCAGATTTCTGAATTCTCTTGAAGAAAACAGAATATTGGACAATACTGGCCCTGAACTTCCTCTTGACAAGAATCAGCTGATGCTGAATAGTGCTTGCCCTGTTTTTATTTGCTCTCTAATTTGCCGTTTCTCTACCAGTGCATATGCTTTATGCAGGAATGCTTTGTTCAACTTACCTGCCAGATCCCTGTGATCCTTGATTTGAAGATACAGGGTTGGCAGAACATGGTGACTGACTAGCTGGAGGTGGTATAGAGGGCCACATAAAAGATGGGGAGGAGTCTGGGATGACTCAGGTTCTGGTAGGATGACTGGGTGGATAGAGGTGGTAGTCACTGAGGCAGGGTTTTATGAAACAGCATACTGTTTTATATATATAATTTTTTAAAAAATACAATAGTGTTTTGCACAGGTCACTTCTCTTGGATGGAACCACATGAAAGTGTGGCTTATGGACTTGGAATTAAAGAAAACTTGTAAATAAATCTCATTTGTGAATGAGTTGCCCTCTATTAGAGGACATTTCTGTAAAGATTTCAAAGATACAAACACTTTTCCTTTTAGAGCCTCAATAGAAACAGCATGAGAAATTCTTGATCTTTTGATTTTCGTTTATTATGACTACAAGCTGACTACAATACAATATGTTAATTATGGCATTGCCTGGATCCATTACAGTTGATTGAAGCATAACTTATCTTTAATTGTATCTTGGTCACCTTGACTAGATTTGGGGAACTGCCCTCTCTTTCCTGTAAGTACATTAATAAGGCTTGAAATGTATTCTAGTTGTCTTAGATAGTGATTTACACATGTCTGGCAGAAAGAATTGTTTCTGCAGTTGGCAGAGACAAGAAAGATGGGTGGAAAACGTCTGCGGAGTGAGGGGGAGAGATTCAGTGGTAAGAAGATGGCTACTACATTTTTAGGTGCTATTTGGAGAAAACATCTTGAATTGGATCTTTTACTACCTTCTGAAATAACAGTTCACTGATGATGGCTTGTTTCTCTAACTGCTGTAGTGCTTAAATATTAAGAAATTCTTTGCTAAATAAGAGTTTGCCTACTGCATAAGGGAAACTTGGGGAAAGGTGTTCAATTCAAAGACACCCATGGGAACCAAGGCACAGAGACTGACAAGGCCCTGGTGCGTTAAAAGCACAAGGAAGTGGCGGGTATGTAAGTGACCAGGCCGAGCCTTGGGAGCTCAGTGAGGGAAAGCAATATCATCATAAATACTGAATAACAATAATAATGATAGCAAACATTTATATATTGTATACTCTGTGCCAGGCAGTGCTTTAAGTGCTTTATGTGTATTATCTCATTTAATATTCACAACTGCCATCTGAGATAGAGGTACTATTTTCCCTGTTTCACGGAGACACTGAAAATCTAACTTGCTCAGGGTCCCACAGCTAGTAAGTGGTGGAGCTGAGATTTGAACTCAGGCAATCAGTCTGGAGTCCATGTTCATCATGCTATTCTGCCTCTCAAAACTAAGAATGAAGTATAAACTCTGCCTTGTAGGTACTGGCTGTTTGTTTGTTTGTTTATTTGTTTTGAGACTGAGTCTTGCTCTGTCACCCAGGCTGGAGTGCAGTGGTGCGATCTCGGCTCATTGCAAGCTCCGCCTCTTGGATTCATGCCATTCTCCTGCCTCAGCCTCCCGATTAGCTGGGACTACAGGCGCCCACCACTACACCTAGCTAATGTTTTGTATTTTTTTTTTTTTTTTTTTTAGTAGAGACGGGGTTTCACTGTGTTAGCTAGGATGGTCTCGATCTCCTGACCTCGTGATCTGCCTGCCTCGGCCTCCCAAAGTGCTGGGATTACAGACCTGAGCCACCGTGCCTGGCGGTACTGGCTGTTTTTGTATAAGATATATGAACATTAGAATAAAGACCTTCAATGACATGCTTAATTGGATGTGTATCTAATGTATGCAGATGGGGAAAATGTAGTGTTTACTCTTTCCCTGGTTTAAAATTATTAGTAGGGGCAAGTGGGCCTGAATTTACTAGTCTTGCATTTAGTTGAGTATAAAGACCATTTCATTTATGATTAGCTCTAATTGAGATAAAGGGCTTTTGATTAAATAATTAGCTTTCGGACTAATATTAAGTTAAAAAGTTTCCACATACCAGCTGTGTGATACTTAGCAGGTAACTTAATCTAACCAGGTTTCCTCATCTGTGAAATGGAGTAGTACCTACCCCATAGGATAATTCTGAAAACTGAATGAGTTAAAAGTTATAAAGTGCCTGGCACATAGTGCTGTGTAAATGCAGAGTAAATAAAAAATAACACTTGACATTTGTGATTCCCTGCACAAATGAACATTGGCTAGCATATAACATATCCACATTTATACACATCCCTGGAGGTTATACCAAGAGATTAAGGGTGGCATCGTAATGGACAGTTGGAAAGAGTAATGAGGAGTCTGTCTAGCTTGGGTCTCACAGATAGTCTTTGGCTTCACATTTCTTCATCTTTTTAATCATATGTAATAGCACAAGAGACAATAAATAATTTTTCTCAAATACTGCACCCTATTTAAGAGTCTGCAGTGGCTTCCATGTGTTTGATATCCAAATTCCTCAGCAAAGATTTCAAATTCCTTCACTAAATGACCCCTCCTTTTGCCTTATCTTCTCATCTTGTTAGAGCTTACTTAAAGTCTAGCAAGCAAACCTGTTTGTCATCATGACTTGCTTGTATTTGTCTCATTGCTCTAATTCTCCAGTCTCCTATTGCCACCCTCTTCTCTCCGACTTGTTAGATGTAAACGACAGTAATCACTGAAATTAGATCTCCTTGCTCAATGAGTCATGTTCTCTGTGGGCGTAGTTCTTCAAGTCTCTCTCTCTCTTTTTTTTTTTTTTTTGAGACGGTGTCTTGCTCTGTTGCCTAGGCTGGAGTGCAGTGGCACGATCACGGCTCACTGTAGCCTCAACCTCCCCAGGCTCAGGTGATCCTCTCACTTCAGCCTCTCAAGTAGCTGGCACTACAGGCATACGGCACCACACCTGGCTCATTTTTGTATTATTTTGTAGAGATGGGGTTTCTGCATGTTGCCCAGGCTGGTCTCGAAGCTCTGGGCTCAAGCTGTCTTCCTATCTCAGCCAATAATGCTGGCATTATTGGCGTGAGCCCCCTTGCCTGGGTGAGCCAGCATTCCTGTCCTCATGTCTTGTACTGATTAAAAGTACATTAAGAAACTTTATTTCTGTCCTAGGGTTAATTTATCCCTCCTCCCACCCTACTTTTTTTGCATTTTAAGTTTAGTGATGTTTTGTTTTAATTAGAGATAAGATTTCCCTCTGTTGCCCAGGCTGAAGTACAGTGACATGTCATAGCTCATTGTAGCCTCAAACTCCTGAGTTCAAGTGATCCTCCCACTTCAGCCTCCTGAGTAACTGGGACTACAGGCATGTACTACTATGCCTGGTTAGTAGATAGTAGAGCATTACTTGGGGCAGTGGACTCGGTGTGATTACTAAGTTGTCCAGAGCTCAGTATTTAGTGCAAAGGTGTGTCAGTTCAGTTTTCTTACTGGTACATAGAAGGGATTTAAATACATGTATAAAGGACATA
Organism: Macaca mulatta; assembly: GCF_049350105.2. Lineage (NCBI taxonomy): Eukaryota > Metazoa > Chordata > Mammalia > Primates > Cercopithecidae > Macaca > Macaca mulatta. The sequence goes on along the minus strand of NC_133418.1, from coordinate 98,653,689 downwards.
CTTTTAGGTCCAAGAAGGTGTTTTCATAGTTTTCCTTATGTTAGAGCCAATTTCCTTCTTAAATTAAGGGGGATTCATTTCTAATCTATCAAAAATGGACACTTCTTCACAGCATATTTAGAAAGTATTTTACAAGTCATTGTATTGCTCCTAGACTAACCCATAATTGTCACTTGCCTGATAAATTATACTAGTTTCTGACTGGTCTCTAGTTTGTACTTTACTCCCTTCAAATCTATTTTCTACACCATGATCAGAATGGTCCTCTTAAGATGTAAATCAGGACGTTTGTTGTTCTTAGAATAAAATCCAACTCCCTGTGGTCCTGCCAGGTGATGTCTGCCCACCTCTCTAGTCTCTTCATATCGCCCTTCTATACGATGCTGGAGCTACATTGGCCTTCCTTCAGCATTTCCAACTCTTCTGTTAGTGGTCTTTGTATGTGTTATTGTTTCCTGCCTCAAAGGTGTTTCTTGGCATGTATTACATCCCCACCTCCACACACACACACGTGAGTCATAGAGTCTTTCTTTATTTTCTCTCTTTTTTCCTTTGTAGGTATAAATTACGTATAAATACTGCAATACATTAAGATCTTAAGTGTATAATTTAATGCATTGTTACATATGTATATACCCGTGTAACCACGACCCAGCTCAAGATACAGAATTATTTCTAGTGCCTCAGAAGGTCCCCATCAGTCCCTCTCACCAGACTACTGTTCGGACTTCTCTTGCCATAAATCAATTCTGTTTTTGAACTTCATATAAGTGGAATATATGAAAGCACATTGTCTTTAGCATCTACCTTTCACTCACTATTATGTCTCATACATTCTTTACTTGACTGCCTTCTCATCTAGGACTCAGCTTAAATGTCGCCCGTTAGAAGCTGCCTCTGACCACTCTGACTAGGCATACTTCCTGCTCCACTTGTTCTCTTCTTTTTTGGGAGCTGGTTACCATCTTTACTTGCCTCCTAAGGCTGCCATAAAAATTACCGCACACTGAGTGGCTTTAAATAACAGAATTGTAATTCTCTCCTAGTTACAGAGGCTAGAAGTGTAGAAAAGCAAGGTATTGGCAGAGCCACACACCCTCAAAAGCTCTAGGCGAGAATCCTTCCTTGCCCCTTTCAGCTTCCAGTAGCTCCTGGCCTGCCTGGGCCTGTGGCAGCGGAACGCCAATCTTGACCTCCCTCTTCATGTGGCCTTCTTCCTTGTGTTTCTGTCCTCTTGTCTGTCCTCTTCTTGCATAATACTCTGATAATTCCCTTTATAATATTTATCACAAATTGTGTACATGTGGTTATTTTTTAAGGGGTATGGGGAGCAGTGTCTTGCTTTTTGCTGATATGCTTTGGCTATGTCCCCACCCAAATCTCACCTTTAATTGTAGCTCCCATAATTCCCACGAACTGTGGGAGGGACCCGGTGGGAGAAATTGAATCATGGGGGCGGTTTCCCCCATACTGTTTTTGTGGAAGAGAATGAGTCTCATGAGATCTGATGGTTTTATAAAAGGGGAAACTCCTTTCGCTTGGCTCTTATTCTCTTTTTGCCTGTCGCCATGTAAGATGTGCCTTTTGCTTTCCACCGTGATTATGAGGCCTCCCCAGCCACATGGAACCATGAGTCCATTAAACCTCTTTTTCTTTATAAATTATCCAGTTTCAGTGGGGTGCGGTGGCTCAGGCCTGTAATCCCAGCACTTTGGGAGCCCAAGACGGGAGGATCCCTTGAGGCCAGGAGTTCAAGATTATCCTGGCCAACACGGTGAAACCCCGTCTCTAGTAAGAATATAAAAATTAGCCCGGCATGGTGGCACGCACCTGTAATCCCAGCTACTCGAGAGACTGAGGCAGGAGAATTGCTTGAACTTGGGAGGCGGAGGTTGCACTGCACTCCAGCCTGGCGACAGAGCGAGACTCCGTTTCAAAAAAAACCCAAAAAACAAAACAAAAAAAAACCTTTTATAGCCCAGACTGGTCCCAAACTCCTGGGCTCAAGTGATTCCCCCACCCCACCTCAGCCTCCCAAGGCACTGGGATTACAAGCATGAGCCACGATGCCCGGTCCGTAATAGCAGTCTTGAGGGAAATGTTTAGAAGGTCTACCTTGATTGGCATTTTTATAGACTTAAGTGAAAGCATTATTAGCATGACCAGATTTATATGCTGAGAGTTTTGGGAGGAATAGCTGTTTCCTTGGATAACTAAGCCAGGATCAGAAGAAATCTGGAGAGGGCAGAAATGAGTTGACTCTAGCAAGATGAAATGTTAAAACTTTAGATGCAGTGTCGCACCTGTGTTCCAGGAGTCAACCTCATATTAGCATAGAGAAAAATGACTTTGCAGTCCATGTGAGAAAGGCCTGAGGGGGTTCAGGTGACTGCAGTGTGATTTAGTTGTCCCGGGAATTAATAATATCTTGAGCAGCATGAGTTATCAAGGAAGAGGGGCTTATAGTCATGTTCTGCTTCCTACTCATATACCACTTGAAATGCTCCTTTTGCCCTAGACCACATGTTTGTGTTGATTTAACAATAAATTGGATTGTTTGAAGCAGGGGTTGTCAAACTGAAGCCCCCAGTCTGCCTGTTTTTGTGAATAAAGTTTTATTAGAACACTGCCAGACCCATTTGCTTACATATTTTCTGTGACTGCTTTCCTGTTTCAAGTGTTGTGTATTTGTTGCAAAGACCATATGGCCTGCAAAGCCTCAAATATTTACTATCTAGACCTTTACAGAAAAAGCTCTCCAACCCCTGGTGTACTGAACTAGACCTAGGTGATGAAGGAGACTGAAACCATGGCAAAAAGCAGTGGCAAAAGGAGTATAGGAACAGATGATGAAAAGATTTAGATGTGACAGGGAGAGCTGTCTTCAAATATTTGAAAGACTGTAGTTTAGAAGAAAAGTTAGGTCTGGTGTAGTGGTTCTTGCCTGTAATCTTAGAACTTTGGGAGGCTGAGGTGGGTGGATCACCTGAGCTCAGGAGTTCGAGACCAGCCTGACTAACATGGTGAAACCGCGACTCTACTAAAAATACAAAAATTATCCAGGTGTAGTGGTGGGTGCCTGTAATCCCAGCTACCCAAGAGGCTGAGGCAGGAGTCGTTTGAACCCGGGAGGCAGAGGTTGCAGTGAGCTGAGATCACACCACTGCACTCCAGCTTGGGTGACAGAGTGAGACTCTGTCTCAAAAAAAGAAAAATTAGACTGCTTAACTTTGTAGAGCAAAATGAAAACACAGGATAGATGATATAGGGCAGGGGAGGATTTTGTTAGTGTATGGAAAAGTTGTTGTAACTTTGAATTGGGTTGCTTCTCGAAGTAATGAGTTGGTGAGTTTTTTTGTAGTTTGTTTTGTTTTTTTTGGTGATCTGAGGCCTGATGACTGTTTTACCTCTTCTCCTAGATGAGGGTCAGATATACAATGGTGTATAAGGTTAAGGCATCTCTGAGTTCTGAGGTTTTCCATGGAACGAGTCTATCAAAGCCAGCCTGTGGTCCTCAAGCAGTTTTGAGGGCTCTAGCTTACCCTAGCCCGATAGATTGTAGAGCCAAGCAAGTCATGCCAGGTCTTAACTGGATTATCTACCTGGTTCAGGTTTCCTGGTGTTGGCCAAAACGTCACTCCCATGGAAAATAATACCTTTAACAAACATTAACAAACCCAAATCTAGTCTAGCACCTTTAAAAGTTTGCATTTTATTTTTTTCATGAATGTGGAAGGTTTAAGTCGTTCTTCTTCCTGTGGGTTCATAAAACAGTTTAGAGTTTCTTTGTTTATCGTGAGTGGTATGTGACCTTGAAAAATACTCAGGTGTGTAAGGCGAGAGCACAGAGTTTTGCTGCCTTCTGTAATCTATTAATCTTTCTTCCTGTTTGAACTCATCAGCTGTTAATGAATGTCAAATAATTGAAATCCAATTAGGTAAACTGACCTTCTTGTATCATACTTCTCCTGGTCTCCTGAAGTTGAAATTTCATGTTAAAGCTTCAGAATTTTAAAAGAGAAACTTTTCAAGTTAAAATAGCATTCCTTAAAGAATTCTTTTAGATAAAAGTTAAATTATGGAAAGCTGCTGAATGAAAATGAGCAAATAGTTGAATTAAGAACATTGAACAGTTACTTTGTGCACTATATTAGGTATTCATGTGATATCTGAAACGGTTTTCTTCTGATCTGAACTTATAACTTCTGTGCTTTCTGATGGATGGTGGACTTTAAAGGGGTGATTTTTCATTTTATTTGCCCTGCTGGCTGTATTTCATGGTTCTGGGTGCAGACTTTTGTGAAGTAGAGGAATGTAGGTCCCTTCTACCTTGTCATTGGCAGCCTGTAGGGGTTCATATTGGTTCCTGGTCCTCAGGTCTGAAGACTTAAATTCAGGCAGTCCTGTCAGTTCAGAACTCTTTCATTCTGCACAGGCTCTGATGGAGTGGTATCTATTATGGAAAAGCTTTGTAAACTGCAGACCATCCTGGCCGGGCACGGTGGGTCACGCCTGTAATCCCAGCACTATGGGAGCTCAAGACTGGTGGATCATGAGGTCAGGAGTTCGAGACCAGCCTGGCCAACATGGTGAAACCGTGTCTCTACTGAAAATACAAAAAATTAGCCAGGCATGGTGGCGGGCACCTGTAATCCCGTCTATTCGGGAGGCTGAGACAGGAGAATCGCTTGAACCCGGGAGGTGGAGGTTGCAGTGAGCCGAGATCACACCATTGCACTCTAGCCCGGGTGACAGTGTGAGACTCCATCTCAAAAAAACAAACAACAACAAAAGAAAAACTGTAGACCATCCTACAAGTGAAAGTTGTATGTTTAGTACATGTTTAATAAGAACGCTAATAAAATTGCCCCCCGCTTACCCATGGGAGATACAGTCCAAGACCCCCAGTGGATGCCCCAAACCAAGGACAGTACCAAACCCTGTACAGTAGGTTCTCTGTATCCACAGGTTCCACATCCATAGATTCAACCAACTGTGGATTGAAAATGTTAAAAAATAAATAAATAAATAACAATACAGCAAAAGATACAAATAAAAAGACAATGCAATATAACAATTATTTACATAGTATTTACATTGTATTAGATATTATAAGTAAGCTGAGATTTTTTAAAGTAGATGACCCAGCGTGGTGGCTCACACCTGTAATCCCAGCACTTTGGGAGGCCGAGGCAGGTGGATCACGAGGTCAGGAGATTGAGACCATCCTGGCTAACATGGTGAAACTCTGTCACTACTAAAAATACAAAAAATTAGCCAGGTGTGGTGGTGGGCACCTGTAGTCCCAGCTACTCAGGAGGCTGAGGCAGGTGAATGGCATGAACCTGGGAGGCAGAGCTTGCAGTGAGCCGAGATCGCGCCATTGCACTCCAGTCTGAGCAACAGAGCAAGACTCTGTCTCAAAAAATATATGGGAGGATGTGTGTAGGTTATAGACAAATACTGTGCCATTTTATATAAGGGAGTTGAGCATCCACAGAGAGTCCTGGGGCCAATTCCCTGCAGATACCGAGGGGTGACTGTATATACTGTTTTTTCCTATACATACACACCTGTGATAAAGTTTAGGCACAGTGAGTGATTAACAACAACTAAAAATAGAACAGCTATACCAATGTACTGTAATAAAAGTTATGTGAATTTGGTCTCTCTCTCTCGAAACGTCTGTATGTACTGTACTCACCTATTTTCCGACCCTGGTTGGCTATGGTTAAAATGAAACCTTGGGTAAGTAGGCGACTGCTGTGCTTATTAAAGTGGGCTTCTGCTGAGAGGCTGGATGCAGCTTTAGAGTTTCTACCTCTGGCCATTAGAAGCAAACCACATTGCCCATCATCATTTCTTTTTTTTTGTTTTTGAGATGGAGTCTTGCTTTGTAGCCCAGGCTGGAGTTCAGTGGCACAATCTCGGCTCCCTGCAGCCTCTGCCTCCCGGGTACAAGTGAGTCTCCTGTCTCAGCCTCCCAAGTAGCTGGGATTACAGGTGTGTGCAACCACACCTGACTAATTTGTTTTTGTGTTTTTAGTAGAGATGGAGTTTCACTGTGTCAGCTAGGCTGGTCTCGAACTCATGACCTCAGATGATCCTCAGCCTCCCAAAGTTCTGGAATTATAGGCATGAGCCACACGCCTGGCCAGCCCATTGTCATTTCTTACTACTGTCTCAGATCTTTTGTCCAATTAATTTCATTTTAGTCAGGATGGGTTGGAGAAATGGAAGAACCTCAGACATGGAGTCTTTTGAATAAACATTAGGCTTACTGGTTGACTCTTTGCTAACGGTATTTTAAACATTTTCTATTTATTTACTTCTTTGTTCCATCACACTTTTAAGTCTTGAAACACTGATGTATTTCTTGCATATTCACAAAACTTATTCAGAAAGAAATTTTTATCTTTAATTATGAGTTTTAAAAATCAGATACTCAAATGATTACTACTTATTTTGTATACATACTGAGCATACATAGAAAATATAAGCAAAGCTGGCTGGGCCCAGTGGCTTACGCCTGTAATCCCAGCACTTTGGGAGGCTGAGACAGGTGGATCACCTGAGATCAGGAGTTCAAGACCAGCCTGGCCGACATGGTGAAACCCCATCTCTACTAAAAATACAAAAATTAGCCAGGTGTGGTGGTGCGCGCCTGTAATCCCAGTTACTCAGGAGGCTGAGGCAGGAAAATTGGTTGAACTCGGGAGGCGGAGGTTGCAGTGAGCTGAGATCGCGCCACTGCACTCTAGCCTGGGTGACAGAGCCACTCCATCTCAAAAAAAAAGAAAAAAAAAAAAAAAGAAAAACTTTTTCAAGTGTGTGACTAGTATAATATGTAAATTTCAGATGGATGAATTAGGTAATAATCGCCCAGGTAATACTGTGAACCCTCAAGGAGGGTTTGAACTAGGCTAATATTACCTAGTTCAAGACTTGTCTGTTACCAGTTTTGTATCCGTTCTCCCCCATACCTAGCAGTGTATGTGTGGAGTGAATAAGTTATCAACATGACCCTTAAAGTTTTACATGTTTATGTATGTCCTTTAAAATTTCCTTTACATTCTTATTAAATAGCTCAGTAACTGGGGAATAAGCTCCCTTATCATACAACCCTAACCTATTTTGTCTTCCTTTGCATATTTATGCAATTCAGTATCCTGCTATATGGGGATCTGTCATTCCTTTGGAACTTAAAACGTGTAATTATAACAGCTAATACTTACATAGTACTTACTGTAGGTCAGGCACTGTTTTCACTTATCTAATCCTTATGACAATCCCTTGAGGTAAGGACTATCATCTTCATTTTACAGGTGAAGAAACTAAGGCAGAGATATTAAGTAACTTGCCCAAGCTCTAACAGCTAGTAAATGTATCGTAATGGTATCAAGAGGAAACACAGATTCCTCTAAGATGAGAGGGATGAAGGAGGTTGAGAAGGTGTGTGGTTAGTGTTTGAATGCATGCAGTGTGCATTTTACTGATCCTGCAATAAGTGAGGACATGTAAGCAATATAAATTTCTCTACTGAAACACTGTAATGTAAAAGGTGATTGAGAGTGAAGGATGAGTCAGTGATTATCCTGGCGATTTGGACTCTGGATGAGTATGTGCCAATGAAACAACCGCTGTGATTAACTCTGTGATTTGGCGTTGATCTTTAGACTTACGCTGTGACCCTTTCCTTCTCCCATAAAAATAGTATCTGACTGTGCTTGATAGTCTTTGCCTCATTTATGTTGCTATTCTAGTTTTGCTACTCAGATTAGGACATCATAAAAATAGATGTATTCTCCAGGTTATTTTTGTATTATTATTATTATTATTATTATTATTATTATTATTATTATTATTTTTGAGACTCAAGTCTTGCTTTGTCGCTCAGGCTGGAGTGCAGTGGCACAGCCTTGGCTCACTGCAACCTCTGCCTCCGCCTCCTGAGTAGCTGGGATTACAGGCGTGTGCCACCACAGCCCAACAAATTTTTGTATTTTTAGTAGAGATGGGGTTTCACCACACTGGCCAGGCTGGTCTTAAACTCTTGACCTCAGTGATCCGCCCTCTTTTGCCTTTCCAAAGTGCTAGAATTATAGGTGTGAGCCAACATGCCTGGCTTGTATTATTTTTGTACTATTGCTTTCTTTCCTTTTGAGTAGCTGGGTCATATGCATGCGCCACTGCACCTGGCTTTACTATTATTTTCATTTGAGAAATGTTATTCTGTTTACTAGTAGACAAGGATTGACTCTGAATATTTTCTTTAATTTCTTAACAGTACAGTGCTGTGGATACCAATCCACTTTCTCTGTATGTCATGCATCCATTTTGGAACACTATAGTAAAGGTAAGATAATTAATATGCATGTACTTTCTTGTTTTAGTACGTTTTAAAGATTTTAACCTATTTTATGGAGTATTATAAATGCAACTCTCAGTTTTGTAAGATATCTAGAGAAACTACCCTTCCCATTCTCCGTTTCCTTAGTCACATACCTTTTGATTTATCATACTGTTGAAGTTTATACCCTGGGATTTGTCATTTTTGTAAAATCCCATTTAAAATTTTCTAAAATAGACTTAATGTTATAGAAGTTTGCTAATTATAGAGGTAGTTAAAATATAGAGGATGGAAGAAATAATGCTAATGGAGATTATGGTTTACATGTCTATAACTTCTCCATATGATCTTTCAAACTTATGACTTCAATTTGCATGTTGTATATATTGGACAGAGATTCTTCTACTTTAATTATTTTATAATTATTTTGCAAAAATAGGTATTTCCTACTTGGCTGGCGCCCAATCTGATAACTTTTTCTGGCTTTCTGCTGGTTGTATTCAATTTTCTACTAATGGCATACTTTGATCCTGACTTCTATGCCTCAGGTAAGAATATTACTTTATTGTAAAATTTAAAATGTCTGAGTAGAGAAAAATGAAATGTGGTTGCTTATTTTCTGGTTCTGTTAAAATGTTCATATTTCCAAAAAATTTGGATATTATAATGGCAGCACCTTGCCTGTTGAATTAGATATGTTTTCTAAAAAGCAGTGAGGTTTTGGCAGATAAAGAATAATTGGGTTTGCATGAAGATGGAAAATTAAAACTCAAAACTTTGCCTAAACACGAATACAAACAGGGCTCAGTTTACCTGTCAGCTCTAGGAATATCCCTTCTCCTTTTCTAGTCAGGAAAGAAAAATCCCCTTTCTTCTGAAGGAAATGTGATTATCTTTCCTCCTTCCCTGCATCCCCACTTGACTTGAATGACTCCTAGTTTCCTCTGAAAATGGTTCTTAGACCTTAAGTATTTATTGCTAAGTCTGGGCCCTTATTGGGGAAGAGTGGAAGGAGGCCCTTTTGGAGCCAGTGGTCAGCCTGCTCCCGCCCTCTGCTCCAACATCTCTCTCACCTGTTTTATCTTCACTCTGTTTCACACCAGGCTTCTGCCCCAGGCCAAAGAATTGGGATGATGAGGGAATAGTTGGAGACAAGTTTTGTTTTTATTGTTCAGTTGGTTGATTGCATTGAGAGGAATAGAAAGATGGAGATAGATGGGCGTTTTTTGCATTCTAAGAGAATTTATTTTCCAACAGTAATACTTAGAAATGGTGTAGTCAGGAGTGTTAGTGTTATAATTCATCTGTGTATGAGTTCAGCAGACTTTTCTGGACTGACCTGGAGAAACTGAATACCATTGACAACATTGTTTTAGTAGAAAAATTTGGAGTTTCAAACACTTAAGACGCTTTTTACTTTCTTTTTTTTGAGACAGAGTCTCGCTCTGTTGCCCAGGCAGGAGTGCAGTGATGCTATCTTGGCTCACTGAAACCTCCGCCTCCCAGGTTCAAGCAATTCTCCTGCCTCAGCCTCCCGAGTAACTGGGACTACAGGTGTACACTACCATGCCCAGCTAATTTTTATATTTTTAGTAGAGCAGGGTTTCACTGTGTTGGCCAGGCTGGTCTTGAACTCCTGACCTCAAATGATCCACCCGTCTTGGCCTTCCAAAGTGCTGGGATTACAGGTGTGAGTCACTGCGCCTCACCAAGACTTTTGATATTATAGAAATTCTGAATATTGAAAGTATACATATGTGGAACTTTACTGAAACTTTTAGTCATAGCTTCTGTACATGTAATAAAATGGTAATTGAAGTTGGAAATGCCAACTCTGAAGCATGAGAAGATCATAAAGTACACATGAATAAAGAGTAAGATTAAATTTTGTTAAGCATTGTTTGGGTATTGTGGGTTTCTAAAAATTTTTTTATTTTTTATTTTTTTTGTGTGTTTTAATCCTGAGGACACCCTAAAGAATGTATCTTTGTAACTAGAAATATTATTTTCTTTGACAACTCTAAATCAGATTGTTTACTTAGTTATTAAGGGAAGCAAACATACATAAATGTTATATATATCTCCCCAAATCATATAAGTTGAAGGACTAGATAAACCATCTATTCCCAATATATTTGGAAAATACAAGATGGGAGAGATTAAATGATACATTCAAGGTTACACTGCTGGTTGATTACAAAGCCAGGACTAGAACCCAGACTTTCTGATTCTCAGTTGTTTTGTCTTAGGGGAAAAAGTGAGCTCCAGATATTTCAGAATGATTCTGATGCCCAAATCATTCAGTTGAGGTGATCTATCTATATCCAAATCAAAAGGTCTTTTGTCTTGCTAATTAATAGTATAGGAAAGGATAAGGTGAATGCTCAATACAAGTTTGTAATACAATCATAAACAACAAGAATTAGATTAAATGCAGTTAGTTTTTAAATTCCAAAAATACATTATTTTTCATTGTGGGCACATGAAAAGTATTTGTTTTCAAGTAAAGGTGAACACTCAGTCTTGAGTTTTGATAAAAGCTCAAAATAAATGCTTTACTGTTTGTGAGGGGCTGGGAATCGCTTTTTTGGTTTTATCAGTTTCCTGATATTATTTACCTAATTCTGGATTCAAAATATATTGTACAGTACTTTAACTTCTAATGAACAAATAGCAACACTTCTCACTGTCAGTATATGCTATGGTAAGAACTACTATACTTAAACTGTATTAAAATCTTAGTTGCTTTCCTTTTCAGCACCAGGTCACAAGCATGTGCCTGACTGGGTTTGGATTGTAGTGGGCATCCTCAACTTCGTAGCCTACACTCTAGGTAAGGAATTGGTAAATACTTACTATAGGCAGTGACTGGTAAATCAGCAAGGATAGCCACCTATTAAAATAACATTTTCTCCTGTGCTTAATTCATTTTAACTAGAGTTTATTAGTATCCTGTTCAAATTGATAAATATGTTTTTGAGTTTCTCTACAAAAAATATTGTCATTCATTGTGAGGGTTTCGCAGAATAAGATGAGTTGGTAAACCACTACTTGTGGGCCAAATTTGATGTGTAGCCTATTTTTGTTAGTAAAGTTTTACTGGCACACATCTATGCTCATTCCTTTATATGTTGTCTATGGCTGCTTTCCTGCAATAAAGACACAGCTGAATAGTTGCAACAAAGACTTATGGCCTGCAAAGCCTGAAATATTTATCATGCGGCCTTTAAAAAGTATTTGGCAACCTCTGGAATAAGACATAATTTTTGCTTAAGTTTGGGAAGTAATACTGCCATATGTAATAATTAAAAAACAGATACTATGATAGAACACAGTGGGAGAACACATAAGGAAGTGATCAATTCTTTTTTGGTACAGAGAGTGGTCAGGGAGTGGGCAGGGAAGCCTACTGTGCTAGACTATACTGTCTGTTCTGCCAAGAATGCTTTTCATTAGGATTATCCGCATGGCTTGTCCTGCGTTCTTCTCTCCTCCTTCCCTGCTTTATTTTTCTCCATAGCATTTCAAACCATGTAACATGTTATCTATTTACTTTCCTGCTTGTTTGTTATCTCTCTTTTCTAACTAAAATGTTAAGTTTTGTGAAAGTGAGTACTGCGTTGTTCACTACTTTATCCCCAGTATCGTAGACACTCAGTACATAGTGTTTAAATACATGTAAAATAGCAGACCCTGACTTCAAGTTGCTTAGATCTCTTCAGATAAAAGCGACTTGTTCTCATAAAACCAACATAACCTGCTACACGATTAAATACTGATATGGTAGATGTCATGCTGACCAGAGCTGCAAGAGTTTGGAAAAGGAAGAAATCAGTGACGTCTAGAAGAATTAGGGGAAAATTTAGTTAAAAGCTACATATTTAGGCAGAGGCTTTTGCGCATTTGTTATTACAGATGAGCAGGTCTTTAAGTGCTGCTGAAGGATTTGGTTGCCAAGGACTGCTGAGAGGAATAGGGAAAAGTTGAGAGTGACCCGTGAGCTCTGACTTTTGACAACACTCCATGAGATCCTTTTGATGTACCATCTATGTGTTCGAGGCCCACAGTTTTTGGCAAAAATCCTGACCTGACATGAACTATTTGTTGCAAACTAGTCTTGAATGAACATAAAGCAGTTTATAATCTTTATTCTACCTAGTGTGACTATTCATGACGTTTTGCTATAGAAATACTTAGATGTTTGATCACAGGATGCTGCTCTGTGTCCTACTGGGGAGTCTCTGATAATATATGATATATGCCCTGAATTACCTTTTTAAGAAAAAAAAATTCTAAAGCATATCTGGACCTCAGACTTGTGGAGATGGAATGGGTATAGTGAGAAAATGTATAAAACCTAATTAATACGTAGTTTATGAATTGAGTATTGTAATAACTGCATAGGAATTACATTGAAAATGGGAAATTGTTAAGCCAGTAAATAATGAGAAAAGACTTTCTGGGAATATTTTAGCTACTTCAGGGCAAAAACTTTCCCAACTCTGTATAACAGAAATCTGTAGTATTTGGATAGGGAGTTTGGGATTCATCTTTTCATAAAGTCTTCAACAATGTATTATGCCACAGACTGATCTAGGCACTGGGGAATATACTTTAGTGAGCAAGATTAACAGTAATTATAAGAGTTTTTAATTCCTTATTCTGAATTTTTACAATTAGCCTAATTCTAAAGCACTTAGTTAACAAAACTGTTTCTTTTGGGCGAAAAAGTGTGTAATTCAGTGAGACAGGCTGTCTCTAACAGGTTCCTCTGTTTCTGCCTGTAAAATGAAGGTGTTCCACTGTGCTTTATCCTAAACTCTGGCTTTCTCCTCATTCCCTTGGTAATGGTGAGTCTCACTCTACAGTCTTAGTTAAGATTCCCATGTTTATATCTTGTTTATATCTAGCCCTCACCTGTGTTCTGAGTTCCTAATAAGTACCCTTGGATTGAGTTCCTTGACATTACCATGTGGATATCTCACTAACACTTCAATTTCAGTATCTGAAATTGTACTCTGCATCTTGTCTGTCAGTCTTGCTGCTGCTTCTGACTTCCTTTTTTCTATTAACACTACCACTATCTTCGTTACCCAGAATAGAAACTGGAGATTCTCTTCTTGTCCTTAGGCCTTATGCCTCATCTTTGCTGCATTTTATCATTTTTATTTCCTCAATGTCTCACCTACCATCAGCTTCTTATTCCTACTGCATTTCATCTCAGTTGAGGCCTACTAATTAGCGTCCCTCTCTGCAGCCTGTCATTCACACCGTCAGGTGCCTCTTCCTGAAGCATTGCTTTCACTCTTGTCATTTCTCTATTCAGATACCTTTAGTAACTCCCCATATTCCCTACAACTTTTAACTGGCTCAAACCTCCTTTTTAACCTTTTTATATACTTCACTCTTCACATGCTAGTCTCTAGTCAAACTAAAGTGCTTGGCATTTTCTGAACATGCATTGTGCTTTTCCACCCTGGTGTGTTTTGCTGATAGCATTCCCTCCTTTTGAAATGACATACTTCTTTATGTCTTATCAGCTGAAATCCAACTCATTCTTTATGTCCTCTACTCAGATTTCACCTGCCTGAAAAGCCATTCTAGATTATCTTAGCCTAAAGAGAACCTTTCCCTTATCTGTACTCTTCTATGGTTTGTGATATACCGTAGCTTTATTATCATGTTTTTGTTCCTTTCTCTCTTTTTTTTTTTTTTTTTTTTTTTTGTTGAGACAGAGTTTCGCTCTTGTTGCCCAGGCTGGAGTGCAATGGTGTGATCTCAGCTCACTGCAACCTCCACCTCCTGGGTTCAAGCGATTCTCCTGCCTCAGCCTCCCAAGTAGCTGGGATTACAGGTGCGCACCATCCCTGGCTAAGTTTTTGTGTTTTTAGTAGAAACAGGGTTTGGCCTTGTTGGCCAGGCTGGTCTTGGACTTCTAACCTCAGGTTATCCTCCTGCCTTGGCCTCCCAAAGTGCTGGGATCATAGGTGTGAGCCACCACACCCAGCCTGTTCCTTTCTCAATTGTAAATACTCTGAGTGCACAAACAGTTTATTCTAAGATTCTTCCAATCCTTATAGCACCAAGAATAGCGCATTAGTTTCAGTAAATTCAATTCTTATATTTGCTGAATATCCACTATGTGCATTTTCTGAAAGCACTTAAGATTATGGGGGCAGTAGATCTGTAAAGAAGTGATTATGATTTCAAACAGGATAAAGTAGATGTTGTGACTGAAGTACTTTTGGATCCTAGAGCAAGGAGGGGTGAGATAAGTTGTGAGGAATTACTTTGGCATGTTCGCTGGAAGCTTGAGAATTTGTAGCTAGTGAAACAATCCAATAGTTGCGTAGATTTGGAGGTGTTCAGAGTCCAAGTAAAATGCTGCTTTCTCAGATCTAAAATTGACACCATTCAGTGTAATATGACATTTAGATTTTTAGATTAAACTTTGAAAAATTATATATTTTATTTCTGAAGTCTTTGTTTTTTGTTTAAAATTTTTTTTTAGAGACAGGGTCTTGCTCTGTTGCCCAGACTGGAATGCAGTGGCATGATCATAGCTCTCTGCAGCCTCAAACTCCTGGGCTCAAACAATCCTCCCACCTTAGCCTCCTGAGTAGCAGGAACTACAGGTCCACACCACCATGCCTGGCTAATATTAAAATTTTTTGTAAAGACAGAGTCTGGCTATGTTGCCCAGGCTGATCTCAAACTTACGGGCTCAAGTGATCCTCCTGCCTTGGCCTGCCAAAGTGTGGGAATTATAGGTGTGAGCCACTGTGCCTGGCCCTGAACTCTTTGAAGTGTAGAATTAAATAATTAGATTTTTATAGTACCGGCTGATAGCCATACTTAACATTTCTGTGATACGCTGATTTGTTTTGTTTTGTTTTTTTCCAGTTGATTAAAGAAGACTTTCTCCATCCTGGTGCATATGTTGAACTTTTCCTGTGGTTTGTTTTTGTTGCAGATGGTGTGGACGGAAAGCAAGCTCGCAGAACCAATTCTAGCACTCCCTTAGGGGAGCTTTTTGATCATGGCCTGGATAGTTGGTCATGTGTTTACTTTGTTGTAACTGTTTATTCCATCTTTGGAAGAGGATCGACTGGTGTCAGTGTTTTTGTTCTTTATCTCCTGCTATGGGTAGTTTTGTTTTCTTTCATCCTGTCCCACTGGGAAAAGTATAACACAGGGATTCTTTTCCTGCCATGGGGATATGACATTAGCCAGGTGGTAAGTATGTATTCTACCTTAAATTTTCAACATTGCCATGATACTTTTGGAAAGCTTTTGTCATTGCTTCTTTATTGCTCTTAGGCTTTTTTGATTAGAATTGATATGTACTTTAAAATTTTTTATTTTTATTTATGGAAAATTTCAAAAAAGTAGAATAGTATAGTGAATAGTAAAGTAGAGAGAATAGTTAAGAAAAAGTAGAGAGAATAGACCCTGATATACCTATTGGTTAGCTTCAGCAATTAGCACATGTGGTTATCTGGTTTCGTGTATAACCTCCCTGAGCCCTTTCTCAATTATTTTATTTGTTTTTTTTTGTTTTGTGTTGTTTTTGTTCTTGAGATGGAGTCTCACTCTGTCACCCAGGCTGGAGTGTAGTGGCGTAATCTCAGCCCATTGCAGCCTCTGCCTCCCGAGTTCACGCGATTCTCCTGCCTCAGCCTCCCGAGTCGCTGAGATTTCAGGTGCCCACTACCATGCCTGGCTAATTTTTATATTTTTGGTAGACACAGGGTTTCACTATGTTGGCCAGGCTGGTCTCAAACTCCTGACCTCAAATGATCCGCCTGCCTTGACCTCCCAAAGTGTTAGGATTATAGGCATGAGCCACCATGCTCAGCCCTTCCCAATTATTTTAAAGGAAATTTCTAATATTATGTGATAAATACTTCACTATCTCTAAGAGCTTCCTTTAAAAAAAATCACAATGCCAGTATTACACCAAGAATTTAACTATTTCTTAATGTTATTAAATGTTCATTTGAACTCTTGATTTTGTAAAGAAAGATATGCACATAGAATTGAATGGTTGGCTTTTTGTGTTCATTGCCACCTTTTCAGTGTGTAGAGAGATTCCTTTTTTCTTACTTTAATGGCCTTGCTATTAACTCTCCCTGCCTTTGAATCCCAGCTTTTTGTGTTGCCATTTTGCCCATTTGCACCTACGTCTCCAGTAAAGAAATCAGAAGTTGGAGTGTTTGTTGAAGGAAGTGGTTGGGTGGGTAAATTTGGATCATCTTACAACTTAACCAATTTATGAGTTGCTGTTAAAGTGCTCCAAATGATGGCCAGTTGCTTGCATTGTCTAGAAGTTGGTTATTTTATAGCATTGTTGGCTCAAAGATTGGTTTTCTTTGGTTTTTTTTTTTTGTGACAGAATTTCGCTATAGTTGCCTAGGCTGGAATGGCGGGATCTCGGCTCACTGCAACCTCTGCAGTGTTCAGGGGTTCTCCCGCCTCAGCCTCCCGAGTAGCTGGGATTACAGGCATGCACCACCACACCTGACTAATTTTGTATTTTTAGTAGAGATGGGGTTTCTCCATGTTGGTCAGGCTGGTCTAGAACTCCCGACCTCAGGTGATCAACCCGCCTCGGCCTCCCAGAGTGCTGGGATTACAGACATGAGCCCCCATGCCCGGCCAAAAGATTGTATTTTTAAAGGTAAGAAGACTTGCCACAAAAGGTAAGAATTGCCACATACCAAATATAAGCATACTTCTTGCTTTTACTAAAACTGTTTGACTTGACTTAATGCTGCATAAAGCATGGTGACTCCTGATCTTTCTAGCGTTAATGCTTCTGTATGCTTTTGTCTGCATTTTCCTTCCAGACTATTTCTTTTGTCTACATAGTGACTGCGGTTGTGGGAGTTGAGGCCTGGTATGAACCTTTCCTGTTTAATTTCTTATATAGAGACCTATTCACTTCAATGATTATTGGTAAGAAGCTCCATGTTGAAGCCTGTTTTAACCATCACTTTGTTATCAAAAGAGCCAGTATTTGACTATAACAAGCAACAACACCCTTTGCCTCACAAAACCTCCAGGAGGCAGAACAACCCTACAACCTTGTAGGATTTCAGCCTAACCATTAAGAAAAATAAGATTTCTTTGTTTTTGGGTTTTTTTTTTGTTCAGCATCAGCTATTTCTAATCAGAGGGAAATACCAAAACAGATCACACAAGCCTGATAAAGTGACTATTCAGATTAACCTAGGCTGTATTGGAGGGTCCACATTTGGTATAGGTTTTATATTTATCTTAAAGTTGAAAATTACTAGTTTGTATGAAATACAGGACAGATGAAATGTAGAGATTATTTTATAATGTATCCACTCAAAAAATTAAGCTTCTATTCCTCTCAGATATCCTCCTTCATAACCCACTGATTGCTAAAGATTTTTTATGGTGGTAATCTTTCTGTTTTGATTTTAGCTAAAGGGGATATCTATAGGATGATTGACTGAGTGGAGGAGGGTATTAGTGGTATGGAAAGAGGTAAAGAGAAATCTAGATTGTTATTTTGGGGCCCCAGGAGTGGCACTGAGAACCTTTGTAGAAGTAAAAAGGTATATGTGTGGGCTATGTCCTGTGTTCTGTTCTCTTATCTAAAAAATAGGCCAGGCACAGTGGCTCATGCCTATAATCCCAGCACTTTGGGGGGCTGAAGTGGGAGAATCTCTTGAGCCCAGGGGTTTGAGACCAGCTTGGGCAACATAGTGAAATCCTGTCTGTAGAAAAAACTGAAGTTAATCAGGTGTGGTGATGTGCACCTGTAATGCTAGCTACTTGAGAGGCTGAGGTCAGAGGATCACTGGAGCCCAGGAGTTGGAGGTTACAGTGAGCTATGATTGCATGTGCCACTGCACTGTAGCCTGGGTGACAGAGTGAGACCCTGTCTCAAAAAAAAAAAAAAAAAAAAAGAATAAATTAAAAAAATAACCCTTTCCCATTTGGTGAACCTTGGTAATGGAATGGGAATTAGGTAAGGCTTAGAAACTGTTTAGAAGACAGCATATTAGGCCGGGCACGGTGGCTCAAGCCTGTAATCCCAGCACTTTGGGAGGCCGAGACGGGCGGATCACGAGGTCAGCAGATAGAGACCATCCTGGCTAACACAGTGAAACCCCGTCTCTACTAAAAATACAAAAAACTAGCCAGGCGAGGTGGCGGGCGCCTGTAGTCCCAGCTACTCGAGAGGCTGAGGCAGGAGAATGGCATAAACCTGGGAGGTGGAGCTTGCAGTGAGCTGAGATCCGGCCACTGCACTCCAGCCCGGGCGACAGAGCAAGACTCCCTCTCAAAAAAAAAAAAAAAAAAAAAAAAAAAGAAGACAGCATATTAGGCACTGGCTTTCAGAAAAGGAATGGTTTGGGCTTTTTTTCTGTAGCTCTGGACTACATATTTTAGGAGCTATCTTGAAATCTATCAAATGTTCATTTTTGATGCCTGTATAAACTGTTATTTCTTTACCTCAAAAAGGCTATTTTTCTTCTCCAATTATGTAGTGACCCTTTTGATTGTCCTATGGGCAAGTTTCCTGCATGTTGCATTTAAATGTTAAATTTAGATAAGACAGAATCCTCTGGTATATGAGATATATTTTTTAATGTTAAGTGTGTACTCTAATAGGCACATGATTTTCTTTATAATGTTTCTACTTTTATATAATAAACCCCTATGTACTGTTATCCAGTCTCAACTATTTTCAGTACCAGTGCCAATCTTGTTTGAAATGTGCCAGTATTCTCTAGCCCCCTGCTTAGCCCCCTGGGTTGTGTTATAATATACAGTTTATTTTACTTACTGACACATTTGCCTTTATATTTGACCTACCATGTGGTTGGTGTTCTTTCCCAGAAGTTTGAAGGACTTCCTTTAGGTTTTTTTATAGTGTAGGTCTGGTAGCAGTTTATTCTCTCTTTTTACTTATGTGAAAATGTATCGATTTTGCCTGAATTTTTTCTTTTGGCATTTTGAATACATCATTTTAATGTCTTTTGACATCCATTGTTTCTGAGTCAGCTCATATATCATTGTCACTCTGTAATGTATTAGTTTTCTCTTGTTGCTTTAAAGGTTCTGTTTTTATCTTTGGCTTTCAGAAGTTTGACTATAGTGTACTTAGGTGTGGTTTTCTTTGTGTTTGTCTTTCTTGGTATTTGTTGAGCTGTTGACTCTGTTGGACCTGTGAATTAGTATTTTTGACTGAATGTGGGAAGTTTTCAGTCACAGTTTTACTTCTTGAGATATTTTTTCTTCCCCTCTCTCTTCTCTTCTGGGACCCCACTTACATGTGTGTTACACAGGTTTGCTTGATACTGTCCTAAAAGTAATTTTCTGCAGCTTTATTAAGTTTTCTTTAATCTCTTTATTCTTTGTAGTGGATAACTTCTATTCATCTATCTTTAAGTTCATTGCTTTTTTTTTTCGTCTGCCATCTCCAAATTGTGGTTGAGCCCATCTAGGAAATCTTTCATTTAAGTTATTGTACTTTTCCCTGGGTGCAGTGGCTCACACCTGTAATCCCAGCACTTTGGGAGGCTGAGGTGGGAAGATTGCTTGAGGCTAGGAAGTCAAGACCAGCCTGGGTAACATAGTGGGATCCCATCTCTACAAAAAAATAGAAAAATTTAGCTGAATATGGTGGCACATGCCTGTAGTCCCAATTACTTGGGAGGCTGAGGCAGGAGGATCACTTGAGCCCAGGAAGTCGAGGCTGCGGTGAGCTGTAATTGTGCCACTGCACTCCAGCCTGGGCAACAGAGTAAGACCCTGTCTCAAAAAAAAAAAAGTTACTGTACTTTTCAGCTCTAGAGTTTCCATTTGGTTTTTAAACTTTCCATTTGTCTGTTAAGATTCTTCTGTTCATTATTATCTATCATATTTTCCTTTAGTTCTTTGAACATATTTAACATTGCTGCTTTAAAGTCTGTCTACTGAGTCCAACATCTGGGCCCACTTAAGAGTCATTTTCTGTTAACTGCCTTTTTTTTTTCTATTTCTTTGCATATCTAGCAATTTTGTTGTTGTTGTTGAAAACCGGATATTATAGATTACATTTGTGGAGACTATAATCTGTTCCGCTCTGAGGATTTTTGTTTTTTTGTTCTGATAGGCATTTAACTTGTTTGGACTCAGATGAAAAAATTTGTCCCATCACATTGTATATTAGCTCTTGTCTCCGTTTGGTTATTTTTAGCTTTTAGCTGCTGCTTTTTTAGCCGGGTCTCTTGGGGGTCTCCTTTGTGTCTGTGTAGTTTAGTGGTCAGCCAAAGATTTGGGCAAAGTCAATACTGAGATTTTGGCGCTCACCTCTCTGTGATTTTCTTGCTTCTGGAGTTTCCCCATCCTGAATCTTCAGCTGCTCTTCCAGCAATTGTGTTCTACCCCCAACCCTCAAGCCAGTAAGAGTTTTGCCTTCTTCAGCCCAGTCTGAGTGTGGGTTGGAAACACACTTAGTGAGAGACAACAGACTCACATCTCACCAAGAACACCTCTGTCTTTCAAGGACAGCATGTCCTCTACTTTCTGCCTTCTCTTTCACTATGTTCTGTGGGGTCTTCTATTTGCTTGCTTAGTTTAGCATCCATACCCAGGAGTTTGGGCAGAGTATATTCTCAGATTTAGAATCTCAACCCTTCTGCATCTCTCTCTTCTACAATACCCCCCACCCTGCTTTCGAGTTCCTCTGCTGCTCTGAATTATGGTATCTGCTTCCACAAGCTGGTGAGGAAGACTGTGGCTTTCCTCATCTGGGTTGGGATGGGGTAGGCAAGCCACAAACTCGGAGTTGTTCCCCAGTGTTTCAACCGTAAATGTTTCTCGAATTTCTCTCTGCCCTTGAGTATTTTCTAGTACCTTCAAGTAGTTGTTTTAAATATCTTTGTCTGGTTTTTAATCATTATTTGTGAGAAGAATTGTCCTCCCTTTTTATGCCATCATTAACAGACACCTTCCTTCCTTTAGATTATTTTAAAGCAAATCCCAGATATCATTTCTTTTCATCCATAAATACTTCATTGTGTATCTCTAAATGATAAGGATTTCTGTAAAAGAACCACAATTGATGTGTTTCTATAGCTGCCAAGTACCTATATAGTTGCCTCTGGTTGGTATGCCTTTTAAATTTCTCTTAATCTGGCTGGACGCAGTGGCTCACACCTGTAATCCCAGCACTTTGGGAGGCCAAGGCAGGCTAATCTTCTGAGGTCAGGAGTTTGAGACCAGCCTGGCCAACGTGGTGAAACCCCATCTCTACTAAAAATACAAAATTAGCCAGGTGTGGTGGCGTATGCCTGTAATCCCAGCTCTCAGGAGGCTGAGGCAGGAGAATCGCTTGAACCTGGGAGGTAGAGGTTGCAGTGAGTCAAGATCGCGCCATTGCCAGCCTGGGTGACAAGAGCGAAACTGTCTCTAAATAAATAAATACGTTTTTAAAAAATGTCTTTTAATCTATGTTGCTTTTCCCTATTTTTCCTTTGAAGTTTATGTGTTGAAGAAAGTGGGTCATTTGGCCAACAGAATTCTTAGATTCTACATTTTCTTGGTTGCGGTCTCATGGCATTGTTTAACATGTTCCTCTACTCCTCACTTTTCCTGTAAATGATAGTTAGATCTGTGAGCTTAGTTTGTTACAGGTTTAATTTTGGGGGTCGGGGGCGTGCTGGGGAACAATACTTATTAAGTATTGCATTCTTTTGCATCACATTAGGAGGTCTTTCTATTGCATCACATTAGGAGGCAAGTAACGGGTTTAGATTTTGTATGTTCCATCTGCTACAAAGTTTACATCATCACTTTACCATACTTATATATATGTATATATTTTAACCTGCTACCTTAAACTATTAAGGGTTAAACTTCACCTAATAATATTAACAGACATTGATTATCATGGCTTAGGAATTCATTCATTCAATGGATAGGTAAGGAAATCAAGTTTTTAGTTTTATGATAAAATACCTCATAAATACATACTGATAATTTGAAAGCAAATTTTATAGTACAGAATTTTTCTTAACCTCATTGATCTTACATTTTTATCTCCTTTAAACCTATGACAAAATCCTTGGTTTTCAGTGACACAGAATACTCACTTGCTTTATTCCATGAAATACTCACAACAGTCTCATAAAACAGTACCTAAATCAGCAAACAGACGAAAACTGAAAATTAAGATTTTGTTTATTTTGCAGTTTTATTTGTCCTTATGACTTGTCCCACTAGGTGTGTCCAGTCAGTTTACTATATTTTAAAATCACCACTCTGTGGTTATGCCACCAGCTGTGGATTTATACATCTAGGTTTTTTTTGTTTTACTTTAAAAATTACTTTTTCTTTTAAAATTCATTTTTCCTTTATAATTATGTAAAATATTTGTGATAACAAAGTCAAATTTACAGAACGAGGTATATTCAAAGAAGTCTAGCTTCTATTGCTACCCAATCCTTTCTTTCCTCATTGTTTCTTTCTTATTATAAGTAAATATTTGTGTTTCATTTTATCACTCACTTTCATAGATACACGGTAGCATTCCATTCTATATGTACCATACTATATACTGTGCCTTTTTTTCCCACCCCCCTGCTTAATTGTGTATCCTAGCGATCACTCCATAGTGGTCTATAAGAATCCTCCTCAGTCCTCTTACAGCTGCCTGGCACTTCATTGTGTGGATGTACCATAGTGTGTCCAACCATCCCCCTATCAATAGACATTTGGGTTAGTTCCAGTTTTTGCTGTTGTACCAATTGCTGCAGTGAATAGTCTTGTATATCAGTCTTTTCATATTTTTGCCAGGGTGTTGAGGAAGAGGTCCCTAGAAGCAGAATTGCTATAGAGGACAAGTGTGTGCTGTTTTGCTAAATGTTCCCATATTCCCTTCCATATGGGTTGTGTGATTTTCTTTCCCACCAGCCGTGTATGACAGTGCTTGTTAATTTATAGTTTTACCAACATAGTATATTGTCAAATGTTTGAATTTTTGCCAGTCTGATAGGTAAGAAATGATGTCTGTACAGTTTTAATTTGCCTTTCTCTTACTATGAATGAGCTTTTCTAGGTTTAAGAGCCGTTTGTATGTCTTTTTCTGTATATTTTACATCTCTCAAGCAGGTTTTTTTTTCTATAGGGTTATTGGCCATTTCCTTTATTTTTAGAAACTCTTCATGTATTAGGTATATTAATCCTTTAATGTAGATTATAGTTTTCCCCATTATTGTTTCTCTTTTTAATTTTTCTTAAAGTACTTTTTGTTTTGGTGGTTTTAATTGAAGTATCTACTTAATAAATAAACTGGAAATGTGAGGAACGAAAATATTTTTTATGCCATGCTATCCTTGGATTGTATCTCATTCAACTTGGTCTTTTTTTTTTTTTTTTTTTTTTTTTTTTTTTTTTTTTTTTACAAATTCTACTCTGATTTTTCTCTAGCTGTTAAGTTTCCTATGTTATGAAGTCTGGGCCTTCACTTGTGGCAAGATGAAAAGCAGGTCTGCATATGTATGGTCTCTATCACTGTTCTCTACTTGAAACATAGAGCTTCATAGACAAGTATTTAACAATTAAGTACTCGTTACAGAAAGTACATTAAGTACTAAAGAGAAGAAACAAAAGATGCAGCCTTTCTCTTTGGCAGCCTATATAGAGCCCCGGCTTTCTACGTGCTCACTATACTTGAGATAGTTATTTCAATATTTTTAAAACTAAAATTACTCTTGGTGGCAAATCTTTTGCTAGTTTGTCTCAGCCTATTTCCAACACCTCAGAGCTACGAGTACTTCTGCGTTAATTCATTTAGCCTTGGCTCCCCTCCAGTGCTTCCCAGCTTGACATGGAGTAAGCTGCTAAAAATTTCTGAGAACACTGAGGACCTCAGGTGGTCTTCTCTTTCCTTTCCCTTTAAGTTCATCTAATTTGGGGAACTTTGTTCCCCTCTAAGTTCGTCTAATTTGGGGAACTTTATTCTACTTGGGCTTGGAAGTAGCAGAGTACTTCTTTTTTAGAGATAAGATTTCTGTTGGGTTCTAGTCTTTGTTTTAAGCCAAATGTCTTAGGAATTGTTTAGAAGGAATGTTTTCTACCTTTTATCTTTAAGGCCATAGCTGCATTGACCCTCAAACCAAGTAGAGTCACCAGGTAACTGGAATAGACAAACGGGCTAATATGTTGCATGACAATGGAACATCCAAATGAAGTGCCCAGCAGCTTGCCAGATATATTGATTCGGAGTTTGAGAGAGAAAATAATTAGGAACCTATATCACTATAGATCATAGGATCAAAGAATTTTAAAGATGTAAGGGACACTAGAAAATAGTTCAACCCATCCCCATTGTACAACTGGAATCTAAAGTTCAGATTGTTAGAGTTTGCCCAAGAGTCCGTAACTAGATTTTGCAATCATCTTTTGTAAGTTTGTAGTTGAGCTTTAAAAGAAGATTCTCAGAGAGAGAGAGAGAGAGAGTATAAGTACAGTGGGGCACCCAGAAGTAATATGCAGGAAGTAGAATTGCCAACAAAGGATACAGAATGAAATGGTGAGATGGCTAGTGGAAACATAGGGAGAATGGAATCACAAAGACAAAGGGAGGAAAGAATTTCAGTTTAGTGGATAGTCAACCAAGGCATTTCACTTAGGAGTCAGGAATGAAAAAACGACACTGAATTTGAACATTAGGAAAGCTTGGTAAATTTCAAGAGTATGATTTCTGCAAAGTTGGAACACAGTGAATAAAAAAGTTCTAAGAAATTGAGGACAACTGAAAAGTTTAGCAAATGATAAGACAAAGCAGAAGAAGATAGTAGATAGTGAGGACAGTAGAATCAATGGGAGGGTTTCTTGGGAAGGCCATCTTTGTTTTAAAGTTTGTGGGAAGAGAACCAGTGTGCGGATGGAAGTAGCTAGGGGGAGAAATTGAAAATGCTAGGAAGACTGGGTGCAGTGGCTCATGCTTGTAGTCTCAGCTGCTCAGAAGCCTGACGTAGGAGGATTGCTTGACCCAGGAGTTCGTGACCAGCCTGGAATATACCCAGACCCTGTTTGCCAAAAAAAAAAAAAGAAAAAAAAAAAGCTAGGAAGGTAAAAAATAAATGTGAAGCAACAGGATTCCCCCTTTGAGTAGCTCATGCTTACTGTGCAGTTTCGGTACCCCATACTGTTCCAGGTATCTTAACATGTCATAACTCATTCACTTCTCGAAGCTCTGTGGGGTTGCTACAACTGTTCTCTATTTTATAAATAAGGAAACTGAGGCAGTAAAACACCAACTTGCCTGAAGTCCCATAATCAGTTCATTGTACAGTTGAAATTGAGGCCCAGCTGGCTCTTTGAGTCTGCCCTCTGAATCACCAAATTGTACTGCCAGTCTTCCTGTTGTAAATGTTGTTTATAAATGTATTTAATTTTATTACAGAAGTAAACTTGAACCTGAAATGTTTGGGGTCTAAAAATATTTGTTTTGCATGATTCAGTGATAATGTAATAATCGCTCTTGAATAAGCATAATAATTGAATACTTATTCCCTTTAGGTTGTGCGTTGTGTGTGACTCTTCCAATGAGTTTACTAAACTTTTTCAGGTAAGTATTTTATTTTTTAAATGGGCAAGAAATATGAAGTTGTAGCAGTTGTTAGCTGAACTTAGGGATCTATTTTCCTTTTAGAATCAGGACATTTTGAAAAGGTCACAAAACCTATATTTTAAGTCTAGAATGGGGTAGGATAGTTTGGGGTGTCTGTGGTGGCTAATGTAGTCATTTCAAACACAGCACAAAACTACTAGTTCTTTTGTTATGGTTTTGGACTAATCAAATAGTCTTCTAATGAGGCCAGGCACAGTGGCTCACACCTGTAATCCCAACACTTTGGGAGGCCGAGGCTGGCAGATCATGAGGTCAGGTTTGAGACCAGCCTGACCAACATGGTGAAACCCTTCTCTACTAAAAATATAAAAATTAGCCGTGTGTGGTGGCACGTGCCTGTAATGCCAGCTACTCAGGAGGCTGAGGCAGGAGAATTGCTTGAACCTGGGAGGCGGAGGTTCAAGCAGGTGGCAGCCTGCTTGAGCAGGCTCCAGCCAGGTGGCAGAGCAAGACTCTGTCTCAAAAAAAAAAAAAAAAAAAAAAAATTTAGCAAGATCATAAAAATTCTGAATGTGTGTAGTTTAGGACCAAACTGGACCTGTGCTGACTTTTCTTAAATAGCCCTTCTGTAGAACTTCCCGTCTGGGTTGTGGGGAGAAGGGAGTTGCTCAGGTGGAGTTTCGTTTCTCTGATCTGTGTGCTTCTCCACTTTTGCTGAGCCACACTGAATTTGCCTATTGTGTCCTGAATATATTTTGCTCTTTCTTTCCTTAGTAATTTTGCTCCCACTGTTTCCTTTGCTCCTTTTTCTTCTGGTTGAAACATTTTCTTATACTTCCCACTTCATCCTTTAGCTCCGAAATCTGCGTAGCAGAATCTTATTTACGTTAAACCAAGCTCTATTAAACTTCATTTATTGGAGCTGGCAGTCATTTATAGAAGCCATATAGTTTAAAGCTCTGAAGGATGTAGAGATTATTTCTCTACATTTTCTCCTCATTTTATAACAGCCAGCCTCTGATTGGGCAACATATTGCCCGAGGTCGTGTCATCAGTGGCGGAAGCAGGACTGGAATTTGGAGCTCTCTTCAGCTGAGCAGACATGTATTGTATAACCTCTGTGTGCTTAGAGACACTGAGATGTGGTATGCCAGTCGCACCTCAGAGTCTTTCTTGTGAGCTCTGTCTCACTCTAAGTTCTCTATCACTTTGTGTCAAAGCTGCACTTTGAGGTACTCTTCTAATATTTTATGTTCATCTTATTTCCCCCATTAGAATATCTCATAGAACAAAGTCCAAATTTTATTCATCTTTATATTCTTAGCACAGCAGTTGATAGTTTGGTTTAAAGAGAAAGAAATGGGATTAGAGGTCAGAAGATTTCCGTTCTAACCCTGGCCCTGCCACTTGGTAGCAAGTTTTGTAAATTTAAATTCTCTTATCCTCACTTAGCCTGTCTGTAAAATGGGATTAATGATGTTGGTTCTGTCTATGCCACAAGATTATTGTGAGTATAAAATAAGTGTATAAATAAGGAAACTATAAACTACAGTACAAGTACTGTATAATTTATATGTAATAATGTTCTTTATATTACTTAATTTTTTAATATTACTTGATTTTTTTTTCCAGAAGCTATAAAAATAACACCTTGAAACACAATTCAGTCTATGAAGCTGTGGTTCCCTTATTTTCTCCATGCTTGCTGTTCATTTTGTCTACAGCGTGGATCCTTTGGTCACCTTCAGATATTTTAGAGCTACATCCTAGAGTATTCTACTTTATGGTTGGAACAGCCTTTGCCAACAGCACAGTAAGTTTTTTTCTTTTAAAAATCATAATATATATTAGGAATGTATGACAGAATTTGATAATTTGAGAAATTTTTAATATTAGAATAAACAGATTTTAATTTAAAGATTTTTATTTTAGAAATTTGAAAGAATAGTAACCCCAAAAACTGAAATGCTGAAAATTATTTTGTTTTGCCCTTTGAAACCAATAGGATTGGAGACTACAGTAGTATTTTGGAACTGTGGCACACTTGAATTTTTTATTTTGGTTGCCTGCTGAAGAATTCATGGAAAAAATTTATAGATTCCCTTTAGACTCTAAATATATTACCAGTATGACTGAAATGGCTGTAGACTTAAATGATTATTCTAGGAAGCTTGGAAGAGATTTTTGAGAAAGAGAAAACACACACTTTAAAAATCAGCTGATTTTAAGATTAGGAACATGGAATTTAAAACTTTGTAATAACATATTTTTATAAATTCCTTTCCATGCTGGACTGTGCAAGACAGCAGACAGGAAGCAGAGATCAGGAGTTGAGAAAAGACCCTGATAGTCCTGAAAGCCAGAAGGTCTGTGTTCTAGCTCAGGCCAGTTCCTTAGAAGTTTTTATTTTGTAACTTAGCTACTCATCTTATGTTTCCATGTTTGTAACGTGTGTAATATCCCAAGTCCTGCTGACTTTATAGGGTTTAAACATCTAAAAACACTAATGCATTGTATAAAAAGTATCTCTGAAAGAATTGTATTTAAGTAAGCTCTTCAAAAATAAAGGAGCCAAAGAGGTTTTGAGATATTAATTATGGCAACCGGACTGAACTGGAGGTAGCACTTCTTCATTGCTATAAAGAAACTTAATTGTGTGGGGGTGTGAGAGGCAATTTGGAATTTTTTTTTTTTTTTTTTTTTTACATATCATAGAGTCTTAAAATTGAGAGAAATTTCTTTTATTCAAACTGTTGCCCAGTGAAAGAATGCCTTCTTTTTTTTTTTTTTTTTTTTTTTTGAGATGGAGTCTGGCTCTGTAGCCCAGGCTGGAGTGCAGTGGCGCGATCTCAGCTCACTGCAAGCTCCGCCTCCCGGGTTCACGCCATTCTCCTGCCTCAGCCTCCCGAGTAGCTGGGACTACAGGCGCCCGCCACCTCGCCCGGCTAGTTTTTTTGTATTTTTTAGTAGAGACGGGGTTTCACCGTGTTCGCCAGGATGGTCCCGATCTCCTGACCTCGTGATCCGCCCGTCTCGGCCTCCCAAAGTGCTGGGATTACAGGCTTGAGCCACCGCGCCCGGCCAAGAATGCTTTCTATAGCATCCTTATTCAGTTAGTTATCTTCCAGCCTTTTCTGACACACACTGTGAGGGTGCATAGGTTTTTGGGCAGGGCCAGGGGTCCAGTTGGGCCCCTAAGCATTGAGAACTTCTGAACTTAGATAATGTAAGTGTGTTGGTTCAGGTACTTGAATGCTTTTCAAATGTTGGAATGACTAGTTTTGGAAGTGCTTTGCTAATGAAATTTTTCTTTTTTTCTCTCTTATTTTTTTAAACTAACGTCCAGTGTCAGCTGATTGTTTGCCAAATGAGTAGTACCCGGTGTCCAACTTTGAATTGGTTGCTGGTTCCTCTCTTCTTGGTGGTCTTAGTGGTAAACCTAGGAGTAGCCTCTTACGTTGAGAGCATTCTCCTGTATACATTAACAACGGCTTTTACTCTGGCCCACATCCATTATGGAGTACGAGTGGTGAGTAATCTACAGCAAAATTGGTTCAATTTGGGTCTTATAAATGGAACCAATAAATGCCTCCAAGTAGAAAGGAGGCAATGGAAAATTTTAAAAAGAAAGTAGCTTATTATAGTAGCTGTAAGGGTTTGGGGATATTTTCTAAATTTTGGATAATATCCAGATGTTTAATTTCAGATATTGTTTCTGTAATGAGTATATTACTGTAATTACAAATGATTTTAAGGCTGGATAATTATTGTGAGGAATTAGTTCCTATTGTAAGTGGGTATGTATAAGCCATTTTCTTGGTGAGTAGAATTGTAAACTGTTTGAGCCTTTAGTTATATGGGATCAGATAATCACATTTGTTGATTATCGATTTCTTCACTTGCTTCTTTAGCTTTAGGGGCATTTTTATTGTTCATTAACAACATTTGGAAAGAAACTATAATTGGTTGTGTAGTGCGTTTTCCCTCCCGCTGCCCAGTTTGCAGCAATTGTGGTGAGGGAGATTAGAATTTCAGACTGAAGGAAGACTTTTGCGTTATTTGAGGTTTTACTTCATGTGTGTTATTCTTGAGCCCTCATCAGCAAAATTAATAAATAAGGGGGAATATAGAAGAAAAGAGATTTTAAGAAATGTTTTGTAAGCTTGATATTTTCTTCTAAAACTAATTTTAGGAGAATGGACGAATACAGATAAAATGAAATCAAACAGAACCATTTGGTTTTTCTTTCACTTAACATTCTTTTCTAATTATTTTACATATTTTAACATAGGCTGTGCAGTATTCCACCAAGGAGATTACTTAATAATGACCCTGCACAGCACAGTTAGTCATTTAGGTTGTTTCCAGATTTTCACCATTATAAATATTGCCCTAGGCTGGGTGTGGTGGCTCATGCCTGTAATCCTAGCACTTTGGGAGGCTGAGGCGGGTGGATCGCTTGAGCTCAGGAGTTCGAGACCACCCTGGGTAACATTGCAAAACCCTGTCTCTACAAAAAATACAAAAAAACTAGCTGGGTGTGGTGGCACAGGCCTGTAGTCCCAGCTACTTGGAGGGCTGAGGTGGGAGGATCACTGGAGCCCAGGAGGTCGGGGCTGCAGTGAGCTGAGATGGTGCCACTGTGCTCCAGCTTGGGTGACAAAGTGAGACCCTGTCTCAATAAATAAATAAATATATAAATAAATAAAATAAAAAAAGAAAGAAAAAAAATGTTGGCGTAAACAATCTGGAATATTTTTGTTTCATTTACTTTATTTTCCGAGGATAATTTCATAGGAATGGGGTTGTGACAGGGTATTCACACTTTTATGACTCTTCAGACACTTCTATTTGGTGTGCTTGTTTTGAAAGGAACCCTGCTGTAAATCCATTTGAGAAACAAAATATCTTCTGTATTTTCATACACAGTTTTTAAGTGGGAGAGGCAGCTATCACGCTTGATAACAACTTTATACCTTGCATATGTTGCTAAACTTGGGCTTTCTTCCCTTAGTGTTTCTCTACAAAGTTGCCCTCATTTGTTAGAACAAACTAGATACAATTGTTAAGGAGAAAAAAGCTGCGATGAATTGTGATATAAGACATAATTATTTTTGTTTTTATTTTTACAGATGTAACCTTATATGCCTTATAGCAACACTCTTGGGCCTTTTTCCTGATATTTCATCAGTATATGCATGGCATAGAATATCCATTTGCCAGTGTCTTTTTAAATTTTCATTTACTATAGCCTTATAGAAGCATATCTTTAGAAAGCTACAAACATACCAAACCAAACCAAAATACACTTTTCTTTAAATTACAAAGGTACTACATTTTCATTGTTAAAAACCTGGAAAATAAATAAGAGGCTAACTGGAAAACAACTTAGGATCATCTTTTTTGTCTGTCTTTGTGTTCTTTTACCATGTCTACAACTTCTGGCCAGAAGTTAAAACTTGCTAGGCCACACAAAACATTCACTTTAACTACTGAAATGTAAATAATAGGTATCAAGTAAATGACATGCACTTGCTGGCGTTTAAGCTCTTGCCTTCCCAGTAGAGATACCCTAACTAATAAAGCCTCTCCAAATTCATAGATCTAGTTTTCTACTATTTCATTGGGATTAGGAGTGATTACTTAGAAATGTTTAGCAAGCTGAATATTTAGTCTAACTATAAATGTTATTACTTGATCTAGATACTACAGGTCAACTAATCCTATAGTTTTTCAGATTTGGATGTGAATTTGAGTGCTCTGGAGGGTTCTGAAGTCTGGATTTTAGTTCCAAGTCCAAACTTTCCCAGGGTAGTTCTAGTACTCCCATTTAGCTGTCTAGCTCTATAGCTGTCCTACTCCAGAAAAACCTTTTCAGTATTTCTCATGATTTTTGCCATGTCAATAAATTGTTATCTCTAGGGTAAATTCTGTGTGCTTTTAAAAACATAATAAGGTACGTATTTGTCACTGTCTCATGTTCTGATTTTTCACAGGTAAAGCAGCTGAGCAGCCATTTTCAGATTTACCCCTTCTCATTGAGGAAACCAAACTCAGATTGACTAGGAATGGAAGAAAAGAATATTGGCCTGTAATAATCTTTCTTTGGGCAGAAAGAAGTACTGTAAATAAATGCTTGTAAATATTTCCTCCATCACCATTGAACTAGACTGATCTGCTTGACAGACGTGGGATCTCAGTATGATACTTGGATAGCAGGAATGATACATGTAATCTGAACTTGTGAAATTTTGGACCTACTAACTCTCAGCCTATTTTATTTTTTATAAAACTATGTGACATTTTGGTTGAGCAGAATGTACATTAGACCAGCGAAATGTTCCTAGTGGTTCTGACTTCATGAGTTTACAATGTTGTGATTCATGCAGGGTTAAAGATGCTTGTTTTTTTTTGTTTTTTGTTTTTTTTTTAATACCAAAATTGGTTTCAGAACACTGATAACACTCAGAAAACCACAGTGTGTTTTCATATTTGGTACTTTGTAATAGTGGGAGTAGCAATAGTCCAAATCTAGTATAGGGAAAGGATAAAAATAAGTCACCTTCAGCAAGAGATGCCAGTGATTACCAAACAATAGACAGTTGCCAAATACTGGTTTCCCTTTCCCCTGAAAATGGCTTTTGTCCTCAAATGGTAAGAGAACTAACACATTTAGCTAATATATATTTAGATTCTCTAGTATTCTAGCTCTCTTTATTATGGAACAGATCTTGATAAATGGTTTAATTTTCTCCTAAAGAGAAATAATCAGTTGAAAATTTGAGAATGGGTTGTAATTATAGCTCACCCATTGGGATGGTTCATTGTTTAGATGTGGCATTTTCCCCCCTTCAGCTGCAGGTTCCTGAGATTTGGTGCCTGTGAGCTCTGATTGTAGGAATGCATGTGACAGTCCCAGTCTTATGATAATGACTTGTGAGGAATGCAGATAAAAGTACCTTGTAAGATAAATATAAATTGGAGTTAGGAATTTCATGAACCTCTCTATGACCAAAATTAATTTTTTGATTCACTTTGTCTGTCTGTCTGTCCTTCCCTTCTCTCTTTTTTCAGGGTGGGGTGCTGTGTTTTTTATTTCATACGAGATAAAACAGAGAGAAATTCTGACTTCCCCAGCTTGTCCATTTCCCCACTTGAAAACTTTTGATATATATGCCTTACTGAGTACATGCCCCCTTTAGTGTTACTATGACTTGGAGTAATTTCTGAGGTTTACTGACAAACATAAAAATCCCTTTAATTTTAGTGTAGTTGTTGTGTAGACCATATTTTTTCATGATGTGGATATTCTGTTTCTTTTTTACTTTGTCTTCATTTAATTTGGTGGTGGTGAAATTTACTTGCTGATTTTCTTTTATTTTTCACTGAATGAAGTTTGTGCTTGAATGAAGAGTGTATCTTAAACCTCCTTTTTTTGGACAGGCTGCACTTGGATAACATAGGCACCACTGTGTTGATATGTAATTAAATTCGTAACTATTTATGAATGTGACCATTGTTAAATTTAATTATAGTGTATTTCTTTGTTGAATTTTAGTCTGCTGCTTTGTAAAAAATAACTGCAATTGATGTTTCATTTTTAAAATTTATAAATTCCAATCATTGTCATTCAAGTTATTAGAAATGAGTCACGGCACTAGCTCATGGTTCTATACTCATTTTTAAAAATTGTAAAGGTTGAGGTATATTTGGTGACTTTCTCTGAGACACAGATGAACGTTGGAAATAGATGAGAAATGGATGCAGAAAAATGCAGATAATGATCCCATGTTTGTTAATTGCCATCATGGAAGTCAGAGAATTAACCAATTAAGTGACGGTAACTATTTTTTGTATACCTTGTTCTTTGTGATCTGTAAAATTGAACTGAATAAAGTGTTAATTGGGGGTAGGGAAAAAGCTTTGTTTTAAGATTTCTAAGCTAATTATTTTACCATTTTGTTGACCTTATACACAAGCATGAGATTAATCTGTATTATATAAGAAAAGAACTGATAAATGTTTATAAAATGACAGATTTGGACCACAGGATTTCTTGACCTTGTACAGTATAGTAAAAATACCCTTTACTTCTGGCATTAAGGTCACGTTCTATAGTTTGGGGGCCCTTTTACTTCAAAAGTGTGTTTCTGCCCTCTTTTGGTTGTATCAAATTTATTTGAAAATTGTTTTGTGCCATACTGTATGACTTGTTTCCCTATGGTGGTAAAGAATGATGCTATAGTCAGTTTTATTGACATTGTTCGATGAAAGAAAAGTGGCTGTCAACAAGGGGAAAGTGAAATTGAGCAATTCACTGTTTCAGGATACTTGTGAATCTTTAGTGTACTGCAGACTCTTTTTCTTGTTTTAGTCTGCCATTCTTGAAAGTGCATCTTGAGAGCCCCCATTTGTTGTCTAGAGATATAGCAGCTGAAGCAGGACTTCATTACAGATAGCGGTGTGCATTTATGTCATGCCAATTACTACAACATTTCCAAAGTATGAAAGGTCTCTCAAGCTTATGCATGATATTGTGGGTGACTTCATGTCCCATTCTTTCTCCCCAGCATACAGTGTGAGCTGCCTTTTGGGGAGCAATGCCATAATAAGGAGCATCCATGCATGTTTTCTGTACTTTCAGAATAGAGTGCCTTAGCTAGGCCAGAGGGTCGTATTGTGTTTCTGCTGACCAAAGTTGCATATGCCGGTAAGAAGTGTCTTTTTAGGTTATAGTATTTAAAAAAGTCCTTTCAGGCTTATCAGATAATAATTCTCCTATATTTGAGGGGGGCATGGGATAAAAAGATTTAATAATACCTGGATAGAGAATGCTAATGCTGCCTTTTGTGATCCTTTAATATTATCCATGCTTTTCGTGCAGTACACAGTTTGACATTGCTACAGTTTACAGTGTCATTCTTCCACAAATAGGTAATTGATAGAGTTTATGGGTTTTAGTCTTAAGGGTAATAGAGTGAATAACTTCCAAATAAAAAGCTAAATATTCCTCCTTGTCATTTTAATGTCATTATTGAAATACTTTTAATTCTAATTTTGAAAACAAAGCTAAATGCTGATTGTGGTTAGGATGTTATAGTACTAATACCATCATGTTATTTATTCTAATATAGAGGCACTGAGAGGAGGGGAGTGTATGTCTAGAGTTACCCCAATTCTGAATAGGTACCAAAAGATTATTGATTATGACCTGGAGCCTGAGCTTTGGGAGAATATACAAAGGAAAAAGCAGGCGTAGTTTCCACTTTAAAGGGAAGAAGGGACTTTAACATCCTGTGAATTTGAAATATCCTATGAATTTGAAAGTTTCCTAAGTGTGGTTTTCAAAGAACTGGTTTATTTTTGTAGTCAGTCAAAATGCATTTGGAATGTACCTTGCTTCCATAACAGACTTTGACTCTATGACCTATGAAGAATAAAAAGATAATCTGAAGGTGTTTGAGTCAGAGGCACTTTTCCCCTTTATATTTTATATAGAAGCCTATTTGTAATTCTTCCTCTTTGTTCTTCACCTGGGTTTCCTCTTAACTACCCACCACCTAGGAGAGAGGCTGCCCACTCAGGTCTTGCCTTGTTGCCCCTAGATGTTGCCACATTCAGACCTCCTTGATTGCCTTAGATCTCTTGACTAGTCAAGGACTGGGAACGTGCCAGAGGGAGCAAAGTAAGCTTGATGGGCTGGAACTTTTGACTTTGGGTCCCCAAAGAGCCAAAAACAGATACAGAAATCTTTGGTTGTGTTGATGCCTGTGTTCAGAGTGGCCTTATCTTGACCTCAGCTCTGGATTTAAGTACCCTATAAAAATTTGTGAAGTCAGACCAGAATTTTCTGTGTCCCATGAGGTGTCTTTGTAAGGCAGCATACCCTTTCTTGAACACCCTGTGGGTGAATAACTTGAGTAAGTTAGCTGCCAGCACTAGAACCTTCCAGGAAGAATTTTAACTAGTATGCTACATTTGAAGCACTTTGACATGTACATTTAAAGTGACAGTTTTAAAAGTAAAATGGTGTTAAATCTCTGAAACTTGAACGTATGATGCTCTGGGCATTTTAGGAAGCTTAAGTAAATTTCTGATTTTCCTTTATTGATTATGTAACCCATGTGATTTGCATATTTTAGTTTTTATGTTTGACAGTGCTACAAATGACTGACATTGGCAGGCAGTTATTGTAGGGTGTGTGGTTAATCATGGTTGTCTAACTTTTCCAGAGAAAGTGGTGATATGCTTCTTCCTTGCATGGAGCTGTGGGAATTGGATTTGTTGGCTGTTCATTTCCAGTGTTTCTACAGTGCAGAATAAATGTAACTTTTTAAGCCTGCATGCTAGTAATATGCTTTGCTCTTTAGTAAACAAATATGCAAGAGATAATAA
The DNA here is from genome assembly GCF_049350105.2 of Macaca mulatta. Taxonomy (NCBI): domain Eukaryota; kingdom Metazoa; phylum Chordata; class Mammalia; order Primates; family Cercopithecidae; genus Macaca; species Macaca mulatta. The sequence continues at coordinate 98,617,342 of NC_133418.1, read as the reverse complement.
TCTATTTTTTTTAAAGCAGGGATCTGCTCCCTATCTAGACAGATCTTTTAATGCATTAATATTTAGAGTAGCAAAAGAAGTTTTGCCATTTGTAGCTCTCTCACAGGTAGCTTAAGCGAGGGGGTTGTATTGCATATGCTTAGAGAGGCCAGGTTCCCAGAATTGGAAGGTGCCACATACACTGATTTTAGAATATTTTAACAAAGGCTTGTCTCTAGGAAAATCCATTTGGACCGCAGCAGGATTGTTCTGGTCTTCCACGGATCATTCATATGGTCTTTCTCTCCAGAGGATCATTCTTAGAAAGCCAGGCTAAATCAGAGTAGTGCTGTTTTTAAAGCATGTATATTGGATGATGACTATAGAGTACCTTAATACTGTGTTGAAATTGGAAGCAGACTGCTCTCTTCAGCAGCACATACTACAATTGAAGTTAGAGACAGTACTGAAGATGTAGGGAGTAGCTAAATGCTGTGGATATTTCATGTCTCTTTGGCTAATACCTTCTCTTGAGCAGTTTCTATGAGTAGCAATTAAAATTAGAATTTATTTTAAGGTTTTTATTAAAATATATACAATTTGCCATGAATTCTAGATTCTGATATTCTTGACAAGCACTTTTTGAATATCTCAAAAGTAAGTTCTTGACCTGGAACATATTTAGTTAGTACTTGATGTCACTAACCAAGTTGTAGAAGGAGCCTGTTATAATTCTGCAAGATCTGTGAATAGCATTATAAATCTGGGGCAGGTGCGGTGGCTCACACCTGTAATCCCAGCACTTTGGGAAGCTAAGGCAGGTGGATTGCTTGAGCTGAGGAGTTCGAGACCAACCTGGGCAACATGGCGAAACCCTGTTACCACTAAAAATACAAAAAAATTAGCTGGGCATGGTGGCATGTGCCTGTAATCCCAGTTACTGGGGAGGCTGAGGCAGGAGAATCGCTTGAACCTGGGAGATGGAGATTGCAGTGAGCGGAGATCGTGCCACTCTACTCCAGCCAGAGTGACAGAGCAAGACTCCAACTCAAAAAATAATAATAAAAATAAATAAATCTGTTTAAATTACTGTTGTCTTTCAGCATTAGACTTTGAGTTTAATAACTACAAGTTGAGACTGCTCACAATATTAACTTTTTTTGTAGGTTATTTTGTTGTTTAGATAACTTGCCTCCCTAGAGGAGCATTCAGGAGATAAAGACCTATCCACATGTAATGATAGAATCATTTCAAAAATGTGCCAAGAAAGCAAAATTCATTATTGAACTCTAAATTTCTGGGATTTTTTTTTTTTTTTTAAATAGCATTTTCTCTGGGTAAAGGGAAAGGCAATGAATAACTGCCAACATGTAAACTCCCTGCTGCTCACCTTCCCCCCGTCCCCCTCCATCTAACGTAATACGGTACATTTGTAGCTAGTTGTAGAAAAAGAAATTGGTGTCTTTCTCAGTAAGGTTCCATGCCCTGTCACTAAGAATAGGTGGCAGGAATCATGGCCAAATCAAATATATGAGTTGTTTAGCTTGGTCCTGTTGCAGTTGGCTTTCTGTAGTGTTCTGAAACAAGAGGACGATTCCATTCCTTCTCAGGAACCTAGAAACAACACCGCTTGAGCAACTGGAGTATGTTTGCTGCAAGCAGAATCTTTTGGGGAGAGGGAGAGTAGTTTAATTCAAGTAGTTTAATTGAACATATTAGTCATTCGTCTGGGACTTGCTGTGTTCATAGTAGCAATGTATGTACCATTTATTTTATCTGGTTAGGTGTGATGTGTGTATATGCCTATTTAATATGTACGCATATATTCTCTACATAGGTATGTATGATATATTCATATATACCTGCAGTCCACTTGATTATCAGCAAAATGGTCAGCCTTTATTAGATTGTTTCTTAATGTGGACTTAATCTGCATGTGGCCCTTACTCTGAAGCCTCTTTCTGATCTGGAGCCGCAGTCTGTCTGCCAGTTCATCTCAGTCCTCGAGAAAGGCCCTTTAAATATGTCACTTCCCCATTTTCCTTTAACCATGGGTTTTGGGAGCCAGAAAGAGCTTTGAGAAAGATGACTGCTTCCACCAGGGTGGAGGCTTCCAGGTCTGCATGATGGGGCCCATTCCTGGCCAGAGGGTGGCTCTGGGAGCAGTTGTGCCACAGGCTTGCTGGGGCAGAACTCTAACACTTGCAGAAACAGAGCTTCATGGCTTGCTTAAATTATTTAGCTGGAATATTTTGAAGTGTCAGATAATGTGATGTATAAATAGAGTATGCCGATGCATTTCATTGTTTTTGCATTATCTGTATTAGTGTTTCCCATTGCTAGCCCAAATAATCAAGACCAGACTGTTTCTTGTCACTGGATTCTGGAAGCCTTGCCCTTTCCACTGGATTTATGTTTATTTCTGCTGCTGTGAAACCCCAAAGTAATGCAGTAGGTTTTCATTGAAAATTGTTTAATTCTATTACTATTATTGATAATTATTTATTGTAATAAAAGTAAAAGTAAATAATTTTTAAATCCTTGTAATTGTTTTCAGATTGTCTTCTTTGTTTTCCTTGGTAGGTGCAAAAGGGGAGGGAGCTATGGGAGAAAACTAATATTCAGCCACCTGTCTCAGAGAATCATTGGTTATTTTAAAGCAAAACACTGAAAAGGTTTTGTTCTGTTTTTAGAAAGATCAGCCACTTGCTCCTGGGCATTTTGTGATCCTGTGACTTGCTTCAAAAGGCAGAATGTGAGGCAGATGGCAGTAGCAGCTTGTCATAGTACACTGTTCCTGACTTGCCCAGAACTGGGTGGCAGCAGTCTCTATAGTCTGATCATGATGGGGTCACACCTCAGTTAGTTTGTAAGGTGGCTTCTTCCTCAGAAGCATTTTCCCATAGAAAGAGTGTTAACATATGGTATTAATTTTCCAGACAAATCCCATAAAAACCTGTTAGACCACACTTAGTACAACTAAATTACAGTACAGAAACTATAACTCCCATTACATGACATTGCTTCTGAGGAGAATATTTCCCATTTTTACATCGATCTCTCAGCTCTGGCAGTAGGGACTTAAAAAAATTTCAGGCCAGGTGCAGTGGCTCACGCCTGTAATCCCAGCGCTCTGGGAGGCCGAGACAGGTAGATCCTGAGGTCAGGAGATCAAGACCATCCTGGCTAACAGTGAAACCCCGTCTCTACTAAAAATAACAAAAAATTAGCCGGGCATGGTGGCCCGCACCTGTAGTCCCAGCTACTCGGGAGGCTGAGACAGGAGAATCGCTTGAACCTGGGAGACAGAGGTTGTAGTGAGCTGAGATTGCGCCACTGCACTTCAGCCTGGGCAACAAAGCAAGACTGTCTCAAAAAAAAAAAAAAATTTCAGTAACAGGCTTGAAGACAGGAAGAAAATGCCCCATGTTTTAACCCAGGCTGTTCTCTCTTAATCCCTTTCCCTCCCGTGCTCTTGATTGTGGTAGCAGTTATTCCCTCCCTTTTATCTGTAAACCTCAAACACCTCCCAAGTTCCTGATGACGCGTACCAGGTAGATACTATGTAAGCACTCTTGGGGCTACCAAAACTTAAAAAAAACCCTATGCCCCCAAAGGGTCTTGCTCCTCTTCCCACTCTCATCTTTTTTCCTCTGTTCACAAATTTCCTGAAAGAAAACTTTACAACTGTTCCTTCAATTTTTCTTCTTTTCATTCTGAGTTTTCTTAAAACCTCCCAAAGTTTTCATAAAATGGCTGTTTCTTAGTCACGTTCAACTCTGCAAACTTTAAAGAGCTTTTTACTTTTTTCTAAGCCTTAGTTTCCTCATCTATAAAATGGGATTAATATTACCACAATTACACTATGTGAAGGATTGAATGAGAATAATGCATGTAGGGTGTTTAGCATAGTCAGTGGACTAAGGTAGGTGCTTGGTTTCTACTAATATCTAGTTCTCTTTTTTCTTTGAACTTTTTTCTAAACCATGTGACACAGCTCATGACTTCCATGCCTCCTCCCCTCTCTTTCCTGCTTCATACCTTTTGAGGCAGTATATGAAGATGATGGTAAGGCAGTTCCCCAAATTAAAAATGAGTAAGATTGCCTTCTCAGAATCTAATTAGTAAAATTCACACAAATGGAAAGATAGAAATAACCTAAGAAGTGGTCTAAATGTTTGATGAATTTGTCAGCATCCCCACATTCCAATTAAGGTGAGTTAGTGTAAACTTATTGGATGTAGAATTAAGTGTGACTAGACTTAGTAAGATATAAAATCAAATCAGTTCATCCTTCTTTTTCTGAAAAAAGACTATAAAAGCTGAAGGTGAATGCCCAGGTACCTTCCTTAGCAAGGGAAGCCCATATAGCCAGATTTCTCAAAAACCTTCCCAGGGATGAGGGACTCAACTGTTCTTGTGGCAAATTATCCCCATTGTGAGCCTCTGAACCATGGCAGTCAGTCCTACAGATCAAGGGACTTCTCAGTCAGAGTTTGATCCCCTTCGTAGATCAGCCCACAGAGATGTGCTGGTCACAGGGCACGAAAATGCACACTGCCTGTGTGATGGTTGTACTTGCTAAAATAAATTCTATGTTTTTCTTTTGTGAGCTTGTTAGTATGAGCCAGCCAGTCTTTTGTATGAGTTTTCTTTTTTTTTTTTGAGATGGAATCTTGCTCTGTCACCCAGGCTAGAGCGCAATCTCTGCTCACTGCAACCTCCGCCTCCCGGGTTCAAGTGATTCTCCAGCCTCAGCCTCCTGAGTAGCTAGAATTACAGGCACGCACCACCACACCCAGCTAATTTTTGTATTTTTAGTAGAGACGGAGTTTCACCATGTTGGTCAGGCTGGTCTCGATCTCCTGACCTCGTGATCTGCCTGCCTCGGCCTCCCAAAGTGCTGGGATTACAGACATGAGCCACTGTGCCCGGCCTGTATGAGCTTATTAGTATGAACCAGCATTGCCTACCAGTTGAGGAGCACAGTCTAAATGCTGGTCAGTCATCAAGGTGAATGGACATCACCTGGCTCCCTTCCCGAAGTCCCTCTCATCTGTAACAGCCCTACTTGCCTGCCTCACTCTCTTGGGGGTCTCCTGTTATTTCTCTTACAAAAACATGAATAAATAAGCTTTATGTTTTATTGAGTCAAAAGTGATTTATCTTTATTGTAAACATTTTTTTTTAATCTTCAGAGAATCTGAAAATCACCCATAAGGCCACCCCTGAGGGATATCGACTACTTTGTGGTGTTCCCCCTGTTTTTCTTGTGTACATACTGTCTACGTTTCAAATCAAACTCGGCTCAGGCTCTATGTTGTGCTGCCTCTTCCCTTTCTCATATAATGTATCTTGGATGTCTTTCTAGGTCACCTTTATTCTCGTGTTAGAGAATCCCATGATTCCTTTATCGATTCCTCTATTGATGGATTTTGTCATATCTAGTTTTTTAATATTACAAGTAATTGGAATGAACATACAGATACATCTGTATATGTTTCAAAAAAATATTTGTTGAGCACATACTACATATCAAATATTGTGCTAGGTGCTATGTATACAATGCTGAATAAAACTGATGTAGTTGTGACCCCAATGAGCTATAACTAGATCCATGATCTCCTTGCGATGATTCTTTTAACTAGAATTGCCTAGTGAACGGATATGCTAATTTATTTTTGTGCATATACAAATAAATATGTTTTTATCTAGTTTTTTCAGTTTTTAACAATTTTCTAAATTTAACTCACTTATGAACTATTTACAAAGGAATTGAAAATTGAGCATTCATTTTCCCATTCATATTTAATCATAATTCATTCATACTTTCTGACTTTCTTGTTTAGTGGTTTTTCTTTGTTTCTTTGTTTGTTTGTTTCATTCCTTTGACCTCTAAAACCGTAGTTGTATGCCCCATGAAAATATTTCTTCCTCTGTCTGTACTTTGTTCAGTTTAAAAAATGTTTAGTATTTTAAAACATTTGGCAGGCCGGGCGGAGTGGTTCATGTCTGTAATCCTGACACTTTGGGAGGCCCAGGCGGGCAGATCGCCTGAGGTCAGGAGTCTGAGATCACCCTGGCCAACATGGCAAAACCTTGTCTCTACTAAAAATACAATAAACATTAGCCGAGCGTGGTGGCACATCCCTGTAGTCCCAGCTACTCGGGAAGCTGAGGAAGGAGGATTGCTTGAACCCAGGAGGCAGAGGTTGCGGTGAGCCAAGACCGCACTCCACTGCACTCCACTGCACTCCAGCCTGGGCAATTGAGCAAGACACTGTCTCAAAAAAAAAAAAAAGGCAAATAATGGTTATATATGTTTATGGGGTACATAGTAATGTTTCAATGCATGTAATGTATAGTGATCAGGTCTGGTAATTAGCATATCTATCATCTCAAACATTTGTCATTTCTTTGTGTTGGGATTGCTCGATATCCTCATTGCTATTTGAAACTATATATTATTGACTACAGTCACCCTCCAGTGGTACAGAACACTAGAACCTGTCATTCTGTATCCTTTAACAAATCTCTCCCTATTCCTCCCTTTCCCCTTAATATTTCAATTTAAACAGTTAATAGATTTTGGCAAACTGTCCTCCTAGGAGGTCCCTTTCCAGCGGTGAGTGAAAGTGTTTCCCACACCAACGGAAAAGGTTTATTACATAATTGAGGCTCCCTGTGGGAGCAAAGAGGGCCACCTAGCTGGTCAGAAAATGGCTAGAGAGAGCCAGGAAAGGAGACAAGCTTGGGGCTTTTATTGCGGTTAAGGGTTGAGGCTGGGAGGAGGGTATCCAGTGCACACAGTTGAAATCTGCCAGCACCAAAAAGAGCACCTAGGCTTTTTTTTTTTTTTTTTTTTTTTTTTTTGAGACAGAGTCTTGCTCTGTCGCCCAGGCTGGAGTGCAGTGGCACAATCTTGGCTCACTGCAAGCTCCGCCTCCCGGGTTCACGCCATTCTCCTGCCTCAGCCTCCCCTGTAGCTGGGACTACAGGTGCCCGCCACCACACCTGGCTAATTTTTTGTATTTTTAGTAGAGACGGGGGTTTCACCGTGTTAGCCAGGATGGTCTCGATCTCCTGACCTCGTGATTCTCCCATCTCGGCCTCCCAAAGTGCTGGGATTACAGGCGTGAACCACCGCGCCCGGCCACACCTAGGCTTTTTTAACAGCTTGCCCAGATGTGGAGAAGAGGGAGTGCTGCTTAAAAGCTGTCAGCGGCCAAATATCAGCAGCAAAAAATGGAGTCAGATTTCTTATTTAAAAAGATGTTGGAAGTGGTATCGGGACAGTGTAGGGCCAAAGTATCTCACTGATCTCTTTTCATGGGTTTGTATGGTACCTTTGCTCTCACTTATCTCTTGTGCAACAGCTGATTCCCACTGACTTTCTCATGGTATCCTACTCCCAGGCATAGACATGCGTATGCACACATACTTGTTTCTGTCCTTATGGATAGTGGAAACAAGAACCAGAACCAGGGTGAGTTTTTGGTCAGAGCTGTACCATGGCTCCTAGGAGAGTTTAATGCTTTAGGTTTCAACCAAAGGAGACAGAGATCTGGCAGAAGACCCTGAAGCCTAGAAACAACTACCCCCACTCCTCCTACCACCACCACCTAGGCAGGTGTGAGGCAAGGATCCAGGCAGCTGCTGTTAGACTCTATAGCTGTTGGATGGTTTTGGCATTCCTAAACCTTACTACTGCTTGCAAACTTGGAAGAACTGATTTTAAAAACCCACTCCATTTGCCTCTGGGCAGTTCTTACTCACAAAGGGTGGATCTTCTTGGCCCCACAATTGTCTGTGGGTTGCACCATTTAACAGCTGAGAAAATGGCCCTCAAGAAGTTGTGACTTGCCCAAGGTGGCAGGGCAGGGCTAGGACTAGTACCCACCCTTTCTCACTGCTCATCCAGTGCCCTTAATTCCCCAAGGGCTAATGGGACAGAACCCTGTTAAATGGTATCCAGTATTTGGTTGGTTGGTTGGTTGGGTTTGTTTGAGACAGAGTCTTGCTCTTGCCCAGGATGGAGTGCAGTGGCTCGATCTCGGCTCACTGCAACATCCACCTCCCAGATTCAAGTGATTCTCCTGCCTCAGCCTCCCGAGTAGCTGGGATTACAGGTGCCCACCACCAAACCCAGCTAAGTTTTGTATTTTTACAAACATTTGTATTTGTATTTGGTGACTATGAGTTGGAGGAATATTTGATGAATTAATGGAAGATGAATTAATCATCAAGGTCAGTAAGTGATGAACCACAGCTTGGTCCAGCTCTTTAGTCCTCTAGTCTCCTGGTGAGACTCCACAGCTCCGCTAATACGACCGGGCCTTCGTGGGGCTGACAACAGCCCTGACAAGCCACCGGCTGGAGAGGCGTCAGCCCGAGGCTGGGATGCTCCGCCCGAATGGCGGCTGGCGGCGGGCTGGGCCCAGGGAGCTGCGCGCGCAACCACTCGGGCGGTGGCACCGGTGACCGCTCTCCCTGGCAACGGTTTGTTGCTAGCAACCAGCCTGCGGTCTGGAGGTGGTGCGGAGGGAGCCGCCTAGGTGCCGGGGACTCCTGCCATGAATCCGCCGGGGTCCCTAGCGGGCCTGGACCCGAACCTGGACGAGCACTTGTCCACCCAGATTCTCGCGCCCTCGGTCCACTCCGACAACCCTCAGGAGCGCATCCAGGCCCGGCGCCTCCGCATCGCGGCGCGCCTAGAAGCCCGGAGGCGGTGAGCGCTGGGCGGGCGGGGCGGGATCGCGCAGCAGGGGCCGGAGCAGGGCTGGTTTCCTGATGAAATAGAAACATTTCTTCCGGAAGGTTCATGCAGAGTATGGGAAAGTAAAACGCTGGGCCGGTGCCGCGACGCGCGCCTGTCATCCCAGCATTCAGGGAGGCCGAGGCGGGAGGATCACTTGAGCCCAGGAGTTCGAGATGATCAGTCTGGGCAGCATAGAGAGACCGCATCTCTATAAAACACCAAAATATTAATCGGGCCTGGTGGCCCGCGACTGTGGTCTGCACATGGCATCTTTTCCACTACGTACACCCCCAAACCGTAGGGTCTGCTGGATCATGTGGCCCAAGTAGCCTGGCTGCTTACACTGTGGCCTGGGTCCTTTCCTGTTCCAGGCACCACTCAAAGCTGGCAGCTTTTTGTGTCAGCCTGAATAGTATTCCTAATGCGGGATGTACTAGGACCCAAAGTGGTCTAAGAGGCATTGAGTTTCCTTCTCTGTAGAGGATGCAAAACGCAGTAGATTTGTTTTTTACTTGATAGGCTATCCCAGTGTGCCACTGACCACTGGACCCCTACAAACTTGAATGACATGCAGTCCCTGGGCCTTCATAGGGTTGATTGCCAACGTCTGGAGCACACATGTCTTACCAAGCCCTGCAGTGTGTTTCCATCACTCGCTCATCCTGGCTGATTGCTGCAGGGCCATCAGTGGAATGCAGGGGCTGGCAAACCCTTTCAGTAAAGGGCCAGATAGTAAATATTTTAGGCTTTTGGGATCATATGGCGTCTTTCCTAGCTGCTCAACTGCCATTGTAGTGCAAAAGCAGCCACAGGCAAGACATAAACAAATGGGCATGACTGTGTTCCAATAAAGCTTTATTTATGGACACTGAAATTTGAATTTCATATACTGTTCATGTATCACAAAATAGCCTTCTTTTGATTAAAAATAATAATAAACTTTATTTTTTAGAGCAGTTTTTAGGATCACAGCAAAATTGGTCAAAAGTACAGCATTCCCATATACTCCCTGCCACCACACGTGCACAGCCACTGTCAACATCCTGCACTGGAAGGCACATTTGTAACAATATATGAACCTTGGCGCATCGTTATCACTTGAACTCCATCGTTTACCTTAGGGTTTCTTTTTGGTGTTGTATAGCCTATGGGTTTGAATAAATTTATAGTGACATGAGCCCACCAATATGGTATTACACCAAATATTTTCACTGCCCTAAAAATCCCCTGTGCTCTACTTATTCATCCTAGTCTTTTTTAACCATTCATTTATATATTTTTTAACCATTTAAAATTGTAAAAAATTGTAGCTTGTGCCTGTAATCCCAGCACTTTGGGAGGCCAAGGCAGGAGGATCACCTAAGGTCAGGAGTTCAAGGCCAGCCTGGCCAACATGGTGAAACCCCGTCTGTACTAAAAATACAAAAATTAGTTGGGTGTGGTGGCAGGCACCTGTAATCTCAGTTACTTGGGAGCCTGAGGCAGGAGAATTGCTCGAACCTGGGAGGTGGAGGTTGCAGTGAACTGAGATAGTGCCACTGCACTCCAGCCTGGGTGACAAGTGCAAAACTCCGTCTCAAAAAAAAAAAAAAAAAAAAAAAAAAAAAATGGGCCGGGCGCAGTGGCTCATACCTGTAATCCCAACACTTCGGGAGGCTGAGGCGGGCGGGATCATGAGGTCAGGAGTTTGAGACCAGCCTGACCAACATGGCGAAACCCTGTCGCTATTAAAAATACAAAAATTAGCCAGGGATGGTGGCGTACACCTGTAATCCCAGCTACTCAGGAGACTGAGGCAGGAGAATCGCTTGAACCCAAGAGGCAGAGGTTGCAGTGAGCTGAGATCGTGCCATTGTACTCCAGCCTGGGCAACAGAGCGAGACTCTATCTCAAAAAAAAAAAAAAATTGTCAGAATCATTATTTGCCTGGAAGCCATAAAAAAGCACGTGGTGGACTGGATCTGGCCCACAGGCCATAGTTTGCCAGTGCTGAAGTAATGGATCATTGTGATGTTCTCTGGGATATCCAGATGTCCCTGATGTATTCAGAATATATTATGACAGAGATCAGGAGAATTACCATGGTCCTGTGAGTGTGACAGACTTGTGAGTGTATATCATTGTCTGTTCCATGTAAATGTGAACTTCCTGATTCTTTTTCCTGATGTAGAAAAGCATGCATTTGACCCAATCAGTAGCCACACATACTGTGCCTGAGGCTGTACAAATTTGCTCTAGCGAAGCTTACCACACTTGCGTAGATGCTGTGTTCAGGAGTGCTACCTGTGCAGCTTCCGGTAATTGACAGTCGTTTTCTAGGATCCAGTTTCTGCAGGTGCCAGATCCATGAATTAAAAGGAGATTCAATAGGGATCACCACTCCTGCATCGTTGAGATACTTCAGGGTGACACTAATGCCCACCAACCGCCCTGGGCGGCAATGTTGTTTTCTGTGTACTCAGGTGCAGTTTCAGAGATGTACTTTTGGCCTTCCCCACTATGACAGGTCTATTTGTAGGCCAAGGAGTGGAGTTTTTCAAACTTCTAAGTATGTCAGTCCCAATTCTACTTTTGGCCATTAGAGACATGATGACTGGCTGAGTCCAGAGACCTGGTAGACCCTCTGTAAGTAGGACTTTGCCTCCCGTATGTCCTCACTCTAAGTGGGTGAGAGCATGCTTCGGGTCTCTGCGTGTCAATGCTAACTCAGATCCTGTTCTAATCCTAAACATTTCTGGGTATCCTCTTTCCTTATCGTACAGCCCACCTGAGTAGATGACCCTAGGCCCCTTTGGGGAAGGATTAGGGGAATCATTACAGTATATATTTGCTGTTGTGTTCCAGATCCTTCCTTGTGGGGACCCTGCTGCCTCTTCAGTCAATAGATTCTGGGTCTGAACACTGGCTTAGGTTCAGGAATTGGGCAAGGGACCATGAATCTTTACCAGCGTGCACCCTTAGCCTATCTATCCTTTGCTGCTTTCTTTGGTGAGCACATACGAGTTGTATTTTTGTTGGCTGCACCAAATGATGTTATATTTTGTAAGCCATCTTCAAAACTCTCTGTGGGCCAAGTCCTTGTCTGCTACTCTGACCTTGGCAGTTGTGCTGGGGATTCTATGATAAACAAGGCAAATATAATCTCTCTTCTCAGGAAGCTTATATTCTAATGAGGGAGATGGGAAAAAATAAAGCGCAGCTAAACAAGTAAACAAATAACATAATTATACATTTTGAAAAGAGTCCTACTGGAAACAAGCAATGAGCAAATATGAAGAATAATAGATGTAGCATCTGAAGGTAAGTGGTAGTGAGGGTGAGAAAGAGCTATGTAAAGAGTTGGACTGGGTATTCAATTATATTAAGGAATCTATTGGCTATGATAATGGTGTGGTGGTGTTGTTTTTTAAAAAGGCTATGTCTTTTTTTTTTTTTTTTTTGAGGCACAGTCTCACTCTGTCTACCCAGGCAGGAGTGCAGTGGCACAATCTTGGCTCACTGCAGTCTCCACCTCCCAGGTTCAAGCGATTCTCCTGGCTCAGCCTCCCGAGTAGCTGGGATTACAGGCACTTGCCACCATACCTGACTAATTTTTGTATTTTTTAGTAGATATGGGGTTCCACCATGTTGGCCAGGCTGGTCTTGAATTCCTGACCTCAGGTGATCCACCTGCCTTGGCCTCCCAAAGTGCTGGGATTACAGGTGTGAGCCACTGTGCCCAGCCTCTATTCTGTATTAGTGGTTGGGGCCATGCATTGTGCGTAAGTGAGCTGGGAGCATTCTGTACCATTTCAATGTGCTGTCAAAACAAGTGCATGAAGCTGAGTCTGTGTGAGCCTGGAAGTTCCCTGAATTAACTTATCTGTTAATTAAAGGAAAAGAGATTAAAATATGCTATATTGAAGCTTACATATATATTATTAATAACCAACAGTAATTGCAGCAATGGATCAGAACTTAGATTGACAAGAGCTTTTTCAGAAAGGAGTATTTTATTACTGACATTGTTTTGAATTGCTGGCACATGTGATAATAAAAAGCAGTTGTATTGTTTTTATGTTATCTATAGGCAGTACACCCCTCGGTTGCCTGTGATACCCACTGCTGTTGCTGCCTGGGCCTTCTTTTGTCATGAGGTGTAATGTTAAGGTGAAAGTTAACAGAATCAAATGTCATATAAAGAATACAGCCAGGCATGGTGGCTCACGCCTATAATCCCAGCAGTTTGGGAGGCTGAGGTGGGTGGATCACTTGAGACCAGGAGTTCGAGACCAACCTGGCCAATATAGTGAAACCCCTGTCTCTACTAAAAAGACAAAAAAATTAGCTGTGCTTGGTGGCACACTCCTGTAATCCCAGCTACTCAGGAGACCGAGGCACGAGAATTGCTTGAACACCGGGAGGTGGAGGTTGCACTGAGCTGAGATCGTGCCACTGTACTCCAGCCTGGATGACAGAGCGAGACTCCTTCTCAGAAAAAAAAAAAAAAAAAAAAAAAAAAAAGAATAATAGGAATAATGTGCTAATGCTCCTGACACTCCCAATCTCTGGTGTCTTAGTTTAGGTTTGACATTTCTGGGAGATGTCACTTCCTTTTTTTTTTTTTTCTTTTTTTTTTTTTTTGAGATAGGGTCTCACTCTGTCACCAGGTTGGAATGCAGTGGTGTGACCTTGGCTCACTGCAACTTCCACCTCCTAGACTCAAGTGATTCCCCCCACTCCAGCCTCCCGAGTAGCTGGGGCCACAGGTGCGCACCACCATGCCCCACTGATTTTTTGTATTTTTGGTAGAAATGGGGTTTCACCATGTTGCCCAGGCTGGTCTCGAACTCCAGAGCTCAAATAATCCTGCCACCTTGGCCTCGAAAAGTGCTGGGATTATAGGTGTGAGCCACCGCACCCAGCCGGGAGATGTCACTTCTGGGTAGTGGATACCAGATGGAACACATACATCTACCTTAGATCTGTATCTAAACTCTGTTAAAATGACATGTAAGGGGATTCAGTAAAAAAGATGCAAATTCACAAAGTCAAGAACAGGAGGACTCAACAGCAATGAAATTGTGGAAGCTGGGAAGCACGAGATAGATGGTAAATGGGTTAGCAGATTCAAGAAGATGGAAAAATAAGCTGATAGTGAAGAAAGCTGAGAACCCTCTTGATTTACTCTGCACTAAATCCCCAAAGACTAGGAGATTGGTGGCATATCATATTCATCCGTGAGGCTTTAAAAAGTCATATGGTCCTTTCAGTGGAGTGACAGGACCTCTGTGGCTAAGAGATCTCAAAGTTCTTAGCCCTTAACTGTGACAGAACAGAGACTGGACATGTCCACGTGCTGCTACCCCTGTCCCTTTACTAATTATCATGAGGTCTTATGAAAGGCTGACCTGAAAAGGACAAGAGGCCAGAAGACTCCTTGACTTACTTGGTTTGACCACCCAGCACCCTCCTCCCAATGTTTATGGTTCCAACCTGACAACCACCCTGGACCACAAAGACCTCTTGCTGGATGACTGCCAACTTCAGGCCAGTTTGGACTGGTTCCCTGAGACTGCACAGATTCTGGACTTGTAACCTAAGCATCACCTTTTTGCATTTGTGACCCAATTGTAGTACATTTAAATGTTAAATCTCCACCCCAAAGTGAACATGAGTAGCGTATTGTCATATGTTCCATGCACATGTAAGCCTAATGCACATGCGTAATGAGTTTTCTCCATAAATATTCACAACTTTCTCCTATATCCTATAGCATATGCATTTCCTACCTCCCCACCTAGCATAAATACCTGCTTTATTTTCTCACCTTCAAAGCCTGCTTCTCAGTCTCAGTTGAAGGCTTGTTTCCTGCCTATAAGTTATGTCCTTTAGAAATAAAGTTTTCTTTTAATTTTGTGGATTCTGACTCTTTTTCAGTTGATATCTAGAAGTGGAGGTGAAGAAGGGAACCAAAATAAGGACAACCGATTGGAAAATTAATAGGTAGATGCCTAGAACCTTTCTCTCTCTTTGCACAGAAGATTGGAAGTTCGGAGAAAGTCAAGCAGAGGGTCTAGGGCTTGGGGGATGCTAGGCAGAGGCGAGGCAAAGATACTTCTGGAAAATAAGGGGATTCAGGGGACATATGCACGCTGGATGCCAGGACCTTCCAGCTGTCCTCTCACCAGTTCTTGGAACAGGCTGGCACTTTGGCCTTCAGATTCCAGGCAGGAGGTTGGAGAAGTTTCTCTGTGGAATCTGACCAGCCCCAAAAGAAGGATTTAAAGACACTAAGGTCGGGCCGGGCACAGTGGCTCACACCTGTAATCCAGCACTTTGGGAGGCCAAGAGGGGTGGATAACCTGTGGTCTGGAGTTTGAGACCAGCCTGGCCAACATGGTAAAACCCCGTCTCTACTAAAAATATGAAAATTAGTGGCGTGGTGGTGCATGCCTGTAATCCCAGCTACTTGGGAGGCTGAGGCATGAGAATTGCTTGAACCTGGGAGGCAGAGGCTGCAGTGAGCCGAGATCATGCCAGTGCACTCCAGCCTGGGCAACAGAGGGGGAGACTCTATCTCTAAAATAAAAAAAAATAATAAAATAAAATAAAGACAGTAATATCGGGTTTGCTCACAAAGCCACCCGATTAAATCAGCCCACACTGACATGCACAGTTGTTATGGCACACCCTTGTACTCACAGCTCCCATCAGCTTTTTAAAAAAATTATTTTTAGTATTTATTTATTTAGTTTTTAAGCAACAGAGTCTCACTCCATTGCCCAGGCTGGAGTGCAGTGGTTTGATCATAGCTTACTATAACCTTGAATCCTGGGCTCAAGCAATCCTCCTGCCTCAGCCTCCTGAGTGTCTGGCACAATAGGTGCAGGCCACTGTGCCTGGCTAATTTTTTTTTTTTTTTTTAGAGATGGGGTCTTGCTGTGTTGTCCAGGCTAGTCTTAAACTCCTGGGTCAAGTGGTCCTCCTGCCTTGGCCTCCCAAAGTGCTGGGATTGTAGGCATGAGCCATTGTGCCCAGCCCCATCAGCTTGTTTTTAATGTTTAAATTTTTGTCACACTATTAACATTTATTTTTTCTGCTTTATCCTGACACCATATTACAAGCTTCCAAATGGCTAGAGACTTAAATTGAAATGATACTAATTTGTCCTTATTTTCTCTAAATTCTTGGATTCTGTATAATCAGGTGGGTTTATGTACACATAATGAAAACACACCATCCTTTATGTAGTTTTTTTTTTTTCTTTTAAGGCAGCTCTTTCTTTAACAACGAGATAGCTACTGTGAAGATGGTGACATGTAAAATTGGTACCATTAGTATCCTTTTCCCAAGTTGTCATAGAAGTTACCATTATACTTGCAGCTTTAGGTCTTTGGTACATCTCAGACAAGATAGGCAAGAATTTGGAGAACATTTTGAAAAAAACAGCAGTAGACACATTCAGCAACAACTAGAATAATGGAACTCAAAGTTTTAAAATTACATGATGTAAGTGAAAACAGCTTTAAAAGTCACCTCATAAGAGTTGTTTTATCAGTAGCTTGATTTTTTCCACGTAAAACAGTGTTTATTTATTTTTAACCAATGTTTTAATTTTTTCATAGGCTTTTTAGTTCTTGTCATGAGTCAGTAACCAAGGATTTCTATGCATCTGAGGAAAGTCTTTTTTTTTTTTTTTTTTTTTTTTTTTTTTTTTTTTGAGACGGAGTCTCGCTCTGTCGCCCAGGCTGGAGTGCAGTGGCGCGATCTCGGCTCACTGCAAGCTCCGCCTCCCGGGTTCACGCCATTCTCCTGCCTCAGCCTCCCGAGTAGCTGGGACTACAGGCGCCCACAACCGCGCCCGGCTAATTTTTTGTATTTTTAGTAGAGACGGGGTTTCACCGTGGTCTCGATCTCCTGACCTTGTGATCCGCCCGCCTCGGCCTTCCAAAGTGCTGGGATTACAGGCGTGAGCCACTGCGCCCGGCCGGGAAAGTCTTTAACATGAACGATAGATATGAAAATTAACAAAGAGTAAAAAGCACCTAAGAGGAAATTAAGACTATGTGGGTAGAAAAAACCAGTAATACCACAAAAAGATCATTCAGATCCTCAGAGATAGTTTTGAAGTCTTTGGGGGAAAAAAAGGGGAAAAAAAAAGATCCTCAAAGAAAAAAGAGATGATACGGAAACCATGAAATGAGAATAGACTGATACTAAAAGGAGTGTTCAGAGAAAAAAAAATAGAGCTCTTAGAAATAAAAAAAATTATAGAAATAGAAAACATTAGAAGGGTTGGAAAATAAAGATAATGAAATCCCCTAGAAAATAGAGCACAAAGAAAAAAGGTAGAAACTTATAGAGAAAATATTATTATTATTATTGATATGGAGTTTCACTTTTGTTGCCCAGACTGGAGTGCAATGGCATGATCTTGGCTCACTGCAACCTCGGCCTCCTGGGTTCAAGCAATTCTCCTGCCTCAGCCTCCCAAGTAGGTGGGATTACAGGCGTGCACCACCACACCTGGCTAATTTTTGTATTTTTAGTAGAGACAGGGTTTCACCATGTTGGCCAGGCTGGTCTTGAACTCCTTACCTCAGGTGATCCGCCCACCTCAGCCTCCCAGAGTGCTGGGATTACAGGCATGAGCCACTGCCCCCAGCCACAGAAAAATATATATTTTTTTAAATTAGAAGATATTATCACTTTTCTAGATCCAGAAAGAATGGAGCAGAGAGGGTATTATCATGGAAACAATTCAAGAACATGTCTCAGACCTGAAGATCATGAGGTTCCTGATTGAAATGTCTCGCGCAGTAGATGAAAATAGACCCACCCTAAGGCACGCCATTGAGAAAGTTCAGAACACTGAGAACAAAGAGAAGGGGCCTACGAGCTTCCAGAGTGGGGGAAAAAAAAAAGATCATATATAAAAACAAAAATATGATCTCATACAAAGGTGTAAAGACAGAATGACTTTAGGTTTCTCAAATAGAACACTGGAAGGAAACAGTGAAGGAAAGTTATTTCCAACCTAGAACTCTAAACCCAGGTAGACAACCAAGTTTCAATGTTTTTAAATCCTGAAAAAGGACTTTGGTCAGGAAGTGGAGTATTCAAGATGGCAGCTCCCATTTAGACCACAAACATGGGGCGGTGGCGAGGAAACAGCTTCCCAAAAGAGGACTCAGCCCCCAGGAGGGAGGGAGCTCAAATCTGAAGAGACAAAAGTCTGAGACAGTTTCTTTGGAGAATATACTAGTTCACTGCTGAACAAGAGAAATACAATATCAGCCACATATGTCATTTCAAGTTTTCTAGTAGTAGCATTGAAAGTGGTAAAAACAGAACAGGTGAAATTAATAATTTATTTAATCCAATATATGAAAGTATCATTTTAATATGCAATCAGTATAAATCATACTGATGAGCTATATTGCAAATATTTTTTGTTTAAAGTCTTCAAAATCCATCTAGAGTGTATTTTACACTCATAGCATATTTCAATTTGCACCAGCCACATTTCAGGTGCTTTATAGCCATGTGTGGTTATTGGCTACATATTGGACAGTACAGTGCTAAGCAGTAAAAAATGATGCATAAAAGGCAGTGATGAGATTTAAGTTAAAACTAGTTAATAAGAATTTATAGCATATCTACAGCCTGGCCAACATGGTGAAACCCCGTCTTTACTAGAAATACAAAAGTTTTCTTAATCCAGTCTGTCACTGATGGACATTTGGGTTGATTCCAAGTCTATGTGGCACATATACACCATGGAATACTATGCAGCCATAAAAAAGGATGAGTTTGTGTCCTTTGTAGGGACATGGATGCAGCTGGAAGCCATCATTCTCAGCAAACTATCGCAAGAACAGAAAACCAAACACTGCATGTTCTCACTCATAGGTGGGAACTGAACAATGAGATCACTTGGACTTGGGAAGGGGAACATCACACACCGGGGCCTATTATGGGGAGGGGAGAGGGGGGAGGGATTGCATTGGGAGTTATACTTGATGTAAATGACGAGTTGATGGGTGCTGACGAGTTGATGGGTGCAGCACACCAACATGGCACAAGTATACATATGTAACAAACCTGCAAGTTACGCACATGTACCCTAGAACTTAAAGTATAATAAAAAAAATTAAAAAAATAAAAAAAAAAAAAGAAAAAAGAAATACAAAAGTTAGCCGGGCGTGGGGGCGCATGTTTGTAGTCCCAGCTACTCAGGAGACTGAGTCAGAAGAATTGCTTGAACCTGGGCGGCGGAGGGCGGCGGAGGTTGCAGTGAGCCGAGATGGCGCCACTGCACTGCAGCCTGGGGACAGAGCCGGGCTGTTGGGGAAAAAAAAAAAAAAAATATATATATATATATATATATATATATATATATGTGTGTGTGTGTGTGTGTGTGTGTGTGTGTATGTATGTGTATATATATATAATAAATATCTGGACTGCATAGTTTTTGTTTGTTTGTTTCTGAAGCACTGATCTTTGATCCAGAAAGCACTTGGAAGAGATTATTTAAATAGAGTTGGTCATTAATTGGTGGTCAAAGTAGAAAGTCAAGGGAATTTTTTGAGTGGTGATGGGAACATGATAAGCCTGGCAATAGCTGAAGACCTGAGTAAAATGGAACAATTAGTTTACTTAGTAAGAAAACAAAGAACATGTTCGATAAGAATAGGGAAGTCAATGAAATGACAAGAAAAAACCAAGGGGTTTTGGTTAGTTTGGGAGTGGAGGACGGTAACTCAATTCTGTATCTCCAAAATAGTGTCACACTAGGTAGGATTGTCCCGGACTTTGAACAAAGGGAGTAGAAACGGAAGTCAGAGTTAGAAAAAGTCGAGAAATAATGAGATAAAGAGATCTGCTAGGCTGAGGCAGGAGAATTGCTGGAACCCGGGAGGCGGAGGTTTCGGTGAGCCGAGATCGTGCCATTGCACTCCAGCCTGGGCAACAAGAGCGAAAATCCGTCTCAAAAAACGAAGCAAAACAAAGCGAATAAACAAACCTGCTGTGTCATGTTAAGGTTTCATTTGTCCTAAGGCAGTACTGAGAGCCCTTATGGCCACTGTGTGCCAGAGGAGAGAGCAGGGTCTTGATGATGTGGTGTGGGGGTTGGTGAGGTCACTCCCCCATGCCTCCTCTGAAAAAGTCCATAATCTGGAACCTTCTCTCGCCACCGCCCCTTTAGTCTCATTTTCTGATTCACACACACACACATAAGCACACACACATGCACTATTTAGAAAATTCATGCAGTACAAAAATGTAGAAAATAGAACTTCTTGGTAATTTAATTCCTGTTCCTTAAGTAATTACTGTTATCAGTTTGTCACATATACTTCCAGAAAATGTCCAGTGCACATATAAGCCTTTTTTTTTTTTTTTTTTTTTTTTTCTTTTGAGACAGAGTCTCACTCTGTTCCCCAGGCTGGACTGCAGTGGCGAGATCTCGGCTCGGCTCAGCTCACTGCAAGCTCCGCCTCCCGGGTCACGTCATTCTCCTGCGTCAGCTTCCCGAGTAGCTGGGACTACAGGCGCCCACCACCACGCCCGGCTAATTTTTTTGTATTTTTAGTAGAGATGGGGTTTCACCGTGTTAGCCAGGATGGTCTCACTCTCCTGACCTTGTGATCCGCCCGCCTCGGCCTCCCAAAGTGCTGGAATTACAGGCGTGAGCCACTGCGCCCGGCCAAGCCTATTTTAAAAAGAAAATTTGTGTTATAGTCTACATATTGTTCTAAAACTGGCTCCGTTTACTTAACTGCTGTGGACATCTTTCCCTGCTGCTAGGTATTACATCATTCTTTTTGTAGGCTACAAAGTATTTTTGAAATATTGTTTCCTGTTAACTAGTTAGCTATTAATATGTATGTAGAATGTTTCCATGGTCTTACGAGTATTGTCAGGGTTACAGTCATCTTTCTTGTGCATATTTATGTATGTACTTGTAAAGTCTTCCTGTAAAAAATTCCTGAAGATGGGGTTGTTGGGTCAGAGGGGAGGCACATTTAAGCTTTTGACAAATCTTGCCAAATTGCCTTTTAAACAAGTTGTTACACTTTACATTCCCACCCATGGCATGTGGAAAGCTGGGCTGCCACCTGATATTGTCAACCCTTCAAATCTTTTTTAGTCTGATAATAGGGTAATGACACCTCACAGGGTTTTGGTTTCTCTGATTGTATGTGAAGCTGACCGTATTTTCAAATGCCTGTTTGCCACTTGTATCTCTTTGGGAAATTGCCTGTTCATATCCTCTGCCAGTTTTTCTCTTTGGTATTTTGTCTTCTGTGTATTGATTTGAAGGAGCCCTTCCTATTTTATGGATAGTAAAATTTTGTCAAATATCTTTTATCAGTTTATCCCTTGACTTTCAAGGATAAAATTTCTAAATTTTAGAAAGTAAAATCTTTTAATTTTTTTTTCTGACTTTGGTCTTATTCGAAGATGGGTTTTCTATGCTAAGATTATATAGATATTCTCCTGTATTTACTTCTAGTGTTTTTAAGATTGTAGTTTTTTTTAATATTTAATTTTTTTTAAATGATAGAGATGGGATCTCTCTATGTTGCCCAAGCAGGTCTCAAACTCTTGATTTAAAGCAGTCCTCCTGCCTTGGCCTCCCAAAGTGCTGGGATTATAGTTATAAGCCACTGTGCCTGGCCAATATTTAAATTTTATTCCATATGGAATATATATTTATATACAAAGTACAATGGAACCATTATTATTATTATTATTATTGTTTACATAAATAGAGTTGGGGGTCTTGCTATGTTGGCCATGCTGATCTTGAACTCCTGGCCTTAAGCAATCCTCCTATCTTGGTCTCCCAAAGTGTTGGGATTACAGGCATGAGCCACTGTGCCAGGCCAAAACCTTTAAATATAGAATTTAAGTACTAGAAATAACTTAATTTTCTCTGCTTTTTTCCATCACAGGGAAGCACTTGGAGAATATTTAGATGGGAAGAAGGAGAGTGAGGAGGATCAAAGCAAGAGCTACAAACAGAAAGAAGAAAGCCGATTGGTATGAACTGGTTGACAGATGGGCTCTGGAAGACCAGTGAGCTGGGTGTTACATCATGGTTTTCACATTTAGACTGGAAGAAATCATGTGGTCCATGTTGCTATCTCTAGGCAGAACTGAATAGAATCTTTCCCATTTGAGAGCTCTCTAGGAGTGAGCTTTCAGATGACAGTTTCTTATATTTACGTTGTCTCTTCTCAGCTCATGCACTTTTAATGGTATTCACTCTTCATAGGATAAAGTCCAGATGTTTTAGCCTGGGCACTCAAGGCCTTTGATAGTCTGTTCCCATCTTCACTTTCCAAACACGTCTCCCGTTTGTTACCTAATTATGCCTTCCGCTTTGGTGAGGTGGATCCACTCACTCTCCTCCAGTGGGGTTTTGTTCATTTCTGCTCTGTGCCTTTGATCATCTGGAATGCCAGGCCCCCTCTATTCACTTCTTATTCTCTGCTCTCATCAGGCCACTTTCCCATTTTCAACAACCCTCTCAAGACCCAAATCCTCCTTGGATTCTTCCTCAGCCCAGCCTGAGCTCCCTTTCTCCACACATTGAATACTTCCTGTCTGTGCTACTCTTTTCATTTTAGATAGTTTTCTGCTGCATATGACTTTTCAGATGTGTGTGCCTGCAGTGCCCCAGTGAAACTGTATGTACTGTGAGAATGAGAGCCTCTTTTTGTAGCCATGGAGTAGTGCATAGCTTGTACGTAGCTTGTGTAGACACAAACAAGAAAATCATTGATTACCCTCCATGGCGATGAAACAGCTCCTGGGATGCTGAGGGATAAACAGCAGCTCAAAACAGCGGACCAGAACTGGCAAAATGCTACATTTAATCAATGCTAAGTGAAAGGCAAAAATGGTGACACTGTGTGAACTCAGATATGGAGAGGAACTCACCAAGCTGGCCTGGTCAGGGAAAGTTCAATGGAGAAAATGGGATTTGAGTTGTCTTAGAAATCCAGGTGGAAATTTTAATAGCAGAGGAGAGATCATTTCTGGTGAGAAAAAATATTCAGGTTACTGAATATGATGATAGAGCATAGAGGTATACAGAGATCAATGAATATCTCGTACTGTGTTAGGGATAAAATATTTTACTGTGGAAAAGATATTGAACTGATGTGGGTTTTTGTTCCTGATCTTTTATCTACTGCAGAGTAGGTGATTCATGTCACTGTTTTGTACTTTGTTCTCTTCTTCATTTAAAAGTCAGTGAGCTCCACCTGGCGCAGTGGCTCACGCCTATAATCCCGGGACTTTGGAAGGCCAAGGCGGGCGGATCACCTGAGGTCAGGAGTTCAAGACCAGCCTGGCCAACATGGTGAAACCTCGTCTCTACTAAAAATACAGAAGTTGGCTGGGCGTGGTGGCACACACCTGGAGTCCCGGCTACTCAGAAGGCTGAGGCTGAGGTGGGAGGATTCCTTGAACCCGTGAGGTGGAGGTTGCAGTGATCCAAGATCAGGTCACTGCACTCTAGCCTGGGCGACAGAGGGAGACTCTCTCTCTTTCAAAAAAAAAAAAAAAAAAAAAAGTCAGTGACCTCTGAGCATTTCTGTGTAGGACAAAAGGATATTAGATTTTTTAAAATACTGATATATAGTTCACCCTGAGCACTCCTTAATTAAGTATAAATCCAAAGAGATAATACTGTTTTCATTAGCAGGTTTTGAAGGTTCCTTTCACTTAGGACTTAAGTAGTGAAGAATCTTGGCATCAAGGAGAAATGTACACAAAAGATGCCCCCTTCCTCAAGATCTCAAGATTAAAGTATTGATTATTAGTTCTGACCTAAGGTCTGGGCAGGCTGGGCCCCACCCTTGACCCTGCAGTTTATCTTTTTTTTTTGAGACGAAGTCTTGCTCTGTCACCAGGCTGAAGTGCAGTGGCACGATCTCGGCTCACTGCAACCTCTGCCTCCCGGTTCAAGCTATTCTCCTGCCTCAGCCTCCTGAGTAGCTGGGACTACAGGCGCCCGCCACCACGCCCATCTAATTTTTGTATTTTTAGTAGAGACGGGGGTTTCACCATGTTGGCCAGGATGGTCTTGATCTCTTGACCAAGTGATCCGCCTGCCTCAGCCTCCCAAAGTGCTGGGATTACAGATGTGAGCCACTGCGCCCGGCCTTATCATGTTTTTAGTGGTCATTATTTTTGTGTCCTGTTTAATCTTTGTCTACTTCATATGAAGACAGTCTTCTATGGTTTCTTCTAGAAAGTTTTATCATTCTATCATTTACATTTTGGCCTATGGCGTATCTGGAATTGATTTCTGTCTATCATGTAAGGGTAGGGTCCCAGGTTCATTGTTTTCTATGTAGATTTTTAGTTGCCCCAGCACCATTTACTGAAAAGATTGTCCTTTCCCCACTGCATTGCTGTGCACCTTTGTTGCAAATCAGGTGACCATGTATGTGTGAGTTTGTTTCCACATTCTCTGTTCTCTTTTTTGGTATCTATATGTCTGTCTGTATTAGTTCATTCTCACATTGCTATAAAGAAATACTTGAGACTGGATAATTTATAAGGAGGTTTAATTGGCTCATGGTTCTGCAGGCTGTACAAGAAGCACAGTGACTTCCGCTTCTGGGTGGGCCTCAGGAAGCTTCCAATCATGGCAGAAGGCAAAGGGGAAGCAGGCATCTCACATGGCAGGAGCAGGAGTGAGAGAGAGAACGCAGGGAGGTGTCACACACTTTACAATGGCCAGATCTCACGAGAACTCACTCACTATCATGAGAAGAACACCAAGAGGATGGTGCCGAACTATGAGGAATCCACCCCCATGATCCACTCGTTTCCCACCAGGCTCCACCTCCAACTCTGGGTATTAAAATTCGACATGAGATTTGGGCAGGGACACATATCCAAACTATACCACTGGCTTTGTGCCAATTCCACACAGTTTTAATTACTGTAGCTTTTATGACAGTTCTTGGTATCTGGTAGGGTGAGTTCTCTGTGTTCTTCCAGATTGTCTTAGCTATTCTTTTTTTTTTTTTCTTGTGAGACAGTCTCGTTCTGTCATCCAGGCTGGAGTGCAGTGGCACAATCTTGGCTCACTGCAACCGCCACCTCCCAGGTTCAAGTCATTCTGATGCCTCAGCCTTCTGAGTAGCTGGGATTACATGCGTGTGCCACCATATCCAGCTAATGTTTGTATTCTTACCGGAAACGGGGTTTCACCATGTTGGCCAGGCTGGTCTTGAACTCTTGGTCTCAGGTAATCTTCCTGCCTCAGCTTCCCAAAGTGCTGGGATTAGAGGCATGAGCCACTGCGCCCAGCCTTGTCTTGGCTATTCTTGACCCTTTGTATTTCCATATACATTTTAGAATCAGCTCGTCGCTGGGCGCGGTGGTTCATGCCTGTAATCCCAGCACTTTGGGAGGCTGAGGTGGGCAGATCACCAGGTCAGGAGATCGAGACCATCCTGGCTAACATGGTGAAACCCTGTATCTACTAAAAATACAAAAAATTAGCCTGGCGTGGTGGCAGGCACTGTAGTCCCAGCTACTCGGGAGGCTGAGGCAGGAGAATCGCGTGAACCCAGGAGGTAGAGGTTGCAGTGAGCCAAGATTGCACCACTGCAGTCCAGCCTGGGTGACAGAGCGAGACTCCGTCTCAAAAAAAAAAAAAAATTTCTGCCAAAAAACCTGCTGGAATTTCAACTGACTGAGTAGAATTTATAATCCATGGGAGGTATTCTTTAATTTGGCTCAGCGATGTTTTGCACTTTTTGTTCGGGTTATAGTGGTTCATGGTGGTGGATAAATGTACAGTTGATTTTAATATATTGACCTGGTATCCGGTGACCTTGCCAAATTCATTTGTTAATTCTAATAGTTACCTGTGGCTTCTTTTGGATTTTTTTTACATATATAATCATATCATCTGAAAATAATAAGTTTTATTTCTTTGTCTGATTTTTATATCTTTCATTTTTTTTTCTTCCCTTATTGCATTAGTTGGATGCTCCAGCTCATTAAATAGAAGTGGTGACGATGGGAGTCCAGGTTCTGCTCTGGATTTCCTGTGGATGCACCCCCTCAAGTAGACTTGCCCCATGTCCCTTCAAACCCCCATTGTCCCCTCTAGATCACTGAGTCCCATGGGAGCCAAAATTCCCCATCCAAATGACTTTGAGCCCACCTTCAACCTGTATGTGCCTCTTGCAGAGTCTGTCCTGCTCAGGGCAGATGAGGCCACTGTTACACAACCCCTGGGCCTGATGGATGGTCACAGGGTGTAGATGGAGCTTGAATGTGCAGTTGGGGAATCCACATGCCTGCAGGACAGAGCTGGGGGTGGGCTGGGAGCTGCGGACAGAGGCAGGCTCTTCCTTAGCCACCCAATTATGAGTAGAACTCCGAAATGTGTCTGAATTCAAACTAGGACTTTTAAATTGTTATAAAGGTATTGAGATAGGAGGATATATGTATTTTGAGATGGAGTCTTGCTCTGTCGCCCAGGCTGGAGTACAGTGGTACGATCTCGGCTCACTGCAACCTCCGCCTCCTGGATTCACTCCATTCTCCTGCCTCAGCCTCCCGAGTAGCTGGGACTACAGGCGTGCACCACCATGCCTGGCTAATTTTTGTGTTTTTAGTAGAGACGGGGTTTTACTATGTTGTTCAGGCTGGTCTTGAACTCCTGGCCTCAAGTGATCTGCCGTGTCGGCCTCCCAAAGTGCTGGGATTACAGGTGTGAGCCACCATGCCCGGCCAAATGTTTTATTTAACAATTTTTACATGATACTATAATTTAAAAATATTTAGACATATGGTATGTGGACCTCCATTTAAACTCTTTCCCTGGATCTCATAAAGGTGAGGGGCATGTCTGTTGGTCTGTTAGTGACTGTGACATTTGGATTTTTAATTTTACTTTGAGTCTTAAATACTTGATTCAGAAATTTCTGGAACTCCAGTGATTGGTTAGCACATGGTACTTATGCAAAAGTGTCTGATGTTCACATTGAGTAGAAACTAGAAAATTACCCCAAACTGCAGGAAAGTCATTACTTCCTTATGCATGTAAAACCATTTGGTATAAGTGATAAAACTGCAGGCAATAACAAAAAATCTAGAGTGCCCTGGATATCTGGGTTAAAGCTCTGTTCTGTATTCAATGAAACTACATTTCAAATTTTTCATATAGTGAAATCAAGTGAAGTCTCTGGTAATTTCTGTGACTCCTTGGTATAGAAATTTTATAGGCTCCTAGTTTAAAAATTATTTGAGAGTTGGAAAGTTTATAAGTTCCAAAAATACTTGGAAAAACTTAGGCATAACCTAAGGATACTAGAACTTTTTGTTGAGAGGATTTATCATCTTGAATAACATCACGACAAGGCTAGGAGTGAAGATACTGGAGATGGAATTTACGAAGAGGGATTTAGAAGGATGGCACCAATTACAAAATCCCTGAGCCCATTAAGGAGAGAGCAGTGCAGCCAGCTACAATCTTTTCCTGCATTAGAATCCGTGTAATGATAGACTCCACATATCATTAGCTGCAGCAAGGCAGAAGCTCTTTTCTCTGTCTCAACAGTTCCGAGTATAAGCAGTCCAGGGCTGACATGGATGGGGTCTGCTTGATGATGGGACCTCAGCTCCCTCTGCCATTGCTTGAGTTGCCTTCATCTGCTCCTCACCTTTTACTTGAGCCCCACATGCCAGCCTGGGAGAAGGGACAGAAGTGGGGCAGCAGAGGGTACACCTTTTCCCTTAAAGGCACAGTTCAGAAGTGGCACACATCACTTCTCATGTGTCATTGATCAGATAGTATTCTAGGTGCAAGGGAGGCTGGGAAAGTTACCTATTTTGGGAAGCCATGTGCCTAGCAAAAATTTGAGTGTTCTGTTACTAAAAGGAGAGGGAGAAATGGACATGGGAGGACAACCATTGTTATCTGCCTCACTGTCATTATCTGCCTCACCTCCCCAACTGAGGTGCTTCAAAAGGCTCCTGGCAGTGTCAGTCACTTGGAGATCTGCTGGGGAAAGGGCTGAGATGAATGTATAATACCTGCTGGTGTAAAAGTTGGCTGGTGCCTACTCTACAGTGAATACATAAAGTACATTGAGAACTGCAGAGTGCTTTTTTTTTTTTTTTTTTTTGAGACGGAGTCTCGCGCTGTGTCACCCAGGCTAGAGTGCAGTGGCGCGATCTCGGCTCACTGCAAGCTCCGCCTCCCAGGTTCACGCCATTCTCCTGCCTCAGCCTCCGAGTAGCTGGGACTACAGGCGCCCGCCACCACGCCCGGCTAGTTTTTTTTTGTGTGTTTTTAGTAGAGACGGGGTTTCACCATGTTAGCCAGGATGGTCTCGATCTCCTGACCTCGTGATCCACCCGCCTCGGCCTCCCAAAGTGCTGGGATTACAGGCTTGAGCCACCGCGCCCGGCCTGCAGAGTGCTTTTTAAAAATTTTTTATTTTGCCCAGGAATGGACAAAAACTTACCACAGTAGGATACTAATGATACCCTTCTAGCCAAACACAGTGACTTTTCCCCAGGCCTCATCCTATTATGACTGGATACCGGACTTTTCTTTCTCTTTCTCTTTTTCTTTTTCCTTTTCTCTCTCTTTTTTTTTTTTTTTTTTTCCTGAGATAGGGTCTCACTTTGTCACTCAGGCTGGAGTGTAGCGGCATGACCTCGGCTCACTGTAACCTCTGCCTCCCAGGTTCAAATGATTCTCCTGCCTCAGCCTCCTGAGTAGCTGGGATTACAGGCACCCGCCACCACGCCCGGCTAATTTTTGAATTTTTAGTAGAGATGGGGTTTCACCATGTTGGCCAAGCTGGTCTCGAACTCCTGACCTCAAATGATCCACCCACCTTGGCCTCCCAAAGTGCTGGGATTACAGACATGAGCCACTGTGCCTGGTCAAGAACTGCAGAGTGCTTTTAAATTGTGAGCTGTAAAACCACATCACAAATGTCCTGATAGAAAAGGGTTGCTATACAGGGGCTACTCTTAAAAGTCTTAAGGTAGTTGCTGCTTCCTGCTTGAATGGATGGAAGAGCTACGGACAGTTGTGCAAAAATGTTTCTGACTTTACACATTATTTACAAAGTGTTCTAGCTTTGTCAGTTCTTTCTCTCTCTCTTTTCAGAAATTGGCTAAACTTCTGCTCTGTGGCACTGAGTTGGTGACAAATATCCAGGTGGCTATAGATATCAGAGAGATTCACAGGAGAGTCGAAGAAGAGGAGATAAAGCGTCAGAGGTAAGGACCACACCACTCTGTACCTGGTGGACGTGAAGGTAATCTCCTCCATGGGCCCGCAGTTCTCCCGAGTCGTTGGAGGGTGACCTTGTCCACCTTAGGCAATTCCCTTCCTGCCCTTATAAGTTCTCCCTCCCTCCCTCCTCTTCTCTCTCTCTCTCTTTTTTTTTTTTTTTTTTTCATTTTTGAGACGGAGGTGCTCTTGTTACCCAGGCTGGAGTGCAGTGGGCGTGATCTCAGCTCACCGCAACCTCCACCTTCTGGGTTCAAGCGATTCTCCTGCCTCAGCCTCCTGAGTAGCTGGGATTACAGACATGCACCACCATGCCAGGCTAATTTTGTATTTTTAGTAGAGACAGGTTTCACCATGTTGGCCAGGCTGGTCTCGAACTACTGACCTCAGGTGATCCACCTGCCTTGGCCTCCCACAGTGTTGGAATTACAGGCATGAGCGACCACACCCAGCTATCTCTTCTCTCTTTTCTTTCCTCCCTTCCTCAAGCACTACACTGCTGATACGTGCCAAGCTGTGTGTATACAAAAGGAGTGAAACATGGCCTCTGTTTGTGGTATTCACAGTCTAGTCAAGAGACACATGGAAACACCCACAATTTGTGGTAAAATAGATAATGTGTAAAGGGTTGTAGTAACACACACAAGGAGGCCTTTAATTCTATCTGCAGAGATTAGAGAAAACTTCCCAGGCAAGGTGACACTGAGTTGGAGTGTGAGGGATGAATAGGAGTTTGAGGAGTTGAAGAGTAGGCATTTTAGGCAGAGGGAACCTTTGAGTAGAGGTGTGAGATCCCATGATATGCTTGGAAATGGCATGATAGTGAAGGATGTGTGCGGGTGGTAGAAGAAAAGAGGCTAAGAAGGTCAACTGGGCAGTCCTGAGTTTCAACTGGTGAGAACGACCAGACCCAGGAGCACCTCAGTGTTATGTGTAAAGGTGGCAGCATTATTAAAGAATATGAAGGGCTCCATGTCTAGAAGGATGGAGGGTCACAGGGATAATAGGAACCTGTGTCAGGTCCTCAGCTCCAGTCCTCAGGAGGCAGACTGACCTGCATGACCATATGCCAGGTCTCAGGCTGTCCAGCAGGGAGGCATAGCGGCTTAGAAGAATTAAACTTTGGTTTGCACACAGAAGTAGACTGATTGCAGGTCCTCATTTAAACTTTGGATTGTTCTTCAATTAATTTATTAAACATTTAGAAGAGCAACCACTTGGCCAGGCATGGGGTGGCCCACGCATGTAATCGCAGCACTTTGGGAGGCCGAGGCGGGCAGATCGCTTGAGGTCAGGAGTTCGAGACCAGCTTGGCCAACATGGTGAACCTCCATCTCTACTAAAAATACAAAAAATCAGCTGCGTTTGGTGGCACGTGCACACCTGTAGTCCCAGTACTCAGGAGGCTGAGGCAGGAGCCTCACTTGAACCCAGGAGGCGGACGTTGTAGTGAGCCAAGAGTGTGCCACTGGACTCCAGCCTAGGCAATGGGAGTGAAACCCTGTCTTTAAAAAGAAAGAAAGCAACCACTTGACCATTTTGGCTCATCATATACATACAGGGGACGATTTTAACAATATTTTTAGTTGTTCAGCATAAGTAGTTCCCTCGTTAGCAACGTTAGCAGCTCTACCAGTAAAGGTGGTTGACTTTTATTCTCAAAACTTCCCACTGCCTGTATGGGCTGTACCAGGAATAGAGTTGGCAGATTCCCAGCAGGGTTGGCTTGTGAAAGGCGGGGAAGGTCATGTAAGGAGTTAGGCCGCATCCTCTAGCCACAGAGGAACACTGAAGGTCTCAGGTGGCAGGTTACAAGGTCAGTGTGCTGTGGAAAGGTGACCTGACAGCTCTTTCTCATTTCTTGAAATAAAAAAGTCAATTAAATTTAAAAAGTATCCTAGCTTGGAAGGTGGGGTGGGTGTGGGATGGGACAGGGAGAGAGGATTGCAGGATGTTTAAGCTGTGACTTCGGTTCCTCAGGTAGTTTGTTTGGAGATGCTGTCATAGGATTAGTCTGTTACAAGGAGCAGAGAGTCTCTGGGAGATATCCTAGCCACTGTTTCCAGAAGGGCCCCAGCTCAGCTGTCCTGCCTTCCTGCCACCTCGCCCCAGCCTTGGTGTGCTCTGTCACAGAGATTTTTTGGAATTTATGGAAAGGCTCTCCCTATTTTCCATTCCTCGTGGTGGAGTTTCCGTGTTTGTACATTCCACTAGTCATTTATTGGTAACTTGGGAGAGGAGTAGCCAGACAATTGAGGTCATGTTGCTAATAAAAAATTGATAATTTAAGTACCATGTGTTAAGTGACTCCCACGCTGAGCACCTGTGCTGTGTGCATCATTGTATTTCATCCTGACAACAGCCAGTCACGTGAAGGTAGATACTTTTCATCCACTCCATTTTACAGAAGAGAAAAAGTGAGGCTTGAAGAGGTTATGCAGCTTGTCTACAAGGTTGACAGTCAGTTAGGACCCAAGTCAGGACTTGAACATAAGCTCGTGACTCCAGAGACCCAGTTGTGTTTAACTGTTGTGTGTTATCATCTTACTCAGAAGCCGGTGACCAATTGATCTTGGTGTGTGTGTGTGCGTGTGTATGTGTGTATGTGTAGCCTTAATGTTGATCTGTTTTTGCTATGTGTCATTTTCTTTACTTAGCTTAAGTTACTTGTAGTCAAGCATTAAACAAAAAGATTTCTCAGCATTGAGTTTGATTTTGGGTGGGTGTGTTTGGGCAGTGCCCAGTACCTGAGTTTTATATTCTAGAGATTCTAGAGAACACACCTGCTCTATTGGAAGGCAGCATCTGGAGCTGGGCTGGCATGGCTGGCATGTTTGTATTTGCAGGATTGAGAAGCTGGAGAATGAAGTTAAGACCAGCCAGGACAAATTTGACGAAATCACCTCAAAGTGGGAAGAGGGCAAGCAGAAGAGAATTCCCCAAGAGCTGTGGGAAATGCTCAATACCCAACAGCTGCACTGTGCTGGCCTCTTAGAAGATAAGAACAAGCTCATCAGCGAGTTACAGCAGGCAAGAGGCGCGGGCCCTCCAGCCCAGCCACTGGGGATCTGCCTGGGATTTAGCTGGGTTATTAGTTTGCTTTTCCTGAATGGAAAAATATAGAAACCTTTTACTTCATTATTTAGAATCCTGTACAACTCATGTTATAAACTTTTTCTTTTCTTTTTTTTTTTTTTTTTTTTTTACGATGGTAAGAAACACATAACATTAAATTTGCCATCATAACCATTTTAAAGTGTATAGTTCATGGGCTGGGTGCAGTGGTTCCTGCCTATAATCCCAGCACTTTGTGAGGCCGAGGCAGGCAGATCACTTGAGATCAGGAGTTTGAGACCAGCCTGGCCAACATGGTGAAACCCCATCTCTACTAAAAGTATAAAAATTAGCCGGGCATGGTGGCACACACCTGTAATCTCAGCTACTCGGGAGGCTGAGGCAGAAGGGTCACCTGAACATGGGAGACAAAGGTTGCAGTGAGCTGAGATCACGCCACTGCACTCCAGCCTGGTTGACAAAGCGAGTGAGACTCCGTCTCAAAACAAAAAACTATAGTTCAGTCATGTTAAGTATACAGTATTCAGATGCAGCAGATCTCTAAGAACTTTTCATCTTGCAACATGCCCCTTAGATACCAATTCCCTCTTCCCCTTCCCCCTAGCCCTTGGTAATCACCTTTCTACTTTCCGTTTCTGTGATTTTTGACCACTCTATTAGATACTTCCTGTGAGTGAAATCATATAGCATTTGTCCTTTTGTGACTAGCATATTTGGCTTAGTGTGATGGACTTCATTGTAGCACGTGACAGGACTGCCTACTTTTTTAAGGCTGCATAGTATTTCATTGCATATGTATACCACATCTTGTTTTATACATTCTCCTGTGAATGGACATTTGGGTTGGATTTCACCTTTTGGCTATCGTGAGTAATACTGCTGTGAACATGGGTATACACGTATCTCTTTGAGATCCTTCTTTGAATTATTTGGATGTACACTTAAAAGTAGGATAGTACTTTTGGTAATATGGTAATTATGGTAATATGGTAACATGGTCATATGGTAATTCTATTTTTAATTTTCTTAGGAACCTCCATACTGTTTTTTATAATGACTGCACCATTTTACATTCCCACTAACAGTACACAAGGGTTCTAACTTCTCTGTATTCTCACCAACACTTACATCCTGTTTTTTGTGATAGTTTCCGTGTTGATAGTGTGAGGTGATATCTCCTTGTGGTTTGGATTTAATTTCCCTAATGATTAGAGATGTTGCGCATCTTTTTCCTGTGTTTCTTGGCCATTCGTATATCATCTTTGGAGAAATGTCTATTTAAATCCTTTGCTTATTTTTAATTTGGGTTGTTTTTGAGTTAGAGAAGTTCCTTATGTATTTCGGACATTAACCCCTTATCAGATATATGATTTTCAATTATGATTTCCTATTCCATATATTGCCTTCTTATTCTTGATTTTTTTTTTTTTTTTTTGATGTGCAAACATTTCTGAGTTTGGTGCAGCCCCATTTGTCTATTTTTGATTTTGTTGCCTGGGCTTTTGGTGTTATATCCAAGAAATTATTGCCAAATCCAATGTGTAGAAGGTTGTCTCCTACATTTTCTTCCAGGAGTTTAATAGTTTTAGGTCTTTAATCAATGTTGAGTTATTTTTGTATATGGTATAAGGTAAGGGCCCAACTTCATTCTTTTGCCTGTGAATATCCAGTTTTCTCAATATCATTTGTTGAAGAGACTATCCTCTCACCACTGTATAGTCTTGTCAAAAGTCATTTGACCATAGATGCGGGGGTTTGTATATCATTCATTTACCATTTTGACCCTTGTCAAAAGCCATTTGGTCATATATGTAGGGGTTTATTTCTGGACTCTCTAGTTCCCTTGGTCTATATATCTATTTTTTATGTCAGTACCACACTCTTTTAATTACTGTTGCTCTTTGTAGTTTTTTTTGAGACAGAGTGCTGTCGCTCATGCTGGAGTGCAGTGGTGTGATCTCGGCTCACTGCAACCTCTGTCTCTAGGGTTCAAGCAATTCTTCTGCCTCAGCCTCCCGAGTAGCTGAGACTACAGGTGTGTGCCACCATGCCTGGCTAATTTTTGCATTTTTAGTAGAGACGGAGTTTCACAATGTTGGTCAGGCTAGTCTCGAACTCCTGACCTAGGTGACCCACCTACCTCAGCCTCCCAAAGTGCTGGGATTACAGATATGAGCCACTGCACCCAGTCTGTAGTATATTTTGAAATCAGGGAATGTGGGGCCTCCGACTTTGTTCTTTTTCAAGATTATTTTGGCTATTTGGAGTCCCTTGAGATTCTGAATTTTACGAATTTTAGGATGGTTTTCCTATTTCCACAAAAAATAATGTTGGGATTTTGATAAGGATTGCATTGAATCTGTAGATTATTTTGTATAGTGTGGACATTTTAACAGTATTGAGTCATCCAATTCATAAGCACAGGATATCTTCCATTTGTTTATGTCTTCTTTGATTTCTTTTAGTAATGTTTTACAGTTTTCAGTGTACAAGGCCTACTTGGTTAAGTTTATTCATAAGTATTTCATTCTTTTTGGTGCTATGGTAAATAGATTATTTTCTTAATTTCCATTTTGGATTGGTCATTATTTGCATATAAGAATGCAACTGATTAAAAATTTTTTAAACTTTTAATTTAATTTTTTTGAGACAGAGTCTCGCTCTGTTGCCCAGGCTGGAGTGCAGTAGACTGATCTTGGCTCACTACAACCTCCACCTCCTGGGCTCACATGATCCTCCTGCCTCAGCCTCCCAAGTAGCTGGGATTTGTGCTTTTAGTAGAGATGGGGTTTCACCATGTTGCCAAGGTTGGTCTCAAACTCCTGACCTCAAATTACCCACCCACCTCCACCTTCCAAAGTGTTGGGATTACAGGTGTGAGCCACCACATCTGACCTTTTTTTAAAATTTAAAATTAAAAAACTTTATGGGTAGGTGTATATATTTATGGGGTACATAAGATATTTTGATACAGCCATACAATGTGTGATAATCACATTGGGGTAAATGGGGTATCCAGCACTTCAAGCATGTATCATTTCTTTGTGTTACAAACATTCCAGTTATACTCTTTTAGTTATTTTAAAAGGAACAATAAATCTAGCTGTTCTTAGTCACCCTGTTGTGCTGTCAAATAGTAGATCTTATTCATTCTAACTATATTTTTGTGCCTATTAACCATCCCCATTCCTCCCCGACCCCCCACACTACACTTCTCAGTCTCTGGTAACTGTCATTCTACTTTCTATCTCCACGAGTTCAATTGTTTTAATTTTTAGCTCCCACAAACAAGTGAGAACATGCAAAGTTTGAATTTTTGTGCATGGCTTATTTCATTTAACACAATGCCTTTCAATTCCATCCACGTTTTTGTAAATGACAGGATCTCATTCTCTTTTATGGCTGAATAGTACTCCATTGTGTCTGTGTACCACATTTGCTTTATCTATTCATCTGCTGATGGACACTTAGGTTGATTCCAATTCTTGGCTATTGTGAATAGTGTGAATTTTGATTTTATGTCCTGCAACTTTGCTGAATTTGTTTAAGTTCTAACAGGTTTTTGTGTGTGTGAAATCTTTAGTTTTTCTGCATATAAGATCATGTCATCTGTGAACAGAGATAATTTTAACTTCCAACTTTGATGTCTTTTCAAGTGATAAACTTTTAATTAGAAGTAAAAGCTTTGTCATAATTGTAGAATTATTAGCTATCTAATAGAAATATAGTCATGTGTCACTTAATGATGGGGATATATTCTGAGAAATGCATTGTTAGGTGATTTCATTGTTGTGAGAACATCATAACGTGCTTACACAAACCTAGATGGTATAACCTACTACACACCTAGGGTATATGATATAACTTATTGCTCCCAGGCTACAAACCTGTCTAGAATGTTACCGTACTGAATACTGTAAACAACTGTAATGCAGTGCTAAGTATTTGTGCATCTAAACAGAAAAGGCACAGTAGAAATACCATATTATAATCCTATGGGACCACTGTCATATATGTGGTCCATCATTGACTGAAATGTTGTTACGTGGCGCATGACTGTAGTATTTTTACAGCAAATGCTGTTCCAGAGTTTAGTCCTTAGTTGAAGAATGCAACTTAGTCTGCAGTAGATACTTTCCTGTGTTGGAACCTGGACATTAATTGCTCAGCTGGGACAATCTAGGTTTTCTGGGAGCTTGCAGGGAGATTTGCAGAAGGTGATAACATTGAGGGGTTTGGTCCTGGGTGCTTGTTAAGAGCTTTGCGTTGGGCACAGCCCATTCCACTCCATCTACTGTGCTTTATCTCAGGCCTTCTAAGACGCTTCTGAAGCCACTTTCTCTTTGTACAGTTTATTATTATTATTATTATTATCATTATTATTATTATTATTGAGACAGGGTCTTACTCCATCTCCCAGGCTGGAGTGCAGTGGTGCAATCATGGCTCACTGTAGCCTCCACCTTCTGGGCTCAAGAGATCCTCCCACCTCAGCCTCCCGAGTAGCTGGGACCACAGGCGTGCATCACCACATCTGGCTAATTTTGTATTTTTTTATAGAGACAGAGTTTTGCTATACTACCCAGGCTGGTCTCCTGAGCCGAAACACCTGCCTCAGCCTCCCAAAGTGCTGAGATTATAGGTGTGAGCCACTGTGCCCAGCCCTCTTTGTACAGTTTCATGTCCTAGCGTTGACAGATTCTGGTGAGAGGGGTCTAGAGATAGTGCTTGGCACCTCCTGCTCCTGACAGTTTGTGGCCAGCCTTTTCCATGCTTTTTTCTAGGAGTTAAAAACAAAGGATGACCAGTATGTGAAGGATTTGAAGAAACAGTCAGATGACATCTGCCTGCTTCTGGAGCGGATGGAAGAACAGGTGAAGAACGTGATGAAAACCTTTCGTGAGGAGCTCTATAACATCGAGGTAACGGTGTGAAAGGACCTGGTTTCTGCTCTTGGGGGGCCCCTGGGAGGAGGTCTAGGTCTGTCCTCATGATCTAAGGAGGGCCCTAGATGACTTCTCTGTCTTCCTCTGATTTCTGTTTCTGCTCTCAGGTTTTATTAATTTATTTTCTCATTCATTCATTTGACAAATACATATCAAGTGTCTACTATATGCTGGGCACTGTTCCAGGGGGCTAGGGATGCAGCTGTGAACAAAACAAAGTCCCTGGTAGAGCCTGTATTCTAGTAGGAGGCAGCTAGACAATAAACAAGTTACTAAATATATTATTTCACAGGTGGTCATAAGTGTTTTGAAAGAAAATAAGATGAGCAAGGGGTTGGGGAATAAAAAAGGGGGATTAGCACTCCATAAGCATAAACCCTATACGAGGCATTTCTTTGTGTCTTTATGGCAATTGGGGCAGACAGTGGCAAAGGGGAGTGCTGCATAGGATTCAGGAATCAGTATTTTGAATTTGAATGAAATGTTCAAGATTGAGATTGAGATTTAGCCCTTTCCAAGATGGAAGAGAGCCAAGAGGTTGGAGGCCTCTCTCTCTCTGGGTTGTTGGAGACTTATTTCTGCATTCCCAAACCTACCCCTTGTGAGCTTCATGCTGCCTTTGCTTCATGGGAACCCCAACCATGGCAACGCGTCAACAGTAGTCAGTTGAATTACACACCAGGGCCTGCCGTGTGACTGACAACAGGGGCGCTGGCCTTCCTCCAGTTCCCTCCCAAGCCACGGGACTGTTGAAACATCTCCTGTCTGCATTCGGATATTGTCTTCATAACAGCTAATTTCCATGCAGCTCCTTCCATAGCCATTTGGTCTCATGAAACTTGGCAAGTCTGCATTTGAAATTTACTTTTACTATGTGGTTGTTGGTACAGCATTCATACAGTTACCTAAAAGTTCTTTGACACTGGTAGGACCTGCCCAATCAAAACAGATGCAAGAGTCTTTTTCCTTCTTGGTCATAGAAAGCATTTGAGGTGGAACGCCAAGAGCTACTGGCCAGTAATAAGAAGAAATGGGAGCGGGCCCTTCAGGCTCATAATGCCAAAGAGGTAAAGGGTGGAGGCTGTCAAGGGTGATCTGTGGGATCTGGGTGGTTTCTATTGTGACTGAATTCGCTAGCCTTTCTGTATTTTTTTTTTTTTTTTTTTTTTGAGATAGAGTCTTGCTCTGTCACCCAGGCTGGAGTGCAGTGACCTGATCTCAGCTCACTGCAAGCTCCGCCTCCTGGGTTTATGCCATTCTCCTGCCCCAGCCTCCCGAGTAGCTGGGACTACAGGTGCCCACCACCTTGCCCAGCTAGTTTTTTGTATTTTTTAGTAGAGACGGGGTTTCACCGTGTTAGACAGGATGGTCTCGATCTCCTGACCTCGTGATCCACTCGTCTCGGCCTCCCAAAGTGCTGCGATTACAGGCTTGAGCCACTGTGCCTGGCCTTTTTTTCTTTTTTTCTTTGAGATGGAGTGTCGCTTCTGTCGCCAGGCTGGAATGCTGTGGCGCGATCTTGGCTCACCGCAACCTCTGATTCCCTGGTTCAAGTGATTCTCCTGCCTTAGCCTCCCAAGTAGCTGGGATTACAGGCGTATGCCACCATGCTAATTTTTGTATTTTTAGTAGAGATGAGTTTTACCATGTTGACCAGGATGGTCTCAATCTCCTGACCTCGTGATCCACTCGCCTTGGCCTCCCAAAGTGTTGGGATTATAGGCGTGAGCCTCCACGCCTGGCCACCTTTTTGTGTCTTGAGTAGAATTGCTGTGGCTAAATACTACTGCGTTCATTACTGCACCTCCTAGCTAATCAGTGTGGCCTTGCAGATGGGGATTGTCTCTTTGGTGGTGGTGAGTACCACCTGGGCAGCTTGCTGTGTTTTCCATGGTCCCGTCACTTTCCCCTTTGTTTACTGGGTATCTCACCCAACTGTGAGTATTCGTGGCCCAAGGTGTTTTAAGACACATTTTTAAGGGGTGTTTATTATCACTTTATTTCAGAGTTGTAAAGAACAAAGAAGTGACTCGACCAAGATCCAATAGACTTTTCAGAAATATAAACATCTGATTTCAGGGTCTGTGCATAATTTCTTGTCTTTTTTTCAAATATTTAGACTTCAAGGAGATGAGCTTAATTTCATAATGGAGCATTCCTCTTAGAGTTTCTGGAGTAATGACTCCATTAGGCAATATGAGCCAAGTCCTAAAAGCCTTGGGTATTCAGGACTTCGGAAAGCCACCAGACTCCCCGTGGAGCCATGAAACTTCCAAAGTTTCCCCTGTGTCATGCTGGTCAGGCCATCCAAAGGATTGAGGTGGGGCAAGGATGGTCCCTGACTTTTCTCTTGTCTTCCTGTGCCTTTAGCTGGAATATCTTACCAACCGCATGAAAAAAGTGGAGGACTATGAGAAGCAGCTGAACAGGCAGAGGATCTGGGATTGTGAAGAATACAACACGATCAAGATCAAGCTGGAGCAGGATGTGCAGGTGCAGCAGCTGGTCCTCACTAGGGTGCCTGGGTGGCGGAGCACATGGCCAACACCTGTGAATGTTTCCTGTTTAGCAACTACCTGTGATATTCTAGAGGTAGTCCCTTCAGCACGTATTTATTAATCATCTGCCTTCTTTTAAATATTCATATCTGAAGGAGCTCATGTACAGGATATATGCAGAGAGATGCTTTCTTTAAGAAACCAGTGGAGGTGAGCTGAGCATGGTGGCTTACACTTGTAATCGCAGCACTTTGGGAGGCCGAGGAGGGAGGATCACTTGAGACCTGGAGTTCGAGACGAGCCTGGGCAACATAGTGAAACTGTGTCTCGGCAAAAAATAAAAAGAAATTAGCTGAGCCTGGTAGCACACACCTGTACTCCCAGCTACTCAGGAGGCTGAGGTTGGAGGGTCACTTGAGCCCAGGAGTTTAAGGCTGTAGTGAGCTGTGATCACACCACTGCACTCCAACCTGGGCAACAGAGCAAGACTTTGTCAGAAAGAAAGAAAGAGAAAGGGAGAGAGAAAGTAAGAGAGAAAAAGAAAGAAAGGAAAAGAAAGAAAGGAAAAGAAAGAAAGGAAAAAGAAAGAAAAAGAAAGAAAGAGGAGAGGGAGGGAAGGAAGGAAGGAGAAAAGAAAAGAAAAAAAGAAAAGAAAAAAGAAAAGAAAGGAAGAGAAAGAAAGAAAAACTGCCAAGATACTACAGAGGTCTGGAAGCCATTTTCTTCTAGCAAAGGAAAAATGTCCCTAGGGCAAGTTGGTTATGTCCAAGAGCCAAAGCTAGGACAGCTACTGCTAATAATGGCAGCCATCAAGTGAGTCTCTCCCATATTCCAGATACTTAAATGAACTCTAATCTTCATCACCAACAGCATTTTATACATCAGAAATCTGAAGCTTAGAGACAAAGCTGTATATCTAGTACACAATAAACCCTGGATTCAAATCCAGTTCTGTCTGGCTCAAAAGAAAAGCCTATATTCTTCCCTTATTTTGAACAGTCCCTTGACTGATGGTTGGAAATTTCAGTGAGGCAAATTCTGACTATCAGAAAGAAGCTTCTAAGAGTTAGAACTGTCCAATATTCAGAAGGGCGTTCCACAAAACAAAGATGGCTTTATCTCAAAATATGCAATGGCTGAATGACTGTGTCTGTCTTTGGTGTTGAAGAAGGATTCCTGCAGTAGTAGGAGGTTATTTCTGGTTTCTAAAGTTTTTTCCAAGCCCCTAGGCTGTTTCAATACCAGTTAAAAAAATGTATCTCTAATTACATGTACATGTAATGTAATTGCATCTTAATATTCAAGTATGGTCTATTCATTTCAGTCTCTATGTAGAAAAAGGTGTTAGATGAAAGCTTTTCCACATAGCTTTTGTTAGAGTTTCAGTTCTTTTCCTATCACTTGATATCATGAAGTTAAATCAAAAACCCCATTAGGTTACAAATATATTTACTAGTCTTGAGAATTTTCCCAGGTCCTTCTCATATTAATGTCACAGATATGAGAGTCACTGACAGAATACTACAAGTCTGTAATACAATGGCACTCTTTCTGTGGGCTGTACATTGATATAATTTTACTGAAAATGGCTATTGTTAAACTTTCTGAATTTATCTTGGTTCTGTGATAATTTATGTGACAAAACTACGTACTGCTAGCCTCAGTGAGATATCTGGAGTTTCATGTTCTTAATCCAATGTCCAAATACTTCAATGAAGCAAAAAATTCTAGGACATGGGGAGATCCTGAGGTGGGTGTAGGAGGTAGAGTAAGATCAGAGAAGTAGGGGGCAGGGAGGCAGGGAGACCGGGAGACCTGGCTCTGCTGGCTGTCCCTGTCCAGGTTGACTGACGGTGGCATGTGCGCAGATGGAGACATTTCAGGCAGAAAGGGGCACGGTGCCTTTGCATCATAGTTCTTTCCTGTGTCAGATGGAAACCGAGGCTACCTACACCACTTTCCACACTGTAACTGGGGGGAAAAATCATCAAATCAGGGACTACCCATATGGCAACATGTGGAATGTTTTGGTAGGTTGAACTTTATCATAGTGACTCTTAAGTGTACTTTCACTAGACATTCAAGCCAAATGGCACTGATTTTTTTAAGAAGATGTAACATGCAGTTCAATGTTAAATTTGCTCTTCCCGACTAATGCATAGCACTCTATCAATTCTAAAATATGGAACTAAAATTCTTGCAAACCACAAAAATGGGAAGGATACAGTACACATAGACTTGGATGATGGGTGAAGTACAAGAAGTAAAAAGAAGTCTTACTGTTCATGTGCTTACTGCCAGTAAAGGTCATGTTATTAATAGGAGAGCAAAGAGAAGCCTGTAAACATTGTGTGCTTAGGTGGAAACTCCCTACCCCTGCCCACCACCCTAAAAGAAAACTGCTAGAAACATTTAATTCTTGATGCAGGAAACAAATGTTTTTATCTGTAGGCCTTATACACTCATTTAGAATTGTAAGATGTTCAGCTCAAATTTAGAGGCTGCTACCTTTAATACTAGAATATTAATCCCCCCAAATTAAATATGTTATTTATTTACACTATATTAATTTACATTGTGCAAAGCACAGAGATTAGCAAAGTACAGCCCCTGCCCTCAAGGAACTTATAATCTATTAAGGAAGAAAGCAAGCTACGGCCCGGCACGGTGGCTCATGCCTGTAATCCCAGCACTTTGGGAGGCTGAGGTAGGTGGATCATGAGATCAGGAGATCAGGATCATCCTGGCTAACATGGTGAAACCCTCTCTCTACTAAAAATACAAAAAATTAGCTGGACGTGATGGCACATGCCTGTAGTCTGAGCTACTCGGGCGCTGAGGCAGGAGAATGGCATGAACCCAGGAGGCGGAGCTCACAGTGAGCCAAGATTGCACCACTGCACTCCAGCCTGGGCGACAGAGCGAGACTCCATCTCAAAACAGAACAAAACAAAGCAACAAAACAACAACAACAAAAAAAACCAGAAAACAAGCTACACAAATAGTGTCAAAGAGAAGGAGATGGGGCAGAAAGGGGGAGCAAGAGTGTGGCCTGAGATGACATTGCCAGTCTTCGGGTTCCAACATGGGATCCTGCAGGCCCAGCTTAGGGTCAAGATTGGGGTAAATAGGCCCAGTGGAGTCTCTGAAGTCAGCAGAGAAGGCCAGAGGGAAAGGCTGTTTTAAATTTCCATCCTGCTGGCACATTGGTGGCAGCCTCTTTTCCTGAGCCCGTGGGCAAGAGATGACCCCCAAAATCAGCTGTGGAGAAGCTTGTGCTGCTCCAGGACAAAGCGGGGAAGATGCTATCAAAACTTATGCTACCTTTACCATACAAAGACTTTTGTGGCAGATTAGATTGTAATCTTTATAGATGACTCATAAAACACAAACATCATGTTTTGCCATTAGTCTTGGGAACATGAACTGCAACTTTGCAAAATATCTTTGGATAATTGAATAATAAGCACAGACCTGTAGCAAAATCAATTACAGGTATTTTTAACTTTTATTTTAGGTTCAGGGTACATGTGCAGGTTTGTTATATGGGTAAACTGCATGTCACAGGGGTTTGCTGTACAAATTATTTCATTACCCGGTAATAAGCATAGTACTCGCTAGGTAGTTTTTTGATCCTCTCCCTGCTCCCAACCTCCACCCTCTAGTAGGCCCCAGTGTCTACTGTTCCCCTCTTTGTGTCCATGTGTTCTCGTTTGTCCCACTTATAGTGAGAACATGTGGTATTTGGTTTTCTGTTCCTATGTTAGTTTGCTTAGGATAATGGCCTCCAGTTCCAGTTATCTTGCTGCAAAGGACATATTCTTGTTTTTTTTTTTTTTTAAACCTTTATGTCAAACCATATGATCTTGTTCTTTTTTTATGGCTGCATAATATTCCATGGTGTATATGTACCACATTTTAAAAACCCGGTCTACCGCTGATGGGCATCTAGGTTGATTCCATGTCTTTGCTATTGTGAACAGGCTGCAATGAACGTATGCATGCATGTGTCTTTTTGGTAGAATCATTTATACTCCTTTAGGTATATATCCAATAATGGGATTGCTGGGTCAAATGGTAGCTTTGTTTTAGGTTCTTTGAGGAATTGCCACACTGCTTTCTACAATACCTGAACTAATTTACATTCCCTCCAGCTGTGTATAAGCGTTACTTTTTCTCTGCAACCTCACCAGCATCTCCTGGGTTTTTTGTTTTTTTTTTTTTTTTACTTTTTAATAATAGCCATTCTGACTGGTGTGAGATGGTATATCATTGTGGTTTTGATTTGCATTTCTCTAATGATTAGCGATGT
This sequence comes from Macaca mulatta, assembly GCF_049350105.2. NCBI lineage: Eukaryota > Metazoa > Chordata > Mammalia > Primates > Cercopithecidae > Macaca > Macaca mulatta. Next base: position 98,573,490 of record NC_133418.1, on the reverse strand, counting down.
TGAGCATTTTGTCATATGCTTGTTGGCTGCATGTATGCCTTCTTTTGAAAAGTGTTGTTCATGTTCTTTGCCCACCCACTCCCCCCACTTTTTTCCCTTTTTCTTTTTTTTTTTTTTTTTTGGAGACGGGGTCTTCCTCTGTTGCTCAGACTGGAGTGCAGTGGCATGATCTCAGCTCACTGCAGCCTCGACTTCCCAGCAGGCTCAAGCAGACTTCCCTCCTCAGTCTCCCGAATAGCTGGGACTACAGGCACATGCCACCTTGCCTGGCTAATTAAAATTTTGTGTGTGTGTGGAGATGAGTTCTCACTTTGTTGCCCAGGCTGGTCTCGAATTCCTGGCCTCAAGCAATCCTCCCTCCTTGGTCTCCCAAAGTGCTGGGATTACAGGCATGAGCCACCATGCCCAGCCATCCGTATACATATTATTATGTAATAACCTTCCTTTAAGAATGAAATTCACATGAGCGTGCATGTGATAGAGCTTTTGCATTTATAGTTCACATGCTCTTGTTGTATTGTAAATATAAAAACAATCCTCTGGCCAAATAAGTCTGGGAAATGCTGTCTTAGAGAGAGGGGACTGTTGCAACGCCACGAGAAGAAGGAGGGCTCCCTGGAAATCATCAGAGCAGACATTCAGGCACTCTAGGTCTCAGGGCCTCCACATGGGTCCGTTCCTGGGAAGACAGAACAGCCATTCCTCATCATCCCAAGTGGAGAGCAGTTCCGAAGACCCTCCTTCTCTGTGAGTGCTCATCTGTTCTCAGATGGTTACATCCCATGTGGAGCTTTTCTATTGGACTTTTGTGCTGAGCTGCCTCATAGACCAATGGCCTCCCTTATGTTCAGTTTACCTGTGTCTGGTTTGTGTTCTGATTCCTGACTCACTCACGATGACCATGGCTGGTAACATTTGAAGTGGCAGAGCTGGTTTCATTTGAGGAGTAGAGGCATAAATCATTGCACCTTTGCAAGAAGAGCTGCTGAGAATCCCTTTCCCAGGAGACACTCAGGGCCATCCCTAGAAGGGGACAGGGCCCAAAGCAACTCAGCCTGGGACCACCCGGATAACTGCCATTGAAATGAGGCTGTGCTGTTGGCATCATCCATAGGTCCTTGGGGATACTGTGCAAGTCAGACATTTCAAAATTAAATTTTAAATAGGCTCAGAAAGGGTCCTTTGTAGTTGTAGTTGAAGCTTCTGGCAGCTCCCTGCCCTGCCCCAAGTTCCCTACCCAAGGGCCAGGCCTGCACTTGGAGCCGCAGGGTCTGCCTGGCACGATGCTCAGTGCTGACAGAATGGGGTGAGGTGAGCACTTGCACCCATGGCCAGTGGGAGCATAAACCATAGATTGCTCTTTGGAAAGCAACTTATTGAGAACTTTTGACTTAGTCATTTCACTTCTACGAATCTACCATAAGGAAACAAATTACCCCAAGAATTGTATATATAATTTGTCCCAGCATTATTTTATAGTAAAGAAAATTATTAAAAAGTATATATAACTATATATACACACACACACACAACTGTAGAGAAATGGTAAATTATTATGACATGGTAAACATATTAAATATTTCATATATGATAAAACAGCATAGTATATAAAAGTATTCTAGCCTGTAATCCCAGCGCTTTGGGAAGTCGAGGCAGGCGGATCACCTGAGGTCGGGAGTTTGAGACAAGCCTGGCCAACATGGTGAAACCCCATCTCTACTAAAAATACAAAAATTAGCCGGGCGTGGTGGTGGCACATGCCTGTAATTCCAGCTACTTGGGAGGCTGAGGCAGGAGAATCATTTGAACGCGGAAAGTGGAGGTTGCAGTGAGCCGAGATCATGCCACTGTACTCCAGCCTGGGTGAGCGAGACTCTACCTCAAAAAAAAAAAAGGATTCTGTACTATTAAAATGATGTTAATAAAACTTTGCTAACCTGAAAAATTGTTGTTGTGATATTAAGGGAGGAAATTAGGATATAAAATTGTAGACATAGTTTGATTCCAACTATGTAAAGGACACTGGGGGGAAACATGCCAGCATTAACAGAAGTTGCCTTTGGGGGTGGAATTTTGGGTAGCCTTGCAACTTCTTTCTCCTATGTCTTCTTTTTCATTTGCTGTACTTTCCAAATTTTCTACAATGAGCAAATATTGCTTTTGCACTCAGGAAGAGTTTTTACAAAGAAAAATGTATAACTAGAAAGGGTAAATAAAAAATAAGTAAGTAGAGAAATTGAGAGGTAGGATTAGTTATGATCTCAGGGACTCATATGGTTCTTCATTCACCATCTGTTAAAAGATATTACAGGCTTCTGTTCTGAAGGAGACATTCAAATACTCATCTCATAATGGAGATTTAAAAATCCCTGCGGTGGTGATGTAGAATATTCTTGACTAATTCCCCCATGACAATGTGTGTGGGAATCACCGGATTCCACAGCAACCATGGAAATGATGTGCTTCCTGACCCAATGGAGCGTCACCTCCTAGCCAGGAGCCCTCCTGGAGTATGACCCAGAGTGGGCTGTGATAGCTGCTTGGAATCACTTCCTCTGTTGACTCCTGGGCCAGAGTCTGTAGCCTAACAGAGGGAGACGGGACAGAGGCTGGAGACAGCACGCACGTGGCAGTTTTATCGAGTTTCTGATTCCACTTGATTGCCTTCCCCATTCCTGCATTTCACTCGGGAGAGGCAGGAGCATGCCAGCCTCCAGCCTTGCCTCTCTCTGATCTTTTTTTCACAAACTGTCAGGGTGATCTTTCTACAGTGACTGGACCAACCATTTTCCTTCCCTGCTTAACATTTTTAGTGGTCCTCCCTTGACTTCAGGATAATGCTTTAAATTCCTAGCTTGGGAAGGCTCTGCTGCTCTGTCAGCCTCATTTCTGACCATTCCTTGCCTCGTGCCTCACATCCTAAACTTCTTGTGGTTTTCCCAAAGCCTCATATATGCTATTTCCTCTCTCTAGAGTGCTCTCCCTTCCGGTGTCACCTGTGTAACTCCAGCACATTCTCTAGGTCTCAGCTAGACACACCATCTTCCAGGGATGATTTCCCTGGTCCCTCAAGACCAAGGACAGTGCTCTTGTCATTGGTCCCATAATGGTCTGGGCTTCCCTCTATCTTGCCTCTTATCCCTAGCGTTTGTTTATCTGCCTCTGTTCTAGACGGGTCAGGACTATGCCTTTCTCACTGGTGTTTTCGCAACGGCACCTCAAAAAGTATCTCACACAGATTAGGCACACAATAAGTATTTGCTGAATGAATGAATACAGCTAATGGAAATCCAAAAAGTAAGGATGACTGTGTCTGTCCTTTTAAATGAACCTGGGTTGCTAAACACTAACACTTCCACCCTGGAAGGTCAAAGTGGGGGAAATTTCAAGTTTTTGTGGCCGTATTTATTTCTATGGTGTTTTTAGCGGGGCTACTCATATTTCTGAAGGGTCTGGAGAAAGTTACCGGAGTTAGTTGGACTTGAAAGCTCTGTGATCTTTCTTAGGCGTTAGGTATACAGATTTTAGTTTACAGTTCATTGACTTGTATTTTATCTGGTTGACCTTTAACTTGACTCTCATGATAGATTTTCTAAGAATGCAGGCTGAGGCACTTGTCCCTAAGGTTCCTCTGACATGACTTGAACAATTTATCAGAAGCCTACAAGCTAGGGCCAACTAGTGTGTGAAAATATATATATATTTGTATTTCAGAGCATACCTTTATTTGTGTACAATTTTAGGTATAATTCACAGGGCAGATAAGCTTATAAATGTAGGAAAGTTTATTTTTGTATACTTCCAGTATAAACTTCTACCAATACTTTTACCTCTTTATTCTTTATGAATGTAGGTACAAAGATAAATACATCTGAATATGGAGATGCATAGTTAGGTAAATAAACATACATAAGCAGGACTATGTAAGTATATCTATGTAAATATTTACCTATACAAAGCATGTTCCCCAAAAGACATTTTAAATACGCTAGTGTATATAATACTAAGGATGCAGGTGTAGAGTTAGTGTGTGTGTGTGTGTGTATATATATACACATATACATAGATATATATATAGTTTTTTTAAAATTTTAGATTCTTGAGCAGCAGCTTCAGCAGAGGAAAGCAATTTATCAACTAAACCAAGAGAAATTAGAGTACAACTTGCAGGTGCTGAAGAAGAGAGATGAAGAAAGCACAGTGATTAAATCCCAGCAGAAGAGGAAGATCAATCGGTAAGCTAGCATGCAGAGCGTCTTTCTTCTGGGCTCTCTGTGCTGAGAATAGGGATGGATATGTACTTTTTTCTATTGAAGGGGTAGAAACCATTAAAAATATAACCAACACTTATTAAAATAGTTTTTTGGAGAAGTTAATACATTCAAGTGGTTCCCCTTCTCTCCCCAAGAAAAGAGAACATAGCAAAAGATTTTCCATCCCCATTCATCTTGTTCCTCTTTCCCACCTCTATAACCAGTTTGTCTCTTCCAGAATTTCATTAGGCATATACAAGCCCACACAAATATTCTCATCCCCCATCTGCTTTTACGCAAATGATGGCAGTCTGTACACACTGCCGTGTATCTTGAAGACCTTTCCATCCCAGTTCATAGAGAGCTTTTACCGTTTGTTAAGCTGCTACGACCCACTGTATAGATACACTATGATTTATTTGACCAGTGTCTAATGATGGACATGTAGATTGCTTCCAGCCTTTTTCCCTTGCAAATAATACCAACCTAAGTACTCATGACATGTGCCAGTTTGCTTTTGTGGAGATACCATGGCTCATTGAAAGGTACCTATTGCTTGAAATTTCTCACACATCTTCCCTTCTTCCTTGTCTCCTTAGTCCCATCCTTCCTGCCTTTCTTCCTTTAGGAATTGCATTCTAAGTTTCAGACCACTGTGTTAGGCTCTGAGGACCAGAGTGGAATAAGATTTCTTGCTTGTAGAAGGAGACAAGATTGAGGATTTCCCTCCAAACCCCAAATAGCCTATTATTATTTATGAATTCTTCCACTTGTGGGTTGGTAATACGTACATTTTGGACACATGTTGAATGTATAGACGAACATCAGTTGACATTTTGGTAGTTACTTATCACAGAAAATGATACTGAATAAATGGGATGGCATCTTAAGCCTGATTATCTGAGAAACAAGAATAGTCAGGGGACAATATTTATGAAAAAATTCCCACTATATAAGCCCCATACTAGATAGGGGAACATCCAAGAAAGACACACATCAAGACAGTGAGGAGGCACCTGGGAAAACTTCCCAAAGAAGTGAAATACTGGAGGGGGTGGGGACATGAACTGGCAAAAGGCAGTTAAGAGGAGACTCCAGGTGGACAGTGCTGGCAGCTGGGAATGGCTGGTCTGAAGGCAAGGAGGTAGGATTCAGGAAGTCCCACAGTGGGTGTAGAGAACGGGTAAGGTGGGAGGCGGGAGGAGGCGCTTGAGGCAGAGCTTGGGTTTGATGCGTGTGGCTGAGAGATGAGTGGAATCTTCCCTCTTATTTCAAACTCAGACATCTTTCCCTCAGCCTGAAAAACCCTTCAACGGACCCTGCCATTTCTAAGCACCATCTTTTCATTTCTTGCTTTCATTGCCATTTTCCTTTCCTCCTCATCACCACCCAACATTTCATAATTTGACATATCTGTTTGTGCTGCTATAACAGACTACCTGAGACTGGATAATTTACAAAGACGAGTTTATTTCTCACAGTTCTGGAGCCTGGGAAGGCCAAGATCAAGGCTGGCAGGTTCAGTTTCTAGTGAGGGCTGTATCTTTCAGAGGGGAGGGACGCTGTGTCCTCACTCAGCAGAAGAATGGGAGAGCAAGCTGGCCTAAGGCTTTGGGAGGCCTGTTTTATAAGGGCCTTAATCCCATAATCCCATTCATGACGGGGGAGCCCTCATGGCCTCATTACCTCTTAAAGGCCCCACCTCTTAATATTATCACATTGACAACACTGAATTTTGGAGGAGTTACATTCAAGCCATAGCAACCTATGACCCCAGGATTGTACAAAAACTTCCCAAAGTAGGATACCAATGATGCCCTTCTAGCCAAACGTAGTGACTTCTCCTCAGGCCTCATCCTATTATGATTGGATACTGGGTTTTCTTCTTCGGTTTAAGTGACCCTAAAATATTTGCCCTTCTTTCTTAATTTATTTGTTTCCTTTGGTGGTTCTGCTTTTCCTTGCTTGATATGTCTTGAGTATCTAGATAAGGTAATCTAGAAGACCCAGGCCTTACCATTGCTTTTAATTTTTATTTCATCTGCCACACACCTCAATCTCATGGTTTTGAATATCCCCTTTTTGTTGATGACTACCAACTTCATATCCCCAATCCTGAGCTCACCTTTCATTTACTTGGAACTGCCAAGGTAACAGTTCAGCTTGGAGAGGCCCTGTCATTTCCAGGGCACAGTTTCTGAAACCAGACTTGCCTTTGCTCCCTGTTTCCAGTTCTCCAGCTTTACTCCTCTGCATCTCTAGCTTCCAGGCACTAAGGACTCTGGACTTTTTGTTGAACCTCCTCTTGCAACCATTCTTCCCTGTTGACTTCCTCTCCTGCTATCTTGCCCGGACCTTCAGTATGCATCTGGAGTTTGTTTTGGTAGCTTTTGTAATTAGATGACACGTAGGAACTCCTTTACCACATGACATTGGGAAAAAAACCACTTTGGAATGACTACTTGTTTTTACTTCTGTGCTTGGAAAGCCTGCTTTAGTTAAGAAAATGGGTTAGCTGTTTCTTTCTATCAGAGACTAAGGTAACTACTTTTTTTTGCATTTTCTTGACGATGAAAATATGAATGATGAATGTTTGCATTTGAAAGGCATTTTGATCATTTCAGAATAATGCTTAGGAGATGGAAAATTTTATTTTTAGAATTTCTAAACTTAAAATATGTTGGCCTTCAACTTCTCTGTTACTGTGTGAATGAGACACTGATAAGAGACACCTCTGTAGCAGTTTGAAGTCTGAAGTATGGACCTGGGTCTAAAAATTGTGCCTGCCATGCATATTTTATGGGCCACGTTTCCATGCACAGAGCTCCTGTTAGCAGTGAGATGGTGAGCTGTGCCATGCCTGGATTCACAGTGCTATTGGACAGGTTTTAACTGCCTCTTGCTGTTCTGGAAATTTTGGACCATCCCCTCCCCTGCAAGCCTTGGTAAGATAGATGCCTCACCTCTGGGCTCCCCTGACATCCTGCATAAAACTCTCCTATAGCACTTGCCATGCTGTACTGTAATTAACGTTTGTCTTTGTTTTTGACTAGACTGATAGTACCTGTCAAAGATAGTATTGAAACATATCTTTGTATTCATCTTTGTCTTTCAACATATCCTTGCGCGAAAGTGGCATTTCATGCTTGTTTAATGATAAGTGAATGAGTGAATGAATGAATGAATGAGTTACTGGACCTGTTAACGGTATCAGCACTTTGAGGCTGGAAGATTTATGTATCATATGCATTTTTTTCTTTAAATTTTCCTTGCTTCATAATTGAATTAAACATCTAAGTCATGACAATGAAATAGTTGAGATAGATTATTTATTTATTTATTATTATTTTTTATTTTTTTGAGACGGAGTCTTGCTCTGTCGCCCAGGCTGGAGTGCAGTGGCACGATCTCAGCTCATTGCAAGCTCCGTCTTCCGGGTTCACGCTGTTCTCCTGCCTCAGCCTCCCGAGTAACTGGGACTACAGGTGCCTGCCACCACACTACCTGGCTAATTTTGTTTTTTATTATTTTTAGTAGAGATGGGTTTTCACTGTGTTAGCCAGGACGGTCTCGATCTCTTGACCTCGTGATTCGCCCGCCTTGGCCTCCCAAAGTGCTGGGATTATAGGCTTGAACCACTGCACCTGGCCGAGATAGATTATTTAAATATGTGAGGCTGGCCCTAGGTATGGGTATGGGCATTCTGACAAATGATGTGTTGTGAAGAAGGTTCTGTTCAGTCTTGAGTAGGAGGCTGCCTCTTGGTGGGTATGGGCTCTGGATTGCTTTCAATGCATTTCGTTTTGGACTGTCGCATGACCTCCTGTTGCCTTCCTTTTGTTGATCAAAATGGGATCTGTGTTTTGGAATATATGGGAGGGTTTTCTGCTCTTCCACAAATCTGCTCCTGAGTTTGTTGTAGAGCTGAATCAGGTGGATGAGAGCAACATACGTCCGACCTTCTATTCAGCTGCAGACTAACTTTTTTTTTTTTCCTTCAACCAGCCTGCATGATATACTTAACAATCTGAGATCAAAATATGCCAAGCAAATAAAGCAGTTTCAGGAGGAGAACCAGTCTCTAACCTTGGACTACAAACGTCTTGTGTTGCAATTCAAGGAGCTACAGAAAGCCATGCGGTATCTTAAGGACTTGGTCCTAAGGCACTTGTCCTAGCATAGAGGTGGCGGGGATGGAGTTTGTACAGGCTGTGATTTCGTTGGACTTGATATGGCCAGCTATTTTGGAGTTGGACCAGGCATTAGTTAACCCTTTGTGGTGTGTTCCCCTGGTCCTTCACTTGCGTATCACCTGCCTTTTCTTGAGATGTGTTGGGATGGCTTCCAGTTTACTGTAAGTGGGAATCAGCTGCCCAGGGATGGGGCCACGCCCAGGAATTAGCACAGCTCCTTTTCATGTTCTTTCCCTGCTGCCAATTGAGGGGACCCTGGCCAGGCCCTGGGGTCAGCTGGCCATGCTCTGTGACTCTCCTTCACAGGCATTTTGCTCTTATTGATGATGAGAAGTTTCGGGAGATTTGGCTGATGAATGAAGAGGAGGCAAAGGATCTAATAGCCAGAGCCTTTGATGTGGACAGGATCATCCACACCCATCATCTGGGGCTTCCCTGGACAGCACCTGATTTCTGGTTCCTGAAGAATGTTGGGCCTATTTCTCAGCAGCCCCAGAAGTCCGCCACACAGATAGTAGAAGAAATGCTCATGCACACAGGTGACTAGAACGTTGTCGTAGAACCTTAGAGCTGGAGGAGCCCCCTGAGAACATCGGGTTAAGCCAGTCATGTTAGAGATAGTCTAGGGAGGAGGGGGAAGAAATCCCATAGCTAGGAGGTGGTAGAGTATGATTATGGATATAGCTTGTAAGTCTCCTCTAATTTATAGCTTTGCTCTCTCCCCTGTATTATAAACTGGCAGTTAGGTCTAGAAACTTGATCAGGTGCAGGTCCAATTTATTTTTGCTAAGTACACTACTGTGTAGTACCTCCATTGGGATAAACTAATGTTAAATTGTCTCTCTTTTTGTGATGTTAGCAACCGTTGCTAATCATTGTCTAAGATCCATGAACTGTATTAGGAATTGCAAAATGGTGATATGTTAAATTCTATTCTTGTGTCTTTATTTAACAGTTAGAATACTTATTAAAAGAAAACTTTTCCTTCATCAGCAATTTGCTACCCTGAGATAGTCTGTATACGAAAAGCAGGATAGACGCTTATTTTTTCTCGCTGACCAACTTTCAAAATAATGGGTTGGTCCTCTAGCATCTTCCAAAGGTACCAATGAGTTTTTAAAAAATATTATGAATGCATGAATTTAAACAAATTTGATGTATTTTAGTTTACAAAAGTAATTATCCTTACTGAGGCTCAAATTCTTCCATCTTTGGCTAGTGGAAATCTTCACATTGGCTTCTAGGTCCTTTTGACTCAGCCCTAGTAGTTATTTATTTATTTATTTGTTTATGTATTTATTTATTTTTGAGACAGAGTCTTGCTCTGTTGCCAGGCTGGAGGTCAGTGGCGCGGTCTCGGCTCACTGAGACCTCTGCCTCCCGGGTTCAAGCAATTCCCCTGCCTCAGCCTCCCGAGTAGCTGGGACTACAGGTGTGTACTGCCACACCTGGCTAATTTTGTGTATTTTCAGTAGAGATGGGGTTTCACCATATTGACCAGGATGGTCTCCATCTCCTGACCTCCTGATCCCCCCACCTCAGCCTCCCAAAATGCTGGGATTATAAGTGTGAGCCACTGTGCTTGGCCAGCCCTAGTAGTTTTTTGTTTAATAGCGTCCTGGCTTTCCAGGATGACCAGGTGTTCAAGGCACACATTATACTTTACCTGCCTCAAGTCTGGAATCAGTCATTTCTCCAAGGATCCCCTGGTCCTTTTTAATAGGGATTTTTTTTTTTTTTTTTTTTTTAGATGGTCTCACTCTGTCACCCAGGCTGGAGTGCATTGGTGGGATCTTGGCTCACCGCAACCTCTGCCTCTCAGGCTTCAGCAATCCTCCCACTTCTGCCTCCCGAGTATCTGGGACCAAAGACTCATGCCACCATGGCCAGCTAATTTTTGTAATTTTTGTAGAGACAGGGATTTGCCATGTTGCCCAGGCTGGTCTCAAACTCCTAGGCTCAAGCGATTCCTTCCCAGAGTGCTGGGATTACAGGCATGAGCCACCATGCCTGCCCAGGGAATGGTATTTAGAAACCACACTGTGGCTGCTGGGTGCTCATTGTTTTGGATTGGCCGTTGTTTCTAGGCCTTTTCAGTGGACAGAGCCGAGAGTATAGGATTTCTCACCCCTGTAATCCCAGCACTTTGGGAGGCCAAGGCAGGCGGATCATCTGAGGTCAGGAATTCGAGACCAGCCTGGCCAACATGGCAAAGCCCCATCTGTACTAAAAATACAAAAAATTAGCCAGTCATGGCGTGCGCCTGTAATCCCGGCTACTCGGGAGGCTGAGGCAGGAGAATCGCTTGAACCCAGGAGGTGGAGTTTGTAGTGAGCCAAGATTGCACCACTGCACTCCAGGTTGAACAACAGAGTGAGCTTCTATCTCAAAAATAATAATAATAATAATAATAATTAAAAAAATAAAAATAGGCTGGGCACAATGGCTCACATCTGTAATCCCAGCACTTTGGGAGGCCAAGATGGGAGGATCATGAGGTCAGGAGTTCGAGACCAGCCTGACCAACATGGTGAAACCCTGTCTCTACTAAAAACATAAAAATTAGCTGGTGTCACGGCAGGCATCTGTAATCCCAGCTACTCGGGAGGCTGAGGCAGGAGAATCGCTTGAACCTGGGAGGCGGAGGTTGCAGTGAGCTGAGATTGCGCCACTGCATTCCAGCCTGGGTGACAGAGCAAGTCTCCGTCTCAAAAAAAAAAAATTTATCTGTGAATGTGCACAGCCACCCACCCCTGCTTTGAGTTGGCTGCTTCTATCTAATCTGTCGCAGGTTTAGAAACCATAGAACCACTTGCTAGATCATCTCTGAAATAAGAATAAACGGTCTCACACTCTCCCTCCCACTCCCTGGTTCATGGCTGGATTTTGAGTATGATGTTTCCAGGCAGATGCATTTTGGAAAAGTAGGGCATTACAGGCTGGCTGGGAATGGCCGAGTTCTCCAGGTAGTCTCTGATTCCGATCCCCCAGCCCTCCTTCCCCCTACGTAATAGGCTTTTTTCATCATAAAGAGACTGTGAGAATGCCTCACAGAGGCTTTTTGAGAGGTACATTTTTTCAGAGAAAGCCATCTGACTGTTTCTCAGAGTCAGCTAGGTCCAGAAATCTTCTTCTTTTTCTCTCTCTCTCTCCTCCCCCTGACCTGTCTGCAGAAGAGGAGGAGGCAGAAGAGGCCGCCTCGGAACCAGAGTCCTACCTGGACCTGCCGAAGCAAATTTCTGAAAAAACTACCAAGAAGATCCTGATGCTCCTGTGTGACGAGTCGGTGAGGCCAGGCGGGGGCTGCAGCAGAGGGACTCGCGGGGGTGTGCAGCTTCCGAGGCCTCTGCCGGGCCAGTGCTAGCCTGGAGTCAGGAGTGGGCCAGTCCTTCCCTGGCCAAGCCCAGGGTTGGGGCCTGAGGAGCAGAGTTGGGGTGGCCCCTGGACTTCAGGGCCAGTTCACAGAGGGCTTGCCTCTGAGCTGGCCCAGCTGGAAAATGGGTCTAACCCTGGTTGGTCAGCATGGCACAGTTCAGGCCAGCTGGAGGGCTCCTGCCAGCTTAAAATGATGCTGCTTCTGAGACAGAAGTGGCACCAGCTCCCCTCCATGAACCAACTTGCTAAGTGACGTGGCCATACTGACATGGCCCTTCTCAGGCGCTCGTGTTGGGGGCTACTCTGGGTATGTTAGGATTTGGATGTTTGCATTGTGTGTTAGCAAATATGGTTAGACTTAGAATAAAAGCTGTATTGAGCTGGTTCAGCTGGAAGTCGGGTTTTGATCAAACATGGGCAGTGTTGGTTTGGATCTTATGGTTCTGAAGTGGGTGTTCTTTTGGGATAGTGGGGGCAGTTGCCTTTGGCTGGCTCCTGCCACTGAGGGCAGCTGCTGCTGAAGGGGTCAGGTGGCAGGTTCTGCCCTCTCAACCTGCAGCTGGATGCAGAGACCCATGGAGCCCTCCCCCAGGCATCCCAGCTCAGAGCAGGCACCGTGTCTGCTCAGCCGCCCTCTCCCCTCCACCGCAGGTGTGCCGTGTTTTGGTTTGGGGTGCCCACTGCCCTCCGTGCCTCCCTGGCCTGCTGCTGTGTTCTGTAGATATTTGGGGACAAGACTATGAGTGAAGCAGGAGCCTGTGACTGGGTCAGCTTTGGACTGTGGTGGGGGCCTCAGGAGTTTGCCCAGTGGCTTGTGGGTGAAGTGGGTTGGTGCCCTTCTGGGTGGGAAAAGCTAAGTCTGTGGTGAGGATGGGCTTTGTCCCTGGCCTTGCTTGTCCCTGGCCTTGCTCCCTGGGGAGGGGGGTGCTGATGGGCACCCTGAGAAGGCTTTGCTGGGGCCCACTGCTGGCTCCCATCCCTGTGTGTCTGCTCCATGGCATGGTCCCTGGAGTGTTACACAGGGGGCAGCTGCAGACCCTGGGGCTCGCTCCTGAATCGTTTCCCCGACAGGAGATGCCTTCTTCCTTCTCCCCAGGGGTTCCTCATAGAGAGCAAGCTGCTGAGCCTTCTCCTGCCCCTGGAGCAGAATGAATGCTATCTGTTGAGGCTGGACGCCATCTTCTCCGTGAGTCCCACGGGGCTGGGAGGACACGGGCAGGGCTGAAGCCAGCTGTGTTCTCAGATGGCCCTGCCATTGCCTCAACCCTGGCAGTGGATGAGGGTCTCCCGGGGCTTCCCCTGCTCCCTGTCACATCCTTCCCTTAACCTGCTCTCCACACAACACATTGGCCTCAGACTCGCTGCTGTGTCTCCCACCCCTGCCCCTTCCTCTACTAGCATCTTCCTCTCAGGTTGTAGGTTCTCCCCGACACCCCCAAACTCAGATCTGGTCTCCCCGACACCCCCAAACTCAGATCTGGTCTCCCCGACACCCCCAAACTCAGATCTGGTCTCCCCGACACCCCCAAACTCAGATCTGGTGCAGCCCCACTTGGTACCCTCACAGCCAGGGATCCATATGGAGCAGTTCCTGGCTCTATGAGCATTGTTTCTGTGTGTTCTGATGTGTGTGTCCCCAAGTTCACAGTCGCTTCCCAGCGTTGGATGAATGCCCTCCATAAGCCAAGCCTCCTGCTCTTAGGAGCTGAGCATCCATCAGCTGCCCAAGCCCGTGGCCTCTTTGATGGGGTGTTTGAGCAACCATCCTGTTTTTTGCCCCAGGCCCTTGGAATTGAAAGTGAAGATGACTTGTATAAACTGGTGAACTTCTTCCTTAAATATCGAGCTCACCGTTTATCTTCCAGTCTCCAGGTAAGGCAAGGTGCAAAGAGAAGAAAGCATTTTATTTATTTATTCATTTATTTATTTAATTATACTTTAAGTTCTGGGATACATGTGCAGAACATGCAGGTTTGTTACATAGGTATACACATGCCCTAGTGGTTTGCTGCACCCATCAACCCACCACCTACATTAGGTATTTCTCCTAATGTTATCCCTCCCCTAGCCCCCAACCCACTGACAGGCCCCGGTGTGTGATGTTCCCCTCCCTGTGTCCATGTGTTCTCATTGTTCAACTCCCACGTATGAATGAGAACATGCGGTGTTTGGTTTTCTCATCTTGTGGTCGTTTGCTGAGAATGATGGTTTCCAGCTTCACCCATGTCCCTGCATTTTCAATTCTCCCAAAGCCCCCAGAGCATGGTACTGCCTTTGAGTAGTACTTCTGGAGACACAGCAGTGCTTTTATGTCAGGTATAGCTAACTTAGCATTTTCCTTATTGTTTATCAGTTTGTCTCTTTGTAAAGGGAAGAATGGCTTGGGGGTGAGATGCTGTTCTTACACTGAGGCCCAAGGAATCTTTTCCTGCACCCTCCCTCACAACCAGGTCTCAGCCACTGTAAGAGCAGAGCCCACCTGGTTCTGAATATTTTGATCCTTAACACTTTCCCGCAAGGCAGGGCCCATTTGTCCTACATATATTGATTGTAATTGATTTCAGAAGGTGAATCAAATATTAACTATTTTAAAGAAATTGCCATATTAAAAGTTGTATAACGTTTTAATTTAAAAATGAAAAATGTGGGCCAGGCGTGGTGGCTCAAGCCTGTAATCGCAGCACTTTGGGAGGCTGAGGCGGGCAGATCACGAGGGCAGGAGATCGAGACCATCCTGGCTAACACGGTGAAACCCTGTCTCTACTAAAAGTACAAAAAAATTAGCACGGCATGGTGGCGGGCGCCTGTAGTCCCAGCTACTCAGGACACTGAGGCAGGAGAATGGCATGAACCCGGGAGGCGGAGATTGCAGTGAGCTGAGATCGTGCCACTGCACTCTGGCATGGGCAACAGGGCGAGACTCCATCTCAAAAAAAAAAAAAAAAAAAAGAAAAAGAAAAATGTGAATGAAAAATGTTTTTAGTACTGCTAGCCCAAAGCTGAGTATCCTAACATGCCTCTAAAAAGAGTTGGCTGGGCTAGGCGCAGTGGCTCATGCCTATAGTTCCAGCTACTTGGGAGGCTCAATTTAGCCCAGGAGGTTGAGGCTGCAGTGAGCCATGATGAAGTTCAGGCTGCAGTGAGCTATGATTGCACCACTGCACTTCAGCCTGGGTGACAGTGTGAGACACTGTCTCTAAGAAAAAAAAAGAGAAAAAAAAAGAGTTGGCAGAATGGACAAAACCACAAAGCCAAAGCCATAAAGGGAATAAAAGCTATATTTGATGCCAGAATTTAAAAACAATTCTGTAGGGCAAAAATCATCATAAGCAAAGTTAAGAGATGAATGACAAGTTGCAGAGAAATATTTTCAACTTGTATCATAGTTAAGGCCTCATTTCCTTAATATATAAAGAGCTCTCAGAAATCAATAAGAAAAAGACCAAGAACTCAAGGAACAGATAACAAATATGAATGAACAACTCCTAGAAGAGGCAATACAGGTAACTCTTAAACATATGAAAAGATAATCAGCCTTCCGTGTAATAAGAGAAATGCAAATTAAAATGCCTGAATTCCATTTTGCCAACCTGTTATGTTGGCAAAAAAAAAAAAAAAAAAAAAGCTTGATAACACAGCAAGTATAACATAGTGATGACTGAGGTGTAGAAAACATGTACACTCATAAGTTACTGGTAGGAGTATAAATTGTAACCTCCATTGAGGACAGTTTGGCAGTATCAATTACAAAACTATATACACTTTGCTCTGAAATTCTTCTTCTTCTCTTTTTTCTTTTTTTTGGCGACACAGTCTTGCTCTGTTGCCCAAGCTGGAGTGCAGTAGCATGATCTTGGCTCACTACAACCTCCATCTCCCAGGTTCAAGCCATTCTCCTGCCTCAGCCTCCCCAGTAGCTGGGATTGATTACAGGCACCTGCCACCATGCCCGGCTAATTTTTGTATTTTTAGTGGAGATGTGGTTTCACCATGTTGGCCAGGCTGGTCTCGAACTCCTGACCTCAAATGATCTGCCCATCTTGGCCTCTGAAATTCTTCTTCTAGGATTTTATTCTCTAGATATATCTCAGTACAGTTGAAATGGTGTATTTATTGTAGCTGATTCACTGTAGCATTGTTTGAAATGGCAGAAGATTCAAAACAACCTAAATGTCCATCGTTGAGGAATCTATTTAATAATATGTGGTACATCTACATGATGGGGTACTATAAAGCTGTGGGAAAAACCAAAGTTCTTTTTGTATTCGCATGAAAAGATATCTAAGGTTTACTGGTATGTGAAAAAGCAAACTACAGAACTCCATGTGTAGTATAGTATCATTGATGTCAAAACGAAAAGGAGAAGTATATATGGAAAGGTATGCACATGTATTTATATATAGACATTACATAGAGATACTATTTCCTTGGAAGGAACCATAGGCAACTTGCTAGCATTCATTTGCCTGTGGGAGGTCAATTGCATGAACTGCAAGATAGGAGAAGGAGGACGACCTTTTAAATTTAACAATTAAAACAAAAATTTAATTTGCATTATGATTCAAAAGGAAATTTATAACATGTAAGTTTTATGAATGTCAATAAGATGAGCACCTAGGAGACCGGATTTAGAAACAGAACCTTTCCATTGTCTCGTAGCCTCCTAGTGCCTCTCCCCATCCCATCCCCCTTCTCCCCACGCTTTCTCCTGTTTCTATCCCTGTGTAAATGTCTCCCTGGGAAAGCTTTCTGTCACTTTCCGTCAACTTTTCTGGTTTTTCTTCTCCCTGCCTCTCTCTCCATGCTCATGCTCGTGTGTCCCCAGCCCACAGTTGTCCTTGCATCTTTCTCCAGATCAAGTCCTGCAGTCAGGCGAGCATGGAGAAGGCGAGCATGGAGGAGACAAGCATGGGGTCAGAATTGGAGCTGGCAGAGCAGACGGAGATGGAGGGAGCAAAGGAAGAAAGCCTGGTGGAAGGGGAGAAGGAGGAAGAGGAGGAGACCCCACCCTCCCCCTGGGACATCCACCCCAATGATGTCCTCAAGATTCTGGAGGCCTTTGTCATGGGTCTGAAAAAGCCTAGGTGGGCTGCGGGGCTGGAAGGCTTGCCTGAGACCAGAGCCAGGGGAGCTGGGTGGGCTGGGGAGCCAGGCAGAGTCAGTGAGTGGAGAAGAGTGCGCTGGGCAAGATACGAGGACTAAGGACAGGGCTCTCTGAAGGCAGGCTAGGGCAACCAATCACTGGACAGAGTCAGGAAAGCAATAGGGCGTAGTAGTGATTTGTGCTTTTTTTCACTCATCATTCATTCAGCAGACATGCATTGAAGGCTGCCATGTGTAAGCACTGTGGGGACACTGCCTTGTGATCAGAGCAATGGTCAAAGCACATTCAAGGTGCACCGTTGTTCAGAGGAGGAAATGGCCATTTCCATTTGGCACGTCAGAGAGGGTTTTGGGAGGAAATGGCACCGGAACTGGGTGTTCCCAGGCAGATAAAATGGAGGTAAGGGCATTTCAGGAAATGGCAGCATGGGGAAGGTCAGGTCTGTTCAAGAATCATCACAGGAGGTGTGGCTGGTGGGTCAAGGGCCTGGGAGGTGGCACTGGTGGGTGGGGAGCCAGCCAGGTGTTGGAGAGCCTTGCCCAATGTGCCCAAGATCTTTGTCTTTACCCATTGGTGGTGGGAGCCAGAAAAGGATTTGAAGCAGCTGAAGAGCCATGATTAGCCTTGTATTTTAGAGAGATCATTGTGGCGGCAGGGAAGGGGCGAAGCCAGATACAGGGAGAGCATCAGGAGGCTTGTCCAGGTGGGAGGTGGGGATCCTCCAGATAAAGGCTGTCATGGCGGGATGGAGAGGCCATGACTGAATTCCAGTACTGTTTTGGATGCGCTGGTGCAAGAGACAGGCACAGCGATGAGCTGTAAAGCAGTGAGGTAAACTGACTGGGAGAGAGAGGGGTGGATGAAGCACTGATCATGCCCTCACGAAGGTACCGGTGGTACCGAGGCAGGAACGCTGACGATAAGCATGTGTCCTTTCTGAGAACCTGCCACCATCTAATAAACTGTGTCCTTTCTGAGAACCTGCCACCATCTAATAAACTGTGTCCTTTCTGAGAACCTGCCACCATCTAATAAACTGTGTCCTTTCTGAGAACCTGCCACCATCTAATAAACTGTGTCCTTTCTGAGAACCTGCCACCATCTAATAAACTTGGACTGCTGAGTGGGAAGGTGACAGGTGGGAAAGCAGTAGGCCTGTGACTGGCACTGCTTGGGGGCCTGGGTAGTACCCAATGGACATGACAGTCACAGTGTTGTTGGCCTTCAGGGACTCGCGGGCCCCGCCAAGAGTGCAGAAGAATATGCGCAACAACTCCAAGGACTCAGAGTACTGGCAGGCCCTGACCACGGTAATCCCTTCCTCCAAGCAGAACCTCTGGGATGCCCTCTACACAGCCTTGGAGAAGTACCAGTAAGTGTGCATGTCATGGAGCAGGAGGGTGCTGGTGGGCAGGTGAGGAACGGTTGCTGGGAGCAGCCGTGTTTGCTGCCCCCCTGTCCCACCGAACCTGGGAGGGAAGAGCTGCCCTTGGCAATTCCTGTGTCGGTGGATCATGTGGGGCGGTTGGCTCTTGGGCCCTGGCCTGCCTGTTCTGTTCCTGCTAACCTGGCTCACCTGGCGGCTGGGTGAAGCGTGTAGCTTCTGGAGTCTCCCTCCACCTGCAGCCAAAGCAGAAACACCAAGACCCTGGCCCCTACTTGGCAGAGGATGGAGGATTCAGTGAGCCTCTAACTGATTTTTTTGTCCAAAGCATTGTCTTGACCCAGAGGGCCAAGCTGCTGCTGGAAAACAGTTCTCTGGAGCAGCGGAACACAGAGCTGCAGGCGCTGCTGCAGCAGTATCTGAACTCCAAGGTGGGCAGCGGGCCTTCCAACGAGGGGTGGCAGGAGATGGGTGGGGCGGGGGGACTGGAGCTGGGATTAGGGAATGAGGAGTCCCCTCCCGCCCAGAGGCAAGGGAGCTTTGCGACGTGATGTAAAAAATCAACAGTGACACCTTGAGACAATTACTGGCTAAAGGAGTAGATCTTGCCTGAAGTCTCCTCCAGGACAGCTCAGGTGTGACAGTGTCTGATACCGTGGTTTCTGGTGCCAGTGGCCTGCTGGGACCACTCTGTGTGAAGCAGTGCCACAGCCAGGAGCAGCTCCCCAGCTACAGAGCCTCCAGCTGTGCTTTCTTCCATCCTCACACCCGCTGTGTGAGGTGGACAGGGCGGAAACGATGCTCCTCATTTCACAGAAAGGACAATCACAACTTGGAGAGTTTGCAACTCATCCAGAGCCTGGGCTCTTTCCACCCGCCAGCCCGGGTTCCCTGCCTGGGATGTGACTGGAGGGTCGTCCTCACATGAGGGAGGAGGCTCTGCTGGGGCAGATATTCCCTGGTCCCCATCTGTGCCCACCCCCACAATAGTTGTGGGCAACTTCCCCATGGCCTGGCAAGAGGAGGAAGGAAAAATTCCATTGCTAACATTTCCTGCTCTGTGGTGGAGGTGCCTGCGGCTGGGGCTGTAGGCCAGGAAGGTCATGACACAGCTGTTAGTTGCACACGTGTGAGGTGACTGAAGCCAGCTCCAAGTCCAGCCACAGGGGCTGTGTGGCCCCAGCACAGTCCCAGGTCCCAGGCAACAGCTGAAAGGGGGATGTTGTAGTGAGCCTTGGCCTCATAATGACCCTTGGCCTGTGACAGGACCCAGACATTCTGGACAGTATGGTTCCTGCTTCCACAGATGCTACTGTGTACAAGAGGCTTGGGGAGGAAGAGGTGGCGCAGGCTAGACTGGGGATGGCATGGGTGCATGGAGAGAGGAAAGGGGAAGATTGCAGAGAATGGATGGGTGGGAGATGAAGAACGCTAGCAGAGGTCACAGCTGGAGCAGAAGCTGAGCAAGAAGGCTCAGGCGTGTCTCCTGCAGGAAGGCAGCCTGTGGGTGCTCAGCGTCTCTCAGCTTTGGAGAGGAGATGCATGCAGGGCTTCGGAGGCCCATGGGAGAGCCAGCGTGGCTCGCAGGGGTGGCAAAGGAAGGAGGGCCCTGGGGAAAATTTAATGACCTTCACCCTTCCTTTTCCAGATCAACTCGGAACTGCAAGTTCCTCCCACTCAGGTGTTGCGGGTACCCACAAAATAGAGCTGGAACTCCAAAGGCTGATGTGTTAGGGCTGGCCTGATGCTGGTGTCTATGCGGGAGCCAGCTCATATCACCCACTGGGACGCACCTGGGCCGGCTCTCTGGATTTTCCAGGGCTGTCTTTATAGCCTGTCGAAATAAGGAGCCAGAGGAGTTACCTGTGTCCTGCATTATGATTAAAGCCTTTTAAAAGTTGTGGCTGAATCCTATTGAAATAAGGAGCCAGAGGAGTTACCTGTGTCCTGCACTATGATTAAGCCTTTTAAAAGTTGTGACTGAATCTCTTTAAAGAGGGCAGGTCTAGCAAGACCAGGCCCTTGCCCCTACCTCTGTGTCATGAGGGGACTTTGCCCCAGGCTGAGATTGTGGAGTGAGTCAGAGGCTGAGGCCAGTGGCGTGGGGCTCCTTTCTTGCTTTCAGGGGAAGCTGGTTTCCATGGGTGGCGGCTGGAGCTTTTGGGCCCTTGTGGAGTCTTCAGTCTTCAGACTGGCCCCAGACCTGAAGGATTCTTTTGGTGCTTTGGGGGCCCCTGGGCCCAGGCTGGTGTAACCTTTGGGGTATAGTGTAAGACTCCTCCTGTGGGCAGCCTGGGTGGGCAGCCCTGTGCCCGAGATCTGCTTTGAACCCTGGGCCATCAGAGGCCACTTGAAGGGGAAAGGCCACGGGAGCCCTGCTGGTGCGGAATCCACCAGCCTAGAGAACTGCTGCCTCTGTCCCGCACCTGCGGCTCCTCCTCTCGACTTGACCAGTGCAGACCTGTCAGCTCAGTGCTTGACTTCTTTTATTTAGAGAAAAATCACCACTCAAGAAAAACAGCCAACAGAAACCCAGACACAGGCAGGGGCAGCACTTGATGGGCCAGCTCCCAGCTGCAGCTGAAAGGGCTGGAAGGGCAAGGGGGGCAGGGGTGGGAGGGCAGGGTGTGCCCAGGATGGGGAGTCCCCTCTGCTGCTCCTCACAGCTCCTCAGCTGGGCTTGGGGGCACTGGCTGGGGCAGAGGAAGCTCTGGAAGCTATGGAAATGCACAGGCAGGACAGGCAACGCCATGGGAAGCGAGAGGAGCCAAGTGGAGCCCAGCAGTGACAGCACAGCCACCCTGGGACTTGTGGACAGGGTCTGGCCCCTGTTGCGGATCAAAGACCAGTGCTATCTGAAGGGGACACGGCGGCGATACCTTTTGCTCGTTCATTCTTTTCAAAGCTCTGGGTACTGACCCCTGGTCCTTGGTTAATTTCACTAAAGCTTCAATCCTGTACTTGGAAGACCTGGGGAAGGTTTCAGGAGGCTTCCTCTGGAGCCTGGGCCTGAAGAAGTGTGGTGCCTCAGCCAGATGGGGCAAGATAGACCCATTCCAGGTTCCCACCCCATCCAAGGCTCCCCAGCCTACAGGCAGGGGTCAGAGGGGCAGGACTGGGCAAGCCGCAGCCTGGGGCAGTGAGGACAGGCGGCCCCACAAACAGGAGGCAGGCTCTGGGCCCAAGGCATGAAGAGTGGACACTGGGCTCCTCAGGCTGCCCAGGGGAGATGGGAAAGAGTCCAAGCCACTGCAAGGAAATGTGGCAGGGCCAGGGAGTGGCTAGCGGGAGCTGGCGGCCTTCATGCCCCAAGGAGCTTTTTGACCATGTAGCCAGGGAGGCTGTAGAGGAAGAGGCCCAACATGAGCAGCCCCAGCAGCGCCAGCACAATCTTGATGATGAGCCACTTGTACCGGGTGCAGATGAGGTACTTGATGGACTTGAGAGGGTTGAGGAACCAGACGAAGGCTGTGTCGGGCCGGCTGGGAAGTGGAAGAGAGGAGCCGGTCAGCCAGTGGGCAGGAGCTGCCTCCCAGTGCACCCCATCCTCTGTCCTTCTGGACCCCCAAAAGCCCTGTCATGGCCCCAGCCCCAAAAGCAGTGAATGCTGGAGGCAGGGTTTGAACCCATTTCTAAGTACCCGACTTGCTGCTTACAAAACTCTATCCTCTCTGCAGGACCTTTGGAGCTGGAATCTGCTCCCAAGGCCTTGATGGGAACTACTTGCAGCATGGGGCAGCCTTGGCCCTGCAGGCAGTTCTCATCGTTAGCAAGCTCCTGTGGTTAGCTCGTTCTATGTGCTGCCCCATGTCCTCGTGAGACCGGTGTTTCGCAACCTCTTCCTTTCTGATGGACGTAAATGGCTGCTCCCACCGGGCCCTGCTGAGGGTCTGAGCGGCCCCTGTGGGGCACAAGCCGCCCTCACCGACCTTCCCACTGTCAGGGTGCAGACCCACTCCACCTTCCGCAGAGCCTGCCAGCCGAGAAGCACCTAGCCAGCCTCACTATCTGTCTTTTGTGTTATAAAAACAATAGGTTTGGTAAAATGTCAAGATACAGAGTGAAAGTACTGAATATGCCTTTTCAAACTACTGCCTCCCAGAGGACATGGCGTGCAGCCCCAGAGCTGAGCTCAGTATTGGTGGGGACACAGAGCTGGGGCTTGGGTGCAGAGCGCCTGGTTTTGAATGGTTTTCACAGGTCAGTTAGGCACCTCTATCAACCTCGGCTTCTTCATGTATAAAATGGGGTTACAAGCAGTACCTACCTCCTGGGGTTGGTGCAATGGCACAGTGAGCCAGTGCCTGGGGAACTCTAAGCACCTGCAGTGGGTGTTCAGGCCATGGTGGCTATGAAATGTTTGAGCTGAATGGAACTATGATTCCGAAGGGCAGAAAACAGCCCTGGACTGGGAGGTCACACACTGGTGAGAGCCATTTCCAGACCTGTTGGCTAACCCTGGCCACACCCTTCCCTTTTCTCTGTCCATAGCTCAGCTTCTTTCTGCCAATGAAATTGGACTAGAGTCTGGGAGAAACGTGGCTGGGAGCAGAGGTGGTGTGCAAAGAACACAGGATTGGCAATTTGGAAACCTTGGCTTGAGTCCCGGCTCTACCCTAATTTGCTGGGTGACCTTGAGCAAGCTACTTCACCTCTCTGGCTTAATATGGGAAAGTGTAAAATAGTCATTTCTAGTTCTGAGAGTCTATTCTGTCATGAAAACTGAAAGTTGCTGTGCATGTTTGGGCTTAAGTGTGTGCCTGTGTGTGCTTGAGTGCATGTGTATGCACTTGTGTGTGGCACGTGTGTGCATATATGCTTGTGTGTGTGTGCATATGTATGCACATTTGTGTTTGTGGATGTGTGCGTGTATGTGTGTGTGTGTGCGCGCGCCTGCCTAGCCCTTGGTCCAGAGGAAGAAGTGAGAAGTATCAGACCCAGGAGGCCGCTGGGCTCAGGCCCCGAGGATCTTCTTGACCAGGTAGCCAGGCACAGAGTAGAGGAACAGGGCGAGGAGGAGGAGCAGCAGCAGGAGCAGCAGCAGTTTGAGGAGCAGCCAGCGATACGTGTGCCATAAGAAGTAGCGAGCCGACTTGAGAGGGTTCAGGAACCAGATGAAGCTTGTGTCGGGCCGGCTGGAGCATGAAGGGTAGAGAGTGCAGAGGAGGGACAGGGAGGAGAAGGGGTTGGGTGTAGCGAGGGGCCCTGACCAAGAGGGAAGCTGCCCTGGGCTGTGTGTGCAGTTCTAGGCATCCCTCTGGCCATCAAGGCTGGCCGAGGCCCCAGAGGCCACCACTGGAGCTGGCTCTTCTGCAAAAGCTAGGAAGGGAAGAGCGTAGTTTATCTCTGCTAAATGGGGCCTTTCCCAGGAAAGGTCCTGCTCTCCAGTACTCCTAGCCCATCCTCTGGTTCAAAGGGACGTTGCGGGATTCAGGGCCAGCAGAGAGCAGGGAGGAGGCTCCCCTGTAATGAGGCTGTGGCCCAGGAAGAGATGGGGTGTCTGAGGAGTGTCTCCTTCCTGTTCCAGTGCCTCCAAGAACCAGAGTGGGGAGGGGCTGGGCAGGCAGGGCACTCACTTGGGTTTCTCTAGGGGGTCAGGTTCATTGCGGGCCAGGCCCACTGGGTTCTTCTCTGCCTCCTCTGCTGTCAGTAAATGCAACTCAGCTTCCACCTTACCCTGCAGAGGACAGACAGGTTCCAGTGTCCAAGTCACGTGCTGGGCCCTTGGCACCCCAGCTGGGCCCAGCCCTGCCTACTGCCCGAGCAGGAGGGGGTGCGCACCGTGAGCTCAAACTCATCGTTCTCATTGCGGGCCAGGAGGGGCCACCAGCCTTTGACGCGCTTTTGCTTGAAGATGGACACCAGGGGCACGTCCACCTCACCGGTGGCCATCTCCATGGTGCACTGCTTGGCTGTCTTTGCGCCCCGCGGGAACCGGTTCAGGTCCAGCTCAATGGCCCCTGTGGCGACCTCAGTGTCAGCTCTGAGTGAACAGGGCTGGGGTGGGGTGGGGTGGGAGTGGGGGTCTGGGCTCCTCCTTCCCTTGGTTGCTGAGTGCAGACCTCCAGGAGCCCAAATCTCATCCTCCTGCCTCACTCCCAGCAACTGGCCTCAATGCAGGTGTCCTCGTGGGCTTGCTGGGCAGCCCCAGCCCCCACGCTTTACTCAGGTCCTTCTTTCACCCCAGAGGGTCTCTCCTGGGGTCTCCCCTGCCACTCCCTGCCACACATCCATTCTATCAAAGTCCTGCTAATCCCACAAGCTTGCAGATGCAGATTAGAGTTTTAGGGGGAATCCCTGCTTTACAGAGAAGCAACCTGAGGCCCAGGGAGGTTTCCCGACTCCCTTAGGGAGCCTCTCCCCTCCCCCATCAGCACTGACTGCCCCCTCCTTGGTGTGTCCAAAGCTTGTGGTCAGCCTGGTTATGATACTAAGGACATCTGCCTGGGGACGGTTAGGTGGGTCCTTGGGGGCGGAACCCCGTCAGACATCCCTGGCTCTGACAGGCCGGAAGCAATAACGCCTTGTCCCCCCGGGGCGGGGTTCTCCCTGTCCTTGTCCCCCCAGGGCGGGGCTCTCCCTGTCCTTGCCTCCCCAGCCCCTGCCCCTCCTCAGTTCTGGATTCTGAGCCCCCATCCCTGCCCTGCTATGCACCCAGGAAGTCGTCGGCAGAGAAGTGGTCCGCATCCCAGATCTGCAGGGTGAGCCGCGCGGGGATCTTGTACTCGGTCTCATCCCAGGAGAACATGGACTCCTTCTTGGAGATGACGATCCTCTCCTCCGCTGCCAGGTAGTCGAAGGGGAACAGGTAGCGCCAGTTGAAGTTGCCCTCGCCAGTGAGGGAGTGGTAGTGGACGTCTGTGTCCTGCTTGTCCTCCTGCTGGCCCTTCAGCCACCTGTGGGCGCCACATCTCCAGACCTGCAGCCAGGCCAGTGGGACCTCTCCCACCCACAGCCACCTTCCCTCTGCCTCCTTTCCTGCCCCCCGGGAAGCAGGGCCTGCCCGGCTCAGTCCCTCTCATGCAGGGACTGCTCACTCACCCCCTCACGAAGATGTCACTGGACTTCTCCCCTGTGAAGAAGTCGTCGTCCTCCAAGACCACCTCATCCGTGTTCCAGATGATGACCCGCAGCTCGTACCTGGGCCCAGGGAGAGAGAGCTGGTTAGCAGACCCGGGTGGGGGTTATGCCAGGGTGCCAGGGCTGGGATGGGGCAGGTAGAGAGGAGCCCTGGAGACTTGGGGTCAGCACGGGGCCTGGGCCAGGCTGGGGCTAGAGTGGTTCGGGGTGGGGGAAGCAGAGGCATGAGTGAGAGGGCCCACCAGGCGCATGGCTGTGGGCGGTGGGGGTGGCGTGGGGCAGGGGGCGGGAAGCCAGCCTCTGTCTCAGATGCTAGTTCCAAGAGAAGTCTGCATTTAAGCCCAGTAGCCAGCAATGGAAGCCCATGGAAGCTGTATGTCCTTGTCCCCAAAGAGGATTTTCCCCTCAAGGTTTAATTGTCATTATGAATGATGTAGTTCATTTCAATTATTAACAGTGAGGCTGAGTCATTCACTAAAAATTGATCCGAGCCTGGCTCTCCTGGGATTGCAGACAGGGCCGCGAGCCCAGAGTGGCCCAGCGGGTTGGGTGCTCCCTAATGACAGGCCCTGAACAGCCGACTCATGGCCTCAGGTTTCCAGGACATTCCTGGCAGAATTGGCTGCATGATTTGCCGGGGCCAGCGCCAAATGGAAATGCAGGGCCACTTGTCACAAAGAATTTCAAGATGGCAACACAGGAGAATGGAAACAAGAGTGGGACCCTGTGTGGCTTCCTCCATCCCTGAAGCCGTCCCTGAATCCAGTCACTGTCTGGCAGCTGGACTCGAATCTGCCGCTTTACGGATGGGAAACCTGCGTTCTTTTCACGCCACCACCTCCTGCCTCTTCCAGGCACTCACTCCTGCATACGTTACTGGCAGGCACTTCAAGAAAACTCGGCGGAACATCACACTAGCCTGGATGTGAGGACGACCCAGGGGTTCTGTGTGTTGTGAAGGAGTGCGTCAGTGTGGGCATGTGTGTGAGTGCCCACGGGAGTGCTATGCTGTGCGTGTGTGTGTGTGCACGAGATGCATGTGTATGGGTGCGTCGACCACGCAGATGCAGTGCACCGGAGTGTGCTGTGTAGGGCTCATCTCCCTCACTGACGCAGGGTGGAAGGCATTGTCCTGCCTTAGCGCATGGGGACTCTCCAGGGCAGGCCCTAAACTCTATTGATTGGTTGATCAGTTTCTCCCCTATAAGGCCCAGTGGCCACACCCAGGCCCCAGAGATGCCAACTGGCCAAGGCCATCTGGGCCTGAGCCTCCCACAGGAAGGGTTGGGCCGTGGTGGGAAGTGATGGGGTGGGCCGGGAGGGAGTAGCATTGGGCCCTGAGGCGCTCACTTCTTGGGCTTCCGAGGGGAGATGTCCAGAGGCGTCCCAGGGGCTGGCATGTCCATGGGGAACATGTCCACCCACAGCTCCAGGCGGCCCTGAGGAAGAGGGTTGTGGCAGATCTCCTAGGGTCTTCTCCCTCTGCCCAGGAAGATCAGCTCTCCTCTCCCTCCTAACCTTTGTTCTGTCAAGGACCCAGTTCATCAGTTTCCATCTTTGGATGCCAGGAATTCCTATGATGTCACCAATAGCCAATCACAGCTTCTGAGGGAGACAACCTAGGTCTCTGCCTGAGCTGATGTAATTCTCACTCAAAGCAAAGACACTTGCCATTCAAGTTACCCTGAGGGGCCTTGGTGGGGAGGTGCCTGCCAGGCTTTCTGGAATGCAGTGGACAGCATGAGGCCTGGCTTCTACCTTTACTGACTCAGCTTGGGAATCCCTGGTCTCCAATACCCAAGACCCCCAGTCTTGGCCATGCAAGTGTCACCTGCTCGATGCCCGGCTTGTCGGGGTTGAGCAGTGGCCTGGTCTCCACGTGCTCTGGCACCAGGCGGCAGCCTGCGCGGGGGATGTCCTCCCAGTGCCTCAGGGCTGACAGCGCCACGTGCTCGTCCGTGGGCTTCCTCTGACCTGTGGGTACAGGCAGCTCAGCTGCACATATGGCTCAGCACAACCAGGAGACCTTTGCTGGGACTAGGGATTTAGGAGCACAAAGAAGCCCCTATGCCATCACCTGTTTACCCCACCTCCTTTTCACTGTTGGGGAAACTGAGGCATAGAAGGAGAAGTGGCTTGCCCAGGGTCTCAGCTGCCCCACAGGGCCAAGAGAGGTCTGTGCCCTTGGTCCTCTGCTTGGGGAAGTTGACTGGAGAGCCCTGCTGGGCTGTGAGAGAGGGGTCAGGGAGGGGAGAATCCACTTCCTGTCCCAACACCTGACAGTGATCAGATACCAGCACGGACACCTCCCGATTCTCTGCTTCTCTGGGACGTGCCTCATGGACAGAGGAGTAAGGAGAGTTTAAGGATTAGAGCCGGATGGACCTGGGCCGTTGCCCTTGCTCTGCCTCTAAAGAGCCACATGACCTTGGGCAAGTCACTGGAACTAGGATCTTGGCTTGTTCATCTGCAGAATGGGATGCAGATAGCCTCTCTACCTCCCTGGGATTTGGACAGAGAGAAAGCAGGTGGGGCTGCCCTGGAGGAGGAGTGGAAGCACAGAGGCGGGGCACAGGAGCGGGGCTCTGGGGTGATGAGCAGAGGGTCACTAAGCCCAGGCTTAGGCTGAGGACACCCCAGGCTAGGCTGTGGGGTTCCCCAGGGAAGTGTGGACCCCTCCTGGTCTCTGAAACCTGCTGGAGAGGGGGCAGGTGGCTGCGTCCCCCTCCAGTGCCCCATTACCATTCTCGTCTTCAATCTCAGAGGGCCCGGTGAAGACGCGGTTGGCCACCTTCACTCTTCCGGGGGGCCCAAAGTGGGGGCCGTCCACTTTGCTGTCTTTGCAGAGGCGGGTCAGGATATGGCTGGGCTTCATGGGGTCCCGCCAGATATTGTAGCCGTGTCTGCGGGAGGGGACACACAGGCTTGGAGGGGCTGGGTAGGACTAAGCCATCCTGGATGACAGCTGGTTGTGGCCAGTTCTCTAAAGCTGGCTGTTGCCCTCATCAGCAAATGAGTCTGATTCCTCCTGCCCTGGGCCCCAGGCTCACCTGAGACACTAGGGCTGCTGGAGGCTGAACCCTCCTGCCTTGGCCCTTCGACCACGTATCAGTGTCCCCAGCCTAGCCCCACTGCATCCCCTCACTGTGCCCACTCCTCTGGAACCTCAGAGACTCCCTTGAGGAAACTGAAAACCAGAGAGGTGAAGGGACTTGGCCAGGGTCACACAGCCTGTAAGTGGCAGAGCTGGCCCAGATCCCCAGGGGACTCTTCCTGTCCTCCTCTTCTGGCCCCCACCTTCCCTAGCCCACTTGTCTCTCCTCATCCTGCCTCCGCTGTCCTGCAATCCACTGGCCCTCTCCTTGTTTTGGGATCTGCAGTCCTGTCCCCTGAAGGCTGTGCCCAGGGACTATAGGGGCAGAGGCCTGGCCTGGGACAGAAACCACATTATTTCTACCTTCTCAAATCACCACAATCTGAATCTCATTTTAGAGTGGAGGCGAAGCAGGCACACTGCCCCCACCCTCTGCCCCACGCCCCACACACGTGGAGTAGGTCTGGGCGATGCCGCAGGTGGCGCGGTGCTTGCTGTAGAAGCGGTTTTCCAGGTCGATCTTGGTTTCCCCAATGAGGTCATCAGTGCCCACCAGGTCCCAGTCATACACAGCCACCGTCAGCATGGATTCCATGGGGAAGGAGGCCTCGATGTCAAAGGACCTGGTGGGGGTGGAGTTAGAAGGGTTTAAGGATCGGCTAGGGTGACAGGTGGTCTGGGTTGGAGAAGTTGGGGTGTGGCAGGGGAGGGCACCAAGAAGCCTTACTTCCCAAACACAGGGTTGAGCTGCTTGGAGATGTAGTTCTCCTTGTCGCGGATGTCGGTCTTGCCTAGCCGGATGGCGATGTAGGGGTCAGCTTTGCCGTTGATGTCGGCAGGGTGCAGGTCCGTGGCCTGGGATGGGGAGGAGGGCTGCCTGAGCAGGCTCCCATGCCCTGCTCATATTCAGTGCTCCTGCCAGGCTGCCTGAGGGTCCTATGACAGTGAAGGGCAGGGGCAGGAACACTGGACCTGTCAGGAGGCTTGCTCTGTGACCCTAGGCAAGTGGCTACCCCTCTCTGGGCCTTGATTTCCTCCTCTAGAAAAGATAAACGCTAGACCAAATGATTTCCCTGGTGCCTCCCAGTCTGGGGCTGTCAGTATGCAGCTTCTTCTTCTTTTTTTTTTTTTTTTTTTGAGGCAGAGTCTCGCTCTGTCGCCCAGGCTGGAGTGCCGTGGCCGGATCTCAGCTCACTGCAAGCTCCGCCTCCCGGGTTCCTGCCATTCTCCTGCCTCAGCCTCCCGTGTAGCTGGGACTACAGGCGCCGCCACCACGCCCAGCTAATTTTTTGTATTTTTAGTAGAGACGGGGTTTCACTGTGTTAGCCAGGATGGTCTTGATCTCCTGACCTCGTGATCCGCCCGTCTCGGCCTCCCAAAGTGCTGGGATTACAGGCTTGAGCCACCGCGCCCGGCCTTTTTTTTTTTTCCTTTGAGACAGAGTCTCACTCTGTCTCCCAGGTTGGAATGCAATGATGTGATCTTGGCTCACTGTAAGCTCCACCTCCTGGATTCAAGCAATTTTCCTGCCTCAGTCTCCTGAGTAGCTGGGATTACAAGTGTGTGCCACTGCACCTGGCTAATTTTTGTATTTTTGGTAGAGACAGGGTTTCACCATGTTGGCGAGGCTGGTCTTGAACTCCTGACCTCAGGTGATCCTCCTGCCTTGGCCTCCCAAAGTGCTGGGATTACAGGCGTGAGCCAGTGCACCCAGCCAGTATGCAGCTTCTTTGGTACCTCTCAGATGGGAGGATGAAAGACTTGCAAGGAGGGGAAGCGACGGGAGTCTCACCCGGACCACATAGACTCGGACCAGCACATTGATGGGGTCATTGCTGGGGATGCCCTGGAACATGCCGTAGGTGGGGTCGTAGCCAGCTTCCCGGGACACGTCCTCTGGGAGTGGCACTTTGTACACGCAGAGGGAGCCCTGGGCAAGACAAATGTGGGTCAGGCTGTAGGTTTGCCTGGCAGGGGTGGCATTCGAAGTAGCTAATGGCACCGGGAGGGCTGGACCCTGATGTGGCAGGGCCTTCACCCTTTAGCTGGTGAGTCATGGGAAAGTCCAGGGCTTCTGGAGGGAGTGACCAGGGCAGTGGTGGGAGGTGAGTGGGAGAACCTGTGGTGGGGCAAGGGCTGAGGGGTACTCAGGGGCTGGGCCCGTGCTCCTGGCCTGACCTTGAAGCGTCCCACAATGCGCTCCTCCTCAGTGGAGCCATCCTCGTCATCCCCAGTCTTGCCCCGAAGCAGGTTGAAAGTGTGCAGCCAGTCCTCAAAGTTATCGAACTCGCACTCCAGCTCTTTAGGGTACACCTGAGCCAGACCAGGCCGTTGGGGGGTGGCTGCTTGGTTTCTGGCTTTCATCCTGCCCCACCTGCAGGATCACCGCCACCACCCCGCCAACGCCCCCGCACTCCCTAGAAGGACCTGCTCCCAGGCTCTTACCTTAAGCTCATCAATCTTAGGTTTCTTCTTCTCAGGGGCCTCAGACCCCTGGCCAGAGCCAGAGCTCTGGGTTTTCTTCCTCTTCTCCTCTTTGGCAGCCCTTGCCTTCTCCTTGCCCTTCATTGACCCCTTCAGGCCTGGCCAGAAGCAGAAAAGGAGGTGGAGCAGAAATGAGCAGAGCAGGAAGGCTTGGATTGGAGACCCAGCTCTGTCGCTAATTTGCTTTACTAACTTAACTCTCGGATGTCCATGTGCTGTCAAATGCAGATAATACTTCCTAGCATGCCCGCCTCATGGAGGTGCTGGGGGCCCCAGTGAGTTTATGCCTGGGAAGGTGTCTGAAGACTGTCATCATGCCCTTTGGAAGAGAGGGGCAGGAAGGAGCATGGGTTTGGGGGTGGAGGCCTGTTGCCACTCAGTTCCTTCCCCACTCACTTTCCTTACTAGCTTCCCTCTTCTTGTCCATAATAATAACACTCTGTATTAGCATTTCCCAAACTGCATGCAGTGGAGCAACAGGTGCAGATGCTGCTGGCATGCTTTAGAAGAAAGGGTACTGTGACCCAATAAGCTGGGGAAATATTTTACACTGTGTCTTTGTTTTAGAGATGTATAATAACATTTGCACAGTAAAGGCTCTGAAAAGTCCTGCACCAGAATAAGCTGTTTCAATCAGCTTTTCCTAAACTAATTTGACCAAAACTAATTTGTTCCTTTTAGAACACCCATAATTTTCTTCATGGAAAAGAGTCTGGAAAATGCTGGATGGAATG
The DNA here is from genome assembly GCF_049350105.2 of Macaca mulatta. Taxonomy (NCBI): domain Eukaryota; kingdom Metazoa; phylum Chordata; class Mammalia; order Primates; family Cercopithecidae; genus Macaca; species Macaca mulatta. The sequence continues at coordinate 98,541,789 of NC_133418.1, read as the reverse complement.
AGCTCTGAGGTCCCTTCCAGCTCTGATGTTCTGTGGCTGTAAATGTCTGTCTATCACCGTGGGTGCTGAACTGGTCAGAGTAAAAGCCTCCCTAGACAAGGGCCTTAGCTTGCTCAGAGCCCACAGACTACTGATGCTGCTTCCCTGGCTACTAAGGCTGGGAGGACTGGCGGGAGGGGAAAGAGAAGCAGGTGGTGAGGTGGGCAGGAGAGCCAGCTACCCGGGGCGGGGAGGAGGAGGCAGAGTTCCAGGTTCCAGGGCTCACCCTCAGTGTTGTCCACCTCCTCCTTCTCCTCCAAGTCAATTCCAGAGGGCTCCTGTTGTCGAAGTTGCTGCCAAAAGATGAGATGCAAAGGAGAGAAGGTGGGTTTCCTGGGGAGGAGTCTGTTGACCCCAAACTGTGGACCCAGACCAGTCTTAATGCACTAGAAGTAGAAAATCTTCCCCACTGCATTTCAAATCCACCATGTGCTCTGCTTAAGTTGATTTAAAGAAGTTTATAAGGTGTACAATGTGACTAGTGGTACTTAGGGGTTTATGCATCTGTGGCACATACACACCATGGAATACTATGCAGCCATAAAAAAGCATGAGTTCATGTCCTCTGCAGGGACATGGATGAAGCTGGAAACCATCATTCTGAGCAAACTGTCACAAGGACAGAAAACCAAACACTGCATGTTCTCACTCATGGGAGGGAATTGAACAATGAGAACACTTGGACACAGGGAGGGGAACATCACACACTGGGGCCTGTCAGGGGGTGGGGGGCTAGAGGAGGGATAACATTAGGAGAAATACCCACTGTAAATGACCAGTTAATGGGTGCAGCAAACCAACATGGCACATGCGTACCTATGTAACAAACTTGCACGTTGTGCACATGTACCCTATAACTTAAAGTATAATAATAATAAAAAAAACAATACCTTGCAATAAATATTTATATTTTCTACTTAAAAAATACAGTGCATTTTAATGTTGCTTTTAGTGGTATTAATAAATTGTTTTAATGTAGAAAAGTATAACAGTAAGAACATGTACTATATTTTCTTTCACTCAGCACACCCCACCCTACTGGAAACGAGAATAAATCTTACTGAAAACTAGAAACCGGGTTTCAACTAAGTCGCCACCGCCACCTGGTGGTAGTCTGTGAAAATTGCAGGAGTAGAGACAAGACAACAGGCAGCCTTTTGCAGCTCTAGCCTGGCCAATTTGATGGTGGGAGAAGAGACTACCAGTTGTCCTCAATGATCTGTTCTGCTTTTTTAGAAGTTTTGCTGGGCACACAGTCACTTTGCTAAAGATTACATTTCTCAGCCTCCTTTGCAGATAAGTGTAGCTATGGGACTAGATTCTGGTCAATGTGAGTGGAAGTGATATGCGCAACTTCTGGATTGGGCCCTGAAAGAGAAAAGCATATGCCTCCTCTCCTCTTTAACCTTTCCTGTGCACTTGAATTAGAACATGATGTTGAGTCACCTCCAACTCTACAGATGTCAGAAACAAGAGGTCAGGATCTTAGTCCTTGACACCACTGAGCCACCATACCAGCCTAACCCCCACTCTCTGAGATGCTATGTGAGAAAGAAACTGTTGTCTTGTTTACGTCACTCTAACTTGCTACAGCAGCTTAATGTGTGCTCTAATAAATATCACACCCAGCTTAGGCTGCAGAAAGGGCCTGGGAGAGAATGTGGCTGGATCAGCTCCAGCCCCACTAAGGAAACACAACTGCAGGCATGTGCCCTTCCTGGTCAGGTGGCCAGTCAGAGCACTGAGCTAGGCAGGCAGCAGGCAGAGGACACAAACAAGAGAGCGGAGAAATGCACTTTCTGGGACTTGCAATCTGGCCAACAGATGGAACCCACATATGTGTAACAGGGGAAGAATCATTCACGTGCCGATGACCAAGATGTGTAAAATAAAACAGTATGAAGAAGAGTCGTAAGGACTACTGATAAGCATTTGTTCCCTTATGGCCTCTGAGAACATGTTTCTCCTTTTTCACAAAGGTCACTTCTTCTTGGACGCGTTCCCTGATTCCCCCAAGCCATGATTTGCCTTTGTTATCACATAGTCCTCTAAGTCTCTGTTTACATGTCTATTTTGCCCAGTAAACCGGGGGCCCATCAGGGCAGGTATGGCATCTTTTGGCTCCCATAGCACCTAGTATGGAGCCTGGCTCATCGCATATACCCAAGAGGCATTTGTGGAATGAGTCAATGAGGACAAAAGGAAACTAAGCCAGGGAAGGCAGATGGGACCATCATCTTGGAAGGTGAGTTCTGAGCTAGGATTTCAAGGATGTGAGACAAGGCCATCCCAAGCTCACATGAATGGAGGTGGGACCCAGCTCCGGGGGCTGTGGGAAAGAAGCTGGACAGGAGGGTCTGAGTGTGGAGGGGGTCGCCTCCCCTCACCCTGCCCGAGGTCTCACCTCCTTCATGGTGTCAATGGAGGCAAAGTACTTGGACCACCAGTCCAGCATGCTCTCATCTGGCTCCTCCTCCTCCGGCTCCTCTGCAGTGCCCTTCTTCTTCTTCTTCTTCTCCTTCTCCTCCTCAGCCTGTAGGTTGGCCAGGTCCAGAGTCCTACATGGGCCCCTCCTGCCTGGACAATCCCGAGGGCCTCCACCCATTCCGTCATCTGCTAGCAGGAAACCTTGGGCTCCATAAGGCTCTGTGGGGCCACCTATGTCCAAGGGGCAGGGTCTTGTTTAATGGAGGAGGTGCCATGGGCCACAGAGGGTCATGACCTGCCCATGTGATCCACTGGCCCAGGCAGGACTGGCACTGAGTCCTGCACTCACCCAGCTCTTTTTCACTGCATCTTGGGGGAGATGTGCTGGCCCAATCATGCGGGGGCGGGGGCTGGCTCTGTCCCTGATGCTGGACCCTTTGACCTGACACCGTTGCCAATACAGGACCCTCTCACCCCAGAGCCCCTGCATGGCCCCCACACTCACCACATCCACTTTGACAACAGCTTCAGAAGTCTGCAGAAGAACCAAGGAGACAGGGGCAGAATTAGTCACTGGGGCCTGGAGTGGCAGGCAGTGGCCCAATACAGGGCGTGTGGAGGAGCCGAGATGGAAATTACTGTGTGCTGGCAGCCCCTGTGCCCTCAAGGTCAACTTTGCTTTAATAATAGCATTCTGACTGGTGAGTCTGCAAAGGGTCTGAGTGAGGATGTTTCTTTGGGTGGCCAAAGGAACAAGGGGGTGTGTTCTAGGCTGGCCCATGTTCTGCCCTTCCCTGTAGGGTCTGCAGCGTGTAGGCCACTTCCACACCCAACCCCCAGGTGGTAGGTCTCTCTCTGGCAGATGAAGGGTCTTAGTCTGAAAGCCAGGAGGAATAAGGAGCTTCCACCTGGAAATCCTCCTCTGACCCAGGCCAGGGAAGTGTCATTTGTGAATGGCTGGAATGGAAAACTCAAGGACCCTTTGGAAAGGACACTGATGATCTCATAAGGAATCGTTACCTATGGTGTCATTTGTTGGAGTAAAAATTATGGCAGGTGATTATAATAAACTGTGATGGCTCACTCTGTCTCTCATATACACATACCACATGCCAGTGCACATGCACGCACACACACGCATGCACCCACATGCACGCACGTGTACATGCACATATGCACACCGCAAGCACACATGCACACATATATGCACACACATCACACTCATGCATTCACACATGCACATTTACACACCACACACACATGCACACATGCACACCACACACACGAATGCACACATATATGTACATACACCACAGGCACACATACACATGCACATTTACATACCACACACATGCATGCACACATGCACATATGCACACCACACACACATGCACACATATATGCAAATATACCACACTCACGCATGCCACATGCACATTTACACCCATGCATCCACATATCCACATACACCATATGCACATATGCACACATGCACATATGCATACCACGTGCATGCATGCACACATATATGCACATACACCACATGCACGCATGCACACGCACATTTACATACCACATGCATGCACATATGTACACACACTACATGCATGCACAGGCATGTGCATGCGCACACCACACACATGCACACATACATGCACATGTGTACACCACAATGCACACATACATGCACATATGCACACCACACACATACATGCACATGTGCACACCACATGCATGCACACACTCGCATATGCACATACACCACACACATGCATGTACATATGCACATATACACACCACACACGCATGTGCATATGCACATACACCACACACATGCACACACAAGGCACATATGCACACCACATGCACACATGCACACATGCACATATGCACACCACACACACATGCACACACATATGCACATACATCACATGCACACATGCACACACGCACACATGCATACCACACACATGCATGCACATGCATATGCACATACATGCACACATGCACATATGGACACCACAAACATGCATGCACTCATGCACATTTACACACTACACACACACATGCACGCAGGCACGTGCATTCCAGGATAGTGTTAGGTGGAGCTGGTTGGACACACAATCAAGGTCAGCCCCCAACAGTCACATGCCAAAGGAGGTTCTTAGTGTCCTTCTCTCTCAGGGCAGATAGTCTGGTTCACAGGACATGTCACATGAAGTTGCACGTTCCCAGCCAGCGGGGGACTGACCCCACCCGCCTTACCGCATCCAGCTTCACCATGGTCTCCAGTTTCTTGATGGGTACCTCTGGCTCCATGTTCACCACGACCTCCCCTGTGGAGTGAGAGGAGGGGCCCCCATTGCACAGCACACGGCAACGCCGGAGAAGCCTGACTGGACAGATGGACAGATGGACAGACAGGCAGAGGAAGGAGCAAGAGGAACAGTGAGATTGGCGGGGCAGGAAGGTGCAGAGAACTAAAGCTGATTCTGGAACTTTCTGAGGGAAAGGGGGACAGGGCAGTCAAGTGAGGAAAGATGGGCATGGGGAGGGAGGAAGAGAGCCCAAGAGAAGGGGGAGCTGTGGAGGCCAGCGGGAGGTAGGCGGCAGAGAGGCCTGGGTCTTCTCCATCAGCCAGCACAAGGGACTTTGTGCCCTCAGGCCCTCCCAGGCTGTCTCCAGCTCTGCCCTCTCTGGCCGTAGAGCTGGGGTCGCCCTGGGCAGCCTTCCTTGGCCACCAGCGTGGACCTTCTTCTGTGCCATCCCTCAGACCCAAGGAGCAAACTCTGGCCACAGCTTGGACTGGACTGAGACCTGGAGCCCTTCCCTGGGTGGCATGGAGCCAGGCTTGGTGGCAGGGTGGGTGTGGCCATACCCGTGGTGTTCCAGCTGGGGGCCGAGCGGTCTGGGGGCCGGTAGATGAAGCGTCGCAGGGAGCTGACGGCATGGGAGCCCACCAGTGTGTAGCGACCGAAGGCCCGGCAGTCCACCACGCGGATGTTCAAGGGCGGGTGCAGCAGCTCGTTCTCTGGGAGGTCCTGGGGTGTTGGTGACAGGAGCCTGAGCCTCCGAGAAGGGGCAGAGGAAGCCGGCTGGCTGAGTGGAGCCACACTGGCCACAGGACATCCTCCACCGGGGCCTGCACTCACCACTTCAAACCACTTGACGAGGGTGTTGAAGTTGGGGTTCTTCTTATAATTGTGGATCAGGGATGACTGCACCCCCTTCCCTGCACACTCGATGTCCACCCGTGGCCGGTCCACCTGGGCCAGGTTCACCCGCTTTAGGTCCCGTAGGCCCCAGAACAGCACCTGGGAGAGGTTGAGGGGCGTGCAGAGAAGAGAGCCCCTTAGTCAAGGGAGCCGCTGTAGGGGCACTGGACCATCTGAGAAGGAACTGGGCAGTAGCATGGGCAGAAGTTCACCCCAGATTTCAAAGGGCCGGAGCAGGGCCAGGAGAGCAGAGGAGGGGCATCCTCCAGAGATGAGAGTGGGGCTGCCCAGAGAAGGGGTGCAGAGTCAGGGGTGCAGACAGGAGGGCTGGGCACGGTCCTGGGACATGGGAGTGCGACTTGGTGCAGACGGGGGCAGGCCCTGGGCTGGGGCAGGAGCCTGAGTCTGCTGCTGGCTCCTGGTGATGGTGATGGGAGGGGGATGAGAAACCACTTCCCCTCCTGAGCCCTCAGTTTGCTCATCTGAAAGAGAAAGGCCACACAGGGCCCTCGCACCTCTACTCGGTACTTGCTGAGCACGGGCCGGATGCCCACAGGCACAGGCATGATGGGACCTCGGTCCACGTCCACCGGACCGTTGATCGGGGGCAGGTCAGCCTTCCCTGCTGGCCCAATCTGGGGAATGGGGGTCACAGGTCACACACTGGGGAGCCCAGGGACAGGGTCTCTCTCCCCATGCATTGTTTGCCATGAGATCTGGGGAGACAGGGAAAACCCCCCAAGAACCACTCCCCCAGCTTCGGTCAGGATGGGAAGGAGAGAGGCCCCCAGGCCCCAGGCCCCAGCTCCAGGCCCCAACCCCCAGGCCCTAACCCCCAAGTCCCATGCTCCAGCCCTTAGCCCCAGCCCCCAGTCCCAGACCCCAGCCCCAGGCCCCAGCCTCCAGGTCCCAGACTCCAGGCCCCAGCCTCCAACCCCCAGGCCCCACCCCCAGGTCCTACCCCCAAGGCCCACCCCTAAACCCCAGCTCCAGGCCCCAACCCCCAGGCCCTAACCCCCAGGCCCCAGGTCCGAGCCCTCAGCCCCAGCCCCCAGCCCCAGGCCCCAGCCCCAAGCCCCAGCCCCAAGCCCCAGCCTCCAGGTCCCAGACTCCAACCCCCAGGTCCCACCCCCAAGCCCCAACCCCAGGCCCCAGCCACCAGCCCTAGGCCCCTCCTCCCAGCCTCCAGCTGCCAGGCCTCAGCCTCTCTTCCCTGTGTCCCACCTGCAGCAGCTCAAAGGCCGCCAGCAGGTCTCCAGCTGTGGCATTGCCACGGTAGATCTGGTAGTACTCGAGCTGGGGCGGGAAGCGGGGTGGGCAGTACGCCTCATCTGCCATCTTCACCAGGGGCTTGGCGAAAGTCCGGCCCATGAAGTCAGCTTTGCCCTGACACAGCAAACAACCCAGATGCCTCTTGGTGCTTGCTGTCCACACCTGTGATCTCGTTTAGTCCTTACCACAGCCACATGAGTTGTTGTAAGGGACAGGTGTGATCACCGCATTTTACAGATGGGGAAACCAAGTCTCAGGGCCCACCAAACACTTGTTCAAGGCCAAGCAGTCAGTGAATAGCAGATGTCCGGCTCAGGACTAGACATGAGGTCCTCCTACGTCTAGTCCAGGGCTATCTGGCACCTCCGCAGCTGAGGTGGTGCGTGAGAAGGTGGCTCACTAACTCTCGGGAGTCACCCCAATCCCTTACTTCCTACTCCAGAATCTCCACGGAGGACGGCAAGGCTGTTACTGGTTGTGGTAAGTGTGGGCGGGGTTTGGGAAGCCCCGGGGTGAGGAGGCTAGTGACAGCAGGACTTGCCAGCACATCTCCAGGGCTCGGACCATTGGTGACAGGAGGTGAGGATGTCCTGGCCTGGGAAGGGGTCAGGCTGCCGCAAGCTGGCAGGAGGCACCTGGAGGGACTGGGTGTCAGCCCCCACTCCCAGCTTCCCAGTCAGCACCTGGCCAAGGAACTCTGCGGGTGGGTGGCGGAGGTAGCCGGCACAGCCTCCGTGCAGGTGGAGTGCAGGGAACAAGGGCCAGGTGTGGTGCTGCTGAGGTCCCTGGCACCAGAGCCCACCCATACCATGGAATCCTGGTCGTAGATTTCAATGACAATGATGGGCGGATCGTCCCTCAGCTCATGAGCTTCGCCATAGAGCTCCAGATTGTCGAACACCAGCATCTGGTCCCAGGTGGGACACAGGGTCTCATTCAACACCTGCAGCATGGGGTGGGGAGACAGGTGACAAGTGACAGAGGGTGGGCAGATGCAAGAACAGGAGCTGCCCCTACTCACTCAACTTCCACAGAACCTGGGGGCAGGAGTGACAGATTTCTTGATTCTTCCAGAAATCTTAAAATCAAGGCCAGTGTAAGGTTTGCCCCAAACCCCCTGCCAACGTCCTCCTTGTTGTCCCTGTCTTGTGAATATAACCACAATTAAAGCCCGTAGCCTTTCCGGTGTGACCCGGGTCTACAGTTATCTGCAGGGCTTCCCCTGAGAAACTAGGGCACTGGCTGACCTGTGGCTCCAGGCCCCACAGGCTCACAGGCCCCACAGGCTCCAGGCCCTATGCCCCACAGGCTCACAGCTCCAGGCCCCACAGGCTCCAGGCCCCACAGGCTCCAGGCCCCAGGCCCCACAGGCTCACAGGCCCCACAGGCTCTAGGCCCCACAGGGCTCCAGGCCCCAGGCCCCACAGGCTCACAGGCCCCACAGGCTCTAGGCCCCACAGGGCTCCAGGCCCCAGGCCCCACAGGCTCACAGGCCCCACAGGCTCTAGGCCCCACAGGGCTCCAGGCCCCAGGCCTCACAGGCTCACAGCTCCAGGCACCACAGGCTCATAGGCCCCACAGGCTCCAGGCCCCACAGGCTCACAGCTCCAGGCCCCACAGGCTCACAGGCCCCACAGGCTCTAGGCCCCACAGGCTCCAGGCCTCAGGCCCCACAGGCTCACAGCTCCAGGCCCCACAGGCTCCAGGCCCCAGGCCCCACAGGCTCACAGGCCCCATAGGCTCTAGGCCCCACAGGGCTCCAGGCCCCAGGCCCCACAGGCTCACAGGCCCCACAGGCTCTAGGCCCCACAGGGCTCTAGGCCCCAGGCCTCACAGGCTCACAGCTCCAGGCCCCACAGGCTCCAGGCCCCATAGGCTCACAGCTCCAGGCCCCACAGGCTCACAGGCCCCACAGGCTCTAGGCCCCACAGGCTCCAGGCCTCAGGCCCCACAGGGCTCCAGGCCCCAGGCCCCACAGGCTCCAGGCCCCAGGCCCCAGAGGCTCACAGGCCCCACAGGCTCCAGGCCCCAGGCCCCACAGGGCTCCAGGCCCCAGGCCCCACAGGCTCATAGGCCCCACAGTCTCCAGGCCCCACAGGCTCACAGGCCCCACAGGCCCCAGGCCCCAGGCCCCACAGGGCTCCAGGCCCCAGGCCCCACAGGCTCATAGGCCCCACAGGCCCCAGGCCCCACAGGCCCCAGGCCCCACAGGCCCCAGGCCCCACAGGCTCCAGGCCTCAGGCCCCACAGGGCTCCAGGCCCCAGGCCCCACAGGCTCCAGGCCCCAGGCCCCAGAGGCTCACAGGCCCCACAGGCTCCAGGCCCCAGGCCCCACAGGGCTCCAGGCCCCAGGCCCCACAGGCTCATAGGCCCCACAGTCTCCAGGCCCCACAGGCTCACAGGCCCCACAGGCCCCAGGCCCCAGGCCCCACAGGGCTCCAGGCCCCAGGCCCCACAGGCTCATAGGCCCCACAGGCTCCACGCCCTACAGGCTCACAGCTCCAGGCCCCACAGGCTCCAGGCCCCACAGGCTCACAGGCCCCACAGGCTTCAGGCCCCAGGCCCCACAGGCTCACAGGCCCCACAGGCTCACAGGCTCCACAGGTCCCAGGCCCCACAGGCTCACAGGCTTCCCGGTACTCTCAAAGCCAGAGCCACTCCCTCCCCCGAGGCCCTCACCTCTGTGCACTGACTCTGATTGATGAAGAAGACGCGGGCGAAGGGGTCTGAGAGTCCGCTGCTGTCGGCAGCAAAGAGGCTGCGGGCCTGGTACATGTGGGCTCGGAGCTGGAACGTCTGCTTCTCTGTGGGGAAGGGCAGCCTGAGGTTCTGGGATGGGCAGCCCCTCCGGCCCCTCCCAGGTGAGGCTTCGAGTGAGGGGTCCTCACTCACTGGTGTAGACCAGGCTGACGGGCGGGAAGGCGTGCAGGCCCAGGCCCTGGGCCGCCTTGACCTCCTGGAAGCCACAGGGCAGGCCGCACAGGAAGTCCTTGCGCTGTTTGCTGAGGCCCAGCCACAGGTACAGCTCCACCTTGGCCTGCACTGTCCAGCCTGCTGAGCCGAAGCCTCGCTTCCCTGGCAACTGGGGGTGGGCATGGGGTCACCAGGAGCCTGACGGCTGCCAGGGCCCACGGGGTGGGGAAGGGGCAGGGGCTGGCGGAGGCCCTGGTCAGAGCTGCCCTGCCCCTTCACAGCATCCTGCTGGGCTGGGGTCCAGTGGAGACAGGGAGATGGGCAGGGGGCCGTCCTACCCCTTCCGCACCCCTTCCCCCACCTCCTTCCCATTCTCAGCTCTTCTCTGAGCACCTACTGCTTGAAGGCCTCACTCTGTCACTCAGGCCCTCCAGCCCCAGGTGGAGCTGCTGCTCCTCTGAAAGGATCCAGGCCCCCATCCATCCTGCCCCCTCCAGCACCTTGAGGAAGAGCGTCTTGACCTTGGCGCAGTCCTTGCCGGTCTCCTCCTCCACGATGGAGAAGAGCAGGTCCTTGGAGGGCACACGGGCATAGGCGATACGCTTGTTGTTGCTCATCATCCAGATGAAGATGTCCGGAATGCTGTGCTGGGGCTGGTGGGGTGGGGAGTGGCCAGGGGCAACGGGTAAGAGGGTCCAGCCTCCTGACTGAGTCCCCTGAGCCTGAAGGACCTCAGAGAGCCAACCCTGGATAAGGCAAAGCCCCCTCGCCTTGGGCCGCACCTCGTCTGCCAGGAAGCGCAGCTTCTGCAGGAAGTTCTGGCACAGCCTCAGCTTGTCCCGCACCGTGTGCCGCTTCACCTGGGCCCGCAGGGTCCTGGCCTGCTGCCCCATGCTTTCCTGTGTGGGAAGGGGTGTCAACGGAGCCCAGCTACTGGGGGACAGCTCGGGCCATGACAGAGGCAGCTGTGACACCTTCTCACAGCCAGGCCCTCCCTCCAGTCCCTGCGGTCCAGCCGCGTCCTTACCAGCTCCCTCATGCAGGACTTGAGGCGCTCCCGGTCAAGCCTGGTGCGGGATGAGTGGCCCTGATCCTTGTCAGCGAGGGAGAGGAAGCGGCTGGGGATAGGGGGAGCTGGGATTTAGCGAGCCTGACAAGCAGGGGCTCTGTAGATTCTTCCTCATCTACCCAGCCCTGGCAGGGTCCCCTTTGTCCAGTTCTGCTTTGTCCTGCCCCAACCTGCCGCCCCCCGCTTCTCACCAACAGCCACAGCTCAGCTCCTCCAGGACGCCCCGCAGGCGACGCTCAGGGTAGAACTTCTCCGTTTTGATCATCTCCTGTACGTCGTTCAGGCCTTCTTCCTGTGAACCAGGAGTGCCAGTGATGCTGGGCCACAGCCCCGCCTCCCCAGCCTCCCCAGCCTTCCTAAATGTCTCCTCCCCATTGATCAGGGGAGTGAGGGACCACATGATCTGGGAGCTCTTGCTAGGGCTGTCCTGAGTATCAGTCATTATGAGGAAGTCATCAGTTTCCCAGGTTCTGTTCTCAGAACCTGGAGATGTTGGTGTTCGTGGGTTCTTCAGTTCCTGAAGGAAGAAGCCACCTGTGGACTGTGAGTCTGTGGTTCTGGTGGGCTCACAGGGCCTGGGCAGAACTCAGGCCTAGGCAGGGGGCTCATGGCTGGCCAGAGACAGAGGGAAACCCAGGATCCTGACGTCACTCCAAAATGCTGGGGCCTGTGGCAGGGCATGGGAACAGATGCCTGGGGGAAGAGGGAGTGGCTCTGGCTCTGAGAGCACTGGGAGGGCTGGGAGACCCAGGTCCCACAGGAGACACAGGTCAGCTAGTACCCCACTCCTTAGCGGGAAGCCTTGCAGACAACTGCAGGCCCAGGTCACACTGCAAAGGCTGTGGGCTTTAATTGTGGTTATAGTCACAAGACAGGGGTGACAAGGAGGACACTGGCAGGGGGCTGGGAGCAAACCTCATATTATCTGTGACTTTTTTGGAGGTTTTAATTCATTTTTATAAAATATGAGCTGGCTGAGCTTCAGGGAACTTCAACAGGGAACAGCAACATCTCAGGGAAGGGTGGGATTATCTGCTGGTCCCTGCTCCCCCAGGTTGGGGAGAAGGAGGTCTCAGGCCAACAGCTGCGCTCCTCGCCCAGTCAGTTCCCATGGGTCAGGCAGGGAGAGGGGTGGGCGGAGGAGGAGGGGGCAGCTCCTGAGCTTCAGACACTGCTCGCTTCTCCCTTCTCCCCATTTCCCTTCCCTAGCCTTGCTTTTTTATTTTATTTTATTTTATTTTATTTTATTTTATTTTATTTTATTTATTTTTTTGAGATGAAGTTTTGCTCAGTCACCCAGGCTGGAGTGCAGTGGCACGATCTTGGCTCACTGCAACCTCCGCCTCATGGGTTCAAGCAATTCTCCTGCTTCAGCCTCCCGAATAGCTGGGATTATAGGCGCTCGCCACCAAGCCCTGCTAATTTTTGCATTTTTAGTAGAGATGGGGTTTCACTATGTTGGCCAGGCTGGTCTCGAATGCCTGACCTCAGGTGATCCACCCACCTTGGCCTCCCAAAGTGTTGGGATTACAGGCGTGAGCCACCACAACTGTCTCCCTAGCCTTGCTTTTAAGATTTCTGGAAAAATCAGGGAACCCAACACTCCTGCCCCGGGGTTCGCTGGAGGCTGCAGTGACTAGAGGTGGCTCCTGCTCTTGTCTGTGCCCTGGGACCTGGGGCTGAGGATGGGAACAGAGGTCCTGCTGGGGCCATTCCTGCAGCCTGGGCAGACCAGCTTTGTGTGTTGCAGGCAATGCCCTCTGACAGCACCCTCTCCCCCAGGACCCCACCCCTGCTGGCCCCTGGCCTGGCCCTGACCAGCTTGTCAGCGATGTGGTCCATGATGCTGGCATTGTAGAGGCGGCGGCGCTGGTCCGGCCACCAGCTCTTGATGTAGATGCAGGGCTTTCGCTCCAGGTAGGGCAGATGGAAGTAGTTCCTGGGGTGGGCAGAGGTGGGAGGTGAGGTCTTGGGGGCCCAGGGAGGTGGGAGGGCCAGGCCACAGGGGGATGGGAGGTTGGACCCACCTGTCGGTGACCAGGGGCCGCATTGGTGGGGTGGAGGAGACTGAGGCCAGGTCCCCGCCATTGCTGGCCTCGTCATCACTCGAGTTCTGAATCAGGTCTACTTCTTCCTCATCCCCGGGCTCCTTGCGGGGCTGAGGCCGCTGGGGCCGGGACAGGCCATCAACTTCGTTCCCATAGTTGCCTGGAGGCAGAACGGGCCCAGAAGGCCTAGAGTGTGTTCCCCCCCAGGCCCCTCCCACAGTCCAATCCGGTGCTGCCTTGGATTTGGGAAAAGGAAGAGGGAGAGTCAGGGAATGGGGCTCGGATGTGACACAGCATTAGCCCGAGAGAGGTGCCCGTGTTCCCACTCTGCTGAGAGTCAGGGAGTCCTGATGATACTTGAGTGCAAGGAGGCCCAGCCCTGGCCCAGGCCGCGGCCTGAGTTCCCACTCTCTCCTCTGCAGCCCAGGGAAGGGCCTCTCCTCGCCCTCTGCCCCAGGTCCCAAACACAGCCTCACCCTGTAGGTGGAGCTGAGGGTCGGCCCCTTTATGGAGCATGGTCTACCACATGTACACATAAAGGTGTTTCTTGGGTGCTTGAGGCCTCTCAGGGGAAAGGGGTCAACATCCCCTACAGGAATGAGGACAGGGCTGAGGTGCAGAGCCTCACACTTACCACCTGCAGCCTAGGCCTGAAGCCCCCCGTGGGCCCAGCACTCACCTAGGCCTGAAGTGCCCCGTGGGCCCAGCACTCACCTGCGCCTGAAGCCCTCCGTGGGCCCAGCACTCACCTAGGCCTGAAGCCCCCCGTGGGCCCAGCACTCACCTAGGCCTGAAGTGCCCCGTGGGCCCAGCACTCACCTACGCCTGAAGCCCTCCGTGGGCCCAGCACTCACCTAGGCCTGAAGCCCCCCGTGGGCCCAGCACTCACCTAGGCCTGAAGCCCTCCGTGAACCCAGCACTCACCTAGGCCTGAAGCCCTCCGTGGGCCCAGCACTCACCTAGGCCTGAAGCCCCCTAGGGCCCAGCACTCACCTATGGTGACCTCAAAGGTGATGGGCTTGTCTCCATTTCTCCGGTCAATCATTGAGGCCTCCAGGAAGGCTCCAAAGAGAAAGAATTCTTCCATTTTCCCTGCACAGCTCTGTGGGGAGGCAGTTCAAACCATTCTTGAGCTTGAGTAGGGGTGGAAGGTCGGGGGCCAGGCCTCCTTCCATCTCACAGACAGGCCCTGGGGGTGGATGGTGGGGGCATCCCACCCAGCTTTGGGGCCAGGCAGCCCACACCCCGATGGCCCTCCAGCCTGGATATCCATGGAAGCAGGGCTGGCTCCAGACACCACAGGGACAGCCATGGCTGGGAAGAGGGGTGGAGGGGTGGCACCGTCGTGAGACCTGGTGGCCATCGTGAGATAGAGCACAGACAGGCAGTGAATGAGGGCAGAGTCCTATTGGGGGGCTGAGTGGGAGCCTCTGCTTCCTGGCGAGGAGCCTCATCCTTTGGTCTGACTCCTCCGGTAGACAGGGCAGCAGCAGGCCAAAGTCTGGGACCCAGGTGTTTTGGGGGGAAGGAGGCTGAACTGGAGGCCCTGGAGGACAGCACAGTGCCTGGGGTCTCACCTCCGAGATGGGCGTGGCCTGCTCCACCTGCACCTCTGTGGAGCTGGTGAGCTCAGGGTTGGAGGTGTCCAGGATCTCCACCGCCAGGCCCAGCAGGAGCCGGGCCCGAAAGGACACACCCTCCCCCAGGCCCTCGTTCAGGTCCTGGTGCTCGTCCAGCAGCGTGTAGTTACGTGTGGAGCCGTACATGTTCACCCAGGCTGGACCCAGTGTGGGCAGGAAGCCTGTGGCAATGGGGAGAAAAATGAGGGAGCCGTATCACATCCAGGGTTCCCTGGGGAAGAGGGGCCTCTTTTGGGGGTCCCTGGCCTCCAGCTCCTGCGTGCTGAGCTGAGAACTTCATGTGTGTTATTCAGATGTGGGGCAGCCTTCTTATACTGTGCTGGGGTGGAGTACTCTCTTGGGTCTATTTCTTCCCTGCGGGGGCCTGAGCTGGAAGTGGCGGGGAAGCAGAGTGTAGCTTTCTGCTTCCTGCAACTTGGAGTAGGAATTGCCAACAGTCTATTTGTAGGACAGAGCTAGTCCTTCCAAGTCCCCAGCATGACCTTCGGTTCTGTGCCATTTTTGCAGCTCTGTCCCACCATGGTCACCCTGCTGGTGCAGACCCCTCCCTTCCTGTCCATCTGTGCCTGTGAAATGCTGCTTCCTCACGAAGCCTTCACAATTCCTAGGCACAAGTCCCTTCTCTTATGGCTAAGATCTGTCAGGACTCTGACAGGGGTCGCAAGATCCGGCTTTTTTGGTTCATTTGCTTTTTATTCTGCCTTTCTTAAAAAACACACTTATAGTATTTTAAAAATTTAGATATACTTCACATGATATAAAATTCGCCATTTTAAAGTGTACATTTCAGTAGTTTTTAGTATATTTACTATGTTAAAAACCATCATCTAATTCCAGAACAGTTCCACCCCCTCAAAAGAAACTCTGCACCTATTTAGCAGTTGGTCCCAATCCCCTCCCATTAGCACCTGGAAACCGGCAATCTACTTTCTGTCTCTGGATTTGCCGGATGTTTCACATACATGGATCAGACAACATGTGGCCTTTTGTGTCTTCTGCCTTATGTTTTGACCATCTGGTAGCACATCTATCTCCTTAATACACAGTGAGCACTTTGATCCAGGAATAGATTCTTATCTCACTCTATGTCCTTGGAACCCACCACAGGGCAGGGATCCTAGGAGGTGGTCAGTCCCTTCGAGTCTGCAGATAGGCACTACTATTAAGTATTACATATATACACACTGTAATTATATACAAATGCAGTATATACACTGCAATGATATGCCTATTCATACTATAATTATTGTATCATATAATCATTACTATTTTCACTTTAAAAATGGGAAAACAGGTCACACAACTACTAACTGTCAAATCCAATCAGCTGGGCTCAGGCCAGCTCTGAGCCGACCTGAGCCACAAATCCACACCCTCCCCTTGAGGCAGGGGCTGCTGGCAAGGCCCTGGAAGCACATGTGAGGCTGAGGTCCGGAGTTGATGGTGGTGGTGTGAAGAGAGGGGGTCTCACTTACTCCTTCCCTTCAGGCCACTCCCTGCCCCCCAGCACACCCAGTCTCCTGCTGCTGACCTTTGTCTCCATCATTAGAAATCTTGCGCAGGTCAATGAAGTGGGTGCCGATGGCCACGTCATTGACCTTGTCCGAGTCTCGGATCTGCACCTTCATGCGTTTGCAGAGTGGGGGAAAGAGGTCTGTAAAGACCACCTGCTCATTCCACAGGGGCTCATAGCTGCTCTTCTGGACGGAAGTCTTGCCCTGGTGGAAGGGGGAGCGTGGGTGAGGGCGTGGCATGTGTGTGTAAGTGGATGCACGTGTGCGTGTGTGAGTGGGTGTGTGTGTCTGTGTGAGTGGGTGCATGTGTGCATGGGTGAGTGGGTGCATGTGTGCATGGGTGAGTGGGTGCATGTGTGCGTGTGTGAGTGGGTGTGCGTGCGTGTGTGAGTGGGTGCATGTGTGCGTGCATGCCTGTGTGTGGACTTGTCGTCACCCTTCCCACAACCCCAACCTCTCCTCCCTCTCATGCCCCCTGCGTAGCTCTCAGTCTAAGGACTCCAGGAGGCAGGGAGGATCCTCTAAGCCCATCCCTGGCCGACATGATTTCCAGCCTTTTCTTACCCGCCCAGCTGCCCCAGGCCCCATGCCCATCAGCCTGCACTTGTGATGCCTGTCACCCAGCCCCCGCCTCCTGTACCTCATACCCCAGTACCTTCTGGCCAGCAAAGAAGACTTGCACGTAGGGGTCCACGAGGTCCTTGTTTTCACCGATGAAAGCCTTCTTTACATTGGCCATGAGGCTTGTGTTCATACGGGGCAGCCCCTCTGCTCGGTAAATTTTCACATAGAACCGGGCCCACTGGCGTTCGGGAGGCACCCCCTCGGGGAGCAGCAAGTTCCTGCCAGCACATACAGCCAGGGCCATTGTGGCCAGGTCCAGGTCCCCAGCCCCCGTCCTGGCATCTACACACCCCTGGGTCCTGGCACAGTCTAAGGGACGGCTGGGGGAGCTAGGCTGGGATGAGACACTTGCGTTCATGGAACTTGCCCCTTGTGGAATTCTGGGCAAATCTCCCGTCTCACTGAGCTGCCATTTCATCACTGTTGAGGTGGCTGTAGTAATACCCACCTCCCAAGTATATGGTCGGCTCAAGCACGCTAACACATGAGTGCTTTGTAGATTGTGCATTGGGATATGGTCTTAGTATTATCATCAGTGTTTTATAGTACTGTGCCGTATCTTTTGTTTCGTAAACAAAAACTTCATAGTAGCCTCCAGCTCACAAAAACAGGATTCATTGATCCCAGCACTTTCATCCACTGACTCCAGACAAGGTCACAGAATATTTCTCAACAGCTGCTATCAGCTGCCTGGAATTGGCACACCAGAAGAAACCGGGGCTCTCCCAGCACTATCCTGCTGCTGTACTCAGGACCCAGCAGCTGCTGGCTCTGGTCTGCCAGCATTGACTCTTCCCACCCCATTTCTCACTGGCAGAAAGGATGTCAAAGGACTGTTATTCTCAGTCATCCTCCATCACCTGCTGCCCCTGCCCTGCCTCGGAAGAGTGGGGCTGTTTGGGAGAGTGGGCGAGAGCAGGGTGAGGGAGATGGGTGGCAGGTACTCTGAGCAAACCCTCATCGAGAACTCCCTGGGGGAAGGAAGGGCTGGCTCAGACTCCAGGGGCTGGGGTAGCTGGGCCTCACCCCTCAATGTCATCTTCGTCGGTCTCATTGGCCTTGTGGGGCGTCTTGATGTTGTCCCCTTTGCCCACCACGGCGACGTCACACTTCACGTAGCCCTTCAGCCCCGAGGAGATGTCGTCGGGGTCCGACAGGATGGCCCACTTGTGATGGAACTGGTGCTCTGCAGTGGTGAGGGGGGGAGCACTGCACCAGATCCTCCAACCCAGGGCGTCTCCCAGTGCTCAGGGGAGGCCAAGGGGTGGCAGAGCCAAATGTTCTCTTGGCCCCTAGAGTCCCGAGACCTGGGACCACAGCTCTGCCTGTCCCTAGTCCAGGGGGTGATAGAGTCTGAGGTCCTCTGGAGCTGGGGCAGTGGGTGGATGGCCCAGCCATGGACATACGTCCCATGAGTGGTGTGACTTGGAAGTGCGACAGCCTCCTCCTAATTGGGTTCTTTCTGCCTATGGCCTCTTCTATGGCCCCACCCCAGTCAGCTAGCCTTCACATAGCTGTGAAGGACACAGCCGCCCACAGGGCCTTCCCAGGTGGAGAGGCTCATGCTCCTGCTCCCCATCTTCAGCTCCTTCTGGGGCTTCCCAGTGCCTTGGGGTAAAGACAAAAGGCACGGCCTGTGGGCTCCTGATTTAGTGCTCCCTGACTCACTCTGCTGAGCCCACCCAGCCTTGTGTTCCTCCTTGCTGAACATGTATTGCGGATTTGCCCTTTTATACCTCCATGCCTTTACATCTGCTGCTCTTTGAGCTTGGAACGCCCTCATTCCTGCTCTCTCCACCTCCATCTCTCTCTCTCCCTGTTCAATTTGTACACTTCTACTCATGTTGCTCAAGTTTCTCCTCCATGCAGCCCTCCCTGACTTTCTCAGAAGAGTTGATCCTGGGCTCTTTGGTGTTTGTTCTCTGTGCTCTCTGTGCACATTTCCCATCTCACTGTGCACTGTGCTCATCTGGGCATTGTTTGTCTCTGATTTTAGACTGAGAGTCTCCTAAAGACAGGGACTGGCAGTCTCATCCCAGTGTCCTATGGCCTACGACTGTGTGGAGGGAAGGACAGATGTCAGGGAAGGAGGCACTTTAGGAAGGATTTGCTCCTTCAGGTTTACTTTAAGCCCAGTGGGCAAGCACAGGGAAGCGCATCACTGTGCCTTAGGAATCTGCTTCCCAGGATGTTCTGTGGGCACCGAACTCTCTGGGACTCAGCACCTCCCTCCTTCACTCCCTCCTTCACTCCCTCCTCTTCCACCTTCTACTGTAGCCCAGGCCTGCGTCCTGCAAGCCTGTGGCCCTGGTGGGCTCCCAGAGATGTTAGGGGCTGTGTGCAGAGGTTGGCCTTTCTGAGAATAGCCAGGCCACCAGTGTCTCAGAAAAGATAATGCCACAGTAGAGTCTGAAGAGAGGGACAAGCAAGGCAAGAAGGCAGGAAGGCACATGGGTGAGGAGTCACTGGAGAGCCTCAGCCAGGCCGGCAGGCCTCCGGTAGGGGCCATGTCCCAGGTATCCCAGGAACTTCAGGTCTTGCCAGAGCAGATGTGTGTCGGATGAGGAGATAGACAGATCGCTCAATAAATGGGTGCAGAAATGGGCAGAGGGATGGGTGGTGAGCTGCCTGGCTGGCTGAGAGATAGATGGACAGATGGTGGATGGATTATTGGATAGAAGGAGCCATTAATATCTGGACAGGTGGGTGGGTAGATATATGGATGGGTGTGTAGATGGATGGATATATGGGTGGATGCATCTGTGGATGGGTGGGTAGGTGGATGGATCTGTGGATGGCTGGGGGGGGGTAGATATATGAATGGGTAGGTAGGTGGATGGATGGATATATGGGTGAGTGGGTGGATCTGTGGATGGGTGGGTGGGTGGATGGATTCGTGGATGGGTGGGTAGGTAGACCAATGGATATATGAGTGGGTGGGTGGATGGATGGATACATGGATGGGTGGGTGGATCTGTGGACAGGTGGGTGGATGGATTTGTAGATGGGTGGGTGAGTGGATGGATGGATATGGGGTAGATGTATAGAGGTGTGCATGGTTAGATGAATTGGGGACATTTAGAAAGGAAAGAGAGTAAGATTCAGGAGGAATGTAAAATTTGCCTTCAAATTTAAAGGCTATTTTTCTTTTTGTCCTGAAGGAGAGACCTGTGAAAGTGGGTGAAGGTTACAGGGCAACAGATTTTGAGATGACCCAAAGAAAGTGAAGATATCTAAAATAAGAGGTAGTGAGTGCCCCATTTCTGGGAGGACTAAGTAAGGTTAGATGACCAATCAGAGATGGTGCTGTGGGGGTCCCTACATCAGGTTAACACTTGACTGATGACTTCTGAGGCCCTTCTAGTCTCAATACTGTGTGATCTCAGGCTAGAGATACAAGGACCACATGAGACCCTGAGCTATATGCTTACCAGCCTGAAACATCATTTCACCTCCCTTCAGCCTGGGGCTGACACCTGCCAGTCAAGGCTAGCCCAGTTGGGGAGTTGCTGCATCCCAGACCTCCTCTTTGATCTATGAGGATGAGTGTATGGCCCCGACTTCCTCTATGATCTATGAGGATAAGTGTACGGCTATGGCCCCAACTTCCTCTTTGATCTATGAGGATGAGTGTATGGCCCAGACTTCCTCTGTGATCTATAAGGATGAGTGTATGGCCCATCCTCACTCCCAACAGAGAGTAGCAAAGAGTAAACAGTTTCCTGCTGTTGCATCTGGTGGTACAAATGACAAATGTGGTCCTGCCAGGGTGAGAAGAGTGTCTCTCGGGAAACCCCTTCCAGTTCCAAGAGATATTGACACCACCCAAAGCTTCCCAGCAGCACCCAGGAGTGTCTCTGAGAGCATGCTGTCCAACAGTGCCCTGGCTGGAACCAAGGACTCATCAAGAAGCCCCAGCCAAACTGGAGACATCAGAGTCAAGACACTGGGTCTCAACTCTAGGACCCGTGTGACTTCAGGCTCTTCTGTCCCTGAGAGGGCACCAGGCTTAGGGCTGGATTCAACAGGAGCAGCGAATCTCAAGCTGGGTTACCTGAGTGGAGACCTGGGCTTTGGTCTCACCCAGACCTGGGCCCACATCCTGTTTCTGCTCCTTATTCACAGTGTGGCCCTGGACCAGCTCTTTAAGCCTGCTGAGCCTCAGTTTCCTTATGGTGAAATGGGAATGATGCCTACATGGGGTTGTGAGGGTGAGTCCTGCTGGGACAGTGAGCTTAGCCCAATGTCTGGTACTTACTGATGCCCTGGTGGTTTCCTCACCAGGACTTTACTACCCAGAAGCCCAGAGGTCCATATTAGACTAACCTCTGCCTTTTTCTCTACCCCCTGACTCTTGGCTCTTGGCCTCAGGCCCGCCAATGGTACCAGGACCACTGCTGAGCCCTGGGAGGAGCTCATCCTCAGGGATGCCAGTCATTCCACGCAAGTGGTCCACAGCTATGCATGCTTCCAGGGAAGCAACATGGCAGGAGGCCGACTCTTCCCTGCTCCCCACAGCACTGACGGTCAGCAGGGCTGCCCTCTGCTGAGGGCCATGGCATGTGTGGGGTGGTGGCAAAGGTACTGGTCTGGGAGCCGGAGACAGGGGTGCTACTCCTAGATGGTGGGCAAACCCCTTCAACACCCTGGGCTTCAGTTTATCCTCACAGAGAGGCTGGACTAGATGTTTTTCAGGTCTTGGGCAGCTTGAGTGTTCTATGATCTTGTGATTTTTATATGTATAATCTTGGTATTGGACTTAGATTCCCTGGTCTGAGTCACAGTTGTAATGCGTGCCAGCGGACATCTCTTAGGTTGACCACAAGTGATCACCAATTTGTTCAACTTACTAGTTTAGTGGTATCTCCAAGCCCCTTCATTTCTCTTAGCCTCATTTATCTCATTTACAAAATGGGAAGAAACGCTGCTGCCTACATTACTGTTTTGTGAGGGTCAAATGTGACAATTGGGTGAAATTATGTTGTCATTGTCAAAGGGACTAATGGGGTCATTACAGCACTCTGAGCAGTGCATTCACTTCAGGGACACGGGATGGCCCCTAACCTGCCCACGGGGTGAGCTGTCATCTGGCAGACTGAGGCACTTCCTCTGCCTGGCCCACCTCACAAGCCCTCTGGGCCACCCATTGGGGTTCCCTTGCCAACCCCATTGGTGTTGGCCTACAGGACACCATGGAGCCCACATGGCTGCCCAAGAGCCTGGGGCTCTTGTAAGAAGTGTTTTCAGAGACCAGAATCCCTCAGAGGCCACCACACTACATCTGGATTGAGAGCATCACCGCGTTCAGATTGGATAGTGAGTTCAGCGAGGCTCTGGGGACACGCAGCCTGACTTCACCCCTGACCAGCTGTGCAGCTGGGGCAAGCCCTGGCTCTGAGCCTCAACTGTAATAGGGGATGGCAGGGTCCTGTGAGGGGTGGAAGGGAGTTCCTTTCTGCTCAGCGGGTGCCAGCCCAGGAGGCACAGCCCCTCTGCAGGCTGTGACGGGTTTCTCTCACTGCATTCTCTACCACTACCCGTCAGCCTGCCTATGGCTAGTGATGCGCCAGCCTGCCATGCGCTCCTGAGCGTGCGATGGAGCTCCTTCCAGGCTCTGGGTGGAGTTACCGACCTAATTATGAATGAGAACCCACCAGACTGGGTGCGCAGTTGCTCACTGCATTTGTGTACAGACTGTGCGCGCCACTTCTCCGCAGGCCAGATGGCTGTGTGTACTAACAGTCGTCAGACTGTGGTCCTTGCCAGGCTTTTCCCAGGAACTGCCACAGCGTGAAGGGCCCTGTGCACTATGCTCCCTGAGCCGTGTACACCTCGACTGACTGGCCATGCGCAGGTACTCACCTGGCTGCGAGTACACGGTTCCCACGTCCATTTTGAAGGAGCCCACCAGGGTACCACTGCGTAGCAGGTTCTTGGAGTGAATCACCTTTCAGGCAGAACCACAGCCCACCCGTCAGGCTGGGCGAGGGTGAGGCCTTCCACGGGGCAGTGGTGGGACCTGAGCTTTATGATAAGCGGGAGGGCGTTTGGCAGAGTGGGGTGGCTTGCTGAGGCTCAGCATCAGCTCCTCCTGCCCACGCCAGTTTCTCGCTGGCCACCGTGTACGGGCGAATACACTATTCAGAGGCACTGGATGAAAGGGGGTGGGTGGGGGCCAGAATCCAGCCTGTGCCCCACTTGCTCAGCCATGTGTCTAGGCACAGCACTGCCTCTTTATGACAGGTCTAGACAGAGGGAGCTCCTCTCAAGTGTGCACAAAGGTGCAGTTTGAGGGAGTGGTCCTGCCTGCCAGGGGCTGCTCCCCACTCACCGAAATCTTGATGATCTTGTCGAACATGACATCAGGAGAGACATGGAAGTCGAAGACGAAGTACTGGAGAGGGGAAGGATCCGGGCCTGCTGTCACTGTGGGCAGCAGCAACAGCCTAGGCAGTGCTGGGCCCCTCCCTCCTCGCAGTGCCTGTCTGCACCCCAGCCATTTGCCCTGAGCCCCAAAGTTCAGAGGAGCAGCAGAGGCAACTCGTCTGATACTGATTGACCCTGGTGGTGGGTGGTAGGAAGCAGAGCCCCATCCCCTAGGTGGAGCTGGTGCTGGCTAGTGTGGGGTGGGGAAGGAACTGGGAACAGTAGGTGGAAGAGCCTATGCCCTTGTACTGTGCTCAGAAGAGGCACAGGGCCAGGGAGCGAGGAGACCTGGGTTCTAGTCCCCGCTCTGCACCTTCCTAGCTGTGTGGCCTTGAGCAACACATTCTCTGAACCTCAGTTTCTTGAGCTGTGAAATGGGAATAATGACACCCACCTCAGAGTCTTGTTATGAGGCTCTGATGAGACAATGTAACATAATTTACCAAATCTAAAGTGGCTACTGGCTGTAAGATATACTACGGTTTAACAGGCCACATGGACATTGCCATGAAGCCACAAGGCTGCCTAGGAGACACATCCCAAATTCAGAGAGGTGAAGCTGTAAAATAACGCAAGCCTCAGAGCAGATGAACCATGGTGTGCCAAAGCACTTAGTTGGCAGTCCCTGTGAAATGCCATGGGCGTGCACTGTCCTTTGGTGTTGTGGGCTGCCATGCGCATTTGCAGTCCCCATCTCTTCCCCTGGCCTGGGTGTGCAGGCGCTGAGGATGAGGGTGTGGGGCAGTAAGTAGAGGGGCTGCTGCTTTGGTGAACTGTGGAGGGGGAGAAAGGAGAAGAAAGGAGAAATGTTTCCAACGTGCTTAGGGTAAATGTTCGAAGAGAACGTGCTCCTGGCTGCGGGGGGCTGGCCCTTGAGCGCTGAGGGTAAAGCTTCAGAGCCAGCCCCACCTGGCTGTTACTGCTGGGCCAATCACTTTCTTGCCTGAGCCTCAGTTTACCTATTATACTATGAATGTGGAGATATGATCCAGGGCTGTCGTGCTGAACTGCTCCAGGGGTGCCATTCACACGCGGTCTTCAAGGTGTGGTTGTGAAGTTGCAATGAGACAACCTGGTGAAATCTTTAACCCAGGTGTGCACCCACGGTAAGCACACGGTAAACAGGCTGTGCGCGACACTAACAGGCCCAGGGTGTGCTGGCCGGGGTTCTGAAGCTCTGGGGAGGCGGGTGGGGATATGGATTTGGAAATCATCAGCACAAGATGGTAACTGACACCTTGGGGATGGAGGAGGTACCTGGGGAGAGCATGGGAGGGGAAGTAGGCCCAGGTCAGGGCTCCAAGAGGCTATGGCCTTTCAGCCAAGAAGTCAGGCCAGGGAGATGGAACTGGAGAGACAGGGGAAGCAGGAGAGTGGGGTGAGGGGCCCCCAAGAGGAGCAGCAGGCAGTGGGATGAAAGAAACTGGGTGATCAAGGGAGAGGAGGAAGACATGGACATTATACTCAGAAACAGCAAGGTCCTTGGTGACCTTGAGGAGAGCAGTGTCAATGACATCTAGAGGCGGAAACCCTGCAGAGACTGAGTGACTGCGGGGAGGAAGTGAGAACAAGCCAAGTGGTCTGACTGTGGAGGGGAGGAGGGAAAAAGGAGGTCACTGGAGAGGTGTGTGGGAATGAGGAAAGGCCCAGAGAGAGGTGACAGACTCCTAGTTCTTGTCCTTGAGCACACATGGGTCTTCATGGTTGTACTTAGCATATGCTGGAGTAGAACACCTTACAGGCAAAGGAGAAGGGGCTGGAATAAAAACAAAGACAGAGTTGGGCTGTGCAATGTCAGGTTCTTTGAGCTGTAGAAAGAGAAGGATCCAAGGCAAAGGGGAGAGGTGGATTTTTGGCAGGAGGGAAGATGGCGGCACTCCCGAGATGCCCAGGGCGGGGCCTGATGCACACACAGGACACACAGAAAAGGAGCCTTAGTCTGGTTTGTGAATGGCCAGCTTGTTCTGGAAGGGCAAAGGTTGTGAGCTTCCCTGCACACAGGTAGGCTCAGGGCCAGGCAGGGCGATCAGGCCAGGTGCCCACAGCTGTGCCAGCCCCAGGGGAGTGAGCTAGCTGAGCTAGGGCCAGAATCCCGAACTCTCTGAGCTGTCTGCAATCAAATTCCTGGTATTTCCTGAGCATATTTTCCTTTGGTAATAGCTTAGATACCTGCTAAGTCATGTTGATTGCTCCTACCTCCCTCTGTTGTTTTAATGGAGCCAAAGGAAGGTTCCTGCCAGCTCAGATAATTAGTCAGAAATAATACATTCCCACGACGAGGAGGATGCCCTTCATTGAAAAGGAATGTGGCATAGAAAGATAAGAAAAGGGAAAGAAAGCTTTGGGGCTGGAAAGGCTGATTTGGGGCTGGAAGGAATCATAGCAAGATAGTTTAGAATGGTGGTCTCAACTGGGGGCGATTTCGGGGGACATTTGGCATGTCTGGAAACAGTCTTGGTTGCTGTAACTAAGGGGAGTTGTTATTGGCATCTACTGGGTAGAGGCCAGGGATGCTGCTCGCATCCTACACAGCACAGGACAATCCCACCACAATTATCCAGTCCAAGATATCCACAGTGCTGAGTTTGAGAAACCCTGGTTTAGAGGAAACAGAAACAAAATCAGAGCTATTTAGGTTTGTGAAAAAGAACAAAAATGTGATCAGAGACACATTTAAAATCATCTGAAGATGAGCAGAATGAATAGTCTTAGAGGATATAAATAGGGAATTTAGAAAGATTCTAGGCTGAAACGAGGAAGGGACCTGTGCAGGGTGGAAACTGTGCCTCCTTCATCTCAGCAGCCTCCATCTTGCCCCACGTGCCACCGTCTGGCGTGCGGCAGATGCTCCGTGGATGTTTGTGTCTTCCTTTGGGTGAGTGTTACTGAACCCCTCCGAGTACATGCCTGGCTCTGAACAAATACAGCGAGGCAGGAGATGGGGAGCCTCCAGTCCACCAGGAGGACAGAGACACAGAGGACCAACCTCAATTCTGGGACATTAACACTGCAGAGAAAGGGGAGTGCTGACCTCTGACCCAGACACAGGAGGCAAGGCTGCTCAGTAGTAAGAACACTGGAGCTGGGCCCTGCCAGGTGAGTGGGAGTTTTCTGGAGGAGCCACAGAGTGGGGAGAGCAGCTCTGTGCCCTTGGGAAAGAGGAAGTAATTTGAATGGAACCCAAGGTGCGTGGGCCTGGTGGAGGGAGATCCCTTAAGTCAACAAAAGTGGCTTCACTGCTATCGAATAACCACAGGGGCCACGGGGACCTGTCTCCATGCCTGTCATGGGGACACAGATGCTTTTCTAGGCAGAGGCTTGTCCAGTCAGGATGTGTCCTAACGTAAGGCCAGAGATGTCAATCCTGAATGTCCTTGGGGCTGGAGGGGTCCTGAGCAGGTTGTCCAGCTCTGGGGGCCTGTGGGAAAGCAGCTGGGAGAGCAGAGTTGATTTGTGGTCACAAAGGAGGGTTCGGCCAGGCCTGGGCTGAAGGGCAGAGGTGGGCCTGGGTTTTCTTCCTGCAGGTGCACAGTCCAAGGACTCTCAGAGCGGCCTGAGAAATGCCCTCCCCCAAGCTACAGTGGACACCTCCGTCCTCACCCACCTCAGGGTATGGAACTCAGCTGCCTTACTTGGGCCAGCCTGGCACCCCTCACTGCCTAGAGCCACCAGGAGAAACAGACTGGGGAACCCTCCAGGAAAGGGATGGCAGAGCCCAGGCTAGTGGCTTCTGGGTTAGTCTGATGTGTGCTCAGGCATCTGGGAAAGGCCTGGGCATCCTGGTGAGAAAACATTTTAAATGGCCCATTTTCAAGACATGATAAGTCTAAGTACTGGCATCCAACCTGCGAATGTAACAAACCACATGGCTTATGCACCTAGGCCACAATAAGTGAACAGAATGTAGAGGAGAGGTCAGCCCATAAAAGGGAAAAAGGTTTTGTTATTGGGAAATTGAAACTTAAATGGGGAAGGGGAGTCGGGTATAACCTTATAAGGGGGAAAATGAAGCTTAGGCGATGTCAGGGAAGATTGTAACCCCGTAGTACTTGACCAATGGGGAACTGGGGGAGGGACATGCATGCTAGGAGATAAATTACATGTTGTGACTGCCCCGGGTGTGCCTGCCTACCAGACACTCTGTCTTTCAAGACCGTTATTAGAAGTCTCACTTCCGCTGTTCTTCATGCCTCTAAGTCCATTATTTGGGTCTGGATGAGTGAGTGTATTTCTCATATCCCTCCCCAGAGCTGATTATGATGGGGTCCTGTTTGGAGCCTGGGAACCAAGGTGCCACATTTGTGATAGTGGCCAAAGCCCTGGGCTGGAAGCTGGGTGGGCAGCCTGGCCCCTGCTCCATCAGCAACACTCTCTGAGATTGTGGGCAAGGCCCTTCCATATGGATCCTCAGTATCCTCCTCTGTAAGATGGGGAGATTGGAGTAGAGGGTCTCTGAGCTCCCTCACCCTTGATGTGGCCTCAAATGGCTGGAAAGAATAGGAGTGGGTACCAAATGTTTTCTCTCTGACACCCCAAAGTCAAGGCCAGTGCTCTGGAGGGAAACCCACAGAAGTTCAGGCAACCATGAAGGAGCCGAGCCAAGAGGGCAGAACCCCACCAGCATGCCAACGGCAATGCTGGCACTGTGAGGTTGGACAAGGTCTGCCTTCAGAAGTCTCACTGTCCCCTTGTGTAAAAGGAAATTGATAGTGACAACTTCGGATGGTCCAGTTCAGAAGCAATTAGGAGCATGCCTGGCTGGTAGAAAGTGCTTACTAATGGTGCCAATGTCGCCATGGGTTGAAATGAGGCAGCCCTGTCCTTGGGCTCTGGCCTGGAAAACAGTGGGGACCAGGCCTCCTGGGGAGTGGGGTGGGGGCAGTTCTTTCACAGGCACTGCTGGGGTCTGCACAGGGGCACCCAGGTGGTACACACTTCAAAGACCAGTGTCAGTCTGCGCTCTAGACTGGGGGGTTCAGAGGATTCAGAGGATGTGGCTCTGTTTGTCAGTGTCCTGGGGGTTGTAACAGGGTGGGTCACCCCTGCTGGTAGCCGTGTGTGCTCCTTGACTCCCAGCCACTCCTGTTTCTCCTGGGGAGGACTGGGACCCACCCTCCTGCCACATTTACAGAGGCTCCTTTCCCCACAGGGCCACTGACCTCGTTGTAATAGGGGCAGTTAGTGGACTCCTTCATGGACGTGTACTTCTTGTCGTCGCCCACCTCCACGCACACCACGGGGTCCATGTTCAAGCCCACCAGCTGCCGGGCCTCGATCACCGTGATGCTGACCTATAGGCAGGAGAAGGGGAAGCCAGAAGGAAAGCTGCCTGAGCCTAGGAGCCCAGTTCCGCAAAGGTCCAGGGGCTGGGGCAGCAGAGTCAGAGTGAGGGCCCGGGAGCCAGCGCTGGCCTCCAGACTCCACTCTGACCACTGCCTCTCATCTGCTGGGTGATCCTGGGCTCCTTCTCCTTCCAAGCCTCAGTGTCTTCATTTGTAGAGGAGTATGAGTTGGCTAACCTCTAAGTCAGTGTTCACTAGACTTAACTTGCTGGGCCGGAGGGAGGGAGAGGCATTAAAAACCCTGATGCTCAGGCCACCTCCAGACCAATCCAATCCAATCCTGGGGCATGCAGCTCAGGCATCTGTATTTTTATTTATTTTTAGTTTTACTTTTTTGACAGAGTCTCACTCCGTTGCCCAGGCTGGAGTGGAGTGGCATGATCTTGGCTCACCACAACCTCTGCCTCCTGGGTTCAAGTGATTCTTCTGCCTCAGCCTCCTGAGTAGCTGGGATTACAGGCGTGCACCACCACACTGGGCTAATTTTTGTATTTTTTATACAGATGGGGTTGTGCCATGTTGGCCAGGCTGTTCTCAAACTCCTGGCCTCAAGTGATCTGTCTGCCTCGGCCTCCCAAAGTGCTGGATTATAGGCATGAGCCATCGTGCCCAGCCTGGCATCTGTATTTTTAAAGCTCCTAGGTGATACCAAGTGCCCTGCATTCTTCCCTAGCGTTGATGTCTCTGCTTCAGAAAGAGCTGCCAAACCCGTGTCATAGGTTTCATGCACTCAGGAATAAAGCTTTTAAAGTCTTCATTAACTTGCATTTAATTTCCTGCTCCAGGAATTCTCATGTAAGCCTGCAAGCCTCTGATATGTCTTTGCGTTTCTGGAATTTGGCCCGCCCTTTCCACATTCCTGCCCCTTCTCCTTTTGCTGAATTTCTTTGTTTGAATGGCCAGTGTGGCTTTGGTGCCTGCCTGAGCCGCCTTTTTCAGCCTACTGATTATATGTTGTATATGCACTCTGCTGTGTCCTTTACATGGCATCCAGCTCTCTGCAATCTTACTTATATCCTGGGAAGCCCTTTTTCAGTTGTTCATTCATGCAACAAATGTTTCCTGGAAACCTGCTGGAGCCAGGCACAGGTGGGATTGCAACAAATTCTTCCTTGTGGAGCTTACCACAATGATTAATGGCTTTTTTTTTTTTTTTTTTTTTTTTCACAGTGAGTCTCTCTCTGTCACTCAGGCTGGAGTGCAGTGGCGTGATCTTGGCTCACTGCAGCTTCCACCTCCCTGGTTCAAGCGATTCTTTTGGCCCAGCCTCCCGAGCAGCTGGGATTACAAGCACGTGCCACCCTGCCTGGCTAATTTTTGTATTTTTTTTAGTAGAGATGGGGTTTTACCATGTTGGCCAGGCTGGTCTTGAACTCCTGACCTCAGGTGATCTGCCTGCCTTGGCCTCACAAAATGCTGGGATTACAGGCACGAGCCACTGCACCCAGTCGATTATTGGCTTTTTAAGATAAAAAGATATGAGGAGAGAGAGAGACAGAGAGAGAGCCAGAGTACCGGTAATTTTTGACTTCACTACTGCTTTTCCCGAACGCTCATTTTAAGCCACCAGGTCTCATTTGGATTTGGAGGTGTCAGTTCCTGTCAGGGTGGCCGTGGTAGGATAGATAGAGGCATGTACTGGGGGTTGCTGAACTTGGCATTGAACCCCAGACCTGAGATGTTGCCAGGTGTGAGAGCAAATGACCACATAGCCTTGTGTTATTCAGCTACTAGCAGAGATACCAACTACCCGTAAGGTTGTGTGCAGGTTAAATGAGATCATGTGTGTCAAAATGCATCCTCAACGGCAGAAAGCTCTATAAAATGTGAGTGACTCCAGTAGAATCTCCCTTCAGCTAAGCGGGTGATCTCTCAAGTAGGTGAGGCTGTGCATGATACTTAGAATGGTTGATTCACTTGCCTCTCTCAAACGTGTGTTTTAACAGAAAAGTCTTTCCCCAGCTAGAATAAGTGTGGACCTCAGTACATTCTTCTTCTTTTTATTTTTTTGGAGACAGTCTCACTCCATTGCCCAGGCTGGAGTGCAGTGGCACGATCTAGGCTCACTGAACCTCCACCTCCCGGGTTCAAGCTATTCTCCAGGCTCAGCCTCCCGCGTAACTGGGATTATAGGTGCCTGCCACCGCACGTTGTATTTTTGTAGTTTTAGTAGAGATGGGGTTTCACCGTGTTGGCCAGGATGGTCTCAATCTATCCTCGTGATCCACCTGCCTCGGCCTCCCAAAGTGCTGGGATTACAGGCGTGAGCCACCGCGCCCAGCACATTTTTCTAATGAGACTCTGAAGGCTGCTCTTCATGCCTGTCATCTTGGAGATTTCATGTTTTAGTTGTGCTTTGATGCAACTTCTAAACACAACTTTACTCGAGAGAATTATCTTCCCCTTTCATGAAAAAGAATAACCACTAAAATGATCATCCAGTATCCATCAAAGTCTGAAACATATCCTGAGGGCAACGAAAAATCTACACATCGGAAGTAATCAGGTTAAGGAAATAGAAATTCCGATATTAATGAGAACATTGCCAGGAAATGGGATATTTACAAATGAAGTGACACTTGAACTAGGAAGCAAACATTTCTGTTTCGAACGTGAAGTGCCAAAGGGACAGAAGTAAAAGCTTAGAATCTGGAGCTTCACAGAAGTTCAATATTCACCACTCCTTCAGGGAGATAAAAAGGAAATAGGACTAGTTAACTTAGCTCTGAGAAGTTTACTGTGAAGAGAGCAGACAGACACTAGAAGTCCTCCTTTGCACACTAGTTTATAGAGTTTTAACTTCCACGATCACTTTTTTGCCAAAGATTTTAAAAAACCCCATGAATTTTTCCGCAACTCATACCCCCACCAACAATAAAAAAGGCTTTCTATAACTCAAGACTGGGAAGCGGACAGACGTAGTTTTGGCATCTGCCAAAGATAAGCCAGTGGCAAGTCTCCTTCCCACTGCCAAGAGAATGGTTAAGTTTTATGTTTTCCATCTCGAGGCATGGCCATAGGACAGGCTACTTGTCCCTGTCCCCCATTTCAGGACTCACACATATCTCCCTTCCTCCATGGAGCAGAATCAGTGAAGGTGACAACCTGGACAGAAGCTCCGGCAGTAGAGGCGGAGGGTGGAGGGGGAGGTGGGCAGAAACTTGAAGGAGCAATGGAAGGAAGAGAAGCTCCAGAGGGTGCTCATTGCTGGTTGAGGGGCAGCCCCGAGAGGAAGCTGAGGGCGCTAAGAAAGACCACCACGTGCATGGTGTTGGGGGAAGGGGAATGCCATTCCTATTGCCTCCCACCCCGCCTGGGGCCCTAGGAAGGGGAAATGATGCTTTTGAAATAAAAAATAAAAAACAGCTGGTCATTCTCCAGGGTTCTGGGGGAGGGGCTTGGCCATCCTTCTCTCCAGTTATCAGCAGAGGACTCTATTTTCCCAGGGTGGAAGATGAAGAGGCAAATGGTGCCACAGCTGGGACCAACTGACCAGCTGACTATTCCACCATCTCCTTTCAAGATAAGGGACATACTCCCCAGTGGCTTGATGAAAGTGATCACAAGGAATAATGCTGAGTGGTAAATCTATACCCCTGTCCTGGGGAAACCCAAGAGTAACGATGCTTTGTGGCCTGCTTCCTAGGGACCTGATCCAGCTTCAAGAACATCCGCCGGGAGCTAGAGATGAGAGTTGGTGTGCCCTTTAGTACTGCCCTTCTGCAACATCCGTTACCCACTCCCCACTTTTCCAGGTGGCAGAGATGTGACATGATCAGATTTGCATTTTCAGAAGATTGCTCCAGTGCTGGCATAGAGGTTGGAGGGGAGGAGGCAATATGGGGGCAGAGAGACCAGGTAGAAAGTGGGTATAAGCACGCAATTGAGGCTGGGGACCTCAGGTCAGCAGCAGGGGCATGAAATGGAGGTGAAAACTGGAGAGATGTTGGGTGACAATGTCTTAAGTCTTGATGCCAGGAAGAGAGGGTAATGAAGAGACTCAAGACCCCTTGACCCACCAAGAACATGTCTGCCAAGTGCCAAGCATTGCTCACTCTGGTGGGGAAACTGCACATTCACAGGGGATGACTGTGGTTTCTTGCCTTGGAGATGACAATAATCAGGAAAGAGTTTACATGTGACATGCATTCTAAATGGAAGAAACAGGGAGCATGGGAATGCCATGGTCCTTTTATCTCCAGGCTTCTTTCAGTGCCATAACCTTTAGAATGGTCCTGAACCCTCACAACCCTTCCTGGAGCTGAGTTCAGCTAAGTCTCCCCTCCTCTCACCAATGAGATGTCCTTCCTGAGGTCTTTATAACTCATCAAACCCAAAGTCTCCAAGAGACTGAAGTTGCATCTGGTTTTATTGCTTTTTATTATTTATTTATAATTTTCTTTTGAGACAGGCAGGGTCTCCCTCTGTCACCTAGGCTGGACTCACTGCAACCTCCACCTCCCGGGTTCAAGCGATTCTCCTGCCTCAGCCTCCCAAGTAGCTGAGATTACAGGTATGCGCCATCATGACTGGCTAATTTTTGTATTTTTAGTAGAGACGGGGTTTCACCATGTTGGCCAGGCTGGTCTTGAACTCCTGGCCTCATGCAATCCACCCGTCTCGGCCTCTAAAAGTGCTGGGATTACAGGCATGAACCACCGCGCCCGGCCTGGTTTTACTGCATTATACATTGTATGTATTGGAAGTGAAAATAATTTCACATTTGCATCCTCATAGCTCTCTCTCAAATGTTTGCAAGGTGAGCTGTGAATGAACTTGTCAGGAAACACTGTGCTACCAGGTTAAATACAACTGTTTTGTTCAGTTCAGTTTAAAAAGTCTTTGGAGGGGACAATGTTTGGTTCAGTTAATAAAAATCTCTGGTGGGAAGCAGTTTGAAAAGATTTGGAAAACAAGCACTAAGTAGCAAGATGAAGATGAACCAGGTACCCGAAGGGAGCAGCTGTCTAGAAGGCTTGATATAGAGAAGTCAATTGTTCTGATGGCTGTGGCCAGATACCCCTGGCCTTGAACCCTGGCTCTAGCCTTGGCTAAATGTGGCAAGGACCTGGGACAAGCTTCTGACCTTCCTGGGGCCTCACTTTCTTACCTATAAAATGCAGTAACACGTATATTTGGGTGGTTGAAGAATTACATTAACTTCAATGGAAACACATTTATGGCTCCTAGCACAGTGCCTGGCATAGCATAAACCTTCGAAAATAAGTTTCATGAACAATAATGACTGTATTTTTGATGTGCCCTTACCTCTCAGGCCAGTGGCATCATCTCTGAGTTGGGGTCTTTGTTCTTTGGAAATTTTCTGTTCTTGGCACACAGAGAAACAAAACCCTGAACGTAATCCCTTGGAAAAGCCTTTGGAAGTCTCAGGACACTTTGTGTTTTGGGTTTTGGCAGAGGTGAGGGGGCCAGAATTCTCAAACCTCTAAGGAACCCAATGGCTTAAAGTTGTTTAAAACCATAGGGGCAGGTTCACTTGACATTGCCTGTGGCTGTTTTTCAGGCACCTGGGAAGACAGGTGCTGAGTAGGTGGAAACTAACTAAAACAAAGATGAAGGGAGATGAGGTATATTCTGGAGAAAACGGCCAGATGTATCTTTTACATAGAAAAGTGCCGTCTTATCCTTTCCTTCATCACCTGAGTGAGGGGAGGTGGGGTTCTCTGTAAAGAAGGGTTGGTGTGCATGGGGTCTGGGAACTAGGTATCAAAGATAAAGCTCTACCCCGGTAGATGGGGCTCACTCAGATTCTGGGGCCTGGTGCTGATACCCAGACAGAACATATCTAGGACAGAAGTGCAGTGGCAGCCAGCTGAGATCTCTTGCAAGCCCTGTCCCCTCTGAGCAGCCAGCATTCTCACTCAGTGCTAGCAATGCCCAGCAGTCTTCTGATTTATAGCTGAGTCTTGTTAGCCTCCAAGGGAGTGTCTGGAGCAATGGAGGGTCCCTGGGCCTTTCCTGAGAGATGGTGTCCCAGCAGCCACCAGACATGCTCATCACCTGTCCTGCCTGCACTGTTGGCCACATTCACATTCTCACAGCTAGCTGTCAACCTCTCTTTGTCTCTTTGTCTCAGTCTTTTGTCTCCAGTCTTAGAAGCACACAAATAAAAAAGTTGTGTTAATCTCATAAAATACAGAGAAGCAAAAAGAAGAACAAAAAATCACTCACATTCTCACCATCCAGAGATAACCAGAATCGACATTACTTCTAGCAATCAAATAATACAAAACAACAATTTAAAAATCATTCCAGGAAAACTTTCTTCCAAGGCCCTTATTTTAACACTTTGAATACTTTTTCTTTGTAATTCTCCTTGGTCTCTTTATGGTTTTTCTAGGTGCTTCTCACTTTATGAAGTCTAATGCTGAACATGAAATACTGGAAGGGCTTTGATTAGCATAGGCAGAGTTCTCAAGCTTTTCTTTGGGTTTGTATCTCTCTACTGATGGTATTTCTAGGAATGCCTCCCAGGAACAAGCTTACTTTGGAAACATATTCAGCTTGTGGTTCTCTATGACCCCTGGATCCATGCCTCAATATATTGGATAATGCACATCCAGCTAGAATCCCCCACTAAAGCAGAGTCTGAAAGACATGAGGCCTCCAGGTGCCCACCTACCTGGTAATCCATGGGCCGCCCAGCACTTGGCTCCATCTTAATGTCTGGCTTAGATCTGAGGAACAGAATGTATCATCAGGCCTGGTGTATGGGGACTGCTTGTGGGGGAGGAGGGCATGGGCAGTGGTTAGACCTGGGAGTGGGCAGAGGGACAGAGTCGTGGTCTTTAAACACTCAAGCACTGCCAAGAATAGTGGGGATTAGTTGCCTTCAGAGGCCTTGACACAGAGAACTAATCAAAGGCAGAAGTAACAGGGAGACAGACATGGGGTCAATAGCTTCAAATATGGGGTGGGCAGGTCTGTGGCTTCCTTGGGCTGGGAGGTATTCAAAGACCTGAGAAAAGGCCTGTTGTGCTCTGCTTTTGCAGGGAGAGAGGTGAGAGAAACACCCAAGAAAAAGCAGAAAAGGGTAAGATTAGGTTAGGAAGAAGCTGTCCATGGGCCCTGATTCTTCCCTACCCAAATTTCAATCATAGCAAGGTCCTGCCTGACAGGGTGGGGGCAGTTGGGGTTGTGGGGCTCCCATCCACTCACCGCTTGTTGGAGACATTAGTGGTGAGAGCTGTGACTGAGGCTAGAGACACCGAGTCGGGATCCAGTCCATCCCCTAGCCGAATGGCCAGATGGTCAAGGTCTTCCATCTCCAGCACTGCTGGTTCATCTGGGGAAGATGAAAGACTGGTTAGGTGGGCTGACTGATGGTGAGATAGTGACTCTTTCTCCTTTTACTCTGGCATCCAGAAAGCTGAGAGTTAAATTCGAGGTTTACTTAGTTGCTACTGCTTAGAATGTTATGGCCTGAATAACTGCAATGTTTTTCTACCTAATCCCGATCTTGCATTTGAACGGATATTATGTCTGGTCTTGCCTTTTTATTTTAATTGAATGCTCTTTTATTGCATTGTACTTACTTAGGCACTGAATATCCCTTGTGGATGAAGGTACGGAATAAAGAATCCATACTTTTGCACCTCTCAATAAATAGCTACCATTTATTGGGTGGATACTCTGTTCCAGGCACAACACCATGACTTTACATGAGTATCTCTAGTCCTTAGAGCTGTGCCCTGCCAAGATGGGCATTATTCTCATGTCACAGGTACGGAAACGAAGGCCTAGGAAGTAACTTATCCATATCAAATAGCTGATGGCATTCAGAACCGAATGCACTGGTATTCATCTAATGAGATGCAGACATGTAGATTCCGAAAAGCCACCCGAGGATACTGGGTTTGGTCCTCAGCCAGCAGCTGTACTCTCTCCATTTAAGAAGGTGAAGGGCACGGCTGGTATTGGCATGGGGACAAGAGGGTGGGGGAGAGAGACTGAGGGCCATTGGGCCACAGAGGGGATGCTGGGGGAGGGCAGCCGGGAGCCCCGATGGTGGGCCCGTGATGGAGAAGATGGCCCCCTCCCAGCTCCCGTGTCCTCTCCATTTCTCCCCTTGTCTTCCTCCAGGCCTCCCTGCCTGTCTTCCCCTCTCCAGCCGCTGCTCTGAGAGGGCCCAGTGCCACCTGCTGCTCCAGCCTCCCAAGCTCGGCCCTGCCGCGCCCTCCAGCGCCCCCAGGACCTCCCCTAAGGCCAGGCTGCAGCCTGATTAGAGGGCGCTGGCGAGGCCTGCCGCCAACCCTGCACTAGTGGGACGCCAGTTTCCCCCCAGAAATAGGGAGTTGGCCAAACAGCGTTTCTTGATGGATATTCTCTGCTCTAATTAAAACTCCGGGCTTCTGTGTGAAGAAGAAAGAACCGGGAGCAACGAGGGCGTGAGGAGCTTTGTAACCAGGCCCAGCCGACAGAGGGCGCGGCCCGTTTCCCTCCCTCGGCCCCAGGGCGTCCCCTTCCTAGAGGGCCTCGCCTCACTGGGCGGGGCCTGGCCCTGGGCCAGCCAATGAGAGTCCAGGCCCCTCCCAGATGGCTCTGGATGACCAATCCCAGGCGGACCTTTTGGCAGCTGGGCAGGGGCTGGCAAGCGGCGGGAGGGCGCCGCGAGGCGCGGGGCTGACGCGGGGACGCGGCGCCTGTCCTACCTGGTCTTTGGGTCTCCTCCTTGTGGGACCGGTTTTTGCCGAGCTTCATGGCGGAGAACACGCTCCTCCCAGCTCTGTGAGGGGGCCGCCAGAATGAGGTGCAGGGAGAGGGACGCGTGGAGGAAAACACACAAACACAGAAGAGCCAAACATGAGAGAACATATCAGAGAAAGGAGATGGACCCGGCCCCTCACCTACTGGTCCCGAAATAGGTCGGGATCTGTCTTCCCAAATTGGGAGCCATGAGGGGGAATGAGGGCAGAGAGAGACCCCTCCACTTCCCCCTTTGCCATCCTTTCACACACAGAGGAGAGGGATGGGGTCCCCAGCAAGCAGGGAACGTGGCCTTGAGCCAGGAAGAGCCGTTTTAACTGGAGCTCCTCTGGGTCTTGGTCTTTTCAGTCTGATTCCAGCCCCTCAGTATAGTCTCAGAGCTCCGAGCCCTGCCAATGTCCCCACGCTCATCTTCCCTGGCTCAGCTGGTTGGAGAGAAAGCCCGAGGACCGGAGACAGAGCATCTGAACAGTGGGACATGGACCAGAGAGGACTCAGGGACAGAGACCGATGAGGAGATGGGAGATGTGGTTGAAACGAGCTGTTCAGTTCTCAGATGGCCTCGGTGCTCAAAGCCTGACTTGCCTTTCTCCAACCTCTCCGTGTTCTGGGATGTTCCTTGGTCCCCATGAAAAAGGGGGAGATAGGCCCTTTCTCATCTATCTTCAGTCTTGGCTTTTGCCCCTTCTACCTGTCCCCTCTCACTGCCGAATTCCCCTTTCCCCCAACCCCAGGAACTTATGGCAGGCTCCATAGTTCCTACCTCTTCCTCTGGCTTGCTGTGGCTTTGTGCCCCCAGGCGAAGGGCCTTGCAGTCGGGGGGGCTGAGGAAAAGGGGCAGGGGTCCTCACTGCCCTTCAGTGATGTCCCTGCAGCAGAGCCTGTGGTTCCTGGCGCCAGGAAGCACCAGGAGCAGGATCAGCAGGGGGTAAAGTGCAGTGTTCCATTACCCCATCCATATTGCATGAGTGGATACCTGACTCCCTCCACTTCCCATTCTCCCTCCTCCTGGGTGTGGCCCCATCATCCTGTAGGCCAGGTGGGGCCAGGTGCAGGCTCCAACCTGGAGCTCACTTACGGCAGAGTCCACCCTTTTTGGGTCACACATCTCCCCGTGGAGGCTTGACTATGGTTTCTAAGACCCCAGATCCTTGTTCTTTATGCTGGGCAATGGGAGATTGGGGAAAACCTTTCTGTCCTCAGGCAGATGACCTAGAAACCTCAAGCCCCTCTCCTCAGGATGGTGGAGCCAATCTTATTCCCCAAACCTGGCCCTATCCCAACCCCAGGCCCTTTCTTTACTGTTCATATTCAAGACAAAGCACGTTCATATCCCAGTGAGGGAGCAATTGAGAATCACCCTTTTCACGTGGCAGCAGCTCACAATCTAGAGAACATTAGCATGTTCTTGAATTCCTAAAAAGGAATGGAAGAAGGCTGATGTGTCTGCACTCTTCAGTAGCATACCGTCTGCAATACGACAATGGGAAGAAAGGGAAAGAAAGAGGCTCTAAAATCAAAGCTGATGCCTTTGGAATTATTTTTAAAAGCTTCCTCCCTTCTGATGGGGGGAGGTGAGTTATACACACACACACACACACACACACACACACACACACACACACACAATGGCCAAAAACAGACTACAGAGGGCCAAAGGCCTTTCCAGATGTCTGCAATGTCTGCAGATGTCTGCTCATCTCATCTTCCTGCAATCCTCTGAGGGCCACATGCTTCTCCTCATTCAACCAATAAAAAGACTGAGGCTCAGAGAGGTGAAAATAATCACAAGGTCACATGGTGAGTGGCAGAACTGGGATTGAAACAGAAAGCTCCTGTGTTCTAGGCCAGCAATATTTTCACTGCATCTTGGGTCCTTTGCCTCGATGCCGTAGGACTGCACTTTTCCATGGGCATGAATCCCATCCCATCCTGACCATTTGGGATTTTAGTTAAAAGGCCCCAGGGCTGGCACCCGTAGATACAGGTATGGTCTGTGTGCCAGCATAGTTTACAGATCAGGATGCTGTCATCTGTGGCATCTCATGGATCATACCCATGTTTACAAAGAAGGGGCTCATTCAAAAAGAACCTGAACACCCACACATTTGGGAAGGGGCGGCTGTGCATGTTAAATTGCTGGTGACATAACATTGAACAGAACAATGAACCCACCAGAAATAATCGTGTGATGGTGGGGAAAGGACCACCCTGGCTGGCTTGCCCTGAAGCATCCTGTGGGATTTCTCCCCACCTGGTGGCCCCAAGGGCAGGAGTGCTGGCTGTCCTGACCCCTGCCATAGCCCCAGCCTCAGAAGTGTGGTTTCTGTGGGCCTCCTCGTGGGTCACTTCCTGTCTCAGGGCTTTCTGCCCAGGCTTGCTGCTCAACTGTGTCTCTCCTGAATTACCCAGGAGTCTCCTGCAGGGCTCAGCCTTTGACTTTGTACCATTACTTCTTGGCCATTCCTGGGCTGTATTATTCTTGGAGTCCCCGGCCCTTCCCCATGTGTGACCTACATAGTTACCCTTTGCCATTTTAGCCTGCTCCAGCCACAGACTTCCCTCTCCCCTTCCCCTTCCCCGCTTCCCCAGAGGGGAAGTGCTTTGGGATGGCAGGTCAGAAGCAGGCCCTGCCTGGAGAAGCCAGCTGCCCAGCCTGCTGGGATGGGATCTGGCCCTGCTGCCTGAGGCCCAGGGGGAGTGCAAGGTAGCAGGAAATGGCTTTCAGAGGCTGGTCCCATGGACTCACCCAGGTGGAAAAGGACCTGAGGCATCCCTGGGGCACTTATGGCCCTTGAATTTGAAGGTCACTTTATTCCTTAACACAAACAGATTTGAAAGAAATGATCGAGGCTTTAAATCATTTTAAAGCCGGTGCGGTGCGGTGGCTCATGCCTATAATCCCTGCACTTTGGGAGGCCGAGGCAGGTGGATCACTTGAGGTCAGGAGTTTGAGACTAGCCTGGTCAACTTGGTGAAACCCCGTCTCTACTAAAATTAGCTGAACGTGGTGGTGCATGCCTGTAATCCCAGTTACTTGGGAGGCTGAGGCAGAAGAATCGCTTGAACCCAGGAGGCGGAGGTTGCAGTGAGCCGAGATCACACCACTGCACTCCAGCCTGGGCAACAAAGTGAGACTCTGTCTCAAACAAACACACAAACCAAAACTATACTTGTCCAACTATTTCTACTACACCTTGAAGCAATTCAAAGGAGAAATCTCTCCCTTCCAACCCTGCAAAATTTTAGCCCTCTGAAGTGGTAGTACTGGTAGCACTCCTGTGTGCCTGGGAATATCTCAAAAGGATATTGTCTTTGTCCCTTTGTTAAAAATGCAGAAATGTGTAGTGAAGGATGTAATTTCCAGAATTCTTACTACAGGCTCTGTACCTCTGATTGTCCTAGACTCGTTCTTCAGTGAATCTGAATTGTGATCAGTACAGCATGATGTCATCCCTGCCACCACCCTTTGTAATTTTCTGATCAGTAACACATCAGAAGTTCACTATGGAAAAGGTCTTTTCTGCCTGATTGTAGCACCAGTTCTTGGAAAGCAGTATGCCTGCTTCTCTTGGCAAACTGTAAAGGAGAGTTTTGAAATAAATGCCAACTTAATCAGGGAATTTTGAAGATTATCTATTTGTCTGAGAGACTTAGATTTCAAAAAATCTAATTTGCTGATGAGGTGTCTGTTGTCCTGGCCTTTTATGGCTTTCAAAATAAAATTCTGCATTTGGTCTAGTTGAGTTCTACAATTACCAAAAATAGGATATGGTGAGAAACAGACAAAGAAAACGAGCCAATAATCAACTCAGCGAAAACTCACTTTACAACCAAATGGCTCCTTATTCTTGGGCACATTAAAGCTTAAGAAGCGAGAGCCAAGGGGAGGCCAGTATCCCAGGACCCTCTGAGGATTTAGAATTCATTTGAGTTTCCTGTGGCTGCATTCACCGTGGTCAGAATGAAGTGCACCTACAATCTAGACTGGTATCTCTCTCTAGAGGAAAAATGCTAAAATTAGTTCACTTATTGTAAACTGTAAATCTGATGATTTCTCCACTCATTTTATGGCCCAGATTTAGAAGTATATTGCTTGGCTATGTGGTGCACACAGGGTTCTAGGAAGAGCTTAGTATTTATAATGACTTGGGAACATTCACCAAACTAAATTTAGTGACCCGAGTGTTTCATTAATTCAAGTCTCTGGGTTATTCTGAAAGTTAATAGAGACCTGACCCTAAATAAGCTGCAGGTTGAGTCCATTCACTGCCCAGGGCTTCTGCCCCATGACTGGCTTCAACTGGAACTTCTAGGCTCATTAGCTCAGGCCTCAGGTAATCAATCAGGATAAAGACTCCTATCTATGAGAAATAGGGTCTGTGGTCCGTCTTTGCATTGCTCAAATAGCCCAGTTTTCAAAACCTGAGAGCATGTCATCCAAGCACTCCTAAATGGGTTTATTTTAAAAAATTTTCCATACCCCAAGACACAGAGAATTTCATAATTTCAGTCTTCACAGGTGTCTTTGAAAGTGGGTTGAATTTCAGTTCGTTTTTGAAGAACTTCCCATAGGTGGGCAGGATAGGCTGATCCTTTACACA
This sequence comes from Macaca mulatta, assembly GCF_049350105.2. Taxonomy (NCBI): domain Eukaryota; kingdom Metazoa; phylum Chordata; class Mammalia; order Primates; family Cercopithecidae; genus Macaca; species Macaca mulatta. Next base: position 98,499,929 of record NC_133418.1, on the reverse strand, counting down.
AGAACCACCCTGTCTCCAAACTGGCCCCTTTGCACACATGACTCACTTTACAACCAAATGGCTCCTTATTCTTGGGCGCATTAAAGCTTGAGAAGCGAGAGCCAAGGGGAGGCCAGTATCCCAGGACCCTCTGAGGATTTAGAATTCGTTTGAGTTTCCTATGGCTGCATTCACCGTGGTCAGAATGAAGTACCAGAAGGCTTGGGGTGCCCACACACTCTTGTCCTGACCCCGGGATTGTCAGGGAAGCTGTCTCTTCATTTCTTACTGGTGGCCCAGCCCTTTGCAAGGCTCAGGCAAGCAGCATCATAGAAGATGATGGGTGATTTCCCATCTCCCCAAACCAGTCTATCCCAGAATGTCACACAATATGAGTTACTTTGTGGGTTGAATCTTGTTTCTCTACTTCAACTTAAATCTATTTCCATTTATCTCTTCTCAGTGGAGATAGATACCAACCAGCTTTGCCACACATTAACATTTCAGAGATTGAAATCTGTTCCCACAGTTTTCTCTCCTCCAGGCTAAAGAGTTTAAATTCGTTCAATCTCTTCTTAGAAATCTCATTTTCCTATTATTTCAATAGTCCTATTGCTCTACACATAATAATAATAATAATACTATATGCCAGTTTACTTTATCTCATGTGTTAATTAGAGATGGTAAGAAATTAGGATGGAGAAGGGCTAGGGAACCAGCATTTTTGTGGAACTACTATGTGCTGGCACTGTGAGGCACCTCTTACTCCAACTGTAGCCAGTCAAAGGAATCAGGTCAGTCTGTGTCCCTAGGGTCTGGCCTGGGACAGACTGGGGAGCTGGGCATCAAGAAGGGCCTTACAGCATCTCTGTTCTCAGGCAGGGAACCTGGGGATGGACAGGCTGCTCGTATCTCATTCATATGCCCTTTACATCTAAGCATCTATGGAGAAACCCAAAGCCTTGAGGACTCCCTAAGAGGACTCCCCAGTTCAGCATTCCCCATCATCTCCACCTGCCCTGGATTCAGTTCCCTGGCTCTGAGCCTTAACACATGCTCTGCCCAGGCTTCTTCCCTTACTGGGAACCTGGCAGACTCCTCGATCCTTCAGGTCTCTGGGCCGGAGCTCTTCCTACACGGTGCCATTTCCTCCATCACTGCAGAGTTAACACTGCATCATCATTGCTTTTGCTTGTGCATAACGAATGTGAGTTAGAACTCATACTTTTTTGGAAGCAATGAATGAGGCTGTGAGTTCCCCAGGATCTTAATGCCAACAGATACTCCAAGCCCACACCAGTGTTGATCAGTTCAGACCCCTCAACACACAATCCTGATATTTCCATGATATCTTCAGATGAACTAATTCTTAATGTACTGAGGCCACAGTTTTGAGCAAATATCTTAAGATCTCTGGGGCTCAGGTTCTTCATCTGGAAGATAAAAACGACCACACTCCTGGCTTTTCAGCTCTCATTGGTGTGTTTGGAGAATTAGATTAAATTTAGAGTACAGTCAAGTGCTCTAAACTTCCTAGGTCTATGGTGAGCTCCAGGTCAGAAGTCAGTTTCTCTGTGTTCTGGTTCCAGCTCTGCCCCTGTTCTGAGACTCAGATTTGTTATCTGTAAGAGCAGGTGTTGACCAGAAGCCTCCTCCAGTGTGGTCTGCCTTGGCTCCCCCTGCCCTTGTGAGATCCCGTGTTGCTAGAGTCATCCAGATGTCAGTGTGCTTCTAGGGGTGCCTACGAGACCCACTCACAAGCCCTAGCCTTTGAATCTTTCCAGACCCTTGTGACTGGCCCTTCCCACCTGCAGGACCCTTCGCCTATCCTCTCCAGACAGCACCCTGACCTCATTTTTCCAGGAAGCCTTTTGGGGAGATGAAGATAGAGAGGGCCACCCAAATGGTGGCCTCTCCTTAGCTTTCTGGAGGTCTCCAGCTCTACCCAAGACCTGCTGCTGCAAAGCATACCCAGAGCTCCTCCTCCTTATGCCTCCAGCTGCCTGGCTCTGCCTCGCCCCTGTTGGCAGAGAGGTCCCTGAGGTCCTTGTACCCCTCTCGCCTTTGCCTGTAGCTGTCCCCTCCCTCCCAGGGAAGCCCAAAGGCCATAGGATGGGGGCTGAACAGTGGAGGAGGAACAAGACTCGGACAGGAGGACGGTCACCCCTGAGAGCCCAGAGTGGAGACCAGAAGGCCTGGACACCTCCCGCCCCCACCCTAACCCCTCCTCATCCCTCACCCCCATGGCCAGGTGAAAAGGCCTCCCTGGGCCTGCATACCCCGTTCCAGCTCCACCATGACAGCCCACTCCTGAGCCCTCTCAGCCAAGCCCGTCCCGCCCTCTGCAGCCTGTGGGGAGGAGGTCTCTGCTCCCGCAGAGACACTGCCCCATCTGCCCTGGCCTGGGACACCTACTTGTGCTCGCCATCTCTGCCTCCCTTGGTCTTCTCTCTGCCTTTGCTGAGTAGGGGAAAGAAATGAGGAGACAAGGGGATGTGTGTGAGGGGCTGTGGACCAGAGACACTGGCCTCAGCCCCGGCCCCATGGACCTGCATGCTCCCCAGGGGCCTCCTTGTCCCACAGACCTCTCACCCCACAGCTTCTCATGGTAGCAAGCCTAGGTCTGCAGGGTAGGGGTCCCATGGCCCTGGGTTCTGTCCTGCGGGGAGAGGGGAGGGGCCCACAATGCTGGACCTGGGTGGCCACTATTCCAACCCCAAGCTCTGATACCTCAGGGCCTCAGCTCATCTCCCCCACCAGGCTCTGATGATTTCACAATGTGGGTCACAGGTTCCTCAGGGAACGCAGCGTTAGATGAGCCTGGCTACCCTCTGGGCCTGGGCCACCCTGCTCCTCTGCCCACTGGCTCCCCTGCTCCCCTCTAATGGGGTGGGACCTCCCAGGCTCTGGGGGCCTCTAGGGGAACAGTGGGCTAAGCCTGCTCTGTGAGGGTGAGGCAGGGCTGGGGGTCCTGCTACGGAGTGCACCCTGGTGGATGGGGGGCCTTCTAGGGGTGTAGGTGGGGCAGTAAGAGAGCTACCACTCCAGGGTTCAGAGCAGGGGAAAACGGTGCTCCTATCTCACTTTAGGGAGGCTTCCAGAAAACTTTTCTGGAATGTTCTCTCAATGCTTTCCCAGCGCTGTGGCAATGAGGATGAAGACAAGAAAATGAATAACAATTAGCAAATTATTCTTCTCCTCACACCCTGTTCTGGCACAGGCCTTACCCAGGTAGACTTGACTCCATACCCCGATGGCTCAAGACCTGAAGGCCTAGACACAGCACAGCTGCAGTCTGGTACTGGCCAGCTAACCTTTATGTTAGGCAAGCAAGTCAGTCTATAATTCAAAGGCGTTAACATCAGCCAGGCCTCTGGCTGCCCAGATCAGCTGAGATTACTAAGCGGAGAAGAGCTCACAGCAGAGGAGGAGGACTGTGTCTCAAGCAAGAGCATCCCAGCTGCCCGGCTGCCCGGCTGCCCCGGCTCCTTTGAGTGGCTTTGGGAGCTTCTGCAACTCTGGTGCTCAGCCTGGAGAAGGGAGGCAGCAGAGGATTTTCTAGCTCTCTAGAGGTCGTGGGAACTGATTAAAAAACACTCTTTGGGTGAGGCTGCGTGTACTGACCCCACATGAACACGCTTCTGCATGCCTACCCCGTGCCCCTCTGTCTCAGAGCCCCACCATGCACACGTGCCCCACTGCCCTCTGGCCCCAGCATAGGAGGAAGGTATCTGACTTCTGCAGGTCTCCACTGGAGTGGAAGAATGATCAATAACGAGAATGAGAAAGTGTCTGCTGCCCCAAACTCCTCCCAGATGAGAGCCAGCAGAGAGGAGACCAGCAGAAGAGGGTCTGGGTAGCAGAAGGAGGTGGGGGTCATGGAGGGCAGGAGAGCCAGGCCAGGTGGAGAAAATGAGAAGAGGAGAGAGTCGCAGAATACAGGGACTCAGGAGGAAAGGCTCAGGTCTCAACCGTTTAGCTGCAAGACTAAAGCTGGGATTTCTTTCTTTGTCCTCTCTAAGATGTGACTCCTAAAGACAGCAGCAGCAGCAGAGCCCAGCATCCGGAGTCCTCTCTGGTGTCATGCAGTGCATGTGAGTGTGTGCAAACATATGGGCACTTTTGTACACACGTGTGTGCATGTGAGTGTGGTCAGGGCCGAAGTCACTTTCTCTCCAGAGACGAGGGCAGGCATATGCTGCCATGCAAAGGTCTGGAACACTGATTTTGTGCTGCTGAGAGTGGAGTGCCCCTGAGGTTAGAGATTCATTCCATCTCTGCAACTCAGGGAGCCTGGGGAGGTGAGGGGAATACTGAGTGAGTGAGCTCCCTACCCCTGCCCCTGGGCCAGTAGGGCTCCTGTGTGGGTAGCTTCTGCAGAGCCCTTGGTATAGGTTGGGGAGCTAGAGCTGAGAACGTGCTTGGACAGTGCCTAAGCCAGAGGGTCAGGTGCTGCTCAGAGTAGAAGTTGACATCAGGGTAACACGGAGTCAGTGAAGAAGAAGGAAGTGAACACTGGCTTAGCACCTGCCGCCTGCCAGGCACAGGGGTGGGTGGCTCGCAGGTGCACGTCACTCAATCCTGACACTCTTGTGAGGCAACCGTAAGCCCCGTCTTACAAATGGGGAGGGGGATTCCCAATAGCAGAGCTGTGAGTGGAGCCTGTGCTCTGTCACACAGCACAGCTTCCTGGCACATTCCTGGGGGCATTGTGCAAACAGCTGGCAGAAATCAGGGGCCCCTGGCTTGGTGGCAGGAACTAGAGAAGTGGGCAGAGTGGCTCATAGGGCATGTGGCTGACCAGGGCCTAGGGGAGGTGGAACTGTTGGGGCAGAGGGTCAGTGGGTGGTGGGGTTGGTGGTCACTCACGCAAAGCTCCCATACTGATTCCCTGAGGACGAATGGGGTAACTTCATGGCAGGTTCTTAGGGTCTTAGGAGTGAGTGTCACAGCAGCTGAGGCCTGAGGTCTGCAGTACCCCTGCTTAGAACCATCTGACCCCCAGAATGAAGACAGGATGAACGTGGTTGAAGTCCCAGAGAAGCAGGCCAGGCAGGGCAGGCCTCGGGGGTGGGCCCAGGCCCTGAAAGGAGAGGTATGGGGTGCCCAGAGGATCTCCCGGCATCAGCCTCCCCTCCATCCATGGAAGTTCCAGCCCGGGCTGCCCGGGGCCTGCCTGGGCTGAGGCTGTTTCCTGCCCACTCACTCTACCTCCCCGCAGCCCCCAGCAAGACTTCATTTCACCCCTTCAGCCAGGGAGCAGCCGATCCCCACGCCAGACCCTGGGGGTCAAGATGGCCGGTGAGACACTGCTGCTTGCCAGCAACGGGATTTTCCTCTTGCTCATTGTGACTGAAGCAGGAACAAGAGGGTACTGTGAATATTGAATACTCTGATCTATAAGAGGATTGGCCTTTCCAGGAGAGGACGGAGGGCAGGGAGCAGATGCTGGGGAAGCCTGCCTGGGCTCCTGGTGAGGTCTGAGGTGAGGCACAGACACCTCTTCCCTTGTGCTGTCTTCTTTAGGGAGTAGTTGTTTTCCTGATAAAAGGTTGGCCAAGTCCCTTCTGGAGAGCTCTCTGGCTTCCTCCCAGAACCCACACTATGTGACAAGGATGAGATGCAACATCTAGGGCTGTGGGGCCAGCTTCCAGGTCCCCCTCCTCACCTCAGCACTCCTTGACCCAGAACTCACTGGCCCCATATGGGTAGCCAGGATTAAGCTACAGGAAAACCCCAAGGCATTGAACCTGCTCCCCCTTCTCCTCACGAGCAAATGGCCTATCTCTAGAATTTTTCTCAACCCCTCTTTTCCACAACCAGGCCCGCTGGCTGCATGGCTAGGCCTGGCAGGAGAAGTACACTGTAGCAGTAATGTCTGTCCCCAAGGTGCTCTCAGACCTGGGCTGGCAGCTCCAGTGGCAGCAGGGAAACTGTGCACCTGCACACGGCCCCTGCAATGCAGGGTGGGGGTGCCTGGCTTCGGCTGTCACCCTCTCCCAATTCCCAGTCCTGGGGGTGAAGCCCTTCCTTTTGCTCCTGCTTCTTGCCGCTACCCTGGGAGGGGCCACACGAAGATGGGGAGAGGTGGGGAAGCTACCTGTGAGGAAGGGTCGGGGGAGCCCTCTTATCTCCAGATTCCTGGCGCCCAGGGCTCTCTGGGCGTCTAAGCTCTCCAAAGCCCCCATCAGCACCCTGGCCCACCCTTGTAGGACCGAGCGACAAACTGGCACTGTGTTGCTATGTCACCCCAGGGAGGTTGCCCTCGTGGCTGCTAAGGGCTCCCATTGTTTCCCATGGATGTGACCCACAGGTCTGGAGCATCCCTGGGTCCCTCAGGATGTCAGAGTTGGAGGGGAGCCAGATTTAACCTGCTGAACCCATTCGTGTTACTGACCCACAGGGGCTAGTGACATGCCCAGTGTCACTCAGCCAGTGAGCCGAACAGTCAAGATGGGACTTAATGGGCCTTAGCTCTCCTGATTTGGGGCCAGCATTCCTTTCCCAGCGACTGATGGCCCTCATGTGTCTTCCGATCTTGTTCTCTGGAAGCCCTTTCTTAGAGCCCAGCCACAGTTTGTGGACCAGCCCTGCCAACCTCTTTCCTGAATGGAGACAGACAAGGAGGACCTGGTGGTGCCCACTGGGTCAGCATCCCTTCACTCCCCATCCAGGCACTGCTCCTCTTCTCACAATTTCCAACCCGATTCCTGACTCTTTGCGTTGTTGTGCTATAAGAAACCTGTTTGCCTGTCACCAGCCCGGACACAGGCAGTGCTCAGCACCTCCATTGCCACCCGTTCCTCCGTGATCCCTCCCGCTCTCCCAGCAGCAGGGCAGGGGGGTTTCATTGCTATGTCCCATTTTGCAGGTGAGGAGAGAGGGTCAGAGACTGGCCAAGGGTCACATGACTAGTAAGAGGCAGACTCAGGCCTGGCTCTTCTGCTAAAAAGCCAGGAGTCTAAGGGAACAGGCTCCAAGCTAGCCCGGGGCTGCCCCATGCCCGCGGCTGGCCTGGAGTAGACAGTCCTGCCATATTTGTTGCAGGCCTGGTCACTTTGACCTTGTTACTATTACTCACCTGGTTCCCAGGGTTTCTGAAGCTTGTGTGTGTCTGTGTGTGTATGTGTATGCGCACATATGTGCACTCAGGCATGTGTGTGTGAGGGGGTGCTTAAGGGAGTGTGAACTCATTCAAGTGCAAAGGAGAAAACATATTTGTGCCTTAAAAGTCCGTCAGTTCAATTACACTAATTTAGAACCTATGTTTTCTTCAGCAGAGGGACTGAGTAAACTTTACTTGGAAAGGAAAGCGTGGAAGGAGCTTACAGGGATATGTTTCCAGTGGCATGGAGGCTCCCTTCTCAAAACACACCCTGGTCCTTTAGATGCACCCTTGACTTACTGGTATTTAACATGTCATTTCTAGTGACTTAGGAACCCATGTCATTCTAGTGACTTAGGAACCCTTGGTCTCTAATAGTAATACAATTGCGTTTTCTGTTTTGTAAAAATAGTGCACATGGAATGAACTGGCCTGGACCCAGCTTCCTGTGGTCTGTGGGTGGCAGGACGTCCTGAAGGACCCAGGGATGCTCCGAACCTGTTGGTCAGATCCATGGGAAACAATGTCCTGGGAGCCCTTAGCAGCCACGAAGGCAACCTCCTGGGGTGGTGTAGCAACACAGAGCCAGGCAGGGCATGATCCTGGACTCTGGTCTTCCCAGGAGCCCTCCCTTCTCAAGAGGAAGAAAGGCCAGGGTCCAGCCAGGATCTTTGGCTTCACTCTGGCAGGAAGAGTCGCCCTCTCTTGGGCCTCCTCACTGGGCCAGGGTGGAGGTCAGGCTCCTGGCACCTGGTGGACACTGCTGGGTCTTGAACCAGAGAGGCCAGGGCCCCTCCTATCCTCATCTCCCCTTCTCTGAGAAAGGCAGGAGATCTAGCCCCATCCCTGTGTTAGAGCTCCACCTCCCTCAGGGCCTCTGGGGAGGCCTTGGCCTTGCAGTTTGATCTGAGTTCCCTGCTCCCTGCCCAGTGAACTCGGGGGTGGACGACTGGGTGGGGGACTATAGAAACATCTTCCCACCTCTTGGATGTCTCTCCAGAAGCTCAGCCCTGTACCCTGAGCCCAGCTAGGCCTAGAGAGGCCTGTCAAGGGGACTAGGCCCCAGGCCTCTTCCCCGTGTCTTGGGAGCAGTGGGCAGCCAGAGGGGCCCTTCCTGTTACCTCCGGAAGCTCTTCTCTCCGGGGGGCCGGGAGCTGGGCCGGGAGCCTGGGAGCAGTCCATCCGTCTCTTGGCTGTCCTTCTCTTCCTCTTGAAGAGACTCATCTCCCAGGAAGTCCCCATCATGCCAGGAGCCCACCGTGCCATCGGTGGCCTGATACCGGACCTCCACGCACAGGCTGGTCTGAAGGGAGGGAGGTGGTGGTGAGCAGCTGGGATGGAGACAGCTATCTCCACCCCGTATATATGGCTGCTTGGTGGTGTTTACACAGCGCTTCCACACCCTTGCCTCACTGGAGGAGGTTAGGATGGTATGATCCCCTCTACCCTATTTTGCTGATGAGAAAACAGAGGCTCTGAAAGGCTGACTTGCGCAGACCCAGTCAGCTTATTGGGATCTGACTCCAGGTCCCGCTGCTGGTGGCTCCACTCCTCCCTGGTGCTCCAGGTGGAGGGGCCTGGCCTGCCCAGGACAACTGAGCCTGGACTCATCCCCTGAGTCCACTGTCTACATAACCGAGAATGTCGTTTAGCATCCCCATGATCAGGTCACCTCCTCTCCTCAGAACAAGGGCTGCCTGCAGGCATGAAGCGCGACCTGCCAGAAATCGGCTTGTTGGAAATGTGACAGAATGAGCTGAAAGTGGCCTCCAGGAGAGGAGCCCAGGCCCCAGGCTCACACCCACCCTTTCTACCCTGGAGAGGGAAGGAATCTTGGGAGCTGCCCTAGGGTTTTCCTCTGGGAAAAGTAGAGCACTCAACCCAGGCTCAGGCTTAGCAATGGAGAATCATGACTGGGCTTCCTGCTCTGTGTCCTGGGGCCATTACTTTCTCGCAGCTCTAGTTTCCCCCCAGTGCCCAGGGATCACCCTTCCTCACTGGTCTGGAGGTAACTTATGCCTGTGCCCCAGACAGGCGGCCCTCACTCAGTGCTTGGACACTCCAGCACCCAGGCTTAGATTTCCCAAGGAAGGGAAAGGTGCACATATTTTCTGAACCCTCACTGTGCTAGACATCATGCTAAGATACTTTAATTTTAATGTCCACTCATTTGATCTTTTCAACATTGCAACCTACCTTACCTCGCATATCAGGACGTTAAGTTACTTGCTTTAAGTCACACAGCTACGAAGATCTGAGCTCAGGCTGACTGACTCTAAGCCCCATGTCCTTTCCGTGGAACAAATGTGACCCTCTTGGTGGAACCAAGGATGTTGTTGTGGGAAAATGGTGGTCTCTGGCATTGGAAGTCCTGGGTGTCCATGCTGGCCCTGCTGTCGACTAGCGTTCTGACCGTGGCCAAATCCATTCCCCATCCAGGACTTCATTGTTCCCATTCATAACAATGGGTAGCAGAGATGGGTGGCAAGTGGGCCAGGAGATCTGTGAGTACTTTCCTCCGCTGACATCTTAAGTCTGATTCTGAAAATCCAGGGTGTGGGCTGTGCTGTCTGTCCATCCCTGCTCACTCCCTAATTCTCTCATCTCACTTCCCACACTACACTCTTCATCCAGGCTTCTGTGCTCTCCTCCCAGCCCGCCTTCCCATGGGTGTCCATACGCAGTTTGTTCTGCACCCCTTCTCCCCTTGCTGTGGTGGCTGAGACCCCGGTAACTTTAAGAAGCCCTCTCTGCCCACCCCTGCTCATGGGAGAAGACGGTTCCTTCTTTTCTAGCACCCTGTGGCTGCAGTCCTGGCTTCTGAGGCTGTTTCTCCTGGCCAGTACATAGGGTCATATATTACACAGGACCCCATTGCGGGACAATGGCACAGCCCCATTTTATACATGGGTAAACTGAGGTCAGGAAATAATAGCTAACAATGTTATAGATTTATTGTGCATATCTGTTCTAAGTACTTTCTGTGTATTCTCCTTTAATCTTCAGAATAGTCCTGTGAGGTGGATACCATAATTGTGCTCACTTTGAGGTGATATGTAGCTTGCCCAAATCACAGTTAGTGAGCGACCTAAGATTCATACCCAGGGTCCCTGTTCCTCACCATCATGCCAACTGCCCACGAGCGGCCATGGCTGAGTTCAAGAGGACTGAAGAATCTGAGCAGAGCCTGGGGCCAGGCTGTCTTGGTAGGGTTGCCTCCTTCTTTGTTAGAACATGTATCAGGTGCCTCTGGACTGTGCGTCACTAGTGCATGCATGCTCATGCAAAAGTGCTGGGATGTGACAAACAATAGGAAATGAGGTCCCTGCCCTCCTAAGGAGGACTGGAGCCAGATACACAGAGTGAAGGTCATGCCCTCGAGTGCCAGCGGGGCTCAGTCTGGTCTTTGGATGACGACAGGAGCCTCTTTAATGACTCCTGAGCTGGGTCCAAATGGAAGGGTACATTCTCACCGTAGGAAGGACAGGGGTGCTTCCTGTGGGGCAGCAGACCCTGCCATGCCACAGGGCCTCCAGCCATGACCACAGATTGAGCCGTTCCAGCAGAGTCTGACCTGAGTCTCCTCCTCCCACCACACCTCGCTATGCACGAGGGGCATTCCCCAGACCACCCCATGTGTGGGGCAGGGAGAACAGACCCCCAGATGGCCCCATATGGGAACGTCCAGGAACTTCCTGGGGCACACCCACCTTGATGATAGCATTGTTGTCATCAATCAGCGTGTCAGTCACCTCCACATGGCTCTCCTCTACCACCTTCTGCAGCACCATACGGAAGGTCCCGATGAGCCTAGGGACGGCAGAGGGCACATGGTGGTTACATGCAACAGACCAGGGTGAGGAGCAAGACTGATATCCCAAGAGCTGTGACTGCTTAGGGAGGACTGAAGTGGGCTTGCTGCAGCTCTGGGCTGGGCTGGAGGTGGCCTAGGAGCCAGGGCTGGTTGCAGCCAGGGCAGCATGTCTCACTGTGGATGGTTGTTTGTGGGAGGCCCATTTCTTTGGCAGAGCTCCAAGGGGCAGTGAGCACCCTTAGGGGATGTCTACAGAATGTGGGGAAGAGTGCATGGAACCCAGGTTTAGCTGAGCCCTTGCAGAGAAGTTTCCAGATGCTCAGTGTGGAGGCTGGGGAAGGACCTGAGGTTCCTGGATGGACAAGTAGCTCCTCCGGCTTCTACTTCCCTAATGATGACCGAGGTTTCCAGCCCACACCAACAGCACTCACTCATCCATTCCACATCCGCAGTCTGTAGGTTCCTGGATGGCAGGAACCTGTGTGATGGCAGAGCCCATGGATCTGCACAGCAGGGGAGAGGCGGTACAATGCTTTGGTTAACAGCACAGTCCTGGCGTCAAAGAGACAGGGGTCTGAATCCAGCTCTGACATTGACTAACGAGCTACCTGCTTCCTGGGCAACTTCCTTAAACTCTCTCAGTCTCAATTTTCTCATAAGATGAGCTGATAAGCCCTACTTCACAGAGTTGTTGTTGGAAGACTGAGTGAGATCATCTGCGAGTGTTCTTATCAGAGCCCCCAGCACAGCCAGCACTCCGAAGCAGTCTGGTTGGTCGTTATTCATGTGCTGCCTCTAAACTGCGAGCCTCTCCAGGGCAAGGGTAGTGCTTTCTATTCCAGCCCCCGTTTGACATTTCTAGCACACTAGAGATCTCAATATCTGCTGGCTGAAATAATGAACAACAGTGGGTGCCCAATAAATGCTGATGGAGTTGACTTCAACCCCATTGCACTCCACAGTCAGAAGGCATTTGCTGCTCTTGGAGAGAACGGGGAACTCAGAGAGACGTCTTCACATCGTGCTTCCACATGGGGTGGTTGAGAACACACACACCGTATCTAGCTGAAGGCACAAAGGCGAGGGAAGCATCCAGGGTGTGTGAGAGCTAGAAGGGACCTTGGGCATCATCTGATGCTGCTTGAGATTTATAGAGGAAGACGGTGAGGCTACGGAAGGGGAAAGGACACAGCTAATTAAAGCCAGATCTGGGTGAGGTGAGGAATCAGATGAATTCTGACTTAGGCGTGCTTGATGTCTATACCACCTTGAGGTCTATGGAGGGTGAACACTGATTTTTAAAAAATCCTCCCATCTCTGTGAGGGGAGGAAGCGGTAGGGGCAGCCCTGAGGGATGGATATGAAATGCTCCCCTCTGGAGCTCAGAGCCCCATCCACCAGCGCGCCCCACCTCCCCAAGGGTGAAACTGACCACACCCCTCCTTCACTCTAAAGCCAAACTGGGCTTCTGGGCTCTTAGAGCAGCCCCATGGAAGCCTTCCATAGCTGCATGCACCTCTCCCCAGCTCAGGCAGTGCCCCAGAGACAGAAGTGCTGGGCTGGCGGCCAGGAGCCCTGGAGCCACTGCCCCTGAGTCTCAATTTGGTCTTTATAAAATGAAGAGGGAAGAGGACTTTTAGCTTCCGTACCATGTAGACATTCTAACAGTAGACCATGGGCACAAAAGAATACGCTCATCTTTTCTCAGCCTCACCTCTTTTTGTTCTAAATCAGTGGTTCTCAAACTTCAGCATGAACAGAATCACCTGGAGGGCTTGTGAAAACACACATGGCTGGGATATCCTCCTCTGTGGATGTGCTGGAAAATGTGTCACTGGTGGGAGAGGAGAGGTGCTGATCTGTAGCTTTTGCTGGTTTCCGAGGTATAAATACTCCCGCCATGGCCAACTTTAAGCTCCAAATGCGAAGTCACCAAACTGGGTCCACTGGACTTCAGTTCACACCACTGGCCCTGCCCCCAGGGCTCTGATTCAGTGGGTGGGAGGGGGGCTGAGAATGTGAATTTCTGACAAGTTTCCAGGTGATGCTGAAGCTGCTGGCTGGGGAGACACTTTGAGAATCCCTGCTCTACTGTTACCCTTTGTGGATGGCTATTCAGATGCCTTGATTCCCCTAGGACCTATCAAGCACCTGTTGAGCATGGGGCAATCAGGCACATCTTCCTCCAGAATTAGATACCTAAGAACAGCAGAGGCAGCTCCCCAGGATCCATGGAGGTGCTGCAATGTGACAAGACACCCCCAGGGGGCAGGGTGGAGCTATTCCCCCTGCAAGTGCTCAGAGAGGCATCTTGTGCCTTCTAGGCTTAACCCGCCGGAGTCTCAGTCCTTAGACTTGGGAAGAACCTGAGAGATTTTGCTCAGCATCCCTTCCAGGAGGAATCCCTGAAACAGCCTCCCTGATACGTGCTTTCAAGCCTCTGATAGATACTCCCGTGGTGGTGACAGTGATGGGGCTGTCACTGGTAGTCCATTCAGCCACTGCTTTAATCACATAGTGTGCTGAGCGAGACTGGCCTCCAAGCAAATCCCCCACTCTTCACTCCCTGGTCCGAGCCCTGTCCACATGCGACTAATTCCATCCCTAAAGGGAAGCAGTGTAGACAGTGAAGAGCCTGGGCTCTGGAGTCAGACAGATGTGGGCTCACTCAGCAGGACCCACCCCCTGGCAGCGGTGTGGTTTGGGCTCCTTGTCCTAGCCCTCCGACTTCCACCGGACAGTGGTGAGGAGACTGATGATGTGAAATTCCTCTAACACCACCGGCACTCGAATGCCAGCCCCTCCTGCCTCCCTAATAATGCGCAGGGCTGGCCATCTGGAGGGCCCACCCAGGGGGGTCTCCTTTGCAGGATGGGCTTCAGGGGCAGAACCAGGCTGTCCCCCACCCTTCAAGCTCTGCTCAGTCTTGCACGGCAAGAGCTTGTCTATGTCCCGGAGAGTGGGACTGGGACGCTAGGAGCTTGCAAGATTAAAGGAATCAATTTGCCACACTCCCAGAAGTGGCTTGGGGGGTTTTAACTCCTAACAGTTCATCCCCAACCTCTCTCAAATAAAAGTAAAAATTATATTATTTGACATGGACAATTGATATTATCTCAGCCTTATGTAAAGTATAAAGAAAAGCAGTTTTATAAACCTTGGCTCTTTATACAGGTCTGTAACATACCATTTAAGCAAAAACACAGTGCTTGCCATGAAAATAGTTTCAAAACAAAGGCCCTGGCACTGCTTCTAGGATGCCATCCCTCAGCCCGTTCTCTGAAGATATTCTCTGGGAAGAAGCTGGGACAGGAAGAGGTAGGGAAGCCCCTGGCTCTAGCCCTTGTGGTGACCCCAGAGGCGACCCTGCTTGCCGCAGCTGGCCTTTGTGCATCCTGGCTGCACACATAATAGGGTCTTGATCCTCTGCATGGGTCAGCATGGAGGAGCTGCCTGGGAGAGTGGGGCCCAGGACAACTGAGGAAGGGTGGGTTCATATGCCCCTTAGACAGCCAAGTCACTTCCCTGGGAATGGAGTTGTGAGTCCATGTGTTCTGTGGGAAGGAGCACTGGCCCGGGCGTCAGAAGGCCTGGGGTGAAGACCTGACTGTCCTGAATCTGCTGCGTGACCCTGGACAAGAGGCCTCTCTGGGCCTCAGTTTCCCTGGGGCTGTTAGGCAAAGGAGCTGGGGCTAACTCCATGTCCTCTGACTACTTGCCTTACATGGCCATCCGGGTCACCATGGCAAAGAGGGTGCCCCTCACAGGGGCACGAGGGGCTGGGCAGCTGGGCAGAGCTAGGATCCCCACATAATTAGCTGGCAGGAAGAGGCCTCCAGCCCAGGTGGGCCCACAGACTGACCACAATAGAGTGGCAACTGGGCACCAGAATCCTGTCAATAATTCATCACTTTCCCCTGGGAGCCCGTGTCAGGTGTCCTGGGCCCTTCAAGGCCTCTCCTGCTCTCCTGGCTCCTGAATTATTCAGGGCCCCTGGCATTCTCAGCAGGCAGGAGGCTGGAGGCCAGGCCATGGCCCCTCAGAGGTCCCAGACAGGCAGAGCTGGATGCACAAAATCTTCTGAACCCAACATTTCTTTCCTATGGGGAAGCCCAAGATTCCTGGACACAGGTCTGTGTTCCAGATGGGGCCGAGCAGACCTGGAGGTCTCCTGGTTTCTTCATACCATGTCTGCCTCCTGGCAGCCTCTAGAACCACTGGGTGAGGGGCCAGTTTCCAAGCTGCTCTCGGCTTCTAGGACAAATCCCTCTGTCTGAGATGGCAGTGATGGGATCAGGCTCATTTCTCATGCTGGGCCCCACTCTCCCAGGCAGCTCCTCCATGCCTCCTTTAACTCAGTTTCCCCAAGTCCATCAGTCATGTGATGCTGAGTGTCACCCTTGAGTGCCCTCAGTCCTTCAGAAAAGAAGGGCCACTCTGATTCCCTCTCAAAGGCTCTCCCACTCCCTGGGGTATACAGAGGGTATACCCCTAACACCACGGGGGCATTTATTCATTCTTTTATTTCACAAAATAATCAGGGACCTGCTATGTGCCAGGCACTGTCCCTAGCAGTGGCCATGGCTTTGCTCATTGCTAAGCCCAGTGCAGACCCAAAGACCCCCTCCACTCAGCCGCCCCATGAGAAGGAGCCTGGGGTCTGAGCTGGGCCATGTGGGGGTTGAGGGCAGTGGCCTTATTGCTCCCCTGGCCTGGCCAAGGCAAATGCCAGGATGGGGAGACTTGAATGTCATATCATTCCAAACACCTTTCTCCCACTCTGACCCCCACAAGCTGACCTGTGTCAGCCTGGGCCTGTGCTTTCCACGAGGGGACCTCTTCTTTCCCATCACCGCTCCGCAGCCAACAGTGCCCTAGGCATTCTCTAGGCTTCCACAGAAATGGCAGAACCTCTCTCACCGGGTCTGGGCCTCCCCTTGTGGGGTTTCCTGCCTTCTCTTGGATGGGGGCAGGGAGGGAAGAAGAAGAGGAGAGCTAGGATAGGAACTATCTCCCTTTCTGTCTTCCTTCTTATTGGCACTTAAGAACACCTAATACAGGCTGGGTTTGGTGGCTGGCACCTGTAATACCAGCACTTTGGGAGGCCGAGGCAAGTGGATCACCTGAAACCAAGTTTGAGACCAGCCTGGCCAACATGGCAAAAACCCTGTCTCTACTAAAAATACAAAAATTAGCCAGGCATGGTGGCGTGCACCTGTAGTCCCAGCTACTCGGGAGGCTGAGACAGGAGAATCGCTTGAACCAGGGAGGCAGAGATTGCAATGAGCCGAGATCACGCCACTGCACTCCAGCTTGGGGGATAGAGTGAGACTCCATCTCCGAACAAAACAAAAACGAAAATACCTAATAGAAGCTGGAACTTTCAACATATTCACTGCATGGTAGTCAATTTCCCAATCTCCCAAATACATCTGATTTGTTCGTAGCAGTCTTTTGATGGGCTCAAGGGTTTCCAGCATTTCAGTGGTTAGGCTGGCAGCTTTCATTGTAAATTATTTAACAATGTCTTCCATGCCCTCGGTTTCCACCATCACTGCTCAGATATTTTGGTTTCTGGGAGTTGGATTAGGAAGAGGAGGTAACAGACATACATTCTAGCCCTGGCTCTACCATTGTCTACCCCTGTGATCTCAGGAGCCCCTCTGAGACTCGGTTTCCCCTCCTGCACAGCGAGGGTTGTACTGGCCAAGCTGTAAGGCTCCTGGATGCTTTGGCACCTACAGTTGGGTTCCTGCAGGGGCTCTCAGGTGCCCTCCCTGGTGCTTGACTTCTGATTCTGTTTCCTCTTTCACACCCACTTGGCCTGTGTGTGAGCCTTCCACCTGTTCCTGTTTCTCCTGTCCTCATAGGTCACAAACCCTCATAGTATCTCACCCCAGGGAAGAAGGCTGTGCTTCACCTTGGGGCCCCCTAGTGGGGAGTGTCTCACCAACCTTGCTTGTGGGTGCCAAAGGCAGCTGCCTGAATGGTGTGATGCCATGAGAGGCAAAGGGAAGACCTTTGTGCCCTAAACATCCTCCCTGTGGCCCTGCTAGCAGGCCTGAAATGCCCTTGCTCCATACTCAGCTGAGATTTTGAAAGCTCCTAATAAAAGCCACAGAATCAGAGACTCCTTGGAGCCCATGTGGTCGGGTCTTTCCTGACTCAGAAATCCCCTCTACAACGTGGCCCACTCTTTGCTCACCCTCTCCCAGTGGCAAGGAGCTCACTGCCTCCTAAGACAGCACATTGGCTGGAGAGTGCTGGCTATCTTTCAGTGGTCTGCTGTCTTCCAGCAGCCTGTCCCTCATCCTGCCTCTAGGTACACACCTTTCTTTCCTCTTCCTGTGGCAAAAAACTTTCTGGGAGGGTAGTGGCAGGGACTGTGCCTAAATCCCTCATCTCAGTATCTCCAGTGACTAGCATAGTGTCTGACTGGCAGAAAGCATTTGTTCACTATATGTTTGATGAGTGACTGCAAGGTTGGATGAAAAGATGGATGGATAGATGGATGAATGGATGGAAGAATGAAAGGATGGATGAATGGATGGAAGGAAGGATGATGGATGGCAGGATGGATGAAAGAATGAAAGAATGGATAGACAGATGGATTGGTGACTGGAAAGATGGAAGGATGGGCCAGGAGTGGTGGCTCATGCCTGTAATCCCAGCATTTGGGAGGCTGAGGTGGGTGGATCACTTGAGGTCAGGAGTTCGATACCAACCTGGCCAACGTGGTGAAACCCCATTTCCACTAAAAATACAAAAATTAGCTGGCATGGTGGCGGGCACCTATAATCCCAGCTATTCAGGAGGCTGAGGCAGGATAATAGCTTGAACCAGGGAGGCAGAGGTTGCAGTGAGCTGAGATCAGGCCACTGCACTCCACTGTGGGCCACAGAGCAAGACTCCGTCTCAAAAAAAGAAAAAAAGATGGAAGGATGAATGAATGGATGGATGAGTGGATGGAAGGATGAATGAAAGGATGAAAGGATGAGTGGTGGATGAATGGATGGAAAGATGGAATGATGGATTGATGAAAGAATGGATGGGAGGAAGGATGGGTGAATGGATGGATGGATGGATGGATGGATGAATGGATGGATAGGATGGATGAAAGGATGGATGGATGAATTGATATATGGATAAACGGGTGCATAAATGAATTGATAAATGGATGGAGAGATGGATTGATGAATGGATGAATGAAAGGATGGAAGGATGGATGAAAGAAAGGATGGATGGATGAATCAACTGATGGATAGACAAATGGATAGACAGATGGATGAATAACAGGAAGGATAGATGGATGGATGGATGAATGAATCAATGGATTGATGAATGGATGAATATGACCTCTATGATTTTCCCTTTCATGCTCTCATCTATTTGTCATAAGTTAACACTTAAAGTCCCTTTCCTCCTGGCAACTATAGGGTGGTGCCTGCAGGAATTCTCTGCCACCAGTGTCAGAGCAGTGGACTCCTTGTCTCTCCTGCTTAGATCAAAAGTGCTTTAATTCTATTAGTATGATTTAGAATGAAGCCTACTCTTCTTTTCTTTGTAGTCTCCTCCCACTGTTGAGTTAGTCTGAGTCCTCAGTGAGCTAACACCTCCACATCTTTTGGACATGTTATAGTTAAGCCATGACCTCCAGCTTGTATAAGAGCGACCGACTTTTTTAAAAGAGATGGGATCTCACTATGTTGCCCAGGCTAGCCTCAAATTCCTGGGTTCAAATGATCCTCCTACCTTATCTGCCCAAGTACCTAGGACTACAGGTGTGTGCCACACCTGGCTGTCATTTTTGAATCCAAGATAGTACTTAGCCACTGTTCCAGCCTGTTCAAATCCTTCTGAATTCTTCTTGTGACCCAGAGAGAAGGACAACAACTACTTTTATTGAACACCTCATAGTGATAATGATCGTACGGCAGGTGTACTTCACTTGCAGAGTGCAAGCTCCATGAGGGTAGGCAACCCCCCCTCTGCAGCACCTAGTTCAGTACCTGATACACAATCAGCGCTTAGTAAACATTTGTTGAATGAGTGAGTGAACATCTATCTCATTTAATTCTCACAGCTGCCCTTTGAGGTAAATACTTGTCTTTTTCACACATGAGCACATTGAAATCAGAGAGGTTATGTAACTTTTCCAGGGTCACACAGTAGATGACTGACCTGAGTGTCTGAGATCAGGCTTGCCTGACTCCTAAACCACCACCCCAAACTGTCAAGCCTGTCCTCAGGGCTACAGAGTGTTTCTTGGAGAAGATCTTCAGCCCCTCCACCTTTCACCTCTCCAGTGGGTAACTGTACCCCAGCATAGCATTGAGGGAGACTTAAAGAAAGGGACAGGAAGCTTTGATGGGGTTGGAGACAGAAGGGGTGATAGGAGGGTGGAATGTTCTTGGCTGACAGCAGCTGGGAGGACTGGGGGATTCTGACGACAAGATGAGGGAGCAAAATGGGGATCAAAGACCAGCCCAAGACTTCTTCGGTCTTTGAAGATCAATCCAGGGCAGGTTGGGAGTGTAGGTCCCTCTTTTCAGCCCCAAACATACGGTAGCCCAAGGAGAAGGGCAGCCTCCCAGCCCCTCCAGGCCTAGCCCACACTTACTTGTTGCTGAAGACTTTGCTGTAGTTGAAAACCTGAATCTCCAGCATCTCATTTCTGTCAATGCTGCTGGCCACTGGCCACCGAAACGTCTGGGGAGAGAGGAACAACTGTGGCTTTGGTGGCAATAACAGGTAGGAGCCTTGGGGCGTGGGAGGGGAATCTCTGTTGGGTCTCCAACAGCCAGAATGGCCCCTCACTTGGGCCCAGTGCTCCCCAGGGACAAAGCATTGACACCTGGAATCTCATTTAGTTCCAACGACCACCTTGCAGAGCCGGCATTGGTGCCCACTCCTCTTTCAAAGATGGTGCTCAGAGATGTTGGAGGACCTGCCCAAAGTCATGTGGTAGGTGAAGAGTCTGGACCTACCAGGACTTTTGACTCCCTACACAGTGCTGCTTCCATGGCCTCCTAGTTCCTGAGGGGGCTTGGGAGAAGGCGGTGCAACCAGGGTGGTGGTCGGGCCCCAGGGAGACAGCAAGGATCGTGGGTGTGAGCCTAGTTTTTGGCGGGTGCTGAATGGAGCTGTGAGCTTCCAGCTCTCTCCCATCAGGATCACCCTGACTGGTGCGAGCTCTGCCCCAGACTCCTATGTTGAGTTCAGACCACTCCTCTGCCAATGGTAACATCAGGGACAGGTTTGAGCTGATTAGTGTTCCTGGGGTCAGGCCCACAGCCTGTCCCCAGCTCACTGTTTCTGGATTCACCCTTACCACTTCTGTGTTGCTTCCTCCCTAACTTAATGTTAGTGATGAGTAGGAATTTGATTGGGATTTTTCCTGGTGCCCTAGAAATGGCAACAAGGGCTCAAAAGAGAGGCTAAAGTGGCCTAGTGCCCCATTCTGTAAAAAGCTGCCAATGGGCAGAGCTGGACATCTTCCCAGGGCTTCCTCAAAGGCCCTGTTACCTCCAACCATCACCCAGCCCACCTTCCTGGGATGGGACAGAAGACTGGGCAAGGGAAAAGTGGGAAGAATTCTGTCCTGGGCGTAGTAGTGTTTTTGTGGTGCTTCTTGGGGAAACAGCTCATGGCGATTAGGTACCGGCAAGAAGGGCAGCATGGCATGCAAATCCCCAGTGGCATCTGTAGGGCGTGGACTGGCAGGAGGCCCATGGAGCACTGCAGGGCAAGGAGCCCAGCCTGTTGGCTGTGGCAAGTCTTCGAGTTGCGCTCCATTGGCCAAGTGGGGTCGAGTGATCTAATGACACTTTTTCCATGGGCTGCCCACCAGGGGAGGATGTGGAGGGCCTCAGCAGGGGTCCCTGTCCCACTCCATGTCCTGAGCCACAAGCATGAGGGAAGGGGGATGGCCAGGGGTGAATAGGATGCCAGACTGGAGTAGGAAGCCCTTCTGGACAGGACCAGACAGCGCTGAGGTCTGCTCAAGACGCTGTGGAGAGACCGTGTCAGGGAGGATTTTGACAGATCGGGTGGAAGACAAGTGACTTTTATTTTTTAGCTCCATTTTTATACCCTACCAAATTCAGACTGCTCAATAGGCCAATAATAAATAATAATAGTAATAATAGCTGCCACTTCTGGGGAACTTTTTCTCATGCAAGGGTCTGAATGCTCTATGTGCATTCATTCATTTAGTCTTTCCGATGGCCCGAGAGGCAGGTAGTGGCTTCTGTGCTCTATAAACAAGGAACTTGGCCTCAGAGCAGCTGCGTGATTCGGACACTCCGTTGGTGGCTGAGCAGGCCCTGGGAAGGAGGCTTCTGAGAGCCCACCCTGCATGTTTGCCATTTCCAAAGCTGAGATTCCTTCTCCCAGCCTGGGGACTCAGAGGGCTTGGGCACACTGGGCCAGCCCGCAGGTCACTGCCCAGTGTGGGCAGGGCCTGTTTCAGGAAAACAGCCTTTGTGACATCTCCCTTCAGGACGGGCTAAGTCCCAGGGAGGACCCGGCCTTGGCATAAGAGGGAGGAAGAAGCAGAGGAGGGGGAGGGGGTCTGCAGGGTGGAGTGGGGAGGGTTCTGAGCAGGGCCTAGGGAGGGCTTTAAAGGCGAGGTGGGCACAGGGCAGAAGGGTGGGCTGAGGGGCCCAGGAAGTGGAGGCAGCCCAGCCCACAGGCCTCATTCAGCGGCTGCGGCTCCAGCTTCTGGATGCCTCTGGCAGCTCAGCAGTGTGTGGTTTTCTTAATGAAGCTGCTTTTATGGGGCTGCAGGGAAATAAAGCAGCCCAGGAAGGCCCAGCTCATCAGTCACAGTGCTGTGTGGGAGTGGGGGGCCGCAGGAGCCGCCGAGATTCGGTTTACTGGTGATGAAGCGGGGAGGAGTGATTCAACCCCCTGAGGGTCTGTGGGTGGGATTTTGGCATTGGAAGGAGAGAAAGATCAGGAATAAAGGACATGACCTTGGAGATGGCCCTGTGAAATGGATGGCGGGTGTTGAATGGTGGCCGGAGGCTGAGGCTAAGGGACCTGGGGAGGGAGACTGCCTGGCTGGGGGGCAAGGACCAGTTTGTTGAGTGAGAGTTGGGTGTCAGGGAGGGTCCAGGAGAGAGGGGGCTTCCAGAAGGGCCCCTGACTGCAGATGAGAATAATCAGGGAAGCGTGTGTAGGTGTGTGGCTCAGGTGCCCTTTCAGGAACTCATCAGCCAGGTCTGGGCAGTCCCTGAAGACGTCAGAGGGGAAAGTTCTTCTTGGAGGCTTTCTGGGCGAGGGAGAAGACAGGGTCCTCACTGAATCACAGCAGCTTCTTCAGTCTCTGACTTGCTCCGTGCTTTACAGATACCTCGTTTTCCTCCCCTGTCTCCCTCCCACATTTTCCACCCACAAGAGGCTTTCCCCTCATTTCTCTTTTCCTTCCCTCCCGCATCGTTCCTGTGCTTTCTTCTCCTCACCACATCCATTTTCTCTTTCATCAGTTTCTCTCTCTGTCTCTATCTCTTCCTTTGTCTCTGTCTCCCTCTGTCTCTCTTAGGGGTTCTTCATCTGGAAGAACTGGAATTGGAATCCATTCCAGAAGCTTTTAAAAATCCCAAGGCCCAGGCCTAGAGACGGGTCAAGCTGGCACCTCTAGGTGTGGTCCTGGCATCAGTGTGGGGCCTCGGAGGGTGATGGGCCTCCCGGCTAGAGGGAAGTGACTCAGGGTCTGGGACTGGGGGTTTCTCCCATTTGGCCTCCCTACAAGCAGAGGCATGGGCTGTAAGAAGGAGACTTTTTGGGTTGAATTTTCCTCTCTTATCATCTCTCCTTTGTTAAAACTTTTCAACGGCTCCTCCACAGCTCCCTGAAAGAGGTGGGGATTCCCTTTCCCAGCACCCAGAGACCCCCTTGCTGTGCCCAGACAGCATTGCCAGCCCCATCTCCCATTGCTGACACCTTATTTTGCTCAGGCAGCGTCTGTGAGTTCTGGGTACCTTATAGAGCTCCAAAGGACATGCCCACCCTTTGCTTCTTTTTGTTCTTCTGACAACATTGAGGCTTGTATCTCATGCAGACTGGGAGTCTCCGTGGTGTTGTAGGAACTCTAAGTTTGAGTCAGGAGACTTGAGTTCTAGCCCTGGCTCTGCCACTCACTAGCTGTGCCTCAGCTTCCCCATCTGTGAAATGGGGGGTGACAATATCTACCTTAGAGGGCTATTGAGAGAATTGAATGAGATCTCACAGGTGACAGCAGTCATAAGTGACACAGCACTGCAGAACGCTTTTGGTTTAGATTTTCCCAGTGGGAACTCTGTGCAGGTCTGCAGCTGTCCCGTCTCCCTGTCATGCCACCTCCCTCCCCCTCGCCCCCATCACTTTCCTTTTCTGCCTCGGCCTGTGGATTTCACATGTCTCTTTCACTGCTTCTTCTCTTCCTAATTTCAGTTTTCATTGTTTCCTCATTTTTGTGGTTATGTCCTTTCCTCCATTTGGGGTGACATGCTGAGAACACAGCAAGACGAGATGAGGACTTTGAGGGTTTGGGAGCCACACTCCTCTCCTGACTCTGCCATTGAATTTATGAGCTACTAGATTGAAGGAAAGGGGGCTGGGTGCAGTGGCTCATACCTGCAATCCCAGCATTTTGGGAGGCCGAGGTGGGCAGATCATTTGAGGTCAGGAGTTTGAGACTAGCCTGGCCAACGTGGTAAAACCCTGCCTCTACTAAAATACAAAAATTAGCCGGGTGGGTGGTGCATATCTGTAATATCAGCTACTTGGGAGGCTGAGGCAGGAGAATCGCTTGAACCCAGAAGGCAGAGGTTGCAGTGAGCCAAGATGGCGCCACCGCACTCCAGCCTGGGTGACAGAGCAAGACTCCGCCTCAAAAAAAAAAAAAAAAGATTGAAGGAAAAGGGCTTCTGAAGGAAGACTTTCATCTGGGTAGCACTTAGTACTTCCAGAGCACCTTTTACCCATAACCAAACTCACAGCAACATGGCAAAGATGTGCTCCTTTTACAAGTGGGAAAGCAGAGAGGCGAGAGTTGCCCAGGGGCACAAGGCTGCTTGGTGGCAGAGGCAAGATTCAAATTCAAGTCTCAGAATGCTTAGTCTGGAGTTCTGCCTTAGGGCTTAATCCACTACACTGAACCCTCTCCTGAAGCCTGGTACTGCTGGGCAGTTAAGCCAAACATAGTCACTCAAGATGTCACGAGCCAGCAAGCCTCATGCTGGGGGCGAACATTTGCCGAGTACTTGCTGTGTGCCAGGCTCTGTGCATGACGCTGTGCAGAGCACAGGGATGCAGGTTGTTTCTCAGTCCTGGGGATAGTACTGGATAGTTCTGGAGACAGACACTGACCCGGAATAGCAGCCTGGGATAAGACTGTTGACAGAAGCAAGACGGTAGGTAGTACAGATAGGGAGGGAAAGAGGGCCTCTGTTGCGGGGGCGGTCTCAGGAGCCCTGGGAGTGCTGAATCCTGACCCAGTTTTCTGGTCTAGGCTTAGCCCTGACCTGGCTGGTGCTGGCCAGGGCACAAGGTTCTGCATCCTATCAGCCCCAGTGATCTAGGACTCTGCAGAAAAGGTTTCCCTGATGCACTTTGGAGAATGACCTGGATTATGTCCAGCTTGGCCCCTGACTGGGCCTGGAACCATCCTAAATCAGCAAGGTAGCATCCTTAAAGGGACAGGGTTGTAGGTTTGGGGGAAAATATTGAGATGCACTACAAAGCTTTAGAGCAGGGGTCCCCAAACCCCGGGCCATGGACCGGTACCAGTCCATGGCCTGTCAGGAACGGAGCCGCACAGCAAGAGGTGAGCGGCGAGTGAGCGAGTATTCTCGCCTGAGTTCCACCTAATGTCAGATCAGGGACAGCATTTGATTCCGATAGGAATGTGAACCCCACTGTGAACTGCACATGCCAGGGATCTAGGCTGTGCACTCCCTAAGAGAACCTAATGCCTGATGTTCTGAAGAGGAACAGTTTCATCCCCAAATCACCCCCGGCCACCACCATCCCAGTCTGTGGAAAAATTGTCTTCCATGAAACCGGTCCCTGGTGCCAGAAAGTTGGGGACTGCTGCTTTAGAGTATCGTGGGAAAGAGACAGATTTGCGAGCTTAAAGACCTGGGCTCAGTCTCCCTAGTGTGGCTTTTTCACTTTCCCAGGACACAAAGGCTGAGTCTCTCTCTGTCTCTCTCTCTGTTTCTGTCTTTGTCTCTGTCTCTTTCCCCAGCTTCTTCAGAGTTGTACGTTAAATGTAGGATCTCAGATCTCAGCTGGTCTTCTTGGGCAATTCTCTTCCCCATTCTAAGACCTGTTTCTTCAAGTGCAAGACAAGAGGGTTAAACTAGATGATCTCTAACCTTAGAGATCAAGGTGATCTAAAGTCCCCTTAGGTGATCTCGTCTGTGCCTTGACTGCTTCCTTTCTATCCAGGCCACAGCAAAGGGCTTGATGTACCACTAGCCCTGCTGAGCCCACTTGGTCTGGGCACAGGCCTGTGGTGACAGGTGCCAGTCCTAGTGAATATCACTGTTTTGTTCATTCTTTCACTCGGCAACATTTTCTGAGCTCCATGCTGGGTGCCAGGCCAATGATGAACAAGACAGGTGCGTTTCTGGCCTCCAGGAGGTAACAGCCCATGACTTCCAGGGACAAGCAGAAAGGGGCAGATAATGCCAAACTCCCCTGCCCTGTCATCCCCCAGGCTGGTGACCTCTTCCTCCTCTGGGCTCAGAAGGCCCAGGGTCCCTCCTTGTTGGTAGTGGGTCCATCTGCCCACCAGACTGAGCCCCTTGAGGGCAGGGCTGAATCTTGTCTACTTTGCAAATGACCACAGGTCCTGGAATCAGATAGACTTGGGTTTAAATCCTGGTGTGGCTCCTTATCACCTAGGATGTGACCAGCCCAGCAAGTTCTAGAGAGTCTAATGCTTGTGTCAAGCTCTCAACCCATCTTGCCACACACTAAGTGCTCAGTAAACAGCAGCAGTTCTTATCATTGCTCCAAGTACTATTGTTACTCTGGCCTCTCCCCTGGGGCCTGGTCCACACAGGGCCTGTGTTAGAGCCAAAGCAAACTGGCTAAAGGTGGCTACTCCTGCTTCCCCAGGGCACAAAGGCTGGGTCTTTCTCTGTCTCTCCATAGCTTTTCCGGTGTTGTAGGTTAAATGTAGGAGCTCAGGTTCCAGCCTCTGGGAAAGGAGACACCATGTCCAGGCTCTGTTTCCACCCATTGTTGTAGAGAGCATTGTCTTTCTTCCATGGCTTCCTCCTCCCCACTCAGGTTCCTAAGCCCAGCTGCTGCAGCCCCTCTCACCCATGCCTGAGCAGAGGAGGGGCCCCTCCCTTGCTTGGAATCCCTTACCTAGTAGAGCTGTGAGAGACATTTGCTTTCTTGTCTGTCATTTCATTTTTTTTTAGCCTTGTGACAGTCCCGTGGGGGCAGGTAGAGCAGGGAGCATATCCCTCTGTTACAGAAGGGGAATGCAAGGCCCAAAGAGGTTCCTCAGCAAGGACTGTGGTGCAGGTCTCATGACTCCCAGGCCACTGAGTCTCGCTAAGCTGGCTCCTGCAGGCCCTGGGCAGAGTCAGGCGGAGAGAAGAGGCTTTCTGGAAAGTCAAGAGGCTTTTGGGGGATTTGAAAGGGCCTCTTTCCCAGGATATTCTGGAACCACTGGCAGGCAGGTTCTTTCAGGGAGATGCCAGGGAAGTTTACGACTTACCCACTGGGTCTAGAGAGAGAGGTTAAAGCCAGGGTACGGTTCCAGGCTATCTTTGGGATTGGGCTGACCCAGGCCTCCGGGCCCTTCCTGAACAGGGGATGGGAGGGTGGCCTTCCTGCTTCGTGGGATGTGCACTGCTGACCAGTGGTGGCCAGGGCTGCAGCCACTTCGCACAGGGAGAAATGGCGGTAGGGGGCATGGAGAGACTTCCACACGGGCCTTGCAGAGGTGGTGGGAGTCAGGCCCTATCACTGTATCCAGAGAGGGCTTAGGTCTCATCTACGCAAGAATTCAGAGCCCTGGCTTGGCCGCTTCCAGCTCTGTCACCTGGGGAAGGGTAGTTACCATCCGAGCCTGATTTCATCTGTGGATTATTTCAGAGATTGAGTGGAAGGGGCATGGCTCAGGAAGCAGCTCAGGGCTGCTTCTGGGGCTGCCACCATCTTCCCACGGGGCTCCCTGGTGGGAAGTGCGGGATGGCCTGAGTGTTGCAAGTCATTTTACATCCTTGCTCCCCACCTCACTAAATGCCAGCAGGTTCCTCATTGTGACAGCCAGAAACTCGCCTGTCTCCCCAGTGGGCGTGCAGCACTTTCCCCAGGTCGGAGCCACTTCTCCCCATCGCGTGCCCTGCTCTCTGACCCTAGTCACATGCTTCTTCCCATAAATGCCTGGCTTCTGCCCCGCCCCAGTCTCTCCACACGGACTCTGGCTACCCCATCCCTAAGCTCCCATACAGATCATCACAGGGTGTTGAGCCCAGGTTCCTCCCTCTGGAGTATCTCAAGCCCAGGCTGGCATTCATTAGATGCTCAGAATGTGGCCTCTTGTTCAGGGCCAGCAGAGACAGACTCTCCCCCTGAGGCGGGTTGGGTAGAGTTGGGAAGAGGAAGGACACGGTGATTAACTTTGAATGTCATGCATACCTGTGGCTCAGGTGTCCGGGGCGCTGGGCATGGAAAGGGGTGGCAGTGCCCTTGGAAGGGGCATCAGGTTGCCCCCTGGCTGGATGCCTGGGCTGACATGTCCCCTGGGAGTCTTGGGAGGAGGGAGTCAGATGCTGTGCCTGGTGGATTAGTGGGCAGAAGCCCAGGGAGGTAGGACTATGGGAAACTGGGCCAGGCTGCTGGAATCTTCACCCAGCCAGCCCAGTGCCCTGACTGAGAAAATGGGGAGGGGAGGGAGCAGACCGGGTGTATAATGTGGCAAGC
Organism: Macaca mulatta; assembly: GCF_049350105.2. Classification (NCBI taxonomy): domain Eukaryota; kingdom Metazoa; phylum Chordata; class Mammalia; order Primates; family Cercopithecidae; genus Macaca; species Macaca mulatta. Next base: position 98,472,096 of record NC_133418.1, on the reverse strand, counting down.
CTGAAGCCTCTATGACTGCTGTCTCAGTGGGCAGCCATGGTTCCACTCTCACCATAACCCTCCATTTTGTTAATCATTTTACAGAGACCTTCACACCCATCACCAATCCCATTTGACAAAGATGGTGGCGGGTTTAGAAACCGAGGTCATTGTACAACCAGGAGGGGGAGAAGGTAAGGACAGAAACTTCCCTAGCTCTAGTGATTCACTTTAAATGAGCAATTCACCTGTCTTGCGTAGCAGTAGGGATGTACCAGGGAGGTAGTGGCAACTGCGCCCCACAGTGGTTGGGGAGGGCGTGGTGCTGGGCCGCGACGGTTGATGGCTGTGTCTGAGCCTGAGTGAGGAACGAGGCTTTGCTCCCTGTGTCTCCAGCTCTGGGTCGATGGACACAGCCACATCATGTGGCCCGGTTTCAGAGGGAGGGAGACAGCTGGTGCCAAGTGTCAGCCTGGTGGCTGCTCAGCCGAACGCCAGCAGCCAACCTCAAGAGGTACAGTCTGCCATAAGGCCCTTCCCAGCCCCCACAGAGCCAAGCAGGAGAGCCAAGCCCAGGCGATGGGGGTACACTACTTGAGGGTCACCATGGAGCTTCCAGTTTGGCCAAGATGGTGATGAATGACTGCTGGTCCTCACCCCAAAGTCAACCCTGGAGAAACTACAGCAGCCAGAGGGGAATATAGATTCTGGAAGCAGCAAACAAATAGATGAAAGAATGTGAGGAGGCTGAGGAGGCCGCGGGCTGCTTGAACTGGTATGTGTGTGTAAGGATGGGGCTCCCAGACAGGCCAGGTGCCGAGGGGACGGGCAGGGAGAGGGAAGCATTGTTAAGTCCTCTCACCGCTCCCAGACACTCCCGTGGGATGGTGTCGCCTACTCCTTTGCTGATAAAATTGTGACAACAGCCCAGCTGGAGTGAGGATTGAGAAAAATCGTTGTCAATAGACCAGCAGCTCACGTCTTTTCTCATGGCACCCCCAGAGTTGTTGCTGAAAATCCAGACTGTCTTCTCTTCCCCATGTTTCCCCTCAAGGTCTGGAGATGGCGCCCTGACTCAGGTGGGGTGCTTGACAATGTTTCCCTGGTGACCGGGGCTCCCACCTCAGTGCCTGGGGCTGCCCTGCTCTTCAACCCTTGAGGACTGACACAGATTGGCCTTTGCGATGTCCCCAACACTCGCCTGCCTTGTTGGGCCCTCAGCTGGTGGCTCACATTCAGGTCTACAGCACCTGTGGGCTCTTTCTCCACAGGGAATAATAGGCCCAGACCTGGCAGGGCTGTCGAGGTGGGCAAGGCTGCTGTTCCCCTCCTCACCACCTCCTTCAGGAAGCAGCTGAGAGGTGAGGTGCTCAGAGCAGGCTGGCGCCTGGGATTTGGGGCCAGTGTGTGCCCACAAGAGGCAGTGAAGGGTGCTTGCTCCCCTCTGGGCTCAGGGCTGAGGGAGGGGGTGGTCTTGGGCCTCCTACCTCGTCAAAGTCAGCCACATCCTCACAGTTCTCCAGGACCCGGGAGTAGAAGGATTGCCCTGCAGGGAAAGAGGAAATAAATTCTAGGGTCAGACCTGTCCATACCACCAGCGTGGGCTCAGACCTCCTCATCCTGGGAGTCGTCCTGACAGCATTTGACTTGTCATGCAACATGGGACCTCCTGGCTTGCACAGTTCTCCCAGGGTGAGGCCAGTCCCCATGCGGCCTCTTCTCTGACCCTCTCAGCAGTCCCGTGAGGGAAGCCGGTCAAAGGCCATGAGTTCCATGTTAGGAACGGGAATCCTAAGGCACAGAGGGCCCAGGCTGGTCAGAGTGGCCGTGGAAGAGGACCCCAGGAGCTATTCTCCACCACGCTCTTCCCCCGTGGATCTCTCAGCCTCCTCTGCAGCCTCCCCAGCTCTGGTGGTAACTCCCGGCCCTGCTGCCCTGAGTAGAAACCTGGTACAGAGGGTGTAGCCCCTGCCTGCTGATGGGGGTCTGTGAAGCCCAGCTTCCTTCTGCAGCCACCCCAGGGGCTCCTGCCCAAACCAGGTCCCCAAAACCAAGTCAGATCCCAGAGTTATTCCCTGTGGGACAAGGGCTTTCCCCTTCCACCACTGTCATGGTTTTCCATCTTCCTGTCAGCCTTAGCAGAGAAGACGGTCTCTGGCAGTTTCCTCCTGGGCTCTATTCCTGCCCCCACTTTCCCCACTGGCACGGGAAGTAGAGCGTGTATGAGATGGACACCCATCATCCCAGGCTCCCCCATCCGTATGCCACCCAGTAGGGCATGATGGGAGGACAGAGGGAAAGCTGCCCTCTTTGCTAGTCCAGTTGGAACTGGCCCAAGATGTGGGGAGAAATAAGTCAGGAGAGAATCGAGGGCAGGTTGAAGGGGCTCCAATGTGTGGGAAACACCAGCTAATTCAGTTCACTTTGAGAAGTAGCCGCTGGAGTCTCTGATGTTCCAGGCCATGTCCCGGGGCCTCGGAATAGAGGATGGACCAATGACAAAGGCACAAGCTCCCACCCACAGGGAGCTGATGGTCTAGAAGGGAGGCCAGGAGCCAAGCAACAGGGCACTAGTACAAGGGAAATACCTTTTTTTTTTTTTTTTTTTTTTTTTTTTGAGATGGAGTCTCGCCCTGTCCCCAGGCTGGAGTGTAGTGGCAAGATCTCGGCTGACTGCAACCTCTGCCTCCTGGGTTCAAGTGATTCTCCTGCCTCAGCCTCCTGAGTAGCTGGGATTATAGGCGCCTGCCACCATGCCCAGCTAATTTTTGTATTTTCAGTAGAGACAGGGTTTCACCATGTTGGCCAGGCTCATCTGGAACTCTTGACCTCAAATGACCCGCCCGCCTTGGTCTCCCAAAGTGCTGGGATTACAGGCATGGGTCATCGCACCAGGCCTCCAGTGCAACACCATTCAGTACATACTCCAAGGCACAATTTTGCACAAGAAACAGTAATGGTACAGAGAAGGGAGGATACATACTGTTTTAGGGGTGGGATGGAACCACAAGAGAAGGGACTGTAATTTCTGTGAGGAGAAACCTAGAGATAGGATGAGTTAAAGAAAAATTTGTTGCTTAGAATTAATTTATTATCCTCTGTCAATTCCATAGTAAGGGAAAACAGGCAGCATGTATATTAGAACTCTGTTAATAAAAAAAAAAATACCAACACCCAAATTATATGTATATACTTCTTCTATGAAGAGACAAACATCTCAAACCATTGAAAGTGGTTACCCACTCCGGGCGCAGTGGCTCACACCTGTAATTCCAGCACTTTGGGAGGCCGAGGCGGGCAGATCACCTGAGGTCGGGAGTTCGAGACCAGCCTGACCAACATGGAGGAACCCCATCTCACTAAAAATACAAAAATAGCTGGGCATGGTGATGGGCATCTGTAATCCCAGCTACTTGGGAGTCTGAGGCAGGACAATCGCTCGAACCCAGGAGGCAGAGGTTGCTGTGAGCCGAGATCACGCCATTACACTCTAGCCTAGGCGACAAGAGCAAAACTCCGTCTCAAAAATAAATAAATAAAATAAAAAAGAAAGAAAGTGGTTATCCCTGGGGAGGGAGAGTGAGAAGGTACGGAAAGCAGCATGCTTTGATGCGAGCCACCACACCTGGCTGAAAGACAAATAAATAAATAAATAAATACATGTGAATTTGAATTTTTTTCCAGTAACCATGCTTGCTTTTAGTAATTGAAAGACAAATGCCTTTTTTTGTTTGTTTGTCTTGAGATGGAGTCTCGCTCTGTCACCCAGGCTGGAGTGCGGTGGTGCAATCTCGGCTCAGTGCAACCTCTGCCTCCTGGGTTCAAGTGATTCTCGTGTCTCAGCCTCCCGAGTAGCTGGGATTACAGGCATGCGCCACCGTGCCTAGCTAGTTTTTTTACTTTTAGTAGAGATGGGGTTTCGCCATGTTGGTCAGGCTGGTCTCGAACTCCTGGCCGCAAGTGATCGCCCACCTCGGCCTCCCAAAGTGCTTGGATTATAGGTGTGAGTCACCGCACCCAGCTGAAAGACAAATACCTTTAAATATCCACCAGTATAAACCATTTCATTGAAGGACTCTCTCCAGGTTGAAGCCATTCCTATTTGGGGGTTAGTTTGGGTTGTCAATGTTGGAGACCATGGCATGGGGGGAGCGGACTATGCTCCTCTCCCTACAGAAAACCTGGGAGACCAGGCTAGAGTGGCGCCAGGACAAGGAGGTACTGGAGGGGTCAGAGGTCCTCTGAACCTTCCCTGTGATGGGTCTAGGGGCTGGGCAAGGAACGGGGCTCAGCAAAACAGGCTTGTTCCCTCCAGGAATTGACCTCTCTCCTCTGGCGTTGGTGGCCTTATCTGTTTAATAAGAGCTCTCCAGGGTCCCAGCAGCTTTTATGACCCAGGAGCTAGTCCTAGTTCAATGCAGAGCTCCCCTCTGACAAGGAGGGCTGGGAATGGAGGGGTCGTTGATGTCAGATCCACTGAAATGGGGAGTGTGGATCCACTCCGAAAGGGTGTGTGTTCGTGTGTGTGTGTTTTGGGGTGGGGGTAAGTGGGGAAGGGCTGGCTGCATCTGAGATAAGGAGCAAAAAGCCATGCCGCAAAGCAGAGGCTATCTATAAAGAAAAGAGATGTGAAGTAAACAAGATGGGAAAGAAATAATCTTTAGCACTAGCCAGGGACATAAAAAAAAAAAAACAATCAACAAGAAATATCTCAACAGCAAGCCCCCGGGCAACCAAGGGAGGAGAGGGAAAGTGCCTGAGGTTTGAGTTTTTAATTTTCCCCACAGGTAACACACAATATAAATTGAGAATCAGGTGAGCATGTTTGTGTATAAGGCCTTCACCTAAAGACCTGCTGCTCTGAATAATCAAAGACCTTTTCATCCTAGAAGATTTTAATGAGCCTCAGATATAGCTGTCCTCCAGGGTCTCTTGGAGTGAAAAACCGAGCAACCCAGCAGAGGATTGGGAGACGTTGGGGAGGGGCCCTGCTCCAAGATGGTGTCAGATTCACATCATCTACAGGAAGCACCAAGGCTCAAACCCTCCCCTGCTTGTGCATTTGTCCATAGCTTTGTTAGAGAGGAAGTAAAATATGTGAAATTAGCCACTGCAGAATTTATACATCAGGGCTCTGTGTCGAAATGTGCTAAAACCTCATTGATTTAGGCCCTGGGGATTTAGAGATGGTGAATATTTTCAAACAGGATGAGCTAAATTTACCTCTAGCTATTCTTTTTTAAAAAAGGTTTGCTGAAACACATCAATCATATAGAAACAGTGGAAAGGCCAAATTATTAAGAAAACAAAATGTCCTTCAGCATTTTGGATGAGCCATTTCAGGAGGGTATGTACAAACAGTGGCTGGCAGTATTCAAGTGGTTCTGTTCTGTTCCCTGGAGCAGAGCCAGGGGACCTCCATCATCTGTTCCAAGTGATCAGGGGAATGACTAACTCCATCTCTTGTTTCAAGTTCATTTCCACTTAACATCTACTCCATTCAACGTCAGTCTTGTTGACATTCCAGCTTCATTTTAAATGGCTTTCAGACAAAACCATTAAAAATCCCAATATCCAATCACCTTTCTTGCCACAGAGAAGATGGAGAATAAAGCTTGAAAGAAAATAGCCTCTTCTTTACATGGAAAGGCTGTTGTGGATTGAGTGAGAAGGAGGTTAGATGGGGAAAATAGGACAGCATCCTCCTTCCTTCTGAGGCAGCTGCTTCTGGGATAGCTGAGCTGTTTGGTTTGAAATAAACTCCTCCCTGAGTCAATAGATGGAGTATGAATAGCAGAGTCTGCTCAAAGTGTAACAAGCGCCATGGTATCAGATATACCCATTTCTCCATTCACCACTTAAAAATATCCACGCGGCAGCTCTTCTCCTAAATGGAGACGAGCTCAGTGCTTGTTTCAGAAGCAGGATGGCATGCTGGCCTTTCATGGGACTTGATTTAAGGGGACAAAATATTCCATCTGCACAAAATAGCTCCCTCTTCCAGACAGCTTACCCTGCTAGGGCCACGCATCTGAGAAAAGGCAGGTATGCAGGCACATGGCTGCCAGCCCATGTATGTTCATTCATTTCCACAGGCAACCGGGGCTTTCTTGCTCCTGGCTTGTGTGCCATTTGGCCTTCACAGAGGGGAGTTGTACAAAGACCATTCGAATCTGAACGATGCCTTTAAGAGCATATTACAATCCAGAGGGAGATATGTCAGACATGGAAAATTCTGCTGATGGTATAAGGCAGAATTTTGTCATTGGCATGCAAAAAGTGTAAATAAAGTGAAAACCCAGAAAAAGGAGCAATGACTCTCAACATAACGGATTAAGGAGGCATTGTAGAGGCACAGGCATTGACACTGGAAGACGAGAAGAAATCTGGATATTCAGACAGAATGGGGAGCAAGGAGAAGGCGGGAAATCCAGGCACAGAGAACAGTGTAAGGAAATGTTTGAAAGCATGGAGCAGAGAATGGAGCCCCCAAGGAGCTGGACACAGGACGGGGAGTCCTGACGGCGAAGGGAAAAGCAAAAATGGTCTGCCCTCAGGGAGCAGCCTGTGGAAGCAAGACTGGAGAGGGGCTGGGGTCCCAAAAGGGCAGAGGGTGAGGTGGTGGGCCATCTGAAGGGGAAGGAGAAGGTCCTGAGACTGTTTTCAACGACATCATGATTTTGCCAGGGCCCAGCCCACTGGCCTGTCTCCCAGCAGTGCCTGCCATTGCTGTTGTCCCTGTGTGAACTGAGAAACAGAGTAAAACTCTGCTGGTGACTCAAACCTGGAGCTGCTATTTCCTCGCGTTATTTAAAATCATCAAAGCCTTGTTGTATGTGCTGCCTGGGCTGGGCTGTACAGAGCTCAGCAAACAGTCCCATTCTCTCCCGTGACGCTCCCATGTCCTGGCGTCTCCTCTCCCGCTCTTCCTCTACAGCGGCTCTCTGAGTGGTGGTCCTGCTGTATTTTTTCTCTCCCCACTTCAGATCAATCTGTTCCTTTTGAAGGCCAGATACTCCCATGGAGCACCAGGAAGCAGGGCCCACGCACCCCTGCGTGCAGGAAAAAGAGCCAGGCCCACTCAGGTGTGCAGCCTGGCACAACGGCCCATGGGCTGGGGGCCTGGGAGCTGGCCTTCCAACCCCTTGGGGTCTCAGAGTCATCAGTTGTAAGCTGGGGGTCATTATCCTGGACCAGCCTATGTCTTGGGACCATCGCGAGGATGACAAGAAACTGTTGTGGGAAAGTCTAAGTAAAGCATCAAGTCCCTTACAAGCATGAGGGAGCATAGGATAGAGGTTAAGGCTCTTGGACCAGAGTCCCTGAGTTCAAATCCCAGCTACCTCTTCCTAGTTAGCATACCCTGGATGAAGCTAATTAACTTCTCTTTGCCCTGGTTTCCTCACCCCTAAAATGAAGGAAATAATAATGCTTACAATAGCATCTGGTGAAGTTTGTCCCTCAATAAGAAATAGCTATTCTCAGTCTACTAAATAGTCTGGTTTCTCCTTTTATTTATTTATTTATTTATTTATTTATTTATTTATTTATTTATTTTTGAGACAGAGACTTGCTCCGTCACCCAGGCTGGAGTGCAATGTCGTGATCTCCGCTCACTGCAACCTCCACCTCCTCGGTTCAAGCCATTCTCCTGCCTCAGCCTCCCAAGTAGCTGGAATTACAGGCGTGCGCCACCACGCCTGGCTAACTTTTTTTGTATTTTTAGTAGAGACAGGGTTTCACCCTGTGGCCACTTGGATCTCGAATTCCTGACTTTAAGTGATCCTCCCTCCTTGGCCTCCCAAAGTGCTGGGATTATAGGCGTGAGCCTCTGCGCCCAGCTCGCTTCTCCTTTAGACCTTTAAGTTACGTGCTAAATATAAAAATGACTTCTTCTATTACGAATCACATTTGCAGCTTATTTTTAGTAGCATGTAATCAGAAATAACTTTTTTTCCTCATCTTATATAATATTTTTCAAGTTTTAGGTATTTTAGGTGTGATTATCTCTTCTTTTTTTAAAACTAGGTGAAACTTACATTCATAGATCTTAAGTGTAAAATTCAATGAGTTTTAATAAATGCATTTCCCTGTATAACTGCCACACAATCAAGACATAGAACATTTCCATTTGCTCCACATATTCTCTCATGTCCCTTTCCAGTCGATTTCTAGTGCCCTAGTAACCAGTGCTCTGATTTCTAGCACCAAAGATCAGTTTGCCTGTTTTAAACTTCATATAAATGGTATCCTACAGAATGTACTTTTTGTGTGTCTGGCTTCTTTTGGTAAATGCAATGTTTTTGTGATTCATCCATGTTGTCGCATATATAAGTAATGTATTGATTTTTATTGTAGAGTAATAGCCTGTTGTATGCATATACCACAACTTGCTGGTCCATTTCTCTGTTGATGACAAACTTTGGGGTTGCTTCCAGGGTTGGGCTATATGAGTAAAGTTGCTGTAAACATTCATGTGAGTCCTTTTGTGGAAACATAATTTTATTTCTTTTGAGGAAATTCCTAAGAACAGAATGGTTATGTCACAGGATAGGTACCCTTAGCTTTATAAGAAATTGCTGGCCGGGCGCAGTGGCTCAGCCTGTAATCCCAGCACTTTGGGAGGCTGAGGCGGGCGGATCACGAGGTCAGGAGATGGAGACCATCACGGCTAACACGGTGAAACCCCCCCTCTACTAAAAATACAAAAAATTTTAGCCAGCCATGGTGGCGCACACCTGTAGTCATAGCTACTCAGGAGGCTGAGGCAGGAGAATCGCTCAAATGTGGAAGGCGGAGGTTGCAGTGAGCCGAAATGGCGCCACTGCACTCCAGCCTGGGCGACACAGCAAGACTCCCGTCTCAAAAAAAAAAAAAAAAAAAAAGAAAAGAAAAGAAAAAATTGCCAAATAGTTTTCCAAAGGGACTGCTGTATCATTTCACACTCTTATCAGCAATGTAAAAAATTTCCAGTTGTTCCACATCCTCATCAACATTTGAATACTGTCAGACTTTTACATTTTAGCTATTTTAGAGCATGTGAAATAGTATCTCTTCGTAATTTTAATCTTCATTTCTCTAATGAATTAGGATGTTGATCACATTTTTACATATTTATTGGCCATATGGTTATCTTATTCTATGGAGTGTCTGTTCAAGTCTTTTGCCTATATAAAAAATTTCATCATTTGTCTTATTATTATAGACTTGTAGGGGTTCTTTATATGTTCTGGCTACAAGTCCTTTGTCAGATAAATGTGAATATTTTCTTCCTGTGTGTGACTTGCCTTCTCATGCCTTCTTAAATGTGATTTTTTAATGAATAGGAGTTTTCCATTTTTTTTTACTCTGTGACTAGCCAAAGAGTTTCCAATTTTTAAGAAATGCAAGTTTTTAGTGAAATTTATTTCTTATGTTTAGTGTTTTTTAATTTTTCTTTAAGAAACCTTTGTCTAACCCAAAAATATAACAAAGATGTTCTATATTTTCTTCTAGAAGCTTATAGTTTTTAAATGTTTAATTCTATAATCCATCTTAAATTAATTTTTGTGGGTGGAATGAGGTAGGAGTTTGAAGTTCATTTTTTCTCCATATAGATATCTAGTTCTAGATATCCAACACTTTGATTGAAAATCAATTGATTTTATATGTATAGGGTTTATTTCTGGACACTGTATTCTGCTCCCTTGGTCTATACGTCTATTCTTAGACCAATGTCACACTTTCTTGATTCCTGTAACTTTATAGTTAGACTTTTAATTAAATACAGTTGACCCTTGAACAACATAGGGATTAGAGGTACCAGCCCCTCATATAGTTGAAAAGCTGTGTATAACTTTTGACTCCCCCAAACTTAGCTACTAACAGCCTACTGTTAACCAGAAGCCTTAATGATAACATAAACAGCCAATTAACACATATTTTTTATGTGTATTATGTACTGTATTTTTACAATAAAGTAAGATAGAGAAAATAAAATGTTATAAAAAAGATAGGGAAGAGAAAATATGGCTGGGCGCAGTGGCTCATGCCTGTAATCCCAGCACTTTAGGAGGCCGAGGCGGGTGGATCACTTGAAGTCAGGAGTTTGAGACCAGCCTGACCAACATGGTGAAACCTTGTCTCTACTAAGAATACAAAAATTAGCTGAGTGAGGTGGTGCTTGCTTGTAATCCCAGCTACTTGGGAGGCTGAGGAAGGAGAATTGCTTGAACACAGGAGGCAGAGGTTGCAGTGAGCTGAGATCACGCCATTGTACTCCAGCCTGGGCAACCAGAGTAAAACCCTGTCTCAAAAACAAACAAACAAACAAAAAAAACGAGAGAGAGAGAAAATATATTTACTATTCTTTAGGTGGAAATGGGTCATCATAAAGGTCTTCATCCTCGTGATCTTCATGTTGTGTAGGCTGAGGAAGAGGAGGGGTTGGTCTTGCTGTCTCAGGGGTGGTGGAGGCAAGAAGAAAATCCACATATAAGTGGACCCTTGCAGTTCAAATCCATGTTGTTCAGGGGTCAGCTGTGGTGTGAACACTGCAACTCTCTTCTCCATTTTCAAGGTTGCTTTAGCTATTCTGTATCATTTGTATGTCCATATAAATTTTAAAATGTTTTCAATTTCTACAAAATAGTCTGTTGTGATTTTTATCAGGATTGTGTTCAGCTTATAGGTCATTTTGTGGAGAATTGTCGTCTTAACAATTCTGAATCTTCAGTCCATAAACATAATCTATTTTCTACACTTTTTTTTTTTTAATTTCTCTCAGCATTTTGTTCTGTTTTGTTTTTAGGGTGGAAGTCTTTCCCATCTTTGGTAAAATTTATTTTCTTGTGTATTAATCATATATCCTAAAAACTTGCTAAATTCACTCATTAATTACAGTAGCTTTTTAATAGATTCCTTAGGATTTTCTACATAACCAATTAGGTTTTCTGTGAATAAAGAAAGTTTTACTTCTTCCTTTCCAAAAAAAAGCAATAGGAGTTGTTTTTTTCCTTGCCACCTTGTGCTGGCTAGAATTCTAGTACAGTGTTGAATAGAAGTGGTGAGAGTAGAAAACTTTGCCTGACTCATGATCTTAATGTTCAATATTTCTGAATTAAGTATAATGTTAGCTGGATGTTTTTTATCAGATTGAGGAAGCTCTTTTTATTGGTAGTTTGCTGATAGTTATTATCATGAATGGGTGTTTAATTTTGTCAAATGCATTTTCTGCATCTATTGATATAATCATGAATTTTTTCCTTTACTGTGTTAATATGGTAAAATATTTTGATTTTCTAATTTTAAATGAACCTTGCATTCCTGGGATAATACTCACTTGTCATGATGTGTTATCCTTTTCATATATTGCTATTCAGTTGGCTAATATTTTGTTAAGGATTTTTACATCTGTATTCATGAGAGATATTGGGCTGTAATTTTCTTATTGTGTAAGGTCTTTGTCAGGTGTTGATAATATAAAATGAATTGAGATGTGCTCTTCCTTCTCTATTTTCTGAAAGAGTTTGTGTAAGGTTGTTATTACGTTTCCCCTTAAATGTTTTCTACAGGTCAGGTGTGGTGGCTCATGCCTGTAATCCCAGCACTTTGGGAGGCCAACGTGGGCAGATCACTTGAGGTCAGGAGTTCGAGATTAGCCTGGCCAACATGGTGAAACTCTGCCTTTACTAAAAATACAAAAATTAGCCGGACATGGTGGCACGTGCCTGTAGTCCCAGCTACTCTACTCGGGAGGCTGAGGCAGGAGAATCGCTTGAACTGGGAAGACAGAGGTTGCAGTGAGCTGAGGTTGCACCACTGCGCTCCAGCCTGGGCGACAGTGTGAGACTCCGTCTTAAAAAAAGAAAAAAAAAATATTTTCTACAATACGGCAGTGAAATAATCTAGATCTGAAGTTTTCTTTGTGGCAGGAAGGTTATCGTCATCATCATCATTGTTATTAGAAATTCAATTTCTTTAATAGGTATGGAGGCTCTTCAGATTTTCCATTTCTTTTTATGTCAGTTTTGGTAAGTTGTTTTTCAAAGGATTTATTCATTTCATCTGAGTTGTAGAATTTATGGAGATAAGTTATTTGTAATATTCCCTTATTTTTCTTTTAATGTGATGATATTCCCTCTTTTATTCCCGAAATTGGAACTTTGTGTTTTCTTGCTTTTTTACTTTTGATAAGCCTTCCTAGGGTTTATCTATTTTGTTAATTTTTTTCAAAGAACCAACTTTTGGCTTTGTTAAATTTCTCTGTTGTCTATTTTCTATTTCCTTCCTTTTATACTCCCTTTGAGTTTAATTTGGCAGGGATGTTTGATTTTTATTTATTGAAATATAATCACATTCCATAACAGTCATCCTTCTAAAGCGTACAGTTCAGTAGTTTTTAGTATATTCCCAAGGTTATGCACCCATTCCCACTACCTAATTCCAGAATATTTTCATCACCCTGGAAGGAGACTCCACATCTGTGAGCAGCCACTCCCCATTCTCCCTCCCCGCAGCCCTTGACAACCACGAATCTCCTCTGTCTGTATTGATTTGTCTGTTCTGAGCATTTCATATACATTCTTGCATCACATAACACTGTTTCAGTCAAATGACCACTTGCATATACAACAGTGGTCCCATAAGATTATAATATTGTATTCACTGTACCTTTTCTATGTTTAGTTAGATACACAAATACTTACCATTGTACTATAATTGCCTACGGCATTGAATACAGTTACATTCTGTACACATTGGTGGCCTGGGAGCAGTAGGTCATACCATATAGCCTAGGTGTGTAGTTGGCTAGACCATCTAGGTTTGTGTAAGTACACTCTATGATGTTCACACAATGACAGAATCACTTAACGATGCATTTCGCAGAACATACTCTTATCATTAAGCGATGCCTGACTGTAAATGAGATTATACAGTGTGATCTTTTGTGTCTGGCTTCTTTCATTTAACATAATGTTTTCAAGGTTTGGGTTTAATTTGCTTTTCTTTTGGTACCTTTTTAAAGCAGAAACCTAGATTACAATTTCACACTTCTTTTCTGCTAGAAGTACTTAAAATGATAAATGTTAATATGTTGTATTTTCATTATAATTCAGTTTAAAATGTTTGATAATTTCTCTTTTCTTTCCTTCTTTGACCATAGGTTAAGAAGGGTATTAATTTCCAAATATTTGGAACTTTCAAAGATATCTTCTTATTATTGATTTTTAGTTGAATTTCACTATGGTCAGAGAACACACTCTGTAAGATTTCAGTCTTTTGAAATGTATTGAGACTTGTCTAATTGCCCAGCATATGGTCTGTCTTGGTGAGTGTTCTAGGTGCATTTAAGAAGAATGTATATTTTTCAGTTTTGGGTGTGTAATGTTCTAGAAATGCCAGTTACATCAAGGTGGTTGACGGTGGTGTGATTTTCCTGTCTAGTTGTTTGTGATTATCTCTTGTAATAACACTTTTTTTCCCCATGAGAAACACATCTTCAATTTTATAATGACAGTTGATGGCAGGGTAACAGAAAGAAATTCAATTCAAAGAGTTGTCCAAGAAAGCAGCTATTCCTCACATTTCTTACATAGTGTACTCTCTGAAAATCACCAATGACTCACAGAGCCAGACTTTGGTACTGCAGAGTCCCTGGGCCTCACACTGGAGGTTACCCCTTCCATTTTCCCCATTTCCCTGCTAAATGGAGGCCCCATGGAACTCTAACCTTTTATTTTACACAATTGTACTCAAATATCATTTCTACCTCCACTCATGTATTTCCCCTTGACCCACCCTGCTAGCATCCAGGTTTACACTATGGAAACTTAGGCTTGGGTCAGGGATCCATCTGAGAGGCAGGGGGTGAGCAGGGATGATAAATCCCATCTCTCTGGCTCAGCTCAAACCCTTCTTCCAGGTCCTCACTCAGATTCTGACTTTGCCCTGCAACTGACTGAGAGCACTGGTTCCTATTTTTCAGACCCTGGCACTGAGGCAGGAAGGGCCTGTGGTATTTGTCTTTGAGCCTTGGACAGTGCCACCCACACAGTAAGCAACTGCTGGGTCCCAGATTCCCCTGTTACTGTGACAGGAGAGCTTGTGGTCCCAGTGATCCACAAGTGTGTAGAGTACCCTTTCTGCGTCAGGCACTGGGAATACAATGAGTTATAATGGGAGGGTGACTCTTTTACTCCGATAGGGTAAAAATATTGTTGAAACTGCAGTCCTTCCTGACTTTTTCTTAAACTTTGGCTGAAAAAAAAAAAAAAAGCCAGTGGGTGAAAACTGATCTCCACCTCAGCAGATTAGCCCTTCTGCTATGAAATAAAAGAAAATAAAATAGAAACGAGGACTGTTGAGGCAGCATCTAGCAGGTGGATGAGTTCAGACAGGTCTAGGGTAAAAATGATCACATGATGGTCCATGTCTCAGGAGCCTTTTCTAGGGCTGTCACCAAGAGAAATGGATCACTGCCTGGCGCTGCCTGGATGGCAGGCTGCATGGGGGCCCCTGTTGCTAACTGATCACTGCGCCTGCACCCACAGGCGGTGCTCCTTGCTCCCACTTCTGTGTCAGGTCTGTTCTGTGCCAGGCCCCATGCTGCCGCTGGGAAAGCAGCCAAGGCGCCTGCCCTCGAGGCGCCCACCTGGATGGCAATGGCTCCAGGTGTTTTCACTCTGATGTCTCCATGTTTGCCAGAATTCAGAGTGTCAGCAACTGGCAGGAGTCTAGAGGAGAATCAACTAAGGCCCAGTACCCCAAATCCCTGGGTCCACGGTGGTCCCCAGGGCCACAATTTACTCCTGTCCTGAGGTACCCTTGTCCTGCCCTCTCACTCACTCCCCTGATCCCAGCGCTGCTCCTTCCTCTCTCATGCCCACCTGCTGAGGCTCTCTGCCCTCCGCCTGCCCTGGGCTTCCTCCCAAGCATCCCTGCCCACAGTCCTCACATCTAGAGTATTCTCTCCAAAACAATATCTTAGCATCCCATTCTCCTGCTAAGAGTGTCTCTAGTGTGACACCAAAGACCCTCTGTGTTTGGCTGAGTCCCCCATGCCCTGCCTTCCAGCCTCCTCTCCACACTCCCCTGATGCATCTCTACACCAGCAAGTCTGCACTAATGTTAACTAGTGTTAGCCCCTCTGCCTGGGATGGAGCCTTTCATGGCTTTTTTTTTTTTTTTTTTTTTTTTGAGACGGAGTCTTGCTCTGTCGCCCAGGCTGCAGTGCAGTGGCGTGATCTTGGCTCACTGCAAGCTCCGCCTCCTGGGTTCAACCAATTCTCCTGCCTCGGCCTCCTGAGTAGCTGGGATTACAGGCGTGCACCCACCATGCTTGGATAACTTTTGTATTTTTAGTAGAGGGGGGTTTCACCATGTTGGCCAGGCTGGTCTTGAACTCCTGGCCTCAAGTGATCCCCTAGCCTTGGCCTCCCAAAGGGCTAGGATTACAGGCGTGGGCCACCGCATCCAGCCCTTTCATGGCCTTTGTTCCTGCCAACGAGCTGCGATCCTTCAAGGGCTTCTTAAATACTGCCCATTCCCACTGTTCAGTAAAAACTCCTGACTCACTTCTGGGCATTAGGGGCCACCTGGGAGCCTGCTCCTATTTCCCTTCCCATCTGCCCTTCCTCCTTCCTCGGTCTTCCCCTAACTGACTCTGGCTCACCCACTGGGGTGGCTTCCTGGCTTCCTGGGCTAAGTGGATTTCCTTGCCACGAACTGCCTGGGCACCTGTGCCTCCCTTCCCATAATGCTCCTCATGATGGGTGCAGCCATCATCTTCCCCCTTTGAGGACAGGAGCCACGTCTGTCTCATTCCCCACTGTCCCCCAGTGCCTGGCACATGGCTGCCCTTCAACAGAATCAGTGAATAAATGATTAAATGCCTGATTTACAAAACATGTTAAAATGAAGATTTTAATAAATTGGAAAAAAATTATGACATTGATGAGACAATTAGGAATTTGATCACTGCCTGATTAGTTGATAGTACTAAGGAATTGTTATTAATTTCTTTAAAATGACAAAGTATGTGATATTTATTTGAGTTCTTATCTTTTATAGCTATGTACTGAATATTTACAGATGGAATGGTATGGGGTTTGGGATTTTCTTCAAAATAATTTGGGGTGGGGAAGTAGGATCATGGGATGCAAATGAAGCAAGATTGGCCGTGAATTGATGATAGCTAAAATTGGATGGGACAACATAGGGCCATGATACTGTTCTCCCCACTCTTGTATATATTTAAGGTTTTTTTTTTTAACATATATATAAAAGTTAAAAAAAAAAAAGAAGAAGATAAGGCCGGGTGCAGTGACTTACACCTATAATCCCAGCACTTCGGGAGGGCTGAGGCAGGCAGATCACTTGAGCAGGAGTTCAAGACCAGCCTGGGCAACATGGTGAAACCCCATCCCTACTAAAAATACAAAAATTAGCTGAGCATGGTGGTGTGTGCCTGTAGTCCCAGCTACTCAGGAGGCTGAGGTGGGAGCATCGCCTGAACCCAGGAGGTTGAGGTTACAGTGAACCATGATTGTGTCACTGCAGTCCAGCCTGGGCGACAGGAAAAAAAATAAAATAAAATGAGACCCAGGGATGGGAGTGGGTGGGAGAGATGTGGCTTTCACATGGTCGGTAAAGGTGGCTAAGATAACCAAGACTTCCCAATTCAGAGAAATGATTTGCAAGTCTGTTCTCAGCACATTCCCAGCAGCATTTTCCTGAGGGCTTTTGCAGCAGAAGACAGTTTTACAATCATTTTCATTACATGAAAGCACACTCTTCCTATCAAAGCAGGAGAAGCCTGGGGAATTTTCTGTGTGCTCTGTCTGCTGTTCGCTGGTGTGCAATGGCTTGCTCTGGGGGAGGGAGGAGGGGCAAAGCGCAGGGCTATGTCCACAGCCAGCCACAGGCTGCCAAGATCGTTGTAAGGGTCCCCTCTATTGCCGCCTTCAGCAGGGACAATGCCTACCCCACATTCTCCAAGAGAGGGGGTGCTAGGCTGGACTACAGCCCACAGACAGGCCTAGGCATTGCAGGAGCATCTCAGGGGTGGGTGCACTGGGTATTCTGCCTCCTTCATCAGGGGCGGCAGATAAGTTTCCAAATAGTAGCTGTATTTTTCATCAAGAGGGAGCGCTCCCTCATTTTACTGGGGAAAATAAATCTAACGTGGAGTCGGAGGTGGCGCCTGCAGCCAACAGTAGGGGGAAATCTTGTCCCCAGTGCCTCAGCTGCAACCCTTCCCTGTACAATCACTCAGCAGGCCCACTGCTCCTTTCCTAGCTGGTCTCCCTCTACCACTTCCTATAGCCTCTGCTCCAGCTACATGGTGTGATTTCCCCGACATGGAACTTGGCTGCAATTCCCCTCCTCTAGCCTCTGGTCTGGTCAGTCCCTCACCCAGAATGACTTCACCTTCCTTCATCACCAATTCCTCACTTCCTGCATCTCCATGGGGGCAAACAGGGGGAGTTTTTCAAGACCCAGCTTAGGCACTTCCTCCTGCTCCTCTTCCTGCTCCTATTCCCTGGTCTCTGTAGCTCTAAGTAAGCTGTCATCCTCTAAACATTATTGTGATTTACCCCCACCCCTGGCCCTCCTGTATGCTGCACTCATTTCACCTCTGTGTGTGTTTCTTCTCCTCTGTCAGACAGTGAGATCCTGCCCCACGTGTGGTCGCAGTAAGGTTCGGAAAGAGGCATGAGCCACCATGCCTGGCCCTTTCACGGCTTTTGATCCTGTCAATGAGCTACCATCCTTCAGTGGCTTCTTAAATACTGACCATTTCCCCTGCTCAATAAAAACTCCTGCCTCCCTTCTGGGCTCCAGGGGCCAACTCAGAGTCTGCTCCCACCTCCCTTCCCATCTGCCTTTTCTCCTTCCTCCGTCTTCCCCTAACTCACTCTGGCTTACACATGCAATCCCTCTCGCTTCCCACCTGTGGGCTGGAGCTGAGCTTGCTAATATTTGTGAGGCCTGACCAGGCGCAGTGGCTCACGCCTGTAGTCCCAGCACTTTGGGAGGCCAAGGCGGGTAGATCATGAGGTCAGGAGTTACAGACCTGGCTGGGAAATATGGTGAAACACCGTCTCTACTAAAAATACAAAAATTAGTCGGGCATGGTGGCGGGCACCCGTAGTCCCAGCTACTCCAGAGGCTGAGGCAGAAGAATCGCTTGAACCCAGGAGGCGGAGGTTGCAGTGAGCCGAGATCACATCACTGCACTCCAGCCTGGTGACAGAGCGAGACTCCGTCTAAAAAAAAAATTTTGTTAGGCCTCTTTGGAGCCCTGGAAGATTCTCTGGGCTAGGAAAGTTGATAGAAGGAGTAAGAGCCAGGGTTTTTGGTTCTTGGCCCTTGAGGCCTCTTCCAGTCCCTTGATCCTCCTTGGATAGAAAGTTCTGGGGTGGGAGCTCACAGCTGGGGAAATGGAGCCAAAGAGTGGCAGTGCCACAGTGGAAGAACTCAAACCCATGACACAGTGAATTCCACAAAGACAGAAACCGTGTCTGATGTCTGTCTTGAAGATGCTCAAAAGTTAGGGCAGCATGCAGAGGTGTGGCCAGTTTCTGAAATGCAATGTACTGTGGCAGAGCAGTAGGAAGAATGTGTGCAGTGTACTGCTAGAGGAGGAGAAGGCTTCATGGAGGAGGTGGCATATGAGCTGGGCCTTGAAGGATGAGCAGAATTAATGGGCTTTCTCAAGGTGGAGGGTGGTCATTCCAGGCAGAAGAAACATGATCCATGTATCAAGGCTTGGAGGTGTAAAAGGGTGTGGTATCTTTTGGGAATGGCTGGAAGTTGAATGTAGTGGGAACATAGCAGGGTGGGAATCAGGGGTAGGGTGGGAAGAGAAGTAGGAATGAAAAGGTGGAGGTGGATGCCCTGCAAACCTTCGTGCCAATTCCCAGCCACGGGGGATTATGTGGAAGCCAGGTCCAGCCTTCAGACGTTCTTGTCTCACACAGAAAATCCCCAAACCTCATGTCTTGGCGAGAAGGCTCAGGGGATGGAAAGAGAAGGGAGACATCAGGGCTGGCCCTGGACAGTCTGTCACTTGGTTCCCTGACAGTTGGTTCCCTGACAGTCCAGGTCCCTCAGCCTTGGGGCTCAGCACTGGACAGAAGGTTGGGCTAGAAGAACTTCAGGACCCCTCACACCCTGCGTTCTGTGGCTCTGTCATTGACGTAGGGAACCATTTCAGGTGTTGATAAAGGAAATACCTGAAGCTAATACTTCCTCTCTTTGAGTAGCAACCTGTGGTCAAGATGGCTCCTTCTCACACAGCCCACTCCTGATTACTGCTGGGAACTGTAGGCCTCTGAGCTAAATGAGGATCACTGTCTCCATTTTGTTAATGGGAAACCCAGCTGAACCCTGTGGCCTGCAGGCACAATGGAGATTCACTCAGGACTCCCTATCTCCTGTCTGACCCAATGGGATTGTAACTCCTGGAAGGCCAGCCTGGCCCCTTCACCTCAGGGTCCCAGGCCTGTGCACAAATATCAGCATGTTCAGGAAATGCACTAACAGGGCAGGACCAGCTTAGGAGCAGCCAGGGGCAGTAAGAGCTAAGAGCTAGATATAGAACTGGCTGGGAGCACTGAGGAACCTGAGCGTGGGGCCGACTGACCTGAGGGCAGTGGGAAAAGAGGTGGCCACAGGCAAAGCTGGTGCACGCCCAGCCAGATGAGAACAGGAGTGTCGGGGGTCTGCCTGCCTGGGTTCCTGCGCAACATCTCAGCAGAGGCTCCTATAGAGCAGAGGCCAGGCCCAATCTGCCTGCTCCTGGCACAGACTGGAACCCATCAGATGTGTTCTCCTCTTCCCTTTATATCTCACGTGGGGCCCTCTGCTCACTCCTGGCCGACAGGGGGAGAAGGCTGGACTGGAGAGAAGATACGTCAGGGGCCAATAGCTGCTGCCAAGGAGAACGGGAATGGCTGCCTCACACACACATCGGCTGTATGAATACTCTTCCCTCAAACTCTTCCATACCTATGGTTTCTCTGAAGCAGTCTAGTGAGGTGCGTGTTATTATCATGCCCATTTCACAGATAAGGAAACTGAGGGTCAGAGGGGTGAAGTAAGTGGCAGAACCCAGGTAGAATCTAGGGCTTCTGACTCCATATCCAGAACTTTTTCCATGATAGCCCAGCAGGGCTCTTTCCTTAGTGTCCTGGATGGCACAGCACAGAAGGTCAAGCCGTATTTCAACCTGCTCTGGCCTACCTGGGGCCTCTGCCAATGGGCACAACTCACCAAGGGCTCCCTTACCCACCCCAGCATTGAGCTTCACTCAAAAGCCTTGGGGAGCCTGGGGCCAGTGTCTGCCTCTGCATGTTTACCAGTTTCTTGTTTCCCCCTGCAGAGGACCTGCTCGGCCCCCAGTGGTTGCGTGTGCTGGGAGATGCTGCGGAACGTCGTAGAGTGGGTCCATTCCCTCTGAATTGTGGTCGGTGTTGGTCTTTTGGGATGCCTACAGCTGTCAACTGCTGGATGCTGCAGGTGAGTGGCTGAGGCATCTCTGGTTGTAAAAAAGGAACTTTCTGGAAACTGCTTGTCATCTGCCTATTCCTGCTGCCCAGCCCCCTTCCCCGGGAGCTCTGCCCATGGCCACCTCCTGCTGATGTGGAGCTTGGAAACTATTTCTCCACTCAGTCCAGAGAGCAAGGGTTGCAAATAGACTAATTCCTGTTTGGTGAGTGAGGCTAAAGGCCCAGCCCTTCGCTGCTCCAAGGAGAAGATGGGTGTCAGATAGACAAGGTGCTGCCTCCCAGGTGGCCCAGGAGGAGATAAAGAGCTTGCAGGATTGAGTACTCAGGATGGGATCCTGAGAGCTGGGGCCACCGTGCCTCAGCCCCTCTGTGAATGCCACGCACAGTGTTCTACCCCTGAGTCTTGGTTTCTCTGCCTGCAAATGGGCCTGTCCGGTGCAGACTGGACTGTCTCAGCATAGCTGCAGCAGGACGGCAACCTGTAGCTTAACTACCCCACACTATGCTGCCCATGGAGCTCAGGGCCACATTTCACATGTGAAAGGACACATTTGCTTTTTCTAAAGCCAGCATGAGCCAGCAGGTGGCACACAGAGGGAGGTCCAGGGTGCTGCAGAGAAAGCAGTCAGTGGGTTGGGGTGGGAGGCAAAAGGCAGCCCAGCCCACACCTCCCTCTCCCTTCTGCCTGACCTCCTCCTGCTGGCAGGGCCACTGCCATCACCTCCACCCCTGCCTGTCCCTATGAACACAAGCTGCAGTGTGGGCATCCCAGGGCCTCTGAGTAGGTGATGTGGGTGCCCCAGGGCTCTTGCTGGAATGTTCTGCCAATGGCCTCTCCAGTCCCTTCCAGCAGAGGTGCAGACATGTGTCCAGCTTGGGCCCCAAGGTTCACTTCGCTCTTTAGTATGGTGGGGTCCTCTCTGCCCCCTCTTCACTACTCTCAGACCCCTCTCTTGGGAGAAGGGGCCGTGTCTAGTGAGAAGCACCGCCAACCCCCAGGGCTGGGGAGCGACCACATGAAGAGGCAGAGGTGGGTTGGTGAAGGACACAGTCAGCCTGGCCCTGCCTTTCCCCACTTAAAATGCTCAGGGGCTCCGCTGTCCACGGGGTCAGGTCCAGCCTCGCATCCTTGCCCTGCCTGGCTCTCTGGCCTCCGCTCCTGCATACTCTCTGGGCTGTAGACACATGGAACCTCTTTCGGTTCCAGAGTTTCAGCTCCTCTCAGCTCTGGGCACACCGTTTCCCCTGTCTACTTAGTCCTCACCTCCTCTCCTAGCTCCCTCCTGCTGGTCCCTCGGGTATCAACTGAGTGTTGCTTCCTCTGGGAAGCCTTCCCTGACCACCAGTCACCAGCCTGGGTGAGGGTGCTGCTTCTGTAGCATGCATGCTGCACTCACCCCCACCCTCTGTCTCACATACCTGTGCTGCTTGTCCCACGCCTGCCCAACAGATGCAGGCTCCTTGGGGCTGGGGCTGGGTTGGGCTCAGCTCTGTGTTTCTACCCCTATCCTTGGGACACAGTAGATCATGATAAATGGTCACTGAAAACATGAGTGAAAAGGATGAGAAAAGACCAGACAGAAGAGAGGTGAGGGTTTCCTAGGGTCCCCACCCATGAATAGATGTAAGAGAAGCCAACAGTGTCCCCCATCACTCTGGGGCCCAGGGAGCTACTGGCTGCCTGGTTTCTCCCGGCCACCCTGGGTGTCCCAGGCTCCAGACCTGGCCCCTACCCTGTGCTCAAGGAAATCAACCTGCAGGAGAGGGAGAGAGAGGAAGAGGGGGTCCTGGGTCTCCCTGAGCTCAGGGATGTGGTCCTCACTTCTGCCTCCCCAGGCAGAGGGCTCTGCACCCTGCCTGGGCACTGGCATGTTGGCAAGCGCAAGGAGACACAGGCATGGAAGCACAGGGAACCGAGATTTTCCAGAAATCACAATGGCCAGTCAGTCCCAGGCAGATGACTACCTGTGAAAAGGCTCATTGTCCCAGGCCCTGCTAGAACTTTTCCCACTCATCCTCCCAGCCCTGTCCCATCCCCGGCCACCTCCAGAGCATGCGCCGGGCCAACTCTCAGAGCTGGCGTCCCTCTAAGACAGGGGCTTCCCTACCTCGGAAAGTCACTTTGGCGATCCGGTCTCCCCTGCCCCGCAGCTCCGAGACCGTCTTGAGGTGGATGAGCAGGGCCATGCTGGTGTGAGCTGCCTGGCACTGCCAGGCAGGAGCAGCAGGAAGGAGCTAGCTGGTGGAGCGCGGCTCACACGCCTCTCTCTTCTCTGCTGCTGCCTCCTCCTCCTCCTCCCGACCCCCCTCCGATGCTGCCCACAGAGACCAAGGCAACCAAGCCGAGCTAAGCTGCTCCTGCAGCGACTCACAGAGCCTCCCAGCCCCCGCCCCTCCAAGTTGTCAGCCCAGCGTGTGTGTATCAGTGTGTGTGTGCGTGTGTGTGTGTGCACCCAGTGTGCAGCCTGGGAGTGCGGCAGAGTTGGAATTCATTATTTAGCAGCCGCCAGCTCCCAGATAAAGCTCTGTCCAGCCTCAGGTGTCTTCTCCTAGCTCCTGGAAGGGAGGCTCTGCCCACCCCTCTGCAGGGCTCTGCTGCTTCCCTACTAAGCAAGCCCTGCCACCAGCAGTGGGCACAGAGGAATGGGCATGCGCATGGGTGGGGTGGGTGTGGGGCAGGGGGCACTCCCACCCCCACAGGGGCACACTACAAGAAGAAGGAAATGTGTTTGTCCACCTATGCCCGCCTCTTCCCTGCTGGAGACTGTGCCCCCAAGAGGCTGGGCCCTGAGCCCTGCCCTGGGATCACTGTTTCTGAATCTCAGGAAGCAGAGAGGCTGGGGCTGCTGCCTGAGGGGAAGCTCAGGACCAGGCCACGCATGATGGAGATGCCTGGTTGTGGAGACAGCAGAGGCTTATGTGCTACGAGGGGCCATGTTTAAGGATCCAGGGCACTAACCTAGCCCCACCCCAAGGCTGGGGGTCAGGCAGGCTAGCGAAGGTAAGCCAGGCTGATGTTTGCTTTCCAGCCAGAGGAGCAGAATTGAATGGCCTTCTGCTCTTATAAGCTGCTAGGGGCAGGAGAAGGGGTATCTACAGTGAAATTTCTAAGGACCAAAGGAGAACTGCCCCCTCCTGTCTTCCAGCAGCATGCCAAGGAAAGGGACCCTGGGGGCCAGAATCCCTGATGCTGGAGGCTGTGCTGGGTCATCTGCACCCTTGCTCTTGCCATTCGTTCTTGGTGGAATGCCCTCCACCCCATCCTGGACTCAGCTTGAGCGCCTCCTTCTGGAGGTGCCTCTGTACCTGCACCCCGGTTGGGTCGGGGTCCTCCTCTGTGCTGCTCCTGCCTCCTCTCATCTTACTGAGTCCTGGGGCTGCTTCCCTTGCCTCTTCCCCTACTGACCTCAGGAGGACCCTGGAGCACAGCATCCCTCTACCCCAGAGCCCCACATGGTATCCTGTGCACCGTAGAATGCCCAATAACTGTTGAAAGGAGAAAACAGTAAGCTCAGGGATCTACCTGAAACAGAGTCTAAAGGTTTAAAAGAGAAATACTAATTTTTCACAGCATGGTAACAAGAGGTTACTTCCTTTGAATTCTACATTCCAAATAACCTACAGTATGTCCCAAGAGCCTTCTTTCCTCCTTCTAGATATTTCCTTGCTACTGTGCCCTATTTTTTTTTCTACTTACGTTTTTTTTCTTTGCCCTTTTTCCTAACCAATTCTTGCTTACCTTTCTCACATTTATCTAATCATAGCGAATTTAAAAATGTCTTAGAGTATTATGTTTATTGAATACAAGTGAATGCTAAATTTTCAAAACCTGGATAAGTTTAATGTCTTAAAAAAAAACCACCTAAACTCACTAGCATTTTCCATCCATGAGGTCATCAGGTGATCTGTGTTTTTAAGGCTTGGTGGCTACAAGGTAAAACAACAACAACAGAAAATATCTCCTTCCTTGGTTCTCTGGAGGTCCTCCCCTGAAGGGAGTGAATTTCATGAGGCCTCTTACAGACCCTGTGCATCTTTAAGTAAAAGCCCATGAACCTGCCCTAGCCAAGGCATTGATCTCTGCTGAATCTCACTTTCCACATCCATAAAATGGTGGCAATTTCACTCACCAGCTCTCAATGGAGTCAGCTGACCCTTCTGAAACCTAAGACAGATCCCCCTTTTTTTTTTTTTTTTTTTTGAGACAGAGTCTCACTCTGTCACCCAGGCTGGAGTGCAGTGGAGTGATCTAGGCTCACTGCAACCTCTGCCTCCCGGGTTCAAGCACTTCTTCTGTCTCAGCCTCCCAAATAGGTGGGACTACAGGCATGTGCTACCACACCCAGCTAATGTTTGTATATTTAGTAGAGACGGGGTTTCACCATGTTGGCCAGGCTGGTCTCGAACTGCTGACCTGCCTTGGCCTTCCAAAGTGCTGGGATTATGGGTGTGAGTCACCGTGCCTGACCAGATCCCACTTTTTAGTGTCTATTCTTCTGTTACCCATTTTGGTAACTGAGTATATAATTTATGTAACGAACGTTTACTGAATTCTTTCCAGAGCCAGGTGCTGAGATTCAGGGATGAATATGATATGGATGGCACAAGATCCCAATCAGACGAGACAGATGGACTAGAACACAGGCAGGTGGAAGGCAGGGTGGTGGATTTACCAGCAGGACTGGTTGGGCAGCCCTGAATGGGGGAGGGAGTAGGTGGTCAACCTCACCAGGGCTGGGGGTTTGACTCATGTTTTCCTTATTGTAGAACATGTTCCCCAATGAGAATAGAGAAAAATACAGACATGACTACATTCTGAAGGATAGATGGAGTTTCCTTCCACCCAGTTTGTTTGCAGCCATTCCTTTGTCTACAGCTTTCCCTTTCCCAGCAGGCCTCAGTGTTTCTGCTTCTTGAGCCTCTGGGAACCATGTGGCTCCCCTCCATTTCACTGGCATTTGCCAGGGGGAGTCTTTGGAGAATCCTGGTGGCAGCATCCTGTGAACCTAGTAGCGCCTGTGGTCTTCATCCACTGCCATTTACAGAACCGAAGTGTGAAGGGAACACTGCTCTCCATCTGGCATCTAAAGGGAAGAAGCAAGATCCGGAGATGAAGGGGGAACTGCCAGGCTTCTTCATGACACCAGGACTGCTGCAGAGGGAGCTGGGGTGGCAGGGTCACCACCCGAGTCACCAAGAGCCTGGCACCATGGAAGCTGTCCCCATACCCTCACGCCTTATGAAAAACCCAAAGGCCCTGGCCCTGCCCTAGGCACCAAGGCTGGTGTGAGGGTCCCTAGAGAAACCCGGGTGAAGCAGTCCCAGGGAGGGAGGGAGGCAGGATTACACAAGGGGGTGGGCCTTCAGGAGGCCTGCTCTCTGGGGCAAGCGCCACCCCTGCAGATGCCATCCCCAAAATGAACGGCAGCATTGGGGACAGATGTAAATCACACACCCAGACGTTCTATGATTTTCTTTTTGCCCCTTACCAACAAAACTCCTTTTATGGAGTAGTTTGAGGGTATGATGAGGTGAGAAGGTAGCCACTAGCTAGAGATTAAGGAGAAACATGAAAAATGCCCCTCTTCGCAACCTGCGCGCACACACGCACGCACGCACGCGTGTACACACACACACATACACACACATAATTATGCACAGCGTCCTAGGCAACCACGCCCAGCACGGCCCACTGCAAAGCCCCTTCCTGGAACCCCCATAGAGCTGGGGTGCAGGGGAAGCCTTGAAGAGACATAGCTCCTGGGGACCCTTCGGCTACTCAGGTTTCTGGGCCTGAGCCACGGTGGGGCAGCTGCTTTGCGCGTGGCCTCCAAAGTCAGGACCTGGCCTGTCCTTTGTGGTAGGGTCGCGTTCCAAGCCGGGTCACCGCAAGACGGATCCCGCGAGGCCTCTACAGCGATTTTCTGCCTCTGTCCCGCATCCGAGCCTCTGCACATCCCGCACGCAGCAAGGCAGAGAGCCCGATGCGTAGGGGAGAGTGACAGGGGTCACCCAGCAGAGCTCGCGGAAATGGGAGGCGCCTTCTGTGCGCGCCCTGTGGGGCTGCTCCGGGAGAGGGCCGCCAGAAGGGCGCAGTGTCCCGGAACGCGAGGACAGCGGGGCCAGCTGGCGTTGCCAGGAGGGCCGCCGTGGCCTTGGCCGTTGCCGGGTGACCCGCCGCTGTTTACCGTGGGGCGGAGCGGAGCGCCAGGCTCGCTGCACTCGCGCACCCACCATGGCCTCCCGCAGCGCGGGCACCCTACTGACCGAGTTCAATGCCGCCTACGTGCCCCCTGGCCTCATGCCCGGGTAAGGCCGCGGGTGCGCCTCCTCCCCTCCCCCTTCCGCTAGCGCCCTCGTCGGTGGTCGAAACTCAGCCCTCTGCCCCCGATTCTGGGGTTGAAGGAACCCCGAGGAGCCGATTTTCCACCCGACGGGGCGGGGGGCATTCCCGGGGATTTGTGGTTTCAGAGTAGGAAGTGGGCGGACACGGGCGGGGGTGTCCCCAGATTCCCCTTCGTAGGAAGGCGCTCCCTGGCAAGTGGGGCACAGCCAGCAGGGGGTAAGGGACCTCCCGTGGACCCAGCCGGGGAAGAGGGAGGAGATGGAGTCACGTGGGGTTTAGTGCTTGGAGACGCACCAGGCGGGCAGCCTGCAGGCTTAGAAAGAATGCAAGAAAAAGCAGGCCCCTCTGCCCCGGGCACAGGGCCAGCTCCCAGCGTTCGGGCAAGGTCAGTACTTGTTGGTTGAAGGAGGGAAGGATATCGGGTGGGTGCGGGTTCGAAGAGCCTGGCGAGGCCGCAAGAGCGGTAGTTAATGGGTCATGCATGCAGTACCCGCCCGACTTTGCGGTCGGTCCTTTCACCGATCTCCCTTTATCCTCCCAGAAGTTTTTCTTGGAAAGCTTCCTGGCCACTTGCCCTGAGTGCTGGCTTGCTGTTTAGCACTTTCAAATGCTAGGTTACACCTACCTTTCTTTTCTCTGGATATTTTCAGACTCCAAACATCTAACATGCAAGTCTGGCTGTTCCCTCCTGTTCTTTGGCTCTTTCTCCCACAGTGTCTGATGTTTCTACTCCGGACCGCCTCTCCCAGGGTGTAAGGCTGTCTTTATCCCTCCTACCAGTCAGCATGGGTGCTGAGAACAGGCACTGGATTCTGAGAGGCAACCTGTACAATATCAGCAAATCTATATAGAATGAATGAATGATCCTAAGATCCCTTGTCTGAAAAAAAGAGTGAACGAATGAACGAAATGAATGTCTTGAGGGTTCTACAGGCAGGGTCTCCAAACAGGTGAAAAAGCCCGCATGCTCTCCCCTGCAAACGGAACAGATGGCAAAATGAAGAAAAGTGTATTTGGTATGAAGTTGGGATTGTTTTGAAGCAGAATAAGCTGGACACTGAGGTGCTGTGACATTCAAATCATTTCTGGACACTGCATGAGAAAGTAGCAACCAGGGGCTGGTGCTGTAGTTTTAACCCAGCCCATTTGTGGATGTGACCTTTTTCTGGGCCCTGGAGAGAGCTTGCTGCCTGCAGGATGTGTAGAGGCTCAGATGTCCACCCGCGTTCCCATCAGACAAAGCTGATATACCAGATCATGGTAGTTTCCTGAAACCAAGCCAGGTGACTTAGAATTTGCCTGTTTTCCTTTATTTAAGGCATTCATGTGGATCAGTGCTTGGGACACACCAGGTGTTATGTTAGGAGGCTGGGAAGACAAAGACAAACAAGTGGGGGGCTGCCCTAGTGTGGTGTAAACACATAAGGTTTAGTTCAAATCCATTTTTGCCACCTTGGATGGTGGTGTTGACACCACATTCTGGGTGTTTATCATAAGATTTGATTTTATACATTGACTTTTTTTCTTAAGCCTCCCACAGTCTCCAGTTGGAAACTTTTCAGTTATCTGACTCCTGGACATTTCCCATCTGAGGGGCAAGGCCCAGTGCTCCTGCAAACCCTGCCCCGGAGTTCCCCAACTCTGTTTGGAAGGGGTGGGAGCTGCAGGTTTCAGAAGCAGTCCCCAGGGTGCTTTCCTATTCCTGCCACTTCTCGGCAGTTCCCTTGAGTGCCCTGTCCTGTGATTGATTTAGAAATGGCGATAAGAGGATCATGCATGAGGTTTCAAGCCTGGACTGGGCTAGTTTGAGCAGCTGAGCCCGTATCTGCTGATTTCTCATCTGGATCTTTCTGGAAGGGATGTGTTCCCCTTAAAGATTCCCATCAGTGAGGAATGAATTGAGTCGTTTTGTGTTTCCAAATGCTACCTCATTGGCAATTCTGTCAAGTTAATGAAAGAACCCAAGATTCCTGACCACACTTGGAAAATTACTATTTTTGTGTGTCTGTTCAAACACTAATTACAGGATTTTAAAGCGCAGCCAGTCTCTTCTTACACTCAGATCACCCCCCTCTTACCTGCTTTATTTGTAAAGGCAGAGAATATTCATGCTGGTGTGGACCTCAGAGATCATGTAGCCCCGTCCCCTCCTGTTCCAGATGTGGTCACTGAGGTCTGGGGGGACTTGCCTGAGCCCCACGCTGGTGATGGAAGTGCTGGGCTGGAGCCAGGTCCCTAACGCCTGTAATAACACCGTGATCTCCTAAGTCTGAGCTCCAACTACGTGCCAGGCACTGTGCTGGGCCCTTTACAACATTTTCTTCTTCTTCTCCTTCTCCTTCTCCTTCTTCTTTTACTTCTTCTTTTTTTTTTTTTTAAATGGAGTCTTGCTCTGTTGCCCAGGCTTGAGTGCAGTGGCGCAATCTTGGCTCACGGCAACCTCTGCCTCCTGGGTTCAAGCAATTCTCCCTGCCTCAGCCTCCCGAGTAGCTGGGATTACAGGCACACACCACTATGCCCAGCTAATTTTTGTATTTCAGTACAGATGGAGTTTTGCCATATTGGCCAGGCTGGTCTCAAACTCCTGACCTCAGATGATCCACCCGCCTTGGCCTCCCAAAGGACTGGGATTATAGGCATGAGCCACCATACCTGGCCTTTCTTCCTTCCTTCCATCCTTCCTTCCTTCCTTCCTTCCTTCCTTCCTTCCTTCCTTCCTTCCTTCCTCCCTCCCTCCCTCCCTCCCTCCCTCCCTCCCTTCCTTCCTTCTTTCTTTCTTTCTCTCTTTCTTTTTTTGAGACAGAGTCTCGCTCTGTCGCCCAGGCTGGAGTGCAGAGGCACAATCTCAGCTCACTTCTTCTTCTTTTTAAAAATCATCACAATAACTCAGATAAGGAATGAGCAGCTTGCCCAAGTCATTCAGCAAGTTGCTGAGCCTCGTCTTTGTGACTTCAACACCCCAACTCACCCCAATATCTCCCCAACCCTCATGTGGCATTTCACCTGCCTCCCTCATTTAGCAGGGAGGGAATGGGGTCGACAGTAAGAGATGGACTCTGGACCCAGCCTGCCTGGTACAAATCCTGGCTCCATCACTTCCTTACCCTGGGCAGGTTATTTACCTCTCTGCCTCACCTACCTTGTCTGTTCAATGGGGATGATCATGGTGTGCAGCTTGAAGAGGTTTCAGTTAGTTAACATGCCTAAAGCCTGGCACTTGGTCATTGTTAGCTGTTATCATTCGTTAGATCTCTACTGTGTTCAAGACCTGGTTCCAGGAACCCCGGGAAACACGAGACAATAACAAAGCTGGTCTTCAGCCTCGCCGGCCAGGGCGCTCCATTTGGTCCCTTGTCGTTCCTGGGGACACAGCTCCTAGGCACTTTGCCACAGGCAGTGCCTGCCTGCGCCTGGCCTGGGTGCTATTCCCGCAGTGGGCAGGAGCTCTCGGGTCAGAGTCCCTGAGATTTGAAGGGGTTTGAAGGGATGAGATTGGCGTCAGTGAGGATCCAAGCTTCCTGCTTGCAGGATCTGGGTGGCATCCACTCCTCATTCTCTGTTTCCGGCCACGCCTCACCCGGCTCTCAGTGCAGACCCCTGGCCTGCACCATGCATTCATTCATGCCCAGACTGCCCCTGTGCCCCATGCCCACAGCTCCTGCCCAGTGGCTGTCACCAAGAGTGAGGGAAGGAGGATTTGCCTCCCAGCCCCTCTCTCTGTCTGCCTGGGGTGGCAGTTGTGCCCGCACCTGTCACTGAGCTGGACCTTGGAGACCTCAGGGGCCTGTGATCTTAAAATCAGTGTGTTCCACTCAATTGTCAGGAGAGTGGTCTCACAAAGGTGGTTGTGTCCCCATCCCTAGAATCCCTGTACAGCAAACACACACAGTGGTGTGCTGGCAAATGTTTAACAACCAGTTCTCTGGAGCAAAACTGCTTTGATTTGTAACATTCATCCATATCTGTGGTATAAATACTCTCACCAAAGCTGATTTCAAACTATCAACATAGTGTCCTTAATTGCAGAGTTGGGGAGGGATGAATGCACAGCTGTGCAGCATTATATAATATTTCCACCCCACAGATACGGTGGACATGACAACCTCAAACACAGGTGATAGTAACGTGGTAAAATAATTAGGAAGTGAGGAGTTTTGACTATTTATCTCATTTGGTTTTAGTGTGTTTTTCTTCCCTCTGAGACAGAGCCTTACTCTGTCACCCAGGCTTGAGTGCAGTGGCACGATCACAGCTCACTATAGCCTTAACTTTCTGGGCTCAAGTGATCCTCCCACCTCAGCCTCCTGAGTAGCTGGGACCACAGGTGTGCACCACCATGCCTGGCTAATTTTTGTATTTTTTGTAGAGACAGGGCTGCCCAGGCTGGTCTCGAACTCTTGGGCTCAAGCCACTTGCCTGCCTCAGCCTCCCAAAGTGCTGGGATTATAGGAGCCACCATGCCTGGCCTAATAGAACATATTTAATTGTAATTTAATATAATTTGATATTTAATACTGGCTTGTTTATTAACAGACTTAACAAATTCCTGAAAATTTAGAAGTTGATTCCCTTGAAGCCAGTAGGCACTGCCTGCAGCCCACGACTGCCTGCAGCCCACTACTGCATGCCCCTGTGATACGGTTTGGCTGTGTCCCCACCCAAATCTCATCTTGAATTGTAGTTTCCATAATCACTACATCACAGGAGGGACCAGGTGGAGATAATTGAATCATGGGAGGAGTTCCCCCATCTTGTTCTCATGAGAGTTATTTTCTCACAAGATTGGATGGTTTTATAAGGGCTCCCCATTTGTTGGGCACCCATTTCTCTCTCCTGCCACCATGTGAACAAGGACATGTTTGCTTCCCTTTCTGCCATGACTGTAAGTTTCCTGAGGCTTCCCCAGCCCTGCGGAACTATTATTAGTCCATCAAACCTCTTTTCTTTATAAATTACCCAGTTTTAGGCAGTTCTTTATAGCAGTGTGGGAACAGAGTAATACACCCTGCCAGCTTCCTGGGGCCTGGGGCCTTACCCTTCAGGGAGAGAGGTCAGGCCAGGCTTGGGAAGGGAGGGTTCCCAAAGCATTTGCATTTCCAAAACCCCTTCCACTTCAACCCAGGCCCTGGCACCAGAGGTGCAGCCCTCCAAACAGGCCAGTGCATCTTGGGGTATGAAACAAAGGCCATCTGCCCAGGGAGAGGTAGGGGACCCCTTTTGCCCATTCGTTAGTATTAGAATCTCCTGGGAAGCTTTAACTATGACCTGTGCTCAGGCCCCATCTGGAGATTCTGATGTCATTGGTTGGGCTGGGCTAGGGCTGCAGGAGTTTTTAATCCTCCCAGGCAATTCTAAGATGTAACCAGGGACAAGAACACTCGTCTGAGAATTTCTATGGCCCCTTGCAATGCAGACCACTGTTGACAAACTGGCAGGTGTGGTCCTGTTTTCAAGCATTTGAAAGAAGGGGCCTCCTTGTGTGGAGCCTGTGCCATTCTCCTTGGCACACCCCCGCCCCCAGGCTGAGAGGTCTGACTGAAGGCACAGCAGGTGCTATTTTCATTGTTCAGTTCTCATCTCCAGCTGAGAGAACAGATCATTGTCCCAGATTCAAGCCCAAAACACAGAAGCAGAAAGTAAATTCTACAGCCCCTCAATTCTTCTCCCTCTGGGCCCTGTCCCCACAGGGAGCTTCCCTCTCTATCCCCCCAGGAGGCAGCCTGGTCTCAGAGGGCCTCACACACTTAGGGGGCCTCTGGCCACTCACCTGCCTTTCTTTGCTGCAGTATCTTCTCTTCTGGAGGATTCATAAACCACGTCATTCCCCACCCCCTTCCCAGGACCTCTGCCCCAAGGCCAGCCCCTGTCTCTTTCCTGGAATTCAACTCTGAGCTGTTCAAGGACATTTCATAGGTAACTGGTGCCTCTCAACCTTGAGGAACTGGGAAACCCCCTAAGAACAGGTGATCAGGGACTCCTGGAGACTTGGGCTTTGCAACAGGGATCCCCCTTCTCTCCAGAAGAAAGACCAACCATTTAAAATGTGCCACCGTTTGTCAATTCCATTCAACAGATATTTACAGAGCATCCACTGGGTGCAGGGAATGCCAAGCATGCCAGTATGAGTACAACAGAACCCTCCCTCCCCAGAGAGCCTATAATTCATACAGAAAGAATATTCCAGTGGCTCAGATTATTGTGATATGAAAAAATGTGAACTGAAGCCAAGTGTGGTGGCTCACGCCTATAATCCCAGAACTTTGGGTGGCCAAGGCAGGGTGGATTACCTGAGGTCAGGAGTTCAAGACTAGCCTGGCCAACATGGCGAAATCCCATCTCTACTAAAAATACAAAAATTAGCTGGGCATGGTGGTGGGCACCTGTAATCCAGGCTACTTGGGAGGCTGAGGCAGGAGAATTGCTTGAACCCGGGAGATGGAGGTTGCAGTGAGGATCGTGCCACTGCATCCAGCCTGGGTGACAGAGTGAGACTCAGTCTCAAAAAAAAAGAAAGAAAAACATTATGAACTGAGACATAGGAGACGCGCAAAGGGCAAAGACAGCTCCACGGAGCGGACAGGCAGGGTCTATGGACTGGGTCATGGAGGCTCCATGGGAAAGAGGGCATTCAAGATGGACTTCGAAGGATGGGTAAGATCACAATGTGGGAAACGAGGAGAGCAGAGCCTTCTGGATGAAGGATGTGGCTTGAGAAAAAAGATGGTGTGGAGGTGCCAGAAGGGTGTTCTTTCAAAGCAGCAAATGGCCTCCTCGGCTGGAGTGGGAAAGCTGGGATCTGACAGAGGATGATGCGACTGGAAAGACCTCTCACAGAGGCCCTGGCATGCAGGGACTGACCCCTGGCCCTGCTTGTGCTTGGTGTCACAGGCAATGGGGAGCCCTTGAAGGATTTTGCTCCTGGGGAAGGATCTGATCAGAACCGTCCTCAGTAGGAGGTGTTGTGGAGGACAGGATGCATTGTGGAATGGGGACATGCCAAATAGTTGCTGGTTAATCAGTTAATAAGGCTGATCGTGGGATCCCCGATGGCTCGTGGTAATTAGTTTTAATGTTGACTGTGGGGCCAAGCAGTTCTATTAAGAGGCAGGGAAGGGACTGCTCCTTTTCACACAGTAACCCACAGTGGGACTTAGAATCCACATGTGACCATTGCGCAGGGGCCCGGCTTGGCACAGTCTCCTGGCTTATGTGGTGTACAGATGGATGGAGGGACAGGGTGGTGGATGGGGGCAGAGGAAGGGGTTGAAGGGGAGGTGTGGTGGCACCAATACAGCAGATGCTGCCATTGGGACCACTCGATGCCCTGTTATAACACTTGCCATTCCTCTCTGTTCCTCCTTACCTTGGCCTGCCACAGATCAACACAAACAGGATGGCAGAAGGCTCCACTGTGGAGCTCAGGGCATGCTCAAAAGAACACAAATGCAGGTGCATACGAGGGACACAGACCTAGCTTGCCAAGATGTGCCCACTGAGTGCTAAAGAATGTGAACCTGCACATGTATGCAAGTGTGTGTGCACACACACACACCTGTCTGAGCAGCAAGCCCTGAACAGAATCCAGGCAGAACTCAGGAGGATTGCGGAGGAGAGGGCTTCTATTCTATTGGGATGCAAATATCTTGGCATTCAGAGAAGGTGGAGAAGCAGGGAGCAGAGGAGGAGTATGGCAGAGAGCTTGGGGGCGAAGAGAAGAATCACGAGAACACATCATTTTTCTATGGCTCCTTTCTTCAGAGGAGCCCAACACCCCTGTGGGCGGGATGCTTCATGCCAACATGTGCTCTGCTGATCAGAGCCACACTCCTCTTAAATCAGGACTCCAGGGCATGGTGCCCCCAGAGTTTCTGGAATTCTGCCTCCTCCAGTGAACATTTGTTGAGCACTTGTCATGTGCCAGGTGCCAAGGATAAAGGAGAGCATGGATTAGCAGAAGAGACAAGTTCATTCGGGTCTGAGTGTGGACTTAAGGATGACAGTCCTCCCAGCGAGGCAAGTGCTAGGTACAGGGTATGCAGTCAGGAGAGGCAGCAGGGGGCACG
Organism: Macaca mulatta; assembly: GCF_049350105.2. Classification (NCBI taxonomy): domain Eukaryota; kingdom Metazoa; phylum Chordata; class Mammalia; order Primates; family Cercopithecidae; genus Macaca; species Macaca mulatta. Next base: position 98,437,216 of record NC_133418.1, on the reverse strand, counting down.
GATCCTTTGCAGTGGGTGGCAGATCCCCAGGTGGGCAAGAGGGAAAATGCATCCCCGGTAGAGGAACTCCGTGCAAAGGCCCAGAGGCCTGAAGAGTACGTGGGGCCCCGGAGACTGGAAGTAAGGCTGCTGGGGCCCAGGGCACCTACAGGGAAGTGATGGAGGAGAGGAAGAATGGATCTGGTGTTGTGTGGACAGCAGGCTGGAGGGGGTGATGCTTGGTCTAGGAGACCAGGGAGGAGACTGGAGATGTCCAGGCAAGCAATGAGGGAGGCTCGTAGCAGTGGGACGGACGAGGGCCGCAGGCCAGTGGCTAAGGAGAGGCCTAAGCAGGACTTAGAGAGAGGTCAGATGTGGAGGGTGATGGAGAAGAGAGGACACAGGGCCATCGAGTTTCTGGCTTAGGTGGAGGTTGGAGGGGGCAGGGGTATACTGGAGGAAGAGCAGTTTCAGTGGCGCTGGGTCTGTGGCGTGGTGGCCCGGCCTTGTGTGGGCAGCCAGACACGTGGATCGATTGCCAGAATGGTAGAGGCTGGAGACCCAGATCTAGCTGTCATTGACACACGGGACACACTGGAAGTCTAACATAGACGAGATCTCCCAGAAGGAATGGGTCCCTGAAAAGAGAAGAGGACCGTGGAGCAACACCATCGCCTGGGAAAGGAGCCAGACTCAGGGGCTCCCCCTGCCCCAGGGCTCTCCTCAAAGCCTCACCCCAGTGGAAACTCCTCCAGTACCCACCCTGGGAATGGCCTTCCCTCCTTGTGGTTGATAGCACTAGAGCCTTGACCGCGGTCCCACTTGGGTTGGAGCTGGTTGTACCCAGGCCAGCTCAGCACGGCCCCTGACACATGCACCCCATGAGTCAATAAACACCGAGTAAGGACTGGGGTTGGGGAAGGACTGGGCTCGGGGAAGGCAGGCTGGGCACTATGGGTCTTTGTGTTCCCAGCACTTACTGTGTTGCCAGCACACAGCAGGTTCCTGATAAATTAATGTTTCATGCCATTTGACTCTGTTTTTAAAAAATGATGTGTGTACAAAGAAGAAAGCAACAAATCACCCCAAATCCAAACACCCTGAATTATCCAGGGTTAACATTTGGTGAATTTTATTCAGAGTTTCTCTTTACATGTATATTCAGATGAGATCAGGCACGCTCAGTGTGGTATGGCCGTAGACCTTATGTGTATATTCAGATAAAGGACTAGATGGAGGAGTGAATGGATGGATGGATGGATGGATATAAAAACAGACAAAAGCAACTTTATAAAAATATAATCATACCATATTTGCTATTTTAAAATGAAATGCATGAAATCGAATCTTAATAGAACTTAACTGAAGAGAAAGAAACTGCAGCAAAATGGAAGAATAGGTGGATTTGAGATAAGTGTTAATTCATCACAAGAGATATTAGTACAAAAAGATCCCTCTATAGGAGACAGAGAGAGGATAAAAACCATCAAAGGGCTACAGCCATTATGTTGTACTTTTTTCTAACGACGTGTTTCAATTTTAGATGCCATGGGTTGACTCCGATTTAAAGAGATTCTTAGTAAGTGCACCCCCATCTCCCCTCCACCCACCCCCTAATTTTGGTTGCTTAAATTAGTTTTACTTTGACAGGTTTTATAACATTTACATTCCGTTCTGTAACCAGCATTCACCTAGTTGCTATTCCTGGTTCTGCACTTAAATAGATTTGAAGCTCACCACCACTCACTCTAACAGAGGTTCTACATTACCGAGTTGGTTTTTTTCTTTTTCTTTTGAATCATCTCTTGGTTGGCAGGATTTTGTCACTGAACATGACTTTCAAGAAGAGCTTGTGAGTGCTTTGGTCGCTGAGCCCTTTCGTGCTAGGAAAGGGTGACTTTGTACCCCCGTGACCGCCTGGCTGGTGTGGTATTCTTGGGTTGCGTTCTTTTCCCTGCGGAATGCTGTGGGTATCCTCCTTTGCCTTTCATTCTATCGCTTCATCTTTTTGCTGGGGTTGGCAGCACCTGGTGACCAGCATCTCTTCCATTCCCTAAGTTCCGAACCACTTGAGAAAGAAGATGAAAGAGGAACGTGGCTGTTAGAGAATGGGGTGAACACAGCCTTAGAATGAAACAGGCGGGACTGCGCTGAGCCCAGCCTCCTCCCCACGGGCAGTGCCTGTCCATCTAAAACCTAAGGCTCAGAGGGGCGGAGCAGGCTTCCTTGCTTCTGAGAAGGAGGAGGAGGGAGGGGAGGGGCGGGTCACAGGCTGCCCAGTGTTTCCCAGTGACTCACCACCCAGGTGTTCCTCCACCTCCAGTGCCGAAGAGCATGTGGGGCTGGGAGATGGTTCCGGTGTGGGAGGAACCTCCCCTCCATGTGGGAGGAGCCCTCAGGATACAGGAGACTGCATCTCCCCATCGCCTGTCTTTGACGTCTTAATTTATCGAGTCTATATCTTGATTCAGCTTCATCTACAGCACAAAGTACTCTCAGGAACTTGCTTGCATGTCTCAGGTTAGGTTTTTTCCCAAAGAAGTTTCTTCATCGGTGCCAATGTTGCAGCGGGACAGTGTGAGCCAAGGACATTGGATTTGGCAACAGCAGGATCTAACATGACCTTAATTTAGATGTAGAGGTTCACGTTTCAGTGGTGGGTCTGAAGGCAGACTGAGGGAGGTCAAGGAAAGGGTGTGAGTTGAGAAATCAGGCAGAAGGTGCAGCGTATTCCTTAGCGAGCTCCAGAAGGAGGGAATCTGCAATCCCGCCTTCCTCTTCACCATCTTTAACGTCTCCTCTCTTGGTTGCTTCCCCTCTGCCTATAAACGGGCACCAGCCCTCACTGCAGAAATCTACAACCTAGGAACCACGGCTCAAGCCCGCTTACAGGCAGAGGGGAAGAGGCCAAGAGGGAGGGGGACATTAAAGATGATGGAAGAAGGGCAGAGGCTGAGAGAGATAGGGAGAGACAGATGGGACAGTGAGGCCTTGGGTGAAGCCAGAGCAGGAGCTCCAGACCCAGGAGTGGTACCCAGGCTGGGAGGAGGACTGTGTCTCCTGGAGTGGCCAAGGTGACCACCCAGCCTCACTGGAGAGACAGCAAGGCACCCACCAATTCCTCCGTCTTCCCAGTTCCGGAGGAGACCTGGCCTCCTTGGGGAACTCAGGGGGCCGAGGAGGAAGGGCACTGAGGTGGGTGGAGAAGAGTCAAGACCGCCAGGGTCACGGTGTCAAGGGCAGTGCCTCTGTGGCATCCAGGGATGTGAGTAGTGAGGCTGGAGGGGGGCCTGTGCAGCTGGGGTGGAGCCTCTCTCCTCTGCAGCCTCATCGCGGCTCTGGCCCAGCCAATGCTGGATGCTGTGAGACCCCAGGAAGGCACAGCTGTTGAGGGCAGTGGGACCAGGAGCCAGGGAAGGACTCACTTTGTGTGACCTTCCCTACAGTGAGCAGGCCTGTCAGCAGTCACTCGGCTTCACTTCCTTGCCTTTTTCCTGAAGACAAAAAGAAGGAAACCATGCGTTGCTATCTAATTCCAGGCAGCGCCCATTCTGTTGGTGAGACTGAGGCCCAAGGCACAGGGAAAGACCCCAGAAGAGGCGAGAGTGGGGGGACGGAGTTATATCTAGACGGCTGCAGTGATTCTGCAGGACTGGGGTGTAGGGGAGCTGATGAGGTTGGAGAGCTGGGCCAGGGTCAGATCACAGATGGCCTCGAATGCCATGCCAAGGATCTGACTCTGAATTGAAGTTCAGTTTGGTGCAGAAGGGATTGCAGGGGCAGGGGTCTGGTGCAGTTAGAACAGTGAGGTTGTTACGACCACAGTCCAGGTACAAGGGCACACAGCTGGGCTCAGTAGGCTTGGATGGAGCTACCGGACTTGGTGACTGACTAGATGTGGGTGAGGTGGATGTGTCAGTTTCTGACTTAGATGGCTAGGGGTTACTTTTCACAGAGATGGGACCAGACTGTCAGGGAAGGTGGGGGTGGGAGATCAAGCCTGGGAGACATCCAAGGGAGATGTCTGGTGTGCAATTGTACATAGCAGCCTAAGGCTTGGAGAGAACTCCCAGGTTGGAGCTGTGGACTGGGGTCATCTGCACACAGGAGGTGGCTATGGCCATGGCATGGCTGCCATCACCCAAGACAGACCCCGGAGGTTCACCAGTGCTTAAGAGGCAGGCAGAGGAGAAGGCTCATGAAGGTGTGGTCAGAGATATCGGTGAAAGCAACAGAAAAGAGCAAAGGTGTCATCCAAACCAAGAGCAGTGTTTCAGGAAGGGAGAGGTGGGCCATGCCCTGTGTTACTGGAAGGCCCAGCAAGACAGAGCGTGTCCACCGACCTGCAGCAGCAAGAGCACAGGCGGCCTTGGGAAGAGCGATTTCAAGGGCCTCGTGGAGCAGAAGTCAGACCCCGGAGAGTGAGGCGTGCAGGGGGGCACGGGGCCGTGCTGCTCGACAAGCTTCCGCATTGGCCGCGAGTGTGGCGCCCGTGCTCTCTGGGTGTTGCTGACTCTCCCTTGTTTTGTCAAAATAAGTCTTTAGCTCTTGGAGCGAGTCTCATTTGACCAAGGATCTCTAGAGTGCCTGTGTCACCAAGGCCTCCGCTCGCCCATCTCCTGTCCCTCTCATGGAACCTCCTCGGTCGCAGAGGGTGGAAGACTCCTTGTAGGCGCTCAGAGCTCCAGCACCTTGGTCAGGTCTCCAGGCTGCCTGAGGAGCGCGTTGGGAGGCTGCTGTGCCGGGAGCAAGGCTGCAGCATGCTGAGCCTAGGCCTTGCTACACCACATCTCCCACCCATCGCCTTTCACTCACTGGGCCCCCACTCACTTCTCATACTCCCCCTACCCTTTCATGAGATAACCGCAGAATGGGGGAGCCAGAGGAGGCCATTGCATCTTCAGGCCATCGCCTAAGTAAATGCGGGCCCCTGGAGGGGCAGTGATTTGCCTACAGCATTGACCAGGGTGTATCTGGTGTTCTGGCCCCTGCGTAAGCTCCTGGTCTGGAGAGAGGAGCATCTAGGAAAGACCTCTGTGGGGAGGGAGAGGCCCAGAGTCCCTTGGACTTGGCCTTCCCCAAAGACCTGAGCAGGTCAGTGCACCTTGGGAAGCCTCTCAGGGCCAAAGATGGCTACCAGGCTCTCCTGACTCTACCCTTCTTCTTCTTCTTTTTTTTTTTTTTCTTAATTATTATTATGTTTTTATATAGAGACAGAGTCTCACTGTGTTGCCCAGGCTGGTCTCAGAACTCCTGGGCTCAAGTGTTCTTCCTGCCTCAGCTTCCCAACATGCTGGGATTACAGGCATGAGCCACCGCACCCTCCACTTTTAAGGGCCTCTCTTGAAACAGACCTGGGGCCCTTCATTGATCTGTGGCTCCACTACCTCCTCCGCGATCGGCAGGTACCAAGGCCACGTCCCCACTGTGGCCTTCTCCTTCGGCGCTCCCTACGGCACCACCACCCTCAAGTACTTCCAGGACCACCGCAACACAGCCATGGAGAAGAGCCACACTCCTTTCAGCCAAGGCGGCCACTTCCCCACCATCTTCTCCACCAACCCCAACCTCCTGCTGATGGAGCGCGCGAGCACCCGGGACCGCTGGCTGCACAAGCCCAGCTACACTCGCTTCAACCTGGACAGCCACCGATCCACGGAGCTCACGAACTTCTACCAGGTAAGCTGTGCGGGGCTGCCCTGTGGCCTCCCCTCCTGCCCACCTGCCCCCACCACGGGAAGAAAGTGATGGCCAGAGACTGGGGGAGACCTCGTACCTGCCACAGTGTCTTGATTTCCTTTCTCAGAGCCCCTGAGCCAGCAGGGAGCATGGAGGGTTTGGCTAAAGGGAGTGGGGAGGCTTAGGACTTTGCCCCCCTGATCTCTCCCCACATCCTGGGGCTTCTGGATCTCCAATTCCTGCTCACCTCCACTGCCAGTGCAGCTAGGGGTCTCTAGGGATGCTCCTGCCCTTGCCTCCCCCTGGAGTCTCTTGGATCTGTGGAATGCCATATATTTTCGAGGTGAGTAAAAGGTCTAAGATCCACCCACCAGATGAATAACACGAACAAAGGCCCCACTAGAGCCCCCTGCCCCAGGTCCAGCCCCACGGTGTTTTATCCACTCGCATCCGAGAGCCTGTTCAACCCCTCCCTACCCTGCAGCCCCCCTGGGGGCATGCTCTGAGTCACCCTCAGCCCCAGGCTGGAAGAGACTGCCCTGCAGGGAGTAAGCCCGAGGATGGGGACCTACCCATACCCCTGTTGTTCTTGTCCTGCTGTTTGGGCTGGTAAAGCCTCCCTGGATGTGGTTCAGACACATTCCCAGAGACCACAGGTGCATGGGCCTGAGCTGGCCCTTATGCCCTTGGCAGGGATACAGGTTCATTCTCTCCTGTGTTCCCAAAACCTTACTCTCTCCATCACCTTCTCTCGCAAGCCTCCCTGTCTAGCCTGATTGCAAGGACAAGGTATGTCCTGGCCCCAGGGCAGAGAACTTGTATGAGTAAGGCAACTTCCTCAGGAGAGGAGGAGGTCAATGCCACCAGCCTCTGATGCATATGCAACCATCTCGGGGGATCTGCCAAAGCCTTTCCCTCCATCTTGGCGCTCAACAGAACATGCCCCATACAGGGGGGAAGGAGAGAAGGGAGCAAACACAGGCCAGGCAGACATGGTGCCTGTGTGCACAGCAGGTGTGCGTATGCCTGCAGGGCTGAGTTTTTGTACTTGGTCCGAGCTGGTCCCTTGTTTCATTTACACTCTGTAGCAAAGCTGGTCTGGTCGGTGTCATTATTCCCATTAGGCAGATGAGAAGTTGAGGCTCAGTGAGGACAACCAGCTGGTTGGCAATTGAGTTGGGACCCCAGCAACTCCGGGACTCCTCCAGGGGCATTAGGAGAGGTGGCCCCCAACCCTGCCCAGGTGCAGCAAGGCATGGACTGCAGGTGCCTGGGGTCAGTCCTGCGGACTAACAACCTGTCATCTCTTCCTTGATTGAACCATAGACAGTCCAGCAGCATCGGAAGTACTATCAAGACAAGACGGGCACGGTGCCTCGAGTCCCCTACTTTGTGCTGCCCGTGAGGGAGCCAGAACACTACCCCCTCCCCACTGTCCTGTGAGTTGTGAGTCCCTGCCCTCCCTTCATCCACGCAGTCAACAAACGCACCCATGGGGCACCTGCTCTCGGCCAGGCATGCACAGCGCACAGACTGAGAAATGAGTTGAGGATCTTGCCCTAAAATGTGCAGTGCAGAGAGTGATGGTTGCGGAGCAAGGGGGTCAGGGCATTGGCAGCCTCAGGGGGGATGCTGGTAGCCTGAATGGGTGAATCACGAAGAGTGCTTTCCTGGCCAGATGCACTGGGAATTTGGGAGAAACTCCGTAAGCTCAGTGGGCCTGAATCTGCGGACTGATGCCCTGCCTGCAAAGGCAGCCTGGCAGCTACACTAGTCCTAACGCGGGCGCCCATGCAGAGAGCAGTAAGGAGCTGCTGCCCTCTGGTGGATACAGAGGGCACTACACCGAGCAGGAATCTTCCCCCAGCCCCGTCCACATTTGGAAAATGTGCTCCTAAGGACTTTCTGTCCATCTAACAAAATAGGAAAGTTCCTTGCCTCCTGCCCCTCACTGCTTTTATCTAGGAGAGCTCCTTTCTCCAGGGAAGGCCCACTCTGCCCTGAAAGATGACCTGGGTACTGTGGTTTCTGTGCTCTCTCCTTCCTGAAGCGCAGGCAGGGGTATCACTAACTCACACGAGGTGTCCTGGGGTGGGATAGGGTGGTGGGTGGTACCTGGCCTGCAAGGTCAGTGGATAGAGCTTGGGATTTAGCTCCATACCGACCACCCCCTGCTTGCCTCAGAGTCCTGAGATTCACCATCATCCTTACTGATAAAGCAGCATCTGTTTTCATAAGTTTAATGGTTTTTATAGAAACAGGCTTCACTGCATCCAGAAGTTCCTTTCTGCAATATAGGATCATTTTACAAAAAAAGGGAACCCGAGGTTCATTTATCACCTGGGGGACTTGTGCTGCATGGCCTGGATGGTTGGAGGCAGAGCTTGGAAAGGAAGCAGCATCTCCCATCACCACCTCTAGGACTCAGGGGGCTCTCTCCAATCTTGGGATGGCTCTGAGCCAGTCCGTCCCTGGAGTAGAGTGGGACTCTCCTATGGACAGGTATCCTCTTGAGACAGCTCTGGCCAGGATCCGCCCCCACCCCCATCACCATGGGGAGAGCGGGACACCTCAACTGTGTTCCTTCTTCAAGTTGCCTGGCCACTTGCACTGCTGCTGACAGTCTCACACTGAATGCAAACGGCCAACCAGGTGGTTGGGAGAAGAGGGTCAGTGATGGGCCTGGGGCAAGCCCCTCCCTCCTGGAATCCCCTCCATCAGCACCATCATCATTTCTTAGAACATTTGCTGTGTGATTACTCCTTGTCCAGAGCTTTACATGCGTTACTGCATTTATTCCTCAAGTCAACGCTAACAGGGGCATATCACCACTGAGCCGTTCTTAAATATGCACACTTCTAGCAGGAGTTGGGACCAGAGTCCATCCCAGGTCTGTCTGACATCTGTGCCCTCACTCTTCACCACTGTGCCACTATGTAAATACAGGTTATTCCCACCCCAAGTCCAGGGGGACCTATCAGGTGTTAAGCTGACGAGTAGCCAGCAGGCCAGCTGAAAGTTGGCACATGGGGCTGTGGGTGGGCATGCATCACCCTCTTTCCCTGGCACACTGCATAACATCAGTCCCATCCTCACCCCTAGGCCTCCTCTGTGCCCGAAGAAGAAGTGGCACCTTTTGAGAGTAGCCCCCGAGAGCCTGAAGACCTACCAGACCTTTCCGTCAGGGAAGAGGGTCTCCCCGCAAGAGCGGAAGAGGAGAGACTGCTACTTTGAGTTCAGAGCATGAGACCAGGTTCCTGATGCCTGGGATCCTGGGCGGAGGCCAGCCCGGCTTCCCTGGAATAAAACCTTTAGCTGTGACCATCCTACCCACCTCTCCTCTGGATCCCAGGGACACTCGGCCACAGCAGGAAATGCCCCCTGAAAGTCACACAGCATTGTGTCCTACAGGCCTGCGGAAAGCTCTGTCCCAGGGACTGAAGCCGAGGAAAAGTGGTGTCCGGCTACCTGACAGGTCCAGCTACCTTCTCCCCAAGATGGAGCAAGTTGAACTGAGGAATGTAGGGTTCCCTAGCCTTAGTGGCAGGCCACTCAGGTACAGAGACCTCCCACCTGATTCTACTGGTATAAGCAAGGAAGTCCAGTTACCCCGGTCTAAGAATGAAGGGGAAGTGGCCCCAGAATAATCGTACTGGGTATGATTGGAAAGGAATTTTCATCGGAGCCCTGACTTGGCATCGTTTGGTTCACACGATCACTTGTGAGGGAAGAAGTGTTATTATCCCCACTTTACTGATAAAGACACTGAGGCGCAGAGAGGGTGAGGGTGAGAAAGTTGCCCCAGCTTACACAGTTGGGGAGTAACACAGCCAGAATTTGAACTCAGGTCTTTCTGACTCCCAAGTCCTGGTTTTTCCATGACACAGCCTGCTTGTGGTCCATGTGGAGACTGAGGGGCAGGGAAGACATAAACCTTGGGATCCTGAAGGAGCCTGTGGAGGGTGGGGCCTGGGAGGAGAAGCTGTGCGCAGCAGGCACCCTCTGCATTCTGCCGAGGCTGGCTTGGACGGGTGGATGCGGCATCTACCCCTGAAGCTGTTTCTAGAAGAGGATGGGAGGGAATGACCTAGGACCAGGCCACTCTTCCAGGAATTCCTATGTTTCGGGGCCCCAGGCCAGAAGTGGATGCTGGGCACGGATGCTGAGGCCACATGCCTGGGGTGGTCTTTGAGGTCTGGAGGATCCGCTCCCACCAGGCTGCTGCTTCCTACCTCCCAGGAGGCTCCTGCCTGCTGGGGCAGGGGCAGGACGGGGGTGAGAGCCCCTCAGGGACAGGATCAGGGATGGGGACCTCAGACCAAGGTGGGGACCTTCTCCAACATTCCAGCACCTCTTGGATTTGATCAAGGGCACTCCATTAAACGACAAGGCCCTTATTGTCCTTGAACAGGTGAGTGAGGACCTAATGGCAAGGGGAACACAGCCAGGTTCAAGTACACCTGGGGCTGGAGCAGCCCCTCCTCTGTAGCCAGCGATTAGATTAGACACCTCCCCCAGGATAATGTAAATAAGAAAAACCCAGTGGGGGGCTTCTGTGTCTCCAAGTCCCTGAGGAGCTGGACCCCAAAGGCTCTCTGTGGTGGCCAAATTCATTCCAGGGCTTGGCTGAATAGCAAAGCAAATAAACTGATTGCTGGTCCCACAATCAGGGCCAAGATGCCTTCTCCCTCAGAAGGGGAGTGGGGAGCCGGGCGCCGGCTGGAGTGGCTGCTATGTGCACGTCTCCGTGCAGCTCTGCAGTGCGAGGTGCTGGGGGTCGGGGGTTTTGATGAAGGGAGGGAAGGACCTCTATCTTGCTAGGGACCTTCATCCCATTTGGCTTGGTCCCCTGCTATGACACGGGTTGAGATTTGAACTATTCCCTCAAAAAGATTGCCACCCCAGCCTGCTTGATGACGCTGGCACACGGAAGCCCTGGAATGGGCAGCTCTTAATAAAAAGTACCGTGTATGATCCTGCATTTAAAAAGTGATGATCTGGTGGGCTCAGGAACAGGTTTTTCTTTTCTTTTATCTAATAAACAATATTCTAGAGGGGAGGGTGGGCCCAGGACAAAGTCATACTTCAGACCAGCTCCCTCCACTGCTGGAGGGGGTTCGATGCCAGTGGTCTCCCTCGAGGCTGCCACGTCAGGTATTTGCAGCTACATCAGCATCCCCAGAAGTGAATCCGAAAGGAGCTGAAAGAAAGAGTCCCGTGAGCCACGTGAGCCCGCAGGTCCAAGGGGCCCTCTGACTCCTGGGTTCACAGTAGTCCTGGAGGCTCCCTGGCCTGCATCTCATGTCCCTTTCTCTGGGCGACAGCCACTTTGCAGCTGTCCCAAAGCGACCCCAAACCTTCTCTAAGCTTCTTTCAGCATCACCACAAGGCAAAGGCAGGGCACCAGAAGGAACCTTGTGGTGCTCGCATCAGTGGAAAGAAATGGAAGAGATTCAAAGCGAAACTCCAAGCAGTCAGGGTGCCAGCTTCATTACGTGCTGGGCTGTGACAGAACAAGAGGAGTTACCTTTGGCCGGGGTGGTCCCAAGTGTGCATCCTTTTAGAGAGGGGCCACCCAGGCCACAGGCCCTAGCAGGCCTGTTGGAATGAGGAGCCCCCTCCTCATCCAGGCAGTCAGAAGAGGGGAGGACCCCTGACCATGGCCACTCGGATCCTGTCTCTGGGGATTTGGAGTCAGAGCTGAGAGGTGTTACTTAGGAGTCACTGAAGGTCACTCAAGACCGAGGAGGTATAAACTTGACCACTGCAGGGAGGCCATGCATGGTCTTGTGTCTGACAAAGCAGAGACAGCTGGTGCACAGCACCGAGTGAGCGTGGAAGGCTGATGGGAGGCAGAGACATTGGCACAGAGGGACCTGGCAGCCCCGGGCTCCTGCCCTGGTGCTGGCTGAGTCTAGCTCTTAGTTCTGTTTCCCTTCATCTGTAAAAGCACCTTGAGTGGGCACACGTGAAATCAGCGTGCCTCTGAGACCAGGGGCAGAGTCGGACCCAGGAGCAGGAGACGCCAGCTCCACCCGGCTCGTCCTCCATGGCGCGCACTGCCTCCAGGGGGCATGCATCTCCCAAAAGGGGCAGCACCCCAAAAAGACTTCAACATGGCCAGGGAGATCTGGAGATGGCCAATCTTCTCAAGGACGTTTGGGCCTCAGAAGACCCTTTGGGCCCCTCTTGCTCTAAGAAATAGAATTGGTGCTTCTCTCATTGTTTCTTTTCTTCTATGAGCTCCACCACCAGCATCTTCTGATCCCCCCTGAAACCGCCAACTCCCAGTTGGCTGCTGGAGGCAGTGGGGTCATCAGGAGTCCAGTGGGCCTCAGGAGAAGCACAGAGGTGTGTCGGCTGGCACAGGGAATGCTCTGAGGTTGGAGCTGTGATGTCATTCTCAAAGCCTGGGATCCAATCCTCTCCTCTGCCTTTTAATACCCCAGGGTTACTTAATTTCTCAGAAGCTCCAGTTTTGCTGATTCTGAAAGAATCTGCAAAGTATTCTGGAAACTCAGCCTCCTTGGGAAGACTGAGATGTCCCATGGGGTGAGGAGAGATCGGGGGGCCCTTCATGCCCCCCCCACCCACTCTTCTGGGCAGTCCCGCCCCCCCCAGAATGCCTTACTTCATGAAATCCGGAGACTTGGCCATCGCATGTTCAAACTCTGAGAAGGACAGCATGTTGTCATTGTCCAGATCTGACTCACTCAGGACCTGGCCAGGGAGCACAGAAGGTGGCTGAGTGGAACCCGGTGTCAGGCAGTGAGGTGGGGCACGGGGTGGAGGGGAACGCCACATACCAGGGGCTCTGCCACATGCTCAACACTTGTCTCCCAGGTCCCCTGACCCCAGTGACCCCACAGAGATTAGGTTACGTGCACCAAAGCTTTGGACCCTACTGGCTGCCACTCACTCCTGGGGCCTCCAGCACCAGCCCAGCAGTGAGAGAACAAGAGTGTCCCCCACCTGCCCCGCCAACCAGTACACACAGGGGCTCTGCACTACAGGGGGCCCAGGCAGGCGGGGAGGTGGTGGTGACTCCCTCAACAGTGCTCATGGTTTTATCTTCCTTCTAGTCCCCATCGAGACTGGAAATGCTGGACACTTGTCATGTTCTGAAAGCCGAGATCCATGCCCTGACTTGAGTTCGCGGGGCCGTCTTCGTGTTTGTCACTCCGGGACACCTGGGCACTGTGTTGTGCTGAGACAGTGTGGGGAGGGGATGTTGAGATGGGTCCCTCTGAGGCTAAGCTGCTGTTGGCCCACCACTGGCAGTCCCTCTCATGTAGGGAGGTCCCTCGAGTGGGTGGGTTGGGCTCAGTGTTCTGGGGACCCTGGACAGGTCTTGGAGGAAGGACAGAAAGTCGAGGGGCAGTTGCCTCCCTCTGTGTGCCCATTCCTCAGGGCACCCTGAGCTGCCTGTCCCCTTGGCAGCCCCCAGGGAATGTGGGCATCAAAGGCCAATGTGTCATCGGACTCAGACTGGCCCTGGATCTCCTCCCAAGAGGGTGGCCTGACATCCGGGGGCTTTGGGTGACAACGCGGCCCCTATCCCCAGCCCCAGCCACCAGCTCCCAGCCCCCAGCACACACGTGGTTCGTGAGGTCCATCAGCAGGTCCTCAGACATGTCATCACTGTTCAGCAGCCGCAGGATGATCCTCTGCAGGTCCTCCTCATCAATGAAGCCATTCTCATTAAAATCTGCAAAGAAGAGGCCAGACCTGCATTAGAGGGAGATGGGCGCTGAATAGGAAGAGGACTTGAGGAGTCCTGGGGGACACAGCACCAGCCAGGACCCCACAGATGCCCACTAGCCTCTGAGAGGCCCCCCAGAGCCCAGCTCTCCCAGGCGAGTCACACATGGGTGCTCAATAACCTGTCAGAAATACCAGTGGTAGTAAGTATTGATCGTGTGTGTGCTACATGCTCAGACCTCTCCTGGGAGCTTGAAGTCATTGAATCTTCACAATCAACCTTTTATTAGTCTTTTACCAAAAAGAAACTGAGGCACAGAGGGTTATATGGTTGCCAGGCAGAGTGGAGTGGAGGGCGGCCTGGATCTGAAGTTGGAAGGCCTGGGTGCCAGTCTCTGCTGCTGTCCAGATGCAGTAGCTGTGTGATCTGGGCATGTGCCCTCACCTCTGCAGTGAAGTGGGGACAGTGGTCCTTGTAGCCTCTCCACAGAGGAGCTAGCCATACTGACCCTGGCTGTGCCTTAAAGTGTTAAGGGGACAAGAGGCAATATTCCCTCCAACCCCGTGCAGCCTCCTTCCTGAAATGGAGTCCAGAAATGGGCAAGAACAGGCACCAGTTCTTCATCCCAGGCAAGCTACAGCTGTCAGAAAAAGGGTAACGGGACAGGGAGCCTGCAGACCATGGCGGGCTCCATACATTTCAAATCCCCTCTAAAATAGCCCAGGAAGCTGCCGTGGCCCTGGTGTGCCCAGAGGGTTCTGGCCGCGGGGAGCCCTGGGGACTCTGGGGTGGGTGACAGTGGGGGTGGCACCAGGACTTCCCGTACTTCTGGGGGCCGCACTGACTCCCGTGTGTGCCGGCTGCTGCTTCCTCAACTGCAGCCACAGCCCAGGGCCCCTGCCTTCCAGGACGGCGCTCGGAAGTGCCCACCGCCCGTCCCACCAGTCGGGGAGTGCTGCCCTGAGCTTGGCCAGGCCTTGGGTCCTCCTTTTAGGGCCATAAAATATGGTCATTACATAAACCTCCTGAGCACTGAACAGCCAGGGTCCACCTGACCCTATTTCCCACAGAGCCACCTTGAGGGGTGTCCTTTATCCCTCAGGGCTGCCTAAATCGGTCTTCTCAACAGGCCTTGGAAGAGCATGACCTGGAGGGACGGCGGGTGGAGGAGGTGCCGGGCCACCAGTGGGCAGAGACCGAGGCACCCTGGGGAGCCAGGGACAGCGGCAGAGATGGAGTCACCCTGGGATGCCAGGCAGGGACAGCGGCAGAGGAGCCACTCTGGGGTGCTTGGCCAGAGTGACTGGCACGGTGTGATGGGAGCAGAGGCTGCGGGGAGGCCTGAGCGGAGAAGTATCAGGGGTTAAGTCTGGAAGGTGGGCGAGTTGTGAAGGCCTTGAATGGCAAGTGAGGCGATGTCCGGCATTCTCAGCACCGCTCTCCCAGAGCTCCCAGCACGATCACCCAAGCCCCTCACTGGGTGGTAAACACAGCTGCCTGAGTGAATTATAATAATCACCACCACAACAAGCACAGATGTTTTTGCTGTGGCCAGGCAGTGGTCTAAGCGCTTTGCAGTTCACTGCATATAATCCTTCAGAGATGATGAAACTGAGGCATGCAGAGATTAAATAACCCTACTTACCTCCTTAATCTTATTTCAGCTCATTGCAACCTTTAAATCTCACCTATAGGCTAATGAATGCCAAATGTATGTCTCCACCCTGGGTTTCTCCCCGAACTCCAGGCTCACATATGCACCTGCTTTCCTGCTCTTACCCAATAGTCCCTCATATTCTACATGTCCAAGCCCAGGCTCCTCATGCTTCCCTCCCCAGCCCTTACCCCTAGACCTGCTGCACTCACAGCTGTCCCCTCCCTGGGAATTGGGACTCTTCGGGACTCTTCCAGCCACTCAGGCCAACCTGGAATCACCCTTACCTCTCTCCCTTGCACCCCACAGGTGATGGGTTGGCAAATCCTCCCAGCTTCCCCCATTTCTCATGCACTACCCCACCCTAGCCCGGCCACCATTGCCTCTCTCCAGCTCGCCCTGGCAGTCTCTTGCTGAGCTTCCCTCTTCTCTCTCTGCCCCCTGAAGTCTACTCCCAGCACAACAGCCCAGGTGATCTGTTGATTGTCATTCCTTCCTCATTGCCCTCTTCTTGCAGCCCCGTCTTACCCAGAGCAGAATCCAGGTCCTGATCCCCAAGTCAGCCCGCCGTCACTCTGCCTCCTTGCTCAATCAAGCTGACACACTCTTGCCTCAGGGCCTTTGTACGGAGGCTCCCCCTCCTCGGGACACTCTCACCTAGAGATCCTCTAGGTCTTTATTCAAGTGTCAGCTCCTTCCAGGCACTACCCAGTGCCTGTGTAAACATGCACTTCCTGTGTCTTCCCGGCTTTGTCCTTCTCCCAGCACAGAGTACTCCCCAACACGTTATGTGTTATTAGCTCATTTATCTCCCTCTACTCTAATATCAATTCCACAAGGGCAGACATCTTTGTCCTTTTGCTCACTGCTGTATCCCTAGTTCCCAGAACAATGCCTGGGACAGAGTAGATGCTCAATGGCTGTTGTTGAATAAATAATGAATGAATTACCCAGGGTAACCATTGGTAAGTGATGGAGACAGGATTAAACCCAGGCAGTCTCACTTGATGGAAAGTCTATGTTCTTAACCACCCTTAACTGCCTTTATTGCAATAAAGCGCCAATCTTTCATGGGCAGAGGATCACCCAAAACAATCACTACATTTGCCAGCCTCCCTTGCTGCTAGATGTGCCCGTGTGACTATGTTCTGGCCAATGAAGTATAAGCAGAAGAGGCACAGACAACTTCTGGGACCGTCTATAAAGAGAAGGTGTGGTCCTCTGGGATAATTAGGTGACCTTGGGAATGAAGGATAAAGCGACAAGATAGGAGGACCTGGGATCCCTGACACTGAGAGCTTTAGAACCACTGTGGGTAACTGGCCAGGCACGGTGGCTCACGCCTGTAATCCCAGCACTTCGGGAGGCCGAGGTGGGCGGATCACGAGGTCAGGAGATCGAGACCATCCTGGCTAACATGGTGAAACCCTATCTCTTCTAAAAATACAAAAAATTAGCCGGGCGTGGTGGCGGGGGTCTGTAGTACCAGCTACTGGGGAGGCTGAGGCAGGAGAATAGCGTGAACCCGGGAGGCGGAGCTTGCAGTGAGCAAGATCACACCACAGCACTCCAGCCTGGGTGACAGAGCGAGACTCCATCTCAAAAAAAACAAAAACAAAAACAAAAACAAAAACAAAAAGAACCACTATGGGTAACTATCTCTTGACTTCTACATATTAGATAAATAAATATATAGCTTTCAGCAATCTTGAAAGCTATCTTGCTTAAGCCCTGCTACCTGTGGTATCCTGTCATTGGCCACCAAATTTAATTCTAATTCATTACTGAGTCTCAGTTTCCTCATCTGTAAAATGGGAGTAATAACAGTACCTCTGCAGAGTTGCTGTGGAGATTAAATAAGAAAATACATAGACATCACACAGAATATAGAAGATATTCCGTATAGAAGGTTAGATACAAATAAGAATAAGCATATTAGTTATATCTAATAAGCATCTTCTATACTAAGATATCTTAGTATATATAGTTATTGTCAATACTCGGTAACTATACAACGCTGTAACTTAGTATAGTCATATCTTTTATGCTAAGAGACTCAATTCTACATCACTTGATGATTGCTAAACACTAAAAGTACAAACCGAAGAGGCTTTATAAACCCACCTTGAAGGAAAGGAACTAGAGAGCTATATTGGTTTATACCAGTTTCTATACTCATTTCTACTAGAGAAACTAAGGCCCAAGTTTGCTGATGTCACAGGGTCCTTTGGTGGCAGAGCCAAGACTTGTCTCTGTTCCCCATGGCAGGATATGGGTATGGAAGATGTAAGTTCCCCTCACTCCTCCAGCAGTGCCCATTCCCTGGCTAAATGCTTGTCAGTGCCAGGACTGGAGCCTCTCTCCCTGCACAGGCTCTGCTATCACCTCCATGGGAAATGGCTCAGAGCAGGTGAAGGGGGTGGAGGGACCAGCCCCAGGGCCTGGAGATGGTGGACAGCCACAGTGACACACTGCACTGCTGCTGGGAACTCTGCAGCCTCTCTCAGAGACCCTGTGGTGTCCCCAGGCATCCTGCTGGCCCAGCTGTTCTATGCAGAGACTGCAGCAAATGACATGGCTTTGGCCCCAAGCCATCTGGAAACAATAATTTGCTAGAGTAAATGTAGTCCTGGACAGTTCCCCTCCTTTGGGGGTGGCAAGGGCAGAGAAGCTGGGGAGGAGTTGGGGGCTGAGAGCTCTGGGAGGCTGACCAGCCCAGGCGGCCTCTGCAGTCTCAGACCACTTGGGAGGGGCTGGAGCCTTCTTCTTGCTGTCTCCCAGCAATGCTAGGAGGGGCCCAGAGAGCTGGTGGAGTTGGGACTCAGCCTTCAGGCCCCCCAAAGACTCTGACCATCATCACTCGAAGTCTCTGTCATTCCTACTCCTTGCAGTTTCCCAGGACTTTTACAGAAATCAACCTGTCTGGTGGAGGGAGGGAGGGCTCCTTTCACCATGACTTTCATGAGAACTGAGGTTTCTTCCTTTGCCTCTCCCCAGCCACCTGCACCTGCAATGGCATCAGGCCCTGGGAAGGTAGGAGGAGATCTGCCACAGGTGCTCCGGTACCTGCCTGGGGATAATTCCTAACTGGTGGAGGCTGGGCTGACGGGAGCAGGAAGACATTGCTGGGATGGTGGCCTCTCACCAGTGGAAACTCTCCAGAGGTACGGAGAGAGGAGATTGATCAGTTGGAGACCAGAGTGTCTCTCAGAGCAGGACCTGGAGCCCAGGAGGTAAGCTCCAGGGAGGTGTGGCTGTCCCTGCTGGCTGCTGCCGCTGCCTCTGCCTCTGCCTCCTCTTCTTCCTCTTCTTCCTCTTCTTCTTCTCCTTCTCCTTCTTCTTCCCCTTCCTCTTCCTCCCTTTCCCCTTCCTCTTCCCCTTCCTCCTCCTCTTCTCCACCTCCTCCTTCTTCCCCCTCCTCTTCCTCCTCTTCTTCCTCTTCTTCTCCTCCTTCTTACTCTTCATCTTCTTCCTCTTCTTCCCCATCCCCTTCCTCTTCCCCTTCCTTTCCCCCTTCCTCCTCCCCTTCTCCTCCTCCTCCTTCTTCTTCTACTTCTTCTTCTCCTTCTTCTCCTTCCTCTTCTTCTTCTCCTCCTCCTTCTCCTCCTCCTTCTTCCTCTTCATCTTCTTCCTCTTCCTCCCCTTCCCCTTCCTCTTCCCCTTCCCCTTCCTTTTCCCTTTCTTCCTCCCCTTCTCCTCCTCCTTCTTCTTCTTCCTCCCCTTCCTCTTCCCCTTCCTCCTCCTCCTTCTCCTTCTTCTTCTCTTTCTTTTTCTCCTTCCTCTTCTTCTTCCTCTTCCTCTTCCTGCCCTTCCCCTTCCTCCACCGCCTCCTCCTCCTCCTCCTCCTTCTTCTTCTTCTTCTTCTTCTTCTTCTTCTTCTTCTTCTTCTTCTTCTTCTTCTTCTTCTTCTTCCTCTTCTTCTTCTTCTTCCCCTCCTCCTCCTCCTCCTCCTCCTCCTCCTCCTCCTCCTTCTCGTTGACAGAATCTCACTCTTGTTCCCCAGGCTGGAGTGCAGTGGCACAATCTTGGCTCACTGCAACCTCCACCTTACAAGTTCAACTGATTCTCTTGCCTCAGCCTCCCGAGTAGCTGGGACTACAGGTGCCTGCCACCATGCCTAACTAATTTTTGTATTTTTAGTAGAGATGGGGGTTTCACCATGTTGGTCAGGCTGGTCTCGAACTCCTGACCTCAGGTGATCCACCCACCTCAGCCTCTCAAAGTGCTGGGATTACAGATGTGAGCCACTGTACCTAGCCCCTGCTGGATTCTTGGCCAAAAGCCATTCTCCTGTCTTTCTTACTAACATAACTGCAGTTTCTTTTCAGGATGACACCATGTCCAGCTTAAAATGTGTAGCTGGATGTTTTAAGTCTCCTTTGCAGCTATGGGTAACCAGGTGACATAGTTCTGGCCAATGAAATATAAACCAAAAATGCTGGCGGGGGCTTCCAAGAAAGCTTATGAAAGGAGAGTGGACTTATCTGCACTTTGGATGTACTTTTGTCTTGATTCCTTTTCCTATCACCTTTTCTTCCTGAAATGAAGATAAGATGTCTTTGGGCACAGAACCCATGTTGTGACTATGAGGATAACGGTCCCTGACTGTTGGCAGAATAGGAAGCTCGAAGGAGCCTGGACCCTCAGTAACCTCCTGAAGCCATTGCCCCAACTCTGGATGCCTGACTCTAGACTTTGTTTTTTCTTTTTTGTAATACCATGGCCACTGCTCCACATCACTGAATGCAACCCTAACTCCTGCAGCAGTTTAGAGCAACAGCTCTCACAGTCTGCTGCTCATTCGAGCCATCCAGGGAGCTTCCAAAAAGCCCAAGCCCGGGACATACTCAATACCATTCCATCAAGTCCCTGGAGCTGGGGCCCAAGCATCTGTATTTAAAAAAAAACAAAAAACAAACAAACAAAAAACTCACAGGTGATTCAATGTACAGCCAAGTGTGAAAAGCAGTGGGTTAGAGCAATGCTTTTTAGACGTTAAAGCGCAGAGGAATCTGCTGGGGATCTTGCTAAAATGCAGATTCAGATCCAGTGGGTGGAATGGGGCCTGGGGCTCTGCATTTCTGATAAGCTTCCTGGCAGTGCTGATACTGCTGGTCCGTGGACCACACCGCGGGTAGCAAGGGGCCGGAGCATTGAGTTCCATCTTTGGGCTTTTGCTGAGAATCATCACCATGACAGTTACCATGCCTGCCTTCTCCTTTCCCTTTCTGTCTCCTTTCCCCTCTTTTTTGGTCCCTCTTCATCCTTCACTGTGGACCACTCCCTCCTCGACTTATTACGCAGGCTCAGGATCCACGTGTCCCATCTCTAATCTTGCTGACAGCTCTGTAAAGAAACCTTCTGAGCCCTGAGAGAATTCAGGTTCGTCTGAGTCTATTTGATGAAGCTTGGGCGTTTATGAGCCCCTGGGCGTCTATTTGCACAGCTGATTTGCATGAAGGCTTTGAGCTTTTTGTGTTTGTGCTTAGGCTGGAGGAAGGAACCTATATGCTCCAAAGGGCCTGGAGAGAGTCGGGGGAGGAAGATACAAAGACATTGTGGGGGATATTGCGTTGTCTAGTCCTTGACCTGCCCTGAGGCTCTCAGTCTGACCTCTTGGGACAGTGAGTGTTTTCCCCACGTCACAGCTGAACACGATTTAGCTTGTGCCTTGAAGCCCAAGGAGAACCTGCTGCTCACCTCTCTCCTGAAGGGTTTGAGTGTTTTTGTTTGTTTAGCTCAGGAAACCACAGACAGTCAGCGGAGGAAGACGTCTTTTGTGGCCTCTGCCCAGCCTACGCTCTACCATCTCTGAGAAGCGTCCCCACCCCAGTGGCAGGCCTCTGGAGCCATGCTTGTTTCACAACTCTGCTTCTTTTTGGCTGCAGGTGATTGGGCAAGGCTGGTCACCTATCCCAGGGGAAGCTAGATCATTGGCTGGGTGAGAAAACAGAGGGGAGAAACAGAGATGCTTGTGGCTACTCAGAGTGAAGCCTGCAGCCCATGTGGGGGCCGGGGAGTCATCTTTGGCCTGTGGGCACAGAGGCATAGCAGATCTGCAGAAGGAGAAGGAAAGCCCACAGAGAGAGGCAGAGACGAGAGACGAGGCAGCCGTGGAGAGGAGACCACAGCTGTCTGGCTTCTTGACTCTCATCCAGCTGTGCCCCAGGGCCCCAGGAGTCCTGCCTCACTTCCACCATGGGCTCCATAATGCTCTTGGCAGATGAACTCTAGTGACCTCTCTCCCAAGAGCCCCACGTCTTGGTGCTCAGGCTTTTGTATAATCCCCAACTCCCTTGAGTATGGGTGGGAACTGTGACTTGCTTGTAACCAATGGAACTTGGCAAAATTGATGGGCTGTCACTTCCACCAACACGCTGTCTTTTATGACTCCATCTTGCCAGTGGGGTGACTCAAGAGTCTCTCCTGCTGGCTGTCTTTAAAGAAGCAAGTGGCCAGGTTGAGAGGCCCAGGTGTCCAGGAGCTGAGGGCAACCCCCGACTGAGAGCCGGCAAGAAGTTAAGGCCCTGAGTCCTGCAGACATAAGGAAGTAAATTCTGCCAACAACGTGAGCAAGCTCAGGAGCAGACTCTGCCAGTCAAGCGCCCTCCAGGTGAGAAGGCACCCCAGCCGGAAGCTTGATGGCAGCTTGTGAAACCCTAAGAGGAGGACCCAACTAAGTCATGCCTGGACTCCTAGCCCACAGAAACTGTGAGGTTACTAATGTATGTCATCTAAAGCCTCTAAGCTTGTGGTAATTTCTTACACAATGAAAAACTCATCTAGTGCTGGTTCTTATCAGTGGCTTTTACGTAGGTAAGTTTCTGTGGTTTGCAACATAAAGACTCTTGGCTAAGACGGGAACACCAAGCCTAGGCTGGCATCCTCCAGAGGAGCGACCCCAGCCAGAGGAGCACTGATGGGGCCTTGAGCCAACACAGCTGCCACCTGTGGGAGGCCTGGCCGAGAGGAGCAGCGGCTAGAGGGCTCCAGCTCCCTGGATGCATTGGGATCCCCCTAGAGACTCCCAGAAATACTTGGGGGAAGGAAGGAGGAAAGCTGGTATAGACAGGTGGGGCCTACGAAGCCAACTTAATTTGGGTATGTGATTTAATTTCTACATATCCTGCTTGGAGTTCACCGTAAATCTGTGTCTTACATCAAATGTAGGACATTTGGGGCCATTAGGTCTTCAGATATCTGTTCTGCCACATTCACTCTCTCCTCTCCTTCTCAGACTCCACCTAGATACATGTTAGAGCTTTCTATTGTCCTTCATGTCTCTGAGGCTCTGTTCTCCTTTCCCTGAGTAGTTTTTCTCTCTGTTCTTCAGATTAGGTTATTTCTATTGATCTATCTTCAAGTTTCCTGACTCCTCTGTTATCTCAATTCTCCCGTTAAGCTCATCCAGTGAATTTTTGTTTCAGATGTCTTTTCAGTTCTATATTTTCCAGTTGATTCTTTCTTATAATTTCTGCTTCTCTGCTGAGATTTCCTATCTTTTCATTTGTTATGAGCAGTTTTTACATCCTTGGGCATGAATACTGTGATGATTAATGGTATGTGTCAACTTGACTGAGCTAAGGGTGCCCAGATAGCTGGCAACACATTCTTTCTGGGTATCTCTGTGAGGGTGTTTCTGGAAGAGATTAGCATTTGAATCAATAGACTGAGTAAAGATCCACCCTCACCAACTGGACATTGTTCCATCCATGGAGGACCCAACAGAACAAAAAGGTGGAGGAAGGATGAATTCGTACAATCTGAGCTGAGACATCCATCTTCTCCCATACACAGACATTGATGCTCCTGATTCTTGGACCTTCAGAATGAATTACGCCACCACCTTTCTTAGCTTTCCAGCTTGCAGACAGTGGATCATGGGACTTCTCAGCCTCCGTAATCACATGAGCCAGTTCCTAGAATAAATCTCTCTCTCTTTCTACATATATATGTGGAGATAGGTGTGTGTGTGTATATGTAAGTGTATATATATACACACATGTAAACACACACAAATATATACACACACACATACACTCATATACATATACACGCATAAATAGCCTATTGGTTCTGTTTCTCTGCAGAATCCTGACTAATACAGTTATAATAGCTGTTTTAAAATCTTTATTAGCTAATTCCAACATCTGGGTCATGTCAGTCAGTCTCCATTGTTGAGAATTCATCAATTAAAAAGTATTTTTGTACATCGTGTACAATTTTGAATAGCTTCTTGGACATTATAAATGTTTTGTTGTAGAGACTCTGTATTTCTCCAAAGAGTGCTGAATTTTTGGTTTTAGCAGGCAATTGATTTGGACTCAAAGTGCAAACCCTGTCACTCGTGGATCTGGTTAAAAGGTAGTGGAAGCTCAAATCTCAATTTAGTTCTTTTATCCTTAGCTGAGCTGCTTTGACTTTGCCCTCGTGTTTGTGGTGTAGAGGTCAGAAAGAGATACGGGCATAGTTTACACGCAAAATTTGGACTCCCTTTCTCTTTCATAGGCTCTCCCTCACTTTGCAGGGGCTGTGTGTGCCCCAAACTCTCGGCTCTTCAAGTCAGAAAGAGTCCAGTGTTTCCATCAGCCTGCATGAGTCCAGTGTTTCCACTCACTGAAGCCTACTTTCAGGACAGAAAAGTTAAAAATAAAAAAGGTGGGTGAAGGAAAACCCATCTTCTACCGTTTCCTTCTTCCAGGCATCAGCTCTCTCTAGAACACATCTCGCTTTCGATAGCTTTCCAATATCATCAGCTAGTTGATTTTTGTATTTAGTTTAGAGTTTTATAGTTGCTATCTGCAGGAGTGACCATATGATAGGAGTTTACTCAGCCATTCTCAGGAGGGAACTCTGTGATTTCACGTGTGCTTACTGAATGCTGAACCTGAGGACGTACGGGATACAAAAATATTAAGTCCTTTTTACAGATGAAAAAACTGAGGCCTCGTAAGTCCATCTGGCTTAAAGCTCTTCTACTGTCTTCTAACCACATCCCACTTGAGTGAGGCAGAAATGAGATGGAGTCCACCATGTGGAGACTGGGGAGGAACTGGCAGGAAAGGAAGGAACGTGAGATGCAAATGAACAAGTCTAAATGTGCAAGTCCTTTGGGGCCAAAGAGTTATCAGGATGCACTAAAGACTTGCACCTGGTTTGTTTGAAAGCATCTTAAGACTTCTTTCTTTCCTTTTGATTCCTTTTGAGAATTCCCTTGCATCCCCGCTGTGCTAAGCGGACATTTGCCTGGTGAAAAGCAGAACTTCAGCAGAGTCTTTTGACTACCTGAGACAGTCAGAGACCAAAAAATGTCAAAGGACCTCAGAGATTATCTCTCTCTATCCCTTCATTTTACAGATGAGAAAACTGAGCCCCAGAAAGGTGAAATGATTTGTCCAAGATTGTTCAAATTTCCTTAATTTCCTATCCAATGCTCCTTCTGCCAAATAAGCATAAATCCTTTACATGCATATGTGGTTCTCTCTCTCTCTCTCTCGCCTGCCCACACACCACACACTAACACCAAATATCAAGGCCAATGACTCCATTGCTCTCTGATGACATGGAGGGGAGTCTATCCATTGACGCTGTCATTCTCAATCTTTTTTTTTTTTTTCACTCCATGGTACATGCAAAATATGACACATACCCACAGATACCCCAGCAAACCCCAGTTAACACCATCCATCAATGAACTGATGATGGAGTCCAGATATGGTATGTTGTGTATGGCCCTTCCACCCGTCACCCCTCAGTCCCCCACAGCACCTACCATAGATGCGAAAGGCGTACTCAATCTTCAGGCTTGGGCAGGCCTGCTCGCTGAACACAGATGCCATGCCCAGCACATCTTCAAAGGAGAACACACCTTTGTGGGAGAACACCCTGCAGATACGGTCTCTGAAAGGGTTGACCTGTGGGTGAGGAGGGAGGAAAAGGGAGGAGGTCTATCAGGTTCGGGGCTGTGTCTCCCTGGGCCTCTCTCATCTGTCACAAACACTGTGTCCTGGGTTTGAGATGAAAACAACAGACACAATCTAAATCTCAGAGTAGATGGTGGCTCACTGAGCCAGGACCCTGAGCATGATGGGATGCCGGGGATGACTCTTGCAGATGGATATGTGACTTCACAAGATTCCTGCAAGGACACCACAATTGAAGATAATAGTTATAATGAAAACGCAAATGAACAAGAGAATGTCAGAGCTGAAACCCTTCCTACTCTAAATACAAGTCCTTTTCTATGGGGTAGAAATCATGAGTATCCAGGCAGACATAACTAGAAGCCCTGCATCAGTTTTCTTTTCCTGTGTTCAGGCAGGTGCAAGGCAAGCCAACAGGCTCACTGCCCAAGCGCACAGCCAGCCAGGGAATGAGATACCAAGCTTCCTTTCCCAGGGGACCTCCCCTTGTCTTTGCTGGTAGTGATGGGAGGGAGGTGGTTGCCAGGACACCAATACACTCCTTAGATCCATGTCACATGACTCTGCACACACACACACACACACACACACACAGCATGTCTTATAGAGACTGAAAACAGGGCAGTTGATGTGGTAGCTGCTGGTAGCACGAATAGTACCTATGACACAACATGTGAGCACGTTGGAAGATGCAGAGAAAATATTGCTGAAGATACAGAGATATAAGTATTCGAACAAATTTCACACTGTGAAAGCTTTGCTAAATAGTTAAATAAAGGTATAGATTTTCTAATATGGTTTTCCTAGATTCTGTATGTGAAAAACCACATTTCTGCAAGCCACTAAAGGAAACAGAGACATGGACTGAATAGTAAATGAATGTCTTTAATGAAAACACCATTGCTGGGGAAAGGTGAAGGTACTCACGGAGGGGGTGGCTGCTCCATGATGGAAAAGAGTTCTGGGGTGAGGGTGCAGGATGGCGACACATGCTAAATGATTTCCCTGCAGGATTTCCTGCAGGCTACTGCAGTCAGGAAGGTAAGCCCAGAAATACCTAAAGTACAGCAGAAGGCATTGAAATGGTTCTTAAAAAAAAAAAAAAAAAAAAAAAAAAAAAGAGTTAAAATATAGTAAAACTGGGCCAGGCGCGGTGGCTCATGCCTGTAATCCCAGCACTTTGGGAGGCCGAGGCGGGTGGATCACCTGAGGTCATGAGTTCGAGACCAGCCTGGCCAACGTGGTGAAACCCTGTCTCTACTAACAATGCAAAAAAAAAATTAGCTGCGCGTGGTGGCGCATGCCTATAATCCCAGCTACTCAGGAGGCTGAGGCAGGAGAATCGCTTGAACCAGGAAGGCAGGGGCTGCAGTGAGCCCAGATTGCGTCATTCCACTCCAGCCTGGGCAAAAAGAGCGAAACTCCCATCTTAAAAAAAAAAAAAAAAAAAGTAAAACTTATACAATGATTTGTAATCAGAAGGAAAGTGAGTATGAAAATCTTATGAAAATCTTCTGAACCACATGGAGGTTTGCTGCTTAGCTCTTGGAAGAGTTCTTAAAAGCACTATCAAACTTAAAGATGAGTTATATGTTTTCCTGGCACAAAAAGACAAGTGTTCCAAATTTGCTGACCTTTCCATGGTGACAAGTAACTGTTGGCAGTATGCTACCTAGCAAATATCCACCAGAAAATGAACTCAATTTCATTTGACTTTTCAAGGTAAAGGTGACTCATTTTAGTGTTATTGCTTTTCTAAAGAAACTCATGCTTTGAAGAGAATATTTTTAAAATGGGATTTTTGTGGTTAAAAACATGTGTATCACCTATAGAAATGCTTACATTACATACCTGAAAATACAGAAACAGACTCTTCTGACCTGTTTGGAAATTGTCCAAATAAAGAATGTCAGTGGATTTTGAATCCATTTGTTAAAAATATAAAAATGTAATACTTTCCACTTAGTGTAAGAGCCACTGACTGATGACATAAGGGAAGACAGACAGTTACTAGCTTAATTTCAATCAAAAGCTTTTAATTGGTGAATGGGGTTGAAAATCAATGCCGTGATTTAAGACATACAGCCCATGATACATTTCCTCTCTTTGGATCAGTTACGACAGCTATTTAAAAAAAAAAAAAAAAAAACCTGAACAGAACCAGACCTCTGAATGGCTCTAGCTCAATCTTAAAGCAAGATTTCAAAGAATAATTAAGTATATCCAACCACATTGCTTTCTCTTACAATATTATTAGTTATATGCAAACAATAGCATAGTGCAAGGAAGAAATCTTACTATACCTATTAAAGGGAGAATTGTTTGTTAAATATTTTATGTAGTTTTTAGCTTGTCCTTAATTTTTTTATTTTGATATTGCATCAGCTTAGTATAGTAGTAAATGTATACAGTTTATAAATGAATATATACGTATGATGACTACATGTTTCTCATTTTTTAACATAATTGCTGGGGATTTGTGATCTAGGCTAACCTGCTTATCTCACAGATGTGGAAATGAGGCCTGGGGAAGGGGAAGGACTCAGCAGCAAGTGGGAGAGCCGGCCTGAGACCCAGGACTCCTGAACCTGTCCTGCCTTATTTCCACTAAGGTGCCTGGTGTCAAAAAACATCAAAGGCCAAGCAGCGGCCATTAAAATATAGAAAACCTTGGAAATGGATCCCTCTAAAATTCTTACTTTAATATAAAGCATTTTTTGGCTGGGCGTGGTGGCTCACACCCGTAATACCAACACTTTGGAAGGCCAAGACCAACAGATCACCTGAGGCCAGGAGTTCGAGACCAGCCTGGCCAACATGACAAAACCTCATCTCTACTAAAAATACAAAAATTAGTAGGGTGTGATGGCACGTGCCTGCAGTCCCAGCTACTTGGGAGGCTGAGGCAGGAACATTGCTTGAACCCGGGAGGCAGAGGTTGCAGTGAGCTGAGATCATGCCACTGCACTCCAGCCTGGGTGACAGAGGGAGACTCCATCTGAAACAAACAAACAAACAAAAAAAGTGCAAAAACAGAATCTGGATTGAAGTTAAAGAAATGGTTCACAGCCTAGGAGAACTCAGTGGCCAGCTAAAAATGACTCTATGACTCTGTCACTATGAAAGTGAGAGGCACAGGAGGGGGCCACGGGACCAAAGGCTGCAGAAGGGAGAAGGTCAAAGAAGACTGAGCTGACACGGAGCCACTGGGCTTGGGAAACAGGGAGGAATCCGAGTATGGAGGAGGGGACACTGTCCCTGGGAGGATGGCAGGGCAGATGTCAGGCCACAGGGCTAGGGCCGAGCTCACCAGAGCTGCGTTTGGGTCCTGGGGACCCAGGAGTGGCTAGTATAGTTTGCTTTGAGGCCTGGCAGGCACCTGCCAGGAGAGTGTCCCAGGGCTGTCTCTGTTCCAACAAGGTGCAGCTCCCTTCTCCGCCAGGGTCCTTGTCTCAAGGGACAGCCCAGGTTATGAGCACCCCTGCGACAGAGCAGCTCCAGTCAAAGGGGCACCGATAGTGCTGCAGGAGAGTTGCTAAGGGCAATGGTGGTGCAGCCGCATGTCCCTCCCTGCTCTCCATCCTGAGCTAAAGGCCAGCTCAGCCAGTGTCCTCGGATCTGGTTCAGTCCAGCCCCAGGCAGACAGAAGAGCCAAGAAGCAGAAGCTAGAAGAGCAAGCCTCATTAGAGATCACAGGTCCAGTTTACTGGATTCCAGATTTTTGATGCTATAACTTTAACAATTTGAAATCTGAACCAATAAATTTGGGGACCTATCCAGAGAGTTATCATCTGTATGAAATTTCACACTTATTCAGAAGTCTTCAATCCTCCAGAGGAGGAAGGAAGTGACAGTTGACAAAGCAATACTTCCATTTCAAGAATAACATGTACCCTGGTTTGAGGGCGTTTTGAACAAAGGGAATACAAACATGTCAGTATAGCAATTTATACAGGTAACTCGTGTGTGATCTCCATCTATGCGTGATTAAACTAAAGTAGATGAAAATAAACCCCAAATGCTGGGAGGTTTTTTGGAAATAGAAACTACAGTTTATCAACAATAAAAAGATTGCAGTCCCTGCCAAAAAAACTAAATTTTTTCTTTTTTTAAAGATCTTCTTAAAGTTATTGAACAAGAGATTTGATTTGAAGATGAAAGTCAGAGGAAAAATATTTGGACCTAGCTTAAAAATATCTCCTCACCATTTCTCCAACTAGCGCCTAGTCAAAAAAAGCTTTTTACAGTTGCTGGAAAAAATTCACACAAAAATACACTAGTGACTCAATGATGATGTCATTGATGCACTTGGACTTTCAAAAGCTCATTAAAAAAATCAAACAGTATTAATTTATGTAAAATTTCTCATCTTTAAATTTCTTTATTACTAGTGTTTCTGTTTTCTTTTTTTATTTAGACTTCATTTAGCGTTTTTATTTTCTAATCATACTTTATTTTGTGCATTGTATCTGCTCCCCACTCTTATTAAAATAATATGATTGGCTGGGTGCGGAGACTCACACCTGTAATCCCAGCACTTTGGAAGGCAGAGGTGGGCGGATCACCACGTCAGGAGATCAAGACCATCATGGCCAACATGGTGAAATCCTGTCTCTACTAAAAATACAAAAATTAGCTGGGCATGGTGGCGTGCACCTGTAGTCCCAGCTACTCAGGAGGCTGAAGCAGGAGAATCACTTGAACCCAGGAGTCAGAGGTTGCAGTGAACTAAGATCGCACCACTGCACTCCGGCCTGGCGACAGAGTGAGGCTCTGTCTCAAAAAAAAAAAAGAAAAAGATATGATTAATGTTTATTGACTGGGCGCAGTGGCTGCTGGGCATGGTGGATCACTCCTGTAATCCCAGCACTTTGAGAAGCCAAGGCAGGCAGATCACCTGAGGTCAGGCATTCAAGACCAGCCTGACCAATGTGGCGAAACCCGTCTCTACTACAAAATACAAAAATTAGCCGGGCGTGGTGGCGGGCGCCTGTAAACCCAGTTACTCGGAGGCTGAGGCAGCAGAATTGTTTGAACCCGGGAGGCAGAGGTTGCAATGAGCCGAGATCATGCCACTGCGCTCCAGCCTGGGTGACAGAGCAAGACTCTGACTCAAAAATAAATAAATAAACAAACAAATAAATAAACAAATAAAATTACATGATTAATGTTTATATTTTAAACATTTTACACAGATGTAAAGCACTTGTCAAAGCGGTAGATGAAGGTGTCTGTTAGAGTGGTACAGAAGACGTCAGCTCTTCCTCAGTCTTGAGTGGAAGCCTCAGTTTACCTGAAGCACCCTCTCACTGAGAAAGCACTGCCCAAAAAGTCCCTCATGGCTGTGTAAGGTTAGGTGAGCAGAGCCCAAGTCCTGGGAGAAGGGTATAACAAAACATTTTGTATTTTAGTGCCTTTTAAAACTCCCCTCAGATATACTTATAAGTTAGAAGGCTCAATATTATTAATGTTGATTCTTTCCAAATTGATCCATAAAGTTAATGCAATTCTAGTTAAAGTTTTCCAGCCGGTCCATTTTGCAGGCCTTGACAAGCCAATTCTAAAGTTTACATGGAAATGCAAGGGTGAAGAACAGCCAAGTTAATCCTAAAGAACAATAAAGCTGAAGGACTTATACCACTAGATATCAAGATCTAGGCTGGGAGTGGTGACTCACACCTATAATCCCAGCCCTTTGGGAGGCTAAGGGGGGAGGATCCCTTCAGTCCAGAGTTTAAGACCAGACTGGGAAACCAAAAAAAATTAAAAATTGGCCAGGTATGGTCGTGCATGCCTGTAGTTCCACGTACTCGGGAGGCTGAGGTACAAAGATCAATGAGCCTAGGAGATTGAGGCTGCATCGAGCCATAATTGTGCCACTGCACTCCAGCCTGAGTGATAGAGTGAGACCCTATAAAAAAAAAAAAATCTATGCTAAAGCTTTAGTAATTAATGTGGTATGGTATTTGTGCAAGGATAGACAAATAGATCAATGGCCATAATAGAGACTCCAGAAACAGACCCACACATATATGGCTACCTGATTTATGACAAAGACAACACGGCAATGCAGTGGGGGAAGGGGCAGTCTTTTCCATAAGTGGTGTTGGGTTTAGTGGACATTCATATGGGGAAAAAATGAATCTTTATAATCCTATCTTACACCATACACAAAAATCAATTCCAGATTGATCATAGGTCTAATATGTAGGACTAAAATAAAACATTAGGTAAATATCACAGGAGGATATCTTCATGATATTAGGGGCAAAGACTGTTTAACAATATACAAAAGCACAAACCATAAGAGAAAACTCATAAATTGGAGTATATTAAAAATTTTCAAATTACATTGCTCAAAATACATAATTAAGACAATGAAAAGGCAAGCCATAATAATCACTAGGTACTTCCACAGGTGAATGGATAAACAAACCGTGGTACGTTCATGCAATGGAATACGACTCAGCAATAAAAACGAAGAACCATTGATTCATGCAACAACATGGATGATTCTTCAATGTATTTTGCTAAATAAAAGAAGTCAGACCCAAAGGGCTACATATTGTATGAGTCCATCCCAGAAAATGTAAAACCATAGGGTCGGAAAACAGATCGTAGTTGTCAGTGGTTGTGGGAGGGGGAATGAGTTGACTACAACGGAAATTTTGGGGGTCATGGAACTGTTCTCTAGGGTGCTATGGTACAGATAGAAGCCATGCCTTTATGCATTTCTGGAAACCCATAGAACCGTACACCACAGAGTGAACTTTGCTAGATGCAAATCAAAGACAATATGGGATGGTAGAGAACCCAGGATGGAATGCAGGTCATGGCAAATAAAACCAACTGTATTATGAATGCATGACAAAACCTCCCTGAAAGGAGGGGAAGAAGAGGAAGTGACCAAGTAACTTTGGAAAGTGGTGTTTGACCAGGTACGTAGGCTAAAGACCAAAATAATATAAATAAACACTGTATTCTAGGGAGTCAATTTGATTCTTACAGGGTTATGGATTAGCAATTCTTACTACAAGTATACTATGATTGAACAAATACATAAATAAATAAAAAATAAGTTATAAGTAAGATAAAATAACTTATAAAGAAGCAAGAGGGAAGGTTAGATATGGTACTGGATTAGTCAGAGACATCAATATGAACTAATGGGCATTTTATTATATGTACAGATGGATAGATACAAAATAAATATTGATGTGTAGTATACATGAGTTAGTATACATACCTATATTTTCTAGCTCTGTCTACCAAATAACTTTACAGTGGAGAAACTTGGAAATACTACCTTCACCAAATGATCAAGGTTAATATCACCAGTAATAGGTAATGTTGATGTCAGGTATCCCCTGGTATGATGCAATGAGAAGGGCGGTTCAGGCCAGGTGCAGTGGCTCACGCCTGTAATCCCGAGCTTGAGTGGCTGCAGCCGGAGGCTCCCTTGAGGCCAGGCATTCGAGATCAGCCTAGGCAACATAGTGAGACCCCATCTCTAAAAAGATTAAAATAAGCTGGTGTGTTATGTGTCCGTAGTCCTAACTACTTGGAAGACTAAAGCAGGAGGATCACTTGAGACCAGAAGTCCAAGGCTGCAGTGAGCTATGATCGCTCCACTGCAGCATGGGCAAGAGAGCAAGACCCTGCCTCTAAAAAGTGGAGTGGGGTGGGGGGTTCACTTCTGTGGAATTTGCACAAATCCATTACTTCTGTCTAATCATGAGAAAACATCTGACAGACCTAAGTTTAAAGACGTTCTGCAAAAACACCTGGTCTGTGCTCTCCAAAAAATCATGGAAAAGCGAGACTGAGAAACTATCACAGATCAGAGGAGCGAAAGACACACGATGACTCAATGCAAGGTGGGACCCTGGAGGGGATCCTGACACAGATCAAAAAACATGAGTGGAAAACTAGTGAAAGCCAAGCAAAGTTTGTATTGCATTAATACAACACAAGCATTAAGTTTTATTTCTTAGTTTTGAAAAATATAATAGGTATAAAAATATCTATATAAAAATATAATAGGTATACAGGTCCTGTCCACCTTTCACCCAGCTTTTCCTGATGTGAATACAGGGTGAAAGGTACACAGTACTTGTCTTACTAAACCTTAAAAGCTGGACTTGAAAGGATCAAAGATTTCAGTAACAAAACAGCATCCAAGAACAAAACTCAGTAACATTTAAATGAATACAACAAAATTAAACACCTAACCATACAAAATTTACAGTGTTTAGCATCCAATAAAAAATTATCAGTCATGCAAAAAAAGAAGGAAAATAAGACCCACAGCCAGCAGAAAAATCAGCTAATGAAAACAGACCCATGCTTATGCCTGTAACCCCAGCACTTTCTTTTTTTTTTTTTTTTTTTTTTTTTTGAGACGGAGTCTCGCTCTGTCGCCCAGGCTGGAGTGCAGTGGCGGGATCTCAGCTCACTGCAAGCTCCGCCTCCCGGGTTCACGCCATTCTCCTGCCTCAGCCTCCCGAGTAGCTGGGACTACAGGCGCCCGCCACCTCGCCCGGCTAGCTTTTTGTATTTTTTAGTAGAGACGGGGTTTCACCCTGTTAGCCAGGATGGTCTCGATCTCCTGACGTCGTGATCCGCCCGTCTCGGCCTCCCAAAGTGCTGGGATTACAGGCTTGAGCCACCGCGCCCGGCCAACCCCAGCACTTTCAGAGGCCGAGGCAGGCAGATCACTTGAGCCCAGGAGTTCGAGACCAGCCTGGGCAACATGGCAAAAACCCCAACTGTATTTAAAAAAAAAAAATACAAAAATTAGCCAGGTGTGGTGGTGTGCCCCTGTAGTCATAGCTACTCAGGAGACTGAGGTGGGAGGATCACTTGAGCCCAGGAGGCAGAGATTACAATGAGCCAAGATTTCACCACTGCACTCCAGCCTAGGCAACAGAGCAAGATCATACCTGAAAAAAGAAATATGAAGAAAACTACATCAATGCACAGCTTAATCAAACTGCTAAAAAGCAGTAATAAGAAGATAAATCAGAGCTGGGCATGGTGGTTCATGCCTGGAATCCCAAAACTCTGGGAGGCAGAGGCAGGAGGATCACTTGAGCCCAGCAGTTCGAGACCAGTCTGGGCAGCACAGCAAGGCCCTGTATCTACTAAAAATAAAAAAATTACCTGGGCATCGTGGTGCACGTCTGCAATCGCAGCCACCTGGGAGGCTGAGGCAAGAAGATTGCTTGAGCTCAGGAAAACAAAGCTGTAGTGAGCTATGATCATGCCACTGCACTCCAGCCTGGGTGACAGAGCAAGACCCTGTTTCAAAAAAATAAATAAATAGAAGAAAAATCTTTCTCCAGAGGCAGGAAACACATACATAGAGGGGAACAAAGATAAAAATGACAGTAGGTCTCTTGTCAGAAACTAAGCAAGCCAGAAGACAATGGAGCGATATCTTTAACTCTCTGAGAGAAAGAAAAAAGGCTCTTATTCTACTCTTCTATACCCAGCAAAAATACCTTTCCAATCTGAAGGCAAAATACTCTTTTTTCCCCCAAACAAAAGCTGTGTGAATGCATCAGCAGTAGACCAGAGCTACAAAAAACATAAAAGGAAGGCCTTCTGACGGAAGGAAAATTCCAGAAGGAAACCTG
The DNA here is from genome assembly GCF_049350105.2 of Macaca mulatta. Classification (NCBI taxonomy): domain Eukaryota; kingdom Metazoa; phylum Chordata; class Mammalia; order Primates; family Cercopithecidae; genus Macaca; species Macaca mulatta. The sequence goes on along the minus strand of NC_133418.1, from coordinate 98,402,641 downwards.
TATCTGCACAAAGGAATGAAGAACATTAGAAATCATAAGTAGGTGAGTAAACATAAAGGGTTTTTTTCCCCTCATTTTAAATCCTTTTCAAAACGACAAATTCACAATTATAGTTGGAGATTTCAACATCCAATGATTGATAGAACAAGCAGGACTTCTAAAAATCATTAAGGATATGAAAGACTTAAAAAGACTACCAATCAACTGGACCCAATTGATATTTTACAGAACACGCCACCTCACACAGCAGAATACACATTTTTTCCAAGTGTATTTGGAATATTTATCACGGCAGACATATTCAGGGTTATAAAACCAACCTCAATGAATTTAAGAGGATTTAAAGCATACAGAAAATGTTATCTGAACATAACAAAATTAAATTAGAAATCAATAATAAAAAGATTCCTGAAATCCTCAAAGTCAAAGAAATCATGAATAATTAGAAATTATTTTGAACTAAGTGAAAATGAAAACACAACATACGAAAATTTGTGGTATTCAGTGAAAGCAGTGTATACATGGAAATTAATAGCATCAAATGCTTGTATTTTTTTTTTTTTAAAAAGAAAGGTTTTTAACGTTTGTTCAAATGAAAAAAAAAATGTCCTTCACCCCTTGTTGGCAGTGGGTCACTGGGGGAAAGTGTCTATCAGCTGGTGGATGGTGGAACCCATTCCACCCTGTGCTCCTGGGCTTCCTGCAAGTGGCTGCCTGGAAGAAATGGAAGAGCTTATCACCACCCGCAGTGGCTTGGATGCCACAGGTAGATGAACTTGTTGGACTCACCTGCGAACAGGGGAATGGACGCCCTTTCAGGGAAGGCTCTTCTTCTTTTATCCCATTGCCTAGGAAGAATTCCTAGTTCTGGGTCTGAACCAGGATTCGCCCTTCAGCACTAGAGTAGCTCTACCAGAAGGTGGCAGTGTTGGGTCAGCGTCATTCAGTCAGTTCAACAAGAGTGAGCACCTACTGTGTGCAGGCTGTGACGCCCTTGCGGGCAAGTGGCAGGGTCGATATTATCACTTTATTTTACAAATGCAGGGTTGATATTATCACTTCATTTTACAAAGAGAGGAAACAAGCCCAAAGAAGGAAAGCAACTAGCCAAACGAAGGTCAGGACTCAAATTCTGAATTCAAATGCTCAACTACAGTGCTACTTTTGACTCCATCGAGCATTTAATTAACTGTTTCCTGAGAAAATGTCTCAAAATCACACTCCCACCTACCATGCAGGCGGGGTTTGAGGCATCGCCATGAGTCCGTGACCCTGCCAGCCCACAGTTACTCAGAGAACAGGCCAAGGGCAGGGGAGAGGCGTGGGGGAGGGCGAATGATGTGGCTTCTTCCACTGGTGATGAAGACACAAAGCTCATCATCTGAACTTCAAGTCCTTGCCGCAAATGCATCAGGGAGAGGTACTGAGCAACAGACACTGCGCTGGGTCCTGGGGTGCCCCAAAATGATGCAGACGCTGCCGCCGCACTCCAAGAAGCTCAGCCGAGGCACTTACCGATGTCTCTTCAGAACCAGACAGCGTGGGGAAGTGTCTCAATCAAGTACACACAAAGTGCTATGAGAAGAGTTAGGACAGGACAGTGAGGCTGGGAGGCAGGACGGACAAAGGGCTCGGAAGGAGAAACCAGGAAGAAGACAGAGAGGGGAGCAAAGCCGAGGCCGGATCAGGAGGGGAGGGAGATGTGGTGGGATTCAGGGAGAAGCTGTGCAGGGGAACGGGAAGAGAGGCAGGGCTGGAGAACTCCCCTCTCCTGCGCCCCTCAAGCTGTCTCTTTCCCTTCCGGGGAATAAAAATGTGAAGGAGGAGAGGGCAGCAGTGGGGTTTAACCTGTACCCTGAGACCCCTCAAAGACTCTTAACTGGTTGGTATGATCCTCACCAGGTAGAAAGAACCCTGAAATTTTCATTTCTGGGGTGTTGTGGTCCAGGGAGCATGGAGGGCGAGAAATTTATTTAGGTGAACGCACTCCCTCTATTGTCCGGGGCCCTGGAGGCATTTGTCCTGCTAATTGCTTATAAGAAAGGGACAGTCTCTATGTTTGAGATGCTCAACCTTCCTGAAGTCTAAAAACAGAGAGGCTTGAATGGGAGCTGTCTCCTGGTGACAGATGGGCTGGCAGGGACAGGCTAAGGATGTGTCCTGCCGGCAGCTGGAGGCGGATCGCTAATGGAACAAATAGGGAAGAAAGGCAGTAAAAATGTTAAATATTATTAAACAGTCACGGGATCATGTGGCCTGAACCTGGCTCAGACCCACCAAACCAGTCCTCCCCAGATTCCAGGCCAACAGGTACCTGCCACTCCCTGGAGGAACCTTCCCAAAGAGCCACCTGCCCTGACTACCTCTCATAGGTGGAGCTCAAAGGACTGCAGGCCTGAGGTTTTGGGGGTCACCTAGAAGCCTGGCCTTGTGAGAGATTTGGGGTAGGCAGTGGAGTGAGCAGAGGCTCTGGAGTCAGATTGACTCGAAAAAGTTAGTAGAATGACTTCTTATTTGACATCTACAAGATTTTCCCATCTTGCAGCTTTTGACTGTGTTTATACAGTCTCAATATTTTAATAGTGCAACTTGCCTGAGCAAAAAAGAGAAAAAAGAACAAAAAAGAGAACCAAAAATCAATTGTCCCCTCACTTGTTCATCAACATCTATTACAGGAGAAACAAAACCTTACCTGTATTATAGTTAAATATCTATCCACATTTGTACATTACCATTTTTAATAGCTTGTGACCAACTCTACAGTATCTTATAACACACTAAACAATATTCAAATTCCTAGGTAACAGCACAACAAAAACAAGCTATGTGACCTTGGGAAGGTCACAGAGCCTCTCTATTTCCCCATCTGTAAAATGGGTAAAGTCATAGCCTTGTTCACAGGGTTTTGTGGGGCTCGGATGAGATTATATTTGCAAAACACCTGGCACTGCCTGGACCCCGATAAACATTTGCTACCATGAGTAACCCCCACCCCACTTCACCTGTCCTCCATCAGCACCACCAGCTCTCCTGGCCCTGGTAGAGTTGTTCATTTTGAGCTCCAAGCAAAGCTGTCACCTGGGCCAGCGTGTGTCCAGGGGTTCACCCTGCCTGCTGGAGGGCAGCAGAAATGTGTGTTCTGGCTCTTCAGATGCTGACCTTGGCCAGAGGCTTGGCTGGCCAGCCAGGCTGATGTGAATGTCACCTCCATGTGAACTCTCCAGGGGACTCAAAGGAGAGCAGCTCTGGCAAGGAGCGATGGCTCACGCCTGTAATCCCAGCTTGCAAGGCCGAGATGGGCGCATCACCTGAAGTCAGGAGTTCGAGGCCAGCCTGTCCAACATGGAGAAACCCCACCTTTACTAAAAATACAAAAATTAGCCAAGCGTGGTGGCGCACGCCTGTAATCCCAGGAGGCTGAGGCAGGAGAATCCTTTGAACCCAGGAGACGGGAAGGTTGCAGTGAGCTGAGATCGCACCACCGCACTCCAGCATGGGTAACAGAGTGAGATTCTGTCTGGAAAAAAAAAAAAAAAAAAAGAGCAGCTCCAGTGAGAAGAGGGTGAGAAGGGGGCTAACATGCTGCATACCTACCTACGTTTCACTTCATTCTGCAGTTGAGGCTAGAGAATCACAGAGGTGCTAACACATTGGCTGTGTGTCTGAGTCCCACAGGGAGTTTTAAACAAAATTCAGAATCCTTAACCCCAGCATAGACTTTCACCTCTAGGCCTAAGGCCCAAGAGTCTACATCTGAATAAGCTGCCTGGGTTTCTCTGTGGACAATCCTTTGACTACATCCACTAAATGACCTGGTCGAACTCCTAGGGCAACTAAATGGCAGAGACACGACACCAGATGCTGTCGGGCTGACTCCCAGGCTGCCCCATCCTTGCCTGGACAGAGCCTGCCACCCAACAGGGGTGGCGATGCGATGGGGGCTGTGGGGAGAAGTGGTGTGGAGCACAGCACCCCTGTCTTGTGGGTGGCCGGGCCCTGCAGAGGCAGCATGGCACATCACCCCTGCCATGGGGCCCACCCTCTTCTCACCTCTCCCTCTCTTGCTCTCTCTCGCTGCTCACAGTTGCTTCCACCCGAGATGAGCTGTCTCTCCTGCAATCCTGTCCGTTACCTGGATTCCCTCTTGCAATTTCTGCCAGATTTATTTAGGAAATGTTTCTATTGACCACTGCAGCCCTTTTGACAAAAAACCACTTCTCCGAGAGCCCCAAATAAAGCACTGTTGTTAAACGGATGACTCTAGTTCCATTCTACCGCTTTGCTGGTTTTATCGAATTACGATGGTAATGAGAAAAGGATTACTATTGACACTAAAACAACTGGTGTGGGGGAAGGTGAGTTCTGTGAGTGGTGACGCCCCTCTGCTCTGAAGAGGCTGGGTGGAGGCAGGAGCTGGTGCCCAGTAGAGAGAGAATGGGGCCCCTACAGGCACTCCAGGATACAGGCTGAGGAGGGCAGGGGGAGGAGGGAGGGGAGAGGCAGCAGATGAAAATGCTACAAGCCAGGGCCCTTCCAGAGACCACCTCCCTCCTCTCCCCACCTCCCTCTCCCCAGCCTTCAGTGGTGCTGACCGAAATTCACACAGTGCTTGACATGAGTGGAATTTTTGCAGATGTCAGTGAAGAGGCCGAGTTTTGTTTGGGTGAATGTGAAGCGAAGCAGACGTGCAGGAGACAGAGGCAGAGGGAAGAGAAGGAAGATGTAGGAGCCCCTCTTCCTTGTGAACCTCGCCCCGACCCCAGACAAAAGAACAGAAAGATGGGGGAGGACCGCGTAGGCTCATGGGCCAGAGAGGAGGAGGGAAGGGATTTCACAGCCATTTCAACTCCTTTTTTCAGGACAGGAAGGTCCCAGGCGCATTAAGGCTCCAGGTCTGGGGAGCAAGTTTGTTTTCTCAATGTTAATGCTGTTGCACTATGAGTAGCCTCAAAACTTGTGGCTCAGGCTGGGAACTTAAAGACAGTTTATACGTTTTCCCATGGAAAATACAAACAAAGTTCTGAACAACCAATATAAAAACCTTTAAAACACAATCTGTACCTGCACTTTATAGGCAGTTAGTACAAAGCAAGAGACTGTAACTAACAGGATGAAGTCACCCGCTCAAGGGCAGACCAGGCAGCGGAAGCTTAGAAAACTGCCTAGAACATTAGCTCCTCTGCTTTTCATGGGAGCAGGCTGGGTTCTGCCTGGAGTGGCAGGGCCCCGCTGTGCCTCCACGACCCTCCTGGTTCCGGCCTACTGTTTACAAGCAGCCTTCCTGTTTGTAAGCTGCCAGAGGTTCTCAGATGGTGTCTGGGCTGCTTTGCAGCTGTTTGGGGACACCCAGCCCAGGGCACGCTGGGAACCATGTTCCCTGTGAACTCTGCAGGCTGTAGATCTTTGCATCAAGACAACAGTTTCTCTTTTATCAAACACATCTAAGCAACAATTGATCTATTTTGTCCCTCACTTTGAATCAACTGATATAAACAGAAATGGACTCGCACTGCAGCCTCCTCTCACCAATAGCCGCCTCTCCCCCTGCCCACCCACTGCCTCACACTCGGTGACTTTAAACAACTGAGTCTAAACCTAAGCAACTCAAAGGCTTTTTAATGTTTCAGTCCTTGACATTTTGGATTATTGGATTTTTGAAACCCCCAGCTTTCTGTTCTTCTCTCTCCTGTATCCTGGGGACTTTGCCCCAGTAGCATCAGGCTGCCCTTGCCTGCTAAGGGCTCTGCCAGCCAGCCATGATTTACCTTGGCATTTATTAAGTACTCAGACCTCTGGGCACCACACCTTATCTATACCTTCCCTCGGGTCCAAGAAGGGCAGAAAGGAAGGCAGGAAACTGGTGCTTGTTAAATATTTACTGTGTATCAGGTGCTGTGTCAGCCAAATTCACATCCATTTGTTCATTAATCCCTTACAAGAAACCAAGCAGTAAATATCAGTAAGTCCATTGTATAGATTAAGAAAACTGAGGAGTGATGAGGTTAAATTACTAAACCAAATAAGAGGAAAGGTAGGAATTTGATCCTGGGTCTGTCTGACCCTCAAACCTGAGCTCCTTCCCTGGAATGTTTTCCAGGAAAACTCTGCATTGCAATGGAAAAAAATACATGTAGGGGTGTCATACTCCTGGGCCAGCAAACAAGCCCAGGCTGAGAGTCCAGGAACAAGTTTGCTCCTGCAAGAGCAAGGGAAGAAGTGGAAAATGCCCCGTGAATCCCTGCATTTGCTGGGGTGGCCAGATGAGCTGATGACCTGTCACAGGAGTGATGAGAACTTCTGCATCTCTCCCTCCAGGATGGCACCCTCTGGGCAGCAGTGCAGGAGGAGGAGACTTGGGGCTAGGATCCCCTGCACACTCAGCAGGAGATGCCACCTAGCCTTCAGGTTGCAGGGCCAGCCGTGCTGTGGCGCCTGTCAGTGCAGTCCATCTGGGAAGTTCTCACATAATACCCTCCACGGGAGGATGGACAGAACGGATTGTATGATAACACAGGGCACAGCTGCCTATTGAGAAACCACATGCAAAGAGACCTTTATAGTGATGTCAACTTAGAGGGAGGTCTCTAGTGATGTGTCACAAGGCTCTGTCTTTTATCGTTGATTTGGGTTAAGGATATTCCAAAGCCCGAGTTTCTTATTTTGTGCTGTTTCCCCTATGAGGCATAAGATTTTTCCATGTTGCTACATACTCGGTATAATTATCATTTTAATGATTGCATAGTTTAAATTCTTGGAGCAGACAGTTCTATCCATCTAAAGCCTCTAAGGAGAACCTGGATATCTAAACTAAAAAAAAAATTCAAAAAATGAAAAAATAATAGATGAGGGTTTTTATTACAAAATTATTTATAGTAACAAATAAATAAATAAACCCCTGGAAAGAATGTTAATGTCCAGCCACGAGGAGATGGTTTAGTAAATCAGAACTCAATGCAATTATGCGCCATCAAAATGATAATTACGCAGACTATGTAGCAACAAGAAAAAGCATTTATGCCTAATGGACAAGAGCACAGAATAAAATTGTATCTATGTATGTCTACAATATTATAAAATAAAGCTTGCCTAGGGGAGCAGACGGCAAAAGAAAATAGAAAATGAAAATTTATGTTAGGGTCATTGGGTGCTAAGGAATTGCTTTCTTAAAATTGTATTTTATTGGTGTCATACTATGTTAACAATAAACAAAAAGCAAATTAAAAAAGAAAGTGCACTCCAGAGACAATTTGCTAAGCAAGCAAAGCAACTTTCCTTCTTAGGGGGTTGGAGGCAGGAGCTTTTGCTTCTCTCTGCTGCTTCACTCTCTGCAGGGCAAGGGCTGAACCCAGGCAGAGCTGAACTCCTGGCCCCCAGACCCAGTGAGGGGCTGATGTGCACTCTTCTTCTGTAAGGCCTGGCAGGAAACAGAAATCTTATGAAGCTCAGAGCTCAATAAGAACGGAAGTTCAATGGAAGATGGCCCCAGCTCATCACACCCTCTTTGAGTCTTAGAGCGTCTATGTCTGTACCTTTCCATGTACTTTCCAAAACACAGAGCCAAAGATGGATAACTAGGATGTAGTGGACATTTTCATGGATAATTCTACAGGGTTCTAAGGTCCTTGTTGGCCCCGGTGCTGCTTCTACTTTCTCGGCGTGCAAGCCTGAAAAAGCACAGTGGTTCCCCGGCCTCCCTCCCCTCCGAGGGTCCCTGGTGGCTCAGAGGCCTCTCTAAGGAGGAAGGGACTCAAGAAGTGGGACCACTGCCAACTGCCTGGCCCTGCTGGGAGCCTTCCCTCTTCTCGGTGATTCTTCCTCTTCCAGGAGGCCATTTGCCCAGAGAGAGCAGGAGCAGCTGGCCAAGTGAGGTGCTGCGTATGCAGAGAAGGAAGTTGTCCTCAATCCATAGCAGCCCTGCCAGCTGCTCCCCGTGACGACTTTCCTGAAGGTGGGATGGCTTAAGCCCTGGGGCAGTTCACAGAGTATGGGACAAGGGGGAGGTTCTGCATCAACAGGGGCCGGGGCAGTAGGTGCTCCAACCTTCTCCAGAGAGAACTTATCTCCCATCTCTGGGTTTTCTGCCACATGAAAAGTGACGTCTTGATCACTGGCCTTTGCCTCCATTCCCCTAGATGCTGGGTGGGTCTGCTGGGAGCACTTCCCTCTGGCATTTGGCCTTGGGCAGAAGGAGAGAGAAGGAGGATCCTTTCCCTAAGGCCTGGGGGACTTTCAGCAGACGCAAGGGAATTCATCATCTCTCCTCCTCATCTCAGCTTCAGCTTTCTAGGAGAGTGGGTTGTTCCCACCAGAGCCTGATCCCCCAGCTCATGCCTGGAGGCCTCCAGCGGCAGGGAACTTGCTTTCTCTTGACTGAGCCTCCTCTCTCTGTTAGGAAATTTCCTCCCTAGGGCCAACAGAAAGGGCCCCAGGGTCACTTCTCTCATCCACCTTAGCAGTACCCTTGGGGCCGAATCTAATTCCTCCTCCACCCACCAGCAAGGACGTGAGGAATGTGTGTCTTCCCAAGTCTTTCTGCAGGTGGAGCACCCCAGTTTCTTAGCCACCTCCCCTCTAAGCCCCTGATGTGAGGCTGGAGCTTATACATAAAGACTTCCCAGGTGGTCCTGCCACTCAGAGGGCACAGCCATGCCCTCCTCCACGGGCAGCTTCTAGGAATGCTGCCTGAAATCCCCCTCACTTTCCCGGAGTATTTTAGCATTTCATCTCCTTTCTCTCATCCAGTCTTCACAAAAACCCTCTGAAGTAGGCAGGGCTGCTGTTGCTGGATCCATTTTTCAGATGGGGAAAGCTAAGGTTATACACAACCTGCAGTTCAACCCCAGGACTTTTGATGACAAGCTAAAGAGCCTAGGAGAATTTAGGGGTTGCATCCCGGAGTTGTGTCCAGTGCCTGGCACCCAGAAGGGGCCTGTGGTCTTGTGAGGGGCTAGGGCCAGAGCTAAGAGGAGAGGGAATGTCCCCAACAGGTCTCCCTGCGGTTGGGCCTGTGCGGGGCCTGCCCTGCCCCTCTGCACCTGGGTGAGTGGGTGCCCGCATCCCAGCTGTCCCAGCTGTGAGGAGCAGAGGCCGCCAACAGTGGCAGGCAGGTGACTGAACGCCTCCTCTGATGCTGGCCATTCGGGCTGCCAGAAAGCCATCCAAAGCTGCAGGGCGTCTCCTCCCTGTGGAGGCAGCAGCAGGCCCAGGGCCTGCAGAGGGTCAAAAACCCTGGGAACAGAGCCCCGGCCAGCTTGGCCAGCACCTCGTTAGGAGGCCCAAAGAGGGGAGGGGGCACTTCAGGAACGATATTGTTTATATTTCTATTTTTAAACAAGTCTGAGGTCTCTGGGGCACAAATGAAGTTATCAGAAAAGACATGAGTGGAATAAAGCCTCGAGTCAGCAGGCAGAGAGGGTCCCTTGGGACCAGGACTCTTGAAAAGCTGAAATGGAGTTTGTTTATCTTGAACTCTGGGAGTGCCGGACTGTGGCCAAGAGACTGGATGAGCATGTCCCCAGGCCCGCCGTCCCCTTCCCCAGGCCCTCATCTGCCTGTCCCTTGGTGCCACTAGGGAATTCGGGCACGAGCAATACTTTTTAAATGATCCCATCAGCGTGTCATTTGCACTAGAAGGAGGAGGCTCCTCCTCTGGAGAGAAGCCTGGACTCACTTCTCACCTCAGACACATGAACAGTTTTCCCAGGAGGCAGAGCCTGGCAGAGTCGCTATACCACAGGGCGTCCAGTTCCGGCTGGTCACTGGCTGGTCCTGCCACCTCGGGCAGCCCCTCCATCTGCCAAGCCTCCATTTACTCATCTGCTGAGTAGGGCTGATCATTCCCGTCTCGACTCGCACGCACCCCTCACAGGGAGAAGCTGTGTGTGCAGAGTGTCCTTAGGGAAGGGCCGAGCCACAGAATCCTTACACGACCCTGCAAAGGGGGCTTGCCATGCCCAAGTTTAAGAAAAGGAAGCTGAGGCTCCGGGAAGTGAAGCAACTTGCCCGGAAGCCTCTACTCCTTCCATCTGCTAAACTGCCTCTCCAGTGCTGCACGGCAGGGAAAATGCGCCCTGCTCTTGGGAGCTTTGAGAGAAGTCACGAATCATTGACAGAACCAATTAGAGGCCTGGGTGGGTTTGGCTGGATGAGAAAATCTTCCTAGGAAGTGAGAAGTGTGATGAGAAGCAAGGAGAGTTGGCCCTGTGGTCGCCAGTGCTGGTTTGAGTTCCGGCCCTGGCCGCATACCAGACTAGCTGGGTGACTGAGGGAGGTCACTCAGGTACCCAGTGCCTAATTTTCTCCTCCGTGAACTGGGGACAGTAACACTCTGAATGCTGCTTCCCAGTAAACTATGGCATGTAAGGAGTCAGGGGAATGGTCAAGCTCTGGACAAATGAAAGTGGAGTGCCTCTCCGTCCCCTGCCCCCAGACAGCTTGAAAGAGGGGTCGAGCAAACTTCAGCCAGGTGAGCAGTGGGAGGTCTTACCCATCCATTGTCCCCCTGCAAGAGGTACCACATAGGCTGCAGGGCACAGAATCTCCCCTCCCTCCCAGGATGCCCTGGGAGAGGGGCCGCCATCCCTGCAGGCTTCCTTCACCCCTGGCCTGAGATTAGAGCCTCGGGTCACCCATGCCCGGCCCTTTGGTCCAGGTAGAAAGTTGAGGCCCAGGAAGAGGAAGGAACTGGTCCCAGGCCACACAGCCAGCAGATGGGAAAGCTAAAACTAGAGCCCTGAGCTCTTCCCCACCTTCCCAGGCTTTCCTCGCTACCTTCCTCACCAGTGGGAGGTGCTATCACACCCATTTGGAAGATGAAGACACTGAGGCCCTGAGAAGGGTGGTGAGAAGGGCCCTGAGAAGCCCAAGACCGCCAGGTGGCAGCGGCAAGGCTGAGGCAGGGGGCCAGAGCCCGTCCCTCCGCTGCTGCCTGCTCGACCCAGAACAGAGACTGCCTCCTACATCACTGAGCTTTTTCTGAAACAAACCACTTCTTAATTCTTTGGCTGAATGTCTAAATAAGGATTTTTGCCAATTCTGAGCCCTGCTAACTGATGAAGTTGTCAGAAAAAGATCTAATGATGCTTGAAAATGCAGGGTGTGAGCCAGCTGCCAAGTTGCCCTCCCAGCTCCGACTGGCATCAGGCGTCGGGACCCTCCCACCAGCGCTGGGGGGCGGTTGGGGGTGAGTGCTGGAAAGCAAGGCTGCCGATTTCCATCAGCCATGTGACTGTGGTGGCTGGGTTGCTTAACCCCTGTGGGCCTCTGCTGCCCAGCTGTAAATGAGGCAAACAACTCCCTCCTCAAACAGTTACCTTGAGGAGTAAGTGAGATGATGCATGTGTGACATCCCACACTGGGCACAGCCCAGATCTCAAGACTGCCTGGGGGCCAGGTGGGGCAGCCAGCTGGCCTTGAGGTCAGCTGAATGCAGCATGGTGGCTGTGCCTTCAGCCCTGGGTGAGCGAAGAGCGGAGGTCGCCAGCTCCGAGGGTGCTCGCAGAGCCAGTGTGCATCTCCGCAATGGGATGAAAGGCTCGGTGACCTCACGCCCTGCGAGGTGGAGCCTTGGGGTGGGAGCCTGGGAGGCCGGGCTGGGCCCTTTGTTCTCTCTGTCCTTTCTCAGTGGAAGATTAGTCCCGCTGGGGCGTCTGGGTCCTAAGGGTGGGGCCTGGCTTGGGGACTTGGGAATCAGACAATTCCCAGGCCTGCCACAGGAGCCCGAGAAGCTGGGTACTGGGAGTTGAAGGGGCCCTGCTGTCAGGAGCTGGACCTAAGCCCAGGCTACCCCAACACCCAAGACGCACACTCCGCAGGGCGTCCCAGATGTATATGAGAGAAGCTATTCCGTCTCAGCCATCAACCACCCCAGCCACCAGCTCTTTCCCATCTTCCTTCCTCCTCCTTCCTCCGCCTGCTACACACATGTACATACATTAGACATGTAGACACATATGTATCCACACAGGCGCACACACGTGTCACCCGCATGGTGACCTTGACTTTTATCTTTCCCAGAAGATGAAGAGATGTGCAGAAGAGCAAACAGAAGTCTTGGGGGAAGGGCGGGTCCTCTTCATAGCATGGACAAAGGCTCAAACGATGGCCTCTAAAGGATTGGAAGGTGCGGGGAGCAGGGACAGCTCAGGCAAGCACTGCCTGTGAGGGGTCAGTAGTCAGAGCGCACATAGTCACTCCCAGCATCCCCCACTGCTCTACCCATTTTACAGGTGAGGAATCCGAGACCAGAGAAGTGGTTCGTCAAGAACTTACCCACAGCAAGGGCATGGAATATGTGTGCGTGTGTGGGTGGGTGGGTGGGTGGGCATGATTGTGTCCTGGGCATGTAGGAGGTGGAATTCAGCCCAGGAACAGTTGGGTAAACTGGGAGGGAAAGACCATTCAGCCAGCCCTCTGTGTAACAGGAGCCTCTCACTCAGGGAGGGTTGGCTAAATCAAGGGTGAGATGAGGAGAGAGAAGTTGGCAAGAGCAAAAATGCAAACGCCCTTCTTTCCTGTAGCCACTTCTGGAGCTGGATGAAGGCGGATTGGCAGGACAGACTCTGGGCAATTGTGTAGCCTTGGGTAGGGCTTTTAGCTTCTCAGAGCCTCAGTTTCCTCATCTGTAGAATGGGGAGATACCACTTCATCTTACAGAGCTGCTGTGACGATCAAACTAGGCAAACTGTGAAAGTGCTTGCAACCATGAAGCGGTGACTAGGGCAGAGAACATTTGGGGCTGGAGAGTGGAATCGCCGTACACGTCCAATCTGCTGCTTTTCATTAACAAGCCAGGGAGACTATCTGAGGGTGAGGGAGGGGCTCAGAGCAGTGGCCTAAATACAAGAGGAGGATTATCACCGGGTCCAGCTGTCCCTGCCTGGGTTGAGGATGATCAAAGACTCCCCCGTGGCTGCCTTCCTCCTGCTCGATCCTCTGCCCTCTGACTGAGTGTGGCGTGCCCGGAGGGCTGCCCTGAGCCCATGAGAGACAGGAGGTCAGGCAGCTCCTCATCAGCAGACCAAACCTCAGACACAGAGTTTTCTCTGGACACGGTAGAAAATCAGAACATGGAGTATGGAACGGCCTAGACTGGGGAGGGAAGCCTGGGTTGGAACGTTGGCTCACCCTCTCACTGGCCCTGTTACTGTGTGTAGGTTGCACCCCGTCCGTGGGCCTCAGTTTCTCCATCTATGAAGACTGGCTCACCCTTGGAAAGTGTGGCGAGGTGGTGGCCATGACACAGCTCTGACAAAACTGATCAAAAAATGCACCAGGAAGATCCCTGGAGTCCAGGCCCTGCCTCCCTCCACTCAGACCTCATCTCAGGTGGACAGGCATATTCTAACGCCCTCCACATGTGCCACATCCAGAGGAAAAGAGGCTCAAAAAGCCAAAAGCCTTTGAGACTCCTCCAACCCAGGTCTCTGCAAGAGGAAGCAGGACTATCTTCTCTTTCCTTTTAGACAGAATCTCACTCTGTAACCCAGGCTGGAGTGCAATGGTGCCATCATGGCTCACTGCAGCCTCAACCTCCTGGCCTCCAGCATCCTCCCACCTCAGCCTTCTGAGTAGCTGAGGCTACAGGCGCACACCACCATGCCTGGCTAACTTTTTTATTTTTTGTAGAGAAAGGCTCTCACTATGCAACATAGTGAGATCAAGACCAGGCTGGTCTTGAACTCCTGGGCTCAAGTCATCCTCCCACCTTGACCTCCCAAAGTACTGGGATTGCAAGCATGAGCCACCGAACCCAGCCAAGACTGTCATTTTTAATGGCAAAGTTTTCACTGGGCCAGAGAGCCAAGCCTGCCTTGGGCCTGGGGGTCCAGTCGGGCCGGGTGCTGGGGAAGAGTCTATGTGTGGGTACTCCGAGGGCCTGGTCGTGGCCTGGCTGCAGGGCAGCACTAGCGAGGTCCTTCCTGGGTCCTCGAGGAGGGGGGAGTTGTGCCAAGACTTGCATGGCCGCCCAGGAAGCCACTCAGCTCCTAAGAAGTGGGAAGCAGATGCTGACGGGCATGACCAAGGCATCTCCCACTGGCCTCTCTAGGAGGGACTGTGCCTACCGGTAGCCTGGGTAAGACCATCTGGGCCCCAGCTTTGGGCACTTGGGTCAAGAATCTGAGCTCTGTGAACCCCCCGGCTGGTAAGTCTCCTGTTCTTTACCCAGAATTCCCTGAGAAGAGGCCCTGTCAGCCCCCATGACCGAACTCATAGTAACTTCTTATGGGGTGACAGATGAGAACCAGGCGTGGGAGCCTCTATTCACCAGGCATTCTCCACAAAAACATCTCTTACCCACGGTCTTTTCCCTCTGGGGATGAAATCAAAGGGAAGAGGAGTGACATTTCCCAGGAGTCTCCTCACAGGGCCGGGGGGTGAGGGAGGCTCCAGAGATGCCTGGCTGCCGGGCGTCCCAGCGTGGGGACCGGAAGGAGGGCAGCACAGGACCAGGCTCCGAGGACACCAGCCTCCTGGAACGCTTGGGAGTTTGGGAGTGGAGAGCGGAAGAGGAAAGTTGTGGGGGCAGCTGCTATGTGTGTGGAAGATCCTACGAGGGCAACGATGAGGAGGGGATTTCTGTAATGTTTTACTGCACATTGGGAAGGCAGGTGTGATTTCTGGGTAAAATGACAGAGTGAATGATCCTTGCATCAAACCTCACTCTGTCCTGACACCTGCTAAAATGAAAGTAAAGGGGTTTCTTAGAGGCATGACCCACAAAACATAGAGACTGACAACAGCAGGTTCACAGTGACACACACGGGAAACAGACAAGCAAGTGGGAAGTGACCCAGCAGACGCAAGGAAGGAGAACCCTAAGCCCACAGTGGAGAAGGCAACACCACCCTGATCTACATCCCGGAATCCCCTACAGGCTCTGCGCCTGGGAGCTCCTGGTAGCGCTGGAAATAGAGGCCGGCTGAAAGGAAGGTCCATTGCAAGTGTTTAAAAGCAGTTGGAGTTCTAGACACCCCCAGCCCCGCCCCGCCCCCCCCGCTGCTCAGCACTACGGGGCGGGGCGACTGCCCATCCCCAGCCCCTGCCAAAGACGGGAGGTTGTTCTCTGGGGAGAGTATAGCAGAGGCTTTCTCCACGGGGGGCATCAGACATGGTTGAGAACTGGGGAGTGAATAAACATACAGGTGCTGAACTCTGAGACCTCACCAGCCCTCTTTCCTAACACGGCTCTATGATGCTAGCAGGCAGAATTTTACTTCCCGCTTTTCTAGGGAATCCTCAAAATGACCCCTCCGATCACCCTTCAGTGAAGCTCCCAGTCGGTAAATCCCACCTAGGGACTTCAGCTTTAAAACAGCTTTTCAGCAACCACCCTTCACTCATCATCACGGACCCTTGATGACCAGATATCTGAGGAAGGCCTCTGACGCGCAAGCCGAGGACCCAGACAAGCAAGTGGGAAAAGCACCTTGAAGGAAAAAGAAGAGGACGCTACAAAGAAGAGAAAGATCAGAGAACAAAAAGGAGCTCTTGGAACTAAATGCATGATGGCAGAAGTGAAAAACCCAATTAGAGTTGAAGACAAAGTGGAGGAAATCTCCCAGAAAGAAGAGCAAAAAGGCAAAGATGAAAAGCAGGAGAGAAAAGAGAGAGAATAAATGATTAATCTAGGATATACAGCATCAGGGTATTAGAGTTCCAGAAAGAAAGGACAAAGAGAACAGAAGGGAGAAAGTTATCAATGAAATAATTAAAGGAAAGGTCCTAGAGCTGAGAGACATGAGTTTCCAGACTGAGTGGGTCCTCCGCACGCCTCACATACAAGGGGAAGGACTCGTGCCAACAATTATTGTTGGGAATATCAGAGTACTCAAATAAAAGAGAAGAGTCTACAAGTTTCCAGGAAAAAAAGAAAAACACACACACACACACACACACACAGATCATGAGAAAAGATTAGGAAGCACAAAGGCTTTGGACCTCTCAATGACAACAGTGAAAGCTAAAATACAATTAAGTGATGCTTTCCAAATTCTAAAGAAAAATGATATCCAACCTACAATTCCATCTAAACTCTCAGTCAAAGGACAGATTCAGTGGCATGCACCTGTTATCCCAGCACTTTGGGAGGCTGAGGCGGAAGAATCACTTGAACCTAGGAGTTTAAGACCAGCCTAGGCAACATAGTGGACTCTACAAAAAAATAAATAAATAGGTAAATTCTCAGTCAAGTGTGAGAGGAGAAAAAGACATTTTCAGATATGAAAGTTGTAAAAACATTTGCCTCCATGCACCCTTTATTAGAATGCTACCAGAGGATGTGCTCCACCAAAAGTAGGGGAGTAAATTGAGAGACATGAAAACAGAAAATGCAAGACCCAAGAGAGTGGTGAGAAGAATCTGAGATGGTTATGAAAGGCGATCCCAAGGTGGTAACATATACCAGGCTCAGAGAGCAACCCAGTCCTGGTTAGAGATGTTAGAAGGCTCCAAGAGAAATTTTGCTAGGAAAATGAAATGTACAGGAAACTTCTCACTTCTAAATGCCTTTGGAGAAGACTTAGAAGATTGGCAGAGGTTTGGTGTCAATTCAATGAAAAGTACATAGACAACTAAGCAAAAATAATGATGAAATCCAGGAAAAATAAACAAAACTACACAGAAAGGGAAAGTAACTACAGCTTATTTCATGACTCAGCTCTGAACAGTGTATGCAGTCATAATAATACAAAACATTGAGGCAGGACGCAGTGGCTCATGCCTGTAATCGCAGCACTTTGGGAGGCCGAGGCAGGTGGATTACCTGAGGTCAGGAGTTCGAGACCAGCCTGGCCAACATGGTGAAACCCTGTCTCTGCTAAAAATGCAAAAATTAGCTGGGCATGGTGGTGGGCGCCTGTAATCCCACCTACTCGGGAGGCTGAGGTAGGAGAATTGCTTGAACCCGGTAGACAAAGGTTGCAGTGAGCCGAGATGGCGTTGCTGTGCTCCAGCCTGGGCGAAAGAGCAAGACTCCGTGTCAAAAAAATAAATAATAATAATAATAATGATACAAAACATTGAATATTGATCTCCCCCAAACTGTCATATAACTATTTTGGGAGGGGAGGGGAACAAGGAGTGAGGAATAGGATGGATGTCAGGAAGGGGAAGAGCTTTAGCTCTTCTTAGGGGAAGTCAAAGGCTGAACTATCAAGAAGGGGTAATACGAGGTGCTCTTTAAAGATACGGAGGCAAATAAAGAAAGAATCAGCCAAGAGCTGAAAATGGTTGCCTTAGAGAAGGGGAAATGTGGCAACCCTCATAGGGCAACTTAACTCCTGGCACACATAAATAATTTTGATTTAAAAACTTGAAGAAAAAAAAAAAAGGCCAGGCGCGGTGGCTCACACCCATAATCCCAGCACTTTGGGAGGCCGAGGTGGGCAGATCACTTGAGGTCAGGAGTTCAAGACCAGCCTGGCCAACATGGAGAAACCCCATCTCTACAAAAAATACAAAAATTAGCCAGGCTTGATGACGTGTGCCTGTAATCCCGGCTACTCAAGAGGCTGAGGCAGGAGAATTGCTTGAACCTGGGAGGCAGAGGTTGCAATGAGCCAAGATGGTATTTCTGCACTCCAACCTGGGCAACAGAGCGAGACTCCATCTCAAATAAATAAATAAATAAATAGACAAATAATAAAAACTAAAAAAAATTTTTTTTTAATTAGAATAAAAATTAAGGCTAGGTATGGTGACTCATGCCTCTAATCCCAGCACTTTGGGAGGCTGAGACAGGAGGATTGCTTAAACCCAGCATTCAAGACCAGCCAGACAAGACCCCATTTCTATGAAAAACACAAATATTAGCTGGGTGTGGTGGTACATCCCTGTGGTTCCAGCTACTTGGGAGGCTGAGGTGGGAGGATCACTTTAGCCCAGGAGATTGAGGCTGCAGGGAGCCGTGTTCACACCACTGCATGCCAGCCTGGGCAACAGAGTGAGACCCTGTCTCAAAATAAATAAATAAATAAATAGTAAAATAAAATAAATATTAAAATTTTAAAAATACACTACCATCCCCACCCCACCTACTTTTAGGATTTCTTGAAAGGCTGAGTAAATTTCAGGACTTTTTATTGTTTTCAGCCTTGGGAGTGAGTTCTTTGCAAGCTATTCTAAGCAGATAGGCACTAGCCTCTAAACAGGGCTCAGAAAGGCTCGGAAAACTTTAGAAGATAGATAGAAACTGAGATGGAGCTGAAACCTTAGGGGCCATCCTGGCCATACCTCCCTACAACTCAGGCAGGTTTCCAAACCTCTCTGCGCTGTGACAGATGGGATAAAGTGTAGTAGGGGCGGGTCTATGCGAAGACCATCTGCCTGCAGGAATCCCGGAGCGGGAGGAGGGAAGAGGCCAGGGGGGTGAGGTAGCTCTGCCAGTGTGCAGACCTCCACCCTACCTGCTCCAAGGCCCTGCGATCTTCCTTCAGACCCTGTTTCCAGCCATCCCCAGTGGATGCAAATATAGCTCTGGGCTTGGAAACCCAAGTCACACCATGCCATACTCATCTGTGTTTACAGAAAGCAAGATAATTATTTAGAAGAACAGAAACATTGAGCGAATACACTTTTAAATACACCAAATACATCAGACAAAAAGAAAGCAGACACTGCTGAGTGGAAAGGGGGCATGGTGTCCTGTCCCCATGCAGGGTATTCCGGTCAGCAGGCTTTTCCTGCTCCCCAGGACGTTCTCTCGCCTTGTTCTCCGCTGATGGGCAGACCCTTCCCAATATTCCCAAGCCTGCTTTTTCCATGAGTGAACCCAAGTTAAGAAAACAGAGCTTTCTTCCCAGACCACTCAAGCCCCTGAGCCAAGTTATATCAGTACCCAGAGCTCCCTGGGGCCCAGTTCTCAAAGCCTGTTCCAGAGACGTGTTCTGGGCAGTGTGAGTCACGCAGCTCCCGTCCTTGCGGCCACAGAGGACGCAGGCACACCCGGGCCCCCACCTCCTAGCAAGTCTCTCCTTGCTCATTTTGGGAAGCAAGACTACTGCTTTGTCCAGAATCGGAAAGGCACAGAAGGAATTTTAGTCCTCGCTCTAGGTCTCCAAAAGCTGGTCTGAGCACTAGGGACGAGTCAGTGACAAAGTTCTTGACAACCAGTGACAAACGGAGAACAACACGGACAAAAAGGGGTGTGTCTGAAAACACTCGAGGCTTCTTACATTTTTGTTTTAAAATTAATATTTCTTTAAAATAAAATGATGGTCACTGACATTGGATGACATTTTTTTAAACGTCCTTACTTGGCAAAACTGAAAGTTGGCATCTCTGGTCCCTTCTCAAAAAATATATGAATTTTTTTAAATAAAAAGTCTGGGACCAGGCTGGGAGGGCTAGTGGGAGGGTAGGGGGTGAGGCAGGCAGGGATGGTTAATGGGTACAAAAAAAAAATAGAAAGAATGAGTAAGACCTACTATTGGATAGCACAACAAGGTATTATGGTCTATATAGATATATATTTTTAATACAGATATTATAGTCAATAATAACTGTATATTTGGAAATAACTTAGAGGGTAATTGGATTATTTGTAACTCAAAGGATAAATGCTTGAGGGGATGGATGTCCCATTCTCCACGATATGCTTATTTCACATTGCATCACAACATCTCATGTACCCCATAAATATATACACCTATGTACCCCAAAATTTTTTGTAAGTCTGGGACATACTGTGGTAGATGGCACATCACAAAAGAGAGTAAGAGCAAGTCCTAGGGCCAGAACCACAGACTCAGAGTGAGGAGGGCACCAGAGCAGTGGTCCAATCTCTCTTTGAGACTTAAGGATGCTAGAACATCCCTCAGTGACAGAGAGCGCCTTCCCTCTGTGCATAGCGCTGGCAGTTAGGGAGTGTTTCCTTGTATTGTGGAGAAACCTGCACGTGCTTTACCTGTACCTATGCCTGGGACCACCTAGAGTGAGACCTTTCCTTTTCCAAGGACAGCCTTTCACCTGCGGAAAACAGCCTCCACTCCCCACTGCTTCCCACTCCGACTTGCACAGACAGTTTTGTTTGCTGTGCAGAAGCTCTTTAGTTTAATTAGATCCCATTTGTCAATTTTTGCTTTTGTTGCAATTGCTTTTGGCAATTTCATCATGAAATCTCCGCCCATGCCTGTACCCTGAACGGCATTGCCTAAATTTTCTTCTAGAGTTTTTATGGTTTGGAGTTTTACATTTAAATCTTTAATCCACCTTGAGTTAATTTTTGTATAAGGTATAAGGAAGGGATCTGGTTTCAATTTTCTGCATATGGCTAGCCAGTTCTCCCAGCATCATTTATTGAATAGGGAATTCTTTCCTCATTGCTTGTTTTTGTCGTGTGTCAAAGATCAGATGGTTGTAGGTGTGTGGCCTTATTTCTGGGTTCTTTATTCAGTTCCATTGCTCTACATGTCTGTTTTTGTACCAGTACCATGCTGTTTTGGTTACTGTAGCCTTGTAGTATAGTTAGCTGAAGTCTATTTGCCCCTTTGCTTCTCCTAACCCCAATCATTCCTCTTGTGACGTGACTTGCCCAAGATCATGTGGCTAGCAAGTGAATCCAAACCTAGTTCTTTCAGGCCTGGCCCAGTGCCCTATCCCTAGTTCTCTAGGTGGGGCAGTGGCTCAGGATTTTCCCTTCATAAGATGGTTCTGGCTGTTGGAGACCAGTTGGAAAGGTAAGAAAGAAACCCAAGTAGAAAAAAAAAAAAAGCAACATACAAAAAAAATCAATGGGATCCCAATCAACATGTATATATCTGCACAGATAAAAGTCTGGAAGGAAATAAGCCGTAATGATCATGGCAGTCATCCCTTGAGCTAGACTAATATACCATTTTTATCTTATTTTTGTTTTTCTGTGTTCTCTAGTTTTTCTACAATGAGCTGGCTCTTATTTGTATAATAGAATAAAATCATGACCATTTAAGATTAAATCAGAAAAGTAAAATTAAAGTCATGTGGCCAAGACCCTGCTTCCCAGCTGTTCTCCAGTGAGCAAGCTCGGGGGGAAAGGGGAGTCTGAGAGTCTAGAAAAGGTGGAGCATCCCAGCCCCGGCCTGTGCACCTAGATTATCTGCTGGGAAGAGCAGGCCTTGCCCCACCTGCCCTACCCCAGGTCTTCTCAAGCCTTGCTGCACCCCACCAGTAACCCCAATAGGCTCCTCACCCATGACATGGAAGAGAGGAACAGGGGAAGCATAAAAGAGGGTGCAGAAGACAATGGCTCACCTCCACTGTGTCCCTTACCCAGCACAAGGTATTCATATTGGTTTATAGATGGGGGGATGTAACATGCACGGAGTGTGATAGCGCCAGGCCCAGACTCAGTCCCCCTGATCTTAGTCCTTTGGGGCTCCAAACAGAGACTCCAGGCCCTGCTGAGACAAGGCTATTACTGGAGAAGAATGTGTTGGGGCCATGGGTCACCAACACCCTCTATGCCACCCCTCCAGTTCGGCTCCCCTTGGGCCCTCTGTGGCACCTGGAAGACCCAGGCACATGGTCACTGCTCAGCCAAGCCCTGATTAGAATAGGGGGCCCTGCCTGGGTCAGAGTTCAGACTGACTCCCCTAAAGCAAGGACTAGTCCAGACTCTTCCATCATGTAGCCCCTGGAAAGTTGTTTCCCTCCTGGGACCTCAGTTTCCTCACGAATAAAATCAGGGCGAGGAGCATTTGACAGTGAGTAGACTGGGTGGTCTCCAAGTTTCTTTCCAGTCTTAACATTCAGAGAGTCTGGGACTGACCGGTGACCCTGCTTCCACCCAGGGGAGGACAGAAGCTTCTCATCCACCCTGCCTCTCTGGCTGGCCCTAGCCCCGGGTCCCTCAGCGGATGGCCTGGGTTTGAGAGAAGTCCCAGGCACATGTGTACATGTGGTGGAGTCCATGCACTTGTACACGTGGGGTGTGACTGTGTGCAGGTGAGGCCAGGAAGTGGGGGTGCCAGGAAGACTGCCTCCCCATTTTGTTTTTGTCACAGCCACAGTCTCCGATTTACTCACCTTTCTGAGGATTCTATTTCTTTCCCCTCCAGAATCCCAGCTTCTCCCAGCTCTGCCCACCCACCTACCCACCCCTCACCTTTTCTCATTATTTTGTCTTCTCCACTCCTGCCTCTATTTCAAGACCCATCTTTGTGCATTTTCCTCTGTCTCTGTCTGCCCTACAGATAGGCCTGTCACTTAGGAGGAGCGGTGCAGCTGTGGCTTGAATGACATGTCTGTGCCCCCTCCATGTTCCTCCCTCAGGAGCCAGCCTCCTCCTCCCTGGTGTCCCCGGGCCTCTTCCAAGTGGTGGCCACAGCTCTCAGAGCCCAGTTCGCCCCAGACAGAAACGAAGATGGGCTCTCATTGAACAATGACAAACTGAAATCATTATTCTGCCAAGAACCAAATGAAAAATAGGAAAGCCTGACGTAGCCATGATTTGTTAACATGACATTGCCTCTCAATGCGATGCACAAATTTTAATTAAAATCTCAGGAGTGATTTTGGAGTCTTTTATTGTGTGCCTCTGGGCTCTTCCAGGCTGCCCTGGGGGAAGGGCAGGGCCTCTTCATCACAGGGATAAAGGCTCAGATAATTGTCCCTAAAGGATTGGGAGGTTGGGGGAGCAGGGGCAGCTCAGGCTGGCACTGCCTGTGAAGTCAGGAGTCTTAGAGTGCACATGGTCATTCCCAGCCTCCCCCTACTGCTCTACCCATTTTACAGGTGAGGAAACCAAGACCAGGGAAGGTTTGCCAAGGATCCACCCA
Organism: Macaca mulatta; assembly: GCF_049350105.2. Classification (NCBI taxonomy): domain Eukaryota; kingdom Metazoa; phylum Chordata; class Mammalia; order Primates; family Cercopithecidae; genus Macaca; species Macaca mulatta. The sequence continues at coordinate 98,379,887 of NC_133418.1, read as the reverse complement.
TAGCAAGGGTGTGTGTTTGGGCGGGGTGGGAGCGTGTTCTGGGTACTTGGAAGGTGAGATTCAGCCCGGGGAAAAGTTGTGGAAGCTGAGGGGAATGAGCATTCAACCAGCCCTCTGTGTAACAGGAACCTCCAGTCCGGGAGCACTGGCTAAATTGAGGGTGAGATGAGGAGAGAGAGGATTGCAAGAGCAGAAATGCAAACGCTCTTCTTTCCTGCAGCCACTCCTGGAGCTGGAAGAAGGCAGTTTGGGAGGACAGTCTCTGGGCCCCAAGCCCTGCTCCTTCTGGTTTCTCAGAGAAGAACCTCAGAAAATTATCAGTTCCTCCAGAAAAGCCCAAGTCCACTAAGGCAGCCTGAGGAGAAGAGAAGGGCTGAGGGACTGGGCCGATGGCTGGGGTTTCTCCCTGGCTTCCTCAAGGACTGACGGTCCTGCAGGGGATCCTGGCCTAGGACCACTTGCCCTAGTTTGGGGCACAACAGACAGCAGAGGAAACTGGCTGGTGTGGGGTCGCTGGGGTGAGGATTAAGTAAGGAATGAGCAGACAGCGTGGGGTGGACTGCAAGCTGAAGCCCACCCAAAGACCCACAGGCTGGCCTCGGAGGCTGATCAGCTGGGTCAGTGAGCACCTCCAGCTGGGGCTACCACCTCCCACGGTGAGGCCTGGAGCAGGTCTCATGCCCCCTCTGCCCCTGGCCCCACCTGAGAAGTAGTGACAGTTATCACACGGTCCTGCTCTAGGACCGAGGCGAGGATGGAGGGAGGCCGGATGCATGCAGGAAGTGTCTGGGAGCCATGTCATTGTGCTCCCCTGCCTGGAGGATCAGGAGTCCCTTGGAGTGAGGTGACCATCCCACAGCATGGAGTGCCCACCCCGCCCCACCCATTCCAGCACCCATGAGCCCATCAGCCAGTCCCACTGATGCTGCCCTCGCCCCACCCACCATCCTGGACTCACCCGCAGAGCCGGCAGGGAGCTGACCTGGTCCATGGTGAGCGTCGCCTCCTTGTAGTACTTCCCAGGAGGGCAGAGCTTCAGGAAGGTGTCGTGGATGCTGAGAAGAGAGGCATGAGGGCCGTGTGGCCGGGAGAAGGAGACCAGCAAGCCTATCTTCTGCTGCAAGGGGTGGGGCTGTCTCTTTGAGGAAGGAGACTCGGGGTCGACTGCAGAAAAGGCGGTAATCAATAATAATAAAGCGCAGTAATAAATATGTCTTCTAGAAACATCCCTGGACCCTCCAGTGTGCCAGGCACACCATGCAGGATGCAAAGATGAGCCAGGTGAGAGGAAAGTTAGGAGAATATGCCCTGTAGCCAGCAGCACACTCTACAAGGGTTTGTCGTAGGATGTCGGAACTGAAGGGGCTTACGTCCAGTCCCTCGGTTACAGATGGGGAAGCCAGCAGGACCTTGGGGAAGCCAGGGTCCACACCTCTGGCCATCTGCCAATTTCCATCCTCAACCCGAGAAAAGAGGTCACTTTGTGGGCCTGAGTGAGCCAGGATTAGAACCCAGCTGCCTGCAGCCAGCTAACCACCAGCCTTGCCAGGCCACTTGACAGCAAACTTGGTCCTAGGAGATCGTGGACTGAGTGGTCTTCCTAATCATCCCTGTCGGCAATGTCTCTGTCTATAGGATCCCATGCCAGTCAAGAGGATTTTGGTTATAAGATACAGGCAGATGGTGAAATGGCCATGTGATCCCTGAGAGTAAGAGGGTGGGAGGGAGCTCTGCCTCAGGCTGAGAGAGGATAAGCCCTCATTCCCTGTCCCTCTTGCCCTGAACCTGGGTCCTTGTCCACCAGCAGGCTCTTAGGCCTACAGGTCCAGCAACCAAGGCAGCCAGTGGAGGTGAGACAGTGGTGCCCTGGGGCCCAGGAGGCCTGGATCCCAGAACCTGAACTGCTGTGGCAGGGCTGTGTGACCTCAGGCAGCTCACTTGACATTTCTGAACTTTAGTTTCATCATCTGGATAAGGGACGAGAATGATACCTCTCTTGGAGGTCTGTGGCGGTGGGGCAGGGGTTCAGTGTGAAGGAGGCTGAAGGGTGTGTGTGTTTGTGTGTAAATGGTAGATGGTGGGTGGTGGGGTCACCACAGGCTGGTTAAAAACACTGTCTCTAGAGCCAGACAGATTTACGTTGAAATCCTGACTTTGCCACTTAATAGTTCTGAGGCGTCGAGTAAGGTTCTGAATCCACCTGAGCCTCAGTCTCCTCCTCTTTGCAGTGGGGGTAATAAATCTTCCCCCCCACACTGCTGAGGATTAAATGAGGGGAGATGTATGAACCGTCAGCGCAGTGTCTGGTAGGTGAGGGTATTTGTGTTACCCGGGGCCTCGGAGGGGATACCCAGCGTGCCCCCTCTCTGTGTTTCTCTCCTATACTCCAGGTGCCCCTGTGACCATGGGCTGTGAACAACCCACACCTAGACTGTTACAGTGGGAGCCCACCACCCTGACCCAGACCTGCTGTCCCCTTTCTTCGTGATCCCCTCCATGCTCCAAAATTACCCCTCCCTCGCTCAATCCTTTCCCGTTCCTCTCCTGTCCGCCATCAAACCTCTGCTCTCCTCGGAGTGCCGAGAGGCCAGCAATCCCAGGAAAGGAATCTGTACGCAGGACTGAGTGACTAACAGTCCCCTATTGACATTCCAGGGCATGGGGTTTGTTGACTCAAATGAGGCTCTGATTGGTGGAATTTAGGGACATGTAACTAAGTGAAGACCGGGTGCAGCGGCTCACGCCAGTAATCCCAGCCCTTCAGGAGGCCGAGGTGGGAGAATCGCTTGAGCCCAAGAGTTTGAGACCACCCTGGGCAATATAGGGAGACCCCATCTATACAAAAAAAAATTGAAAATTAGCCAGGCATACTGGCGCACACCTATTCAGGAGGCTGAAGTGGGAGGATCACTGGATCCCAGGAGGTTTGAGGCTACAGCCGGTTGTGATCCCACTACTGCACTCCAGTCTGGGGTACAGAGCAAGATTCTGTCTCAAAAAACAACAAAAACTAGGTGAAGAATTTGGAGAGTGATTTTATGAGTGGAGACTCAGAAGTAGAGCAGGAGGCAGGAGGCTCTCGCAGGGCTCTGACGATGATGGTAGGTGGAGGCCTCCCACCCTGCCAGCCACACACTGTTTCACGTCTCACTGACTAGAAAAATATCCTTCAGATCCCAGCCCCAGGAGAGTGGAAAGAAACTATGCTGAGATTCTGTGTGCCCACTGCACTCTGTGCCCTGGGAGGCTGATCTCTACTGACAGCGTTCCTACCTCCCTTGCCCTTCGGCTTAAGGGAAGCTCCAGGAGGACTGGAGGTATGAGGGAGGGGTGGGGAATTTATCCTCCTCTCCCCCCAGCCCCACACGACTCTGCAGCGTCTGTGTTCCCGCCGTCTTGGGCTAGCAGCCAGCTTCCGCAGCTCCAGCTCTCAGCTGGCACCTCAGGCCTGAGGGAGTCAGGGCTGGTCCCTGGGTGGTTCCCTGGGCCTCCTTCTGAACAGTTCCTTCACTGCAAAGCTCCTTCACAGACCCCGCTGAATGTGCCACCTGTTTCCTGCCGGGATGCTCACAGATCTATCTGGATCCTATTTCTCTACCTCTAGCTATGAGACCCGAGGCAAACCGCCAGATCTCTCCAAGCACGCAGGCCCAGGTTCATATCTTGACTCTGTCCGATGGGGAGCCAACCTCCTTCCAGTGGCATTGTGCAGACCTGGGCTAGGGCGTGATGGATGGGAGCTGGAGTGGCGTGTGGTGTTCATGGAGAGCACCATGACTGCTGCCTTGACCACGTAAGGGGCCTGAGCTGTCACTAGGGTCTAGGGACTGCACACGTTTGGGAGGGAGCAGAAAGCAGGGTGTGGAATGGGTTGGGGGAGAGATTCTCCAGGAAGGTACTGGGGTGGGCGCTGGGCACCACAGGTCAACCAGGAGGAAGAAAAGCCCTCACTGCTGAACTGTCCAGTGGCCTACAAGGGGCGAGGGTCAGGCCAGGTGCAGTGGCTCATGCCTGTAATCCCAGCATTTTGGGAGGCTGAGGCAGGCGGATCACTTGAGGTCAGGAGTTCAAGAGCAGCCTGGCCAACATGGTGAAACCCCATCTACCAAAAATATAAAAAATTAGCTGGCCATGGTGGCATGCACCTGTAATCCTAGCTACTCTGGAGACTGAGGCAAGAGAATCACTTGAATTCGGGAGGTGGAGGTTCCAGTGAGCTGAGATTGCATCTGTGCACTGCATCCTGGGCGACAATGTAAGACTCCATCTCAAAAAAAAAAAAAAAAAAGAAAATAAAAAAGGGTCAAGGGCAGTGGGAGTGGCAGGCCCCAGTCAAAAGGAGCATTTTGTCACTGTCATTGTTAGAATTGCCGGCTTGAGGTCATAGAGAGCAGACCAACTTTCAATAAGACCAATTTTCAACAAAAAATAATGTTTTGTTATTTTTTTAAATCCCTAAGGCAATGCGCAAGTGCACTTGGGCTCCTGCCCCCACCATGGGCACCACTGGGAGTGCCCGCTCTGGGCAGCCAGCTCTCACGGACATTCTTCATGTTTCATGCCAATCTTGCAAGGAAGGGCCTATTGTTTCTTTTACAGATGAGGAAGCTCAAAGTCAAGTAGGTAAAATCATCTGCCTAAGGTCACACAGTGGTACATGTTAAAGCCAGAGATACAAACACCAAAGCTCTTTCCCCAGGAGGCACCAGGGGCTGCTGAGGGACAGAGAAGAAACTCCCCGGCCCTCGCCACCCTCCTGTCATGACAAAGCCTCTGTGCTGGGTGCACTCACACACATCATCTCACCGAATTTTCCCAACAACTCCCTGCGGGAGAAGTGGAGTGGCCATCATTCCTGTAGATGGGTAAACTGAGGCTCAGAGAGTTTAAGGGTTGTACCTAAGGTTATACAGCTGGGAAGAGATAGAGTGGAGGACTGAACCCTAAACCAAGTTCTTCGGGCTGTGCTGCCCACCCTTCTTCCAGGTGAGAGACTCGAGTCGCCCTCCTGGAGAGTCCTCTGGGGGAGGGTGCTGGTGGGGCGCCTGCCTGGAGTTGGTGCCTTCCCAGGCTGCAGAGTGGGCGGGCTGCCCACAGATGAATTGTGGCTGCATCTCGGCTGCCACAAAATGTTCTCCTCCTCCAAATATGGATCAGCTGGCTCTAAATGGAACCCTGAATTAATCACTAATGGACTCAAAAGTCAAAGCCATTTGAAAAACTCACACATTGAGCCTGCCAGCAATCCAGCAGCCCGGGCCATGGCTCCCTTCCACATAGCCCGGAGAGGCAGGAGGGGCTGTCTGCAGGCTCAGGGGCCGGCCCTAAGACGGGGTGGAGGTCACTCCGCTGCTGACTCTCCGTGGGACCTTGGACTCGCCAAGTCCCCTCTCGGGCCTCAGTTTCCCGTCTGTGAAATGAGAGTCACAGCATCCCCCGGCTCCCTCCAATTTAGGCACGCTATGACTCTAGGTTTTCGTGCCTCTCTCTGGCATCCCGTTTACCCCCTTGCCTCTGAGACCCTCTAGCTTAGTAGTTCTCAACGGGGTCCCACGTAAGAATCAGGTAGGGAGTTTGTAAAAGGATCTGCCCTCCCCACTCCTTGAGGTTCTTATTCAAGGCCAGGATACAGCCCTAGGCACCTACAGGTTCTACAAGCTTCTCAGTATTTCTACTATCCCAGCAAGATCAAAAACATGACAAGCCCGAATTTCCACTCCTCAAGCCCCAGCCTGGACTTGGCTTTCTGGCTTCACCCCCACCCCATGGGGTTAATAGTCCTTTGCTCTATGGTACTGCCTGCAGATAGTAGATATTTTACAAATGGTCCTTCTTTAGCCTGAAAATGTGGCTTTTAGTTCCCTGATCTACTACTTGCAATCTGTGTGGGCTTGAGGAAATTACTTCATTTCTTTGAGCTGATTTCCTCATTTGCAAAAAGTAGGGATAATAATACCATGATAACAGCAGCAGCCACATAATCGGTGCTTACCCATGTGCCAGGTATTGCTCTCACAATGACAGATTTGATCTTCTAGTTGTCCTAATAACAACCTTGTGAGATTAGGTTCTGTTTCCCTCAACTATTTTATAAGGATGGAAACTGACGCTCAGTGAGGGTAAGAAACTTTCCCATGTTTGCGCAGCTACTAAGTGGAAGAGCTGAGCCTCAAACCCAGGTCTTTGGCTTCCAGGAAATAAACCTGTAACCACTCCACCTGCTGGCCTTGAGGTGCCTGTTAATGGCCAGGACAGGGCCATGGAGTCTACAAAGTGTTGGAGCCTCCAGCGGTGCTAGGAAGAAAGAGAGGCCCTGTGGCTGGGTCAGCCTGGCCAGAGGTTGGGAGCAAAGCTTCAGGCTCCTAAACCAGACCCCGCCCCACCGAAGAGAGTGTCAGGAACCATCCCAGGCGACACAGAGTAGTTCAAAGAGCTCAGGCTGAGCCAGGCTGACCTGCGCCTGAGACATAGAGGTCTGGGCTGGAGTCAGGCTGTGCCTTGCCCAGGAAGCCACATGGGCCCTCTTTGGGTCTGCAGGGTCTGCAGTCACTGCCAGAAGGGCCTGGGCCCAGAATAGGCATCTCAGGAAAAGGCTTCTTCTGGGACAACCAATTTAACCAGAATCAGAGAGCGCTGCCCCGATGCTAAGGTGGAAAGGGACCTTGCTTTTGCTGAGATCAAAAACATGTGAAGGGAAAGTCTCATAGGCTGGAAACTTAGGGTGAACAGACCTCTTCTTGGAGGGCCAAACCAAAGCAGCCCTGGATCGGGAAGGGGCTGGCTCCAAGACAAGTCTAGCACATGAGGTCTCCCCCCACCAACCCCCGGGAGGTGCCATCTGCAGATCTGGTGACTAGGCCTTTGTGTCCTTATGCAAGTCACAGATAAGAAGGTGGGAAAGTGTTGGACAAAGCCAGCCTCCCTGCAAAGGTTACTTCTACTTATTGGTCTCTTGAATACTTTTTTAACTGGCTAAGTCCATCCAACTGTACTGCCATGGACCACATTTCTCTATGATATTCATAGGAAAATCACAAGATACTGTCAGAGGCCACAGTGGAAAATCATTCAGAAGTGATCAGGGCTTCATCTGGCTCAACTTGGCCTTGGCAGCCCAGGATGGCCACTTTCTCCCTGAGTATCACTTGCCTTCTGCTCCCTGAGCCAGAGCAGCTGGGCATCCATATCACAGCTGTCCCCTCACTTTACAGACAGCACACCCACACCAACCCTAACGTATTCCACTCCCCAGGGCCCTGCCAAGAAGATAAGCTATTATCCGTCTGTGTGTCTGCTTCCAGGGATATTCTCCTCTGTGTGTGCATGTATGAACAGCCCTTTATTTCACAAGAGCAGTAGCAGCCTATATGTGCTGGTCTTGTTTGCCAAAGTAATACAGTTAAATAGATTAAAAATGCAAATAGTACTGTGAGGCTTACAATCAAAGTTACTAATGCTCCGTATCCCACACCACCTCTCTAACCCTACTCTCCAGAGGCAGCAGTTTCCAAGTGTTTTGCTGTTTCACTTGGTTTTTGCTTAACATTTATATGGTACTTCTAAATGCTGTGCTAATACTGCCTTTTGCTGTTGTTTTCACTATAGATATTATCTTGTGGCCTCTTACTAGAAAAAAAGAGGATTTCTCTATATATACTTCTTTTCGTTTCCCCAACCTCCCAATATAAAATAACTTTCCTGAATGAATATTCAGTATTTATAATAATGTTATATATTATATAGGCATTATTCAAACATTGTTTAAGCTGAGTTCCCTAGTGCAACATGATTACATCTTCTTTCTTGCAAGGCTTTTTGTTTTTCCCAGAGTTAATAATCACTTTTGTTTTTTTGCTTTAGTTTTTGTGTGCCTATCTTTATTTCATCCCCAAACTTTCTGCTGAACTAAGTACCTCTCAATATGGTATCTAGATAGATTCATTTTATCTTCTTAGAGACACCACTCCTAGAACCCCTGACTCCTTAATTCTAATCTGAACTGATTGCCTTATGAGCCGATTGTCCTGCTGTCATCCTTCAGCTTCCCTTCACTACTTCCTTGTAATTTGTTTTGCCTCTAGGTTGAAAGCCTTTGTCTCCCTGATCCTGGGTCTTCTTTTTTCTTGGTTTACTCACTAGTTTTAATGAAGCACATCTCCCAAAAGTTTCCTAAGAAAAGGTCCATAAGAAATGATTTTTAAAATTTGCATGTCAAAAAGTATTATTATCCTGCCCTCACTCTTGATTAATGGCTTAGCTAGAACTTATTTCTAGATTGAAATTTTTTCGTTAGAATTTTGAATGTGTTTAGCCACTGTCTTCCAATGTAAGTCCAACGCTATTCTGATTCCTGAATCTCTGTAGTCTGTTTTGCTCTCTTTGGAAGCACTCAGGATCTTATCATCATCTCAGGCAGTCTGAAATGTCGTGATGACATGACTTAGTGTATGTAGGCTGTGTTTTATTTTTTCCTCAAATACCTGGTGTCCCTTAGCTTTCGATTTATACTTATAGGGAGACTCTAAGATGCTGACCAGAAGCTCACCCTGCTCTTCATCATGCTGGTGGCCCTGAGTCAGGGGCCTGTCCGGCTCCAGCTCTCCCCAGATTGTTAGCTCCTGTCTTGTGCTGGGGCAGGGCAGGGGTGCCAAGTGGATTGCAGAGGGAGAGAGAAGGAATCATATAAGACTTTCAGTCCACCTTTCTGTTTTCACCTCATCCTGCATCCTGGAATTCGGAGGTTCCTGAGACTTTCTGGGTTCTCAATTCCATCATCCAACCCCTGCAGGCAAATTCTTTCAGCTTTCTGTTCAGCTAAGTCTGTGTCGTGGGTCTATCTGCTTTGCACTTTTAAAATTTTTGTTGACCTCTCTCATTTGCTGTCATTGCTTGTGTTCTCTTTGTCCTTATGGGTTTCTTTTTTCTTCCGTTTTTTTTTTTTTTTTTTTAATTCCTTTACTCTCTTTTTAGTAGAGGAAACAGAGGTCAAAGAAAATGCTCTATTCTCCATGTAACTGGAAGCCCCCTGAACTTTGCTTTCTTAACTTAATAATATACCTTGGAGATGGCTCTATATCAAATGGAAAGCTCTTCCCCTCCTCTCCAAGGGCAGTCTTCCCCGGATGGATGAATCAGCAATTACTTCACCTGTGTCCTCTTCATGCAGGTGGAATGGCTGGGTCAAGGTGTACTTCTCATTTTTAACTGGGACATTTCAGCATCTCCTGCCTTCACTGGTCTTCTTCCATTCTTCAAAGCTCTTGACAGCTATTCCACATTCTCAGCTGCTCCCCGGGTTGTGGTCTCCTGAGTATGGAGACTCCCCTTGGTTTAAAGCAGCAGAGAGCTCTCACTGGTATCACCTTCCCATTTGAGCATTTCTGCGCTGCTGCCCCTGGCCTAACCAGTGCTTCTCACTCTGTCTTATTTGAAGGTGTCCAAGTAACAGGAGTTGGACACTTTGCCGTCCACTCTGACTTCCTTATGCAATGGTATCCCCAACCTTACCACCCCCAGCGCTGACCCACACTGGCCTTCGAGAGTGGGAGCCTCCTGAGCAGGAGCTACCCTGGGGGCAGGCACAGGCCCCTCATGCTCAGGAGTGGTGCTGTCAAGAGAAGGGGCAGGCCAGAAAGAGCTTTGAGAACTGCTTGTTAGAGAAGTTTGCACTGAACCATGAACCGTGAACTGTGAACTGGAGCCTTCCCTGGCAGCACTCACCAGGACCCCCCTCCCCAGCAAAACACAGAGCCAAACTGTGCTCTTCTCAGGGGAAAGGCACCTTCCATGGGGATGGAAACAGACTGGAAACAGGATCTGGGAGGAGGTCATCTCAGGGCCTGGGTGGGAGTTTCAGAAGGGAGGCGTCCCTGAGCATGGCTCGCTTCCAAGGAAATCTTTCTCTGAAGGCCAATGCAGAACAAATGAAAATGGAGGATTGATGTTCAAGAAAGAGCCTGAACTCCTCCCATCCTCCTCTTGCTCCTCTCATCTGCCACCACATGCTCCCTCCTGGCATATAGGAGGAGCCCCAGGGGTGGATCCATGAATGCCATTTGAAGCCCCTGGGGTGGAAAGTGGGACAGGTATGGCCATTGCTGAGAGTATAAACTGGTGCAACTCCTTTGAAGGACAACATTGTCATACCTATCGAAGTTCTAAAATGTAGGTGGGGTGCAGTGGCTCACCCCTGTAATCCCAGCACTTTGGGAGGCTGAGGTGGGAGGATCACTGGAGGTCAGGAGTTCGAGACCAGCCTGGCCAACATGGAGAAACCTCATCTCTACAGAAATAACAAAAAGTGGCCGAGCGTGGTGGCAGGCAACTGTAGTCCCAGCTACTCGGGAAGCTGAGGCAAGATAATTACTTAAACCAGGGAAGTGCAGACAGAGCAAGACTCTATCTCAAAAAAAAAAAAACAAAAAAAAAAAACAAAAAAAAAAACCCACAAGCTTAAAAAAAAAAAAAAGATACAGAACAGTATGAATGGAATAAATGCAACAGTGTGAATGGGGTAAAAGGAGGATAAATGTGTCGGCCTGTGTATGGAAAATTCTTCCGGAAGGCTAGATGGTAAGAAAAGCCAATAGTGAGCAGAGGCGGCCTTGAGGGAAAAGGATGGGGAGGAGAGAATGTAGACGTTTACTTTTCACTTAGAACTTTTACACTATCTGAATTTTCTTTTCTTTTCTTTTTTTTAAAATTATACTTTAAGTTCTGGGATACATGTGCAGAACATGCAGGTTTGTTACATAGGTATACACATTCCATGGTGGTTTGCTGCACCCATCAACCTGTCATCTACATTAGGTATTTCTTCTAATGCTATCCCTCCCCTAGATCCCCACCCCCCGACATGCCCCATTGTGTGATCTTCCCCTTCCTGTGTCCATGTATTCTCATTGTTCAACTCCCACTTATGAGTGAGGACCATTATTTGAATTTTCTAGCCATGCTCGCAGATTTTTTTTTTTTTTTGGATTTCATTTTATTTTTATTCATGTGTTACTTTTCAGAAAATTTCAATAGAGGTTATATGGGTAGTAGGATATGGGTCATTTGGAGTTACGTCATTTTTTTTATATTTAAAAAAGTGAGTGAATATTATTTTCAAAAGGGAAATTATGTCACCGTGTGACAGCCTTTGGTTTCTGTAGCTCCCCAAGCCCTGGCCATCCCCCATCCTCGTTTGTGCCTGGAGAGTCTTGCGCTTGTGACAAAGTCGTTAGCTGCCACCCCCAGACCCTGAGTGGGAAATGTGGCTTCCATGTGGTGACGGGGGAGGGTTAGTCCGAGCGGAGATTATGAGAGGGAATCTTCCCCCACCTTCCCCCGAAAGTGTCTTGGTGAGCTCCTTTATTCATCTAACAGATTTTGTTGGGCACCTGACTTGGCCCAAACACACACACACACACACACACACACACACACACACCCCTCTCACACTGTTCACTCTCCCCACAGCCCCATGAGAAGGGTATTTGGCCACCTCCACGTTGAATGAAGGTTCTTCCCAACTGGACAGGGGTCTGCATGACAACAGGGAGCAGGGCTGCTCACCATCCCACCTTCAGGGCCTCCAGGGGCAGGCACATCACAGGCACTGGAGAGAGGGCAGGGAGGGAGGAAGAGGGGGAGGGAGGGAAAGCAGGAAGGGGAGGGAAGGGAAGGAAGGCTGGGCTTCAGTCATGCATCCAAGTTTACCCAGCCAGGGAACCACCAAAATGGACTTCAGACCTAACTTCCCCCCGTCCTCTCCTTGTTTTCCTCCTTATTCCAAAGAGGTTCTGTCCAGCTCCATCCTCTGAAGAAACCTCACCTTGGATCCCAGTAAAGGGTTAGCAGCCTAAAGCCTGATGTCTCATTCAGCTCCAGTGGGGCTCTGTGGATCATGGCCCTCCCATCCCTGCCGGCCCTGTCCCAGCCCCATCTCCAGGACTGTGTGGCTCTGAGCAAGGACCACACTCAGGGACCAGAGTGAGGCTGTATTAGGGCAAGAATCCAGTTCAGAGGGAGGAGCTGGGAGAAGGAAAGAGGGGAGGGGCCTCTACTCACCACAGAATTTCATTTCTGGTCAGGAAGGTCAGGGCCTGCAATAAATCACAGAGAAGTGATGTGTCCACTCCATTCATCCCTGCTGTGGCCCCTGGAGAGTGGCGCAATGCAGAGGCTGGGGATGAAACGCCCATTCTTTTTCTGCACGGCTAGGGGAGCCCCAGGCTGAGGCGGATGCCTGAGGTGGCAGCTGGAGAGGAAATGGTGCTCTTTCTTATCCCCAGTCTCTTACAGGCCTGGGAAGGAGGGCATTGGCACAGATGTGAGAGGAGATCAGAGACAAGAGTGAAACTCTGGGCTCTGGAGCAGGAGACAGATGGAGGAAGGCGACCTCAGAGAACTCATCTGGGCCACATGGATGCAGATTTAGCAAAGACAGGGACCACCGCTATCCCGCCTGGTAAACTCTAGAGCAAGCTTGTCCAACCCTCAGCCTGCAGGCCACATGCAGCCCAGGACAGCTTTGAATGGGGGCCCAACACATATTTGTAAACTTTCTTAAAACATTATCAGAATTTTTCGTGATTTTTTTTTTAGCTCATCAGCAAGCATTAGTGTTAGTGTATTTTATGTGTGGCTCAAGACAATTCTTCTTCTTCCAATGTGGTCCAGGGAAGCCAAAAGGTTGGACACCCCTGCTAGAGCTTCAGGAAGGAATTTCCCATTCATTCCACTTGCTTTAGGAAGCTCCCACCTCTGCCCAGAATCCCCAGCCCGATCTACCCACCTGGTACTCTTCCAGGTCCTCCCAGTGCATCTGGTACCTTAAGCATTGCCCCATCCAACCACACCTTTCTCTTTGCCAGCAGTAGAACCTCAGCCCCAAGGACTCGCCAGCTGGGGCACCTCGTTGATCCGGTTGCCATGGTGACCTACATTCCACCTTCTGCCCATTCCACCTGAGTCACTGAGTTGGCAAAGAAACAAATTCTTTTCATTCCCATTCCACCTGAGTTGCTGAGTTAGCAAATAAGCAAATTCTTTTCAATCCCAAAGCTAAGAGACATCAGTCCCCATACAACAAGCAGAAAGGCAGCCCAAAGACAGGGCTGAGAGTCACACTGTCAGCTCAGGAGTCACACTGCCTGGGCTCCAAACCCAGATCTGCCCCACTGTGACCTGAGACAAGCTCTTCAATATCTGTGTATCTTAGTTTCCTCATCTGTAAGCTGGGATGATAGTCATGGGATTGTTGTGAAGATTGACTAATACAGGGCATAATGCCTGGCACATAGTAAGTGCTCAATAAATGCTAGCTATTTGAACCACAGCCTAGCTGGGCATGGTGGCTCACGCCTCTAATCCCAATGCTTTGGGAGGCCAATGCTGGTGGATCACTTGAGGCCAATATGCAGAAACCCCGTCTCTACCAAAAAATATAAAAATTAGCTGGCGTGGTGACATGCACCTGTAGTCTCAGCCACTCCAGAGGCTACGGTGGGAGAATCGCTTGAACCTGGGAGGTAGAGGTTGCAGAGAGCTGAGATCACACCACTGCACTCCAGCCTGGGACCCTATCTCAAAAAAAAAAAAAAAAGAAAAAGAAAAAACCCTACAACCTGCCAGGTGCAGAGGTGCACACCAGCAAACCTGTAGTCCCAGCTACTCAGGAGGCTGAGGCAGGAGGATTGTTTGAGCCCAGGAGTTCATGGCTGCAGTAAGCGATGATCATACCACTGCACTTCAGCCTGGGTGACAGAGCAAGACCTTGTCTCTAATAAATCAAAATAAAAAACAATCAAGGAACCACAACCCCAGGACTGTGCCAGGCATGGGGATGCAGAAATAAATCAGCATAGATCCAGCCTCAGGAAGTGGCCCAAAAAGTATAGAAAAGGGCATTCCACCCCATCAGTCAGGTCTCTGCAGGAACAAAGGGCACCATCAAATCAGGATCATGTGAAAAGGGTCTAACAAAAGGACTCTCCACAAAGGTGTGTTCAGGGTGTTGTAGGGAAATCACACGGATAACACAGACTCCCAAGCCCAACAAAGAGCTGCTACCCGCCCCAGCACCACCCACCTGGGAGCAACACCCCAGCCCCACTCTCTCCTCTTTCTCTGCTCTCCCACAGGGCAGAGAGCAAGGCGGAGCAGGATGGGCAGACAGAGACAATGTCCAACACAGCCATCAACATCACAGGCCAGGAGAGCCTTCCTGAAGCCATCTCTCCCTCCCCTGCCTCCAGGAGGGTCTGCACACCCACCTTTGTCATGAAGGGCTGGTCTCCTTGTTCTAGGACACGTCTTCCCTATGCTCTCCTGAATAAACATCCCAGTGGTTCTCTGATGAAGCTTATTTATATCTCTGAAGTGCAACTGCCTGCTTTTTCTTGGACTGTCCTCCATGGGGATAGAGCCTGGCAGAAGGAAACCCAGGACCCCCATTCCTTGATCTGCTCACCAGACACAAGTAGAATATCCACGGTGTGCCAGGGACTTGGCTTGACCCTGGGGGAGAGAGGACTGAACATGACTTCAACCCTCAAGGAACATATGCTCTTCATGCTCTTTTAAGGGAGCAAGAAAAAATGTATGCTCACCACGGGCGCATGTGCACACACACACACACACACACACACACAAAAGCAGATGGAGGCAGATGTCACAGACGGAGAAGAGTACAGAGTTATGAGTGTTTAGAAGAGGAAAGTCTTGCTGGGCACCAAGCTTTCATGTAGGTGGTGGCATTTAAGTCGTTGTTATCATGCAGTGGTTAAGAACATGGGCTCTGAAATCTGAAAGACCTGGCGGCATCACTTCTTACTGCATCACCTCAAGCAAGTCATAAAATACTATAAGCCTCAGTTTCCTCATTTGTAAAAGGGGAATGATAAATCCCTACTTCATAAGTATTGCAGACATAAAATAAAATTATGGGTGTATGTGAAGCTCTTATTATAGCAAGATACCTGCTATGTATTGAGTTCTCAATAAAGGGTAAATTACCAGCCTGGTTAACATGGCGAAATCCTGTGTCTACTAAGAATACAAAATTGAGCCAGGTGTGGTGGCGTGTGTCTGCAGTCCCAGCTACTCGGGAGGTTGAGTATGAAAATCGCTTGAACCCAGGAGGCAGAGGTTGCAGTGAGCCAAGATCGTGCCTCTATACTCCAGCCTGGGTGACAGAGCAAGACCCTGTCTCAAAACAAACAAAAACAAGGGTAAATTATGTTACTATTTTAAAAGTTGGGCCTGGTCCAGGCACAGTGGCTCACGTCTGTAATCCCAGCACTTTTGGAGGCCGAGGCAGGCGGATCACCTGAGGTCAAGAGTTTGAGACCAGATTGATCAATATGATGAAGCCCCGTCTCTACTAAAAATACAAAGATTCGCTGGGCATGATGGCATGCACCGGTAATCCCAGCTACTCGGGAGGCCAAGACAGGAGAATCGCTTGAACCCAGGAGGCGGAGGTTGCAGTGAGCCAAGATCACGCCATTGCACTCCAGTCTGGGCAACAAGAGTGAAATTCCATCTCAAAAAAAAAAAAAAAAGAGTTGGGCCTGGAAGGAAGGGTAGGACTTTTGCAGGCTAAGTCAGTGGTTAAACTCCATCTTCTGCTAACCGCTTTGAGCTTCTACCACCGTTGACTAAGCAGCTTCTATTTGCCAGGTGTGTCCATGTAAACTGTCTGTCTTCAGGCTCAAGCAGCTCAGTGAGGGTAGTAGGGTATCCTTGCTTCTTTGTTCTAGGGAAGGTGGAGGCCGGTGAGGTGAAGTGATACTCTTGAGTCAGTCAGCTGGTAAGTGGGCATGCTGCAGGCCTGCGGATTCCCAAAGCACCGGGCAGGATACTCGGGGAAGCCAGGTGATCTGCACTTCCTTCTCCAGCCTCAGTGCTCCTCATCACATCGAGGCGCAAGTGGCAGCTTGGCACTGGCTGCTTGTGACTTTCACACCTGGCTGACACTTGGTAAAAAGAAAACAAAAGCAAAAGAGAGAGCTGCCCTGGAGCCCAGAGCTTTAAGCTAGTGACTCAACCACTATTCATTGAGTGAGGCAGTGGAGACAGAGGTGAATGAGACAGATGATGTCCTGCCCTCATGGATCCAGACGTGCATATGTGCACCCACATCCTTTAGACAGCCATACGTACTATGGAAGAAGGAAAGCAGGGAACAGGGGAGAGAGGGTGTGACAATGGAGGGGCTGGTGGTCATGGAAGCACCAGAGCAGAGACCTGAGTGACAGGGAGGAGTAAACCAGGCTAGGAAGTCAGGGCCAGTTGCACAGGCCCATATGGCCACGGGTCCAGCAAGAATTTAATAACACTGGTTTCATTATATTTGTTTGTATAACGGTATCTTCCATATTGAAAATGAGGCACTTTTATCATTTATTACTGTGATCTAAAATTTCCTTTATAAACATATCTGTTTAATTAAAATAAATAGGAACCTAAGCAAAAATATTAAGTAAATAATTATATAGGTGGTAAAGAAATATGCCAGAAATCACAAATCTCTCTGTGTGTGTCTCTTTCTCTCTCTCTCAATCTCTCTCTCTCTCACACACACACACACAACGAAGGTTTGCAAACTCTGCTACCCTTCTCTCTCCTTGATCTTTCATCCCCCTAACTCCCCAACCCCTGCCTACCCTGCACCCCCGCAAGCTCTGTCATTTCATCACAGAGAGGGTTTTCACTGGTTCTTACAATAACAATACTAACAATAAGAATATCACTTTACATTTGCATATTCCTTTATAATTTCAAAATGCTTTTCTATGTACCATCTCATTTGCCCCGGAAATAAAAGCTAGTGTTCTTTAAAAAAGAGAGAGAAATCCTCCCTCCATATGATTCTGCCTTTGATACACTAACCAACCTGCCTCTCTACCCATCCCCAGCCCACGACATCCCTCAAACTCCTCTTCAGCAGAGATTTTGAAAGGGGTGTAATTGAGGAGGGAGGAGGCTCTGGGGAAGGACAGTTCTACATCCTTCCCCTCCAGGGTCCACCCCTGCAGGAACCCTCTGTGTGGAACAGAATGTTTTCTTTGCAAGATTTCTGTCACCTTGCAACTTACAGTTTACAGACGGTAAAACTACAACCCCTGCTCTGACCCTGATTTAGGTGTCTCTTAGAATTCAAGAAGAGTTGAAAAGAAACTTGCATTCAAAATATATAAAGAAATCTTACAATTCAACAATAAAAGGCCAAATAAGCCAACTTAAAAATGGGCAAAAGATTTGAATAGACATGTAAGAAGATACATGAATGGCTGATGAGCATATAAAAAGAAGCTCAACATCAGTAGCCATCAGGGAGACGCAGATCAAAAGCACAGTGAGATACCTCTTCATACCCACCAGCGTGGTCAAAATCAAAAGAACAAGTAATAAGCACCAGGTATGGTGGCTCACATCTGTAATCCTAGTACTTTGGGAGGCTGAGGTGGGCAGATCACTTGAACCCGGGAGTTCAAGACCAGCCTGGGCAACATAGTGAAACCCCGTCTCTACAAAAAATGCAAAGATTACCCTGGCATGGTGGCATGCATCTGTAGCTGCAGCTGTTCAGGAGGCTGAGGTGGTAGGATTGCTTGAGCCCAGGAGGGAAAGGTTGCAGTGAGCTGAGATTGTGCCACTGCACTCCAGCCTGGGCAACAGAGCAAGACCTTGTCTCAAAACAACAACAACAATGGAAAAAAAAAAACCCAACTAATAAGTGTTGATGAAGATATAGAGGAATTGAAACCCTCATACATTGCTGCCAAGAATGTTAAATGGTGTGACTGCATTGGGAAAGAATTTGGTAGCTCCTTGCAATTTTAAGCAGTTGCTGTAGGACCCAGCAACTCCACGCCCAGGTATATCCGCAAGAGACATGGAAACAAGGTCCACACAAAAACTTCACATGAGTGTTCATAGCAGCATTATTTATAATAGCCCCAGAGTGGAAAGAGCCCAAATGTCCATCGACTGATTAAATGAAATGCGGTATATCCATACAGCAGGATATTATTCGGCAATAAAAAGTAATGATACACGCTACAATACGAATGAGTATTAAAAACATTATGTGAAGTGAAAGAAGTCAGTCACAAAGAACTATGTATGGTGGGATTCTATTTATAGGAAATGTCCAAAATAGACAAATCCATAGAGACAGAAAGTAGATTGGTAGTTGCTGGGAGCTGGAGGGTGGGGAGACTCGGGGGTGACTGCTTATGGGCATAGAGTTTCTTTTTGGGGAGGTCAAAATACTCTGATCTTAGATGATGGTGATGGTTGTACAGCTGTGAATATACTAAAATCCATTGTGTCGTATGCTTTAAAAAAGTGAATTGTATGATATGCCAATTATATTTTAATAAAACTATTTTTAAAATGTCAAGGGGTTAAGTCCTAACTCAGTGCCTCACCACTGAGTATAATTAAAGGAATGTGTACATGGGAGGATATATTTGAAACTGTTTCAGATCTATTTCCTCAGCCTGAGTCTTGCAGCCCAGGGGGCTCCTCCACTGCAGTAGTTCTGTGCTGGGCACAAAGGTAAATCCTGCTGAGGCAAGTCGCTCCCTGGCTCCCAACATCAGTTAGACTTTTGTTTGCGTTTCCAGCAAACGAGCAGGCTGGAAAGCTATGCTCTGTCTGGAGGCAAGATTTTCCAAATTCCTTTTGTGTGGCAAGAAGCAGGCCTCAGGGAGCATATCCTGATTTCTGTGGGGACCTTCCAAGTAGACAGGAAGATAGAGGATGGCAGGGCTGTCCTGCTGGTCTTAGGGACAGAGGAGCTGAGGAAGGCAGTGAGGAAGTGAGATTGCCCTGCACTAGCTATCCAGAGATGGCGTGGGTGGGGCAGGGCTGGTTAGGAACATCCCTGGGTTCCCTGGGCAGAGGCCTTGGGAGACTGCACATCTCTAGAAACCTGCCTCATGCTCTTAGCCATTTCCAGCCGGGTGCAGGGTGCAGGGTGCAGGGTGCAGGGTGCAGGGCAGAAGTGCCCAAGGCAGAGCGCCTGGCTTCCTTGGCCTGATGGTACCATACAGGGACCCAGAAGCTCCCACATGCCTCAGGGAGGGGGTGCAGAGGGCCTGAGATTGCAGTGTCCTGGCAAAGTCCTGGCCAGGATGAAGAGCCCACCAGGTACATCTCCCAGGGTCAAACGGGATGCCGCGGACTCCCACAGCAGCGTGGAGAAGGTGATAGACAATATCTTGAAATTGAAATCTTCATTTCTTTCCCCCATCTTCTCATGAGAGACTTCTTTTTTTCTTTAGTCTCCCATTCACGTTGCCTGGGGGGAAAGCAGAATTGTTCAGTGTGAGGGAAAAAGCTAGAAGCAGCCTACGCTCCTTTTTTACTAACAAATCAGACATTTAAGAATCAGGGGGGAAGCTGAGGGAAGCCTAGAGTCTAAAGTTAATAAAAGGACAGATGAGGAAGACAGGGAGGAAGCACCATGTCACCAAGGAGCCTGAGCGAGGGTCTTCCGACGGTACCAGGAGGATCACCATTGCCAGCCCTGGGAGCACTACTCACTGCCCAGGGGAGGAGGGGGAGGAGCCACATGGACCAGCACTGCCTCATTGTGGGGCAGGGCACCCATCACGGCATCCAGTCTTCAGGGAGTGCCCAGTAGAGTGACAGCTGCTTGTGTCCCAAGGCTTTGCTGAGCCCCACCTGAATTGCCCTGGTGGAGAGGTATCCTCCATTTCCAATGACATGAGACACCAAAAAGCTCCCCAGAAAAGCGGGTGAGGGGCCTTGACATTTAGAGAGTGGAGAGTTGATGGGGCTGTGGGAGGAAATCCCAGCACTGGTTCTTGGGCAGGGCTGGACAGCAATCATCCTGCCCTTTGGCAATTTGTATTAGATGCCCTGGTGCTCCAGGTGACACCTGATTTCAGGTGCTGCTACACAGACAGGTTCCTGTGAACCTAGTTCTTCTCTCACTGATCCAGTGTTGCCTCAAGGCCTCGGAAGGCCTCATTTTCTGCCTCAGAACCTTCTCTATCAAGTAGACCCCTCAGGCTATGGTTACACACAGCCCTGAAGTTCAGAGCAACACTGACCTTCAACCAGCGGGGCTGGGAGCTGGTGGAGAATCTCCCTCACCTGTATTTCTGGGTGACAGCTCTGGAGGGGTTCTGTGGTTTCTCAGCAGGCCCTGGTGGAGTCAAGGCCCTTAGACATCTGGAAGTGACCTAGACACACGTGGATGCCCACCTGGGCTTCTCCTCTTTCCCACCTCTCTCTCCCCAGCCCCTCACTCCTGCTCTGGGGTTAGCTCTCAAAAGCCCTGGTTTCAGGCTGGGTGCAGTGACTCATGCCTGTAATCCCAGCACTTTGGGAGGCCCAGGCAGGCAGATCACCTGAGGTCAGGAGTTCTAGACCAGCCTGACCAACATGGTGAAACCTCGTCTCTTCTAAAAATACAAAAATTAGTCAGTCGTGGTGGCACGTGCCTGTAATCCCAGCTACTTGGGAAGCTGAGGCAGGAGAATCACTTAAACCTGGGAGGCGGAGGTTGCAGTGAGCTGAGATAGTGCCATTGCACTCCAACGTGGGTGACAAGAGCGAAACTCCATCTCAAAAAAAAATTGTTTTAAAGCCCTGGTTTCAGGTTCTGCTTTGGTGTGACACAAAATCACACAAAGGGTAAGTCACCCCTGGTACTGTTAGGAGCCTCTGGTGACACTGCCCTACTACTTATGCTGAAGTGGCGAGCAGCTATTTGAGAGGGGGACTCCAAAAACTTGCTTCCTGATTTGGGTAGTTCTGAATTTCTAAAATGTAATAGACGAAACTTAGAGGTCACCTAGTTGGACCCCTTCGTTTAACAGATGAGGAGACTGAGGCTGGAGAGCCTTACCAACCAGCACGTGGAGCTGATGGCAGAGCTGGCTCAGGAGTGTGCTCCCTGGCTCCTTCCTCCCCAGGGGCCTCTGAGAGCTGCTCCTTGGAGGTCACAGAGCCGGTTTAAATCGATCCCATCTGTGGAAATGCCTTGTAAACTGTGAAGCATCGTAAAAATGCTATTTGTCATGATGTGTGCCAGACCTGGGACTGGAACCCAGATCTGCCGGCTCCCTGGACAGCAGAGGACTGCATTAGATACAATTGCTTATTTTCATAGTCTCACCCTCAGACACTTGCTAACTAAAAGCCCCCTCCCAGCTGCCCTGATTGCCAAGCGCTCCCTGCACAGCCTTCTGCTGGGTGCCCGGGGCTTGGGGTATGGCCATCTGCTGTCCTCATCCATCTTTTATTCATTTATTCAGAAAAGTATTTACAAGTCTTTTAAGGTATCCTGGGTAACTTGCTAGTGCTGGGGATACAGTGGTGACCAAGACAGGCACAGTTCCTGGCCTCAGGGAGATTAGAGTCTAGTAGGGGAGAAAAGGAGGCAATGACCCCTCAACGAGGAAGACTGTGCTGGGCGCTATAAGCAGAGTGGAGGATGCAGTGATGGCGAATTATCAGGGGCACCTAACCAATTATGGACGTCCGAGAAGCTCCCCTGAGGAGGGGCCATTTAGCTGGGACCTGCAGAATGAGCAGCAGAGAGGCAGACATGGGGGGAGGGTGTTTCCTGGCAGGAGAAGGACATGTGTGAAGGCCTGGGCAAAGGAGCTCCTGGTGCTGGCAGGACAGAGAAGGCCCCATGGATGCAGTGTGTTCAAGGTCAAGAGCCAGGAGAGACAGGGAGGGGGGTTGGGCAGCCCAGGCAGGACCAGTGGCTCCTTGAAAGTTTATCTTCAAAGCTTTCTGTTAAAAGCAGCGGGAAGTTGTTGGAGGATGTTCTGCGGAGAAATGACATCATCCAATTTTTGTGTTCAAGGGATCATTCTGCCCACAGGGTGGCTGGTGAGCATGTTGGAAGGAGGCCAGCATGGTTCCAGGGAACTGTGAGGGCACTGCTGAGTAACCTATAGGAGGGCACAGTCTTGGGAACAAGGTTGTGGCTTCAAGAAGGGGAAGATGACTTCATATGACGTTTAAGGTGGAATTGGCAACACGGGGAGATTGGATGTGGGAGGGGAGGGAGCAGGAATTGTCACAATGACCCTGGGGTTTCTGACATAAGCAGCAGGATGAAGGGAGGAGATGCAGATTTGGGTAGAAGAACAAGATTTTGGACGTGTTGAGTTTGAGATATCTGTGTGGCAGCTGCATGGAGATGACAAGGGGGCACTTAGATATGTGGGGCTAGGGGCTCAGAACAGAGCTCTGGGGCTGCAGATAGGCATTCGGGAATGTCCAGGAATGTTTAAAGCCGTGACTAAGATCAGCCAGAGATCTCAGCAGTGGCAGAGACATGGTTCCTGCCTTCACTGAGCTTACATTCTAATGGATGGACAGAAGACTTCACTTTCTGGCATGTCAGAGTAGCTCCTTAGAGGCCAGTCCTCCCACCAGGAATGAGCTGGATAAAGTCCAAAAGCTGTCTGTTGAGGGCAGCCAGGCTGGAGAGGGCAGGGTCCCTGGGGGAAGGGAAGCCTGTGGGTAGCGTCAGCGCCACTCCTCCCCTTGAGGCATCTGCTGATTCATGAGCGGCTTGGGGGCCAAGAGGCTAAAGCCAAGCAGAAAGTGTGGATAAGAAGCTGAGAACTTGAGTAGGAGAATTTGGCAATTTCCAAGGGCTGGGAGATAAATTTGGAGTTCAAACTACAAGGCAAGCAGGACCTGGGGGCCAAGATGTCTGGAGAAGAAAAGCACGTGGAGGTTAGCTTCTAAGGCCCCTTTCTCTGGAAGGCATTCACGGATCCGTAAGCAGCACCCAGCCAAGGAGTGAAGCGTGGCTAAGAGACCGGGAAGCTGAGCAGAGTTTTTGGCAGTCTCGTGGGGCTTGGAAGACAAACTTGGAATTGAAGGCCCACCAAAGAGGAAGAGCCCTAAAGAACAAGCCAGACTTCCAGCAAGAACCTCAGATGGGTTACACACCAGGAGGCAGGGTGAGCTGGAAATAGAGCGGCCTTCAAAAAGCCTGACAGCTTCAAACCAGCTCAACCGCAGCCTGGATTACGAATGACCTTCCCTTCTCTAACTGCCTTCCGGAAAATGAAGTAAATCCTCCATGATGAAGGACAGCATCAGTCGAAGCCAAAAAGTATCTCCGTCATAGAAACAGCCCCGCAGGTGACCCAGATACTGGAGCTCCCTGACGTAGACTTCAAAATAAGTGTGATTAACATAGTTAAGAAAACAGATGACAAAATGGAGAATTTCACCAGAGAATTAGAATCTATGCAAAAGTATCAAAAGGAAATTACGGTGAAATGGGTAGAATTTGGAAATTGATATTCTTAAAGAAGGGCTAACATTTTTCCATACAGCTGGGAGGAAAGACATGCCGGGGGAAGTAGGTATACCAGGAAGCCCCACGGTGGCAGCCTGAAACAGGATGGATTGTGTGTGGAGGGGGGTGGGGCGGGGGGGAGAGGAGGGGGGTGGGAGGGGCAGGGGCAGCAGTGTTCCGTGGGAGAAAATTCAAGAAAGGACAGTCGGAACCACATTATGCTGGAACTTGAATGCTGGATGATGAAATTAGAATTCTATTCTGCCGACTGAGAGAACAGTAGTTATGTTTGTCTGCATCTCTGCTTTTAGTTTGTCTCCGGGTCAATTTAGAAAAAGTAAAAAGTGATACAGTTTACGTTTTTTTAAAAAATTACTCTTTTTTTTCCAACATTAGGAGATACAATAGCTGTATCTGTTCTTAAAGCATTTGATCTGCTTCTCCATCCCTCAAAAATTTCATCTTTTTGGCTATTTTTTTCCCAAAAACTATGTGATGAGCCTATATTACAGTTCTGGACAGTAAGATTCAACTTTTAAACAAATTTTGTTATTGAGCAAGACCTTTTCAGCTGGTTTATTTTGTCCTTCCTTTACTGACCTTGTAAACTACTTAATTGCGAAATGTGGTTTGTCTCAGAGTGCCTCTTAACATTGTATTCTTTAAAACAGGAGATTTTTCCATTGCATGGGAGACCAACAGCAACATCTTCCACACACCAAGCAGGGCTCCTCTTTCCACTTACTTAGAGACATATGGTTTTCATCAGTCACTTCTCTCTTCTTGGCAGCCACCACGGCAAGGATTTAAATTTTATTTAGCAAATGGCCCACCCCTCTCACACCAAGCCCCTATTTGCTCTTCTCCCTCTTCCTCTGTCTCACAGGATCCCTCTTCTATCCCCATTCCCAGAGAGCACCAATCCGCCTGCCAGGCAAACCAAATCAACTGAGTTGCCTCCATCAGCCACCCCTGGCCAGCAGAGCTGGAAGCAGGAAATCAGCGCAAAGGCCTCTGGGAGTTGGAGCGGACCGAGCTGAGTCTGAAGCACCACTGGAGGAGAGGGTTCCTGAATCTCAACTGGTTGACCTGTGGGAGCTGGTCTGCGCTGCTGCAGGGACGGGGCTGCAGGCGAGGCTGGTTTCGTTTGATGACATTTGGGGTGTTCTTCCCCAGTGCTGATGCAGGGGATGGTGGCCAAGCTCCAACCCCTTGCACAGGCGCCCCAACCTCTGCTCCCATCAGTTCCTACCTTTCCTGGAGTCACTGGAAGACACAAGCCTCCCACCTTAGTCACCTTCTAGGTTAGCAGTGAAGTTTGGGACCCTAGCCCGTCTGACCACCCTTCCTCCTGAAGCCAGCTGAGTCGCATTCCATGTAGATAGCCAGAGGCACCCAAGTCCTGGTGAAAACGCTGGAAACTAGGTGGTAAGAGACCCCAGTTGTCCAGTATCCTCACCCACCATATTGATTGCAAAAATGATCATTTCTACCTCCATCCCCACTGTTTACCCTTGTCTGGCACCCTGCTCTTCCACTCAGACCAATGCACCTGCCGCTGCGTGTCCCTGATTCTCCCCTGGCCTCCCTTTAGTCCATTCTGCATGAAGGCTGCACAATCTTTAAAAACAGATCAGATCATGTCAGGGCCCCACAAAAACCTCCTCGATGGCATTCCACTGCACTTACTGCAAAATACCGATGCCTTGCTATGGCCTAGGTGCCCCTGCCTGTCTCTCCAGCCTCATCCTGAGTGGCTGTCTGCCTCACCCACTGTGCCCCAGCCACACTGACCTCCCTCCATTCCTCAGGGCGTCACCATCCAGGACACCCCAGGCCAGGAGCTGGTGCAGCCTTCATCCCTCCAGCTGGGGCAGCACAGCCTCTGCCCTCGCAGGCTGCCCAGCTCCAGGCACCATAGTGAACTCCTACCAGAGGTAAGATCAGCCCCTGCCCAGGACTCCGTTGTAGATCTCTGGGCCTTATCGAATCCAGCCCCTCCTTTTTCCAATGACAGACAGAGGCCCAAGTAGGGGAAGGAGGTTGTCCAGCACTTGGAGTGAGCTGAGAGCAGAACTGGCCTGTGTCTCGCCTCTCAGAGCAGGGCTCCTTTTTCTTCCCCAGGCTGCCTGCTCAGAAACCATGGGGCAGCCCAAGGAGCAGGCTGTAGTTTGTGCAACCCTTGAGAGACTGAGTTCCAGTCTGACTGCTTCCACCCTGTACCCAGGACACAGTACAGCTCTGGATGAGGCAGGTGAACGTGTCTGGAGTGCTTCTCATGAGCCAGGTGCTCCGCTAGGTGCTGGGGACTTGCCAGGGCTAGGGACCCTGGGTCTGAATCACACACTGGGAGACCCTCAGCCACACAGAGGCAGGGTGGCATGGGAGACTGACCCCAGACAAGCAGCAGGGCCCTAAGATCTCGCTGGAGGAGGGAAAAGAGGGACTTCTTATGGCTCAAGGTACCCCGTGGCTGATACTCCAGCTTGGGAGGCAGTGAGAACGGGGACATAAGGGCCTGGGCTATTTTGAGAAGTCTCATGTACTGGGGAGGTAGGGTGTGGCTAGGGAGGTGCTGACAAGTGCAGGATGGGGCCAGGTGGGGTAAGATTTATCCAACAAGGCAGGTGGGGCCGATGGAAGCATCTCTGGGCTATAGTTAAACTTGAGCAACAGAAAAGAAAAAGCTGCTATTTAAACAAGCAGCAAAATTATTCTAGCTTCTTCTGCCTTCTAAGGGGGTGGTATAATTCATATCAAAAGGATGATGCATTTTTACATGCCTGTAGAGGCTGCTAGGGAAAGGAGTTATGACGGATAATTTGGTAGTGTTAAAGGAAAAAGTAATTTCAAAGCTGGTCCTTAGTGGGTTTCTGAGCAGACAGAGATGGGCCCAGATGCAGTCTGGGGTGGGGGATGGGGGCTGACTACTCCACAGGAGAGAGG
Organism: Macaca mulatta; assembly: GCF_049350105.2. Classification (NCBI taxonomy): domain Eukaryota; kingdom Metazoa; phylum Chordata; class Mammalia; order Primates; family Cercopithecidae; genus Macaca; species Macaca mulatta. Next base: position 98,353,636 of record NC_133418.1, on the reverse strand, counting down.
AAAAGGATGTTATGGGAGTCTGGCTGTGTGTGTGTGTGTGTGTGTGTGTGAGACAGAGAGAGACAGAGAGAGAGAGAGAGAGGGAATGAGTCTGGTGGAGGCTGGGCCTCAAGGAGGCAAAATGGCTCATGGGAGCGGGGAGGTGGGTAGAGGACATGGCCAGAGGAGTATCAACCTTAAGTTGTTTTCTGTGCTAAAATGCAACATAGCTCTCCCAATTACACACAGGAAAAACATGTTTCATATGCCTTACACTAGAGCTACTTGGAGGAAATCAAGGAAAATAATCTATGTCTTACATTTGTCTTGATACAAGGCAGAAATGATAGCAGCTGAGGGAGGGAGTGAGGGAGGGAGGGAGGGAGGGAAGGAAGGAAGGAGGGAAGGAAGGGAGGGAGGGAGGGAGGAAGGAGGGAGGGAGGGAAGGAAGGAAGGAAGGAGGGAGGGAGGGAGGGAGGGAAGGAAGGAAGGAAGGAAGGAAGGAAGGAAGGAAGGAAGGAAGGAAGGAAGGAAGGAAGGGAGGGAGGAGTGGGGAGGAAGGGAGTGGGGAGGGAGGGAGGAAAGGGAGGGAGGGAGGACTGGATTTTAGTAGAAACAGGATATCAGAGTAAAAGGGGTTTGGGAACAAGTCCCCAGAATTTTTGCAGGAAACCTTGGGTTTTCCTCTATTGTGGGTTGAGGGCTTGATCTATTTTCTCTTGGATGAAAAGCAAGGTGGCCCCATAAGGTCACAGGACTTATAAACACCCAAATGGCAGACACCTGGGTCTTAGTTTTGTGTGTAACTTACTAAGTGATCAGCAAGAAGAAGAGCAGAACTTGGGGAGGTTCAGGGCAGTCGCTAAGGGGCAGGAGGAGATTCATCATCTAGGAGTCTAAATCCAGGTCTGTTCTGTCAAAGGCAGGTCCTCAGGCCACCTTCACGAAGGGGATTATAGAAACCCTTGTAGGATTGGGCAGGAAACAGGCATGCTCTTCCCTGCTTCACACACACGTGTGCATCCACCCCCGACACCCCCTCCACCCTGGTCCCCCACAAACCACCTCAGCTTAGATAAGGATAGGTCTGACTCTGTGTCTCCCCTGCCCCCTTCCTTTTGCTGCTTCTTAAAGCAAGAAAAGTGGCTTTGAAGCCACTTTTAAATTATGGATCAGCTCATTAGCAGCCAGTTAAGATGACTGAGTGGTTTCCTCAGTATTTCAGGGCAACTCTGGGATCCTTTTGGCTGTAAATGAGGACACATTCCTTTCCCTACCACTTAGAAACAGGTTGCTCAAGGTGCTGACCTCAGAAATCCCCATGTTCAAGACAAGTTGCTTTGTTGTTTTTCTTCTTCTTTTTAAAAACAGAGACGGAGTCTCACTATATTGCCCAGGCTGGTCTTAAACTCCTGGCCTCAAGTGATCCTCCTGCCTCAGCCTCCAAAAGTGCTGAAATTACAGGTGTGAGCCACCATGCCTGGCTGCTTTGTTCTTTTTAAAAGTGTAGCTACTTCTTGGGAGGGGGACAAGGGAAAAAAGAATACAAATTGGGTACAATGTATACTGCTGAGGTGATGAGTGCACTAAAATCTCAGAAATCACCACTAAAGAATTTGTCCTTGTAACCACAAACCAATCGTACCCCAAGAACTATTGAAATAAAAATTAAAATTAAAAAAATGTAGCTACTTCAAATCATGCATGGCCCTGACCAGGGTGCCCTCAAAAGGCCTCACCAACATCCAACCCACAGGTACCAACTTTATATCTCGATTTCTTCAGAGAAGAGTCCATCATATACCTTACTGCAATACAATCCTTAGAAAGCAGGTTTCCTCAGGGAACTGGTGTGGGCATCTCCATCCAGAGGAGGATGACCAGGGAGGAGGGGGATCTAGAAACCATCTCAGAAGTAAAATGAATTTGGGATTTTTTTTTTTTAGACAGAGTCTCGATCTGTTGCCAGGCTGGAATGCAGTGGCACGATCTTGGCTCACTGCAACTTCTGCCTCCTGGGTTCAAGCGATTCTCCTGCCTCAGCCTCCTGAATAGCTGGGATTATAGGCGCACACCACTATGCCCGGCTAATTTTTGTATTTTTAGTAGAGATGGGGTTTCACCATGTTGACCAAGATGGTCTTGATCTCTTGACCTCGTGATCCGCCCGCCTCGGCCTCCCAAAGTGCTGGAATTACAGGTGTGAGCCACTGCGCTCAGCCGAATTTGGGATATTGAGTTGAGGGAAGAGCCAATTGGGAAGAACATGCAATTATTAGTGAGGACTCTCACTCCTAAGTGAGAAAAATCCAACCAAGTAAGTTAAGCAAGAAAAAAATCTATTGGCTTATGTAAAAGGGCAAGTCAGTAAGCTTCAGGAATGGCTGGATCCAGTAGCTCAACAATGTCCTCAGGGTTCTCTAAGTTTCTCTCTCTTTCACCTGACTGTTTCTACTTGGCATTATCTATGGCTGGATCTTGTGCCTCAGACTAAATCGCTGGGGCTCTGTCTCATGCCATCTATCAAATATTTTCTCTCCAAGTGGCAGGAAGCCTTCTTGGTCACCCGTAGAACTGGATTCTTATCCTATCAGCTTAGAGACCCTACCAGAATGAATCGGTTTCCCCTAGAAACTCTGTTGGGAAAGTGCTAGGCCCAGACGAATCACAGCCCTGTACCTGAAACAGTACCCACTGCCCGATCTGGTATTCCTGTTGGCCTGGCCGGGTCATGAGCACACTCCCTGGTTTTGAGAAGACTGCAGTCAGCTCTGCCCAAATCACATGAAAAAGGTTCGCCACAGGAAAGAGGGGTTCCGTTGCTGCTGCAGGGGTGGAAGAGGTGCTGGGCAGATAAAAACAGCAGATGTCCACTGCAGCTGTCTATACATTCATGAGAAATCCCGGGGCGTTTCTCTGTCATGCAAGTTTGATCACATCACCATCTAGCTTAATATCCTTCAGGGCCCTACAAGGTAAGGTCAGCTTCCTTCAAATGGCATGCAAAGCCCTCCAGGCTCTGGCCCTGGCGCCCTGCTCAGCTTCACCTCCAACCACTCTCTGCCCACACCCCCGCCCCGGTCCCTGGCACATCCCACCCAGAGCCAGTCAGGCCTCACTCCGTCCTCCCATGTGCCAGGCTTTCTCCTAATTCTACAGCACACCCAAAGGCAAATTAACAAAATTTCCTGAAATCTTAGGGGGAAAAGGGAAGTACACACCAGAGTGCAACCTATAACTGTTCTTAGAAGTGGTTCTGCTGAGAGCACCAATCCAGAGCTAACTTCAAAGCCATGGCCAGGTGCAGTGGCTCATGCCTGTAATCCCAGCACTTTGGGCAGATGACTTAAGGTCAGGAGTTCAAGACCAGCCTGAGCAACATGGCAAAATCCCGTCTCTACTAAAAATACAAGAATTAGCTAGGCATGGTGGCACATGCCTGTAATCCCAGCTACTTGGGAGGCTGAGGCAAGAAAATCTCTTGAACCTGGGAGGTGGAGGTTACAGTGAGCCAAGATCGTGCCATTGCACTCCAGCCTAGGCGACAGAGTGAGACTCCGTCTCAGAAAAAAAACACAAACCCACAAAGTCCTTCACAGCCCCCCTCCCCACCTCACCCATCAGCTGCCTGGAGCTGGAAGGACAAATTTCCTCCCATCACCAGACCTATCCCAACTATCCCCTTCCTTGGAGTCCAGGTCTAAGCAACTCTCTCCACCTCCTCAGCCCCAGGAAGTGTTTTTTTCCTCTCACTCACATCTAAGATCTGCCTCCCAAGCCCTCTTTCCTGCCCCAGAATTAGCCGCTTTCTTGCATTACTGATAATAGGGATATAAAAAAAATAATAATAAAATACTGGCTAGGATATTTCCCCAAAGCTGAGATGGGCAGGTTAAAATAGCAACTCAGTGGGACATCGACTCCCAGGTCCAGGATGGACCATGCAGAGCCCCGTCGGGCTCATTTGCACTTTTTCTCCAGCCTGAGCTGAAGAAGTGAGCCCTTCTCTCCCACATTCTTCTCCACCGCAACTAACTCCTTATCTTGTGCAAACAGCTAATCCCAGAGTAACACACAACGTTGCGAGGACACATCAATTTCAGGCATGAGATAGTCTCATTCCAAATTAGGAGATGGTGGTGCTCTAAATAAAATAATCCTCAGAGACATAATTCAGCAAATTCATTAAATGTATATTACTAAAGGGTATTAACATCTCAGACTCAGTAATCACCTTTAGAGGCCCATCAGTGCTTTCCTATACTCCCCAAGAATGATAGGTAGACCCTGGCTGTTTTATATTAGCATAGCTCAAAGGGTCAACTCTAGTAGTGCATTCCAAAACAAAGAACATCTTCCACAAAGCAAACTGTAGTCTCCACCCAAAAAGGCAGACACAGTTTATATTCCTAAAATGTCATTTTTTACTCAGTTAAAAAAAAGAAAAACCTCAATTTACTGTAAAGTAACTTTTTAAATCCAGAACAAAGGACAACAAGGAGAGAGAGAAGGTGAAGGTTGACTTCAAGATTTTGTTGTAGGAAACCTATTAAGACATCTAATCAAAACTAAAATTTAATCCGACATGGGAGTTTCCTAAACCTGTTCCAAACAGTGAAATGTTATATAATTGTAATGTTTTATTACATTTTATATAAAACTTCAGTTTAAAACATAGCTAAGCTCTAAAGCAAGAAAAAGAAGATTTCCAGGTACCAGAAATGAAGCAGAAACCTGTAACCACAGAGGGTCAGAAAGGGCAAACCACCAAAAGAGTAGGAGAATAGTGAGATAACCCCATAAAAAGTCCTTAATAAGTCAAGGCACTTACAGGATTCCTGTGAAAAAACAACACCTATTGAAGTTGAGCTCACACACAAAAATTACAAAACAGATGGGAAAGTTCAATGCCAAGATAGACATTCTACTGACTCAGCAAATAGGATAACTAACATCAATGGAACTAGAGACAAAAAAGTGATCTGAAAAGGGCCTTAAGTTTGATTAAGAGATGAAAGAGATAAAGGAGGTTCCCATATAACAAGTATAGAAAATTATAAAATAAGAACAAGAAAATTTGCAATCTCTAGCTATAATTGTGCAGTTGTCTCTTTTTCCTTGCATTTCTGTCTCATTTTGCTTCATGTATTTTGAGTCAGCTTTCTTATTAGGTGCATGTACATTTAGGATTACTATATCTTGTTGATAAATGGATCCTTTTGTTACTATGAAATAAACTTCTTTATCCTTGGAAATATTTTTTAGTCTGAAATCTGCTTTGTAGCCACTCCAGCTTTCTTTTGATTAATATTTGCAGGACATACCTTTATGTAATTTTTCTCTTTTGACCTATTTATGACTATATTTAAAGTGGATTTCTTATAGGCAGTTTATAGTTGGATCATGATTTAAAAAAAATACAACCTGACAATCTATGCCTTTTAATTGGGGTGTTTAGATCATTTACATTTAAAGTGATTGTTGATATGGTTGAGTTTGAATCTACCATTTTGCTATTTGTATTCTAGTTATCCCATTTCTTCTTTGTTCTTTATTTCCTCTTTTTGAGTTACTTAATATGTTTCATGATTCCACTGATCTTAGGTTTACTTTATTTCTCAGATATCACGTAATATCTACTTATCATAGATCTACCTTATTGTTTTTAACCTTAGTCTAGTATTCCACAGTATGGATGTACCATAGCTTATTTACCTATCAATAGAAACTTAAATATTTTTTCAAATTTTTATTGTTAGGAGAAATACTGTAATTAACACATTTATTCATGCCTCTTTGTTTTTTGTTTGTTTGTTTGTTTTGTTTTTTGAGACAAGTTCTCACTCTGTCACCCAGGCTGGGGTGCAGTGGTGTGATCTCAGCTCACTGCAACCTTTGCCTCTTAGGCTCAAGCGATCCCCCCACCTCAGCCACCCAAGTAGCTGGGATTACAAGTGCATGCCACAATGCCCAGCTAATTTTTGTATTTTCTATAGAGACAGGATTTCACCATGTTGACCAGACTGGTCTCAAACTCCTGGCCTCAAGCAATCCTCCTGCTTTGGTCTCTTAAAGTGCTGGGATCACAGGCATGAGTCACCATGCCCAGCCATGCCTCTTTGAGCCTCTGGAAGTATTTCTGTAGGATCAAATCTCAAAAGTGAAATTTCTGGGTCAAAAGATACGCATATATTCATTTTGATGGGTGCTGTTAAGTTCACTTCCAAAAAAGATGTATCTGTTCTTCTCAGTAACAGCATTTTCCTACATCCTTGCCAACCTTAGAATCTTTTCTTTCTTTCTCTTTCTTTCTTTTTTCTTTCTTTCTTTCTTTCTTTTCTTTCTTTTTCTTTTCTCTCTCTCTTTCTCTCTTTCTCTCTCTCTCTCTCTCTCCTTCTCTTTCCTTATTCTATTGGAGGAGGGGCTGTCATTACTGTTTAATTTGTGTGCTTCTGGTGATATTAAACATATTTCCATATATCTATTCACCATTTGTACTTTTTCTGTGAATTGCCTGTCATTGTGGGCTGAATTATGTCTCCTCAAAATTTGTATGCTGATACTGTGATGATTGTATAGTTCAGCAGATTGAATCATGAAGAAATGTACCATGTGTCTGATGTATCTGGGGTGGTTACAGTTTGCTGTTAGTAGTTAAGCAGTGTACCACCAATCTACCATTAAAATATTCTTTTTTGTTTTTGTTTTTGTTTTTTCGAGACGGAGTCTTACTCTGTCGCCCAGGTTGGAGTGCAGTGGCGCGATCTCGGCTCACTGCAAGCTCCGCCTCCCGGGTTCACGCCATTCTCCTGCCTCAGCCTCCCGAGGAGCTGGGACTACAGGTGCCTGCCACCACGCCTGGCTTCTTTTTTGTATTTTTTAGTAGAGAAGGGGTTTCACTGTGTTAGCCAGGATGGTCTTGATCTCCTGACCTTGTGATCCGCCTGCCTCGGCCTCCCAAAGTGCTGGAATTACAGGCATGAGCCATCGCACCTGGCCTAAAATATTCTTTACTGACAATTTTGTATGAAAATTATAGAAAAAAAAAGTGTATGTTGAAGTCCTTATCCCCAGCTTCTCATAATATAACTGTATTTGAAGATAGGACCTTTATTTTTATTTTATTTTTTTATTTCTATTTTTATTATTGAGACAGAGTTTCACTCTTGTTGCCCAGGTTGGAGTGCAATGGTGCAATCTTGACTCACTGCAACCTCTGCCTCCCCAGTTTAAGCGATTCTTGTGCTTCAGCCTCCAGAGTAGCTGGGATTGCAGACATGCTACCACCCCCAGCTAATTTGTGTATTTTTAGTAGAGACTGGATTTCACCATGTTGGCCAGGCTAGTCTTGAACTCCTGACCTCAGGTGATCCACCCACCTCAGCCTCCTAAAGTGCTGGGACTGCAGGTGTGAGCCACCATGCCCGGCCAAGATAGGGCCTTTAAATAGGGAATTAATGTAAAATGAGTCATATGGGTAGGCCCTAATGCAATATGACTGGTGTTCTTATAAGAAGAGGTTAGGACACAGACTTGAGCACACACTGAGGAAAGACACAGCAAGAAGGCAGCCATTTGCACACGAAAGAGAGAGGGCTCAGAAAAAACCAAACCTGCCAACATCTTGATCTTGCACTTGCAGTCTCCAGAGCTGTGAGAAAATAAATTCCTGTTGTTTAAGCCACCTAATCTGTGGGATTTTAGGTTATGGAAGCAAACTAATACACCTGTCCATATACATTGCCCATTTTTCTTCTGGACTACCTTATTACTTTATAAGAGCTTTTTATATGTTAACAATAACAACGTGCCAGGCATGGTGGCTCACGCCTTTAATCCCAGCACTTTGGGAAGCCGAGGCGGGCGGATCATGAGGTCAGGGGATCAAGATCATCCTGGCTAATACGGTGAAACCCTATCTCTACTAAAAATACAAAAAAAAAAAAAATTAACCAGGCGTGGTGGCACACACCTGTAATCCCAGCTACTCAGGAGGCTGAGGCAGGGGAATCACTTGAACATGGGAGGCAGAGGTTGCCGTGAGCCAAGATCGCACCACTGTGCCATTGCACTCCAGCCTGGGCGACAGGGGAGATTCCTCCATCTCAAAAAAAAAATAAAACATAAAAAATAAATAACAACCTATGTCTAGGGTGATTATATAAGTTATCATTCAAAGCGACACACTTCGAGAGTGACAAATCCTAAGCCAGATGGAACACCAGGACAACAAGTATAAACTAGAAGAGTCCTGAGAAAACTAGAATGTGTGGTTACCCTATTGTCTGTTATATTTGCGGCTGAACTTTTCTCCAAGTATATTAATTACTTTAAAACATTTTAATAGACATATTTTTAGAATAGTATGAAGTTTACAGAAACATTGAGTAAAAAATACAGAGTTCTCGTACATCCCCTGCACACTCCCCAACCCCATGCATGCACACACTCCTATTATCATCACCTTGCGTTAGTGTGGTATTTGTTACCATTAATTAACAAATATTGATACATTTTTATTAACTAAAGTCAGTAGTTTACATTAAGGTTCATTCTCTGTATTGTACAATTTTATGGGTAATGACAAAGACATAATGCCCTATATCCACCATAACAGTATTATACAGAATAGTTTGTCACCTTAAAAATGTTTTGTACTCCCCCTATTCATTCTTCTCACTCTCCCCTGTATCTCTAGAAACTACTGATCTTTTTACTGTCTCTATAGTTTGCCCTTTCCAAAGTGTCATATCATTGGAATCAAACACCACGTACCCTTTTCAGACTGGCTTTTTGCACTTAGCAATCTACATTTAAAGTTCTTCTATGTCTTTCCATGGCTTGACAGCTCCTATCTTTTTAACGATGAATCATATTCCATTGCACTGATGTGCCACAGTTTGTTTATCCGTTTATCTATTGAAGAATAATATCTTGGTTGTTTCCAACTACTGGTAATTACAAACAAAGCTGCCACAAACATTCATGTGCAGGTTTTTGCATGGACAAAGGTTTTAACTCATTTTGGTAAACACCTAGGAGCACAGTTGCAGGATTGTATGGTAAGCCTATGTTTACCTTTGTAAGAAATTGCTCAACTATCTTTCAAAGTGGCCCTTTGAAATACAAAATATTAGTTGGGCGTGGTGGTGCATGCCTGTAGTCCCAGGTACTCGGGAGGCTGAGGCATGAGAATTGCTTGAACCTGGGAGGCAGAGGTTGCAGTGAGCCGAAATCAGGCCACTACACTCTAGCCTGGGTGACAGAGAGAGACTGTCAAAAAAAAAAAAAAAAAAAAGTGGCCATACCATTTACATTCTCACTGACAAGAAATGAGAGTTCCTGTTGCTCCATGTCCTAACCAGCATTTGGTGTTGTCAGTGTTTTGGGTTTTAGCCATCTTAGGTGTATAACAGTAGCTCATTGTTGTTTTAATTCGCAAGTCCCTAGTGGCATATGATGTTGGACATATTTTCGTATGCTTATTTGCCACCTGTGTGTCTTCTTTATTTAGGTGCTTATTCAATTTAGGTGCTTATTCTGACCTTTTAAAATTGGGTTTTGGCCGAGTGTGGTGGCTCACGCCTGTAATCCCAACACTTTGGGAGACCAAGGCGGGCAGATCACGAGGTCAGGAGATTGAGACCATCCTGGCTAACACGGTGAAACCCCGTCTCCACTACAAATACAAAAAGTTAGCCAGGTGTGGTGGCAGGCGCCTGTAGTCCCAGCTACTTGGGAGGCTGAGGCAGGAGAATGGCATGAACCCAGGAGGTGGACTTTGCTGTGAGCCGAGATTGCACCACTGCACTCTAGCCTGGGCAACAGAGTGAGATGCTGTCTCAAAAAAATAATAATAAAAATAATGGGTTTTAAGTATTTTTTGTATTTTGGATTAAAGTATTTTATCAGATATGTGTTTTGTAAACATTTTCTCCCACTCTGTGGCTTGTCTTTCATTCTCTTAACAGTGTCGTTCACAGAGCAGAAATTTTTAATGAAGTACAGCTTAGCAATTTTTTCTTTCATGAATCATGTTTTTTTGTGTTATATCTAAAACATCCTCACCAAACCCAAGGTCACCTAGATTTTCTCCCATGTTATCTTCTAAAAACTTTGTGGTTTTGAAATTTGGTTAGGTCTATGATCCATTTTAAAGTAATTTTTGTGAAGGGTATAAGGTCCATGTCTAGAGTCATTGATTTTGCATGTGTGCCTAATTGTTCCAACACTATTTGTTGTAAAGACTACCTTTTCTCCATTAAATTACCTTTGCTCCTTTGTCAAAGCCTAATTGGCTATATTTGTGTTAGTCTATTTCTAGGCTCTCTATTCTGTTCCATTGATCTATGTGTCTATTCTTTCACCAGTACCATACTATCTTGATTACCGTAGCTTTACAGTATCTTAAAGTTAGGTAGTGTCAGTCCTCTGACTTTGTCCTCCTTCAGTATTGTGTTGGCTATTCTGGGTCTTTGCCTCTCTATATAAATTTTTAAATCAATTTGTTGAAATCCACAAAATAACTTGCTGAGATTTTTATTGGGACTGTGTTGGATTTATAGGTTAAGTTGGGAGAAACTGATATCTTAATAATATTGAGTCTCCTGTTGATGAACATGGACAATTTCTCCATTTATTTACCTGAGTTTTCTTTCCTCAGAGTTTTGTAGTTTTCTTTATACAGATCCTGTATATATTTTGTTAGATTTATGCCCAAGTCAGCCTGTCTTACTTCCCTCTCCTCCCTCCTTTCCTCCCTCTCTTCCTTCCTTCCTTCATTCCTTCTCTTTCTTTTTTTCTGTCTTTCCTTCTTTCTGGCTCTAATGTAAATGGCATTGTGTTTTTAATGTTAAATTCCAGTTGTTAATCGCTGGTATACAGGAAAGCAATTGGCTTTTATATATTAACCTTGTATGCTGCCCCTTGCAATTATTTATTAGTTCTGGGAGTTTTTTGTTGATTCTTTGAAATTTTCTACATACATAATCACGTTAACTGCAAACAAAACTATTTTCTTTCTTTCCATTCTGTATACCTTTTATTTCCTTTTCTTGTCCTATTGCATTAGCTATGTCTTTCAGGACAATGTTGAATAGGACTGGAGAAAAGCAACATTCTTGTCTTGTTCCCAATCTTAGGGGGAAAGCATTTAGTTTCTCGCCATTAAGTATGTTAGTACCAATTACTTTCTTAAAATGTGGAAAGCAATAAAAACTAATTTAAAATGTCTGTATATTTTCTAGATTTTGTGACTTTTTTTTTTTTTTTTTTTTTTTTTTGAGACGGAGTCTCGCTCTGTCACCCAGGCTAGAGTGCAGTGGTGCAATCTCGGCTCACTGCAAGCTCTGCCTCCCGGGTTCATGCCATTCTCCTACCTCAGCCCGAGTAGCTGGGACTACAGGCACCCGCCACCACGCCTGGCTAATTTTTTGTATTTTTAGTAGAGATGGGGTTTCACTGTGTTAGCCAGGATGGTCTCAATCTCCTGACCTAGTTATCTGCCCACCTCAGCCTCCCAAAGTGCTGGGATTACAGGCGTGAGCCACTGTGCCTGGCCTTTTGTGCCTTGCTTAAAAAGGCCTTTCCTACTCCAGGGTTATAGAAGTACATCCCTATATGTTTTTTATTTTCTTTTAATAATTGTATGGGTTTGTTTTTTATCTATGCCTCTTTAATCCATCTGAAAATTATTTTGTACGTGGTGTGAGGTAGGGTTCTGTGGCAGATAGATACTACATGGTTTTCTCAAAATTTGTATCAGTGCACTTCTGGTGTTTCCTCCTGTATTGCAGAGATTCCCCTCATGCTAGGATTCCAAGTGTAATGAAGAGTCCCCCAGCTGGATGTCTTCGGGATTCATCATAGCTCCAAGCCAATGACTGAGCACAGAGAGGAAACTAGGGCATAGCCAATTCTTCCCACCAAGAGACTTCTTTATGGTCAATCTTTGTGGTAGCCAAGACTTTCCTCAGAGCTGCACCATAGTCTGAGGCTTTTTCTGGCCAACCCTTCTTCCTTCTCTCTTTCCTTTCATAGGTGTCATAACTGTGTCACAATCAGAAGACTTTCCCTACTACTCCTGCTCCATCCCCCCTTTACCTTGCATGGGCATTATCACAACACATCTCTTACCCTCTTAAACTCTATCTTGATGTCTGCTTCCTAGCGGACCTAAGCAGATACAACTCTCATGAAGCTTCAAGTTATTTGGAGAGAAAGGTAGCACCACCTCCATTTTACTAGCACAGATCCTGGTTAGAGGCAGTATGGTCTCAGAACAGCATCCATGGCAAAAACTTCCTACTATCTGGCAGCTTCCAGATTGTAGCAGACATCATCTCCATCAGTGGCTCAGTTCTGCACTGTGGCTTTGGAAGTTGTTCTGGTAAGCTCAATCTGAAGTCTTTTTCTTCAATACCTCCTACATTCCTGGCTGCTATATGTACCTTCCATAAATTCCTTTCTGATTAAAATATTTAGAATAAATTCTCTTTGCAGGAAGCAAAGTCATCACCAATATACTATCTAAGTTAATTTTTTCCCAAGTGGGAAATCTATTGTCCCCAAACTATTGCTCCCAAACCATTTTTGAATAGCCAGTCTTTTTGTACTGGTTTTAAAATGCGCCTTTAAAGGCCGGGCGCGGTGGCTCAAGCCTGTAATCCCAGCACTTTGGGAGGCCGAGGCGGGCGGATCACAAGGTCAGGAGATCGAGACCACAGTGAAACCCCGTCTCTACTAAAAATACAAAAAATTAGCCGGGCGCGGTGGCGGGCGCCTGTAGTCCTAGCTACTCAGGAGGCTGAGGCAGGAGAATGGCGTGAACCCAGGAGGCGGAGCTTGCAGTGAGCCGAGATCGCGCCACTGCACTCCAGCCTGGGCAACAGCGTGAGACTCCGTCTCAAAAAAAAATAATAATAAAATAAAATAAAATAAAATGCCCCTTTAGCATACACTACATTGCCATGTCTCTGTTTCTTTACTGTCCCATTGATTGAATTACACCTGCATTCATCACTTTATAGTAAATATTTGTATGTGGAAGGGCTGTTTCTTCCTCATTGTTCTTGCTGTGTCAAAATTTGTTTGGCTATTCTTGTGCATTTTTTTCTTCTAAGATGACTTTTAGAATTAGCTTGTAAAGTTACATTTTTAGAACTCTTGTTAAGTTTTTATTGGGATTTTACTGAATTTATAGATTAATTTTGGGAGAATTTATGTCTCTACAATATTGGATCTTCACCAAGGCCCATTTGTATTGGGGGCTGGCTAAATGGCTTAGGAATAGGCCTGAAGCTTGAAGGCACACAGACTGGTGAGCAGGTAGTTCCAACGCAATCAGATTATTGCCTCAGTACCCAACACAGAGGTTCCAGAGAGAGCCCCTAGGATGTCCTGGAAGAGTCCAGAAAGTCTTCACAGACACAGAGGCAGCATTCGAGCTGAGACTTGAAGGATGACTAAGATTTTTCTAGGGAGAACAGTGGGAAGTGTGTATCCCAGGAAGAGACAGCATGAGCAAAGGTACTCTGGCATGGGAAGACCTGGAGTGTTTGAGAAACCACAAGTTGTTCTGGATCACTCAGGCATGCAGTGGCAAGGGGGTGGGGGAAGGTGGTGCCAAAACAGTATTGATTTGGCCAGAAGGGTAGTCATTTGATGGCCAACGTGTGTGCCAGGCACTATCTTAAGCACAAACTTTTTGAACATGTACAGCATGCCAGTTACAAAGGTACTGTCATGATTCCCATGTTACAGTGAGACAATATAGTTAAAGAGGAGTCAGCTGGCCATGGTGACTCATGCTTATAATCCCAGCACTTTGGGAGGCCAAGGCAGGAGGATTACTTGAGCCCAGGTGCTTGAGACCAGCCTGGGGAACATAGTGAGATCCCTCTACAGCATTTTTTTTTAATTAGCTGGGTGTGGTAGTGCACACCTGTAGTCCCAGTTACTTGGGAGGCTAATGTGGGAGGATCACTAGAGCCCAGGAGGTCGAGGCTGTGGTGAGCCATGATTGTGCCACTGTACTCCAGCCTGGGGGACAGAGCAAGACACTGTCTAAAAGAGAGAGAGAGAGAGAGAAGTTAAGCGACTGTCTCAAAGTCATGTGGCTAGAAAGTAGTGGAAGTAACACTCAAGCCCAGGGATGTGGGCCTCAGGGGCCATCCATCTTCTTATCTCTACACTGTTTGAAGAGCCTCATAGGCTGAACCACAGAGTACCGGCCCATCAATCCCAGTGATCTGTTGCCCACAGATCCACCAGGATGAGCCTGTAGAGTCTGACGATACCCTACAAATAAGATTTGCTAAGCCAGGAAAGGAGAGACATGGCAGTTCCTCCTACAAGAGGCTCATTTAAGCTGCAGCCTCAGGAGAGATGATGTCTGGGGAGACATGTGATACTTGAACCAAGGCAGCTGCCAGGGAATAGAGAGGAAAGGCTGGAAGAGAGGCCATCAGGACTTGAACCTCAGACTCAGACTCCAAATCAAATCTGCTTTTCATACCACACTGTCACTCATTCATTCATTCAGCACTTACTAAGCCCTTACTGGGTACCAGGCTGGGTGCTGGCTGCCAGGATACATCCTGCTTCTGCCCTAAGGCTAGACCCAGAGCTTAAAAAGGTGACTGATCAGAGCTATCCCAACCACACCACATGACAAGAAGGACCAGGATGTGGCCGACTTCCCCGGCTTCCCACAACACCCCACCACAGCCTTCCCTGTCCATGTGGGGCTCACACTCTCTGTCTCCTCATAGTGCAGAATGCCTCTCTCCCTTTTTCTCTCTCTCCCTTCTTCCCTTCCTCCCTCTGCCATCCCTCCCTCCCTCCTTTCCTTTTATTCATTCAACAAACATTCACAGATTGCTGGCCTTCTGCCAGACTCCAACTAGGTGCTAGAGAAGCAAAGACGCAAGATGAAGCCTTATCTGAAATGATTACAGGAAAGAGAAAGAGAAAAGAAACATGAGAAATAGCCATCGGGAATCTGTCTGGGAACCATAGGGGCGCAAAGGGTCTCAAAGGGTACTGTGGTGGTCAATTCAGAGTTGGGGGGGCAGGGGAGCATTTTTTTGCAAAAGAAGCAGCTTCAGCATCACTGAAGAGGTGTTAAAAAGCCTGGAATGTTCTGGAAACTGCAAGTATGGGGTTGCGTTTTAAAGGCTAAGCTTTGGTCTGGAAGCACACAGGCAGAGTTTGGCATTCTGGCTATGCCACGTACAACCCGTGTAGCCCATGTGAGTTATTTAACTTCTTTGAAATGATTTCTTCATTTGTAAAATGGGGATAATAATTTTCATTTCACAGGGTCATTGTGAGAATTAATTGAGAAAATTTATCCCACAAAATATCTTTTGGACACCTACTATATGCCAGACACAGTTGCAGCCTGGGAGTGCACAGTTAAACAAAATAGATCCAGTCCTTGCCACCATGGGGCTCATATTCTAGTGAAGGGAGACAGAAAATGAGCAAATGAAAGCATAGCATCATGTCAAGTAGTGGTAAGTGATTGCAAAACAGTAAAGCGGGTATCTCAGGTTGGGCACCCCAGGAGCAGCCCCTGAGATGAGGATTTGCTAAGGAAGTGCTCACAGGGGCCGCTGGTAAGGGACTGGGGAGGCAGGGCAGGGGGAGCGAGGAGGCCCAGCAGGCATTCGGCCTCAAGTCAAATTGAGCCCCACAGAGGAGGCTTCAGCCTGATCTCACAGGAAACACTGGCATGGTCCCAGCCTTCCACACCCCCACACCCTTAGTCACTGGTTAGAGGGCACCCAGGGATGTAAATTTCCAGGCTGTTCTTGTGCCTGCAGGGAAAGCAGGTTCCAGTAGCCCAAGATGGGTCTCTAGAGAAGGTGGGAGAAGGGAAGTAAGGAGGAAGGAAGAAAGGAGAGAAGGAGGGAGGGAAGGAAGGAAGGAAGAAAGGAAGGAAGGAAGGAAGGAAGGAAGGAAGGAAGGAAGGAAGGAAGGAAGGAAGGAAGGAAAGAAGGGAGGGAGGGAGGGAGGAAGGAAGGGAAGGGAAGGGAAGGGAAGGGAAGGGAAGGGAAGGGAAGGGAAGGGAAGGGAAGGAAGGGAAGGAGCTAGAAGCTTCTTCCTAGAAGCTCAGTGGCCCTTGCTCTTCTCTCTGCTGAGGGTAACGGGGCTGCCTGTACTCATGGGGAGAGGTTGAACTTTTAAATCAGAAGGCGCAGGTTTGAAGCCTGGCTCCCTCGCTTCCTGACTGTGACAGCCTTGGATGTACCACTTAGCCACTCCTAACCTGAGGGAGGGAGGGAGGGAAGGAGGGAGTGGGAGGAAGGAAGGAAGGAAGGAAGGAAGGAAGGAAGGAAGGAAGGAAGGAAGGAAGGAAGGAAGGAAGGAAGGAGAAAGGAAGGAAGGAAGGAAAAGGAAGGGAAGGAAAGAAGGAAGGAGAGATGAAGGGAAGTCAGGGGAGGGAGGAAGGGAGGAAGGGAGGGAGGGAAAGAGGGAGATGAGCAGGGCCATGGGGATTGTGGAACTGGATTCAGTCCTGGCCCATGAATCCCGGTGCTCTGTTGCCCCTGTTCCTCTGTTGCAGGAAGATCTGGCTCTTCAGGGTTTGCTGTTTGACAAAATGTCAGTGACTTACATTTACAAATGCTTTAGCATGCCCAAGACAGTTTCATATAACTTGACGAACTGGAAGAGCAGGTAGCATTATTTTTATATCCTCTCTCCTCAGGGTGGACAAGTGGTGGTTGCCCCAGTAACCATCCTATCCCCTCCCACTGGGCAGCAGCCATGCCCTGCGGATAGGACAGTCCCACCCCAGTGCACGGGTCTAAAGGCAGTTTGATCCAGTGAGAGATATGCAGATGAGGAATCCAGAGATCTGGGATCCAAAGTCCAGCTTGACCATAACTGACTGAGTGACCTTGGGCTTGTCCATTCCCTTCTCCGGGCAGCAGTCTCCTTGTCGGTCACATGAGGGGCTTGTATTACTGACAGGGGATCTGTAACATTCTTCCTGGCACTGGGATCCTCTTATTTCTGAGATTGTAAATTGCCTGGCCAGCTGAGGGTCGTGGACAGAGTCTAAGGTGAAGAGTACAAAGATCCGGGTTCAGACTTGGGCCCCACTTAGCACCTCTGTGTCATTGTCCTCATCTACAGGATGAAGAAAAGTCATTCTTGCCCAAATTACTTTCCTGAGTGAATAAAGGAATAAAAGATGATAAAGCTGCAGAAAATGTAAAATGTTTACTCTTGTTAATCATTTGTGAGCATCTGCTCAATCCGGGCATTGTGGCGAGAACCTTATGTACTTTATCTAAGTTCATTACTGAGACCTCGAGGTAAGAACTATCCCCAGGGTTGTGAGGGGAAATGCTTAGCAGCCAGCCCGCCGGGCAGGAAGGTCCTGATTTGTAGTGTTTGCCCATTTCAGTGGTGTCAATGCTTCCACTTTGGCCCTTTCCAAGCTAAGCGAGCTCATGTTACTGAATGCAGAGCTGGGAAGAAATGCATACAATTGGCTTTCTGGAGTGGAAATGAACCAGCTCCAGTGCATCACTGACTCTATCCACTTTATTGATAAGAAAGCGGATTCAGAAACATCTCCAAATTCACAGTCAACACCAGCAGAGTCAGGATTGAAACCCAAGCCTGACTGCCTAGAAACTCAGTGGTCCCTGCTCTTCTCTCTGCTGAGGGTAACGAGGTGTACTGTGCTCACGGAGAGAGGCTGAACTTTTAAATCAGAAGGCACAGGTTTGAAGCCGTGTTCCCTTGCTTCCTGGCTGTGAGAGCCTTGCGTGCACCACTTAGCCACTCTTAACCTAAGGCCTCAGTTTTCTCATCTGTTAAAAGGGAGAGAGTGAGTGCCCAGCACACACAGTTTCTCTGTGACTCCAGTGAATGTGGCCGTGCTTTGTAACAGATCATTTTGTAAGCAACAGCACCTGGCACCTCACCAGTGGTCTGCTGCGAGGACGCTGCTTCCAGCAGGACTTGGGGCCCCCAGCCCACCTCCCTGTGCCCAAGGATCTGTAGCCAAAGGCCGGTAGAAGCATCTCAGAGCTCCTGCTTCAGCCCCACCATGGAGCTCCCCTCCCTCGGTTCCCAACTCCTAACATTCCAGCACAAGTCCCTCCCTTCTGCCTCTCCCCAGGAGTTAAGCCCAGCAGAAACCAGAACCCTTCTCAGAGCTGCTAGAATCTTGTGCCCCATAAATCAGGATGCTGAGCTGTGAGACCAAAGGAAAGCTCTGGAAAAGGAAGTCAATCACCTGATGATTGTTTTTAAATAGCATCTCGTGAACTCAGACTTACCCATGGGATGAAACTGCCTTCCACCACCGCCACCGCCAGTAAGGATATTTGGGGCTCAAACCTCCTTCTCTTGATGCTTAAGCAGCATGGGGTGCAAAGGGCCCTGCAGCAGGGCCCAGGGCTCCTGGAAACCATGGCCTGCTCTGTGACATGGCCCAGAGGGAGCTCAGATACCCTCTTGAAACCTGCACTCACCCGGCCTGGCTGACTTTGATAGAGGGAGACAGAAGGTCTTTGGGGAACTTTTGTAAGAGGGAGACATTGTGTTCTCTTTAAAAGCCAAGATTATCCCCAGGTCACATGAGTTTACACACACACACATGCACGCATGCCCTTACACATACACATGTGTGCCCATGTGCACACACATTCACCTACATGTGCGCGCACTCCCATCTATTCATCTTGGAGTGCCCTGGATTCTGGAGATGCAGAGGTGCACGTTGTGGTGTTGACTGTGGTCCTCAGAAGAGGCAAGAAAGAGATTTTGGGGTGACCCAAATCCCAGCAGAGCCCCTAGCAATGCAGAAGGGGGAAGAGTATGGACTGGGAACTGCAAGAGACCAAGAATCAGGAGAAGGGATTCCTGAGTGAAAGAAGGATTCTGGAGCCACCTCAGGAGGGGCAGCTTACCTGCACTGGCTTCTGGGCAGAACCTGGGCAGCAGGCGCTTTGCAAAGGGTGGGTTTGACCTGGAACAGAGAGAAACAGACGTAGGATCTGAGAAAGGGATCTTTCTTTCTGAGTGACTGGTAGAACTCTGAGAAAGGACTGATCTGGCCTTAGATTGAACGATGGAAGGAAGCGCAAGCTACGATGAGGCCTGGAAACCCCTCCAATGTTCTGGGACAAGCAACCAGCCAGAATGGATCATATGAGCCAGGGCTCTTCACCCTGGCTTGTGTGTGATGTCATCCAGAGCTTTCCTTTAAGTATACGCTGGAGGGGGGGGGGTCTGTACAGAGATGGGTTGGGGATGTCAGGGTCGAGGGATGGGGGTCAGGGGGCAGAGTTTGGAAGCTGGGGTGGCCCTGGAAGGTTGGTCATGTCCTCTTAGTATTAAATGGGGTGGTAACAGGCATTGAGAGTGGTTCTCGCTGTGGGAACCTGAGCTAAGAAGAGGTGGGGTGGGGATGGGTAGTCTAGTAGGCCAGGTAGCATCAACTAAGGGACCTTCCAGGTGAGATTGCCCTGGTGAATTGACCATAATCCCAGATAGGGCCAATCAAACTCCAAAGAGAGGGGAACCTGCAGACCCTCCTTGGCCAACATGTTCAACCCTTATGAGGGCTTGGAATGCCCATGCCCCACCCCCCAGGCTGCCTTAGCCTGGCACAAGACCCCCTAGATGGCTGGAGCTGTGAGTACGGGGTCTGTGCAAAGCCTTAGGGCCACTCCATACGGCCGTGGTGGGCCCAGTAACCTGCTCAGACCACATTAGAGCATGCTGTCTGGTCCCTGGGGCATTTCTAGATTCAAGGCCTTCCCCTTACAGTGTTGAACAAATCCTATACCCCGGACCTCAGGGTTATCTTTTTCTCCTCCCAGATACATCACCCCGGCACCGGCGAGCCTTGGTGGGTGCTGAGAACGCTCTCAAAGGCATGTGTCCCAGTTACAGACAGCCGCTGGGCCACCTTCCTCGGAGGCTGAGCTTAAGTCTCTGACGGCAGCTTCTGAGAGTTGCCCCCCTGGTTCTGCCCAGGAAAGGAGCCTTGGCCTCTCCAGAGGCAGATGTGGGATCCCTTAGAGACTGTGGATCTGCACCAGCAGAAGGGTGGGGCTGGTGAAGGCTCCTTAGATGTCCTTGTCCACCCCATGTGTTGCATAGATGAGGAGCCTGAGGTCCACGGAGAGGACACGGTTACTCCTGGGTCCCAGAGGCGGGTTCAGGGCAGACCTGGGGCTCCTACTGCCCATCTTTTCTATCAAAGTTCACGCTGCTGTCCCGAAGACCCTGCTCCAGATACGGAGTTGCAGAAGCTTTCCTGAGCCTAGGTGAGGACCTGGCCCACCCTACTTTCCCAGGATGAGCGTTGGTGAGGGCCAGGGTGAGCTCTGGCCGAGGCAGGAAAGCGCTGTCTAAACATGCTCTGGGGCCTGTGCGTCTGGCTGGCTGTCCCCCGGGCCAGGTGGGCCTCTGACACACAGCAGGAATTTTCCACTGGCGCATCCTCTGGCTGGTTGGGATCCAAAGCATTTTCCAGCCTTTTTGTTTCACTCCAGTTGTCTCCCCTGCCCCATGAAGATGCGCCCTGGGGCCCAGAGCGTGGGGGCCGTGAATTTTCAGAGAAGCTTCAGGGAGCCCCGCTTCTATGACCCAGAAGCCATCAGTCAGTACCTAAAATACAGAATGAAGGAAAGGAAAATCACTTTTAATAAATCTACATAGATAGTGAAATTAAAGTTCAGAGAGAAGGTGACATGTCCAAGGTAGATCCAACACAGGTTTGTCTAAGCCTGGCACCATCCTGTTTCCACTGTACCAGTTTCCCAAGGTTAACAGCCAAGGTCACAGGAAGACACTGCATGGGGGAGTTTCAAAGATGAAGCTGTGGCCAGGCACGGTAGCCCATACCTTTAATCCCAGCACTTTGGGAGGCCAAGGTGGGCAGATCACCTGAGGTCAGGAGTTCAAGACCAGCCTGGCCAACGTGATGAAACCCTGTCTCTATTAAAAATACAAAAATTAGTCTGGTGTGGTGGTGCACGCCAGTAATCCCAGCTACTTGGGAGGCTAAGGCAGGGCAATCACTTGAGCCTGGGAGGCAGACATGGCAGTGAGGTGAGATCACACCACTGCACTCCAACCTGGGCAACAGAGCAAGACTCCATCTCAAAAAAAAAAAAAAAAAAGCTGCAGGAGGGAGCTGGGCCATCCATGTGGGGACACTGCCAACTCACAGAAGTCCCTGGAAAGGACAGCTGAGTGTGCCAGCGACACATGCATCCCCATGCTGTGTCACTCCAGCCTGGAAGCAGCAACGCCAGCAGCTCCTCCCCAAAGGCCAGGCCAGGCAGCCGGGGCCCACGCTTTAGGAGCCTGTGACTCCTCATCCTGCATCACAGTGGTAGGACTTTTTCCTGGGTTGGGGTTGACACGTTTAACCCTGCATCCAGAGCATTCCTTGGGTAGCAATAAGGGCCTTGACCTGGAACCTGTGGGGAGGACAGCCTGAGAAGCTGGGCCTGCAGATGGAGACCAGCTGGGCTGGAGCCTGAGTCTTGTGGGGCCTTTGTCAAGCCATGCAGGCGGGCCACAGGAGGCCACAGTGGGCAGCCACAGGCTGCTGCTTGCTCCCAAGGCAGTGTTCCTGGTGGTTGGGGTGGTACCTGTGCCTGCAGGGCAGGTTCACAGCGAAGGAGAGAAGACCGACTTAGCACACTGAATGGCATTCTCTGGGCTCCTCCCTTGGACCCTGGGAATGTTTCCTAGAATCATCACCAACTGCCCAGAGCCTGGGCCTCCACAAAACTGACCTCAGGGAGACCCCAGCCCATTCAGAGAGGTGGGCAAGTCGGGAAGGTGATGACAGGAAGATCTGGGGTGCCATTTGGCCTGTGCAGCCTCCCACTCCCATGAAACTCCTTGCTATGGTTTGAATGTTTCCCTCCTCTGAAACTTATGTTGAAACTGAATCCCCAATGTGGCAGTATTGAGAAGTGGGGCCTTTAAGAGGTGATTAGGTCATGAGGGCTCTGCCCTCATGAATGGATTAATCCATTCATGGATTAACAGATTAATGGGTTAGTGGATTAATGGGCTATCATGGGAGTGGGACTGGTGGCTTTATAAGAAGAAGAGAGATCTGAGCCCGTACGCTCAGCCCCTCACCCTGTGATGCCTCGTACCACCCAGGGATTCTGTACAGAGTCACCACCAGCAAGAAGACCCTCAGCAGCCCCTTAGCCTTGGACTTCTTAGCCTCCATAGCTTAAGAAATAAATTCCTTTTCTTAGCCCGGCACAGTGGCTCATACCTGTGATCCCAGCACTTTGGGAGGCCGAGGCGGCAAATCACCTGGGGTCGGGAGTTCAAGACCAGCCTGACCAAAATGGAGAAACCCAGTCTCTACTAAAACTACAAAAATTAGCCAGGCATGATGGTGGGCACCTGTAATCCCAGCTACTCGGGAGGCTGAGGCAGGGAGAATGGCTTCAACCCGGGAAACAGAGGTTGCAGTGAGCCAAGATTGCACTACCGCACTCCAGGTTGGGTGAGAGAGCAAGACTCCATCTCGAAAAAATAAAAAATAAAATCATAAATTCCTTTTCTTTGTAAATTGTTCAGTTTCAGGTATTCTCTTTAAAGCAACGAAAAATGGATTAAGACACTCCTACGGCTGGCTCCCCATTGACCAGCCCAGCATTTCCTGTGTTAGAGAAAAAAGTTTTTCCATGGTCAAATAAACTTGGGAAATCAGGCCAAACCAGTCCTCATTCCCAAATGTATTACAAATTTCCTTCAGATCTTCTAGACAGTGGTTCTCAAGTAGGGGTGAATTTGTCCCCCAGGGGACACTTGTCAATGTATTTAGACATTTTTAGTTGTCACAACTGGGAAGGTACTACTGGAATCTAATGGGTGAAGGCCTGGATGTTGCTAAACATCCTATAATGCACAGGACATCCCATAATAAAGAAGTATCCAGGCCCAAATGTCAATAGTGCTGAAACTGAGAAACTTTGTCCTAGAGTGTTGCATAGAACTCCAGGGAGGTGTTCAGGGGCCACAGTATAGAGAACATTTGTCATTCTTTCAGGCCTCCCAGCATCTGCTCTCCCTTCCCATGTTTGAGGATTTGCCTCATGTTTTGAGCAAGAAGCTGCACCCAGAACGGAAGCTCTATGAAGCCGATCCACATCGTCCCAGCCTCTCTTGCAGCTAGGTGAAAGGCACGTGACCTCCCTCCACCAGTCACATGTATTTTCCCCAGGCTTTGAATCCAAAACTCATGATGCAGAAAAGTGAGACTATGCAGAGCCTATTGTGTAGTGGTGAGGGAGGTGGCAGCAGCTGTGGTGGGGGGGATATAGGTGGTCCTAGAGGCAGCACCCAGGGTAGATGGAGCTAGTGGCACAAGCTAAGGTGTCTATGTAGCAGTAGGGTCTTCCTGGGGTCCATTACACAATGTGACTTTGGGTGTTGTTCCTGGCTACTTTGCCTCTGACCTTGATTTTTCTGACCCTACAAGAGATTCTGTGAGCTACCCAAGATCTTTAGAATAAATACTTTTTAAGCTTAAATTAGGAAAGTCGGCTTCCATTTCTTACAATTAAGAACTAACTGGGTGGTACTGAGTTCTCCAAGTGTATTTGGGCACAGGATTCTTTTTTCTTTATTTTTTATTGTTAAACCAGAATATTTATTGCATGACTAATTGTTGAAATTCTTAAGATGAACTGGATGCTGCAACAGCTGCCCTCTTGGGTTGAGGTGTTGTTTCTTCACAGAACCCATGCCTGAATCTGCGGTATACAATTTTTAGGTGCCTCATTCGACCAGTCCTGGTGGTATTTCGTCTTTTAGCCTTGGCACTCCAGTTATACTTTCTCTTGCGCTTGGTGGGTTAGCCGCATTTGCCACAGGTCAACTTCTGAAGGTGGTAGGCCTTAGAGCCACAGTGGCAGCACAGCATGTGTGTCTCATTGCAACGCTTTCCAAACAATGATGTTCCCTTCATCATCTTGCTTCTGTGGCTGAGACCAGAGAGTGGGCACAGGATTCATTGTTTTGCAGAACATCTCGAGGAACCCTTGTGCTATGAGTATACTTTAAGGTATATTGGCCAAAATGAGAGTCAAATAGGGATTCCCATAACCTCTGCTCCTGCCAGACCAGACCACTGCAATAGCTCCACCTCCGGCAGAGGTCCAGGACCAGTGAGGACATCAGCATCTCTCTCCTGGTTGTAGCTGAGTCAGGGATACCCCACAACTACCCTTCTCTTCCATGCCATCAAGGGTTGAGAATAACTGCAGCTGGCTGCAGCCTCAAAAATCAAAACACAATCAAGGTGTGGAAATGATTGGGCTTATCAGAAGAAGATGGAAGAAACTGGAAATGTGCACAAGAACTCTGATGCCTGATAGGGGTGATGATACTGGCAAATCAGAGATGGGTTTAAAGAGAAACTTTAGGTTTTAAGAATTTAAGAAGTCAGGAGGGAAAAGAGAGACTTTTGGGGAAGGTCAGATATCTACCTAGAAAAGAGTGAAGCTATTTTAGGGGATTTTATATCTGGACTTCATGGAAGATGCTGAGCCCAGTTTCAGATATGTTTAAACAGAGCAATTTTAAATGACATTCATTTATTTACTCAACAAATATGTACCAAGAACTAGACATTAAACAAGTGCTGGGGCAGCAGTGTTGAAGAAAGCAAGCATAGTGATCTGCCCGTACCCTCCTAGAGCCTGAGATTTAGTCAGGGAGGCAGATACCCAGTTCTTAAGATGCAACTGATCTTTCCATTATAATGGTGTTTTATCACTGGGGAAGAGAGTGAGAGTTGGGGAAATATATGTGGTGTAACCCTCTCTGGGGTCATGGGGGACTTCCTGGGGATGGGACCATCAGAGGAGCAGAAGTAAGTAGATGGGAAGATGGGCCAGTCTGGCGGAAGAAGGGTCCACGATGGGGCTAAGATGGAAGGATTATGGAGGGTTTGGGTACTGAAAGAAGGCTCCAGAGGCCCAGGGTTAGGGCAGGGCAGGACAGAGGACCTGAAGCTGGGCTGGAGAGGTAGGCAGGAGCCAGATCCACAAGAGTCTTGTAGGCAATTTCAAGGATCCAGGTCTTCATCCTGAAAGCAATAGAAATAATTGGGGGGTTTGGATGAGAGCCATGTTACTTAAGGCTGAAGGAATCTGAAACTATAAAATCCAATGTGGCTTCTTCACCTCACCTCAGGTGGGGATTGTGGTCCAGGTGAACTAAAAAGAGGGAGGCAGAAGGAAAAGTATGGACTTTGGGAGGCACCTACAGTGTGCTCAAGCAGCACGCTGGGCGCTTTACATGTGGCGTTGCCTTTATAGCAGAGCTGAAATAACCAGAAAAGAAGCCCTGGCCCACTTAAAGCTGGAGTATGTGCTTCCTCCCACTCCCCCAAAGAGTTGGGTGTCCCAGGCCTGAAGGCTGTCAGGGAGCTTCTGGGAGAAACAGGCAGCATCCTTGAGAAGCTGGAGGAGCAGGAGGGGTGGAGAAGAAGGAAGTAAGCAAGAGGAACTGGCCCACACAGCCAGAGCACATCCAGAGAGTGAGCTGAGAAGGAATCTTAGAAATCGGCAGGTCCAACTACCCTTTTTACAGATGAGGAAACTGAGGTCCAGGGTTCAGTGGCAGAACTGGAAATAAAGCCAGCTCTTTAGCTTCTTTTCCGCTGTTCTTCCTACTGCTCCAGGTGTGTGCACAGGTCCCTGTGTGCATGCACATGTGCACGCCATGTGTGTGTGTGTGTGTGTGTGTGTGTGCGTGCACACACATACGTGGCTGAGATGAGGTCATCTGTCTCTCCTTCCATCCGTAATCCAGGATGGCCATGATGTCGACATGCATTAAGATGTTTATAGAAATAAAAAAAAATGCTTAGGAAAGAAGTTAATCTCTATATGGGGGCAGGGGGATCCAGTTTCAGAAGGTTAATGTCTTGATTTTTTTTAAATCCCTTTTCTGTTTTATTCAAAGAGGATTTGGTGTTCTCAGCCCCAGCTGGGAGCTTAAGAAAACAAATCTGCGTTTTTCAGCCTCGGCCTGTCCCTGAAGCTCTAGGCCTCTTTTATTGGACCTGAGGACAGGGATGCCTGGAACCTGGTCTCTACTCAGGTCAGCTCCGTGCCTCAGTTTTCCTCCGTACAGAGGCCTGGGGCTTCCCTTTCTATCCCTCTTCCCAAGAGCGGTTTGTCCAACCCAAGAGCAAAAGGGCTCAGACACAGAAGATGAGAAGCAGAATTCACAGCTGAAGTTGGGGGACTTGGCCTGGCAGCTGAGAGAGGACAATAAGCTCTGAGGGAGACTCTGAGGTATAAGCAGAGAGAGGGGGAAGATACACAGACAGCAGTGTGTTGTGGAGAACTTGCCAGGAATCCCACCTTCCCCATCTACTGTCTGGATGAAACTTGGAGTGACCTTTCCTCCTTGGAAAAATGGGGGTGGCTGTGGGGCCACATTTGCACTGGCTATGCTCTTACAACTGCTGAGTTTCAGGGCAAACATGATAATGTATTTCTAAGGTCAGCATTGGTAGGTGGACAGAGGCCTTGGTGTGGCCATCTGTGGTCCCCAAGCCACTGGAGACCAACCGCCTCCTGGGGTCCCCACCCATCAGACTCAGTAGCTTCTTGGCCCAAAAATCCCAAGAGAGAATTCCCCTTTGCAGAAGGCTGAACTGCCCAGGGTAGCACAAGGAGAGCTGGTACCCTCACCCAGGGCTAATTGGGTTCCCAGAAATTTTGACTACAACAAAAAAACAGGTCCCAGTTCCTCCAGATTCCCAAGGTCAACACCAGTATCGGCTGCCCTGGCCTTTGCCTGGAATGCCATCATCCCTTTGCTAGGCCTCAATTTTTCTTATTAGGAAACTCAGCAATGGATTTTGAGCTCAATCGAGTGTTGATGCCATCATCATGTTAGCCCTCGGCCCTTCCCCGCTCTGGGCCTCTGTTCTGTCACCTGTTAAATGGGAATTTAGCCCGGATGACCTCCTGCACCACATGCAAGTTCCCTTTGGTGCTCATTTCAAGATTCTAGACTTCTGAGTCCTGCCTAGGCTCTTGCGGGCCTCTCATCAACTCAGTCCTTCCACAGCCCACCCCCCAACCCCAGGCTAGATGCTAGCGAGGCCCCTCGTTAATCTAGTTGACAGGCCTGGAACCTGCTTCTGTTTGTCAATTCCTTCCTCCCAGCATGCTGGTCCAGAGTCCAGCAGCGGGGGCCATGGGTGTCAGGATTCTCCCTCGGCAGTCCCTTTCACCCAGGCAGATCACCTAAGCCTCAGGCTAGCTTCCTTCTTGGGCTCTGGCATGGGTTGGTTTCCAACCCTTATCAAGGAAAGAAGGAACAGGGGGCCGCGGCACGCCAGTCGTACTGTAAGGACTGCAGCTTCCCTTATCTCCCTTAATCTTGCCATCCTCCTGAGGCAGTTGGGGCCAGGAACCCCACTTTAAGAAAAAGGGGTTGGGACAGACCCCACCCAGAGATGCTGACTCCAGAGCTTGGGCTCCTTCCTCGGCCTTGTGCTGCCTCCTTAGGTCTCCTCTGGGAAAGCAGGGCAGAGTTCTTTGGCCAGGAGTCCTGCCTTAACTCAATTCATCAAATATTTATTAATAGACCAGGTTTGCTTGGCATGGTGTTAGGGGACAGAAAGGGACCACGCAACCTATGGGGTGATTCCCTTCCAGCCCCTGGGCTGGGTCTCGATCCCTCCCCCAGGGCAGTGTCAGGCCATCATCAGACACCCATGGGCCTCTGACAGCCGCTTTCCCAATTGTTCTTTTGGATCCAGCAAGTTACAGCTCATTCCTTTGGCCCACATTGTTCCTTAACGACATCACTTTTTCCATCTCCCGAAGGCACCGGCACCGTGCCCTTCTGCCTGAGCACTGCCTCCCAGCCGATCTCCATCTCCCTGACATGCTGTAGTTTCCATGGATCACCGGAGGGCATCATCTCTGGATCATCTGAGATCTGTGAAGTTCAGGGCCTGAGTACCCCCAGGCCTCCCCATGGTGACCCAACACCGTGACCAACCTTGTCTATGTGGTTGGATGGTCCCTGTCCCTTCAAATCACTGGGTGCCCTGGAAACATGGATCTTCTCCAGGCACCAGACTCAAAGCCTCAAAGGCATCCTTTAACTTTTGCACAGATATGGGGACCCTTATGAGACCCCGCTTGGGCTGGATGTCAGGTTGGGCCATGGACAGCTCTTCCTCTCCCTTATCTCCACCTTGCATGGGTCACTAGCACATTCACTGGCAGTCTTCCCTTCCAGTCCCTTTGCAAGCTCAAGTCACTTGGCATCATCCACATCTCTACATACTTCCTATTCCAAGTCAAGCATCGGTTCCTCCTGGGTGAACCCAGGTGCTGGGTCCTGGCCCTCCCAACGGCCTTCCTCTCTGAGCTACTCATTCATGCATGTGACTGGTATTTTCCTAAGCTCTCACTGTGTGCCAGGCTCAGTGTTGCCAGCACCTTCTGTTTTACTCCTTGTCATTGATAGCTCTGGCCCCCACCCTTTTCTGGTGAGGGAGTATGGCACAGATGGCAAAGCATACACTTTGGAGTCAGAGTGATCTGGGTTTCAGTCCTGGATCTGTCATCTGTTTGTTTGTTTGTTTATTTGTTTATTTATATATTTATTTGAGACTGAGTCTTGCTCTGTCTCCCAGGCTGGAGTGCCATGGCGCTATCTCAGCTCACTGCAACCTCCACCTCCCAGGTTCAAGCGATTCTGGTGCCTCAGCCTCCCAAGTAGCTGAGATTACAGGTGCCTGCCACCATACCCGGCTAATTTTTGTGTTTTCTTTAGTAGAGACAGGGTTTCACCATGTTGGCTAGGCTGGTCTCAAACTCCTGACCTCAAGTCATCTGCCTGCCTCGACCTCCCAAAGTGCTGGGATTAAAGGCATGAGCCACTGAGGCTGGCCATGTTGTCTATTTAATTATGAAAACTTAGACAAGTTGCTTTGCTGGAAGCTTCAGTTTCCTCATCTGTCAACTGGGAATGCTACCATTGCTAGGGCAGTTGGGAACGCTAAGTGCATTCACACATGTACCTGTTGTGATGTGTATTTCTGGCATAAAGGCAAGAAAGAGGCTGGTATATTTGGAGGAACTGCAAAGAATACAGAATGGCAGGTCCAAGGAGCCCTAGGGGAGCAATAAGGCATGTGGCCGGAGAGGCCAGGTGGGCGAATGGTGCATGGCATGGAGGACCAACCGAGCAACCCAGGCCAGACAGAGCCAACAAAGCCAGGAGCTCATCATGTCATACCCCTGCCCAAGCACCTTCATGTCCCCCAACTCCCTGCAAGTGGCAGTGTAGGTTTCTTTGGCCAACCCTTGAGGCTTTCCAGCAAGCATCCAGTCGAGCCTTCTCTCCCATCACACTCTGAAAAAGATGGGGATTAAAGTGGCTTCTTCTTTACAGCCTCTTTCTTGGTGAATGGTCAGTGTCGGGTGTGGAAGAGCAGGAAAGCCTGGGCCTGCCTCTGTGCTCCAGCCCCCACATCCTGCCTCCTTCCTTTTCTTCTCCTTTGGGCCTGATGCAAGAGAATCAGCTCTCTCCAACTCCAGTCTCTGAATCAAGGTTGCTTCTTGCCCCCTGCCCCACCCCCACTAAATAACACCCAAAGGCTGTGTATGGCTCAGCAAGGCCAATGGTTGCCAATCAGCACCAGGGCTCTTCTTTGAGGACAGACCGAGGCTTTGGTCTAATTACATGGGCACCAGGCATCTGAGATCGCCAAGGCCAGGAAAAGTTGAAAGTCAGGTATTTCCCACAGTCTGCTCCAGCAAGGCCAGCCAGCTCTCAAAGCTACAGTCATGACCATCAAAACAGAGAGAAGGGCAAGGTTGGAGAGGGAGTCCTGAAGTCCAGCTATTAATAACATTCTCACCTTTTAATAAAGTATTATCTTAGTTTCACATTCACACCTCACTGGCAATCTCCCCACCCCTGTGTGAGGTGGGCTATGCAGACATTGCTCTCTCCATTTTCTCACTTATAGAGGGGAAACTGAGACTCAGACTCAGAGAAGGGCCGTGGCCTGCCCAAGGTCACCGCAGAGGCCTCTTGCCTTCTGGTCCGTTCCACTGGGCTGCCCATCTCGTAAGTTTGGTTCACATCAGTTGTTTGGTACTGATCCAGAGTTCTAGAACTTCTGTTTAAAATCCCCCTTCAGCATGGGGAGGGAAAGCATTCAGAAAATCTTCCAGGGAGCTCTTCCTCTGGAAAAGGAGAATGCCTTGTGAAGCAGTGTGGATAGAGCAGATGTCATCGTGGCCCACCCCTCGTCTCTTTCCATCTTGCTCATCACCCTTCATTTCCAGGGACCCCCTTTCCCGTTTGTTAACACTCTGACATGACCCATGCAACTTCCTCAACGAATCTGGGACTCCGAAGCCACTAAATCATGGTCCAAAATATCATAGCCGTTTTTGGGGGAACACACATTTCATAAAATTTCTAGAGAAGAAGAAGAAGACTACCAGGATATCTGTATTTTTATTTTAAAAATGTGTTATTTTAGTTGTTTTTTTAAACACAATCTGAATAATTAGATCCTATAGTGTGTGGGTTGTATGTTTGGGGATTTCAAACAGGTTTTTATCTAGCTGGTCAGCTCACTTTAACCTGAAACCAGAATTCAAGCCAGCTGGGCTGGATAGACCAGAGTTTCAAGATTAGAATGGATCTTCTCTAGTCCATCCTATTTGTTTGACAGATAGGGAAACTGAGGCTCGGAATACAGAAGTGCTCTCCTCAGTGAGCACTTCTGGCCCCTTCTGGGCTACACAGAGCAAAGCCAATCCCCCCTCAGGTGATAGCTGTCACGTCCCCTGCATCTTTTCTTCTGGCTGAACATCCCAAGGCCTCTCCTTTGTGCCACGTACATCACGCTGGTGAGGCCCCTTGTTAATCTGGTTGACAGGCCTGGAACCTGCTTCTGTTTGTCAATTCCTTCTTCCCAGCATGCTGAGAAAGAAGGAAATTCAGCTCCTTTGTGGCAGAGCCAAGCCTCAACCCAAGTCTTTGAGTCCCCCTTGGGTACTGTTTCTACAGTGCACTGTGCTCTGAGATCTGGGAAGCCTGCGGAAGGGGCCAGGGAACTGCTTTCTGAGCAGCCCCTGGCCTCAGACCAGCCTGCCCAGGCTGCTCTGATGCTCCTACTTACACATGTGTCTGGCTCAAACGGCTATCCCTTTGGACCGCTGCAAGGGGCTGATTAGATGTAATTGCTTTGCCTAGAGCGAGCTATCTGCTTAATAGAATCAGTTCCCAGTAATTAGCCTGCCAGAGGCCCATTTCCCTTGCTGGAGTCCAGGGCCTCCAGGCCCTCACTCCAACCTGTGCATGATGGACCTTCCTCTGCAGGTAACAAGGTGTACAGTGTATATGGGTGGGCTTCTGGCTTGGGTTGGAGAGCTGGGAGAAAGCACTGCTGTAGAGGCTATGCAAGAACTCCAGATGCATCCCTTCCTGAGGCCTGGAGCCAGGGAATACAGCATTTCTAGCTGGGAGGGGTAAAGAGTCTGGCATAGACAGACTGCTCCATAAATGTTAAACTGAGCCCAACGGATCCACAAAGGGCATCTAGTCCAGCCCCAAACTCAAAATATTCAATAGTCAAGTCAAAAGGCAATCCTTGCAGACCTGCCATGTGCCAGGCACTCTGCTAGTTCCTAGGATCCTTCTAAAATAGCCTCAAGCCACCCAGACTGTGCTTGCATACCTCTGGTGACCAAGTGCTCATCACCATCCTGGAAAGTTCACTCCTTCTTCGGGGGCATGGAGAATGTTCCATCTTATGTTGAACTGAAAGCTCTTTCCCTGTCGCATCATCCCCACAGATCACTGGCCCCTTCTGGGCTACACAGAGCAAAGCCAATCCCCCCTCAGGTGATAGCTGTCATGTCCCCTGCATCTTTTCTTCTAGCTGAACATCCCAAGGCCTCTCCTTTGTGCCATGTACATCATGCTGGTGAGGCCCCTTGTTAATGTGGTTGACAGGCCTGGAACCTGCTTCTGTTTTTCAATTCCTTCTTCCCAGCATGCTGGTCCAGACCCCAGCAGCAGGGGCCACAGGTGTCAAGATTCCTCCCTTGGCAGAAACAACTACAGCCCTAGCAGAACGTGACACTACCCAAGGAGCACCATGGTGGCTGTCCAAGCTCGTCCACTGAGGAAAGGACACCTGCAGCCTGCTCACCATTAGCAGTCGCGTCTACTGCCCTCTCCCCTGCCCTGAGACACACACACACACACACACACACACACACACACACACCCGTGCATGCTCACGGGCACCACTCAATACGCACGGGCTGATTAATCATTGCAACTGTTCTTGTAATTATTGCATTCGGTGCTGAGAACAGGCTGCCTCTGCTTGCTTCTCAGAAGCCATAAACCTGCACAGAAGATTTCAAGATTTGTGAGGCTGTTGACACGATCTCCGGGCTCACTTTCTTCCTTAGCAACAATGTGTTTGTCAGGAAATACAGGCTGTGGCCGCTCCAGAACCTCTGCAGAGGACAGGCTTAAGGGACTTAATTCTTGTAGTGGGAAGAGGGTGAGTTTAGGGAACTTATCTTGTGGTATTCGGTTAGGAAGTAGCATAGACGTGAGGCCTGGAGGTGTTCACTCCCCTTGCCAGACCTCAGTTTCCTCATGGGCACTGGGCATTCTACGCTTTTCTCCAGCTTTAATTACTCTGTGATCCTTGGCCAAATACAGAGAAGACTGGGCGTGGAGGGGAAAATGCAAAGGACCAGGAGACAGAAGGGAGAAGAAGAGACAAGGACTGAAGCTGAAATTCGCAGACTCACAGCCACACACCACACACAGCCACACACAGCCACACACACACACACACACACACACACACACGCCAGGCTGGAGAACAAAGACTGGTTTCCTCCCAGGACTGGCTCTATATCACCTGCTGGCGTTCCTGAAACCTCAGTGACGGCTGGGTCTGTCCCAGCCCCTGCCCCAAGTGTGGGGAGGGGAAGGCATTGAAAAGGAAAAGAAAAGGGGGAAGACAGGGAGATGAGTAGAAAATGGGGAGGGAGGCACACAAATGGTAAAGTCAGAAAAATGAATCATCCCAGTGCCGGTGAGGACAGAGCGGGCAATCTTGTGCACTGCTGGGGAGAATGAAAACCAAGACAGCCATGCCAAGGACAGCCCGGCAGTATTTCGTGACATGTCTGCACCTGCCCAGTGTCAACCTGTCTCTGCCATATGTTTGCTGTGGCACTGGGGGCCAGTTCAGTGGGCATAAGCACTGTGGCCACTGAACAACTCCCTGCAGATCCGTAAGCACGCACACACAAGGATGCTCATCACAGGCTCAGGGAAACAGAGGCCACTTAGGAGCCCGCTCTAGGGGCAGGGGTTCATCACACATGGGGGATGCGGACAGTGGAATAAGGGCTACGACTTCATGCTGTGGATGGCTGCTGTGAGCAGGAGCAAGCCTGACCCCACAGCAACTCCACAGTCCTGCTGTTCCTCATTCTCACTAGTAGGAGAGCCAAGCCCAGTCCCAGCCTGGGGCTGAGCTCACAGATCTTTAAATTTGACTCCTCATTCCCAGGTGAGAACCCTTTCTCCCCATCCCATGGCATGACTGGGCAGGGCTAAGAACAGGGCCAGGTGTCCAGCCTCCCAGCCCCGTGTGCTCTCCGCCACAGCCCACAGAGCCTCTCTTTGTTAACAGTTGCCTTTTGTGTTTGATTTGGGCTTGAGATGTTAAACAAATAGTGTATCTTGACAAACGGAAGCCGGCTGCACTGGGACCAGTTATGCTCTGTAAAGCCAGGCTAATCCCCTGACTTCTCTCCCTACAGAGATACACCAAGAAACACCCCAATCATACCCAAAGCACCCTAAATCTGATCCACCTGCAGTCAGAGGCCATGATCCCTGGTGCAGCGCTCCGTGTCAGCAATGTCTTCCCTGGCTTTCTGCAGCAGCTTCTGGGCTTCTCTCCCCCTTCTCAGGCCTGTCCCTGGCTTGATATCAAGATGGTTCCGGACCCTGCCTCCTACATCAACCATGGGCCCCAGGCCCTACCAACCCACCTGAGCCCACCAGGCCAACTGGAAAAAATAGAGGGGTGTTTACAAACACCTTCTCTGTGTCAGCTGTTGTGCTAGGAGCTGTGGGTTACAGATATGAGTAAGGCCCTACCCCTGCCCTACAGGAGCTTATGGTCTGCTCTAAACAGAACGAACTTGAATTTCACGTGAGGATCTGGTCTAGAAACTAATGGAGTCAGGATCTGAACTTCAGCTTGTCTGACTCAGGGTCCTACCTCATTGATCCTGCCCCCATCCTCCAGACAAACTGCCAATACAGGGGATGGGAAAGCAATGGACAGGGAGGTCTTTGGGCCTCTCATCCTTCAGGCCACATTATTGGTCATTGTACAATGACCACTGCTGGTCAAATGGCCAGGGCTCTTGTTAACATCTCAGAATGTCAGAGGAGGAAGGGACCTTTGGATACAGCCAACGCTTTTGTCTTGTAGAAAAGGAAACTGAGACACATAGAGGCCACATGAGCTTCTTGAGTCCTCCCAACTAGTTGGTGGTAGTTGATCGCAACACTGGGACCAAACTCCAGCCTCTGGACTCCTAGTTCAACGCTGTCTCCCACATGCTTCCTTGGGCCTTGGGACACTCACATCTGTCTTTATCCTCCTCTCCTAAGCTAGACAAGGCTTGTTCCAGCTTTAGAACTACCTCTCTTCAGAGAGCCACAGAAGCAGATTGCCAGGGTTTTTCTGCCTGCAGACTCAGCCATCTGTGCCCCTCTCCCTCTGATACTGATGGTCTCTAACTCAGGTATAGAGTTCCTTAAAGCCTTCATTTGAGTGAGTCACTCAAGGAAACATGTGGAGCAGCTCTAAGGTGCAAAGCACTGCGGGGAGAGTAGCATGAGTGAGAAGGGTTTCCTCTACCCTGGAGAAGATAATGAGCCAGCGGGGAAGACGGATATGAAAGAATAGCTAATCTTCTAGGCAGGAGGAATACCTGCTGAGTTGATGCTTAGACAGGGTGCTGCAGAAGCACAAAAGGAGCCAGTGGTTCTGATCAGAGGAAACTGGGAAATGCTTCTTGGAGGGTGTGGTCTTTAAGCTGGGTCTTGGAGCCTGAATAGGAGTTCAACAGACAGAAGATGGGAAAGGCAAGGAGGCACTAGTATCCCAGGCTATGGGAGCCACATGAGCCATGTGAAGCATGGAAGTACTTGGATGTGTTTAGAACTTACAGAGGAATGGACTGGAAGATAAAGCTGGTGAATAATTGTGTATGATGTTAGTATATAATAAAATATAGTTACTAATGACACATTCTGTTCAATTTATCCTACCTAACTCTGTGTCCCTTTCCTCACAAACTAGAATCTTAAAAGTAGTGCTATTTCCTCTTTTTGTCTGATTATTGGGAGAACTAGAGAAACAGAGTCCAGGAAGGTCATGGGATGCTGTAAATGAAGGCAGGGTAGACATTTCCTGGTCCAGACCCCTCCATTGACGGATGTACAACAAGTGCCAAGGAGAAGGAGCAACTGGTCCCCAATGCCAGAGCAAAGAGAAGGCAGAGACAGGTTGACACTGGGCAGGCACAGGGAGGTCTGAGGAGCCCAGGATGGGAGGAAATGGGATAAGCTGATATGTCTTTGGCATAATCTGACCCAGGTTGCCTACAAGTCCCAGGGGCTACTCAGAAACCTAGACTGGTACCAACATGGCTCCTACCCCAAAACCTTCGCCCCAAGAGAAGGAGAGAGGAGGGGCAGGAAGAAGGAAACCCAGGCTGCCCTCTGGGTTTCAGGGCCTCCCCACTGACGGGTGCCCTGGTCCCTTACAAAATAGGTGCAACAAGAAAGTGCCAGCCTTGGGACATGAGTCCTGGTCCCACCCCCCACTCACCGTGTGACTTTGGACAACACTCTTCCTACTCTCTGGGCCTCAGTTTCCTCATCTGTAACATGAGAAGGTTGGGCTAGATGATCTCTAAAGGTCCTTTCAATATCGAAGTGCTGTGAGAAAAAGCTTCATCATGATTAATAATACATGCCCTGCCCCTAAAGTCAGCTTTTTCCCTTTTCCAAAGCTCTTTCGCTCATAATATCACCTTTCATCGGTACAGCTGTCTGGCCTGGCAGTCACAAGCAAGCAGAACCTGGACACAGCCTTTTCACCTTGAAAACCTGGTCTAGCAACCCTCTTACTCATCTAGACAGGCTTTGGAGGAACTGGCTTCTGGGGTGATTGTTGCCAGGAGCCAATACATCAGAAATGCATAGAACCTAACTTGTACCTTCACCTCTGAGAAGCTGGGAACGGCAGTACTTTTCTTCCAGGGAGCCAGAAGATGCAAAGGGAAAAAGACTGCAATAGGCTGAGTTCCTGGTCAGAGGGCAAGACCAGAAAGTCTGTGCCTGCAAAGAAACAAAGATCTTCCTTTGAAGGGGGAGGGGGAACACAGTTCTGTAAATGTAGGACCCTCCCATCAGGCTCTGAAGTCATTAGAGAGCCTCATATCATCTGATTTGCACACATGTGTTCTTCTTTGATCTCTCAAAACAAATGATTCAAGATGTGGGTAGAGCTAATATTATTATCTATTCCACTTTAAAAATTGAAAAAAAAAAAAAGAGACTCAAGGAGTCATAGCAAAGAGCATGGGCTTAAGAGGCAGACAGACTGAAGCCTCTTCCCCGCTGAGTGAACTTTACTGATTCTCTACGTTGACTTTAGCCTCAGTTTCCCCATCTATAAAATAGGCATGACCACACCTACCTTTCAGGACTGTGGTAAGGGCTAGAAATGATGAATGCCTGACGCACAACAGATGCTTAATAAATACTTGTTGAAGGAATGAAGGTGTTGGTGGCACTTCTGGGGTGTCATTGGAGGAGTGTAGTGTCCGGCAGTGACAGGTCAGCCCAGCCTGTGGGTAGATAGTGCTCCGGCTTCTGGCTGACTGCCTCCTGAGTCTGCTCTCAGTCGGGGGCCTTGGTGTCTCTACCCCGTCTCTCTGCGTGGCCCATGCCAGGGTCCTGTGAAGGACTTTTTAACCCTCCTTGGCACTGAGATTTGCATTCCAGTCATTCTGCTCACTCAGCCCATCCAAGTCTGGAGTTGTTTGGAGCTGGGCAAGGCCTATGGGATCATCTGCTACGACACCTCTTTGAAGTGATAAGGAAACAAGGCTCTGAGAGGGTCAGTAATGCCTGAGTTTCCACTGCCCTTCCCACCTCACCACCATAGCCACCATGTTGACAAATGAAGAAACTGAGACATAGGGACTCCCTCTCCTGCCCCAGTTCCCCCAGTCTGCCAGTGAGCCTCCTGCTCTGGGCCCCACCTGCTCAATTCCAGCTAGATCCTGGTTCTGCTGGGATGCCCTAAGGTGGTGGCAGGTGCTATATCCAGCAGCTCAGCCTAAGCCCAGCCTCGTGCACGAGTGCAGGACAGGAACCATGGGAGCCGGAACAGCCTGGAAGCCCCTAGGAGCAAAGCAGGAGGCCTAGACTCCCAGCCTGTGCCTTGTCAGCCAGTTCCAAGAAATGGGCTGAACTGGGAAGGCACACATTGCCTGAGAACAGGGCTTTCCCTTGGGTGTCAGCTCATGTGTGCCCAGGTCCACAGCTGGGCCCTGCCTTCTTCCAAGACAGCCAGAATCTGGCCCAAGGGAGGAAGGAGTGTGGCCTGGGAGGAAGGAACGCTTGGCTGAGTCCCAGTGCTGTCACGAAATGACTGCGTGGCCATGCGTGTCACTCTCTGGGCCTCCGTTTCCTCATCCATAGGATAAGGGCAGGACAGCGAGGCCCCAAGTGCCTCCTGGCTGCAATATGCTGTGATGAGGGTGGAGGGTGGGGTGGGGTGGGGAGGGGCTCGCTCTGCCTTCCTTGCCTTCCTGTCTGTTTCTGTGTCATTAGTTTATCTCCAGCAATCCAGGCCTCTCTGTCTCAGTCTGTTGCTCTCTGTTTCCATCTTTTGCTCTGTATTTTTCTGCCCGCCTCTCTTCTTTTTCTGTCTGAGTACACCTCTGATTTTATCTCCTCCTCTGTCACACAGCCCCCTTCCCTCAGTCCTACACTGCCTTTCTCCCATTCTCCGTAGTTATCAGCGTTTCGCTGTCTAGTTTTCTGTCTCCCGGGCTCGCTCTCTCTCTCTCTTTCTCTCTCTCTGTCCTGCCCGGGCTCTCCCGCGGCCGCCCCTCCCGTCCCCTCCGCCAGCCCCCCTCCTCCCTCCTCGGCGCGTCTCCCCAGTCCTTATTTGGCTGGGCGGGAGGGCTGGCGGGAGGAGGCGGCCTGCGGGCGGGGGGCGGGGGGCGGGCGCGGGGCCTGGCGGAGGAGGGCGGTGGGTGGTGCTGAAGGGACAGCTCCGCGGCGGCGGCAGCGGCGGCGGCCCCGGGCGCGGAGCGGGTGCCCGGCGCGGAGAGCGGCGAGCGCAGCCATGCCCCAGGCCGCCTCCTGGGCAGCAGCAGCGGCGGCCGGGGCCGGGGCGCGGGTCGGGGGCGCCGGGGGGCCGGCGGCGGCCCGGGCGGGAAGATGAAGCGGCAGAACGTTCGCACGCTGGCGCTCATCGTGTGCACCTTCACCTACCTGCTGGTGGGCGCCGCGGTCTTCGACGCGCTGGAGTCGGAGCCCGAGCTGATCGAGCGGCAGCGGCTGGAGCTGCGGCAGCAGGAGCTGCGGGCGCGCTACAACCTCAGCCAGGGAGGCTACGAGGAGCTGGAGCGAGTCGTGCTGCGCCTCAAGCCGCACAAGGCCGGCGTGCAGTGGCGCTTCGCCGGTTCCTTCTACTTCGCCATCACCGTCATCACCACCATCGGTAACGGCTCGCCGGGCGGGGGGCGGGAATCCAGGGCTGGGCGCTGGGCTCCCGGAGTCG
Organism: Macaca mulatta; assembly: GCF_049350105.2. NCBI lineage: Eukaryota > Metazoa > Chordata > Mammalia > Primates > Cercopithecidae > Macaca > Macaca mulatta. Next base: position 98,314,713 of record NC_133418.1, on the reverse strand, counting down.
TCCGGGGCCGATTGGGGCTGGGGGCAGGGGCTCCCCCGAGAGGGGCTGGGCGCCGAAACCCGCGCTCGCAGAAACCCGAGTTCAGCCTGGCGTGTGTGCTCCGCGGGGACGGGACTCGGGAAGGCGTCGATTCCTGGCTCCGGACCTGACTCTCCAGCCGGGCCAGCCCTAACTTGGCCCTGCCAGGTTGCAGAGGCCCCCAGGGACTCCGAAGTGTGTGAGAGGGGCAGGGACGACCGGCGGAGGCTCGGGCAGGAGGGGTGTGGCCGGGCCAGGCCCTGGAACAGGGCGCTGAGTGTGAGCGGCGGGAGCGCGCCACTGCTCCCTGTCCCTACGGATCGGCTTCCACAGCCTAGCAGGTCTACACCTGCTGGGCTCCGGGGAGGCATGAGGATGCCGGAATGCGGCACTTCGGGGCACTCGGGGCCACCCTATGACGGCGGCTGTGAGTGTACGTGTGTCTGCGTGTTTCAGCTCCAGGAGTTTGGTCGCCACCAGTCAGTGCCTGTGATTTTCTTAGAGCGGCAGAACTGGTGTGGGAAGCCAGATCTGGCCTTGTCAGCCTTCTCTGCTGTCCCAGCAGAACAGTCACCTCACAGGAATGGCCCCAGTTCTCCTTTCCAAGCCAGGGCAGATCACCATGTAGGAGGCCACAGGTACACCCAGACTGTCCGACAACACAGGCATAGGCACACAGGCACACAGGTACACATAGGCACTCACAGGGTACACACAGGGCAGTCACACACAGGCACACACACAGGCACACACACACACAGAATGCACAAACGTCCAGGAAAGGAATCTCTAGCCAGGCCCTTGGTGGTGCTATTCAAAACTGTCCAGATGGGAGTAACACCTTACCTGTCCCCAACACCCTATGATTCCAGCCCAGCTCCAACACTGCCATGCTATATGACCTTGGGCAAGTCCTTTCCCCTGCCTGGGTCTCAGGCTCACCTCCAGACAAGGAGGGGTGGCCGAAATGATCTCAAGAGCTCCTCCCCAGCCCTGACATGCTTGGATTCTGAGATGAAACTCACCTTCCCCCAAAGCCAATTGAGATGCCTCCAGAAACAGTTTCCTCCGTCTTTACCGTTCCCTCTCCTCTCCCTAGTCCCCTTCCCTGCTTTGGTCAGGCTCCCAGGGGTTCACTGCCATTTAGCGCAGCCCATGAAGATAGTATTGTTTTCCTGAGAGTCAACAGGAGCTGAGGGAGTAACAGACAGGACTGGATGCTGTTCCTGCTGTCTGTCCACTGCAGGACGCTGTTCCAAGAATCCACTGCTCCCTGGGGACCATGGGGAGCTATGCTGTGTCGTTTCTGGATTCTTCTCTTGGAAGAGGGAGGAAAGGGCCCTGGGAGTGGATGTAGCCCAGCTGGGGCACCTCTGGGTCCTACTGATCCTGTGAGTTTAGGGTGGACGATCAGATTTAGGTCTGACCAAAGAGGAGCCCGCCTCCTGAAAAAGACCAGCCCAGGTTTGGTCTGCAGTCTCCTCCACTCTCACACCCCACTACTACTTGCCAGGATTTCAGTATCCGTTTAGCTGTCTGGAGAATCAGAAGAATCAGACCGAGCATCCTCGGACCCTCTCTCTCCCTCTTTTCCACACATCAAGCCTTCGCCTGTGTCCCCTTTCCTTCTCAGGCCCATGGTCCCCAGCTTCATAGTAACCTCCCAACTGACCTCCCTGCCTACCCCACAACAAGCCATGCTTCCCTGGACAATGCTGCCAGAAAGAAAAACTCAGCTGTCACCAAACCTATTCCCTTCTTGGAATCACTCAGTGGCTCTCCACTGTCCATGGAATCTGGTCTATGCTCCTTATCTCAAATTTTGAGGATCTCCATACCTGGCTCCAACCTCTATGTCTGACTTCACATTTCACTTCTTACTTACGTGATCCCTCTCAACAGTTGCCAACCTGTCTTCTGAGAATACCTTAAGTGTGCCTGTCTGGCATGCCTTTTTCTCTACCCTTTTTCTTTTCTTTTCTTTTTTCTTTTTTTGAGAGAGTCTCACTCTGTCTCACTCAGGCTGGAATGCAGTGGTATAACCATAGTTCAGCACAACCTCAAACCCCTGGGCTCAAGTGGTCCTCACCTTGGCCTCCCAACGTGCTGGGATTACAGGTGTGAGCCACTGCGCCTGGCTCTACCTTCCATTTATCTTGTCCATGCTAACCTTCCAGGTCCAGCTCAAATCCCAGCTCCCCCTCAAAGCCTCCTAGGCCACTGTTCTGGACAACTGCAGGTCTCACTGGCAGGATGATCTGGGTGACATACTGTTGGCTGTTTTGAATGGTTATTCACATTATAGGAGAAGTGTTCTGTCTCTTTGACCACACTATACTTAATCTCCATGTGGGCAGGACCCTGCAGTTCCTGTCTCTGTTCTCCAAGTACCAGCATAGTACCCAGACGCTGTGAGCACACACAGAATGCTATTGATGGGTTTAAGGTGTGCAGAAATGAAAGGGCAGCATCCTTCCCTCCACCCCTGCCATTTCCCAAAGTGCTTGCAATCCTCACCAAGAGAGACGCTAAAAGCCATGAGGGGAGAGGCAAACAGAGTGCGGTTCCGGTGATTATTTATTTATAAAGTGCTGGGCAAGAGGAAAGACAACATCAGACCACCACCCTGGTTCTGTGGGGGCCCCAGCCTGGCACTGCTGCCTCCCTCCACCACCTGACCATCCTGGCTTTGTGTTGCCTTCCACTGCAGCTATGCCACCTTGCTGGAAGCTGTCCACAGGGTCTCTACTCTAAGGAAAACCTATCTGGGCTGTGATCAGATGGTTGGAAGGGGCCCTAAGTTAGGCTGATTCTGGCCCCAAACCCAAGGGCAGCAGCCTGTGTTCACCAAATCCCTTTGAAAACATGAATGAATCTCATTCTGATACCAGGTGTCCCATTGGGATGGAATAATGACAGCACCTCCCATCACTTGGTACCTTAGTGATCACAATGCACTTGCATCTCATGTCATGATTCTCAGTCTTCACAACTTGGCGAAGTTGCCGGGCAGGTATTGTTAGCTCTGCTGTTTGGATGAAGGTGTGAAGGCTCAGGGAAGGGAAGCAGCTCCCCCTGAGTCACCCAGCTGGTGAGCATCAGAGTCAGAGTGGGAAGCTGGGTCTTCTGACTCCAAGCCCAGTGCTCTTTCCCTGCTGGTCTTTTGGCTGCTTCCTTTGCCTCCATATGCTCTGAAGCTCAGACCCAGCCAGACCTGACACAGCCAAGCCGTGCTCAGTGATGCCAGTTCACAGGGTGCTCATGCGCAACCCTGATTGGTTGGAGGTCGGCAGGGTCTGACTTAGTCATTCACCTGGTTAGTCACTGTCTCCACTGGCTGGAAGGATTCCTCCAGCTCCCTATATCTGGCCTCCCAGCCAGGAAACCCTTCCTTAGCTGGTGCCCTAAGTTCACCCAACACTAATAGAAAGTCATTTCTTAGGAAGTCTTAATCTCTTTAGCTGTTGAGTCATTAAACTCCTCCAGGGCCCAAGCCTCATCTATTCATAGCCCAGAGGCTGTCAGAGCAGGAAGGGGCTTTGGAGATCAGCTGGTACCACCCCCTGCTCTTACAGATAAGGAGCCAGACAGGTGACAGAAATCACACAGTCAGAGGGTAGCAAAAACCTGACCCCCAGTCCCCTACTCCTTCTACTTGTTCAAGATACTTATTCATTAATTTTATTAACAACAGCAACAGCAACAACAATAACAATGGCAACAACTATTTATTATTTACTCTGTGGCAGGCTCTATGCTAGACGCTTCATTTGTACCTCCTTATTTAATTCTCTCACCAACCCCTCTAGATGGGCACTATTACCCCCATTTTTCAACTGAGGAACCTGAGGCTCTGAGGGTAGATGACTTCCCCATGGTCTGAGGCCTTGGAAGCACGGTGCTTGCCCAGATTCTATTGGACCTCTCTGACTCTTCTGCCCTGGATTTTTCACAAATTCTTTCTTCATTTCAAGAGCCCATTCCACACTGGGTTCGGTGGCTCACACCTGTAATCCCAGCATTTTGGGAGGCAGAGGCGGAGGCAGACAGATCACTTGAGGCCAGGAGGTCGAGACCAGCCTGGACAACATGGCAAAACCCAGCCTCTCTACTAAAAATACAAAAATTAGCTAGGCATGGTGGTCCATGCCTGTAGTCTCAGCTACTCAGGAGGCAGAGGCATGAGAATCACTTGAACCCAGGAGGTGGACACTGCAGTGAGCTGAGATCGCACCATTGCACTCCAGCCGAGGGCACCTAGAAGCCAAGGCTTGCCTTTTCCCCAACAAAGCCCTCCCCAGAAGCAGGGGGCCTCCTGCTCCAGCACACTCCATTCAGGCCTACTGCTTCCCACACCCTGGCCCCTGACCAAAACAGAGGACTTGTCACAGCTGTGCCCAGCACCCGCCATGGGCACCTGCCACGGGCTCACAGGTGCCCATTCTCCCACTGCAGGTCCTCGGAATCTTTTTGGCTCTAAGGCAACAACAAAGAGACCAGGTGATTGATACACTGATGGAGCTGGGGCAGAAAACCTGTTCCGCTCTTTCCCCAGCTTCCAGCCTGTGCTCAGTTGAGCACCACCTCCCATCGCCCACTACATGGCCTGAGAACCCTTAGACTGTGAATTCAAGCAGGTGATTCATGAGGAAACCTATACTTTTTACATCTTTTCAAGAAGGAAAGTACAGATGTGACCTGCCACCCCCAAAATCCCAGAAGTCCTAAAATATGAGAAGGGGACATTAGCAATCTTCCAAACACCCAGAGAGGTGAGCGGCTTGTCCACCCTCACACAGAGAGTTTAGAGTATGACACTGATTAGAAGCCAGGCCTTCCGGTGCCCACACTGGCGTTCTCTGCATCCTCCAGCCTGTCCCCCACACCCCACCATCTCTCTTAGCACTCAGGCCTTTGGCAGCTCATCATTCCACTGTTTGAGGTCTCTTTTGACTTTCCAAGGTGAAGGAAGGCCAGCCCAGCCTAGGAAAGTCCCGGCACCCACCTCAGTTGGCATTTCCTTCCTGCCCACAGGCTAGCCTGTGGGCATGCTTCGACCCCACAATTTCTGCAGGGCAGTGCAGGAACATAGGCACTGACTTGGAAGCCGGAGTGCCTGGGTTCATCTCAATCCACCCTGCCCCCACTCCCCTACCGCCACTAGCTGTACGTCCTTGGACACATACAGCTTATCTAATCTCTCTGAGCTTGTTTTGTCATTTACAATATGGGGATAATAATATCTGCCTGCCAGGATTAAATGGGATTATGAAAAGAAAGTGCCTGGTACAGAGAAGGTCCTTAATAATCTGCCATTATTATTGTTATTAATACTATTGTTTGTGTATTATTACTTGCCTTACCAAGGAACTGCTCTGTCTCCCAAGGGTTACCATGACCACGGCTACCTCTGCTGCTTCCTAACAAGTGGGAACAGTGGGGTTGGGGGCCAGGAGACTGCCACACCCCTTCCCCTTATCTTCCCAATCCCACTCACCACCCCCCATCTCCCCACTCCGCAGCCATGCCTGGTGTCTCCCTAACTGTTCAGGCTCCTGCTCCTCCTCAGAGCAGAAAGCTAGCCAGGGGCTGAGTGTGGTGGCTCACACCTGTATTCCCAGCACTTTGGGAGGCTGAGGTGGGCAGACCTTGCAGAAAGCTATCCAGGGGCTGGGTGTGGTGGCTCACACCTGTAATCCCAGCACTTTGGGAAGCTGAGATGGGCAGATCGCCTGAGGTCAAGAGTTTGAGACCAGCCTGGCCAACATGGTGAAACTCTGCCTCTACTAAAAATACAAAAATTAGCTGGGCATGGTAGCGCACACCTGTGATCACGGCTATGCAGGAGGCTGAGGCAGGAAAATCATTTGAACCTGGGAGGCAGAAGTTGCAGCGAGCCAAGATTGTGCCACTGCACCGCAGCCTGGGCAACACAGCAAGACTCTGAGAAGGAAAGAAAGGAAAGGAAAGGAAAGGAAAGGAAAGGAAAGGAAAGGAGGAAGGAAAGGAGCAAGGAAAGAAAGAAGGAAAGAAAGAAGAAAAGCAAGCAAGCTAGCCAGGGAGAGAGGTACATGGTGGTAGGAGAAACTATGGAGTATGTTTGGCCAGAGATCTTTCTGACTCTGCCATGCCTCCTGTCTGCAGGCCCCATTTCCATACATCACCATTAGGGGCTGGAGGCACAGAGAGAGTGGGGGTGAGAACAGGACAAAAATAGAAGACACACGCCTGGCCACAGTGGGGACAGGACAAACACAATAAGTATTTTCAAAGCAAACATAAACAAGCACAGATGAATGTAGTGCAAATCACCACTATAAACAGCTTTCAGCTGGCTGCACAAACGGTGAATCTGTGAGTTGATTTTGTAATTAAAAAAAAATGTAGAAATGATTTCCCTGCAGTCAGCCAGCAGCAAGTGGAGACCAGGCTCTAACTGAGACCACTGTGGGTCTAGGCCAAGCTCAGTGGAGACCCAGGACAGGCACTCCCTCTTTCACTCCCTCTCCACCTTGGACACAGGGAATGGATAACTGTCTGTAACAGGCCCGGCGCTGTCCACAACATTTCCTGTCACCAGAATCCCCACACTGCTCCAGGACCACAGGCGGCATCATCCTGCACAGTCAAGGAAAAGGATGCTCAGAGAGGTTCAGAAATCTGCGCAGGACCCTACAAATATAAAATGACAGCACCAGGACTTGCACTCAGGTCTGTAGCGAGTATTTCTTCATGGAATCATGCAACCCCCATTCCCCATGGAGCCTCTGCAATTCCTTCTATGTGAACGCAGCTAGCAGTGGTGGATGGGTACCAGGGTCTATGCAGGGTGCTTAGTTGCGGGCTCAGTTTCAGGGTCTCTTGCCCTCAGAACTATGGATAGAGCATTTAGCCCAAAGACAGAACAGAATTTTAGCTCCAATCTTCTCAGTTCACAGTGTGGAGACTAAAATCCAGGCTGCAGAAGGGGCTTGCTAAAGGTCACGCTTACAGTTATCAACAGAGCTGGGCATAGAGCCCTATTTCCTGACCCCTCCGCCAGCCTCTGGTCCTCAGAGAGCCACATGACAAATGTCTTTCATGGCAGCACAAAGAGCAGTCAATTGCCCAGCTGGTGCCACTGCCTCCCTGTCTGTCCACATTCTCTCATTGTCCAGAAACTGCCCATGCTACAGCAGCTCCCAGGTGGCTCCCAGAGACCTTCCCCTCAGCTAGAGCCATCATCCCCAAGCTACTGCCATAAGTCACACCTTCACTTTCCCATTTGCTAGAGCCAACCTCAACTGTGGCCTGGAGCCACAGGTCCAGTTGTCCTGGGCTGGTGGCCTCTCTGACTGAGCCTGACATCCCATCCTCACCCTTCACAAAAGCAAGTTCCTTACTACCCCCGCTTCCTCCAGTGACACAGCAAAGATCCTGTAGTGAAGGGGCCACGTGGCTGCCAGGAATGTGGGGCAGGAGGCTGCCCTTGGTGCTAGAGAGGTCTTAGACAAATTGTTTGCTGCTGCTGCTGCTGCTTCTCCATCATCATCATCATCATCATATCATCATCATCATCATCATCATCATCATCATCACCTCTCTCTCTCTGTCTCTCTCTCTCTGTCTTTGCTGGCTCTGTGATCATGGAAGGAGCAGATACTTCCCTGGTGTACCTGAGTCATCCCATCTGTATAGAGGAGGCAGTCCCCAAGGAACTGAGGAGGCCAGCTCAGCAATGCAGAGTTCTCTAAGTCAATACTTCTCAAACTGTAATCCACAGGGAATAACCTGGTTGATCTCATGTAAATGCAGATTCTGAATCAGCAGGTCTAGGGCAGAGCCTGAGATTCTACATTTCTAAAAAGCCCCCAGGGGACACTGATACTGTGGATTGGATCCATGGTCCACATTTTGAATAGCAAGGATCTAAAGAACCTGGAGACCTGACATCTGGGAATAGCCATGAAGTGTGTGGACCATGGTTTTAAGAAAAGGAACTTATGGAGCTGGAAAAGCCCTTGGGAATCTGGTGGTAAAATGTCAGAGCTGAGGTCCCAGGAGCTGTGGCCCCTTCCCTGAGGCTGGAGCAAGGCTGTGTCTTGCCCCATAGGAGCCAGCTACAGGGCCTGGGTGGAGTCACGTGCTGTGGCTGGTACCATGAGGTAGAAGAAAGGGAAGTGGAGAGAGTGGATGGAAAGGGAGGGGAGAAGTGGAGAAGGGCTTGCCTCGTGAGGAAGCTGGGGAGCAGGGGACCACTGGTCCTCATTTGTTGCCATTTCCTCCCCTGTTTGCCAGGAAGCCATCTTAGATCAATGGAGAACAGGTACCCCAGAGATTAAACATTAGGGCGGGAAACTGGCCCCTCCCTCATGGCATCAGCCTGTCTTAGTTTGGGCTGCAATCATAAATCACTGTAGACTGGGGGCTTGAACAACACACATTTTTAAAAAACTTTTATTTTGCTGGGCGTGGTTGCTCACGCCTGTGATCCCAACACTTTGGAGGCCAAGGAGGGCAGATCACTTGAGGTCAAAAGTCTGAGACCAGCCTGGCCAACATGGTGAAACCCTGTCTCTACCAAAAATACAAAAATTAGTGAGGCGTGGTGGCGCATGCCTGTAGTCCTAGCTATTCAGCGGGCTGAGACAGGAGAATCACTTGAACCCGGGAGGTGGAGGTTGCAGTGAGCCAAGAAAGTGCCACTGCACTCCAGCCTGGGCGACAGAGAGAGACCCTGTCTCAATCAATCAATCGATCAACAAAAATGTTTATTTTAAGTTCACGGATACACATGCAGATTTGTTATATAGGTAAACCTGTGACATGGGGGTTTGTTGTACGAGATTACTTCATCACCGAGGTAATAAGCGTAGTACCCATTAGTTTTTTTTCCCAAACCTCTCCCTCCTCCTACCCTCCACCGTCTAGGAGGCCCCAGGGTGTGGGGATCCAGTGTCTGTGAGAGTTGGCTTCCTGGTTTACAGATAGCCATCTTCTTACTGTGTCCTCACATCCTCACATGACAGACAGAGAAAGAGAGTGAGAGAGAGTGCTACCAGACACTCACCCTGCTGCAGGCTACAGTGTGGAATGCAGATAGTAGCACAAGACCTGTTTTCTTTGGGCCATGTGTGTATCAAACTGTAAGAGGGACATCAACAACCTGGGGGACTGTCAGAGGAGGGGAGCAGCAGGTCAAATGAGGGACACTTGGTAGGGGGGCATGGACAGTGTGAATATCAGCTTTAAATATCTGCTGGGCTATTGCGAGGTGAAAGGACCAATCTTGTTCGGAGTATGTCCAAGGGGTTGAACCAGCAGCAGTGGGTAAAGTTCACAGAAAGTCTTGATTTAGTTCACTGTAAAGCAGAACTTGTTAAAATTGAAGCTGACCCAAGACAAATTTAACTGCCTCAAGAGGTAGTGAGCTTCCCATTACAGGAAGTATGCAAGCAGACACTGGATGGACGTACTGCAAAAGCCACTTGTATCAGCCAGGGTTCCACCAGGGAAGCAGAACTGGTAGGAGATACATATTAAGAGATGTATTGCAAGGAATTGGCGTACAGGCTGGTAGGGGCTGGCTTGGCAAATTTGAGATCCATAGGGCAGGCCATCAAGAAGGAAAGGTTAGGCTGGGCGCGGTGGCTCATGTCTGTAGTCCCAGCACTTTGGGAGTCAAAGGCGGGTGGATCACTTGAGGTTGGGAGCTCGAGACCAGCCTGGCCAACATGGTGAAACCCTGTCTCTACTAAAAATACAAAAATTAGCCAGACGTAGAGGTGGGTGCCCGTAATCCCAGCTACTCAGGAGGCTGAGGCAGGAGAATTGCTTGAACCTGGGAGGCGGAGGTTGTAGTGAGCCAAGATTGCACCACTACACTCCAGCCTAGGTGACAGAGTGAGACTCTTGCCTCAAAAAAAAGAAGGGCAGGCTGGAGCTCTCTTCAGTGTGTGGTAAAACTGCTGTCCACAGGCAGAATTTCTTCTTCGAGGGAGCTTCAGCTCTGCTCTTAAGGCTTTCAACTGATTGTATTAGGCCACCCAGATTATCTAGGATAATCTCCCAAACTTAAAGACAATCGATTATGGACTTTAATCACATCTGCAGAATGTCTTCACAGCAATCCTAGATTGGTGTTGGATTGAACAACTAGGGGCTTTAGCCTAACCAAGATGACACATCAAAAAGACCATCATACCACCCATATATCCCACGAAGGGTCACAATAAATGGCTCTTAAGATTCCTCCCAACCCTGAGATGCTTTGATTTCTTGATCTTCAAAGGGGCAGCATGGAGAGTTAGAGCACCCAGAGTGGGACTCAGGAGCATCCTTGGGGCCCTCAGGCCCTCTAGGTCCCCTTCCAAATCGAATTGGCTTTAGCCTTCCTCTCAGTTCAGTTAACCAAAGATCATTTGAGATGTCCCGAGATCTCCTGCGTGCCAGTCACTATGTGAGGCATCAAGAGAACAAAAAACTCCCAGCACTTTGGGAGGCCGAGACGGGTGGATCACGAGGCCAGGAGATTGAGACCATCCTGGCTAACATGGTGAAACCCCGTCTCTACTAAAAAAATATGACAAACTAGCCGGGCAAGGTGGCGGGTGCCTGTAGTCCCAGCTACTCGGGAGGCTGAGGCAGGAGAATGGCGTAAACCCGGGAGATGGAGCTTGCAGCGAGCCGAGATCGCGCCACTGCACTCCAGGCTGGGTGACAGAGCAAGACTCCGTCTCAAAAAAAAAAAAAAAAAAGAGAACAAAAAACTAAGACCTAGAGCCTTCCCCAAGGAGATTTGGGTCTAGTGGAATCCTGAATAGCACAAGTTGCATGGTGCACATGCTAAATCCAAGTAGAGTGACCCAAAGAGGGGTCTGAGAAGATGTCCAGGGACAGGCTTGGACGATGAGTGAGGGCTTCAGGAGGTGAAGATCAGCAGCCAGAGCTTTCTGGGGTGAGCATGACACAAGCCAGGGCATGAGCGTGCCCAAGGAAAGGCACTCGTGAGCAGACCCTGCAGGGCTCTGGACTCTGGTGGGTGGACTTGAGTGGACAAGCACTGGAAGGCAGAGTATGGGCCCAATCTGTGCGCCCCTGCCTGAGTCCTGACCAGTAAATGCCCCCATAACCCCAGTTAAAGCAGTGGATGCCCTGTGATTCCAGTTGAACCCAAGGGTAATGGTGACCTGAATCCTGATAGCCTCACTTCCCGCCCACCCTGCTCACCCAGCAGCCCACAGTCAGCCCCCAGGGAGTTTTTGGCTACCCTACCCCATTTCCTTTTCTGGGCCAAAGGTCCACTCTGAAGCTCACACCAAGCACAGTTTTATTGATGGCTTGCAGGAGCACAGGGACAGCGCTGAGCTGAAGAGGATGCTGTCATCCAACACCGAGTGCATAGCTTCTGCATGGACAACCCCAGGCCCTGCTCTCAGACCCCTTTTCTCTCCCACACACACCCCCACAAGTCCTAATTTCTGGATCCCAAGTGTACCCTCCTTGATTTCTGCTCCGGGCTCCGAGGCTTGGCATGGACTCAGTGTCCCTCATCAGGAATGCACAGGGCCTCTCCTAACCGCAACTCCGATTCAGAAATAACCATCTTGGAAACATCCTGAGAGTCACATTCCAGCCCGCTAGCCATAGGACCATCCGGGGCTTTCTCCAGGGAACTGAACTGTCAGGCCCCAGTGGGGCAGCCTGGGGAGATCTACACAGGCACTCAGACGGGCAGGCCCGCTCCTCCAGGACGAGGTCTAGGCCCCCTGCCTGTGCACAGGAGATTCCCTGGGGCTTTGGGGGCAGACATGGTACAGACAGTTTCAGGCAGAGCGAGCCTCCGATCAGTGCAACAGATGGATCTGCCCTGGGCTGTTCCACACAGATCTTACACCCAACGTGGAGCAGCCACTCCTCAGGCAGCCTGCCTCTGTTACCAGCATCATGAACTAAGGCTGGCATTCATCAGGAGGTTACTCTGGACTGAGCCCTTTACAGGCATTACCTCGTCCAATCCTCATGGCTGCCCTAGGAGGGAGGCATTGTTTTCTTTCTTTCTTTCTTTCTTTCTTTTTTTTTTGGAGGCAGGGTCTCACTGTGTCTCCCAGGCTGGAGGAGTGCAGCCACCATCATGGCTCACTGCAGCCTCGACCTCCCTGGCTCAAATGATCCTCCCACCTCAGCCTCCCAAATAGCTAGAATCACAGGCATGTGCCACCACACCCAACTAATTTTAAAAATTTAAGTAGAGACAGGGTCTTTCTATGTTGTCCAGGCTTGTCTCAAACTCCTGGGCTCAAGTGATCCTCCCATCTCGGCCTCCCAAAGTTCTGGGATTACAGGTGTGAGCCACTGCGTGTGGCCTGGAGGCAGTATTTTTTTTTTTTTTTTTTTTTTTTTTAAGACGGAGTCTCGCTCTGCCGCCCAGGCTGGAGTGCAGTGGCCAGATCTCGGCTCACTGCAAGCTCTGCCTCCCGGGTTCACGCCATTCTCCTGCCTCAGCCTCCTGAGTAGCTGGGACTACAGGCGCCCGCCACCTCGCCCGGCTAGTTTTTTGTATTTTTTAGTAGAGATGGGGTTTCACCGTGTCAGCCAGGATGGTCTCGATCTCCTGACCTCGTGATCCACCCGTCTCGGCCTCCCAAAGTGCTGGGATTACTGGCTTGAGCCACCGCGCCCGGCCCTGGAGGCAGTATTATAATCCCCATTTTACAGATGAGAACACTGAGCCTCAGGGGGGTTGGGGGATGTATCCAAAGTCATGCAGCTGGCAAATGGCAGAACAGGGATATGTTAAACACTCGGTCATCGAGTGTCTCTTCTGAGCCTCATATCAACCCCAAGGTGTAGGCATCATTATTCCCACTATGCCAACAAAGAAACTGGATTTGAGAGATAAGGTCACTTCCTGCAATCGAGGGCCAGTGAATGTGGGAGCCAGAGTCCAGTCCAGACTTCCCAACCTTAACACTAAGCTTCTTCCCCGCCACCCCAACCACGAGTGCCCTTGCCCCCTTGACAGTGGCAGAAAATAGGTCATTCCCATAGTAAGGATGTTAGAGATGTCACAGAGGATTGTGTTGACCTATGAGGGGCAAAAAGGCAGTGTCGGGGGCAGGGGCAGTTGTCACAGAATGGCTTTGGTTCCCAGCCTTTGTCCATACCATCCCCCAGATGGGAATCTGAGACTAGAATGGGGACAGAGTGACAGTTCTTAACAGTGGCCACTGAGTGGAGAGGGGGCCTTGCTGAGGGTGACTTGTGCAACTCACCTGCTCCCTGGTATGGAGGTGGGGGGGTGGGGGACAGGTCAGACGGCCCTTATGTGCTGAGTAGGGAGGTTGTCCCTGTGGCAGCAGTTGCTGGTGCCAGAGTCATGAGTATGAGGACCCTGCCCACGGGAGTTAATTCATTAGGGCTGAGGTGAGCCCAGGAGGCTTCAAGTCCAAAGGACCCCCCAGGCGATTGGAATCTGCAGCCTGGATGGGGATGATGGAGAAGAGAGCTTGTTGGGATCTGCATTCCATACTTGGGAGGCTGGGCCACTCACCAGCTGCTAGAATTTTCTTTCTGGCTGTCCTTGGTGTCTCAGACACATGAAAAGGTGGCTGAGGAAGATCTTTGCTCATTCTCAAGCCAAAGCTCCCAAGGTGAGCCAGGTGACCAAGACATCAGGAGTCAGTGGGTGGCCCCAGGAGAAGGTTGTTTCCCCCTGCCCCTAGAGGAGGGGCCAAAGAGGGACTCAGTAGGGTTCCTGGGGTCCTGGGGACAGGCTGTGTCTTTCACTTCATGGCTTTAGTTCTCACTGCCTGCTCTCAAACAACCCCAGGGAAGGGGGTCAGACCAGGGGAGGCCCCCTCCACTGGGAACAAATCTGGGGTTGGGGCCAGGCTGAGCCAGGGTGCACCCCTCTTCAGCGTGAGTCTGAGTCATGGGTTTTCCACCATGAGGGTCAGGCAACGTAAGACCCTCCAGGGCTTCCCAGGGCTCTGGAGCAGGGGCCCCTCTTGTCCTTGGTCCACCTTCAGGAGGGGCCAGAGAGAGAAAACCTGGAACCAAACTCAGTGGCAGCCCTCCTCGCATGCCGTGCCCAGCCCAGTGCCCTGGAGTCCCAAGCACTCATCTGCCCAGGTTCCAAAGAGGCCCTGCTGTCTCCTGCCTGCTTCCAGGGTATGGGCCAGCGAACTAGTAGAGGCAGGCATCGTGTCCTCTCTTGGAGCTGTGACTGGGCCAAGGAAAGAGGGGATCCAGCCCCCTCCACTCCTCCTCTGCTCCCACTTGGCTATGAAACCTGGGACGAGTCATACCTGCCCCTGGCCTTGTCTGTGAGGGACTGGGCTGGTGGCATCTAAAGCCCTCCAGTTGGGGCCATCTCTGTTGCACCTGCCCTGGCCTCCCCTCCATTCCTCCTGAGCAGCACGCTACCCAGGATTACGCTCTTGTCCCTGCTTCACCCCATGCTGTCTGAGCCCTGGAGGGACTTCCTCTGTGTCCAGTCCCAAGAATAGAGCTCTGTCGAGGACCTCCAAGTCACCCCTTTCTGGAAAGAGAGCATTTTTGAGTGTGGCTGAGGTCTTGCTTATCAACACAGCGAGTCCACTGCCCCAGCCCCTGGGGCTGCTGGAATGCAGGAGCCTCCCACCCGGACAGGGTCAGCTGCTCATGGCTCCCACAGTAGTCCCTGGAATGGAGTGCGGGAGGGAGCACTGGTGCTGAGGGCAGGCTGATCCCAGCCACTGCCTTCTGACAGGGAGTGGCCAGGAGCGAGGCTGCAGACACAGCTTTGTTGCACCCCAGCCGGCCCAGGATGAATGAACTGGCGGCCAGTCCTGCCATCCAGGTCCTGGGCTTGCTCCAAGGCTGCCAGGACCGGGAGCTGTGTTCTGCTCATGCACCAACCTTCAACGTCTCACCTTGACTAGCAACCCGCTGGATCTTCCCAGGATCAAGGCTTAGCCCTGGGGCTCCCCACTGTGGTTTGATCACTCAGAATGTTTTGGGGCGTGGTATGATTCCCTGCTGCAGAGCCTACACAGACATGTATTCAACCTTTGGCCAGGATGGGGTGAGTTCACGGTGCTGCTGTTGGTCCGCACCTGCAGAGTAGAGGCTCAGGCAGACAGCAGATAGCATTCTAGCAATTCCTAGAGTCCTGCAGAGGCTTCAGATTCTTTGAGAACCACTGATGCAGCCCAACCCTTCTCTCTTCCAGATGAGGGGATGAGACCCAAGGCAGGGTGCAGGGGAGATGGGCAGTGGCGTGCCCCCACTACACAGCAGTCCAGTGACAAAGCAGTCCTCAAACTCGGGCCCGCGACTCTCCACTCCCCTCAGGCACCCACATAGTCACTTCTCCACTCATTCGGCCTTTCTGAACATCTTCCCTGTGTCAGGCCCCATTCTAGGCCCCAGGGACTCAGCAGGGAAAAAGAGCAGCCCCTGTTCTCATGGGGCCATTTTAAAGGAAGTAGAGAGTCAACAAACTAAATTATGTTGTAAAAAATAAACAACATCATCTCAATGGTAATAAGTGCCAGCAAGACAAGAAAGCCAGGAGATGAGAGAGAGAGAGGGAGAGTTGCCTTCCAGGAGGGGCCTGTAGAAGGCAGAGGTGGGGGAACGGACTTCTGGGCAGGGGAAGAGCAGATGCAAAGGCTCAAGCAGGCCAGTGCTGGGTGGGTTGAGGAACAGGAGCAATGTGGCTGTGGCATGCTGAGTCAAGTGGGGAGAAGAGGCAGAAATCTGTAAGGGCTGGACCTTGCAGGGCCATGGAGACCGTGGTCAAGAATTTGGATTTTTGGCTGGGCGCAGTGGCTCACACCTGTAATCCCAGCACTTTGAGAGGCTGAGGCAGGAGGATCACCTGAGGTCAGGAGTTCGAGACCAGCCTGGCCAACATGGTGAAACCCTGTCTCTACTAAAAGAAATACAAAAAAATTAGCCAGGCTTGGGGGCATGTGCCTGTAATCCCAGCCACTCAGGAGGCTGAGGCACGAGAATCTCTTGAACCTGGGAGGTGGAGGTTGCAGTGAGCCGAGATCGCGCCATTGCACTTCAGCCTGGGCAACAAGAGCAATAATTCCATCTCAAAAATAAAAAATAAAAATAAAAGAATTTGGACTTTTAAGAATGATAGAAGTCACTGGAAGGTTCTAAGTGGATTGTGATGTGACATGACTTAAATTTTTACAAGAGGACTCTAGTTGCTCTGCAAAGATCGGACGGTGGCAGTGCAAAGCAAAAGCAGGGAGATTGCCAGGCCACAAGTCACCAGACCACCCGTAGGTCAACCCTTCCAAAGAGAGGATGGTGGTGGACTGGAGCAGGGTGGTGGCAGTGGAAGCAGAGCTCGTGGGTGGATTGAGTTATGTTTGAGAGGCAGAGGAGACAGGACTTGCTGATGGTAGGATCCGTATGTTGGAGCGAGGGCTGCAGGAGTCCGGGGAAGAGAACAATCGAGAATGGTCCTCAGTTTTTGACCTGAGCAATGAGGTGGAGGATGTGCATTTACTAGATGGAAAAGAACACCCAGAGAGTAGCAGGTTTGGTAGAGACTCAAGACGTCTGTTTTAGATACCCAGCTTAATTTCGAGATGCTCATTTCAAATCCATGAAGGCAGTTAGACAGATAAGTCTGCAGCTCGAGGGAGAAGTCAAAGCTGAGATATCAACTCAGGAGTTATCAGACAGAAATAATATTGAAAGTCATGCACCAGATGAGATCAGCTGGGAAGGGGGTAGAGCTGGCAAGAAGAGCAGAGTGCCCAGCCCTTCCTCCAGTGCTGGGAGGTCAAGCAGGGAAAGGAGGCTGCCAGGAGACAGGAAGGAGACCTGGGCACTGTGGCAGCCCCGAGGCCAGGGGAAGTGTTTCCAGAGAGGGAACGGTCACCCAAGCTGGCCACTGCTGGGAGATCAAATAGGATGGAAACCACCAGTAGATCTGCAGCATGGCGGTCACTGGAGACACTGGCTGTGAAAGCAGTGCAACGTTCAACAGCTTGCTCCAGGAGCGAGGCAAGGGGAGGGTGGTGGGAGTTGGCCTGAGATGGAACAGAGAGGCCAGATTGCAGGAGAGGCAGGGAAAGAGCAACTATACTGCCGCTCGCCCTATTTTCAGGCCTTTCTGTAAATGCTTCACACCCTCCCCCTGCAGAGACCCACGAGGGAGTTAGCCTTATATCCCTCAAGCAAATGAGGCCTGAGGCCCAGCAGGGCGATGGGCCCAGGGCTACTGCCAGGAAGCCGAGTCCGGGCCTGTCTGACTCCAAAGCCCCCACTCTTCCTCAGCAGCCCCTCGCCCCAGCCCCACGAACTCCGCCTGCCTTACCCTGCCACCGCCTTCCACATTCCCTCCCACCTCATCCATCCTTGTCCTTTGATCATTTCTGTCAGCTTCCAACAGTCTTGGCCTCTGCTTCCCTCCTCTGGGAAAGCTCTGCTTTTTCTCTTTGATCCTGCACGTCTGTCCTCTGCTTCGTCCTCAGCTGGGCCCCATGTCCCTCCCACCCTGTCCTTGCAAGATGTTCCCGCACCCTCTGCCAAGGGTGGAGGGCTGAAGAGTAACCAAGAGCTTTGTGGGGAACCCAGGCCTGCGAGACAGGAGTGTGGCCCCTGTCCCCCGACTGCTCTTTGAGAAAGAGTTTGGGGCTTTTTGGGCCTGGCTGGACTCAGCACAGAGGCCTAGAGATGAGATGCAAGCGCACAGTCCATCGATGCCTCCGGAGGCAGCCAGAAGCGAGCCAGCAGGGCCGTGCCTCCTAACCCTGATGGATCAAGAAGGGCCTCGGTGCTTCTCGAGAAGGAGGCAGACGAAGAGCAGTGGGCCCGAGTCCTAAATAGGGAGAGGTAGCCGGCAACACCCACCGGTGCCTGCGACCACTACCACACAAGCTTCAGAGAAGAGGGGATGGGCTTGGGAACTCAAAGTCCCTTTTGGAGCCAGGTGACTCCAGAGGGAAGTCATGTGGAAGGCTCAGAGACAGTGTAGGGGGAAAGAGGGAAGCACTGGCAGGAACTGGGGGCCTGCCCAGCCTGGCTCCCCTTCCCAACTCTGGTCTCTGGGATAAAGGAGGCTGTCTGGGATGCCTTTAGCAGCCTCCAGCTCTGACCCTTGGGATTCTGACGCCTTGGGATTCTGAGGCCCTGCTGCTCCCAGCTTCTCTGGGAGGGCCTGGCACCCAATTCTCAACTGGAAGAGATGAATAGAGCAGACCTAACACCCAGACACCACGGAGGTCCAGCCGCTCTCCCGAAAGCCTGACAGGGGGCTGCAGTAGTAATTAGCTCCCCCCATATCCCCAGGGTTATTTTTGTCTCATTCTCCCCTGGTTTATTTTTAAAGTAACACTGGCACGTGGCTGACTGGCTGCCCTTCCCAGGTGCCTGTGCCAATTTGGGCCAGGAATGTAGCAGGGCAAGATGCGCCCCCTCCCTCACGGTCCCACCCTGAGTGCCGGAGCTAACTGGCCCCTCACTGGCTCCAGGGGGTTCTTGCTGCACTGAAGCTCAGAGTCCAGCCTGTGGTGAACAGGTGGGCTGGCAGCAGAAGACCGTTGGGGAAGACCCCTGGGAAATTCCCATGTCTCCGTCATGACGCTGATACACGTGTTGCATGACCTTGACCAAGTTGCCTCACCTGTCCCAGCATCGCCTCCTCATTTCTCAGTGGGATGAGTGAAAGTGACATTGCCTTACTCACCGTGAAAACACTCTGAAGTGTGCAGTAAACTGAACTGGTGCACAGATATCAAGGAACAGCGTGATTAACCCCGGTACAAACATGCTGCCCCGCACTCTCCCACTAAGTCCCCTCCAAGGCACATCTTTCTCCCTAGAGGAGTGACTTCCAGTCTGGAAGGCTCCTCTCCCACTTCTCCCTTTCCCACCAGCCCTGAGACGTGCCCTCCACATTTTCTGTTTGTTTGAACCCTAATCCAGGCTGCCTGGGGTGAAGGGAGATAGTACAGGGAAGACAGCATGAGAGAGAACCTAGCTCTGCATTTACTTGCTGTGTGATCTTGAGCAACTACTTGACCTCTCTGTGGCTCAATTCCTGCATCTTCAAATGGGGATAATAATAACACATATTGATAGGGTCTTTTGAAGATTATGCAACGTACATATATGAGCTCGCTTAGAGCAGTGCCTGGCACGTAGTAAGCGCTCTATAAATGTTAGCTAGTATTGTTTTGAATTGGAGAGGAGGATCAGTGACAGAGGCATTTAATCATTCGAATAAAGTCAAGTGCAGGGAAAGCCAGCTTGCCCAGATTCCATATCGGGGCTGGGGGGAGGGAGCAGGGTAGCACTGTAAGCGGCAGCTGGAGGGAGCTGGGTCCTGGGGAGACTGCCTGGGTCCTGGGGAGGCTGCCCAGCTTGGAACTCTTGGCACCATAAAAAGCAAGCTCAGGACACCAGTGCATAAACAGGCAGCCTCTACAGATCACAGAAGCCAGGAAGTCACTCTCCTCTTATACCCTGGCCTGGCTGATCTCTTGCCGATGTTGCACTGTGAACAGTGGGTGCAAACAGAGAAGCTGGAGGGCTTCAGGGTGGTCGAGGCCACTGGAAAGGCTGGAAAATCAGAGGTCAGAAGAGAGCAGCAAGCCCAGGGCGAATCAGGTCTCAGAAACAGGCTGGGGCAGGCAGTTGCCTCCCTGTCTCCATGTAAAGGGCAGTGTCCCCAAGGATGGGGACAGCTGTTTGCTGTCTCCACAGAGGACAGACTGAGTCATGCGGTCGAAGCCTCATTCGCTTCATTCTGCAGAAAGAGCATTTCCTATAGGGTGCAGGGTTGAGTGAGTATGTTTCTATGGAGAGTGGTGGGATCTTAGCCTCCTAGAAAAGTCTGTGTCCCCTTGGCTGGAGAGAAGGGGAGGCTGAATTCAGTGGCTTCTTTAGATCCCTAAGGACCTGGAGCCTGTGAGAACAATGGGAGGAGTGGGAGGCCCAGAGGCCAGGTCCTGTGAGGGCTCCCTCTCCCTTTGTGCAGACGTCCCCCTTCCCTGGGTCTGTCCACCCTGTAACCTATCGGGATGGTGGGCAGAGGTGTGCCCAGAGGCCACCGTGGGAGAGAGGCTGGGTATTGGAGTGTGTGTGTGGCGGGGTGGGGGGTAGTGCGCACACACATGTGAATGTTGGGGGTGGGGACCCCATGTCTGCAGGCTGGCTCCGAGGGAGAGAAGGTCCCAGCAGCTGCCTCCAGGCTGAAGTCCCTGTTGCCTGGAGTCCCTCTCTCCCTGGGCACTATGCCAGCCTACACCATCTGAGCTCCTGAGCCCTAGGGAGGGTGCTGAGCCTAAGAAAAGCCTCCTTTCACATCTCCTGGCATCTGCTTCCAAATTCTCTGCCAGCCCAGAGCTGTCTGGGCCATGACCAGAAACGAGAGTGAGGAGCAGAAAATGGAGATGGGGCCACACACGCCCCAAACTCCCCCCACCACACCCAACCCATTCATCAAGACTAGCTTCGTGGATCTGCTAGTTTTCCACTGTGGGCACTGGGCAAGCAGGCCAGTAAGACAGGGGCCATCTCCACGCAAAACCTAATACCCTGGCAGACAGTGGTAAGGGCAGCAGATGCCGTTCTCCAGGGAGACAGCGGAAGGAGGCAGCCCTGGGCCTTTCACTGGAGACCAGAAGAGATGCGGGAGGGAAGTCAGGGCAGCAGCGACTCCAGTGACTCTGCAGCAGCAGAAGTGCTCAGAGGGGAAGCATGGGACAGATGGGACCAGAAATGGTGAGGGAATCCGGAGAGGGCAGGCAAGTGGCGGGATCAGGTGGTGGATGGAGAGTCCACTTGCTGGCCAGGAAACCCCCAGACTCTATTGTGTGGACTCAGGGAACTAAGGAAGGTTTCTGAGTGGTGAATGGCAACACAGAGCTGGTCTTAGAAACACATATGTGGGCCGGACACGGTGGTTCATGCCTGTAATCCCAGCACTTTGGGAAGCCAAGGCGAGCGGATCCCTTGAGGTCAGGAGTTCAAGACCTGCCTGGCCAACATGGTGAAACCCATCTCTACTAAAAAATAAAAAATACAAAAAATTAGCTGGGTGTGTAATCCCAACTGCTTGGGAGGCTGAGGCAGGAGAATTGCTTGAACCCAGAAGGCAGAGGTTGCAGTGAGCTGGAGGTTGCAGTGAGCCAAGATCGTACCACCAGCCTGGGCAAGAATCCGTCTCAAAAAAAAAAAAAAAAAAAAAAAGGGCAGGGTGCTGTGACTCACACTTGTAATCCCAGCACTTTGGGAGGCCAAGGTGGGTGGATCACTTGAGGTCAGGAGTTCGCGACCGGCCTGGCCCACATGGTGATACCCTGTCTCTACTAAAAATACAAAAATTAGCCGGGCGTGGTAGTGGGCGCCTGTAATCCCAGCTGCTCTGGAGGCTGAGGCAGGAGAATCGCTTGAATCCAAGAGGCAGAGGTTGCAGTGAGCCGAGATCGTGCCATTGCACTCCAGCCTGGGCAACAGTGCAAAAACTGTCTCAAAGAAAGAAAAAGAAAAAGAAAGAGAAAGAAACGTGCATTTGTTAATAACAGCTCCTACTTTGTGAGACCCTCCACATGCCAAGCTTGTACTGGACATGTTATTTTACATGCTGTCTTCTAACCCCAAGCTCACCCAGCCGCCTAGCTAGAGATGGGCTCAGAGAGGCAATGTAGGTGGAGGGGAAGCCGCAGGCCTGGAATCAAGAGGCTGAGGTCCCAGGTCCAGCTCAGGAGCGGCAACTACGGGTGACACGCCCAATCTTCCCAGGCTTTGGTGTCCCAAACAGTTGAATGGACACCACCCTTCCCAGTGAGCCACAGGGATTCAACAGAAATGGCCCTGCACTGCTCGCTATGCTGGGCACCCCTGGGACGAAGTGCCTGGGGACTGGGGCCCTCTGTCTGGAGTGGCTGGGGCATAGGGAGGGCACAGTGCCCCTTTGGACCACAGCAAGTATAGGGGACTTCTGAAAGGAAACAGTGCCACACAGCCAATGTCAAAGGCCAGCAGGCAGAAGCCCCGGCCTCTCCCTCCCGTCCCTCAGCTGCATTGTTCCTGTCTCTGCCTTGCTCTGCCACTCTCGGACTTCTCTTCCCCTGTAACTGACCTGCATGTGGCTTTGGCTCACCCTGGTCCCTGCTACGACTCACCTCTTTCTAACCCTGCAGCTCAGCCCCTCACAGCTGACCCAGCCCCTCAGCCCCGCATCACAATTCCTGGAAGAGAGAATGTGAATTGCTAAGCCCAGCCAAGTCCTCTCAGCCCAGGTGTCCAATCCTGGTCCAATCTGCTCTGGTGCCAGGGTGACACGGTACAAAGGGGCTGCCTAGGTACACCCTTGACTAGGGTTGTTGTAGGACAGACAATTCCAAAGAGGTAGAAGCGGGCAGGCCCTGCAACTATGCCCGCCACAGACAGCCTGGAGCCCTGACCCCTGCACTCCAGCATCCCCCTCTCACCTCCTGCTCTGTCTGGCTCAGGGCCACACTGACGCATCCCTAGGACAGAAAGGTCTGGCTACCCAACCTCAGGGTGCATCTGCCTGGCAGAAAGCAGGGTGGGGCTGGCTCAGGAGAGAGGGGCTTTGGCTAGGAAGCCCTCTTCCATCCTCACATAGTTTGAGCACCTGCTGTATGCAGGGCACCAAGACTGCAAGGCCAGATTCTGCCTTGAGCGGAGTACAGCGGTCTTGGGATGTTGGCCTGTAGGACATACTTGCTATGTGCTTTGACAGAGGGAGTGGTCCTGGGGACATCTAAGGGAGTCAGACAAGGTTGAATCCTACCTTTGCCAATTTTTATCTGTGTGACCTTGGGCCAACAGTGCCTAACCTTCCTGAACCTTAGTTTCCCCATCAAAAAGGAGCAAATCATAGCCACCTTCAGGTCATGGGGAACATTAGGGATAGCAAATGTGAGGGGCATCCAGGTTCCCTGCCACCATTGCCACTGTTCGCAGAGGCTCCCATAGCACAGGCTCCACTCCGGCGCATGAATGCCTCACTTTCTCGCCCTTACTTTCTACACTCCATCCTCTGCATTCCCACCTGCAGCCCAGACTCAGCTGCACACAGGGGAGGCCAGCAGGAGAGCACCCCCCCAGGGGTCCAGGCCTGAGCCCTGACCACCTCCCAAAAGGCTGTTCCGGTGCCCAGCACCCCTCCGTGTGAGCCAGCCCTCATCCCCCGTGCTGTGTAGGCAGACTCGACTAAAAGGAGCTTTGCTCATAGAGGCACCGCTGTGCATAAGGAGATGGGTAAATAGGCCAGCCAGTGCCTGCCAAGAGAGGCCCACCGAGTGGCAGAGATGGATGTCACGTGGGGAGAGCAGAGGAGGCTCCTGGGGCCACAGCAGGAAGGAGGCTTCCTGGGGGAAGGCAAGGTGCAGGGGGAGGAACAGCAGCTAGCACTGCATCAACGTAGGAGAGGTGCTGAGTGTTGAGAAAGGAAGGGAGGTCTCTGCACTGCACTAACTCTATGAATCTGACACTGTTCTAAAATTTAAAAGTTGGTTTTAAAAAATAGTAAGTGGCAAACAAACCAGAAAAGAAAGAAAGAAGGAGGAAAAGAGAGAGTGTAGCCTCAGACATTGACCATGTTCCAATCTGTAGTGATAAGCAGTGCCAAGCAGCTCCGCACACCAGCCAGGTGTTCACACCAACCCTGAACAATGTTTCCAGGTGTCCAGGGTCATCTTCCGAGGCTGCGAGAAGTGGAAAATGCCATGCTTCCAGCCACAGGAACACTGGCAAGATGCCTGGGCCTTCTGGCTCCCTTTCCAGGTTCCTGGGTCCCGCCTTCACTGAAGGGGCCCCTCCTTCACCGAAGGGGCCCCTCTGGCATAGACGTAGTATATCCTGGGGCAAATCGTTGCTCAGAGCCATTTCTCACCTGTCTGCTGGCAATTGTTTTAGAACAGTTTCAGATTTCTAGAGTTAGTGCAAAGACCTCCCTGCCTTTCTTAACAAGTCTCTGTTCCCAGAGGGCAAGATCCAGCTGGCCTGTCTCTGCATCCTCTCCCGCACTTAGCCTAGTGCCTGGCACAGAGTAGTAGGTGCTTAAGAAATGTTTGCTCAATTAATTAATTAAGACAAGCTAAGAGGGAATAAAGTCATTTTCGCCTTGCTGATTTTCCAGATGATATTCTTGAGACGAGCCAAGTGCTGCAGCCTCCCTGGGGACCCTGCTTCCCGCTCAGCCTCCCCAGGTGCCACAGCTGCCTCTGCCAGAGGCGGGGTGTCTTCTTCCAGGGCTGGCCATGAGCCCCCAACAACCTGTGGCCAGCCTCAGCCTGCAGCCTCCTGCCATTTGGCTCAGGCCAGTGGATGGGTGCTCTGTGGAGACCCAGTGCACTCTCAGGCCCAACTGCTGTGGGGAGGGGTTGGGCAGGAAGGAACAGGAAGCAGAGATGGAGAGAGCACCCGCCTGCCTGCCGTCCCCAGGCCATCACTTTCCAGAACAACCTTAAGAGAAGGGATGTAGGCAGGATGCAGTGGCTCCGGTCTGTAATCCCAGCACTTTAGGAGTCGAGGCGGGTGGATCACTTGAGGCTGAGGCAGGTGGATCACAGGAGTTGGAGACAAGCCTGGCCAACATGGCGAAACCCTGCCTCTACTAAAAATACAAAAACCAGCCAGGAGTGGTGGCACACACCTGTAATTCCAGCTACTCAGGAGGATAAGGCAGGAGAACCGCCTGAACCCAGGAGGCAGAGGTTGCAGTGAGCCGAGATCATGCCACTGCACTCCAGCCTGGGTGACAAGAGTGAGACTCCCTCTCAAAAAAAAAAAAAAAAAAAAGGAGGGATGCATCAAGGTCCCCTAAGATGGGCCATGGACCCTGATCCCTGGGCCCTAGCCCAGAGGCCCTGAAGGCCACATACCTGTGTGGCCTTGTCCAAATTACCAGCCACTCACTCAGCCCAGTCTCCTTAGCTGAAAAGCCAGGGCACTTACCTTCCAGAATTCAGCATCCATTCAACTAACATTAGTTAGACTGGACAAGGTGACAGGCCTGAACTTGTCCCCTGGCTCAGACATTCACTAACTGTGTGGGCTTGAATGAGTCATGGAAACTTTCTGTGTCTCAGTTTTCTTATCTGCAAAGTGGACATAACACTCATCTAAAATTTTTGTGGAAACTAAATAATGAGCAGAAAGCACTTAGTACAGTGTACAGTGTCTGGAATACAAGTGCTTAATAAATGTGAGTTTTATTATTACTACTGCTGCTGTTGTTGTTACCACCACCATTAGCTGCTGTGCGCCAGGCACTGAGCCACTAAGAAGTACAAGGCAGTACCCCTGCCCTCCACAGCCTCTGCGTCCAGACTTACAGGACAAAATGAGACCCAAAATAAAAAGCAGCAGCAGCTAAATAAATGAAAGAAAGCAAAGGTTCAAGACCCCAGGATCCTGGTCTCCAGCATGAGATGAGTGGCAGGGAGCAGGGGAGAAGCTGGGTACCAACATGATTCCCAAATGCTCTGGCTTATCTCGGCATGGGAGACTCAGGCAGGGACACATAGCCATCTCCTCCCTGACTCCACGTGCCCCTGAGAGCCGGGAGGGTGTATGGGGCCGGGTCAGGGATTTTCCACCTAGCTCTGTCTGCCCCTCCGCTTCAGCTGGGGAATGTTACAATCAGAGCTGGGCTGGCCAGGCCGGCCCCAGGTCCCTCACCCTCTCCACAGCATCTGATCAGTGCCCACCAGGACTGTCAGTCTGACACACACCCAAATGCCCAGTGTCATTGCTTTGGGCAGCTGACATTCCCAGTGGCCTTTGTTTGACTGAAACTACTGCAGTCTCCACTGTTTGTGGGGGAGAGAACGTGGCCCTCTGAAAGCCCACAGTCCTAGAATGCTGAAGGGCCTCATGAACGTCTTCTAATTTCTTCAAGTCCCAGAGGAAGCGCTCAAGGCCTAGAGAGGGGCAGCATCTTGCCTAGGATCACGCAGCGGCACAACTGAACCACACACCCCAGGTCTTCTGACTTCCATCTTGGTGTGAAGAGTCCCGGGGCAGCCAAGTGCAGCAGAAAAAAACTGCCTTTGAATTTCAAGTTTGATTCTAGCACTTACGGCCTGAGATAAAACACTGTCTCTCTGAGCCTCACGTTCCCCATCTGTAAAATAGGAATAATAGCACCTCCTCTAAAGGATAGCAATGCAAGCGCAAATAGTAGAATGTATAGAGATTGCTTTGTAAATGATAAGGTCCTGCACAAATGAAATACAAGGGATTATTATTCTAGAACTCGGAGCACAGCACATATTAAGAACTCAAAAACACTTGCTGGTTGGAGTAGAGGAATGTTTGAAGGATGATGAGTAATGAACAAAGGGCCCCTGGAGCACTGATTTGTTTAGGTGAGTGAGATCAGGGAAAGATTCAGAGAGGGGGTGACTTTTGAAATGGGCTTTGATGGAGGAGTAGAAGCCCAACAGGCAGAACAAAGAGCACGAGCAGTGTCCAGAAATGTGGAAAGGGGCCCTCCCAAGAGGTGCTGACACCATGTCCACAGCCAGGTTTAGGCACCAGACCCTGCTCAAAATGTGCCCCTCTCCTCGGGGCCTCTGCATGGTACATGGAATAGGAGGAACTAGAAATTTATTCAATGCTAAAATACAACTTTTCAGGGAAGAAGAGACATTAGGGATCTTCTAATCTAACTTCTCTTTTGAAGGTAGGAAAATTAAGATAAGAAAACTGACTCAGATATAAGTCTCAGGGAGCTGACGTGGCTTAATACAGCCTGCAGTAGGCTTAGCAAACTAGGGCCTATGGACTGAATCTGGCCCACCACCTGTTGCTGTCAATAAAGTTTTATTGGAACGCTACATTTGCCATGCCCATCGTCACATAGTATCCATGGCTGCTTTCTTGGTTCTATGGCAGAGTGGAGTAGTTGCAAGAGACCATAGACTCATAAAGCCTAAAGTATTTACTATCTGGCCCTTTACAGGAAACAGTTTGCTGACCCCTGTCATACAGCAAGGTAATAGCAGAACTAGGATGGTAGCCAGGCCTCCTGACTCCTAGTGCTTTGTAATTCCTGGGCACCATCACCCTCTGGGCCCCGCCCTGCCCCCATAACACTGCCCACAGGGTGAGATTTCAGGTAGCCAGACTCTGGGCCCACACCTAGGTTGGCCTCTGCTGCTCCTCAGACCCAACAGGGCTTCCAGTTGGGAGCAGCTCATTCCCTTTTGGGGATTGTGGCAAGGAGATGCCAACACACCCCTGTTTCTCCTCAATGGGCTCAACAGGAAAGGCCGGGCGTGTAAACGTGTAAGACTCGGGCCAGCCAGATGCCAGCGTCATGGACAGGGCCTTGAAAAAAGCATGTGGGGGGAGAACTGGCACCTCAGCCATCTGCGAAGAGGGCCAAGTCCACTTTAAATTGTGCTGTGGAATTCCTTTCTCAATGCCAGGCTGTTCCTGGTGGATTCATTTAATTAAAACCCCACCAGATCAAATCTGTTAGAAGCTCTGAGCTCACAGATGCCCTGTCCAGCTGGTCATGAGGATGCAGACAGGCCACAGGCCCGGGCCATGGCACCTGGCTTGGTGGCTGGCTTAGAACAGGCCCCACCAGCCCCAGGTCAGGGCCCTGCCCAGGACCCCAGGATAACTGGCTGGTGGTGTGGCATTGCCCCCTTTAGGCCTCACTCTCTGCTTATCCTCTCTGTCTCCATTCTGTTCAAACCTCAGGCTCATCTCTGATGCCTCCCTCTCCCTCAGTCATTCATTCAAGAGAAATTGATGAAGCGGCAGCTCTGTGCCAAGCCCCCTGCCAGGTGTGGGGGATCGAGTAGCAAACAAAAGAGACGAGAACCCCTGTCCTCGTGGGGCTTACAGTTTCACCCATGAATGCAGGGCATCCCACACACTGCGCATCCACTCTCTTCCCCTCGCCCCTTCCTCTCCTCTCTTTTCTCTGCCCCTTGGCCCTACCTCCTCCGCTCATTCCGAACTCTTGGATCCTCCGCTTCCCTCTAGCTCAGGCCTGAGCACTTGACAACTAGACCATGCAGAGGCCCCCAGTGGATCCTCCTGCTGCCGTCTCCCACAGCCATGCCCCTGCCCAGGGATGCCAGGCATTCAGCTTAATATCTCTCTGAGCACAGCCCTCCCCTGCTCAGGAGCCATCCATGGCTCCTCATTGCCTTAAAATGAAGACTTCATTCCTGAACCTACCCTTGAAAGCTTCTCAAATTTTGGCCCCTTCCCACCTTGACAGTCTTCACTTTTCAACCGTACTTCCTGCTCCAAGAACGCCAGAAGAACTTGTGCTGTTTTTAGGTTTATAATATTCATCGTTTTCTACTTACAAAAGTAATGGTTTTTTTGTAGTGTAGAATTTATAAGAGGAAAATTAAAATTAATCATGAGCCCATTATTCAGAGATAAGCTATGTGAGCTTTAGAATACTTCCTTACAGCTGTATATGTGTGTGTACACATACAAAATGTATATGTGTATATACATTTTTTTTTGAAACAGGGTCTCCCTCTGTCACCCAGGCTGGAGTGTAGTGGTGTCATAATGGCTCACGACAGCCTCAACCTCCCAGGCTCAAGTGATCCTCCCACCTCAGACTCTCGAGTAGCTGGGACCACAAGCACACACCACCATGCCTAGCTAATTTTTTGTTTTTTCTAGAGATGGGTCTCACTGTGTTGCCCAGGTTGGTCTCGGATTCCTGGATTCAAGTGATCCTCCCACCACAGCCTCCCCAAGTGCTGGGTTTACAGGCATGAACGAGTGTGCCCAGCCACATTTTTCATATTTTCATATTAGTGTGGGATCCCACAATACAGAAAGCGTTGTCTCCTACCCTTTTAATTTAACATGATGTGGTAGTTTTCTATGTGATCAAGAGACTTCTCAAGAACTGCACTGTAATGTTCGCACAATATTCTATCACATAAATATACCTTAATATGTTTAACCAAACCCTATTGGTGGATATTTGGACTGTTTACAATTTTTCACAATGAAAATGCTGCTATAAACACGCTTGTTCATAAATCTTTGTTCTGATCTCTGGTTATTTTCCGAGCAGAGATTCCTAGAAGTGGCAACACAGGGCCACCGGGTAGACACATTTCTAAGCTTCTTGATGCGTATCATGCAGCTGCCTTTCTGAGAGAGTCCGCTGGCCCCCACCCCATTGCCATGTGTGAGCACACCCACCAGTCCCATGCAGGTCTATTTTCTCTGACCTTAGCACATCACGTGTCATCCTAACATTGTATCCTTGCCTCAGTAGCTCCCCTCATCGGAACCCTGCCTTTCCTATCCGCGCTTCAGAGCTCAGAGCAAATGTCACCTCCTCCATGAAGCCCTCCCTGACACCCCAACCAAAGTCTCTATCTCCAGCCCTCCTTCAGCCTGTCTTAAATCCCTCCTAAAACATTTCCCACCTTTGCTATGCATTTTAATAATTTGTGTAATAATAACCTCTGCTTTATACAGGGCACTGAAGTTTTCAAAGTGCTTCCGCTGAGAGGTTTCATTTGATTCAATCCCAAATGGAAAGTGTTTTGAGGTCAGGGACCTCATCAATAGATCGTCTAGGTCTATTTCTGCTGGCTACATCACCAATTCAAGTCCAGCACAACCTCAAGCTAGCCCTTGTGTAACAGAAGTGTTTAGCCGGCCTTTGTTTTTCCTTGGCCTATCAGAACAGACTTCAGGATGCTCCCTTCTGCAGCATGGGGCAGTAAAAGACGACATGAGGGCCCTGGATTCCAGTCCTAGCTGTGTCACTGAGTTTCTGTGACCTTGAACAAGTCTCTGCTCCTCTCTCAGCCTCAGTTTACCCATTTATAAAACGAGTTGGGGGAAGGGCGCTGTGGCTCATGCCTGTAATCCCAACACTTTGGGAGGCCGAGGTGGGTGGATCATTTGAGATCAGGAGTTCAAGACCAGCCTGGTCAATATGGTGCAAACTTGTCTCTACCAAAGATACAAAAATTAGCTGGGCATGGTGGTACACGCCTGTAGTCCCAGCTACTCGGGAGGCTGAGACAGAAGAATCACTTGAACCCAGGAGGTGGAGGTTGCAGTGAGCTGAGATTGTGCCACTGTGTTCCAGCCTGGGCAACAGAGCGAGATTCTGTCTCAAAAACAAAACAAAACACAACAAAAAAGAGTGGGTTGAACTACGTTGTCACAGCAGTACTGATAGCTCCTACGGTCCCTATCCCCAGGCACCCAGAGCAGCCCTGGGGTGCCTCTGAGGGCCTCTGCACAAAGCCGGCCTCTGGGATGGGCCAGAAGGAGCTGGCCAGGGAGGCAGGCCTGGCTCTAAGCCAGGCTGTGTCTGCAAACACTGACCTTGGCTGCCGCAGGGATTTTCCATGACACCAGCACCCTCCCTCTGAGCTCCCTGCATCACACATGGGCCTGAGGAGGGTGGGGGATGGGGGCTTTGGGGGTTTGTCCTACATCGAAGGCCCCCAAATCAGTACTAGGGCCACCTGTGGATGGGAGACCGCTCAAGGCAAGAGAGGAGAGAGCAGTGGGCCCAAGAGTGGGGAGTCCAGGAGGAAGCATGGGGCAGGGAGAGAAGCTGCTGGGGGTAGTAGGGGGGAAGAGCTGGGACAGGAGATGGGACGATGGGAAGAGAGGCCTCGGGAAGGGGCAGAGCAGAGGAAGCAGATAGCAGATAGGTGCTGTGCTTCAGAACTGTCCTTCCCAGGAGCTCTGGCCTGAAGAGGGACAAACTCCAGACCCCGTTCTGTACACTGGTCCCACCCCTACCCCAGCTCCATGAGACCCGGTGGTTCCCAGGCCCAGCTAGGGGCTTGCCCAGACCCAGTGCAGGGGGATCCCTTCTGAACCTTGAAGCTGACCTCATTCTGAAGGGGCCAGAGGCCACGGTGAAGGCAGGAGCTATGGGTCACCCGAGGCCCCCCTGCCAAGGGCCACCTCTCGTCCCCGTCCTGGGTGTCTAAGGGGTGGTTTCTCGTCACCATCTCAGACCTCAGAGTCCTCCAGAACCGGAGCCTCTGGGTTCTGCAGCCCTCCCACCCCAGACCTGTGCTGGACACTGAGGGGACAAGCCAGTCCTGCAGGGCTCCTCTGTAGACATGAGTGCCCAAATACAGAGTGGTGGCCTGAGAGGGGCAGAGGGAGGAGAGGCCCCTCCAGTGCCCAGAGAAGGTTCCCAGAAGGTTCTCGGGAAAGGCAGTGTCTGAGCTGCATCTCACAGGAGGAGGGAGAGCACCTGCGCCCTCCTCCTGTCTACACCAAGCTGCAGCCCCTCCCTCCTCTCCTCCCCCAGGACCTGGGCACAGAAGCTGGGCTCCTTCCACCTCATCTCCTTTAATATGCCAGTTAGGCTCCCTCAGAGCCTGCAGTCCCACTTCCTGGCTCCACACTGCTGCCATCCCCACTCTGAGGGGTGGCTCCCTGTCTGTGCCTCAGGCCCCTGAGCTGGTTCCTCCTGGGCCCTCCCCTAGGTGCTCTCTGAGCCCAGCTGCCCTCTGCCATCCAGCAGGGGAGCCCAGCCTTCCTCTGAGGGCCCTCCCTGTGTCTTGCAGCCCCCAGAGCTGCCTCTGTCTCCCCTAAGCCCACACTCCTCTCTGGCTGCCGCAACAGGCCCAAGCCACACTGAGGTCACCCATGCACCCATGCACTTCGGCATCAGCCCAGAGTTCACGGCCTTTGGGCGCCTCAGGCCACAGGTCCCTCATCCATCTTCCCTCAGGACAAACATTAGCCCAGCCATTGCCTATTTACATTAGATAACTAGGTCAGCCTGGAGACAGGCACAGCCGGCATTGCCAAGGGCTGTGCTTTTTAATCTACAGAAGGGCTGGGCCACCCAGAGAAGAAGATCAAAGAATCATAACGTCAGAGACCTGGGAGAAGGACCTTAGAGGTTCTTGATGCTGCACGGGAGCGTTTCCCAAACTGTGCTCCCAGGAACTCTTGCTCGGTACTGTGCACTATGAGAAAAGTGCTCCACGGTCAAGGAAGTGGGAAGACAGGCACCTTTTCCCAGCCTTGATCGACCCTGCACATGAACACATACATAGCCCTGAGAAAGCCTAGGCTCAAATCAAATGATGGTGAATCCTGTTAAATTCAGCATTTCCCCAATTTAATTGAACCAAGCAACTCTTTTCTCATCCAACAGTTGTTAACATTCCATGGAACTGGTATTTCAGAAAAATGACTTGAGTAAACACTGATCATAGAATGTTGGCACGGAAAAGAACTTTAAAGATCATTAAATCTTGGTGCTCCCCAAAATATTCATATTAATAATTCATATTTATTGATCTTAATATCCTAAGCATGTTAAGTCTATGAACTCAATCAAGTCCCCACACCAAGTCTATGAAGTGGGTACTTCATTATTCCCATTTTACAGATGGAAAACTGAGGCACAGTGGATGAAGCAGTATAGCTAAGGATAAAGTTGTTTGGTTTCAGAGCCTGTGATCTTCTCTACTCCACTAAACCTCAGAGATCTTCTCTCTGTGTTCAGTATTTCAAACATACAACAATAACTGAACTCCGTCTCAAGAGTCAATTATCTCAGGCTAATCAGACGTTCTGACTGACAGATGTGTTCTTAATTAATTTTGATGGGGAAAGAAATTAAGTATGGCTCTAACAATGATTTATTAAATGCCTGCTCTGCAGAGTATCCACACTGCACTGATCACCACATCGAACTCCATAAATAAAATCTTCCAAAATTTTGACTCTATGAATGGGTGAGTGAACAGAGAAAATAATAAAAGGCAGTGGGAAAAGGTAGGAACCTCATCTCTTGCCCTGTCTTCCATGTCACAGATGAGGAAACCTGAGGCCCGGAAGGAACTTGCCAAGACACAAAGCTGTCTTTGATCAGGGTCAGGTCAGACCCCAGATCGCCTGCCTCCCAGCCCCATGCTCTTTCCTCTGCCCAAGGCTGTGGCCAGCTAGGCCAAGGGTAGGAGGTCAGGCAAGCAGGCTAGCAGGCATAGGAGACCAGTGAGGAACAAGCAGCCAAGCCCAGTCCAGCCAAGGCCATGAACAAGGGCTCAGAGTGGCTAGTTGTGCTTTGAATAGAAGGAAATAAGCTACAGGGAGAGAAAGACCAGTAAAAGGGAGGACCAGACCCAATCCCACTCCCACACCACCATCCCCACCCTACATCTCCCTGGAAGACAGCTTCAGACAGTTTCTGACCTCCTTGGTGATTCTGGAAGGAAAAGAGAAACTGAGATGGCCCAGGGTTTGCCTCCGATCTCTCGGTTTTCCTGCTGCCCTAAAATATTTAGACTAATAATAAATTTTTATATCCAGTCACCTGGCTTCCTTAAGTGGATTCTGTGCCTCCAGCCAGGTTCCCAGGCCATCTCTTAGCTGAGTTGCTCCCAAGTAGGAGCTGCTGGGCCATGATCGAATGAATAGGCACAACTCTGGTCATACCTGAGCTGGAAGGCAGTGGACAGAGCATTGGTTTTAGAACCAAGTATCCTGGGGTTATAGTCCTGATGCTGGCATTCACAAGCTGTGTGACCTTGAACAGACTGCTTTCCTCTCTGGGCCTCCACTTCCTCATCTGTACGACATAAAGACTGAACCAAATGATGGCTAAGGGTATTTCTGGCTCTGAGAACCTTAAAACCTATGTTGGATTCAGGGAAAGGAGGCTGGGAGAGGAGGCAGTATGGACGGTCTTGGTCGTTTTCTGAGAGACAGTGGCTAGAGTCTCCTGGTCAGAACATGTGCTCTGGCTGATCAGCCCAGCAGGTACTGCGAGAGAGGGTCCTCAGAGAGCGAGCCCCAGAGAGAAGTGCCACAGAAGGACAGAGGCAGCCCCTCACCCAGAGACTCAAAGGGCTGGACAGAGAAGAGAAGATAGAGAACACCTTTTGCCCCCTGCCTCATAAAGCCAAGCCCGATGTGGGCAAGGACCAGGCAGTCAGCGGGCCTACTGGCAGGCAGACGGGTCTTGCCAAACTCCCACTTACTTCCCAGAAGCTCCAGGGCCCCTTGGGAGTGGCTCCACCCAGCTGGCACCCCTCCAAGTTGGGCGCCCACGTCAGCAGGTCCTCACACTCCCTTGCCCTTTCACCCAGTGACAATAGGACAGGCGATGGGGAGGGGGGCACCCTGAGCTGGGTACTTGGAGAAGCGTCTGTCTGCGTGAACATGGCCCTCCTGTTACCACCCCTGCTGCATCCGGCTCAGAGCAATGCCTGAGGCTGATGCCCAAGTGAAATGCTCTCCTCCCAAGGCCTCCCGGCCTGGTCGCCCTTCCTGGGTGATGCATTGGCTCCCATGTACCGGAATGAATGCTGAGTCAGAAAGGCCCAGTGGCCTTGGCCAACACCCAAGGCCTCTCTGGACTTCATGACCCCAACTGTAATATGGAGATAGTCATAATAGTGACCTTGTAAGAAGTTTTTGAGGATTAAGTTAAAAATACATCTGAAGGGTAAGAACTTATTATTCTTAAGCCTCAGCCTGCAGTAGGAAGTGAGATTGAGCCCTGGGGGCATCTGACCCCAAAGAGGAGGCACATCTAGGCCAGGGCTGCCTGGCCAGGGCAGTGGCTGTGGTGGGGCGTGAGGTGCTGCCTGGGATAAGAGCCTCTGATTAAGCCTGGATGTGTCATTTGCTTTGAAAGTCACTAAGTTCAACAGGACAAAGGGCAGAGGAAGGTCACTTGCGGCTGAAGCTGGGTCCTGAGGAGCTGGGTCCTTGCAGGCTGGGGTAGGAGAGGCAGAGGAGGGCCACGAGGCAGTGTGGGAAGCAGTGTGGAGAGGAGGGGCCAGCTTGGCTGGGTGTGGGATGAGGACGGGTCTCTGGGGTGGCTGCAGGGTATAGCAAAAGAAGGGCAAGGAAGGAATGTATAGCTCCCTGAAGCTGGGGGTTTTGTGAGCATAGTCACAGTGGGCAGTGAGGCTGCCAGGCAGGCGGGCACTGGCTTTTACTAAGAGACGGTGGGCCCAGGGAAGTCACAGCCTATGACAAACACAGGACAAGGGAGCAGTGGTGGCAGAGAGGGAGTGAGGGTCCCTGATGGTGGTACGTGTCTGCCTGACCCCACAGAGATGGCCCTGCCCCCAGGCCCATGCGCTCAGGTCACCCTTCGCCTGTGAGATCCCACAACTGCCACTTCCATCTTGCAAGCCACAGGTTCCAAAGAGCTCTAACGCCTAGTCTCTCCTGTGCTCCTGCAGATGACTCTGGCGGGCAGCGAGGGTGGGGGGTGATAGCTCTAGCTCAATCCTCCAGAGTGCAGGAAAGGCAAGTGAGCCCAGAGAGGGGTAGGGATTTGCCCAAGGCCACACAGCTATCACATGGCCAAGCTGGGGCTATGTTCACGCTCCCTACTCCCTGTTGAGCCCCATCCATGGTGCCATGCCCTCCCCTCTTCACAAAGTAGTGCCGGCCTGGGGGACAGGGAAGGACAGGATGAGAAGCAGCTCTGGCTCGGGGCCTGCCCAGTTGTCGAGGTGAGTTGTGGTCTGGCTGCCATGGCCGAGCTGGCGGGCACAATCTGTTCTCACCCTGCTGGAGCACAGACGTCCCACACACAGTGGCTCTACAGCTCAGCTGTCTGGGTCCCTGGCAAACAGTGACATAGTTACTGGCCCGACACTGTGGAGGGGGGCAGGGGAGCTGGTTCTAAGGGCAGCCCCAAGCAGCTGTCCCCAGAGTTCCCTGAGCTTTAAGATCCAAAAGGCCCTGGGTTGACAGAGGTGCCAGTCTTACTGGAACTGAGCGGCCCTCGAGCCTGGCTGGTCTCTTGGAAACATGAGAGTAATCTGGCACTTCACTCATTGTTAATCACAGGGAGCCACTATTGAGTACTTGATAATGCACCAGGCTCTGAGCTAAATGCATTACACACAATATCTTACATATTCCTCCCCAAAGTCCTGCGAGGCAAGTGTATTATTAACCCCATTTTATAGATGTGGAAACTAAGGCTCAGAGAAATCACACACACAGAGAGAGAGAGAGAGAGAGAGAGAGAGAGAGAGAGAGAGAGAGAGTGCAAGTCCAGGACAGAGTCACACAGTATCCTGCCCTACAATTTAGTTATCAAACATATTCTGGGCCTCCATAGGTATGGCTGGCAACGTGGAGGTGGAAGCTAGAGAGGAATGTGACAAGGTCCATCAGTGCTACCCCTTACCCCCAAAGCTAGTGTTTAGCTCTATGTCATTGGGGATCCTGGAGGACAGGGGGTGGTGGTAATATTGGCCCTGGAATTACAAGCTGAACATTTTCAGTGCCACTCAAATAAGGCAGAGATCACTTTTAGCTGTGAGGAATCCAGGAGGACTGCATGGAAGAATATTTGGTTAAGATTTGATAAGACTTAGAAGGGAAGAAAATGCCAGCATCATGTTATTATCATAATTCTATTAATAAAAGTAGTAAATATCTCAACAACGGAAGAAGCAGGCCAGCACCAGTAAATACACTTTACAAATGAAGAAACATGCTCAGAGAGGGGGAGTAATTTGCCCAGGGTCACACAGCCACTAGGGCCCTGTCACTAGGGATGAGTTCCCATCCAGGTTCATTTTCCCTCCAGGTAGCCAGAAGAATTCTCGACTTAGGCCTTTGAATGGCTGGTGCAGAGGGAACCTTTGCCTCTGCCCTGATCCTGGCTCAGGGTGTGCCGGGGTGGGGGCGGGGTACAGAGAGGTTATCTGGCTGATGATAGTAACACACCTGGAAGGACCCCCAGGGCTCCTGCTTTGCCAAGGGTCACACCACTTCCCCATAAGGACAGACCCTACATCAGGCCAAGCACAGAGGATGACCCCAGGGCCTCCAACTGAAGGCTGATGAGGACCCCGGAACACTCATTCATCCAGCTGTTGCGGGGAGAGGCAGGCAGCCTCCTTTCTCCTCCGGCACAGTGGGCCAGCTGCCCCAGGGAGACTGAAGGGCCCTTGTTGCCAACCAACCCCACATAAGCTTTGGCAGGCAGCAAGGAATTCACCAAGAAGCCAGCCCTGCCTCAGTCTCCCTTCCTGTACACTGGATCACAGGATGTCAGAACCCATTCAGGGCAACCACTTCACCTTGTAGTCAAGGAAACTGAGGCATGGAGAGGACAAGGAGCACGCCCGCAGCCCAGGACACTGAGCTAGAATCCAGCTCTCCCAGATGACCTGTGCCCTCACACTCTCCCTGTGCCTCTGGAGGAGTTCTCAGCAGCACTCAGGCCACCCCTTCTCTAGGCATACAAAACAGTCCAGTCATTGAGGTCAAACGGACTCGAGTTCAAACACGGTTGCTCTGCTCTCAAGCCGTGTGACCTTGGAAGTCAGCCCTCCCTATTTCTTCCTTCCTACATACTTTCCTGCAGGTGTCACAGAGTACAATAGAAAGCATGAGCAAGGGCCTAGCACAGTGCGTGGAGACAAGGAGCCTCTGTCACTGTAGGCCCAGACCCCCAAGGTGGGGAAAGTGGAGGGGCGAGGGGGTAGGGAGAAGAGGGTTTCTGGAAGGGCAGCCCCATAGCGTGTGCTTTCTCTCCTCTCTCCCGCTTTCCCCCAGGCTACGGGCACGCAGCGCCCAGCACGGATGGCGGCAAAGTGTTCTGCATGTTCTACGCGCTGCTGGGCATCCCGCTCACGCTCGTCATGTTCCAGAGCCTGGGCGAGCGCATCAACACCTTGGTGAGGTACCTGCTGCACCGCGCCAAGAAGGGGCTGGGCATGCGGCGCGCCGACGTGTCCATGGCCAACATGGTGCTCATCGGCTTCTTCTCATGCATCAGCACGCTGTGCATCGGCGCTGCCGCCTTCTCCCACTACGAGCACTGGACCTTCTTCCAGGCCTACTACTACTGCTTCATCACGCTCACCACCATCGGCTTTGGCGACTACGTGGCGCTGCAGAAGGACCAGGCCCTGCAGACGCAGCCGCAGTACGTGGCCTTCAGCTTCGTCTACATCCTTACAGGCCTCACGGTCATCGGCGCCTTCCTCAACCTCGTGGTGCTGCGCTTCATGACCATGAACGCCGAGGACGAGAAGCGCGACGCCGAGCACCGCGCGCTGCTCACACGCAACGGGCAGGCGGGCTGCGGCGGAGGCGGTGGCAGCGCGCACACCACGGACACCGCCTCGTCCACCGCGGCAGCGGGCGGCGGCGGCTTCCGCAACGTCTACGCGGAGGTGCTGCACTTCCAGTCCATGTGCTCGTGCCTGTGGTACAAGAGCCGCGAGAAGCTGCAGTACTCCATCCCCATGATCATCCCGCGGGACCTCTCCACGTCCGACACGTGCGTGGAGCAGAGCCACTCGTCGCCGGGAGCGGGCGGCCGCTACAGCGACACGCCCTCGCGACGCTGCCTGTGCAGCGGGGCGCCACGCTCCGCCATCAGCTCGGTGTCCACGGGCCTGCACAGCCTGTCCACCTTCCGCGGCCTCATGAAGCGCAGGAGCTCCGTGTGACTGCCCCGAGGGGCCTGGAGCACCTGGGGGCGCGGGCGGGGGACCCCTGCTGGGAGGCTAGGAGACTGCCCCTGCCGCCTTCTGCCCAGTGGGACACCCCACAACATCCCTCACCACTCTCCCCCAGCACCCCCATCTCCGACTGTGCCTGCTTGCACCAGCCGGCAGGAGGCCGGGCTCTGAGGTCCCCTGGGGCCCCCATCGGAGCCCTGCAAATTCCGAGAAATGTGAAACTTGGTGGGGTCAGGGAGGGAAGGCAGAAACTGGGAGCCTCCCTTCCCTTTGAAAATCTAAGAAGCTCCCAGTCCTCAGAGACCCTGCTGGTACCCAGACCCCCACCTCCGGAGGGGACTTCATGTTCCGTGTACGTTTGCATCTCTATTTATACCTCTGTCCTGCTAGGTCTCCCACCTTCCCTTGGTTCCAAAAGCCAGGGTGTCTTTGTCCAAGTCACCCCCACTCAGTCCTACTCCCCTTCCCCATCCCCATCCCCAGCTGTGTCTCCCAACCTCCCTTCGTGTTGTTTTGCATGGCTTTGCAGTTATGGAGAAAGTGGAAACCCAGCAGTCCCTACAGCTGGTCCCCAGAAAGCAGGACAGAAAGAAGGAGGGACAGGCAGGCAGCAGGAGGGGCCAGCCAGGAGGCAGGAGGCAGTGGCCTGCCAGTCTGCAGAATGGTCACACTGGAGGTTCAAACTAACTGGCCTCTAGCCACATTCTCATAGCAGGTAGGACTTCAGCCTTCCAGACACTGCCTTTAGAATCTGGAACAGAAAACTTCAGACTCACCATCCCCAGCTACTGCTGACAATTCCCAACTCTTAAATTTGTCGAGTGATTTTTAGCCTGTGAAAACTCTATGCTGGCCACTGATTCCTTTGAGTCTCACAACAGCCTACTTAGGTCACCAGGGCAGGAGTTCTCACCCCCATTTTACAGATGAGAACACTGAGGCCTGGACAGGTGAAGTGACCAGAGAGCAAAAGGCAAAGGGGTGGGGGATGGGTGCAGTGGCTCACACCTGTATTCCCAACACTTTTGGACGCTGAGGTGGGAGGATTGCTTGAGCCCAGGAATTCGAGACCAGCCTAGGCAACACAGTGAGACCCCATCTCTAGAAAAAATAAAAAATTAACCAGGTGTGGTGGCACGTGCCTGGGAGTCCCAGCTACTTGGGAGGCTGAGGTGGGAGGATTGCTTGAACCTGGGAAGTCGAGGCTGTAGTGAGCCCTGATTACACCACTGTACTCCAGCCTGGGTGACAGGGCAAGACTCTGTCTCAAAAAAAAAAAAAAAAAAAAGGCAAAGGGAGACAAGAGCCCAGCCTACTTGTTCCTAGCTGAAGTGTTATTTTCTTCCAGCTTGGCCTGCTCTTGAAAGCAAAGCTCCTGCAGTGTACATCCTGGCATTGTGTGGCTACCTGGGTTTTAAACCAGAATCAGAAGTCCCGGGTCAGAGGGCACTGCTGAGGCTCAGCCTCTTCTCTTCTTGGTCAGGAGGCAGCAGCT
Organism: Macaca mulatta; assembly: GCF_049350105.2. NCBI lineage: Eukaryota > Metazoa > Chordata > Mammalia > Primates > Cercopithecidae > Macaca > Macaca mulatta. Next base: position 98,274,777 of record NC_133418.1, on the reverse strand, counting down.
CTGAATGGGCTCCTGAGGCAGCATAGGGGCCTTTGTCACCAGGGTGCATACTTACAAACAGTGCAGTTCTTGGGACCGAGGTAAGCAGGGCTTACCTGCCATGGCAGAAAGGCCAGGATCTGGGGCTCTAGGAGTTTGGGAATTGGGCAGAGTGCCCAAGAAAGCTGGCAGGCGTATCCTATGGGACATCATCCCTGGCACCATTGTCATTGTTGGTGCCTGTGTCCCAAGTAACTAGTGAGAAGCTGAGGCTGCAGCAAGAAACACCGTTCCCAGGTGGCAAGGTATGGACCAGAGATGCCCTCGGCCCACCACATCTGCAACCCAGAAGCCCAGATGGAATGCAGCTGACGAAGGTGATGCTCGAGGCTCACGTTTGGGGCCCCACAGCTGGAGCCGGTATAGTGACTGGGACAACATCAAGGGGTGGATGAGGGACCTGTCCTCCCGCAACACTGCCTTCCCATGCTGTTCCCCTGCCAGCTCCTTAACACTGCTGACCAATACGGCATTCAGGGAAGTTGGAGGACAGCACCCACAGGGTGGCCAGCCTCAGGCCCCCACCTGCATCCTCTAGTCTCTGGGGACCCCTAGGGGGAAGAAGTCTACCCTGCTTGTGAGTCCCGTCTCAGTGTGGAGAAAATGGCTGCCCACGTGCCAGGAAAGCAGGGCCCAGGACCTGGAGGTGCCCACTGTGTTTATGTTGGGGATGGGGGGGCAGTGCTGGCTGCCTCTGTCCTGTGTGTGACCCTGCCCTCGAAGGGTCCTGTCCTGTCAGTCCCGAGGGAGCCACAACCAAAGCTGCGGAGAGAAGGTGGGGAAGGGTGCAGAATGGCCGTGGGGCACAGCATGGCGGACTGTTCAGTCTCTGCTGGGTCTTTCCTAGGGACCTGGAAGGCCAGTGTTGCTTCCCCCTCACTCCCTTTCACTGCAGGCAGCCTCTCTGCTTCCCCAATGCCTTATGCCTGGGCACACTGCCACAGAATATGCAATATGTGTGGGTGACCATGTCCTCACGCCCACACCCCCACCCCGGGCAGCCCCTGGACTCCAAAGGCCGTGGCTGCCACAGCCTCCCCTCAGCTCTTCCTGCCTATCTGTCTTCACACTGAGAATGGCGCCCAATAAATGCTATCCACGGAGACCAGGCTCAGGCTCCAGCTGCCTCTGTCATCGTATGCCCTTGCTGCTACCAGGGAGGAGCCATCTCCCACCCCCTCCCCTGCCGGGGTCTTCAAACATACCTAGCTGCCGGGCTCAGTGCCTCACACCTGTAATCACAGCAGTAGGCAGGCAGATCACCTGAGGTCAGGAGTTCAAGACCAGCCTGGGCAACATGGTAAAATCCCGTCTCTACGAAAAATACAAAAATTAGCTGAGCATGGTGGCACGTGTCTGTAGTCCCCGCTACTCGGCTACTCAGGAGGCTGATGCACAAGAATCGCTTGAACCCGGGAGGCGGAGGTTGCATTGAGCTGAGATCACACCACTGCACTCCAGCCTGAGTGACACAGTGAGACCCTGTCTAAAAATAATGATAATAATAATAATAATAATAATAATAAAATAACATACCTAGCTGACTCGCCGTGGTCTCGCTGGCCTGTGGGTGACACTGGCTTCCCTTCTGGGATTTCCCGGAAGATCCAGATTTTCTTAATGTCCTCCTGGAACAGACTAAGTAAGAAACACGTTAGAAATCACCTGGTCCTATTGTCCCCCCTGTACACGAATAACTGAGGCCCACAGAGAGCAAATCACCTGCCTGAGTCACAGAGCAGTGAGTGGCAGACCTAAGCTAGGAACTAGAACTGGGGATTCCTACTCCAGTGCTGTCCATCCTCACACAGCCTGCAGAGTCCGCCTGGACACACCCCAGCTGACAGTGGTACCTCCCAGTCAGCCAGGAGTATGGATTCCTTCTCCTGCAGTAGGGGCCCCTGGCTGAGTGACCTGATTGACTAAAACATATGTCTTTGAAGGAGAGTGCATCACAAGCACCTTTCTTTGGGGTACATTTTTCTCTGGGTCTAGAAGGACACCTCAGGCTTGGGACTGGGCCTCAGAGCCCAGGACAGACCCTAAGAGCAGATCCACCTTACCCATCTGGTGCCAGCTCCCCAGGTCAGCTACAGCAACCCCCAAACTTCATATAGTACAATCCACAGTAATAGCACACAGCTCCATACCTATCTAGCTCCATGCCTATCTATCTGCCTACCTTTCACAAAAGGTAGCCCCCTCTCAATTCCAAAGCTGGATTCTTAGCAACCCTGCTACAGCCAGTGACTCTAATACGTTCTGTTCCATTACATGTTATAAAATGCTGGTCACAATCCACTAAATTGATGTCTCTACCTGCTATTGGTTTAATACCAGCAGGTTGAAATATACTGGAGAAATAAAGGGAGTGGGAGAATGGACACTTTCTCCCAGTTCCCCCGCCCCCTGCCTTACCCGCGTAGGTCAACTGAAAGATACAGAGAGGGAACCTTTGATGGAGGGTTCAGAGTTAAAAGGAAGAAATGATGGCACCGGCACTCCCTGCCTCTGGAGGCAGGACACAGCCAGCCCTCCTGTGATGGCACTCCTGGCAGCTCCTTGTTGGCCTGCAGCCCTCAGGGGGCCTAGATGCCATTGGCTCACCCACTCCTAAGGCCACCACATCAAAATCTGAGGCTTACTGCCCTGGCTCACCTGCCTCTGTCTTTCTTAAAACAGCTAAATGCAGCAATAGCAGAAATTAGCTTGCTTTTGAGGTTGGCAATGACCAGTTAAAGGTGATTCTTATTTTCTTAAGCAGTGCTTACAGGACATAAACGTGATGACACTTGCCCTCCTTTCTTCATCGCCTGGGATAGACTTTACAAACAGACCTGGGAGGAGTCTCCTAAGGGGCTGCATTTATCCCCATCTCCCTAGGGGTGATCAGCATTATGGCAGCTGGGCAGAGCAGTGGTGAACAGCACCCATGTCCCTGCTCACATCTTCTAAGATCTCAGAATTGCCTGAGGTTCTAGCGTGGGCTCCTTCTCTCCAGATGATGCCATCCCCACCCCCCTCATTTCCACACAGCATCTGAGGCATCCTGCACTAAAAGATATATGTACAGCAAAACAAAAATAGAAAACCAGCACAGCAGAGTGGAGGTGGGGTATAAATATACCCAGATCCCCGCTGATTTGGTTACTCGGGGTGAGCATCAGATGGAAATAGAAGTTTCCGGGGGCCAAGACAGAAAGAGGGATGTAACGACAATTCTTTTCAAAACGTGTCTCGTGGAAAAAAGGGTTCATTGGTCAAATGAATTTGGGAAAATGCTGTCAATATCACCCACTCATGGAGCTTCACAAGGCATCTTAGCTTAATAAAGGTTATGAAAAGTCTTGCAGCAAAGATGCTGTTTACCCCTGCTTAACCCAGCACTGCCCAAACTCATTCCAAATACCAGACCTCTGTTTGCATGACATCTCTCCAAGCCCTGTATGTCACAGCACTCGCTTTGGGAAATGCTGATCTATCGAAATCTCACTGATGAAGAGAGAAGGCTGATCCTTCCTCCTCACCCCACACTAAATTATAAAAGAAGTTTAGCTTGCAAGTCCTTCTATAAGTGAAGACCACAACAATATAAAATACATATGTTATTCTCAATTACATGCCAGATTCAACCAAGGCTCAAAGCAGCCCACTTGCTCAATATCAGGCAGTGAATTGCCGGCAAAGCAGGGATTTGAACACAGGCCAATGGCTGCAAGGCATATGCTCTTACCCACCTGCTGTGTACTGTCCCATGATGATCCACGTCTTCAACAAAGGTTTGGCAGAAGTTCAGACCTATTTATGATGTGGTCATTTCTTATTCAGAACCTCGGTGAGAGAGGAGGCTGTAATCTAATGATGTCATCCTTCAAAGATGACAGATTCCACTGGAGCTAAGAAATCCTATTCCAGCCGGGCACGGTGGCTCATACCTACAATCCCAGCACTTTGGGAGGTAGAGGTGGGCAGATGACCTGAGGTCAGGGGTTTGAGACCATCCTGGCCAACATGGAGAAACCCTGTCTCTACCAAAAATATAAAAATTAACTGGGTGTGGTGGCGTGCACCTGTAATCCCAGTTACTCAGGAGGCTGAGGCAGGAGAATCACTTGAACCTGGGAGGTGAAGGTTGCAGGAAGCCAAAATCGTGCCACTGCACTCCAGCGTGGGTGATACAGTGAGACTCCGTCTCAAAAAAATAAAAAAAATAAAAAATAAAAAGGAAATCCTATTTCACCTCAGGCCCTCACATTCCCACATTTAGGACCATTTAGCTCTTTCTGCAGGCTCAGCATTTCTCCCTACCCGCAAGCCCAGTAGCCTTCCCATAATTTATCGCAGGAAGCTAGAGGCAGGAGAGGGCTGTCCAGGGCCAGGGAAGGATGTGTTTAGGACAGACATGTTGGCAGAAGAAAGAGGCACTGCCGACAGTGACCAAGCCAAGCTCCCTCCCTTGCAGTTCACATCACCATCTCCACTGAGCAGCACAAAGCTGTGGCCTCCTCTCAGTCCCAAAGCTGGATTCAGGTAAGAAGGTTGAATGACTCTGTTTCTCAGGTAACCTCTGAAAAGTTCAATCTGTCATGGACTCAGTACCTTCCTCTTGCCCAGTGAGGCAGGAGCCTTGATGCTGGAACAACAGCATCTTTATTATTATTATTATTATTATTATTATTATTATTATTGAGATGGAGTCTTGCTATGTTGCCCAGGCTGGAGTGCAGTGGTGTGATCTTGGCTCACTGAAAACTCCACCTCCCGGGTTCAAGCAATTCTCCTGCCTCAGCCTCCCAAGTAGGTGGGATTACAGGCGCTCACCACCACACCCGGCTAATATTTGTATTTTTAGTAGAGACAGGGTTTCACCATGTTGGCCAGGCTGATCTTGAACTCCTGACCTCAAGTAATCTGCCTGCCTCAGCCTCTTAAAGTGCTGGGATTACAGGCATGAGCCACTGCGCCTGGCAGCCATTATCTTTTCTCAAGTGTTGCAAAGATACACACACACATACACACACACACTCAGTTAATTGTTCCAGCTCCTCTGTTTCAGAGGAAGGGATTTTGGTTCAGAGTGGAAGTGACATATTCAAGGTCATGAAGCGAGATAATGGTGTAGCCAGAATTAGTATCCACATAGCCTAACTTTCCAACACACACACACACACACACTCACACACACACACACACACACACACACACACACACCCCAGTAAGGGCCCAGCCTTCTCTGACTCTGATTTCAGATGAAAACTGCTAATCTCTGAGGTTGAGTCACTCTGATGCTGGAAATTTACCACATCCACATCTGGACAAACAGAGAGACTCACACTCCTGCCCCTCAGTCTCCCAGCTGCAGGGGAGGGCCTTGTGGGTGGTGCCAGCCCCTTGGGGCAAGGATTGTGATGGAATTGACCTCCATGACCCTCTCTGGCCAGTGAACAGCACCCCCTCAAGAATCCATTTTAACAGCATTTTGCATTTACAGAGCTCTCACATCACTTTCTCATTTGGTCATCAGAACAACACTGTGGAGCTGGGTGCGGTGACTCATGCCTGTAATCCCAGCACTTTGGGAGGCTGAGGTAGGCAGATCACCTGAGGTCAGGAGTTCAAGACCAGCCTGGTCAAGATGGTGAAACCCCATCTCTACTAAAAATACAAAAATTAACTGGGCGTGGTGGCAGGCACCTGTAATCCCAGCTACTCAGAAGGCTGAGGCAGGAGAATTGCTTGAACCCAGGAGGCGGAGGTTGCAGTGAGCCGAGATAGCGCCACTGCACTCCAGCCTGGGTGACAACCGCAAAACTCTGTCTCAAAAACAAAAACAAAAAAAGAACAACACTGTGATTTAAGTCAGGATTAACACCCCTGTTTTACAGATTACAAAACTACAGTTTAGAAAGACCCGATGTCCTGCAAGCAGGGACTTTTGCACATTCACCCTGTAAGTGAAGCACTGGGCAGAGCCACAGGCATTGCATTTCCGCGGTGACAGATGTGCTGGGCCAGGGCTGCTGCCTAGTCACAATAGCTCTGGGCCAGCAGTGTCCTGCTGTTCACCGGCCTCCCAGCTTGCTGGGCAGGTTCCCATGGGTTGAGGAGCCCCAGGTGGACATGGTTCACAGAACCCATTATCCAAAGGAGACAGGAGTTAGGAACACTTCACCCACTTCACCACGTCTCCTGAGCAAACCCTGCCCAGAGCCTAGACTCGGGACCAAGGGCAGCAAAATGTTCAGCCAATGACCTCTGCCCTTTGGCTGGAGGAGACCAAGGTTCCTGGGGAAAAGGTCATGCCTTTGACCAGGCTGACTCTCCAAATCAACACTCTCCCACAGCTGTTGTTTCCTGAAACAGGAAACACATAACCAGGTCACCACTGACTATGGAATACATGCTGGACAATGGGAGTGAGATGGCCTCCAGGGACCCTCGCCACCTCTCCCCATGCTCTTTGCCCTTGTTCAAATAGGCACTGGGAGCAGAGCAGTGAGCTCGTTTCAAAGTAGACATCCAACCTGGGAAGAAAATGCCATCTCCCCTTCCTGCAGTTTCTATGAGTGATCCCTGGGAGCCTGCAGCTCCAACTCTGCCAGGTTTCCTCTCCGAGGCTGACAACCCACAACTAGAGGGATCCTCCTTCTCTTCTTTTAGTTATCCAGGCTGGGGAGAACTGAGAGCATCTCTTCGTCGTTGGCTGTGCATTCTGGTGGCAAATTCCAAGACAAGAGAAAAAAATCAGTGCCTGTTACCTTCTTTTTTTTTTTTTTTTTTGAGACGGAGTCTCACTCTGTGGCCCAGGCTGGAGTGCAGTGGCGCGATCTCAGCTCACTGCAACCTCCGCCTCCCGGGTTCAAGCAATTCTCTTGCCTCAGCCCACTGAATAGGTGAGATCACAAGCACCTGCCACTACACCTGGCTAATTTTTGTATTTTTAGTAGAGACGGGGTTTTGCCATGTTGGCCAGGCTGGTCTTGAACTCCTGACTTCAGGTGATCCGCCAGCCTCCGCCTCCCAAAGTGCTGGGATTGCAGGCGTAAGACATCATGCCCGGCCTGTTACCTTTTGAGCCAGGCCTTTCCTGTACTGAAGCTGAGCAGTTTCCCTTTTTAGTATCAGCGCCAGACTGTACTTTAGTGCCACTGCGTAGCTCCAGGCTTTTGATGATGTTTCAGGTGTTGAAGTCTGGTTCCACATTAAATCTCTTCCTGCTCTCTCCTGGCCCCACATCACCCACTAATTTGGTAATACAGCCTTCTGTGCCGTTACTCAAGCCTTTGATGAAAATATCAGAGGACAGAATCAGATAAGGGACCCTTAATTCAGGGTACATTTATTCTAGCGTGTTCTTGGTGAACTGTTGCTGGCTCTGGCTACTCATCACTCCTTTTATCTGTTCTTGAAAATTATCTGTTTAATCAAAGCCAGCCGGTGGCTGGGCTCCAGTCACATCAGTACAGCTCCCTAGTCCCTAGATGTCAGTGACCTGGGCTGGAGATTTGAACTTGGTAAAGATAGAAGGTGCTTCCTGGCCAGGCACGGTGGCTCAGGCCTCTAATCCTGAGCACTTTGGGAGGCCAAGGCAGGCAGATCACGAGGTCAGCAGTTCGAGGCCAGCCTGACCAACATGGTAAAACCCCGTCTCTACTAAAAATACAAAAATTAGCAGGGAGTGCTGGTGCACGCCTGTAATCCCAGCTACTCAGGAGGCTGAGACAGGAGAATCGCTTGAACCCGGGAGGCGGAGGTTGCAATGAGCCAAGATTGTGCCACTGCACTTCAGCCTGAGCAACAGAGCGAGACCCTATCTCAAAATAAAAATTTAAAAAAAAAAAAAAGGTGCTTCTGTGCCTGACTAAGCTTTCCCCCTTTCTCCCCCAGCCACCACCACTTTATCTGGGCTTCTTCATTTAGCCAAGCTTTGCCCAGCCCAAACCCCACCCCTAGTTCCTGACCTGGGCATGGCCCTTCCCAGCCCCTTCCCAGCTCAGACTTGAGCCCCTTCCTCTCTCAGGTGACTGTTCTGTCCTTGAAGAGTGGGAGCAGGAGGGCTGTCTCTTAGCACTCAGGACAGCCTCCAAGAGCTGAGATCTGCCACAGGAAACTTGATGGCCGGGGCCCTTAGATCAGTTGGGGCTGAGGTGTGTGGAGCAAACAATGATATGAAGCACGTGCCAGGAGCTGGGCTAGGAGTGCTACTCAATTCTCCCAACACCCCTGCAGAGGGAGGCACCTCATCCCTGCCCCTGAGCAAATGGGGATCCCAGATGCTGCTTCAACAGCTTCTGGAAGGCAGAGTAAGCCAGAGCCCATCCCTTCCTGATCCTCCCTTCCCAGAGGGAGCAGCAGGTTGGTGGGGTGACATCAGGCTACGGGGAAGCCACTTCGTTGTTCCTGAGACAGAAGTGATTTGGAGTTAATCTCCAAATCTGGCACCACAGACACAATAGGAACCCACTGCCACCACCCCCTCCAGCCTCATCACGGTGAACAGATGGGCAGACCCCTCTCCAGGGTCTAAGTAGGGCACTGCTGAAGTTGCTGGGAGGCAGGGAGAGAGGCCAGTCGGCCGTGGCGGGGGAGAGGGGGCAGTAGAGAGAGTAGGGGTGGGGACAAACCCAGCTCCACCCCACCCTTCCCTAGCCCCCCAGGGTGGATGGGATTCAAGCATCAGCACTCTGCTGCCACAGTGGGCTGGCTCTAGTAGATCCACAACACGCATTTCAGGGGACCCATGCACCCAGTCCGGCGACCATACAGACAATGCTTCAGGTCCTTTCTAGCTCCAAATTCTGTAGCCTAAGCTCACCAGAGCTGAGAGCTACAAACTTATCACTTGAATTCCAGAATGAGGCTTGGGCAGTGCAGAGCCCAGCACGCCCAGGTCCTGAGCAGGCCCAGCCTCTGCTATTGGCCCTCACTGTCACAGGAGCACATCACTAACAGAGAAAAACGAAGGAAGACCACTGTTAAAGCCAAGGGGCCCCTAGGAACTGTGAGTCCAATGCTTCATATTTCAGAAGAGAACAGTAAGACAAAGAGGGGATGGAGGACAGGCGTGGTGGTTCACGCCTGTAATCCTAGCACTCTGGGAGGCCAATGCAGGCAGATCACCTGAGGTCAGAAGTTCGAGACCAGCCTGGCCAACATGGTGAAACCCCGTCTCTACTAAAAATACAAAAAAATTAGCCGGGCATGGTGGCAGGCACCTGTAATCCCAGCCACTAGGGAGGCTGAGACAGAATAATCACTCGAACCCAAGAGGCAGAGGTTGCAGTGAGCCAAAAACACACCATTGCACTCCAGCCTGGGTGACAAGAGTGAAACTCCATCTCAAAAAAAAAGAGGGAGGGAATGGGCCTCTGGGTTCCCTGGCTAGCACTCTCCCCCATCTGCACCAGCTTCAAAACTCTATCTGTAACAGGCCAAAACTGGAAATATGTTGTATGCCTTGCCAAGCATATACCCAGGTAATGTATCCATTTCCCTGTGTGTCCATCCACAGGGAAATGGATACATTAGCTAGGTATATGCTTGGCAAGGCATACAACACAGCCATGAAAAGGAAGGAGCTATTGAAACACACAAAAAGTGGAAGGAGTCAGACAAACAGGGGCACATATGGGAGGATTCCATTACTCTAAAGTTCTGGAAAACAGAGGCTAATGTAGAGGGGCAGAAAGCAGATGAACAGTTGCCCTGGCCCAGGGAAGGAGGCAGGGATTAAAAAGGGGAGCAGGCCAGGTGCAGTGGCTCACACCTGTAATCTCAGCACCTTGGGAGGCCAAGGCGGGTGGATTCCTTGAGCCCAGGAGTTCAAGACCAGCTGGGCAACATAGTGAGACCTGATCTCTACTAAATAATAAAAAAAAATTAGCCAGGTGTGGTGGCACGCGCCTACGGTCCCAGCTACTCAGAAGGCTGAGGTAGGAGGATCTCCCGAGCCCGGGAAGTCTAGGCTGCAGTGAGCCGTGATTGTGCCACTGCACTCCAGCCTGAGTGATAGAGTGAGACACTGTCTCAAAAAAAAAAAAAGCGGGGGCGCGGGGGGCAGGAGGGGAGCAAGGGAAGGTTTGGGGCAAAGGATGCATTTGCTCTCTGTGATGGATTCACAGGTATATACATCTGTCAACTTACCAAATTCTGCATTTTAAATACATGTAGTTTATTGTACATCAGTTTCATCTCAAAGAAGCTGTTTAGGAAAAAACAAACCACAGAGGCTTTGCACACGGCCCAGCAGATGAACTAAGCACTCCCACCCACACCCGTTTTGTTCTGACGGCCACAGTAGGGGATATAAGTCCCCCATGCCTCTTTATAAGAGGGTCAGCGGGGAGACCACCAATGCTTCTGGTCAACTTCTGCCCACCCCAGACCAGGCCAGCTGTCACCACAGGTGTCACTAGTGTCACTTGAAGCTGGACACATATCGGTACATGGATGTAACAAGCAACCATGAGGTCCCCATGGGGTGTTGCTGGCACAAGCCAGACATCAAGCAAAGGTCACTGGGGCAGGAGCTAATCTAAAACCTTGTGCCTCTGCCTAGGGAAACAGGGTCTCTCAGGTCCTACCAGGCTGAGGGTAAATGGAAAATCCCCAGAGCCCATGACACAGCATTTCTTTGGCTGTTTCTTCGCCTATTAAAATTACTCTGCCATCTTTTTCCAGGAGTCCCAAAGGGTCTCATATCTAAACCACTATGGGGTAACCTCCGCCTAGGCTGGCATGCACACCAAGGTGAGGGACAAGGCACTATGTGGCCCAATCATTCTGCTACCTGCCGCTTGGGGCTGGAGCTGCTCAAGGAGATAGGCTCCTCCTCACCTACAGCAGTCAAGACAGGTGGGCCATCCTGCTGCTCAGGCTGCAGAGTCTGCCCCAATGAGCACAGTCCTCAAACCCCACCCACCTACTGTGACACTCCATTCTGCAACTTCAGAGCATGTTGTCTGGTGCTCCAAACTCTCGTGGTGGGTTTAGTGAAAATGCTATGGATTTTTACTTACAGACCCCTCTCTGTGACTTAGCCCTCTCTCCTGAATGCATGAGGACTGGGCTGTGTGCCAGGAACCATACAAACCTCAGTGCTATGCTCTACTATGCTCTTATTTCCCTTGTGGGCTGCCTGCTTCCCTTCAGATGAGGCTGGCCAAGAAGCCACAGATCCTAATGCAAAATTGCCCCTAAAGCCCTTCGGCCCGGCCAGTCAGGTCTGCATTCCTGGATGAGTCCAATTCTGACCCCATGGGGACCCCTACACCCTCCTCCAGTACTAGGAACTGGGCCCCAGGGAGGGACCTGGATAAGACCCGCTCCAGCCTGCCACCATGAGTGTGAACCCAGGGCTGATGGAGATTTACAGAGAGAAATGAAGGTCAGGGTAAAGATATGTGGGCTGAGTGCCAAGTGAGACAGAGAGGGCTCCAAGGCTGGGGAGGTGACACAGGGCGGGGCTGGCCCTGACTGAGCCTGGAAGGAATGGTGGGATCTAGCACATGGCAACAGCATTTCAGGTGCAGGAAATTGAGCAAAGGCCCCATAGGGGAATGTTCCCAGAGGGCTGGAGAACAATGAGAAGAGCCCAGGGGTCTCCTTAGGAAGGGGAGGGAGTGAGGCTCCATGAGTCCTGGGCTGTGTCCCTCTCTTTTGTGGTTTTATCTCTGGAGCTTCATGCCATGCCTACACTTACCAGGCATCAAAGATGGTTGTGAGCGTGGGGAGGAGGGAAGGAGTAAGGAAAGGCAGGGGAGAATGGAAGAGACATTGGAGGCATCCACCAGACAGGATGTTCAGCCCTTAGCTCTGTTACTCATAGGCAACAGGGAGCCAGCAAAAGTTTCAGAGTGGAGGAAAAATGCATGGAATGTAAAGTTTCTAGAAGATTCACCTGGCATCACTCACTCCTGACAGATATTCACAGCCCAACACCTGCTCTCTGTAAGATCGCTCTCTCTACACCAGCCTAGGCAGGGGAACGGCAGGAGGGCACATAGCAGGCCCTTCTCTGTGGGCTGGAAGGGACCAGGATGCCCCAGCTGCTGCTTCCAGAGCTGAGAACAAGCTACTCCCCTGCCTGGCAGGGAGGCCAAGGAGAGCCTGTGGCACAGCCAAGGGAGAAGATTGTCAAAACACCGTAATGGAATCTTACGGGCTCTCCTTGGTCTCACATTTGCACAGCAGCCTCCAGCTCAAGAATCAGATGTCCTGATAGTCATGCCAGTGGCCTCGGTGGCCCCAGAAGCCCTGCCTTCAGGGCAGGGAGCACGAGCCGTGACGGGCAGGAGTGTGCTGAGGCTGGGGATGGGCCCGTAGCACCTGTCCACCTGGCTCCCTCACCACTTAACAGCTCAGGAGCCATGGAAGGCCCAAGACCCTCCCCTAGGATGCCACCTCCTGTGGGGTCAGCTCTTAGCTGGGAGTGGTGGGGGGCACACTGAAGGCTCCAGGATGCTGAGGGCAGATTGCTAAAATGCTTAGGGAGAGGGAGCTTCAGCTCCCCAGCCAGCCTCAAAAAGGGCCCTCAAAGCATGAGGAATGGATCTTCAGTGGAAATGTACAGAGTCTCACAGTGGGACCAAGTATGTCTGCCTTTACAGAAAGGCCCTACAGGGACCACCTCTTCCTCCGCTCCGTTTGCTAATGAGGAGGCTGGATACAGAAAGCTCAGATAAGCTCAGAGTCACACCAGAAAAGTAGCAGAGCCAGATTAAAGCCAAAAAGCCACTCTGATTTGGCCAGTCATGGAGAGGACTTCTCCCCTTCCTTCTGGTTGGTTCATGGTGAAAAATCTGACCATTGCATTCAGACAAAGCCTCATGTCTATGAGGATGCCCTGAGAGCAGTCAGGAAGTCAGCCGAGGTCCCCAGGGGACACCTGCAGCAGGGCCATGAAGGATGACATGGCGCCCCTTCCCTGCCTTGGTCAGCACAGAGCAGAACAAATCCTCATGCAAGATTTGGCCAGAGCTGGAAGGAATCCCAAAGGCATCTCAGCCTGCCTCATTTCACCCCTAGGGAAACTGAGGCCTGATAAGGACCCAGGAGGCAGTCACGACCATCTGTACTTTCAGTTGCTATAAGAGACGAAGAATCAGGGAGCGATCGGGACAGGTGAGCCAAGGAGGTCCGCAGCAGGGGAAGGCGTATGTGTGGGTACTGTTACAAAGGGCATAGGCCTAGTTTACTCCCTCCCCTATTCTCAGAGCACAAGAGACACTCTGAGGCCTGTTCCCTGAGGGGCCTGTGGACCAAGTTCAGATGATCTAATGTAAGGAAGAAAACCACTACCTCTGCTGAGTTTGTATCAGATACCAGGCAGGAATCACCACGCTCAACATACAGGTGAGGCCCACGTGGCTGAGTGTCCTGCCTGTGGTCACCTAGGTGGTAAGGAGCAGAGCTTGGACTGCAGATGCAATGTTCTCCCACTCCACCTTCTTCCCCTCACACCTAGCCGCTGCCCTGCTATTTGCTTTGGGGTAGTGTTGCCCTACCTGCCTGCTCAGCCTGCACCCCTGAGGTTGGGCCCTGTGGCCCCTGAGCCAGCTCCCTCCCATCCATGCTCTGGGGTCTCTCCATGTCCGTGTCATCCTCCAGCCCCTGCTGGAGGGCTGAGGCAGCTGGAACAGCTTCTTCCCACCAGAACTGTCAGGACCAAGTCACCAGACCTACCCTCTCGAGAATCACTGTATAATGGCCACTGGGAATCTGCATGTTAACAGGAAGGTTCTGGAAGCACTGTTTTGGAGAAATAAAGATTGGGATCTGCTGCTCTCAGATTGGGATCTGTTTTTGAGGAAGGAAAACCAATTTCCACTCTATTCCACCAGGACCAAAGCCAGCTGATATGCCCCCTTGGTGGAATTAACAAGGAGCCTCTTCCAGGAGGTACAATCTCACGTGGTGAGCAAAGAGCCCCTTTCCATGGTGTGGGGGTGGAAAAAAGATTTCCCTTCCTGTAAGCACATAGTTCCAAGATTCCTTCAGCCAAGAAAGAGAGGAAGAAGTGCAGAGGCCTGAGGCAGACGCTCCTCCCACTTGGTCACTTTCACTCTGGAGAAGAGTGTCCCACTGCAGCATTTATCCTGCCGGCACCCCTCCCCACTAACACCAATCTCTGCTCCGGAGAAAAGGTCACTGCGCCCGGAGTCGCTAAAAATTACACATTAACAGCCCTAGTGGTTTCCAGCAGTTTCAAATGCTGGCTTCAGCCAGAAATGTCTTAAAAAGGCCACCCGCTCTTTTTAATCCATAGCGTTTATATTTTATAACATTTAAACAGAACCATTTTAAGGCAAAGATACATAGGACTTTCCTCACATGTCCACATAAAAAGGAAAAACTGGGAGATATCTATCAGGTTGGTGCAAAAGTAATTGCGGTGTTTGCCATACATTAGACAACTAGGGAATTCCTTCTGAGCCCAGCAATGATCAGCCCCCACAGAGTACCACTGTCTCACACGGGGATCTCCCTCCTGCAAGAAGCCCTCATGTCTACCCTCCAGACTAGGAGCCTGGACATCAAGCCCCAAGAAAACGTGTCCTCTGTAGAGGCAGCTTCCCCGTTATGTATAGACCTAACAGTTACATTTACTGAGCGTTCTAATGTTTCAAGAACAAACACTATTAAAAGAATGACAATCAGTATCACAGTTGACAGAATTACCCCATTTTACAAATGGGAACAAGCTCAGAGAGGTCAACAGACCTGCCCGCCCCTGATTCCACAGCCCATGCCCTTCATGGTTCTCTGCCCCAGCCAAGACCTCCCCAGTTCACAGGGAGGCTGAAACCTCCTGACAGCCTGCAGTCTCGCCAGTCTCTTACACTAGACCACCCTGCCCTCCTGGTTGAGGACACTTGATTGTGTCCTCCACCATCTGACTCCTGGAGAAACTCAGCCCTCAGCACCTGTTTTTGTTTTTCTGCAGCTCCCTGAATCACACCCTTTTTGATTTTTTCTCTCTCTCTCTTTTTTTTTTTTTTTTAAATAGAGATAGGGGTGCCGGGTGGGGTGGCTCACACCTGTAATCCCGGAACTTTGGGATGCTGAGGCAGGTGGATCACTTGAGGTCAGGAGTTCGAGACCAGCCTGGCCAACATGGTGAAACCCCGTCTCTACTAAAAATTAAAAAAAAAAAAAGGCCGGGCGCGGTGGCTCAAGCCTGTAATCCCAGCACTTTGGGAGGCCGAGACGGGCGGATCACGAGGTCAGGAGATCGAGACCATCCTGGCTAACACAATGAAACCCCCGTCTCCACTAAAAATACAAAAAAATTAGCCGGGCGTGGTGGCGGCGCCTGTAGTCCCAGCTACTCGGGAGGCTGAGGCAGGAGAATGGCGGGAACCCGCGAGGCGGAGCTTGCAGTGAGCCGAGATCGCGCCACTGCACTCCAGCCTGGGCGACAGAGCGAGACTCCGCCTCAAAAAAAAAAAAAAAAAAAGTTAGCCAGGTGTGGTGGCATACGCCTGTAATCCCAGGTACTCGGGAGGCTTAGACAGGAGAATCCTTTGAACCCCAAGAGCAGAGGTTGCAGTGAGCCGAGATCGCGCCACTTCACTCCAACCTGGGCAACAGGGCGACACTTTGTCTCTAAATAAATAGAGATAAGGGTCTTGCTATATCGCCCAGGCTGGTCTCGAACTCCTGGACTCAAGCAATCCTCCTACCTTGGCCTCCCAAAGTGCTGGGATTACAGAAGTGACCTTTTTGATACTTTCAATATTAAAATTCCCTCCAGTGACACCCATCATTTGTGAAAACTGGATGGGTCCAAGCTCATCTCCCTTTAGAAGCAGGGTCAGCGCGCCATCTGGTGGCTGTCTAGTAAGCCTTGTATTGGCCCAGCGGCAGAAGCAGAGCGTGAGATCTGGAAGGCCCCTAGGAGTCAGGTGGTCCAGCAGAGGTTCAGAGATGGGAAGTAACTTGCCTAAAGGCACATGGCAAATTAGAATCCATCTCCAGGACTGTAACCCAGCTTTTGGTCAACAAGACTGTGCTTCTCGAATTTCCCTGGTGTTTTGGAGAAGCTGCATATCTGGAGCCATATCCGATAGTTGTGAAGTGAAGGTAGAGAGAGTCCTATTCTCAGGGTGCACCATCTTCCTGGTGCGGCATCCTTTATTCTGTTTACCATTTTGAAGAGGTCAATTTACACATGGTATAAAATTCAAAAGGCACAAAAAGAATATGCAGTGAAAAGTGAGTCTCTCTTACCCTGGCCCTCCACCACACAATTATCACTTTCCGCATCTCCACCCAGCGCTTTTCTCTATATTTACAAGTATAATATATACATATATTTTAGCTTTTTGTATACACGGTAGCATATCATACACAGGGCTTTTTCTTTTTTTCTTTTCTTTTCTTTTTTTTTTTATAGACAGGATCTCACTCTGTCACCCAGGCTGGAGGGCAGTGTAGTGGTGTGATCCTGGCTTACTGCAACCTCGACCTCCCAGGCTCAAGCAATCCTCCCACTTCAGCCTCCCAAGTAGCTGGGACTAAAGGTGCATGCCAGTACACCTGGCTAAATTTTGTGTATTTTTTGTAGAGACAGGATCTTGCCATATTGCCCAGGCTGGTCTCGAACTCCTGAATTCAAGCAATCTGCCCACCTTGACTTCCCAAAGTGCTAGGATTACTGGCGTGAGCCACTGTGCCCGACCATACATGGGGCTCTTAACAACACATCTTGGAGATCATTGCCCATCGCACATGAAGAGCATCATCATTCCTTTGTGAGGCAATATTGTATTCCCTGCATGGCAGTACATGGAGGCGTCATTATGTATTTAACTACTCTCCTTTAGATGGAAATTTGGGTGGTTCCCAATTCATTGCTATGAAAAACACATAGGGAAAACACATTAGAATAAATTCCTGGAAGTGGAATTGCTACAATTACCAGTTTTCATTTTGGTCTCATAGACCAGAAAACCCAACATAATAAGAGTTTAATTATGTAAGGCCTCATTATCTCACAGCAAACAATCCTAGAAGACAGTTCCTGGGCACATGGTAGCTCCGGGCTGGGACAAAGGGTATGAATGTGTTAATTGTATAGATATTACCAAATTGCCCTTCTCAGAGGCTGAACTGTCTTGATTTCCACCATCAGTGTATAGTTTCCTTACAGTCAGACCAAAAGCACGTTATCATACTTTGTTTGAAATTTCCCAGCTGAACAGGTGAAAATGATACTCATTGTACTTTTGTATCACTTTTGCAGGTTCAAACTCCCGGACTCAAGCAACCTCCCACCTCAGCCTCCCAAGCAGGTGGGACTACAGATAGGTGCCACCACACCCAGCTAATTTTGTTGATTTTTTTTGTAGAGATACCCTTCTCACTTTGTTGCCTAAACCGGTCTCCTGGGCTCAAGTAACACTCCCATCTAAGCCTCCGAAAGTACTAGGATTACAGGCATGAGCCACCAAGCTCAGTCTTATATTTCTCTCTCTCTCTTTTTTTTTTTCCCACGGGGTCTCACTTAGTCACCCCAACTGGAGTGCAGTGGCGCAATCTTATCTCACTGCAGTCTCTGCCTCCCAGGTTCAAGTGATTCTCCTGCCTCAGCCTCCCTAGTAGCTGGCACTACAGGTGCGTGCCACCACACCCGGCTACTGTATTTCTCTTTTATGAGCACTATTGAGCATTTTTCATGGGCCTAAGAGGTACTTCTTTTCCCAGGGATTATCTGGTTATATTCATTGTCTATTTTGCTTTTGTGTTTTTGACCTTGTTTGTATTGATTTTTTGTTAACAGCTTTATGAAGATACAGTCCACATACCATAAAATTCACCCATATGAAATGTACAATTCAGTGGTTTTAGTGTGTTTACAGGGCTGTGCAACTGTCATCACAATCTAATTTTACGACATTTTGTCTCCCTGTCAAAAGAAACCCAGTACCCATTAGCAATCACCCCCACCATGCATACACCATACACCTCCATGCCTCCCCCACCAAACACCCCCACACCTAAGCAACCACTAATCTACTCTCTGTCTCCATAGTTTTGCCTATTCTGGACATTTCATATATAAATGGAATTATACAATATGTGGTCATTTGTGGCTGGCTTCTTTCACTTCACATAATGGTTTCAAGGTTCATCTGGCTGGGCAAGGCAGCTCATGCCTATAATCCTAGCACTTTGGGAGGTTGAGGCAGGCAGGGCCTGAGCTCAGGAGTTACCAGCATGGGCAACACGGTGAAACCCCATCTCTACTAAAATGCAAAAAATTAGCCAGGCGTGGTGGCATGCGCCTGTAGTCCCAGCTACTCAGGAGGCTGAGGGAGGAGAAATGCCTAAACCCGGGAGGTGGAGGTGGCGGTGAGCCGAGATCACGCCACTGCACTCCAGCCTGGGCAACAGACCAAGACACCATCTCCAGATAAATAAATAAATAAATAAATGTTCACCTATGTTGTACCATGTATCAGTACTTCATTTCTTTTTATTGAAGCATGATGCTCCATTGTATGGATACGCCATACACACCTCTTTATATGTCAAGGAAATTCGACCTGTGCCTGTGGTGTGAACTGCAAATATTTTTCACAGATTGTCATATATCTTTTATTTTATTTATGCTTTTCTCCCCATGCAAGGTTTTTTATGACATGCAGAAGAACCACTCCAGAACTATTATAATGTCTTCAAAATCGCTCTTCCACGTTCCTTTCTAGAGCTTTTACAATTTAATTTTTTTCTTCCAGTTACATCTTTTATCCAGCTGGAATTATTTTGGTGTAAGGTAAAAGGTGGGAATCTAAACTTTTTTTTTTTTTTTTTGAGACAAAGTCTTGCTCTGTCACCCAAGCTGGAGTACAGTGGCATGAACTCAGCTCACTGCAACTTCCACCTCCCAGGTTCCAGCATTTCTCCTGCCTCAGTCTCCTGAGTAGCTGGGACTACAGGCGCACGACACCATGCCCAGCTAATTTTTGTATTTTAGTAGAGATGGGGTTTCACTATGTTGTCCAGGCTGGTCTCGAACTCCTGACCTCAGGCCATCTGGCCTCCTCGGCCTCCCAAAGTGCTAGGATTACAGGCATGAGCCACCGCACCAGCCTCTAAACTTATTTTTCGCAGATATCTACCCAGTTGTTCCAATAATATTTAAATAATCCCTACTGATTTGAAATGCCACATTTGTATTGTACTTACTAAATTTCTGCATGTGTTAGGGTGCATTTCTGGACTTCCTGTTCTTTCACAGTTACTTATCTGTCCTTGGACCAGTACCACAACATAAAGATCTATAATGCTTAACTTTATATAATGGAAAATTTCAAATATGCAAAAAATTGGAGGAAATAGTACAAAGAGCCTCCATGTACATATAACTCAGCTTTAACAATCACTGGTTGCGCACGGTGGTTCATGCCTGTAATCCCAGCACTTTGGGAGGCCGAGGCAGGCAGATCATCTGAGGTGGGGAGTTTGAGATCAACCTGGTCAACATGGTGAAACCCTGTCTCTACTAAAAATACAAAATTAGCTGAGTGTGGTGGCACGCGCCTGTAATCCCAGCTACTTGGGAGGCTGAGTCAGAAGAATTGCTTGAGCCCAGGAGGTAGAGGTTGCAGTGAGCCAAGATCATGCCACTGCACTCCAGTCTGGGCATCAGATCAAGACTCCATCTAAAAAAAAACAAAAAACAAAAAACAACAACAACAAAAAAAAACAGAAAAACAACAACAACAACAAAAAAAAACAATAATCAACTTTCTGCCATTTATGTCTTCTAAGGGGTTTTTCCCCCCTCTCTATTTTCTTCTTCTTTCATTCTTACTTTTTTTTTTTTTTTTTTTTTTTTGGAGACATGCTCTCACTTTGTTGCCCAGGCTGGAGTGCCAGGGTCTCACTCTGTCACCTAGGATCATGCTTAACTGAGGCCTCAACCTCCCCAGACTCTGGTGATTCTCCCACCTCAGCCTCCCAAGCACCTGGGACTGTGGATCCGTGCCACCATGCCTGGCTAATCTTTGTTTTGCTTTTGTAAAGATGGGGTTTTGCCATGTTGCCCAGGCTGGTCTGGAACTCCTGGACTCAAGTGATCTTCCCACCGAAGCCTCCTGAAGTGCTAGGATTTCAGACGTGACCTCTGTGCCTGGCCTAGAGGATTTTAAAGCAAATAATTTCACCTATAATCAGTTCACTCTCTAACAGCTAAGGATTTTTTTTAAAAAATGTAATCACGATACCTCTTATCACAACTGTGGTAGGAAGAATGATGGCCTCCCAAAGATGCCCCTGCCTTAATTCCCAAAGCCCAGGAATAAGTTGCCTAATGTGACGAAAGGAACTTTTCAGATATAGATCTTAAGATGGGCAGAGTATTCTGGATAACCCAGGTAGTGCCAGTGTAATCACAAAGGTTCTGTGGAGGCAAGAGGGTCAGAGTCAGAGATGTGAATAGAGAGCAAAGGTCAGAGTGATGTGGGGCCAGCAGACAAGGAATGCAGGCAACCTCTTGAAGCTGGAAAAGGCAGGGAGAAGGATGCTCCCCTAGGGCCTCCAGAAGAAGCACAGTTCAGCCAATACATTGATGTTAGTCCAGTGACTGAATTTCAGACTTCTACCCACCAGAACTGTCTGATAATAAGTTTCTGTTGTTGGAAGCCACTCACTCTGTTTGTGGTAATTATAGCAGCAACAGGAAGCTAATACAACCAATAAAACTAGTGAGAACTCGTTCTATAGATCATTTTTACTTTCTCCCAAAAGTTCCAAAAGTATCTTCTTTTTTTTTTTTTTTTTTTTTTGAGTTGGGGGTCTCACTCTACTGCCTAGGCTGGAGTGCAGTGGCACAATCGTAGCTCATAGCTCACTGCAGCCTCAACCTCTCCGGGCTCAGGTGATCCTCCCACCTCAGCCTGGGATTACAGGCACGTGAAACCACGCCCGGCTAATTTTTTATTTTTTGTAGAGATGAGGTTTCACCATGTTGCCCAGGCTGGTTTGGAACTCCTGGACTCAAGTGATCCTCCTGCCTCGGCCTCCCAAAGGGCTAGGATGACAGACGTGAGCCATTGCGCCCAGCCAAAAATATATTTTTACAGTTCTTTTGTTCATAGGTTGTATTACTTTAAATGTAATTAAGCATTTGTAGGGCCAGTGAATTTTTTTTATTACTATCAGGTTTAAACTAGTTCATATAAATCAAAGCCAAATAAATAAATACATGGAGTTGACCAGCTCACAGTCATTTGCTATTGACCTGAGCAAGTCACCTTCTTTCTGGGCCTGGGTTTTCTATTCTGAAAAGCAAGGAGTTGGATAAGAAGTTATCTCAGGGGCAATCCACGCCTGGGCTTTATGAGATCTGGGAATACCCTGAAAATGTATGCAAAAGAGGAAAGTGTTCTCAATCTGTCTGTGCTCAGAATTTTTAGATGCCCAGCCCCAGACTACTGGAGTTGATGATCTGTGTCAGAAGGGTGTTAAATACAGGGCTGGGTGCAGTGGTTCACTCCTGTGATCCCAGCATTTTGTGAGGCCGAAGGACGAGGATCATTTGAGCTCAGGAGTTCAAGAGCAGCCTGGCCAACATCGCAAGACCCTGTCTCTACTTTTTAAAAAATAACGCATTTTTTAAAAATTAAAAAAAAAAAGAGAAGGGTGTTAAATATAGGAACCTAGACTTCCCTAGGGTGAAGGCCATGTCCAAGGGGGCTGGTATCAATTTAGAGATGTACCTGAGTCAGAGGGAGAAAATATCATAAGCTTAGTCAACAGCATATTAGAAAGGAAAACGTGCCTGAGATGCATAAAATCAATTAGCCGCTGTCATAGTCACTATCTCTGAGCAAGGGCACTGAGCCAGATGCCAGACCAGCAGGGTGCCAGACTGAGAAATGAAATGCAGGATGCATATCTAATTTGAATTTTAGATAAATAATGAATCATTTTTCACTCTAAGCGTAACTGTAATAGCTTCATTGCCCAACACTACTGTCAGATCAATACACCCAGACACGGGGTTGCAGCAGAGAAAAAGGTTTAATACAGGGCCACTGAATGAGAAGACAGGGAGGAAACCTCAAATCTACTGCCCCAAGGAGTCAGGGGCTAGGGGTTTTTTGTTGTTTGTTGTTTTTTGTTTGTTTTTTTGAGACAGGGTCTTTCTCTGTTACCCAGGCTGGAGCGCAGTGGCGCAAAAATGGCTCACTGGAGCTCGACCTCCTGGGTTCAAACAATCCTCTGCCTCAGCCTCCCATACAGCTAGTATCACAGGCATGTACCCATGCCTGGCTAAATTTTTTTACTTTTTATAGAGACAGGATCTCACTTTGTTGCCTAGACTGGTCTCCTGGGCTCAAGCAATCCCTCACCTTGGCCTCCCAAAGTGCTGGGATTTCAGGTGTAAGCCACCTCGCCTGGCCTGGAGCTAGGGTTTTTAAGGGTTTTGGAGAGGGCTGAAGTGTGGAGATCACAGATTAGGCAAAGAGTGCATGAAGTCATGGGACAAGGAGATGAAGACACTATTCTTATGTTGCTTTCATTCCTCTGTGGGGGTCTTCAAACTGGTTGGCATCAGCTGTTTCACTGGAATTCAGGGACCTGAAAAACATCTTAAGCAATTCTTAAACAAAACCCTTATGATTGTTTTGTGTTTTTTGTTTTGTTTTGTTTTGTTTTGGAGACAGGGTCTCACTCTGTTGCCCAGGCTGGAGTGCAGTGGCACAATCATGGCTCACTGCAGCCTCAACCTCCCCAGGCTCAGGTGATGCTCCCATCTTAGCCTCTGGAGTAGCTAGGACTACAGTCACAAATCCACCACACCTGGCTATTTTTTGTATTTTTTGTAGAGACAGGGTTTTGTCATGTTGGCCAGGCTGGTCACTGAGTTCAAGCAATCCACCTGCCTCAGCCTCCCAAAATGCTGGGATCACATGCCCAGCCCAACCTTATGATTCCAATGTCAGAGATTCAATCTATAGGAACAATGGGTATGAAGGTGGTCAGTATCTAGTGCTACGTGACTGTACATTACAAGGAAGTGGGTGAAAGTGCAGCCTGATTAATGCTTAATTATAACTATATTTCTGTCCAGGATTCTTGTTAACCTGTGAGGACAGCTTCATAGAGTATGTCCTAAACACTAGGGACATACTCATACTACAAAGTGGCTCATTGCTTATCTGAAATCAAATTTAACTGGGAGTTTCTGTTTTATCTGAATCTGACTTGAACCCACTCTTAGAGGACCAAGCTTCCAGAATCCAATGACCTCCTCAAGATTAGTGATCAGGGCTGGGCGTGGTGGCTCACACCTGTAATCTCAACACTTTGGGAGGCCGAGGCGGGTGGATCAGCTGAGGTCAGGAGTTCAAGACCAGCCTGGCCAACATGGTGAAACTGCATCTCTACTAAAAATAGAAAAATTAGCCAGGTGTGGTGACAGGCGCCTGTAGTCCCAGCTACTCGGGAGGCTGAGACAGAATTGCTTGAACCCAGGAGGCGGAGGTTGCAGTGAACCGAGATCATGTCACTGTACTCCAGCCTGGGTAACAGAGTGAGACCTTGTCTAAAAAAAAAAAAAAAAAAAAAAGATTAATGATCAGCACTGATGGGGGTGAGAGGTGAGAGCAGGGAGGTGGGTAGAGACCAAAGGAGATAATAAGAAAGAAAAGAGAGGCCAGGTGTGGTGGCTCATGCCTGTAATACTACCACTTTGAGAGGCCAAGGCAGGTGAATCACTTGAGGTCAGGAGTTTGAGACCAGCATGGCCAACTACAAATCCAAAAGTTAGCCAGGCTTGGTGGTTACATCTGTAATTCCAGCTACCTGGGAGGCTGAGGCAGGAGAATCGCTTGAACCGAGGAGCTGGAGGTTGCAGTGAGTCGAGATCATGCCACTGTACTCCGGCCTGGGTGACAGAGAAAGACTCCATCTTCAAAAAAAAAAATTAAAAAAGAAAGAAGAAAGAGAAGGTTTGAGAATGGCTGTAGGAAGGCCTGCAGCTAGAAGCAGCAGGTGGGTTATAATCTGATCATCTCTGGTCACCATAGAAACCAGCTGTGAGTTCAACCAGAATGAGCTGATGAGCTCCAATATCTACGCCTCTCTGCCAGTGTAAACAGTCCACACTCCCTTCCCCCAAGACCTACTGTTATCAGACCTGCTTCCAGCCAAGGATCTACCCCAGTCCTCTTCTTCTCAAGCCTTTTGTTCCTCTTTCTAGCCACAGTTTCAGGTGGCTGCCCATCAATACTGACCCCGCTGGGAGAGACAGGCAGCAAGATACCCAGTCCTTGCCCAGGAAGAAGTCACATTCTAGCCAGGGAGTAGACTACACAGGAGGTGAACAGCCTAAAGCTTGCTTAAAGAAAAAACAAAAGCAGGTGTGACCTGGCTTGTCTGCCCGCATCTTTCTGTCCTTTCCAGGGTAAAGCAACTCTCTCTTAATCCAGAATGTGATTACATTGATTGGGAAAACATTCAGTCTTTCAGACAAGCCACAGGCTGGCAGTAAGCACTGAATACAAATGCAGGGTTTGCAGTGACTGGAAATTAGAGCCTGTTTGCAGGTAGCATGCAAATGTGTTCAAAATGTCCCCGACTTTGGGAGAAAAGGCGGGAAGTCTGGATCAAACTCCTATGCAAACCGTGAGGAGTGCTTTTGAAGGCACAGCGGGCTAAGGGCTTTCTCCATACCCCCTATTGGGTGGGCTCTGGTCTTACAGCAGATGTAGTAATTCTCCCCAGGGGGGCTTGCACGCACTTCCACATCTGTCCTCTCTCTACACAAGCTATGAATGTCATTTCCATTTTATAGATAGGAAAGTGGGGCTCTGAGTGATTCAGCGACCCAAACATGGTCACCTTGCTTAAAGTGGCAAACCCAGCCAGAGCCCTCCTCTCGCTTTTCCCTAGTTAGGCACAACTTGCGTAGGTGTCCTTGCATGTCTGAAGATTCTGCATTCTCAGGGATACATGAAGAAACTCCTATGTCCTCCCACCACCCCATCCACACTTGAGGATTCTGTGGCAGGGGGGCCCTTAACAGTAAAATTCCTTCCTTTGCTAAAAATGTGCTGAATTCGCTCCTTTTCATGATCTGTAACGTTACATAAGCTGTTGTCTTTTATCAGCTTTAACAAATCAGATATGAGCCATTAGGAGACAATTGTTCTTCTGATGGCCGAGGTCACCATACAACCAAGGCTGACTGATGTTTCACTTTCTAAAGACTCAGAAAAGGAAGGAAAACCCTGTCCCACCTCGCCCTAGCCCTTGTCTTCACTGACTGCAGGCCACAGCCACCAATTGGCTTCTCTGGGCTGTGTCCTCAAGGGTACTGTCATGTGCGTCCGTCCGTGTGAAGAGACCGCCAAACAGGCTTTGTGTGAGCAATAAAGCTTTTTAATTACCTGGGTACAGGCAGGCTGAGTCTGAAAAGAGTCAGCGAAGGGACATAAGAGTGGGGCCATTTTATAGGATGTGGGTAGGTAAAGGAAAATTACAATCAAAGGGAGGTTGTTCTCTGGCAGGCAGGTGTTGGGGGTCCCAAGGTGCTCAGGCGGGGAGCTTTTGAACCAGGACAAGACAGGAAAAGGAATTTCACAAGGTAATGTCATCACTTAAGGCAAGGACCGGCCATTTTCACTTCTTTTGTGGTGGAATATCATCAGTTAAGGCAGGGGCAGGGCATTTTCACTTCTTTTGTGATTCTTCAGTTACTTCAGGTCATCTGGGCAAGTCACAGGGGATGCGATGGCTTGGCTTGAGCTCAGAGGCCTGACAGGTACCAGGAATGCAGAAGGGTGGAGATACAGGCCAAGTGTTAACATTTATGCTGGTTTGCAGATATAATATTTTACCCAGGAAATCAGGGCTTACAAAAATATGAGGCAAATTTTTATCCAACGTACAGGTTAAGTTCTATCCCTAAATTCCATCAAATAATAATCTGATGTGTAAAAATTAGTAATTCAAACTTTACACTGTTGGAAATTTGTCAGGCCTCTGAGCCCAAGCTAAGCCATCAGATCCCCTGTGACCTGCACGTAAACATCCAGATGGCCTGAAGCAATTGAAGGTCCGCAAAAGAAGTGAAAATAGCCTTAACTGATGACATTCCATCAGTATGATTTGTTTCTGCCCCACCCTAACTGATCAATGTACTTTGTGATCTCCCCCAACCTTAAGAAGGTTCTTTGTAATCTCCCCAATCCTTGAGAAGGTTCTTTGTAATTCTCCCCACCTTTGAGAATGTACGTTGTGAGATTTACCTCCTGCCCACAAAACATTGCTCCTAACTCCACCGCCTATCCCAAAACCTGTAAGAACTAATGATAATCCACCACCCTTTGCTGACTCTCTTTTCGGACTCAGCCTGCCTCCATGACGCTCACACAAAGCCTGTTTGGTGGTCTCTTCACACGGTCGCGTGAGACAACTTTAACATATATTGAGCCTTAAGGGAATATGATTATGAGGCCTGGGTCACATGACAGGCAGTTGTAACCTAGGCAGCTGTAACCTGTTTCTCTGATTAGTTTTTTCCTTACCTACATTGTTTTGTAAAATGTAAATGACTAAAGGGTGCCAAGGAAGACCCCCTTGCTTCACTGTTGATCTTCATTACAGATTAACTTTTTCTCTTTTTGAGACCAAGTCTTGCTCTGTAGCAGGACAAGCCGCAGACAAAACTCCTCAGACACCAAGTTAAAGAAGGAAGGGGTTTATTCGGCCAGGGGCATTGGCAAGACTCCTGTCTCAAGAGCCGAGCTTCCCGAGTGAGCAATTCCTGTCCCTTTTAAGGGCTCACACCTCTAAGGGGGTGCACATGAGAGGGTCATGATCAATTGAGCAAGCAGGGGGTACATGACTGGGGGCTGCAAGCACCGGTAATTAGATCGGAACAAAACAGGATAGGGATTTTCAGTGCTTTTCTACACAAGGTCTGTAATCTATAGACAACATAACCAATTGGGTCAGGGGTCGATCTTTAACTACCAGACCTAGGGTGTGGCGCCAGGCTATCTGCTTGTGGATTTCATTTCTGCCTTTTAGTTTTTACTTTTTCTTTCGTTGGAGGCAGAAATTGGGCATAAGACAATATGAGGGGTGGTCTCCTTCCTTGGCTCTATTGCACAGGCTGGAGTGCAGTGGTGCGATCTCAGCTCACTGCAACCTCTGCCCCGGGGTCCAGGTGATTCTCACGTCTCAGCCTCCCAAGTAGCTGGGATTACAGGCACCCGCCATCATGCCTGGCTAATTTTTGTATTTTTTAGTAGAGACAAAGTTTCACCATGTTGGCCAGACTGGTCTCAAACTGCTGACCTCAAGTGAGCCACCTGCCTTGGCCTCCCAACAGCTGGGATTACAGGCGTGAGCCACCACACCCAGCTATTACAGATTAACTTTCTATACAAAGACTTCATGACTACCACGTTGTCTAAGACAGGATGTTAAATACACTCTTTTAAATTGGAAAGGAAATAAAAAGTTGTAAAGAAAACAAGCTCTATGGAAAAGAAAAACTAATTGTTATAACTCACAAACCAGCCTGTTGTAGAGAATGTTATAATCCAACTAAATGTCTTTGTTTCCTGCCTATATAAGCTAAACCTTAACTTTTTTGGCTTTTCCCCAAGCTTACTAGGATATGAAAGACCTTAACTTTGAACTTTAGAGCACTGGCCCCATTTCTCTGGTGTCTGTTTTTCAGGTGGCTACTCCCAGCTTTTCACTTGCATAAACTCTTCAAAATTGAATTCTGAACCTTTTTATTATTTCAGGTCAATAGATAGATTTTGCAAAGCCTCTGCATGTACATATTCATCCTGATTCTGTTCCCGGAAAGGGATCCCAATCCAGACCCCAAGAGAGGGTTCTTGGATCTTGAGCAAGACACAAGAATTCGAGGTGAAGCCACAGAGTAAAGTGAAAGCAAGTTTATTAAGAAAGTAAAAGAATGGCTACTCCATAGGCAGAGCAGTGACATGGGCTGCTTGACTGAGTATACTTACAGTTATTTCTTGATTATATGCTAAACAAGGGGTGGATTATTCATAAACTTTCTAGGAAAGGGGCGGGGATTTTCTGGAACTGAGGGTTCCTCCCCCTTTTTGACCATAGGTCACTTTTGTCGCCATCTTGGTTTTGGTGGGTTTTGGCCAGCTTCTTTACTGCATCCTGTTTTATCAGCAAGGTCTTTGTGACCTGTATCTCATGCCAACCTCCTGACTCATCTTGTAACTAAGAATGCTTAACCTCCTGGGAATGCAGCCTAGTAGGTCTCAGTCTTATTTTATCCAGCCCTGATTCAAGATAGAGTTGCTCTCTATCAAATGCTTCTGACAATTCCTCTGTATTTTTTTCAGAATTCCTGTCTCTTCAGGCCCTGATACCTTAGCCCGGGGCTCACTGCTACCTGGAAGCACTAATGCAATCTAGTTTTCTCCCCTAAAGCCCATTCTAGCCAGGTGGCAGAGACCGAGAGCCTCACTGTAGGTCACACCCTGGCATGAGGGCTGATCAGCCACTCCATGGTGTCCACGTGGTTGTCTCTGCCTGGGGTGACCCTGCTTTCCGCACCTGGAGCAATCCAGCTCCTCCTTCAAGTCCCTACTCAGGTCTCTGAATTCCAGTTCCACAGGGCTACTGTGAAAACCAAGGCCATGGAGGTCAAGCTCCAGGCACAGGCCTGACACAGACGGGGTACCTGGTCTACGACAGCTCTGATTTATCACTGTTGTCCCCTCTTCTTGCCCACTCCCTTAGGTAATCCATCCCTCCCTCAACCCCCTCTGCCTCTTACACATTCTCACATTGCTGCATGGTTAATGCCGTGCTGACCTTCTCCTCCAATGAATCTCAAATTCCCTGAGGGCAGTGACCTTGTCTTGCTTCCTTAGGACCCCATATCTGGCTCTAGGCCTTACACTTAGCGGACTTCATGTATATTTGCCAATAGACTCTTGTCTCTTGGGATCCACAGACAGTAGTTTGATGAATGGTCAGGACATTGTGATACATTAAAATTCATTGTATGATGTGGCTATAGACACAGACAGAGACTGTGCTGCTGGTGACATCATGTTGGTCTGGTAATTAATAATGATCATTAGTAACGTTTACTTCAGGACAGTGCCCTTGGCCTGGACACGTGGGGAAAATGGTCCAGAGCCTCACCGACTGAGTCACTATGCCCTAAAGGAACGGCCTCTGATAGGGATGAGTGTCTGCTGCTGTGGGCTACCCCAGTATGCCCTTTGGGACAGAAGCTGTGTTTTATTCATCCTACATCTCAATAAACATTTTTTGATAAATCAATGAACTCCTCTGAAATCACACAAAACTAGAGGTGTTGTTGGAGACAAGAGATTCAGAAGAGACCAGGTGTAGTGGCTCACACCTGTAATCCCTGTACTTTGGGAGGCCGAGGTGGGCGGATCACCTGAGGTCAGGAGTTTGAGACCAGCCTGGCCAACACAGTAAAACTCTGTCTCTACTAAAAGTACAAAAATTAGCCGGGCATGGTGGTGCACGCCTGTACTCCCAGCTACTTGGGAGGGTGAGGCAGGAGAAGCCTGGGCAACAGAGCAAGACTCCATCTCAAAAAAAAAAAAAGGTTAGAAGAAACCTCTTCTGGGTCTTCCAACTCCCCACTGACTGAAAGGAGAAGAGGCTCCAATTGAAGAAAGTTCTAGAACATTCTGTGGGTCCCAGACTTGCTCCACACTCACACCTCTGCACCACAGTACATGCCATGTCCATCCGCAAGAAAACCATTCTGCTGTCTGTCTGGGGACCTCCTGTGTTTTTTCCAGGATCCCGCTTACACACCTTCGCCAGCAGGTCTTCCTGCAATAAGGGGGGTCGAGTGCAGCCCCTTGAGAGTTCTAAGTCCACTCTGGCCATTTTCACAAGTTCAAGGCTGTCTCAGGGCAAGTAGGAGGAGTTGGCAGACAGGCTCTACCTCTTGTTGATCTATTTTTTTAATTAAAAAAATTTTTGTGTGTGTGAGATAGGGTCTTGCTCTGTTGCTCAGGCTGAAGTACAGCGGTGTGACTATGGCTCACTGCAGCCTCAAAGTCCTGTGCTCAAGCAATCCTCCTGCCTCAGCTTCTCCAGTAGCTGGGCTCACAGGCCCGCATCATCACCCCTGGCTAATTTTTTAATTTTTTTTGTAGAGATGGGGGTCTGGCTATGTTGCCCAAGCTGCTCTCAAACTCCTGAGATCAGGAGGCCTTGGCCTCCCAAAGTGCCGGGATAACAGATGAGCCACCACACAGGCCACCTCCTGTTCATCTAAAATGAAGTTGCCAGCCAGCTGGGCGTGGTGGCTCACGCCTGTAATCCCAACATTTTGGGAGGCCAAGGCGGGTGGATCACTTGAGGTCAGGAGTTCAAGACCAGCCTGGCCAACATGGTGAAACCCTATCTCTACTAAAAATACAAAAAATGTAGCTGGGCGTGATAGTGCTTACCTGTAATCCCAGCTGCTCTGGAGGCTGAGGCAGGAGAATTGCTTGAACCCGGGAGGCAGAAGTTGCAGTGAGCCGAGATTGTGCCACTGCACTCCAGCCTGGATGACAGAGCACGACTTAATCTTAAAAAAAAAAAAGAAAGAAAGAAAAAAAGAAAGTGCGGAGGCACAAAATATAAGTTAAAGAGTTTACTTAGCCAAAATAAGGACAGCTGCCCAAAAGACTCAGAACCAAGTGATCTTGGATATGAGTTCCCTTCCCTCTTTGTTACAAACAGGTTTTTAAAGGCAGAAAAAGGAGGACAAGGAGTGGGCTGATACAAAATTGTTTGTCAGGAATTCTCATTGGTTTACAG
This sequence comes from Macaca mulatta, assembly GCF_049350105.2. Lineage (NCBI taxonomy): Eukaryota > Metazoa > Chordata > Mammalia > Primates > Cercopithecidae > Macaca > Macaca mulatta. The sequence continues at coordinate 98,243,913 of NC_133418.1, read as the reverse complement.
AAATCACATTGATTAGCGATTGGCTGTATAGTGCTAAGCTATAGGATGTGAGATACAGTGTTCAGTGCAGCATTGTTACGTTAATTTATAGCTGTGGCAATAGCAAGCAGTTTCAAGAGATAAATACATAACTCAAAGTGGGAGTAGGACTTGTTTGCTGTCTCATTTTAATGTCTCTCTGGGCCTGATAACTTATAGGACTCGCATTCCTCAGGTAAAAGTTATTTTCTCACCACTGAAACAAGATCTGCAGCATAGGGGAAGTGTGCTGGCTGGGTCTGAAGTCATTTTCCAAAATATCCGAGGCGTTTAAATCAGAGCAACTCCATCTTGAACAGGGGCTGGGTAAAATGAGGCTGAGACCTACTGGGCTGCATTCCCAGGAGGTTAGGCATTCTAAGACACAGGACGAGACAGGAAGTGGGCACAAGATACAGGTCACAAAGACCTTGCTGATAAAACAGGATGCAGTAAAGAAGCGGCTAAAACCCACCAAAACCAAGACAGTGACAAAAGTGACCTCTGATTTTTCTCACTGCTCATTATATGCTATTTATAATGCATTAGCATGCTAAAAGACAATCCCACCAGTGCCCGACAGTTTACAGATGCCATGGCAGCATCTGGAAGTTAACCTACATGGTCTAAAAAGGGGAGGAACCCTTAGTTCTGGCAATTGCCCACCCGTTTCCCAGAAAACTCATGAATAATCCACCCCTTGTTTGGCATATAATCCAAAAATATCCATAAAAATAGCGGATCGGCTGCCCTCGGGGCTGCTCTGGCAATGGAGTAACCATTCTTTATCCTTTACTTTCTTAATAAACTTGCCTTCACTTTATGGATTCCCCACAATGTGCCAGGTCCAAGAACCCTCTCTTGGGGTCTGGTTCAGAACCCCTTTCTGGTAATAAAAGGGTCTTGTCTCTGGCATGACAGGGCATGGGTGCAGACTACAGTGCTGGGAAAGGTATATTAGGAGCAGTTTTTTTCTTTTCTTTTTTCTTTTTTCTTTTTCTTTTTTTTTTTTTTTTTTTTTGAGACGGAGTCTCGCTCTGTCGCCCAGGCTGGAGTGCAGTGGCCGGATCTCAGCTCACTGCAAGCTCCGCCTCCCGGGTTTACGCCATTCTCCTGCCTCAGCCTCCCGAGTAGCTGGGACTACAGGCGCCCGCCACCTCGCCCGGCTAGTTTTTTTTGTATTTTTTAGTAGAGACGGGGTTTCACTGTGTTAGCCAGGATGGTCTCGATCTCCTGACCTCGTGATCCACCCGTCTCGGCCTCCCAAAGTGCTGGGATTACAGGCTTGAGCCACCGCGCCCGGCCTTCTTTTCTTTTTTCTTTTCTTTTTTCTTTTTTCTCTTTTCTTTTTTTTTTAGACAGAGTTTTCGCTCTTGTTGCCCAGGTTGGAGTGCAATGGCTCGATCTTGGCTCACTGCAACCTCCGCCTCCCAGGTCCAAGCGATTCTCCTGCCTCAGCCTCCGGAGTAGCTGAGATTACAAGCACGCACCGCCATGCCCAGCTAATTTTTTGTATTTTAGTACAGACAGGGTTTCACTATATTGGTCAGGCTAGTCTTGAACTCCTGACCTCAGGTGATCCACCTGCCTCAGCCTCCCAAAGTGCTGGGATTACAGGCGCGAACCACCGCGCCCAGACTTTTTTTTTTTTTTTAAGACGAGGTGTCACCTTGTCACCCAGGCTGGAGCGCAGTGGCACGATCTCAGTTCATTTCAACCTCCACCTCCAGGGACTCAAGCGATCCTCCTACTTAGCCTCCTGAGTAGCTAGGATTATGGGTACTTGTCATGACACTCAGCTAATTTTTGCATTTTTAGTAGAGGCTGAGTTTTGCCATGTTGCCCAGGCTTGTCTGGAAATCTTGAGCTCAAGAATCCTCCTGCTTCAGCCTCCCAAAGTGCTAGGATTACAGGTGTGAACCACCACACCCGGCCAAGAGTAGGATTTTAAAAGCCAGAACCCCTTGAGGACTAAGCTCTGATTTTTTTTACCTTGCCCAAATTCCTGTCTAAGAGGTCTGGAGAGTCATGCCCTACAAACTATAAATTCTCATCAGATGGGTTTTATTTGACCCTATATATCGTGACTTACTTTCCAATCTGACTCTGGCATAATATTATGTGACAAAGAAGAAAGTCAAAAGATTTTACCAGAAAACATGTTTCTTTGCCATATCTTGAAATGGCGCTGCAAATCAGTCTCTTGTGGGGGAAAATTTGCATCTGTAAAGAATGTCTATTACCAGCCGGGAGCGGTGACTCACGCCTGTAATCCCAGCACTTTGGGGGGCTGAGGTGGGTGGATCACGAGATCAGGAGTTTAAGACCAGCCTGGCCAACATGGTGAGACCCCCGTCTCTACTAGAAATACAAAAATTAGCCAGGCCTGGTGGCAGGCGCCTAAATCCCAGCTACTTGGGAGGCTGAGGCAGAGAACTGATTGAACCCGGGAGGTGGAGGCTGCAGTGAGCCGAGATCGTACCACTGCATTCTAGGCTGGGAGACAGAGCAAGACTCTGTCTCAAAAAAAAAAAAAAAAAAAAAAAGAATCTCTATTAACATAGATAGATATTTTTTCCCTTTCCTTCCCCACCCTCTATCCTCCTCCCGGCTTTGAGTTGTCCCGCCTTTCTGGACCAAACCAATATATTTCTTAAATGTATTTGATTGATGTCTAGTGCCTCTCTAAAACGCTGCGCCCCGACCACTTGGGCACATGTTCTCACGACCTCCTGAGGGCTGTGTCACGGGCCATGGTCACTCATATTTGGCTGAGAATAAATCCCTTCAAATATTTTAGGGTTTGACTCTTTGTCAACACCCTCTTCAAACAAACCTAGGGATGGTCTCTCTGCCTGGATGCCTCTGTGCTGCGACCAGAAGGTCCACAAAGGAGCAGTGAAGCAGGGCTTGGTGCAGGGGCCATGCGGAAGGCACGGATTTTTGGAGACTGGAGAACCCAAGCGCAAATCCCTATCCCACTGCTCACCAACAGGTTCTTAAGCAAATCACTCTGCTTCTCTGAATTTACTGTCCTCCGCTATAAAATGGTCTTCTCGGCAACTGGAGCTAGATGGCTTCGCCACTTTGCTGAGAGATATGAACTGTGCCCAAGGTGGGCGGTGTCAGAGAGGAGCCCCGACGTGGAAACGTCCAGCGTGGGAATCTCTTCTTTACAGGGTCCCCAAGGAACTCCCGGCAGGCCCACTTCAGGGCTCCTTTCTGACACTGCCCAGCTCAACCTCTCAAAACGATTCACAAAATGCTGTAATATCCACGATCCACCCTCACTGCACTGTCCCATCCACCCCTTTTACAAATAGGAAGACCCAAAGACAAAAATAAGAAACCAAGGCCAGGCGCGGTAATCACGCCTGTAATCCCAATACTTTGGGAGGCCGAGGCGGGCGAATCATCTGAGGTCGGGAGTTCGAGACCAGCCTGGCCAACATGGGGAAGCCCTGTCTTGTCTCTACTAAAAGTACAAAAAAATTAGCTGGGCGTGGTGGCGGGCGCCTGTAATCCAAGCTACTCGGGAGGCTGAGGCAGTAGAATCGCTTGAACCCAGGAGGCGGAGGTTGCCGTGAGTCGAGATCATGCCACCGCACTCCAGCCTGGGCGACAGGGTGAGACTCCTTCTCAAAAACAAAACAAAACAAAAAACTGGGGGAGGGCGAGGAAGAGAAGAAAAAAAAATTAGGAAGACCTGGGCGGTGATTTGCCAGGGCCAAGGCGTGGCCACCAAAGCGTTCCAGGCCGACTCCGCAGAGCGCGGGCACCATGGCTCAGGCGCGCTCCCCGGGGGCGGGGCGAGCGGGAGGGGTCACGTGACGCCCGGCCCGGAAGCGCTCGCGCAGGAGACCCCGGGTGACGGGGCCGGGTGCCGCTAACTGGACCGAGCCCCAGCGTCCGCGACATGGCCTGGACCAAGTACCAGCTGTTCCTGGCCGGGCTCATGCTCGTTACCGGCTCCATCAACACGCTCTCGGCAAAGTGAGTCTGGGCCCTGACGGGCACGCAGGCCCTGGCGACCCCCGCGCTCGTTCTACGCCTTCCCCCTTCTCGGCCCTGCCCTCCCGGCTTCTCCTGCTTTCCCACTTGCTCCAGTCAGTTCGCGCGCTTTATGACCACCCAAGGGATGCGAGGCCCAGGGAAATGCGGAGCGGGGCTGCACCCCGTGCGGGAGGATCCGCGCCCCGGCTTTGACTTGCTGTACAGCCTCCGCGCCTGTTTCCACATCTTTTAACAGGAGGGTTGGCCGATTCCTTTCCGCGGCCCTTCCAGTGCCGGCGTCCAAGCCTGAGCACCTCCCTCCATGAGCTGGGAGAGACCCCAGGACTTGTACACACGAGCTGCAGTAGTGGCTGTGCAGGCCGAGTGACCCACTGAGCGTGGAGGCCTCAAGTGGCAGACAGGGAGGTACCCCACGGCCCCGCAAGGATGAGGGGTTAGAGCTGCGCCTTGAAGCTTAGGTGGGATTTCGGAATGTGGCTGAGACTTTAAGCCAAGGAAAGTCTACGGAAAGGCCAGATCAAAGTCGGCTGTAACCAGCATCAAATGCCCAGGCTAGATTTTCTCCCATAATCAGAAAAGTGCTTTTGAGCTGGGGAATGACATGTTGAAAGTGATATGATTCACTCGATGACATGAAGAGTCGTTTGGTGCAGGAAAAACCACTCCAAGGCTGCTGCATAGCAGATGAGGGGAACTAGGAGGTGGCAGTGAGAAGAGAAAGGAAGGGACAACTGGTGGGAGAGACCAGGTGCCGAATGGCCACAGGCCTGAACCACATGAGCAAGAAACAAAGATCACTCCAGAGTTTCTGCCTGGGAGAAGAGAAGTGCCATTAACTCAGACAGAGAGGGCAAGTGGCAGTTCAGCTCTGATGTTTTGGGGGTAAGACAGGGGGATAGTTCCCAGGAGGTTAGGGACTAAGGACCCAGGGCAGTCATGAGACTGAGGGACAGGGCCTAGCCTCCCCTCTGTTGTGGGCAGGATGGCAGTTCTTTGTCTCTCTCTGTCTCCATCTCAGGGCAGGGCCTTCCTGCCCCTCCTTTTCTTGTTGCCCAGGCTGGAGTGCAATGGCACCATCTCGGCTCACTGCAACCTCTGCCTTCTGGGTTCAAGCGATTCTCCTGCCTTAGCCTCCTGAGTAGCTGAGATTACAGGCATGCACCACCACGTCTGGCTAATTTTGTAGTTTTAGTAGAGACTGGGTTTCTCCATGTTGGTCAGGCTGGTCTTGAACTCCCGACCCCAGGTGATTTGCCGCCTTGGCCTCCCAAAATGCTGGGATTACAGGTGTGAGCCACCGTGCCCGGCCCCTCCTTTTCACCATAAGAGCTGCAATGCCCAGTGGCCTTTGAAATGATACCAAGGTACATGGAGAACAGTGGACAGTGGCCCTCTCCAAGTTAGACCTCATGTCCACCTGGGCCCTGTCAGGCTCCAGAGCGAGGTGGGATTGGTGTGGTGTGGAAAAGCTCTCATCAGGAGCTTTTCCACTCTGAAAGTGGTGTTCCAGGTCCCCTGGGTTTTCTATCTGGCTTCACACTTTGAGAAACTGTCAGCCTTTTAAAGGGAAATGGCCATTTCTTATTTCTGAGGCATTTATACCTAGCAAACTCCATCAGTGGTATGAAAAGTGCCTCATCAGGCATGTATAAGGTACCTACGGTGTGTGAGGGAAGGGGACAGAAGTGACCAAGAGGTGATCCCTACCTTCGAGATGCTTGGAATCTGAGGTGGAGGAGACACACATGTACCCACAGAGCAGTCACAGTGTTCTCCCTTCCCCAAACGATGGGCACAGTCACTGGAGCCCTGGGTGGGCCCCACCTGTTCCTCTGGTTCACCTCTGGCCAGCTGTGCCTTGTGGAGAACTGCTGACTTCCAGGCCCTGCATCCTCCTGGGGATCACTCCTCATGCTGAGTCCTTAGCTGTTCAGAGGCCCCAGCCTGAGGGTTCCCATCTCAGGATCCGAATGCAGCAAAGCAAGTCTTCTGTTCTGTCATGCTAGCCAAGGCCTCTGTGAAGTGCTTAGAGAGTGGCTGTAAGTCCACTAGGGCTGTTGCCCCTAAGGAGAATCCAGATTGCCAGTTACTGCTGGGGTAAACTGTGCTGACTCACCTCCTTCCTTAGAAAACTCCAAACCAGTCAGGTAGGAAACTTACAGATCTTCAGTCCCAGAAGGCATCACCCTTAGAGGCTGCCTGAGAGTTAGGAAAAAGGCTCCCAGGTGACAGACCCAACTTTTGGTCCTGTCCCCTGCCTGACAGCTGGTGTGGGCCCTCTCAGGATCCTCCCACCCCAAGACAGGCCCCCAAATTGGACCCTAAACAGTGTTCTAAGGTCAAACCACGAGAAGGATACTCTTAGGGAGAAAGAGCATGTGGGAGCAGCTGCGTACACCCCGATGTGAAGTATGGATTTGAAATCACATTTCTGGCCAGGCACAGTGGCTTATGCCTGTCACCCGGCACTTTGGGAGGCAGAAGCGGGTGGATCACTTGAGGTCAGGAGTTTGAGATCAGCCTGACCAATATGGTGAAACCCCGTCTCTACTAAAAATACAAAAATTAGCTGGACATGGTAGTGTGACCTGTAGTCCCAGCTACTTGGGAGGCTGAGAAAGGAGAATTGCTTGAACCTGGGAGGCGGAGGTTGCAAGGAGCCAAGATTGCACCACTGCACTCCAGCCTGGGTGACAGAGTGAGACTCAGTCTCAAAAAAAAAAAAAAAAAAAAAAAGAAATCACATTGTTGACCCATGGTTTCCAGCAGGCACAGATAGGCAAGCATGTACTGACAACTAGCAGAAGCATCTCATGCACAAAGAGCACCTCGCATGCCCCAGGCCCTGCTCTGCCCTTTCATGTGTGAACTCAGGGAATTCTCATAACCGCCCTATCAGACAGAGCTAGGGGCTGATATTCCTGTATAAGGAAACTGAGGTAGGAAATGATTACATTCCTTGCCCAAGTTCAACTTAGCTACTAAGTGGCAGAGTTTATAGTTGAGCCAGCATGGTCTGGCTCTAGCATCCATGCTCTTAACCACCACTGGAGGGTGTGGCTAGGGACTTCTCCGGTCATTTTGGGGGCATTTAGAGTTGTTAAAAGCAGATAAATCATCCAGTCTAATCCCCACAATTTACAAAGGAGGCCCCAGGAGAAGTTTCTTTCTGTGATTCAACTGCTTGGTGTCTGAATGAAGGCTGGAACCCAGGCCTCAGGACTTTAAGTCCTGTTCTTTTATGACTGTGATACCCCAAAGTCCCTGCTTCCTGAGGGTTTCCTCCCACAGCTCCCCAGGACAGGACAGACAAGCCTGTGCTTGTGGAAGTTGTAAACCTGTAAGTGGCATCTGCCCTCCCAGCCTTTGATGTGTCCTCTCTCCAGGACTGGGCGTCAAGCCTCTCAGCCGGCCTGGAGACCCTGCTGTCACCAGCCTACTTGTCCTCCCGCTGGAGCCCAGGCCACTCAAGGTTCAGACTGACAGCCTATGGTTGTCTCTGGCAGTTTCTTGGCCTGTGACAAGAGCATGATGTTTCCCTTCCCAGGTTCTTGGGAGGATGAAAGGCAGTGGATGAGGAAGCACATCTGAGCACGTGCTGCCTGCTGTGCTGGGGCCACAGGTCAACTTTCCTCTCTGCACGCTCAGCAGGCTTTGGGAGACTGCCACCAGCCATGCTGGCCCTGTGGCCCCATCCCTGGGTCCTGGCAGGGGGCCCCTCCCTGTGAAGTGGCTTCTTCTTTCCCTGGCTGTTTTCTCAAAACCTCCTCACTAGCACCTTCTGTCAATCAACTTCTTTAGGCCAAGCCACTTCTGTCTGCCTGAGCCGGTGCCCATCCTCAGGTACTCATTTCAGAGCCCCAGTCTACTGAATCCAACTGAGGTTCTACATATGAGGAACCGGGGTCAACTGAGCACTGTGGCTCCAGCCTGTAATCCCAGCACTTTGGGAGGCCGAGGTGGGATGATCATTTGAGCCCAGGAGTTCAAGATCAGCCTGGACAACATAGGGAGACCTCGTTCTCTACAAATAATAGTAATTAATTAATTAATTAATAGAGCCAGGGTCTAGTAGATGCCCACTAAGTAAAGCTCAGCTCCCCTCCTAAGTTCTGCAGGCTGTAGGGCCCTCCCAGCCAGGCAGGGATATGAGCCTGACTTCCCTTCATGCCCAGGCCAGGGACCCTGCCAAGGAAGTGGCAGGAAGCCTGGAAACCACTAGGCCTCTACTAGAGAAGAGGCGTTAGCTCTTCTTCTGTGTCCTTTCTGTGCCAGCTCCAATGTTTGCCCTTGGCAGCTGCCCCCACCACCCTTTGGTTCCATGAACTGGCATGGGATAATTGCTTCAAAGGGGTTGTTGGGCCAGCTTGAGGAAGTCTTAACTCAGGAGGACAATGTAGTAGGGTGGGAAGTGCATAAGGCTTGGGAGCTGGGAAATAGATGAGCCACTGGGCCTGAGCCTCAGTTTCCTCATCTGTAAAATGGACTTGGTGATCCCTGCTCTACCTTCTTCCCGGACACTGAAGATCTACTGAGGAAGGTTTCCTTTTTTTTCTTTTTTTCTTTTTTTGAGACAGAGTCTTGCTCTGTCGCCCAGGCTGGAATGCAGTGGTGTGATCTCAGCTCACTGCAGGCTCCGCCTCCCGGGTGCACGCATTCTCATGCCTCAGCCTCCCAAGTAACTGGGACTACAGGCGCCCACCACTATGCCTGGATAATTTTTTTGTATTTTTTTAGTAGAGACAGGGTTTCACTGTGTTAGCCAGGATGGTCTCGATCTCATGACCTCGCCCATCTCGGCCTCCCAAAGTGCTGGGATTACAGGCGTGAGTCACTGCACCCAGCCTTTTCTTTTTTTTTAAAGACGCAGTCTCTCTGTTGCCCAGGCTGGAGTGTAGTGGTGCCATCTCAGCTTACTGCAGCCTTGAGCCATCCTCCCACCTCAGCCTCCCAAGTCAACGGGACCACAGACACCTGCCACCATGCCCACCTAATTTTTGTATTTTTTGTAGAGACAGCATCTTGCCATGTTTCCCAGGCTGGTCTCAAACTCCTGGGCTCAAGCAATCCATCTGCCTCAGCCTCCCACAGTGTTGGGATTACAGGCATGCACCACCACACCCAGCATGAGGAAAGTTTCTAGTCCATAGAGATGAGAGGGCTCATCATTGTCACCTCAGGAGCCAGAGCCACCTGCTGTGGCACCCCAGAGAGTAGAGAAGCCTTGGCCCTTCTGTAGGTCCCAGGCAGGAGAAAGAAGGGGACTCACTGGGCTTGACAAGCTGGGGACACAAGAGGAAGTGGCAGAGATTCTGTGGGAATGACCACAGCTAATCTGCCCAAGCCAGCCCCGTCGCCACTTCCTCAGTCTGTGTTCTCCACCCCCGCTCACGTGGACGTGCACACCTCCCAGAATGCTGAGCTTTGAGTTTGGGCCTGGCCAAACTAGGGAGTGACTCACCACCCAGCACGGAGAGCCCACTCCCCAGCCTGCCTGCCGAAAGGAGGGCCTCAGCTTGTTCCCGTGAGGGCCCTTCGGGCCTCCTGCCCCGGAGGTCATCTCCCCTAGAATGCAGTGTCTGCGGGGAAGACAGGCCTATCTGCTGGGCTGCCCCTCTCCTCCCACCAGCTAGGGGAGCAGGAACTCAGAGGAGAGCTTCAGAGCATCAGGGAGGGGGCGCATAACTGCCTGCTGAGCTTCCAGGGTACTGGCCCTGTCTCAACCCCTGAGGAGCTGTGGGCCTCTGGAGCCCTCTCTGGCGCCTGGGTTCCTGTCTGTCAAATAAGGAGTTCTGTTCAGCTGATGGCTGAGTTTCTTCTGTTTCAGCATTGTGGCTCTGTGAACTGCAGGGACAATGGCCTGAGGCCCCTCCAGCCACCTCTGCCTCAGCCAGCAGGACAGGTTCCAGATGTTTTTCCAGTAGCTTTCAGGCTGAAGCACAGCTGGGGCCACACTGACCCCAGCAAGGGGGAGATGGCTTCTGTTCAATGAAGGGAAAGGAGAAGGGGCAGAAAATGAGTTTTGCTGAATACCTGCCATGTACCAGGTCATGTATATACCCTTATATCATGTATTGCTTCTGACAGTTTGTCAGTGTTGGTAAGATTATCCCTGTAACTTGTCTAGCCTGCGGGACTTAAAACTCTGGGTTTTTTCTGTATTCTGCCTTTTCTGAGCATAAATTCAAGCAAGGTTTGACCCTGGATCTGCCTTAAGCCTCAGAGTCCCCATCTAAAATGAGGATCCTTGTAAGGCTTAATGGAGTGTCCTATGAATTGTGCATTTAAGGAAACATGAGCTGGGCACAGTGGCTCACACCTGTAATCCCAGCACTTTGGGAGGCTGAGGCAGGTAGATCTCTTGAGGCCAGGAGTTCGAGACCATCCTGGGCAACATAACAAGGCCCCGCCTTTACAGAAAATACAAAAATTAGCCGAGGGGGTGGCCCATGCCTGTAGTGCCAGCTACTCAGGAGGCTGAGGTGGGAGGATCACTTGAGCCTTGGGAGGCTGAGGCTGTAGTGAGCCGTGATCCTGTCTGAAAAAACAAAACAAAAAGACAAATGTTGTTGGCCAGACGCAGTGGCTCATACCTGTAATCCCATCAGTTTGGGAGATCGATGTGGGTGGATCACTTGAGGTCAGGAGTTCGAGACCAACCTGGCCAACATGGTGAAACTCCATCTCTACAAAACAATATAAAAATTAGCTGGGCATGGTAGTGGGTACCCAGAATCCCAGCTACTTGGGAGGCTAAGGCAGGAGAATCACTTGAACCTGGAAAGCAGAGGTTGCAGTGAGCCAAGATCACGTTGCTACACTCCAGCCTGGGTGACAGAGGGAGGCTCCGTTTCAAAAAAAAAAAAACCGAACAAAAACAAAAGACAACAAAAAACAAACATTGTGAAGGACTGACAGCAAAGTGCTGTCCACCTTAGGGGTCACTGCTGTCATCCCCAGGCACACTGGGGCTGGATTTTTGTTCTAGCCTGTGAGGCTGGGGTCTTTCTGATTCTGCACCTTGAGTCGAAGCCTGTCTCCAATCCAGGATGAGAAGCCTGGTTTTCTGCCCCAAGGTACCTGCAGGCCTGAGCATCTCAGGCTGGGCAAGGCATCCCATGCTGCTGATACCCAATCCCTTGGGCTGTCAGCCTGCCCCAGGCCCTCAGATACAAAGAGATTCCATTTCCCCAGCCGGGAGCGCTGCCAGCCAGGCCTGTCTAGGCAGAGCTACCTGTGGAGAAAGCGAAGACAACCCTTGTGGGAGGTGGGGAGCTCAGCACCAGCCCTACAGTCAGCTCCCCAAGAAGCACCCCAACTTTGGGGAAGGATAGGCCCCAAGGGGTTTCCCCTGTGGACCAGCTCGTTCTACCAGCAGGGGGCCCTCAGACTCAGGTGGGAAGTAGGACTTGTGAAAACGTGACCTCTGCACTGCAGTACCTGGCCTGTTTGCTGGGAGGGATCTGGAAGTCTCATTCATTCTACAAAAAATGTTGAGCTTCCGTAGAGTAACGTGCCAGGAGCAGAGGATTGAGAGATGTGGAAGCAGCCGGGTGCTGAGCTCTCTCAGATGACAGTAAATGAGGAACCAGAATGTGCTGGGTGTGTGAGTTGTCATTACTATAAGTGACTCAGGCAGTAGCCCAGCATGAGTTCTGGGTGGTGACCCCACAGCCAGATCAGGGAGGACTTCTTGAGCCTACCATTCTGTGGTCTGGGTATGGAACCAGGATGAGGAAGGAGCTTCCATACCTGCCCCCTGCAGACAAAAATAATAATAAAATAAATAATAATAATAATAATCCTTGCCTGAAGCTTCTGGTCAACCTTCATGGACCTGGCAATAGCTCCCTTGTCCCTCTTAGAGGAGCCTTGGCTCCTGGCCTGGGGATTCCCATCTCTCTGACTTCACTTGCTCTGGGCAGTTGGCTCTGTGCCCTTGGTAAGGCTTGACCTCTTCTCTCTTCCTTGCTTTGCCTCTGTTTCACTCAGTTGCCTCATGCAAGCCTTCTCAGGCGGCTCTTTCTGCAAAAGCAAGACTGGGTTCGAGAGCAGCCCTGATGGGTCTGTGGCCTTTACCCATGTTCCATGTGCTGTCCTGGCCAGGGATCCAAGAGCCAACAGCAAATCAGGCAGAAATTAGGCACCATGGGTACAGTGGCTCATGCCTGTAAATGATTTGTGCAGACCAGCCTGGGCAACATAGTGAGACCCTCTCTCTAAAAAAAAAAGAGAAAGAAATGAGACTCCAGCCCATGAGGTCAGGTGTTTTCCTGACCTGGGTGGAGGCTTCCCCTGCTCCCAAACTCCCTGTTTTCTTTGCCCCACTGGTACTGGGGCTGGTTACAGCCTGGTCCCCAAGCCTTGCCAGGCTCCCGGTTTCTCTCTGCCTTCTAACCAGTTCTGTCCGAACTTCTCCCTTCAACTCTCCTTTGCCCCCGCCATTCCTAAGAACCACAAGCAGTCTTAACTACCCCTCTTTCTCCACATCTCCAGGAGCTGGTGGGGTCTCTCACTGTGGAATAGGTTTGCCATAGCCCTGTTTTCTTCCTCAAACTCAGAGGCATATAGAGAAGCCAAAGCTGCACAGGGACTTTGTCAAACTTAGACCCTAACTGCGGCACAACCAGTGGCACATGCTCTGGGGCACTGCAGGGTAGGTACAGGAACTAGAGGACTCCCCTGCCCTTTGGGAGCTGAGGCTCGCTACAGAGATGAGCCAATGGCAGTGCAGGGCTGTGCACTGCAATCTGACTACCCTGGAAAGACATTTCAAGGAAAGACATTTAATAAAAAGAAGCCCCGAGTCTTGCACTTTAGAGACATCCACTGCCTACACAGGGTATGCTGCAGTAGGAGCAGGTCAGTGGCCCACAGGAAACGGCTCTGGGTCTGTGTTGACTTGAGTCAGCACGTGATGTGACTGATGCATTTGGAACTGTGTCAACGAACCCAGGGTGTCAACATGAGGGAGGGGAACGCCTTGCTAGCCTCAGTCTGGGCCAGATCACATGCTCTTGGCTCTGGGCCTGGGTACACCAGAGTACTTCCAGAAGTCAGTGACCAGGGGTGAAAGGTTAGGAGAGGCTGGAGCTGTTTAGCCAGGAGATGAGAAGATTCAGAAGAAGGTCAGTAAGTCCCCAGATACCTAAAGGGCTTTCAAATGAAAGATTAGACAAGACTCCACAGACCTAACCAAGCCCAGCAAAGATGAAATTCAAGACAGACTTTTCACGCACAGATGGCAGACAGTTCAGAGTGATTGGTGGTTAAGCTGCCCAAAGCACTATGCCACAAAGGATTCTGGGCTTGTGTCTAGGCTCAATGGGGAAGTATGTCATAATCAGTCATCACCATCTGCCGGGTGCTGGCTGGGAGGTCACACCAGGAGTGTGATGTCTTTGCCACCTGCTTAAAAGTCAGCATTAGAAAGATCTTCCAAACCATTCAGGCTCCTTGAAGGTGAGCAGGTAGTCTGTATTAGGTGGTCATTTCCCAGGGCTCACATACTCGTGTAGACCAGAGGTTCTTGATATTTTTCATGCCATGGGACTCTTTGACAGTCTGGCACAGCCTATGGACCTCTTCTTACAGTAATGTTTTAAAACGTGTAAATAAAAGACCAAGGATTGGACCAGGCGCGATGGCTCATGCCTGTAATCCCAGCACTTTGGGAGGCCAAGGAGAGCAGATCACGAGGTCAGAAGATCGAGACCATCCTGGCTAACACGGCAAAACAGTCTCTACTAAAAATAAAAAAATTTAAAAAATTAGCCAGGCATGGTGGCGGGCGCCCTGTAGTCCCAGCTGCTTGGGAGGATGAGGCAGGAGAATGGCATGAACCCGGGAGGTGGAGCTTGCAGTGAGCCAAGATCTTGCCACTGCACTCCAGCCTAGGCGATGGTGAGACTCCGTGAAAAAAAAAAAAAAAAAAAGACCAAGGATTACAAAAGAAGTCAATTAAATTGAAATACAGTTATCAAACACTTTAAAAAAGCAAATTTGTGATATAGTAATATATATAGATATGCTTCTTTTTCTTTTTTTTGAGAGAAGATCTTGCTCCATCGTCCAGGCTGGAGTGCAGTAGTGCAATCTCGGCTCACTGCAGCCTCTGCCCCCCAGGTTCAAGTGAGTCTCATGCCTCAGCCTCCTGAGTAGCTGGGATTACAGGCTTGCACCACCATGCCCGGCTAATTTTTGTATTTTTAGTAGAGATGGGGTTTCACCATGTTGGCCAGGCTGGTCTCGAATGCCTGACCTCAAGTGATCCACCCACCTCAGCCTCCCAAAGTGCTGGGATTACAGGTGTGAGCCACTGCGCCCAGCTATATAGAAATGTTTTCTAGTACATTAAATTATAAGTGGGTCTGACTACTGTAATTTTCATGAGTGATGAGTGTAAATGATACCTCACGATACATACAATGACTATAATATGATCACGAGAGTATCTGTGATTTCTATGCAATACAGAGGCACAGACACAGTAACTTGAGGAAATGCCAAGTTACAACTACTTGAGGTGAAGACCGGCCCCTTTGAGAGGGAGCGCCACTCTGGGGCCGAGTCACCCAGGTCTGGGCCTCTTGACATTGAGAGGTGTGAGCCTCTTCGCTAGCACCAGGGCACAATGCTGCCAAGGTCTGACCTTCCCTCTCTCTCCTACAGATGGGCGGACAATTTCGTGGCTGAGGGCTGCAGAGGGAGCAAGGAGCACAGCTTCCAGCATCCCTTCCTCCAGGTATCTGGCTGTGTCCCTCCTACCTCCTATCTCCCGGGCCTCAGACCAGGCGCCCCCGCCATGAGGCCAGGGTGTTTCCTGACCTATGAGTGGAGACTTCTTCTGCTCCCTGAAGAGCCATCCACTTCTCTCTCTCCCTCCCCAGAGCAGAATCCAAGGTCTAGAAGAGGGCAAAGAGCACCATCCTCTGCGAAAGTCCTGGCAAGTGGTCATGTCCTCACCACACCCAAGTCAGGACACGTGGAAAACATCAACCCTAGTGACAAATCGGCTCTGTATCCACTGGGAGCCCAGACACCATTTGGGACAGGGCAGACACCATAAATGGAAGACACTATTTGTTGAACTGAGAATCAGGAGACTCAAATGTCAGCCCCAGCTCTACCTCTTTGTGGCCTTACATAAGTCTTTGAGCCTCTCTTGGGTCTAGGTTTCTCCACCTGCGATTTGACTAGGGGTTGGCCTAGATGGATGGTTTTCAGAAAGGGCTCTGCACAGCCTTAGGGTTCATCAGGATGTATGAGGGCTTTGGGGCAGACCTAGGAGGCTATCTCTGGCCTCCATGGCAGCTCTGCATTTGTCTATGGTACATATTGGGGTTCTGGGTAAGCTCCTGTTTGACAGAAGTTTGCATTAAAAAAAGAATAGTTAAAGATGATCCCCAAGGTCCCTTCCAGCTCTGAAGTCCTCGGGTTTCCATCCCTGCAGGCAGTGGGCATGTTCCTGGGAGAATTCTCCTGCCTGGCTGCCTTCTACCTCCTCCGGTGCAGAGCCACAGGGCAATCAGACTCCAGCGTAGACCCCCAGCAGCCCTTCAACCCTCTTCTTTTCCTGCCCCCAGCGCTCTGTGACATGACAGGGACCAGCCTCATGTATGTGGGTGAGTAACCAGGCCAGGCTGAGAAGGGCTCAGGGGAGGCTGTGGCTGAAGGGGCTACTGGGGGAACAGCCCCATCCCACCCGCCTCCACTTCATCCCACCATTCCCCCAGACTTCACACGCTCAGGCATGCAGGCAGGACTGAGTGAGCACTTACTACGAGCTTGCATGTCTCCATCCCCGAAGACCCCTTAGTAACAGATGACCTTTGCCTTGGGAAGCTAACTGTCATTCATTTCTCCTTTCCTAGCTCTGAATATGACCAGTGCCTCTAGCTTCCAGATGCTGCGGGGTGCAGTGATCATATTCACTGGCCTGTTCTCGGTGGCCTTCTTGGGCCGGAGGCTGGTGCTGAGCCAGTGGCTGGGCATCCTAGCCACCATCGCGGGGCTGGTGGTCGTGGGCCTGGCTGACCTCCTGAGCAAGCAAGACAGTCAGCACAAGCTCAGCGAAGTGATCACAGGTGCGGCCAGAGGCAGGGACACGGGGCTGCCCTATCTTGCCCTGTCCTCCTTGGGAGCCCAGCATAGACTCATACAAGCTCTGCTATGTGTCATATGCCAAGCCCTGGGTGAGGCGGGTAGCTCTGGAGGTGATGGATAGAATGTAGGGAAGACTGCAAAGGGATGTGGCTCCACCAAGGATGAGTGGCAGGCCGGGGAGGGCGAGGGGCTGGCTTGTCCTTTGATATAGATGCAGATACAAACTACCGGATTTGGGAGTGGAAAGGAACGGGTGCTTACCAAGTGCCCAGCCTGGTGCTGAGCACTGTGTGTTCATCATCACAGTGACTCCCACAGGCCCTGAAGGGATGCATCACAGCCGATTTTACAATGAAGTGACTGTCCTGGGTCACTTAGGGTCGGGATCAGCCAACAAATGTCTATCTCAAAGCCTGTTCCTTCTTGAAAGACCTGTATCTTACCCTGTGGGGCAGCTCTTAGACACAGGCAGGCCTCTGGGGCCTCAGCCTGGCGCTGCTGGCCCGCCCCTCAGGGACCGGGGAATCAGGGACAGGCAGTAGTGACTGTGCCTGTGAACTACAGGGGGCCCTGCAGAGGTCAGGGGCTGGCATGTTGTGTCCCTGTGGCCATGCTGTCCTGGCCCCCAGCCCCAGTGCAGCCCTGTTCTCATCTGGGTCCCTTCTTCCCCACAGGGGACCTGTTGATCATCATGGCGCAGATCATCGTCGCCATCCAGATGGTACTAGAGGAGAAGTTCGTCTACAAACACAATGTGCACCCACTGCGGGCAGTTGGCACTGAGGGTGTGTGTTGGCACAGGGGCCTGGAAGGAGTAGGGTGGAAGGGAGCATGGGGAGCTGAGCTAGGGTTCACTTGGGAGGGGGTGAACTTCCTGCCCCCCATTGCCTTCCAGATGTATTTTGACAAATCTTCTGACACCTGCTGTGCCAGGAGCCAGAGGAGACCAAGGACAGAGATGAATGAGATGCAAGCCCTTCAGAGGAGGTGACCAGCAGGAAGAAAGGGCAGTCAGTGAATTCAAGCTTGGACTTGTGCTCAACTGATGTCTCATTGGCCATGCCTATCTGAGTCTCTCAGGACAGGGAGGGTGGCATTCGAGCTGCAAATTTCAACAGGCAGTAGTAGGAGCAACTCCAGAGCAAAGGCACGGGGGGCTGGACATGAATTTGAAAACCAGTGAGGAATAATTTGAGTGTAGCTGGGTGCGGTGGCTCATGCCTGTAATCCCAGCACTTTGGGAGGCCAAAGCAGGTGGATCACCTGAGGTCAGGAGTTTGAAACCAGCCTGCCCAACATGGCAAAACCCTGTCTCTACAAAAAATACAAAAATTAGCTCGGTGTGGTGGCGCATGTCTGTAGTCCCAGCTACTCAGAAGACTGAGACAGGAGAAATCGCTTAAACCGGGGGAGCGGAGGCGGCAGCAAGCCGAGATCGCACCACTGCACCCAGCCTGGGCAACACAGTGAGACTCCCTCTCAAAAAATAATAATAATTTGAGTGCAGTATAGGTTTGATGTTGGGGAAATAATCAGGAATTAAGTAGGTCAGGGTCATGGCATTAGAGAACTTTACCATCAAGCAAGTAGATTTAGACTTTAAATGACAGGCAGGGAGGAATCACTGAAAGTTTTTGAGCAGGGAAGTAACTATCAAAATTATGAGATTAGCAAGATAGAGCTGTGCTTTCAAAGAATGGCCTGGGGGCTAGTGCCCGTTGGGGAGCAGCTCTTGTCTGGCCCCCAGTGAGCTGAGGGGCTTAGGCAGAATGTGAATCAGCTATGTCAACAAGCATGCAGTCTATTTCCACTCATTTCTGTTTTCTAGCAAGAACTTAATGAGTGAAGCAGTGCATGGACTTACCTTCTGGCGCAAACTCCTTGTCACAGACCAGTAACACACTGAACTAGAAAGCTGTGTTTTTCCAAACTTGTGAAAATAATATAGTCAGTTGCAGCTAGCAGTTCTTTTTTTAAATGAATAGAATTTTTAAATATCAGAGCATTGTATACTGTAAGGGTGGTTATATTTTTATGAGTGTGTGTGTGTGTGTGTGTGTGTGTGTGTGTGTGTATCCATGAACCTGTGCACATGTGTACTGGGTCACCATATAAAATGTATTTCTTGCTCGTGATCCAGTCAAAAAAATCCCTGAGTGAAAGTGGAGAAGGGACAGCTAGAACCCATCTAATAGGCCACAAGCTCCCAATGAGAGGCTGTGGGATATGAAAGGAGGGAGCCGGCATGAGGACCACTGGGAGGGAATGATCCGAGATCAGAGGAGGCCAAGCTGGTGGGCTGTGCTGGGGGTCTGGGGGCAGGTGGAGAGTGTAACTGTCTCCTCTACTCCCCAGGCCTCTTTGGTTTTGTGATCCTCTCCCTGCTGCTGGTGCCCATGTACTACATCCCCGCCGGCTCCTTCAGCGGAAACCCTCGTGGGACGCTGGAGGATGCATTGGACGCCTTCTGCCAGGTGGGCCGGCAGCCACTCATTGCTGTGGCACTGCTGGGTAACATCAGTAGCATTGCCTTCTTCAACTTCGCAGGCATCAGCGTCACCAAGGAACTGAGCGCCACCACCCGCATGGTGCTGGACAGCTTGCGCACCGTTGTCATCTGGGCACTGAGCCTGGCACTGGGCTGGGAGGCCTTCCATGCACTGCAGATCCTTGGCTTCCTCATACTCCTTATAGGCACTGCCCTCTACAACGGGCTGCACCGCCCGCTGCTGGGCCGCCTGTCCCGGGGCCGGCCCCTGGCAGAGGAGAGCGAGCAGGAGAGACTGCTGGGTGGCACCCGGACTCCCATCAATGATGCCAGCTGAGATTCCCTGGAGGCTTCTACTGCCACCCAGGTGCTCCTTCACCCTGAGACTGAGGCCACACAGGCTGGTGGGCCCCGAGTGCCTGTCCCCAAGGCCTCACCCTGTCACCTCCCTACAGAACCCCCAGGGCAGCTGCTGCCACAGAAGATAACACCCAAGTCCTCTTTTTCTCACTACCACCTGCAGGGTGGTGTTACCCAGCCCCCACGAGCCTGAGTGCAGTGACAGACCCCAGCTCTCTGGACCCCTCCTACAGCACTAGAGCTAAATCATGAAGTTGAATTGTAGGAATTTACCACCCTAGTGTATCTGAATCATAAACTAGATTATCATAGTTACCTAGTTTATGAGTCATAAGCTAGATTTGATTCTCCAAAGAAGAAAAGTTGGTGAGCAAATTTAAACCAGAACTAAGCATTATATTTTCTTTCTTTTTTTTTTTTTTTTTTTTTTTGAGACAGAGTCTCACTCTGTCGCCAAGGCTGGAGTGCAGTGGCATGATCTCGGCTGACTACAACTTCTGCCTCCCAGGTTCAAGTGATTCTCCTGCCGCAGACTCCCAAGTAGCTGGGATTACAGGTGCACACCACCACACCTGGGTAATTTTTGTATTTTTGTGGAGACAGGGTTTCACCGTGTTGGCCAGGTTGGTCTGGAACTCCTGACCTCAGGTGATCCACCTGCCTCAGCGTCCCAAAGTGCTGGGATTACAGGTGTGAGCCACCGCGCCTGGCCAGAACTAAGCATTATGTTTTCTAAAATTTCTAAGATCCTCCCTAAACCTGTCTGGAGACCTGGGTTTTAGCCCAGACTCTGCCTCAAACTCACTGTAGCTCCCAGCACATTACCCAGTTGCTCTGGGCCTTGGTGTTATGCTCTGGGAAGTAGATGTTGATGCTGTGGACTTAGTGCCTTCTGGCCCCAGCATTCCATGGGCCTGTGATCTTCACCAACCTGAGAAAACAGTAACAGCCCATCCACTGGAAATACCCCTCTGCCCACAGCACCGCCCTCCTGTGCTGGTTATTTTTCTTCTTCTTTTTCTTCTTTTTGAGACGGAGTCTTGCTGTGTCGCCCGGTTGGAATGCAGTGGCGCGATCTCAGCTCACTGCAACCTCCCCCTCCCAGGTTCAAGCAATTCCCCTACCTCAGCCTCCTGAGTAGCTGGGACTACAGGCACATGCCACCAGGCCCGGCTAATGTTTTGCATTTTTTAGGAGAGACGGGGTTTCGCCATGTTGGCCAGGATGGTCTCGATCTCCTGACCTCATGATCCACCTGCCTCAGCCTCCCATAGTGCTGGGATTACAGGCAGGAGCCACCATGCCCAGCGTTTTTTGTTTTGTTTTGTTTTGTTTTTTAAGAGACAGGGTCCTGCTTTGTCACCCAGGCACAGCTTACTGCAGCCTTGAATTCCTGGGCTCAATCAGTCCTCCTGCCTCAGCCTCCCGAGTAGCTAAGACTAACAGGTGTGTACCACCATGCCTGGTTTATTGTTTTATTTTTTTGCAGAGATGGGTCTCACTGTGTTGCCCAGACTGATCTCAAACTCCTGGCCTCAAGCGATCCCCCCATCTCAGCCTCCCAAAGTTCTGGGGTTACAGGCCTGAGCCACCACACCTGGGCAACAGAGTGAGACCTGTCCTTGTTTTCCTGCCCTCGCTCTCACCTCCGAGGCCCCCTCTGCCTGGGAGAGATTACAGGCGAATTCCAGGCAGCCCTTGTTAATTGTTTTTATGGATTCTTTACCTGCTAGTTTAAAGACAAGGAAACTGAGGCCCAAAGTTCTACGTTGTTTGGCAAATGGAGTCTCCTACCCTCAGGTCCAGCAGCCACATGATTCTGCAGCAGACTGGGACCTAGAGCACATCTGGATTTCAGCCCCACCCCTGGCAACCTGCCTGCTTAGAGAACCCTCAAGATGACAGAATCCCCAGGATTCCACCATTTAGAGTAATTCTGGTATCCTGGGCATTGCGTTAAGTTGCTTAACTTTCATTCTGTCTTACAACAGCCTTCAGAGGTGGGAACAGGTGAAGAAACCATGCCCCAGAGAAGGTTAAGTGACTTCCTCTTCATGGAGCCAGTATTCCAACCTAGGTTTGCCTGATACCAGACCTGTGGCCCCACCTCCCATGCGGGTCTCTGTGGGGTCTTTGGGTTGGATCTCCTAGAGCTGGGCTGGAAGCCTCATGTACTGTTGTCCTCTAGGTAACCACCCTGAAGAGAAGGGGTGGCATCAGGAACCACAGGGAACTGAGCAGCCTTTGTTCCAGTGCTGCTCCTTGGAACAGTTGATTGCAGACTCAAACCATTTTCCTGGGCAGCTCAGTCATAAAACACCAAATGCTTCCTTAAAATAGCCTCTGAGGGACGGGAGCTGTTGACAAGTGAAGCCCTCAGGTTGTGTGGGATTCCAGCAGGTTATTACAGCTTGTCGGGGAAGGGAGGGTCCATTCCACCAGCTTTGAATCCCAGGGTCCCCTGAGCTTCCCTGGGCCACAGTGTATGTCCCTGGAAGAAGGAAATAGACAGTGAGGATGATGGAGAGACTACAGCTGCCTTGTCTAAAACCTAGGATCTTAAAAGCATTATTTTGGTTTTTTTTTTTTTTTTTTTAAAAAGGAAAATTGGCAATTGTATTAATCCATTCTCGCATTGCTATAAAGAAATACCTGAGACTGGGTAATTTAATTTATAAAGAAAAGAGGTTTAATTGGCTCACAGTTCTGTGGGCTATCCAGGAAGCATAGCAGCATCTGCTTCTGGGGAGGCCTTAGGAAACTTACAGTTATAGGGGAAGGCAAAGGGGAAGCAGACACATCTTACGTGGCCGGAGTAGGAGCAAGGGGGCGCGGGAGGAGGTGCCACACACTTTAAACAACCAGATCTCAAGAACACTTTCAAGAGGACAGTACCAAGAAGATGCTGTTAAACCATTCATGAGAAATTCACCCCTATGATCCAGTCACCTCCCACTAGGCCCCACCTCCAAGATTGGGGATTACATTTCAATATGAGATTTGGGTGGGGACACACATCCAAACCATATCAGCAGTATTGGACTTTTTTCATGAAAGAGAAGGGGCACAAGAGGGTATCTGGAGCTAGCCTCTAGAGTGTTGGTATGGAAAATCTCTCCAGTGTTTGAAAAGCATACCAGTTGCCTAGTCTTCCATTAATTGTTCAAATGAAGAAACCCAAAAAGCAGAACTTCCTAAGGGTCACACAGCCAGTTACAGGCAAAAGCCAGATGTCCTGGTTCTCAGTCCTTGCCTGTCCCGTTCTGCCACAGATACTGCAGCCAGAGGCCAGGCATGGTAGCTTATGCCTGTAATCCCAGCACTTTGGGCGGCCAAGGTGGGTGGGTCACCTGAGGTCAGAAATTCGAGACCACCCTGGCCAGCATGGTGAAACCCCGTCTCTACTAAACATACAAAAATTAGCCAGGTATGATGGCACAAGCCTGTAATCTCAGCTACTCAGGAGGCTGAGGCAGGAGAATCGCTTGAACCCGGGAGGCGGAGTTTGCAGTGAACCAAGATTGTGCCACTGCACTCCAGCCTGGGCAACAGAGTGAGACTCAGTCTCAAAAAAAAAAAAAGAAAAGTGTAAAGATATAAAGAAAAAATGTTTTTGTATACTTGCACAGTGTGTGTTTTAAGCTAAATGTTATTACAAAAGAGTCAAATTTTAAAGTTAAAAAGCTTATAAAGTTAAAATGTTACATTAAGCTAAGGGTAATTTATTATTGAAGAAGGAAAATTTTTCTTTTTAGAGACAGAGTCTTGCTCTGTTGCTCTCACTGGAGTGCAGTGGTATGATCCTATCTCACTGTAGCCTTAAACTCCTGGGCTCAAGCAATCCTCCTGCCTCAGCCTCCCAAGTAGCTGGCACTACAGGCATGCACCACCATGCCCAGCTAATTTTTTTTTTTTCCTGTGGAGATGGGGTCTCACCACGTTGCCCACACTGATCTCTAACTACCAGGCTCAAACAATGCTCCTGCCTTGGCCTTCCAAAGTGTTAGGATTACAGGGGTGAGCCAGTGCACCCAGCCCATTTTTTATACTGTTTTTTACTGTACCTTTTCTAGGTTAGATATGTTTAGATACACAAATACCATTGCATTACAGTTGCCTACAGTATTCAGTACAGGAACATGCTGCACAGGTTTGTAGCCTAGGAGCAGTAGGCTATACCATATAGCCAAGGTGTGAGTACACTATACCATCTAGGTTTATGTAAGTATACTTTATGACTGCACAATGACAAAGTCGTCTAACAACACATTTCTCAGAGCATATCCCCATTGTTAAGCATGGGAACTATATAATGCCTTTATTATAGATACATGACTGTATAATAAGGGCTATATGATAAGCCAGAGTTACCAGGGCACTTGGGAAACTTATTTTTTTTATTTTTTAGAGACAGAGTCTCTCTCTGTTGCCCAGGCTGGGATGCAATGACATGATCTTGGCTCCCTGCAACCTCTTCCTCCTGGGGTCAAGCGATTCTCCTGCTACAGCCTCCTGAGTAGCTGGGTCTACAGGCACACACCACCACGCCTGGCTAATTTTTGTATTTTTAGTAGAGATAGGATCTCACCATGTTGGCCAGACTGGTCTCTGACCTCAACTCCTGACCACAAGTGATCTACCTACCTCAGCCTTCCAAAGTGCTGGGATAACAGACCTGAGCCACTGCACCCAGCCTACAAAATGTTTTTTAAAAAATTAGCCAAGCGTGATGGTGCATTCCTATTAGTCCCAGCTACTCAGGAGGCTGAAGTGGGAGGACTGCATGAGTCCAGCAGTTCAAGGCTGCAGTTAGCTCTGACTGCACCACTATACTCCAGCCTAGGCAATGATGCAAGATCCTGTTGGGGGGGTGGGGGGAAACGCGTGTGTGTGTGTGTGTGTGTGTGTGTGTGTATGTATATACACACATGCACAAAACATAGAATTTACCATTTTAACCAGTTTTAAGTGTACAGTTAATGGCATTAAGCACATTCATAGTGTTGTGCAACCATCACCACCATCCATATCCAGAATTTTTCATCTTCTCAAACTAAAACTCTCCACCTATTAAATACTAACTCCCCATTCCTCCCCCACTCACTGGCAACCACCATTTTACTTTCTGTCTCTGAGTTCAATTATTGCAGGTACCTCATACAGTATTTGTCCTTTTTTTTTTTTTTTTTTTTTTTTTTTTTTTTTTTTTTTTGAGACAGTCTTGCTCTGTTGCCCAGGCTGGAGTGCAGTGGCACAATCTCAGCTCACTGCAACCTCCTGCTCCCAGGTTCAAGCAATTCTGCCTCAGCCTCCCGAGCAGCTGGGACTACAGATGCGTGCCACCACCCCCTGCTAATTTTTTGTATTTTTAGTAGAGGTGGGTTTTCACCATGTTAGCCAGGATGGTCTCAATCTCCTGATCTCATGATCCACTGGCCTCAGCCTCCCAAAGTGCTGGGATTATACAGGCATGAGCCACCACTCCCAGCCTTGTCCTTTTTTTTTTTTTTTGAGACAGGTCTCACTCTGTGGCCCAGGCTGGAGTGCAGTGGCACAATCATGGCTCAGTTCAGCCTCAACTTCCTGGACTTGAGTGATCCTCCCACCTCAGCCTCCTGAATAGCTGGGGCAACAGGTGTGCACCTCTATGCCCAGGCTAATTTTTTTTTTTTTTTTTTTTGTATCTTTGTTAGAGGTGGGGTTTCTTTCTTCTTTTTCTCTTTTGTGTTTTTTTTTTTTTTTTTTTTTTTTTTTGGAGACAGAGTCTCGCTCTTGTCACCTAGGCTGGAGTGCAGTAGCACAATCTCAGCTCGTTGCAACCTCCGCCTTTCGGGTTCAAGCAGTTCTGCCTCAGCCTCCCAAGTAGCTGGGATTACAGGTGTGCGCCACAACACCTGGCTAGTTTTTGTATTTTTAATAGAGACGGGGTATCGCCATGTTGGCCAGGCTGGTCTTGAACTCCTGACCTCGGGTGATCCGCCGGCCTCGGCCTCCCAAAGTGCTGGGATTACAGGCGTGAGCCACCACACTCGGCAAGATGGGGTTTCGCCATGTTGGCCAGGTTGGATTCAAACTCAAGGGATCTGAACAGCTCGGCCTCCCAAAGTGCTGGGATTACAGGTGTGAACCACCGCACCCCGGCCCAGCATTTGTCCCTTGGTGGACTGCCTTATTTCACTTAGCATAACGTCCTCAAGGTTCATCTATGTTGCAGCAGGTGTCAGAATTCCCATTGTGGTATACGCCCCATTTTGTTTATCCATACATCTGTTGATGGGCATTCAGGCTGTTTCTGCCTTCGGGCTGTTGTGAAGAATGCCGCTATCAACACGGGTGTGAGAATATCTGTTCAAGTCCCTGGCTATATTTAAATTCTTTTGGATATTTAGCCAGAAGTGGAATTACTGGATCATCTGGTAATTCTATTTTTGATTTTTTGAGGAACCACCAATACTATTTTTCACAGCAGCCGCAGCATTTTACACTCCCACCAGCAATGCACAAGGGTTCCATGAAATCACTAATTTTATAACTAACTTTTTTCCTGATTACATGTTCACTGTACTACATTTAGAAAATGCAAGAAATAAAATTTAGAAAATTAAAATTCTCCTTACTCTACATACTGGGACAGGACTTGAATTTTTATTATCCCCAACAAAGGGAAGTGAGCGTTTTTCTGGGACGATTGCGTTGCTATAGTGCCGAGGCCTGCCCTGCCGGAACCCAAGCTCCGCTGATCCCGCCGTCCCCGCGACCCCAAGGATCAGCAGTTGAAGTTCACGCAGTTGAACTGGCTTCTGAGTGTATTTGTGGATAATTCCTGGAAGGGTCGCAGACACGACATGGGGTTGTCACATTCTCTGTGGGTCTGTTTCCTCGTCTTTAAAAGTCGTCTCTGCGTTGCTAGGGCAAAGCATAAAATGTTTAAGGAAAGTGACTTGTCTAGAAAAGCACGTGCTACAAACACACCATCTACGTTCCGAACTGAGCTTCGGTGTTTTGACTGGAGGGCACCTGAGGACGTCAGTACGGTCCCGCAAACACCAGCACCCAGATTGGCAAGCAGGGGCAGGAGAATTTCCCGCCCCCTCTTACTTCTTTAGGTGTCTATTGGTTGATTTTACCATCAGTCGCCCCTATCCTCCTACCATCGCCGCTATTTGTTCATACTCTCATTGGTCCTACCTGCAGTCGCTCTACGTAAGGGGCGTTCCAGAGTCAGCCACTGGAAGTCGCTGGATTCGGGTTTTAAAAAACGCCGGCGGTGAAGTGGGCGGAGCGAGCGATTTGAACGCGAGCGGCGCGGACTGCGGCCAAGCACCGGCTCCTGTGAGGCTCGCGGCCCAGCGTTCTCTGGGCTCCCCAGAAGCCAGCCTTTCGCCCCCGGACCCGGCCGCCCGAGCAGGAGCCGTGGGGCCGGGCGCCGGCACCCTCCGCGGCGTGACATGGGCCCGCGCCGCCGGAGCCGCAAGCCCGAGGCCCCGAGAAGGCGCAGCCCGAGCCCGACCCCCGGCCCCTCCCGGCGGGGCCCCTCCTTAGGTAACTGGCCGCGGCCCATCTCGTAGAGGAGAAAACCGAGGCTCGCAGGCGGAGCCCGGATCTCCCGAATCCCGATCCCGTGGCCTTCCCTGCTGGGGGACAACGCGGTTCCGCCGTCTGGCATCCGCTCCGGGCACGGGCGGTGGCAGCCCTGCGAGGGACTGGAGCAAGCGGTTCCGAAAGCGTGAAGGGACCGGCGCAGCCACTTGGCCCCTAACGCCGTCTTCTTGTTAGGACTAGCGGTTACCCAGCGCCCACCGCCAACCAGGCATTGCGTCCCACTGTTCGTGCGTTATCTCAGCTTCATATCGTGCCCATTTTACAGCTAATGAGAAAGCCAAGGCACAAGCCAGGGAGCTTGAGCAGAGTCACACAACTTGTTCTGGCGGACACGGGATTTCCAATCCTCTGTGTTTGTGCATTTTTAGATTGCACAAGTATTGACTGCTTTCGGTGACGATTTCAAACAGGAGTCCTCTTAGGAGGTGTCTTTCAGGTTTTTTTTCCCCTTCCGGGACAGGCTCTTAGGCCTCGAACCGAGGCCTTCTGCGCTGCTCACGCTGTTGCGTTCCAGAGCTTGTGTCCGGGGAAAGAGGGGCCAAAGTCTGTGTCTTCATTGTCTGTGTGGTAGGCTGGTGGATGGGAGACCCAAGGGCAGGAGGAGGCAGATGCCTGTGTGGTACACGGTGGCAACAGCTGCTTTACTTATCTCTTAACTCTTGCTGCATAGCTAGGAAGAAGATGGGAAGTGTATTGTAGAGTTTGTCTGTTTCATTGTTTTTTATAGAGACTCGGTCTCCCTATGTTACCCAGGCTCGTCTCAAACTCCTGGTGATCCTCAAGTGATCCTCCTGCCTGGGCCTCCCAAAGTGCTGGGATTACAGGCATGAGCCACTGTGCCTATAGGCTTTTTGTTTTTTTGTGTTTTTTTGAGACCTATCGCCCAGGCTGGAGTGCAGTGATGCCATCAGGGCTCACTGCAGCCTCAACTTCCCAGGCTCAGGTGATTCTCCCACCTCAGCCTCCCGAGTAGCTGAAACTACAGGCATATGCCACCATGCCGGCTAATTTTTTGTATTTTTAGTAGAGATGGGGTTTTGCCATGTTGCCTAGGCTGGAGTAGGTTGTTTCTAGATGTTGCTGTTGCGGATGGGATTTTTTTTCTTTCCCAAAACACAAGCATTTAACCTTTGCATCCAGCCAACTTGCTGACTTCTCGTTCATCCTAGTCTCTTTTAGTTGCTTCAATTGAAATTTTTAAGTAGACTATTATGTCATCTGCACATAACTTTAGAATCTTTCATTTTCGTCTCTAAACATTTTATTTCTTATTGTATGGTATTAGTAAGGCCCTGAGACTCACTAAGAGTGGTGTTTTGGCCATCTTTGTCTTATTTGTAATTTTAACGGGAATATGAAGTATGATGTTTGCTGTTGCTTTCCAAGGTAGAAGCATCCTTCTACTCCTGATCAAATGGAAGGTTTATCTCAAATGGGCAGTCAACACTTCTTGGCAGTCCTACCACCTTTGTCTGGTATTCTTTCTTCAGTTTTAGAGACGGAGTCTCACTCTGTCGTCCAGGCTGTAGTGCAGTGGTGCTATCTTGGCTCATTGCGGCCTTGACCTCCTGGGCTCATGCAATCCTCTTGCTTCAGCCTCCCGAATAGCTAGGATGACATGTGCACCACCATGCTTGACTATTTTTAAAGCTTTTTTGTAGAGACAAATTGTTTTGTCTCTACAAAGAAAAGCCATCGTGCCTGCCCTTTGTCTGGAATTCTTGCTTTTCCATTCTCCCCATGACTATTTCATACCTTTTTCTCCTTCCTCGACTTCCTACAGCTCCATTCCCCCTACTCTTAGCCAATGATGGCCTTGACTAGGTGTCCCCCTTCCTATCAAAGCTCTTCCTCCTTCTACATGGGGTCTTGGTCATATCCTTCTTTCACCTACAAAGGAGCTTTCTACCTGTGCTTAGATAAATCCAGACACTTAACACTGGCATTGGCACATGTGCTCTAGTATTTATGATCTTTTTTTTTTTTTTTTTTTTTGAGGCAGAGTTTCCCTCTTGTTGCCCAGTCTAGAGAGCAACGGTGATCTCGGCTTACCGCAACCTCCACATCTTGGGTTCAAGTGATTCTCCTGCCTCAGCCTTCCGAGTAGCTGGAATTACAGGCATGCGCCACCACATCTGGCTAATTTTGTATTTTTAGTAGAGATGGGGTTTCACCATGTTGGTCAGGCTGGTCTCCAACTGCCAACCTCAAGTGATCCGCCTGCCTTGGCCTCCCAGAGTGCTGGGATTACAGGTGTGAGCCACCGCTCCCAACCATATTTATGATCTTAAGAGAAAGGGCAGGGGTGTTTCCTTGACCCCACATTCTCACTTCCCTATACCTCCCATTTCTCTCTATTTCCCTTCATAGCTCTCCTTTTAAAACAGCCAGACTTGTTAGGTCCACATACATTGCGTCTGATTCCTCACTTCCTAGTGACCCTACAACCCACTCCAATCTGACTCCCCACAACCAGTATCCCACTTCTAATTTGCTTGAACTACTCCTGTCAGGGTCACCAGCACCTTTTGTAGTGCCAAATCCAGTAGGCGGGTCTGTGTTCTTACTGTGTCTCAGAAGCATTTGATGCAGTGGGCCTCTTTCTCCTTGAAGCATTCTGTTCCCTTGGCTTCCATGCCACTGTGCACTCTGGCAGTTCTGCTTAGTGTTCTTTACTGCTTGTGCTGCCTCCCTCCACTCCTTGATGTTGGACTTCCTTGACATTCTTTTCCTTTCTACCCCCTCCCTAGATGGTCTCATCTCCTCAGTGGCTCTAAATCCCACCGAGATTTACATTGACAGCTCTCAAATTTATGTATACCTGGATCTCTCCTCTAACCCCAGATACCTATATCTAACTGCCTTTCTATCTGAAGGCTCGTGGTTATGTTAAACTTAACACACCCAGAACTGAACTTCTGGTTACTCCCCTCCAGCCCCTTCATCCTCAGTTTGCCCATTTCAGTAAATGGCACAACTACCCACCCAGTTGTTCAAACCACAAGCCTGGGAGACCACCATCTCCAATACAAATGCAAGTCCAGATAATTCTACTTCCAAACTGCTCCTTAATCACTCCATTTTCACCATCTCTGCTCCCACTACCCTAGTCCAAGCCACCAGCGTCTCTCAAGAGCAACTGTGAGAGCCCCCTAATCAGCTGCTAATCCACTTCCACTCTGTCCCTTTCCACTTCTTTCCTTACACAGCAGCTGGAGTGACCTTCAACATCTCTATTCTGCTTAAAACTCTTCCCTGGCTTCTTCTTACATTAGGATTAAATTCCATCTCTTCATGTTGGCATTTCAAGACCCAACTACTAAATTTTTGATCCCAGTTCTTTTCCATGATCTCTCTAATTGGTTACTTTTCAGAACCACTTGTCCTTGGTTCATGGATTTCATATCTCTGTTACCTCTCTGAGATTGTTATCCATTTTTCTCTCGAGGTTTCTATCTCTTTTCTCTATTAACTCAATTTCGTCTGGTATTGGTTATTTTGTTTGTTGAGTTTGGTTCCTTTCTTTCATGGTATTGGCCTTCTTAAATTGTTGGGTGATCTTTAGTTGTGTTCATCTTCACATTTTCTGTGAATGCTATGTCTTGTTTATTTTTTTATTTTATTTATTTATTTTTGTTTGTGACGGAGTCTTGCTCTTGTTGCCCAGGCTGGAGTACAACGATGCAAGCTCAGCCCACTGCAGCCTCCACCTCCTGGGTTCAAGCGATTCTCCTGCCTCAGCCTTCCAAGTAGCTGGGATTACAGGTGCCCGCCACCCCGCACAGCTAATTTTTGTATTTTTAGTAGAGATGGGTTTCTCCATGTTAGTCAGGCTGGTCTCGAACTCCTGACCTCAGGTGATTCACCCACCTTGGCCTTCCAAAGTGCTGGATTACAGGCATGAGCCACCGCACCCAGCCCTATGTCTGTTTATTAAAGACTGCCTCCAGTGACTGGATTGCCAACTGGTGGTGGGGAGGGAGGGAGGTGTCAGTAGCTCGTCTCCTGGGTATGGGTCCTCCCTCTTTTAAATGTCACCAGTCTCCTGGACACTGCCCTGTTTCATTGGCTTATGTTCCCTAGCCTCACCCAGGGATGATCTTCTCTGCCGGCTGCCTGGCACAGGCCGTCTCTGGATTGTCTCACCTTCCCCACTTGCTCTTGCAGCTCTTCTAACACTTTGTGATTAGTTTATTGTATTAAATGCCTTCTGTTGAACTTGGTGTAGAGTCTCTTTCCTTGGCTGGATCTTGAATAACATTTCTGAAACAATTTTATCCTTCAAAATGTTATTTTTGTATTTTGTTTGTTTGTTCAACTTATTGGAGGTTCACTCATCTTGGTCCTTGGTTGTAATTATGGAGCAACTGTGCTGTTTTTTCTTTAACTTTCATTTTCACTAACTTATTATCTAATATTTCTTTTGTTCTATCTTGTTGTGGTTTACTTTAATAACTCTCTAATACTTAATTTGAATGCTTAGCTCAGATATCTTTTAATGTTCTTGTTTTCTAATAGGTACACTTTAAGGCTATGCATTTTCCTCTAGTGCTATTTTGGCTGTATCTCATAGATTTTGGGGTATGGGCTTTTTATTGTTATTCATTTCTAAATAGTCTAATTTCAATTAAGTTTCCTCTTCAACACAGGGTTAGAAGAAACTGGTTTTTATATTCATGAGTTTTTAATTTCTGATTAGAGAATTTGACTTTTTTGATTTCTATTTTTGGGAATATTTTTAAGGTTATTTTCTTTTTTGTTCTTGTTGGAACCAGGATTTGAGCCAAAGACTCTGACTCCACAGCCCAGGTGCCTGACACTGGCACTGAGTTAGGCCATTCCTTACACAGGTCTCAGCTTGGCCACTAATGAGGGCTGACCAACTGTCTTCACCTCGCTGGGCCTCAGGATAATCAAGACAAGAGAATTATACTAGTCCCTCAGATTCTTTCCAGCTGTAAAAAACAAATAAGAAATCGAAAAACAAAACAATTGAACTTCCAATCTAGGTGAGAAAGATCTAAGACTTGTACAAAGTCCTGCAAAGCCCAGAGGAGGACGGTCACCCATCTGTTTGGAAGGGATCAGGATTCGGGAAAGGCTTCATGGAAGAATTAGCATTTAAAATCAAATGCAGAGGATCATTCACTCATTCATTTAACAAAATATTTATTTAGCACCTATTTGCCGTTTTCTAGTTGCTGAAGATAGCAGCAAAATAACTATATATCAGGTTGATGCAAAAGTAATTGTGGTTTTTGCCATAACTGCAATGACTTTTGCACCAACCTAATAAAAAGACAAAAATCCCTGCTCTGTGGAGTGTAGGCACATAGATATAGTTTAGTGATTTGACAGCTTACCTGACTCAGCCAAGCTGTGAGGCATCACCTATTTTCCACTGAACTTACCTTTCTTTTGCTCAGGCCCTTCCTCCCGTCAACATGGTCGGCGGAGACAAGCTTGGCTAAAGGAGATCCGAAAGCTTCAGAAGAGCACACACCTCTTGATAAGGAAGTACCCCTTCAGCCGCCTGGTGAGCTCTGGGAGCTTCCCACCAACCCCTATACCACCCTCCTTTTTAAAATTTTCCCAGATATTAGGGACCCTACTGTCTCTTACCTAAATGACCAAGGGATCTCTTTTGTAACCTGGTAGGGGAATCTTTCCTGAAAACATGAGCCCTCCAAGAGCACCTTGTACTTCTTTATGGAATTGATTTCTAACCCCTACTACCTTTTTAAAACTGTAGTTTTTGACTATATAAATAGGAACTCTCTCATTTGTCCACCCTTGGATCCCTTTTGCTATCCTGGGAGATTGCTTCCCATCACCCAGTTACTGGTGATTTCCCCATCACCAGTAAGAGATCCGCCAGTTCCTAAGCTCCCAGGAGTCAACACCTGCTCCTAATTGGGTCCTAAGATTAAGGGCCAGGAAAACATAATGGAAAGGGGGATTCACTGGAACTCATGGAGAGCATCATTGTCCCTTGAATCTCTCTTCTGTTACTCCCTACTCCTACTCCTCCCCATCCCCACTCCTTCACAGGCAAGAGAAATATGTGTTAAATTCACTCGTGGTGTGGACTTCAATTGGCAAGCCCAGGCCCTATTGGCCCTACAAGAGGTAAGAAGGCACCAAGGCACAATTGGGTGAGGGCTGAGTGGGAGAAAGAGGCAGCCTAGAATTCTCCAAGGCTGACTGGAGTGTCACATGCTGAATCTGACCTCCTGGAAAAGAACAACAAGGTAACCCCTGAGGGTTTGGAGGCTGGATTCTGTGTGGTGACAGCAGAATTCCCTGGCAAAGTTCGGTCTCATTCTGTGAACAGTTTCCTACAGTCCTTTGTGCCCTCAGAGATTAAGTTTAGCGGGTCTGCAAGAAAAAGCAGCCTATGCCCCTTCATCTGTGTCCATCTTTTTTTCTCTTTCTGTCTCCAGGCAGCGGAAGCATTTCTAGTTCATCTCTTTGAAGATGCCTATCTCCTCGCCTTACATGCCGGCCGAGTTACTCTCTTCCCAAAGGATGTGCAACTGGCCCGGAGGATCCGGGGCATTGAGGCGGGACTCGGCTGAGCTCCTGCGCCCAGTGTTTCTGTCAGTCTTTCCTGCTCAGCCAGGGGGTAAGCGCACCCGCTTTCTCATGACTGGGGCTGGAATTTCTCAAGGAATTTCCTTTCTCCATCCTTAGTCCCTTGCCACCTCACCTTCCCTTTGTTCTCTAGTAAAGGTTTGATCTAGTTTTGACTGTCTGGGACTATGTGGCTTGTGCCCTTTTGTACAATGTTAGATAAAAGATATCCTTCTATTAAATAATGACCAGATGACCCCAATTTCTTTTGGTTGTTATTGTTGTTGTTTTATTTTTATGAAACAGGGTCTCACTCTGTCACCAGTGGTGCCGTCGTGGCTCGCTGCAACTCCTGCCTTGGCCTCCCAAAGTGTTGAGATTATAAGAATCAGATGACCTCATTTTGATTAAGAGAAAACTTTCTCTTTTTTGATTAAGTTTTCTTACTTTTGAAAATGGCTTGTTAGTAAGTCTGCTTCCTTAATTTCAGGGATGATACCAGGGACTCTCTGGAGCCATGATTAGATCCAGTGGACTCTGCGATGCTGTCTGGACTTTGCTGTCTCTGAACAGTATGTGCATGTTGCTTTAAACTTTTTTTTTTTTTTTTTTTTGAGAAGAAGACTGCATGACTTTCCTCTGTAACAGAGGTAATATATGAGACAATCAACACCATTCCAAAGGCCTGAAAATAATTTTCAGATAAAGAGACTCCAAGGTTGACTTTAGTTTGTGAGTTACTCATGTGACTATTTGAGGATTTTGAAAACATCAGATTTGCTGTGGTATGGGAAAAAGGATATGTACTTATTATTTTAGATCTTTCTGTAGTATTTACATTTTTTACTATGTGTACATTTGTACTTCTATTTGACACATAAGGAAAAAAATAAGAGGAGAACACTTTGAGCAGTTGCCTGGAAGGCTGGGTATTTCCAGCATATAGACCTCTGCCCTTCAGAGTAGTCTCACCATTAGTGGCAGCATCAAGTAACTGAGTGGACTGTGCTTGTCCACACATGTGTAGCTTTTCAGAAACTTAATTGGGGATGAATAGAAAATCTGTAAGCTTTGATGTTCTGGTTCCTTCTAGTAAATTCCTGTCAAAATCAATTCAGAAATTCTAACTTGTAGAATTTAACATTTTACTCTTGTAAATCATAGAAGATGTATCTTATCAGTTCAGGATTTTAAAGTACCATTTCGATGCTTTTACAGGTATTTTCGTAGTGTCTTTGTAGAGAGATAATAAAAATCAAAATAATTATTTAATGAAAATGGACTTACTGTTATAGCATAGAGATTATACTATACTTTTTGTACGTTAACAATAAGTTCTTTGTTTGCAAACAACCACAATTTAAACAAGATAATTAAGGGAGGTGGTTTTGCTTCTGATGGAGTAGAGTATGACCAGATGAAAACCTTGCCCTTCTGTTGTAACTGAAAGCAATTTAAAAGATTTCCAGAGACATGGGAAGTGTCGCCCAAAGATATGAGATCTGTATGTGGTGAAAATGATTAGTGAGGGCAGACTACTAACAATGATGTGTCAGTCAACTGAGGTCAGAGACAGATTAAAGAGATGCACAAAGTTCTATTGTTTAATACTTTTTTTTTTTCCTGAGACGGAGTCTCTTTCTGTCGCCCAGGCTGGAGTGCAATAGCATGATCTCAGCTCACTGTAACCTCCGCCTCTTGGGTTCAAATGATTCTCCTGTCTCAGCCTCCCTAGTAGCTGGTATTACAGGCATCCACCATCATGCCTGGCTAATTTTTGTATTTTTGTAGAGACAGAGTTTCACCATGTTGGCCAGGC
This sequence comes from Macaca mulatta, assembly GCF_049350105.2. Lineage (NCBI taxonomy): Eukaryota > Metazoa > Chordata > Mammalia > Primates > Cercopithecidae > Macaca > Macaca mulatta. The sequence goes on along the minus strand of NC_133418.1, from coordinate 98,208,934 downwards.
TGGTCTTGAACTCCTGACCTCAAGTGATCCACCCGCCTCAGCCTCCCAAAGTGCTGGGATTACAGGCGTGAGCCACCACACCCAGCCTGTTTAATAAATTTTAAGCCTTTGGAAAAACCTCTTCCTGTTTGACATCAGCTTATTTTTATGCAGGCATTCGAATAAAGCTTATCTAGTCACAAATATATTTAATGTTCTTGTCAATGTCGTTAGTTAAAAGAGTATAATCTTCCTCTAGTTTTCATTAAATTGACACTTCTCAGCTCTCTTGAAATTGTACTAACCAGTATATTGCTGCAATACATGTACATCACGTTCAAATGCCAGGCAGGAACCGGGCTCTCAGCACCACATGGTATTTATATGATAACATGAGAATAAGTGGTTTACATCATGATATTGTTACATAATATTGTTACAATTTACTATAAATTTTGAGCACTTATGATGTTGTTGGGTTTTTTGTTTTCTGTTTTTCCCAGATGGAGTCTTGCTCTGTCACCCAGGCTAGAGTGCGGTGGCATGATCTTGGCTCATTCAACCTCCACCTCCTGGGTTCAAGCAATTCTCCTGCCTCAGCCTCCCGAGTAGCTGGGATTATAGGCCCACGCCACCACACCCAGCTAATTTTTGTATTTTTAGTAGAGATTGGGTTTCACCATGTTGGCCAGGCTGGTCTGGAACTCCTGACCTCGTAATACACCCACCTCAGCCTCCCAAAGTGCTGGGATTACAGGCGTGAGCCACCATGCCTGGCCGGGTTTTTGTTTTATGTATTTTTTAATTTCTTTTTTTAATTTTTAATTTAATTTTATTTTTTGTAGGGGCAAGGCTTTGCCACGTTGCCTAAGCCGGTTTTGAACTCCTGAGCTCAAGCAATCTGCCTGACTCGGTCTCCCAGAGTGCTGGGATTACAGGTGTGAGCCACCACTCCTGGCCATATTTATTTTCGAGAGAAAGGGGGGTCTCGCTCTATCACCCAGGCTGGAATGCAGTGAAGCAATGATAGCTCGTTGCAGCCTCAAACTCCTGGGCTCAAGCAATCCTCCCACCTCAGCCTCCCAAGTATTTTGAACTATAGATGCTTGCTGCCATGCCCTTGTTTTATTTTTTTATTTTGTTTTTCCCTACTTTCAGGGTGATTTCATCAACATTCTTTTCTAACCTTTCAATTGAATTTTTTATTTCTGATTTCACGTTTTTAATATCCAATTAACTCCTTATTTTGGGAATGTAACTTTTTTGTAGTATTCCAATCAGTCAGCATTCACTTAAAAAAAAAAAATAAATAAAAATAACTCCAGATATTTCAAGCAAAAAGGGATTTGGTGGAAGGGGTTGGCTATAGTAATGTCAGGAAGGCTGGATGAGCCAAAGAGAAGAGGATGCTGCCCATAGATCAGGAAGCTCCCAGTGCCCACCCCCACTGCTGCTCTGCTGGAAGCACAGCCCTGCCATCATCGCATTGAACTGTACCACTGCCACTGAACAAAGTCAGGATCCCCTACTGTGACCATTGTATCATGCCCGGCTGACTCTGCAATATCATTTTGATGTGTCTTCAGTATGGATTTCTTTTTTTTTTTTTTTTTTTTGAGTCAGAGACTCACTCTGTCACCCAGGGTGGAGTGCAGTGGTGTGATCTCCAACTTTCTCAGTTTTCTTTGATAGGAGAGTGGTCCAAATGACCTTTTCTGCCATTACTGGAAGTTGAAGTTTGATGTGTCTCTTAATTTTCTCATACTCATCATTACTTTAGTATGTACTTATTGCCATTAAAATAAAACAAAAATAACTTAAATTTATTCAACATCAAACATAACACATGCTGTCATATATAACAATCAAGACTCTCAATTGCAAGTTTGGGAACCCCAACTCAAACTGACTTAAGAGGAGAAGGTTCATGTAAATGAAAAGCCCAGAGACATTTCTGGTTTCACTACAGTCAAATCGAAGAGCTGTAACAAAGTCATGAGATTTGGTCTCTCCATCCTTTTCTGCTTCTGTTGGTATCACTTTCAGGCAGGCCTTCAGAACCTGTGAATTTGGCATGTCATGTGGCAAAGGGGAATTAAGAGTGCTAATCAGCTGACACTAAAATAGGGAGATTTTAGAAGAAAAAAAGGACAAAGCAAAAAATGGGGAGAGTACCTTGAAATTTTGGGAGGGCCCAATGTAATCACAGGTGCCATTAAAAATGGAAGAGGGAGAGAGAGGCGTGTTAGAGATAGGAGTGGGGGAATGGTCAGGCACATGCAACATTGCTGGCATTGAAGATGGAGGGAGAGATCACAGACTGACGAGTCTAGGTGGCCTCTAGCAGCGAAGAGGCAAGGAAGCGGATTTTCTTCTAGAACCTCCAGAAAGGAAAACAGGCCTGCCCATACCTTGATTTTTAGCCCAGCAAAACTTGTGTCAGACTGCTAAACTACAGAACTGTAAGAATAAATTTGTGTTTTAACTAAACCACTAAGTTGTTGCTAATTTGTTACAGCAGCAATAGGAAACTAATACAAGTGGTTTCCCAAGGAAATCTGAGGCTTCTTAACAGGTAAGAGAGAATGTAGACAGGGCAGACAAAAATAACAGATGTCTACTATACCACATACGGTGTTATGGTAGACATTGGTTTTCATCCACAGTTCCAGGCTTATAACTCCCATAGCCCCTGTTAGTTCTTTTGTTGTAATATTGGGTGTGTGTTAGGCCTCGGGAAACAGAATCTCTCCTTCTCCTGCCCTCCTTTCACCCGCCCCAAGGCAGGACTCTGATCTTTTTCAGGCTTTCAGATTGTGGGTCTTAAGATCCTCCCCAGAGAGGTTCTCCCTATATCCTGGGGGAAGGAATGCTGAGGTCTTGAAGCTTCCATAAAAACCCATGAGGACGGTTCAGGGAGCTTCCTGATACCTGGACGCGGGGAGGTTCCTGGAGGGTGGCGCCCCCCACCCCCTCACCCACGGAGGGCTTGGAAGCTCTGTGTCTATTCCCCCATACCTCACCCCACATGTCTCTTCATCTAATTCCTTTTTTGTTGTTTTTTTCATGCATTTTTTTAATTTTTAATTTTTCATTTATTTTTTTGAGATGGAATCTCACTCTGTTGCCCAGGCTGGAGTGCAGTGGCACAATCTTGGCTCACTGCAACCTCCGCCTCCCAAGTAGCTGGGATTACAGGCAAGGGCCACCACACCTGGCTGCTAATAAACTGGTAAATGTGTTTCCATGAGTTCTGTGAGCCACTCCACCAAATTAATTAAACTCAAAGAGGGGGTCACGGGAACCCCAACTTGAAGCCAGTCAGTTCCAGAGGCCTGGACTTGTGACCGGTGTTTGGGGGGTGGGCAGTCTTGGGGACTGAACCCTCCACCTGTGGGATCTGACACCATCTCTGGGTAGACAGTGTCAGAAATGAATTAAAGGACACCCGGCTGGTGTCCACTGCTTGGTGTTTGGGGAAACCACCCCCAACATTTGGTCACAGAAATCTTCTGCATTGATGATTGTTGTGCTGTGAGAATGAGGAAAAGCATGGTTAGAGTTCTCCCTACACACCATATGAAGCACTGTGTCACAATTACACATTTTTAAAAGCCAAATGGCACCTACATTTTTTTTTGTTTGTTTTTGCCATTACTTTCAGTGGCAACAACCACAATTACTTTTGCACCAACCTAATAATATACTTTGAGCAGCATTAGAGTTTTATTTTATTTTATATAGTTTGGATTTATTTTAGTGCTGTTTACAGGGACTGAAAAGCTCCATTCTTTTTAAACGATTTTCTAATTAAAGTATAACATACATACCAAAAATCCAAATGTATACAGATTACAATTTTATTTTTTATTTTATTTATTTTTTTTTTTTGAGACGGAGTCTCACGCTGTTGCCCAGGCTGGAGTGCAGTGGCGCGATCTCGGCTCACTGCAAGCTCCGCCTCCCGGGTTCCCGCCATTCTCCTGCCTCAGCCTCCTGAGTAGCTGGGACTACAGGCGCCCGCCACCGTGCCCGGCTAATTTTTTGTATTTTTAGTAGAGACGGGGTTTCACTGTGGTCTCGATCTCCTGACCTTGTGATCCGCCTGCCTCGGCCTCCCAAATTGCTGGGATTACAGGCTTGAGCCACCGCGCCCGGCCCAGATTACAATTTTATAGCTCAATTAGTTTTCACAAACTAAAACTAATGCATCCCAGAAGCCTGCCCCATTCTAGTCAATACTTACTTTGCCGAGGATAATTGTTATCCCAACGTTTTTTGTTTTTTTTTTTTTTTTTTTTTAGATGGAGTTTTGCTCTTGTCGCCCAGGCTGGGGGGGTGCATGGCCCAGGCTGGGGTGCAGTGGCATGATCTCAGCTCACTGCAACCTCTGCCTCCCGGGTTCAAGTGATTCTTCTGCTTCAGCCTCCTGAGTAGCTGGGATTGCAGGCACCCACCACCATGTCTGGCTAATTTTCGTATTTTTACTAGAGACAGGATTTCACCATGTTGGCCAGGCTGGTCTCAAACTCCTGACCTCAGGCAATCTACCTGCCTGGCCTCCCAGAGTGCTGGGATTGCAGGTGTGAGCCACTGCACCCGGCCTGTCCTGACTTTTAATACCATAGATTTGTTTTGATTGTTGTAGTAAGTGGAATTATAGAGCATATATTCTTTTGTGTTTTTCAGTCAACATGTTTGTGAAATTTATATTTTCTCATGTGTTTATAGGTGTTAATTATTACTGCTGCATAGGGTTTCGTTGTGTGAATATGCCTAAATTTTTTTTTTTTTTGTAGTGAAAGCAAGTTTATTAAGAAAGTGAAGGAATAAAGAATAGCTACTATGTAGGCAGAGCAGCCTATGCCTAAATTTGTATATTTCCATTCCATTGAACATTTGGATAGTTTCAAGCTTGGGGATTACAAATATTGGCTATTGACTTTTGCCTCAAAAACAAACAAAAAAAAGAGACTTGGAGATGCATTATTTTGGGGGGTTGTTTGTTTGAGACAGGGTCTTGTGTGATCACACTTCACTGCAGCCTCAACCTCCCCAGGCTCAGGTGATTCTCCCACCTCAGCTTCCCTAGTAGCTGGGACTACAGGAGCATGCCACCACAACTGGCTAATTTTTTTTTTTTTTCTTTTTTTTTGAGACAGAGTCTCATTCTGTCACCAGGCTGGAGTACAGTGGTGCGATCTCGGCTCACTGCAACCTCCACCTTCTAGGTTCAAGCAATTCTCGTGCCTCAGCCTCTCAAGTAGCTGGGATTACAGGCACACACCACCACATCCAGCTAATTTTTGCATTTTTAGTAGAGACGGGGTTTCACCATGTTGACCAGGATGGTCTTGATCTCCTGACCTCATGATCTGCCTGCCTCGGCCTCCCAAAGTGCTAGGATTACAGGCGTGAACCACTGCGCCTGGCCATTTTTGTATTTATTTTAGTGGAGATGGGGTTTCTCCATGTTGCCCAGACTGGTCTCAAACTCCTGGGCTCAAGCAATCCACTCTCCTCAGCCTCCCACAGTGCTGGGATTTCAGGTATGAGCCATTGCACCCAGCCTGAGAGGCAGTTCTTTGTAAAGTTTTTATAAATGTTCTGAATGTGTAAAGGAAATTAATTTACAATGCACAAATATATATATATATATATACATATTTTTGTGTGTGTGTGTGTGTGTGTGTATTTAAAAATTCCGACTGAGCACCTCTAATCCTAGCACTTTGGAAGGCTGAGGCAGGAGGATTGCTTGAGGTCAGGATTTTGAGATAAGACCAGCCTGGGCAACAGTGAGCCCCTGTCTCTATTTTTCTTTTTTTTTTCTTTTTTTGAGACAGAGTCTTGCTCTGTCACCCAGGCTGGAGGGAAGTGGCATGATCTCAGCTCACTACAACCTCCAACTCCCAAGTTCAAGCGATTCTCCTGCCTCAGCCTCCCGGACCCTGTCTGTTTGTTTTTTTTTTTTAAATAAATAAATAAAAATTTTGTGTAACTTTGTAAATCTGGGTTTTGTGCACTTTTCTGAGAGGAGCCATGATTTCCTTGAGATCTTCAAGTCCACCCTCCATAGATGGTTATGAACCCCCTTTCTAAAATTCTATGAGTTATTCTGCCTCTAACCTCACATAAATATTCTCAGTAAGTATATTGCATATTTTTGCATAGATTTTTAAGAAATATGTAACAAGTCATTTGACACATATTTGTTGAATATTTGCCTTAATTGCCTCAATTTTCCATCCCACAGGACATCCCTCCACTTGAGTGACAGAGTAATAATAATGCCTTACATTGATACAGCTTTTCAATGTATAATGCTCTTTCAGCACTGATCTGATGCTCTCAACTGCAGACAACACGTCAGTTATATAAGACAGATTTAGAGCTCCCAAGACATTGAGTGGATTAAAAAACCAAATTCATCTTGAAGGAGCAGCCGAAGCATTTGAATTGAGAATTTCTCCCCTCCCTTCCTGGCACTGGGCCAATATTACTACACCACGTTACAGCAGAGGGGTACAAGTAGATTCCTAATTGTTTCTACCATCAGTTTAACCTCCCTGCTTTTGTGCAATGTCTTATTACAAACCTCCAAATCCATGGCCCCTGCATGCTGTTTAGAGAAGCCTATTTGTCTGCTCTGTATTTACCAGCAGCCTGCGTGACTCACTTCTGTTTGGCCTGGCCCACCAAATCCAGGCAGCCCCAAATCATCCTTGTTTCTCCCCAAAAATACTCATCCTCTCCCAAGCCCCAGCCAGCATCCTTCAAACACCAGTGGGACTCAGCACATCTTCAGCTGCTTCACTTTGCTGATCACTTTTTTAAAAGTCAGTTATAAAAAGTGGCATAGGGCCGGGCGCGGTGGCTCAAGCCTGTAATCCCAGCACTTTGGGAGGCCGAGACGGGTGGATCACGAGGTCAGGAGATCGAGACCATCCTGGCTAACACAGTGAAACCCCATCTCTACTAAAAAATACAAAAAACTAGCCGGGCGAGGTGGCGGGCGCCTGTAGTCCCAGCTACTCGGGAGGCTGAGGCAGGAGAATGGCGTAAACCCGGGAGGTGGAGCTTGCAGTGAGCTGAGATCCGGCCACTGCACCCCAGCCTGGGCGACAGAGCAAGACTCCGTCTCAAAAAAAAAAAAAAAAAAAAAAAAAAAAGTGGCATAGGCTGTGGGGAGAGCCTGCTTGAGTTGTGCACATCCACGAGAACTCTACAGGGCTGTGGTCCTGGGGGGCGAGGCTGTTTCCCTCCATGCTCATGGCAGTGGAGTTTTCTGGAGAGAGGAGTGGGGGAGGACAGCTGAGTCTCGTCCAGCAGTGGGCTGTCTAAGAGGCAGTGATAGGCTCCAAGTGGGGAAAGGAAAGGGCTATGGCAATTTCCAGGATGACACTAGGTCTAGGCACTGGGTCTGAAAGTGCTTCATGGACCTTTTTTTTTTTTTTTTTTTGAGACGGAGTCTTCCCCTGTCGCCCAGGCTGGAGTTCAGTGGCGTAATCTCAGCTCACTGCAACCTCCACCTCCCAGGTTCAAATGATTCTCCTGCCTCAGCCTCCCAAGTAGCTGGGACTACAGTCGCCCACCAACACACCCAGCTAATTTTTGTATTTTTAGTAGAGACAGGGTTTCACCATGTTGGCCAGGCTGGTCTTCAACCCCTGACCTCAAGTGATATGACAGCCTCAGCCTCCCAAAGTGCTGGGATTACTGGTGTGAGTCACCGGGCCCAGCCTGTGGACCATTATTTTGTGTGTTAAAGTTACAATGGCCCAAGTAAGGTTTTGGTTTTTGTAGAGTCTTTTATGATAGTTTTTGTTATCAGGCATTTATGCATAAGAACCCTCTCTTCATGGTCTTCTGACTTTGTTTGTTTATTTGTTTTTGTTTTTATTTTGAGATGGAGTCTTGCTCTGTTGCAGACTGGAATACAGTGGCACGATCTCGGCTCACTGCAACCTCTGCCTCCCAGGTTCAAGTGATTCTCCTGCCTCAGCCTCCCTAGTAGCTGGACTACAGGTGCCCGCCACCATGCCCAGCTAATTTTTGTATTTTTAGTGGAGACAGGGTTTCACCATGTTGGCCAGTCTGGTCTCGAACTCCTGACCTCAGATGATCCACCTGCCTTGGCCTCCCAAAGTGCTGGGATTACAGGCGCGAGCCACCGCACCCTTCCTGTGATCCCTCAGCATTCCCTGTTGCCATACTTGATGTTCAGCTTCAACTTACCATAGAATTTTCATAGAATTTCAGGGTCAAAACATGCCCTTTTTTTTTTTTTTTTTTTTTTTTTGAGACAGTTTCGCTCTTGTTGCCCAGACTGGAGTGCAATGGCGCAATCTCAGCTCACTGCAACCTCTGCCTCCCGGATTCAAGTGATTCTCCTGCCTCAGCCTCCCGAGTAGTTGGGATTACAGGCATGCACTACCACGCCAGGCTAATTTTGTATTTTTAGTGGAGATGGGATTTCTCCATGTTGGTCAGGCTGGTCTCAAACTCCTGACCTCAGGTGATCCGCCTGCCTCAGCTTCCCAAAGTGCTGGGATTACAGGCGTGAGCCACCGTGCCTGGCCTCAAAACATATCCTAAAAGTCATTTTATGGCCGGGTGCGGTGGCTCACACCTGTAATCCTAGCACTTTGGGAGGCCAAGGCGGGCGGATTACCTGAGGTCAGGAGTTTGAGACCAGCCTGGCCAACATGGTGAAACCCTGTCTCTACTAAAAAAAAAAAAAATACAAATTTTAGCCGGGCATGGTGGCACATGCCTGTAATCCCAGCTACTCAGGAGGCTGAGGCAGGAGAACTGCTTGAGCCCAGGAGGCGGAGGTTGCAGTGAGCCAAGATCGTGCCACTGCACTCCAGCCTGGCCGACAGAGCAAGACTCTGTCTCAAAAAAAAAAAAAAAATCATTTTACTTGAATGTCTTCTGTAACAGTCAACCTTTATTTGAATACCTTCAGCGATTAAAAAAAAACTCACCAGTCACTCAAGTAATTACGTTTCAGAAAGTTTTAAGTGTTTATTTTATTTATATAGGGAGATATATACATATGTATTATACATAGGGAGATGTATATATATTAGGTATGTATATTTAAGATACACACACACACACATACATATCTCAACTTTGCTTTCCTTTGTCTTAACCTCGTTAATTATGCCTTTGGTACCCCAGAGAATAATTTATCTTATTTATTTATTTTTGAGACAGGATCTCACTCTGTTTCCCAGGATGGAGTGCAGTGGCTCAATCTCCGCTCACTGCAACCTTGACCTCCCGGCTTAAACAATCCTCCCGCCTTAGCCCCCGAGTAGCTGGGACCATAGGTGCATGCCACTGCACCCAGTTAATTTTTCTATTTTTTGTAGAGACAGGTTTTCACCATGTTGCCCAGGCTGGTCTTGAACTCCTGGGCTCAAACAATCTACCTGCCTTGGCCTCCTAAAGTGCAGGGATTACAGGCGTGACCCACTGCACCCAGCCACCACATAATTTATCTTCCATGTAACTGAAGAGAGTCATCGGGTCCCCACTGTCTTCCCTGTGTCAACCTGAAAAAACAGAGAGAGGCTGTCTCTAAAATAAAATATTTATTCAGCAATAGAGCATTGCAATGGGAATACACGTGCCACAGTAAACTGCATGTTCAGGAAGGGAAGAAAGACAAAGGTTTTTAAAGGAAAAATAAGGAGGATTACATATTGTTTTGAGATCATTATCCTTGGCTACAAGGATCAGTAACAAGGATGGCAGCAGTCTGAGGCTGAACAGGCAGTTGCTGAGCAGATGTCCTTGAAGAATTTTTGTGTGTGTTAAGGTTACAATGGCCCAAGTAAGATTTTGGTTTTTGTAGCATCTTTTATGATAGTTTTTGTTATCAGGCATTTATGCATAAGAACCCTCTCTTCATGGCCTTCTGGCTTTGTTTGTTTATTCGTTTTTGTTTTGTTTTGTTTTTTTGAGATGGAGTCTTGCTGTGTTGCAGACTGGAATGCAGTGGCGCACTCTCGGCTCACTGCAACCTCTGCCTCCCAGGTTGAAGTGATTCTCCTGCCTCAGCCTCCCTAGTAGCTGGGACTACAGGCATGTGCCACCATGCCCAACTAATTTTTGTATTTTTGGTAGAGATGGGTTTTCACCATGTTGGCCAGTCTGGTCTCGAACTCCTGACCTCAGGTAATTCACCTGCCTCGGCCTCCCAAAGTGCTGGGATTACAGCAGTGAGCCACCGTGCCTAGGCTGTTTGTTTGTTTTTAACACAGTGACTCCATTTTGATTCTGGCAACTTTCACACCTTCCACTGGTGAATCATTCCTACTTCCATATTTGAGTTGGGGTCCCACTCTGTTGCCAGGCTGGAATGCAGTGGTGCAGTCATGGCTCACTGCAGCCTGGAACTCCTAGGCTCAAGGAATTTGATCATCCAGCCTCAACCTCCTGAATAGCTAATACTACAGGCACATGCCACCATGCCCAGCTAATTTCTTTATTCAGGTTTTGCTACGTTGCCCAGACTGGTCTCAAACTCCTGGCCTCAGGCAATCCTCCAGCCTCAGACTCCTGAGTCATTGGGATTACAGGCCCCACTTTCTTCAGTTGTTCTCGTTATTATGTGGTTCAGGGCCTCTCACCCCATGACACAGTTTGACTCATCACTGCCCTTCGTAAAGTAGGTAGTGTGGGAAAAATACATGGAAAGCAATGTTGAATTTTGTATAGTCAAAGTCTTATTCCTTTTTCTGTTTGTTTTTTAAGACAGAGTCTCGCTCTGTTGCCCAGGCTGGAGTGCAGTGGCGCGATCTCTGCTCACTGCAAGCTCCACCTCCTGGGTTCACACTGTTTTTCTGCCTCAGCCTCCTGAGTAGCTGGGACTACAGGCGCCCGCCACCACACCCGGCTAATTTATTTTTTTGTATTTTTAGTAGAGACGGGGTTTCACCGTGTTAGCCAGGATGGTCTCGATCCCCTGACCTCATGATCCACCCGCCTCAACCTCCCAAAGTGCTGGGATTACAGGCGTGAACAACCACACCCAGCCCAAAGTCTTAATCCTAAGTCTGGGTATTCATATTTATATTAGTCCATTCTCACACTGCTAATAAAGACATACCGGAGACTGGGTGATTTATAAAGGAAAGAGATGTAACTGACTCACAGCTCATTCTGGCTAGGGAGGCCTCAGGAAACTTACAATCATGGCAGAAGGGGAAGCAAACACGTCCTTCACGTGGCAGCAGCAAGGATAAGTACTGAGCAAAAGGAGGAAAAGCCCCTTATAAAATCATCAGATCTCGTGACAACTCACCCATTATCATGAGAACAGCAGCATGGGGGTAATGGTCCCCATGATTCAATTACCTCCCACTGGGTCCCTCCCATGACACGTGGTGGGGATTATGGGAATTACAAGATGAGATTTGGGTGGAGACACAGCCAAACCATATCAATCTTCAAAATAAGGAATACTGCCCTACTTTGCAGGGTCAATTTGGGAATTAAGGTAATATACATCCAAGTGCTTGTAAACTAAAAAGAGACGCATGCATACTTTTGCCGGAAGCCAGAGAAGCTGGGGCTTCCACTTGAAGTGGTATTGGCACCTAATGGTGATCCTCTCACACCCAATTTTGGTTTCTGCTACTAAAGTAGGAAGTTTTTACTTTCAGAATTGGATGACAGCCAGCCACTCACAATGTTTGGTAGTTTATGATTCCCTGGCATATGTTGTTTGGGAAAAGAGATCTGGACGTTCCACCTGAATGACCTGAACCGCCCCAGAGGCAGTGCTGCTCCTCCAGCTGGTGAGAGCTCTGGGTGGCTGCAACCCACAGTCCCTATCCACCTGTCTGTCCCCAAGGACAGGCACATCTGGCACCAGTGGGTGGTCAAAAGCATCACCCCTAGGATGGGTGCCTAGAGTGGTTTCCTAGGGTTCACTGTAAGAAGGATCCAGGCTGAAAGCTCCCAAAGAGAAGGCAGAAGAGGACCAGAGGCTATGGGACAGGCAGTGGAGATCAACCACAGAGGCTTGGAGGGCCACACCCAGGTCCCCACAGCCTCTCCTTTCCTCCTGGCACAAAGATTGCCCTCTCTGTCTCTCCATTCAAGACTTGCCCCACCTCCCAAATCACCTTCCTGGAGCCTTGAACTGAATAGCATCTTCACTTTCCTCTGGCAAGCACCGCATGCTTGGTGCACGCCAAGCTTGGCACTGGGAAGGAGCAGGACAGATCAATTGCCTCAAAACACATGGTCCTTGATGGGACAGGATACAAGGCAGCCAGCAAAAGGGATTGTTGTAATCATGGCAACAACACCAATACCTGTGTGTCTATGGATGAAGAACTTGCAAAATGCAAACCATCGTGGGGTAGGAAGTGTGATCACAAGGGAACTTCTTTCTTCTTTATAATTTATTGAACATTTATATACATTTTTACCTGTTACATAAACATTATGACTTATTTAATATTTTCTTTTTTTAATTTAAAATAGATAGAGACAGGGTGTCCCGATTTTGATCAGGCTGGCTTTGAACTCTTGAACTCAAGCGATCCTTCTGCCTTGGCCTCCCAAAGTGCTGGGATTGCAGGTGTGAGTCACTGCACCCAGCCTATTTTCTTTAAAAAAAGAAAAGTTTTTTTTTTTTTTAATGCTGAAGAAGCAGTTAAGAAGCAAGTAAAAAAAAATTAAAAAATAAAAAATAAGAAAAATAAACTTATAAAAAAAATTTTTTTAGAGACAGGATTTCACTCTGTTGCCCAGGCTAGAGGGCAATGGCACGATCTTTGCAGGCGTGCACCACCGTGCCTGTCTAATCACCAAAAAAAAAAAAAAAAATGTGGGCCAGGCACAGTGACTTATGTCTGTAATCCCAGCACTTTGGGAGGCTGAGATGGGAGGATTGCTTGAGTTTGGAAGTCCTAGACCAGCCTGTGCAACAGGGTGAGACCCTGTCTCTACAAAAACTTAGCTGGGTGTGGTAGTGCATTCCTGTAGTCCCAGCTACTTGGGGGGCTGAGGTGGGACGATTGCTTGAACCCAGGAGGTTGAGCCTACAGTGGGCTGAGATCGTGCCACTGTACTCCATCTTGGGTGACCAAGTAAGACCCTGTCTCAAAGAAAACAAAACAAAATTTTGGAGACAGGGTCCACTATGTCGCCCAGGCTGGCATTTAACATTTTCATAATAAAACCTGAAAAGATCACAAGTATGTGACTATGTTCATCCATAAAAATATAAGTGCATTATTAATGCTAAATGAAGAGGAAAAAAAAAAAATAAGGGCAGAACAGGAAGCTGTGCAGCCAACCTGACAGCCAGGAGAGCATACTTTTTGACAGACATCAAAGAGCCATGGAAGCAGCAGGAATTTTCCAAGATTTTTATACTTCTTTCTACATAAAGTGGAATAGATACATCATAGTGATTCAAAGTTGAAAATCAAGGATCTGGCGAATCCTTCTGCGATAACATCCCCTTGCCTTCTGTGCTTGCCTTCTAGGAGGCAAGTGCATGGGAATTGCTGAGCCAGTCCAAAACAATCCTCCCCTTCTGTTTCCATGGCAATGAGGCCAGCCAGGGGCAGCAGCAGATGCCAGGAAAGAATAGAGAATATTCTGGGTCAAAGTCTTTGTTGAAGCTAAGGTGGTGTATTTGGAGACCCCATTTCTCCATCCCACAGAAGGTAAGGGGGAAAGCACCCCTCTTCCCATTTCTGGCTGCACAGGGAATGCCCCAGGGGTGGGACTCTTCAGGGTACCAGACACTGTCTAGGAAAGCAGGGAGCCTGGTTCTAAGTCTGATGTCAGTCTCACTGCCAAACCTACCTACACTTTTATTTCCAGGGTTAAACTCAAAGGGCAGAGCTTACTTAGATGGCACTATTGTTCCAAGGAGGCCTGAAATGTCTATGGACAAGAATATTCTACAGGAAGGGATCCATGGTTCCCACCTGTATCTTTCTGTTATGAATTGGAAAATGTTCATTCGATATGTATGGAAGGAGGTGACAGATTCTCATAGGCCCTTGAGCGTTTCCTTTTTCACTTTTTTTAATTATTTATTTGTTTGTCTTTTTGAAACAGAATCTCACTCTGTCACCCAGGCTGCAGTACAGTGGCACCATCTTGGCTCACTACAACCTCTGCCTCCAGGGTTCAAGCAATTCACCTGCCTCAGCCTCCCAAGTAGATGGGATTACAGGTGTGCGCCACCACGCCTCGCTAATTTTTTTTTTTTTCTTTTTTAGTAGTGATGGGGCTTCACCATGTTGGCCAGGCTGGTCTCAAACTCCTGGCCTCAAGTGATCTTCCTGCCTCAGCTTCCCAAAGTGCTGGGATTACAGGGATGAGCTACCACGCCCGGCTTGTTTTTTAAATTAATTATTTTTTATAAGAGACAACATCTCACTATGTTGCCCAGGCTGGTCTCCAGCTCCTGGGCTCAAGTGATCCTCCTGCCTTGGCCTCCCAAAGTGCTGGGATTAGAGGCGTGAACTATCATGCCAGCCTACTTAAACCTTTTTAAGACTCAAAATTTACACTTTTTAAGCCCCTCTTCTTTATTTTTAGTTGGGATCTCACTCTGTCTCCCAGGCTGGAGTGCAGTGGCACAATCATGGCTCACTGCAGCCTCAAGTAATCCTCCCATGTCAAGGGATCCTCCCACCTCAGCCTCCTCAGTAGCTGGGACTACAGGCACATACCACCATGCCTGGGTAATTTTAAATATTTTTTTATTAATAGAGATGGGGTTTTGCCATATTGCCCAAGCTGGTCTCAAAATCCTGATCTCAAGCAACCCTCTTACCTCTGCCTCCCAAAGCACTGCAATTATGGGCATGAGCCATCATGCCCAGCCTTGTTCCCCTATTCTTCAGGGCAACACATCTCAAGGATGTGACTCCTGTGTGGCTCTGACCTGTGTGCAGTTGGTGCAGTGGGGTGGTAGTGAGGGCAAAGGCAGTGAGCGAGGTAAAGAGGAGGGGAGGCCCAACACCACTGGGGGAATCCAGAATGTGTCACCCCGGGATATGTCTCTTTGACATAACTACTTTTGAGCTAAAGGCAATTAAGAAGCAGCAAAAGGGCCAGGCATGGTGGCTCACACCTGTAATCCCAGTACTTTGTGAGGCTGAGGCAGGTGGATCACTTGAGGTCAGGAGTTCAAGACCAGCCTGACCAACATGATGAAACCCCATCTCTACTAAAAATACAAAAATTTGCTGGGTGTGGTGGCACATACCTGTAATCCCAGCTATTCAGGAGGTTGAGACAGGAGAATCACTTGAACCTAGGAGGCGGAGGTTGCAGTGAGCCAAGATCACACCATTGCACTCCAGCCTGGGCGACAGAGCGAGACTTTGTCTCAAAAAAATTATATTTAATTTAATTTAAAAAAGAAGCAGCAAATGGAGAAAGAGTTCTTTCTGTCCTCCCCACTTTTCCACCTGAAGACAGGATATACATGTATATATATGTGAGCCTTCTAGGTTTCTTTTCTGTTTATTTTGAGGCAGAGTCTCACTCTGTCATCCAGGCTGGAGTGCAGTGGTGCAATCTCAGCTCACTGCAGCCTTCACCTCCTGGGCTCAGGTGATCCTCCCACCTCAGCCTCCTGAGAAGCTGGGACCACAGGTGCGTGCCACCATGCCCACCTTCTGTGTTCCAGCACTCACCTATTGCTCATGACACTCCTGTAAAGTTAGTAGGATCCCCAACTTTCATAGAAGGTAATAACAGTGGAAAGAACACAGGCCTAGCATGGGACAGCCTCAGGTGTGAACCCTAGTTCTGACACAGTAGCTCAGTGACCCAGGCAAGGCGCTCGTTCCCTCTAAGCCTCAGTTACCTGGTCTGGAAGATGGAGATGAGAGACCTCCTCACTGGGGCATTGTGAGCGTTGACCTTACTAATGTGTGGAAAGTGCCAGCACCCAGTAAGTGGTAGCAACAAGAATTATTCCTGTTCCTCAGAGAGGCGGAGTAGCCACAAGGCAGAACTGGGACTTGAGCATGGCCAGCAGACCCAAGTCACAGGAAAAACTGCCAAGAATGGGCACCCTGGTACCAAGCGAGGAACACGACGGCATAAGCAGGGGGCCGGCCCCCAAATCACCTTCACAGGGAGCCCGGGCCTATTTCAGGGTCCTCTGTGGGGATAGAAGCAGAAACAATACTCAGGCCAGTGTAGGAGCCAGGACTTCACGAGGCTCAGCAGTTTTAGGCAATTCCAAAAGGTTGTCACCAGCTATTGAATAAAATTGGTCATCCTCGGTTCCAAAGCAGAAGGGCTAATGTGCCATGACATATTGAATGGATTCAGTGTCTTTCTGCAAAGGAGATCAAAGCACTTCAAAATCATTTCCTGCAGACTCTCCTGAGAAGCAGCCAGGGAGGAAAACCTGTTTCACATAGGAGATACGCTTGGTGTCAGTCACCATCTCTGAGATTGTAGAATTCTTTCTGTTTCCAAAAGGCTCTGGCATGCCGCCTCAGCGGCACCCTGGGAGGTAGACTGGTGGGACTGACCCATTTTACAGATAGGTAAATGGGAGCCCAGGGAGCTTGAGAGCCTTTCCCAAGAGAGGACTTGCCCCTCACAGATGGCCACAGCACACTGGCATCTCCATGGCCCACTGTGAAACCCACACAGACCCCAACTGGGTCAGGTCCTGGAAGGCCAGGATGAGGTTGACCTTTGAATCAACAGCTCACAACTGTGCCACAAATGCCCCCCTCTCTGAACTCCAGGAGCCAGTGCTTGTGTACAATGGAAGCGGCCTCGTGGGCTTCTGAAGCCTGAGTGACAGGCAGATCCCCCAGCCACTCTAAGTCTTACGCTGGGAGGCATCCTCCCTGCCTTGCTGAGTCTGCTATTTTCTCCTTCCTGTGGCACCCCCATACTCCTCCTGTGCCCTCAATCCCTCCCCTTCCACTCACCCAGGGCTCTTGTTCAGTCCCTCACACCTCTGTCTCCCTTCTGCATTGGACTTCTTGCAGACAAGGCAACGGAGGCTTATAGTAAGCATCTGGGTTCAAGTTCCCAACGGCCCAAGTCTAAAGCCAGGGCTTCTCCTCCTGGCTTGTGCCTTCACTATGTGCCTGGCACATAGTAGACCTCAGCCTCCCCTTCCTCCAGCGCCCGCCTCCTGCCTCCACCCATGCATGTCCCAAGCTTCTTCCTTTATCGCTCTCGCCTCACTCCTCCACTCTCCCCTGGCTTCAGCGAAGACTCTTCAGATAATCCCCAAGCCCACCCCTCTGGCTCCAATCACCATCCCAGATTCGAGGTTTATGTTTCTAAATCTACGGGGTCCCAGCTCCTTGGCTGCTCAACTTCCTGGGCTCTTCCAATACAGTGTTTCTCTTTTATTTTTATTTTTTGAGTCAAAGTCTCACTCTGTAGCCTAGGCTGGAGTGCAGTGGTGCAATCTTGGCTCACTGCAACCTCTGCCTCCCAGGTTCAAATGATCCTCTGTCCCCTCCCCTATGTGACTGATGTTTGAAGTAACACAAGCTCTTTAGGGCTAAGGCTTTGACTCCTCTTACCTGCCCCTCAAAATATTATAGCAGTTTAAAAAGTACAGTCATTTACTCTTGAGTATGAATGAGCCACTAATCTAGATAAAGGAAAAAGCTGAGGAACCTACCAGACCAAAAGGAAAAGGAAAGACAATAGAAGACTAAGGCCAGCAGCGGTGGCTGTACTCCCAGCTACTTGGGAGGCTGAGGTGGGAGGATCACTTGAGCCCAGGAGTTCAAGGCTGCAGTGAGCTATGATGGCACTGCTGCACTCCAACCTGGGTGACAGAGTGAGACCCTGTCTCTAAAAAAAAGAGAGAGAGAGAGAGACACCCTCTGCTGTAAATTGACTCATTGTGATGAGACAGTCTATTGTCCCACCCCCACAGTTGGGCTTGGACTGGGGAAAGGCGCAGGGCACCCTCGCTTTGGTATCCACATGAGCTGTGCTGCATTCTCCTCACTCCTGCTCTCGGTCTCATCCACCCACACCTAGAAGTCTATCTGGCGCCAAGCATGAGCACTTGCCCAGACTCATATTCTGCCGAATCTATTGATTATGCCTAAGTTCTTTCTGCTCTCCCCAGAACTAGACCATGCCCAGTCATATTCATCTCTTTTATGGGGCAGTGAATAGAGAATGCCCTGGTTAACTGACCTGGGAAAGAACCGAGAAATTGGAGCAGACGTTTCAAAACAATATCCCTTGGCTGGGTGTGGTGGCTCACGCCTGTAATCCCAGAACTTTGGGAGGCTGAGGCGAGTGGATCATGAGGTCAGGAGTTCGAGACCAGCCTGGCCAACATAGTGAAACACTGTCTCTACTAAAAATACAAAAATTAGCCGGGCGTGGTGATTCGTGCCTGTTGTCCCAGCTACTCAGGGAGGCTGAGGCAGGAGAATCGCTTGAACCCAGGAGTTGGAGGTTGCAGTGAGCCGAGATTGCGCCATTGCACTCCAGACTGGTGACAGAGTGAGACTCCGTCTCAAAAAATATATAATAATAATAGTAATAATATCCCTTGACTCTCTATACCTATTGCTAATTTTTTTTCAGAAAGGTAAAATCATGACTCATACAGAATGAACACATCTTAAAGATTTTATTTAACTCATTAATTACTGAGAGAACCAGTAAAATATAAAAACTGTTTCCAAGGAGAATCCAATGAACAAACACATATGTGGATGACCAGGAATGCAGAAATGAATTACTAAGAGATGGCCTCTTTCACTGAATGAAATGAATTGCATCTTTAATGGAAAATGTATTTACATGTTTATAAGCTGGAATAATTTGCAATCACAGACAATGAAAGGTGCAGACCATATAGAATCAGATAACCCAGTAAAGTCTAAGCCTTCCTTTCCACAGAAAAGGTATGTATTCAATTCCTAGGTCTGAGAATCACAACACAGAATGGGTTATTTGTTTAGTATTTTTTGTAGAGACAGGGTCTCACTATGTTGCCCAGGCTGGTCTCAAACCCCTGGGCTCAAGACATCCTCCTACTTCAGCCTCCTAAAGTGCTGGGATTATAGGCATGAGCCACCTTACCTGGACTGGGTGTTTCAAACAACAGAAATTTGTCTCAAAATTTTGGAGGCTAGAAGTGCAAAATCAAGGTGTTGGTAGGGCCTGGCTCGCTCTAGGCTCCAGGGAAGCCTCCTTCCTTGCCTCTTCTGGCTCCTGCTGGTTTCTGGCAATCCTTGGCTTTCAATGGCTTGTAGATGCATCACTGCAATCTCTGCCTCCATAGTCACATGGCATTCTCCCCATGTCCGGATTTCCCACTTATTAGGACATCAGTCATATTGGATAAAGGCTCATTCTAATGACCTCATCTTAACTTGATTAAATCTGCAAAGACCCTATTTCCAAATAAGGTCACATTCACAGTACTGAGGTTAGGACTTCAACATATGTCACTTTGGGGAGTGACACAATTTAACCCATAAGAGTATTGAAGAGGCCAGGCACAGTGGCTCATGCCTGTAATCCCAGCACTTTGGGAGACCAAGGCAGGCAGATCAAGACCAAGGCAGGAGATTGAGACCATCCTGGCCAACATGGTGAAACCCCGTCTCTACTAAAAATACGAAAAAATTAGCTGCGTGTGGTGGTGTGTACCTGTAGTCCCAGCTACTTGGGAGATTAAGGAACAAGAATCGCTTGAACCCAGGAGGCAGAGGTTGCAGTGAGCTGAGATCACGCCACTGCACTCCAGCCTGGCAACAGAGCGAGACTCTGTCAAAAAATAAATAAATAAATAAAAAGAATGTTAAATAAAAACTGAAGACAAATTAAATTGAATAGCATTTAACTGAACAAAGAATGATTCACTAATCATGAGCCTCCCCAAACAAGAATAGGTTCAGAGAGACTCCAGGGCTGCCATATTTATGGATGAAAAATGGAAAGTGATGTACGGAAAATGAAAGTGAGGCACAGAAACTGCCTATTGGTTACAGCTCGACGTTTGCCTTCTTTGAGCATGGTTTGAATAGTTGGCCACCTGTGATTGGCTGAAACTCTGCGATTGGCACACAAGTAGGTTACAGTCTCTACACATCCAGTTTGGCTAGAGTTTACTATCTATGGAGAACTTAAAATATGTAAGGAGGGAGCTTTAGGGTAAACTAAACGTAGCAACAGATACCCAGTAATCTTTTGGGCCAGTAAAAAATTTTCTACAATTTTCCTGAGTTCCCTTGCCCTCTTTTTGATCATAATAATCTCCAAGATTTTTCTTGATGGCAATACACAAAACACCAGTCTCACTAGATATGTGCTAATTATTTACATGGGTGCAACAAGAGTGTTAATTAATCATATAAGCCTCTTTCAGTTTGTTTTGCAAATCCAGAGCCATATAGTATTAGCATCTAAGGCCAGAAAATTAACTTCTGTCTTTAAGTTTTCATTGTGAATCAAAGAGTGAATTCATTAATTAATTTGTTGATTTATTAGGTCTTACTGTGTCTGCCAGGTTGGAGTGAAGTGGCATGATCATGGCTCACTGCAGTCTCAACTTCCCAGGCTCAAGCAACGCTCCCACCTCAGCCTCCCAAATAGCTGGGACTACAGGCACTCACCGCCACACCTGGCTAATTTTTGTATATTTTGTTGAGACAGGGTCTCACTATGTTGCCTAGGCTGTTCTCAAACTCCTAGGTTCAAACAATCCTTCTGCCTTGGCCACCCAAAGTGCTGCAATTATAGGCATGAGCCACCACACCTGGCTGAACTTTTTAAAAGCTTATATTCCTTCTTTCCCTGAAATTAAAAAGCCAACCTCCCCAAAATGTTCTACTACATTTCATCAATAGTACATATAACTTTGAATGAATCCCTTTTTACTTAAGGTTCCAAAGCTTGTTAAGCCTCCTGGTCAGACCTTAGGTGACCTTCCATACCACCACTAAGGCTGCGATCCTAAATAAGGCATAAGGCAGGTAGTGGCTAGTTTTCCTGGGAGAGTTTTGTGAGCATTGCCTTCTTAAGTAAAGTTGCAAAGTTTTCTAAGGGGTCTCAGCTCAGTCTGTGCTCAAGAGTCTACTCTTTGAAATAGCAATAGGAGCCCAGCGTGGTGGCTCATGCCTGTAATCCGAGCACTTTGGGAGGCCAAAGTGGTTGGATCACATGAGGTCAGGAGTTTGAGACCAACCTGGTCAACATGGTGAAACCCTGTCTCTACTAAAAAACACAAAAATTAGCCAGGTTTGGTGGTGAGTGCCTGTAGTCCCACCTACTTGGGAGGCTGAGGCAGGAGAATGGTGTGAACTTGGGAGGCAGAGCTTGCAGTGAGCCGAGATCACACCACTGAATTCCAGCTTGGGTGACAGAGTGAGACAACATCTCAAAAAAAATAAAAATAAAAATAAGTGAAATAGCAGTAGGTTAAAACACCTGGTACAGTTCTTTTCCACAGACTTTGTGTCTATCCTTTCTTAAGAGACATGGACTCTGGCCTATAGTGTATAGCTGACCCTTCAGATAATCATCAAAACAAAAGAAAACCTATTTGTAAATGGCAGATTCTTAATGGCTATGGCGAACTTATTACTTTACCAATAAAGTTAGAATGGAGGAGAGTAGAATTCTCTATTGAAATATAGTATATAATTGTTTCACGAGAGTTTTTGTCAGTGTTTCTTCCCTGAGGATAAAGGCGTTTATTTTTCTGTTTATTTATTTATTTATTTTAGCTACAGGGCCTCCTTCTGTCACCCAGGCTAGAGTGCAGTGGCATGATCATGGATCACTGTAGCCTCGAGCTCCTGGGCTCAAGCCATCCTCAACCTCAGTCTCCTGAGTAGCTGGGACGACAGGTGCAAGCCACTGTACCCAGCTGATAAAAGCATATTATAGATAATGAGGACATTGAAACATTTCCAGAAACTTCCCCATAAAGAATACCAGTTTCTGAAATATTTATACATTTCCCGGCAACTCAGAATAGTAACACATCAAACTTAATTATTTTTAGCACCTCTCTTTTTATAGGCAGAAAACCAGACAAATTTTCTGACTTTCCAGGGTGCCCTCTGGGAAATCTCAAAGATAGTTTTAGGTATAAAAGGTATCTTTAGGCTAGGCATGGTGGCTCATGCCTGCAATCCTAGCACTTTGGGAGGCTGAGTGGGGAGGATCACTTGAGCCTGGGAGATTGAGGCTATAGTGAGCTGCGGTTGTACTAACTGCACTCCAACCTGGACAACAGAGCAAGACCATGTCAAAACAAACAAACAAACAAAAAGGTGGGGCCAGGTGCGGTGGCTCATGCCTGTAATCCCAGCACTTTGGGAGGCCGAGGCAGATGGATCACCTGAGGTTAGGAGTTCAAGACCAGCCTGGCCAACATGGCGAAACCTCATCTCTACTAAAAATGCAAAAAATTAGCTGGGTGGTGGCAGATGCCTGTAATCGCAGTTACTTGGGAGGCTGAGGCAGGAGAATTGCTTGAACCTGGGAGGCAGAGGTTGCAGTGAGCCAAGATGACACCATTGTACTTCAGCCTGGGTGACAGAGTGAGACTCTGTCTCAAAAAAAAAAAAAAAGAAAAAAAAATGGTGGGCACAGTGCCTCATCTCATGCCTGTAATTCCAGCACTTTGGGAGGCTGAGGCAGGCAGATTGCTCAAGCCCAGGAGTTTGAGACCAACCTGGACAACATAGCAAGGCCCCACCTCTACAAAATAAATGCAAGAATTAGCCAGGCGCGGTGATGCGTGCCTGTAATCCCAGCTAAGAGGCTGAGACGAGAGGATCACTTGAGCCCAGGAGGTCGAGGCTGCAGTGAGCCAAGATCACACCACCACTGCACTCCAGCCTGGGGGACAGAGAGAGACCCTCTCAAAAAAAAAAAAGATATCCTGAAAAATCCTTTTTTTTTTTTTAATTTTGTGTCTAATATCTGAAGGCAAAATATCGAGAGTTGTCAGAGGAGATTTGGGTGCATGATTAAGATAGAATCATGAGTGACTGGGAAATGATACTTGGTTATCTCTTTAATCAAAATGACAACAAAATATTTAAAAATAAATACGGAAGGCAACATAACTGTAAAAAAATTGTAAAGAATCTTAGTGCTTTTATGAGAAAACTTTGGTTTTTTTTTTCTTATGTTTACATAATCAAGGACATAAGAAAGTCAAAATAGAGTGCGGGAAATTATACTGACAGAATCCCTTATATGCAGGCAGATTTCACGGAGATAAAGAATTACCTTTTTTAGGCCAGGCATGGTGGCTCATGCCTGTAATCCTAGCACTTTGGAAGGTCAAGGCGGGCAGATTGTCTGAGCTCAGCAGTTCTAGACTAGCCTGGGCAACATGGCGAAACCCCATCTCCACCGAAAATACAAAAAAATTAGCTGGGCTGTTGGTGCGCACCTGTAATCCCAGCTACTCAGGAGGCTGAGGCAGTGGAATCACTTGAACCAGGGAGGCGGAGGTTGCAGTGAGCTGCGATCACACCACTGCACTCCAGCCTGGGTGAGAGAGTGAGACTCTGTCTCCAAAAGAAAAATAAAGTAATTACCTTTTTAAAAATTGTATGTGAAGGCATTAATTAATACATTAAGCAAGCAAAACTGAGAAAACAATGAATTTTGTCAAATTTTAAACATATTTCATATGCTAACATATCTTATATATTCATATAAGCTCTTTTCAGACTCAGCTGTTGTATATTAAGGCAAATAAAAATCACTTTCTGAATTTTGTCCTTCGTTATGGTCTTTTATATTCTGAAACAAACTGACACTTTAAGACACAAGTTCTGTGAGTGTGGTCTGGGGACCCCCAAGAAGTCTGCAAGACCCTTTCAGGGGGTTTTTCAGTTTTGAAGCCAAAACTATTTTCATAATCACACTAAGACATGATTTCTCCCTTCTCATTTTCTCATGAGCGTAGAGTGAAGCTACATGACATGTGAAATGGCAAGAGACTGAGGACAGAAGCAGCTATGGGAACCCAGCTGTCTTCTATTCAGCTAGACATTAAAGAGATTTACAAATAGACAATAATGCTGCTCTTCTCATTTTTTGGAGAATATAGTTATTTTTCATAAAAATATGTTAACATGCAACGATTCCATCATTGCTTACTTCAAATAGATTTTTAAATTTTTTTATTTTAATTTTCTGTGTGGGGATGATGCTGGTGATTATGATTATTATAGAGACGGGATCTCACTATGTTGCCCAGGCTGGTGTTGAACTCCTTGGCTCAAGTGATCCTCCTGCCTCAGCCCCCCAAAGTGCTGGGGTTACAGGCATGAGCCATGGTGCCCAGCCTCTGTGGGGATTATTAATAGATGTAACTCATATAAGCAAAATCTCTTTGGTATCCTCTATAAATTTTCTCGGTATGTAAAGGGTCCCGAGACCAAAAAGTTTGGGAATTGCTGCTTTAGGAAAAACTACTCTTTTTCCTTTTTAAAAAAATTTTATTTATTTATTTATTTATTTGAGATGGAGTCTCGCTCTGTCACCCAGGCTGGAGTGCAGTGGAGTGATCTCGGCTGACTGCAACCTCCACCTCCAGGGTTCAAGCCATTCTCCTGACTCAGCCTCCTGAGTTGCTGAGATTACAGGCACGCACCACCACGCCCAGCTAATTTTTGTATTTTTAGTAAAGACCACATTGGTCAGGCTCATCTCGAACTCCTGACCTCATGATCCACCTTCCTCGGCCTCTCGAAGTGCTGGGATTACAGGCGTGACCCACCAGGCCAGGCCTCTTTTTCCTTTAAAAACAAAAGCACATTCACAGTTGTATTTCTCTTTTGCTACTGCTCCTAGAATAGTCTCAACCATGTATAATAATTATAACTTTTAACCAAAGTAATGAACTTCTATTTCGCAAGGAAAATTAAGGACTGGATAATTAAGAAATGTCTGTTACACACAAGTATTTTTGCAGACAAACAAAATTCTGAAGACATATAACACAACTTTCTATAGCCAGACACATCCCTTTTACACCTTCTTAGTGTAGCAAAAATGAACACCTTCATTATAGCACCCCAAAGATATAGCCTCTCTCTAACATGCGAAATATATTAAACCTCCTGGGGGACAGAGAGAGACCCTATCTGAAAAAAAAAGGATATCCTGAAAAATCTTTCTTTTTTTTATTTATTTTATTTTATTTTTATTTTGTCTCTAATTGTGTGTGCTACCATGCCGAGCTATTTTTTTTTTTTTTTTTTTTTTTTGTATTTTTAGTAGAGACAGAGTTTCACCATGTTGGCCAGGCTGGTCTCGAACTCCTGACCTCAGGTGATTCGCCCACCTCAGTCTCCCAAAGTGCTGGGATTACAGACATGAGCCACTGCGCCCAGCCCAAAAAGGCATTTTAAGCAAAAATTCTGAACTTAAAAACTGAAAATATGAGCCCAGGAGGTCGAGGCTGCAATGAGCCAATACTGCACCTTTGTACTCCCACCTGGGCGACAGAGTGAGACCTTGTCATTAAGGAAAAAAAAAAAAAAAACTGAAAATAGAAAAAGAGGGCTTTTACAATGTTGATGAACTCATCTTAGAGTGCATGATTTATAAATACATAACTATCCATACATACTTTTGCAGTGATAACCACTGGAAAAATGAGAAGGTAAAAAAGCCAATCTAGACAGATTGCCCCTTTATGTTAGTAATACCAGGAGTCTTAAGAGAGCCGCTGTGGCCTGTGTCTCATTCATCCCAGCTTCCTTTCTAATCCTGTAGCTGATGATGAAAATGTGGTAAATCTTCTGGCTTACCTTTGATGCTTTTTCATTAATTCACTTCTGGTAGTAAATTGTGGCAAGTCTTCCACTTCCATCCCATCAGCCATTCCCATCACCTTGTCTAAAAGGTCTTTATTGTAACTGCAGCCCATGAAAAGGTGGTTGGCCCAGACCATGAAGAAGGGACAGCAGCTGGTCCAGGCGGCCACCGCCGTTGGGTGGGTTACGGTAGTTGGGCAGGTGGCACAGGATGAATTCCATGCGGGCCTTCCATTGCTTCTCACTCTCTGAATAGGAGCGGAACTGCTCCACGAAGTCGGACACCTGCTGCACCCCGAGACTAGCTCCTCCACCACAGTGGCCACCTCGCCAACAACCATGGTGCCCATCGCCCTAATTTTTGTATTGTTAGTAGAGACGGGATTTCACCATGTTGCCCAGGCTGGTTTCGAACTCCTGACCTCAGGTGATCCACCTGCCTCGGCCTCCCAAACTGCTAGGATTACAGGCGTGAACCACTGCGCCTAGCTGAAAGCCATTTTTAATATTCATTTTTTGTGAAAAAAAATTGTGCTAAAAATGTTGGAGAGATATATCCCAAAATATTTACTGTGATTATTTCTGAATAGTGAAATTGTGGATGCTTTTTTTTTTAAATTATTTTTTCCACAGCAAATGTGTGCTACTCCTATAATAAAAAGAAATCAATAAAATGTAATTTTAAAAAGACAACATTTAAAGGCCGCTAACCTGAATTTTATTTACCGTGAGCAAATTTTGATGTACTAGCAAGCTGGGTTCTCCCAGGCATCTATCTGCCTGAAATAATACCTGGGGTTGTTCTTAAACCCAGGACTTTATGAGAATAACAAAGACTCTGAGGAGAATGATTAAACTCATGTCATGAAATGAAAATGAAACGTTTCCAGCAGCCAGGCCCCGGATCTTCAGAAATGCTCAGCAAATATTACTTTCCTTTCTTCTCTTCTTTCCTTCTGTTCAGCCTTTGACTAGGTCAAATGGCCTTTGAAGGTCAATGTCCCATGTCATATGTCCTTGTGGCTTCTCTTGACCACTGTCCCTCATGGATAGTCTACAAGCTGTTCTGGGTCTAGAGTCTGACCTACATGCCCACTTGATCCTCTGCAAGTGATCATCACCAAGTTGGATGTTCGTTTTATTCCCCAGGCCCCCATCCTCCAAGCTAAAGGGATGAGGGGCACACCTAAGGTCCTTGTAGGATTCTGGCCCCAGGGGCAATTCCTTCCTTGTGCAGAATCTGCCCTCTGGGCAGGGATTAGGACTTATGTGGATTTAAGCACATTGTGGACATTGTAAACCACTGGGAACACTTGCTGGGGAATCCCAGCATCAACTCCATCAACTCTCACATCTCACTGGCAAGCTGGTGAGAACCCTTCTCTTGTCATGGTGAAAACAGGTCCCATGGCTGGGCGTGGTGGCTCACGCCTGTAATCCCAGGACTTTGGAAGCCCGAGGCAGGAGAATTACCTGAGGTCGGGAGTTCAAGAGCAGCTTGGCCAACATGGTGAAATCCCATCTCTACTAAAAATACAAAAATCAGCCGGGCATGGTAATCCACGCCTAAAATCCCAGCTAGTACTCGGGAGGCTGAGGCAGGAGAATCGCCTGAACCCGGGAGGTGGAGGTTGCAGTGAGCCGAGATCGCACCATTGCATTCCAGTCTGGGCGACAGAGCAAGACTCGATCTCAAAAAAAAAAAAGAAGAAGAAGAAGAAAGAAAACAGGTCCCTGTTCTGTTCAGGTCTTCGGGGCAACGTTTAGGAACTCTGAAGCCAGAGTGTGTGGGTTCAAATCCTGTCTCCAGTGTTCACTCATCCCAGGCACATGGCTCATCCTCTCTGCCTGTGTCCTCCTGGTCCATGTTAAGTTATATAGGAAGTGCGAAGAACGGAGCCCAGTACACAGAAATCTGCACACCGTGTTGGCTGTTCATGTTATTTGGACCCGAGCACTGTCTCCACAGGAGCAGCAGGGGCAGTACTGAAGAGAGCACTGATCTTTTCCTCTGAAAACACTCCTTCCAATCAGCAACCCCATCCCGAATGGTGCTAGACAAAGCCCCAGCATTTCTTTTCAGGTGGAGCTAGAGTTGGCACCAACCTCAGCCTGGTGGGCAGCTTCTC
This sequence comes from Macaca mulatta, assembly GCF_049350105.2. Taxonomy (NCBI): domain Eukaryota; kingdom Metazoa; phylum Chordata; class Mammalia; order Primates; family Cercopithecidae; genus Macaca; species Macaca mulatta. The sequence goes on along the minus strand of NC_133418.1, from coordinate 98,181,012 downwards.
AGCAAGGAGAGACCTGTCCTTCTGCCCCAGGATGCCAGAGGGTGACCTAATAACCGACTCCCTCCCCTTTGGCTGGAAGGTTGGACATAGCTGGGTAAAACTGACCTTGGACTTAATGTTCTTCAGAGTAGAGACTGAGATGTGTATCAGACCAGAAGACAGCCAGGACCCACTCCCAGAGTAGCTTCTAGATGGTCCAAGGAGGGGTTGTCTCCAAACACCTCAAATGTGTTCCAGTGGAAAACGAAGCCTGCAGTACTGTTTGTCCCGCGTTTGTACAGTCAGTGAAGTGGAGAGCAGAGAGTGAAATGAAGGACAGGCACATCTGTTGAAGATGTGGGGTCTGGGGCCTGGCTGCTAGCATGAGTATTTGGGTGGTCGTGGGGTATGGGTGTGGCTCCGGGAGGACAGTTTTGTTGTTGTTGTTTGTTTGTTTGTTTGTTTGAGATGCAGTTTCACACTGTTGCCCAGGCTGGAGTGCAGTGGCACAATCTCAGCTCACTGCAAACTCTACCTCCCAGGTTCAAGCGATTTCCAGCTAATTTTTGTATTTTTAGTAGAGACGGGGTTTCACCATGTTGGCCAGACTAATCTCAAACTCCTGACCTCAAGTGATCCACCCGCCTCAGCCTCCCAAAGTGCTGGGATTACAGGCATGAGCCACCACACAGGAGGAGAGTTTGAAAGCCCAGCTGCCTGCTGACACTTGGAGGTTACTGTCCCAACTGCAGCCCTTAGACTGTGTCGACTCAGGGCGCCTCTCAGCCTAATATATTGTGACACTTCCTCACACAGTCTATTTGACTTGAAACTCATATTTAGGAACTGCACTAAGGAAAATATTCTGCCACCAGAACTGTTCAAAACTTATTTGTTCTAAATGGTGCTTAAATTTTCCCAAATTTAAAAACAATACTAAACAATTTACCTGATATCAACATAACCAGGTAAAGGTGAGAAAAAAAAATTCTAAACAATCAATAACAGCCAAACTTTGCTCAATCATGCTTTAAAAAAGTTAATTATCTGTCTATTTTCACCATAGAAAAAGTTTGCAGAACAGAAAATTATTGCAGCCCTTTTGCAACCGGGAGGCAACAGGCTTGAGAATAAAGGGAACGAACTAAAGATGGTAGAGCCAAATACCAGAAACACATCTATGGCATCCTGGAGCAGCTCAAGAGACATCAGTAACCGCCTAGCTCCAGGCTTCTTGCTATATAAGAAAAATAGGCCAGGCAAGGTGACTCACAGCTGTAATCCCAGTACTTTGGGAGGCTGAGAGGGGCAGGTCACCTGAGGTCAGGAGTTGGAGACCAGCCTGGACAACATGGTGAAACCTCATCTCTACTAAAAATACAAGAATTAGCCGGGCATGGTGGCAGGTGCCTGTTATGCTAGCTACTTGGGAGGTTAAGGCATGAGAATCCCTTGAACCAGGGAGGCAGAGCCTGCAGTGAGCTGAGATTGTGCCACTGCACTCCAGCCTGGGCAACAGAGTGAGGCTCTGTCCAAAAAAAAAAGAAAAAGAAAGAAGGAAAGAAAGAAAGGAAGAAAGGAAGAAAGGAGGGAGGGAGGGAAACCCATGTAGTTAAGCCACACATACACACACACGAATGCATGCACATCCTGATGTTATATGATGAGGCAATAAACAGAATACCATCAAAACTGGTGTGAAAATGTATTATAAATGCGTGACAAGCAGTTAATAAAAATACACTATGAGAACCTTGTGGGGCTCCTGGAAGTAAAATCCATGAAAGTGTGGGCCCCCGACCAACACTGGGCCCCAAGCAGTTTTTAATTCTCAAGTTAGTCTCAGCTCAGCCTCCAGCTGTTAGTCCATTCCTGACTCAGTGCTCCCGTGGCTTCTCCTTCAGGTAGGCAGCTCTCAGCTGTGATTCTGTCGTCACCGCATCTCCATATTTCAAGGTGGTGGTTTGCTCTATGACCTCAATCCTCTGATGATCTTTATTTTTATTTTTTTAATTTTTTTGAGATGGAGTTTCGCTTTTGTTGCCCAGGCTGGAGTGCAACGGCACAATCTCTGCTTACTGCGACCTCCACCTCCCAGGCACAAGTGACCCTCCTGCCTCAGCCTCCCAAGTATCTGGGACTACAGGTACATGCCACTATGCCTGGCTAACTTTTGTATTTTTAGTGGAGGTGGGGTTTCACCATGTTGGTCAGGCTGGTCTCAAACTTCTGACCTCAAGTGATCCACCTGCCTCGGCCCCCCAAAGAGCTGGGATTACAGGCGTGAGTCACTGCGTCCAGCCCTGATGATCTTTTAAAAAGCTAATTTTCCTGTGTTCAACTTTTCTCCTGTGAGAATGGGAGTGCTGGTTTCCTAGCTCTTAACATGTCAGAGCTGAAACTGAAGGCCTGTATTCCTTTTCAATGAGAAAAAGAGTAAAAAATTAAATACAACAGGAGCATTCTTACTATGGAAACCACTGCAGAGAAGGCTTTATTTATTTATTTAGTTATTTATTTATTTATGATACAGAGCTTTGCTCTGTCACCCAGGCTGGAGTGCAATGGCGTGATCTCTGCTCACTGGAAACTTCACCTTCTGGGTTCAAGCGATTCTCCTGCCTCAGCCTCCCAAGTAGCTAGAACTAAAGACACACACCACCACACCCAGCTAATTTTTGTGTTTTTAGTAGAGAAGGGTTTTTTTTTTTTGCCATGTTGTCCAGGCTTATCTCCAACTCCTGACCTCAAGTGATCTGCCTCCCTCAGCCTCCCAAAGTGCTGGGATTACAGGCATGAGCCACTGTGCCCACTCTGGAAGGAAGGCAACCTTTAAACCGGGTCTCGGTGACTGGCTGGAGAAGAGTAGGGAAGGGAATTCCAGCCAGGAAGTTCAGCGTGAGACAGGCGCAGAGGTGCCAGGCCTCTGGTCCATATTCAGCGTACCACAGGCCACCTATTTGCCTGGAAGCAGGATTAGTGGAGTGTCTGGGGTGCAGGGAGATAAACACTGGAAAATGTGGGTGCTGAGGACACTCCCTTCTTCTCTGGTAGACTCCCTCTGAAGGCGGCCACAGTGGGTGGAGATGCCTTTTCTCAGCATCATCATGGATCTCATAGTGGACATTTACTGAGCACTTGCTGGCTGGTAGGCATTGTGCTAAATGCCACATCTGCTTTTTAATTTAATTTTATTTTATTTTCTTAAACTGTTAACGATGTTCTATTTATTTTTTCAGTTTCTGTAAAAAGACTGCTCCATAGTTGTTACTCACACCTTCCTGTCTGGTCTTTGCTTGAGTTGTCACCTTAGCCAGTCCGTTCTGGCATGTCACCCACGCCCCCAAAACTTACTCTGAGCTTGTTAAGTGAGCTTTAGGAGACATTGTGAGCTAGAGTTGCTGCAGTGGTGGGCCTGGAAATGCCACTAGCTGATGGTATGGCCCCTCCAGAGGGACATGCTGGACACAGTCCTCCATATTCTGCATAGGAGAGCATCCTCCCGACCTCCCAACATACGAATGAAAATGTTGGTTTGGGGCTGGACCTCTTTTCTTTTCTTTTTTGTTTTTAGATGGAGTTTCGCTCTGTCACCTAGGCTGGAGTGCAGTGGCATGATCTTGGCTCACTGCAATCTCTGCCTCCCGGGTTCAAGTGATTCTCCAGCCTCAGCCTCCTGAGTAGCTGGGACTACAGGCACGTGCTACCACGCCCGGCTAATTTTTGTATTTTCAGTAGAGACGGGGTTTCACCATGTTCTCAAACTCCTAACTTCAGGTGATCCACCCGCCTTGGCCTCCCAAAGTGCTGGGATTACAGGCGTGAGCCTGTAACAGAGCAAGACTCCATCTCAAAAAAACGAAACAAAACAAAACACCACGTTTTTAAATAACATGTGAGTCGAAGTCTCAAGAGAAATTTTAAAATATTTTGAACTAAATGAAAATAAAACACCAAAATTTATGGGATGTGGTAAAAGCAGTGCTTACAGGGAAATTTATAGTATTAAAGTTATATACCAGGAAGGAAGAAAGATCTAACATCAATAATCTAAGCTTTCAGCTTAAGAAAATAGAGAAAGAAGAGCAGTGTGAGCCTAAAGAAAGCAGAAGGAAAGAAATAATAAAAATTAGAGAAGATATCAATGAAATTGAAAATAGGAAATCAATAGAGAAAATCAATAAAACCAAAAGCTGATTCTTCAAAAAGAGCAATACAATTGAGAGCCAGGCAAATCAAAAAGACAAAAGAGAGAGAGAGTGAAGAAACATAAATCACTAATATCAGAGACAAAAGAGGGGGCAATCACTTCTAATCCTAAGAACATTAAAAGGATAATAAAGGAATTTTATGAAAAATTCTGTGCTCATAAATCTGACAGCTTAAATGAAATGGACCAGTTACTTGAAAGACACAAACTACTAAAACTCACACAAAAAGAAATAGAGGCAAGGCCTGGTGGCTCATGCCTAAAATTCCAGCACTTGGGGAGGCTGAGGTGGGAGGATCACTTGAGCCCAAGAGTTTGAGACCAGCCTGGGCAACATAGTGGGACATCATCTCTATTTTTAAAATTTTAAACACATATTTTCAAAAATTTTTAAAAAGGAATAGTCTGGCTGGATGCAGTGGCTCATGCCTGTAATCCCAACAATTTGAAAGGCCAAGGTGGGAGGATAGCTTAAACCCTGGAGTTTGAGACCAGCCTGGGCAACAGAGTGAGACCCCGTCTCTGTAAAAAATACAAAAACTAGCTGGGCATGATGGTGCATGCCTGTAATCCCAGCTACTTGAGAAGCTGAGGTGGGAGAACTGCTTGAGCCTAGGTGGTGGAGGCTGCAATGAGCAGTGATCATGCCACTGCACTCCAGCCTGGGGAACAGACTGAGACCCCCATCTCAAAAAAGTAAAGTGAATAAAATAAAATAAATGATAATCTGAACAGGCCTAAATCTATTAAATAAATTGAATCAATAGCTAATAATCTTTCAAAAATGAAAACACCAGGTCCAGATGGCTTTACTGGTGAATTCTACCAAACATTCAAGGAAGAAATAATACCATTTTCCTACAATCTTTTCCAGAAAATAGAAAGAGAGGGAATACTTCCTAATTCATTCTGTGAGGCCATCATTACCCTAATTCCAAAACCAGATAAAGGTTATAAGAAAGACTATAGACCAATATCTCTCATGAAGATAGATGCAAAAATCCTCAACAAAATGGTAAGTTGAACCCAACAGTGTATAAAAAGAATTATACACTACAACAATGTGGGATTTATTCTAGGTATGCAAGTCCGGTTCAAAAATTAATTATTTAATGTAATCATCACATCAACATGCTACATTATATGATCTTATCAGTAGAAGCAGAAAAAGCATTTGACAAAACCTAACACCATTCATGATCAAAAACTCTCAGCAAGCTAGAAATAGAAGGGACCTTCCCAAATTTGATAAATAACATCTATAAAAATCTACAGCTAGGCCAGACCCATTGGCTCACTCCTCTAATCCCAGCACTTTGGGAGGCCAAGATGGGTGGATCACCTGAGGTCAGGAGTTCGAGACCAGCCTGACCAGCATGGTGAAACCCTGTCTCAACTAAAAATACAAAAAATTAGCTGAGTGTGGTGGTGGGCGCCTGTAATCCCAGCTACTCAGGAAGCTGAAGCATGAGAATTGCTTGAACCCAGGAGACGGAGGTTGCAGTGAGCCGAGATTGCGTCATTGCACTCCAGCCTGGGCAACAAGAAGGAAGCTCCCATCTCAAAAGAAAAAAACAAAAAGATAAAGAAAAAGAAAATAAATCTCCAGCTAACATCATAAATGATAGTGAGATATCAGATGCTTTCCCTCTAAGATCAAGGATGTTCTTCACCATTCCCATTCAACGTCATACTGGATGTACTAGCTAATGCAACAAGGCAAGAAAAGGAAATAAAAGATACAGATTGGAAAAGGAGAAATAAAAAATGTTTGTTTGCAAATGACATGAGTGTCTGTGTAGAAAATCCCAAAGAATCAACAAAAAGACTCCAGGAATAACTGACTATAATAAGGCTTCAAGATACAAGGTTAATGTACAAAAGTCAGTTGCTTTCCTATATACCAGCAATGAACAATTGGAATTTGAAACTTAAAACACAGTATCATTTACATTAGCACCAAAAGAGAAAAAATGAAAAGAGAAAAGAGAAATACTTAGGTATAAATCTAACAAAATATGTACAGGATCTATATGAGAAAAGCTATAAAACTCCAATGAAAGATATAAAAGATTATCCAAATAAATGGATATTCTATGTTTATGGACAAGAAGACTCAATACAGTTTTTTTTGAGACGGAGTCTCACTCTTCACCCAGGTTGTAGTGCAGTGGTGCAATCTCGGCTCACTACAACCTCCACCTCCCCAGTTCAAGCGATTCTCCTGCCTCAGCCTCCCGAGTAGCTGGGATTACAGGCACCTGCCACCACGCCTGGCTAATTTTTGTATTTTCAGTAGAGACAGAGTTTCACCATACTGGCCAGGCTGGTCTCGAATTCCTGACCTCAGGTGATCCTCCTGCCTCAGCCTCCCAAAGTGCTGGGATTACAGGCATGAGCCACTGCACCTGGCCTCAATACTGTTAAGATGTCAACTCTTCCCAGTTTGATCTATAGATTCAACACAATCCCTATTAATTTACCAGCAAGTTATTCTGTGGATATCAGCAAACTGATTCTAAAATTTATGTGGAAAGGCAAAAGACCCAGAATAGTCAACAAAATACTGAAGACTATCTAAAGGTAGACACCACCCAACTTCAAGACTTACTGTAAAGCTACTTTAATCAAGACAGTGTGCTATTGGTGAAAGAATAGACAAATCGATCAATGGAACAGAATAGAAAGCCCAGAAAAAGACAACAGATCTTTAACAAGGCAACTGATCTTTAAAAAGGAGCGAAGGCAATTAAGTAGAGAATGGATAGTTTTTCAACAAAGCTATTGCACATACATAATGCAAAAACAATGAATTGAGACATTGACCTTACACCTTTCACAAAAATCAACTCAAAATAGATCATAGACATAAATATAAAATGCAAAACTATAAAACTAGAAGGTTACATAGAAGAAAATCTAGGTGACTTTGGGCTTGACAATGAGTTTTTAGATATAACACTAAATGCATGAACCATGAAAGGAACATTGATAAGATGGACATTATTAAAATTCAAATCTTCTCCTTGGTCTATGACACTTAAGAGAATGAAAAGACAAGCCACAAACTCGAAAAAAAATTTTCAAAATGTATCTGATAAAGGACTTATATCTAAATCTAAAAAACTCCTAAAACTCAACAAAGAAAGCAAACAACCCTAATTTAAAAATGGGCAAAAAACCTGAACAGACACCTCAACAAACAAGACATATGGATGATGAATAATTATATGAAAAGATGCTCAACATCATATATCATTAGAGAATTACAGATTGAGATAATAAGATATCACTGCACACCTATTGGAATGAGTATAATACGAAGAACTTACAATACCAAATGCTGATGAAGATGTGGAGTAACAGGAACTCTCATTCACTGCTAGTGGGAGTGCAAAACGCTACAGCCATTTTGGAAGAAAATTAGGAAGACAAAACTGAACAGAATCTTACTGTACATCCAACAGTTGCACTCCTAGGTATTTACTCAACTGAGTGGGTAAGAAAACTTACGTCTCACAAAAGCTTGAACATGAATGTTTTTAAGAGCTTTATTCAGAATCTCCCAAAACTGGAAGCAACCAAGATGTCCTTCAGTAGATGGATGGATACACAAACTGTGTTATATCCATACAATGAAATATTATTCAGTTATGAAGCCATAAAAAGACATGAAGAAACCTTAAAAGCACACTGCTAAGTGAAAGAAGCCAGTCTGAAAAGGCTATATACTATATGACTTCAACTATATGCCATTTTGGAAAAAGCAAAACTATAGAGACAATAAAAAGACCAGCAGCTGCCAAGGATTGTGGGGGTAGGGCAGGGGATGCAAAGGGAAGGGATGAATAGGTGAAGCTTGGGGGACAGTGAAACTATTTTATATTGATACATTAATGGTGGATATATGACATTAGGGATTTGTCAAAACCCAAGGAACTATACAACACAAAGAGTAAACCTTACTGTAAACTATAAACTTTAGTTAATAGCAATGTATCAACATTTATTTGTAATAGCCAGGCAGGGTGGCTCATGCCTGTAATTCCAGCACTTCGTGAGGCTAAGATGGGAGGATCACTTGAGGCCAAGAGTACAAGACCAGCCTGGGCAACATAGTGAGGCCTCCATCTCTATCAAAAACAATTTTTTTTAGAATTAAGTGACTGTGGTGGTGCACACCTATAGTCCCAGTTACTCTGTAGGCTAAGATGGGAGGACTGCTTCAGCCCAGGTGGTCGAGGCTGCAGTGATCTGTAATGACATCAATGCACTCCAGCCTGGGTGACAGAGCAAGACCCTGTCTCAAAAAAAGGTTATGGTACCATACTAATGCACAATGTTAAGAATAGAGGAAATTCAGTGTGCACGTGTGTGGGGAGGGGTATAGGAGCCTTCTGTAATTTGTGCTTAACTTTTCTATAAATCTAAAAGTGTTCCAAAAAATAAAGTCTATTAATTCTTAAAAAGTAATACAGGTAGATTGTTTTACTTGGAAGTCAGAAAAATAGACCAAGGTGAGTGGATCACTTGAGGTCAGGAGTTCGAGACCAGCCTGGCCAACATGGTGAAACTCCGTCTCTACTAAAAATACAGAAATTAGCCAGGCGTTGGTGGTGGGCGCCTGTAATCCCAGCTACTTGAGAGGCTGAGGCAGGAGAATCACTTGAATGTGGGAGGCAGAGGTTGCAGTGAGCCTGGATCATGACACTGCACTCTAGCCTGGGCAACAGAATAAGACTCCATCTCAAATACATATATACATATATACATACATACATACATACATACATAATAAAGAAGCAGGGTGTCGAGGGGAGTGCTACGTAGAGGTGTCGCGGGTGATTGGCACCCAACATCCAGAGGCAAGGTGGGGTAGGGTGCAAAGGTGACTGACAGCAGAGGCTACTGGAGCAGATGGGAAGCTGGCCAATGGAGCTAATAAGCAAATTGATTGAGCAAATAAGTAAACATATGGACAGTAACACAAGCCAGGCTTTGCACTTTGGAGAAGGTGCTTACAAACGTGGACTAGACAGTACCCAGACACATGGCTGAAACTGCAGGTACTGCCACGCACACATTTACAGAAATAGAGAAATAGTCATACTTGCATGTGTGTATAACAGTGTATGTAGGCTGGGCTCGGCGGCTCATGCCTGTAATCCCAGCACTTTGGGAGGCCGAGGTGGGTGGATCACTTGAGGTTAGGAGTTTAAGACCAGCCTGGCCAACAAGGCGAAACTCCATCTCTACTAAAAATACAGAAATTAGCCAGTTGTGGGGCACACGCCTATAATCCCAGCTACTTGGGAGGCTGAGAATCACTTGAACCTGGGAGGCGGAGGTTGCAGTAAGTCGAGGTCATGCCATTTTACTCCAACCTGGGTGAGTGAGACTCTGTCACAAAAAATAAAATAAAATAAAATAAAAGTGTGAGTATACATACACACGTAGAGTTGGTTCTTGTTATTCTTGAAAGTTAGGCTCTATAACGTCACTGTGAACCCTGAATTATTGAATGTTGAACCATCGCTTCTAGGGGAAACATAAGGCTAGGTTTCTGTGAGCCTCGGGTCACAGCGTTTTGGACAACTGATCAATATGTGACCTTGTCTTTTTTTTTTTTTTTTTAAAGACAGTGTCTTGCTGTGTCACCCCAGGCTAGAATGCAGCAGTACAATCATGGGTCACTGCAGCCTTGACCTCCTGGGCTCAGGCCATTTTCCTACCTCAGCCTCCGGAGTAGCTGGGACCACAGGCATGCACCACCACACCTGTCTGATTTTTAAAATATACAGACGAGGTCTTGCCATGTTGACTTACTAGGTTCTCAATGAGTGTTTATTTGACAGTGCTGAATAAAGAAGAATCTTCTCCATATCAAATCTATACCTGCTGGAGAAAAAAAAAATCGCAGAATGATTAAGAAAAAAATATGCATTATGAGAAACTTATTTTAAAGAGTTTACATGAGATAAAGATGATAGGAATGAGCTGAAGACCTTAACAAAACAAGACCAAGGACAAAGAAGTACTAAATTTACCTGAGGGCTGCATGGCTGGTACCTCCTGGTCATCACATTGCTCAGAGGGCTAAATCTTTGGCCAGGCTAGTCCAGGAACTAGGCTGAGAGACCCGCACAGAGCATGTGGGCTATTCTCCCAGCGTGGGTCTACAGAGCCTAATGTGAGTACATTTCCTCAACAGAGCAAGCCACAGATGGCACTTTATAGTGTGAATACCACCTGTCCATGCTGACTGTTAGGCAAGGGGTCCTATTCTTCTGCAGGAATCTACCTTAAGAGTTAAATAAGATCACAAGATTTATTAGGTGAATAAAGAACTCCAGACACAAGATTAGTCCTCACCCTTAGGGCTGTTTCTTGTGAAAGTTGTCAGAATCAAAATGGCGTCACTAATTAAAAAAAAATTTAAAAATTTAAAAAATAAATAAATTTAAAAACCCTGACAAATAGAGCTGGGTTTGAAGACAGGCCATGAAGAGAGGGCTCTCATACTTGTATGCCTGATAAAAACTATCACAAAGACTGCAAAACCACAATCTTGCACAAAGGACATCTGCTCAGAAATGGCCTGTCTAACCTCATACTGTTATTGATCTTTGTAGCCAAGGAAAATTACTTCAAACTAATCATGTAATCTTCATTTTTCCCTTTAAAAACCTTCGTCTTCCATTACCTCCTAGAATATGCACATAGTTTACTATGGCACGTGTATTTCCATTGCAATGCTCTACTTCCAAATAAATATCTTTATTTTACAGAAGTTCTCTTTGTTGTTTGGCATACTCTTCATGTTATGGTAAATCCTACTTTAATTTTCCTCGTTTACTGTAAGAACTATACCTATTATAAGTTTCAGCACTAGAGGTTTGGACAGCTCTATGCTTTTCTTTGTTCTGCCTCATCAGGGCTTTTGAGAAGACAAAAGTCAGAAACTCTGGAACTTCCATCTCTGTAAGGAGTAAGGCAAATCACTGGCTCTCTGAACCACAACTACAAAGTTGCATACGTAATTTTACAACCAGACTCTACTGCCAGACCCTCCTGGTCATTTTCAAAGACTTTGGATCAGTATAATGTCTTCCCTCTACCTAGGTCATTGAATCGCAGAGTTCTACTTTTATTGGCCATTTTCTTCCCTCCATACTCAAGAGGAAGGATTCTCAAACAAGCAATGAAACTCCTTCTCCATCTTACACCAGCTTGCAATTGAAAACTGTATTTCCAGATGAAGTTATGCCAGTATTTGTCTGGAAGGGTTTTCAATATACTTCTTATTTCTTTTCTTTCTTTCTCTTTCTTTCCTTCCTTCCTTCCTTCCTTCCTTCCTTCCTTCCTTCCTTCCTTCCTTCCTTCCTTCCTTCCTTCTGAGACGGAGTCTCACTCTGTTGCCCAGGCTGGAGTGCAATGGCATGATGTCTGCTCCTTGAAACCCCTGCCTCCTGGGATCAAGCAATTCTCCTGCCTCAGCCTCCCGAGTAGCTGGGATTACAGGGACCCACCACCAAGCCTGGCTACTTTTTTCTATTTTTAGTAGAGATGGGGTTTCACCATGTTGGCCAGGCTGGTTTTGAACTCCTGACCTCAAATGATCTGCCCACCTCGGCCTCCCAAAGTGCTGGGATTATAGGCATGAGCCACTGAACCCAGCCTAAACTTCTTAATTCTTTAACTCATCTTTTCTATAACTGGAATCCAGAGAAATGGCAGATTTTACACATCACAACTATTATGTTTCCATTAATCCAGGTGATGTGTAATTTCAAGGCTAAGGGCTACTAAGAACTACCATACACACAAAAAAAGAACAAAACCTGATGACTCTTTAAACCTCAGATCAAATAATAATAACAAAAGTAATTCACATCGATATAATGCTTTATATGCAATTCAACAAAAAGCTAAGCAATATCTCTTTCTTTCCCTCCCTCCTTCCCTCTCTCCCTCTCTCTCCTTTCTTTCTTTCCTTCCTTTCCTTCCTTCCTTCCTTTCTTCCTTTCTTTTCTTTCTTTCTTTCTTTCTTTCTTTCTTTCTTTCTTTCTTTCTTTCTTTCTTTCTTTCTTTCTTTCTTTCTCTTTCTTTCTTTCTTTCTCTGTCTTTCTCTTTCTTTCTTTCTTTCTTTCTTTCTTTCTTTCTTTCTTTCTTTCTTTCTTTCTTTCTTTCTTTCTTTCTTTCTTTTTCTTTTACAGGGTCTCACTCTGTGACCCAGCCTGGAATGCAGTGGCATAAATCATGGGTTCACTGCAGCCTCAACCCTCTGGGCTCAGGAGATCCTCCCACTCAGCCCCCCAAGTAGCTTGGACTACAGGCGCACACCACTATGCCCAGCTAATTTTAAAACTTTTTGTCGAGATGGAGGATCACTATGCTGCCAAGGCTGGACAATTTCTGAAATGTTATCTCATTTGATCAGGTGCCCTAAGGCATTGTCTGATCCTCAGGCACTTTGCTTCGACTCAGATGAGTTCAATTCCCAGCACAAACATTTGCTGACACATCTCAAAGAACAACTAAATTGTAGCCGGTCTGAGCACAGGCTCTCCTCCCTAAGAGAAAAAAGCTGAGGTGAGTTGAGGGGATGATATATTTATTCACCTTCTGGCTCTGGCACACCAGGTGCATGCGGTAAAACACCCACTGTTGAGCGGAGAATCCCTGGCTGCGGGTAGCCTGGCCCTCTTCAGGGAGTGGGGCGCTGAATTACAGGCACACAGTCCTGGCGTACTGTGTCCATGCCAGAAAGGGATGGGAGAGGGAGACAGGTGGGCTCTAGTTTTGGATTCTGGACACACAGAACAAAACATCCAAAGCTCATTTGAGGGACCTCAGTCCAACCACAACTCCTGGTACCCTGGTACCTGGTAATAACATCAGGTACCCAGATCTTGTTAGGAATCTGGCTAAACATCTGGCCAGATGTTCCTTGTTAGGAATCTGGTCCAACATTTGGTGGGTCAAAATTCCCAGGAGAGGAATGGCAAAGATCTCAAGAACGATTTCCACTTGGTGTATGATAAAGCCAAGAAGAGTTGTTTTATTTCTACCAGGACTATGATCTGTCTACTGTAATTTCACGCTTCATGGACATTTGTTTCACTGAACAGATAATAACAATTGTAATTGCTAACAGTTTTAATTGCCATACATGTGACTTATTTAATCCTCATTACACTTCCAAAGGTAGGTGCTCTGTTCTACACTTCAGTTGCACGGTGTTTACATTGTCAAATTTTAAGCCTATTCATTATAAACCATTGACCAAACACTGAGCATGTGCCTCATACACAGGCACCTGATGTACATTTCCTGGTGCACTCCCTACAGCCACCCTGTGGGTAGGAACTGAACTACCCTACTTGCACAGAGGAAGAAACCGAGATGTAGAGAGGCTGCATAACCCGACCAGGTTCCACAGCCGAGAGAGTGATTCAGGGGGTTGTCAAAATGTGGCCCACCATCTCCACACTCTGGGACTTTATTCAGCCTTTTTTGATCCTCAAAATAACAGAACTGGTGACTACTGCACTACAGTGGGGAAGAGAACGTCCCCTGATGGAGGTGACTTCTCCCAGGTCACACAAGCACTTGCCCCACTTGGCCACACGGGCCAAGCCCTCTGAGACACTGGAGGTTTGAACAGCAGGACGCCTGGTCCCCTGGGTGCCTTACAGGGTTTTTTTTACCTGAAATTGGGGAAGCAAATGAATTTAATTCTACAAATCACCAAATTCTACCCCATCACACAGTGGATGCCTCCCTGAAAATTATAATTCTAAATAACTTCCCATCCATACAATCCAACAAGAAAAAAAAAAATACCACCAACTTAAAAAACAACAGCAACAACAACAAAAACTCAAAGTAACCATAATAGATTTGAGAAAAGGGAAAGTGTAAGTGGAATAATGTTCAGTAACAGGTACTGAACTAATGGAGTGGTCTAATGGAATAGACATGGAACCTGGAGTCAAACTGTGACTTTGATTTTAGCTCTGCCCCTTTGAGCTGTTTGACGTTGGGGAAGTTACTTCAAGGTCCTGTTCCCTCTTCCATAAAGTGAATGTCATGATATCTTTCTTACAGGTGTGCTGTGGGATTAAATGAATAATACACTTAAAGTATACAGGAAATCCTCAATAAATATTAGCTTTTTTTTTTTTTTGAGACAGTCTTGCTCTGTAGCCTAGGCTGGAGTGCAGTGGTGCAATCTCGGCTCACCGCAACTTCTATCTACCAGCTGGAGTGCAGTGGTACAATCTCGGCTCACCACCATCTCCACCTCCCACGTTCAAGCGATTCCTCTACTTCAGCCTCCTGAGTAGCTGGGATTACAGGTGCCCATCACCATGCCTGGCTAATTCTTGTACTTTTAGTAGAGAAGGGGTTTCACCATGTTGGCCAGGCTGGTCTCAAACTCCTGGCCTCAAGTGATCAACTCGCCTCAACCTCCCAAAATGCTTGAATTACAGGTGTGAGCCACAGCACCCAGCCTAGCTTTAATTCTTATTTAGATAAGTTCTGATTAATGCAACTAAAAAACAAAAATTAGGGCCAAGCGCAGTGGCTCAAACCTGTAATTCCAGGCTGATGCAGGAGGATTACTTAAAGACAGGAGTTTGAGATTAGCCTGGGCAAAGTAGTGAGACCCCATCTCCCCAGAAAGATTTTTAAAATGAGCTGGGCTGCAATGAGCTACGATTGTGCCACGCACTCCAGCCTGGGTGACAGAGTGAGACTCCATCTCTAAAAAACAAAAACAAAAAACAAAAACAAAAGAAAGCTCAACGGAGGAACTGGCTTCATAAAAAAAATATCAGTGAAAGGTAATAAGGGAAAAGTACTGCTTTTTTTTTTTTTCCCCCCCTGGTGGAATCTTACTCTGTCACCCAGGCTGGAATTTAGTGGCACAATCTTGGCTCCACCTCCGGGGTTCAAACAATTCTCCTGCTTCAGCCTCACGAGTAGCTGGGACTACAGGCGCACACTGTCACACCGGCTAATTTTTGTATTTTTAGTAGAGACAGGGTTTCACCACATTGGCCAGGCTAGTCTCAAACTCCTGACCTCAGGTGATCCACCCACCTTGGCCTCCCAAGTGCTGGGATTACAGGCATGAGCCACCACGCCTGGCCCTACTGTCTTACTCATTTGGATTCACTTAATAAATAAAAATTCAATTTGGGGGCATGGGTGAGAGGATTCTTTCCTATGTTCTCAGCTCCTTCACCAGTAGGGGCTCAGTAAAGCCCTGTGTTGTGGAACACGACAGGTAGGGAACCAAAAGGTGATTAAAGAGCTAACTCTTAGAGTAATTCTTTTGTTCCCTGAAGGTGATTGTTTATATTTGACTTGTGTTTCTTGTCCTCATTATTATTCTTTCTAATACTCAAATTTTATTTGTTAAGGGAGAAAAAGGCTTAAAACAAAGCCTCATTATCTTCATCTGGATAATGTTGGCATTGTGAGACTATGCAATTTCTAGCTTTGTTTGGCTTAAAGAACCTCTACATGTGCGTGAAATAAATGCCAATTTAACATTGTAGATTTCTGCTACAAGGCTGGGGCAGCTGGAATCATCCAGCAATTCCTCCTTTATGCTGGTTTGTGGCCATTCTCGTTCCAAGAGAAGGCAAACTTGCATTTCAAAATTAAACTTTGAAATTTAAAAATAAAAGCAGAAAAAAAAAAAAAGAAAGAAAGAAAAAACAACTTCCCTAGGCCAGAAGGAATGATTTAAATTTTTGGAGAGTTCCTCGGAGTTTCAACGGTAGTGATAAACCATTGGAATTTATTTTGATGTTTCAGCTCAAGCACAGCACCCCCTCAGCCTCCCCAGGCCTCCTCCTCCGTCCCCTGTCTGATGGTAGTCACTGCTCTGGGGCCTGGAACCTTCCCAGTCTCATTCCCCTGTTTGTGTATCTGAGTATCTCTATGTCTTTAGATCTTCTTCATGTTTTCTCTGTTGTCCTGCCTCCCTCTCCCAAAATCTGTCTGTCTTGTTGCCCCTCTGGCCCTGAGCTTTTTAAATTTGGCTCCTGCTTTGTGGCACTGTCTTGAATACACAGGTTTGACTGCTGGTTGACAATTATTTATTTATTATTTATTTGTTTATTTATTTTGAAATAGAGTCTTGCTCTGTCACCCAGGCTGGAGTGCAATGGCAAGCTCTCAGTTCACTGCAGCCTCTGCCTCCTGGGCACAAGCGATTCTACGGCCTCAGCCTCCGGAGTAGCTGGGATTACAGGCCTGTGCCACCACCCCCGACCAAATTTTTTTCTTCTTTTTTTCTTTTTTTATTGAGACGGAGTTTTGCTCTGTTGCCCAGGCTGGAGTGCAGTTGCCCGATCTCGGCTCACTGCAACCTCTGCCACCTGGGTTTGAGTGATTCTCATGCCTCAGCCTCCTGAGTAGCTGGGACTACAGGCACGTGCCACCACGCCCAGCTAATATTTTGTATCTTTAGTAGAGATAGGGTTTCGCCATGTTGGTTGGGCTGGTCTCGAACTCCTGACCTCAGGTTATCCACCTGCCTTGGTCCCCCAAAGGGCTGGGATTATAGGCCTGAGCCACTGCACTTGGTCTATTTTTTCTTTTTTTTTGAGACGGAGTTTCACTCTTGTTGCCTAGGCTGGAGTGCAATGGCATGACCTCGGCTCACTGCAACCTCCGTCTCCCGGCTTCAAGCGATTCTCCTGCCTCAGCCTCCTGAGTAGCTGGGATTACAGGCATGTGCCACCACGGCTGGCTAATTTTGTATTTTTAGTAGAGATGAGGTTTCTCCATGTTGGTCAGGTTGGTCTCGAACTCAGGTGATCCGCCTCAGCCTCCCAAAGGGCTGGGACTACATGCATGTGCCACCACGCCCAGGCTATTTTTTCTTTTTGAGACAGAGTCTCCCTTTGTCACCCAAGCTGGAGTGCACTGGAGCAATCTGGGCTCACTGCAACCTCCACCTCTTGGGTTTAAGTGATGCTTTCACCCCAGCTTCCTGAATAGCTGGGACTACAAGCGCTTGCCACCATACTCAGCTAATTTTTTTAATGTTTTTGCAGAGACAAGGACTCATTATATTGCCCAGGCTGATCTCAAACTCCTGGGCTTTGTGATGGTCCCATCTTGACGTCCCAAAGTGCTGGGATTATAGGCATGAACCACTGCACCTGGCCTCACTTTTTTTTTTTTTTTAATGGCTAACTAGACTTCACAATTTGTTCCCCACACTAGGGTTGTCACTGAGAAGTATAAGGAGCAAAAAAAAGTGAAAAGAGAAGGATGAGGAGGAAACTTAATATTATACAAAGCTCCTGGGAATACTGGAGAGCCCCTTTCCCAGGGGGCACTTCGAGGAGGGACAGGTTGCAGCTGTAGAGGAAGGAACGTCTGGGTCCCATGGCTTGGCAACGGGCTCTTCTTGAGAGTCACTCACCGTCACAGGCTCTCTCTGCACTGGAGATCCGGCCTTCTGGAGGCTGGCAGGAGGACGTGCTGGAGCAGGAAGGGCTCCGCTTTGCACCAGGCAGATGTCCTTTGGAATCCTGGCTCTGTTGCTTACAGCAGTGTGACTTCCCAGGCAAATCATTTAACCTCTCTAAGTCCAGATAGCCTCATTTGTAAGATGAGCAATGCTACCTGCTGTGTGGAGTAGCAAGGATTAAATGATGTGTTGTAAAACACCAAATAGACCCGGGCTCGTAATAGGAGTTCAGAAAGTGTGATTTTTTTCTCCCTCCTCCTTTCATGGTAGTCTTTAACTTGCCTTTATTCTGAAGTTTGTTAAGACTGTTGGGAACTCAAAACATATTTACTCATAAAAACCAGTAGCCCTGGGCTTTGTGAGGTCTGACCCCCAACCCCTGCCTAACTCACTATCCCCATTCTCTTCCCATCACCCTCATTCAGGGACTTGACTTTCAAGACATGGTGGGTTCTTCTGCTGTCTTCCAAATATCCCCTTGGGTTCCCCACCCACAAGCTTTTGCTCCTTCACCCTGGAATCTCAGACCTCTGCTTAGAACTGTCCATCAAATCAATATCCAGGTGAAATCCAAATTCTAGCTCCTCCATTTCCCAATGTTATGCAGAACTGATTTCTTTCCCATCCAAATTCTTATTCTACTTTATCTGACCAAGTAGTAATATGAGCTTTATAATAAAAATCGCAATATATTGCCTTTTGTGGCTGTTATTGCGGGGAGTGTCACATATTCTTATATCCCTCACACTGTTCAATAACCACTTTCTGTGGGATAAATAATAATAGCTGCATTTGTTGCATGCACACTATATGCCAGGCAATATGCTATGGCCTTCATATACATTTGTTCATGTAATTTCCACGACAAGGTTAAAAAATGTATATGGGCCGGGCGCGGTGGCTCAAGCCTGTAATCCCAGCACTTTGGGAGGCAGAGGTGTGTGGATCACGAGGTCAGGAGATCGAGACCATCCTGGCTAACACGGTGAAACCCCGTCTCTACTAAAAATACAAAAAACCAGCCGGGCGTGGTGGCGGGCGCCTGTAGTCCCAACTACTCGGAGGCTGAGGCGGGAGAATGGCGTGAACCCGGGAGGTGGAGCCTGCAGTGAGCCAAGATCGGGCCACTGCACTCCAGCCTGGGCCACACAGCGAGACTCCGTCTTAAAAAAAAAAAAAAAAAATGTATATGACCCCAGTATTCTGGGGGGAGCTAAGGGTCAGCTGGAGTAAGTCACTTTCTCAAGGTCAAGTAGATAGAAACTGAAGGAGCAAAGATTCCAACCCAGCAATGTGGGACTCCCAGCTCTGTGCTCTTTCTACTTCCCAGGAAATGGAGCCTAAGTTAACAACGACAAACTGAAGTCAAGTACTGAGGACATATGCAACCCCTGGTTTGGGTGCAACCTTTATCAATGTCCTATACTGACAGATGACGTAGAGGCAGCCGTTTCTCTGACTGGGGAAGGTAGCCCAAGAAAGCTAAGAAGCTAGAGTCCAAATTTAAGGTCTACGAAACGCCGCAGAAAACATTTATAGTCACTAGGGGGCTCCCTCTCCCTTAAGCAAAAAGCGCAGCACCGCCTGCGCGCAGTAGCCTCTGGACTCCGCCGCTGGGAGGCCACTGGGAGTTGCACGCCACCTCCCTGACGCCCGGTCCATTTTGCCTACATCCCTGTTCGGGCAAATCCCTGGAGAATTCACAGGGCAGTGCCCCAAGCTGGAGCAGTTTTCACAGCCACATCCCGGGCTGCGCTGGATTGAGGATGCTTTGAGGTTCCCCTGGGGGCTCCCTGCTCTCTGCTCACCAAGCAGAGGGGAGTTGGGAAGGGGAGAAGTGCAGACTCAGTAGTGGGTAATCCAGAAATGCATCCCTCGAAGGCCAGCCTGGCCTGGTCCAGGCCCTAAGCTCTCCGGGGAAGGACAGCAGGGAACCCCGCCTTGGCGGGCTCTGCGGGTCCTGCGCCCGGGTAGATTTTGCTGAGATGGGGAGAGGGGACCCCCTCCACGCCCCCGGAGTAGTGAACACCATTTTGTTTGAAAGTATCCTGCAAAGAGAACCCCTTCACGAGGCCATGGCTGCCAGGGGACTCCTCATCCCCACCGGATACTGGGGGAGCCCGGAGAGGGAGGGATTCTGCAGCTGCAACTTGGGGGTCCTCGATGCTGCATTTTAACACGCATCGCAACGCCTTTGGAGTGACATTAAGTGCAAAGAGGCCAATGACTAATCCACACTATTATTATAACTGCAGAAAATAACACAGATCAATGGCAAAGGCTTGAACCGGGATTAGCTAGGAAGGTGGGACAAACCGGGGATGATCCTTCCTCTTCTTTTTTAGATTTGTTGATTTTGGTAAATCATGTATGTATTTAAACATGAAGAAACAGGTGAAGCGAATGTAAATTGGGTTATGAATAATTTCCAAAGGCTTCGCTGTCCCTTGACAGAAGCCAGAAATAAGACAGGCACCAGGCCTGAGCGCTCTGGACAGGGAAGCCCCCGCGTGGCCCTGGGCAAAATCTTCTCGGTGGAGAGAATGCACTCCGGGTTCGAGACCTCACAGGGTGCAGATGCGAACTGCGGTGGCCCCAAGTGGCCATCACTTTGATCATGAGAACAGTTTTCCTATAACGCCCACCCCGCCCTTTGCATCCTGCAATCCCGCGGGCGTCAGAGCGGGTCTTGGCGCGAACCAGGCGGCCTCGGCGGGGTCCCAACGCGGAGGGCAGCCCGGCCGCAGCCCGGGAGAGGCGGTCGCGGCATTGTTTCAGCCCCTGGGGTGGGATCCAGCTGGGGGAGGGGAGGCGGGGTGTCCTCTGGAGCCGCCCCCCGGCCCTCCCCGGAGACCCATGCCTCGGCGCGTCCAGGCTTTGTGATGTCCTGAGTCTCCATGGAAACCCGAGGGAACACGGAGCCGGGTGCTAGGGGGGTCGGTGAGTTCTCCGGCCGCGCCCTCCGTCCGCTAACGGACCCCGGCCCTGCAGCAGGGCCTGCCGGGAGTTGTAGTCTCTAGGCGGCGGCCGCGCGCGGCGCCGAGGATGCGGGGCGCCGCCTGTCCCCGCCTCCCCTTAACCTGCTAGCGGAGGTGGGGAGCGGCGGAGGAGCCGGCCGCGCGGTGATTGGCGGAGGCCGCTCCCAGCCCCCACACGCGCCCCTCCCCCGCTCCCCACTCTGGACTCCCGCGCTGGGCGCGCTGAGGCGGCCCCCGAGCGAGCGCGCGTGCAGCCGCCGCCGCCCCGAGCACCCGCAGCTCCGGCGCCGCGGCGAGACGGAGACGGACCGAGCCACGGGCCCCCGCGGCCGCAGCATCCCGGAGGAGTGGGTGATGGCAGGGGGGTCGGTGGGTTTATCCGCCTCGGGCTAGGACATCCTCCTCTCCCCCTTCTGTTTCTGCGTGAGGTGCACAAAAGGGCGGGGAGCCGGGTGCGCCTGGGGCCCGGCCGCAGGGGACGCGGCGGGAGGTGTGGTTTGGGGTTGGGAGGTGGCCATCAGGGTTAAGCCAGGGCGCTCTTGGGGTCCTCTTTGTACGCCAACGAAGCGCCGTGCCGGGCCCTGCTCACAGTAAGCGTTTAATGTGTGCTCGCGGGGTTGCAAAGCCCTGGGGTGAGGAGGCGCCTCGGCCGAGGGGTTTCGCGCCTAGCACGCAGTGGGCCGCTCCCCTCGCCAGGCGCTGTGCAGTGGACCGCTGGAGGGCTGGGCGGGGGTGCCTCTGGCCGGGGGCCAGTCCTGCCGGTCCCAGGATCTGCGCTGTCCCCGGTCCCACACACCACCCAGATACACACCCTCCGTCCTTCTCGCCTCCGAGTTGGGATCTGCCCAGCCTGGACCCGACCCGGCAGTCTGTTCCACCCGCCTGGCTAACGGAGCGGACGCCTGCAGAGGACTCGCCTGCCGCCTCCGAGCCTCCTGCCTGAGCCACAAAGGCCTCCTGCGGCTGCCCAGCCCAGAGCGGGCGCCGAGCTGGGTCCCTCGGCTGGAGCCCAGCGCGGGAGCCCGCCTTGCAGCATCGATCTCAGCGGGCACCGACGTCGACGCCCCGGGCCTGGGGACGGGGCTGGAGTCTGAGCTGGAGAGAAGCCGGGAGAGGGCGAGGGGAGGCCTGGGTTGAGAAAAGATGGGGATGGGGAAGGCTGGGGAGCTGGCTTGGAACAGGTAGTGGGTCTCGGGGAGCAGGGAGTGGGAACTAGGGTTTGAGGAGGAAAGAGAAGGGGCGGGGGCGGGGGCTGGTCCGAAGAGCGAAGGAAGGAGCTCGGTGCAGGTGGCGCCCGGCGAGGCTGGATCTGCTGAAGAATGGGGAGGGGAGGAGGGATGCAGGCGGGTGGAGACCGCCTGGGTTTGAGGAGGGAGGACGAGAGCGAGGAGACCCGCGCTGTGCGAGGGAGGGGGGCCTCCTGGGAAGGGGAGCCTCCCGAGGAGGGAGGGGCAAGCAGCTGAGAGGCGGTCTCAGGCCAAACGATCCTCAGCTGCAGGCGCGGGGCCCGGCGGCCCAGGTGGCCGGCTGGGCGTGGCCCTCGGACCGGGGCTAGGGACCCAGGATGGCAGATCCGGGACGGGGCTGGGCTGGCTTGGTGAGGAGCTTTGTCTTTAGGCTTGAAACCAGCCGGTAGCGACTCGCTTAGGGTTCTGTGATCTTCCGCGGCGCCCCCCGGCACGCCCTTTTCTCGAGAAGCTGAAAGGCTTTGCCCAGCGGCAGGTGCTGCCAGGGAGGCGGCATGGGGGACGTCTCCCTTCGGGGAAACCCAGAGAACAATAGCCGACCCTGGTGTCCACCCGACGACGAACCAGGTCCCCCCAGGACGCAAGGGTGCAGTTTTCGCGTGCCGGGAATACTGCCTGCGGAACCTCCGGACACGTGCTGTCTTTGGGGCTGTGTGGGGGCCCGGCCCCGCCGGGAATCCCGGGTGGGAGGCGCTCCCCCGGCCTGGGGGCCTGCAGACAGCCACCCCCTCACTCCGGCTCGGGTGCCTTCCGGTGCAGCGCCGCCGCCCGCACCGCGCTGTCCACCCGCTGCCGAGACGCGGCGTGGTTAGCTGCGCGGAGCTGCCGGGCGGCGACGCAGGTGCCAGAGACTGGAGGTCGCCTCGGTGCAGCGCGGGTTCCCCCGAGCAGCGGCTTTGTCTGCCGAGGAGGCCCGAGTCTGCCGCTATGCTTTCTCAGGGGGAGCCGTAAGGGCTGGTGCGGATTGTGGTCAAATTGCTGAGAAGCGGGTGGAAATGATCCGCCAAGGGTGAGGCTCTTGGTTTGGGAGCCGCTGCTTGGGGACCAGTGCTTTTCTTTGCCAGTGACCACACCCAAGCCAGTGCGCCTCTTGCAGACTTCGCCCATATTGTCTGCTGACCTAAGACTGGGGTGGCTCTGTGATAGGCGGTGGTTGCTTGCCCATGGGAAAGCAGATGAACCGAATGGAAGCCTAAAACAGGCTTTCAGCAGGGCTTTCCATGCACTCGGCCTCTTCCCCTCAGTCTAAATACCTTGCAAGTCACCGCTGCAGCGCCTTGACATGTGAAGTGATAGCCAAAGCCAGAACTCTGTGTTGCACTGTTGCTTTGCTAGTTGGTTAGATGACAAGTTAAAGGTGAATCTTTAGTATAAAATTATCATTTTAAATTGCCATTCATTAAAAAAAAAAAAAGCAGGAATGTTTTTGTTCCCAGACTGGGCAATACTTGGCATTGTAGAACTCATTGATGCCACTTACATTTGCCACTAAGTTAACTGAGAGCTCTCTTAACCCAGCCTTGAAATCTCAGGATTTTCTTTCTTAATAAGGTTGGTGCGTAAGGTGAAGGACTGTGCTATGACTGTTGGCTCTTGCCCAGGACAGATGATGGCTGCCAACGTGAAGGCCTCTTGTCTGAGTGTCCTTTCTGGCCATAGGGAGTCAGCAGTAGGCTATGTCTTGCTGGTTTTAAAGGATGGTGTTTTGAGGAGGTGCCTCACAGAATTTACAAAACTGGTCTGGAAGGACTATCTGAAACATTGCTCATTGGTTGTTTTTAACTATATTTTAACCTAATTATATATATGTATATATTAATATGTATATACACACATACACACACATATATATGCATACTATATTTTAACTAATTATATATATATATTTATGCATACACACAAACATGCATTCAGAGTACATAAAAACTAGGAATCTCAATATTAGAAACTCAGAAATCTGACAATGAAGGTTTTTTTCTTGTAAAAGAGCTCCAATGGGAAACATGTTTTCATAATATTACCCAAGGGAACAATTTCAGAAAGGAGTGTTTTGTTGGCTTCTTTTTTGTAATAATTTTATGGATTTTTAAAAGGATGCAATCCTCTTAAAGCACTCTGTGAACATCTATCCCAGTCTGTTCCTCATGGCAGGGAATCCATAGAAGAGGAATGCCAGTATGACCAGCCAGTTTTTACAGGGATGATGGAGAGAAAGCAGCCTCCCTCTCCCACCTTCTGCTGCTGCTCCAGTAAAACACCTGGAAGACAGAACCCAGAAAGGGGAGAGGCAGGTGGGCCCAGAGAAGGACTTTATGTCCCCAGAATTCCGGGGTGCCATTCTTGAGCTTGGGGACCTCGGCTAGGTACACAAAGATGTTCTTGGGACGTGAAGACCTGGCTGTTGTCAGCATAACCTCTCTAGGTGCAAACATTAGCAGGGTCGTTGCATTATTCTCAATGCTGCTGTCTCTGGAAAGAATTCCACAGCAAGGCAAGTTTACACAGTTGACAAAATCAGGTCTCAGGACTTGGCGTAAACTTCATATGTGGCACTTCCACGTCTCTTCTCCTGCCATAGCTATCTGAGAATTTCCCCTTAATAGCTTCTCTGGTCCAGGCTTCTGTATGATCTTGCATTAGCTCCAAGGGACTATAAGCCAAAGGACGGCATGACTATAGGCAGGTCTCTGGGGCAAAAGTAAATTGTGGCCAGGCACGGTGGATCATGCCTGTAATCCCAACAGTTTGGGAGGCTGAGATGGGAGGATCACTTGAGGTCAGGAGTTCGAGACTAACCTGGCCAACATGGTGAAACTCCATCTCTACTGAAAATACAAAAAAATTAGCCTGACACGGTGGCACACACCTGTAGTCCCAGCTACTTGGGAGGCTGAGGCTGGAGAATCGCTTGAACCCGGGAGGCGGAGGTCGCAGTGAGCTGAGATTGTACCACTGCACTCCAGCCTGGGCAACAGAGTGATACTCTATCTCAAAAAAAAAAAAAAAAATGTAAATTTTGTGTTCAGATCATTTTCTTAGGGCATAGAAATATATTGAGAGCTGGAGAAGTTGGACAAGAGTATCTGAGACCCAGTCTATCTTCCTGATGTGAAAATTTACCAGTTTCTGATAGAATCTGGTCCTGTGTATCTTTTTTGTTTTCTGAGGTGTAAAAACGTATTCCAGAAAAGTCTTCTAAGACTTAATTCACAGGAATCCTGTAAAACAGGATATCTTTGTCAACGTGAAGTCCTGTAGGGAAAACTTGGTATAATATGGGAGCAAATAAGAATAAATGTGTTTTATCATTTTTCAAGTAAGCAGGTGTTTGATTTCATTGCACTGCTAGTGGATAAATGAGAAATAATTTCAAAATCGCTTTGCCTTACTTTTTTTTTATATGAAGATGAAAGATTGAAATACCATAGCATGAATCTTTTGTGAGCTTTGGTATTTATGTATAAAAGTGGGCACAAAGGAAATTCAGGGAGGAACATGGTGTATGATTTGTTCTACTTCAGTCTTTGAAACTTGTTTCATTTAAAATAAGCTGATTTACTCATTGATTGAACCCGAGCTTGCCAAGCACTCCCATCAATCACAGCCCTGTTCTGTACTTGTTCCCTCGCCTCCCTCCTCCCTCGTCACAATCCAGGCTCAGCGGTAGTGTGTACCGGAGGGAGAGCCAGAAAACCTGGGTTCAGGTTTCACCTTGGTCACTTTCTGTTTATCTGTGCAATGAGGATGGTTGTATTAGGTTGGTGCAGAAGTAATTGCTGTTTTTGCCATTACTTTTAAAGACAAAAACTGCAGTGACTTCTGTGCCAACCTAACAGTATCTACGTAAGGGGTTGTTCTGAGGTTTACATGAGTTAATAGTTAGCACTGAGAGCAGCGTCTGGCATCTCGTAAGTGCTCAGTAAAAGTTATCATCACCATCAGCAGCAGCATCATATTCTGCCCCTAAAATGTGTGTCCACAAAAACAGCACTTTGATTCCCCATTTAATCATTCATCCCAAGGGGCCATGGCAAGTTGCCGTAAGGATTAACAGTGGGAACAGAGCGAATGATTAGGACTCCTTTCTAAAACTCCCACCCTTGCAAATAGTAGGAATAGTTCTCTGTGGAGTCTGTTTCCTGGCAGCCTCTTTAAGCTCAGCTGTTTTTAGCAGCTGAGAACTTAGAGAATTAAGAGTGTTCCAGAAGTGCTGTGACCTCAGCTTTGCTGCATCATTCCTTTGAGTGGGGTTAGGCTGGCGTGGCTGGTGAGGGGCTGTTGTACTGAGGCTATTTAGTTCTTGGTGTGGGGAAGAGTCATCGTGTTCGGTTGATGGCAAATTGTTGGGAATACAGATAACTCAGGTTTTCCAGCTAAGATATATGGAATTTTGTGCAACTTGGAACCACAGAATTATTTGTTTCACAAACACTTTCAAAGCACTGTGTGCCAGGAGTGGTTCTGATTCCTATGCATTAGGTTGCTGTTATTATCCCCATTTTGCAAATGAGGCAACAAAAGTAAAAAGGACACTCAGATGGGGACATGGCAGAGCCAGGCCTTGAACTCAAGGGGTTTGAATACCGTCTGTCTCAGTTCTCCAGTATAACTGGAGTTCTCCAGAAAAACAGAAAATCAGTTGTCCAGAAAAACAAAACCAATAGGATTGGTTTATGCAATTGGAGAGGCTGGCAAGTCCCATATCTGTGGGGAAGGCTGGCAGACTGGAAACTAGGCAGGAGCTCGTGGTACACTCTTTACTTAGAATTTCTTCTTTCTCAGGGAACACTCAGTTTTTCTCTTAAGACCTTTTAACTAATCATATGAGGCCCACCCACATTATCAAGGAAAATCTCCTTTCCTTAAAGTCAACCACCCAGCTTGGGCAACGTAGGGAAACCCCATCTTTACAAAAGTTAAAAAAAATTAGCACAGCTACCTGAGAGAGTGACGTTGGAGGATTGCTTGGGCCTTGGAGGTCAAGGCTGCAGTGAGCTGTGATTACACCACTGCACTTCAGCCTGGGCAACAGAGCAACACTATCTCAAAAATTAAAAAATTTAAAAAAAAATAAAGTCAACTGATTATAGATGTTAACCACATCTACAAAATACCTTCACAGCAACACTTAGATGAATCTTTTATTGAATAATGGTACTATAGCGTAGCAAAGTTGACACAAAGAACTAACTAGGCCAGGCACAGTGGCTCACACCTGTAATCCCAATATTTTGGGAGGTCGAGGCAGGAAGATCACTTGAGGTCAGGAGTTCGAGACCAGCCTGGTCAATATGGTGAAACCCTGTTTCTACTAAAAATACAAAAATTAGCCAGGCATGGTGGCACAACCTGTAGCCCCAGCTACTCAGGAGGCTGAAGCACAAGAATCACTTGAACTGGGGAGGTAGAGGTTGCAGTGAGCCAAGATCACACCATTGCACTCTAGCCTGGGTGACAGAGTAAGACTGTCTCAAAAAAACGACGACAGCACCAACAAAAAGAAAGAAACCCTAACCATAAAAGGATCCATGCCTTTAAACACTACCTTAAGCTGAGAACCTTATGAGTTGGGTGTGAGATTCACAGTAAACTAAATAATTTAGCAAGAGGCTATGCCATTACAAAATGGTGCACCTCGCCTTGTTTAAAATAGAATTTGGACCTCTTTTCTTACCCATGTGGCTTCTAGCCCAAAATATTGCTCAGAGTAACCATTCAACAGATAATATTGAAAGAATGACTGACTGAATGGTTTTAGATAATATTTTACAGGATTTTCCAGCTACTGAGACCTCTGGCTCCCCATTTAAATTTTTTTTCTTTTTCTTTTCTTTTTTTTTTTTGAGATGGAGTCTGTCGCCCATGCTGGAGTTCAGTGGTGTGATCTCAGCTCACTGCAACCTCTGCCTCCTGGGTTCAAGCGATTCTCCTGCCTCAGCTTTCCAAGTAGCTGGGACTACGGGCATGTACCACCACGCCCGCCTAAGTTTTGTATTTTTAGTAGAGACAAGGTTTCAACATGTTGGCCAGGCTGGTCTGGAACTCCTGGTCTCAAGTGATCCGCCTGCCTCGGCCTCCCAAAGTGCGGGATTACAGGTGTGACCCACCATGCCTGGCCTCCCTTTTAAATTAAAAATCATCTGGCCCATGCCCGGCGCAGTGGCTCACGCCTGAAATCCCAGCACTTTGGGAGGCTGAGGCTGGTGGGTCACAAAGTCAGGAGTTTGAGACCAGCCTGGCCAATATGGTGAAACCCCGTCTCTACTAAAAATACAAAAATTTAGCTGGGCATGGTGGCACGCGCCTGTAGTCCCGGCTACTCAGGAGGCTGAGGTAGAAGAATCACTTGAACCCAGGAGGCGGAGGTTGCAGTGAACTGAGATCACACCACTGCACTCCAGCCTGGGTGACAGAGCCAGACTCTGTCTCAAAAAAAAAAAAAAAAAAAAATCATCTGGCCCAAGTAAGATTGAGTTTTTGTGAATGACTAGATTCTTTTAGGAAGAAAGGAGAACTTCTGTATTCTCAGTTGTGCATGTGTCACTCCCCACTACCTAACATCTGTCCACTTTCATTGGTTCGGCAAAGGGTTTGGGGTCTGCTGCTGCCTGGACTCCCTGTGAATGTGTGTCTCCCACCCATTAGTTGTGTCCGGTACTCAATCACACCATCTTTGTGTCACTCCAGTGTCTATTTCTAAGCTGCCCCTTTGTTGATTTCAAATCCGCCATGGGCTGGCTCGAAATTCTCAGGCCTTGGGTCTTTATTCTCCCTTCTTTTGTCTGGTCCTGTCCTTCCCTTTGTCCTTCTGCAGAGCAAGATCCACTATTGATACAGAAGTCGCCTCCTTTCTAATTTTTTACTTCAGATTTCTGACCTTGTAGATTGGTATGTTTGTTCTGTTATAAAATTCAAAAACACCCCCCAATTTTTTCATTTAATGTCTTTTTGCTCCTGTTTCCAGCATATGTGAAACACTTTCAATGTTAATGAAGTTATTTAAATTGTTTTAAGTTTGCCGATTGTCAAGTGGCAATACACAAATATGAAACAGTCACTTTTGGGGGGTACAGTGGCTGAGGGTGGTGAAGTAAAACAGATAAACTGAGAAGTGTACAAACCATAAGTGTATAGTTTGATGAGACATACCCATGTAATCTGCACCAAATTAAGAAACAGAAAATTGGAGTCTCTGAGCTTACTATGGCTCAGAAGCCTGCCTGATTCAAAATCTTATTATTTAAAAAAAGGAAAAAAAGAAACAGAAAATTATCAGTACTCAAGGGGAGTCTCTAGTTACTTAGTATTCTTCCTCCATATCCTGACTCCTTACACATAGATCAATCAGCTTTGCCTATTTTTGAACTTTTTAGAAATGGAATCATGTAGCCGAAATTCTCTCACCAGTGGCTTCTTGTGCCCAAGGTTATATTTGCGAGATTTCTCTTACTGTTGTATCTAATTTGCTCATTTTCATTGCTATATAGCGTCCCATTGTATGTATGTACCAAATGTGTCAGTTATGCTGCTAATGGTTGGGTAGTTTCCGGTTTGGGGGTCTCATGGACGGTGCTGCTGTGAACATTCTAGTAGGTGTCTTGGTAAACGCGTGTGTTTCTGTTGGGTATATATATGCCTAGGAGTGAAATTAGCGGGTCAAGGGTACACACATGTTCTGTTTTAGTAAACTGTGCCAAATGCTAAGATTAATGGTGAAATTTAAAAAAAAAATCCTCTGAGGTATGCAATGCAGCTGATTAAACCAAAATCCTAAAGACTGGCACAATATTATGGCTTGATCAGAGGTTGGCTTCCAACTCTTATTCTTCAGCAAAAAGTAGAACTTTAAGCTGTATCTCTGACTCCATAGTAATCTACCAGTTAAAAAATTATATATATAATATATACATATATTATATGTAATAAATATTATATATGTATATATAATATATATATTATACTAGTTTTTAAGAATTGTCCACAAACAACCAGTTGATTGGCTGAAATGAACACTTTTAAACTAAACAGAGTACATCTACCTTAGTCTTGCTGCTGCAGTTTTTCTTACGGAAAAGATGAAAATCAGATTATAAATGCAACATTGGTCCAAAGATCATTCCAGAGGTGTCCTGACAGCCTTGGGCAAGATTAACAAGTGATTTTTATTGTTAACTAATTTATATTTCTTGTATTGGGTCAAATAGCAATTTCAAATTGTGTGATTTCTGTGGCTTAAAAAAAGTCTCAGCTGGGCGTAGTGGCTCACACCTGTAATCCCAATACTTTTCGGGCCCAAGGTGGACAGATCACCTGAGGTCAGGAGTTCGAGACCAGCCTGGCCAACATATAGCGAAACCCCATCTCTACTAAAAAATACAAAAATTAGCTAGGCATGGTGGTGCACACCTGTAGTCCCAGCTACTTGGGAAGGCTGAGGCAGGAGAATCACTTGAACCTGGGAGGTGGAGGTTGCAGTGAGCTGAGATTGCTCCATTGCCCTTCAGCCTGGGCGACAGAGCAAGACTCTGTCAAAAAAAAAAAAAAAAAAATCCTGCCAAAGGGTCAGCTTGGAATCACAGAGTTCAGATTTCTTATTTGGCCAGACAGGACATTGATTTCTAATGATGGCTATGTTTCTTATTTCTTATAATAATTTCAGATTTCCTATAATGACCAGACAGGACACTGCCTTTTTAAAATTTAGGAATAGAATTATGACATATATCTTATTTTCTGTAGGTTTCTGGAAAAACTTAAAATAGATGCGATTTTTACATTTGGATTATAATGGAAAGAACCTCTGCAACTAATGAAAAAAAAAAGATGAGGCACAAAGATACGAGCACTAAACCTTTGGCCTGTGGCATCTCATGTTCATGGCCAGTATCATCGTGTGGCTCAGGAGTGATGGCAGTGATGGTCATGACCAGTGTGGATAAAGGACAGGCATAAATGTGGATAAAGTTGAGGCATAATTATAGGATGGTGGTAATGAAACATGAGCAGCCAGAGGAGCCTGCCAAGGCAGTCATGAACTCCTAACTTGGCTGGTTTTTCCTTGTGCAATCCATTCACAGCCCAAATTGCTCCTGAGAAAGATTTTGTTAGCATGTGGTCTACCATGTTTGGTATTTGTCTTTATACAAACAAGTGAATGAGATCAGACTTAACATATCTTTTTTTTTTTGAGACGGAGTCTCGCTCTGTCGCCCAGGCTGGAGTGCAATGGAGCAATCTGGGCTCACTGCAAGCTTCGCCTCCTGGGTTCACCCCATTGTCTTGCCTCAGCCTCCCGAGTAGCTGGGACTACAGGCACCCGCTACCATGCCCGGCTAGTTTTTTGTAGTTTTAGTAAAGATGGGGTTTCACCGTGTTAGCCAGGATGGTCTGGATCTCCTGACCTCATGATCTGCCCACCTGGGCCTCCCAAAGTTCTGGGATTACAGACGTGAGCTACCGCGATCAGCCCAGACTTAACATATCTTTAAACCTTCGACTTACTGCTTAAACTCTGAGTCCCTTAAGCACTTAGATATTTCATGTTTCGTATCTTTTATAATATAGGATGTAATATTTTTTTTTTTTTTTTTTTTTTGAGACAAGGTCTCACTCCGTCACCCAGGCTAGAGTGCAGTGGCACGATCGGGGCAGCCTCCATTTCCCAGGCTCCAGCAATCCTCTCACCTCACCCTCCCAAGTAGCTGGGGCCACAGGTACAGGTGGATCCCACCACACCCAGCTATTTTTTTTTTTTTTTTCATAGAGATAGGTTCTCCCTATGTTGCCCAGGCTGGTCTTGAACTGCTGGGCTCAAGCAATCCCCCCCTCCTTGGCCTCCTAAAGTGCTAGGATTACAGACATCCGCCACCACAGCTGGCCTAATTTTGTACTTTAAAATATATGAATCTAATGCTCCAATATTTAATCAATTATAAACTACCCATAGACAATTTTGCTGGCTTAGCTAGTGTAATTGTGGCTGATTCCATTCAAGCCCTTGTCCATATGTTTACATAAATTTTTACAGAGTTGTTACCATGGCATGGAAACTATTTCATATTCTGTTCCTTCATCAAAACTTTTCCATGTCTCTACCTAATTTACAAATGGAAGCTTTTAAATGACAGTCTTCAGTTCCATTGGAATTACTAGATTCCATTTTTAAAATTCATTTTGTTTTTATATGTTATTAGATTCTATTTATGCATTTACTTATTGATGAACATTAAGGTTATGTCCCAGTTTTTAATTATTTTAGATAATACAACCACAAAAATCCTTATTCATATCTTTGTGAACATCACATACATCATTTTCATACCTAGCTGATAATATGTTTTTGAGAATAGAGATTGTGTTTTTTTAAAAAAAATGTTTTTGGCATAGGGGGTACAATTCTATCTATAGTACCTGATAGTTTTCACATTAAAATAAGTGTATAAATACATGTTAATTTCTTTATTTCAGGACCAACTTCACAAAGTTTCCTAATTAGCAAATACTTTCTAATCAGCCTTAGCGGGCAAGTTGGTCATTGAAGAATTTTTGTGAAAATAGGAATAAAATTATGTGAGATACTCAATCATTAACAGGAATAATTTGGAGGACGAAAGATTCCAAGTGAAGCTGATTTTTATCAATTAATTCTATAAAATTGTGCTGTCTCAGTAGCAGATAGCACCTGAAGTTGGCCGTTATGACAGAAATTAAATGGTCTTGGTGTTGCGGAGAGATGATTGGGTTATGAGGCGCGCCCGTTGCTAAGTTCTCAATATCTGGGAACAGAGTGCAAATAGCCAGAAATGGAAATGAATTGAATGTTAGTGCTGCCTGGCAAGGGAGAGAGAGGTTTACTGTCTGATAACTGTGCACTTAATTTGCCTTGAGCTGTTGTTTGAGATGGGCTTGAACCTCCTCTCAGACCTGCACCTATTTCCTGAGTGCCTGCAACGGGCAGTGTGATTTTCAGGAAGGAGCTAGCGCATGGGAGAGATATGGGGTTGGAATCCTGACTGCTAGGCACAAGAGATCTTGGCCAAAGTCGTTTTTATCTCCCCAAGCCTCAGTTTCCTTGCAAACTAAAGGGATGCTAATATCGTCCTCACAGGCTTCTAAAGGACTAAAGTGATAACGTGCACTGAGTCTAGTGGGCATGTGGTAAGCGCTAAGTGGAGCTAATGGTATTGTCCAGATGCTAAATTAGGTGCTTTGTGATATATAAATGTATATAAAAACAATCAAAGGGATATGATTGTCAAATGGAAACAGGCTGGACAATATGACAGTTGGAGAATGTAAACTTCTCCCTCACATAAGGAGAAGTTTAGCACAACACCTCTCCCTTCCTGTGTCTGTCAAATGAGAAGATGCAGACTGGATGCTGTCCTGACTGCCTTGATGTCCTGTGACAGACACCCTGTGTTGCTGCTGAGCTGTCACAGTTCTTCATTGGTGAAAACTGGCAGATTTGCTGTTTGACACTATCTATCAAAATTAAAATTGCAACATTCCTTTTAACCCAGCAGTACCACTGCTAGCAATTTTTCCTAAAGATATACAAGCACATGGCCGGGCGCGGTGGCTCACGCCTGTAATCCCAGCTCTTTGGGAGGCCGAGGCAGGTGGATCACCAGGTCAGGAGATCAAGACCATCCTGGCTAACATGGTGAAACCCCGTCTCTACTAAAAATACAAAAAGAAATTAGCCAGGTGTGTTGGCAGGCGCCTATAGTCCCAGCTACTCGGGAGGCTGAGGTAGGAGAATGGCATGAACCTGGGAGGCAGAGCTTGCAGTGAGCTGAGATCGCGCCACTGCACTCCAGCCTGGGTGACTGAGCAAGACTCCGTCTCAAAAAAAAAAAAAAAAATACAAGCACATGTGCTTGATGAAAAATAGGAAGGGCTGTTATTGCAGCATTATTTGTACTAGCAAAAAATTAGACAAAAGACCTATCATTGGAGAATGAATGAAATGCACTATGACATGTCCTTACAAAGGAATACCATACAGCCATCACAAAGAATAAGGCAGGTATTTCTGTTCTGATGTAGAACAGTCTCCAATATATATCACTGAAAGGGAGGAAAACAGTGCAGAACAATATTTAATGTGTGCCACCCTTTCTGTAATACATTATGTAATGTGAAAAATACATGTATGCTTAAATATGCATAGACAGTCCATGGAAGGAAACGCAACAAAACCTATGATGTTGCTTATCTCTGGAGGGGTCAGGGAGGAGCTTGGAAAACTCACAATTTACATGGCTTTAAGTGTTTATCATGTGTGTGTTTTACCTGTCTAAACAATAATAATAATTTGGCACCCTTGGCTGGCTCTGGCTCACCCCGTCAGAGACTCGAGAAGACTTGAGGAGGGTGAAGTTCTTGGGCCCATGTGGATGGCTTATGTTCCCAAACAGACCCCCAGATGCAGGCCTCCGAAATAAGACACAAGCATACAGAGTTGGACTTTCAGGCTTACTGAACAGACAGACTGTGTTTTTTCGACTGCCCATTCAAACAAGAAAGGCTCTGGGATCAGGAAGTAGGAAAGACCCATTATTGCTGACTATCAAATAGCATTTCCAATATTTCCCCTTTGAGTCTTTTTTATTAAGAGGAAAACTTGGTTGGAAGTGTAGGACACAGAAGATGAGAAGCACTAACTGGGCATTGTGAACCTTCCCACAGTAATGTGTTGTCTGCTCATCCCCACATCCCTTCCTCCAGGCAGCAAGTGCTTGATGAACACCTGCACTGGGCCAGGTGTCATCACAGGATATTGGGGCTAAAAGAAATTTAGAGAACATTTTAGTCATTTCACAGAGGAGGAACCCACAGGGCACTTTAGCTTCCAGTGAGCGGTATCGGTGCAGAGAGAATGTCTGGTGATTTTTGCCCTCTTTGGTCTCAGATGATGGATTAGGAAGCCTCTGGATGCTCCTATAGAGTTGGCTTCCTCATGTAGAGCATTCATTTCATTTTGCCTTGTGTTTCAATTACTTGTGGACATGTTTTCTCTCTAAGGATGTGAAGACAGATTCATGCCATCCCCCAGCCATGATCTCTGACTCCTGGTGTTCACACTCATGTAATCGTTTACCTTTGAATGTGAGCAGGACCTGTGACCTGCTTCTAACTAATAGGATACAACAGGGGTGATGGGAATGTCCTCTCCCTTATTATGTTATATAACACCTTATCTTGCTAGCAAACTCCTTTTGGAGACTCTTTTTGCTTGATGAAGTAAGTGGCTATTCTGGGAAAGCCCACTTGGCAAGAAATAGGTGGCTTCTAGGAGCTGAAGGTGGCCTCTAGCGGAGAGCCTGCTACCATGTGGAAATGAATTCTGCTGACAATGTAAGTGAGTGTGGAAGCAAGTTCTTCCCCAGACAGGTCTCCAGATGAAAACACAGCTCATCCAGCATCTTGACTGCAGCCTTGTGAGGCTCTAAGCAGAGGACCCAGGGCTCCTGACCCACACCCTCCTTCCTCCTGTGAGGAAATAAGCTTGTGTTGTTTTAAGCCACCAAATTTGTGATAATTTGTTACACAGCATAGAAAACTAATACAGGGCACTCTTGTGGCACTTGGCGCAAGGCCCCTCAGCAAGTTGGTTTTCAATGAATGTGTTGAGCTGAATTTATTTCTCTTTCTTTTCGTGACTGTATCTTACAATAATTGCCTGAAGTGCTCTTACTTGGGTGGTCATATAATTTATATTTCAAAGCAGAGCACTTTGGAGAGTGATAATTATTTGCTATTAATAATCTACTTAGGTCTATAGGGATAAACTGGGTCTATGCCAGGCATACTAGGAGGTACGGTCCTCCAAGCTATGATAATCTCATCATCTATCGTCCATGTTTTCTGGCTCATTTTGCCCTATGAAGACATTGCATATTTGTTGATTATTTTTCTTCTGGGTCTGCACTCTTCCTTCCCCCTCCCTATCCCTACCTACTCCCTGGCTTCTGCCTGGATGTTGGCAGAGAGCCGCTGTGTGCCTGACTGTGACAAGGCTGGTGGAAGTCACTGGGATGCCAGGCACATCCAGCCTCTGTGTGGAGGTCCAGCAGAGTGGGGCAGCTGTATTGACCAAGTTGGTGGGAAGAGAGGCTGGGATGGAGCTATGCAGAGGAATTTACTAGAAGCAGTTGCAGGAGTGATCAACACCCCATTACATGGCCATTTTCAAAGTGTACAGCCTATTCCAGAAGCTGTTTCTGCCTGCCCCTGGTGTTTTTGTTGGGTTTTGTTCAGGTGGAGGGGAGGGGACTTGTTGAGGTGCCCTCCCCTTGGAATCCCCTTTTTGGAATAGACCCTGTAGCATCTGACACATGCACCCTGAGGGCCTCTCTCCAACACATCGGGAGGAGAGGCTCCCCTTCCCCCACCACCCACCTCCATAATTGTCTTCCTCAGAATCCATAAGGGGAGCCCAGCCACTTCCCACACGTCACCAGAATGTCCCTTCACTTTTTCACCGAGCCAACCACTTGCATTGCCCCTGTCTCACCTCTTCTCCAATGTTCAACTGTGTGGAACCATACTAGCCCTGGCACTCTTGGCCACAGCTCTGACACAGGCCCCAGGATGTTGGCATCCTTCCCCTTTATACTGGCTCAGTTTCAGCTGCTGACCAGGAGTGCGGGACAGTCTTGACCTGCCCCCCAGGCCTGTACCTATTTTCTTGACTTGTGGACCAGGCTGGAGTTTCCATTCCTTTCCTATCACTGCTTCTCAAATCTTGCCTAGAATGGTAAAGGAAAAGGAGCTCATACCCCTGGGAGCTTGTGGGCTGGGCCTGTAACACCCTGATACAAGTTGGAAATATCTTTGAAGCCTGTCTGAACAGCTTTATTGAGATACAACTTTCATACCTTAGAGCACCCATACTAAGTGTGCAATGCAATGGTTTCTAGTGTGTTCACAGAGTTGTGTAGTCATCATCATAGTCTAAATTTAGAACATTTTTGCCACCCCAAAAGAAACCCCATATCTATTAGCAGTCACTCTCTGTTTCTTCCACTACCATCTCTTCCCCAACCCTCTAATCCCTGGCAACCACTAATCTATTTGTTGTCTTTATGGATTTGATGATTCTAAACATTTAATATAAATATGATTATACAATATGTGGTCTTTTGTGACTGCTGAAGTCACATTTTTTAATCTTAAGAAAACTGATGCACTGTCTGCACTCTAGTTCACAGTATTCCCTTTTTGTTTTAATAGATACAAGGAATTTCAGAAATTACACAGTTAGACCAGGTGCGGTGGCTCACGCCTGTAATCATAGCACTTTTAGAGGCCAAGGTGGGTGGATCATTAGAGTCCAGGAGTTTGAGACCAGCCTGGGCAAAATGACAAAACCTCATCTCTACCAAAAAAAATACAAAAATTAGCCAGGTTCAGTGGTGCATACCTGTAGTCCCAGTTACTTGGGAGGCTAAGGTGGGAGGATCACTTGAGGCCTGGAGGCGGAAGTTTCAGTGGGCCCAGGTCGCTCTACTGCACTCCAGCCTGGACAATGAATCCAGACCCTGTCTCACAAAAGAAATTACACACAGTTTAAATGTTTAGCCCTACAAGAGTGCTCCAGGAAGAAGTGCCTTACTCATGCCACACCCCTTGGGCCCCAGTCTGAAAGGGGCTGGCCTCAACAATGCTGACAGCATCCAGATGGCTTTCCATCCAGAGCAGGTGCAGATCCCAAAATAGGATTATTTGAGTAGATGATGGGAAAGGTGGGGAAGATGATTAACATTCTCTAAGCATCTGCCTCTAGCCAGGCATCATCTAAGTACCACAGAAAGGAAAAGGTGGATGGAAGTGCCGGTCTTGAAGAAGTCTCTCTCACTCTCTGGGTGCAGATTGTGCAACTGTCAGTAAAGTGACAGAGAATGACTAATATGAACCATCCTGGCCATTGGGATGCAGCAAAGGTCTTCACTGATGAATGTTGAGCTAGATTTGGGAAAAGGACGCCAAGCAGAGGGATGAGTGTGAAGCTGCAGGAAGGGCCAAGCACTTGGAGAGGGACCTACTTGGCTGGCTGGCCTGTGGGAGCAGGGAGGCTTGGGCAGCAGGGGAGAAGGCGGACAGATGCCCAAGGTGGCTGGGGTCAACTGAGCACATCTGTGCTCCCCTGTTTCCACCTTCTCCTGACTCTTCGCCTTTTGGGGTCTATGTGCTGAGGGTAGTCCAAGGCTGCTGGTCTGAAGAAGGGGGCCCAAGAGGGTCGGAAATAAGGAGACTTTGTCTTCATCTACATCTGTTCACAGACCCCCTCATTGCCCTGAGCCTCCAGACCACCCTCAGCAATTTTTCTTTCCTAATTAAAATCAGTGACAATACAATGATGAGTTTTGAAAATATATTTAGTTTAGTGTCTGTGTATATTTAAATAAGAAAACTGTGTGTATAAATGCAATGTGTTTTTTTCCTCCTTCTGATTTTGTATTAAAATAACATCTATTGTTCCTTCTTCTTTGGAAACCTTTGTTCACATCCTTCATGCTCCAAATAGCCAACAAATAAATAGCACAGAAAACATGGTCTTTCCTCCTAACTGTAGAGTCCTCTGTTCTTTGTTAAGATGTGGAGATAGGTTTTTGTGCTTTTTTTGTTTGTTTTTTTTTTTTTGAGATGAAGTCTTGCTCTGTTGCCCAGGCTGGAGTGCAGTGGCGTGATCTCAGCTTACTGCAACCTCCGCCTCCCAGGTTCAAGTAATTCTGCCTCAGCCTCCCAAGTGGCTGGGACTACAGGCATGCACCACCACCCCCAGCTAATTTTTTTGTGTAGAGATGGGGTTTCACCATATCGGCCAGGATGGTCTCGATCTCTTGACCTCGTGATCCTCCCGCCTCGGC
This sequence comes from Macaca mulatta, assembly GCF_049350105.2. Classification (NCBI taxonomy): domain Eukaryota; kingdom Metazoa; phylum Chordata; class Mammalia; order Primates; family Cercopithecidae; genus Macaca; species Macaca mulatta. Next base: position 98,142,220 of record NC_133418.1, on the reverse strand, counting down.
CTCCCAAGGTGCTAGTATTACAGGCATGAGCCACCGCACCCAGCCTGTGTTCATTTTTAAATGCATGGTGAGCTTGAAGTCATCAGAGCATATTTTATTGTATAAAAGTTTTATCATAATAGGTGTGGCCCATTAGAAAGACCTTATGGGTAAAGAGAGAGTCAAAAGGCTGGAAAACATAGCTCATGGCTTTTTTGTGTGTACTTTAAACTCCTCAGTTGTAAGCAACGAATTGGACATTTACAGAGACCTGTGCCAAGTATCAACACAGATGTCAACACAGAGATATCTGTAACACACAGCCCTTGCCCCCGCCAGCAATTACAGACTAAAATGCTGACAGATAGAGACCTGCAATTTTTGAAGGCAAGGTTTCTGTAACACTCATTTTGAACCCCAACATCAGGGACAGTGAGAGGACACGGGGGATGTTTATCTGCATGGTGAGTGAAGGGACATATGAGTTGGCCAGATGAAGGATAAATGCCCTGTGAACAGCATAGCCCCTAAATGAGAATTCAGAGTAAAGGCAGGAAAGAAAATGTCTACGAGTTAAGCCTGGGTTTAGAGCTTGCCTTTCCACACTTACTGATAGTCTGTGTGGTATCAAGCAGATTACCTAAAGCTTCTGAACTCCACTAGCCTCATTCACTGCAGTGTTGCTGTGAGGATAAGAAATGAAATATATAAAACATATAGTTCTGTGCATGGCACACAATAGGGGCTCAGTAAATTTGACTGGGTGAGTATAGTTTTCCCCTGATTTTATTAACAATACATATTCACTGTGAAAAATGTAAATGATATCGTAAGGAAGAAAACAAAGCACCTGAAATCCCACAACCCTGAAATAGCCACTGTTAGTAGTTTGGTGACCACCTTTCATGCATCTCATTATGCAGACACACACACATGCACACACACACACACAATGTTCATTGTAATTGTTATTTTTTCTTTCTTTGTTAAAAAGAGGCTTAAGGCCGGGCACGGTGGCTCAAGTCTGTAATCCTAGCACTTTGGGAGGCCGAGGCAGGTGGATCATGAAGTCAGGAGATCGAGACCATCCTGGCTAACACGGTGAAACCCGGTCTCTACTAAAAATACAAAAAAAAAAAATTAGCTGGGCGTGGTGGCAGGCGCCTGTAGTCCCAGCTACTCAGGAGCCTGAGGCAGGAGAATGGCGTGAACCCGGGAGGTGGAGCTTGCAGTGAGCCAAGATTGCGCCACTGCACTCCAGCCTGGGCGACAGAGCAAGACTCCGTCTCAAAAAAAAAAAAAAAAAAATTAGGCTTAGAAGAATTGTAATGTTCCCCAATACAAAAAAAAGATAAAAGATAAAGTTTGAGGTGATGGATATCCCAATTACCCTGATTTGATCATTACACATTATACACATACATCAAAATATCGCATGAATCCCCCAAATATGTACAACTATGATATATCCATAAAAGTAATAATAAATTTAAAAATTCTTTTTTTTTTTTTGAGACAGAGTCTCACTCTGTTGCCCAGGCTGGAAAGCAGTGGCATGATCTCGGCTCACTGCAACCTCCGTCTCCCGGGTTCAAGCAATTCTCCTGCCTCAGCCTCCTCAGCAGCTGAGATTATAGGTGTGCACCACCACACCCAGCTAATTTTTTTGTATTTTTAGTAGAGATGGGGTTTCACCATGTTGGCCAGGCTGGTCTCGAACTCCTGACCTTAAATGATTCGCCTGCCTCAGCCTCCCAAAATGCTGGGATTACAGAGGTAACCAACATAAACTGAGTGTTTCCACCCACAGTTTACCCCATACACATCAATGTATATGAATATATGTACATAAGTAAATATCTTTTGTCCTTGTTCATTTTAGCTAAATGGGACCCGATTTAACGTTATGTCTGCGTGTGGGTGTCATGGATACATGTATTGGATTTACATTTTGGTAAAATACATCATCTCTGCAATTTGCCTTATCACTACATCTTGGAAGAGACTGTAGGCCCACTGATGTAGATCTTTTTAAAATTGCATAATATCCCATGGCACAGATAATGCTACAGTTTAGTCTGCCATTCTCTATTGATGGAGATTCGGTTTGTTTCCAATTGTTTGTTTTTGCCCTGCCAACAGTGCTGTAGTGGACAGTTTGGTGCCTGTCTCCTTATATTCTGTTGCTTTTATTTCTATGGAGAGAGTCCTAGGGGTGAGGTGCTGGGTCAGAGGTCCTTTTAAAATGTTAATAGAGGCCTTTTCAGACTTTTTCAGAAGGGTGCAATAATTTCACATTTCCATCAGCCATGTATGGATTCTCCTCACCACCACTCCCAATTTGCACCCCTCCTCCCACAAGACCTGCCAATGTCAGGTATCACACTCGAATTTTTGCCATCTAATGGATGTAAAGTGATATCTCATTGTTACTTTCTGTTTTTGCATTTCCTTGACTACTGCAGAGGCTGAACATCATCTCATATGTTGTTAGTCATTTAAATTTGTTCTTCTGTTTATCACTTACTGATGTCCTATGCCCATCTTTCTCTTGGTTGTTTGTCTTTTTCCAACCAATATGTTAAGAGCTCCTTTCTGTCATATGCACTGCACGTGTTTTCTCAGACTCTTTGTCATTTATCTATTGATTTATTTCTATAGTATCTTTCATTTTACCAAATTTTAAATTTTTTATCAAGTCAGAATTGTGTCTTTGTGTGTGTGTGTGGCCTCTGAGTTTGCAGACTCAGTTAAAAGCGCTCCCCTACTCCTGAGTGGTACGCATAGTTTCCCAGCTTGTCTTTTAGTCTTTTTATTGTTTTATGTTTTACATTTAAATAAATTCCAGATGGATTACAGATTTTGATGTACGCTGTAAGGTAGGGAGCCAATTTAATTTTCTTCCAGATGAATAACCAGTTGTGCCCACATCATTCATTGCGTAAGTCATTTTCCCTACTGAATTGAAATATCACTTCTGTTGGATTTAATTGAAATCTGCTACTAAGCACTCTATTCTGCTCTCCTTATCTGTTGATACCATACAGTTTTAACTACAGTGATTTCATAGAGCACATTGTAATATCTACTAAGGGAGCCCTTCGTCTTCCCCACACTATTCCTTTTTATAATTTTCTCAACTCCTCTCAATTCCATTATTACCTATTTCAAAATAAACACATTGGGAGTTCACATATATATTAATTTGGGGAAAATTGACATTTTACAATATGTCTTCCCGTCTAAGCATATATTTGTTTCATTTTGTTTGGATCCTATTTTTTATACTTTGAGAAGTTCTTTAGGATTCTACGCCTTTGTTTGTTTGTTTTTTGAGACAGGGTCTTGCTGTCTTGCCCAGGCCAAAGTGTAATAGCGCAGTCACAGCTCACTGCAGCCTCAACCTCCTGGGCTCAAGTGAACCTCCTGAGTAGCTGGGACTACGGGTGCATACCACCATGCCTGGCTAATTTTTGTACTTTTGAAGAGACAGGGTTTCACCATGTTGCCCAGGCTGATTTTGAGCTCCTGGGCTCAAGCAATCCACCCACCTTGGCCTCCCAAAGTGTTGGAATTACAGGGGTGAGCCACTATGCATGGCCAGCCTTTCTTAGTTTTCTGTCTTTCTTTTTTGTTTGTAAAGCTGTATTGAGGTGTAATTTACATACTATAACATTCACCCACTTTAAGTGTACAATTTGCCGATGATTAGATTTTTACAGAGTTGCGTAACCATCATACAGTCTAATTTTAGAAAATGTCCATCACCCCACACAGACACTTTGAGGCCATTTGCAGACACTTCCCATTCCCACCCCCAGCCCTAGGCAGCCGCTGCTCAAAATAGACCAAAATAGAGAAAATACTCTATATATAGATTTGCCCTTTCTGCGTCATTCTTAGTGTTTTATTCTTTACAATGTTTTTTACCGTTGTGAATAGAACATTTTTTTCCTGCTATTTCTTGCTAGCTGTTTGCTATCAAAAATATTGATTTCATTATATTTATCTTATAATCCATTATTTTACCACTTTTCTTAGGTTTTCTTAGACAACTATAACGTAATGTATCTCTTTTTTTCCATGTTTATTCTGAGGATTAATTTTCTATCTTATTGCATTTTCCAGCAACTTGTAAACATTGTTTAATAATAGTGGTCAGGGGAGGTATCCATGTTTTATTCCTAATTATAATGACTGACTTTAGTGCTTTACTCATTAGAATGATATTTGCTGTTGGTTTTTGGTAACATATCTTTATTACACTTGAGTCTGTTTTGTTCTGTTCCACGGTTCTTAGAATTTTTATTGGGAATGGCATTTCATCAGATGTCTTCCAATTTTTATATATTTTGATTGGTTTTTCTCAGTTGATTTGTGGATGTAAAGAATTATGCTGCTAACTTCCATGATGAATTGTCCTTGGCTTATGGAATAAACCGTATTATCCTTTTGGTACACTGCAAATTGTTTACAACTGTAGTTTGTATCTTTTGTATCTATGTTCATGAGATTTGTCCAAGGGCTTATAATTTTAGTACTGTCATTATTAGGCTTTGATATTCAGGTTATATTGGTTTTATAAAGTGAGTTGGCCGGGCGCATGGCTGTAATCCCTGCACTTTGGGAAGCTGACGGATTGCTTGGAGCCCAGGAGGTTGAGGCTGCAGTGAGCTATGATCGTGCCACTGCACTCCAGCCTGGGTGACAGAGTAAGTAAGACTCTGTCTCAAAAAAAAAAAAATTAAAATGAGTTCAGAAGCTTGTCATCAAACTGTCATTTTTTGACAACTCTTGATGGACTGGTAGAGGCAGGGAAAGTCAAAACAACAAGGTTGAGAGGGAGTTATCCTTCCATTCTGTTTGTCTTTTAGGCCTGCTGTGTAGTAGTTAATAGTTAATACATTTCCTTAATTATTGGCTAGAGCTGCTCTGCACATTGCCTTAACCACTAGCCACATATGCTTATTTAAATTAAAATGAAATAAAATTTAAAATTCAGTCCCTCAGTCATACGAACCACCTTTCAAGTGCCCACTAGCCACATGTAGCTAGTGGCTGCCACACTAAACAGCAAATCAGGGGTCAGCAGACCATGTTCAGTGGAGTTTTTGTACGGCCTGGTGTGCTAAGAATGGTTGTTACCATGTTAAGAGATTACTTAAAAAAGAATATGTGACAGAGCCTGTGACTGTGGCCCCCAGAGCTTAACCTATTCACTCTCTGGCCTTCTACAGAAAAAATCTGGTGGTCCCTAATTGAGAATATTGTCTCCTAACTTGAGTTGCTGACCTGCCCCTTCCCATCATTTTTATAATGGAACACCATCTATATGACTATTTACTTAATATTTTTCTTTAAATAGATTCACTTAAATTTTTGAAAGAAGCATTATATCAACATCATAAATAGAAATATTTACTTTTTTTACTTAAATTTTTGAAAGAAACATTACATTATTTTTTTTTTAATTTGAGATGGAGTCTTGCTCTGTCACCCAGGTTGGAGTGCAGTGGTGCCATCTTGGCTCACTGCAGCCTCTGGATCTCAGGTTCAAGCGATTCTCTGCTTCAGCCTCCCAAGTAACTGGGACTACAGTTGCAGACCACCACACCCAGCTAATTTTTGTATTTTTAGTAGAGACGGGTTTCACCATGTTGGACAGGTTGGTCTTGAACTCCTGGCCTCAAGTGATCCGCCCACCTTAGCCTTCCAAAGTGCTGGGATTACAGGTGTGAGCCACCTCACCCAGCCAGAAACATTACTTAATTTTTTGAAAGAAACATTATTTCTTATATTTTTACTTGAAGTTTTGAAATTTACTTAAATTTATTTTACTTAAATTTTTGAAAGAAACATTATATCAACATCATAAATAGAAACATTTGCCATAAATAACTAGAAAAATAAATACAATGAAAGCCAACAGTGTTATTAAATTCCAATTACAAACTAGACCTTGCTCTTCCCTTTGCTAAAAAGAGAGATTAGTGAGTATGAAGTATTAGAAGATACACACCCACCAGCTGAGAAATTTTCCTTGATGTAATCAGACGTGTAGAAAGAGAATTGGAAAGGGAACTGCCTCCTCACTCATAATTCAGTGTCATTTAAGTCCAGGCACGTGTACCTCCTGAAATCACTTGTACACGTGTTCTTAATTTTGGAGCACTGGGCTGAGGAGAGAGGAGAGCAGGGAGCATGAGTCTGGCTCAGATGATGTCTGGGGTTGGGGTGGCCTAACTAGGGCAGCAGTAGTTTGACGCCTTCCTTACCACTGCCAGCTAAAGAATACACAAGTCATCATTTGTAGTCTCTTTGTTGCGAAGGTTAGAGCACCAGATGTAAATTGGACTCTGTCATTCCACAGAACACTCCGCAGAAGTGTCATCACTAAGTAAAAAAGTTAATGGACCAGGAGCGGTGGCTCATGCCTGTAATCCCAGCACTTTGGGAGGCCGAGGTGAGGGCAGAAGTTCAAGACCAGCTTGGCCAACATGGTGAAACCCCATCTCTACTAAAAATGCAAAATTTAGCTGGGTGTGGTGGCGCCTGCCTGTAATCCCAGCTACTCGGGAGGCTGAGGCACGAGAATTGCTTGAACCCAGGAGGCAGAGGTTGCAGTGAGCCGAGATCGTGCCACTGCACTCCAGCCTGATGACAGAGCGTGACTCTGTCTCAAAAAAAAAAATTAATAATATTTTCTCAGCTTTTATTGATGTTTGCTCTATATTAAAAATGGCGTGAGCCAAGATCGCGCCACTGCACTCCAGCCTGGGCAACAGAGCAAGACTCTGTCTCAAAAAAAAAAAAAAAAATGGCCATCGGAAAAATATTTCCGCACCTTCTGCAAAACTGCAGTCAAATACATATTTATTTTCCTTAAATAGTGATTCCATAAATTCCTTCTAGAATTTTTATTTACATTTAGAACAGACTTACTTTCTCTAAAATATTTAGACTGAAACTTCTTTTTAATGTTTCCCAGTGGGTGAATCAGAGAGCCTTCCTTTAATCCAACAATAAGGGTTTCCCTTTCCCAAACCATTTCCCCTTTTGTTTGAACTGCTAGGAAGCTTAGTGCTAAACGTAATTCCTACTAAATTATATGTTTTTTTACTTCTTTTCAACATCCACCTTTAAATGCATTTTTGTTGTTTTTAAATCAACATTGTTGAGGTATAATTTATATACAATAAACACCACAATTTTTTGGTGTGTATTTCAGAGTTTTGACATTTTTATGTGCCTGTGTAATCACTACCACAATCACGATATGAAATATTTCTATTATCCCAAAAAGTGCCTCTTTGTAGTCAATCCCCCTTCCTCTCCACCACCACCTCCCCTCGTGCTCCTCCTCACCCCACTGGCAATCAGTGATCTACTGTTCCTATGGATCAGTGCCTCTCAGGGACATATAGCAATGTCTGGAGACATTTTTGGTTGTCACAGCTGGGCAGGTACTACTAGTATCTAGTAGGGGGAGGCCAGGAATGCTGTTAAACATCTACAGTGCACGGGATAGCTCCCAGGACAAAATATTAACTGGCCAAAAACTTCAATAGTGCCAAGATTGAAGAACCCTGCTATAGAAACAGATGGGGTATGCAAATGATGCTCTGCGGGCCAAATCCAGGCTTGTCACCTGTTTTTGTATGGCCCATAAGCTACACATGGTTTTCACATGTTTAAATGGTTGAACAAAAGAAAAATAATATCTCATGACAAATATTCTGTTCTATCTATAAACGGATTAGACAATGTCCACCCACACTGGTGAGGGGTGGATCTTCTTTACTCAGTCTACTGACTCAAATGCTAATCTCTTCCAGAAACACCCTCACAGACACGCTCAGAAAAAATGTGTCTTACTAGCTATCTGGGCATCCCTTAGCCCAGTCAAATTGACACATAAAATTAACCATTATACCATTCTACTGGGCATAGAGTGGTATTTCATTGTGGTTTTAATTTGTATTTCCCTGATAACCAATTATGTTGAGCATTTTTTTCATGTGCTTATTTACTACTTATATCTTTTTTGTAGATACAAATAGTGTCTCTTCAAATCTTTTGCTCATTTTTTTTTATTGCATTGTCTTATTGAGTTGTAAGAATTCTCTTTATATTCTGGATATAAGTCCTTCATCAGATCTATGTTTTGCAAATGTTTTATCCCAGTCTATGGCTTGCTTTTTCATTTTCTTAACAGGATCTTATGAAGAACACAAGTTTTAAGTTTTGATAAAAGTTTCATTTATCAATTTTATCTGTTAGGGTTCTGCTTTTTTATGTCCTAACCCAAGATCCTAAAGACTTTCTCCTATATTTTTTCCTAGGAGTTCATAGGTTAGCATCTATGATTAGGTCTAGGATCCATTTTAAGTCCACTTTTTTTTCCCACATGGATATCCATTTGTTCTAGCATCATTTGTTGAACGACTACTCTTTCCCCCATTGAATTACCTTGGTACCTTTGTCAAAAATCAAGTGATCATACACATGTAGGTCTATTTCTAGAATCTCTATTCTGTATCATCCACATATTTGTCTATTCTTACACCAATACCACACTGTCTTGATAACTGTCACTTTACAGTATGTCTTGAAATAAGGTTTTAAAAAAGCAGGAGGTGTCTCACTTTATGTGGCATTTTCCAGGTGTCCCAGGAGGCCCAACCTTTGCAGGGAGACCTGCGTTCTGGGAGGTGGTGAGAGGTGTGGCTGCTGATCTCTGGGCTTGCTTCCACCTTTGTTCTTTACCAAAATTGGTTTGCCTATTCTAGGTCCTACGTATTTTAGATAAATTTAGTAGGAACTTATCAATATCTACAAAAAGGCCTATTAGGATTTTGATTGAGGGTGTGTTGAATCTATAGATTAGATTGGAAAGAATGGACATCTTAACAGTATCTATTCTTGCAATCTAGAAACATGGTATATTACATTTATTTAGTTCTCCAGTTTCTTTCAACAATGTTGTATAGTTTTCATTGTACAAGTTTCACACGTATTTTGTTAAATTCATCCTGTTTTCTAATCCCATTATAAATGAGATACATATGTTTTAATATTATAAGCTGCTTCATTCCTCCAGTTCTCAGAAAAGTAATGGATCACTTGATTAACTGCAACAGAATAAGGCAGATTGGGAAGGAGCTAGGACTGGAGTGGGTTGAGGGTGATGAAGGGACAGCTCATCACAGACACTGGAGAACCTGCATTCCAGTGGGCAAAATACCTGTGACGGCAGAGACAGCCGCCACTGGGTAACCCAAGTGGGCATGTGGGGTGAAAACAGGTAGGAGAGCACAGCGGCGGGAGTGCAGGCAGAGATAGTGCAGAGAGGCAAGCAGCTGGTGTCAGGAGAGTGTGCCAACAGGTGGGGGACCACAGGTGGGCAGGCCTTGACTCCCTGAGGAAGGTGATGGGCAACCACAAAGAAGGGTGTGTCCGCCTACTGGGAAGGAGATATGAGGCCCTTTGCACACAGGCTTGGGCTCAGGGAGTCAGTATCTGGCATGGAGTCCTGGCCCTGCCCTCAGCAACAGAGGAGTTTGAGCACAGAGTCAGGGCTTGCCCAGTGTCAGGCATCCCAACCCGGAGGCTCAGCATGTTGAACTCTAAACCTGCCTTCCGGGTTTGGTTCTTGACTTTGGCTGGTAGTGTCTGGGGGTGGGAAGGAGGCTACCAGGGACTAGGAACCAAGGAGATCTGGACAGCCTTTCAGGGAATAGATGGGGGAGAAATCGTAAGTCCTTATAAAAATAATTTGGGTGTCTGCCATCAGTTCCAATTCTACCTCTCCTAGCAGGAGCAGGTAAACATGAAAAAGAGGAAATGCTGGCATTCCGGATGAATTAGACGGGCAGGCAACCCGAATTCTATTACTCCCATTTACTTGCTTTCAAGAGATGCAGACGTATTCATCTATTTTATCAGTAGGTACGCAGCAGGTGCTCCACAGCCCAGCATCGATCTCAGAGGAAAGGCCCATTTCCTCTTTTTCTTTAGGTGAATGAATTTATCTGCACTTGTTCAGACTCAACCATCAGGAAAAGCCTTTTGAACCCCAAATAATAATTTGCTTCATATTTCCATTCATTCATCAAAGGAGGTAGCAGCCAAGTAGGCCAGGTTACAGAGGGTGTTCTGCTCCCATTTTGTAGCCATTTGAGAAGAGGCTGCGTTGTCCAGGGCCCTGGTGAACAGAATGGAGGAAGGGGGTGATTGACTACCCCTCCTGGGGGTGGCCCCATCACTTGCACTCTTCAGTGAAGGTGATGCCCTCACTGGGTGGGTCCCAGTGCACGGTGGAGTGGGGGTGCCTCTCACTGAGATGGGGGCCCCTAGAGGAGGAACCAGGTGGAGACAGAGCATCATAAGCTTGGTTTTAGATGGGATGGGTTTGAAGGGCCAGCAAGATATCAAAGTAGAGAGATCCAATTGGCTGTTAGATGTCCAAATGAACGGCTTTGGGGTTTGTTTTTGTTTTTGTTTTTTGAGATGGAGTTTTGCTCGTCGCCCAGGCTGGAGTGCAATGGTGTGATCTCGGCTCACTGCAACCTCTGCCTCCTGGGTTCAAGAGATTCTCCTGTCTCCGCCTCCCAAGTAGCTGAGAGTACAGGTGCCTGCCACCACGCCTGGCTAACTTTTGTATTTTTAGTGGAGACAGGGTTTCACCATGTTGGCCAGGCTGGTCTCGAACTCCTGACCTCAGGTGATCCGCCCACCTCGGCCTCCCAAAGTGCTGGTATTACAGGTGTGAGCCACCGCGCCCAGCCAAGATGTCCAGATTAATGGTTGTTAAAGAAATATACAAGAGATGTTGGCTTGCTAGTGGCTTTGCCTGACCTGGCACAAACATCCTCAGACTGTAGTCCGGTGTAACTACCCCATTCACCAGGGCTGTTACTGATTCCACAGCCTTTTTTTTTTTTTTTTTTTTTTTTTTGAGACGAAGTCTCGCTCGTGTCCCCCAGGCTGGAGTACAATGGTGCGATCTTGGCTCACTGCAACCTCCGCCTCCCAGGTTCAAGCCAGTAGCTGGGATTACAGGCGACTGCCACCAGGCCTGGCTAATTTTTGTATTTTTAGTAGAAACAGGGTTTCACCATGTTGGCCAGGCTGGTCTCAAACTCTTGACCTCAGGTGATCCGCATGCCTCTGCCTCCCAAAATGCTGGGATTACAGGCATGAGTCACCACGCCTGGCCCACAGCCACTTTATTATAACAATATTTTTTAAATTATATAGTACCAACAGATTGAGTCCCACTGTAATTCTCTTTCTGTGGGGAAACCACAGTTAATAGTTTCATGTATATATGAAATCTCACGTATATAAATACACATGTAGATAAACATACCTTGGGTTCTGGTTTTGTCCTGTAAACTACTTTCTTCACTTATAACCTCCCATGTCAATACTTAGAGATCTACAGAATCCTTTTCAATGGCTGCACAGCCCTCTATTGTTTGAATATACCATTATTTATTTAAACAGTCCTCCTATTGTCAGACTTTAAGCTGGGTCTCAAAATATTTGTTATTATAAACAACAGTGTTACCAAATACCCTCGTAATGCATCTTTGTACAACTGTTCAACTATTTCCTTAGGAGGAATTCTTAGACATGAAATGCACATTTTAAGTTTTCATGCAGATGTTTAGATTTCCTTCTGGTGAGAACATACTAATTTGAACTCTGTTAACAACATATAAGAATGCATGCTTTTTACATTTGCTTTGGACATTGTTCTGTGTGCTATTATGAATGGTGAAAAATGTAATCTCATTGTTTTCATTTGCATTTATTTAATTATTAATAAAAGTGAACATCTTTTCATTTGCCTATTAGCTATTTATGTTCCCCCTCCCCTTGTGGGTTGCCTATTCTTATCCTTTACCTATTTTTTTATTGCAGTATTTTTTTGCCTTTTAGGATTTAGAAGCGCTATTACATACGAATATTAATCCTTGGTTAGATGATACACACCTATCATACCAGTTTTTATTTTTCTTTATTAAAAGTAATTTGTGGTATCTTTTGCTGTATCATAATTTTTCACTATTATATAGTCTAAATTAATTTGATTGTTTATGGTTTCCGGCTTTGGATTATGCTAACAAAAAGCCTAACTCAATTCAAAGTTTATAAACATATCCTTCTATGTTTTTTTCTAGCACTTTAGACTTTTCTCTCCTTTTCTAATGTAAAATGCAAATCTACTAATGCTACTTCTTTGCTTGCCATGCCAGCCAGCCTTGCCACTGCACTCAGCCTCTTGTCTATACTCTTGGCACGCCGTGTCCCACCAGGCCTTGAAAGATTCAGCCCCTATCCGCTTTCCACTCTCATGCATCCAATACACCAGCCATCCTGAGTGCACCAAGCTAGCTTGCACCACACAGCTTCTCTCTGGAACATCCTTGCCTGACTTCTCCCCCAACCCCTGGTGAATTCCTAAGCAGCCATCCAGACTCACCTCCAAGGCACTTGTGAGAAGCAGTCCTCCAGCCCAGTTGGTGTGAAGTGCTTCCCCACCCTTCCTGGTACCGACAGCCCTTCCAGCTCCTTGTCTCCTGTTGAAATGTTGGCTGATGCCTTTCTTTCCACTACCAACTTGTGAGCTCCATGAGAGTTGGTTGAGTATCTGGTGCCCAGTACAGTAACCCTGCCTCCATGATCTGATTTGCATTTTAGCAAGCTTAGTCTGCTTAGTGTGGAGATAAGTGTGGAGGCTAGGGACCACCAGAAGTATCCATGTAATGGTGAGGTCATAGTCAGTAAATGATAAGGGCCTGACTTCGGCAGTGGGTTTGGAGAAAGAGGACAGAGGAGAAACTGATTTAGTAGGTAGAACCAACAGTGTTTTGTTTGAGATGTTTCCTGGACATTCAATACATGAGAAAATAAAAACGTTAGCCCAGTGCTTGGTGACCCGTGCCTGTAATCCCAGCACTTTGGGAGCCTGAGGTGGGCAGATAACTTGAGGCCAGGAGTTTGAGACCAGCCTGGCCAACATGGCAAAACCCTATCTCTATTAAAAAAAAAAAAAAAAAAAAGCCCATTAGCATGGTCCAGACCTTTTGATTCTTTGGAATTACGCCTGTTTCTCTTCTCTTCTCTTCCATGAACTGTGTGACTTGGCCTAGTTATCACCTCCACATCATCATCTATCAAGTGAAGTTAGCATATGGACCTACAAGGCCAACTGTGCAGTGATTTCCAGGATGTGCCATGTGTGACGAGCTCTCCCAGCCCCTGACACATGCAGTCAGTGAGTGCTGGTTCTCCACTCTCCTCCACCTCGTTACCTTGGGTGGTGGGGTCAGTTGCCATATACCAACTGATCTAAAGGATTCTAACTGATCTAAAGGATTTCTAGAGAGAGATGATGAAATCAGCTCTTATTATTGTGTTTCCGCAAACCCCAGACGTGCCCTGGACAGCTAGTCCCTGACTGAACCCCTGTCCACACCTGCTTTCTGCTCTGCTCGCCTATGCCACCACTCATTTGTTGTTGTTGTTGTTGTTGTTGTTGTTGTTGTTGAAACAGAGTCTCACTCTGTTACCCAGGCTAGAGTGCAGTGGCATGATCATGGCCCACTGCAGCCTCGACATCCTAGGCTCAAGCAATTCTCCTGCCTCAGCCTCCCGAGCAGCTGGGTCCACAGGCACACGCCACTACACCCAGTTAACTTTTGATTTTTTTTGTAGAGACAGAGTCTCACTATGCTGCCCAGGCTGGTCTCAAACTTCTGGTTTCAAGCAATACTCCTGCCTTGGCCTCCCCAAGTGCTGGGATTACAGGCAGAGCCACCACTGCACCAGGCCCATGCTGCCACTGTTAGTATAATTCCCAGTCTGTTTTCCTTTCCCTTCAAGGAACCTCCCAGGGAACTTCCCAGCATTCAGCCCTCTCTCAGCTCTGCTCCTTCCGTTTCTGTTCCGTGGGCACCACCCAGTTAACCCACTGCACCCCCATGCCTGGCTTACCACAGTCACTGCCCTCCCTGCCTCCAGTCAACCCAGGCCAGGGTAAGGAAGCAGAAAGGCCAGTCCCCAACTCACAGTTGCATCCTGTAACCACACTTGGATCCTGCTCCCGTTGTGCCAGGGCACCCTGGGAGCTGTGTGTCTCATTCAGAGCCTCAACCTCTTGGTCTGCACCCCTGATTTATGCCCTGTCTCTCCGAGCTGCATCCTCATCCCACCCTACCTCTCAGCCCTGACGTAGCCAGTCTGTCTGCCATTCTCAGCCCACACTTGCCTACCTCTGCCTCCCCTCTTTTCTCCATCCCAAAGAACACCTTCTTTGCTCCTCTGCCCCAGCGCTTAACCAAAAACCCACAACCAGTGCAGAGTTCTCTTTTGAGAAGATTTCCTTCCCGTCACTCTCAGCTCAGAGTCCGTTCCTGTGGCTGACACTGTAAGTGCAAGCTCCGTGGTTCTTACAACTTCCCCAACCCAAGCCTTCTTTCAGCCAACATTGAATGAGTCCCCTCTACGTGCCAAACCTTCAGAGGACAAAAGGCATAGGCTTGGCTTTCAAAAAGCTTCAGTCTATTGGGCTTGAATTCCCACCCACAGTTTTCTCAGCCATAACGTGGGGATAATAATGTTTCACTTCCTCACAGGGCTGCTGTAAGATTGCTAGGAAATTGTGTGTGAGCTCTTGAGATGATGTGGTGCTGATGGTGTTGACACCCACTTGACAGCTGGGAAAACGGGCCTGGGAGGACGTGCCCATAGTTGCATGGCATAGCCGAGGTCACTGCCCTCACCTGTGCTCACTCTGCGGACCACCCCATTTCCTCCTCACCCCATTTCCTCCTCACCTCCCCTCTGTGTCCGTCACATCCTCACTCACTCCCATTCATTTCCCTCTAAAACAGGGCCCTGAAATCCAGACGCGGTCAGCCTAGTGGTATCATTGCCCCGGAAGAAGGGGAGTTGGTCATTTTCACCCCCAGACGTTCTGTAAGCCTCCTGAGAGTGCCCACTGGCCTGCCACCCCTGGTGGCACGGTGCTTCCTGCCTGCGCCCGGGTGTCTCAGGATCAAGATCACAGTGGCTCACCACCTCACTTCTCATCTCCTCAAAGCTGGATTCCATTAGTCACAAATTTCCATGGGCACTGATGAGATCCGCTTCTCAGGCTTAGGAATTCTGGACTGGTGTAAAAATGTCTGTCTCAGTGATGGAGGTGTCAGGTCCATAAGAAAGGCAGCTGGCAGGAGCAGGCACAGGAGAAAGGCTGCCTTTGATTGGGCAGAAGATTATTGACTTAAAGTCAGAGGCAGGTAAAAGCAACTTCATTTGGGAGAGAGAGCCTGGGAACACATTTTAAGTACAAATATCTGGTGCCTCTTTGAAGAGGTTTCACGACTCGAAAAAAAAGGGAATGCCTTGTACCCTTTTGAAATCTTGTTTAATTTTAGGAGTTGAAATAAAGGAAATTGGTTTGTCCCAGACAAGGGCAGGACTTCCTGAAAATAAAGGGAAAGTTTTTCACCTTATTTCAATTTTTTTTTCAAATAATATAAAAGCACTTGCATGATTTTAAAGTGCAATATTTACTTATTTATTTATTCATTGAGACAAGGTCTCACTCTGTCACCCAGGCTGGAGTTCAGTGGCATGATCACAGCTCACTGCAGCCCCGACCTCCCTGGCTCAAGCAATCCTCCCGCCTTAGCCTTCTGAGTAGCTGGGACTACAGGCGCATGCCACCATGCCCAGCTAATTTTGTGTGTGTGTGTGTGTGTTTCTGTGTGTGTGTGTGTAGACGGGGTGTCACTATGTTGCCCAGGCTGTTCTCAAACTCCTGGGCAATTGCTTAAGCAATACTCCTACCTCAGCCTCCCAAAGTGCTGAGATTACAGGCATAAGCCACCACGCCCAGCACAATATTTATTTTTAATTATAAGAGCAATGTGGGCAGAGATCACTTGAGGTCTGGAGTTCAAGACTAGACCAGGCAACATGGTAAAACCTCCATCTCTACTAAAAATACAAAAATTATTTTGTAAATTAGCTGGGCGTGGTGGGGCGCACCTGTAATTCCAGCTACTTGGGAGGCTGAGGTGGGAGAATCACTTGAACCCAGGAGGCGGAGGTTGCAGTGAGCCAAGATCGGGCCACTGCACTCCAGCCTAGGTAACAGAGCAAGACTATCTAAAAAAAAAAAAAAAAAAAAAAAGCAATGTAACATATAGAAAGTCTGGAAAATTAATTAGGGGGGTGGAAATCCCCTGTTATCCCACAACAGAAACTATTGTTTATTCTCTTCTGATCTGCTTTGAGTCCACATTTTGGTCGTAAGGGTATTTGACATGTATTTGTATTTTTTTAAAGTTTTAAGTGTTTAATGAGATATATACAGAAACATGCAGAAAATATATGTGCAGTTTAAAGAATAATTCATAGCAAATACCTGCATAGTTCCCACCCATGTAAGAAGCTCCCCCTACCATGGGCCCCTTCCTCCCTGCCAGATAGATAACCACTGCCACAGCAATAACCACTATCTTGAGTTTTCTGATGATCACTTCCTTGTTTTTTTTGGTCATGGTCTTAACACTAGATGCCTACATACTATAATCCCATTTGCCTGTTTTGGATGGTTATGAGAATGGAATCATACCATATTTGCTCTTTTTGTTTGGTTTGTTGGTTTGTTTTGTTTTGTTTGTTTTTGAGGCAGAGTCTCACACTGTCATTCAGGCTGGAGTGCAGTGGCACGATCTTGGCTCACTGCAACCTCCAACCCCCGGGTACAAGCAATTCTCCCATCTCAGCCTTCTGAATAGCTGGGATTACAGGCATGCGCCACCATGCCCAGCTAATTTGTGTATTTTTAGTAGAGATGGGGTTTCACCATGTTGGCCAGGCTGGTCTTCAATTCCTGACCTCAAGTGATCCGTCCACTTCAACCTCCCAAAGTGCTGGGATTACAGGCGTGAGCCACCGCGCCCGACCTCATATTTACTCTTATGTCTGCTCCTTTCCCTCAACTGTTGTTTGCAAGATGCTGTATATGGCTGTAGTCAGTTCATACTAATCTTCAGCTTAAAAGAGAATAAAGTAGTTTTATATTCTCATTCAATTTCTACCCTGAATCTAGGTTTCATCAGGTAGCCTGGGTTTGTGGTCCTTTCATGGTTAAGAAAATGCATTCTTTCCTCCAGCTTTCCCCAGCCCACACCTGAGGTCTCCAGCTGAGAAGAGCCCCCTGCCCCGTTCCCTGGCAGTAGGTGCGAGCCCTCTTCCAGCTTTTGGCCCTTGTTCTAGGAAGCAGCCACTCCAGGGGCTGCTGGAGGCCCTTGAGCTGCAGCTGCCATCCTTTCAGCGGAGCTGATGGAATTATTTCTGGGGCCTGGAGACAGCTGGCGAGAGCATGGGAAGCACAGCAGGGCTGAGTTATCTGCCAGGAGTCGGTGCCGGGCGGGCGAGGTGCTGGTGGTGGTGCCTTCTCTGATCACAGACACTTGGCCTTCCCCAGCTAAAGCCCCAATCGGGAGTCAGGAGTCCTTGTCTCCCATGTGTACACCTGTCTGCCCTTCTTCCAGGACCTGCGGGAGCTGGGCTTTTGGAAGTGGGATTTACTCACACTTACTTTTAAGGGTCCTCAGCCTGTCCAGGCCTCAAATGACGAAGACTCCTGGCCTCAGGGAGTCAGCCAACACTTACAAGGAGCCAGGCTTCAGCCCGAACACCCAAGACTGGTGCTGTGCACACTTGGGCTGGGAGGTGCACGTGAACACACATCAACACACAGCTAAGCTTGTCCTATCCCAAACATACACATACACACACACACACACACCCACACACACACACCCCCCCCCCCAGCTCTGGCTTCTGACAACTGCCCCATTCCTCTTCTGTGCCTTTGAACTAATCTCACTGAACAAGTGGTCAGCAGCTCCCATTTCTTACCACCCTCTCACAGCTAATCCTTTGCAATGTGGCTTTTGCCCTCTGCACACTGATGGTCCTTGTTCATTAAGTCCAGCCACGTGGGGCCGGGCCAACTCAGATGAACCCATGGGATTAAAAGCTCTTACTTGATCTCAGCCTGTTAAGGAATCATCCTTGTGGATTTATATACACCTTCCCAGAATCTATTTGTTTAATTCAACTCCTCCTTGCTTGGGGCCCAAGAGATAGGTGGCTCTTGATCTGTACTTGTGGCAGTTCCTTTTAAAACTATCTCAGGAGTCCAGGTGTGGTGGCTCATACCTGTAATCCCAGCACTTTGGGAGGCCGAGGCAGGCAGATCACCTGAAGTCAGGAGTTAGAGACCAGCCTGACTCACATGGTGAAACCCCGTCTCTACTAAAAATACAAAATTAGCTGGGCGTGGTGGCAGGCACCTGTAATCCCAGCTACTCGGGAGGCTGAGGCAAGGGAATCACTGGAACCTGGGAGGTGGAGGTTGCAGTGAGCCGAGATCGTGCCATTGCATTCCATGGGTGACAGAGCAAGACTCAGTCTCAAAAACAAAAAACAAAACAAAAAAAAACCTGTCTCAGGAGCAAGCCCTTGTTCACCGTATTCACACCCATGACACTGGCCAGTGGGGATGGTAGTTCCCGTCCCTTACCCACTTCTGCACTCTGAAGAGGCTGTTCTGGTGCTGGGCTCTTACCTATAGTCTTGCCTACCCCTGACCTACTTGTTCCGATTCTACCTTCTACCTTCTCTCCAGTGCAGTGACAAAGTTGGTAGAAGTTTTCCAGATGTGGATGCTTCATGATCTGGTGCAGATGGTCCCCAGGTACAAATGCCCCAGTCCAGTCCTCCCCCAAAATGGCACCTCCATCCATAGGCTTGATCCTGTCTCGCCCCTGGGTAATGGAAACAGGGCCTGGTGGGACATTCAGAGACCTCCTGACTAGCCAATTTGGTATGGAAATATGTTTGTGGCTATGGACAAGGACCCAGGGTGTCTCATGGTGGATGTAACATTAGACAGAGACTCTCTCTCTAGCCTCTGACTGCGCTGCCTGACCAGTCCTCCTTTCCTGTGCCAGTCCCAGGCATCCAGGTTCTCCACTAGTCTTTGGAGATGCCTGAGGCCCAGATGGAAGAAGGGGACCTACCCTTTTGCTCTCCTCAGTTCCTTGCCCCAGGGTTGGGTTCTACTTTCAGAATTCCTCAAAACATTTTGTGCCGGGCGCGGTGGCTCACGCCTGTAATCCCAGCACTTTGGGAGGCCAAGGCCGGTGGAGCACGAGGTCAGGAGATGGAGACCATCCTGGCTAACACGGTGAAACCCCGTCTCTACTAAAAATACAAAAAAAAATTAGCTGGGCGTGGTGGCGGGCGCCTGTAGTCCCAGCTACTCGGGAGGCTAAGGCAGGAGAATGGCGTGAACCTGGGAGGCAGAGCTTGCAGTGAGCCGAGATTGCGCCACTGCACTCCAGCCTGATGGACAGAGCCAGACTCCGTCTCAAAAAAAAAAAAAAAAAAAAAAAAAACAAAACATTTTGCACAAAACTCCCAGGTGACCCAAATCTGGACCACCTCTCAGAGCAGTCTTCCTGGATGTCGACCCTGGCCTGGGCTGGATAGGAATCGGGAAGATTTCTGGAGGGGGTGACTGGGGACAGGGGAGTTGGTTTTGGACAGGTTGAGTGTGTGCTGCCTGTGGAACCCAGTAGAATGGTCCAGTGGGCATTTGGATGGTATTAAAATGCTCCCACTCCCTCATTAGCTAGGCTTTCAAGTTCCTGCTTGCTTCAGAAAACTGGGGGTTGTGAAGAGCTCAGTCACTGAGTAGGTGAAGTTTGATTGGATGTCAGGAGAGGCAGTCATGGAGTGGAAACAGCTGTGACCTTTTCTTTTTTGCTTGTCACCTAATTGCTATTAGTCATTAGTTCATATAAATGGGCTAGAAAAGTGGATACCTTCGAGAAGTAGGACATGAATAAGGTATGGAGACTTAAACAGTAATGACATGCTGAGTTCACAGGTCTCTGTGTCATTATGACCTACCTTACATGTAGGTCATAAATATTTTATTTCTATCTAAATAAATTATAAAAAATGCACTTAATGCTATTAAGCTGCAGCTACTTACCTGAAAAGGAACAAAATATCGCCTCTGAAATAACTACTAATTATACAATTTTGCCAACTAATAAATATTATTTTAAATCTACTCAATAGTTGATAAATCAATTATGAATTAATCATAAAATTATACTGTGCTTTAATATTAGTTAAGTTTTTACTGTTTACTACTTAGAAAGCCATTTACTTTTTTAAAGTTAAATTTATTAACTTAAACCCTCAGCATTTCCCACTCATCTCAAACTCCCCTTTGACTTTTGTGTTCTGCTGAACCTTTGATTTGTCATGTTTCAACTCAAAGAGAATCCCTTCCCTGAGTGACCCCAGGGTGCCTTATGTGCCAGCGTCCCCCACAACCCCATTTTAAGAATGGCTCTCCCATTGAGAAGGCTGCAAAATGCCAGCCTACTGTTTCTCTCTCCTTTGTGCTGATCAGAAGAAAAATAGCTGTAGGTTTCCATTTTCCTTTCCATACAACTGTCCTGTGTTGCCTTTTGATCCTTTAGCAAATGTTACCTGCTTAGAGCAAGGGAAAACCATGTCAGCCCGCCTGTGTCCTCTGTGACCTGAGCTGACCTCACCTGCCCCTTGAGGTGCTACCCAGGTTGCCATTAGGCTTGGTATAGATGCCACAGATCCTTCATGTCACATGACAGTGTTTTTGATATAACAGTCTTGTGCATTTTTGATATCACAGTGACCAGTTAATCTGTAAAATCATACGTTTTTCTGTGGATTCTATCAAAAGAGGAAATGTGAGTCTTAAACCAATGCTTTCTAAAAAGAGGAAATGCATGTCTTAAACACCTTCCAAGTTCCCTTTAAGGTCTTTATGCAGGAAGGGTCCCCCTTGCACCATCCTGGCCCCAAGTGCCTGTGCCAGAGGCCCCCAGCGTCCTCCAGCTGAGTTGTTGGCAGGGGCAGCCATGTGGGCCAGACTGTGCAGGCTCTCCTTGTCTCACACCTCCCTGCAGGCCCAGGGGAGCTGGGGAAGGCGATGACAGAAGCTGGCAATTCCAAAACACAGTGTTGGGCTTGGCATTTCTTTGGCAGGACTAAAACTGTGTACCTTCTAGGAGTGTAGGGTGTGTGCATTTCACGATCAAGAAGCAGCAGCTGCCCTAACTTTGTCCACTCAGCAAGATGCTTCCTGTGCAGTTCTGCATTGGAACTACTCCACAGAAGTAAAAATGGGGGGCATGGAAGAAAGGATTTTCTGTTTTCCCACAAGACAGTGCTTGGATAGCAATAATTGTTACTATTTTAAACATGAAGAGGCTTTCTCATGAAATACTGCACTCCCTAGTTACGGTATTGTCCCCTCCCCACCACCCCACTTCCACCCCAAGTTCCCTATTCCCAGCTTGCACATTACCTTAATGCAAACCCATAAACGGTTCAGAAACATAATGCCACAGAATCAGAAAACTGGAGGAGACAAGCTGTGTATAACTGGATAAATCTAGGATTCTGGATATCCAAAGATAGCCACCATTTTGCTGTGGAAGGCATCATTACTTCCCTGAATAAATTGTAAAAATCATAAGATCCCTATGCTTGCAGTGTGACACCTTCCCGTTAGCCCTGGGCTGGTTCCCTTCAGTTCAAGGTCACTGTTGACAAAGTCCAGGGACTGGAGTGAAAATTGGAGGTAAACTTAATAGTCTATGCATCTCTAGAATTCCATACTTATGATTTATTCGTTTTTCTTTTATTGAGATGGAATCTCGCTCTGTCATTCAGGCTGTAGTGCAGTGGCGCAATCTGGGCCCACTGCAATCTCTGCCTCCCAGGTTCAAGTGATTCTCCTACCTCAGCCTCCCGAGTAGCTAGGACTACAGGTGTGCAGCACCATGCCCGGCTAATTTTTATATTTTTAGTAGAGACAGGGGTTTCGCTATGTTGTCCAGGCTAGTCTCGAACTTCTGACCTCAGGTGATCCACCCACCTCGACCTCCCAAAGTGCTGGGATTACAGGTGTGAGCCACCATGCTCAGCCATGATTTATTCTTTCTAATGGCATTTAACTGTCTGGAATTTTTCCCATTCTGCCTGGGATGACAGACATGTGTTTTTGAATTCTGTTGTTTGCATAGATAAAATAACTGGAGATCAAAGTTTTTGGCGAAACATATGGGCATATGGGACACAGCCAAAAGTCTTTAAAGGAGGTGACATTTATTTTAAGGCCCAGTTGTTACTTATGTTGCTCATTTCTGTCTAGTGTGATGTCTGAGTTTGGGCTGCTTTAACAAAACTACCATTGACTGGGTAGTTTAAACAACAGAAATTTATTCCTCACAGTTCTGAAGGCTGGGAAGTCCAAGATCAAGTTGAATCTGAGGGTTCCTGTTGAGGGCTCTCTTCCTGGCTTACAGACGGATGCCTTCTTGCTATGCTCTCGCATGTCAGAGAGAGTTATGTCTCTGCTGTCTCTTCTTCTAAGGACACTAATCCCATTCATGAGGGCTCACAAAGGCCTCCCAAATGCCCCACCTCCAAATACTATCACACCAGGGATTAGGCTTCAACATATGAATGGGACACAAACATTCTATTCATTGTTATGTAGTGAACCAGAGGGCCAGATATTGACTCTGTCTACACAATTATTGTGTTTTGGAATAAACTGGGTGACTTGAAGCATCATCAATTGGTAAAACTAATACTGACCTTCTGGAGAGCTTATACTTCTTTCTGACCACAGCCTCTGACAAGAATATTGCCTGGATTTGCTGCCTCAATTGGAGCAGAGGGAAGAGAGTCCCTTTATGGTGCTTAAGAGCCTGCATAGTGTAGAGGAGGAAAAAAAAAAAACCCTACATCACAACAATTGCCCTCAAATCTCTTCCCTTCTGGGGGGACTTTCCTGAGAGGTCCAGAGTATCCACCCCACTCACCCACCCTCTGACTGACTCCATCACTATGTTCATACACATGGGCACACACAGACAGCCTGTGCTGCAGAGACAGACCAGCAACGTCCTCCCTTTGTTGAGTTCAGCAAAGACTAGCAGGGAAAGCTGTAAGAATAGGTGCTAATGAGGTTACTGGGGAAGGTGAGCAGCATGATGAATGCCCACAGTCCACAGTGAGGCAGGATTGGAAGGGGTTAGCATCTTGGGGACTTAGGCTACTTGGAAAGGTAGGAATGTGTGGGGAGGATACTGATGCAACAGGCTTCCTACCATCACCATGCGGCTTGTCTTACCCATTCCAGCTCTGGTCTCTGTAACATGGGGAAAGATACCCAGTTTACACCAGTATCTGTCAAGTTCACTTTTAGGTCTTTAGGCAAGAAATGCCCCCTTTACACTTCAGTCACTTATTAAAGCAATTATTTGCATCTCTTTTGCTCCATAGACTGAGTTTTTTAAGAGCAGGGCCTGTGGTTTTTTTCAGAGTTGTCTCCAGTTGAAAGGAGTGAAGTTACAGAACACTTTAGTGCATATAAATGTTCTAAACTTTTAAGATTTTAAAAATTTAAAAAGATATTCTCCAAAAGCACCCTGGGTAGGGAACGTGTTAGGCAACTGTGCTACGATATTATCCAAACAAGCCAGTGTGGGCCTAGAGGTCCCAAGACCTTGGGAACCCCGAGGCTGAAGCCGCTCTGACAGCAACCCATGTGGAAAGCTGGAATTTGGCACAATTGGACCTGGAGGCTGGGCCATCACTCACACTGTGGTGTCTCCACTGAGCTGCTTCTGATCTGGGGTCCAGCTCACTCCTGCTTCTGTATGGCTCAAGGCTAGATGCTTGTATTAGTCTGCTCAGGCTGTCATAACAAAATACCACAGACTGGGTGGCTTAAACTACAGAAATTTATTTTCTCACAGTTCTGGAGGCTGGAAGTCCAAGATCAGGGTGCAGCCGGGTCGGGTTGTGGTGAGATCTCTCCTCCCTGGTCAATAGCTGGTCAATAGCTGCCTTCTCTCTGTGTCCTCACACGGCCTTTCTTCTGTTCCTGTGCCTGAAGAGAGAAAGCAAACTTTCTGGCGTCTCCTAACGAGGACACTAATCCTAGCAGATCAGGGCCCTGCCCTATGACCTCATTTAACCCTTAAAACTTTCTAAGAGGCCCCATATACAAATACAGCCACACTGGGGTTAAGACTTCAGCATATGAATTAGAGGGGACACATACATCTAGTCCATAATAACTCTAGAGACAAACTGTCTGGCTTTCAATCTCTCCTCTGTTACAAACTAGTTGTGGGACCTTGGGGACTTTCCTTTAACTTTTCTAAGCCTCAGGTTCTTCTTGGTAAAAATGGGGGCAATGATGGTACCTATCTCTGGGCATTGTAAGGATCAAATCAGATGATGTACACAATGGGCCTAGCGAAGGGCCCAGTATATAGTAGGTATCTAGTAATTATTAGTTAGCATTATTAATAGGGTCCTCTAAGTTCTGAGAATGAGTTTCCTAGACGGTAGTCCTAGGAGTGCAGTCTATCCTGGATTTCCAGGACCAGCCCAGGCCTGCATGAGTGAGATTCCTGGGCCAGAGAGGTTCCAGGGCTCCCCAGTATTCTGCAAGGGAGCCAAACCTCATCAGAGCCTCGTTAGCCTCCACAGACTTCCAACTGGGAAGTGGAAAAAAATAGGCCGAGAGGTGGTGGCAGCCCAAGGGTTCTAGAGAAGGGGAGTAGTCAGCCCCATCTACTCCTCCCTCACCCATCTCCTTTCAAAAACGATGGCAGAGGGAGGAACTGAGCCAGCTGAGTCTGCCTGAAGGGTCACAGTGGATTCCTTCTGGCTTCTTTTTAGTTAATAAATAAATAACTTTTTTTTTTTTGAGACAGAGTCTCGCTCTGTTGCCCAGGCTGGAGTGCAGTGGCATGAACTTGGCTCACTGCAACCTTTGCCTCCTGGGTTCAAGTGATTCTCCTGCCTCAGTTTCCTGAGTAGCTGGAACCTCAGGCATGCACCACCACGACCAGCTAATTTTTATAATTTTAGTAGAGACGGAGTTTTATCATGTTGGCCAAGCTGGTCTTGAACTCCCGACCTCAAGTGATCCGCCAGCCTCAGCCTCCCAAAGTGCTAGGATTACAGGCATGAGCCACCAAGCCTGGCCTAAAAAAAAAGCCTTTTGAACATATATTTTCAGATTATATGTTCCTCCTCCAATTTATTATATAAAATTTGAAAAATACAGAAACCTATGAAGGACATAAAACTCACCTGGAAACCTTCTACCCAGAGTTAATTCCCTTAAGTCAGATAGACCTAAATCTGAAGCCCATCCCTCCCCCTGGAGTTGTGTGACCTTTAATGAGCTACTTGTTATTTTCAAAACCTCTGTTTATTCCTCTTAAAGTGAGGCTAATACTTCCTGCCTTGTTCCCACTTTGTGGGGGTTGCTGTGTGTATGCAGGTAAAGTGCCAGGCACAGGGTGTTTATTTACTGAGAGCTCTTATTTCCATTGAAGGCGATGTCCTTAGCTTTTGATTCTAGCATCAAAGCTCAGACAAGAATTCTCAGTAAGCTATTATCACCTGCTCTTTCAGATTCTCCAACCTCCAGGCATGTGCTATGAACATGTAAGCAAACCCATCTTGTCATTTACAACATTGACATAATGATTATGCAGCAATTTTTCCAGCATAAGTATTCCTAGTTTTCCTCTTACCTTAAAGCTGCTTTAAAAGGCGAGGATTAAGCCAGACATGCTGGCATGCATCTGTAGTCTCAGCTACTCAAGAGGCTGAAGCTGGAGGATCGCTT
Organism: Macaca mulatta; assembly: GCF_049350105.2. Taxonomy (NCBI): domain Eukaryota; kingdom Metazoa; phylum Chordata; class Mammalia; order Primates; family Cercopithecidae; genus Macaca; species Macaca mulatta. The sequence goes on along the minus strand of NC_133418.1, from coordinate 98,116,419 downwards.
GAGCCCAGGAGTTCAAGTTCAGCCTGGGCAATGAAGTAGAAAACTAAAAAACAAACAAACGAGCAAACAAACAATTTAAGGTGAGGATTATATCTTCTTTTTTTTTTTTTTTTTTTTTTTTTTTTTTTTTTTTTTTTTGAGACGGAGTCTCGCTCTGTCACCCAGGCTGGAGTGCAGTGGTGCAATCTCGGCTCACTGCAAGCTCCGCCTTCCGGGTTCACACCATTCTGCCTCAGCCTCCTGAGTAGCTGGGACTACAGGTGTAGCATGGAGGATTGGATTTGTTTCTTCCTCCAGCAAACTCTAGTGTCACCATCACTTCTCTCTTCTTTTCTTTTTTCTTTTTTTTTTTTTTTTTTGGAGACGGTCTTGCTGTGTCACCCAGGCTGGAATGCAGTGATGTGATCTCAGCTCACTGCAGCCTGAACCTCCTGGGCTCAAGCCGTCCTCCCACCCACCCCCCCAGTAGCTGGGACTACAGGCACGTGCCACCACGCCTGGCTAATTTTTGTATTTTTTGTAGAAACGGGATTTCACCTTGTTGCCCAGGCTTGTCTCGAACTCCTGGACTCAAGCGATCCTCCTATCTTGACCTCCCAAAGTGCTGGGATTACAGGCGTGAACCACCACACCTGGCCCATTTCCCTCTTTTAAAGCAAACTGAGAACCTGGATCTCTCCTTTCCTAGTCACACTTGGACTTGGCTTTGTAATAAGTGAGAGAGGGAGAGACTGCATCTCAGACTTCTGGGCTTCCTTTGGCCAGAGGGGCTCTATCCACCACCCAAGAACCAAACCCATTTTCTTATTATTGCATATGAAATTAAAACTCCAGATTTTAGATTTTAGGACAAAAGATCCCTTGAAATGTGTTTAGCTTCACCCCAGCTCCAGACAATAGGCCTGTGGCTGTGGCTGTCCCCTCTTCCCTAGTCTCCTCAGTTGGCTCCCCACTCTCTCTGCCCTGGCGCCTTCCACTCTAGGAGAGCAGGACCTCTTCTCCCCAGAGGTCAGAATGATACCCTGCAGGGAGCAGATGTTCCTGGAGTACACTTATCACTCCCAGCCACCTGCCTTGTTTCCCAGCACTCCCTCAGGCAGCAGCCCCCAAGGGCCATGCTTTCCTTACAGCAGGAGAACCTGGTGGTTAAGGCTCCATATGAGCTTTCTTGTTCGTTGTTGAGATTCCATGCACTCGAGCCTGGCCAACTTGGCAAAAAATAAACCAACTCTGTCCAGAAGAACAGGCTATGATCTCCAACTATCTGACATGTCCCCTTACAAGATGTACTCCTTTAATAGATCCCCCAAGGCCTTTTCATCCTGGGACACAGCCTTCCCAGAACTTCCCTGGTGGCAGACAAAGTTAAATGATGAGGATGAGAGAAAATATGTTGATTCCTTTGTTCTATTCACCATAGTTAGCTGTGTTAGGAAAATTGAGCCTTATCCTGGACATAGAGTTGCCAAATATCCCTGAAAACAAACATGGAATTGGTCTACTACTCATTGCTTTAAACCATTTTGATTGTGTTAGAGTGCAACAAGTAGATGGGGCTATTTATTCATTTATTCACCAGTTTTGAGTATTCTGTACTGGATGCTGAGGATGAGGAGCAGGCAGAGACAAAGATGACTGATAGGACTGCCTTTGAGGACCCTACTCCATAGGTGGAGACAGAATCTAGTGCCATGAAGGCAATGGATCTAGTGAAGGCACAAAGAGAGTCAGAGAAAACTTTTTCAGAAGAGGGGACAATTGGGCCCTGAAGAATGAGAAATTTACTGCATCTAAAAGTGGGCTTTATTTTACCTCAAGGACACACTGCAATGGCGTAATCTCCTTCCTGCTGGTCAGAGTTTGTCCTATATTTTCTAAACCTAAATGTAAATATTTTCTGTTCAGATACCTAAGGGTCAAGAAAGTTGCATATCCTTATTATTATAAATCCTTATTAGAATTTATATTATAAATATAAATATAACAATTTTATATACTTATATAATTATAATTTATATTATAAATATAAATCCTTATTATTGTAGATAATTCCTTATTTATTTTGGATATTAACCAAAGTGTGCCCCCTGGATGGAATTTTAAGCAACTCACTATGACCACAGCTATCTGAGCTGCCCTCAGCACTGGCCGCATTTCCTGTGTGCACCCCATTTCACTTCTCAGGTCCCTGCAGTGGCTCCCCCACATCTCCACACTCTCCTCAAATCCACTCACTCTGTACCACTCCCACCAGCTATCAGCCCCCAGCTTTGCAGAGCAGAGAGAATGCAAACTCACTTATATGCCTGTCTTTTCTGTATCTGCACATCACCTCCTCCTACAGGCCTTTGACTTTAACCTCTCTGTATCTCTTTCCTCTTTGGTGAGGTGGGCATAATAATGCCTTCCCCGCAGGATTGTTGGAGGGATCTAATCAAGCAAGCCATGTAAATTGACAAATGAGGGCCTCTTTTGTTGAGGCCTTCTGTTAATGATGGTCACCATTATTTTATGCTACCTCCTTCGGGAGCTCACATCATAAATAGTTCCTTGATCTCTTAGATCTTTAATCTCTCCCTTGGCTCCTTCTTCACTCCCTGAAAAATATTGGTCCTAAAATTGATACTTTCTCTCAGCCATGCTCCTTGAGCCGTTTCTAGGCTTGCTTTACTCACAGAGATCTTGACGGCTGTATATGCAGTCTCCACAAACTTGCCTTCAATCAGTGTTCGTCAAAGACTCACTGATTTCCAAAGCAGAGGTCAAGATCTTCTGTGGTCTTTGCCCCCACTTCACTGCATGGCTACATTTAATGCTAAGGGAAGGGAGCTCTACAGAGGAGGGAGTAGTCAGTGATGTCAAATGTGGCTACTTGATGCATGATCCATTTTGAGTTAATTTTTATATAAGATTTTAGGTTTAAATTGAGGCTGGGTTTTTGGCCTGTGGATATCCAACATCATTTGTTGAAAAGACTGTCCTCCCTTCACTGAATTGCTTTTGCACCTTTGTCAAAAATCAGTTGACCACAGTTGTCAAGATCACGCAGTCTTGATTACTAGAGCTATGTAATATGTCTTGGAATCAAGTAGACTGATTCCTCTGACTTTATTCTTCTTTGTAGAAGTTGCTTTCGCTGTCCCAGTTCCTTTGCCAATCCACATACATTTTGACAATAATATACAAAAGACTTGTGCTGAGATTTTAACAGGAATTGCGTTAAACATGTATGTCAATTTGGGGAGAATTGACACTATGTTGAGTCTTCCAATCCATGAACATGGTATGTCTCTCCACTTACTTCGATTGTCTTTGATTTCTTTCATTGGCATTTTGTAGTTTTCAGCATACAAGTCCTATGTGTGTTTGATTTCTTTCATTGGCATTTTGTAGTTTTCAGCATACAAGTCCTATGTGTGTTTTTTCTGTTTTTATATTGACAGATAAATTGTAGGTATTTGTTGTATGCAACATGATGTTTTGAAGCACATACGCATTGTGGAATGACTAAATCTAGTTAATTAACAGATGAATTACCTCAGATGAGAGGTTAGAACACAATAGCCACACTCAAAGTATTTTTCAAGAATACAATGCTATTATTAACTATAGTCAGCATGTTGTACAATTTATTTAACTGAAATTTTGAACTTATTTAACTGAAATGTTGTATCCTTTGACCAACATTTCCCCAACATTTGACCAACATTTCCCCAACTTCCTTCACAACAACCACTCCAGCCATTGGTAACCACCATTCTGTTCTCTATTTCTTTTTTTTTTTTTTTTTTTTTTTTTTTTTGAGATGGAGTCTCGCTCTGTCGCTCAGGCTGAATGGCAGTGACGTGATCTCAGCTCACTGCAACCTCCACCTCCTGGGTTCAAGCAATTCTCTGCCTCAGCTTCCCAAGTAGCTGGGATTACAGGCACCCACCACCATGCCCGGCTGGGTTTTGTATTTTTAATAGAGACAGGGTTTCACTATGTTGGCCAGGCTGGTCTTGAACTCCTGACCTCGTGATCCACCCGCCTTGGCCTTCCAAAGTGCTGGGATTACAGGTGTGAGCCACCACGCCCAGCCTCTGTTATCTATTTCTATGGATCAACTTTTTTAGGTTCCACATAGGAGTGAGAGCATGTGGTATTTGTCTTTCTGTGCTTGGCTTACTTAACCTCATATTCTCCAGATTTATCCAAGTTGTTACACATGACAGGACTTCCCCCTTTTTTATGGCTGAGCAGTATTCTATTGTGTATATATACATCTTTTTCATCCATTCATCCATTGATGGACACTAGAGTTGATTCCATATATTGGCTATTGTGAATAATGCTTCAGCAAACAAGAAAATGCAGATATCCCTTCAACATACTGATTTCATTTCCCTTGGATATATACCCAGTAGTGGGATTGCTGGATCATATGGTAGTTCTATTTTTAAGTTTTTAAGGAATCTCTATACTGTTTTCCATAATGACTGTTCTAATTTACATTCCCACCAACAGTGTACAAGAGTTCCCTTTTCTCCACATCCTTGCCAACACTTGTTATCTTTCATCTTTTTGATAATAGTCATTCTAATAGGTGTGTAGTGATAATCTCGTTGTGGTTTTAACTTGTACTTTTCTGATGACTAGTGATGTTGAGCACTTTTTGATAAATCTGTTGGCCATTTGTATGTCTTCTGAGAAATGTCTATTCAGGTTCTTTGCCCATTTTTAAATTGAGTCGTTTTCTTGCTGTTGGGTTCTTTCAATTCCTTATTTATTTTGGATATTAACCTATTGTCAGATGTATAGTTTGCAAATATTTTCTCCCATTCTGTAGGTTTTCTCTTCACTCTGTTGTTTCCTTTGCTGTGTAGAAACTTTTTAGTTCGATGCAATACCACTTGTTTATCTTTGCTTTTGTCATCTATGCCTATACATGTTTTCTTGGATTTATGCCTATTTCACTTTTTCTGAGTATTCATGTGTTCATTGCTAGTGTACAGAAAAAAGTAGCCTTTTGTATATTGATTTTTTAACTTGTGGCCTTGCTTATTTGTTCTAGGAGATTTTTTTTGGTAGATTCCTTGAAATTCTTTATGTGGATCATCATATCATCTGCAACTGGGGACAGTTTTGTTTTTTCCTTTTCAATCTATATGCCATTCATTTCATTTTTCTTTCCTTATAGTGCTGGCCAGAATAACCTGTGTTGCCTAGCAATGGCAAAAGTAGACATCTTTGCCTCTGAATTGTAGCCTTTCACCATTAAGTCTGTTGCTAGCTGTAGGGTTTTTTTGTAGGCGTTCTTTATCAAGTTGAGGAAGCTACCCTCTCTCCCTACTTTTCTGAGAGTTTTTATCATGAATGGGCATTGAATTTTGTCAAATGCTTTTTCTGCATCGGTTGATACAATTTTGTGATTTTTCTTCCTTAGCTTATTAAGATGGTGGATTACATTGATTGTTTTTCAAATATTGAACCAACCTTGCATTTTTTGAATAAACCCCATTTGTGTGGTGTCTAGTTCTTTTTATGTGTTGCTGAATTCTGTTTGCAAATATTTTGTCAAGAATTTTTTATATCTATATTCACGAGACATATTGCTCTGTAGTTTTCTTTTTGTAGTGTCTTTGTCTGGTTTTCGGTATGAGGCTAATACTGGCTTCATAAAATGAATTGGGAAGGGTTTCCTTCTCTTCTGTTTTCTGGATGAGATCAGTATTAATTCTTCTTTAAATGTTTGAAAAAGTTCTCCAGCTTTTGAAAACTGTTGATGCTGGAGACCCAATCTGGCCCAAATAAATCTGAATCTCTGGGGGTGGGGCTTGGACATACGTAGTTGTCCAAAGCTACTCAGGTGAGCTTAATGTGCAACTAGCTGTGGAGCTCAGTGTTGGTTGTGGACTTATTGAAGCCAAAATAGGAGCATGAAGGAAGCAGAATCCATCTGAGGAATGTCATGAATTAAATGGATGTGAAATTTGGAGAGTTCAGCTCTGAGACACGACCCTGGAGGCTCTGGTGTTTTCAGGATACGGTGCAGTGTAAGGGAGACATTAGTTGTATAAGATACGTGCGGCCGGGCGTGGTGGCTCACGCCTGTAATCCCAGCACTTTGGGAGGCCAAGGCAGGCAGATCGCGAGGTCAGGAGATCGAGACCATCCTGGCTAACACAGTGAAACCCCATCTCTACTAAAAATACAAAACAAAATTAGCCGGGCGTGCTGGTGAGCACCTGTAGTCCCAGCTACTTGGGAGGCTGAGGCAGGAGAATGGCGTGAACCTGGGAGGTGGAGCTTGCAGTGAGCTGAGATCGCGCCACGGCACTCCAGCCTGGGCGACAGAGCGAGACTCCATCTCAAAAAAAAAAAAAAAAAAGGACATGTGGGTTGGACTTGGCTACTTGATAACCATAAATTCCTTAGCAATTTCAGCTTTCTCATTTGTAAAATGCCTTGGGTTGTTTTGGGGATAGTAGAGATATGAGAAATGAGATATGAGACATAGAAAATGAGATAATAGATGTGAAAATGCTTTGGAACTCACATAGCATTTTGAGAAAGTAAAACATGATGTTTCTGTAGGCCTCAGCTTCTCCCTTACTGCCACCATGTCCTGATTCCTAATAAGTCCCTCAGGGAAGCCAGTGGGAGGTTTGTGACTCCCACTGGCTGTAGGGGAAACTTCCTCCTCTTCTTTGTTCACTTACCCTGACCATGGAGTTTGGGCTCTGATAGGAGGGATGGGACCCTGGAAACAGTGAGAAGGGACTTTGACCTTGACCATGCTCACCTTCTTGTAGGAACATGCTTGCCAACTCAGCCAGCGTGAGGATCCTCATCAAGGGAGGCAAGGTGGTGAACGATGACTGCACCCACGAGGCTGACGTCTACATCGAGAATGGCATCATCCAGCAGGTGGGCCGCGAGCTCATGATCCCTGGCGGGGCCAAGGTGATTGATGCCACAGGGAAACTGGTGATCCCTGGTGGCATCGACACCAGCACCCACTTCCACCAGACCTTCATGAATGCCACGTGCGTGGACGACTTCTACCATGGGACCAAGGTAATGCTCCTGTTTGTCAAAGGTGGCTTCCTCTTTGGCTTTTTTATTCTGCTTCTTGGGCTGCTCCAGACTAGACCCAGGTGAGCCAGGTGCTCCCAGTGTATTGCTGGCAGGAGAAGGGTGTGTCAGGGCCACTATGGCAACTACAATAGGGATTTCCAGCTTAATGTCACAGGTTTCCATGATTACAGAAAAGGAGGCATTTAGGCCTGTTTTGCTAATCATATCATTTACCCAAGTACCCAGGCTGAGAACCAATTTTATTTTTATATTTTTATGTCATGTAATACAAGCCTAGAGGAAGAAGAGAATAAGCTGGTGTTTGTTATTGTGTAGGGGAGTGGGTTGGTCTGATGGACTTCTTTATGTTTATAAACGGAATTAAATTCCCAAAGACTGAAAGACAAATTTGCTTCTTCTAGATGATGATACAGCTTCTATTACCTCTCCTGGCTTGCTTGTTATTTTTTAAAATAACTGGAAAATTGCTGGTGGTGGGTTCTCTTTTCAGAGTGAGTTACCATGGACAATATTTAACCGTTACTGAGCTGGACCTGAGCTACTGTAAGTTCCTGGATGCCAAAAACAAAAATTCAGAAGAAAAATTAGGAGGAAACTACATTCTGCAAAAAGAGTCATGAATGGGCTTTTTTTTTTTTACCCTTCCCGTATGTTCCAGACACCTCTGTCACTGCTGTCATCCCTCTTCCTTGTGATTTTCTATCTCATGCTGACCTCTCCCCGGATATCAGACTATGGGCTCCTTGAGGGCAAGGCCTGGCCATTTTCCTCTGCTTTCCCAGAAGCTGGACTGACCTGGAACTAGAGTAGCTGTCCTGTAAGTGTGCAGGCAGAGGCCAGGCCTGGGGACACAGCTTGATAGACCAGCCCCACCTCAAGTAGATGGCCTTTAAGGTCTCCTTGAGGACAGGCCCCCTTCCCAATCCAGGGGCTGCAGACCAGACCCTGGGAAGGCTGAGCTATGAGGAGTCACAGTAGTCATTGCCCAACTGTGCCCACACAAGGATGCTCCCTGGCCTAACCCTCTGGCATCAGGGTTACACCTGCTCGCTCTAGCCCAGTCCAGGGAAGAGAGGTAGTAGGCCGACCCTCCTTGCTTTCTCCTCTGAGAATTCCCCCAGGCCCTGAAAGTGGTATTTCGATTATGAAATGGGGAGCCCCATCCTCATAAACTCAGGATCCTCTTGCAGGGTGCCTGGTGACAGTCGGGACCTTTCTGAAGTGACTGAGCATATCCAGCTCACCACCCTCATGCACCAAGCCAGGCCAGGCCTGCGGTTATTGTTGTCATTTTCACTGAAGTATAGCATATATACAGAGAAGTGCAGAAATTGTAAGTACACAGAATTGCCACCGTTGAATGCACTCGTAACCAGCTCCCAAGTCAAGACACCAAACTTTACCAGCACCCAGAAGCTCCTCCAGTCACAGGTCCCCACTAGGGATAACCACTATCCTGACTTCTAATAGACTTTTTAAAATAACAGCTTAATCGAGATGTAATTCACATATCATACAATTCATGTATTTAAAGTGTGTGAGTCAGTGGTTTTGGTATATTTATCACAGCTTGGTTTTGTCTATGTAGCTGAAATGAAGCAGTATGTACCTTCATATTGGCTTCTTTTGCTCAAAAATTAATAAATTCATTCACTTTCATTGCTTAATACTATTCCACTGTGTAATACAGCACATAGCAATTATCTCTCTGTCAGTGGTCATTTAGGTTATTGCTTGTTTGAAGCTAAACATTATCACTATGAACATGTTCTTGTACATATCTTCAGCAAACATGTCTGTACACATTTTGTTGGGCACATACTCCTAGGAATGGAATTGCAGGGCCCATAGGATGCACTTACGTTCAGCTTTAATAAGTAATGCCAAATAGTTTTCCAGACTGGTTGTAACAATTTATGCTCCCAGCAGTAGTGTAAGAGAAGCATTTAACATTGACATCACCAGTCCATGCCGGGGGCCATTCTGTAGTATGCTCAGGCCTTGCACTAAAACTGCACCTTCCTAGTTACTGTCCCTGTTTTGAGGAGTCCTTTAGGCCAGCATCAGATGCCACGCTGTCACTATGCTGTCTACCAGCCTCGCGGAGGGCAGACTGGCCTCCTTTGTCTCATTTTCCACATTGTCATCTGCTAGGGCCTCATTAGCCAAGAGTGACTGGTTTTCCCCTGAGAGCCATCAGCTCTTTACAGCTGATGAAGAGCTCTGCACACGTCTTTATGCAAGGTGGTGGGTAACTCTTGATCTTTTCTGCTTCTCATTCACGCAAGTAGCTGCCTCCAAAAAACATCTAAAGGCCCCTGGTGATGAAAGGCCCCAGATCTCCCATTTCTGCAGGTTTAGGCTGCCTCAGGAGCCCCAGTCCATGTCAGGCCCTAGTTGTAGGGAATTTAAGAGACCGCAGACCCCAAGCCACCCTGGCAGCTGGTGTCACTTAAACTGACACTTCGTTATATCTGTGCGCCAAGCAAGATCGTAATTGTCCTTGTGTCCCAGCCCTCACATTAAGCCTCTGTGTGGTGGCCTCGTTCTGCCTGGACTCCATTAGTAGATCCTGCCCAGAGTCCTGAAATTCCTGCCACAACCCCTCCACTCCACACCAGGATTTCCCCTTTACGTTGTGGCTCCTGCAGCCTAATGGTGTGGCTTCCCAGTTTCTCCTGTTCCTGAAAATCTCCCGGGGAGAGAAAATGCTCTCCTACTGAAACGCTGATGGGGACGGGTGGATTTAATTATTCACACCGCCTGTGGCACCCGTGCAGAGGCTGTGCACCCTGATGGACCGCCGCTGACCTACTTAGCATGCTCTAAGAAAGGTTGATTCACTCTAAGCATCTGGGTTTATAATAGAACAGTAATCCCAAGGAAAATCTCACCCGAACGATTAGCCAAGAAAGAAGGAGAGATCAAGTTGCATCTTTTTGTTCTTGTCAGACAGATCGTGGGGCCCTGAACCCTGCAAACAACACCCCACCCCCGCCCCGCCCCACCCCAGCTAGCGTCTGCTTGTTGATTTGGCAGCAGCAGCAGCCGGGACTAGGAAAACAAAACAGTTGAAAGCCTGGCCTTTCCGAGAACATCTGGGCCTCCATTGTACTTGGTCTCCAGGGATTTCTCTCCAGTACTTCTTTAGCCCACGCCTCGCTGGCCCCAGCCTCTGAAAGAGGCTGTGGCAGGCTCTGCCTGGCTCCCCTACTCACAGCCTGGTCACTTGACCCTCCTCCCTGCCCCAGGCAGCACCTCCCCAACACCCTACCACCTGCAGGCCCCGCCCTCCCCAGGCCCAGAACTAGGGTTTCCGGATGGTGCCAGGACCACCTGCTGGCTAACAATACAGACCTCATTCCAAAAAGGAGGTTATCTCTGTGAGGTGGCAGGGGGAGAGGGAGTGAAGAGGGAGAGCCAGTGACACCAACTGCGCTCAGAAGGGCCAGAATTTTAGTCTGGTTGCGGGTTCTCGTATTATTATTCTGCTTAAGTAGATGTTGCATTTAGTCTCTTTCATACGTATCTAGTATTACAGAGTAAAGAATGTTCTTACAGGCTCTTGAGCTCCACCCACCAATGGCTCTCCAGGATCAGGTGAAAATATCAGAATCAGATTTTTAAAACTACAGTCATTCACAAGCAAACCAGGTATGTGGCAAAATAAAAATAAATATAGGTACCAGCCCCTCACTAAGATATTGATAGAGAGGACAGACACGTGCAACTGAACAAGCTTCCTATGTACCTTTTCTGCCTTCCTCTCCCCACAAAAATATTTTAAGAACTGCTGTGTAGGCCAGTGATTTTCACCCTTTTGAAGCAAATTACATCAGAACTGTCAGAGCAGCTCCATCTTAAACAGGGGCTGGGTAAAATGAGGCTAAGACCTACTGGGCTGCATTCCCAGATGGTTCAGGCATTCTAAGTCACAAGATACAGGTCATAAAGACCTTGCTGATAAAATAGCTTGCAGTAAGGAAGCTGCCACGTCCCACCCAAACCAAGAGGGCCACAAGAAGTGACCTCTTGTCGTCCTCACTGCTACACTTCCACCAGTGCCATGACAGTTAACAAATGCCATGGCAACATCAGGAGGTTACCCTAGATGGTCTAAAAAAGGGAGGCACGAATAATCCACCCCTTGTTTAGCATATCACCAAGAAATGACCGTAAAAATGGGCAACCAGCAGCCCTGGAGCTTCTCTGTCTATGGAGTAGCCATTCTTTTATTCCTCTACTTTCTTTTTTTTTTTTTTTTTTTTTTGAGACAGTCTCACACTGTCACCCAGGCTGGAGAGCAATGGCAAGATCTCGGCTCACTGCAACCTCCGTCTCCTGGGTTCACACGATTCTCATGCCTCAGCCTTCCGAGTAGCTGAGATTACAGGTGCACACCATCACACCTGGCTAATTTTTTGTATTTTTAGTAGAGAAGGGGTTTCATTCTGTTGACCAGACTGGTCTCAAACTCCTGACCTGTGATCCACCCGCTTTGGCCTCCCAAATATTCCTCTACTTTCTTGATAAACTTGCTTTTGCTTTGTACTGTAAACTGGCCCTGAATTCTTTCTTGCACGAAATCCAAAAACCCTCTCTTGGGGTCTGGATAAGGACCCCTTTCCTGGAACAGAACCACTTGGGGAATTTTTGAAAGATCCAGTGTCCAGTCCCCAGCCCAGCCCAATTAACTCCAGTTCTGCGTTCTCCCTGTCATCCCTGGTAATTCTGAAGAACTTTGGTGGGGGGGTTGAGTGGCACAGGCTGTACTCCTGTTGCCCCTCCGACCCTCACCTTGTGAGCCAGGGCTGACATCCAAATCCCCTGGGTCTGCCTTGGGGAAGCTTGGGCCTGTCTTGTTTTGACCTTGCTGGTCCTTCTTATTTGCTTCTCTCTTTCTATTCACATTGCAATGCCTCCTAGTTGGGCTCCCAAACCCCAGCCCGGGGCCCAGAGCTTCTGTGCTTGTTAAGTTCCCTAACCCGGTGTCCTGCCCTCCTGTCTGTACCTATGGCAATCATCAGTGAGAGAGAAGTTGGCAGTGACAGAGATGCCATCAAACAGAAGTCCACTTGGGGCTGGCCCTCTTCCGTGAGGGTCCAGAGACTTGCTCTTGTCTGTGCCAGAGGCTCTCTGGTCCCAGAGACAGCTTCCCACCGACACAAAATTAGCATCGGGGAATCTTACCGTCAACCTGTGGGGGAAGCCAAATCCTAATCAAGAGTGCTTGTGCAGCATGGGATTGGCCTAGGGGACAGCCGGTAGCGCAGGCTAGGGTGGCCTGCCACCCCTCACCCCCATGGAAGATCCTGCCCCTTCCTGCCCTCCCACTGCAGAGGACTGGACCCCATCTGGTAGGGCCCTGAGGTATGCCCCGCTAGGACATAAATGAATTCCCTTTGGTGCCCAGCCCTGCCAGCTTCCTTACCAAGGATCCCATTTGTCTGCTTGGCAGGTTGCTTTTGCTACTTTTGTCTTCAAAATGTGCTCTCGTGGAATGAAGCCTATAAATGTGGCTCACTTCCTTTCTTCTTTTTCTTCAACTCCAGTATTCTGTTTCTGTTAAATTCTGGCCAAAATTTCTTTCCCATCTTTAAGCTCTGCAATGATACTTCCTGCTCATGGGGATCCAGACTCCTATGGTCTTGCTTATTAATTTATGTTCTCAAGTTCACTTATCTCTCCATCCCTGCAAGAAGTTGGATGGCACCTTAGAAATCATCTAGTCCCACCCACCCATTGATAGGAGACCCAGAGAGGATGCATGAACCTGCCAGGCGCTGTGGCTCATGCCTGTAATCCCAGCACTTTGGGAGGCCAAGTGGGGAAGATCGCTTGAGCCCAGGAGTTTGAGAGCAGCCTGGGCAACATGGCAAAACACCATCTCGACAAAAAATAGAAAATCAGCCAGGCGTGGTGGTGTGCGCTTGTAGTCCCAGCTGCTCAGTAGGCTGAGTGGGGAGGATCACCTGAGCCCAGGAAAGTTGAGGCTGCAGTGAGCTGTGATTGTACCACTGCACTCCAGCCTGGGTGACAGAGTGAGACCCTGTCTCAAAACAAAAACAAAAACAGAAGTTTGAGGATGCATGAGTAACCCACATCCCAGGGCCAGTTGGACCAGAAGTCAGGTTTCTTAGCCTTTTTACCACCCCATTTGGGGCCTCCTGAGACCTCAGGACTGAACCCCTTTCAGCCTGTGGCTGCATGCAAAATGTCTCTTGCTACTCTGTGGCCCCAAATTTCCCTGGACCAGATGAGGGTATCTGAGAAGGGACACTCATCAGGCAGGCAGTTGAATGAGCTCTCTGCCTGCCCAAGACAGTAGCTTTATGAAATGCCGTTCCTCCCTGCAGGAATAACTGACATCAGTGCCTTAGAGCTGAATAGTTTTTACTATGTATAAAAGGTGGTTGTAAGGATTAGATGAGATGATGCATAACAAATGCTTCACGAAGCGCCTGATGCAGAATATACACATGAAATAAATGTTAGCCCCCAGACTGGGACTACCTGCTTCCACCCCAGGCTCTTTTCTTTCAGTTCCTTGAGAAAAGATCCACCCACTTTGGCTTCATGATGAAATTGCTCCACTGGGCACCAAGTGCCCATGCTACCTGTGTCCCTGGGCTTGGCTAGCAGGCACCCTGGCAGGCCTTCTCTGGGAATCGGCCCTCACCTCCCAGCTCATTTTCCATGCCCATTCTTCCTGCTGCCCCACCGCCCCTCCGGCCTAACTGTGGGGGTTGAGATTAGCATAGCTGGGCTCCTCTCTCCACTTTCTTCTGTGACTCACCCACAGGCTGTAAAGAGCCCTGTGAAGGCTTCATGAAGTGATTTCCCCTCCCCTGCCACCTGGAGGACATCCCTCTACCCCCTCCATCGGTACCTAGTCTGCTTGTAGAGGGTATATTAGTTTTCTGCTGTGTAACTAATTGCCTCAAATTCAGCAACCTAAAACACCGATTTATTAACTCACAGTTCTGAAAGTAGAAATCTGGGCACGGCATGACTAAATCTTCAGCTCAGAGCCTCTCAAGCTGCCATCCAGGTGTCGGTGAGCTGCATTCTCATCTGGACTCCAGGGTTCCCTGCCAAGCTCGTGTAGTTGTGGCAGAATTCCATTTCTTGGAGTTCAAGGACTGAGGTCCCTGTTTCCTTGCTGGCTTTCAGCCTGCAAGCGGATCTCAGCGCCTGGAGGCTGCCAGCACCCCTTGCCAACTGTCCCTTCCATCTTCAAAGCCAGCAACATACTCACCTCAGGTCCCTCTCCTGTTCCAAATCTCTGACTAGAATCTCTTTCACCAGGCGACCAGATGGGAATCCGTACCTTTTTTTGTTTGTTTGTTTGTTTTGAGACAGAGTCTCGCTCTGTCACCAGGCTGGACTGCAGTGGCGCAATCTCAGCTCACTGCAACCTCCACCTTGCAGGTTCAAGTGATTCTCCTGCATCAGCCTCCCAAGTAGCTGGAACTACAGGCGCCCGGCTCCATGCCCAGCTAATTTTTGTATTTTTAGTAGAGACGAGGTTTCACTGTGTTGGCCAGAATGGTATCTATCTCTTGACCTTGTGATCCGCCCACCTCGGCCTCCCAAAGGGCTGAGATTACAGGCGTGAGCCACCGTGCCCAGCCAAACCATACCTTTTATGAGCTCACCTGATTAGTCCAGACCCACTGAGGATAATCTCCTTTTTTTCAAGGTCAGCCGTGCCATGGAATATAACCTAATCATGAGTATGTTTCCCCATCTTATTCACAAGATCCTTGCCACACTCAGTGAGAGGCAGTCATACAGGGATGTAGGTCACTGGAAGTCATCTTAGAATTCTGCCTACCCCAGGGAGTCACATGCAAAAACATGGCTATCCTATAGACATTTTGCCCTAGTACATCTCCACTCCAACTATCTTGCTTAAACTACTTAAATCATTATTTATTTATTTATTATTTATTTATTTTAGAGATAGAGTCTGGCCCTGTCGCCCACGCTGGAGTGTAGTGGCATGATCATATCTCACTGCAGAGTCAACAACCTGGGCTCAAGTCATCTTCCCACCTCAGCCTCCTGCGTAGCTGGGACTGCAGGCACATGCCACCATGCCCAGCTAAGTTTTTTATTTTTATTTTTTGTAGAGACCGGATCTGGCTACCTTGCCCAGGCTGATCTTGAATTCTTGGCTTCAAGTGATCCTCCTGCCTCGGCCTCCCAAAGTGTTAGGATTACAGGCGTCAGCCATCATGCTCGGCCTACTTAAACCTTTTTAAGACTCCACATTTACATTATTTATTTATTTATTTATTTATTTATTTATTTATTTTATTTTACTTATTTTTTTGAGATGGAGTCTTGCTCTGTCACCCAGGCTGGAGTGTAGTGGTGCGATCTCAGCTCACTACAACCACCGCCTCCTGGGTTCAAGCAACTCCCCTGTCTCAGCCTCCCAAGTAACTAGGAATACAGGCGCCCGCCACCATGCCTGGTTAATTTTTGTATTTTTAGTAGAGATGGGGTTTCTCCATGTTGGTCCGGCTCATCTCGAACTCCTGATCTCAGGCGATCCGCCCGCCTCAGCCTCTCAAAGGGCTGGGATTACAGGTGTGAGCCACTGTGCCCAGCCCACATTTACATTTTTTAAATCAAAAATCACCTTAGCCCCCCTTCACCTCACAGCTCTCTCTATGCCTGATGCGGTGTCCCTGCAATGGCTCCCTGTTGTCTAAGACATCAAGTTTGGATGTATGGATCTTCCCCCTGGGCAACCCCCGATCTGACCTTGCCCTCCCATCGATCCCTCATGGCCAGCTGCTCCCCACACGCACCCATCCATCAGGAAGACGCCCTCCATGGACATCCTATGCTGCCTGTTGCCGGCTCTCTCCACCCCTGCACAGAGCCTCTCCTTCAAGGCAAACACCCTCTCATCTCACTCCTTCTTCAGCTAACCCAGCTCCAGGATGTCACTTTCTTCTCCCCAGCTGAAATAACTTGTCATCCTGGGGCTTTCAAATTGTTTCCCATATTAAGTTTGTTTCTCAACAAGATTGAAGACCCTTTGAGGAGCAGAGACCACAGTTTAACTTGTGACTCGCCAAAGAACCCAGATAGCTCTAATGGTGTAGTCGACATCCAAGAAATGGATGTCATCATGGAGTGGGAGTTATCAGCACAGACTGGGGCTATGAATGCCGGAGTTTGGATTTCAGTTACACATTCACTTGCTATGTAATGTGGGCAAGTTAATCTGTCTTTCCCTTCATTTTCATATATGGAAAATGGAGATTATAATGGTTCTTTATAAGTGCTAGTTGAGCTATTATTTGTAAAGAACTTAAAAAGAATACTTGGTGCTTATTAAGCATTATGTGAGTGTTTGTTAAATAAATAGATAGATCATGTTGATCAAAGTCAGACCCCTTAAAACTCCATTTGTACTATAGTTTCCTCATAAGCATACATATTAAACAGTTAAGCATCAAATAGGAAGTAAAAGAACTGAATTTCGTTCCTACCGTTAGAATTTCTGTGTGTGTTTTAGAGTTTGAACGGAGTCCGATAGTAATAGTGACAAATTCTAGATAATTTTCTCTCTTCTCTCTTTCTCTTAAAGGCAGAAATAGCCAGTAATAAACTCTGCAGGCATCAGGAGCTATTTAAAGATGTCCTGCTTCAAACCAGCTACTTTCAAAACCTTGCTGGCAACTTTCATTCTACGTGTACATTAATTGGCAGGCCAAAATGTAGGCCAAGTTGATCCTTCTTAGAACTGATGTGAATGAGGAGATCTATCATTTCTTATAAATTTGTATCTCTAGCATTGAAAAAAACCTCCTATGGTGACCAAGCAGCTCCTCAACTTCTAGAATAGTGTTTGCAAAGAATTTATCAATGCAGATTATTACATTTTTAAAACCTTTGATTCAGAATAAAATAAATACACCCTCTGTGATTGAGGCCAAGTGTCCTGGAAATCTTTCATGCTTAGTACAAGAAGCTTTGCTTTATGCTCTCATCCACTGGAATTTATAAAAGGAAAAAAGGAAGAAGAAAAATATATACTGTACGTGCACTTCAGTGATACATATTACACATGAATGACATTTTTCTCCCTTCTTCCTCTTTTACTTTTCTTAAATTAAGCTCGTATCTTTTTTAATATTTCAAGAAATATTTGAATATGGCCTTTTCTTAATTGGAAATATCTGTTCTCCCAAACCTCACAGAGGTTACCTTTGAAGTTGCCATATTCCTATGTTGAAAATAAGGGACATATCAGCCGGGCGCGGTGGCTCACGCCTGTAATCCCAGCACTTTGGGAGGCCGAGGCAGGCAGATTACGAGGTCGGGAGATCGAGACCATCCTGGCCAACATGGTGAAACCCCATCTCTACTAAAAATACAAAAAATTAGCCAGGCGTGCTGGTGGGCACCTGTAGTCCCAGCTATTCGGGAGGCTGAGGCAGGAGAATGGCGTGAACCTGGGAGGCAGAGCTTGCAGTGAGCTGAGATCGCGCCACTGCACTCCAGCCTGGGTGACAGAGTAAGACTCCGTCTCAAAAAAAAAAAAAAAAAGAAAGAAAGAAAGAAAATACGGGACATATCTTGGTTCATTTACAGGTAGAAATGTACGTGGGTGTTGGATCCTCTCCCCTGGGTAGTTTCAGCCTCCTTGTTCCCTTGTGTTATCACTGCAGCCAGCCACATTTTTCTCTCCTTCTGATGCTTTTTTGTTTCTTGTTGACTAAAACTGAAGCCCTGTAAGGATCTTTAATTAGTGACTAAATAAATATACAACTGTGGGCCAACTATTGTAAGAACGTTCTCACTGACAATTGTTTCTCACTCATGCTGCACACACATCACACACACTATCTCACACTCACACTTGCTCTCACACACACAGTTTTAGAGCTGGAAGTACCATTAGAGATTAATAAATACTACCCCAATTCATAAATAATTTTCTGTTTAGACTTAAACGATCCACAGTATTCTCAATTAATATTTTAAAATAAAATTAAACAAGGCGGGGCTCAGTGGCTTGGTGGCTCACGCCTGTAATCCCAAAGCTTTGGGAGGCCAAGGCAAGAGGATCACTTGAGGCCAGGAGTTTAAGATCAGCCTGGGCAACATAGTAAAACCCCATCTCTATAAAAAATACAAAAATTAGCCAAGCATGATGGTGTGTACCTGTAGTCCTAGCTACTAGGGGGGCTGAGGCAGGAGGAGTTTGAGCTCACTTGAGCTCAGGAGTGTGAGGCTGCAGTGAGCTATGATCATGCCACTGCACTCCAGTGACAGAGCAAAACTCTGTCTAAAAACAGAAAAAAAAAATTGGTAAATGTTAGTGAACTCTACTCTTGGAAAGAGTATGTATAGAAAGAAGGAGAACATGATTAGGTAACCTGGGAAGCCACCTTTTAAAAACAAAAAAAAAGGTATAATTAATGTTTGATAAGCTGCACATTTTAAAGTACACAGTTTGATACATTTTGACATATACATACATCATGAAGCCATCACAGTATAATAAATATATTCATCATTCCTGAAAGTTTCTTTGTGTTCTGGTAATTTTCTCCCAACTGTCACCCCAGGTTACCATTGTTTTATGTCACTATAGTTTGCATTTTCTACCATTTCTATATAAATGGAATAATGCAATATGCATTCCTTTTTTTGTCTGGCTTCTTTCCCTCAGTAGTATTAAGTTTTTCACTCTTACAGATAAAGCTACTGTGAACATTCATATACACATATTTGTCTGGACATAGGCTTTTATTTCTCTTGGGTAATTACCCAGAAGTGGAATTTGTTTGTCGTATGGTAGGTCTACGTTTAGCTTTTTAAGAAATTGCCACCTGGTTTTCAAAGTGGTTGTAACAATTTCCCATCAGTAGTCACTCCATATCATTCCCACCACTTGTTGTGGTCAGTCTTTTTAATTTTAGCCATTTTAATAGGTGTGTAGTGGTATCTCAGTGTGGTTACAATGTGCATTTCCTTCGTGACCAGTGTTGAATGTCTTTACATGTGCCTATATACTTTCTATATGTTTTTGGTGAAGTGTCTGCTCGTACCTTTTCCCCATCTTTTAGTAAGTTGTTGACTTTTAAATATCTGAATATAAGAGTTGTTTTCTTTTTTCTTTCTTCTTTTTTTTTGAGATGGGGTTTTTTGTTTGTTTGTTTTTTGTTTTTTGTTTTTTAGTAGAGATGGGGTTTCACCATGTTGGCCAAACTGGTCTTGAACTATTGACCTCAGGTGATCTGCTGGCTTCAGCCTCCCAAAGTGCTGGGATTACAGGCATGAGCCACCACACCCGGCCCAAGAGTTGTTTATAGTCTAATTACAGGTCATTTATTAGATATATGTTTTGCAAATTTTTCTCCCAGTCTGTTACTTACTTTTTCCTTTTCTTAAGTGTTTTTTGAAGAGCAGTAGTTTTTAATTCTGAAGTCCAATTTATCGATTTTTTCTTTCTACTTCATGCTTTTCGTGCTGTAATCAATAAATTTTTGCAGAATCCAAGGTCTCTAAGATTTTCTCCTATGTTTTCTTTTAGAAATTTGTAATTTTAGCTTTTACAGTTCAGTCTATGATCTATTTTAAGTTAATTTTTATATATGGTATGTGGTAAGCATCTACTTTTTTTTTTGCAAATGGCTATCTAATTGTTTCAGAGCCATTTATTGAAAAGATTATCCCTTGTCAAAAATCAATTGACCATACATGTGCCAGCCTATTTTTGGACTCTTCTTTTGATCTGTTTGTCTATTTTTACACCAATACCACAGTCTCTTAATTATTGTAACTTTACAGTAAGTCTTGAAATCAGGCAGTGTAGGTGTTCCAACTCTGTACTTTTTCAAAGTTGTATGGCTATTTTATGTCCTTGGAAGCAAATAGTTTAGGGCAGGCTACAAATCAAAAACATAAAGAAATGAATACATTAACCAAGCACTTGATAAACATTCTCAGTCCTTAACATGGCCTCTTTCTGTTGGCTAAAAGTTAGGAATTTTCTTTAAAATTTTCTCAAGTTATTTGGAGGGAAAAATCTATGACATGATTATAAATATTGATATAAATGTATTGTCTTCATATCACCCATGTCTAATTTAAAGTAAATTACAATGACATCATGGGGAAGAACTCATGCTTCCTCTTGCCTCAGATTTAGAGTTGGTGGAGAAGAGGGGTAGGCTGGGGGCTCCTGAGAGGACTAGATAGGGATTCAACTTTTCCTGGACTGAATCTAACCACTAAGCCACCGCCCCACCCCCCTTTCCCTCAGTCAGTTTTCTATTCTTTACAGTATCCTTTGTTACCTTCAGGCCTGGGCTGGAACTTCTCTTTTCTGGTTTATTGCCTTGATTCTCACACTGCCAGGCAAAACACATTCTAGGACCTAGGTTTAGGAGAGCATTTTGGCTCCCAATCTAGAAGCCCTAGACTTAGTGGCCATCAAAGAGTATATTTTTCCCACCAGGTGGAAAATACAGTCCTCAAAATGGGGTGTGTTCAGCCCCCGAGGGGATCTGGGACCTCAGACCCTGAGCTGGTGCATGGCAGCACATGGCTGTCACAGGATCTGAGGTTAGGCATCCATCACCCAACCCCTCTGCAATAGGGATGCACCTGAGCTGTCAGGCCTGGACCTCAGGCCCACCCATCAGAGCACTTCCACACCCATTCATCACTTATTTTGATCTTTGAATCCCCCTCAGGCAGATCTTATCCTTCCTTTGCAGACGGAAAGCAGGGTCCCAGAGAGGTGAAATAACTTGCCGAGCTAATAAGGGCAGGGCAGGCCTGTCTGCCACCCACTGACTCGCAGCCCCCATTCCTGGAAACCACGTTAACAGGGCAGCCTCTCGGCAGCTCTATGGCACTGTCCCCTCCATAGCTTTGGGACTAAAATGAGGGTCTTGCTACGTTGAGGCAGCTGAGGGATGGAGAAAGCAGAGTTACATGTGTCTTATTGCTCTCTGGCATCTGGGGTAGCCTGGATGTTTAATAAACATCATCATGGCCTGCTGGCCTGTAAACGTCCCTTTTTGGGGTTAGAAGGGGCTTTGCTAAGGATGTGGGTGACAAAGGGCCTCTCACTGTGGCTCTGTTTCAGAGCGGCTCTCCGGAAACTGGCAGCCACATTCCCTGTACCACACAGCTCCTCTGAGGAGCCTCTCCAGTCTCCATGGAAACCGCATGTCGGGAGCCAGCCGGCTCCGTACTGTGGCTTTGTATTAAACACAATGAATTTAAATTGGATGCTCGGCACTGAAGATAATCATTCTGGATTAGAGAGAAGCCTGGAGCTCCTCATTTCATCATTTTAAATGTTGGCACAATTCTCACTTTTTGCCCTGTAATTCAAGCCCAAGCCACACCTACCCCTCTGTTTCTAAGCTGCAGTTAGGTCCGATTTCATTTGGGTTTTTCTCCATTCTTTGAGGAATCTTGGAGCTGGGGAGCCCCTGCGTCAGGCCAGGGCTACTCTAGCCTTGTGTAAAGGAAACCAGGGGGCTCTAGAGTCTGGCTGTGTGATTTTCTCAGGCCCCGGTTTTTTTATTTGTGAAATGAGAAGAGTAATCCCTACCCTACGGAGGCATTTTTAAAAAGTATTTATTGTGGTAAACTACATGCAACATAAAATTTACCATTTGACTGCTTTTAAGGGTACAGTTCTGTGGCATGAAGTACATTCGCATTGCTGTGCAACCATCATCACTGTCCACCTCCGAAACGTTTTCATCTTCCCCACTGGCTCTCTATCGATGAGGCTGAACGAATGAGAAGTTCCCATTAAACATTGATTCCCCATTCCTCCCTCCCCTAGTCCCTGGCAACACCATCTTATTTTCTCTCTCTGATTTTGACTACTCCAGGTCCCTCACATAAATGGAATCATACTGTATTTGTTGTTTTGTGACTGGCTTGTTTCACTTAGCATAAGGTCCTCAAGACTCATCCATGTTGCGGCGGGTGTACGAATGTCCTTCCTTTTTAAGGCTGAATAATACTCCATTGTACATAGATACCACATTTTGCTTCTCCATTCATCTGTCTATGGATACCTAGGTTGCTACCACCTTTTGGCCGCTGTGAATGCTATGAACATGGGTGTACAAATACCTGTTTGAGTTCCTGCTTTCCATTACAGAGTCATTTTGAGAATCAAATAAGATAATAAATATTAAGAACATTGCACATAGTAGGCTGTCAGTAAATGCTAATTTCTTTCCTGAAAGTATGTTAAACCCAGGAGCTAATGCCACAGTGGCCTGATGACTTCAGTGAGAGTGATATCACTTTTGCTAGCAAGCTGCTTCTATATCCCTGGGACTCGCTGATCTGCCATGTCTGGGAATTCGCCCAATTCATTCAGGGCTTAAAGGAAATGTCTTCAGCATGGAAATGTGCCTCACGTCTCACCATAAAAACCATGCATGTTTCTACATTTCTCCCACCAGTGGGTGTTCATGTATTTCTAGTTCCAAAATGTAAAAAAAAAAGTGTTAGAGCTGATATATATACTAACTTATCAGTGTTCTATTTTAAGTACACCCTCTGGGAGACCCTGAAGCTGGGGTGGGATCGCCCAGGCTGGGAGGTTCTGTGCCGAGTTACTATTTTAGCAGCAGCCTCAGACCAGTTTTCAGTATTACAGAAGAGTGTGAGATTTGGAGTAAAAATACCTGGATCGCAACCTTGGCTGGTCTCTCAAAACCTGAGAAGATGACCATGTCTGTTTCACATGGCTGTGAAGATTAGATGGGAGAGTACCTCATTGTGCTGATGCAGGAGGCAGAAAGGGGCCAGGTCTTTGGGCTGGTCTGCACCCTTGCAGTAGATTCTCTCTGGGTCTAGTTTCATCCGAGAGCCTTCTGTGAGGGAGCACCCCCTTGCTGCTTAGAAGCCCTCCAGGGGTGAGAATCACAGACCTCGGAATCGTCTTTCCCTGGGGGGTCCTCTGGTCTTCCCAGGCGTTGCTGAGGCAGCCCTGGAGCCAGCTCCCCTTTGTACTTAGGAATTTGTGACAGAAGGGAAGGAGGGGCAGGGGCTTTTGCACAGCCTCCTGACCCATGCATGACCCGGCTGCTCCCTAGCTTACCAATCAGGCCTGTTCTTTATTGATGGGGCTGAAGGGAGGAGGGGAAGCAGGGATTTCACACAGAATCACAGACCTTTCTCTCACTTCTCAGCAGTGGTTGCTGGCAGCGTGGGATGTGCCTGGGATCTGTCCACCTGTTGAGCAGGAGCCAGGGCAGGCTGAAATCAGGGCTTCCTGAATAGATGTGTTCTTTGTCTCTGGGACAAGAAAGGTCCCTAGGCTACTCACATATGGGGAGCAGGAATTCAGGACTCCCAGGGAGGGCCTGCATCTTAACCACTAAGGGGAGCTCACCTCTTCTTGAAGCCAGTGAGCCCTAGGGAGTTTCTGTGCCTTGGTAAGAGGCTTTGCTTGGCTTCCATAACCCCATACCCCGTGGGCTTCCTCCTACTTCTTTGCAATTCCTTCCCAGTCTCCTTCCTGGTCTTGTCTTCATCTTGATGCTCTCCTATGCTGTGGCCTCTCAGGGTCCTATTCCAGAGTGTCTCTTCCTCTTACCCATCCTCTCCCCCTACATAATCTGTTACTGACGACTCCCATTTAGACCTGCAGCCCAGCCACCCACCAGCCACCTCTGTGCACCTCCCTACTACACATTGTGCCTTGGATGCCCCAAAAGCCCAACTTAACACGCTCCTTGTCCTCCATACAACCCCACTCCTCTTCGAGGGATACCTCCTGCAGGTAACCCATCCACCCAAGCCAGGCCTACTTGCTAAAGACCAGGGACTCCTAAAGGATACAGCCAGAACCCAAATCCAGGTCTGTCAGGCTCCAGAGTTCAGGCTTCTCCCACCATTGCCCCTGCCTCCATGCACCATCGGAGAATTGAACTGCATTTCTAACCAACTGAATAATGCAAATGTCACTCTGAGCCCCAAACCAAACTCAGCATGCCCTGGGACCCCTTCCCATTTTGTGACTGTGCTGGACTTCTGCCTGGACCCCTTTGTTGACCATCCCTAACCCCTGGGCTCCCAGCCCCTCAGCTCTTCCAGAGTGCTTTCTCTGCCCCAGCTCCTGGTTCAGAGTGGGTCCATTACAATGGCATGGAAACTTCAGCCAAGCCCTGTCACTGCCTGTCTGGTTGACTCTGCAGTGCATTTTCCAAATGGTTTTCCTAAGCCTCACCTTGGCTCAGACCAACACTCATGATTTCCCCCAAAACCTTCCATCTGGGATTTTGGCTTTATTTCCTGTTCTACTAAGAAGTCTGGGACAAAGGGCCTGCACTTCCTCCGCTCTCCTCCCAGTCTCCTCTGATCACCTCCATCTTTAGCCACCCCTCTCCTGAATGAATGGGAGGAAGGTCCCTCTAGCCTAATAGATGAGAATATCAGCCCTCAGTTTCCTCATCTGAACAATGAGGATAATATTGGCCCCTATTTGGGGGAGAATTAAACTGGCACAGGAAGTGCTTCATGATATTAATTATTAGCAATTTTTATCAACACTTGAATGTCTCTTAATCATCTCTGTCTCCATGTGTCTAAAAATTCCCTTCCCCCTAAATTTGATTTTCCCTCTCCTGATGCCATTTTTTCAGCCACCCAAGCATAAAACCTCCCCCGTTATTTATTTTCACCTCCTCGTCTGTCATCAAAGCTTGCTGCTTCTTCCAAGAAACATGAATCACATATGTCTCTTCCAACCCAGCCTCCAGTCAGGTCCATCATCCCAACACTGCCCTTCAGCTTGCACACTACGGCCAGAGTGATGTTGTGAAGTCTGATGTTCATACTCTTCCTCTGCCCAGAGCCTGCTTGTGGCTGCACGTGGCTTACAGCAGAGATCAAGTGCATCCCAGCTCCCCCGACAGCCTCCCGTCCTGGGCCAGACATGTCCAGGGATGGCAGTGTGGCCCGACTCCTATCTGTAAATGTGCTCCTAAACCCCACACTCCCTAAACTCCCTCGCTACCACCACCTCCACTTGTCACACAAGGTGACAAACTTTGCCAATGCAATGGAATCAGTTTAATCAAAGTCCCCAGTTTGGTCCTAATCAGACCTGCCTCAGCCGGAACCTCAGCCTGTTCTCTGTCTTCCTGCTGTGCCTCTGACTTTGCTATGCTGTTTGCTACCCTGGAGCATCCTGGCCTGGTCCTGGTCAAATCATGCCTACCCACTGCTCACAGCCTTCCTATCATAACATGACCTTTCCTTCCACTGGGCTGCTTTTGCACTTGCTGCTCTCCATCATCATCGAGGAATACTATCTCTTGCTGCCTTGTAGTCTCATAGTATTTTGAAGTCATTCCTAGTCATTCCTATTAACACTGAACTTTTCTCCTTTCCTGTTTGCCAGTTGGACTCTAAGCTCCTTAAGATGCTTACATTTCTTCTTCTGGAGCGTCTGATACACATAATAGAGGGCACACAGTGTACGTATTAGTGCTACCTACAAATTATGCTTCTTGTTCCTCAGGAATATTTACTGGGCTCCTGCTATGTGCAGGCACTGGGTTAGGTGCCTTATATGCCGTATGTCATTTAATTCTCATAGTAACTCCATGAGAGAAGTATTACTATCTCTGTTTTACAAAGGGAGAAATGGAGCTCAAGGAGATTAAGTAGCTTGCTGAAGATCTTACAACTAATAAAGGATGGAGCTGGAATTTAAACCTAGATCTGCCTGCCTGAAAGTCTGATTCTTGTCAGGATACTATAGTATTAATGTGCTTTAAGTGGCAGGCAGATTCAGTATGAGAATTTTTGTTTTTCAAAATATATTGTGGATCGAATGTTGCCTGTTTCCTCTGTAGAAAATTGAAAGAACGAAGTGTGAGTTTTAGATACGATAACATTTAGAGTGACAGCAAAGTAAGGTCAGGAAGTGGGACCATGCCCTGGATGATGTGGTAAAGGCTGTAGACCCAGAAGGTAGGAGTGGAAAGTAAAAGGAAGTTTAGGAGTGCAATCAATTACAAAGGTGCAATTTAGGGAAAACCTGTCAGCTTCAGGATGAGCTCAACAGGCTGCAAATTATCAGTCAAGATAAGGCCTGAGGGCTGTATGTAGCCAAAGGGACAGAGAGTGGGGCCTCAGAGAACAAATTATGCATCTCTCGGATGCCCTGGATGAGGCTGTTTTCTTAAGGAGTATCTGACAGAAGGTGCTGGGGTTGGGTGTGGGGTTGGGGGTGGCACAAAGAGGATGGAGTGGTGGTCAGCATGCAAGCTGCCTGGAAGGGGATCATCAGAGAAATGGTCAAGTGGTCAAGTGTCCTCAGCAACCCCCAACCCATGTGAATTAGCTGAGTTGACAATGAAGCCCAGTGTAAGGCCATTAAGAGCCTGATTCCCCTACATCAGGCCAGCATAGGTGATAAGCTGATGGCTGGACTGGCCACATAATTTGCAGGGCCCAGTGCAAAAGGAAAATATGAGACTCCTTGTTTAAAAATTGTTAAGAATTTCCAGATGGTGACAGCAGAACATTAAAACAAGCACAGAATGGCCGGGCTCAGTGGCTCACGCCTGTAATCCCAGCACTTTGAGAGGCTAAGGCAGGCAGATCACCTGAGATCAGGAGTTTGAGACCAGCCTGGCCAACATGGTGAAATCCCGTCTTTACTACAAACACAAAAAATTAGCCAGGAATGGTGGCACACACCTGTAGTTCCAGCTATTGGGGAGGCTGGGGCACGAGAATCGCTTGAACCCGAGAGGCAGAGGTTTCAGTAGCCAAGATCACGCCACTGCACTCCAGCAGCCTGGGAGACAGAGCGAGAGTCTGTCTCAAAAAAAAAAAAAAAAAAAAAAAAAAAAAGCAAGCACAGAGCCCTTCTAAATGTAGGGCCTTGTGCAGCTGCATGGGCGACAGGCCCATGGAGCTGGGCCTGGATGGTGGGCTTGTGATTCAGAATGGGAAAGGTGTTTCCTGCATGCCAGGCATGGTTCCAGGTACCATACATGCATCATCTCGCTTGATGAAATGCTTGGACCCATTATGGGGGTTGCTCACATCCCATGGTGATGTTCAAAGCTTGCTTTCCAGATGGCCAATAAGTAGCCAAGAGAATGCTGAAGGCGAAGGAAGTTACCATGAGCAATAGAGAAACTATTGAGCTGGTTATTTTTTTGTTTCTCTTGTACTTCGGGAGGATGTGAATAAAAGATGGAAGATAATTTTAATGTGAAAAGAAAAGGAAGTGGTTCAGCAATTCCAAGAGAGGCAGATCCATCTGAACAAATGATAGCTTTTCCAGCAGCATTAAGAGCTGCAGACATGTTTGCGTTGCGCTTACCAGTTTACAGAGCACATCCACTCATCATTTGATTCTCAGTGCAGTGTCGTTCCCTCTATAAAGATTGAGTTGGCCTTGATCTATATACATCCCAGTAGTAGCAGATCCTGCTTTTCTGATTCCAGTCGCCTCCTCAAACATACACCCTTTTTCCTTGCATATTTTCATATGAAGATATGCTCTAGGAAGTCTCTCCCCTTTCCTTAATGAAAAACTCCATGAATTGACTGTAGCCCAAGTGCCTTCTCAATAGCAGAGCACAAAGCTTGTAACTTGACCAACTGGTTCTTGGCCTTGAAGCAAGAGGGCCAAATCTTGTGGGCAGGGTTGCTGGGAAGCAATTGCTGCAGGAAATTCAGCAAAACACATTGGAGCAGCAGGGCAGTCCTGTAGAAGATGGTGAGAGAGTGGCTCTTCAAACGTCTTTCTCCTGATAAAGCTGGAAGTGACCAACACATTGTTCTCTCCAACGCTGTGATGTCAACAAATGAATCTTATCTGAAGGGCCACAAGTATCTGAAATGTCTTTCCAACTTGCTGAGCAGTTCCCTAGTCAATATGGAGACCCCCCATGTGCCCCGCGGTGGTCTGATGAACTTCTGAAGTATAAAGATGGCGTTTATAAAAGGTTTAGGCTGAGTTCTAGTACAGGTTCCTGCGCCTTGTCAAGTGTATGCCTGGAAACTGTGTCATAAAATGGATTACCATTAAATATATTGGGTTTTCTTAGGGAACAGATGAGCATCAAATAAATCCAACTTTACCCAGCAGTATGTTATAAATGTCAAAAACAAAATAATAGTGACCCTTTGAAATAGTAAAGTGATGTTTTGTGTTCTTCCAAATATATATAATGGTGCCGTGTCTGTTGGTTAAACAAATGATCCTAATGTCTCTGTTAATTTAATAGTGAGAGATGTCAGGATAAAAACAAATTTCCACCTACATAATGGGAAATGCTTGGCTGGACAGATATTTTTTAAATGTTTATATTTTTAAAAATAAGGGCTTGAGTTGATAAATGGGCACTTTTGGTCAGCCACCAGGCTCAAGGAGGCTGTTGTGCAATCAGCTGTTCCATGATCAGGTCTGGAGTAGTTGGAGATGAGGATGTTCTACAAAGCTGCAATTCTGCTTCCTGGCAGTGTCCACCTGCAATGTGGTCTCTGCTCACGTGCGTGCAAGAATGCTCAAGCACTGTGTGAAGTTGTAAATGTCCATGAACTTGGAAATGCATTCATACATGGAGGCATGTTTATATAATAAATCAATTAAAAGGAATGAAATAAATCTACGTAAATAAATCTTAAAGATAGTATTGAGTACATGAAAGCAAGTTGCAAAAGAATATAGACATTACGATAGATACTATTTGTATAATTTTTTATTGTATACATTTTGTATAAATTTGTAAGTGTTATGTGTTTATGTAGTAAAAGCATAAAAACATAGATGGGAGGAATGTATGCCATCTTCAGGGAAGAGAGGGATGGGAATAGGATGGAGGGCTTTAGCTGTATCAGAAATACTTCATTTTCTTTAAAAAGACCATCTGAGGTAAACATGGCAAAAATGTTAACATCTGTTTTTTTTTTTTTTTTTTTTTTTGAAACGGAGTCTCACGCTGTCGCCCAGGCTGGAGTGCAGTGGCGCGATCTCGGCTCACTGCAAGCTCCGCCTCCCGGGTTCACGCCATTCTCCTGCCTCAGCCTCCTGAGTAGCTGGGACTACAGGCGCCCGCCACCGCGCCCGGCTAATTTTTTGTATTTTTAGTAGAGACGGGGTTTCACTGTGGTCTCGATCTCCTGACCTTGTGATCCGCCCGCCTCGGCCTCCCGAAGTGCTGGGATTACAGGCGTGAGCCACCGCGCCCGGCCAACATCTGTTAATTTTGAGTAGTGGATATATGGGTATATGTTTTATTATTTTCTATATTTTTACTCTGAAATATTTCATAACTTTAAAATATTTTAAACACATTAAGAATGGCTAACTAAAATTTTAAATACTGCAGTTTTAACTTCCTCCAAATTTATTTTTAAGTGTACATTATAAAACTTATATTCTGTTAAATTTTGGAAAAGTTGAAAAAAGTAAATTCCTCAGAATCTCATCACTCAAAAATAACCATTGTTGGCCAGGCGTGGTGGCTCATATCCATAACCGCAGCATTTGGGGAGACCAAGGCAGGCAGATCACTTGAGGTCAAGAGCTCAAGACCAGTCTGGCTAACATGGTGAAACACCATCTCTACTAAAAATACAAAATTAGCCGGGCATTATGGCAGGTGCCTGTAATAGCTACTCAGGAGGCTGAGGCAGGAGAATCGCTTGAACTTGGGAGGCAGAAGTTGCAGTGAACTGAGATTGCACCACTGCACTCCAGCCTGGGCCACAGAGCAAGACTCTGTCTCAAACAAACAAACAAACCATTGTTAATATTTTGTCTATTTCCTTGCATTTTTATTCCTCGTGTGGGGAGTATGTGTGTTTGAACATGGTTCCAAGCATTTTGAATCAAGCCTTTTTCACTCATTATAGTATAAAACTTTTTCCATGTTATGACAGGCTTCGTGAACATCATTTTTATTGACTTCCATTAAAGATCTTCTGAAACGTACTTAACCAACACCATTTTTTGCATAAAAACAGTCATGAGCATTCAACAATCACATATTCTTAAACATCATCCTTTTGAAAGCCTCGGGAACAGGACTGCGCTGGGCACTGCTGCCGATTTCTACAAGGCTGTTTTGTGGGGGATGACACTAAACAGTTCTGTCACATCTGTGATATCACTTTCCTGTGAAAACAGAGCTTGTCAGCATTCATCCTTGGGTCGGAATGGTACATATTCAAAAAGCCAACTCTATGTATGTCTTGCCTAAGAGGAAACAAGTGCTTGAACATCAGTGTGTGGTGTGGGCTTGCGAGCCTGCAGCTGGGGGAGAGTTTGCTGATCCAATGAAACTCTTGTTTCGAGGCCTGGAGTAGCAACGGTAAAAATTATTCCAAACACTTATATGCATGCCTCTCCCAGCTTGTAGATGCTCTCACATCCATTGCCACCTGACCCTCTGGGACCCCTGAGAAGTAAGGTGCATGTCAGGGGGCACATGGCTGCTCCTAGATTACAACCAATATGTGAGAAAGTCAAGACTACCTCCTATGCTTCCAACTCCTTCCTGAACTCTTTTCAGTTCCTGTCCTTAGACACAGGCGAAAGGAGCCTCTTCCCAGGGCTCTGGACTTCAGGGTCCTGCTTGGGCCCTCCAACAACTTGTACCCCTACTCCATAGGTCTGGGAATTGTGTCTACCCAGACCCCACTCACCCATTCCTAAACTACACTCTGGGTCCCTGGAATTCCCTGAGAAACAGCCCTGAGCATTCCAGAGCCTACGAAAACCCGAATGTCTCCTCCTGGGGGACAGACCACCAATGTGTGCATACTGGGCCCAAGGACAGCATTTTGCAGGAGTTGGACAGAGCTTAGGTCTGCAGGCTGCAGGATCAATTCAGGATAGGGGAGTGTGGGCTGGGGGCAGGCACAGAGGCTGAGGCCAACAATCCCTGAAGTATAGTTCAGAATTTTAGGGACCTTGAGGATTCTAAGGTCCTGGCCCTTTTGGCCTTTATGAAGATATATTTGACAGAGTAGGAGAATAGAGTATATTCTATGTAGTGTTTTTTTAGCTTGATCTAGCTTTCGAGTGTTTAGAGAATCAGCACATGATCCTCCTTTTCTCCTCTTGCCCTGGGACCTTCATTATGAGGACTGGTCCTGGCTCTTTCATCTCACTGTGCCGTTTCCAGGTTCCTCTTCTCCTATCCAAGCCTGCAGAGGTACTGGGGGGCTGCAAAGGAATGCAATCTAGAGCCACAGAAAAATGAAACAAGTTAGTGTGTAAAACCCCAATATACACCCCCATGTGCATGTGTAAAAGCAAGAGATGCATTTCAGGACAAAATAGAGTACAACCACCTGCTGTGAGGATGAATCAGCCTGGCACGATCCAGCAAAATCGGAAATAGAAGCCTGCTAGTAAAGCTACAATCTGCACTGCTCTCCTCTTTCTCCCGGTTCCTCTGCCGCCCCCATCACAGCTCTTGCAGGTACCACAGAACTACCACCCTCTGTTGGTTGCTTTAAGCTATGCAAGAAGTCAAACCACCGAGTTCCCCAGGACAACTGGGAACTTTCTCACTGGCCCAGCCTGCGTCATGGAACATCAAGGTTGTAAGAGTTTTAATTTTAATTGCTGTTGGGCTGCTGAGCTAATTTTTTTCAGTCCCTTATCCCCCAGCAATATTTTTGATTTGTGATCAAGGATTTAACTGAATAGAGAAGCATGAAACCATTAAGACAATTTCATGGAGCTCTTTTTCTTCCCTACAGAAAACAGAGATAAACACCTAAATTCCGACTGGGTGCAGGGGCTCATGCCTGCAGCCCCAGCACTTTGCGGGGCCAAGGTGGGAGGATCACTTGAGGCAAGGAGTTCCAAGACCAGCCTGGGCAACGTAGGGAAACCCTGTTTCTACAAAGAATAGATATACACATTTTTTTTTTAATTAGCCGGACAAGGTGGCACACAACTGCGATGCTGGCTACTCAGGAGGCCAAGGCGGGAGGATCGCTTGAGCCCAGGAGTTTGAGGCTGCAGTGTGCTATGACTGCACCACTATACTCCAGCCTGGGCAACAGAATGAGACCCAGTCTCAAACAAAAACAAAAACCGAAGTTCTGAGTAACTAAACACACATGTTAGGACATTTTACCACATCTGTTCCATAGTGATGTTTTACTTAACCTTCACAACTGCCCAACAAGGGAGCCACCCTTTGTGTAGGTAAAGACTCTGCATCCAGAGAAGTTAAGTAACCTGACTGGGGTTATTCCAACCACAAGGGAACAGAGCAGGGACTTGAACTTGGAGCTGTGAAGCACTATAAGGACTCAAACCATTTTGAGTCACTTTGAGTCACTTTGTGTTACTTTGTGTTAGAGCCCTCACAAAGACTGTCATGTTATGGGGCTCTCTCTCAATTATTTTATTTATTTATTTATTTATTTATTTATTTGAGACAGAGTTTCACCCTTGTCGCCCAGGCTGGAGTGCAATGAGGCAATCTTGGCTCACTGCAACCTCTGCCTCCCAAGTTCAAGCAATTCTCCTGCCTCAGCCTCCCAAGTAGCTGTGATCACAGGCACCCACCATCACACCTGGCTAATTTTTGTATTTTTGTATAGACGGAGTTTCACCACATTGGCCAGGCTCATCTTGAACTCTTGACCTCAGGTGATTCATCCGCTTCAGCCTCCCAAAGTGCCAGGATTACAGGTGTGAACCACCGCGCCCACTCTCACGTATTTTAATTTTATTTTAAGTTTTGTTTGGGAACAACACATTAGCCTGAAATACTTTTGATCAATGCTAGTTTTGGAAGTTCACAGAAGTCCCCTGATAAAATTCACTTTTAAAAAGTTGAGAGGGTGGAATCTCTAATACAGATTTAGTCATTTTTCCTGGGGGTTCACTCTAGGATTGTGAGTGAGGCTTTCTAACAATTTCTTTTTAAAGTGGTATCTTGTGGAGTTGTGAATAGGATCAGTTTTCACTGATAAATCACACATGCATCTAAAAACTGCCAGTCTCAACCAAGATAGATGAAAATGAAGCCCCTGTGCTTAGAAAAACTGAAGACAAAGACCCTGAGGTTGAAGATGCATGCAAAATATTTGAACAGACTTGCTTCATGAAATTTGAGAGAATAAAACAAAACAGTATATCCAAATTAGCACTTTATATATCATGGTTCAAGTATACATGTGTAACTAAGTAAATGATGTAAACAGGCATTTGATTATGGCATCAATATTACGTTATTATATGATACGGCACTATATTATGTTATATATTACATACAGACATTTGATCATGACATCTATAGAGTCAATTGGCTAAAAATCGTTTAGGGAGAGAATCTCTCATTGGGAAGATAGGCCTTAGGCCTGGTGACCCACGGCGTGGGTTTTTCCAGCGTGCCAAGCTGAAACCCTGGCTGAGGAAGAAGCAGGTCTGGGGACCCATGGTCATGATGAAGGTCACACTGGCTCCTGCGCCTCCACACAGCTCTTTATAGTTTCCCAAACCTCGCTGCCCTTGGTCCTCACAGCCTCTTGTGAGGCAGGGCCTGTCTTTGAATGGACCGTGAGGACCATGTCTCACCACATCACGGACTTGGGGGCAGGCAGGGCTGTGACGAGACTGCCTTTTCCCGTCTTCCTAGGCAGCGCTCGTCGGAGGCACCACTATGATCATTGGCCACGTCCTGCCCGACAAGGAGACCTCCCTCGTGGACGCTTATGAGAAATGCCGGGGTCTGGCCGACCCCAAGGTCTGCTGTGACTACGCCCTCCACGTGGGGATCACCTGGTGGGCACCCAAGGTAACAGTGCTGGTGGGATCCCAGAAGAAGGCACGAGTGGTCTTGTAGGCAGCGGGGCGGGTTGGGATGCAGTGCCTCCTGTTTATGTGGGGCACCCCTCCCACTACCATCCTAGCTCCCCACAATGCCGAAAGAAAACACACTTGGGATTCCATAAGGCGAGCGGGTGGGCCTGTCCTGCTTAACTTAATGAGCTGTTTTCTGGCAGGCACAGAGAGGCCAAGGCCAGAGCCCAGGCCTTGGGGACGCAGTTTCCTTGCTCTAACCATGAGGCTCCTATTGTCTCGTGTGAACGTGGGGTGCCACCGACAGGTCATGGGTGATGCTGCTGAGCAGTGGCCTGAGCAGGGCTCAGGTGCAGAGGGTCATATGCCATATCCCGTGTGTACTGACAGTCCACTGCACTGCGCTGAGGTCTCCGAACTGAGGCTCCCGTCCTGCCTCAGCACTGCCTGGAATGAATGGACAGTGGTACGCTTTTTTCCTACTGGGGGCCCAGCTCCTGTTCCGAGAAGCATCGAGGCTGTCCTGGTCTGTGACTGAGGCTGGCACCCCCTGAACCTTTTTCACTTCAGCCTCTGTGCCTCCTTTGTGTCTGTGCCCCTGGCCTCTGGCTTTCCTGTCCTCCCCCTGCCCAGGCCCCAGTGTCAGAGTCCAGTGTCCTCTCCCCGGATTCCCACTTTCTTGCTCTTCCTGATCTACAGGCATTTGGATTTGGCTTTGTTTCCGGGGTTTTTCTGCTTATTTGTCCAGGGTAGCAGTCTGGATAGTCATTCTTTCATCAATTATTTATTAAGCCCCATGTACCAGTACTTTGGTGGGTGCCGCAGAATCATAAAAATAATAAGTATTAGTTTTACCAACTTAGGAACTGCCTCTTCATTTTCCGTTAAAACCCCACTTGTAACTGCTGCTAATCAGAGTGTATATTCAGGGCAGCTTGAATCTGTGCTCCCAGGTAGCCATCCTCAAGCTTTCAGCTCGAATAAACTCTGTTCTTAATCATAAAAAAAAAAAAAGAAGAAGAAGTTTTACAAAGTTCTTCAGGTGTAGGCCCTGGTATAAAGGGCCTAACACCCTTCTGAGATGATAATCTAAAGCCTCAGTATATTCCTGCCCTCGGGTCTTAGCCTTGAGTTGGGGGCTCACCCGGTTTCTTCATTATTTCTGACCTGGCACTTATAGAAGACCTCCTCTTGGTTCTGGGCCAGAGGTGCAGATCACGCTGGATGTCAGCCATTCCTTATCTCAAACAGGGGTCTCCTTTTTGGACACCCTCCTGGGTGAAGGGCCTCTACCTCCAAGCCACTCTCTACTTCCCCTGGAGCTGGCCTGGAATAGAGGGTCTGCTCAGGTTCCCCGCAGCACAGAAGCCAGGCCAACCCTCCCGAATTTCCAAGAGCTTATGGTGACTTTCATGCAGCAGGAATTTAAAATTCTGTTTTATAATAATCAAATAAATGTTTATAATTATAGATGTTAAAAATAGAAAAGAAAGGAAGCACATAATCCAATAACCCCCAACACAATCCCTGTTGTTAAACTTCTTTCTTTCCCGTCTTTTTTCATCCATGCTTTCACAGAGTAGCTATTTTGCATAGGTGTGAACATTTTCTATTTTGCTGCAAAGTTCATGACCAGCAATATAATGGCCACCTAATATTCTACCAAATGGATGAACCTGAACTTATTTTCCTGTTATCAGGCCAAGGTTGCTTCCATGTTTTTCCTAGTACAAATCATGTTGTTAGGAATATCCTAACTCTCATCACTTTGTTCACGTTTGGCTTGGTTCCTAAATTCAGTTTTCCCAGGGCCTCTGGATTTTTAGCATTAGTGTGCCTTCTTTGTAACACCAGGGAACAGCCCACAGAAATTAAAATTATTATTCCTATGTTTACCATTAAGGCTGGTTTGGAGACAGACATAGGGGACAGACCTAAGTGATAGGAGAAACGTGCCCATAAGGTAGTAACAATGTGGCTCCTAAATTGTGTCATGTTGACAATTTTCACAGTACTTCTGCATCCATCTGCTCAGGTGACCTCACAGCAGCCTGTGGGTGGGAGGAAAGTGAGATAGAGAGGTGTGCGCGGGGGTCAACAGACAGACTGAGCTGAGGCAGGCCCCGCATCTCCCCCATGCTGGGCCGGTGCCTGCCAGTCGGCCTCTTGGGTGTCTGCCCTCACGCAGCATTGCCTTTGCACTTGTTCTCCAGGTGAAAGCAGAAATGGAGACACTGGTGAGGGAGAAGGGTGTCAACTCATTCCAGATGTTCATGACCTACAAGGACCTGTACATGCTTCGAGACAGCGAGCTGTACCAAGTGTTGCACGCTTGCAAGGACATTGGGGCAATCGCCCGTGTCCATGCTGAAAACGGGGAGCTTGTGGCCGAGGCAAGTCTGCAGCCAAGAATGTTGGATGGAGGGACACCAGTGGAGACAGTTCTCAGGGGGTTCCTAACCACCCGTCACTGATCCCACAGGATTCAGACAAAATCAGTTGTTAAAGTGTGAGGTGTGGACACCCCAGCTGTCAGATCTTGGTCAGAAAATCCCAAACTTTGCTACTGTCTGTAAAAAACAAATCTCTTTTTATGGTTCAAAAAGGCTTCTAAGTCTTAGGTGATGATGTCTTAATTCTAATGATATGAGATTTACATTCCATTATAGCAGAGAATTTGGAGCACCTCTCAGACATATTTTTAATGAGATTTGATATACAGAATAAATAAGAATCCGCTTTCCATTTGACCTCTTCAGAGGATCTGAGACATTAAAGAGATCAATTCATGGCACCAGGAAGGATAAGCCTCTGGTGCATTCTCCTAGGTCTTGGGGTAAGGGCTAGCCTAGGAGTTGCTGGAAGCTAGAGATTTGTCTCGATTTCCAGAGAGGGAATTCTGAGTTTGAAATCAGTAAAGAGTGCTTGT
The DNA here is from genome assembly GCF_049350105.2 of Macaca mulatta. Lineage (NCBI taxonomy): Eukaryota > Metazoa > Chordata > Mammalia > Primates > Cercopithecidae > Macaca > Macaca mulatta. Next base: position 98,079,589 of record NC_133418.1, on the reverse strand, counting down.
CTTTGGTGTCCCAGGCCTGTTGCTAGTTATAATAGTTAACTGTATTTTTAAGAGAACAAGATATGTTCAGTCATTATGAAGTGAGAATCAGGAGAGCCCCACTGCATGGGGGGCCTGTGCATGCTCTGCCTTCTTTAGAAGACGAACATTGCAGAAGTGAGAAAAGAAGCAAGCCTGTTGAAACAGGCTGTGTCTAGCATATTTCACTGTCCTTTGGGTTCAGTATTTTCTTACACAGTATCTCTGTGATTCTTTCCATTTTCTTTCTCTTGCTGTTATCCAGGGTGCTAAGGAGGCACTAGATTTGGGGATCACAGGTCCAGAAGGAATCGAAATCAGCCGTCCAGAGGAGGTGAGAAACACTTCCTGTGGCCTTTGTCAGCGTCTCTCATGTAGATTGACAGAATCTTCTAGGATGGAGGAGACATCAAACATACAAATTAGCCTGGCACAAGGGCTCACATCTGTAATCCCAACATTTGGGAGGCTGAGGTGGGTGGAGGGCTTGAGCCCAGGAATTCAAGATCAGCCTGGGCAACATGATGAAACCCCATCTCTACTAAAAATACAAAAAAATTAGCTGGGTATAGTGGTTCGTGCCTGTAGCCCCAGCTAACTACTTGGGAGACTGAGGCAGGAGGATCACCTGAGCTCGGGAGGTTGAGGCTGCAGTGAGCCGTGATGATGCCACTGCAGTCCAGCCCAGGTGACAGAGTCTATATATATATACACACACCCACACAAACACACACACACATATACATACATATATATACACACACATACATACATGTGTATATATATATATGTGTGTTGCATCATTTTCTCCCTGAGTGAAATTCCCATTTGATTCTGATTTCAAGGATCTGGGGGAGACAATGTCAGCACACCTGGGGTTGCTGTGCCCAAAACTGAATCAAGAGACAAAAGACAGACTGAAAAGGCCTTCAGGTGTTAGAAGAAATTTCAAACTATAAACTCTGCCTTTGGGGGATGACATTCCTTTGAGCATCTGAGGAATACTTTGGACCAGGGGTCACCAAGCCCCAGGTCATGAACCGGTACAGGACCGCAGAGCAGGAGGTGAGCAGTGGGCAAGCTGAGACCCCCTGAGCTCCACCTCCTGTCTGATCAGTGGTGGCCTTAGATTCTCAGAAGTGTGAAGCCTATTGTGAACTGCACTTGCGAGGGATCTAGGTTGCGTCCTCCTTATGAGAATCTAACTAATGCCTGACGATCTGAGGTGGAACAGTTTCTTTCTTTTGTTTTTTGAGACGGAGTCTCACTCTTGTTGCCCAGGCTGGAGTGCAATGGTGCAGTCTCGGCTCACTGCAACCTCTGTCTCCCAGGTTCAAGCGATTCTCGTGCCTCAGCCTCCTAAGTAGCTGGAATTACAGGCATGCATCACCACGCCCAGCTAATTTTGTATATTTAGTAGAGATGGGGTTTCACCATGTTGGTCAGGCTGGTTTTGAACTCCTGACCTCGAGTGATCCACCTGCCTCCGCCTCCCAAAGTGCTGGGATTACAGACATGAGCCACCGTGCTCAGCCCTGAGGTGGAACAGTTTCATCCTGAAACCATCCCTCTCCACTCCCCACCACCACTGCCCCACCCGTGTCCCAGTCCGTGGAAATATTTTCTTCCACGAAACTGGTCCCTGGTGCCAAAATGGTTGGGGACTGCCACTTTGGACCCTTTCTACCAGAAACAGGAGACACAGACAAGTCTATGCTCCTCCCCCTCATTACCTGCTGGAATGGTCATTCAAAGCTCTGTTTTCCGCCTGCCCTCTGGCTTTATTCCTGTGCAGTTTTGCATGGCATTGATACAAATCCCCTACAGTCCCCCTGCTAGAGAATTCTGCTCTGGAGGGGCCACATTAGACGAATAACGCCTTCCTGCCCTATTACCCTGTTCACTCCTTCTCTACTGTTTTAGAAGAGGGGGAGAAACTTCTCATTTCTTCAAAGCCTAAAATGCAGATGGGTGGTTGGATATCCATGAGGGATTGAGGGGGAGGCCTCGAGGGACAAGGAGCAGGACACAGGATGTGGTGGCACTGCCACTCCCGGAAACCAAGTTGGCCCACAGTGGGTCCGCTGAGGAGTCCGCCTCACTCCCCTGACCTGTGCCTGTCTTTCAGAGCCCTTGAATATAGGTCCTGTTTGGCACTTCTGAATTGGTAGAGAAACACACCAGATTCGACGGAAACACAGGGGGTGTGCCTGTGAGAACAGGAGTGAGCAAGGGGTGGACACACACACTAGACTTTGTTACTTAATACAAGGGAAAGAGCAAGCCTTTGGCTGTGGTCGTAATACCAATAATTATCACCGCCACTATCTATTGGTTAAAGGTGGGGGGGGGGCTGGATCTATGCCAGGGGAGATGTTGCTCCCCAAGGGAAATTTGGTAATATCTAGAGATATTTTTGCTTGTCCCAACCTGGGGGACAAGGTGGATGCTACTGGCATCTAGTGAGTAGAAGCCAGGGATACTGCTAAACATCCTACGATGCACAGACACCCCCACCATAAAGAATTACACAACTCGGCTGACTGCAGTGGCTCACACCTGTAATCCCAACACTGGGAGGCTGTGGCCGGAGGATTGCTTGAGCCCAGGAGTTTATGAACAGCCTGGGCAATAGAGGGAGACTCCCCATCTCTATAAAAAAATTTTTTTTAATTAGCTAAGCGGGCGTGGTGGCTCATGCCTGTAATCCCAGCACTTTGGGAGGCCGAGGCAGGCGGATCATGAGGTCAGGAGATCGAGACCATACTGGCTAACATGGTGAAACCCCATCTCTACTAAAAATACAAAAAATAGCCAGGCATGGTGGCTGGCACCTGTAGTCCCAGCTACTCGGGAGACTGGGGCAGGAGAATGGTGTGAACCTGGGAGCTTGCAGTAAGCCGAGATCACACCACTGCACTCCAGCCTGGGCGACAGAGTGAGACTGTCTCAAAATATAATAATAATAATAATAATAATAATAATAATAACAATTAGCCAAGCATGGTAGTGCATGCCTGTAGTCCCAGCTACTCAGCAGTCTGAGGTAGGAGGATCGCTTGAGCCCTAGAGGTGAAGGCTGCAGTGGGCCATGATCATGCCACTGTACTCCAGCCTGGAGATAGAGTGAGACCCTATCTCAAAAAAAAAAAAACATATATATATATATATGAATTATACAACTCAAATGCCAATAGTACCATGCACAGAAACCCGAATCTAGGCTAATTTCCAGAGTCAAATCAGCCACTATTTCTTCTTTGCTGCAGTTCTGAGGTGGCTATGGAGAGATGTTGTTTCCTTGTCTTTTAATTAAGCCCCAAGTAGCATCCAGCAAGGACGTGCCTGGTATTCTAAGACCTAGAATTCTCCCTCACTGTGAGCCAGGGTGGTTGGAGGTTGGTGCCTCTGCCCAGGCTTTGCCCCAAGCCAACCCCTGTGGGTGCAATTGCTCCATATGGGTATGCTTGGAGGAGATGGTGAAGTTTGGTTTCCTCCTGTCCTTTGTTTCTAACAGCTGGAAGCTGAAGCCACTCATCGTGTTATCACCATTGCAAACAGGGTAAGTCCCCCGATCTCTACTCTGGGATTAGAAACCAACCTCGGCCAGGCATGGTGGCTCGTGCCTGCAATCCCAGCACTTTGGGAGGCCAAGGCAGGTGGATCACCTGAAGTTAAGAGTTTGAGACCAGCCTGGCCAACATGGTGAAACCCCATCTCTACTAAAAATACAAAAATCAGCTGGGCGTGGTGGCGGGCACCTGTAATCCCAGCTACTCAGGAGGCTGAGGCAGGAGAATTGCTTGAACCCAGGAGGCGGAGGTTGCAGTGAGCTAAGATTGCACCAACTGCACTCCAGCCTGGGTGACAGAGCAAGACTCTGTCTCAAAAAAAAAAAAGAAAAGAAAAGAAAACAACCTCTACAGTGCAGCCCCATTCTGCTCTGGGTGCCAGCACCATGTCTGGCCCACAGGACCCCAAAACTGTTTGCTGACTGAGCGCTGTCATGCCCACCGTCCTGGCATTCACCCTTCTCACCAGCAGCTTTCCATTCCACCCCGCCGAGCCTGCTGAAGCTCAGTTCATTGCTCACATGTAAACTCAGTCCAGCTCCTACACTCTACATCTTCCTAATGTGATAAGCAAACAGAATCAGAATAACTTCTGGGGAAACAGAATTTCCCAATTGCACGTTAGAGCTCTGGCCGCTGGACAAGGACGTTGTTTTATTGTCATGACAATAGTTATTTTATCAATTACTTCCTGATGGAACTTACCCCAGAATAAGGAAAGACCTGAACAACAAAAAGGCAGTTTCTTGCCTTTCAGCTGAAGCATATGCTCAGAGGAGTTAAGCCAGGGACCGTGGTTGCACAGCTTAGTAGAAAAAAAGCTAAACTAATATTACAGTCCAGGTGTCCGTTTGCAAGATCAGCCTTCTCTTGCCTAGACTCTGAACCCTAACCCCCTTGTATTTTGTTCATCTCCAGGGTGCATTCTGTCTACTGATAAGCAGCCTTCAGACAGCAGGCATCGTAATTTTAGATACAGAATACATGACTAACTCTAGGCCATCACGTTTATAAACAGGAAATTAAATTGGAAAAAGAGTTCCCCTCTTTTAAATCACAGTCATGGTTGTCAGATGGGAGAAAATGAGAGGTTCAGACTTGATGGTCTTGAACTTCACAGGCTGGGCTTCCCGGTGGGCTCTGATGCTGGAGGCTATTCTCTGCCTCCCCCTATCATGCAGTTCCTGCCTCACCTTGACTGCCAGCCCTGCATTCCCCGCTTAAGGACGGTCACCTTGAGGGTGGGGTTGAGTGGCGCAGGGGGAGTCGCGGGGGCCAGGGCTGACTTTACTAGGGTTGTTCTGATGCTCGTGAAGTTTATGGATCAACCCTCCCTACTTCCCACTGTTTCTTGTGTTTAGACTCACTGTCCAATCTACCTGGTCAACGTGTCCAGTATCTCGGCTGGTGACGTTATCGCAGCTGCTAAGATGCAAGGTGAGTCCGTAGGCTTGGCTGGACAGAGCAGGTCATGTGGAGGGACTGGAGACGGACGGGGCCCATTAGCCGTGCTCACTCCTGGCCCCGGCTCCTGCGCCCAGGACCTCAGCCAGCCCTTCCCTTTCATCTGCCACTGTCTTCCTCGGAGCCGCCCTGTGCTAGCCTGGCTTTAGTCTGCTAGAACGTGGCTTTTTCTTCTGCAAATTTGTATGCGTAACAGCTTTACGGGAGTGTCTGTCACTTCTGGATTTGGTAAAATTTTCCAAGTTTTAAACCCACTCATTAATTAGTGTCTTTTTGGACTCATAGATTTCACTAGCAGTTGCCTTGGCAACAAACAAAATCCTGGACCAGTTTCAGTGGGCATTTCAGGGACTGTTTGGGAAGTCCCTAAAGAAAGAACAGTGTGTGGGCCCAGCTTCCCTTTCTAGCCTCCGGAACCCTGTGTATGAGTCCAAGGGGCACTTGTATGGCTTCTGTTGTGGATCGCCTGGCATTACCTAAAGGCTTGCAGATGCTTGGAGTCCAGCCCTGCCCCAGGTGCCGGTGAGGGCCTGGCAGCAGGAGAAACAAAGTCACAGTCACAGGCCTGGGGATATAGATCAGAAGCAAGAGCCTCCCGGCCTTCAACTATAATAGATTAGAAGCAAGGGCCTCCCGGCCTTCAACTGTATTGCCCTCTAGATCCTGCTGCCTGCCTCTCCCCTCACTGAAGCTCCTTGGAGGTCTCACCTAGACTGTCGCCCCAGCCTGGTGACTGCTCCCACCCGCTTTCTCCCTATCCTCCAGCCCTGCTACAGCCCTCCCTGTCCTACCCCAACCATTCTCTTGAAGCTGCTCACGGCACCTGCCTGTCCAGAAAACAGTCTAGACTGCTCCTTAGCATGGCATTCACAGCCCTGCTTGCCTGTTCACCCACTGTCAAGCTCCATCTGCCAACAGCACCCGGCACAGACCTGTGCTCTGGCCAAACCAGACTCCTCAAAGTGCCGCTTGGTGCTACCGGGCCTCGGTGCCCATGTCCCTCTGTTCTCCTTGCCTAAGTCAGCAGGAGAATAGGGAAGCTCTCTGGGCTTGAACCCAGCTGTCCCCTCAAAAACCCTGTGACCTTGGGCAGGTTCCTTCCTGTCTCTGACCTCAGCTTCTTCACCTGTAAAATGAGAGGCACACACCAGCGATCGCTCAGGTTTGGTGGCTTCCTGGTTATGGTTCTGACCTTTCTTCTTCCAGGGAAGGTTGTGCTGGCTGAGACCACCACTGCACATGCCACGCTGACAGGCTTACACTACTACCACCAGGACTGGTCCCACGCGGCTGCCTACGTCACGGTGCCTCCCCTGAGACTGGACACCAACACCTCCACCTACCTCATGAGCCTGCTGGCCAAGTAAGGCGTTTCAGCAGCACATTGCAGGGATGTGTACATCTTTAGGAAGACGTCATAGAGGGCCCAGGAAACAAATCTGAGCTAGGTTTGATTTCATTGTGCCCACAGGATGATTGTGCTTTTCTTACCTTCTCTGAGCCCATCAGATAATTGCCATCCTATTGAGACTTTATGACCGCTTGATGTGGAGTGAGAGCTTCTGAAGTGTAAGAGTGAAGAGCACATATAGAACTGTGAACAGTGGTTATTCGGAATTTCAAAGGACATTGATCTCTTACTCTAAAGCCCAGTGGGGAGCTGCAGAATGTGGCCTGTGACTTACCCTAGAATGTAGGGGTCCTTTCTGTTTCTTTTCTTCACCTCTCCTCTTCTCGTTGGCTCCCGTGTGCCCCTTGTCTGTACATCCCTCCTTCTGTGGGTTTCTCCTCCTTTCCTTCCCCTTTCCCTTTTTCTTCTGCACTTTCTCCCCCTTCCCCCTCCCCCACACCATTCCTCCAGATCTCCTTTCTCCAGCTCTTCTCTTTCTGACACTGCTTTTTCCCATGCAGTCCCAACCTAAAGGAAATGGTTTGATGAACAGTCTGAATTCAGCAGGACCCAATCATGAAAGGGTTTTCGTTTTATCCAATAACTGCTTGCAGCTTCTTTCTCTCTCCTATTAACATTTTGGGGGCCGGGCACAGTGGTTCACGCCTGTAATCCCAGCACTTTGGGAGGCCGAGATGGGTGGATCACTTGAGGTCAGGAGTTCAAGACCAGCCTGGCCAAGATGGTGAAACCTTGTCTCTACTGAAAATGCAAAAAATTAGCCGGGCATGGTGGTGGGCATCTGTAATCCCAGCTACTTGGGAGGCTAAGGCAGGAGAATCACTTGAACCCAGGAGGCGGAGGTTGCAGTGAGCTGAGATCATGCCACTGCACTCCAGCCTGTCCAGGGACAGAGCAAGACTCCAACTCAAAAAAAAAAAAAAACTCGGGGAGAAGACGTTGCTTTCTCTTCACTTTTGGATATTAAAGTTCCATCCAGTTTAAGACTCCATCTCCTCCCTTCCTGATCCCCAGCTCAGCTTGGGTTGGGGTAGGAGGATTAGGACAAAAGGTGAGGGGATTCTTCTCCATACCCAGGCATGCATCTCTCCCAGCTCACAGCACCAGCAATGCCTCTATGAACAAGGACCCGCAACTTATGCCTGGCCACCTTCTATAGTATCTGAGGCCTAGAGGAAGCCCACCCAGCCTTTCTGCTCCCTGTGGCTCAGAGGCGGGTCCATAGCCCACAGCCCAGGCAGGTGCCCACTGCTCTCAGCTCTGTTCTCCACAAGCGAACCTCTTGAAGTATGCCCTCCTTGTCTTCAGGGTGAACTGGTGGGGAGAGGGTATGGAAACCCCACTCAACCCAGGAAAGAGGAGGGGAGGGAATGCCAGGACTCTCCATCCTGCCAACCCCTCAGTCTCCCTCCGAGGGTCCCGCTTTCCAGACCTGGGGCAGGGTAGGGCTATGCCTCTTCTAGGATGGTGCAGGGGCAGTGGAGGGAAGCGACCAGCCCCACTGAAGGTGGCTTTCTTAGGTAATAAGGTGCTTGTCTCATCCATGTCCTTAGCTTTCAGTCCTGGTTGCCAACCACTGGAAAACTCCCACTCCCATCCCATTATGTTCACAACCTATAGAGAGTTGGGGTGTGCGGGGCTTTGCCAGTGTGAGTGGAGTGCTGTCGATAGGGGTGTGGGCGAAGGTGGCCTCTGTGGAGGACAGTACGCACCATGGCATGGGGATGGTCATTGTATTCTGTCCCATAGCCTTGGTGGGTGCCAGGTGGTGGCAGCTCTTACAATATTTACATATTTACATTATGTAAATAAACAGGGAGGGTAAAGATGAAGAGAGAAATGCTAGATCAGCTCTTACTCTTAAAAAATGCTTATTTTGGCTGGGCGTGGTGGCTCACACCTGTAATCCCAGCACTTTGGGAGGCAGAAAGAGGCAGATTACCTGAGGTCAGGAGTTTGAGACCAGCCTGGCCAATATGGTAAGACCCCGTCTCTACTAAAAATACAAAAATTAGCTGGGCATGGTGGCTCATGTCTGTAATCCCAGCTACTCCAGAGGCTGAGGCAGGAGAATTGCTGGAACCCAGGAGGCGGAGGTTGCAGTGAGCCGAGATCGCGCCACTGCACTCCAGCCTGGGCAACAAGAGCAAGACTTCATTAAAAAAAAAAAAAAGAAAAAAAGCTTGTTTTGAGACGAATCAACCTCCTTTTCATCAGCAGCAATACAATAAAAGAAACAATTACCAAGACTCCAGTATAATAATGTGGGCTTGGTTCCAAGGTCAAGAATCTTTTGAAACACCCCTGCTTGCTACAAGCAAATTTACTGAAAGAACAAAAAAGATAATAAGTGCCTCAACCCACCCAAATTACAGCACCCAAACCCACACAAATTCAAATAGACTGGGGGGAATAAGTATCATTGAATAATTTAAGTTTTTACATCTAGCTTACTTTGTCAAATGTATTTTAATTATTTAAATTGATTCTATTTATTTAAGTAGAAATGTAGTTTTTGTGTTATGAGAATAGTCTGAATCCCTTTTTAATCAGTGCATATTGTAAATGGGTGCTACTTTATAGGATTTGGAGCATAATTTTAATATTTTAATTATTTATAGAAATTGATGATGACTATAATTTTGCTTTTGTAATACATTATTGGTTATAATTTATATGATGCAAAATACTTGACAGAAAATCCAGACACCAATTATTATTCCCATAAGAAAATATGAGCTATTTCATAATTATCTACTTTAGGATGTGATTTGTGATTTGTTAGGCTGTAAAGGAATAAAAAAAGTTCAATCTATAGATATAACGATTTGTCCTTTATTTAAAACCTGGCTTTTTTTTTTTTTTTTTTTTTAGAAAGGGTCTGGCTCTGTCACTCAGGCTGGAAAGGAGAGGTACAACCTCCTGAGTAGCTGGGACTACACATGTGCAGCACCACGCCTGACTAGTTTTTCGTTTGTTTGTTTGTTTGTTTGTTTGTTTGTTTTATGAGCCAGGGTCTCACTCTTTCTCCCAGGCTGGAGTGCAGCCTCCCAAAGTGCTGGGATTACAGGCGTGAGCCACCCTGCACCACCGTGCCCAGCCTAATTTTTGTATTTTTTGTATTTTTTCATCATGTTACCCAGGCTGGCCTCAAACTCCTTACCTCAACTGATCCACCCACCTCGGCCTCCCAAAATGCTAGGATTACAGGCGTGAGCCACTGTGCCTGGCCTAAAATCTGGCTTCTTAGAAATTTTTTCATTTGATCATATAAAATTTTAAAGTATTTGGCAAAGCCAGTCATGTTTTAAACTTTAAATGGTTTGGATGGGGGCTTCCTATCTTCCAGATTCAGGGCAGCACTGAGAGAGCTCAGAGGGCCTCCTAGAATGTAACTACCGTCATTCACGGCTGCCTAGTGGGCACCTTTGTGTAGGAGCCTTTTCAGAAAGCTGGGTGCTCAGGAAGACTTGCTGGTTAAAGAGCAGGAGTTGAGCCTGTTGCTCTCAGGGTCCCTGACCTGCCCTTCATGACTGCAATGGGCATCTTCTGCCCTGAGCCCTGCTCAGGGATCCAGAGGGCCCCTCAGGAGAAAGGAAACCCTAAAGATTCCATTCATCTGTGGGGGCTTCTGCAGGTCCAGAGAGTGTGGGGAGCCTTGGGGCTCTGCGGGAGAATCTCTTGCAAAGAGTCTCTGCAAGGGCCAGAGCAGCCTCTTTGGCCCAGGGAAGAGCGAGCCATCTTCACCGCGGGTTTGGCCAAAGACATTAGTCATTGGGTGGGAACTGAGACTGATGAGCCCTGCCAAGTCCCCTGTGGAGACAGCCCTCTGTAGCTAACTGGCCATTGTCTGAGAGCCTTAAGAATATGCTTCCTCACCAGGTCAGATAATGCTTTCTGCCCCTGGAGTCTCCTGGAGTGGGCATCTTAGATGGCCCACGGGCACTCACAAGGCTCTGGGGCCTCCTACAGAGTACAATGGAACCACTGCCCCTGACCTTCAGGGCACCCGCAGTGTGGTCCCAGCAGTCATCTCCTTCCCCCACCTGACCCCCCTGCTCCAGCCAGGCCTTTCCCTGCCCCCCCAAAGCCATTTCCTCCTGAGGTTGCCCTGGCGTGGTTTGCGTGGACATTCTCTCTCCTCCGCCCCTCACTGTCTCTGAGCCCTTGGCCTGCAGAGATCTCTGAATCCGGGCAGAGATCTCTGAATCCGGGCCAGTTGCCTGCCTCCCTCACTGGGCAGAGGATCTGCTGCCATGAGCCCTCTCTCCCTGTTCTTCCCTACATCTTCTCTGGCCCAGTAGCCCCTCGAAGGCCTGCCTGTGCCTTAGCCACCCACAGCCTTGGATAGAGGATGGCTTTGTTTTTTCTTCTTTTCAGACAGAGTCTCCCTCTGTCCCCCAGGCTGGAGTGCAGTGGGGCGATCTTGGCTCACTGCAGCCTCTACCTCCCGGGTTCAAGCAATTCTCTGACCTCAGCCTCCGGAGTAGCCTGGGATTACAGGCGCCCACCACTACGCTCGGCTAATTTTTTTGTATTTTTAGTAGATACAGGGTTTCACCATGTAGCCCAGGCTGATCTCGAACTCATGGCCTCCAGTGATCCACCTGCCTCAGCCTCCCAAAGTGCTGGGATTACAGGCATGAGCACCTGGCCCAAGGACAGCCTTAATATATGTGTGAGGACCGTAGTCATGAACAGCATTGAGGAAGAACTGAGTGACTTGCATACCACTCTCGGTCTATTAAGTCAGGCTTCTAGCTCGTCCCTCCTTCCCCTTCTGGTCCATTAGAATCCCCACACCCAAGGAAGGCTATGAGTCCAAGTTATTCAACAAAGCTTAACACTGACCTTGTGAATGCTTGTCAGCAGGTGGGGTTGGAGAGCTGATGAGAGGGAATCGGCATACAATTCCATGAGAGTAGAACCACCTCCACCATCTCACTTCAGCTAGACTCTAAGTTCGGCTTTTCTCTGCTTTCTTCACTCTTAAACATTGCCATCCCAAGGATCTCACTGAAGTCACCTGTGACACAGACAGACTGTGCCACACTCATTCTGTGGATGGGTAAACTGAGGTTCACATAGATGAAGTAACTCATGAGAGGCCACATGGCCTAAGCAGCAGAGCTGAACTTGGAGTCAGCTTTGCCTGGTTCCCACACTGAGGATTTTCCCTATATCTATCCCCACCCTCTAGGTTCCTCCTCTCCCCTCCCCTTACTGGTCACCTCTTTTTCTCTACCCAGTGACACTCTGAACATCGTGGCATCAGATCACCGGCCTTTCACCACAAAACAGAAAGCTATGGGCAAGGAAGACTTCACCAAGATCCCACATGGAGTGAGTGGCGTGCAGGACCGCATGAGCGTCATCTGGGAGAGAGGAGTGGTACGATTGCTAGAGCCCCGCCCCGATCAGATCCCTGCCCTAATCCCCGCTTCATCCCCGCTCTAATCCCAGTAAGAGTTTTCACTCCTCAGATCCTGTCAAAGAATGTTCTTAGAAGGGCTGGTTCAATCCCAGCTCTTTGTTTCACTCAAGAACAAAACACAAAAGGTCTTTCCCCCGATTAGAAAGGTAGTAAGATCTATTATGGAAATTTGGAAAATACAGAAAAGTATAAGAAAAAAAAATCCCTTTAATTCCATGCCTAAAAATTAAACTACTATTAACATTGTAGTGTATTTCTTTCTAGTTCTGTGCATGTACTGTACTTTTTTTTTTTTTTTTCCTTTTTTGCTACGTTGCCCAGGCAGGTCTTGAACTCCTGGGCTCAAGCTATCCTTCCACCTCTGCCTCCCTAAGTGCTGCGATTATAGGTGTGAGCCACCACACCCAGCTACACATTATTTTAATAACTGGCTTCATATTTTTTTTTCTTTTACCAACTGCTATACTAACCAGGATTTTTTTCTTCATATAACACTATACCCTGAGTGTCTCCCTATATCAGTAACAATTCTTTAAAAGCATCTTTCTTCATGGCTGAATGATATTTTCTCCAATGAAAGTACCATACTTTATTTAATCCTTCCCTGATGTTTGGGACTTTTCACTGTTTCTAATTTTTGCACTTACAAATAATGCTGTGGAGAACCTCTTTGTTCATGAGTGTGTGTGTCAGCATTTCTGATTATTATTTCTTTTTTTTTTTTTTGAGACGGAGTCTCGCTCTGTCGCCCAGGCTGGAGTGCAATGGCGCTATCTCATTTCACTGCAGCCTCCGCCTCCTGGGTTCAAGTGGTTCTCCTGCCTCAGCCTCCCGAGTAGCTGGGACTACAGGCCTGTGCCACTACACCCAGCTAATTTTTGTATTTTTTGTAGAGACGGGGTTTCACCATGTTGGTTAGTCAGGATGATCTCGATCTCTTGACCTCACGATCCGCCCGCCTCAGCCTCCCAAAGTGCTGGGATTACAGGCATGAGCCACCGCGCCAGGCCTCTGATTATTATTTCTGATTATTTCCTTAAGACAGCATCCTAGAAGTGGATTTTTAGGCCAAGGGATATGAACAGTTTTAAGGCTCTTGATTTGATATATTTTGTCTAATTGATTTCAAAAAAGATAAGAACTGGGACTTCATTTGAATACCACCTGTTCTGCACATGAAGAGTAAGTATTTTTGGTCTTGATCTATCTCAGATTAGATTCAAAATAGTATGAGCCCCAAAGAGATCTGAAGTTCTCAAGACTAAGCTCATGGAAGGCCAAGGAGATGGCTCAGGAAATCCCCTTGAAGAGAGTCCATAGTACTCTCATGGGTGGGACAATAAGATGTTTTATACGCTCTTGAGTATATAACCCTTTGAAAATATCACCCTTAGTAGATGAAGGGAGATTCCTGACTCATCCGTGTGGGCACATGAGCAGAGTTGGTTTTACAAACAGGAGGCAGATTTGCCCCGGGCAGGCAGCCTGAATGGAAGCACAGCCACTCACCATAGTTGCTGGATGAAGGGAGAAAGGAATAAGTGAGCACCTGGGACCCAGCCAAGCAGGCTGGCTCATCTGAGATGGTGCTCACGGCTTTGTCCCCTTGTGACCACTGTTCTAACCACCTAAGCCCAAAGTCCATGGGCCAGCATCAAAGGTAACCAAGGGTTTGAAGCCCACCCCCAGAGCCTGGTTGACTTGACACTTTCTGCAACATTTCAGGTTGGAGGAAAGATGGATGAGAACCGTTTTGTGGCCGTTACCAGTTCCAACGCGGCTAAGCTTCTGAACCTGTATCCCCGCAAGGGCCGCATCATCCCCGGAGCCGATGCTGATGTGGTGGTGTGGGACCCAGAAGCCACAAAGTAAAGTTTGTTGCTCATCTCCAGGGCTAGAGGGGCTCGGGGTGTTGAAGAGGACTTGCATTACCAATCTCCAAAAGCATATAACTTTGCACTATTTCTAGCACAAAATATGGCCCTGGCTTATAGTTGGCCGTCTTCTCCCTCCATCTTCACACAGTCTTTCTTCTGTGTCACACATGTCTGGTGTGTCTGTATCCTCTTCTTATAAGGACACTGGTCAGATTGGATTAGGGCCCACCTATATGACCTCACTTTACCTTAATGATTACATTAAAGGCCCCAAATAGGGCCATATTCTGAGGTTCTGGGTGTTAGGATTTCAGCGGAAAAATTTTGAAGGAAGCCAATTCAGCCCATAACAACCAGCCTTTGGGGTTCACCCCTCCCATGGAGCTGTGACATTTTGACATGTCCTCAGCGCTTTCTCTCCCGCCATTGCCTCCCCACCAGGACCATCTCAGCCAGCACGCAGGTCCAGGGAGGAGACTTCAACCTGTACGAGAACATGCGCTGCCACGGCGTGCCACTGGTCACCATCAGCCGGGGGCGCGTCGTGTATGAGAACGGCGTCTTCATGTGCGCCGAGGGCACCGGCAAGTTCTGTCCCCTGAGGTCCTTCCCAGACACTGTCTACAAGAAGCTGGTCCAGAGAGAGAAGGTGAGGTGGGAGGGGGAAGATGCAGGGGTGTTGGCGCCCCCTGCCGGGGAACATCCTCCATGACTGTTTTAAATCTCAAAGAGATGTTCACTCCAGTTTTCGACCCAATTCCATTGCCCTCTCTCCAGCGTTGAGAGGGGAGTGTGTGGCAGGGCCAGGGAACGCTAGAGTCAGAGTCAGAAGATGCTGATTTGTGTTCCCCGTCTTTGATTACCAAGTGGCATTTTAAGTGGTCAGGCAGCAGGGGTCCTCAGTTGCTCAGGGCACAAATGGGAAATGTGTGTGCGACCGCTGAGCTCGAGCTCCTCCGGATAAGCAGGCTTGGGTTGGAGGAGGTGCTGGGGGCTGGAGATACTGCTTTAGCTTGGCCGCCTCCCACTCTTGATGAAGCAAGTGGGGGTAGAGCTGGCATTTGCAAAGCATTGTCTGAAGCACAGGAGGCACAGGCACCTGAACACGGGAGGCCCACACTGCTGGCACACAGACCACACGAGAGGGCTCAGAGCTTTCAGAGAAACTAAGGACCCTTCCCTCCCAGAGGCCAGTGAGCGAAGAAATCCACTGCCAGGTCTGCCGTGGGGGCGCAGGCTTGGGCTGCCTGAGTGAAGAAAGCGTGAGTTTCGTGATCACAGGGCTAAATCCGAAAGCAAACTCGGGGTCTCTCACTCATCACACTCAGCTAATGTTTATTTTTTTGTAGAGACGGACAGGGTTTAACCGTGTTGCTCAGGTTGTTTTCAAATTGCTGGACTCAAGTGATCTGCCCGCCTCAGCCTCCTAAAGTGCTGGGGTTACAGGCGTGAGCCACTGCGCCCAGCCCAATAGCACTTTTTAATACGATGTAGGACCATAAATGACCTCTGTAGTAATAACTGCTCCTACTCCTATGTTGCCTCTCATGTGCCAAAGCAGTTGGAACAGCTTTACACATACTAATTCATCTGCTCTCCGGCAACTCTCTGATGTAGATACTAGTATTGTGGGCACAGAAAAGTAAGTGGCACAAAGCCACACAGTTTACAAGTGACAGAGTTGGGACTGGAACTTGGCAGTCTGGTTGTAGAATATAGACTCCTAACTCTACTGCCTTTGTGAGTACTGAATGAGCTAGTGTTGCTACTGGGGGCCTCTGGTCTCCAGATGGGGCTGTGTTTAGCTTCTGTTCTCTCCGAGTTGTCAGACCGGTAAAGGGTGTAGTTTCGTGGAAGCCTAAGGTGGTGGGTAATGTTGTGCTGTGTGGGAGGGAACTCTCTAAAGTTGATTTCCGGTTGGGCGCGGTAGTTCACGCCTGTAATCCCAGCACTTTGGGAGACTGAGGCGGGTGGATCACGAGGTCAGGAGTTCAAGACCAGCTGGCCAAGATGGTGAAACCCCGTTTCTCCTAAAAATATAAAAATTAGTCATGCGCGGTGGCAGGCGCCTATAATCCCAGCTACTTGGGAGGCTGAGGCAGGGGAATCGCTTTAGAAGGGCAGAGGTTTCAGTGAGCCAAGATCGCGCCACCACACTCTAGCCTGGGTGACAGAGTGAGACTCTGTCTCAAAAAAAAAAAAAAAAAGAAAAGAAAAGAAATTTGGTTAAAGTTGACTTCCTCAGATTCTACCTGCTACCTTGGTAAGGCTTCCACCAGTGTTGGGGGAAGCCAGTATCTCTCCTGTGCACATGCACGCACACACACATGTGCGTTCACACACACGCACACACACATGTGCATTCACACACACGCACACACACACACACATGTGCATTCACACACATGCACACACGCACACACACATGTGCATTCACACACACGCACACACACACACACATGTGCATTCACACACATGCACACACGCACACACACATGTGCATTCACACACATGCACACACGCACACACACATGTGCGTTCACACACATGCACACACGCACACACACATGTGCGTTCACACACATGCACACACGCACACACGCATGTGCGTTCACACACATGCACACACGCACACACGCATGTGCGTTCACACACATGCACACACGCACACACGCATGTGCGTTCACACACATGCACACACGCACACACGCATGTGCGTTCACACACATGCACACACGCACACACGCATGTGCGTTCACACACATGCACACACGCACACACGCATGTGCGTTCACACACATGCACACACGCACACACGTACACATATGCACATGCTCTTTAGGACGTACGGGGAAACTGCAACCCCTGGACTCAAGGTTTAAGAAGCCTTGGTCGCTTGCAGTGATTTGGGTCTTGGGCGGAGTGGCAGTGTCTAATGTCCCACTGGCCCCCAGGGAGGCCACGGTTGTGTCAGTTCTGATGGTGTTGTCCTGTGCTTCTGCTCTTCTTCCATCCTTCCCTAGACTTTAAAGGTTAGAGGAGTGGACCGCACTCCCTACCTAGGGGATGTCGCTGTTGTCGTGCACCCTGGGAAAAAAGAGATGGGAACCCCACTCGCAGACACTCCTACCCGGCCTGTCACCCGGCATGGGGGCATGCGGGACCTTCATGAATCCAGCTTCAGCCTCTCTGGTAAGAGTCAGGGGGCCATGGGAGGAGGGCGGGGGGCCGGGAGGAGTGGCCCACCCAGGCAGTGGGACTTACGCCTGCTTTTCTTTTGTGTCCTGTCCTCCGTCCCGTTGCCTGTTTCCAGGGATAAGTGCTGGTTTGGATATTAGACTCACACAGACATTAGTGAGGACAGGAGGGCTGTCCTGGTCCCTGGGTACAGCCGCTCTAATAGGCCATAGCCCACCTGGGGCTCTCCTGAGGGTTTCTAAGTTCAGATATTTTTGTCCCTTGAAACATCTTGAGGGCTGTGCACACAATGGGTGCTCCAAAGATGCCCTGAGCTCAGAAGAGTCAGCCCTGTCTGTGGTTCACGGGACTGCACCCACTGGCCCCTGGCCTGCCCCAGTCCACTCCTCAGCAGCCTCTCTGCTCTTTCTGCTACCCATTTTCCTCCTCTGACCTTCCCATACCTGTTCCCGCCTTTACCCCACCTTCACCTTCTTTTTTTTTTTTTTTACCAGGAATTGTGTTGTATACATTTTTTTTAACTTTAAGTAAAATATTTTCTCTCGACGTTTGATGCCCAATTTTTTCTCATCTTTCTGTCCCTTGGGTCCTGGCCCCAGTCCTTCTGCGGAATCTCTAGGTTCTTAGGGGGTCCCATCCGAGTACTTAAAGCCACTATCTGCAGTTCCTCCCCACCCCCTCCAACACCATGGGAGCCACAGGCTCATAAATGATGACCCTCAATGGAGAACAAGCAGAGGCTGTAAGATGCCCCGAGCCTCCAGGCGGCTTAGATGGGAACTGTCACCACCACTTGCAGGGGGCTAGGACCCTGGATCTCCCTGAGCACCGGTGAGCTGCCTTCAGCATAAGCCCAGAGAGAGACCAAGCATCCACTCTGTGAGGGCTGTGCTAGGATGGGCACAGCGAGAGGTGCAAGACCCTGGTCCTTCCACCCACAGCCTGGAGTTTACTGGGGGAGACAAGCCCCATACACAAAACATCCTGCTGTGAGAGCAGAGAGCTAAACCAGAGGGACGCCAACGGGGCAGCGCCTACCTGCCGTGGCTCCTGTGTGCCCTGCTTAGGGCACTGGTCTCAGGACCAGTCTCATTGCTGAGATGATAGCTCCACTACCCTGAGGGCCACTGCTACTCCCACCAGTGATGGGCCATGAGTGGAGTCAGAAAGGGAGCCTGGCGTGGAAGACTCGCTTATGCACACTTAGGTCTTGCCAGTCCGGGAGGCGTGGACTCCCACCGCTGCCGGGGCAGGGTCCTTTCTCCTGCAGCCAGACCCGAGAGGCACCAAGACCCCAGAGCTGCAGGGCCCCTGCTGACCAGCAGCCTCCTCTTCTTCTGCCCGAGAGCCAAGACTGGCCAGAACGCCCGCTCAGACAGCAAACATCAGGCAGCCTGTCCCTCCTCTCCACCCCAAATCTTGTCTGTTCTAAGCAGGCCAGGCTGAAGAATGTCCCACTGGGCTCTCCGGGGCACTAGACCCTCCTTTTCCATCCCTTTGTGTTTTGTTTGTTTTTGTTTTTGTTTTTTCAATCCTTCTCCTTCTGTATAGACCCTCCTTTATAACTAAGTCATGGGATTTCAAGATGCGGGGCTTTTTGGCTGTGGTTCTTTCATTTTCCAAAACAATGGCATACCCTCATTTTTCTCTCTTGCTTACTCACTGAGGCATATGTACAAAGGCCCATGTGCCAACAGGCTGGCCGATGGCCTGCATGCACAAGAGACTGTAGGCCCAGACGTGAGGCAGTGAGGTTGGCACAGTGGTAGGCTCTGAATCAGGAAAACCTGGGTCCAAGTCCAGGCTCTGCCGTTACACACTGCAACACGAGGCAAGTCACTTAACTTCCCTGAGCCTCGGTCTTCTCGTCTGTAAAATGGGATGGAGTGACTGTGAGGATTCACTCAGGCCCTGCACACAGTGAGCCTCCAGGAGAGGGTGACTGTGGTTTGTTAGCAGGCACAAGAGCCCAGCTCACCCTTTGTGCTTCCTTCCCTGCAGGCTCTCAGATCGATGACCATGTTCCAAAGCGAGCTTCAGCTCGGATCCTCGCTCCTCCCGGAGGCAGGTCGAGTGGCATTTGGTAAAGGCACTGCCCAGCCCCCCGAGTGAGGACACACCGCCGCCACCAGTCCGCAACTCTCCGGCCACAGCTTCAGGGGCAGGAGAGGCTGGGCTGGGCAGCACACCACCCGAAGGGGGCCCCAGGACCTGCGGAGCCCTCCCTATGTCTGCAAAGTGATTCACTGTGCTTCGAGCCAACTCTAACAGGCACTTTGAGATGTGTTCCTCCTGCTGTAGTCCTTTCTGCCTTGGCCTCCGTGGGCTTTTCTGGGGCCCAGGAAGCCCACACTGTGCACAGAGCCCAGTGCATAGAGCCCTGGCCAGCCCTTCCTCTCACTCCTGCCTCCGCTGGCTTTGGGAAAGCCCAGACTTTAGTGCCCTGCCCCCTGGCTGACTGCCCAGTTGTCCAGAGCACTTTAGCAGATGTGGTTTCAAAGTAAAGGCCTCCTCCCCCACCCCTTAGGCCCTGTGGTGACATTTCCCAAGCCAGACAGGTGTCAGCTTCCCAGCCATGCCCAGGACGTCCCATCTCCCCCAACCCACCTCTGGCCCTGTGTAGGGGCAGGGATGGGGGTGGCTGGACACCCGGTGCCCCTCGCCAGCTTCTCTTGTGCCCCGCCCACACCCTCGGGGGGTCACAGGTCCAGGAGGGTAGCTGGGCGGGGCTCGAGGCTGGTGCCCGGCGCGTGTAAATGGTTTGGTTTTGCACGTTTGGTTTGCGCAGTAGTTTGGTTTGACTTGTTTGTGCATCCTGTGAAAAATAACGGTGCTTGTGTCACTAGCATAGAATAGCAACAGGAATAGATGTGGTCCTTAGGAGACGCTGCACTCGACACCAACCAGACAGCACAGGGCAGGGGCGGTGGAGGGGCTGGGGTCACAGGCCTCTCTTCTCCCCGCCTGGGGCCTTCCGGGCTGCCGGAGGCCCAGGCCCTTTCCCCCTCCCCTCCCCTCCTTGTCTAGTTTCCCACATTCCAAGAGGGGGCCTGGGATGCTAGCCCCGGAGATGCCAGCCCTTCAGGAAGCAGGTGTCCTTTCCCCTCTCTGCCCCATTCACTCCTGGCACTCCCCCTGCCTTCCCCCCATCTCCACCCACCACACACACACATACACACACACACACACACACGGCTTCCTGTAACTTCTTCCTGCTGGACAGAGACTCAGTGCTCCTCCTGTGTGACTGGCAAGAGGCCTCATGCCTGCTGAGAGAGGAGGAGTGGGAGAGGGGCTCGCCAGACACCAGGGAGGGAGACCCCAGGCACACAGGACCTGGCTGTCGAACCCACATTGCTGCTCAGGTGTCGTGATCTCCCGTGGCTGGCACCAGGCCCTCGCCGGCTCATGGCCTCATCTTCTCCCCTGTCTGTCCAGGTGGGCCCTCCCTGCTTCTGAGGCCCTCCAGAAGTTCCCATGGAAACACTAGAGGCCGGGTGTCTCCTTCCACCTCCAGTGGTCTGGGAAGTGACCCGGCCGCCTGCCCTTATTAAGCCTTGTCTGCCCCGTGGGAAGTGACTTAATGTTGCACATGTGATTTCAGCCCCTGAGGCTTGTGCGAGGCTTCTAGACCCTCAGTTAAAGGTCAGTCTCTGGCCGGGCGTGGTGGCTCACGCCTGTAATCCCAGCACTTTGGGAGGCCAAGGCGGGTGGATCATGAGGTCAGGAAATCGAGACCATCCTGGCTAACACGGTGAAACCCCGTCTCTACTAAAAATACAAAAACTAGCCGGGTGAGGTGGCGGGCGCCTGTAGTCCCAGCTATTCGGGAGGCTGAGGCAGGAGAATGGCGTGAACCCGGGAGGCAGAACTTGCAGTGAGCTGAGATCGCGCCACTGCACTCCAGCCCGGGCGACAGAGCCAGACTCCGTCTCAAAAAAAAAAAAAAAAAAGTCAGCCCCTGCACATCTCTGTAGTGCTGTTCGTGTATTCAAACCACTTCCATATATGACCTCTCACTTGGTCCTCATGACAATGGAGCACTTACTATTCTTCCCATTTTACAGATGAGGAAACAGGCCCAAAAAGTTCAGGCCCTCTGACCCCAGAAGTGTCTGTGACCACCCTTCCAACCTTGGCTATCTATCCCAGCTGTGGAGAGGAGGTCTGGGGTGACATCTATTGTAGATCCCACCTGAGAGTTTAACCAACAAGAAGACTTACTTTCCTGGTAGGCAGCCTGCTTTGTTTTGCACAGGTAGATAGATTTTTTTTTCTCATCTTTCTTATAAACAATCTCATGCACAGTCTGTGTTTGAGCTAGGACTAGTCACCCTTTGGGGGCTAACTGTGCAGTGTGAGCTGCATCCACACCCTCACTTCTCCCTTCACTCCCCCTTTCCTCACTCAGGGGCTGAGAGGACAGAGGTGGTCAGTCAGGGAGCAGAGGTGGCGAAGGGGCTCGTGGCAAGTGGCAGCCATTGGAACAGGGGTGAAGACTCAGGCCTGGGAAAGCCACCAGGGATAGGGGAAACCATGACACTGCCTCCTGGTGCAGTGCACACCATCTCTATCCCTGTCAGCCCTCACTGGGTCATGGGCCTTGGGCAGATGCCAAAGAGCCCAGCAGCAGTGGTGGTGGCCAGCTGGGCAAAGCATCCTTGCTTGGGCTAGGAAAGCTTTACCTTCTCTGAGTGCCTCCGCCCAAGAGATGCGTGACCCGTGGCACCGGGGAACCACATCTTGGAGTGGTCCACTGTAGGCCATCCACTTCATCCACCCCCAGTCCTTACATAGGCCCTACCCTTTGCCCGGGAGCTTCTAGATGGAAATCAGAAAGAGATTCAAGGAGCCGAATGAGCGGTCAGCCCCCACCATGCACTCCTTGCCCCGTGCAGAGCTCCAGCCAGCTTTGTCACCAGCCCCACTGGCTCCTGGTTGGAATGAAAGGGTCTCTGGTTGCACTGAATGCAGCTCTCAAACTGGTCTTGTACTTGCTGAATAAATACTGTTGTTCTTGCCTTAGCTGCTCTCTAGGTTTGTGGGGTTAAGTTGCCAGAAAATTGTGCTACTGTGTGTGCGTGTGCGTGCGTGTGTGTAGTGCTAGGAGTCCACAGTAGGTCTCTGTCGAGCCGATGTCGTGCTGAGGGCTTTTCCGATACTGACCCAGAAGCCACAGAACCACAAGGAAACCCAAACCCCCTCCAGCTGCTGAGGCGCAGGCACAGCGTGGGGTCGGGATGGAGCCTCCAGCACCCCAGCACCCAGGTGACTTCCCCACGCCCCTGTAAATGTCATGGTGCTAAGACTGTGTCAACCCCAAGACGACACACGGTCCTGTGCTTTGGCCACCGTTTGAGGCAAAAACTAAACAGCCCGACACGTTGTGTTCTGGTGCAGGTTTGTATTAAACTGTAGCTACTTCTCACTTGGACTCTGTTGTGTTTCTTCAAAGAGGAGGGAGTTCGGCAGAGGTCTCTTCTATGGTGACTGGGCAAGGCTTCTGTTGCTAAGAAAAGGCAGCTTTGATCTGTCTCTCCTATTGGGTGGGCTGTGCAGAGACTGGATTTTTTTTTTAATTCTGAGAGACAGGAGCCCCAGTGGTGCCAGATTTCCAGGGACAAGGTTGCCAAATTATCTGAAATAATTAGGAGGAAGAATTAGGCGCAAAAGGGAAAAAACTAGACTTGCTCCATCTACCTGTAGTCACCTATTTTGGCTACCATTTTGGAAGCCCATAGCCACCTCTCCACTCGGCAGAACCCTTGGCTGATAGAACGATGGCTTCATAAAAAAATCACAAGGCCAATGTGCCTTTGAAGGACCTTCCAGCTGCTCTCTGGCTGTCCAGAACCCCGCCTTTGGGGTTGGCCCTCTGTACTCTCAACCCCATCCATTGCGTTGAGACCCTCTGCCTTCTCTCTAGAGCTCCATCAGATGTTGGGAGGATTATCTGATTAAACTCTTTCTCACTAAAGGGTAAAATTGTGGCTTCTAAGGCCGGGCATGGTGGCTCGTGCCTGTAATCCCAGCACTCTGGGAGGCCAAGGCAGGTGGATCACCTGAGGTCAGGAGTTCGAGACCAGCCTGACCAACGTGGAGAAACCCCATTTCTACTAAAAAAAATACAGAATTAGCCGGGCGTGGTAGCGCACGTCTGTAATCCCAACTACTCGGGAGGCTGAGGCAGGAGAATCACTTGAACCCGAGAGGCAGAGGTTGCTGTGAGCTGAGATCACACCATTGCACTCCAGCCTGGGCAACAAGAGCAAAATTCTGTCTTTAAAAAAAAAAAAATGTGGCTTCTAGTACTATGGGGTCACTGTACTTATTTCTTAACCTTAAAATTTGAAGGTTGAGATGGATTTGTCAGCTTGAGATGGATGCCGAGTCCCTGCAATGTATTGCAAAGTGTCTGTTACCCTGTTTTCCCACAACAGGAGAGCACACCAGAATTGGATTAACTACCAAAAATGCATTGGGTTTGGATGAAACAATAACATGACCACACATTTGGCACATGGCATCTATCAGGCAGTCTACAGGGAAAAAATAAAAGATACCCAGGAAGACATGGGGTGCCTTTTTATGTATGTAGTTGTAGAAAAATAAAAGACCACAGACTCAGACTTTAAAATAAGCCTTGATTATTTATGAGAATCTGGATTTGGAGAAATCACACCAGTCAGCAGCTAGGCAGCCACCCATTCTATTTTCTAACTCAGAATTACAGACTGACCTCTATACACCGGTATAGACTAACAGTAAGAATTGCTTTGTAGTCAGCCAGGCGCGGTGGCTCACACCTGTAATCCTAGCACTTTGGGAGGCCGAGGGGCAGGATTGCCTGAGGTCAGGAGTTCAAGACCAGCCTGGGCAACATAGTGAAACCCCATCTCTACTAAAATACACAAAATTAGCCAAGTGTGGCCGTGAGATCGCTCCACTGCACTCCAGCCTGGGCGACAGAGTGAGAGTTTGTCTCAAAAAAAAAAAAAAAAAAAAAAAAAAAACTTGCTTTGTAGTCAGTGGAGGACACAGGGTCTCATGACACCCAGGTGTGAAGAAGAAACCTCATGATATGTAGGGGCTGGTAGACCTTAGAGTCCTAAGTTAGTAACGGACTATTTGACAGTGTTGTAACAACATACATTTGAAAGGGCTCTTAGTGCTTTCCCAGTAGAACAGTAAAGGATCTGGCATTTTACTGACACTGGGTACTGTCTTATGATGGAAACTGAGTTATGTACTTTCCCTTGTGGATTTATAACCATACATTTAGACCTAGAGAGACCAGATGTCCTGGTTTGCTCAGGGCAATCCTGGTTTAAGTCCCTTGCCCCAGAATAATTATTAACAGTGTCCACTTTCACTGTCAAACATGTCCTGGTTTGTATAATAAACTACATGGTCACTTTCTATATACCTATACATTCATTGGGCTATTACTGTGCCTGTCCAGGAGTTAAAAATTTTTCCATTGCTGAAAGACAAGACATGGCGTCATAGGAGATGTGGAAGATGGGTCCTTCCACAGTGGGTGGTGACTTAGGGGTTTGCATGACAAGCCCTGTGTCTTCACACAGCTCTTGGAGGCTTGATGAGTCTCAGTAGCTGGTGATGCCATAGGGTGGGGAAGGTCTGGGAATGCTTTTCTAAGCTTTTTCAGTTTGCCTCGTAGACCTCATTGTTCCATTAAAAGCTATAAGCCTACCATATTCTATCACTTGCTTTTAAGGTGCCTTTGATTCCATTTATGAACTTAAATACCTTAACAACATTTTCAACTACATTTAAAATTCTATTTCCCTTTTAAATACCTTTCCTGAGAACCAAATAATTATTACCAATCTAATAAATTAAACTTATAAATATACTAAGTTTAACACTTTATTAGTTGTTTTGATGCTAAGAATAAACAATATTTCAACTTAAAATTATGTTTTAAGTTACACATTTTTTTTTTTTTCGAGACAGAGTCTTACTCTGTCTGTCACCCGGCCTGGAGTGCAAGGGCGCCATCTTGGCTCACTGCAACCTCTGCCTCCTGGGTTCAAGCAATTCTCCTGACTCAACCTCCCAAGTAGCTGGGATTACAGGTACCCACCACCACGACTGGGTAGTTTTTGTATTTTTAGTCGAGATGAGGTTTCACCATGTTGGCCAGGCTGGTCTCGAACTCCTGACCTCGTGATCTGCCCTCCTCAGCCTCCCAAAGTGCTGGGATTACAGGTGTGCGCCACTACGCCTGGCCAAGTTACACATTTTGAGTTAATTATGAGATGCTCACTCTAATAGACCAAAAATTTCTCATAGAAATAAATAAAATACCAACTATGCCCAGATTTCCTCTTAATACAAAAATTTTAACACTATGGACTTAGTTTTTTAAAAACCTTTATTTTCTTAATTCTATACCTCCTGCCAGTTGTAAGCTCTCACTGGGCTTTAGCTTTGAGTCTTTTCTTTTTTATTTTATTTATTTATTTTTTGAGACAGAGTCTTGCTCTGTCACCCAGGCTGGAGTGCAGTGGTGCGACTACAGCTCACTGTGGCCTTGACCTACGGGGTCAGGTGAGCCTACCACCTCAGCCTCCAGAGTACCTGGGATCACAGGTGTGCACCACTGCGCCTGGCTAATTTTTGTATTTTTTTGTAGAGACTGGGTTTCCCTTTGTTGCCCAGGCGATCCACCAGCCTCCCAAAGTGCTGGGATTACAGGCATGACCCACTGCACCTGGCCTCAAGTCTTTTCTTGATGACAAGTCAACTCCTAGAGGGTGCAACGAAGGTCTGCTTACAGCTCCACTCCAATCTCAAATTTCCAGTGCACCTGATTTTCACTTTACCACTACCTGGTCATCTACAATAACTGAATGCACAGTTATTAGTGTAATGTGTGTGTATATCAGTTCTAGCCAAGGGAGTTCTGCCTCCTTTAAAAATATTTGAATAAATTAGATCCTTTGTATTTTAAGGTTTCCTTACATTTAAAGCAACACATTCTATCCTTGTATAGCTTTTTTTAAATTGACTATTTTTTAGAAAAGTCGGATTTACAGTAGCACAGATAGTGCAGAGTTTCCACCTACTCCACACCCGGCCTCCCCTATTACTAACATCCTACATTAGCATGGCCCGTTTGTTACAATCTGAGCCAATATTGATACATTATCATTAATTAAAGTCCATGCCTATTCAGATTTCCTAAGTTTTTATGTAATGTCCCTTTTCTGATCCAGAATCTCCTCCAGGACACCACATTACATTTACTCGTCATGTCTCCTGAGCCCCGGTGGACTGTGACAGTCTCTCAGACTTCCCTTGTTTTTGATGACCTTGACAAGTTTTGAGAAGTATTGTTCAGAGATTTTATAGAATAGTCTCTACTGGAAATTATCTGCTGTTTTTCTAAATGGTTAGATTGGATTAGGAGTTTTGAGAAGGAAGACCATAAAAGTCAGTTGCCATTTTCCTCACTTCACATCAAGGGTATATACTATCAGAATGACCTATTACTAATGATGTTGACTTTGATCACCTGGCTAAAGTCTGATCTACCTTTTAAAATTTATATGGTTCCCTTTTATGACCTAAAAGCTTCTCTTTTTACAGTATGTGACTTCTTTAAGCAACTAAGTATGATTTGTATTGCTACACTAAGTTTTTCAGGTGTTTGCTAGATGATTCTCCCAGTTAGGAATTTTTTGAAATTCAGTATCAGTTATAAGACTTTTGGCCAGACATGGTGGCTCACACCTGTAATCCCAGCACTTTGGGAGGCCAAGGTGGGCAGATCACTTGAGGTCAGGAGTTCGAGACCAGCCTGGCCAACATGGTGAAACCCTGTCTCTACTAAAAATACAAAAAAATTGCCTGGGCATGGTGGTGCAAACTTATAATCCCAGCTACCTGGGAGGCTGAGGTGGGAGGATCACTTGAACCCAGGAGGCAGAGGCTGCAATGAGCTGAGATTACACCACTGCACTCCAGCTTGGGTAGCAGAGCGAGACTCTGTCTAAAAAAAAAAAAAAAAAAAAAAAAAAAGACTATTTGTGGGGGGCACAAAGATAGCAGTAACAAGACATATTCACATAAATACGAGCTCTTGAGGTTTTATCTGAAATCCTCTTGACGCATGGGTCAAAATTTAGGCTTTAATTTAGGGCTTTACACATACACACGCATTTACATGCAAACACACAGAGAGGTTAATTTTAACTACATAACCAACTTTGCGAAGCCTTTGAATAACAAGTATCCATTACCTTAAAGCTATTTAAGTTCAAACTTCCAAAATCCAATCTGAAATCCTAGAAAAAAAAAAAAAAAACAGAGACCAAGCAGGTAAAATTAATAAGGAACTGTTAAGAAAGTATAATTTATTATTTTAATGGTACCCAGAAAGCTGTTGAAACTTCTCTATTGATTTATATAATTTCAGATTGAGTTTTATTGAACGAATTGATAAAGCACACATTTTTCCAACTGTGATGCATTTCAGTAGCAATAGCCTATACTGCTACCAAAACCCGCATTTTACATCACATTTACAAAAACCTTTAGCTATTAGCTTTAGGGCAGAAACTCAAAAAATTTTTTTCCTTTTGGAGTATTTCTAGCCATGAAACTCAAGTTCTCATTGAAATCATGTATGCAATATCCAAAATTCCTGATTTCACATTCTGCATTAATTTATCATCTCAAGGGGGAAAAAAAGATCACTTCACACAGAAAACAGTTGCTTACAATTATGCATATTTAAATTTCATCATCTGCTCAGTGCCTCTTGCTTTATTGGAATTTTTTCTTTTGGATACAAGGTCTGCCACTGTTACCCAGGCTGGAGTACAGTGGCACAATCACCACTCACTACAGCCCCGACCTTCTGGGCTCAGTCAATCCTCCCGCCTCAGTTTCCAGAGTAGCTGGGACCACAGCCATGCGCCATCACGCCCAGCTAATTTTTCAATTTTATAGTAGAGACAGGGTCTCCCTATGTTGCCCAAGCTGGTCTAGAACTCCTGTGCTCGAGTGATCCTCCCGCCTTGGCCTCCCAAAGTGTTAGGATTACAGGCATGAGCCACTGTGCCTCATTTTATTGGAATTCTTGATTTTAAAATATCCTCTGGGTCGGGTGCAGTGGCTTATGCCTGTAATCTCAGCACTTTGGGAGGCTGAGGTGGGCAGATCATGAGGTCAGGAGTTCAAGACCAGCCTGGCCAACATAGTGAAATCCCATTTCTACTAAAAATACAAAAATTAGCCGGGTGTGGTGGCACACGCCTGTAGTCCCAGCTACTCAGGAGGCTGAGGCAGGAGAATCGATGGAACCCGGGAGGCGGAGGTTGCAGTGAGCTGATACCATGCCATTGCACTCCAGCCTAGTGACAGAGTGATACTCCATCTCAAAAAAAAAAAAAAAAAAAAAGAAAAGAAAAAAGAAAAAAAAATTCCTCTGAAGTTTTGCAGTCTAAGTTTACCCTGAAGGGAGTTATTGTCTTTTGATCAGTCCCCAGTAATGCCAAGTTTCAAGACACCGCAGGAGTTAATTTCAGTAAAATAGACTTCCCTTGGAGATAGTCTTTGATCCCTTTACTGCTGAGGAATCAGAGCCTCTGGAGAACAACTTCTCTTGGGGAGGACCATGGGTATTTTGAGCCCTAAAAGGAAGAAAATTTCAGTGGCAGTGCTTTAACGGCCCCTTCCCATCTTGCACTCATCTGACAGAAGGGTTCCCAGCATGCACGGAAGAGGAAATCTGGAGGCTCCTTCACGGGTATTTTAGGACTAGCCACCACATGTGGGAGTTGCTGAGACTTTTTCAAACTACAGTTTTCCAGCATCCAGGCTGGCTGGCTTGCTTGCTTGCTTGCTTGCTTGCTTGCTTTTTTTTGAGACGGAGTCTTGCTCTGTCACTCAGACTGGAATGCAGTGGTACGATCTCGGCTCACTGCAACCTCCACCTCCCAGGTTCAAGCAATTCTCCTGCCTCAGCCTCCTGAGTAGCTGGGACTACAGGCATGTGCCACCTTGCCCGGCTAATTTTTTGTATTTTTAGTAGAGATGGGGTTTCCCCATGTTAGCCAGGATGGTCTCGATCACCTGACCTTGTGATCCACCCGCCTTGGCCTCCTAAAGTACCGGGATTACAGGTGTGAGCCACCGCACCTGGTCTACAGCAGCCAGGCTTTCTATGTTCCCCAGTGTGGTGGCCTGGTGGAGGTATCTTTTGTTTTGTTTTGTTTTGTTTTGTTTTGTTTTGTTTTGTTTGGAGACAGTCTCCCTCTGTCGCCCAGGCTGGAGTGCAGTGGCGCGATCTCGGCTCACTAGAAGTTCCACCTCCCGGGTTCACGCCATTTCCCTGCCTCAGCCTCCCAAGTAGCTGGGACTACAGGCACCCACCACCACGCCCAGCTAATTTTTTGTATTTTTAGTAGAGACAGGGTTTCACTGTGTTAGCCAGGATGCTCTTGATCTCCTGACCTCATGATCCGCCCGCCTCGGCCTCTAAAAGTGCTGGGATTACAGGCGTGAGCCAATGCGCCCGGCCTGGTGGAGGTATCTTTTCTAAGTTGTGAGGATTTAAGCTTGTTCTTTGAGAAGCACTTTATAGTTTTTACTTTATGTCTGTAAATATGGTTTTGTAACTCCTCCCACATATCCGCATGGGAAGCAGTGAAAGATTTTGCCTTTCTTTTGTAACTCTCACTTGTTCACAGAGACCTCGCTTTCATCTGGCATCATGGTCACAGGAACTCAAGATACAATTTGGACATATCTTCTTTAAATAAATTCAGTAGATTGGGCATCATAATGGTTTACTATGATCTGAGCAGGGGTAGGCCTCCCTTCCAAACCCTTGGGCTGAAGTAACCCACAAGTCAAGCCAGCCCAGTGGTTCTCAATTAGGGGCAATTTCTTCCCCCAGGAGACATTTGGCAATATTTGGACACAATTTTTGGTTGTTACAACTTGCAGGTGGCATGGTGCTATAGGAATCTAGAGGTCAGGAATGCTGTCAAACATCCCCCAATACACAGGACAGCCACCACATCAAAGAATTATCCAACCTAAAATGTCCATGGCAGCAAGCTTGAGAAACCCTGATCCAGCCTAAGGGTGAAACAGGACATTCAATCACTTTAGAAAATTGGATAGGAAAAATGTAAGAGGGGGAAAGAGGTAGCTCAGCCTATGATGCCTATTTTATGTAGTAAAGCGCTCTGAACTAAAACGTGCCAAGGATGGAGCTGAACCACAGCATCCCAGGCAGCAGAGAGGGGGTGAGGAAGCTGGAGGGTAGGACTCCAACAGGTCTTACCTTGTGTTTCCCCCAGGGCCTCATCCTCCACCACCACTCTCAGGGGCTGTGTTGTGTCAGATCCTGCCACGACCACATTACAATGTGGCAGGAAACAAAAGACCACGGATGCAGAATTTAATATTAGCTTTCGTCATGTACTGAGACCACATGCAGAGCAAGGTTAAGCACTCACCAAATGGCATTTTGACTGTTACATCTTAATTCCTTAACTTTCAAAAGCACAGACCTTCTTTTACGCCTGGGTGTAAACTAAGACCCTCTCCGAGAATTGCCTTGTGGCCATGAGAGGAGAAGGCACTTTTCAAAGGGAAAGGGAAAGAAAACCTCATGATAACTGGTGGGGAAGGGAGGGTAAACATTATGGTTATCAGCAACATCCAAAAAGGCTATTTGAAGGGGTGACAAGCTATGTATCAGGAAGGAGTCATGTTGCTTGTTCAATAAGACATTAGGGATGTATCTTTTTTCTTAATTTCAATGTTTTACTTCAAGTGTAATGGGTATAGAAAAAAGTGCACACGATCTAAGTACACAGCTTGATAAATGTGTATAAACTGGGACTGGGCGCAATGGTTCACGCCTGTAATCCCAGCACTTTGAGAGGCTGAGGCAGGTGGATCACAAGGTCAGGAGATCGAGACCATCCTGGCTAACACGGTGAAACGCCGTCTCTACTAAAAATACAAAAAAATTAGCCTGACGTTGTGGCAGGCGCCTCTAGTCCCAGCTACTTGGGAGGCTGAGGCAAGAGAATGGTGTGAACCTGGGAGGCAGAGCTTGCAGTGAGCCGAGATCGCGCCACTGCACTCCAGCCTGTGTGATAGAGTGAGACTCTGTCTCAAAAAAAAAAAAAAATTGTATAAACTGAACACCTAGGTGGAGATAGAACATTACCAGCACCTGAGAAGCCTGCTATGTGTCCCTTCCTCTCACAATCCCCCACTAGGATAATTATTCTTCTGACTTCTAATACCATATACTAGTATTGCCTGGTTTTGAACTCCATGTAAATAGAATCGTACAATACATATTCTTTGTTCTGGCTTCCTTTTTTTTTTTTTTTTTTTTTGAGACAGAATCTCACTCTATTGCCCAGACTGGAGTGCAATGGCACAATCTTGACTCACTGCAACCTCTGTCTCCTGGGTTCAAGCAATTCTCCTGCCTCAGCCTCCCGAGTAGATGGGATTATAGGCATGTGCCACTACGCCCAGCTAATTTTTTGTATTTTTAGTAGAGACAGAGTTTCACCATGTTGGCTGGGCTGGTCTTGAACTCCTGACCTCAAGTAATCCACCTGCCTTGGCCTCCCAAAGTGCTGTGATTACAGGCGTGAGCCACAGTGCCTGGTATGTTCTGGCTTTTTTTTTGTTCCAATTAAGTTTGTACAATTTAAAGGACATACCTTCTTCTTGTCTAAATTTTCTTATGTGCAGCATTGTTTAAGATGGAGTAGCTGACTTTGTCATCAATGTGCACCTACACATAAAATATGAGGTCAAGGTGTGTACACATGTGATGTACAAGCGCACAGTACTTTTTCCACTGATGTAGAGTGAGGCTTGTGCAATTCAATCACCTTAATCGTGATCTCTAGGAAGGCCTTCCAGTCAAAATAGCCAGGTGGGTTCAAATAAAAATTCTCTATGTCCCAACTCCAAACACAAAGCAGATAGAGAGCATACAACGTTTAAAAGACAAAGTCCATTAAAAATAATAAAAAATCCTCTGTGGACTATAAACAAAATGAAACACACAGCCCAAAGGAGAGTGGATGCCACAAGGACCACAGGTTTTCTGCTCTTTGAGCAAAAGAGTGACCTGGGGAGGAGGGCTATACATTTTGGGCAGTGAGGCTCAACGCACTTTGTACACGGAAGAGAACCAAAAAGTAAGGGAGTGCTCAAAAAATGACTGATCCATTTGATCCAACAGTCCCACTTCTGGGTAAATATCCAGAAGAGTTGAAAGCAGAAGCTCAAAAAAATAATTGCGGCCGGGCGCGGTGGCTCAAGCCTGTAATCCCAGCACTTTGGGAGGCCGAGACAGGCGGATCACGAGGTCAGGAGATCGAGACCATCCTGGCTAACACGGTGAAACCCCGTCTCTACTAAAAAATACAAAAAACTAGCCGGGCGCGGTGGCGGGTGCCTGTAGTCCCAGCTACTCGGGAGGCTGAGGCAGGAGAATGGTGTGAACCCGGGAGGCGGAGCTTGCAGTGAGCTGAGATCCAGCCACTGCACTCCAGCCTGGGCAGCAGAGCGAGACTCCGTCTCAAAAAAAAAAATAAATAAAAATAAATAATTGCACACTCATGTTTATAGCAGCATTAGTCATAATAGCTAAAACCTGGAAACAACCCAAGTGTCCATTGACAGATGAATGGACAGCAAAATGTGATATATATACAACAGAATTATCTAGATAGCTAGATAGATAGAGATAATGGAATAGTATTGAAAAGAAAAAGGAAGAAAAAGAAATCCTATCACGTGCCACAACATGAATGAACCTTGAGGACATTATGCCGAATGAAATAAGACAGCCACAAAAAGATACAGTATTTGTTTATTCCACTTATAGGACAAGGTATCTAACCTCAGATTCACAGAAATAGAAGGTAGAATGGTGGTTACGAGGGACTGCAGGGAGGGGGAAGCAGGAAGTTGTTGTTTAGTGGTTTGAGAGTTTCAGTTCTGCAGGATGAAAAAAACGCTTTGGAGATCTTCAGAACAATGTAAATACACTTAGCACTATTGTACGCTTTAAAATGATTAAGACGGTAAGTTTTATGATATGTGTTTTGTTTGTTTGTTTGTTTGTTTGTTTGAGACAGGGTCCCACGCTGTCACCCAGGCTGGAGTGCAGTGGTGCAATCATAGCCCACTGCAGCCTCGGTCTCTCGGGCTCAGGCGATCCTTCCTCCACCTCTCAAGGACCTGGGACAACAGGCACACTCACCATGCCTGGCGAATTTTTTTTTTTTTTTTTTTTTTTTTTTTTTTTTTTTTGAGACAGAGTCTTGCTCTGTCGCCCAAGCTGGAGTGCAGTGGCGGGATCTCGGCTCACTGCAAGCTCCGCCTCCCGGGTTCATGCCATTCTCCTGCCTCAGCCTCCCGAGTAGCTGGGACTACAGGTGCCACCACACCCGGCTAATTGTTTTGCATTTTTAGTGGAGACAGTGTTTCCCTGTGTTAGCCAGGATGGTCTCTATCTCCTGACCTGGTGATCGGCCCGCCTCAGCATCCCAAAGTGCTGGGATTACCGGCGTGAGCCACCGCGCCTGGCATTTTTTTTTTTTTTGGAAAGATGGACTCTCGCTATGTTGCGCAAGCTGATCTCAAACTCCTGGCCTGAAGTGATGCTCCTGCCTCAGCCTCCCAAAGTGCTGTGATGACAGGCATAAGCCACCACACCCAGCAATACATGTGTTTTTTTGTTGTTTTTGCTTTTTGAGACGGAGTCTGGCTCTGTCACCCAGACTGGAGTGCAGTGGCATGATCTCGGCTCACTGCAACCTCTGCCTCCTGGGTTCAAGTAGTTCTCCTGCCTCAGCCTCCCTGGTAGGTGGGATTAGAGGCACACACCACCACACCTGGCTAATTTTTGTATTTCAGTAGCGATGGGGTTTCACCAAGTTAACCAGGCTGGTCTCGAACTCAATCCACTCAACTCAAGCAATCCACTTGCCTCGGCCTCCCAAAATGCTGGGATTACAGGCATGAGCCACCACCCCCCACCGATACACGCCTTTTATCACAATAAAGGAATTATATTATAAAAATTGACCATTTACTAACCCACAAAGCAGGTTTCAAAAAATTCCAAAGTATTAGTGTTTCAGGCTTTGTTCTCTGCTCGCATTCCAATGAAATTAGACATAAATAAACTACAACATCAAGAAACTATTAAGGAAAAATGCAGGTAAATTGTGAGTGTTTATACAAAATAGAAATATTTTCGTACAAAATATAAAATGTGTGGTATCTAGCTAACGTCATTTAGAGTTAAACTTAGAGCTTTATTCTCTTTTCAAACAAAACAAATGTAAAATCAATGAGTAGATTAATGGTTATATGTGGCAAATTAACACACCTATTTCTCTATATTCCCTCTCAAATCCTCACCAAAGTGACATTTAAAAAGAAGGGTTAAGCCATATGGGAAAAGATAATGGGAAATGAGATTATGGCTTATGAGGGATATCAACAAAACTTGGAAGGTGTAAAATAAATGGATGAGCAGGTGCAGTGTGGAGAAAGCTGAAATGTCTGCCTGCCATGAAGGCAACCAATGAGACTCCATTTAGCACCCCAGAGCCCAATAAAGAATCCCCAGTAGCAGCTCCTGGGATCTCCAAAGGCCAGAGAGTGACATCAGGATGATTGGCTAAAATTCTCTAAGAGGAGCAGTTAGACCCATAGACCCTCCAGCTCCTGCAAGCAACTGTCCCACTCTCTTTCAGGTTGCCAAGGGGAGAGGATGAACTTAGGTGGATTTAGAGAAGGACAGAACACTGAACAGTGACATCAGCATATTCCCAGCCTCCTTCCCATGCCGTCTACCATAACCAATACAGAGAACTGTATTCCCCCATGCAAGAAATCTGAGGATCCCTCTCTAGGCAAGCTGACTGGCTTGAGGAAAAAATACTTACATTGTGATATTTGAGGGGTCCGGTAGTAATTTGGCCAGTTCCCATGCAATCTCTCTATAGTGAGACACCTCAACCCATATGCCCCATGCATGAGCTCCAATCTTTCAGTTAGCGGGTTTGCATCTTACTCTTAAAGATGAGGAAAACCTCCAAAAAGATAGACAGTCCGGCCACCCAGGCGCAATGACTCACGCCTGTAATCCCAGCACTTTGGGAAGCTGAGGTGGGTGGATCTTGTGAGTCCAGGAGTTTGAGACCAGCCTGGGCAACATGGAAAAACACTGTCTCCAAAAATAAATAAATAAATAAAATATTTAAAATTACCCAAGTGTGCTGACCCGCACCTACAGTACAAGCTACTCGGAAGGCTGGGGCGGGAGATCACCAAAGCCTGGGAGACGGAGGTTGCAGTGAGCCAAGATCATATCACTGCACTCTAGGCAACAAGAGTGAGACCCTATCTCAAGAAAAAAATATATATATATACCAAAACAAACATAAGAACAAAATATCTCAGAGAAAACTGACATGACTCAAGGAGTAAACGAAAATTCCAAAGATAAAGAGAATAGATTCATTAAAAGATAAAAGGAAAACAGTAAAGACAAGAAAATTAGATGATTACACTCTAACAGGAATTCTAGAAATAAGAACACAGAAAAAACAAAGCAAGGGAGTTTATCAAAGAAATAATACAAGAAAATTTCCCAAACTAAAAAACATGCATTTCCAGAGTGAAGAGACATCATCATGAAATTTCTAAACAACAGAGATAATGCTTCAAGAGCCAGCAAGAGATAAAAATACTAGCTGCATACAAGAATTAGAAATTGAATGTCACTCAATTTGTCAACAGAAATACTAGAGGATGAAAGATCATGGAGCAGGTTTTCTAAATTCTGAGAAAAATAATTTCTAACCTAGAATTCTGTACCCAGCCAAACTTTCAACCAACTGTTAAGGTATTATAGAAGAAAGTCATTTTCAGACATGCAAGATGGAAAAGATTGGCCTTCCATGGAACCCATTAGAGAGTCCCTTTGAGGGTGTGCTCCGCCAAAATGAATAATAAAAAGACATGGGCCGGGCAAGGTGGCTCATGCCTGTAATCCCAGCACTTTGGGAGACTGAGGCAGGCGGGTCACTTGAGGTCAGGAGTTCAAGACCAGCCTGGCCAACATGGTAAAACCCTGTCTCCACTAAAAATACAAAAATTAGCTGGAAGTGGTAGCATGCGCCTGTAGTCCCAACTACTTGGGAGACTGAGGCATGAGGATCGCTTGAGCTTGGGAGACAGAGGCTGCAGTGAGCTGAGATTGTGCCACTCACTCCAGCCTGGGTGACAGAGTGAGATCCTGTCTCAAAAAAAAAAAAAAAAAAAAGACATGGGATGAAGGAAATAGGACATTCAGCATAAGCAAGAAATAACGAAAGTTCCAGAATGGTGGTAGAGGAAGTTGTTCTCTAAGCTGCTGCACAGCTGGTCCAGAAAGGAACAGTCCTGAGAAAATCCTGCGCAACAGGCTAGAACAGCCACCTGCCCTCAGTATTTGCCTGTTTGTAACAAAAAGCTGTAAATGCTCAGCTGAAAGAGGTTCTCGGGAATGGCAGAACAACCAAAAGTTTGCCCTGGCTCTTGATAAACGACAACTGAAGAAGAAAAGAGGATTTGCAAGAAGAATGAAATCATGGCTTCTCTGAGTTTGCAGCTTTCTTGCACACATCTAATTAAACCTCTGCAGAAATTTCTACCACATCCCTAACCAATCATCTAACTCAGGATGCAGGATGTTTAGCCCAGTGACAGTGTGCCTTCAGCAGGCATACTATCACACTCCCCAAAATCTCTATTTATTCAGTATCATTTCCTGAACTGAAACTAAATTGTCTGTCTTCAGCTTGTGCCCCTTTGTGCTAACTCTTCCCTATGAAGGCACACAGAACAATCTTATTCATAAACAGCTCTTCCAATTTCACACATTATTGCAGCCTTTACTTCTGCCCACTACACTCATGCTTTCTGGGTTGTTCTCAGAGTTCAGCATGCGTCAGAATCACCGGGAGGACTTGTGTAAGCCCAGCTTGCTGAGCCCCACACCAGAGTTTCTGACTCAGTAGATTTGATGTGGGGCCTAAGAACTTGCTTTTTTTTTTTTTTTTTTTTTTTTGAGATGGAGTCTCATTCTGTCCCCCAGGCTGGGGTGCAGTGGTGCAGTGACGCGATCTGGGCTCACTGCAACCTCTGCCTCCTGGCTTCAAGTAATTCTTCTGCCTCAGCCTCCTGAGTACCTGGGATTACAGGCACCTGCCACCATGCCCGGCTAATTTTTGTGTTTTTAGTAG
This sequence comes from Macaca mulatta, assembly GCF_049350105.2. Lineage (NCBI taxonomy): Eukaryota > Metazoa > Chordata > Mammalia > Primates > Cercopithecidae > Macaca > Macaca mulatta. The sequence goes on along the minus strand of NC_133418.1, from coordinate 98,042,288 downwards.
AGACGAGGTTTCACCGTGTTGGCCAGGCTGGTCTCGAATTTATGGCCTCAAGTGATCCACCCGCCTCGGCCTCCCAACGTGCTGGGATTACAGGTGTGAGTCATCGCTCCCGGCCACCATCTTTATCTTAAAATGTGGCACTAACTCTCCAGAATGGAGTTTTCTGACTGAAGACAGAGACTCTGTGCCCAGAGACAGTGCCCACCCATGCAGAGGAAAGGACCAACGGGGCTTTGCAGAAGCAAAGACAATGCCCCCCTAACCCTTGATAACCTGAGCAGCTGATGAACTCAGCATGTGTGCAGGAGTCCCCTTGGGACTTCTGGAGAGCAGCTGGGGCACCTTCCCTCTACAGCGCATTACATCCAGGACAGTCAAGAATCCCAGCCAACCTGTTAGGTGACTGACGCAGGCCGTCGCTGAGCGGCAAGCAGAACTGCTGCCCTTGCCTGGATTCTCCAAGAGCCTGTGATCCTCCCGGGCCCTCAGACAGCCTCTTCCACCCCTAGGGCAAGGCGTTTCCGGGGCTGTGAGGTGAGGTTCCTGAGAGTTCTCTCTTCCACACTCACTGGTGCGTCCCTTAAATTTCTTTCATCGTTTTGTTTTTCTGGATTACCTGCCATGGCCTTTCTGTTCATCTCTCCACAGTCAGACCTGGGATCTGAACCCTGAGCTGACAGAGATTCTGAGAATCTGGCCTTCTGATGCTCCGAAAGGATTGGGGATGTGGCAGGCCATGCCTGCTTGGGAGGTCAGTTCACCAGGAGCGACTGCCCTCGGTGCCTGTGCCCCCAGACTGAGTAAGAAGGAGATGCTAAGGGTAGCCTTTCGCATCATACAAAGAGCCTGGGAAGATGGGATGGAGGTGAGGAGGAGAGGCATTCAATCCAGAGGGAACAGGGAAGTAACTTTTTTAAACGCCTACTGTATGCTAAGTACTTTGCTATGTATGTATGGGTTACTGATTTAAGGTTGGAGTGGGGCTGAAATTCCCTGTATCTATTGGCCCATAGGATTAAAGACTGTTCTGTCTTGGAAGATAATGATGACTGATGAGCCTCTCTGAGGATAGAGGGTGAAGATTTTTAAAACCACCCTCAAGCATGAGCCCTAATATCCTCATCTGACCCAGGTCATGGTGCTTCTCCTAAGGCCATGAATTTCAGTCTGGGGAAGAGCTGGGAACAGCTGGAGAGGCAGAGGATTCTAGAATCGTGAAGCCCTAGCCAGTAACCTGTGGAGAGTGACTTCACCCCCAGGCGGCCAGAGCAGCAGCTGCTGCAAACCGAAAATGCCAGGAAGATCCATCTTCCCCTGCCCCTGGCCACCTCCAGGCTGGCTTCCTCTTCTGCGTGGTCTCTGTCTGGTTTGGCATTTCTCGCTCCCCAAGTCCTGGATCTTGGGGGATGGCCCGTGGCCACTGTACTGCCTGTAAAGGCCTCCAGATGGCGCTTTCAGCTCATCAGTGGTCGCTGCTTTAGTTTACGATGTGAACAGATAAAGCTGAAGGAAAGGCAGGTGTGTCCAGGTTACCAGGCCTCAGTCCCTGCCCCCAGTGCAGCTCAGGTGCCGTCCGCCTTGAGTGCGGGTGAGTGACCATAGCAGCCTTCTCCCATCTGGAGCTCCCTGGAGGAAGTTGTCCCTTTCAAAACCAATCTCAGAATTTAGGATAAGGTTACCAGATACAGCAAATAAAAATACAGAATGCAGGGCCAGGTGCGGTGGCTCACGCCTGTAATGCCAGCACTTTGGGAGGCCAAGGCCGGTGGATCACGAGGTCAGGAGATCGAGACCATCCTGGCTAACACGGTGAAAACGCGTCTCTACTAAAAATACAAAAAATTAGCAGGGTGTGGTGGCGGGCGCCTGTAGTCCCAGCCACTTGGGAGGCTGAGGCAGGAGAATGGCGTGAACCCTGGAAGCGGAGCTTGCAGTGAGCTGAGATGGTGCTGCGGCACTCCAACCTGGGCGACATAGCGAGACTCCGTCTCAAGAAAACAAAACAAAACAAAGCAGAATGCCCAGTTAAATGTAAATTTCAGATAAAAAATAATTTTTTAGTTTAAGTATGTCCAAATAATGTCTGTGTCACACCTATGCTAAAAAATTATTTTTTAATAATTTATTTACTATTTTAAAATTATTTTTTAATAATTTATTTATTGTTTATTTGAAATTCAAATTTAACTAAGGTGTCTTGTCTTTATGTGGCAATTCTAGTTTAGGTTTGTTTACAGGAATTCCCCACCTTCTGTCTGATCCACGCTTATAGAACATCTACCAGGCATGTGTGAGATATGACAACAGGAAGCAAGAGTAGCTCCTGCATTTAGAGGTGAGTTTGAAAAAAGACATGTTGACCAACAAGAAAATGTAGGAAGCATGGGATAGTGGAAGAAGTCTGGATTTTGGTGTTGGCTTTAAGTTCAAGCTCCACTTCTGATGTTCACTAGCTGTGTTAACTTAGGTAAGTTATTAACCTCTGTGGGCCTCTGTTGTTTATGTGTGGAAATAGGAATAATACCAACCTCTGGATGGGCGTGGTGGCTCACGCCTGTAATCCCAGCACTTTGGGAGGCCGAGGCGGGTCGATCACCTGAGGTCAGGTATTTGAGACCAGCCTGGCCAACATGGTGAAACCCCTTCTCTACAAAAAATACAAAAATTAACCAGGTGTGGTGGTGGGCGCCTGTAATGCCAGCTACTTGGGAGGCTGAGGCAGGAGAATTGCTTGAACCTGGGAGGCGGAGGTTGCAGTGAGCCAAGACTGCGCCACTGCACTCCAGCCTGGGCGACAGAGCAAGACTCCATCTCAAAAAAAAAAAAAAAAAAAAATGGAAGGAATAATACCAACCTCAGAAGGTGACCAAGGAGGTTGTAAGAAATTGTATGTATCTCATGCCTGGCTGCCATAGGATCTGAATATATGCTAGTTTTATAAAATAATATAACTACCAGGCCAGGCACGGTGGCTCATGCCTATAATCCTGCACTTTGAGAGGTGGAGGCAGGCAGATCACCTGAGGCCAGGAGTTCGAGATCAGCCTGACTAACATGGTGAAACCCTGTCTCTACTATTTTTGAAAAAATTTTAAAAAGCCAGGCGTGGTGGCAGGCACCTGTAATTCCAGCTACTCAAGAGGCTGAGGCAGGAGAATCTCTTGAACCTGGGAGGAGGAGGTTGCAGTGAGCCAAGATGGCGCCATTGCACTCCAGCCTGGGCTACAGAGTGAGATTCTGTCTCAAAAATAATAATAATAATAATAATAATAATAATATAACTACCATGAGAAAGAGACAACTAAAAGTGTCATGGTAACAATTAACTTTACCTCCTTTGGGAGGCTGTCTACAAAGAATGTAACACTTCACTTTTATTTTATTTATATTATTATTATTATTTGAGATGAGATCTCACTGTGTTGACCAGACTGGCCTTAAACTCCTTACCTCAAGCGATCCTCCAATTTCAGCCTCCCAAAGTACTGGGATTACAGGTGTGAGCTGCCACACCTGGCCCACACTTCCCTTTTAAATAGAAATAATAGCTAATACCATGTAGTGAATGCCCACAACATTGCCCTAAGTATCTAATAAACATGATCTCATTTAATCTTTATATTAACTCTCCAAGGTATTTACTATTACTGTCCCCAATTTGCAAATGGAGAAACTGAGTTAAGAAGCTTATCACAGAGCTAGTAAGTGGTAGATTTAGTATGTTCACTTGAGTCCATCTAACTCCCCAACCAATGCTCCTAACCTCTATCTTACACTACCTTTGCATGGATTGGCCCTTGAAGTTTGACTTGGTGACCACTATGAAGAGAAGCACAGATTGTGGCTACCGAGCATCTGGAACAGCAGATGGAGATGCAGAAGCTGGGAGGGGTGAAAGAACAGTACTGGGGCCCTGAGTTGCTGGGCATTCTGGAAACAGCAGCTCATTAATGTTCACAGGTGTGTCTTAAGACCTTTGCAAGTTCTCAATTTCCACACTAGTTTCTACATAGAAGGTATAACTGGGGCGGATGGGGAGATTGAGTAGCCTCTTGACCCTAATGAAAGTTTTGTTAGTATTGATAGTCACCATTTATTTGATATTTATAGTACACCAGGCAGTGCCAGGCATTTTTCACACATTATCTTGTTTAATCATCACAACCACAGACCAAGAGAAAAACCAAGGCCAAGGTCACAGAGCTAGGCGGTGTTGGACCCAGTGCTTGTGTAACTCCAGCAGGGTGGAGGGTTGATGCACTCTCTAAATAAGGGCTCATTCACTTCAAGGCATGTAATTAAAATTCATTCATCAGCAAAATTGTGTATGACTTATATAGGTCCCTTGTAAACATTCAAAACCATGTCAAAGGTTTCCTGTATTGTGGGAATCAGTCTTATTTCAGTGCCCTGTTCCATGTTTAGCTAGTTTCAAATGAATAATGAACACAGTTAGTAACAATTACCAACATTGCAGCCCCTTCCTGCCGCCACCGCACAGCCGGAGCAGGGCAGGCTTGCTTGCTCCAGTCTGAACTCTAGCCCCGCAACTCACAGAGTTAATCCACCCTCTTAGACTCCTCCGGTTTGCCCACTCACCTTGGGGAAAGTGCAGAAAGATCAGATTTGTTTCAACTTGCTTGGGTGTTTTTACTCCAAGGTGTTAAAATGCAAAGTACAAGGTGACAGGAATACAAACATAGATAAGATATGGTCTTTGAGTGTGAGGCCTTCCTATGCGGAAACATGGAGATAAGCATAATAACTGAAGGCAAAGGGGAACCATAACAAAGAATGGACCAGGTACCAAGGAGAAACAGCAAGTAGGGGCCGGTTGCAGTGGCTCACGCCTGTAATCCCAGCACTTTGGGAGGCCGAGGTGGAAGGATCATGAGGTCAGCAGTTTAAGACCATCCTGACCAATATGGTGAAGCCCCGTCTCTACTAAAAATATAAAAAGTAGCCAGGTGTGGTGGTGCATGCCTATATTCCCAGCTACTCGGGAGGCTGAAGCAGGAGAATCGCTCGAACCTGGGAGGTGGAGTTTGCAGTGAGCCAAGATTGTGCCACTGCACTCCAGCCTGGGTGACAGAGCAAGACTCTGTCTCAAAAAGAAGAAAAAAAGAAAGAGCGAGTCTGGTCTCTGGGGGAGGCCCATGACCATGCCAGCGAGTTGGTGACACAAAAGCTGGTCTTGGAGAATGAGTCCAAGTTTGCCTGATGAAGGGAAAGGAAGGGTAACCCTGCGAGGCAGGCTCAGCTACAAAACAAAACCACTTGCTTGGCCAACTGCAAGAACTACAAAAGGTGGAGTAGGGGATAAGGTACAAAAGGAGCGGAAGGTGAAGGGGAAATGGTTGGTAGAGGCCAGACTATAATAGAGCTTGTCCACCATATGAAGATGTCTGAAGTTTTATATCCTTTAAGCCAATGTTTCTCAAACCTTTCCACTTAAAGCACCCCAAAGGCAGTGGATAGCGCAGGCATGGGAATAGAGGGCAGCCCATGTTGAGCTCAAACTCTCTTTAAAGGTCTTGTCTTTGAAATCATGTGACTCTTATATTCTACTCCATCTTATGTCTGTTTGTTTTAATGTTTACCTTAATACCTAATAAATAAAAATAAATTTAAAATTAAAATAAGATAAATGTTGTTTTCTGAATCTCTAGATAAAATTTAAAGATTACATTTAAAGATATATTTATTGTAAATAAAATTCAAGAGGTCAGGCCTGGTGGCTGACACCTGTTATCCAGTGTTTTTGGAGACCCAGGCAGGAGGGTCGCTTGAGCCTAGGAATTCAAGGGTGCAGTGAGCCATGATCACACACTGCACTCCAGCCTGGGCAACACAGCAAGACCCTACTTCAAAAAAAACAAATGAGGGCCAGGCGCAGTGGCTTGCGCCTGCAATCCCAGCAATTTGGGAGGCCAAGGTGGGCGGATAAATTGAGGTCAGGAGTTCAAGACCTGGCCAACATGGTGAAACCCCATCTCTACCAAAAAATACAAAAATTAGCTGGGCGTGGTGGCGCACGCCTGTAGTCACAACAGTTACTTGAGAGGCTGAGGTGGGAAAACTGCTTGAACTCAGGAGACGGAGGCTGCAGTGAGCCAAGCTTGCACCATTGCACTCCATCCAGCCTGGGCGACAGAGTGAAACCCTGTCTCAAAAAAAAAAAAAAAAAAACCATGAGGAAGATAATCTATTCTATAGTTCTTCCTGCCCTGTTTCCTTACGTGAATCCCCCATCCTGGAAGTTGCTTCAGCAGGTCTGATGACAGTCATAGGGATTTAAGCAGGATAGTTATGTGATAAGATTTATCTTCTAGAAAGACCCTTCTGGGCCGGGCGCGGTGGCTCAAGCCTGTAATCCCAGCACTTTGGGAGGCCGAGACGGGCGGATCATGAGGTCAGGTGATCGAGACCATCCTGGCTAACATGGTGAAACCCCGTCTCTACTAAAAAATACGAAAAACTAGCCGGGCGAGGTGGTGGGCGCCTGTAGTCCCAGCTACTTGGGAGGCTGAGGCAGGAGAATAGAGTGAACCTGGGAGGCGGAGCTTGCAGTGAGCTGAGATCCGGCCACTGCACTCCAGCCTGGGTGACAGCGAGACTCCGTCTCAAAAAAAAAAAAAAAGAAAGAAAGACCCTTCTGACAATTGTATAAAGGATGGATTGGAGGTGAGAGAGGCTGAAGGCAGAGAGAGCAGGTGGGAAGCTCTGCAGTAACCCGGGCAAAAGATGGTAAAGGTGAAGCAGATAAAGAAGGGAAGAGTTTTGAGAGGCATTTAAGAAGCGGAAGCCAAACAAGGTGGCTCATGCCTGTAATCCTAGCACTTTGGGAGGCCAAGATGGGGGGATCACTTGAGCTTGGGAGTTCTAGACCAGCTGGGAAACATGGTGAAACCCTGTCTCTACTAAAAACACAAAAATTAGCTGGCTTGTGCCACATGCCTGTGGTCCCAGCTATGTAGGAGGCTGAGGTGGGAGGATCACTGGAGCTCAGGAAGTCTAGGCTACAGTGAGCTGTGATCACACCACTGCACTCCAGCCTGGGTGACAGAGCAAGACCCTGTCTCGAAGACAACAACGACAACAACAAGAAGTGGAATTAGGGTCAGGCACTGGGCTTACACCTGTAATCCCAACACTTTGGGAGGCCAAGGCTGGAGGATTGCTTGAGCCCAGGAGTTTGAGACCAGGCTGGGCAGCATAGCAAGACCTGGTCTCTACAAAAAAAAAAAAAAAAGAAGAAGAATTTTTTTGTTGTTGTTGTTGTTGAGACAGAGTCTCACTCTGTCGTCCAGGCTGGAGTGCAGTGGCCGGATCTCAGCTCACTGCAAGCTCCGCCTTCCGGGTTTACACCATTCTCCTGCCTCAGCCTCCCAAGTAGCTGGGACTACAGGCGCCCGCCACCTCGCCTGGCTAGTTTTTTGTATGTTTTTAGTAGAGACAGAGTTTCACTGTGTTAGCCAGGATGGTCTCGATCTCCTGACCTCGTGATCCGCCCGTCTCGGCCTCCCAAAGTGCTGGGATTACAGGCTTGAGCCACCACGCCCGGCCAAAAAAAAGAATTTAAAAGAAAATTAGCCAGGTGTGGTGGCACACCCCTGTGGTCCCAGCTACTTGGGAAGCTGAGGTGGGAGGATTCTTTGAGCCCAGGATGTCGAGGCTGTAGGTGAGCCATGATCATGCCACTGTACTCCAGCTTGGGCAACAGAGCAAGACCCTGTCTTAAACAAACAAGCAAGCTAAAGAAGTGGAATTAATAGTATTAGAAAACTGTCCCGGGGCTGGGCATGGTGGCTCAAGCCATTAATCCAAGCACTTTGGGAGGCCAAGGCAGGTGGATCACCTGAAGTCAGGAGTTTGAGACCAGCCTGGCCAACATGGCGAAATCCTGTCTCTACTAAAAATATAAAAATTAGCCAGGCATGGTGGTGCATGCCTGTAGTTCCAGCTACTCAGGAGGCTGAGGCATGAGAATTGCTTGAACCTGGGAGGTGGAGGTTGCAGTGAGCTGAGATGATGCCACTGCACTCCAGCCTGGGCGACAGAGCGAGACTCCGGCCCAAAATAACAATAATAATAATAATAATTTGCAAATCATATATTATCTGATAATGGATTTATATCCAGAATATATGGAGAAATCCTAAAACTCAACAACAGAAAACAAACTGTCCGATTCAAAAATGGACGAAGGACTTGACAAGACATTTTTGCAAAGAAATTATACAAATGATCGATAAGCACTAAGACAACATAAAGAGTCGTCCAGTCAGCACCCTGCTGTTTAAGTTTCAGCCACCGTCTGACTCACACCTTGAGCTAGAACCATCCAACCACGGGCTTCCTGAATTCCCATCCCACAGAAACAGAGATAACGAAATGGTTGTTGCTTTAAACCACTGAATTGGAGTGATTCATTTTGTAGCAATAGTTAATGACACATGGTAAAATGTTAATATGTAGAGAATCTGGGTGAAGGGTATAAAGGAACTCTTTGTAGAATGGGCCTCTACCTTGTGTGTGACAAAGGGGTGGGGTTACAAGGATCATAGCCTCTTCTCAGGATTACTCAAGGCAGTCTCCCACCCAAGTCTACACCGTAACAATGAAGCTGAGCTGCAACTTCAGAATGGGAAAGCAAGATAAACTGAGCATGCAATTTCCCTGTTGCCTTGGTGACACCCAGATACCCTGCAGATGCGGTTAGAAACAGCTTCAGTTGTCCAACTCTCTGGCTAGAAAAAAGTGTAGCCTGAGTTTTTACACTCCTAACCCCTTGATTTGTTTGGGGAATTATTGTCTACAAAGAGCTCTCTCCTTTCTGAGAATTACTTTAGGTGGAAGAAGAGACTATGTGCTGTGTCCCTTCTCTTTTCTCACTCTATTTGTAACTTTTTTCCTTCTTTTTTCCCCAAGAAAATGGGCTCAGTTGGGGTGCTTTGGCACCAATAGTCCTGCGGTGGAATTTGTGGGAGCTAGACAGGGAGATTTGGAAGATAATGCTAGGTTGTGAGTTCTTGCTTTTGAGTTGTTTGAAGAGAATGCAGCATCTCTGGCATGTCAACAAGCCCAGCAGAATCCAGTAACATTCACCAAAAGGGCTTGATTAGAGTTGGTTACGGGATGATCAGGATGGTTAGGTGTGAAGAGCTTACGCTGATTATGGAGGGTACGGGAGTCACGGGGTTGGTACCCAGTGAGGAAATTTACCTTAGTAGAAACATTTGGGATAGTGTAGAATAGAGAAGTGCTAGAGGCAAGGATTCAGGAAATAGAGAATGCCAGAGTCTCAATTAACAGGATGGAAAGCTAAGGAGATGAGAGACTTTTAATAGTAGCATAGTACTAAAAGACAAACTATGTGTAAAGGTATTAGAAAAATGGGGATTGAGACTCTGAGGCAGTTAGGCCAGAGAAAAGAAGAAGGAAAACATTCGTCTTCATTTGATTCAATTACATAAACATTTCTCAGAATCTACTATGGGTCACATGCTGTGGTGGATGCTGAGGGAGCTGATGAAAAAGACAGAATTCCTGCCCACCAGGGTCACATAGTCTGATTGGAGACACAGACACGTAAACAAATGACTAGTGTAAGGTGTGTGTAAGAAAGGAGGAATGTACAGGGTGGGTACAAAGGTGACCTCAAGGCATCCACGGGAGTCAGGGCTGAGGGAGGAAGAGCCAGAAGACATCAGCACAAAGAGAACCAAGATGTTGAAGTCACAGGGGAAAAGAACATACTGGAGCCCTAGGCAGAGCAGTGCAGGACAAGGACAGCAAGCGTGGAGAGAAACGGCGGGATCCAGAAGAACCTAGGAGATCCATAACAGCACGATTGGGGGAGGGAATTCGGGAACACAAATGGACATGTCAGAGGGAGCTAGTTATGAGGAAGTAGACTGCAAACCAGATAGTGAGCAAGATGAAGAAATAAGAGGTTTTTATCCTTGCAAATGGGAGAGAAACAATAAGGCTGACAAAAACTCAAGTGATCTGTAGATAGACGATTTCGTTAGCTCGATTTAAGGGTAAAGGTGTACACTCTCTGGTAGGAGATGAAAGGGGATGTTTAAAACAGGTAGAAAAAATTGGGCTGGGCACGGTGTCTCATGCCTGTAATCCCACCACTTTGGGAGGCCGAGGCAGGTGGATCATCTGAGGTCTGGAGTTCGAGACCAGCCTGGCCGACATGGTGAAACCCCATCTCTACTACTACTAAAAAAAAAAAAAAAAAAAAAAAAAAAAAAAAAAAATAGCCTGGTGTGGTGCCGCGCGCCTGTAGTCCCAGCTACTCGGGAGACTGAGGCAGGAGAATGGCTTGAACCCAGGAGGCGGAGGTTGCAGCGAGTCAAGATCGCGCCATTGCACTCCAGCCTGGGGGACAAGAGTGAAACTCCGTCCCAAAGAAAAAGAAAAAAAAATGAATTTGGGGATTAGAGAAAAAGACTGTGATTGGAACCCGCACACCAAGAGAGGAGATAAAACCCAGCCTTAGCTCTTCCATGTCGCTGAAAGAGAAGAAAACGTCTCTTTTTCCTTTTCCGTAGCCATAAAAGATGAAAATCCGTCATCCAGCTACTGGAATCAGGTGTACACGGTTGTTCCTCCCGTGATGAGACAGGGCGGAGGGATTGTTACCCTGTTGCCAAGGAAAAAGGAAGGGGCTGTTCCCAGTTGCTATGGTGACGAGGTAGGCGCGTTCCCTCGGTACCGCCGCACACGTCTGAGGCGGTCTCGTCTCCTCGTTGCTACGGCAACGCAATGGGCCTGTTCCCGTCGCCCCCCGCCTCCCGCCGCAGTCGCTAAGGCAAGGTGGAGGTAGGGGCTGTCCTCCTCCCGCCGCTCAGTTGCCTTGGAGACGGCGGGTGCCCTGGCCCCGCCCCGCTCGGACTGACAGCGGCGGCCGCATCGCGCCTGCGCAGTGCCCTCGTCCCCCGCAGTCTCTGTGCGTTGAAGCCGGAGACCGCGGCGGCCTCAGCGAGGACCCTTCGCCCCGGAGCCGCCGGCCGGGACCGCAGCCTCTGCCGCAGCGCCCCCACCACCTGTCCCCTCCCCCGCCGCCTCCGCCGGAGCCGCCTCGCGCACTGTGAGTCCGGGCAGAGGCGACGGACGCCGTGGGGCTGAGTCAGCGGGAGGCCCGGGCCCGGGCTGGGGGAGGGGAACAGGGCTCCCCCCGCCCCCGCCTCCCCACCCGTACCCCCGCACCCCGACCGCACCTTCCCCGTGCCGGTCAACCCCCTCCATCCCTGTCGCCAGGTTCCCTCCGGCCTCGGCGGCCCGGCCTCCCCAGCCACTCCCCCTCCCCTTCTCTCCCCTCCCCTTCCCTCAGTCTCTCCGGATCCACCTTGGAGGTCCTTCCCCACTAGACGTGGCCACCGCACCTCTGCCCTGGACTGATATTTCCCGCAAACTACCTCCCGTCCTCCCTTGTCCCTTCTCCCTCCTCCTCACTCCTCCTAGGCCTGACATCTCCCGGCCTCTCTGGTTTTCCCCAGTGATGTGCCAGAAAGAGTGACAGGAGAGCGAGGGGAGACTTGGGGGAGGGGGAACCTTGCGCCGGGCCCAGCCTGGGGGCCTCGGGTTTCTTCCCCACACGCTCCTGCGTGGCTGGTTTGGGGAAGCAGGTCTGGAGAGTTCTCACGGGCTGCTCAGAGATTGCAGGGCTTTTCGAATAGATCTGGCTGGGAAGGGTTCAGCTCCATCGTGATCATCTAGCGTTTAGTGAACGCGGCTTGTGCCTGGTTGCCTTCTAGTGGGCTGAGCTACTGCCCAGCCGGTGTGGCGGCGCGGGGAGTAGAAGTAGTGGAGGGAAGGGAAAAAAGGTTGCTTTTGGGAGCTCAAAGTTGCTGCGCTTCCGGTGTGTTGTTGTGAATAAGCATCTTGCGGTACTCTTTAAAATGCATTTTTTTTTTTTTTTTAAATCGCACTACAACCCTGGTATAATGTGAGGTTTGGAAACAGGCCTGATAGCATCCATAGGAAGTGCTTACTGTGTATATATGAAGGGGCTGTGGCAGGACTTGATCTTGGATTCCTGTAAATTAACTAATTGGATAGTAGTGATAGTTTTAACATAACGAGTGCCGAGTTGAGAGGAAGGAGAAAAATCGAAGCTTCTCCGTGGTGTAGGTGTGAGGCCTGTACACTGTGCCTCCTCCAGCTGTGTGTCTGTGTGGGGGCTGTCACCAGATAGGGGTTCTAGCATATTTGGACAATTCCCTGGGTTATGTTTGCTACCCCTCCACCTGCCCATCTTGCAGTCCCTGTTCTTGGAATAGAGGAGGATCCCAAACAGTTCTCTTTTTCCAGGAGAACTGAGCTGAAGTCACAGTTAGTGCCCAGAGCCAGAAACTCTTAATAAACATGTCTCAACTTGAGGGCCCCTAACTACTATGTGTGTACCTCATTGACAACTTCTTTTTTATTTGGCTTCCAAATTTCAGTATGCTGTTAGAAAACACGTGTAAATATAAGCCAGACCTACCGCACAAGAGGCTTTGGGATTTTTACTCCGGATGGTAAAAGGAACTCATGGTCCATTTCTAAAAATCATGGTGAAGGAGCCACTCATTTGGAGTTTCTGGGGTTGCAAACAGTGAGAAATAACTATTTCACTCCTTTCCTTTGCTCAATCATGGTCTATTGGCAGCCTCCTCAGAGCCACTCCCTGCCCCCATGCCCATCAGATTAGTTTACAGTAGCCAAGACGGCTGTCGCCCTAGTTTTAAACATAGAGATGAAGTTCAGAAAAACTATAGCCGCCATCCAGCAGGGCAGTTTCTTCTGTTTCGAATGCCAGACTGGGGTTTGGTGGGATGCACCTGCCTGTGGTGCAGTGGGAACCGTGGGGCCTGAGAGTGGCATTCCTTCTGTGTGGTCCTGTGTCACATAGCTCACCAAAATACCCGAGCAGGGCAGGAGCAGACAGCTGTGCTGGAGAGCTGCTCCTCCTGGGCTGAGTGTATTTTGGGAATCAGCAATATTACTGGGGTAGAGGGTTGTGAATTAAGGAGGAAGAAAATGTGTCAAGGCTAGATAGATCAGGAGGGTGTAAGTAAAATGTTCCTTTCCAGTTTGCTGTGGGATAGTACATTTTCAGAGGATCAGAGTGGTTTTTATATGGATTAATTTGCCTTTGAAATCCATACCAGTGTTTTATGAGATAATGATGGAATGCCTTTTAAACTGCTACTATGAGGAAACAGGACTAATACTTGTCTTATACGTTGCCTATCCAGCTGTTGCTGAATGTAATTGTTAAGATCAAGGAGAGGGACATGATTTGAACCAAGTTAGACCTAAATCTATGTAATGGATGTTAAGGTTTTGTAGGACTGTATTCTTGATTCTAAGACACACTAACAATTTACCAACAGCTTTTAGGTAACATAATCTATTGCTACCAGATCAAGATATATATGTTGATTCCAGGGTGCATCCTCATTTTAGAAACACTAAAACCCTCGGGAAGTGGCAAGACTTGAGGGAGGGATTTGTGAATTTTGGAACTGAGAAAGAATGCTATTGCCTGTGTGATGATGCCATTTCCAACCTACTGTCCTGAGAGTGCAGGCATTGTGAAGATGAGTTTCTTCCAGTCCGTCCTCCACACGAGCACACATTGTGGGACTGTATTTGTAAGATGACTGGCTGGAATCAGGCATAGTAGGAGGCTATTGAACGGAGGAAAGTTCCCATATGGGAATGCAACCCAAGGTCTTAATGTAGTACTCTCCAGAAACTGAGCCAACTATCTAGCAGCAAACATCTTATGAGCTATACCCGATTTTAGCCGAGTAACATTTGTCAGAAGCCGAACAGAAAATATAGTTTTTTTTAAAAAAACAGAATGCATCTACCCTAATTTGCTTACAGATCCATTTGTAAGGTCCCAAGGCACATGTCTCCCTCCCTTAGGATGTTAGCACTGGAGGTGACCCCAGATGGTATAGTTTAATACCCTCATTTCTAAAGTTGACACGAGACACCAAGAGTTAAATGACTTGCCTAAGGTCACCCAACCCATGTAGAACATATGTAAAAACACTTTGTAAACTGTGTACACTAGGCAGATGAATGTTGGTGGTTATTAGTGGCTGAGTCAGGATTAGATCTCCAGATTTCCAGACTAGAGTTATTCTTCAACACCACATTGCCTCATCCCTCATAATGTTCCAAAGGGTTTTAATAAAAATAAGTTAGTAGTCTGTAATTAGCCCTGTAGACAAGGGCTTGTTTTGTCATCTGAGATGTTGCACAGCCAGGCAAAATTTTGTGTCAAACTGTCTACTAAATATTTATTCTTGTCACCTTAAAAATATATATATATTTTTTATCACACATTCTGACTTCAGGAAGGTCTTTCTTTCTTTAATTTGCATCGACTAACAGAAAAGCAAATGTGAAGCTGGGTATTCGAAGTCTTTTCTACTTCTTATCTGTGAGACTGCTGCATTCCAGAAAGCAAGGTGGAGAGGCAGACTGGGCTGAGAGGAGGAGCGTGCACACTGGGCAGCTGCGGGGTTATCTTCCAGCTCTCAGAATGGAACCTTTTGTAGTTTCTGGGAGCCATAAGGGCTTCTAAACCCTCTCCTTGGGAAGCACTGAGGCAGCCTGGCCTCTGGAAGCAGGCAGACTTGAGTTCAGATCCCCATCCAGCCACCTCCTGGCTGTGTGGCCTTGGTGAGCTATGTTACCTCTGAATGCCAGTTTCCTCATTTATAACCCTGGAGTAATAACCATCTGTTTTAGAGGGTTATTGTGAAGATTAAATGAAAGAGAGTATGTAGAGTGCTTACTTCTTAAGAAATAGCAGTGATTATTTTATATTGACTAAAGCATAAAATAGCAAATAATGGTTTCAAAATTGTATCGTGATTTAGGTCCATCTTGGACCCTCAGTTTCGTGGCCCCCATCTCTCAGCAGCCCTCTTGGTATTTGTCAGGAACAGAGAGGAGGTTTGTCCCGGAAAGACCCGGCACTTGCATTATTATTTCAACTGCCAAAACAGGAGTATATGAAACGTATCTTTGCTCCATGTATTCAGCCAACCTGAAAGACTAGCAGGACAGGAGCATTTGACTTTAGGAGGCACAGATGTGCTGTGCTTGGGTGTGTGATGAGGGTGGCTAATCCTCCAGCGGGGAGGCCAGTCTGGAGTGGTCTTCATTTGAAATAGAAAAGCTGCTGAGCTCTTGCTTGTGAGGGACACACATGTGGTCTTTATTGACTTTCTCAACTGGTAGAGGCATAGATTTCATCGGTGACTTTGCTAAAATCAGCTTCTGCATCCTTGAGATCCAGAGGGCGAAGGAAAGGAGCTATTCATCTTAGGAGGGAAACCTCACCAGTGACCGAGGTAAAGGGAGGTCATTTTGGATGGAGAGAATTACAAACTGGCTCAAGGCAGAGACTACTGATTAATTAAAGAACCAGGGCAAGCTGTTCAGGTGAGAGAGCAAAAGTGAATTTAAATTCCTAGATAAATTTCAGTAGGGAAGGAAATACCCAGGTATAGACATCTAAAGATTGAAAAGAGAAACGCAATAATGTTTACCTCTGGGAGGTGGGATTTGGGCGTGGGGAAGGGAAAAGGAGACTCAAAGGGGAACTTTTACTTGATATGTTTTCGTATTTGACTTGTTGTAAGAAGCATGTATGATTTAGTCATTTAATGAAGACCAAATAGAATGGGTAGTGATTGTTGTTCAGTAAATACACTTTGATACAAAAGAAGCAGCTGCCTTTACTTGGAGCCTCTCATGCCTGAGGCAAATAGGGTTTGACAGCTTCAAGCAGGCCCAGGCAGTTTGCACCAAACCAAGTTCTTTAGTGAAGTCAGGACCCTCCAAAGTGGCTGCTTCCCAGTCAGCCCAGGGTACTTAACTGACCACCCACCTCATCACCTCTTCCTAGTCTTTTCACTTCCGTGTTGAGAAAGTCCCCTCCATCTCTTGACCAGCTAAAATAATCATCATTATTCTAATAAGCTAATTTAATTTTCAACTATTGATGAAAATGGCATCTGACTATACGACCTTCATGAAAAATTCCTGCCTCTTAGTTAATGTCAAGAGGGCTTGAAGTTTAAAGGGACCCAAGCTGAAATGCTGGCACACTGTGTAGCTAAGTTCTAGATCAGACCTAGCTGGTACAGCACATCTTTTACATAATGATTTTTTAACTGCTTCTGGTAGGAATTACTGGTAAACTATGATAAAAATCCTTAAGGATTGTTGAGCTTTTAATTTTATCGTAAGTTGGCCAGCTGTATTTTCTAGCCAGATGTCATGTTTATTATAGAAAGATGACACACCTATCATTTGGACATGTGCTTTGGGTTGCTTACCCAGGAGTTAGGATGGGTTATGCTGAGTAATTCACATTTCATCACCCAGTCTTCCCTTTGGCCAAGAGTACAATTTTGTGTGACAGTTAGCCAAGTTTGGTGAAGCATGCTGTGGCCAAGGATGGTTTTTCTTGTGCATAGAGTTGACTGGCCAATACTAGCATAAGCCTAGATCTTGCACTCACTAGCACCATGCCCTACCAGCTTTGATAAACTGACCAGACGTTAGTCAACTTTTTAGCATAACATCAGTGTTTTAAGCCCTGGACGCTTTATTTTCCTCAAGTAAATAAGGACTTGTCCTATCTAAAATGCTTTAACTCCGTGCAAAATGATTTTTTTCCCTGAAACTATTTCCTATATATAGGAGATACATACCACTTGTGTGATACGTTTAAAATAACTGAGCAAGAAGCATGGTTTCAAATCTGCCTTGTAGTTTGACTATATATAAAAAGGCTTAAAAGGATGTATATCCTTAGACCAGAAAGTGCCATTCTAGCAATATTTAGAAAATCAGAGGTGTGTACAGAAATACTTGTAAAAGATTTATTAATGCAACATTACTAGTAATATCAAACATTGAAAACCACCAAAAGTGTCAGCAACTGAGGATTGGTCAGGCTCACCCAGATAAAATACTGCACAGGCATTAAACACATTTGGAGAGGAATATTAATACCAGAACTTTTAATATCAATGAAAGCAGTAGGATGAAAAATAGTGTGTCAAGGAAAAGATCATATTTATAAAGAAAAACATGAAAAGATACTAGAAGAGCATATGCCAAGTCATAAGTGATTGAGTAATGGTATTAAAAATGAATGGCTTTCCTTAGTGCTTATTGATGTTTTTTTCCTAAGCTTTTCTGCATTAAGCAACTATAGCTTAATTATGACATTTTAAAACCAGTGACTTCTAGATTCCATGTAGTAGAGCAATCTTTAGAGTCTTCTTTGCCTCTTACTTTTACTGTTTAAATTTATCAGAAGGTTTTAGTAAAACCTCGTATACCACAGGGCTCTGTTTTGGGTGGCCTTCTTTTCCCTGGTGTCTTTTCAGATTCTCTATATTCCCAGTTCTCTAGTGTTCCAGGGGCCTTTTTTGAGGCTTTTGCTCATTTTTGGTGTGGATGTGTACCTGTCTGAATTGCCTGTTTTAAAAGACTCTGCCCAGGCCCACGACAGTCACCTTCCTCCCTTTGCCCTTTGTCACCTTCCGTTCAGCCATGAGCTCAGAGGCCCCTTTTCCTTCCAGGGATGGAGAGGGTTGGGTGCCCACCCAGAAGCCCTATATAGGCATGGGCTAGGCCACTCCCTCTGTGCCATACAAGGTCCGTGGAGCTGCTGACTGTGTTGGGAGGGCCTGGCTGGGCAGCTGTCCTCTGCCCTCATCTTTCCCATCCACACACACACTGTACATTGCCTAGATGGCCCAGCCCAGTGGACTGATACCTGCCTTCTACTGGTGGTGGAGTCTGCCCAGCTCTGAGCACTGAGAAAGGGGCACTTCTGGCTTCCTCCTGAGGATCCGGGACTTCGAGTTGAAGAACATATGGCCTGTCACATAGCTCGGCCTGTGCTGTGATAAATGTTTGCTAAGCGGGATCTGCCTCTTCCTCCAAATGATCTGGCTACCCAAACACTTGTCCCAGATGGGGTGGAGGCCTTCCCTGCTGCCTGGAATTATTAGTGAGCAAGTCTTTGGGTATGGCTGGCTGGAGAGACTCCACCACTCAGAGAGAGTGATTGTGGGAGAAACAGTCATCTCATCTTGAGGGCATTGTGGTCCTGGTCACCTTGTAATTTAAATGGTGTTTTCTGACTGGTAAGAAATGAAATCTTGGGCCGGGCGCGGTGGCTCAAGCCTGTAATCCCAGCACTTTGGGAGGCCGAGACGGGCGGATCACGAGGTCAGGAGATCAAGACCATCCTGGCTAACACGGTGAAACCCCGTCTCTACTAAAAAATACAAAAAACTAGCCGGGCGAGGTGGCGGGCGCCTGTAGTCCCAGCTACTCGGGAGGCTGAGGCAGGAGACTGGCGTGAACCCGGGAGGCGGAGCTTGCAGTGAGCCGAGATCTGGCCACTGCACTCCAGCCTGGGCGACAGAGCAAGACTCCGTCTCAAAAAAAAAAAAAAAAAAAAAGAAATGAAATCTTAGCTGCTTCTGAGTCAGCAAGATCATAGTTGGGTCTAAGGTGTGTGTTGCCATGTGGTCTAAGCAGGTCTTAGACCACTGGATGAAATTAGATACCTTTCCCATGTGAGGAGTGTTTCACGCAGGCTTATCTCCAGTGGCATAATGCATGCCGTGTAGCCAGGCCTTTTGGCAGCACCAGACTCTTGGCAGCCAGCCACCCTCCACCCCCACCCGCTTCCCTGAAGGTTGTTGACACTTACCTGGGACTCTGATTTGGTCCTTGACTTGTTCTGATTTTAGATGGGTAGAGCTCATAGCTGAAAGCTCTCAGTTTAAGCATCCTATTAACATTCTTAAGTGACAGGATCACTGCTAAGTACAGAGATGTGTTATGCTGGCCCCAAAATAGCAAGGTACAGTGTCTTGAGACAACTTGATAAGACTTCTGTTACCCCAAAAGTATAGTTTCCAGGTTTACAGATTATTCATATAAATTTGCATATCATCTTCACAAGACATGTAAGCATGCTCTCAGCACATATTCTTCATCAAGCCCTTTCTCTGTTTATATTGTTAGTCACTATAGGATATAAAAGAAATGAGACTCAACCCTTGACCATGAGGAGGCTGTAATCTGTGTGGAAGACAAAATGGATATATGGAATGATTAGTTCGTATGACAATATTGCATGTCAGAAACACATCTTCGGTGCCTTATTCTATAAGACACAGTCTCAGCCCTTAAGGAATTCAGCTGATATTCTAGCAAAAGAGTTGGACACAAAATTATATTTCACTGCAATATGAGGGGATGGAACCTTATCAGCTATGGGAAAGGGTGCTTTGGTAAGCCAGAAGGAAGAGTCACCCTGAGCCTGTGAGAGCCAGAAAGTCTTCAGAAATGAAGACACACTGGAGCTGGGTGTGCAGGATGGTGTGGAGACTCATCAGAGGACAGCTGAGGAAGAGAGGCAAAAGAAAAGAACAGTGCATTGGGTGTCACTGGTACTGCAGAGTCTAAATTCCAAAAGGATGCTGAGAGGAAAATAATCAGAAAAGACTTCAGTCTAGGTGCAGTGGCTCACGCCTGTCATACCAACACTTTGGGAAGCCAAGGGGGGAAGATCACTTGAGGCCAGGAGTTCAAGACCAGCCTGAGCAACATAGCGAGACCCCATCTACAAAAATTGTTTTTAAATTAGCCGGGCATGGTGGCATATACCTATAGTCCCAGCTACTAGGGAAGCCGAGGCAGGAGGATGGCTTGAGCCCAGGAGTTTGAAGCTGCAGTGAACTATGATCATGCCATTGCACGCCAGCCTGGGTGGCAGAGTAAGGGTCAGTCTCTATTAAAAAAAGACAAGACTTCACAAAGGAAGCAGAACCTGACCTTGCCCCAAGGATGAGCAGGCTGTGAGTTGACAGAACACCAGAGAGGGCTTATCATGAGACAAGGTACAGCATCAGCAAAGGAATGGCCGTGGGAAGGAGTGTGGTGGGGCCTGTCGGCAGGACAGCCTTACCAGACTGAGGATGTGTGCTGGTTTTGAGTTTGGAGAATATTGGTGACATTAACCAGAAATTAGGAAGTTTGAAGAGACAGTTTGGAAAGGAGTTGCTTTTTGGACACAGAGAGCTAGAAACAATGTGACCGTGGGTTGCAGGACGTCCAAGTGGAGTGATCTCATAGAACCAGAAGCCAAGGGTCAGGTTGTGGATGGAGCTGTAGAGTGGGAGTCAGCAGCTCAGAGGAGGGCTGGCTTCCCTCAAAGGAATTTCTCCAGAGGTCTTGCATGCAGAGTACAAAGACCAGAGCCCCAAGTAATAAGCTTTGAGAACTGTCCATAGTTAGGAAAAAAGGAACGAGATGGCGGGAAATTAGGATGATTCAGCAGCAAGGGAAGAGAAAATGTCTGGAAGAGAGTTTCAGCGCTGCTGATTTAACTAGATTTAAGAATTTAACTAGAAGGCAGTCATGATGATTGCTTAGGGTATCCGTTCAGTAAAACACTGGAGTGGTTTAAGGGGAAAATTGACAGAGAAAAATAGAAGCAATGGCTGGTCACCAGAGAATGGCAGCAGGGAGGGAGAGGAAAGTAGTAACCAGAAGAAGCAATCGAATCAAATATTTTATTTTTGTAAAATAATTCTATTCTTTATCAGCAAACATATAAAATTGTAACATGTGGTTCTTAAAATATATTTTGTATATTAAAATGTGCTTCATCTGTAGACTTCCCTATATTGACATAATCCATATATTTGTAACTTCAAATATTTCACTCCTTTGGTGGTATCCCATCATATTGATACCAGTATGCTTAACCTCAATCTGTTGTTGGGCAATTGGAGTATTTCCAACATTTTGGAAGTGTAAATATCTCTGTTTTGAACATGACTGTACAAGTGACATTTTTTTCTTTTGTGGATTATTTCTTCATGGTATATTCCATAAAGTGGAATTACAGAGGTGCAAAGGCTACAATTTTTTTTAAATAAGCTTTTTATACAACGTTCTCCATGGTGATCTAACCAACTTTCAATTAGAGCAAAATGTTGGTATTGATGAAGAATCATTTTTTATAAGAAGGAGGTCTGAGCATGTTTAATGGCAGAAGGGAAAAGGAGTTATCCAAAGAAAATAGTACATGGGCAAGAGAGAAATAAAGCAAAAAGGAATGATCTTTAGGATCCCAGGGAAAGGTTACTTTGAAGAGGAGAGGGCATGGCTCTTTCCACCCCTGACTTTTAGGGTGAAGTCCAGGATAGATTACTAGGGTCCCTCCTAAGAAAAGACCTTTCTTTCTTTAGTAAAATAGAGCCAAGGCCACTTGCTGAGGTGGGGGAGGGAGAGGGTTGGTGGGGAATTGAGTTCTTGAAGGTCTGAATTGCCCACAGTGAGAAATGAGTCTGGGCATATGAGAGATGAATAAAGGTCTTGTTGTGAATGCTGCATTGGACCTATGAATTCATAATGGGCTGAGTCTTTAAAGCCCTCTGGCCAGAGAAGCAGCAGTGGGGCGGGGGGGGAGGGGCGGGCACCAGGACTGGGTGTTGCTTGGCATGTTCAGGGCAAGGTTTCTGAGGAGGCAAAACTTAAGATGCAGTGAAGTAGCTGGCCCTAAGGCCAGAGGTGGAGGAAGGGCCACAGGTCGAAGACAGTTGCTGGTTGTCAGCTAGAATGAGGAGGCAGAGGAATTACAGGGGCCAGTGGGAACAGAAAACAGGTTTAGAATATGAGGGATGAGCAGTAAGGAGACTACTTACAGAGGAAGATTTTCATAGTAAAATTTGGCAGAGGCTTATTTTACTTTTGTTCATCTTTGTATAATGTTTACGTTTCTAACACAGGCATGTGTAACCACTAACATTTCTTTTTATTTTATTTTATTTTTTTTTTTTTGAGACGGAGTCTCGCTCTGTCGCCCAGGCTGGAGTGCAGTGGCCAGATCTCAGCTCACTGCAAGCTCTGCCTCCCGGGTTTATGCCATTCTCCTGCCTCAGCCTCCCGAGTAGCTGGGACTACAGATGCCCACCACCTCGCCCGGCTAGTTTTTTGTATTTTTTAGTAGAAACAGGGTTTCACCATGTTAGCCAGGATGGTCTCGATCTCCTGACCTCGTGATCCGCCTGTCTCGGCCTCCCAAAGTGCTGGGATTACAGGCTTGAGCCACCGCGCCTGGCATAACATTTCTTAAAGGAATATTAAAAGGAATATGACTCCTTAAAATCTCAGGAGTCAAGCTGTGCCTTCCAGGTGTGGCTGGATTGCTGAGATGGATGAAGAAGAAATGAAGATGGAGCTGGATCATGGAGCCTACCTTGAAAAGGTGCTGGGCCTCTGAGGAGCCTCCATGTGTCAGCCAGTGGCTCCTGTGGTCTCAGCTTGTCACAACAGCGTGGCACCCAGCCAGCAGCCCTCCTCCACCTACACTCCAGTAGTGTTCCAAATCCAAGGAGGGCCATCTTCCCAGGCTTTACAGTCATCTCTTAGATGTGCTGTTGCGTGAGTCTGAGGGTTTCCAACTCTCTGAGCAGATCCCTACTGAGCCATGCCTCTCTGGCCTCTGTGAGTGAAGGTTCTTCCTCCAGACAGGTAGAGTCCCTTGCTAGGAATGCAGTTTTGTGAGTGGAGCTTGGGTTCTATGCATTTTGTGAGGGTCCCAGCCCTCACTCATCTCCTCTATAGGTGCTTTGTGCTGTGTACAAACTGTATGACTGTATGTAACAGCCCTGTTTCTCTCTATTATAAAACTTGGCCTAAGGTCCTTTTCTCCTCTGACCCCTCTCTTTCTCATGTCCTCCTAGATCATCCACTTTGACCCTGACCCTGTCTGACACCCCAGGTTGTGACCTTTATTCCACCTGCTGGATTCACATTACTTTCATGCTGCACAACTGAAGCCATTTACACAGCTCACCATGCAAAGCAGCCACAGGGGCTCATAGCAGGGGACTTAACAAGGTGGGAATATGTGGAAAGTCAGGTGCAGCAGTCAACCTGTGGAAATGGAAAAGCTAGGGCTGCTTTCTTTCCAGGGCCTTACACTGACATTACCTTGCCTGGACACTTTGTAGTCACATTTTGTGAAAGCCAGGACCTAAGCAGAAGTATGGCTCTCTGCCAGTCCCTACCAGGAAGGAACAAACAGCTTGCAGTACAGGCCTCAAGCCAGGTGGGGTAGGAGCAAAAGTGCATTGTGTTGCCTGTGGAATTAAATGGACTCTCTGTAAACACAGCCTCCTGCCACTGTTCTTTTCTCTTTTCCCCTAGTAAGCCTACCTGAGAATAATTAGTCCTTGGCCTATAATTAGGTAGAATGATTATTTTACTACTGTTTATCCATTTCACTAGATAACTAGCTTCATGAGGCAGGGACCATATAAGACCTAGCAGTAGCTAGGGCTCAACAAATAATTGCTAAATGAATGGACTTCTAAGGCATATTTGTTGTTGTCGGTCCTTAATTCTATGAAATGGTTCCTAGGAGTGAGTAGATAGTGACCGCAGTAACTAATGAAAAAGCCCCCACAGTTGTCCCTAATGGACAAGAGTGCCAGGAAAAGCAATGTTTTGACTTCTCAAAGTGAAAACTCAAAGACTGTCAAGATTGGGAGTAGCATTGAAAACTAAGAAGGGCCAAACCAGCTCCTGTCAGAGGGAAATGGAAAGACATGAGAGGAAAATCCCAGTACCACTACCACTATCCTATTCAATAAAGCCTCACTTGGGCAGAATTAAGCTTCCAGTAAGACAGAGACAGAGAGAGACATTCAGAGACAGAACCCACCACGTAATCTGTGCTTACGTAAAGAAGAAGTCAAATGTGTAGTGGAGCCTTTCCCAAGGGTGCATTTCCCACTCTCCTAGGTGTGGATAACGAGATCCTGACCCAGGAGCCCACTGGGTTCCAAACTTAGGCTCCAGATCTCCTTTTCTCAGCACCCCCAACCCTGCCTACCAACTCTCCCCAAGTACTGCTCTGCTTCCCCTGCAGCTTCTCAGACATGCAAGCCTCTGATTGAACTTCTTCTGGCCTGGAAGGCTTGATTTTTCAGGACCCAGCAAGGCACTGCTCTGGCCCAGGGCTGTCCCAGGATGTGTTAGGAGGTCATAACACAAGAGGACTCATGCCTCTGAGGCCCTCTTGAAGGGTTTTGGGAACTCAGTGATAATGCAGGCCCTGTCAAGAGTACTTAAGAAGATCCCATTTGTACCTTTATCTTTAAAATTCATCGTTTGAACTCAGATGGTTCTGCCAGTATCTAGCTGTTCTATGGAAATTATATTGCTTGCCACCTAGAGCAGATGACCTCTTTGGGAAGGACTAGGAAATAACCAGTTGTTTTAAAGCTCCCAGAGCTGTTAGCTAAAATATCTTATATATTCCTTTCAGCTTGGTTTTCTGGAATTGACAGCCTTTCCTAATTCCAGAGAGGCTGCCTGTCAGCTTCCTTAAGAAGCTTTCCAAGATACCCATTGAAGGCAGGAGGCAAGCAAAGAGAGACAACTGAGAAGCCTTTGACTCCAGGTGTCCCTGGGTAGCAGCTGCCCCTCACCCCCGTCCCTTCCCCTTGTTGGGGATTTGGGGTTTGGAAGGAACTTCCTCAGATGACTGCCACATCTGAAGAACACTCGAGAATTTTTGCATCACTTGTCTCACCTAATAATGTTTGTATCCATGCATTAACTTTCCCATGAATTTAAATATATTTATATATTATTCTCAGAATCGTCACAACCTTGCCCTTATTTTCAGAGAAACTTCTAAGAGTATTATGTGTTTAATGCCTTTAATGTATAGTCATAATCAAAAACCTCTTGCTGGATGACAAATATAATTCAAAATTGCTTTTAGAATTAAGTATTTATGAATTAAAACCATTGCAGAAATGCACAATGCAAAAAGTAGAAGTCCTCCATAACTGTCCCCCAAAGAGAATCACTGCCACTATTTTGTTGAATATTCCAACTTTTTTCTACACACATACTAACATATTTATTTTTAAGAAACATGGAATCTAACTATTTTTCATTTATAGAAAAATTGGAAACGATAGTAAAGAATAAGTGAGAAAATTAGAACTACTTTTAATTCTACCATTCAGACCGTAGTGGCACCAGGGGGTGGTTTGGGTGAGCTTTAGCACTGCCCTCTTCCTGAAAGCTGTCCCAAGGAAACATAGGCTCCAAATACAAATGTGTCCTTCTTCTGCATATGCAGCTTCAAGACTTTCTTCTAGTTCCCTGTTCCCACCAGATTACCAACCCTAAGCCCATCCATACAGAGAGCTCATTGCCACCATTGCTTTTTAGTGTGATGAACATATCACTCCATTTTCTTCCAGTTACACATATATCTTTTAACTAAGAATCATATTCATTTATAGTTTTTCCAGTAGTCATATCAAGTTCCAGTGTAAATTACATGTAGAACGCACTTCCCATTGCCCCAGGTAACACTGGTTTTGATTTTGTCCCCAGTAGCACTATTTCCAAGACATGTCAGGGAACTGTTTTGAACTCACCCCTGGGAGATGCTTTCACTGTGTCAGTGGAGAAGCTGAAACATAGGGTCAATGACTTGTTTAAGATCAAAATGAAACTCTGCCTTAGCTAGACTTACCCACAGGTGTCTAATTGCCCAAGATCATTGGCTGAACTGCCTGACTTTACTGCAGCATTTGAGAAGGAGTAGAAGGGACATGCCTAGATCCTGAATTCTTCCTTTTTCTTTAGCCTCAATATCAGTTGCTTAGTACCATTTAGACAGATGGTGCTTCGGCCCTGAGAGAGATTGTTAAGACGTGTGCTGTTGAAACTCTTCTTCCCTTTTGGGGAAGGATGTTGGCCTTTCCTCAAGTCAGGCAGAATCCCACCTGGGCCATCATCCCTGCTCCTGAGATCATTCACAATATTCTCGTTCCAAATTCTGCTCTGTACATCTCATTTCTCCATGTGTAAACACTTAGCCAGAGAGCATTCTGGCAGCCTAGATCTGAGTGGATGAGGCTATTCCTATAGCAGTAATATGGCAGAAGCAGGCCCTGGAGACCCTCCCCACTTGCTCAGGTGTGGCCCAGACCAACGCTGTACCATACTGTCATGGTCACAGGGCAAGCACCATAACTCAGAGCAACCCCTGGAGAATGAGAGAGCAGCCTAGGAAGTCCCAGTGAGAGAAGACCTGATCAGCCAGGTATTCGTTTCTTACTGCTGCCTAACAAATTACTAAGAAAGTTCTAGTCCCCCAGAACTGGTAAATATTCCCTTATAGGACAAAAGAATAGGTATTACCTTATATGGCAAGAAGTGTTAATTAAGTTAAGGATCTTGAGAGAGAGGTTTATCCTGGATTATCTGGGTTGGCCCTAAATGCAATCATATGTATCTTTATAAGCAGGAGGACAGAGGGGTTTTGAGAGAGAAGAGACAGTGTGGCCACAGCCTAAAGCCACCAGAAGCTAGAAGAGAGGCAGGGAGCAGATTCCCCCAAGAGCCTTCAGAGGGAGGGCAGCCCTGCTGACAATGTGGTGCTGGACTTCTGGCCTCCAGACCAGTGAGAGAATGAACTTCTGTTGTTTTCAGCCACCCAGTTTGTGGTCATTTGTCACGGTAGGCACAGGAAACTAATCCAGTGTGCCAAAATCAAGGTGTTGACAAGGCTGTGTTTCTTCTGGAGCCTCCAGGAGAAAATTCATGTTCTTGCCTCCTCCATCCTCTAGAGGCTGCCCACATTCACTGGCTCCTGGCACCACATCACTCTGCTTCCATCATCACTGTTCTCTGACTGACCCTTCTGCTTCCCCTTATAAGGATCTGGTGATTACATTGGGCCTGCTCAGATAATCCAGGATAATCTTCCCATCACAAAAACTTTAATCACATCTGCAAAATCCCTTTTGCCATTTAAGATAACATATTTATACGTTCCAGGGATTAGGACACGGACATCTTTGAGAACCTACCATAGTCTGTAAATCTAAATGGTATGGGTAGGAATGGTGGATCTGTTCACTGCATCCCAGAATGTTCAAGTTAGATGCTACTTCCTGAATCTTGAGAAAAGCAGTATCAAAGGAAACACTTCTTTATACAGAAGTGGTGTCCATGGAATGTATTACCTGCACAGGTTCTCTCAGGCAGAAAACATGAAAAGCTACGTCCGCAGCAACAGAAAGATGGGGGTATGAATGTGAGCTAGGCAAGATGAGGTTCTCCCTGTAAGTTTTTGAGGTGAGGGCGTGGTGGGGGGGTCTTCTACAGCACTCACCTTTGGTGCTTCTCAGGCAGACTAAGCTGGATGGGCCTTTGGTTTGTGCCAGTGAGGGCATTCCGTGCAGCCATCAATCATAGCACTGGTGCCTGTGGAGACACCGGCCACTGGAGAAGATCCAGAGGATGAATCAGGCAGTAGACGTGGTGTGGGGATTAGAGGTAATGGGGCATGCCTGTTTGAATGGAGAGTGATAGGGCTGTGAGAGATGCTATGGAAGATGGAAGTGGCGCTTGTGGAGTATTGGTTGGAGGGAGAGTGGGAAGCTGAAGAGCCACTGTGTGAAAGAGTTTCCATCTAGAGGTAAGAACCCAGGAGGGAGCGCCCCAGTAATAGCTGCCCTTAAGGTTAGATAGAATCACTTGAAGTGGTTTGGCTGCACATCAAGACCATCAAAAGCCGAGTTCCCATTCTGCTCCTGCCTGTCTCTCTAGCTCTGGAAAAGATGATCTCTTCCTCAGAAGTAAATACAGTTTCCTCCTTTTGTATCAGTGAAATGTGGGAATAAAAAAATAAAAAATTTCCGCCTTGAAGAGGATGAAAAAGCATTAATTATTAATGTTTATTTTCATATTTACAGATGAAAGACATGCTGACTTCAAACAGGTAGAGTTGGGACTGAGGAAGAGAATTAATTCTCAGCATTAAAATTATCCACTAGAAAATATTTATGCCTGTTTTGAAAAAGTTTCGCTGAGCATGGTGGCTCACGCTTATAATTCCAGCACTTTGGGAGGCTGAGGCGGGTGGATTGCCTGAGGTCAGGAGTTCAAGACCAGCCTAGCCAACACAGTGAAACCCTGTTTCTACTAAAAATACAGAAAAACATAGCTGGGCATGGTGGTGGGCCCCTGTAATCCCAGCTATTTGGGAGGCTGAGACAGGAGAATCACTTGAACCTGGGAGGCGGAGGTTGCAGTGAGCCGAGATCATGCCATTGCACTCCAGCCTGGGCAACAAGAGCAAAACTCCATCTCAAAAAAAAAAAAAAAAAAAGAAAGAAGAAAGAAAGAAAAAATTTCTAATGGTTGAATATAAAGTTGGAGAATTTCAAAAAGAGATCTGACGATCAATAAAGGGATCAGAGAAGAATATATTAGGACAGAAATGTTTGTGTTCCTAACCACCCAGACTCATTTCTAGGGCAAGGCATTAGACAAAGGTGTCAGCAAGCAGCTACCTCCTACATGCTTGTGAAACACTATGAGAAATTATGGTGCATGCCTTGGAAACTTGCCAGATAATTAATGGCTTAATTCTGCTTCAGCTCTTCTTTTCATAACAGAAAGGTCTGAGACTTCAATTAATGAATTTCACTTTAAAAAGAAGTTTGTTGAATACTTGCTCTAGTTTAGAGCATGAAGTTCAAGGTAGGGGACACAAAGAGAACCCATTCTCCTGGGGCCACCTCTCTAGACAACACTAGCTCCTAAGCGGGCGGGCCTGCTGGAGGCCAGGTTCTAACTGCCAGAGCCATTGCTACATAGTGCGTCCCTTCGCCCACCGTGAGCAGCCACAGCAAAGTGATACCGGTGTCTTCATGGGACCGGCATCCTGACCTGGTAGAAGGGGAGGCTCCTCCCTGACAGTTTTTAAATACAAGGACATTCCAGCATCTCATTATTCTGTGATGGTGTGAGGTAATATCTGTCCTAGTCTCTAGCTCCTTTTTTTTTCAATTTGCGTATCAGAGCATCAAGAAGAACACTGCATACATTTAGTTGCTTTTAGAAATGTTGACAGAAGAAACCAATTAGCTAAATGGCCATTAATAGCTGCAACCCATCATTGAAACTTTTTCAGCAAATTTCTTTATATTTGTTCCCCAAGTTGCTTCATCTCATCACAACATTCTGGAATCCAACCAGAAAGGAGACTTAAGTTTCTGGAGATGAGGGAAAACTGCAATGTAAAAATCATGCTTTGCCGTGACTCAGCTTAATAGTCAGGCCACTGACTGATTAACAGTGACAAGAGCAGTGCTGGTAAATGGGGAAATTGTGTGTGTGTTCTCAAGTGTGGTCCTGCTGCTGACTCACCAGGAAAGCTGGTGAAAAATGCAGACTCTGAAGCCCCAGCCGACAACTGTCCTCTCTGAGGGTAGGCCAAGGAATCCGTATTAGTAATAGGCCAGTCACCTATATGTACCCTAAATTTTGGGAACCTCTTCCCTAGAGGGGTTTCCTCCTTGAGGTATGTGGAGTTGATCTTGGCTCGAAAACCTTTACCCAAAGCCAACAGTGACCCTGACACCCCTTGACAGAAAAACTCTCCTGTTTCTCTCTCTGTATCCCCTTGGACCTAGAGAAGAGTTGTGCTCCAGCTCAGCACCTCTGTATATGGTGAAGTCCCAGTTTATTATTCATTCTTGCTGCCTGACAGGTAGACAGCATCACCACCTCAGCTTTTTCACAATGGCCATGTAATTCCAGCACCAATGTATCCCACCTTGATAAAGAAGCCAAGCCTTGGGATGCCACCATTTCGCCTTTCACTGTGTGATGGCATTCTGAAGTTTTTCTTGGCACTCGAAGAAAAGGCTGTGTAGAATTTCTGATGGCTGTTTTACAGGACATCAAGAAACACCCACTAGGCTCCAAAGCCCCAGGCAGTCCCTGTTTAGTTGTGGTCAGGGAAAGAAATGACTCGTCTCTGCATGAGCTGGGCACTGTGCAGGATGCTTTCCGAACACCACCTCAATTAATAAGAAAAGTGATCCGAAGTCCGTGCAATGCAAGGGAAAGGGCAATAACAGTAGGAACTGAATGAAAGGCAGACTTGAATTCTGTTCTCAGGTGCGGTGTGACTCCTCAGGGTAGGAAAGTCAGTTCCCTAGTGCCTCTATGTATCCTTCTATAAAATGAGGTTATTGCTGTTCCCATCACCTAATCATGAAGTCAGAGTTGGGAATACTTTGAACTTCCCAGATGAAAGGTGATATAAAACTACAAAGTGAAGAGTTGGTGTAGAGGAGGGTGCTACAAAACTAAAAATGAGATGGCTAAGTGACCGCAAAATGTAAGGATGTCAGGATGCTCCACTCTGCTGCCAGGAGACTCTCCAGACCTTCATTTGCCTTGCTTGTCTTATGAAGGATGGTGTGAATACTCACTATCACGTACGGAGGGGCAGCCTAATGTGGTGGTTAAGAGAAAAGACTTTGGGGTCACTGACCTGTTGAATCAGAATATTGAGTTAGGAGATGGGGAAGCTGCAGTTTTAAGAAATTTCCATCTGGTTGTGGTAGCTCAGGCCTTTAATCCTAGCACTTTGGGAGGCCGAGGTGGGAGGATTGCTTGAGGCCAGGAGCTCAAGACAAGCCTAGACAACATAATGAGACCCTGTCTCTACAAAAAAATCTTAAAATTATCTGGGTACAGTGGTGCGTGCCTGAAGTCCCAGCTACTTGGGGACGTGAGGCGGGAGGAACACTAGAGCCCAGGAGTGTGAGGCTACAGTGAGCCTAAACCATAACCCTTCAGCCTGGGCGACAAAGCAAGACTGTCTTGCTTGAAAACAAACAAAAAATTCCCAAAGTGATTTTGATGGACACCAAAGTTTGAAGAACAGTGTGGCTCCCCTAGACTCCTGATGGTTCCCAAGGAAGCTGTATTTCCACACCCTACCTATGCACCTTATGCTGTCCCCGCTCACTGAGCCGCTTTCCACTCAGTCCTTCCTATGTATGCATCAGAAGCATCATCTCTTGGGTTTGCTTCCACTAAGTGAACTCCCACTCTTCCTTCAAAACCAGGTTACACATCACTTCTCGCCCAAAACTTTTCCTGAACCTTTGCAGAGGAATGAATCCTTCCCAGATACCAAAGAATACCATGCAACCATCAAAGAGAATGGGGCATGGAAAACTAACCATATTTTTAGAGGGAAAAAAAAGTCACAGAATATTTCTATTTTGATTCTGTTTTTCTTTAGATGACTGTACAAATAGGTATATATAGTTTGAATACGTATGTAGAAAGGTCTGAGGAATACACATACCTGGTAACAGGAAACTTTTAAATTTTATACACATCTGTGTTTTTTAAATTTACATACTAGTTTTGTAATTTTTTGAATTTAATAACAATTAGAGTAATTACCAAGAGAGTAATTGCTTAAATAATTACAAGGAAGAATCAACTGCTGTTATAGCCCTTGTATATCATGTTATGGTTGCGTGTGTCTCCCTCCACCGTTCAGCTGTGAGCTCCTGAATGGCAAGGCCTTCAGGCTATTCTTCTGCCTGTCACCAGTGCCCAGCACTTCCCTGACACTCAGTGGGTGCGCACTGCATACTTACTGAACGTAAGAGATCCACGGCCAGGCGCGGTGGCTCACGCTTGTAATCCCAGCACTTTGGGAGGCCGAGGCGGGCGGATCACAAGGTCAGGGGATCAGGACCATCCTGGCTAACAAGGTGAAACCCCGTCACTACTAAAAATACAAAAAAATTAGCCAGGCCTGGTGGCGGGAGCCTGTAGTCCCAGCTACTCGGGAGGCTGAGGCAGGAGAATGGCATGAACCCCGGAGGCAGAGCTTGCAGTGAGCTGAGATCCGGCCACTGCACTCCAGCCTGGGCGACAGAGCAAGACTCTGTCTCAAAAAAAAAAAAAAGAGATCCAAACCGATTGTAGGGAAGCTTAATTGATCAGCTCCAGGGGTGGTCGGGTCTGCCACTGAGGTACAGCCTATGGTCAGTTGGCATGTCTAGTCCTAGTAGAAAGACAGTAGCAGGAAGGAAGTGATTGTGGTGGCTCGACCAATACTGCCTACAGCCTCCACCACAAAAGAAACAGTTTGGTGGTGGTGATAGGGAGAAGAGGACTTTGTTGGTGACAGTTGGCTACAAATGGTCTGTGGGTCACTGCCACTTGCTTTCTTAAATCCCTACTCCAGTTCTATGAGCTGTGTCCGCTTGCCCCAAAGTAACCCCTACTCTTTTTCTAAACAATCGAATTCCACATTCACTTTATAGAGCCCCACATAAATAAAAGAAATTGCCCTATTTTCTCCTTTCTATTTACATCCCTTTAGAATCCTGCAATCATGAGATTGCCTAAATGGGCTCTCTGGAAGGCCCTGGCAACTTCTAGGCACCCATCCTGTCTTGCATTTTTATATCAGATTCTCAAACTCCAAATCAGGCCAGATGTAAATGGGTGACAACTGTCTGTGTTCTCTCTATTCCACTAAAAGCATCGGGCATTCCTCCTCTCCTTCTCTTATTGAAATAACTTGAGTAAATCATGTTAGACTTTGCACCTTGACCTCCTTAGGCCACACATGTGGAAATTGATTCCCTGCCCTTCACCACAACCACCACACACACATGTACTTTGTGCCAAATTCCTAAGAGAGATTGGATGTGTATAATTTTTTAATCTCATGATTTTGGAAAATCAGAAACTGTTACTACTCTATAACCAAGGAGAAGAATAAGTGAAGTGTATTCACATTTATTATATTTATATCTAAATGCTGTAGCAATACTTTTTGACAAAAATGTAATTTTAGTCACATTTTGGGAGAAGCGTAGTATTCATTCTTACTGACTAATGTTATCAGATAATTTTTTTTTTTTTTTTGAGATGGAGTTTCACTCTTGTTGCCCAGGCTGGAATGCAATGGCATGATGTCATCTCATCACAACCTCCACCTCCCTGTTTCAAGCAATCCTCCTGCCTCAGCCTCCCAAGTAGCTGGGTTGACAGGCATGCACCACCACGCCTGGCTAATTTTGTAATTTTAGAAGAGATGGGGTTTCTCCACATTAGCCAGGCTGGTCTTGAACTCCTGACCTCAGGTGATCCGCCCGCCTCAGCCTCCCAAAGTGCTGGGATTACAGACGTGAGCCACTGTGCCGGGCCCGGACAATTTTTTTTTTTTTAATCCTGACCTATTCTAAGAGTTTGGTTGGGAGGCCGAGACGGGTGGATCACAAGGTCAGGAGATCGAGACCATCCTGGCTAACACAGTGAAACCCCGTCTCTACTAAAAAAAAAAATACAAAAAACTAGCTGGGCAAGGTGGCGGACGCCTGTAGTTTCAGCTACTTGGGAGGCTGAGGCAGGAGAATGGCGTAAACCCGGGAGGTGGAGTTTGAAGTGAGCTGAGATGGTGCCACTGCACTCCAGCCTGGGCGACAGAGTGAGACTCCATCTCAAAAAAAAAAAAAAAAACGGTTTGGAATGGATGTTTGAGGGGAGGAGAAGACAGGTCATTCAGCAAACATGAAGCACCTATTTTGGCCATGATTTGGAATTTAAAAATGACAAATGTAAGATACCACCTCATCCCTGCCCTTGAATTCATGTTATAGTTTTAATATACCCTGCTGTAATCATGAAATGTGGTATATGTTCCATAAAACTAGAATCAAATAGGACCAATTGCATCTTACTCATTGATATCCTTGTGAAGACTGTGTAGGCCAGAAGTGAGAAGATTATTTGAAATCCTTCTGTTTCCTACATGGAGTGTTGATTCTGTATAATATGTTGCTTCTCTCCTGAGAAATCCAGCATTCTGTTTTATTTCCTATTGCACATGTTGTACTTCCATGCCCTTTTTATATTCTGCTACTTTCCCTAGTTTCAGTTTAGTCATAGGGATTGTATAGCTCCCACTTTTCCTTTCTCTGGAAATACCATGCATGTTTTAACTGGAAGACCCTGATGAGGTAAAATATTAGGACATTATTAGCCAGGCACGGTGGCTCACACCTGTAATCCCAGCACTTTGGAAGCCGAGGTGGGCAGATCATGTGAGGTCAGGAGTTTGAGACTAGCCTGGCCAACATGATGAAATCCTATCTCTACTAAAAATACAAAAAATTAGCCGGGAGTGGTGGTGCATGCCTGTAATCTCGGCTACTCAGGAGGCTGAGGCAGGCTGAGGCAGGAGAGTTGCTTGAACCCAGGAGGCGGAGGTTGCAGTGAGCCGAGATCGCGCCACTGCACTCCAGCCTGGGCAACAAGAGTGGAACTCATCTCAAAATAAAAAAAAATTAGGACATCATTAAAATAAAACCAGAAACTGGTTCTTTAAAACTCCTTTCTTAGCCATCTGATCTATCATCAGTCACTTCAAGTTGTTTGGTGTCAAAATTACAGAGTCCCATACTATATTACAGCAGTTTCTCTACTTAGAGCTAAGTCCTTCTCCAGGTCACAGAAAGAAGTTGTTCCAGGGATAGAAAAATTTCCTCCTGAGAGAAAGTTCTGGGGAGGTTAGGAAGATATGTAGCTCCTGCTTGATGTCCCTAACATTTCAGGTGGTGACTAAACTCTTGGTATGGATGTGACTCCCTCCCCATGAGATTGCCAGGTTGAAGACCAGCTAAGGAGTCATCTGCCCCTTTCTCAGCCTTACCAACTTGATTTTTGCTGGATTTAGGAAATAGGACAGTTCTGGTTCTTTATCCTATTACTGTAGGCCCTGCTTGGCCATGACCATTGATTGGGTCCAAAAGTTCATGCCTGGCAGGAAAGCAAGAACTCATGATGGATGTCTTGAGAACCATGCTTCCTTGAGTAGGAGATGGGGCTCTCCCCCAAGACGGAGACTAATTGAGAAGACTGACATTAAGGAATGCTTCCAGAATACCCCAGAATTTGGCTTGAGCCCTAATCTTTGTGTGGGGGAGCTGTCCAACATTTCAGCATACTTTTGCGTTTGCCTAATTTGAAAAAAATGTGATAATAATCTGGCTATCTTGACTGTTTTACTGTGGGCCATGTTCTAAGGAAACTGACACAATTCAGGATCTAGCCTCTCAGGTCCTTTGATCTGATAACTTAATTATCAGCTTTTCTTGAGGTCACCAAGCCCTGAGAAAACTGACTTACATTTATTTGCTTAGGCACATTTGTACCAGAAAGTCAATTTAATAAATATACTTCTTCCCTGTATCATGGTGCCTTGAAAATCAGAAAGTTAATCAGAGCTTGGTTTATAAGCATGAAATCAGAGCAAACACAGTTGGAAGTTAAGAAATGATGTGTTATCCACACCATGGTTCGAGCTTGATTAATTCTCCTCTCTCTACCAGAGGAGACATCATTCATCCTAGTGACTAGAATACCAATTCCAGCTAAACAGAGTGCTACTCAGTTGGACAGTGTTACTGCACTAACATAGTTTTCCTTTCTAACCATCTTTTTCTCTAGATTCCATAATAAGCCATCCCCTTTTTATAATTAACATTACAATCAGCTTCTACATCATGACATGTTACAGTTTGCCAAGTTTGTAGCTTATTTTACATTGGTAAATTTTAAGTCAGTCCTGCTCTGTGACATCTAGGAAGACATTGTAGTTTTATTTACAATAGCTCCAAATCACTCTATTTCTCCTGATAGGTAATCCTATCTATAACATGTAGATACTTGTTAACTCATTAGTAGGGATTGGCAGACATTTTCCTTTCTTCTTCTTTTTTTTTTTTTTTAAGAGAAAAAAAGTGAGGTCTTACTCTGTCTATCACCCAGGCTAGAGTGCTGTGGCAGGACCATGGCTCACTGCAGCCTTGAACTCTTGGGCTCAAGTGATCTTCCCACCTCAGCCTCCCGAGTACCTGGGACTCCAGGCACAAGGCACCATGTCCAGCTAATTTTGTTGTTGTTGTTGTTCAAGACGGAATCTCACTATGTTGCCCAAGCTGGCAGACATTTTTTGTAAGGGCCAGATAGTAAATATTTTATGCTTTGCTGGCCATATTGTCTCAAGTCAAAACTACTCTACTCTGCTGTTGTAATATGAAAGCAGCTATAGACACTAGGTAAATGAATGGGTGTGGCTGTGTTCCAATAAAACCCCTTGACCAAAAGGGAGGCTTTAGCTCCTAATTTGCCAGCTGCTGCTTATTAGTCATAATCGCAGAGGGGACTCTGTTCTTTCCTGGTTTTGCTGCAGTCCTATTTTATCCTAGATATTAATAGGATGTTTAAGTCTTCAAAAGTAGTTTCCACTCTCCCCTAAAAGAACTCAGAATCCTCAGAGAAATGCCTTGCTTCAACACTGAGGCAGGGAAACTGCAAGTTGATCCTAGAACAAATTATTCTTCTAGAAAGTAAGGAACTTCTCAAAGAATGATGGGATGTGTCAACAAGACACAAGAGCCAGTTGCAAGGGGCTCCAACTGTGGCCGCCAATACTGGGACACTATGAACATCAAAATAAATAATAACAATGTATTATAATCTTTTGAATAAAATAATCATCTATGAGTTTATACTGGCCTAAATAAATAAATAAAGGAAAAAATGAATGGAGGAGGAAGGGATAGCTCTTCCTTTATGATGGAGTTAAACGTTAAGAACAGTTCTCAAGTAGGTTAGAGGGCAAATCAGAATGGGGACTTTTTCAAATACCTGAGAGTCTTTCTAAGAGGAGTGTGTGTGTGTGTGTGTGTTGGAAAAACTCCCCACAAGATACTGATGGGCCTTTTCTGTTTGGGGACCACTGATATTCCAGCCATAGAAGACAGTGGAAAGATAGCAGAGGGAAGTAAGTCTTCAGCCTGCTTGGCCCATTCATGCCTGCCTATCGCCTCTATTCCTTATTATCCTCACCAATATATTTGACCATCTTGGAACCTGGTGAGTCCAAAAGGAGGAGCTCCTGCCTCTGGGGTTTGTTCTTGGGTACCCATAGAAACAGATGAGACATTAGAAGATAGGAATTTTTTTTTTTTTTTTTTTTTTTTTTTTTTTTTTTTTTTGAGACGGAGTCTCGCTCTGTCACCCAGGCTGGAGTGCAGTGGCGCGATCTCGGCTCACTGCAAGCTCCCCCTCCCGGGTTCACGCCATTCTCCTGCCTCAGCCTCCCAAGTAGCTGGGACTACAGGCACCCACCACCACGCCCGGCTAATTTTTTGTATTTTTAGTAGAGACGGGGTTTCACCGTGTTAGCCAGGGTGGTCTCGATCTCCTGACCTCGTGATCTACCCACCTCGGCCTCCCAAAGTGCTGGGATTACAGGTGTGAGCCACCACGCCCGGCCAGAAAATAGGAATTTTATTTTATTTTATTTTATTTTATTTTGTTTTAGTTTAGTTTATTTTTGAAACAAGGTCTTACTCTGTTGCCTGGGCTGGAGTACAGTGGTGAGATCATAGTTCACTGCAGCCTGGATCACCCGGGCTCCAGCTTGATCCTCCCCACTCAGCCTCCCGATTAACTGGGAGTACAGGTGTGCACCACCTTGCCCCGCTAATCTTTTTTATTTTTAGTAGAGTTGGAGACCTCACTATGTTGCCCACACTGGTCTTGAATTCCTGGGCTCAAGCGATCTTCCTGCCTCACCTCCCAAAGTGCTGGGATTATAGGCATGAGCCACCACACCCAGCCAACAGGTGTTTTCTTAAATAGCAGAGACTAACCCTACAAGGTTTCCTTTTTAAACCCTTCACCAGGGCCAGGCACAGTGGCTCATGCCTGTAATCCCAGCATTTTGGGAGGCCGAGGCAGGCAGATCTGGAGGTCAGGAGATCGAGACCACGGTGAAACCCTGTCTCTACTAAAAATAAAAAAATTAGCTGGATGTGGTGGCAGGCACCTGTAGTCCCAGCTACTTGGGAGGCTGAGGCAGGAGAATGGTGTGAACCCAGGAGGCAGAGCTTGCAGTGAGCCGAGATCACGCCACTGCATTCCAGCCTAGGCAACAGAGCGAGACTCTGTCTCAAAATAAATAGATAAATAAATTAAAACAAACCCTTCACCTGAGGAACAGAAAAATACCTGGAGGGAAAGCATCTAGTGAAGAAATGGTTCTCACTTTCTAGGGGATCTTCAAGAGAGAAAAGACAAGCCCATTAGCAGAGAAATTAAAGTCAAGTTGTGAAGTAAGCATTTAAAATATTTTTATTCTATTTTGAACAAGTGTAGATACCTGGAGACCAAAGTTGTAAAATACGTGATATGTGATCCCTGACTTCAAGGCACTTATCTGTTTGGGAAGATATTTGAAAAAAAAATTAGATGGCAATAGTATAAAGCGGCAGCCCCCAACCTTTTTGGCACCAAGGTTTTGTGGAAGACAGTTTTTCCATGAATGGGGTAGAAGGTGGGCGTTGGTTTCAGAATGAAACTTCCACCTCAGATCATCAGGCATTACTTAGATCAAGCTTGTCCAGTCTGCAGCCCGTGGGCCGCAACACATTTGTAAACTTTCTTAAAACATGGAGTTTTTTTGTGATTTTTTTTTTTTTTTTTTTTTTTTAGCTCATGAGCTGTCATTTATGTTAGTGTATTTTATGTGTGGCCCAAGACAATTCTTCTTCTTCCCATGTGACCCAGGGAAGCCAAAAGATTGGACAGCCCTGAGTTAGATCCTCATACTGAACATGCAGCCTAGATCCCTCACATGCACAGTTCACAATAGGGTTTGCGCTTCTGTGAGGATCTGGTGCCGCTGCTAATCTGACAGGAGGTGGAGCTCAGGCAGGAATGCTCGCTGTTGCTATGCAGCCTGGTTCCTAACAGGTCATGGACCCGAACTAGTCCATAGCCTGAGGGTTGGAAATCCCTGGTAGAAAGGATAGTTTGGTAACTTAAATGTTGTGTAGCAGGGTACATATATGCTTAATCAGCAAGTGAATTATGTAAACTCAAAATTCACTAAATGTAGAGGAGTAAGGAATTGCTGAAGGCTAGAGAGGTCAATGCAGACAAAATAATAGAATTGTTGCATCTATTAGAAAGGACCTTAAGAAGTCACCTAAACATAAAATCTCAGCTAGTCCAGCCTTCATTCTGGTTCTTGACCCCGCTAGGGCACGCCCACAGGGTGTCATCAGCTTGAAGACCTGCCATAGTGGGACCTCACCCCTTCCTGGGGTAGACATGCTGCCTTTAACCAGCACTACTGAGAATGTTTGTCTTCAGTGGGTCAACATCTGTTTTTTCTGTATCTTCAACACTTTGGTGACAGTTTTACAAACGCTGTGGTCACAGAAAG
This sequence comes from Macaca mulatta, assembly GCF_049350105.2. NCBI lineage: Eukaryota > Metazoa > Chordata > Mammalia > Primates > Cercopithecidae > Macaca > Macaca mulatta. The sequence continues at coordinate 98,003,044 of NC_133418.1, read as the reverse complement.
TAAGTGTAATCCCTACTCTTCCTCTGGGCCCTTAAGTCATTAAAGGTAGTTCTCATGTCATGCTGAGTTTTTCTTCTGTCTCTAAGCTAACCCCTTAGTTTCTCCACCAGGTCCTCGGCTGACCTAGATTGGAGCATATCCACTCCACTCACTGTCATGGTCTTTCTCCTTTAAACAGGCCTGCTTGTGAATGTTACTCTAAAAGTTTGCTGCACAGAACTGAAGTCAGTATTACAGGTGTCATCTGACAAGCCCAGAGGGGAGCAATATTATACTTTCCTCATTCTGGAAGAAGGACTTTATAACCCAATATCTAGTTTCAAATCAGTTCTGTTCTCACTAGCTGTGTTATCCTGGGCATGTTACCTAAGCTCTCTGAGCCTCAGTTCAATTCTGCTAATATCTGAGAACATTCCATGTGCTGGACACCATGCCAGACAATAGGGCTGAAAAAACGTAATCCCAGCCCTCAGGAAGCTCCTAGTGATGTGGAAGAAATAGACATGTACTTCTGTGTTAGAAGTATGTCCAAACAGTATTACAGAAGTACCCAGAAGGCTAGGCTAACCCAGCCCAGGGGAACAGGCTGGGAGTCAGGGGAGACTTTCCAGGGGAGTTGACACTTGAGAGAGTACATGCCAGTGTAAAATCCCTATGTTTTTTGCACACAGTTTTGCAAACCTTATGTCTTCTGCCAAATATCTTCCATTTGTTTTTTAAGATACAAATGCAGAACCTCATATGTGTTTATTTGGAGTGGTTTAGCTTCTTCCCATAGCCTGTCACAGCACTTTGGAATCCTGATTCTGTCAGCTAGTGCTCACAGAAATGGTGGGACATGAGCTTGGCCTTGAAAGGAGGAGAGCATTCCAGTACAAGCCAAGGCAAGTAGGGATTCAGTATTAGGGAGACTGGCAGGAGGGAGAACGACAGTCTGACCCAAGTGAGGGGCTTGGGGTTGGAGACATCAGAGAAAGGGTTTGGGGAAGAAGGAAGTGGAATTGATCCTACAGACGTTTGGTCTTGATCCTACAGAATAGAGATATAGAGCGCCTATAGATATATTATGCTTAGGGGGAGGGGGTAATTAAAGCAGTGTTTTTGGGAAGTTTGTCTTGCAGTGAGGAGCAAGGAAAGTTGAAAGAAAAGGGACCAAAGGCAGGAATATTATCCAGTCACAAAATGGCAACAACCTGGACAAGGATGATGTCAGTGAGAAGGGAAGGGACAGGATGGATGAGAAAAATCAATGACTTGATGACAAGTTGGCCCAAAGCAAGAGAGGCAGGATTAGGGTCCAACTACATGCACATTTTTTTTTTTTAGACGGAGTTTCGCTCTTGTCACCCAGGCTGGAGTGCAATGGCGTGATCTCAGCTCACTGCAACCTCCACCTGCTGGGTTCAAGCAATTCTCCTGCCTCAGCTTCCTGAGTAGCTGGGATTACAAGCATGCACCACCATACACGGCTAATCTTGTATTTTTAGTAGAGACAGGGTTTCTCCATGTTGGTCAGGCTTGTCTCAAACCCCCGACCTCAGATGATCCACTTGCCTTGGCCTCCCAAAGTTCTGGGATTACAGGCGTGAGCCACTGCGCCCAGCCCAACTACATGCCCTTTTTTTTTTTTTTTTTTTTTTCAGACGGAGCCTCGCTCTGTCGCCCAGGCTGGAGTGCAGTGGCCGGATCTCAGCTCACTGCAAGCTCTGCCTCCCGGGTTCACACCATTCTCCTGCCTCAGCCTCCCAAGTAGCTGGGACTACAGGCGCCTACCACCTCGCATGGCTAGTTTTTTGTATTTTTTTAGTAGAGACGGAGTTTCACTGTGTTAGCCAGGATGGTCTCGATCTCCTGACCTCGTGATCCTCCCGTCTCGGCCTCCCAAAGTGCTGGGATTACAGGCTTGAGCCACCGCGCCCGGCCTACATGCACTTTTAATGTGACTGACATCTCATGGATTTTTTTTTTTTTTTGGCAGATTTTTTTAACCATTTTAGTGGATAATGCAAATTTGAAATACAAATTAGCTCTAATATTTTACCATAAAACATTTCATTGTTTCCACATTATCATTACTAAGGTTTCCATTTCAATTCTGAATATAGTTCTCAATATTTTACAACTGCAGTAAGGAAGACAAAATACTGCTTTCAAACTACTTATCTTTCTACCAATTCTCAGTTGTTGGTTCTTAAAAAATGACTTCACAAAAATTTTTAAGATGCTAATAACAAATTTTCACTTAAATATATGGATGGCTGATTTTACAAATAAATATATGGGTTTGTTTCACTATTAGCTTTCCCTAGATAACAAAATAATAAAAGACATTTTAGTAATATCAAATAAGTACTAACCAGGTGAGTACTGTGATACAGTGTCATGAAAAGATTCTTAGGGGTTGAAAGACATGGTTTCTGCTCAGAGGACTCACCGCGGAGCAAAGGAGAGAGACCCATGGACAGATAAGTACAGGGCGGGCTCCTGTGAGAAATGACAGAGGTATGAGCCTGTGGAGGCCCAGAATGTTCTCCATTATGACCCGATGAGGAGGGAGGAGGGAAGTGGAAAGAGGAACAAGGGTAGAAGAGAAAGGAGAAAAGTGAAAGACTTAAAAACAAGGAGGGAAAAGAATGAAGAAGAAAGAGTTACAAGAAAAATAACTTGCTATTTTTTACAACTAATAATGTATGAAGTACTTTCAGATTGGTTAGTTCATTTGAGTCTGCCAAGAAGGCAAGAGATGAGAGACAGGAGGAGGAGAAGGGAAGCAAGGCCCATGAGCAGGGGAGAAGGAGCTGTGCCACGAAGAGCTCAGAGCCCCTCTGGCCTCCTGGGCTGGTGCGGCTGCCAGTGTCCGCTGGTGGAGGTGGACCTCAGTTGCCCTAGTTAGAAGCCAGTGGGACCTTTTAAAACCAGAGTTCCAGCTGAACCTCCTGGAAGAAAGCAACAGAAGCCTTAAAGTAGTTATTTTGGCAACTATTGTCAAGGACTCGTTGCTGCCTGACCACAAGATTTATCTAATTATTTATCTACCTTGTTTTATTTTTTAAATATTTTGGATTTTTTTCTCATCACAAAAGACATATTCACTGTAGAAAATTTAGAAAATTCAGATAAACCCAAATGTGAAAATAAAAATCCCATATAACCGTACCATCAGACAGAACCACAATTATAATTTTAGAATATACTTCACATTCTTCTTCAATGACTCTTGGTATATTTTTGTTCTGTAATACAGTCATACATTGATTAATGATGGGATACATTCTGAGAAATGTGTCTTGTGATTTTGTCATTGTGCAAACATCTTAGAGTGTACTCACCCAAACCTAGATGGTATTGCCTACTACATACCTAGACTGTATGGCATAGCCTATTGCTCCTAGGCTGCAAAGTTGTACAGCATGTGACTGCACTGGATACTGTAGGCAATTAGAACATAATGGTTAGCATTTGGGTATCTAAACATATGGTCTGGGCATGGTGGCTCATGCCTATAATCCTAGCACTTTAGGAGACTGAGGCGGCAGGACCACTTGAGTCCAGGAGTTAGAGACAGCAGTGAGCCATGATTGCACCACTGAGCTCCCATGTGGGTGAGACAGAGTGAGATCCCATCATTCATAGATAGATAGATAATTGATATATAGCCATATGATTGATAGGTATGTAGATCTAAACATAGAAAGGGTATGGTGAACTATGATTGCACCACTGCACTCCAGCCTAGGAAACAAATCAAGACCCCTTCATTCATCCATTCATTCATTCACTCATAAATAAATAAATGCATTTTTTAAATAAATCCATACATATATACATACATACATAAAACTAAACAGAAAGGGTGCAGTAAAAATATAGTATAATCTTGTGGGACCACTGTCGTACGCGCAGTCTGTTGTTGACATAAACACTGTGATGCAGCCATGACTGTGTTTTCCCCCCACTTGACGTACTGTATACATCTTTCCATGTCTTTATCAGTTGGGATTGTGTTTTGAAACAAGTAACAACAAGCCCTGTTAACAGTGGCTTGAACAAATAATGGAGTATTTTGCCCATGAGGCAGGAGTCTGAAAGTAGGAGGTCTAGGCTGGTGGAACAGCTCGAGGACGTTGCCAAGGACACTCCCGCTCTCTTAGGCGGCTGTGTTGCTTTATGGTCTCAAAGTGGCTCTTAACTCTCAGGGAGGCTGAGAAAGCAGGCATTTTGTTTTATTGGCCTCTCTATTGGAGATGGGCAAGGAAGAAGGGTGTTGGGCTGGGAGTTGAGTCACCCAGCCAGCAGTGCCAGCATCATTACATATTCTAGAACATCCCTCTTTTCAGAGTGGCATTGTTTGGATGTGTCACAATTTATTTAACAATTCATTGTTGGACATTTTGGTGGTTTCCAGTTTTTCATTATTATAAACATGCTAATATCTAAAGTTTTATACATATCTATAATTAGTGATTCAGTATAAAATTCCTAGGAGTAGAATTAAGGTCAAAGAGTATATAAAATCTAAAGGCTTTTAATCTTTTTTTTTTTTTTTTTTACCAAATTAACCTCCAAAATGGCTGTACTAAATTATATTCTCACCAATCATGTTTAAAAGAGCCCATTTCCCTGTACCCTCAAAACCAGGTTTTTTGTTCTGTCATTAAGCTGTTACACTGTGCCCATTAGTGTGGGTTTAACTTTGTATTAGCCCTGACCAGACTCTGAACTGCCCATCTCAGAACCCGGAGCAGTTGCACCCTTCTGTGTTGCGCCTGGGGGTGCAGGTCTGCAGGCTGTCCTGTATGCCCAGGCAGGCTGGCGGGGCCCTTGTCCTGATGGGCACTGCAGAGGACCCATGATGTTTCTTGTGAGCATGCACCTTGCTCATCTATTCTTGTTTTGAAAGTCCTTTCTGCCACTGTGAATTCATCATTTGTCCCACCTGAGTCCTAATTCAAGACCATCCTGGCTTATCTTAGATTGAGATGCACCTGGGAACTGGCCTCTTTTGGTACAGTTCACCCCACATCCTCACACCTCACACGTTGCTCTTACTGGCCTACCTCAGGTATAATGGCCTTACAGGTCTACGTCATCGTCTGTAACAGAGAAGGCCGAGAAGACGGTGTCAGTAGATTCTGGGGACATTTTAATCTATTAAGCTGCTTTTGAGACGTACTGCAGTTTCCTGGGGAGGTGGTCAAAAGAGTGAGTGATCCCTATGCATCAGCACTCTTTGAAGTAATTACTAACTGGTGAGCAGTTAGCCACTGTGTACAGCGCTTCTCATCCAGTGAGGAGTCAGCCATGGGTGAGACAGAAGGACTCCCTGAACTGCAATCCTCTGGCCAGATTCTCTGTATGCACACAGTGGTGTTTCAATATTCATGAGCGTAGGCAGATAGTCACGAGTGAACAAATGCAGAACACAGGCCAAAGCCCCAGACCACATCACCACCCCTCTGAAATCAGAAAAAAAATCAGAATTCTGATTCCAGGAGGGAAATGATAAGGATTCTATTTCAATGCTCCCTTCAGGACCTTACCCTGATCTCCTCAAGAGAGAAGCACCGTCTTAGGGAAATCAGCTGTCTACGAGCTTTCCTCATAGGCATGGCATTACGCTTCTCTGTCAGTTACCACCACCACTTGGAAAGGAAAACTAAAACTTATGAAGCACCTGTTGTCGATCCAGCTAATGTCAGGAAGGTGATACCTGACCAGTCACTACTGTCAAATTTTCAGCTCACGGCTTCTACCCAGATCCCTCACCTTCCCCATGAGACAGTGCTGCTCAATATGGCATCCACAAAATCAATCCCTCACACAGCTTACTTATATGACAATATCACAGTCCCCATCCCCTTTTCCTTACCTAATTTCATTGTTACCGGCCCCGTGTCAAAGATTGTTTAAAACTCCCCGGCTATCAAAATTGCATTAACAGCCTCTGACCTATAACCGTTACTCACTGAATTGACGTGTGTGAGGTTCTGTGTGGGTGCTCCACTTGAGTTAGCTTGAACCTTCACAACAGTCTGGCAGCATAGGTATTTTAGAATTATTAGTAACGTTGAGCATGTTTCATGTGTTTGTTGGCCATTTACACTTCCCCTTTCATGAGTTGTCTGTCCAGAGGCTCTGTGCCCACGAGCCATACACGTAGTGATGCCCAAAAAGTGCTTCTATTTTACAGTAAGAAACTCAGGCAAAGAGAGGCCACCTTTGCCCAGAGGATCTCTCGTGCCTGGGAGGTCGTGAGAGGCAGAGCTGGAGTTGGGTGCTGTAGAGTCCTTTTCACCACCTTTTTCATGCACCATGCTGCCCATCCACATAGCTCAATGTGCCAGTTTATTTCTTAGGAATGGGCTACCTATTTGGGTAGTGCAATTAAAGTTTACTTTCTGAATTCTCTATTTCCCCTACTTTTAGCAGAAAACTTGGGAAAGCCTAAGTCATTCTCCATTTCTTAGCCCCTTCCTCTTCCCCCTCATTTCCTAGGCAAAAATATGATGAGAGAGTAGCTTGGATAATGTCTAGCTTTGTTTTGGTTCCCTGGTAATGTGAATTTTTCCCATTGTTACCAAACTCCCACTTTTCCCACATTGAAATACATTTCATGATAGCTGGAGTATGGCAACAGTACTCCTGAGTATAGGCATGTGCCACCATGCCCAGCTAATTTCTATTTTTGTAAAGACAGGGTCTCACTATGTTGCCTAGGCCAAAACCCTCTGAAAAAGATATTTTCTAGTATCTCATGTTTCGAGTAAATTACTAGAATATCAAGGATCTAGGAAAAAAAAAAGTAAATGCCATGAATATGTCTGGGATCAGTATGGATTTATCTCAGGATACTAGATCTTTAGTAGAAGGTACGAATGGTGAGAATTCCTCAGCAGGATTTCCAGGTATTTGTTAGACATGAAAACACAGATGACTTGTGGGTTCTCAAACTCAACAGCCCAAAACAGTTCACAGAAAAGTAAATATATATGGGGCATAAATATAGAAATATGTTCTCCCTCACTAGTAATCAAAGAAACATTATTTTAAAGAATTAAAAAAATTTTCATTCAATCAACACACTTTTTAAAATAATAACAATGTTAGTGTTGAAATGAGCACTCGCAAACTTCTGGGGAAAAAATGAAAGGTACAGCCTTTTTGGAAGTTGTTAGTCCTTAAAAAATATATCATGCCCTTTGACCCAGTAATTCCCTGCCCACGGAAGTAGTGATGGATTTAGACAAAAATTGAATGTTCAAATATATTCCAGGACTATCAAAAATCAAAATGCCCAGCAACTAGAGCTAATGTAATGATAGCATGGAATATTATGTCCCATGGAACATGATGCTTCCTAATATCCTTAATTATTCTTTGAAGTATCCACAGCATAATCTTAAGTTAGCTCATGGTCTTCACCGCACTCTCAAACTTGCTCTTCCTGCAGTTTTCTCCATCCTTCCAGTGGCTTGGGCAAGAAACTTTGGGGTCATCTTTGACCTCTCTCTCTCATATCCCACAGTGCTCTGCAGCAAATCCTCAGTCCCACATTTTGCAGGATTCTCCCTACTTTCCAGGCCTTTTGCAAAGCATGAACTGCAAAGGCTTGAGGAGGAAAGAAAGCAACCCTGAACTCCCGTGAGTGGTTAGGGTTTTGGTTCCTAAATTAAGGCCCAGTTTTCCTTTCTCTTGAATTAAATTATCTAACACTGTCTTCCTCCTAGGGCAGAATCAATGGGCCACATGGCCTCATTGAGAACATGACATCTAAAGGGAGGATGGCAGGATTCAAAGTAGTATTACAATGAATAGAAACAGGTGAGGGAGAAAGTAATGGGATTTCATTGGTGGTAACCCTACTTGCTGAGAAATGTGTATTTTTAGTGAGCAACAAATATTATACAGCATGGAGGACTATCAAATTTAAAAGAGACCTTAAAACCAAGTGTGTGGAAGCCCCCATTAGCTTAGCTGCTGTGGCTGTTAGACGAGTAGGCTTTGCCACTGGGTGAAGAGAGACTTAGTAGACTATCGATGTCTGATGATTCCCATTATTGGGGAGGAAATGTAATTTCTTTTCAACCTTCATAAGTTCATAGTTGGGACAGACCCCTGTAACAAAAGACAGATCAGCAAAAGAAAAACAAGCAAAGCTTTTTTTTATTTTGTTTTTCCCTTCAGAGACAAGGTCTCACTCTGTCACCCAGGCTGGAGTGCCATGGCGTGATGACAACTCACTGAAGCCTTGAACTCCTGGGCTCAAGCAGTCCTCCCTCCTCAGCCTCCCAAGTAGCTGGGACTACAGGCATGTGCCACCACGTCCCACTACTTTTTTTTTTTTTTTTTTTTTTTTTTTTTGCAGAGACGGGGTAGTGCTATGTTGCCCAGGCTGGTCTTGAACTCCTGACCTCAAGCAGTCCTCCTGCCCCAGACTCCCAAACCACTGAGATTACAGGCGTGAGCCACCATGCCTGGCTAAGCAAGTTTATTAATGTGTGGAGGGCACAGAATGCAGGAGAAACCCCAATGAAAGGCAACTTCAAGGCAGTGGCACCAAACTCCGGCTTATATGCCGTCTTCAAAAAAGAACAATACATTTGTAGAGAAATGACAGGACAAAAGAGAGTAATTTTAGTCTTCCAAAAGGGGGAAACTACGGGAAGTTAGATACATGGGAAGAAACCAATGGTGTAAGGTTTGTTTGTAGATTCCTCTGGTGCTGTGTCTGGGCTGATAAGAACTATCTCCAGTAAAGAAGAATTTATATCCTGTTTTTAGGCAGAAAAGGAGAATAGAGCTCATCCTCTAGTTGCTGCTCTTTAATTACTTTTAGCTCAAAAATAATTTTTATGTCAATCAGGCATATTTTGGGGTGACATATTCTGGTTTCCCTTCACCATGAAATTGAGTCATAACATCAAAGGTTCGTCTATATCTCGCATGTACAAATAGGTAGAAAGGTTTATAATAATTAGGTGAGCTCATAGTGGCAGGTTGTTGAAGGGCTAATTTAACTCACAAAAGACCTCTTCATGTTTAGAATCCCAAGGAAGAAGTTTGGACTTGGTTAAGTTATCCTGTGATGATTTTAGAAAAGTTGTAAACCTGCTATCCGCATTAGCCAGGATTCTTCTTAATTGTCTCTTAGGAGTCATTGGGAAAGTTTTGAATGGCCTGTGGTCTGTCAGGAGTAAAGGATTTACTGCCCTGGGATAAATTATGTTCTGCATAACAAACTTTACTTTGACAATATTGTAGTTTCCTTTGAAAACCTTATGTCCTTTCTGAAAGAAAACAGTAGATAGCTGGAACAGTCTTGGAGCTTATCTTTAGAACACAACAAAAGGTCATCCACATGTCAAACAAGAGTAGAATAACAGAGATATTTAAGGTCCTTGAGGTTGTCGTTCGAGACTTGTGAAAAGTACTGAGGGGGCCTCTGTTAATCTTTGGGGCATCACAGTCCAAGTATACTGTTAATGTTCCCAGGAGAAGGCAAACAAATATTGCCTATTTTGATCTAAAGGAATACTAAAAAAGTGAAATACAGCTGTAAAATATGCGGCTTCGGGAAGCACTGGAGATAAAGGAGTATTTGATTCTGCTCAGAGAATGACTATTCTATTTATGGCCTCCGGGTCCTGACCAAATCTCTATCCCCACCTATTGGGTTTTTTTACTAGGAGGGTAGGGATGTTACGAGGACTTGTTTAAAATATGATGAGTCCTTTCTCTATCATGCTGTTTGACTATCTCAGTCCTTCTTTAGCTCTGGTTTAGAGGGTATTGTGCAAGTTTGGGTAGAAATTTAGATGGATCATTTTGAATCTTGGTGGATTCAGCACCAATAATCCTACAAACAATTGGATGTTTGAAACTTTGTCCTCTTTCTGTTCTAAAGTGCCTCTCAAACAATTTTGTTCATCAAAGGTTCCTTGACTGGTGACTATAATTCTAAGTTATCCTTGGTGAAATTATGGCATCTAGAAAAATAAGGCCACAAATCTGAGTGATAGCATAAACGCATTTAAGAAGCAAGAATCTTCTGGGCCGGGCACAGTGGCATGTGCCTGTAATGCCGGCTACTTGGAAAGCTGAGGAGGAGGATCATTTGAGCCCAGGAGTTCAAGACCAGCCTGGGCAACATAGTGAGACTTCATCTCAAAAATAAATAATTAAAAATTAAAGTTATGAAATTTATTTTAAAAAGAAGAAAAAATCTGAATTTGGATTTTTTGGATGGAAAAAGAAGCAGGAATCTTTTGAGGCAGGAGTACAGGCTTAGGTTTAAACTGAGACAAAGCCATAATTCTGGGAACAGTCAATCCAGAGAGTTGCTTGTGTAACTCAGGTTTAACTCCTCCCACCCTAAGCAAATGCCTGGGCCTTCCAACTACAAACCCCAAGCACATTAACAGTTCTTAGAGGCCAGAAAGGTTTGGAGAGGAGAACTCTCCCAGAGCCAGACCTCCGTGGACAAAGCAAGAGAAGACTGAGGAAAGTTCTCATAGGGTGTGTTTGTAATCACCCAAAACTGGAAACAACCCTGATGTCCTCAGTGGGTGAATGAGTAAATTATGGTACATCCATATGTACGCCATTGTTTAGAATACTACTCAGCAATAAAGAGGAACCATTAATCCATGCAACAACTTGGATGGAAGTCAAAGGCGCTATGCTGAGAAGAAAAAAAGCCAGTCTCAAAAGGTTACTGTATGATTTCATGTATATAACATTGACAAAATGACAAAATTATAGAGTGATGGGGAACAGATCTTTGGTGGCCAGGGGATAGGGTTGGGAGGAGGGCACAGCTGTAAATGGGTAGCATGAGAGAGTTTCTTCGAGATTATAGAACAAGTCTGTATTCTGGTAGGGTGGTGATTACATGAATCAATCCATGTGATAAAACTTCATGGAGTATATGACAAAAAAAAGAGTGCGTGTAAAAACTGATGAAATCCAAATAAGGTCTATAGTTTATTTACAAATGTGCCAATGTGGATTTCCTGGTTTTAGTAATTGTTACATAAGATGTTACTGGGGGAAACTGGATGAGGAGACATGAAATACATGGGAATTATTTGTTCTGTTTTGCAACTGTGAGTCTAAAATCATTTCAAAATAAAAAAGTTTACCAAAAATTGGAGGGACTCTCTTGGGAATCTCTTCAGTTTTTACTAGAAAATATAATATAGAATAAAGCCTCTGCAGAATTATAAATTGAATGCAGTTTCTAAGCACTGTAATTTCATTTGTTGTAATTTTGATTTGGAAATTATTTTAAATATAGTATTAGCAATATTTTGTATTGTTGACTAAAATACTGTATACCTGAAAAGAAAATCCTTTGGAGAGTTTCCCTTCCAGATAAAATAACTCCTTAACCATGGCGTATGGAGCTACTGGTGATGTGGCTTTCGTCTGCCTTTTTATTTATTTATTTATTTTTTATTTTTTTTTTTTTTTTTTTTTTTTTTTTTTTTTGAGACGGAGTCTCGCTCTGCCACCCAGGCTGGAGTGCAGTGGCCGGATCTCAGCTCACTGCAAGCTCCGCCTCCCAGGTTCACGCCATTCTCCTGCCTCAGCCTCCCGAGTAGCTGGGACTACAGGCGCCCGCCACCTCGCCCGGCTAGTTTTTTGTATTTTTTAGTAGAGACGGGGTTTCACCGTGTCAGCCAGGATGGTCTCGATCTCCTGACCTCGTGATCCGCCCGTCTCGGCCTCCCAAAGTGCTGGGATTACAGGCTTGAGCCACCGCGCCCGGCCTCTCGTCTGCCTTTTTAACCAAATCTCCTTCTGCTCCAACATGACTCTGGGATGAGCTACTTGCAGTCCTTTCCCTCCTCCCCATGCATTCCCCTTTCCTCTTAACTGTTATCTTCCTGATGAGTTTCTCCTTCAAGACCCAGTTCAAACCATGCTTCCTTTACAAAGCTTTCCCTGATGCAGGAAGCAGAGTTGTTCCAACAGCTCCTGTATCTGGAGTTGGAGCGTAATGTGTTGCCCTTTGGTTATTTCGTTCAGTTGTCTAGCTCTCACCTAAGTTCATGAATTTCTCGAGGGCCCAGAGTGGGTTCATTTGTTCCTACAGGTCCTGTGCTGGCACAGGGGCTGGCACACAGCATTGGGTGCTGAAGCACACACTCCACAAATGGTGATGAGTGAGTGAATCTGAGGCTCTGTAGTGTCCTTAGAAAGCAATTTTGTCTATTCTTCCTGCCTTAATACAGTAATTTCCCACAAAACCAAACATTAAAAAGGGCTCTGATTAACCACAATTAAACAAAGTTAATCAATATGTACAATATTATTTTCCAAACATTCAACTTAGTTAAGACTTTATTATATAAACATACTTCCCATCTTGCTTTTCATTTGTGATACAGCGTTGTGAGTAGCTGGAGAAAGATCATGAGTCACACTCATGGGTCTTCTTGGACAGATAAGATCTAGAACTTGAGGGTAGGATGTGGAGTCTGAAGGGGGATGGGTGGGATATTGAGATAAGGAGCACAAGCCTACCTTTAATCTATATTTCTTTTCTTTTTTTTTTTTCTTTCTGAGATGGAGTTTCGCTCTTTGTTGGCCAGGCTGGAGTACAGTGGCGCGATATCGGCTCACTGCAACCTCCACCTCCGGGGTTCAAGCCATTCTCCTATCTCAGCCTCGCAAGTAGCTGGGATTACAGGTACATGTCACCATGCCCAGCTAATTTTTGTTTTTTTAGTGGAGATGGGGTTTCACCATGTTGGCCAGGTTGGTCTCGAACTCCTGACCTCAGGTGATCCACCTTGGCCTCCCAAAAGTGCTGGGATTACAGGCATGAGCCACAGCACCTGACCTAATCTATATTTCATTTCAAATTTTAACTGAAAGAACCAAGATGCTCTCCACCCTGCAGGCAGTCACTCACTATCTACCCGAAGTGCTGCAGCAGACACACATGGCTGTGATGACAAATGCCTGATGTCCCTCTCCAGCTTCCTCCTGGGCAGGTGATCAAGGACTCCACAATCATCTGCAGGTCTAGCTGCTGTCCCCACACGCCAACAAAATGACTCAGAGTTTCATCATTTCTTATTGCACAATCTAATGACCATATCGCCACCTCTGGTCTGGTAGCTTCATTAAACAGAGCAGATGACCTCCTCTTTGAAAGTGGCCCTCCCTTGGCTCCTGAGACATCGCCTTCTCTCCACCTCCTCTATTTTCATTGCGTCCCTAACATTCCTCCAGGACTGAGTCATTGGTCTTATGCCCTTTTTTAAAAATAAAAGTAATAATAAATATGTTTCCCATGTCCAGAATTTCCCATTTTCTCTTCGCTGCTTTCTGGCATCCTGTCATCTTTAAAGGCCCAATTAGGTGCCACCTTCCTCCAGAAACCCTCTAACTGCTGATCCCCCTCTCATCTTTTTCATGTGCCTGGAATACTTAAAAGCCAAAGGTGCTTTCACTATTTAGCACGTCATATATTCTGCTTTGTGGCATCCCTTGTTATTTTAGAAATTACTCTTACGTCTTCAACCAAAGAAAGGCTCCTTAATAAAGACAAGACTCATGCCTTGAAATGATCCCATGTCCTCATGATGCCTCACTGGGTGTTGAGCACATTTTGTCAGTGGTCAGTAAGCACTTGTTGGTCAAGATGAAGGCAATGCTAGGCTGGGCCGGGTGGCTCATGCCTGTAATCCTAGCACTTTGGGAGGCTGAGGCAGGTGGATCACTTGAGGTCAGGAGTTCAAGACCAGCCTGGCCAACATAGTGAAACCTCATCTCTACTAAAAATACAAAAATTAGCTGGGTGTGGTGGCACACACCTGTAATCCCAGCTATTCAGGAGGCTGAGGCAGGAGAATTGCTTGAACCAGGGAGATGTAGGTTGCAGTGAGCTGAGATCATGCCATTGTACTCTAGCCTGGGCAACAGAGCGTGACTCCATCTCAAAAAAAAAAGAGAGAGAGACAGAGGTTAAGGCAATGCTACAACGTCTTGAAAAAATAAGTATAAAGAAGAAAACTGGGCTAGGTGTGGTGGCTCATGCCTGTAATCTCAACACTTTGGGAGGCGGAGGCGGGCGGATCACAAAGTCAAGAGTTTGAGACCAGCCTGGCCAATATGGTGAAACCCTATCTCTACTAAGAATACAAAAATTAGTAATCCCTGTAATCCCAGCTACTCGGGAGGCTGAGGCAGGAGAATTGCTTAAACCTGGGAGGTGGAGGTTGCAGTGAGCCAAGATCGTGCCACTGCACTCCAGCCTGGGTGACAGAGCAAGACTCCATTTCGGGGTGGGGGAGAAAAAAAGAAGAAGAAGAAGAAGAAAACCGGCCGGGCGCAGTGGCTCACGCCTGTAATCCCAGCACTTTGGGAGGCCGAGGCGGGCGGATCACAAGGTCAGGAGATCGAGACCAACCTGGCTAACTCGGTGAAACCCCATCTCTAGTAAAAATACAAAAAATTAGCCGGGCGTGGTGGCGGGAGCCTGTAGTCCCAGCTACTCGGGAGGCTGAGGCAGGAGAATGGCATGAACCCGGGAGGCAGAGCTTGCAGTGAGCCGAGATCGCGCCACTGCACTCCAGCCTGGGCAACAGAGCGAGCGAGACTCCGTCTCAAAAAAAAAAAGAAGAAGAAAACCTCGGAAATTCCCTTTCCCTCCTCCTAATTCTCAAGGGGTGAAATCTGGGCAAGTCATCCTGCTCTAGAGCTGCGAAAAATCAAATCGTCCTTCCAGCCCCAGTGTGGCGGTGTGGAAAGAGCATGGGATTTGGGTTCAGTTGGCCGGGTTCAGCTCTGATCTTGCCAGTGGTTGATCTTGAACTTGGAAAAGTCACTGGAATCCTCAGCCTTCATTTCCTCATAAGCAAAATTGAGGTAATAAAGGCTTTCTGGAGCTGGATGCTGTAATCCACAAGAGTGGCATTTCTGGTGGGAATTTCAGGCACCATGGTAGGGCAGGAGAGAAGCTATCTGCAGGTCTGCTGGAAGCTCTCCAGTGCATGTCCCCACTGGGGTAGGGGCTGACTGTCTCCACATAGGGTTAGTCCTACAGGACAGGCAGGTAGGGTAGAGTCTGAGGCCATGAGGAATGGCAGTCTACTGGAGAGGGCACACAGAGTTCAACAAACACTGAAACTTAGTTTGTCCTGGACATCTTCAGGTCGACTTTCTGGTGGAAAGGTTAAAGTATAAATGACTGTGCCCTGTCAAAAGGGCACAGAAGTAAAACTGGGAGGATTTTGGGAGGGGACTGGATGTTGGGTGGAAGGTACGAGAGCAGAGAAGAGGGGCCTGAGCCTGGGGTCGGGAAAGTAGGCTAAACAATTCACAGGATGCAGACATTTCAGAGAAGAGTTAGGATATATCACTTGGCCCTGGACAACAACTATAAGACAGTCCAAAAAGACATCGTTCCAAAGGAACATAAAGTGACATGGCTTGTATGTGTCCCCAGAGACATGGATGTGCTTTTGGAGCTTGAAGGATAATTAAGAAAACATCAGACCCACCAGGGCTGCTGCAAACATGACAGTTCCCTTCCCAACACGTCATGGCAGCTGCTGCAGCTCCTTTCCCTCTCTATCCTGAGGCTAGCCACAGATGGGCCAACAGCCCACCCCCAGAGCAGACCAAGCAGAGAGGTGCTCCCAGGAGTTACCAGGTTCCACCCTCGGAACCATCCTAAAATCCTATTCTGGGAAGTCCAGCAGCACCATGTTATATGCATTAGAGGAAGATTGTTTAAATCCCTTGCCAAGGTTCCCAAGGCTTCGTGCTGCATCTGTTTGCGTGTGGCCAGGGAGTGCAGCTAGCATTCTCCTCTCCTTCCTTCTCCATGTAGCCGACAGTACCGCCTTAGGGTCAACAAACGAGAAACAAAACCAGAAAACCACACTTTCTGAGTCCACCTGTCATCTGAACCCCCCAAACCCTAGTTTAACCTCTCCCATTCAGTCATTCATTCATTCAATAAATATATAGGTACTGAGCAGCTATTGTGCACTGAGCCCTGAGCCAGTATTAATTGAGGAAAGAAATTGGCAACATCGCTCCAAAAGCACAGCTCTGTTTTTCTGCCTGGGGCAGCAGAGAGTGGATACCCAAGGCTGTCCCTGCTCTTTCCCTGCTCAGGACCCTGACCAGAGGGTCTGTGGCAATTGGGTCAGGGTGCAGGAAAGAAGACAGTGAGTCAGATATGTCCATGTCAGTGATCTTGCCTATCAGTAAAGTTGCTCAGCCCCCAAGGCAGGGCGATGGTGAACCTTTGGCTCCCGCCAGCAGTACCCATTATCCTCTCAACAGCCCCATGCTCAATCATACCGTCATTCTGCTGCTTCATGAAAACTGAGGCTTGGATACCTTCGCCTACTTGCTTGTGTCTCACAGGCAGCAAATGGCAAAGCCTGCAGCCAAGTCACACTGTCTACCTTCTGCTGAGAGCCTTGGATTGCTGGGTGACTCCATGGACATTTGTTGACCTAAAAAGTAGGTGTTTGAGGAACTGAAAGATCTCCAGCAAAGAACCTTTAGAAAGAAAAGATTGCCTTTCTATCTGCCCACCTAGATGAACTCTACTAAAATTGATTGATTTTAGCGATGAGAAATTGTTTACTACACTGCAGTGTTTCCATTAACCCTCGAAGTTATGGTCAGATAAAGTAACCTAGCCAGAACCTCCCCCAAGGACTCCTTCCCTGGCTAGCAGCTACAGGGATGTGGCACCATTATCCCAACCAGCCTGGGGAGAACCTTGGTAAGAGTTTAGATCTCGCCGGGCGCGGTGGCTCATGCCTGTAATCCCAGCACTTTGGGAGGCCGAGACGGGCGGATCACAAGGTCAGGAGATCGAGACCATCCTGGCTAACACGGTGAAACCCCATCTGTACTAAAAATACAAAAAATTAGCTGGGCGTGGTGGCAGGCACCTGTAGTCCCAGCTTCTCGGGAGGCTGAGGCAGGAGAATGGTGTGAACCCAGGAGGCGGAGCTTGCAGTGAGCCGAGATCGTGCCACTGCACTCTAGCCTGGGCGACAGAGCGAGACTCGTCTCAAAAAAAAAAAAAAGTTCAGATCATTATTCAGCAGGACATATCCAGGACCTAGGTGGCTGGAACTTCAGTAGGTATCAGGGTCTTAGAGTTGTGACCTAAAAATGTTGTGAGAACAAAATCCTGGAGGAGTTTCTGTCCCTACCTGAACCCACAGCTGTCCAGATCCCTGTCCTGGATCTGTGGGAAGGGGTGCATGCTGGGCTCCTGGCCAACCCTGCAACTACTCCACTTGCCCCATCTCTGCATTGACTAATCCAGCTTTGAGAGGCTGAGCCTCTCGATGAGTTAGGTCTTTGCTCAGCCATAAGAAGAAGGTGATTGGCCGGGTCTGCCAGGGCTTTGTGACCCGCTGGCTGGCTCCCCAGCCCCTCAGAACCCCTCAGCCCCACCTGCACATACTGCCTCCATGCAAGCCCAGAATAACCTGGATGTGTGACTTACGGGGGTAGGGGTAGCAATTTTGCAGATTTTCCAAACAGGTGACTTCAGCCCCTTGGGCCTGGGCAGGAAGGGGTAGCCCAGTGACAATGGGCATAGCCCCACTTCAGGAACCGGAAACGTGTTGGCTGGCTCTGCGGAGTTCTCTCTCCTCTGATCCCACAGCGTCTGTTCCAGTTGTCTTGGCCGGTAGGATGGCGTCTACAAAGCAGGCTATGTGGGAGTTGGGGAGGGATTGTGGTCAGAGCCCAGCTTTGGGAAGACCATGTGGCTGTCTCAAGGCAAAGCGGCAGAGAAAAGTTCCGTAGTCTGTCTCCCTTCTGGACTGGCCATTCTGTGGTCTCAGAGACCAGAAGCTGGCTGCGTGTCAGGCACCTACTCCTCAAACAAATGCCCTTAGATTCTTACTGTCTATCCCCGTGACGCTGACAGCACTTGCCAAATACATACTGAATGTCAGGCTCTGTGCTCAGCACTGTGTACACATGGCTCACTTAATCCTCATAACTCTTCTGTGAGGTGAGAGCTGTCACTGTCCCCATTTTATAGATGAGGAAACTGAGACCTAAAGTCAAGTCAGACAGCTAGGAAATGGTACAGTTAGGATTTGAACCCACGTGACGTGCCTGGAGATCCAGTGTTCTTAAGCACTACCTTTTTGGAGCTTGCTGGAGGCATGCTGGCCACCTCCTTCAGGACTGATAGACCTGGTGTGTCTTTCATAGCAACGCTGGGCAGAGGGTGGAGGCCTGGAAACTGCAGGGAGTTCTTTCAGGGACCAGCCAGAACAGGGCTAACCTTGAGGTAAAAGGAGATCTAGAGAATTAGAGAAGACTGAGGGCCCCTAAATTACCCTTAAGACATATTTGTGGAAGATAGACTTAAAAACAAAAAGCCAAAATTAGATTTAGGCTGGTGATAAGGTCATTAAATAATAGAATGTGAAATTTCAGTTGTGCAGCCTTATTGGCCATCTTTATGATTTAAGAATATAAGTGCCTAGATCTAAGTGCAGTCCTAATTGCCTGGGAAGGAAGCAGATGGTCTCTAGAAACCCTTCTGACCATGGGTTAGTGGGATTTTGTTTTGATGACCATTTTTAAGGCCTCAGTCTGCAGAATGACCAGCAGCTTCCCCTTCCACAGTGAGAGCTGTAATTGCCTTTCCTAGTTGCCGGTGAATGCACCATGAACCTTATAGTCCTAGTATAGGAAATGACTCAGCAAAATCACCAGATTAAACCTCCTCAACTTTTCTTGCCCTTGACTACATTCCTGATAGCAGAGCAGGCATTCCCCAAGGCCACGTTGTCAGTCTGATCCTCGAATGTGGATCTGCCTGGATGGTGACATGCCACAATCCAATCAGGGTCTGTTTCTCCTAACAGTCACGTGTGCCAAAGATCATGGTAGAAACATGTGGATGGGGTTGGAAGACACTGCTACTACATCTCTTGGGACAGAGCCTGCCCACTCCGAGTGGCTACCTACCATTCACTCTGGGGAGGTGAAGGAGCTCTTGGGAACAAGTGCGTTATTATTAAGAGTTTCATCAGGTTATGTCTTTGCTGTAATTGGAGGCAGCTGGTCCACTTAGACCCTGATGCTTGGGCAAATACTTTATACACCTCTGCCCCCAGCAGCTGGTCTGGTGTGAGTCCAGGCCCAAGTCAACCCCCAGTGCAATCAGAAGTTGGACCTGTTTGGTGAGTTCAAACTGTGGTTTTGGGGGATACGGAGGCTGGCTCAGTTCAGTCTAGGATCTTAGAACAGCCCCAATGCTCCAGGCCCCTCAGCCAGCCCAGCTCTTAGAGGCTCCCAATTTGGGCTCTAAATTGAGCTCTGGAAAGGGGGGTTGGAGGATGAGGGATACATTTAAAGGAGTTTTTGCTCAGGACCTGGGTGCCACCTGCTGGCCATGTTTAGTTCTATTTACAGAGCCAAAGCTAGGAGAGGAAAATTAAAAGGGCATCCCGCCCTCCCCAGTGTGATGAGGGATAAGGAAACAAGGAGGCTGTTTCTTCATGCTGCCCTAGCAAATGCAGCAGAGAATTCCTGCAGAGACCTCTGGGTGCCCTGGATGAGTCCTCCTGAGCCAAATGGACCCCCACTAGGGCAGAGTGTAGCCCCACTTGAGAGGACCTGAGTGAATCCTGAGTGGGGACTGAGGCTCTGTTCCTGCAACTAGCTACCTGCTTCCCCAGAAGCCCCATAGTGGGTAACAGAATGATTCATTGCTGGGCCCTGAAAGGAGCCATTTTTTCCAGCTTCCTTCGCACAGGCACTGCTGCACTCATGGGACCCTAGAGTCAGACCAAAGGTGTGGAAAATACCCTCCCGTCATCAGGCATTGACAAAACTGGGTCAATGCTGAGAAGACCTGGTCATTTTTCAAGTAGCTATGTGGCTCTTAGTGACTCTTAGAAGCCCTAAAAGCAAGGCCTTTAGTTGCGTTCTAAACTCTAGGGAAACTGGAGATTTTCGCTGTGTACCAAGGACTGGCTAGCATTTTCCCCCCAGATAAGTGGCGGAACATCCCAACGTTCCAGCCTTTGCCATTGCAACAAAAGCCAGTAAATCCCGGCTAAGTATGCATATCAAATGAAGGCTGTGGTTCTCATATGTGGCTGTGCACCAGAATCACCTGGGGTATTCTTTAAAATTATGTATATATATGTGTGTGTGTGTGTGTAAAATATGTGCATATAACATGTAATGTATATATAATATATTTTATACACACACACTTGGGCTACACTCTAGCCTCTTGAAGTCTCTGCAGGAGAAGCCGGTGGACTCTCCTAGTAAAGAACCTCTGCAATGCATGAAGGAGGCCTGAACCATTAGCAGGTCCAGTCCTGTGGAACCAGGAAAGCTGCCCTCAGGCTGGAAGACCCTTGAGGCTCAAACAATTTCAGTCAAAAACTGGAGGATATGTTTGGACTAAGACCATTGCCTTTCCTTTTCTTCAGTAGTCAGTCCTTGAAATTCATATACTTTAAACAAAACAGAATCCCTAAAGTGACTCGGGAACTCCCAGGACCAACCTAAGACTACTTCTTGCGCCCAGAACCACCCCAAACCAGACCAGCCTCTCTGAGGCCTGTCAGCCACAGCTGGCCCAGAATCACTCTGCCCCAGGGGCCTCATAAGGAATGAGTCTCTGAGCCTGTGGAACGCTCTTGCAGAGTCATTCTGGACAGTTCCCGGAATAGCTGGTGCTCTCTGTACCAGCTCCTGGCCGTCCTCTTCATCCTCCCTGGGGACCTGGCAGAGTCTGACCACTCTGGCCCTGGGGCCATTCACATCCCTCTCTCTACCTCTGCGTGCCCTCCCCTTCCCGATTCCTGTGGCACTTGCTGTTTCCAGCACACTTTTGGGCATTTGGTTATACTGTTCTCATGGGTGCATTACTCTCCGCAATAAGATTATGAACTCCTTGAGGACAGGGGCAAATCTTTTCAATTTATTGCAGTTCACAACATAATAATACTCATCAAAATTAGATGCCCTTTCCTTGACCCTACCCACTCTGCCCCTTCGGCAAGCTTAGCGTCCATCCATCCATCCACTCCTCCTCCTGTTACTTTAGGTGTGTCCTGGGAACTGGGAAACACTCCCCTAACTCCGGTCTGCAATTCCACTCCACCAATATGGTTAGGCAGTTATTATCCACCAAGAACTGGCGTGGAACCCGAAAGTGAATGGAACACAACCTGGCCATTGAAGAGCTTACAGTCAGGTGGAAGGGGCAGGCACACAATAATTTTTTTTTTTTTTTTTTTTTTTTTTTTTGAGACAGAGTCTGGCTCTGTCACCCAGGCTGGAGTGCAGTGGCATGATCTTGGCTCACAGCAACCTCCACCTCCGGGTTCAAGCAATTCTCCTGCCTCAGCCTCCCTAGTAGCTAGGATTACACACCTGGCTAATTTTTGTATTTTTAGTAGAGACGGGGTTTTGCCATGTTGGCCAGGCTTGTCTCGAACTCCTGGCTTAGGTGATCGGCCCCCCTCAGCCTCCCAAAGTGCTGGCATTACAGGCATGAGCCACCACACCAGGTCTCACACACATGATTTCAAGAGACCGTGTGGGATGCCATGAAGAGCCATGCCCAGGGTGCTGTAGGATCACAGGCATATGCCTCCCACAGAGGGGTCAGAGAAAGTCTCCTGGAGCTAAAGTAGAGTCCTGAGGCTGAAGCCGGTGGAGGGGGGATGGCGGGGGGATGGCAGGGGGACCCAGGCCAGAAGGTGATGAGACACGATTTAGAAAGAGGAGAGGACACAAGGCATCACTCAGTTGTTCAGCGTTACTGAACGTCTTGCCTGTGACAGGCCTGGATACCCCACTCTTGGCTTCAAGGCACTTCCGACACGGGGCACAGGCATTTAAAAGTCCAGTGGTAAGCGCAAGGGCCAAGATGCAGGGCAGTGGGCGCAGAGCCGTTGTGGAGGAGGAGACTCAAATGCAGTCAACATTACCCTCGGAAAACTCTGAAATTGCCAGGTCCTGAGTCTTTAGGAGCTCCCATGACAATAATTCATTTCTGTTTCTCTTGGCTTTTTGGCCCCACCTGGCCTCCCTTTGCTGGGCAATGAAGGACAAGGTTTATTTTTCAAAGGAGGAAGAACTAGGAATAAAGAGGAGGGTTTTCTCTCATGATTTTTCTTCAAAGCATTCATTTAAGTTAAACGTGCTCCGTCCTATGTGCTTGGGGTCAGGGGTGGGAACGTGAGGGGCACACAGCTCTGCAGATGCCTTGCTGAGCCTCCCTCTGTAAAGCAGTACTGCTCAAAACAGGACCATGCCTGCAGATCCTCCGGGCCTCTTGGTCAAAGGCAGTTTCTCATTTAGTAGGTCTGGGGGAGGGCAAGAGAATTGGAATTTTTAACTGGCTGATCCCCATATAGTCCCAGTGCTGCAGGTCTGGGGCCACAGTTGAGAACCATGGAGCAGAGAATGAACTTTCGGGTGGGGACAGCATTCCAGAGAGAGGGTGAGTAGGAAGCTGCCTATGGCTCCTAAATGGGGGAGCAAAGTGGGAGATGAGGCTGAAGAGGTGGGGTCCCCTTATGAGTTTGATAAGTGGTCGGGAGGAGTCACATGATAACAGCAGATGCCTGCAACAGATAGGGAAATATTCTTCCTGTAAGAATATAGGGTGTGTAAGATGTATTCTTATTTCACAGAGACACTTGACATATTAAACCTGGAGAAATATTCTTCGCTCACTCCAGAAACACATGTCCTCACAATTCTCGGAAAACACAGTCCTTTTGACCTATCTTGTTTCTCCATTTCTGATAAAGAACTGATTACAAGAATTATGTCCTCCTCTTCTTAACAGCGCAAGTCAGCAGCAGCAACTGAGCCCTGGCCTCTGTGGGGTGGGAAGGAGGCTCACTGCTGGCTCCACGCCAACTGCTGGTTTCAGTGCGGGAGCATAGGGTCAGAGTGGCCAAAAGAAGCCAGAAATCCCAAGTTGTTAAACATCTCAACTTTAAAATATTGGGCACTAATTCAAAACTGTTTCCAGCACTATGAGTGCTAAACAGTTTAAGTCTGCAAGGCAAATTCAGCCAAGGAGTGTCTCTTTTACGACTGCTGGCTGAAAGGACTTCGAGTGGGGGAGGGGGGTGACCAGGCCCGCTTTTAGCTAGATTCTGACGACAGCAGTGTCAAGGATGGATTAGGAGGAGGGGGAGACTGAAGGCTAGAAGGCCTTTCAGGAGGCTCCTGCCAGCCTGGGCTAGAGAGAAAATACAGTCAGCCCTCCACATCTGTGGGTTCCACATCTGTGGATTCAGTCAAATACCAATCAAAAATATTCAGGAAATAAAAAGGATTGTTGCATCGCCTACAGACTTTTTTTTCGTGTCATGATTTCCCAAACAATACAGTATAACAACTATTTACATCGAAGTGACATGGTAGTAGGTATTATAAGTAATCTAGAGAGGATTTAAATCATACAGGAGGGTTGTGTAGGTTAACTGTAAATACTACATCATTTTATATAAGGGACTTGACTGTGCATTGACTTTGGTACATGGAGAGGTTCTGGAACAAATTCCCTCATGAATACCAAGGGACAACGGTATGCATAAATCCTGAAGGTAAGCAGAACGGGGTGGATTGGGGAGGGGGGGTTCCAGGACTTGAGGAATGAGAATTAATAGGTGCATGAGGGAGAGTAGGCTGTCTGAGATGACCCCGCAGCTTTCTAAGGTGGTGATTGATGGCTGGTGGTGACATTCACTGGGATAATGAATACAGGAGGCAGAAGCATATTCTAAGGGAAGGTTGTGGACAAGCAGAATTTAGATGCGTCTGCGTCAGCCACAGGAATATGGAATCTGAAGTCAGAACAGAGGCAAAGGTTAGCTGGCTTTCTAAAACACAAATCTGGTCAGGTTACTGTCTGCTGAAACCCTCTAATGGTTTCCCGTCATCCAAACAGAAAGTCCAGATTCCTCCTCCTGGTAAACAAGGCCCTGGCAACCTGTCCCTGCCAACCTCATTGTGCCACACCCCAACAGAAAAATCTGCTCCCTGGGCCTGCTCCACAACTCAGAGTGCCCAGAATAAGCTCTGCCTTTGTTCTTGCTAGACCCTGTTCCAGAACATCCCCCCATACCAAAGTCAAATACCTTCCACCCATCCCTTTTTATGTCTGGAAAATTCCTATTCTTTTCAGGCTCCAACATCTCTTTTCTGAAGCCTTTACTGACCCTGCCCAGCAGATACGCTTACGCCCTTCTTTGTGCTGTCCCTGAACGTTTATGTGCCTGTTTCACTGCCCCATCGCTCCCTACTGAGGGGATCTGCCTGTCTGTAAATGCCTCAAGGCAGAGGCCATATCTTAATTAACTTGGAATTACTGGCTCCTGGCGCACATCTAGCATATAGTAGATGCTCACGAAATGTCTAAGGAATAAAGACCCTCCCTCTGGGGGTAAACTGTGAGGGCAATCTGGAGGGAATGTTTCTTACTTCCCAGGATCATACAGCCCGTGTCTCGTGACAGCTAAGGAGCTGCATGAGGCCCCAGTGCTGACCTCACCATTTTTCTTGCTTTCCAGCTGGGGTATGGCCGTCAATGTGTACTCCACATCTGTGACCAGTGAAAATCTGAGTCGCCATGATATGCTTGCATGGGTCAACGACTCCCTGCACCTCAACTATACCAAGATAGAACAGCTCTGTTCAGGTAGGAGGCTGGGAATATGGGAAGTGGCCCTGCCGGAAGGAAAGGAAAGAAAGGTCAGAAGGCAGAGCAGCCACGGCAGGGAATATACAGTCATGCATGGCTGAATGACTGATGTGCCCAGAGAAATGCATCCTTAGGCGATGCTGTTGTTGTGTGAACATCACAGAGTGTATTTACACAAACCTGGATGGCGTAACCTACTACATTCCTCGGCTATATGGTATAGCCTACTACTCCTAGGCTAAAAACAAGCACAGCATGTTTCTGTACTAAATACGGCAGACAGTTTTAACACATGGTAAGTATTTGCACATCTAAACACACCTAAACATAAAAAAGGTATAATAAAAAGATGGTATTATAATCCTATGGGATCACCATCATATATGTGGTTCATCGCTGACCAAACCATCATTATGCAGCCCATGGCTGTAGCTTGTGACTAGACTAAGGAGGAGAGCTGGAGGCCCTGAACCAGTCAGACTATCTGGAGCTGAAGTCAAGAAATGGAAGCAGGGAAAGAGAAGAGCAGGAGAGGCACCGTGAAGGACTGCAGGGAAAGGAGGAGCGGGGAGCTGAGAGCCAGGATGGCGGCAGAGCCACAAGTCTGACCTCATCTCTCTGGGTCCAGCTCTCAGCTCTTCTGGTGGTGCAACCTTGGGCAATTCACTCTGCTGCCTTAGGCCTCAGTTTTCCCATCCATAAGATGGAGACAATATCACCAAGTAACTAGAGTTGCTATTGGGATTACCCTACCTACATGCAGTGTGTGATGTGGTACTGGTACATAATGTGCATCAATAAATAGTCATCGCTCTTCTTCGTGGAAAGCTGGGGGGATTCTGGCCATGTCTATCCTGAAAGTAGGACTGGCCCCAGCCTCAGAACAAGGAGAGAGAAGAGGAGATGGGGTTTGGGGAAGTGAGAGAGCAGCCCACAGAAGGAGAGCAGCGAGAACCCTCAGCCAGCTGTCCTTCTCCACAGGGGCAGCCTACTGCCAGTTCATGGACATGCTCTTCCCTGGCTGTGTGCACTTGAGGAAAGTGAAGTTCCAGGCCAAACTAGAGCATGAATACATCCACAACTTCAAGGTGCTGCAAGCAGCTTTCAAGAAGATGGGTGTTGACAAAGTAGGTGCCTGCGCTCCGGGGAGGGGCCCGAGGAGCAGTGTGACCCTGGGGAAGAAGAGGACCCATCAGCCCGGGCAACTGGGGCTCCTGGGGTCATTCCAGTGCTCGCGCCTCCCTCCACCTCCCAACTCTCCAGAGGGAATTTTCCCCCTTTTCAAGGCACAATGGAAGAGCCCACAACACTTGCCATCCCATCATGACAACAGTCCTTTCCCTTCCTCCTCTCTGGACCCTGCCCACCCTAGCACTGAGCTCTGTGTACCGCTCCTGTGAAGTTCCACCTCTCTCTGTCTCTGTAGGGCCCAAGAAAGTGTCTTTGCTCACTCTCCTGCCTCGGTGGCTGCAGACCCCCAGCCCACACACAGGCAGTAGAGCCGAGGGACACCTCCCCACACAGTTCTTCCACACGGTGCCTGTAGAGAAGGGATGCCTCTGGATCTGAGACCAGGGCCTGCCAGCCTACCTGTCTGCTGTGGTGCCGTGGGAGGGGGGCAAGTGGAGAAGGTGGAGGACGCTGCAGCCCAGGGGCTGGCTTTCCTGAGAGCAGTGGCCCTCAGCAGAGAAAGGCGGCCCTACAGCAGCAGGTGGCTAAAGTACTCTGCTTATGTGGTCTATTTCAGATCATTCCTGTAGAGAAATTAGTGAAAGGAAAATTCCAAGATAATTTTGAGTTTATTCAGTGGTTTAAGAAATTCTTTGACGCAAACTATGATGGAAAGGATTACAACCCTCTGCTGGCGCGGCAGGGCCAGGACGTAGCGCCACCTCCTAACCCAGGTGATCAGATCTTCAACAAATCCAAGAAACTCATTGGCACAGCAGGTAACGTGCCCGAGCCGGGGGAGGGAGCATGGGGGGCCGGGCCGGCAGGCCTCTACAGCCAGGAATGCCCCCTGGGCCACGGCCCGGCCCTGCCAGCCTGGAGGAGACTTGTTATCACGGAGTTCAGATGACGCCGCCTGCTGGCCGCTTAGACCGGGGGAGTGAAAGTAGTGGGTGAGAGAGCTCCACAAATTGCTCCAAGAGGAGAGCCACCAGCACCAGCCATGGTGGCAGCTGGGGTAGGAGGCCCAAGACACTTTGTTTCGTAGCACGAGCTAACTTGTTTGCCTCAAGATGGTGGGGCAGCAAGGTGACTTGGTTTCTCCATCCAGGTGCATCCAGGCCAAGAGCCTGGTGCCAGCACCACAGCCCCTTCTTGCCCCCTGCCCACTGGATGGCCAGAGCAGGAGTTACCAAGCTGGATCACACCTTTCCCTACTCCAAAGGCCCAACAGTCCTAAGTCCTCAAAAGATGAGTCTCTAGAAACGAGGCTTTGTCTGAGTCCTGGAGGGGAAGGGAGAGAAGCAATAGGGCCTTTGGGAAGCAGCAGCGTTGGGAGGGGAAGGGAGAGAAGCAGCCCCAGCCCGCGTCGGACCCCGTCATAGCAGAGCCACCTCCTCTGTCTGCACTGCCGTTCTGCCTGGGCCTGCCCCACTCGCCCGCCTGCTTGCTTCGCACTAGAAACAGCCCGCTCTGTCTAGGGAGGTGCAGTCACTAGTGAGCAGTTCGCCACGGCATGCTGGCTGCGCTGGGGAGGAGCTGGGGTCCCTGATTTGGCCACTGCTGTACAGATACCTGGTCCAGCCCAGCAGAGGGCAACAGAGCCCATCCTGACATAGGGCCCCAGGAGGGACAGCCACCCAGAGACGATGGCTTTGGGCTGGGGCTTCTGTTAGGAAAGGCCCTGTGCCAGCTGCCTTTCCTCTAGCTATCAGTATGAGAGGGACCCGAACCGTTCCAACTCCACTTCCCCAAATTTGCCGTCCTATATTCTCTCCTCTATCCCTCAGGCCAACTCTCTCCCGGCCCCAACACCTCATACCTTCTTTAGTTCCTTATAGTTTCTGCTGTCCCAGGCTTGCCAAACGGCTGCCCAGCTGCTGGAGTGTCCATGTGGCCAAGGCTCGGGGCCTAGCTGTAGATGGCCTTCCTGGGGTGGGGGCAGGGGGGTAAGAGTGCCTGCCTGTCGCATGGGCCTGCCCCCGCAGTCCTCACACCAGGCTGTCTCCTGCCGCGTGTGCTGTGGGCTCACGTGGACTCACCTGACTCTTTCCCTCTGGGCAGTTCCACAGAGGACGTCCCCCACAGGCCCAAAAAACATGCAGACCTCTGGCCGGCTGAGCAACGTGGCCCCCCCCTGCATTCTCCGGAAGAATCCTCCATCAGCCCGAAATGGTGGCCATGAGACTGATGCCCAAATTCTTGAACTCAACCAACAGGTGAGTGGGATGGGTAAGGGTAGCTGAGATAGCCCTGTCACCAAAGCCAGGCCCTTGGGGTGTCTGCAGGGACAAGAAAGGGCAGGCAGGGGAGCCTGAGGTGGGGACCTCTGACTTGACACCACTTTGTCACAAGCAGCTGGTGGACTTGAAGCT
This sequence comes from Macaca mulatta, assembly GCF_049350105.2. Lineage (NCBI taxonomy): Eukaryota > Metazoa > Chordata > Mammalia > Primates > Cercopithecidae > Macaca > Macaca mulatta. The sequence continues at coordinate 97,974,793 of NC_133418.1, read as the reverse complement.
GACAGTGGATGGGCTGGAGAAGGAACGTGACTTCTACTTCAGCAAACTTCGTGACATCGAGCTCATCTGCCAGGAGCATGAAAGTGAAAACAGCCCTGTTATCTCAGGCATCATTGGCATCCTCTATGCAACGGAGGTGAGCACTCCCAGGCCCATTGGGCACTCCCCAGTCTGGCCTGGCCCTAAGACCAGAAGTGTGATAGGGCCAGAAGGGACCGTGGAGAAAATTTACTGATGAGAGAGAGGTAAAGTTACTAGCCCAGGGTCACCTATTAGCAGGGCTCCCAGGCTCTTGACCCCTTGCTCTTCAGCTGCCTACAGAACCTGAGAAGCCCTGACTGGCCTGCCTGGCCCACCACTTTCCTCTCCTTCCCACCCTCCAGGAAGGATTCGCACCCCCTGAGGACGATGAGATTGAAGAGCATCAACAAGAAGACCAGGACGAATACTGAGGGTGGCCGCAGCCCTGGCTGACTGCACGGCTTCCCCATGCCTCCCTCCCTGCTCCACTCCCACATTATAGTCCTTTCCTAACACGGTCGGCCGGGTGCTTTGTGTCAGTGCCGCAGCACTGGGGAGCCAGACGAGCGGGGCTTGGGGGCATGGGGCCGGAAAGCAGGCAGAAGCCCGTCCTGGGTGGCGCTGGCCCAGTTGGCGGGACCCCTGTCCACACCCACCCTATTTATTTCTGTTGTCTCTCTGTTGTGTCACCCAACATTTCCCAGGGTGCTGCTGCCACCCGCCCCAGCCAGCCACCTGCTCCCGACAGCCAGCAGCTGTGTATTTGACAAAGTCATTGGTATATTTTTACTTACTGGATTCTCCTTGCACTTTACCTGTTCTTTTCCAGAGCTGACAGCACGGGCTCGGGGCAGTGTGCCTGGCTTGGCTTCCCTTCCCCATGGCTGGGGGCTGGGGCTGGACTCACCCATTCTAATTTATTTTGTCTTTTGGCTTCTCAGTAACTGAGGGGAAGGCTGATGTCAGGAGAGGGAGAGGGGGCTGAGGAGGTAGTGCCGTAGGCCCAGGGGGTCAGGGAGAGGGAGGGGGGCATGTGAGGGATGGAAATGACCTCCTGGCACCAGGCTCACCCACCCAAGGCCCCCTGCCCCAGCACCGAAGCCCACTGCTGCCCTGAGGCCCCCAGCCACTCCCTCCAGCAGCCTGGTTCACCACACAGACTCTGCCTGGACCCCATTGTCTGTCTGCTTCCCACCCACCCTGCCCACCCCCTGCCCCTCAGGCACCAGCCTGCATATGTGTTCACTTTTATTTAAATAAACTTGTGCGGTAAAAGTCCACAGCTGCAACACAGCCTCACTGTCACCCTCCCACAGGCCTGGAAACCACCACCAGCTCTGGGCTCGGAGCCCAGCTCCAGCCTAGCCCCAGTGCCCAACACTGGTGGTAGGGCTCTGAGGGCAGGCAGGGGCCCCAACCCCCTATCCCTGAGAAGGAACTAGGTCTGGGCCCGTGGCCATGACAAGGGGCAGCTGGTGAAGCGGCTGTGGGACACCATGACACCGTAGTGGCCTGGCCAAGAGGTTCTTCGTTTCAGTCTCCTTTGGGTCAGGGGGACTGCATGTCATTCCCCACCTGTTGTCAAAGCTCACACACCTCACCATAGTGATTCAGCTGAAGACAGGGGCTCACGTGACAGAGAGAGCTGGGATGGCTACAAAGAACAAGCAGTTCTGAGTGCTGAAGCCCAGGATGGCAATGTCCAAGGGGTTCCTTCTGTAGAGCAGGCTCCAGTGGGAACAGGGAGCCAGGGGCCCTTCCACATTATCTGCACAGCCCCAGTCCCGGCATGTGCCTGACAAAAGGCCACACTAACCAATGTCCCAGAAGCCCAGCAGAGAACAGGAGTGCGGAAATGAATGTGAGAGCCTTGGGGTCATCTAGACCAGCCCCCGGTTTACTGAGGAGGGATGAGAGGCCCACATGCGTGACTCACTCGCCATGGCAGAAACCTGGGCTAGAACTCACACTTCTTCACTTGAGGTTCAGGGCTCATCCCCAAAGACCACTGAGGTTCTTCCAGCTGCAGGACAGTGCTGGTTTCCTCGCCAGCCTGAGTATGGCCAACATGCAGCTGGGGCCGTGTCTCTTCTGTGGCCCCACCCCATGGCCCCTTTCGAGACCACCACCATTTCTATCATGACATCAGGTTCAAGCCTTAAATAAGCAATTCATGTCTGTTTATTTCTCAATCACCACTGCCCCTTTTGACTCCCACCCCCACATACATAGACACTTCTGCCTTATTCTATCTCTGTTCTTCTCCTCCAGCAAGTTCCTTGCCTGCTTTTACTTATCGTGATGATTTTAATTCCCTTGCCTAATTTTTAAAGGCTTTTCCCCATGATTAAAGGTAGATACCATGAAAGGATAGGCCATTGTTCTGCATTGCTTTTCAGGCCAAGACCTCACCCTGAAGGTAAAGTGGGCGTGGGAGGCACTGTGTCCATATCACAATCCCCAGAAGTTGTGAATATGTGGGTTACATGGCAAAAGGGAATTAAGGCTGCCTGTGGGCCAGGCATGGTGGCTTACGCCTATAATCCCAGCACTTTTGGAGGCCAAAGTGGGATTATCACTTGAGCCCAGGAGTTCAAGACTTCCCTGAGCAACATAGGGAAACACCATCTCTACAAAAAATAAAATTTGAAGGTTGTTGTGGCATGTGCCTGTAGTCCCGGCTACGCAGGAGGCTGAAGCAGGAGGATCACTTGAGCCCAGTTGTTGTTAAGGCTGCAGTGAGCCATGATTGCTCCACTGTACTCCAGCCTGGGCAACAGAGTGAAACCCTGTCTCAAAAGAAAGAAAGAAAGTTGCAGATGGAATTCAGGAAGCTAATCTGCTGACCTTAAAACAGGGAGAGTGTCCTGGTTTATCCAGGTGGGTCCAATGACATCACAAACATTTGTAAGGGTGGAAGCAGGAGGCAGAAAGGGTCAGAGTGGGCAGGGTGTGGTGGCTCTGTCTGTAATCCCAGCATTTTGAGAGGCCAAGGCAGGAGGATCACTTGAGCGCAGGAGTTGGAGACCAGCCTGGACAACAGCGAGACCGCATCTTTACAAAAAATAGAAAAATTAGCCGAGCATGGTACTATATGCCTGTAGTACCAGCTACTTGGGAGGCTGAGATGGATCACTTGAGCCCTGGAGGTCGAGGCTGCAGTGAGCCATAATCATGCCACTGCACTTCAGCCTGGGCAACAGAGCAAGATCCTATCTCAAAACAAAACAAAAAAAAAAAGAGGTCAAAGTGATACAATATGAGAGTGACTCACCTGCTGTTGTTGGCTTTGAAGACAGAAGGGAGCCATGAACTCAGGAATGCAGGTGGCCTCTAGAAGCTGGGCAAGACAAAGAAATGGATGCTCCCCAAAAGCCTCCAGAAAGGAACCCAGTCCTGCTGACACCTCAATTCTTGCCCAGGGAGACCTGAGTTAGACTCCTGCCCTCCAGAACTGGAAGATAACACACCTGTTTTAAGCCACTAAGTTTGTGGCAATTTGTTTTAGCAGCAATAGAAACGTAATACAGTGGGTAAAACAGTGCTTCAGTGAGCTCATCCTTCTGCTTAGTCCCATACTAGACACCCATGTCCTCCTTGACCCAACATCTTTTTGGTCTTCAAACCCCATGGTAGGGCCTACCCAAGCCCACCTCCATGGCTAGTGTCTAAGGCTGCTCTTCAAACACCCAGAGCTTAAGGATGTAAAGCCACTCCCTTCTCCCCACCTCTTGCTGGTACCTCATACTAAGTGCTGCTTTCCTCTGGAACACTAAGATGGTGAACTGTAATTTTTTGTTTATACATTTGTCTCCCACACAGCCTTCAAGTTCCTTACAAGCAAGTGAGGTATATCTTCCAGCTCCACCTAGCACAGGGCCTGACACAGAGAAGGTGCTTAGAAAAGGTTGCTGGATAAGTAAATGCATGATTTATACGTCCTAGATGCCAAGTTAGAACTGGTAACTTACCAGACTATTCCAGTGAAAGAGAGAGTCCCCCTCCCACCCTTCTGTGTGCCTCTGCCATGGGGCAGCCCCCTCATTTGCCTCAATGGAAAGCCAGTTCTGTTTCTCTTCCAAAAACAGGGTCTCTTCTGTGATCATACATGTGACACAGGAGGGGTCGAACAAAGAGAAGATATTGCTGTTGGTCTCCTGAGTACACCTAAACCAATGACCTGCAAAATGAACTGATTAATGATCAGCTCAAATATGGTCCTTGCCAAAAGCACTGCATCTCAGAGCTACCTGATGGAAAGTCAGCCATGGTCAGGCCTAAAGGGGCTGGAGGACAGGTAGAAGGAGGCAGCAAGATATGCTCGTCTCCCACCCCCTGCCTTCCCCTACCAACATTTCACACAGCCCCATTTACCCTTCCAAAAGAGTGGATTATGCCACCCTCTCACTGGTCTCCCAGGGCCTGAAGGATAAAGTCCAGATTTGGCAGGCAAGTTCCTTGGCATACGGGCTCAGATCCTTTTCCAACCTTATATGAGGCTATTGCTATAAAGAAACATCTAGACTGGGTAATTTATAAGAAGTTTAATTGGCTCAGTTCTGCAGGCTGTATAGGAAGCATAACACTGACATCTGCTTCTAGGGAAGCCTCAGGCAGCTTACAATCATGGCAGAAGGCAAAGGGGGAGCAGGCACATCACATGGTAAAAGCGGGAGCGAGCAAGCGAGCGAGAGAGAGAGAGGTGCTGGGGAGGTGCCACACACTTTTAAATGACCAGATCTCATGAGAACTGGGATCCACCATGAGGGATCCACCACCATTATCCAAACACTTCCCACCAGGCCCCACTGCCAGCACTGCGGATTACAATTCAACATGAGATTTGGGCAGAGACAAAAATCCAAACTGTATCAAACCTCATCACCTCCAAAGTCCCATCAAGCATTGTCCCATTGAACTGCTTCCAGTTTACCAACCCTCTAGGCCTTTGTTTTACATCAACAGATCCACACAACTGGCATTTTCTCTCCACCCACCCTAATCCTCAGCCAGTGAAAATTCAATTTTGTTTTTTGTTGTTGTTGTTTTGTTGTTTGGGGTTTGAGATGGAGTTTAGCTTTTGTTGCCCAGGTTGGAGTGCAGTGGCACAGTCTGGGCTCACTGCAACCTCTACCTCCCAGGTTCAAGCGATTATCCTGTCTCAGCCTCTTAAGCCGCTGAGATTATAGGTATGTGCCAGCATGCCCAGCTAATTTTTTGTATTTAGTAGAGACGGGGTTTCACCATGTCGGCCTGGCTGGTGACCTCAAGTGATACCCACCTCGGCCTCCTGAAGTGCTGGGATTACAGGTGTGAGCCACGGCGCCCAGCGAACCAATGAAAATTCTATTTCTCAGAACCCATCTCAGCTGCTGTCTCCTTCCAGAAGCTAATCTCCTTCCTAAAGAATTCATCACTCCCTCAGCTGTTCATCCTGTAGGAATTTGGACTCTCATAGTTCTTACCATAATACCTCAGTATGGCAGATAGGAATCTCATCCTCACACACAGTTGTATATGAAATAGCACATTTCTTTAATTGTGATAAGTCACTTCGATTTTCTCTTCCCTCATTCTCCTCTGCTGGCATGCTTCAAGGTTCTGAAGGCTCCCAAGATACTAACACCCTCCACATGGATGTCTGAGCAGGAACCTGTCTGCAAATGCCTCAAGTCTGGGGCTCTCCATCGCTTCCCTGACACATCTGGAACTTGGGACTGACTCTTGTGGTGGGAGGCAGAGCCTGTTCTTTCCCATTGCCTGGAAGGGGAAACCCGGCCCTAGCTGTCCCAGACCCCCAAACTTTTCTCAGCCTCCATGAGAAGAACTCGGAGGCCAGGAGCAGTGGCTCACTCCTGTAATCCCAGCACTTTGGGAGGCTGAGGAGGGTGGATCACTGAGCCCAGGAGTTTGAGATCAGCCTGGGCAACACAGCAAAACCCTGTCTCTACAAAAAATACCAAAGATTAGCCGGGCGTGGTGGTGGGTCAGGTGATCCGTGGCGGTGGATCAACCGAGCCCTGGAAGTCGAGGCTGCGGTGAGTTGTGATCGTGCCACTGAACTCCAGCCTGGGTGACAAAGCAAGATCCTGTCTCAAAAAATAAAAATAAAAATAAAAGAAGTATTCTCCATTCTCCACTTCCTACCCCAGCTCCCCAACACTCTGCCCTTTCCTCAAGCCTCCATCCTCTTCCTTGTTCTTTGGCAATAGATTTGTATAGCCCATTAAACCCGAAGTTTAATCACTAGCAGCAGTAAAGCCAGCACTTTCCTAGAAGAAAGGAAGCATTCAATCTTCAAACTCTCCCCAGAGATGAGGAGCACTACTTCCATCCCATCCTTCCAGCTGTACCAGAAAGGAAAGAAAAGCAGTGGCTGGGCGCCGCAGCTCACGCCTGTAATCCCAGGACTTTGGGAGGCCGAGGCGGGTGGATCACTTTAGGTCAGGAGTTCGAGACCAGCCTAGCCACCATGGCGAAACCCCGTCTCTACCAAAAATACAAAAATTAGCTGGGCGTGGCGGCGGGAGCCTGTAGTCCCAGCTACTCGGGAGGCTGAGGCACGAGAGTCGCTTAAACCTGGGAGGCGGAGGTTACAGTGAGCTGGGGTCGCGCTACTGCATTCCAGCCTGGGCATTCCAGCCTGGGCGACAGAGCGAGACCCTGTCAATCAATCGATCAATCAATTGATCAATAAAGGAAACAAAAACAGAAACAGTTCTACCAAGTCTCTCGATGCCGTGGCGTTCACATCGGCGCTCAGTGAACGTTCTCAGAAGGGAATCTCCTCTCCTTCCGGCCTCTTCGCCTGGACGGGGACCGCAGGCTGCCACGGGAGCCTCTTCCAGTCGCTCCTCGCCCGAAAGAGCCCGGCCCAGGAGAGGGACTACAAGTCCCAGGCTGCCTTGCGGCGGGCGCTGGGCGCCGGGCGCGCGGTCCTGCGAGGAGACGTGGCAGAGTGCGGCGCGCCAGCGCCGGGCCGGAAAGCAGGGGAAGTGGCCGAGGCGGGAGGGCTCCGAGCCATGGCGGCCAAGACGGCGGGCGTGGGGCGCTGGGAGGTGGTGAAGAAGGGCCGGCGGCCTGGGGCCGGCGCTGGCGGCCGAGGCGGCGGCGGGAACCGCCGGGCGCTCGGGGAAGCAAATGGAGTGTGGAAATACGACCTGACCCGTGAGTACCCACCCTGCCTGGCGCGTACCCAGGGCCTGTCCGGCAGGGTCGCAGCGAGCCGCTCCCAGAACCTGGGCGCGAGCTCGCAGGCACATCCCGGAGCGCCACCCTTGCTTTGTCTTTTTGGAGCCTTACGGGAGGCGGACAGCTCCAGGGGAGGTTGCGGTCCTTACCTCCCAGATGAGTAAACTGAGGCCCAGTGAAGTTGGACACCCTGGCCAGGGTCATGTGTCAGAGGGGCCAGGATTCCGGTCCTCAGACTCTCAGTTCACTGCACACACTCTCCCAGCTGCCCAGGAACCTAGCCGGCCTCCCTGGGCAGGTGTCTGAGCTGGGAAGAGGCACTCTGGATCATTATACACAGTGCCCCCTCTTTAAGTAACCAGTCATGGAGGAAGGGACAGGAGGCCAAGCAGTGGGAGAAATGAGTGCCACACACTCAACACTCACCAGGAATTATAAGTGACACCTGGTTCTTCCACTGAGGAGTGGAGAAAGATTGCCACTTGTTGATTATAGAGTTGTCATGTCGGAACCAAGAGGCGTTAGGGTAGGACCAAGATGGAAAAAGCCTGCCTTTCCAGACTAGTAGCCACTCACCGAATAAGGCAGACCTCTATATCCAGCCTCTCTGCTTGTTCCTACATACTCTGATTTGTCTAATAAAGAACTGCCCCATCTTTATGAAAGAGCCCATAGACTCAAGAGCTGTAACGAAAGAAACTACCAGGAGAACACCCTGCCCTGCTCTTTAAGCAGCCCAAGAGGAAGGGGCTTTGAGACAGGCTCTTCCCTGGAGATTAATTAGGTGGCAGTGTGGGGAAAGGGACCACTGATAGGTGAGGCCTTGGGGACTCAAGGGTGGCCTGCCTTTCTCTACCTATCTTCACCTCAGCTCCAATCCAGACCACAAGCACCCTTTATGAGCGGGGCTTTGAGAATATCATGAAGCGGCAGAATAAGGAGCAGGTCCCACCCCCTGCTGTGGAGCCTAAGAAACCAGGGAACAAGAAGCAGCCAAAGAAGGTGGCAACTCTTCCCAACCAAAACCAGAAGCAGGGCCGCTTCCGCAGCCTGGAGGAAGCACTGAAAGCTGTGAGTGTGCCTAGACATGACACGCAGAAAGAATGGGGGCTTGAGATGTAGAGAAGATGAGAGGAGGAGGCGGATGGACAGCTGAGATCCTATGAAATTGGAGGAACACTTAAGGGTTGAGAGCAGGAGTTCAGGAGAAGATGGAAACCCCAGGGGAACAGAATGCCTGCAGCTAGAATAGAAAGGAAATGGAAAATTTATAGGGAAACATGGATTGGTAAGAGGAAAGCCTTGAAGACCCAGGAACACCAGGGAGGAGATGGAGAAACTGGTTATGATTCTCTGTCCTGTGGAAATACTGATCTTTCATTTTCTATCTTGTCCTCTGTTTTCCTTTTTTTTTTTTTTTTTTTTTTTTTGAGATAGAATCTCCCTCTGTCGCCCAGGCTGGAGTGCAGTGGCGTGATCTCAGCTCACTGCAACCTCTGTCTCCTGCCTCAGCCTCCCAAGTAGCTGGGATTACAGGTGCGTGCCACCACGCCTGGCTAATTTTTGTATTTTTAGTAGAGACGGGGTTTCACTGTGTTGGCCAGGCTGGTCTCAAACTCCTGACCTTAGGTGATCCACCCACTTTGGCCTCCCAAAGTGCTGGGATTACAGGTGTGAGCCACTGCGCCTGGCCCTCTGTTTTCCTCTTAAACATGTGGAGAGCCTGAGAGGATAGGGCCTTGAGATCAGCATTTTCAGCTGTCCTGTTCCATACTTAAAGATGTGGGTGCAGCAGAATTGCAGCATTCCATGTTCTTATGCTTAAAAACGGAAACCCTTCTTCCTGCTGCCACCTAGTTCAACCATTTTCCCACCCCTACCCCACTTCTTTACTCCCTCACTCACAACTCGCCATGGTGGGGGGTTGGGGGATTGTCCCTGGCAGCTGGATGTGGCAGCCCTGCAGAAGGAACTGGATAAGAGCCAGAGCGTGTTCTCTGGAAACCCATCCATATGGTTGAAGGACCTGGCCAGCTATCTCAACTACAAGCTACAAGCTCCTCTAAGTGAACCCACGCTGAGCCAGCATACTCATGGTAAGTCCTTCCAGCTTCCTCAAGCTCAGACAAGTTCAAAGAAATTCAAAAAGGGTGGTATAACAGATCCCAGTGCCCCCCACTGTCTTGATTTCCATGGGTGTTTGGGCTGGTCTCAAACACCTGTGACTGTGAATGTTTCTGGGCCTCGTTCTGTGATCCTCCCTCTGGGTCTCCTCAGAGGAAGGATCCCAACCTCAGTGCAGGGGCCTTTGCCTCCACTCACCATTCTCAGGGAGAGCACCACAGTTCTCAGAGCTGATGGGTGTCTGGTCCTAGCACTCACAATGAGGCCTATGGGCCTTAGATTATCCCTACAGCCTGGTGAGCCGGGAGCTGCGTGGGATCATCCGAGGGCTGCTGGCGAAGGCAGCAGGGTCTCTGGAGCTCTTTTTTGACCACTGTCTGTTCACCATGCTGCAAGAGCTGGATAAGACACCAGGTGAGGGGGCACAGGAGGGATGACCATCTTGGGAGCCTCCTCCTTTTTTTCCTGCTTTCAGTACCACTCAGTGGTTCTGTTTCCAGTAGGGAAATGTGCTAACCTTGACACTGTTTTTGGAAAGGGTGGAGGAAGTTAGGAGTCAGTGGACCTGGGGCCTGGGCTCACCACTGACAAATGGGAGATTTCAGGTTTGGAATGCCAAGTAATGTGAGTAGGTGTGAGAATGTGTATCTCTCCAGGGGAGTCACTACATGGTTACCGCATCTGTATCCAGGCCATCCTGCAAGACAAGCCCAAGATTGCCACCGCAAACCTAGGGAAGGTGAGCTCTCAGTGGTGGTGGGGACACCAGGAAGCTAGGACTGGGGAGTCTGGGCAGAATCTACATTGTTGGACTCAGGTTTGGGATAGTGGAAGACCTATAAGCCTAGTAATAATAGGTAATACTATTAGCACTTACTGTGTGTCTGCTCTGGAAACATAGCAGCCAGGTACTGCTATTATTTCCCATTTTTATAAATGAAAAGATTGAGCCACAGAGGAGTTCAGTAACTTTCCTAGGCTCAGTCATCCAGCCAATGGCAGAGTATAGGTGAAGCCCACAAACAATCCCTGCACCACGTGGTCATAGTGCTCCACTCTTGCTCGGCCTGTGCTCCCTCTTCCAGTTGACATCTCCCTTCCCGCCTGTCTTTGGGGGTGCTCCTGGTGTTTTGTCCTATCCCAATCTGCCTTCCCTACCGGTCTCCTCAGTTCCTGGAACTACTGAGGTCCCACCAGAGCCGACCAGCCAAGTGTCTGACCATCATGTGGGCCCTGGGTCAAGCGGGTTTTGCCAACCTCACCGAGGGACTGAAAGGTAACAGGGAAATAGGGAAGAAAGAGGGAGGGTTTCGGAACCGGAAAACTCCTGTTTGATGCCCCCAATAGGTGCAAGCCTGAGGCTTCCCTCCTGACCTTCACCTCCACAGTGTGGCTGGGGATCATGCTGCCTGTGCTGGGCATCAAGTCTCTGTCTCCGTTTGCCATCACATACCTGGATCGGCTGCTCCTGTGAGTAATGGAAGGGCAGCGAGGGGAAGGCTCAGGGTGTCCCAGATGGCTGTTTTAGCAAAATGGGAGGCTGTGATCTTGGTCTCCAGGGATATGAGGAAAATCAGGACCAGCTTCTCCCACCATCTTAGAATGTGATGATGAGGAAGGAAGAAGAGGGAGCTATTAAGGGCTGGCAGATGGGGTAGAGTTTACACCCTTTTTCCTAGATGTTGGCTTAGCTGGGGTCATGACCAAAACAGCTGGCATAGGTGGTGGTGTCCAGCGAACCTAACCTGTTTCTTCATCCCCACAGGATGCATCCCAACCTTACCAAGGGCTTCGGCATGATTGGCCCCAAGGACTTCTTCCCACTTCTGGACTTTGCCTATATGCCGAACAACTCCCTGACACCCAGGTAGTACTGCTCTGGGGCACACCTGCTGTGAAGGGACCCCCCCCAGCACCAGAACCACGTTACATTTTCCCATCCCTTCTTCCCCAGCCATCCTAGATCTGAGATTTGCAACCTGGAAGTTCAAGAGTAGGTTTCAAGGGAACAGTGATCCCTTGAAATTATATGGACCCTTGAGTGTGATTGGCATATGGGCATTTTCTTAGGGATAGGGTCCATGGCTTTCAACAGATTTCCAAGGAGTCTCTGAGTAAAAAGATTCAGAGCCATTGCAAGGTCCTCAGTGGCTATTCCCCCCAGGCAGGCATGGGCTCTGAAGCAAGCAAAAGGTTCACATCATACAGCTCCATTTATAGCTTATGCCTGGCTTTCCTCCCCACCCCACCCAGCCTGCAGGAGCAGCTATGTCAGCTCTACCCCCGACTGAAGGTGCTGGCATTTGGAGCAAAGCCAGATTCCACCCTGCATACCTACTTCCCTTCTTTCCTGTCCAGAGCCACCCCTAGCTGTCCCCCTGAGATGAAGAAAGAGGTGAGACGTGGTGGGAGGCTGCTTCTCCTTCCCCAGGGGTCAACTGCAGCGGTCCCTACCTGCTGACAAAGGCCTTGCCTTCACAGAGCCCATTCTGAGGCTTTTCCTTAGCTCCCTGTTGACAGCTGCCTGCCCCGCTCACTCGAGCTTCACCCTCAGAAGATGGATCCCAAGGGACAGCACGTTCAGGTCTGGGTGGTTTCTGATGCCCGTCACTTGCAGATGAGTGATCTTTGAGCTCAGAGCTCTAGCTCAGGAGCCCCAATCTCCCGCTTTCCAGCCTCTCAGAGAGCTTTCTGGAGTCTTGACACTGTTTCTCCACTCCTTAGGGTGAATGTGCGGCCTGGGTGGCCTCACTTAACGGGAAGGGGATCACCTCTTAGCACTCTCCCCCTCCGCCTGCCCCATGCCCCCAGCAGCCTCTCCCTCTGTCCCGCTGTGCAGCTCCTGAGCAGCCTGACCGAGTGCCTGACAGTGGACCCCCTCAGCGCCAGCGTCTGGAGGCAGCTGTACCCTAAGCACCTGTCACAGTCCAGGCAGGTGGGGTGGGGGGCCAGCCTGTCCCTGTGCTAGAAGCAGAAGGGGAGCCTGGGTCACTGTCTCATGGCCTGACACCTCTCAGGCTGAGTGGGAACATTGCTGGAGCAACCTCTAGGAAGCTGCTGCTCTGTGGGTGGTAGGTGGAGGGTCTTTCAGCCTGAAGGAGCCAGGGCTAATGGAGGATGGGAGGATGGGCAAGGCCGCATGAGCCACCTGATGGAGGGGTTGTGCTTTCCCCACAGCCTGCTGCTGGAGCACTTGCTCAGCTCCTGGGAGCAGATTCCCAAGAAGGTGAGGAGCTGGGAGGACGTGGCAGGTTGAGCCCTGTCTGGATTCTGGGTTCTGAGTAGGGGCTCCTCAGCCACTGTCCCTTCCCTGAGAAGGGACCCTGTTGGCATGGAAAATGAAGCAGGATGGAAGCTCTGAATTCCCTCACAGGCCAGACCTTTCTTGTCCATAGGTACAGAAGTCTTTGCAAGAAACCATTCAGTCCCTCAAGCTTACCAACCAGGAGCTGCTGAGGAAGGGCAGCGGTAACAACCAGGATGTCGTCACCTGTGACATGGCCTGCAAGGTGCTGGCACCCGGCCCTCTCCAGCCCACACGCTATCTTACATCTCTGTCTCAGCACACCCGGGTTGGGCCTGTATCACATTCCTGCCCCACCTGTCTGTGGAGCCCCCCGCTGCCTCCAGGGTAATGTGAAGGCTTGACGCTCTTCCGGGAAGGCCTGGCTTGAGGTCTGCCCTCAGAGGCAAAGACCAGCCCCTCTCGCTTCTACAACTGTCTCCTGCTCCCCTCCCACCAGGGCCTGTTGCAGCAGGCTCAGGGTCCTCGGCTGCCCTGGACGCGGCTCCTCCTGTTGCTGCTGGTCTTCGCTGTAGGCTTCCTGTGCCATGACCTCCGGTCACACAGCTCCTTCCAGGGTAAGCAGCAATGGGCAAGTGAGGAGGATGGCATAGGAGGGGCACAGAGCTACGTGTAGCACCCCCCGCCCCCACAGCACACATTTTGTCCTCACGAGTTCTCAATCCTCAGAGTAAACACTTTACAGACAGACTTTTCTGTCCTCAGATATGACACTACCATTTCAGATTAGACTAGGACTTTGCAGTATAGAAGTGCTTGCATATTCATAGTATCATTTGAGTAGGTGTTACCTCCTTTTAACTCCTGAGGAAATGGTCTCAGAAAGATGTAGCAATTAGCTTTAGGTCACAGCTAGTAAGTAGAAGGGCAGACCCTCAACCTGAGGCTTCCTGAACCCTGAGCCCAGGCTCTACCCGGCAGCTGCATTCCTGCACACCTGGCCCAGCAGGAGAAGGACAACTCCGCATGCCTTCCTCCACAGCAGGCTGGAGCTGGCTCTGTGGCCCTGTGAGCACACAAAGCTCTGCCCAGCACCTCGCTGTGCCTGCTCTAGGCCCTGTAGTGTCTGTCTCCCCAGTCCCTGCCCCTCTCATCTCCCGGCTCACCAGAGGCCCCCTTTACTCAGCCTCCCTTACTGGCCGGTTGCTTCGAACATCTGGTTTCTTACCTGCTAGCCAACAAGCGTGTGCCAAGCTCTACTCCTACAGTCTGCAAGGCTACAGGTGAGCTTCTCCCAGGGAGGGGAGAGGAGAGGCAGAAGAGAGAAGGCCTGGGTGTCAGGGAGGTGACAGTGGGAAGCACTTGTGATTCTCCTTTCCCGCGGCCTCCATTTCCCCAGCTGTTTCTTGGGAGCTAAGCGGTGCCTGAGGAGACTCAGAGCCCTCTTCCCCCACTTCCATCTTCCACAGCTGGCTGGAGGAGACACTGCCTGTCTGGGGCTCTCACCTGCTCACCATGGTGCGGCCCAGCTTGCAGCTGGCCTGGGCTCACACCAATGCCACAGTCAGCTTCTTTTCTGCCCAGTGTGCCTCTCACCTTGCCTGGTTTGGTGACAGCCTCACCAGCCTCTCTCAGAGGGTAAGTCAGAGACAGGGAGTCACATGACGGGCTGGTTTTCCCAGGAGCAGAATTCTGGGAAAGGAGCAGCATTGTGTGGCCTGAGTCCTTAGGTCCAGGATGCAGTTCCCTGGATACTCTGACCCCATCCATTCTCCATGGTCCAGCTACAGATCCAGCTCCCTGATTCCCTGAATCAGCTGCTCCGCTATCTGAGAGAGCTGCCCCTGCTTTTCTACCAGAATGTACTGCTGCCATTGTGGCACCTCTTGCTTGAGGCCCTGGCCAGCGCCCACAAGCACTGCCATGAGGCATGCAGGTGAGACCTTTGCCCAGGGCTCCAGCAGGATCCCCAGCAGCCCCATTCCCGGGCCCCAGGGACAAGCCATCTCTGACCAGTCTCCCACACTGTCCTGCCCCTCGCTACATCCTTAATTGACAGCTTAAGTTAATTGACTGCCCATCCCTGACCACCCTGGGATGAGGGTTGTGGGTCTAAGTTTTCAGCCCCGAGAGTTGACACAGCTACACATGTGCATACTCAAAAATGTTCCACTTTCTTTCCAGAGGTGAGGTGACCTGGGACTGCATGAAGACACAGCTCAGTGAGGCTGTCCACTGGACCTGGCTTTGCCTACAGGACATCACAGTGGCTTTCTTGGACTGGGCACTTGCCCTGATATCCCAGCAGTAGGCCCTGCCTCCCTGGCCACTGATTTCTGCGTGGGCAAACCAAGACTGCAGCGGGTAGAAGGTGGCAGTTCTTCATGGGAGTCTTTTTTAACTTGGTGCCTGAGTTCTCTCCTAGGCAAGTGGCCAGTTGCCTCCACCTCAGTTCTTCCATCTTTGGTGGGGACAGGGCCCAGCGGCATCTCAGCCTCCTACCCACAATTCCACTGAACACTTTTCTGGACCTACTGCACATGGCCCCCAGCCTCCATCCTTGTGATGGTAGCCTCTCACAACTCCGCCCTTGCCCTCTGCCTTCCACTTCCTTCCATCTCATTTCTAAACCCCAAACAGCTTATCTCCAAAAAGACAGAACTCCCAGCAGGTGGCTTCTGTGTTCTTCTGACAAATGATTCCTGCTTCTCCAGACTTTAGCAGCCTCCTGTTCCCATTCTTGGTCACAGCTCTAGCCACAGCAGAAGGAAAGGGGCTTCCAGAAGAATATAGCACCACGCTGGGAAACAGCAGCCTCATCTCCACCTGAAGCCTGGGTGTGGCTGTCAGTGGACATGGGGGGCTGGATGGAAATGCCTCTCACTTCAAAATGCCCAACCTGCCCCAAATGCCTCTAAGCCCCTTCCTGTCTCCTCCTTCATAGTCCTACTTCTTCCAACTTTCCATTCCCCATCATGCTGGGGGACTCTGTCACAAGGCTCAGCTTCTCTCCACTGTCCATCCTTCCTATCATCTGTCTGGAGAGCAGAGCCCAGGTAGTTGTGTGCCTTGGGCCCAGGGAACCCTCCATCAACCTGAGACAGGACTCAGCATATGGTTATTGGGTATGCCTACCAGGTGGAATAAAGGACACAGATTGATTTCTAGCATTCCTGTCTGCATCCTCATACAGAAATTCCCCTAATTATGGTTCAGAATAACAAAATCTTGGGCCCTTGCCCTGCTGAAGACTGTAGCCATGGCTGTAATTAAGCTCCTGGTGGGGAAGGCCACATCCATGGTTCTAAAGTTTGACCTGGTGGATGTTATAGACACTTCTCTTGCTACGCTAATTATACTGTCTGACTTGTCACTGATTCATATCCCAAATTTGCCTTGATAGTTTTGTGCTTGGAAAAACAGGGGGCCGTCTCTTAGGGGAATTCTTGGCCAGTGACCAGGAGATGTCCTTTCCTTGCCAGGACCTTCATTTTATAGAGCAGTGAGTGAAAGATTTAGAACTCCAAGGACACATGAGTCCAAGGGTTATCGCCAAAGCCCCCTTTTTTTTTTTGACTTGAGACTATAAGGAGTTAGATAACTCTGCTGATTTCTTAGTTCTCAGATGTGTTTTCTTGAATGTTTCAAGTCAGCAATACTAGAGAGAAGTTAGATCTAACTGCTGGTTTCTTAGTTCTCAGTTTGGTTTCCTTGAATGTTTCAAGTCAGCAGTACTAGAGATATGCTCTAGCAGCTCTCAAAGCAGATTCAGCTTCCCTCATAAACTCCCATGATGCTCAGCAGGTATGATGGGCAGTTACCACTTCCCTTCTCACATGGAGCCCTGAGACACTCTGCTTTTTCAGTGGTTCGAATATAAAGTAGCAGATGTAAGAAAATATTGACCCAAAGTGAGGTCATGAATATAACAGCATCTCATGTGTTTGCTGCCTTTCCTCTGGAATTAGCCCACAAGCAGACCCCTTTCTCTCCTAGTGGCAATTAACCATGACCATCTTCCCGGAGAAGATAAACTACCTGGCAAAGGGCCAATGTTTTGGGACTGCTGGGCAGGAGAACTGGCCTGTGTTCAAGGCAAGTTGGAGAAAGGTGGCAGTTGTGAGAATGGGTTGGCAATGGCACAGGGAGGACAAGTTTGGTGATAACTTCTAGAAGTCCAAGGCTGCATCCAGCGAACCAAGGATGCCACAGTGCTGTGTTGGCTTCTAATATGTGACTATATTTACCTTGCTGGGTTCATTTAACTTCTGACACTAAAATCCTGGGGAGCAACATTTTTCATCAACTTAGATTAATTGCCATCTCCACACTGACAGCTTAAGCTTAATTGACTTTATTCGATAGATAAAGTTTTTTGACCCAGTGTTGAAATTGTCTGAAATTTTTCCTTTGTGGAGAACTAGTCCAACACTGCACCTGCTCTGCGTTAAAGCAAAACCAGATGTCGAGACGTTTCATTTTTGCAGAGCTGTCAACAAACAAGAGTCCAAGCGGAGCCAGTAAATTGAACCAGCGTGGGCTAGCAGAGTGTATGACAGTGATGCTGATGGGTGGGGCAGTCACACTGTAACTATTGTTGTTACTGGAAGAACCGAAAGGAGCTGACACCTCAGTCACATCTGGACAGTAACTTCACACAGCTGAAGGTCAACCGATAACACACCATAAAGCTGAAGGGCAGTTTTGAGTATGGTTATCTCTTATTAACTTTATTAGCAGTTTTTTTTTTGTTTTTTTTTTTTTTTGAGACGGAGTCTCGCTCTGTCTCCCAGACTGGAGTGCAGTGGCATAATCTCAGCTCACTGCAAGCTCCGCCTCCCAGGTTCACGCCATTCTCCTGCCTCAGCCTCCCGAGTAGCTGGGACTACAGGCGCACGCCGCCACGCCCGGCTAATTTTTTGTATTTTTAGTAGAGACGGGGTTTCACCATGTTACCCAGGATGATCTCGATCTCCTGACCTCGTGATCCGCCTGCTTCGGCCTCCCAAAGTGCTGGGATTACAGGCGTGAGCCACCACACCCGGCCTATTAGCAGTTCTTTCGTGGACTTGAAAATAATATGCATAACTCACTATGAAACTTCCTTTTGTTTTCCTAAGCCTCCAGCAGATTTCTGGATTCCTCTGGTTATTTGTATCCAATCCACACTTCAGTTTTAGAGCAGGGCAGCTTGATGGGTAGCCTGACTTACTACAATGGATAATATTACTAGGCAGATAGTGTTGCTGAGCTCATGCCTGCTATGTTGCCAGTCCATTCACAAAATGCCACCACCATAGATAGGGTGGATTGTTTCCTACAGAGCCAGGCACACCTGCCCTACCCTATTTCAGAATGACCCAGTGTCAATTACACAGGCATTTGTTTTGTTTTAAAGAGACAGGGTCTTTCCCTGTTGCCCAGGCTGGAGTGAAGTGGTTCGTGATCGTAGCTCACCACAGCCTCAAACTCCTGGGCTCAATGATCCTCACACCACAGCCTCCTGAGTATTTGGGACTACAGGTGCATGCCACCATGCCTGGCTACATTTTTTTTACATTTTTTGTAAAGATGGCTTCTCACTATGTTGCCTAGGCTGGTCCCACTGATTATAGGTTCATTGATTCATATAATCAGTAAACTCCAGGTCTCTAGTGATCCTCCACCTCGGGTTCCCAAAGTGTTGGGATATTACAGGCATGAGCCACATGCCCAGCCCTACACAGACATTTCAGTAGCTCAATGACCTCTGAGCATTTTGCTGTCTTACCTCAC
The DNA here is from genome assembly GCF_049350105.2 of Macaca mulatta. Lineage (NCBI taxonomy): Eukaryota > Metazoa > Chordata > Mammalia > Primates > Cercopithecidae > Macaca > Macaca mulatta. Next base: position 97,956,438 of record NC_133418.1, on the reverse strand, counting down.
CTAAAGGAGTTTGAATTTAAGTGGACACTTAGAGTGATCTAAGTTGTTGAGGGGAGAAAGGGCCTTGTTTTTCCCTATATGTGCCTTGCTTTTCCCTATGTGCCCCTTTTATACTGGACAGTTTTGACAGTCTACTTGAGGTATAAGAAGGAATTTGGAGGGAGTGTCCACTGTTCAGGGTATGAGTGAATATTTAGTAAATATTGTCTATTCTGCCTATTAATACAAATGTTGGCTTTGAATGTGTTGTTGGATGTGCCTTGATGTAACTTTTTTCTGTGTTAGCGCATCACTTACTAATTTTTGAGTAGACTTTTTGTTTGTTTGAGACAGAGTTTTGCTCTTGTTCCCCAGGCTGGAGTGCAGTGGCACAATCTTGGCTCACTGCAACCTCCACTTCCCAGGTTCAAGTGATTCTCCAGCCTCAGCCTCCCAAGTAGCTGGAACTACAGGTGCCCGCCACCATGCCCAGCTAAATTTTTTGTATTTTTAGTGGAGGGGCGGTTTCACCATGTTGGCCAGGCTGGTCTCAAACTCCTGACCTCAGGTGATCCACCCGCCTCGCCCTCTCAAAGTGCTGAGATTACAGGCGTGAGCCACTATGACCGGCCTGAATAGACTGTTTTTAAAGCAGTTTTAGGTTCACATCAAAATTGAGTGTTTCCATGTATTTCCTCCCCAACCCGCCCCTGCCCCCCACAACCTCCCCCACCATCAACATCCCACACCAGTGTGGTACATTTGTTGAAATCAATGAACCTACATTGACACATCGTCCATAATGTAAGTCCATAGCTTACATTAGGGTTCGCTATCTGCATTGTACACTCTGTAGGTTTTGGTAACTGTCCAATAGCATGTATCCACCATTATACAGAAGAGTTTCACTGCCGTGAAAATCTCCTGTGCTCTACCTATTCCTCCCTCCCTCCTTCCCCCAGAGCCCAAGGAACCACTGATCTTTTATTCTCTCCAGTTTTGTCTTTTCCAGAATGCCACATAGTGAAAATCATACTATGTGGCCTTTTCAGATTGGCTTCTTTCACTTGGTAATTTTTTTTTTTTTTTTAGACACGGTCTCACGCTGTCACCCAGGCTGGAGTGCAGTGGTGCGATCGTGGCTCACTGCAACCTCTGCCTCCTGGTTTAAAGCAATTCTCCCACCTCAACCTCCCAAGTAGCTGAGAGTACAGGTGGGTGCCACCATGCCTGGCTAATTTTTGTATTTTTAGTGGAAACAGGGTTTCACCATGCTGGTCAGGCTGGTCTCAAACTCCTGTACTCAAGTGATCTCGGCCTCCCAAAGTCCTGGGATTACAGGCATGAGCCATCGCGCCCAGCCATTTAGTAATTTGTCTTTAAGATTCTTCCATGTCTTTTCATGGCTAGATAACTCATTTCTTTTTAGCACTGTATAATATCCCCTTATCTGGATGTACCAAAATGTATCCATTCACCTACTGAAGGACATCTTGGTTGCTTCCAAGTTTTGCAATTATGAGTAAAGCTGCTATAAACCTCTGTGTTTAGGTTTTTGTGTGGGCATAAGTTTTCAAACACATTTAGCTAAATACCAAGGAGCACAATTGATCATATGATAAGAGTATGTTTAGTTTCATGAAAAACATCAAGCTGTCTTCCAAAGTGGCTGTATCATTTTGCATTCTCATCAGCAGTGAATTAGAGTTCCTATTGCTATACATCCTTATTGGGTTTTGTCAGTATTTTGGATTTTCACCATTCTCATAGGTGGATGAAAATATTTAATTTGCAATTCCGTAATGAAGTTGAGCATCTTTTCATATGCTTATTTGCCATTTGTGTATCTTCTTTGGTGAGGTGTCCAGATCTCTTCTCCATTTTCTAATTGGGTTGTTCATTTTCTTATTGTTGAGGGTTTTGTTTTGCTTTGCTTTGTTTGTTTTGGTTTTAAGAAACAGGGTCTTGCTCTGCCACCCAGGCTGGAGTGCAATGGTGCAATTACAGCTCACTGCAACCTCAATCCTCCCACCTCAGCTTCCCGAGTAGCTAGGACTAGGACTATAGGCACACACCACCATGCCAGGCTAATTTAAAAAAAATTTTTTTTTGTAGACATTGCTGTGTTACTCAGGCTGGTTTCAGACTCTCAGCCTCAAGCAGTTTTCCTGCCTCTGCCTCCCAAAGCGCTGGGATTATAGGTGTGAACCACCGTGCTTGCCCTTATTGTGGAGTTTTAAGAGTTCTTTGTATATTTTGGATAACAGTCCTTTATTAGATATGCCTCTTGGAAATATTTTCTCCCACTCTGTGGCTTTTACTATTGTTTTAAATAGCTATCTTATACATTATCTACAATAAAACATATTTACACTTTTCATAGTTTATATATTTCCAAATACCCTAGCCTTCATCCATAGATATACTCTTCAGTTATATGAGTGGGTGCTGTTATTAACAGCTCACCTCACTTGGAAGGCCAGGAGATACCCAGTCTGTCCCAGACAGCTCCATGGAAGTTACTACACTTTTTTTTTTTTTTTTTTTGAGACGGAATCTCTCTCTGTCGCTTAGGCTGGAGTGCAGTGGCGTGATCTTGGCTCACTGCAACTTCCGCCTCCCAGGTTCAAGCGATTCTCCTGCCTCAGCCTCCCAAGTAACTAGGGCTCCAGACACGTGCCGTCACGCCCGGCTAATTTTCTGTATTTTTGGTAGAGACAGGGTTTCACTGTGTTAGCCAAGATGGTCTCAATCTCCTGACCTCGTGATCTGCCCGCCTCGGCCTCCCAAAGTGCTGGGATTACAGGTGTGAGCCACTGCGCCCAGCCTACTACACATATTTTAAGTTACAATGCCTCCCACCAAAGAGAAAGATTTAGGTTCCAGGTAGGAAATATTTTTCTTCTTTTTAAATTTATTTTTTATTGTTTTGAGACGGAGTCTCACTCAGTTGCCCAGGCTGGAGTGCAGTGGCGCCATCTCAGCTCACTGCAACCTCCACCTCCCAGGTTCAAGCAATTCTACTGCCTCAGTCTCCCGAGTAGCTGGGATTACAGATGCAGACTTCATCCTATTAGTAGAGACCAGGGTTTCTCCCTGTTGGCTAGGCTGGTCTCAAACTCCTGGCCTCAAGTGATCCTCCCGCCTAGGCCTCCCACAGTGCTGGGATTACAGACGTGAGTCACCGCACCGGGCCTTATTTTATTATTATTATTTTGGAGACAGGTTCTCACTCGGGTACCCAGGCTGCAGTGCAATGGCTTGATCACAGCTCACTGCAGTCTCAACCTCCCTGCGCTCAGGTGATCCTCCCACCTCAACCTCCTGAGTAGCTGGAACTACAGGCATATGCCACTATGCCCAGCTAATTTTTGTATTTTTTTTGTAGAAATGCGGTTTCACCATGTTGCCCTGGGTGGCCTTGAACTCTTGAGCTCAAGCCATCTTCCCACCTCTGCCACCCAAAGTGCTGGGATTACAGGCCTGTACCACCACGCCCGGAAGTTACATTTTTAATTTTCTGTCAGACTGTTCATTATTGGTGTAAAGAAGCACAATTGGGTTTTTTGCATGTTGATCTTGTTCTCTGCAACTTTGCTGAATTTTCTCTAACAGTTTTTTTTTTTCTAATAGTTTTTTTTTTGGTAGATTCTTTGATATTTTCTATATATAAGATAATATAATCTGCAAGTAGGGATAGTTTTATTTCTTCTTTTCCAGTTTGGATGCCTTTTATTTCTTTTTCTTGCTTAGTTGTTCTGGCCAGAAATTCCAGTACAATGTTGAGTAGCAATGGTAAAAGGCATCTTTGTCTTATTCCTGACCTTAGTGGTTGTTCCTGACCTTCACTGTTGAGTTTTATGTTAGCTGTGGGTTTTTCTTAAATGTTCTTTATCATGCTGAGGATGCTGAGGAAGTTCCTTTCTATGTCTAGTTTTCTGAGTTTCTACTTTTCATGAAAGGGTGATGAATTCTGTCAAGTACCTTTCCTGCATCAATTGAGATAACGTGTTTTTTCCCTTCATTTTATTAATGTGGTATATTACATTGATTTATTTTTCTTTGTTTCTTTTTTTGAGATGGGGTCTTGCTCTGTCTCCCAGGCTGGAGTGCAGTGGCCGGCTCACTGCAGCCCCTGCCTTCTGGGTTCAAGCAATTCTTCTGCCTCAGCCTCCCGAGTAGCTGGGATTACAGGCGTGCACCACCACGCCCAGCTAATTTTTGTATTTTTAGTAGAGATGGGGCTTCACTGTGTTGGCCAGGCTGGTCTCGAACTCCTGGCCTCAGGTGATCCATCCACCTCAGCCTCCCAAAGTTCTGGGATTACAGGCGTGAGCCACCAGGCCCGGCCTACATTGATTTATTTTTCTTATGTTGAACACCCTTACATTCCTTCAATAAATCTAACTTGGTCATAGTATTCTCCTTTTAATATGCCGTTGGATTCAGTTAGCTCGTATTTTGTTGAGGATTTTTGCATCGATATTCATAAGGGATGTTGTTCTGTAGTTTTCTTGTGGTCTTTTTGTCTGGCTGTGCCATCAGAATGATGCTGGTCTCATATAATCAATTAGAAACTGTTCCCTTTTCTATTTTTTCGAACGGTTTGAAAGGATTGATGTTACCTTCATTTTGGTGTTACCTTCATTTAGTGATCTGAGAAAAAGAAAGGACTGGTGTTAATTATTTAAATGTTTGCTAGCATTCACCCTGAAGCCTTCTGATCCTGGACTTCTGTCTGTTGAGAGGTTTTTTTGTTGTTGTTGTTGTTTATTTGTTTTTTGAGATGGAGTCTTGCTCTGTCTCCCGAGGTGGAGTGCAGTGGCACGATCTTGGCTCACTGCAACCTACGCCTCCCGGGTTCAAGCGATTCTCCTGCCTCAGCCTCCCAAGTAACTGAGATTACAGGCATGCGCCACCACGTCCGGCAATTTTTTTTTAATTTTTAGTAGAAATGGGGTTTCCATGTTGGCCAGGCTGGTCTGGAACTTCTGAACTCAGGGGATTCACCCGCCTCAGCTTCCCAAATGCTGGGATTACAGGCGTGAGCCACCGCGTGCGGCCTTTTCTTTGAGACAGAGTCTCTCTCTGTCTCCCTGGCTGGAGTGCAGTGGCATAATCTAGGCTCACTGCAATCTCTGCCTCCCACGTTCAAGCGATTCTCCCACCTCAGCCTCCTGAGTAGCTGGGATTACAGGCGCGCGCCACCATGCTTGTCTAATTATTTTTGCATTTTAGTAGAGATGAGGTTTCACCATGTTGGCCAGGCTGGTCTCCAACTCTTGAACTCAGGCGATCCGCCCGCCTGGGCCTTCCAAAGTGCTGGGATTACAGGTGAGAGCCACCGCGCCTGGCCATGAATGCCATTTTTTGATAATGAATAATAAAAGTTATGCAGATCTTCTATATTCTTCTATCTAAATGTTGACACACCTTTATATCTAGAAATTTCGGATATAAAGCTCAGCCCGAGAGAACCCATCAAATGTTGGAGCTGCAAGGGGCTAGAAAGCATCACCAGACCTGGATTCGCGGGCGATGTTGGCTCAAGGTAGCACAGGACGTTGGCTCAGAGCTGGAAATTGAGGCCAGGTCTCCCGGCAGACCCACCCCACAGGACGACCAAGCAGGGCTTCACAGAGGAGTTGAGGTTTAGGTTTATATCTGTTGTTGAAAACCCGGTGAGCAAAAGACTGTGGAAAAAACACACGGAAAAGACAGGCGAAGGTGTGAGCTGGCTAGTGACAGAGAAGGGGGAACCCGTGGGGTCACTCCTTGACCCCACGCAGGACACTTAGACATCCACAGTGCCGGGGGAGAGGCCCCAGACGGGGCAGAAGACCCTTCCCCGGCCCTGGGGAACCCAAGATTTCCGAGAGTAAACGGACCTGTGCAAAAACCCACAAGGGAGACCAGTGGCCTGTGCCGGGCACTGCAAGGCCGCCCCGACCCCGACCTCACATGGGTCTCGGAGGCTTCAGGGACCCACCGGGCCGCGCGCCCCCCACCATCCCAGGTCTACCGCAGGGGAATCCTCCAGGCTTGCGAGCGCTTCCTAGGGCAGGAAAGCTTGTGCTGCAGCCCCGCCGCCCTCTCCCGGCGCGTAGCCCCCTCCCCGAGCCTTCGGGCCACGCAGCCAGGCCCGCGATCCCAGGGCGGCCCATGGGGGTCGGCGCCGCCGGATCCCGCGCCGCGCCGAAGCCTGCAGCGCCCCGCGGTCGCCGTCTCTTGCACTGGTCAGGATGAATAGAGCCTGACAAAACCTGAGTTAATTGGCCGAGCGAATGTCCTTCGCGTCAGGAGAACACACCCGGAGAAGCCGAGGGAAATGTGGAGCAGGAGCAGCCAAAGTGGCCCATCGGCTCTCGAGCAGGGTTTGCGCGTCGCGGTCGCAAAGCTCCGTGAGTGCAGGCACCGCGGCACAAGCGCTGCCCCGGAGCTCCAGGAGGCGGCGGCGGGCTGGGCGTTCGCGATCCTGGAGAAACGACCGCGGGGCGTTGGGAGCATTTTGTTAAAAAGCCGGGAAGCTCAGGGCCGGTGTGGCCTTCGTTCTGGGCTGAGAACCCGAACTTTGGGCAGCTTCCTTTCCTTGCCTTTGGGAGTCCGTCTTCTTCAGCTCTGTGAGGCCCCAGCAGGTTCCTTTAGCGGGAGAAGTCAGTGGTCATGGCTGGATGAGATTGTGGTATTAGAGGGCTGTCAGCAACACCTTATCACAGCGGAGCCTTCGATAGCTCAGTTGGTAGAGCGGAGGACTGTAGTGGATGGAACTGTGGTAATCCTTAGGTCGCTGGTTCGATTCCGGCTCGAAGGACTTCGTGTACCATTTTTAGCCTCAATTTAATTAAATTGTCTCAAAGGGAAAGGCTTAGAGGCCTCCTGTGACTTAGCATGAGTACTGCTCTTAGACCAAAGGACTCACAGTAGTATGTAGTATACGGTAACGCTCTTTGTGCGTTCAGTGTAAATGTGGTAACGTGTTTTAGAATAAGGTTTTCTGCTTAAGCACACAATTATATGCCTGACTTTTAGAATCTTGCATATGGATGATACTATGCTAAATAAATGTCCTGAACTGCGGTTGATCCGCTGGTCAGTGAACTGTGCAGTGAACCTGTAAGGCAAAGGGAAAGAAACCAGCAGCAGGCGGGGGATTAGCTCAAATGGTAGAGCGCTCGCTTAGCATGCGAGAGGTAGCGGGATCGATGCCCGCATCCTCCACTTCGCATTTTGCGTCTCTCACACTAGAGAACACAAAATGGAGGGATCCCCAGCGCAATGGGCAAGGTGTTTCATTTTAGAGATACAAGACTGTTAAGCGATAAGGAGCTTCACACGATGTTTTTATTTCGCAGTTGAGTCCCAGTTTCTGCCACTTTATCTTTCCCGCCTCCTGGCAGGCAGGCCGTTAACCGTCTTCCGGGAAGACGCCGCTAGAATCCTCCGGCCGCGCCTGGCCGCCAGTCCCCAAACGACACTCGCTCAGGTACCCACTAACGTGCGAGGAACCCTGCGAGCTGACCAATGGTAGTGAGCTTTACTGGGCGGGTCGCCAGCTGCAGCCGCGGCCAATAGGCGAGAGACTTCTTGTTTCCTGGCAGAGCGGGGTCCCGGCACCGCGGCGCTCGGGTGTTTTTGGGGGCCCGGGTGGAGGGCCCGGGTGCCGGGGCCCGAGGTGCGGCCTCGCTAGCGGGAGAGGGAGCGGGATCACCGGCCCGGAGAGAGGTGAGGGGCTCTGCGCGGACTACGGGCCTCGCCAGCCCCGGCCCCGCCAGCCCCGGCCCCGCCCCCTTCTCTCAGCCCCTTCAGCCCAAGCCCTTCGAAGGCCACCCCGCCCCCGCCCCCCTCCCCCGCCCTGGCTTCCGCGGTGCCAACCCCGCGCAGCTCCGTGGCCTCACCTCTGACTCCTAGGCCCTCCCTGCCCAACCCCCTGCCGCGGGAGGTCGTCTCGACCCCTCCCATGCCTCCCAGTCCCACCCTGCCCAGGACAAGCCCGCTCGGTGTGAACGGTTCCCCGCGAGTCGAGGGTGGAGAAGCCAGCCTCCTGCCCCCGAGTGGTACTCTAGCAGCCCACCTCTTTTAGGGGTGCTCAGAACACCCATTACTCATCCACAACTACTAGGGTAGCTTTCGCAGGGTGCAGTGCTTACGGGGCGGAAGGGTTTGGAAACATCCCCATGCCCTGGCTGGAATGGAGCTCCTGTCGCTAGGTGAGCCCAGTAGCCTTTGGCTTGGCAGAGGCCACGCTGTTATAATTTTCCTCCATACTAGGCATAAGGTAGTAACAAAAAAGGAAGAACCAGCCCTTACAGGGCTCAGGGGAGCAACACGAGAATGTCCGCTCAGTACTTGAGGACAGAGGCTGGAGAGAGGACTACCCATTTACACTCAGAACCTCCGTTCCTCTCTCTGCTCTGTGCTGGAGAGTGCAGAGCCAGAGATCCAGAACGGCCCATCTCTAAAGGTGGCCATGTATGGTGGTGAGTGTATCTTGGCTAGGTTTGGGAAATCCGACCTCTCTGATTATATTCTCTAATCTTTGGGCTGCAAAGCAGCTGAGAGTTTAGTATTTTTCAACATAGTTAAGCCACTGTGTTTTATTTGGGAACAGCCAAGCTAAAGTAAAATGTGGTCCCTTTAGGTCATTTACAACCCTTAGTGTTGAAGTACAGAGTGCTGCTCTCTCTTGGCCTTTGCTGGAAGACCACTTCTGTGTTTTCTAAGATGGAGAGAGCCTTTTGTTTCATAGGGCACTCCCTAAGAATAGCTCTTATTTATCCAGAGATACCCAGAAAACTCTTCCCTTTCCTCTTTAACCTAACCCTGTTTTTCCCCAGCTCTCAGGGCCAGAGCGGGGCAAGAGGATGCTTTCCCAGCCCCACCATGGAGCTGCGCTGTGGGGGATTGCTGTTCAGTTCTCGCTTTGATTCAGGGAATCTAGCCCACGTGGAGAAGGTGGAATCTTTGTCCATTGATGGGGAAGGGGTAGGAGGTGGGGCGTCAGCCCTGACCAGTGGCATTGCCTCTTCCCCTGACTATGAATTCAATGTGTGGACCCGACCAGACTGTGCTGAAACGGAATTTGAGAATGGGAACAGGTATATGGAACGAAATGGAGGGTGGAAGAAGGCTCCAAACCCATGCTTCAGTTAGCCCTGTGCCTTACCTGTTCATAGCAGCATGCTACCTGTCCTCTTCTGACCCGTCCTCCCTCCTTTCTGCTTGCCAAATAGCCCTGTCCCAGTTTGGCTGGCTCCAGCTCTCCCACAGATCCTATCTCCAACCCTTCCACATACCTCTCTCTTACTCTGGTCCTCAGGTCATGGTTCTACTTCAGCGTCCGGGGAGGAACACCAGGAAAACTCATCAAGATCAACATTATGAACATGAACAAGCAGAGCAAGCTGTATTCCCAGGGCATGGCCCCCTTTGTGCGCACACTGCCCACCCGGCCACGCTGGGAACGCATTCGAGACCGGCCCACCTTTGAGGTAAGTTCTCCATGAGGAGGAAAGAAAGAATTGGGTGCTAAAAGTAGACAGGAAAGTAAAGCGTTTTTGTCCTTGATACAAGTATGAGGCAGGTGGGACAACAGGTTTAAGTATCAGCTTTTTCTCCAGTGTTAGCTGGAGTCCAAGATGAGCCCCCGCCTCAGGAAGCCTAGAAGGAGCCCCTTTTCATATAGAAAGTGTCAGAGGGAGGGAAGTTGGTAAAGGTGATAAGGGTGTGAGGTCAGGTCCTGGTGGTCCCAGTAGGAGCTCAGTTCTGACAATGGCGTGTTGCCCCTCCCTCTTCCTCCTCTGCTCCTCAGATGACAGAGACACAGTTTGTGTTATCCTTTGTTCACCGTTTCCTGGAGGGCCGTGGGGCCACCACCTTCTTCGCCTTCTGCTACCCCTTCTCCTACAGTGACTGCCAGGATTTGCTAAACCAGCTAGACCAGCGCTTTCCGGAGAACCACCCTACCCATAGCAGGTGCCAGCCCCATTCTTACTCCTGCCACACAGTCCTGGATCAGACAGCACCTCCACTACATCTGGAATTTTGCCCTTAGAGCTCTGAACCAAACTTTCATCAGTCTTTTTTTGTATAGAATGTACAGACAGGACTTTGGGTACCTTTGAAAACTATGTTTCTGTATGACCCTGATCTCAGCATATCAACACCTGCCCTCCACTCTTTTACCTGCCCAGTTCAGACCTCTTACTAGCCCAGCTCCCATCAGTTATCCAGAGTTTAGCCAGCACTATGTGACTCAGTACACCTTTTTTATCTGCCCCCACGGAGAACAACTCCAACTACGTAAAGTATTCTAGGAAGGCACAAACTGGGGAAAAACAAGTTCACCCTGTCCTGTACTCTTCATTCTGGCAATGTAAGCCCACTCAAATCCTTAGCCTCATTTAACATTGTGAGGGACTATAAGGCCCCAAAGGTTAGGTGAAGGACCAGATTTTGCAAATCCTGGGCTGGTGACAAGGCCTACCTCTTACTAGGACTTTAGGGACTTCTCCTGGCTTAATTATTTTTTCCATGTAGCCCCCTGGATACCATCTATTACCATCGGGAGCTCCTTTGCTATTCTCTGGATGGACTTCGTGTAGATCTGCTGACGATCACTTCCTGCCATGGCCTTCGAGAAGATCGAGAGCCCCGTCTAGAGCAGCTATTTCCTGATACCAGCACCCCTCGACCATTCCGTTTCGCAGGCAAGAGAGTGAGTGGAAATAGCATAAAGGTAGTTCTTTGGCCTTTGTCTAGCATCAGGTACTGTTGATAGCTAAAGACTATGTTATCTCTAGGCATCTTGGACACGGCCTCTGCCGGCAACTTGTGGCAAGGGTGATGGCCCCAGCTCCACTTGCAGACTCAGCCAACTGGAAATCCAGCAGCTATTCCTGCCTCATCCATGACAACCCCCATATACTGTCAAAGTAGAACTATAGTGTAACTGACTTAATGTCTGCTCTCCTCTCTACCTCAGATATTCTTCTTAAGCAGTAGAGTACACCCAGGGGAGACTCCATCTAGCTTTGTCTTCAATGGCTTTCTGGACTTCATCCTCCGACCTGATGATCCCCGGGCCCAAACCCTACGTCGCCTCTTCGTCTTTAAGCTGATTCCCATGTTGAACCCTGATGGTGTGGTTCGGGGACACTACCGGTAAGTGGCTTCCCCAGCCTGTCTGGACTGTTCCCATTCCCCCTCATGCCCTGCATCTCAGTGAAATTCTGTCAGCCTTCTGGCTTCTCCTGTGTTCCCAGTCCTCTTGCATCCTAATAAAGGCAAGCCCATCTCATCTTCCTGAGAAAGCATGAGATCATATCTAGTGGCACTCCCAGAAAGGAACCAAACCAGGATGACTGCAGGCCCATCTGGGTGGAGGCAGCTACCCTGAGGAAGCTCCTTAGGGTTCTATGGGGTAAGGGTGACAGCAGATCAAAGAGAGGCCCTGTCTTCAATTCTTTCTTTCCTAACGCAGCTTCAGTCTCACATTTGATAAGTCAGTCTCCTGTGGTCTCCTTCTCATCTACACTAGTGTCTCCTTCACTGGCCCAGTCCTCTAGAACCTGCTTCAGTCCTTGTTTTCCTACAGCACAGACTCACGTGGAGTGAATCTGAACCGTCAGTACCTGAAGCCTGATGCTGTCCTGCACCCAGCCATCTATGGGGCCAAAGCTGTGCTTCTCTACCACCATGTGCACTCTCGTCTGAACTCCCAGAGTTCCTCTGAGCACCAGCCCAGTCCCTGTCTCCCTCCTGATGCTCCTGTTTCTGACCTGGAGAAAGCCAACAATCTCCAAAATGAAGCTCAGTGTGGGCACTCAGCTGACATAGATAACGCTGAAGCCTGGAAACAAACAGAGCCAGCAGAACAGAAGCTCAACAGTGTGTGGATTGTGCCACAACAGTCTGCAGCGCTTGAAGAGCCAGCCCCTGACACCATCCCCCCCAAAGAGAGTGGCGTTGCTTACTATGTGGACCTGCATGGACATGCTTCCAAAAGGGGCTGCTTCATGTACGGAAACAGCTTTAGTGATGAGAGCACCCAGGTGGGAGTCCTGAGAATGTCATGTGAGTGTGCGAAATGTTGCAGGTTAGGAGATGGGGTTGGGCCATGAACAGAGGGAAGATAGCCTTAGGTAGCCTTCTGGCAGGAAGGCCTGTGTAGACTACCTCTGAAAAAGCTTTGAAGGGCCAAGAAGAGATGGCACAGAGGGCTTATGTCTCAATTGTTACATCATGAACTTTTTTTAAGGGTCAAGCTAACTGCATTATAGTCTTCGCTAGAGTCTGGGAATCCAGAGAAGGAAGATTTTGCATGGTTGGAGGAAAGAAGCTAAAAGCTTTAAAAAAAAAGAATTGCTTCCCAACACTTAGAAGTAATGTCAAACTGAGAATTCAAGCAGCACTGATTACTGTTAATGGTTGTGATGGTATCTGCTGTGTATTAAGTCACACGGTCGCATACTTGCCATCTCTTCCTTGCCCCTTGTCCCTTCTGTCTCTCCTTCTGAGTTGACTTTTCTTCCCCAAACAGGTGGAAAACATGCTGTATCCAAAGCTCATCTCCTTGAACTCAGCCCACTTCGACTTCCAGGGCTGCAATTTCTCAGAGAAGAATATGTATGCCCGAGACCGTAGAGATGGCCAGTCTAAAGAGGGAAGCGGCCGTGTTGCAATCTACAAAGCCTCAGGGATAATCCACAGGTTGGGTGGAGGCTGAGATATAGTTGATGAAATAGCTTCCCTAAAGAAAACAGCTTAGCCGGGTGTGGTGGCGCATGCCTGTAATCCCAGCTACTCAGGAGGCTGAGGCAGGAGAATTGCTTGAACCTGGGAGGCAGAGGTTGTGGCGAGCCGAGATCACACCATTGCACTCCAGCCTGGGCAACAAGAGCGAAACTCCGTCTCAAAAAAAAAAAAAAAGAAAACAACACCCGGTTCAGGGTGTTTGAGAGGGAGGGGACCACCTGAGTCTTCTTAAAAGAGAACCTCACAATTAGCATTATTGTCTTTAGTCTAGGACTCTATTTTGGGGGGACTCCCTGGGTATATGATACAGTACCAGGGTCAGCTGCTAGTTGCTATGGATTATTAGCACTTTCATTTGTGTTCACTTTTTTCCAAGTGATTGCCTCCTTAGATCACATAAACTGTTCTCTGTGGTTCTGTCCTGGTATCTGTTCAGGCGGGACACTGATAAAGGTCTTTATGTCTTAGCTACACACTTGAATGCAACTACAACACTGGACGCTCAGTAAACAGCATCCCTGCTGCCTGCCATGACAATGGGCGTGCCAGCCCCCCTCCCCCGCCGGCTTTCCCCTCCAGATACACTGTGGAACTATTTGAGCAGGTATGAATACATGGTGTAAGTGGGAAAAGGGAGAAACCTTATAGCCTGGAAAGGCCTTCACTCCTAATGCCTGACTCTAAGGTCCTCTGAAGAGATATTCATCACTATGGCCCTCTCACCACTATGGTTATTTTCCTCAGTTAACAGGAGCATAACTGTGACTATAATAGTATTGAAAGGATGAACAGGCACTATATCTGACCCCACATCACAGAGAATCCCCTAGCACCTCTGAGTCAGATTCTTTGCCTCTGGGCTTGTCTTTCTCATTCTATTGGGTTTATTAGTTCCTGGGCTCAAAAGCACCCTGACTGCAGTGGTCTTGATGACTCCCATTATCCTAATAGAACTGGCCGGTTGCAGTGGCTCATGGCTGTAATCTCAGCACTTTGGGAGGCTGAGGCAGGCAGATCACCACCTGAGGTCAGGAGTTCGAGACCAGCCTAGCCAATATGGTGAAACCCCATCTCTATTAAAAATACAAAAATTAACTGGGCATGGTGGCACATGCCTATAGTCCCAGCTGCTCGGGAGGCTGAGGCAGGAGAATCACTTGAACCCGGGAGGCAGAGATTGCAGTGAGCTGAGATTGCACGCCACTGTACTACAGCCTGGGCGACAGAGCAAGAATCCGTCTCAAAAAAAAAAAATAGAGCAGAAAGAGCTGCAGGTTACAGAAGGGATTCAAACCCCTTTCCTGCTAGGAGAATTCCTTAATGGTGCCAGCCAGAAAGAAAGGACACACCCTGCCCCTCATAATGGAAGAGGGCCCCCAAATTGGTGGTAGTTTAGGGAATAGCTCCAAATCCATTTGTAATAAACAGCCTGGGCACAAAGGTTAGGGCATCCAATGAGCAAATTATAGGTCTGGCTCCTCCTTCCCTTCCACTGTGCTGTGTACCCACCACAAGGTAGCAGCCTGGATGGGAGGACCAGCATGCTGAGCCAAACTGGACTACCCCACAGGTGGGACGAGCTATGGCCATCGCAGCTCTGGACATGGCGGAATGTAATCCGTGGCCCCGAATTGTACTGTCAGAGCACAGCAGCCTTACTAATCTTCGGGCCTGGATGCTGAAACATGTACGCAACAGCCGAGGCCTAAGCAGCACTCTGAATGTGGGTGTCAGCAAGAAGAGGGGCCCTCGAACTCCACCCAAAAGTCACAAGTAAGGCCAGCAAAATAGGAGGGAGAAAGGGTAGGACAGTGGGACAGGGCTCTAGAGCTAGGAGTTCCAAGGGATTTATATTCCTTTTCCATCCTCCTTAAAGTGCCAAATGGCAAATATTTTCAGGGTAAATTAAAATTAGTAAGATTAGTTTATTTTTTGAAAATGGGATCCTCTTCCCTTTTACTCTGAGCTACATACATCTAAGAGATCTGAGTATCAGGCTAGGGATTCACTGCTGCAGAGCCCTGCACAAAATCAAATATAATTGCAGTGGGGCAGGCCTCAGCTTCCAACGGTTGTGAATGACTGACTGAAGGGAGTTCAAGGGTCAGTGCCAAGGCAGTAGGGGGAAAATTCATTGGGAGATAAAGCTGCTCAGGGATGGCTGTTATGACATTTTGAGATTAGCTGGTATTCCCCAGATAGATACTTCATCCACGGACATGAATTCCCCACTTTTCCCTTGGAATGGGTCCCTGTACCTTTTTACCCCAGAGGTGAAGCTTTACTGAGCAGCAGATCCTAGGGAAAGCCTTAGGACACAACCTTCCTGGCCCAGGTTTAACTGGCATCTGCTTCTTTGCAGTGGGTTGCCTGTTTCCTGCTCCGAAAACACCTTGAGCCGGGCACGAAGTTTTAGCACTGGCACAAGTGCTGGTGGTAGCAGCAGCAGCCAACAAAATTCTCCACAGATGAAGAATTCCCCCAGCTTTCCTTTTCATGGCAGTCGGCCTGCAGGGCTGCCAGGCCTGGGCTCTAGTACCCAAAAGGTCACCCACCGGGTGCTGGGCCCCGTCAGAGGTAAGCCAGTCTGGGAGCCCCTGCAACATGTGTTTGGTTGTCTGGGACACTGCTGGGGGAAGTAAGAGCTTGAAGATATACTCTTGGCCCAGGACCAAGGGGTGAATCAATAAAATTAGTTTGTAGCAGAACCTGTGGCCTCTCCTACGACCTTCGTGTTCCCTGCGGCATGATTCCAGAGTGGTATTGTGTGTGGCCAGAGGGGGAAGTCTGGGTATCTGGGCTTCAGTGCATGCTAGGAGCTAGGGAAGTTTCCAAGGATGAAACACTAGCTGAAGCAGTGCCAAACAGGACATGGAGCCTCCACGTCAAGGATAATGTCAGTCTGTCTTCATGGGGGCAGTTAAGGGAATGTCCTGAGAATCCAAATTGCAGCACTACAGAATGATGGGGAATCTTATCTGTGGTCTTTATGGGCTAAAATTGTTCCTGGCTTCAGAGCTCACTAAGAAAGTGGTATCAGGCCGGGCACAGTAGCGGCTCACGCTTGTAATCCTAGCACTATGGGAGGCTGAGGCAGTCAGATCACTTGAGGCCAGGAGTTCAAGAACAGCCTGGCCGACATGGTGAAACCTCGTCTCTATTAAAAATACAAAAATTAGCCAGGCATGGTGGTGCACACCTGTAATCCCAGTTACTCAGGTAACTGAGGCAGAAGAATTGCTTGAACCCAGGAGGTGGAGGCTGCAGTGAGCCAAGATCGTACCACTGCACTCCAGCCTGGGCAACAGAGCAAGACTCTGCCTCAAATAAAGAAAAGAAAGTGATATCAGAAGGATTCTAACTCTTCCAAAGAAAAATGGAACAACTGCAGACAATTTCTTTTCTAGGTATAAAATGCAGCAGTCTAGCTCTTTCCAGCAGTGAGCACAGTTGCTTAACTGTCCATTAGTACCCCCCTGGGTTTTGCCTAATGAAACCCTGCCTGATAAGATTCTGGGTCAAAATTATATACCAGAAACAGATGGGCCTTTCGGGAAAAAGAGGAAATTAACGGGAGTAACCTGGATTGCAAAGGGGAAGAGATTGTTGTAGTGCCACTTCTGGAAATATGCTGAACCACAGATCAATATTGTACTGGCCTCTGCACTACAGAAATCTTGCCCAGAGTATGGAGGCTTGTCAGCTGGGGCTAAGTCTTGCAGCATATTCATCCTTGTTAGCTTTTCCCAGCTTGCACCCTAGCTATTGGTACAGACCAGACATGTGCTGTGTCAGTGGCTGTGTAAATCTGACTGCTAGTGAGAGAAGCCATGGAGGAGAGGGCGATGGTCCTTACCAGCTGTGACCATTGAAATATTCTATCCCTGACAGGCAACTTGATTATCTGCTTGTATTCCAAGCCCCATTGTTTGAGAGTCTATCTTCATTAGGAAAGGACACTTGTGCACTGTGTTTGAAAAATAAAGTAATAATAATGCCTTATATTTACACAGCATTTAACAGTGAACAAGATAATATCACATATATAAATTTCACTTAATCCTCACAAGGACCCTATGGGATGGATGGTGTTTCCATTTTTCCAACAAGGAAGCTGAGGCTATTTAAGAATGGTTTCTCCAAGATTGCACAGCTATTCCAACTTATATCTTCTCATGCTCCAGTATGCCTAGTTTCCCATGGTAAATCTACATAAAGTTCTTCTTCTATTTCTTTTCCTTTCTTTTTTTGAGACGGAGTTTCGCCCTTTCACCAAGGTTGGAGTGAAGTGGTGCAATCTCAGCTCACTGCAACCTTCCACCCACTGGGTTCAAGCGATTCTTCTGCCTCAGCCTCCTGAGTAGCTGGGATTACAGGCGCCCGCCACCACACCCAGCTAATTTTTGTATTTTTAGTAGAGATGGGGTTTCGCCACGTTGGCCAGGCTGGTCCTGAACTCTTTACCTCAAGTGATCCACCAACCTCAGCCTTCCAAAGTGCTAGGATTACAGGCATGAGCCACTGTACCCAACCTCTTTCTTTTTTGGTCAGCCTCTTCTAGCTCTTAACTCATAGTTCCTGGGAATACCTTCATCAGCATCCTAAGTTCTTCTTTCCTCACTACAAAGGGAAATAGTAAAGAGCCTTTTTTAGGTTGTCACTGGAATATTCTAGGCCCCTCTTTTTATTTGAGACAGTTTCGCTCTGTTACCCAGGCTGGAGTGCAGTGGTGCAATCTCGGCTCACTGCAACCTCTGCCTCCTGGGTTCAAGCGATTCTCCTGCCTCAGCCTCCCAAGTAGCTGGGATTACAGGTACCCACCACCATGCCCAACTAATTTTTTGTATTTTTAGTACAGATGGGGATTCACTATGTTTGCCAGGCTGGTCTCGAACACCTGACCTGAGGCGATCCACCGCCTCAGCCTCCCAAAGTGCTGGGACTACAGGCATGAACCACTGTGCCCGTCTAGGCTTTTTTTCTTTTGAGATGGAGTTTCACTCTTGTTACCCAGGCTGGAGTGCAATGGCGCGATCTCGGCTCACCACAACCTCCGCCTCCCAGGTTCAAGTGATTCTCCTGCCTCAGCCTCCTGAGTAGCTGGGATTACAGGGATGCGCCTTGACGCCTGGCTAATTTTTTTTTTGTATTTTTAGTAGAGACAGGTTTCTCCATGTTGGTCAGGCTGGTCTCAAACTCCTGACCTCAGGCGATCCACCCGCCTCAGCCTCCCAAAGTGCTGGGATTACAGGCGTGAGCCACTGCGCCTGGCTAGGCACTTTTTAATCACTATTTTATTGACATCCTCCCTGCCCCGCTTCCAATGCACAACACTGCATTGA
Source organism: Macaca mulatta (assembly GCF_049350105.2). NCBI lineage: Eukaryota > Metazoa > Chordata > Mammalia > Primates > Cercopithecidae > Macaca > Macaca mulatta. Next base: position 97,938,364 of record NC_133418.1, on the reverse strand, counting down.
GCTCCTTGAGGTGAAGGACATGTATTCTATTTCTCTGTTACTTCCCCCTACCAATAGAAAATATGCACAGTCAGTACCAAGTAATTCCTGGTTGACTGACTTGAAACTTAATAGGGGAAACAGGACAGTAAATACAACATGAGAGCGCACACACACTGTAAACATCCTGGGGGTTTGGGGAACTACTGTGGTAGATAAACACAAGAGTAATTAACCGAATAATGTTCCGTTAAGAAATAATCTGAAAAATAGGTAGCCAATAGTTTGACAGAAACATTCCCAAAGTGAGAAATGACAGCCAGGAGCAGGAACAGAGCTGGTGGGTGGAGAGGACAAAAAACATGTATATCTAGGTGGGTATGCAAAAGGCCAAGCCCATCACCAAGGAGATTAGGTGAAGAGAGAATTAGCTGAAATGTCTTGAGAACAAGGATTATGAGCTTAACTGAGACAATGGCAACAATTGTGTGTGTCTACGAATGGGAATAAACCTAAGACTGCGTAAGACACTGTCTATGAACTGTACATATTGGACAGGAAACGGGAGGTGAGATGACCAGAGCCAGTACCAGTATCTGGAAAGGAGAGATAAGTATTAGAAAGAGAAGTGGCAGGATTCAGTAGAAGACAGAGGAATTAAGAGGGCTTTAAGGCTACTTTTTCCACTGTAAACAAAAGCTTCAGGAAGTGTCTCCTAACACGTGTACTTATGCCCTTGGCACCTAGTCCTATGCCTGGCACTTAGCGATCAGCAAGTATTTGTTGAATGAATAAAAAGCAAGAAGTTGGGAACCAAATGAATGCTTGTCTCACCTTTCTACCCCTCAGAGGACATAAATCAGGTCTGTGATTGTCCCAGGGATTCACTGAGATCTGGAGTGCTACATGGAAGGACAGTTGCAAAGATGTTCAGGGAGGATGACACACAGGGTCTTGGCACAAGTCAAATAACTGCTGCTGTAAATGGCGAGACCTTAGAACACCCATTCTGACTAATTCAGGGGGAGGTCAGTCTCTCCTCAGACCTCTCAGACCTTTGCCCAGTACTATCCTACCACCCCCAAAATGGAACATCTGGCTGGTTACCATAAGATACCATTTCATAACCCCTGGAAGCAGAGCTGATCACGTCACTCTTGCACTCTTGCTTTTTCTTTCTCGCTTGCTTTTACCCTTTCCTGGGGTAGGGTGAAGGTTTGTCCCTTAATATGGTTTCAACATGCCTCTGCGTGTAGATGTTTCTCAAATTATCTAAACTACTTCCTCTATCAAGTTCATGATTTCTGCCTACTGTGCACTGTCAACTGGACATCATCCTGACATCCATTTTAATCACAGAATTACTTGGTTTTGGGCCCTAGACTATCTCTGTCATTGGTGGTAGCTAATGTTTTAGGTTATTTGACTATGGCCACAAGTCTCGATTTCTGATATCCTATTGGCAACCTGTGCCAACTCTCACTAGCCCCCTAACATCTGGTTGTTTCTTTTTTTGAGACAGTCTCAGTCAGTCACCCAGGCTGGAGTGCAGTGGCGTGATCACAGCTCACTCCAACCTTTGTGTCCCTGGCTCAAGTGATCCTCCAGCCTCAGCCTCCCTAGTAGCTGGGCCTACAGGTGCACACCACCATACCTGGCTAATTTTTTTTTTTTTTTTTTTTTAAAGTAGAGACGGGGCTTCACCAAGTTGCCCAGGCCGGTCTCAAGCTCCCAGACTCAAGTGATCCAGCCGCCTCAGCCTCCCAAGGCGCGTGAGCCACTGTGCCTGACGTTTTTGACTCTTGACCACCGTCTTAACCTATAATTGGTACCCAGCATATCTCCTCATAGTAGCTTCCATCCTGAGATCTCTCCCTTTCTTCTTTATTCATACAAGTAGGTTTTTTTTCCATTCAGATTTTTTTTTTACCATTTTGTTTTGGAACCTTTTTTTTTTAGACACAGTCTCACTCTGTCTCCCAGGCTGGAGTGCAGTAGCCCATCTCAGCTCACTGCAATCTCTGCCTCCCAAGTTCAGGTGATTCTCCTGCCTCAGCCTCTGGAGTAGCTAGGATTACAGGTGCCCACCACCACGCCCGGCTAATTTTTTGTATTTTTAGTAGAAACGGGGTTTCTCCACATTGGTGAGGCAGGTCTTGAACTCCCGACGTCAGGTGATCCGCCTGCCTCGGCCTCCCAAAGTGCTGGGATTACAGGTGTGAGCCACCATGCCTGACCTGGCTTGGACCTTTCAAAAGTATTCTTGTCACTGCCTGCTAATTCCCAGTGTGGCTGGGAAGATGAAGTTACTGTCACTTCTTAAGTTACAGGATTTTCATATCCAACACGTTTATTAACGGTCAGTTGGCATGCTGGCACCTCTGGTGAATTCAGTTCTATGAAAAGTTAATAGCCCACTGGTTTGAGAGCATTTGGCACCTGCTGTTCCTCTGTGATGAGGAAGGACATGCCAAAGCTGCAAGCCTCCCCACCCCATCCATTTACCATCTGCCCCCCCGGGCCCCACCCTTCAGAACTTGTAGTAGTTTAAGTCTCTAGACATGAGTGGAGCAGAGACAGCTGCCCCAAAGGATATAACTGTATGCTTTAGACTCCTAGAGATGATTGATCCAGCTCATGGTATATAGTGGGTGTCTGCTGTTCAAGTAAACAAAACATTGATAAAGGTCTCTGGTTTTTCAGGCAGTATTTTACAGGCACTGTGATATATAGTGTTAGAGGCAACAAAGTCCCTACTCCCAAGAAACTCAAGTTCCAGTTAGAAAAAATACTAGCTTATGTTTATTGAGTCCTCTGTGCCTGTAAGTACTTTACACATGCTAACTTAATTAAACAGAAACCATAAACTACTAGCCACACAAACAAAGAATGAAGATAATGAGGAGAGAACAATTAATGCTGCCTGTAATGATCAAGTAAGCTTCAGAGAGGTAACATTTGAGATGGTACATGAAAGACGGTCACGATTTCATTAGAAAAGGTAACAGTTCCAGAGGAACCACACCCAACTAATAGCCATAGGGTCTATAGCAGAGGGTATGAAGAATCAAATCAGCATCCTACTAAGGATGTGTACACTGGAACTATAGTGGGCAAGGCTTTGAATGTGTAGTAGTCAAAAGTTTAGACTTCATCCTTTAGAAGATCTTCAAGCCCAGTGCAATGGCTCACACCTGTAATCCCAGCACTTTGGGAACTGAAGGAGGAGGATCGCTTGAGCCCAAGAGTTCTAGACCAGCCTGGGCAACATGGTGAGACTCCATCTCCACAAAAAATTTAAAAATTAGCTGGGCTTGGTGGCATGCGCCTGTTGTCCCAGCTACTTGGGATGCAGGAGGTCAAGTCTGCAGTGAGCAATGTTCATGCTACTGCACTACAGCCTAGGTGACAGAGTGAGACCCTGTCTCCAAAAGAAAAGAGAAGTCAGGTGAATGCAGAGATAGAATTGTAGGATTTGATTATACAAATGCAAATCTAAGGAGGAGTAGGAAGATGAAACAAGTTTCTAGCAGTTGCGTTTTGCATGAAGACAGGGAGAATGAAAGAAAGGGAGAGAATGAGTTTTGTTTTGTCAAGGGGACTTTCTTGGGAAGAAATTTCCAGTGGACAATTAGAGCTGGATTTCAGGAGAAAAGGGCTAGAGACTGACTTGGGAGTTTAAGAGTAAGTAGAGCAAGAGAGGCTCAAGGACAGAATGATGGGGGAAGACTTGACACTTAAGGGGCAGGAAGAACAGCTGGAAGAGAAGCAATTAGTCGTAAGAGGGGAACCAAGGAAATCTGTGTTAGCCAAGCTCACTAACTTCTTTGCCAAAAGAATGAACTGGGCCAGGTGCGGTGGCTCATACCTGTAATCCCAATACTTTGGGAGGCCAAGGTGGGTTGATCTCTTGAGCCTAGGAGTTGAAGACCAGCCTGGGCAACATGGCAAAACCCCGTCTCTGCTAAAAATACAAAAATTAGGCTGGGTGTGCTGGCTCACACCTGTAATCCCAGAACTGTAGGAGGCCAAGGTGGGCGGATCACAAGGTCAGGGGTTCGAGACCAGCCTGACCAACATGGTGAAACCCCGTCTCTACTAAAAATACAAAAATTAGCCAGGCATGGTGGCACGCGCCTGTAATCCCAGCTACTCAGGAGGCTGAGGCAGGAGAATCACTTGAACCCGGGAGGTGGAGGTTGCAGTGAGCCAAGATCGCACCACTGCACTCCAGCCTGGGCGACACAGCAAGACTCCATCTCAAAAACAAAACTTTAAACAAAAATTAGCTGAGCATGGTAGTGTGCACCTATAGTGCCAGCTACTCAGGAGGCTAGGTAGGAGGATCACCTGAGCCTGGGAGGTTGAGGCTGCAGTGAGCCATGATCGTGCCATTGTGCACTTCTTCAGCCTGGGTGACAGAGTGGAAACCTTTTATCAAACAACAACAACAACAACAAACTGGCAGGATGAAGGCTGGTGGAGAATGGATAACTGTAATAAACAGTAGATCTTTCTACCCATCTTATATTAATAGTTACTTCAGGAGAGGGATGCGGGTCTGATGACAAGCTTGAAAAACAGCATATTTTGACCAGGGAAGCCAGCAAGTCAGTGAAGGCTGCCTCATAATGCCCCACTTATTTGCCCTTTTATCTGCTTGTATCTCTTCCACTCAGAGCCCCGAAGCCAGGACAGGAGACGGCGGCAGCAGCCACTGACCCATCGCCCTGCAGGCAGCCTTGCTCCATCCCCAGCTCCTACTAGTTCTGGCCCAGCCTCCTCACACAAGCTGGGCTCCTGTCTACTGCCCGATTCACTCAACATACCAGGTCTGTACCCGCTGCCACTGAAATCTGGGTTTGCCAGCCTCCTCCGTGGCCAGCCCAGGTTCTTTAAGCCTAGTTGGGAGACCAGCGGCATCAGTTATCCTCTTGGTATCCTAAACCTCTAACACTGGTGCCTTTGTGTAGGAAGCTGGAATTGATTAGTCTTCGTGTAATAAAACAATAGTTAACATTTATTGAACATTTACTATGTGCCAGGCACTGCTCTACACATTTAATCTCATTTAATCCTCATTTTTACAGTTGAGGAACCTGAGGACTTTTTGTCTACCTGCAAAGTGCTACTTACGCAAATTCCCTGACTCCAGGAGCTGGGCAACATTAGACAAAACAGGAGAATGAAAAAAGCATGACAGGTCTTTCTCCTGTCAACACTGCTAAATGTTGTGTGCAGCCGTATCATTCACACAAAACTTAAGCCATCTCTTCTCCTTTAAATTACAGACCCAGCTATATAAAGAAATGGATGGGAATGATTTTAAGATTGTAGTCCAACATGTTCTACCTCACTCAAAGACCCCTACTCCCAACCTGTCTGCTCTCCTCAATGGGTAGCACTGAACCCACCAGTCCTGGGTAGAGCTGACTTGATCCTCAAATGCTAAACATATGATTGGGGTAGGCCCTGCGGCCTATAAATTGACACAGGATTTAAGCTTGGGTACATTCCGATTCTAGCCTGGAGTTGCTGCTCCACCCCTTGGACCAGACTAGAGCCTCAACCCGGGGTGAGTTTGCTGCCCAGGCAACATCTGGAGACATTTTTGGTTGTTACACTGAGGAGGGAGATGAGGAAACAGCATATATTGTTTAGAGACTAAGAATGCTACTAAACATCCTACAATGCACAAGACTACTCCCCAGAATTATGCCACCCAAAATGTCAACGTGCCAAGGTTGAGAAACCCTGATCCTTTGGAAGTTATTTCCTCTTCTCTGTGACCCCTACCCTGATCAGTTTCCTCTGTTCCCTAGGGAGCGGCTGCTCACTCTTGTCCTCCGGGGACAAACCAGAGGCCGTCATGGTAATCGGGAAAGGTCTGCTAGGGACTGGAGCTCGGATGCCCTGCATCAAGACTCGATTGCAGGTAATATTTTTGGGTCTTCAGCACAACTACTCTGGCAGAACCCAGCAAGGCACTGTTCCTCTGGGTAGCGGGAGGGAAAATGCTCAGCACTGCTTTACTGCCTCTACGCTTGGCCACATCAGAGAGCTTCTCTGGTACCTGAGTGCCTGTCTGTCCAGTCCCCTTCCTGCCCTCCACCATCCCCATCAGCCAGGTCATTTGCTTGCTTTCAACCTGTCCCTGCCAGATGTACCCCAACTTCAGCCTGCTAGCTTTGGCTTTCCCTGCCCCTGCCCTTAGCTTCTCCTCTCTTTCTGCCCAGACCTGCCCGAGGAGAGTTTCCGCCAGGAGGGGTCCCGGATTCCCCAGGTAACACATTTGGTTGCTGCTGCTAGGAACAGCCCTGCCACCAACTCCGATTCAGTCCAGATCCCCATGCTAGGTAAAGTTGAGTACAGGCAGAAGCTGACTGGATGGGTGAAGTGTACAGTGCTCTGGCAGGGGCTGAGGCATAGAGGGCTCTGAGAGAGATCTACCAACCCTCACTATCTTTCTACACAGTGTTTCTCTACTCACCCAGACCTTAGTCATGGTATAGCCATGGCGGTTAAATGCTGGATCTGTTTGCCACCCCTAGTTATAGACTTGGAGTGCACAGTCATGGACTGAATCCAGGACTTCTCTGGCTATTATCGTGCCTCACCCTCTCAGCTAGAATTCAATGTCCCAGTACCTCTACTGATCCCTATACTACAACACTCTAATGCATGGAAACTCTAGAAGCAAACTAAAAGCAAAAAAACTCATGGAAGAATCTAGCCTCTTAGCACAAACCCTGTCCACACAGGCTAGGCCCAGGTTGGGCCGGGGCTCACCGCCGACTCGCAGAGGGATGAAAGGCTCTTCAGGCCCCACATCCCCTACCCCCCGGACCAGGGAGAGCAGTGAGCTGGAGCCGGGACCCTGCTCTGCTAAACCAGGGTGAGCACTTGGGTCCAGTCCCTCACCCCACCCCTCACTTCTGTCCCCTCATTCCCATTTCTGTCATTCAGAATAATTTTCTGCCTTCCCTACTCCTTTTGAGCACAAAGACTAAATGTACTTTCATTAAGAATCTAGTCCCTGATTTTTTTTTCCCCCACCATGGCCACAGTCTTCAATCCAAAGGAAAAGAAAACAACTTTTAGTTAGGGCCTAAGGCCTAGGAGCTGGCTGGTTCCAGCAAGAGACCACTGTGCAGTAACCAACTTGCCCATCCTTACCCATCTTCATCTTGCTTCACTTCTTTCACTTCCCAGCCCCTGGTTAGCAGAACAGAAGAGGAGCAGAGTTTTCATAGCCCTGATTCCTCTCTCTTCTCTGTTGCAGGCTGCCTCAGGCCAGGCCCCCACGGCCCCGCTCTGCCCCTGCCTTTTCTCCTATATCCTGTAGTCTGTCTGACTCCCCATCCTGGAATTGTTACAGCGGGGGTCCCTTGGGCCAACCTGAGGTTTGTTTTGTCCCTAAATCTCCCCCACTCACTATTTCTCCCCGGGTCTGATAATGCCTTTATGTTGAAGCCCAAGATATAGCCCCAAGATGGGGTAACACGTGGGAAATATGCTAGTTCCCCTCCAGGCCGCTGATTCCATGTGACAGCCGTTAAGTCCTTGGAATGCCAGCCACGCTGTCCAAAGCATTAAAGAGCAGCACCTTGAGACAGAACAAAACAGGGACCTGCCACCCCTTCCTTCCCTCCACAGCACAAGATTTTGGGACCACAAAAAAAAATCTATATTTTTATATTGGGGGGAGGGAGTAGAAAAGCAAGCCCCTATACTGGGCCCTATTCAGTGGCAGCTTCTTGTTCCATAGGATTAAGGAAGACTTTGAGGAAATAAAAGTTGTTTGGAAAAATCCAGGTGTAGTTGCTTTGTATGTTGTGATGGGTAGAAGGGATGAAGTGAAGTGTGAAGGCCCCTCATACCCTCCATCTTGCCTCAGACTATGTCCTGGAACCCTAGAAAAGAGGGGGAAAGACCTGAGGTAAGGAAAATGCTGCAGCTTTCCTCCGGGGATTCCTTCAGGAAGTAACGTCTATCCATATTCCCTTTATACTTGTGACCCACACTTCAGGCTGGCTCCAAAGCCCCCCCTTCCTTCTCTATAGCTTGGGTCAGCAGCCAACCCCTGGCCTCAGAACATGGAAACAGAATTCTACATCTGTCACCCCCTCACCAAAAACATTCTGCCCAAATGAGGTCTAAACAACCTGGGGAAAGTGGGAGCTATTTAAGAGCCCAAATCCTTATACTTGGATGGTACCCTCGGTACCTTCGTTCCTACCGGTGTCAGTGCCTCCTTACAACTATACTCCCAACTTGGGCATCTACCTATTGAGGACAAGATGGGGACTGTGAGGGTTAGGAAACCCACTCCCATTCTAGCAGGGAACAGTTTACAGGGAGGGGACAGCGCGCTCTCTACTCTGTGCAGATAAAGGGGACCAGTTCTGGACTGTATCTCGCTTGGCCCGACACTTTGATTGGAAGTTTCGAACCCTGCTACCCCTGGCGCGGCCTCGCCACTCAGCTCTGGGGGCTGGGCGCTACAGCCCCGGGCCGTTACCTGGGGCGGAGAAAGCGCCACTTTCATTCCTGCTTCTTGGGATTGTTGACGGCCACGTAGTGATAGAGAACAACAAGCAAGAAGAGCGACACGCCCAGCATGTTGGCGAAGATGGCGAGCTGCACGTCGGTGATCATCCTGCGGAGGAGAGAGGGGCTGAGCCGCGCGGGCTGGCGCACTCCTCGCCCTCGCAAGGACCCGTCCTTGCCCCACGGGCCGGCCACGGCCACGGCGGGACTAGCCCCCGGGACGGCGCCTGCGTGCCTCTCACCTGACCAGTCCGGCTCGGCTCCGACGCCGCCAGCGAACAAGCCCGAGGTAGGAGACCTGGACCGGAACTTCGTAGCGCCAACTCAGGCCCGAACCAGCCGCTTCCGGCGGGGGGCGCGGTCGGGACGGCCTCTCTAGCCCCACCGTCTCGTCGGCTCCGCGCGGCGCCCTACGGCCGCGACTGGGGCGGGGCCACGGGCGCGCCTGCGGTGGGAGGTCCAGCCGTAGGGGGTGGGGTGGGGCCGCGGACGCGCGCCTGGGCCGGGCACGGCACAGCTGGTCGCAGCTGGCGTGGCTCGGGAAGCGGCTAGCGAAGCCGTGGTGGCCGCCTCCCCAGGGCGGAGGAGTGGGCTGGGGCGAGGGTACAGCGGCGGGGCCGGCGGGATACTCCAACCCCCTTCCGGCCCCGGCCCTCGGTACTGCTGCCCACCCTTCGCTTCCCGGCCCGGCCCAACCAGGTGCTTCCTTTGGGTCCTGCCCTCAGTGCCCTCTCCCTGGCTCGGGCGGCGGGGACAGGAGTGGGAGGCGTTGTAGAATGGGGACAGGGCTGGGGCTGCCGGGTGCTCCTTTCTCCGGCGCCAACCTTTGTGACCCACATGCAACCAAGTAGAACCATCCTGCCTTTTGTGATCTGACCAGGATCTTAGCCGGGCTCCCTCCCTCCACGCTACCCCTGGAGCTGGGCGTCGGAAATAGGGCGGACCCTCCCGGAATCAAAACCCAAACCGTGGGACTTCGGCCAAGTGGGAAATCACCCCCCGGATGTGAGGGAGGGAGAAGGGGAGAAATGGAGAAGGGGAGGAAGGGCTGGGACAAGCAAGGGTCCTGGGTTCAGAACAGATTAGGTCGCCGAAGAGAACGAAGAGCGGTGGCTGCGGGTACCCGAGGGTCTCTGGCGAGGGGAGAGGCACCCTGGAACTCTCCAAGCCTCTGCCCAGCCAGAACTTTCTCCCCCCTCACTCCATGCTTTCTCTCAACTTCACCATAAAAGGGAACGGCACCGAGCCAGGCCGGGGCCGGGGGCTGGGCTGTTGCTCTGGAGCTGTCAGGGGTAATGGAAGCCAGTTGCTTTGCGGTAGAGGGGGGCCAGGGCTCAGGGGAGGCCTCTGCTTCTCGGAGCCAAAGAAAACTCTACAGGAGATGCTATGAGCTTGGGACAGGGGACCAGTTTGCCGCCCGTGTGCACGGAGCTGGGGATGCACTATCCCAAAGTGGCTTCCCTGGTCTGGGACCATCAACAGTTTGTCCCCCAGGGCTTCAGCCCGGTGACTCCTAAACATAATCCCTGCCTTTAGTAGTCTGTAGTTCCCCTGGCCTCCCCCCACCTCACCACCACCTCACCACCAGCCCCCACTCAATATTTCCCAGAAGCTTCATATTTAGAAAGCCGAGTCCCCTCCACATAACACTGGTGAAACCCCAGACAGGTACTCCCTTATGCATCTCTCAGTTAGCAGTCTGTTTCCAGCTCCCCTCTGGGAGAGTAAGGGTCTAGGTCTTAAGGATTACACATCATTATGCTTCATGTCTCCTGGAAATTTGAAGCAGATCCAAGTCCAACCAAACACTTGGGTCTACTGTTGAATCAGAACTAGCCCTCCCTTTTAAAAATAAGCTCTACCTTTAGGCCGGCCCTGGAAGTTAAACTTTCTAGACTGAAAATGACATGAAAGAAAGCCTTGGAAGTGCTTAAAACCAATTGACCCAGGTGCATAGTATTCTAGACTATCAGAGCCGAAAGGGGCCTTCAGAATCATGAAGAAGGAAACTGGCCAGGCATGGTGGCTCATACCTGTAGTCCCAACATTTTGGGAAGCCAAGGTGGGTGGATCACCTGAGGTCAGGAGTTCGAGACCAGCCTGGCCAATATATGAAACCCCGTCTCTAGTAAAAATACAAAAATTAGCTGGTAGTGCACGCCTGTAATCCCAGCTACTCAGGAGGCTGAGACAGGAGACTTGCATGAACCCAGGAGGCAGAGGTTGCAGTGAGCCGAGATTGCACCATTGCACTCCAGCACTCTAGTCTGAGCAACAGAGACCGACCCTGTCTCAGGAAAAAAAAAAAAAAAGGGAAGAAAACTGAGGCCCAGCAGGTAATTGATTTCACCAAATTTCTACAAACTGGTGAAAGAGCAGTGTCACCTCTTCCTCCTACCTCCACTCCATGTTCCAGGTCAGACTGGACTCAGTAGGTTGTCCTAGGGTTAGGCACAAGAGGGAAAGGATTTATTTTAGGACCACCCAGAAATTCATTCACCTCACAGAACTTCCTGTGCCTAGGTCAGTGAGTCTTTATCAGCCTTGAATGGGTCATTTGGCCCAGTGCCTAGAAGAACTGAAACAAAAAACAGTCTATGAGACTGAACTAGACTTAACTAAGAACAGACATATCTCGAACCAAGCTTGGATAGAAAACTATTTGGGAAGTGAGACAGGCACAGCCTCATCCTGGGGGGATTTGGGAGGATGTGGAGGGAAATGACTGGGGGGCACTTGTGGAGCTCAATCTCTGTGATTAGTGTGACATTTTCAAGGAAAGGACTGGCCAGAATTAGGCTCAGGAGTGAGAAAGCAACAAGACCCGGGAGAAGGGGGACTGGGTTCAGGGAGGTGGGCTACTAAAGTATTAAACCTGGAGGAAGAGCTAAAAGGAAAAGTAAAGTGTATCTCTTTGGAGAAAAGTGGGCTTTTGCTCAAGACTCCCCACAAACTTGAATTCCCATGTGGATTGGCATGACCCAAGGTCCAAATCACCTTTTTTTTAATTTTTTTTTTTTATTTTTGATATGAGTCTCGCTCTGTCACCCAGGCTGGAGTGCAGTGATGCAATCTCAGCTCATTGCAACCTCTGCCTCCCAGGTTCAAGCGATTCTCCTGCCTCAGCCTCCTGGGTAGCTGGGATTACAGGAGTGTGCCACCACGCCCAGGTAATTTTTGTATTTTTGGTAGAAACGGGGTTTCACCATGCTGGCCAGGCTGGTCTCCAGCTCCTGACCTCAAGTGATCCTCCTGCTTTGGCTTCCCAAAGTGCTGGGATTACAGGCGTGAGCCACAGCACCAGGCCCCAAATCGTATTATTCCCCCCTTTTCCCTCTCAATATTCAATCCTCTGACAGAGAGGCTAGACATAAAATGCTTCTTATTGCTGGTGCCCACGGCTGTCCTGACCCTGGTCATGAACTCATTGCTCAGTCACTGAAGCTGAATGAATGAGTTAATTGCCTCGTAGGGCCAATTGGCACTAGATCCTTGGAAATTACCCAATTTGGAGAGGTTGTAAAATAGATCATGTCCTAGTGCCACCAGGAACTTAGCTTTTTGGGGGGTCAAGAACTCTTACCAATTGCTTTGGAAATTTATGGCTGCCTGCCAATACCACCACCAGAATGTCACTGCCACCATCACCACTACCACTGCACTCTAACTTTAGTCTCCACTGCAGCCTGTTTGCCCACTCAAGCCAGCAAGGGGAAGCGTCCTCCCTGGTGAACTCAGAGCCACTGATACCTTTGTGATTTCACAAACATTCATGACAGTTCCTAGGTCTTGTCTCCTAATTACATAAAAGCAAATGAAATGCAACCTACTGCAACTATATTTCAAAGCCAATATTTTTTACTTGATACACTTAAATTATACACAGATTTTTGAACTTCAGAGTGTAGGAGAGGGAATGGGTAACAACTGGGCAGTGACAAGATGGCTGGGGTGACTTTTCAGGTTGCGAGAGGCCTCCTAAGGGCAAGGAGAGGGAGAAGAGCAGAGAAAGAAAACCCAGAGCAGCAGCTGGGGCAATCTGGAGGGGAAGTGGGTTGGCTTCCTGCCAGGGCCAGAGCCAGAGCCTGGAGACCAGGGACAAATCTGCAGCCTTCCACTGACAACTTCTTTGAAATTGGGATCTCCTGTGAACATTTCCTTCAAATCTCCCTGTGTGCTGATACCCAGGGCTCTAAGGGGCAACTACAAATTTCCGTTTCTGTTTGTTCCAGCATTTTCACCACCACCCCCACTGTTTTGTCCTGAGTCAGTCTCACTCTGTTGCACAGGCTGGAGCGCAGTGGCGCGATCTTGGCTCACTGCAGCCTCCGCCTCCAGGGCTCAAGAGATTCTCGTGCCTCAGCCTCCTAAGTAGCTGGGATTACAGGCACACACCACCACACCGGCTAATTGTTGTATTTTTAGTAGAGACAGGCTTTCACCATGTTGGCCAGGATGGTCTCGAACTCCTGACCTTATGGGATCTGCCCACCTCGGCCTCCCAAAGTGCTGGGATTACAGGCATGAGCCATCGTGCCTGGCCTAATTTTTGTATTTTTAGTAGAGATGGGGTTCACCATGTTGACCAGGCTGGTCTCAAACTCCTGACCTCAAGTGATCTTCCCACCTCAGCCACCCAATGTGCTAGGATTACAGGCTTGAGGCACCACACCCAGCCTGACCCTGTCTTTTCACAAACATTTCTCTTAGCCATCAAGGTCACATTCTGGGTCATAGGATGTCGGAGGTAAGATGGTTCAGAGTTGCGTTGATGATTTGATGGCATTCATTCTCATGGCTTCCACCTATTACCCTGCATATGTTGGAAGAATCAATGGTCCACCATTGCTAACCATCCTGGACACTGGTTTCCACTAGGATGTGTTACTCTTATCTTAAATTCAGTATGTTCAAACTACGATCACTTTTCTTTCCTCCAAACCTGCTCTCTTCCCGACTTCCCCATCTGGAATCTTCTCTTGTGTCTCCCTTCATCTGGTTCCTCATTACTCAGGCAGTCACCACGCAGTTACAACGTTCCCTGCCTTTTCATGGTCACTGTCACCACCAGAGCCCAAGACTGCATCACTTTGCAATGTAGAATTTGGAAGGAACTTCAGATGACACATAGACTCCCAGTGGTGTCATGGGATTTGCTGGGTCATAGATAGTGACAGGAGGAGCTGTGGCTACACTGCCTGTGCTCTGACACTGTATTCAATATTATCACTCATAATATCTTCTTTTGTGTATGCGTATATGCTTCTACTCAAAAACTTGCAATACAACCTCATAACCAGTCATTTGAGCCTCTCCCTAATTTCCACAATCTACTTCTCTGAATTTCGGTCCCATTTTTTCCTGACACAAAAAAAGAGCTAACGTTGATTGAGCATTTACCATTTGCCAGGCACTGTTCTAGAATGTTTACACGCATTGACTTACTTAATCCTCGTAAAGTGGGATGGAGAGTCCTGTTATTCCTGCGTTATAGCTGAGGAGACTGAGGCAGACAACTCTTCCTGAGCCTGAAATCTCTCTCCTTGCCTTGTCTCTGTTCTTGACTCCTGCCCCCCACCCTCACCCCCGCCCCAATGCTGTTCAGTTTCTGTCTTTTCCAGCCTCTCCTTTGACTGCCTCCCTCAGGCAGCTATCTTTTCCCTCCTCCTAGCTGGAACATACATCATCCCTCTTTCCTGCCCCTTGGCACTTGTTCTGTCCTGGCTTGTGACAGTTCTCTGTTTGGGGGCTTGTGTCCCATTCTCCAACAAGCTCAGTTGCTCCTAAGTGGACAGCGTCTGAGTCTTACCTATGCCTTTGCTACCTGGGCACCTCCGCAGTGCCTGGCACACAGCATTCTCCTGTCTCCTTTCTGTCTTGTGCTTCCGTTTCTTTCTCCAAAGCATCCCACCACCTGGAGACCCTGGTCAAGCACTGAGGGTCAGGTGGTGACAGGGACCAAGCTTTTAGATCAAGATGGCGCAGGTGGAACTTTCAGGTCAGGCTGACGGCCCTTTGCCTGTCACTGAGAGCTATCAGACTCACCTCCAGACTAGGGACTGACTGCCTCTGCTGCTCTAGAGGTCAGTCCCGATTCACCTCACCCCACCTCCACCCAGTTATGGCCTGACCGTCACCAAAACAAGCCCAGGACCCATTTTCATTTATCCCTTTAAGAAAGGTTCTTCGTCTTCCTGCCCACGTGCCCTCTCCTGCTTGACAGAAGCCTGCTCCCCATTGCTAGGTGCCTTTCTTCCTCTTCTTCTTTTTTTTTTTTTTTTTTTTTTTTTTTTTTTTGAGACAGAGTCTCGCTCTGTTGCCTAGGCTGGAGTGCAGTGGCGCGATCTTGGCTCACTGCAACCTCCTCCTCCTGGGTTCAAGCGATTCTCCTGCCTCAGCCTCCTGAGTAGCTGGGATTACAGGCGCACGCCACCACGCCCGACTAATTTTTGTCTTTTTAGTAGAGACAGGGTTTCACCGTGTTGGTCAGTCTGGTCTTGAACTCCTGACCTTGTGATCTGCCCGCCTTGGCCTCCCAAAGTGCTGGAATTACAGGCGTAAGCCACCACACCCGGCCCTTTCTTCCTCTTCTGTCGTCTGTGGATTTCCCATCTGCCTCAGTGGAGTAAGGACTCCTTTTCCTTCCTGGCCCAGTAGCACATTCTCCTCTCCTCCTTTCTCCCAAGTCACTGACCTGGTATTTAGTGTGTGTTCTCAGCCTTACCACTGATTTGCTGTGTTACCTTGGACAAGTTACTCTCCCACTCTGACCTCAATTTTCACATCTCTAAAAGGAGACTGCTGGACTAGATGGTGAGTGAAGTCCTGCTGAGCTCTCCAAGTTCATTCTCCCTTGTCCAGTCCTTCCATCCTGCCCTCCCCTCTGGGCTCCCTCTCTGGGGCCCTCTCCCCCAGGGGAGGCCTGCTCCAGCTCCAGGGGAGCTGCGACTCTGGCTCCCGTTCCCCGTCGGAGTGACCAGCCCTGGGCCTCCTTCCCAGCTTTGGCCCTGGCTCCATGTGGCCCATCTGAGAGGCTGGCCTCAAGCCCGGCGGCAACTCCACATTTCTGTTTTTCCTTTTTTTTCCCTCTTTCCCGGAGTTAACAAGAAGCAGATGTGGCGCACGATGGTTGGAGAGGTGGGGGGAGGAAGGGGGAGGCAGGACCGCCAGCCAGACAGGGGGGAAGGGAGGGAAGCCAGCAGGGAGGAGGAGGCCAGGGCCCGCCCCACGGCCACTCTCGTGCCTCCGAACAGCCACAGGGGCAAAGCCCTGTCACCCCCAGGATCCAGTCATCAGGGAAAGAGGACAGGGAGACCAGAAGAGGGCCAGCTGGGACGAGGGGGCGGAAGCCCAGGACGCAACTTCTGAGCCGCAGCTCCTGAGAGGGGCAGGGACCAGAGGCCAGAGGGGGCACAGAAAACAAAACCCCTCAGAAGTGAAGAGAAGAGCGGAAGGAACCGAGCAGGGACGGACAGGAGCTGAGGAGGAAAGAGGAGGGGAGAGGGGTCAGGCGAGGCAGCCAAGGAGAAGACGTGTGGACAGGGGCTGCCGGCAGGAAGCTGGGACGGACAGGACGGGCTCGCGCTGTCCTGTGGAGCAGCAGCATCCCTGGGGCCGGCAGAGGAGCCAGTGGCTGGGCGGGATGAGTCTCTGAGGGCCACTGTGGAGCGCCCCACCATGGCCCCCCGCACCCTCTGGAGCTGCTACCTCTGCTGCCTGCTGACCGCAGCTGCGGGGGCCGCCAGCTACCCTCCTCGAGGTTACAGCCTCTACACGGGGTCCGGTGGGGCCCTCAGCCCCGGGGGGCCCCAGGCCCAGAGCGCCCCCCGGCCAGCCAGCCGCCACAGGTAAGAGTCTGGGTCCCAGCCCGAGGCTTGGGTGGTGAAAAGGGGCTCAGAATGCCACCTCCGCCTGGCTCTCTGCCCTGGGCTGTGTCCCCTAATGCAGGGCAGAGGGGGCGTGAGAAGCCCATCCATCAGGTGGCTCCTCACATGCCCACCTTCCCACAGCACCTTTTCCAGGACCCCCTGAACATATATGCTCCCTGGGTCACCTAGGGGGTCTGCTCCCACATGCCCCCATGGGGCCCTGCAGTTATATACCCAGGGAAGCTGCCCTGAGGGGAGCAGGCCAGGCCTTCCTGCCAGCTGCCCTCTGTATCCCAGCCCCAGAGCCTCAGGGAGACCTTTTGTCCCCTTCTAGGGCTCCCTTGGCCCCATCTAGTAATCCATAATTCTGACACCACTCCCACCCTGTTCCCTCCAGCCCTTCAGCCAGACACAGATCAGAGGCCGGCATGAATGGGGCCAGGAGTATAGAACTGCAAGAGGGGCAGGCTCATCAATGGCTTATTCTCTACTTAACCCCGAGCTGGCCTGCCCATCCTCTCCCGGAGGGGTGGGGTGGAAGCCAGTGTTCAGATCACCCACAGGGCCCAGCCTGGCTGTGCGCACACGGCATGCCAAACTGGGGACTGAGACAGGCCCAGAAAGGGACACACGTGATCGTGTACATTCAGAGGCTCCCCAGGGCCTCACCGCCATGAGGGCTGACTGCTCTGTGGTTGTGGTTTACCATTCTGCACCACTCCCCATCTTGAAAAGTCTTTATCTGCCCCTGCTACACAGGAAAGCGTGGGGGATAGGGAGGGTGGCCCTGCCAAAGTCCTTGTTCTCACTGATCCCCAAGGGCCCTGCATCTTTGGAGCCTTCCTCAGCCCCTCTGGTAGCCCCTGGGCCCTCCTCCAGGACGTGTATCTTTGGTCCTTGGACCCAGAGGGGGTTGTACCTACAGGAACTGGTGTGCCTATGTGGTGACCCGGACAGTGAGCTGTGTCCTTGAGGATGGAGTGGAGACATATGTCAAGTACCAGCCCTGTGCCTGGGGCCAACCCCAGTGTCCCCAAAGCATCATGTGAGTCCCAGGGCCGGAGAATGGGCCCTCGGTGGGAACTGGGTGAGGGCAGATGGTGGGTGGCTGACTCAGGGAGTCTGTACAAAGCAGGGAGCAAGGGCAGGACAGGGTCTAGGGTCGCAGCCATTTTGAGGAGATACTGAGACAACAGTTTGGCTGGTGGGAGACTAAGGGCAAACCTGCCTCACGCGCCAGCCCCAGATGCCTTCTCTGGGATGGCTCAGGCTCAAGCAGAGGAGTTCAAGGTTTCAGCGCAGGGCAAGGGAAGGAAGAGCAGGGATTTAGCCCTTGACCAAAAAGCTGACAGCTGTCAGCTGAGCAAGGCCACATGTTGGACAGTAAGAGGGACCCAGCCTGAGGGACAGGCCATGCCCACCAGCAGCTGCCCACCCCTTGGGACAGGGACCAGGGTCACTAACAATACAGGGAGGAATAAAGAGGCCTCCTTCTGCCTCTGCCAGGTACCGCCGCTTCCTCCGCCCTCGCTACCGTGTGGCCTACAAGACAGTGACCGACATGGAGTGGAGGTGCTGTCAGGGTTACGGGGGCGATGACTGTGCTGAGAGTCCTGCTCCAGCGCTGGGGCCTGCATCTTCCACACCACGGCCCCTGCCCCGGCCTGCCCGTCCCAACCTCTCTGGCTCCAGTGCGGGCAGCCCCCTCAGTGGACTGGGGGGAGAAGGTGAGTGTGGGAGCTGCTTCGAGGGCGGCAAGTGCCAGATGGTGATCCGATGCAATGGGAAATGCGGGGCCAGGCTGCTGGGGGAATCCCCCATGCTCTATGCCAGAAAGAAGAGAGGGGCAGAAGGGAGTTAGTGAGATCGCAGAGATTCCCTGCCCGTGTGTGTGTGTGTGTGTGTTTATGTGTGCACGCGCGTGCGTATGTGTGTGTGGGTGTGTGTGTCTCTCTTGGTGTTTGTGTGTGAGACAGCGAGCACGCAAAAGATGGAGAGACAGAAAAAGAAGGCTGAGAAAGAGAAGGTGCTCGCACACGCCCACATGTGGCCAAGATCCTTCAAACAGCTGCAGGAGAAGGGGGCATTCCTTTGAGAAGCTTGGTCCATGGGGACAGACAGTTGAGACTACAAATCCTAGCATGCATTGCACCTGACTACAGATCCCAGACCCCTCCGTGGCCTCTGTAGACCGCAGGTCCCAGCATGCAGCAGTCCCTGTGGCTTGCCTTCCCTCCTGCTTGCTGCACACCGGATGTGCTGTTTCCCTGCCCCGAGATAGCCGTACTATAATTATGCAAACAGGAACTCCTGGCCAACTCTCACCGTCCACAGAGCCTCTTCTTTGTCCCCATGGTGTTTCAGGGAAGGAAGTGTCACCCAGTGGTAGCTGCTCTTGTGGCATCCAAAGTGCCTCCCCTACACTCCCATTTCGCCCCTCTTGACAGCCCCATGACAGAAGAGTGTCATTATCCTTTCACAGAAAAGGAAAGAGTTTCCGCGTTAAGAGGCACTCTGGGCAGGTGGAAAGGACGTGGACCTGGGGGCCGGATAGATGGTCGAGGTTTGAAACTTAGCATTGCCACTTATTAAACCTGTGATCCATAGTCAGGCTCCTAATATCTCTGGTCCAGTTTCCCAGCCTATATGATGGGAAGAGTTCATGGTATCTCCCCAGGGGAGTTGTTGGAGAACAGAGTCATGTTCAAATTTGGCCTAGAGGCATTCAGTTAATGGAGTTTCCTTTTTTTCATCTTGCCAAAATCACCCAAAGGAGAGACAGAGCCAGCCTGGGCATCTTACCCTTGCTGGAGCTGGGGTGAGCAGGGGCCCTGAACTCTGGGGTCCAGCCTCTCTGCCTTCTGCCTTCCCCTCTCCTTAGGTCCTGGGGAGTCAGAGAAGGTGCAGCAGCTGGAGGAACAGGTACAGAGCCTGACCAAGGAGCTGCAAGGTCTGCGGGGCGTCCTGCAAGGACTGAGCGGGCGCCTGGCAGAGGATGTGCAGAGGGCTGTGGAGACAGCCTTCAACGGGAGGCAGCAGCCAGCTGACGCGGCTGCCCGCCCTGGGGTGCATGAAACCCTCAACGAGATCCAGCACCAGCTGCAGCTCCTGGACACCCGCGTCTCCACCCACGACCAGGAGCTGGGTCACCTCAACAACCATCATGGCGGCAGCAGCAGCAGTGGGGGCAGCAGGGCCCCAGCCCCAGCCTCAGCCCCTCCGGGCCCCAGTGAGGAGCTGCTGCGGCAGCTGGAGCAGCGGTTGCAGGAGTCCTGCTCTGTGTGCCTGGCCGGGCTGGATGGCTTCCACCGGCAGCAGCAGGAGGACAGGGAGCGGCTGCGAGCGCTGGAGAAGCTGCTGGCCTCCGTGGAGGGGCAGCAACGGCACCTCCCCGGGCTGGCCGTGGGACGCAGGCCCCCTCAGGAATGCTGCTCTCCAGAGCTGGGCCGGCAACTGGCAGAGCTGGAGCGCAGGCTGGATGTGGTGGCCGGCTCAGTGACAGTGCTGAGTGGGCGGCGAGGCACAGAGCTGGGAGGAGCTGCGGGGCAGGGGGGCCATCCCCCAGGCTACACCAGCTTGGCCTCCCGCCTGTCTCGCCTGGAGGACCGCTTCAACTCCACCCTGGGCCCCTCGGAGGAGCAGGAGGAGAGCTGGCCTGGGGCTCCTGGGGGGCTGAGCCACTGGCTGCCTGCTGCCCGGGGCCGACTAGAGCAGCTGGGGGCGCTGCTGGCCAATGTGAGCGGGGAGCTGGGGGGGCGGCTGGATCTGTTGGAGGAGCAGGTGGCAGGGGCCATGCAGGCATGCGGGCAGCTCTGCTCTGGGGCCCCTGGGGAGCAGGACTCTCAGGTCAGCGAGATCCTCAGTGCCTTGGAACGCAGGGTGCTGGACAGTGAGGGACAGCTGCGGCTGGTGGGCTCAGGCCTGCACACGGTGGAAGCAGCGGGGGAGGCCCGGCAGGCCATGCTGGAGGGACTACAAGGGGTTGTGGGCCGGCTCCAGGATCGTGTAGATGCCCAGGACGAGACAGCTGCAGAGTTCACGTTACGGCTGAATCTCACTGCGGCCCGGCTAGGCCAACTGGAGGGGCTGCTGCAGGCCCATGGGGATGAGGGATGTGGGGCCTGTGGTGGAGTTCAAGAGGAACTAGGCCGCCTTCGGGATGGTGTGGAGCGCTGCTCCTGCCCCCTGTTGCCTCCTCGGGGTCCTGGGGCTGGTCCAGGTGTTGGGGGACCAAGCCGTGGGCCCCTGGACGGCTTCAGCGTGTTTGGGGGCAGCTCAGGCTCAGCCCTGCAGGCCCTGCAAGGAGAGCTTTCTGAGGTTATTCTCACCTTCAGCTCCCTCAATGACTCACTGAATGAGCTCCAGACCACTGTGGAGGGCCAGGGCGCTGATCTGGCTGACCTGGGGGCCACCAAAGACCGCATTATTTCTGAGATTAATAGGCTGCAGCAGGAGGCCACAGAGCATGCTACGGAGAGTGAGGAGCGCTTCCGAGTCCTGGAGGAGGGACAGGCACAGGCCGGCCAGTGCCCCAGCCTAGAGGGGCGATTGGGCCGTCTTGAGGGTGTCTGTGAACGGTTGGACACTGTGGCTGGGGGACTGCAGGGCCTGCGCGAGGGCCTTTCCAGACACGTGGCTGGGCTCTGGGCCGGGCTACGGGAAACCAACACCACCAGCCAGACGCAGGCAGCCCTGTTGGAGAAGCTGGTGGGGGGACAGGCGGGTCTGGGCAGGCGGCTCGGTGCCCTTAACAGCTCCCTACAGCTCCTGGAGGACCGTCTGCACCAGCTTAGCCTGAAGGACCTCACTGGTGAGGGGACAAAAGGCATGAGGGGACCCCTTTCAAGCCCCTTATTTTTCTTCCCCCTCCCCCAGCCCAGCTTCCAACTCATCTGCTTTCTCCTTGCTTTTCCCAGCATGAATTGCAGCCCCAACCACTATTCCAGGTGTTAGAGTTTGCCTGCAAGAGAGGATGCAAGGTCCTAGCTCCCTGCCCTCCCTCTGGCTGCTCACTAGGCCTGTGGGTGGAGAGAGGATGTTGCTGTGCCAGCCAGGGATCCAGCATATGCAGCAAGGGACCCCATCGCCCCCTCAGTCTGCAAAGCTCCACCTGTTCCATCTATCTTCTCCCTGTTCATGAAGCCACCACCCACCTTCCTTACCCATTGGAAACTCCTTTTATGGCCCTCTTTCAACTCAATTTTGTCACTGTAGGGCCTGCAGGAGAGGCTGGGCCCCCAGGGCCTCCTGGGCTGCAGGGGCCCCCAGGCCCTGCTGGACCTCCAGGATCGCCAGGCAAGGACGGGCAAGAGGGGCCCATTGGGCCACCAGGTATGTGCACTGAGACCCTTGCTGCAGTCAGGGTTGCCACTGCCCACCCTCCAACCCTGACCCCCTCTGGCAGCCCCAGGCTTGACATTCCACTCTGAACTTGACAAGGGGAATTGGGTCCTACTTGACTGATAGGGAAAATCAGAGGAAAGTGAGGAGGAACTGTGATAGTCACTGTGTTTGGTTAATGGGTAATAGGAGGCTAATGGATAATGTTGGCCCCACTGCAGTACTGGAGACTAAAGCTGAGTCTATTATGGCTGACTGGGGTGTGAAAAGCTGGGATGGCCCAGCAGTTGAACAGAATGGACCCTACCTATTCCTATTTTTCTTGATACCCCAATTCCTTCTTTGAAGTCCATGTAGCACCCAGCACAACAGGAGAGCCTCAGCAGATGTTTGCTGAGTGACTTAGTGAGAGCTGCTTTACTTCTCACTGCTCCCTTTCCTCTTCTCACAGGTCCTCAAGGTGAACAGGGTGAGTGCCTTTCATTTGATTCTTGGGGGAGAAGCGACTAGGGGTTGGAGGATGGAGGTCCTCGGGCAGCCCTGGGCTGGGGATCCAGCAGGGGAAGGGGGCTGGCACTCTGCCCTGAGCATCCCCTTTAACACCCACCCTTCCTGCTCAGGAGTGGAGGGGGCACCAGCAGCCCCTGTGCCCCGAGTGGCATTTTCAGCTGCCCTGAGTTTGCCCCGGTCTGAACCAGGCACGGTCCCCTTCGACAGAGTCCTGCTCAATGATGGAGGCTATTATGATCCAGAGACAGGTAGGCCTGGGAGGGGCTGGGTTGAACAGTTGGAGAAATGGGTAAGGTGTGCAGTGTTATCTTCCCATTCTTGCCTCTTCCGACAGTGTGAATCTTTTCATTCTCTGATTTGGGGAGACCTCGGCTCTTTCTTCATTTATTCATTCTCAGCCAGTGGGGAGAAGTAGTAGTCATTCATTCATTCATTCATTCAGCAGATCTCTACTGGGGTCTGCTCCTGCCCAGGCACTGTTTTAAGGGCTGGGGATGCATAGTGAACAAAGCCCCAAGTTCCCTGCTGCTTGCATTCCAGTGAGGGGAAAAGACCCAGCGGGTCCCTCCAGAGTCCAGGAGTTCTGGTGCGCTCCCCGGAGCTTCCCTGGCCCCCCTGACTGCTATCCTTGTTCCCAGGCGTGTTCACAGCGCCACTGGCCGGACGCTACTTGCTGAGCGCGGTGCTGACTGGGCACCGGCACGAGAAAGTGGAGGCCGTGCTGTCCCGCTCCAACCAGGGCGTGGCCCGCGTAGACTCCGGCGGCTACGAGCCCGAGGGCCTGGAGAATAAGCCGGTGGCCGAGAGCCAGCCCAGCCCGGGCACCCTGGGCGTCTTCAGCCTCATCCTGCCGCTGCAGGCCGGGGACACGGTCTGCGTCGACTTGGTCATGGGGCAGCTGGCGCACTCGGAGGAGCCGCTCACCATCTTCAGCGGGGCCCTGCTCTATGGGGACCCAGAGCTTGAACACGCGTAGACTGGGGTCCCGCCCGACGTGTCTACGCCGGCTGAAGAGACAGCGGGGGCGGCAGGCTCCCGGGGTCCCGCCTGGGACGCAGCACCCAGCCCTGGGCGAGCGCCGCACCCGGGCCCGCAGCGGCACCGCGCCCAGAGGGGCCTCTCCCCAGGCCCGGGGCGCGCCGGCTCAGGGAGGCCCGGGGCCGCCCATGGAGACTTTTGGCCTGGCGCGATACCTCCGGAACCCCTCCAGGGCCGGCCTGCGGAAGAGCCGATCCTCGCACCCTCCGCTCCCTCCAGTGGCCCTCCAGGCAGAGTCCCTGGGGCTCCAGGCTCCCCCGCGCGGGCGCCGCCCACCGCCGTACTAAACGATCCAGGAATAAAGACACTTGGTTTTTCTAAAAAAAACTAAACGAACCGTTCTGCTCCGGTACGGGGTCGGGGGCTGCCAGGCGTGCACAGGGCACGGGGCGGGAGAGACCGTGGCCTCCGGAGGGAACCCCGGGTACCGCACTGCGCTCGCCGCCTCCGCCCGGCTCGGGGCTGCTGGCGGTTGGCTCAGGCAGCAAGCGGCGCCTGCCCCGCTTCTGCGACATCTCCCTAGCGTCCCGCCCATTTCGCCGGCGTCCGCCAGGGGGCGCTCGGCGTTCCCGCCACGTGAGGCTGCCGCCCACCCGGCGGGTCCCGCTGCTCCGCGGCGGAGGCGTGGCCTCGGCTGGGACTAACCCGGGCGGGGCCGGGCAGCCGCGACCACGGTCTTCAGGCAGGGCTGCAGATGCAGGCCCAGCTCTACCTCGCGGGCCCAGGGTCGGGAGTCCGAGACGCAGGTGCAGCAGAGGGCGGGGCACGTAGCGCATTTCCAGCGCATTTTCTCTTTGCATTCTCGAGATCGCTTAGCCGCGCTTTAGAAAGGTTTGCATCAGCTCCGAGTCCATCTGACAAGCGAGGAAACTGAGGCTGAGAAGTGGGAGGCGTTGCCATCTGCAGGCCCAGGCAACCTGCTACGGGAAGACCGGGGGCCAAGACCTCCGGGTTGGCTTTCCCAGGCCAGCTTGGGTCTTCGGGTGTCGGGAGCAAAGGCCCAGCTCCTTTCGTTTCCTGCACCCCTCGCCGCTGCAGGTGGCTCCCTGGAGGAGGAGCTCCCACGCGGAGGAGGAGCCAGGGCAGCTGGGAGCGAGGACACCATCCTCCTGGATAACAGGCAGAGGCCGGGAGGAACCCGTCAGTCGGGCGGGCAGGAAGCTCTGGGATCAGCCTCATGGAAGAGAAGCAGATCCTGTGCGTGGGGCTAGTGGTGCTGGACGTCATCAGCCTGGTGGACAAGTACCCTAAGGAGGACTCAGAGATAAGGTAGGGGCGCCCAGGTCCCCTAGGGGACCCCAGCGGCTGCTGCAGTCCAGCATTTGTGCCAGCGACCGAGGCTGCAGAGACCCCGCAGTGAGGCCCTGAGAGCCCAGCTTCAAGGCCGGACCGGCGCCCTCTACCCGGGAGTCCTGGGGGGGCTCCCAGTATGAGAGAAGAGAGGAAGGAATGAGGTCTTTAATAAGACGACCCAGGATTTAATAGCATTGTGTTAGCCAATTTCCATTTCAACTTAGGGACGGTGTCAGGCATCAGGATCCCCATTTTACTGATAAGCAAGTATAGATTCAGAGACGAAGGGGCTTATCCAGGGGCACACAGCTACCAAGGTGCAGGACCCGTTTCCTGCTTCTGCTGCTTCTTTTTAAACCCACTTGCCTCTCATCAACATTTACTTCTAACTTATTTATCACACATATCTCGCACCTATTCCTGAGAAAGATTTGAGGTAGTTTACAGTAAAAAGTATGTACAGTTACACTGTTGCAGAACATTTAAGACCGTGGTATTTGAGCTTTGACTATAGCTCAGAGCTTGCTGGTACTGGAGGCAAACATGAGATGTCATGGTTTATGTATGGATAGAACTGATTCATGAGCCCCAGCAAGCTTTTTCCTGGTGCTAAATTCCAAGAGGAGTTTACCAGAAGTCCTCTTCACAAAGGTCAGTGAACACTGTTTAGTAGTGGAAACATCCTTCTCAGTTGTCTGCTGGAAACTGAAGTCACTTGTTGGTTCTTTTTTTTTTTTTTGAGACAGGGTTTCATTGTGTCCTCCAGGCTGGAGTGCAGTGGCGGCGCAACCATGCTCACTGCAGCCTTGACCTCCCAGACTCAAGTGATCCTCCCACCTCAGCCTCCTGAGTAGCTGGGACTACACACGCACGTCACCGTCAGAGCTGTATTTTAAATTTTGTGTAGGGATGGTTTCTCACTATGTTGATCAGGGTGGTCTTGAGCTCCTGGGCTCAAGCAGTCCTCCTGCCTTGACCTCTCAAAGTGCTGGGATTACAGGCGTGAGCCACTGCATCCAGCTGATTTGTTGGTTCTTTTTCTTTTTGAGATGGAGTCTCGCTCTGTTGCCCAGGATGGAATGCAGTGGCACGATCTTGGCTCACTGCAACCTCCGCCTCCTGGATTCAAGCAATTCTCCTGCCTCAACCTCCTGGGTAGCTGGGATTACAGGCATATGCCATCATGCCCGGCTTTTTGTTTGTTTGTTTGCTTTTGGTTTTTTTTTTGTAGAGACAGGGGTTTTCTTTGTAGAGACATGTTGGCCATGCTGGTCTCAAACTCCTGACCTCAAGTTATCTGCCCGTCTCAGTCCCCCAAAGTGCTGAGATTACAGGCATGAGCCACCACACCCGGCTTATTGGTTCTTGTATTTCCTCTTGCTAAGGGCCCCACCATTAGTTATGCTGTAATGCTGTGAAGGCATTTCTGTGGGGCGGGACACTAGCTTTCTCTTGGTGCAGTCAGTGAGTGCTTAGAACATTGAGAATTGCTCCTGGGCTATATTAGTTGTCCCAGCTAAGAACTGGATAAGAGGCAGTTCAAGACTGAACTCCAGAAAGACACGACAGCACTGATGACTGAGAGGCTAACTGAGGTGAGAGACCCCAGCACTCCCCAGGCTTTGGGGTCACAAAGCACCATCACATATATTATTTTATACTCTCCTCCCAGCAGCCCATGGAAACTGTGTAAAGATCAGTGAAATCTTTTATATACATAAAGAAGCTGAAGATTTGGAGAAGTTTTCTAAGGCCACAGAGTTAAATGGTGGCACAGCAGCAGCTGCAGCTCCTAGCATGGAGTCCAGGGTCCCTGCCCTCTGTCATCTCCTGTATACCCTGTCCCTTTGCTGTTCTTGGAGTTGACCCTTTACTTTGGTTTGCCAGAGGTTAGGGCCCCTTGCCAGGGGTGCAGGGACAGTGGGGAAGGGGCACAGGCATGCCACTGTGTGGATCTAACCCGCTGTGCAAGGTCGAGGCAGCCCCAGGGCATGGCACTCAGTGAGGAGTTGGGTTCATCTCAGGGGAACAGTGCAAATTCCAGGGCCACGGGTTCTCCGAGGACCGTGGAGAGCCTGGGGAAAGAGTCAGCACCTCTGTCAGAGCTGAAGTCCCATTTCCTCTCAGCTTAATTTTGTCAGGAAGGTAGGGGAAGGAGGTCCTGCTAGCGCCCACACTGATGGGGCAGGTTCTGAAGGTGGGCACTGAGAGAGGTCCCTCTCTAAAGAGCCCCTCCCCAATCCATCATGCTCCCTGCCCTCCAGGCCATGCCTCCCCCACAGCCCCATGGCTCTGGCTCCCTGCAGCCTGGCTCCTGGACTGTTGTGCCTCCCAGAGAAGCACATCCGAGTGGGGACCCAGACCTTCCTGGGTGTCTCAGCCCCGCCTGTCCCAGGGTCTCTGTGCTTCATAAGCAGTTGGGGACTCTCGGGAGCTGCCACCTGGAGCTCAGCCAGACCCCGGGACATGTCCCCTGCCTCCCAGAGTCCATACCAACGAGAGACTTCCAGAAAGCATCCCCCTGCTCAGCTGAGCACTTTTTTTTCTTTTTTGAGACAGTTTCGCTCTTGTTGCCCAGGCTGGAGTGCAATGGTGCGATCTTGGCTCACTGCGACCTCTGCCTCCTGGGTTCAAGTGATTCTCCTGCCTCAGCATCCCAAGTAACTGGGATTACAGGCATGTGCCACCACACCCGGCTAATTTTGTACTTTTAGTAGAGACGGAGTTTCTCCATGTTGGTCAGGCTGGTCTCAAACTCCTGACATCAGGTGATCCACCTGCCTCAGCCTCCCAAAGTGCTGGGATTACAAGCGTGAGCCACCGTGCCCAGCCTTCAGCTGAGCATTTCTGCACAGGAAATATCAGTGTGACTTTGAAGGTTTCCCCAGAGTAAAATTCTTTTCTTTTTTTTCTTTCCTTTTTTTTTTCTTTTAAGACGGAGTCTTGCTCTGTCACCCAGACTGGACTGCAGTGGCGCGATCTCTGCTCACTGCAAGCTCCGCCTCCCGGGTTCATGCCAGTCTCCTGCCTCAGCCTCCTGAGTAGCTGGGACTACAGGCGCCCGCCACCACGCCTGGCTAATTTTTTGTATTTTTAGTAGAGACGGGGTTTCACCGTGTTAGCCAGGATGGTCTTGATCTCCTGATCTCATGATCCAACCACTTTGGCCTCCCAAAGTGCTGGGATTACAGGCGTGAGCCTCCGTGCCTGGCCGTCCCAGAGTAAAATTCTATACCCTTTCTTAGAAACCTCATCAAAGCTTGGGCCTAACTACTTTTAGTTTTAAAATACGGAGTAAATAGCAATGGCTTTGGTGTCAGGAAACTTGGGTTCCCACGTCAGCTTTGTCCTTCACTATTGATCAAGTCACAGATCCCTCAAGATTCCTCCTTTCTTTTCATAAAAATTTCTGTAAAGCTCAGCTTGAAAGTCTTTTCTTTTCTTTTCTTTTCTTTTTTTTTTTTTAGACAGAGTCTTACTCTGTTGCCCAGGCTGGAGTGCAGTGGCGTGATCTCGACTCACTACAACCTCCACCCTCTGGGTTCAAGCGATTCTCCTGCCTCAGCCTCCCAAGTAGCTGGGATTACAGGCACCTGCCACCGCATCTGGCTCATTTTTGTATTTTTAATAGAGACAGGGTTTCACCATCTTGCCCAGGCTGGCCTTGAACTCCTGAGCTCGTGATCCTCCCACCTCAGCCTCCCAAAGTGCTGGGATTACAGTTGTGAGCCATCGCGCCCAGCCAGCTTGAAAATCTTTGACCAGCTGGGTGCAGTGGCTCATACCTATAATCCCAGCACTTTGGGAGGCCAAGGCAGGAGGATCGCTTGAGCCAAGTAGTTCAGGACCAGCCTGGGCAACATAAGGAGATTCCATCTCCACAAAAAAATTTTTTTAATTAGCAGGGCATGGTGATGTACACCTATAATCCCAGCTACTCAGGAGGCTGAGGTGGGGGGATCAGTTGAGCAGGGGAGGTTGAGGCTGCAGTGAACCATGATCATGCCATTGTACTCCAGCCTGGGTGACAGAGTGACTCTGTCTCAAAAAAAAAAAATTACTATCCTTTGTCATTGTTGTTATTGTTGTTTTTGAGACAGGATCTTACTCTGCCACCCAGGCTGGAGTGCAGTATCATGGCTCACTACAGCCTAAACCTCCCAGGCTCATACGCTCCACCAACTTCAGCCTCCTGAGTATGCACCACCACACCCAGTTAATTTTTAAAATTTTTTTTAGAGACAAAATCTCCCTTTGTTGCCCAGGCTGGTCTTGAAGTTCTGGGCTCCAGTGATCCTCCTGCTTTGGCCTCCCAAAGTGCTGGGATTATAGGCATGAGCCACCGCACCTGGCCTACTATAATTTTTTTCTAATGACATCATGCTCCCCTTTTCCCAAAACTGAAGTTTTGTGTACAAATATGCTTTGGCCTAAAAATTCTGGTTCAGTTTTTTCTCTTAATTAGTGGTTCTTTGGTACTGTTCCTTTTATTGTAAACTGCCACAATTATTATTATTATTGGATCTGGCACAATAGAAATAAAAACACCATTCTTACCTCAAAAGTAATAACATTCATCAATGACTTCTCATTTGGGCTCCAGTGACACTGTGAGAGGATCAGTGCTTTGACCCTGTATGTGAAAGTTATCATTTTTGCTGCTAATGACAATGTAGCCCTTCATGTGTGTCTTGTTAGTTTCCTTTTGATCGGTTCTTAGTAAAGATGGAGAAGTGCTCCCTGCTGCCACTTCTTAAATGACCAACGTCCAGGTTTGCTGTCCTGTCTACTCATTTGATTTTATAGCTCTGCAGTTTCTATTGAAGTAGACACTCCTATGACAGGGGTAGATGTAAATGTGATACCTTTGGGAAGAGGCACTTAGTCCCCAAGGCCCTTGGAGTTGCTCCAGTACTCAAGGAGGAGGCCAAAGGTGCAGCCTCCAGAGCAGCTCTGACTGGGGTAAAAGGTGAGGAGGAGATGACCTGGAGTTAGTGGGGCTCTCAAATAGTGATGGACCCAAGTGAGTGGTTTCCTGATGCCCTAGGAATAGATGGAAATATCGAAAGGAACTGCTGTGAGCTTGAATTTAGCCTCGGCTGGGGAGGTAGACACCACTGTCAGCCAAGCTCCTTCCCTTGGCCGGCCTCGGCTGCCCCAGGTACAAAGTGAGACGGTGGCCTAGATGATTTCTGAGAAGAGTCCCCAGCTGTCACATTCTCTAGGCCCCTATACAGGGGACTGTGTTTGGGACCAGCCTGCTGGGGCTGCAGGGACCCTCCCTTTGCTTTGCAGGTGCTTGTCCCAGAGATGGCAACGCGGAGGCAACGCGTCCAACTCCTGCACCGTTCTCTCCCTGCTCGGAGCCCCCTGTGCCTTCATGGGCTCAATGGCCCCTGGCCATGTTGCTGAGTAAGTCCAGGAGGGAGAGTCCACTGGGGAAGGCCTGCCTGCATCGTGGGGGGAGAAGAAAGATGTGTCCACCCTGGGTGGGTGGGGGATTAGAAATGGGTTGTGTCCGGCAGAAATGCGGGGAGGGGGCACAGTGGAGCACCAGACTCCCAGCCCTGCCTTGGCGCGGCCTCTCTGTGGTTTGAGGGCTGATGCTGCCCCTGTGAAGCTTTCCTTGCCACAGCTTGTTTCCTGGACACTTCCTGGAGCCTGCTTCAGCCTCTTCCCTTCTCCTTCCTTGCTTCCTGCAGACTCTGCGGTGGATTTTCCTTTGCCTTATCTTAAGTCCCTTATCTTGGCCGTGCTTGAGGCAGAAGACAGTTAGGGACACACAGTACCCATCCTCCCTCAGGAATGGCCACCATCCACGGCCCCCAGGTCCAGGCCCGTAGTTTCTGTCCCAGCTGAGGGGCAGGGCTGGTGCTTATGTCCCTGTTGTTCACTGAAGCAGTGAGAGTACCCTGTTCAAGGACACCCTGAAACCACGTGCTAAAGCTGGGCTCAGAACCCACACCTTCCAGCTCCCCGGCTGTCAGGGCTATAGCCCTAAGTGGCTCATGCACGCCCTCCATGTTGGCTGCTGCAGGGACCTCGGAACCCTTTGACCCCTGGCGCTGCCGACTCAGCAAGCACTTATCAGGAGGTGAGGCCCACACTTTGCACACTGTGGGCACCGGGGCAGGCTGCCAGGTTGCTGGCCTGTGAAGGGCAGCCCTTTGAACCCTGGTTTGAAGGGGGCTGCCGGCAGAGTCCACCCACCTGAGCTACAGCCAAACTCCCTGCCTTGATGAACTGGCAGGAAGAGAATAGAGGGAGAGAATCTGCCCTGTGAGATGGGACAGGACGGCTCAGAGCCAAGGGCTGGTGACTCATTAAACCTCTTCAATAGCTCCTTTCCTCTGAGCTGGAGGCAGGACTGTGGCTCTGGCTTAGGGTGGTCGACTATCATTTACACAGCAATCATGCTGATGGGTGGGCTATTCAGAATTCTCCCCATGTCTTGACAAACATTTAGAGAGCACCTACCATGTCCCAGGCACTGGGGTGCAAACGTTATTTGGCAAACCAAACCATATTTCCAATACTTTGGGAAAGCTACTATTTAAGGGAGTTGTAAGTGAAGGGATGATGCCCTGACTTGGTATCTTCATGCAGATCTGTATTATCCAGCTTTGGTGTTGCTGAAAGCGGGCTCTGGCCAGGATGGTGGCTGCACTGCTGGGCATAATTGCCAGTTCTTGAGCACAGAACAGTGCATGTCCAGAGAGGGCTAGAAGGGCTGGGGCTGACCTCTTATCCTTGCCCCGGGGCTCACTCTGTGTGGAGGGCATTCTGAGAGAGAGTCCTGGACCAGGCCCACACTGAATGGCATCAGGCACAGGGAGCCAGCTAATTGCCCAGGAGGGTTCACCTGACTGCAGGAGGACAGAGCAGTGAGCTGGCTCACCAAGGCAGCACCACTTCCAGGCTGGGCCTCCTGGAGGCAGGCAGAGAGTGACAGGAATCACAGCATTAGGACTAGGAGGGACTCAGAGAGGACAGCACCATGGATGAGCTTGTGGAGGACAGCTGGGGGCAAAGTATTGCCTTGGAGATTAATTATTAATCCTGCTTGGGCATTGCAGGAAACCAGCCACGGTGCCCCCACCTGCTTGGTTCAAACAGGGTACAGGTTCTAGGGTCCTGTCTAGCTTTACGAACAGGAGCAAATATTTTCCAGCTTAAGTTGGACTGAAAAACAGTCAGGATTGGAGCGTGCTTCAGCCAAGACCTAAAAGGATGGCCCTTAGTGTTTCTCTCTCTGAACTCCAGGCTCTGCACTCCTGCATCTCTTGCCCTGTTGCACTACCTGTGGCAAGAATATGATTCCTAGTTCTCTCCCAGCCCCTTTGCTTGCACCCCTGCCTTTCAGGGTCCCTAGTGGCCCTGCCAGCTACCCTTCAGTCCCCAAAACCCTTGTCGAACCCCACCCGCTTCGGGTTACTCCGCCCTGGCAGTTTTGTCCTGGATGACCTCCGCCGCTATTCTGTGGACCTACGCTACACGGTCTTTCAGACCACAGGCTCCGTCCCCATCGCCACGGTCATCATCAACGAGGCCAGTGGTAGCCGCACCATCCTATACTACGACAGGTTTGTACAACTGTCTGTGCCTTGCCAGCTGCTGCCGCCGTCACCAAAACTCCCAGAACAGGACTCTTCTTCTCTTAGAGGCTCGTGTGCTCCAGCACCCTCTCTCCACTCCTATTAGAGGTCAAGGCCACTTGCAGGCTCTAATCTGTGTCTCCTTACCCTTTTCCGGGCCCTGCCTCCACCCTAAGCTTCCTGGTGGCCGACTTCAGGCGGCGGGGTGTGGACGTGTCTCAGGTGGCCTGGCAGAGCAAGGGGGACACCCCCAGCTCCTGCTGCATCATCAACAACTCCAATGGCAACCGTACCATTGTGCTCCATGACACGTAAGGCCCCCTGGCCTCGCCCCGCTACAACCCCCCAATCAGCTGGTTCAATCAGTTCCCTTACTCGCCACCGTGGGCATCCCAACTGCCCCCTCTGTGGCTTCTGTGTACCAGAAATTGCTCCCCTGCCAAAATGTCCAGTGATTTCCTAATTGCTTTCAATTAGGGGAAAAGTGAGGTGGGAAGGGATGGGCTTTGCTGTGCCTGGTGACTTGGCCTTGGTCAACACCACAGAAGGGCAGGCAGGCCTATATAAAATGTAATTTATGACGTGATTCCTCCATAATTATTAAATAGTTAATCGGCAGCTTGGGTGTGGGTGCAGGGAAACTGTTCTCAGGACAGAAGGGTGGGAGATGGCAGTCAACCCTTCTTTTTTTTTTTTTTTTTTTTTTTTTGAGACGGAGTCTCGCTCTGTCGCCCAGGCTGGAGTGCAGTGGCGCGATCTCGGCTCACTGCAAGCTCCGCCTCCTGGGTTTACGCCATTCTCCTGCCTCAGCCTCCTGAGTAGCTGGGACTACAGGCGCCCGCCACCGCGCCCGGCTAATTTTTTTGTATTTTTAGTAGAGACGGGGTTTCACCGTGGTCTCGATCTCCTGACCTTGTGATCCGCCCGCCTCGGCCTCCCAAAGTGCTGGGATTACAGGCGTGAGCCACCGCGCCCGGCCTCAACCCTTCTTAAGAAGGGCTGGGGGGGCCCACTGGGATTTCCAGGGTCAGCCCCAGAGTTGCCAGCCTGCAGCATGGCACCAAGGAGCAGGGGTTTGGGTGTGTAAAAGAGATGAGCCCCCTAAAGTTTTCGGCATGATGAAGCCAGGCCACACACGCCACACACCATTCACAGCCATTGCTGAAGGAGGGGAAAGGGAACACTGGGTCAGCAGATTGGGGTTGTCTAACATGGTGCTGACCTGGGGGAAGGGGCTATCCTTCCCTTCTGGGTTCCAGGCCACTCAAGAGAGGCCCCATGGGCCTAGAAACTTATCCCTCGCAGACTCCCTCCTGCAGGATTTTAGAGGTTTAGTTTTCTGAGAACCTAGTATGTGCCAGGTACTGTTACAGCTGAGAGGGCCCAAGCCCAGCAGCCCTGAGGTTCAGGCTGTCCCTACTGCCCAGCCTGACTGCTGGACCTGGAGGAGGGGCAGCCATCCCTGGGCTCCATATGTGCAGTGAGTGAGTAGGCAGGCATATGTGCTACAGGTGACCTTCACACTGGGCAATCCTAGTCAAATGCTTGTTAAGCAACAATCTGTAGTAACCCTGATCAAGGACGCAACATAGCTATTTACAGGAGAGGAGCTCTGAGGAGAAATGTTTATTGCCCACTGGCCTCAGTCCAGGTACATTCACACACGTTACCTGTAACTACAGCAGCCTGCAGGGAGGCTGGGGGTTTCGGCCCCATTTATCAGTGAGGAAGCAGCCTCCAAAAGGGCCAGGTAGATCACAGAGCTATAGTTAAGAGGAAAGACTCGGCTATAGAACGTGGAGCGGGGACATTGGCTGAGCTGAGGTCTCTGGCTCAGGAGCAGACCCCTATTGGGGATCTCCTTTCCTAAACCAGCCAAACACAAAGTCTTCCTCTAGTGCTAACTACTTTGACCTCAGGGTTGCAACAGGGAGCTACTAAACTCAGGACAGGGGTGCCATAGGTAAACCCCAACGCTGGAGCGCCAGAAGTGAGGGGGACCAGGAAGCCCAGGCACAGGGTCGTGGGCTTTATAGTTGCCCAGGGCTCTGCCAGTGGGAGCCACGTGCTGCTGCAAGGGATTCTGGGAAGTGTAGGCTTGGCACTCTTGGTGCATTCTGGGAGATGCAGTCTCCAAGGCACACAGACCTGGCCAGTTGACACGTATTGCTGTTCAGTTTACCCTGAGATAATTTAATCATAACCTCAAACTCAGGAAGGGGCACCCCAGCACACTGTAACAGTGACCACTCTGGAGCTGAGCCTGAGAATCCTGTGCTGTGGATCCAGCTTCCTGCCCTGCTGCTGGCAGTGAAGGCACAGGGTCCACAACTGCCAGTTAGAGATCCTGGCCCTGGCTGACCCCATCATGCTCCTTCTTCTCTGTCCTTTCCATCCTGTGACCTAGGAGCCTGCCAGATGTGTCTGCTACGGACTTTGAGAAGGTTGATCTGACCCAGTTCAAGTGGATCCACATTGAGGCAAGCCCTGCCTTACCTGTGTTTTGAGGGGCTCAACCTGCCAGCCTCCTCCACATGTTCTGCCTCCTTGGTTTCTTTGAACCATGAAGTACCTTAGAGATAAATGAATCCAACCCCCTCATTCCCTCTCCATCCTTCCTTATGTCTGCCGGTGAGGAAACTAAGGCCCAGAAAGATTAAGTGACTTACTCAAGGTCACACAGCAGAACATAGGCACAGCTGGCTCCAGGCAAAGTCCTGGGCTTTCTGTGCTATGGGCTGCCCCACCACCTCCAACTCTGCCTCTGGTGGACGTCTGACTGCTTAGGGCCTGACCCATTACCTCTGGGGAAGCAGGAAGGACAGGGCCTAACTCAGCTCCCAGTAAAGAGAACTAGAGCCTTTACTCCAAGAGAGGTTTTGGAGTCTGGGTGGGAGGAAATCCTAAGAAGTCCTGAGTTCTAGCTCCGTCATTTAACCTATGGTAGGTCTTTCACAGTCTCTCTTATTCTTTAGTCTTCTCATCTGTGGAATGGAGTAGCTGGTTGATAGATCTTCAAGGTCCACGACAGCTCTGAATTTTTAAATTTAGGATGGGGTTCTAACCCAGCCTCCCCGAGGCCCTCTCCCTCTGCACCCAGAGTTTCAGCAGGGCAGGAAGAATGAGCCAGATTGACCAGGCAGTGACCAGCAGTCCTGAGCTGCCCTGTCCTGCCCCAGGGCCGGAACGCATCGGAGCAGGTGAAGATGCTGCAGCGGATAGACGCGCACAACACCAGGCAGCCTCCAGAGCAGAAGATCCGGGTGTCCGTGGAGGTGGAGAAGCCACAAGAGGAGCTCTTTCAGCTGTTTGGCTACGGAGACGTGGTGGGTGCCCCATTCAGCCTCTCTTTGCCACTTCTGGCTAATTTGGTTCTTAAAGGGAGCCAGAGTCCTTTAATCCTGCCTACCACAATTGGAATAGTGGTTCCTGGTTTGGTGGCGTTGGAAGATGGGGGATGGGGGTTAAAGCAAAGAGGTAGACCCCTAGCCTTGGACTCCAGTGCAGGTCTCAGCAGTGACCAAGGAGTAGAATGTCTCCACCCCGGGTGGGTGCATGGTGTAAGAATACCCAGAGGGCTTGGGTAGGGCCTAGACAGCCACAGGGCAAGCCTGTGTGGAAGCAGCTCCTCTCTGGGGCTCCCCAGTCTTTTCCTCTGCAGAATGAGGACACACAACTGTTCTCTGAGGTTTCTTCCAACTCAGGGGTGTCTGGCAGGTTGTGGGGGCTGCTAGGGGTGAGGGGAGGGTGGGAAGGAGACTTACATGAGTCTCTTTTTGAAAAGGCTGGATGTAAATGGAATTTGGGAGATAAGTCCAGCATCATAGCAGAAGTTGGTTGGAGACCATCCAGCCAAGGTCCTCAACCTTGGCTGCATATTAAAAAAGATGAATGCAGGCCAGGTGCAGTGGCTCACGCTTGTAATCCCAGCGCTTTGGGAAGCTGAGGTAGGACTGCTTGATGCCAGGAGTCCAAGACCAGCCTGGGCAACATAGTGAGACCCCTGTCTCTATGAAAATAAAGAAATGAGCCAGGAGCAGTAGCTCATACCTGTAATCCCAGCACCTTGGGAGGCCAATGCAGGAGGATCACTTCAGCCCAGGAGTTCAAGATTGCAAGACCCTGTCTCTATACAAAAAAAAGAAAAAAAAAAATTCCTGGCAGGGTGGTGTGTACCTAGAGCCCTAGCTACTCAGGAGGCTGAGGCAGGAGGATCGCAGTGCCTGAGCCCGCACCATCTTGGTGTTGATTGGCATGGGTAGAATTAAGGCTTCGGTGGTTTTTTTTGTTTTTACCAAAACTTCCTCTGGAGATTCTAAAGTGTAGGTAGGGTTGAGGGAGCCCCGTTGCTTTCTAGATGAAGAAACCATACCTACAGGACACAGTTGTGGGAAAACCTAGCAAAACTGCTCCGGGGAGCCAGCACGGCGGTGGTAGATTCCACCCCAAGGTGGCGCTCAAGGCTTTCTGTGGTTTTCAATCCACTAATCGGAGAACAAACGGACCAGGGCTTTTGTTTCACAATTTAGGTATTCTATTATATATAAGCATCAATAAAAATGTGTTTCTGGCCGGGTGCGGTGACTCACACCTGTAATCCCAGAAATTTGGAAGGCTGAGGCAGGAAGATCGTTTGGGGCCAGGCGTTTGAGACCAGGCTTGACAACGCAGGGAGACCCTGTCTTTACAAAAAATAAAGAAAAAAGAAAACCACGTTCCCGTGGGACAGTGAGATGCTATGTTTGGATCTATGTGGACGTGTTAGGGGAGTCGTGTTGTAATGGGGGAACGCCAGGCTGCTGTTGGTGAGTGAAGAGTTAGAAGTGACCACCAGCTTCTCTTCCACTGCCCACAGGTGTTTGTCAGCAAAGATGTGGCCAAGCACTTGGGGTTCCAGTCAGCAGGGGAAGCCCTGAGGGGCTTGTATGGTCGTGTGAGGAAAGGGTGAGCTGGGGAAACCAGGAAGGGGCTCTAGGGGGTACAGGATGAGCCTGGACTCCAGGGGTCCACCCTGGGGTTGGGGGCATGGCTGGGGGGATGGAGTGGGCTAACACCCAGCTGAGTGGAGCTGTCTTGCAGGGCTGTGCTTGTCTGTGCCTGGGCTGAGGAGGGCGCCGACGCCCTGGGCCCTGATGGCAAACTGATCCACTCGGATGCTTTTCCGCCACCCCGCGTGGTGGATACCCTGGGGGCTGGAGACACCTTCAATGCCTCCGTCATCTTCAGCCTCTCCCAGGGTGAGTATGGCAGCAGGAGGGGAAAAGGACTGGGACCTGTCCCTGCCCCAAACACCTGGCTGACCTAGTTACTTGTCCCTCCTCCAGGGAGGAGCGTGCAGGAA
Source organism: Macaca mulatta (assembly GCF_049350105.2). Taxonomy (NCBI): domain Eukaryota; kingdom Metazoa; phylum Chordata; class Mammalia; order Primates; family Cercopithecidae; genus Macaca; species Macaca mulatta. The sequence goes on along the minus strand of NC_133418.1, from coordinate 97,900,850 downwards.
GCACTGAGATTCGGATGCCAGGTGGCCGGCAAGAAGTGTGGCCAGCAGGGCTTTGATGGCATCGTGTCAGAGCCGGTGCGGTAGGAGGTGCCGGCTCCCCGCACACTATGGAGGCTGACATTGCGGCTGCATCGCCTTCTCCCCTCCATCCAGCCTGGCATCCAGGTTGCCCTGCTCAGGGGACAGATGCAGGCTGTGGGGAGGACTCCGCCTGTGTCCTGTGTTCCCCACACGTCTCTCCCTGCAGAGCCTCAGAGCGAATAAATCTTCCTCAGAGCCAGCTTCCCCTGGCAGCTTCTGTCCTCGATGTCTGAACTGCTCTGGCTGGGCATTCCTGAGGCTCTGACTCTCCAGTCCTCCCTCCTCGTGTCCATTCCCCAAATTAACCTCTCCACCCAGGCCCAGAGGAGGGGCTGCCTGGGCTATAGCAGCAAGAAGTGCCCCAGGCTTGCCGCCAGCTCTGCCCTGGCTGGGGAGGACACTCAGTGCCCCATACCCAGCGAACCTGCCAAAGAACCAGAAGCCATGAGAGCTCTTTGGGGCCCTGCGTTGTGCAGACTCTATTCCCATAGCTCAGAAGCTGGGAGTCCACACGGCTGAGCCAAACTGACAGGCCAGTGGGGGGCGAGGGGGTGGGGCGCCTCCTCTGCCCTGCCCACCAGCCTGTGATTTGGTGGCGTCTTTGTTGTCCAAAAATATCTCCTCCCGCTGACTGCCCCAGAGCCTGAAAGTCTCACCCGTGGAGCCCACCTTGGAATTAAGGGGATGCCTCAGCCACAAATGTGACCCAAGATAGAGTGTTGTCCTCAGGGAGGTCGGATCTGGAACACATATTGGAATTGGGGCCAACTCCAATATAGAGTGGATAAGGCCTTATAATGTAAAGAGCACATAAGGTAAAGGGCTTTAGAGTCAGACAGACCTAGATTCAAATCTGCCATTTAATTAGCTGCATGTCACCTTAGGGTACAGCGCTTAACACAATCCGCCTCAATTTCTTCATCTGTCAAATGGAGCCAATTCTGCCTGGCTACAGAATTATTGCGAGGATAAAATCATGTAATATATATAATGCCCAACATGATGCCTGATGTGTACGAGGCTCTCAGAAAGTTTTAGTGATGGTTAACATTACTGGGGGTGGGGGCAGATACAGGGTGATAGGGCCACCTGCCCTGAGCTGCAGGAGAGCATGGGGTATCTGAACACCAGCTGAGGGGGAACCAGAGAGTGTTTGGGGCTCAGGGATAGACTGAGCTTCCCTCACTGGGTCCTCTGCAGCTGGCCATGGCTGGCACCATGCGGTCTGCTGCCGGAGCACCGTGAGGCCCAGAAACACTGGGAAGGCGGCATCCCTGTCCTTTCGGTGTCCCCAATCCCCTGTTCCCCTAAGAGGGTCTGGGCAGGCTGGACGGGTAGAGAGGTGGTCCGGGGGGATGAATTCATTCAGTTCTTTATTGGCAATCTGCCCCTTAACTTAGGGTCTCCCTGAGTTGTACAGAAAGACCTGATACCTACTGGGACCAGACAGGGGGCACAGAGGTGGTCCATGTCCCAGCGTACATTCCCCTGCCCGCTTCAGGGCTTATGTTCTGAAACTGAGACATCGTGGGGTACCTGTATCTTCGAGATCTAGATCTCATCATTCTCCAGTTGAACAATGTGCACCTCAAACTCATTTGAGATGTTCTTAGATTCCAGTGTTTCCCCTGGAAGTTCCTTGGCCTCCTCTCCATTCTCCCTGGCCTCTGCCTGGCCCCCAGCTTCCCCTCTGGGCCCCGGAACATCTCCTTCAGCCTCTGCCTGGCCCCCAGGCTCTTGGACAGGATCCAAAGACTCCCTTCTGGCCTCTACCTGGCCCTTTGCTTCTTCTCTGGGACCTGGGGCTTCCTGTGTTTCTTGTCTTAATGGGCTTTTAGCTAACAGGGACTGCCTCCCAACAGCTTGTGGCTCCTGAGGAGATGGAGCAAGGGGCTCTCCGGGCTCCACGTGACTGGGGGCCTCTCCCGGGAAGTTGATGAGCTCAGCAGGGGTCATGAGCCCATCCCCATTCAGGTCCTGGGTCTCGAGCACTTTGTCCACTATCAAGATCACCTGTGGAAGCAGAGTCACTGTGGGGTCTCCAGTGACAGGGATGTTCCCCAGGGGTCCTGACCCTCCCCAACCCACCCTTGCATCCCTGCCGTGTAAGCTCTGAGCCCTCCTTTTACAGAGGATTCACCAAAAGAGTTATGATGAGAAAGACCAAAACCCCAAAGCACTGGGTCTCCTTTATGGGGGATCTCCATCCAGCAGAGCTTACCGGGTTGGTGGTAGAAGAGTTGGCAGCTCCAGGGGCCAGAGCAGCTGTCAACATGGACAACAGCTCCAGGCCATCCAGCTGTCCACTCTGGTCATAGTCATGGAGGGCAAAGAGGTAGAGGAGAACTAGAGAAGAGAAGCTGGATTAGAAGAGGTGCCTGGGGAGGTGGAGAAGGCAGGAGTCAATGGGGCAGCCGAGGTCAGTCCCAGATCTGGCTGCCCAGAGCCTCCCGTCCCTGGCCCCATCAGCCCAGCCCCTCACCCTGCTCCCGGCTCAGATGCTCCGGCTGCACTTCTGTCCTTTCTAGTCCCTTTAGGTAGCTCTGCAGAAGTCTGTCAGAAAAGTGGAGAATCAGCCCGGGAGAGGTGAGTCTGCAGCCCCGGGCCTGGTCGTCTCCCTGAAAGCACCCCCAGCTCAGCCTACTCACCCGAGCTGCTCCCGGCCTGGCTGGAAGGGGTTGGGCAGGAGCTGATGCTGCATTTCAGAGTCTGGCCTGGAGGAGGAAGGGGAGGACCACCCTTGGAGAGAGCCTCCCTGAGGGCCCAGCCTGTCAACCTTTTGCCTTCCAATCTCCTGGCAGAGTTCTCTCCCCAGACCGAAAGGGAGTTACCCCCAAAATTCCAAAAACCTTGTAGGGAGTAGGCTCTTCTGGTCTCCTTGGAACCAAATCCTTAACTCCCTCAGACTCTGTTTTTGCAGCTGGCTACCTTAGACTTTAAATGAAAACCCAAATAAAAACATCTGGTTAGGTAAAGGCAGATGAGGCCACACCTACTAGACACAAGTTAGAGATTCCAGAAAACAGCCCAGTGAGTGGCAGGACAACATGGGTCACGGCACCCCTCCCCTTCGATGCTGGGAGCCGAGGGGCAGGTCTCTAGTGGAGCCCGATGGCACTGCTCAGTTTTATATAGACCCAGTTTGCTCCATGACATAAAATTGACCTATACTTTTTCAAGGACAGGATATATCTGTTGGTTCTGCGGTTTCAAGCTGCTCAGGATCTCTTTGTCAGTCCTTCAAGCTCCAAATGTGCTCCTAATTCTGGACTGGGTTAACTGTTTGCCCAAGTCAATCCAGACCTGTGATGCCAGAGAGCTGGCAGGGGTTGCAGCGATTTTTGTCACGGCTACCAGCCCTTGTGGCTGTTCTGTGGCTGTTTCCCCTCCTACCCAGCATACCCATTGCACAGTATTTATAAATAAAACCTTCAGAAAGTATTCAGATAACATAGAAATGACATGCTAATGATCTCTACTTCTTTGGTGTTCCCACCATAAGGTCTTTTTTTGTTCTTTTTGAGATGGAGTCTCGCTCTGTCACCCCGGCTGAGTGCAGAGGCTTGATCTTGGCTCACTGCAACCTTCACCTCCCAGGTTCAAGCTATTCTCTTGCCTCAGCCTCCTTAGTAGCTGAGATTACAGACATGTACCACCTTGCCCGGCTAATTTTTTTTTATTTCTGTAGAGATGGGGTTTCACCACGTTGGCCCGGCTGGTCTCAAACTCCTGACCTCAGGTGATCTGTCTGCCTTGGCCTCCCAAAGTGCTGGGATTACAGTTGTGAGCCACCACACCCGGCCCACCTTAAGGTCTTGATAACAAAACTGCAGGCCGGGCACAGTGGCTCATGCCTGTAATCCCAGCACTTCGGGAGGCCGAGGCAGGTGTATCACAAGGTCAGGAGTTCGAGATCAGCCTGGCCAATATAGTGAAACCCCGTCTCTACTAAAAACACAAAAATTAGCCCGGCGTGGTGGTGGGCACCTGTAGTCCCAGCTACTTGGGAGGCTGAGGCAGAAGAATTGCTTGAACCCGGGAGGTGGAGGTCGTAGTGAGCTGAGATCATGCCACTGCACTCCAGCCTGGGCGACAGAGTGAGACTCAGTCTCAAAACAAAAAAACAACAAACAAACAACTGCAGCCCCCACTGCCCTGGTGCCATAGCTTCTTCCCTGTGCTGCATGACACACTGGAGCTGAGTTCCCTGATTCCAAATGGGTCCAGCAAGCATATACTGAATGCCCACTTTGTGGCACTCTGACAGGCACAAGACAGGAGGCTGGTGGCGGAGAGATACAGAGATCAGGGAACCTACACCCTAGTCTCCTGCCTCCCGGAGGGCCCACCACACCCTTGGATTCTCTAGAGACTCTCCCTCCTCCCAGCCCTGTTCTCATAACCCTGTTACCTTGTGACTCCATCCTTTGGGGCAGCCTGACCCGCGGGGAGCAGCAGCAGGATTACCACTCTCATCATCAAAGGTAACATCCTTCCTGGAACTGGAACAAGGAAGAGAATCAGGGGTTGGGGGAAAGGGGCATCTGCCACCGTGTCAGAGATGGGCTGAGTTAGACACAAGCGCCTTTTCTCCCTGCTTCCACCTGCGCCCCACAAGATAGGACTCCTGCTCAGGGAAAACTCACACACAGACAGCAGGGATCCCCCCATGGAACCGTGCTCAAAATAAATGTCACCCCAGTTCTCGTATATAAAGCACATAAAGGCAGGCCTGCTGTGGCGGAAGCAGAGCTGGGGGGCGCATCCCCACCCCACGGCCCATTCCCTTGCTCCCCACCAGCTGCCGAGGTGCCCAGAAAAGTGCAGCGCAAGCATGTCTGAACTCCTTCAGCCCATTCATGTTACAGATGGAAAGGAGTGCAGAGAGTTTAAGAAAAAGGCCAGGTTAGACATGCAGGGAGTCACAGAAAGACCAAGACTTAAACACAGGCAAAAAGATAAATGGACTGCTTGTGTTTATTAAAAACCCACTGAAGAACAAATCAAAAGAGGCACAGACTTCTTGAAATAGGTTGAAACTCAAGTACAAACTGAAAACACAATAAATCAGGGCCAGACCAATAGTGGCCCCAGGAACTGCTATTTGCTAAATGCAGTTAGGAAAATCAGACCCACTATAAAGGAAAAAACAAAAACTTCCCCTTAGACTGACATGGCTTAGGCCCATTGGCAAAATCAACCACTTGACTATATGAAAACAGTCAAGGATAGAATGGACCAATCAAACAGAGCCTAAAGCTTTCTGATGAGTCCCAGGGTAGGTACAGGTAATGTGAGTTCCTGAGGAAGCAGAAGCCCACCAAAGCCAAGGCCCCAGACCCCAAGCCCATCTCTAGAAAGAAAAATCGTCAGACGCCTGACGGTCTAGCAGCGGATCAGGAACATCCCCATCTGGCTGGCACTGGGTTTTCCTAGAGGACGGTTCATAGCTTTGGGCAGATTCTACAAGCATCCGATGACCCTAATACGGTTCAGAACCACTGCCAGAGTGGACTTCCATTTCCTAAGAGATGAGGGGTAGAGCAGGTGAGCACCTGGCTAATGGGAAGATAAACAAAAATTCTGCCTTTTTAAGCTAATTTAAGGGAAAACCAGTTAAACATGGAAGTCCACAAGAAGATGAAGCTACCTAGAGTCACAGAACCTGTCTTCCTTTTTCTTTTTCTTTCTTTCTTTTTTTTTTTTTTTTTTGAGAAGGAGTCCTGCTCTGTCACCCAGGTTGGAGTGCAGTGGCGTGATCTTAGCTCACTGCAACCTCTGCCTCCCAGGTTCAAGAGATTCTCCTGCCTCAGCCTCCCGAGTAGCTGGGATTACAGGCACGTGCCACCACACCTGGCTAATGTTTGTATTTTTAGTAGAGATGGGGTTTCACCATGTTGGTCAGGCTGGTCCTGAACACCTGTCCTCAGGTGATCTGCCTGCCTGGGCTTCCCAAAGTGCTGGGATTACAGGCGTGAGGCACCGCACCTGGCCTGTCTTCATTTTTCTATGCATACAACTGGTCCCAACGGATAAAGTGAATATACATAATTGGTTGGTGTCTATACGCCCCAGTGACCAAAAAAAGATGCTGAAGCCACCGCTGCCCTAAAGGTGTTCACCAACATCAGCTGGCAACATAAATCCTAGGGTTTTAGTCGTTGTGCCTGGAAGAGAAAACAAGGTCCTGGGCCCGTTGAAAGTAGGCTATTGGAACTGAGATCGCTATAGCAACATGAAACCCTTAAAGGGACACAGCCCAGAAAAAGGATGGACTAGAGAATATTCAGACCTCCACTTCTGGGAGTGTGACAGTAAACATCCCAATGAAAGTAACCACTGAGCTGGATAAAAATAGAAAGTATCTTTTCAAAAGCACTGGGTTGGCAAGAAATCCTCAACAGTACAAATGTGCAGTGAAAACAGTAATCTGGGGGGAAAGTGAGCTTGACATCAGCTTTTGCCTTAGCAGTATCTGCCAAACCCGACCCAGGTGAACTTGAGCTGCCTGTCAGAGCACTTGTGCTGGAAAGGAGACCAGAGGTGAAGCCTGGGCCCACCTGATATGCAGAGACTAACAGGAGATTCCCTATGTAAAGCTGGGATTCCAAACACCTATACTCTGAACATGAACAAAAAATAAATTTGTCATGAAGAAAGGCAGCAAAGAATTTTGCCTTTCTTGGTTTTGGTGCTGGGTGGAAGGGAGAAAAAAAAAAAACTCTCCCTGACAATCTATAACAAGCCTGATCTAATGTGGGTTTTTTGTTTTTGTTTTTTGAGACGGAGTCTCACTCACTCTGTCTCCCAGGCTGGAGTGCTGTGGTGTGGTATCAGCTCACTGCAACCTCCACCTCCCGGGCTCAAGCGATTTTCCTGCCTCAGCCTCCTGAGTATCTGGGACTAAAGGCACCCGCCACCATGCCTGGCTAATTTTTTTGTATTTTTACTAGAGATGGGATTTCGCCATGTTGGCCAGGCTGGTCTCGAACTCCTGATCTCAGGTGATCCTCCTGCCTCAGTCTCCCAAAGTGCTGGGATTACAGGCATGAACCACTGTGCCTGCCCTCTAATGTGGGTTTGAAGCCAGAATTATTAATGCTACCTGTATGGTTCAGAATATCTAAAGTAGGTAACGTATTTTGAAGTGCAACCTGGTTGATGGCACCCCCGGATGACTGAGAGAGGAAAACATCCATCTCTGGAGGAACTCAACTCTAATCCAGGCCTCAAAGAATTTCCATGGGTAAAGTTTCCAGGAATATGAACTCACAGCCAAAACGTTATAAACATACAAGGAAATAAGACACTGTGAGTAAGAGCCAGCAAAACAATAGCAGGGAAAAGTAGACTTGGAAAAACTGTGTTGGAATTGTTATTCACAGAATATACAGCAGATATAGTTCACACGTTTTTAGAAATTAAAGGGAAGCTTGAAACTATGAGGAAGAAATAAGAGAGTTTTCCAGCCAGCAACAGTGTGTTAAAAAAAAGAAAAGAGGCTGGGCGTGGTGGCTTACGCCTGTAATCCCCACACTTTAGGAGGCCAAGGCGGGTGGATCACGAGGTCAGGAGATCGAGACCATCCTGGCCAACACGGTGAAACCCCGTCTCTACTAAAAATACAAAAAATTGCCAGGCGTGGTGGTGGGCACCTGTTATCCCAGCTACTTGGGAGGCTGAGGCAGAAGAATCACTTGAACCTGGGAGGTGGAGGTTGCAGTGAGCCGAGATCACACCACTGCAATCCAGCCTGGGCCACAGAGCAAGACTCCATCTCAAAAAAAAAAAAAAAAAAGAGGCCAGGCGTGGTGGCTCAAGCCTGTAATCCCAGCACTTTGGGAGGCTGAGACGGGCAGATCACAAGGTCAGGAGATCGTGACCATCCTGGCTAACACGGTGAAACCCCGTCTCTACTAAAAAATACAAAAAAACTAGCCAGGCGAGGTGGTGGGAGCCTGTAGTCCCAGCTACTCGGGAGGCTGAGGCAGGAGAATGGTGTAAACCCGGGAAGCGGAGCTTGCAGTGAGCTGAGATCCGGCCACTGCACTCCAGCCTGGGTGACAGAGCGAGACTCCATCTCAAAGAAAAAAAGAAGGCCGGGCGCAGTGGCTCAAGCCTGTAATCCCAGCACTTTGGGAGGCCGAGACGGGCGGATCACGAGGTCAGGAGATCGAGACCATCCTGGCGAACACGGTGAAACCCCGTCTCTACTAAAAAAAAATACAAAAAACTAGCCGGGCGAGGTGGCGGGCGCCTGTGGTCCCAGCTACTCGGGAGGCTGAGGCAGGAGAATGGCGTAAACCTGGGAGGCGGAGCTTGCAGTGAGCCGAGATCGCGCCACTGCACTCCAGCCTGGGCGACAGAGCCAGACTCCGTCTCAAAAAAAAAAAAAAAAAAGAAAGAAAGAAGAGAGCATAAAAATGACCAAGTAGATTTGAAGAGGAAACAAATATAACTTTTAGAAATAAAAGATTGATTTTAAAAATGCAATGGGTGACCAGCCTGGCCAACATGGTGAAACTCTGTCTCTACTAAAAATACACAAGTTAGCTGGGCTTGGTGGCACGAGCCTGTAATCCCAGCTACTCAGGAGGCTGAGGCAGGAGAATTGCTTGAACCCAGGAGGCGGATGTTGCAGTGAGACAAGATCGCCCCACTGTGCTCCAGCCTGAGTGACAGAGTGAGACTCTGTCTTAAAAAAATAAAATAAAATAAAAAATAAATAAAAATAAAAGTGCAATGGGTGAGTTAAATTGATTAGACACAACTGATATGAGAGTTAATGAACTGGAAAATAGATCTGAATAAATTATCCAGAGTGCAGTTCATTGAGTCAAAGACATAGAAAATGTAAAACAGAGGTTAAGTGGCATGGAGGATGGAGGAGATAAGAGATACAACTGGAAAGAAGCAGTATTTGAAGAAACAATAGCTGACATTTTTCCAGTAGGTTGCAAAACACTGGACTATGCCAATCCAGGAAGCCCAACAATTTAATGCAGATTAAATAAACAGAAATTCTCACCTAGACCTATTGTTCAAAAATAGAACACTCAAGAAAAAACAAATTGTAAAAGCAGTCAGAAAGAAAAGACAACTCATCTCATAGGAAAAGTAATTAGACTAATAGCTGATTTCTTGACATCAACAACGATGCCCAAATACAGTAATATAGTATTTTAATGTGTTCAGAGAGGGGAGAAAATTGATATTCTAGAATTCTATTCTCAGCAAAATTATCTTGCAGAATGAAGTGAAGCAAAATTATTTATTTATTTATTTAGAGACAGGGTCTCACTCTGTTGCCCAGGCTGGAACTCGTGGCAGGATCATAGCAATTCTCCCACCCCTGCCTCACAAGTAGCTGGGACGACATGAATGTGCCACCATGCTCAGCCTTTTTTTTTTCTTTTTGGTAGGACAGGGTCTCACTTTCTTGCCCAGGCTGGTCTTAGGTGTAAGCAATCCTCCTACCTTGTAAAAACAATTTTAGACAAATAACTTAGAGAATTTGCCACCAACATTCCTTCATTAAAGGAAATTCGGCTGGATATGGGTTCACACCTGTAATCCTAGCACTTTGGGAGGCTGAGATGGGAGGATCTCCTGAGTCCAGGAGTTCAAAACCAGCCTGGGCAATATAGTGAGACTCCATTTCTACAAAAAATAGGAAAAAATTAGCCAGGCATGGTGGCGTGTGCCTGTAGTCCCAGCTACTCAGGAAGCTGAGGTGGGAGGATTGCTTGAGCCCAGGAGATGAAGGCTGCAGTGAGCTGTGATCACACCACTGTCATCTAGCCTAGGCAACAGAGCAAGACCCTGTCTTAAAAAAAAAAAAAAAAAAAAGGTTTGAAATGCAAGAAAACACGTGGAGCAAAGAAATCAGAAAGTATGTGGCTAAATCTAAATAAACATAGACTGTTAAACAATGATAATTATGTTAATATACGAGGTAAAAAAGCTAGTCTGAACTACAATATTGGACAATGTCATGTAAAGCAAAGATGGTTGTTTGGGAAGAGAGTAGACATATTGATGAACTTTGTTAAATATGCATGTTAAGGCTGGGCACAGTGATTCACGCCTATAATTCCAGCACTCTGGGAGGCCGAGTCGGGCGGATCACCTGAAGCTGGGGGTTCAAGACCAGCCTGACCAACATGGAGAAACCCCGTCTCTACTAAAAATACAAAATTAGCCGGGCAAGGTGGTGCATGCCTGTAATCCCAGCTACTCGGGTGGCTGAGGCAGGATAATCGCTTGAACCCAGGAAGCAGAGGTTGCGGTGAGCCAAGATCGCACCATTGCACTCCAGCCTGGGCAACAGAACAAGACCCCGTCTCAAAAAAGAAAAGAAAAAAATTATGCATGTTAAAAGTTTAAGGATAACCACTAAAAAATCAGAACTGGAATGTATAGCCTCAAACCAGTAGAAAAAAAGAATGGAATTTTAAAAAATGAAATCAAAGAAAGGCAGGAAAAGAGGAAAAAGAAGAAATAAAAGCAGGAAAAGAGGAAAAGGAAGAAATAAAAAGTAAAGGCTGGGTGCATGGCTAATGTCTGTAATTGCAGCACTTTGGGAGGCCGAGGTGGGAGGATCACTTGGGTCCCAGGAGTTTGAGACCAACCTGGGCAAATCAGTGACACCCTGAGTCTACAGAAAATAATTAAAAAAAAAAAAAAAATTAGCTGGGTGTGGTGGCATACATCTGTAGTCCCAACTACTGGGGAGGCTGAGGTGGGAGGAACATTTGAACCCGGAAGATTGAGGCAGTAGTAAGCTGCGATTGTACCACTACACTCCGGCCTCGGTGACAGAGCCAGACCCTATCTCTAAAAAAACACACACACACACACGCACACAAAACTCAAAAACAAACAAAAAAAAACCACTAGTAAATGAGACTACACTTAAAGAAATTAAAATAAATGAAATAATAGCAGAAATTAAAAACACAATAAAGAGGAGCACCAGAGTCAAACAAGGTTGTTTCTTTAAAAAGACTACTACAATAAAATACATATACACAAAGAAACAAATGAAAAGCCTAGTAAAATAGACAAGCCTTTGGCAATTTCAATTAGGAACAAAGAGAGCCAGGTGTTGTGGTTCACACCTGTAATCCTAGCACTTCAGGAGGCTGAGGCAGAAGGATTGCTTGAGTTGAGAAGTTGGAGACCAGCTTGGGCAACATAGTGAGACCCCCATCTCTACAAAAAATTAATTTAAAAAAAGTAGCTGGGCTTGGTGGTGCATGCCTGTAGTCCTAGCTACTTGGGAAGCTGAGGTGAAGGATGACTTGAGCCAGGAGGTTGAGACTGCAGTGAGCTGTGATTGTGCTGCTGTACTCCAGCCTGGGTGACAGAGTGAGACCCCACTTCAGAAAAAAGTAAAAACAAACCAAAGACTAAAAAAAAAAAAAAAAATGAAAAGGCACAAACAATATCAAGAATGAAAATAGGGACATAAGAAACAGCAGAGATTTGAAAACTTAGAGGATATGGCCAATTTCCTAGAAAAACTTAATAGCAAAACTGATGCAAAAAGAAATAACAAGCTTTGATAGTCTTACAATCACTAAGGAAACCGAATCAGTGAGTATGAACCTTTACTGCTTCTGGAACTATAAACCTGAAATGTTTTTAGAGGGCAGTCTGGAAATGTGTATTAATTTCCTAAAACTCTGACCCAACAATATTGTCTTGGGGATTCCATGTAAGAATATAAATGGAGCCGGGCGCGGTGGCTCACGCCTGTAATCCCAGCACTTTGGGAGGCCGAGGCGGGCGGATCACAAGGTCAGGAGATCGAGACCACGGTGAAACCCCGTCTCTACTAAAAATACAAAAAATTAGCCGGGCGCGGTTGTGGGCGCCTGTAGTCCCAGCTACTCGGGAGGCTGAGGCAGGAGAATGGCGTGAACCCGGGAGGCGGAGCTTGCAGTGAGCTGAGATCGCGCCACTGCACTCCAGCCTGGGCGACAGAGCGAGACTCCGTCTCAAAAAAAAAAAAAAAAAAAAGAATATAAATTACAAAGATATGTATAGCTGTGCTATTAATATTAGTCAAACAAATGTAAGCAACCTGAATGTCTAACATTTAGGCAATGGCTAAACAAACCATATTATGCTATAGAACCATTACATATAATAAATCAACTCAGAAAGTTTAAAAGGAAAAAATGAGCAGATTTGAGTATATCAAAAGTTTAAACTTCTGTGTCATGAAAGATACCGTAAATCAAGTTCGAGGAGACAAGTGACAGAGAACTGAAGGAATTGCAGCTAGTGTGTGGAGGCTTCCCAGGCCCCCAGAAGGGTGAGGTTCCACCACCTGGGCCTCAGCAGGGAGTAGAAGACAGAAATCTCCCTAGAAACCCCATGGGTGCTGAATGGAGGTCTAAGAGCTGCAGAGATGAGTGCCTTGTTTCCGGGAAGGTTAGAGAGAAGGCCCTGCCTACAGGGTGCCTGAGAGGTGAGGAAGCAGCAGCTGAGGGGGGTCTGGGTGAATGGGCAGAGAGCGGGCTGCCTCTCCCGGTTCTTTGTATCTAGAGTGCTGCTGGTTTGAAGAAGGGGGCTGAGGTCAGCTGAGGGTTCCAGTCTCTAAGGTGGAAGGAGGGGTGCCTAACGGCTGAGAGAGCCAGTTGGCCAGGAGAACGCCAGAAGGTCTGGCCCCCTGGCCTGGGTGCCACAGAGAATACCACAGAAAGCACCAGCAGCTGCCACATGACAAAGACCAGAGGGCAAGCATCCACAGGGAAGGCAAGTTAGATATAAGTTTGTAGAATAAGGATAAATATTTGTTTCTTTAATATTTATTGAACACCTGCCATATGTGGGGCACTCTCTTATCACTAAGCTAATAGCTTAAGGTCGAATTACTTTTTCTTTTTCCCCCTAAAGCTTGCAAATATGTAAGTCAGAAAAGATACAAATGTTAAAACAAGCGAAACACAGAATTGGTATGGAATAGGTGGTACGGCCCAAAGTTGGGGGGCATGGGCCCTGACCTCAGGCTGCCTGTGTTCAAATCAGGGCTCCACAGCCCACTGGCTGTGCGGCTTTTCTGTGCTTCAGGTTCTCCATCTGTAATGCGGGGCTGAGGAGAGCACCTCTGGCAGGGCTGCGGTGAGGGTTTAATGAATGAGACACGATGTGTAAAGTGCAGTGCCTGATCTACAATGAGGCCTTTTTCCTTCCAAGAGTTCATCTGCACGGCCCCAGTGGCTTCACACACCCCCTTCCCACCTGGCTCCTCTCAAATTGCTTTCTCCACCCCTTTTGCTTACTTCTAGGACCCATGCCAACAGGAGGCACTGGAGTAATTTAAACCCCTCAGAGCTGTCAAAACTCATCATCCAGGCTTCACATGATCTTACGCACTAGCAGGTGCCTTTTTTTTTTTTTTGACGGAGTCTCGCTCCGTCACCAGGCTGGAGTGCAGTGGCATGATATCGGCTCACTGCAACTTCCGTCTCCCAGGTTCAACCAATTCTCCTGCCTCAGCCTCCCGAGTAGCTGGGACTACAGGTATATGCCACCACACCCAGCTAATTTTTGTATTTTTAGTAGGGACGGGGTTTCACCATGTTGGCCAGGATGGTCTCGATCTCCTGACCTCGTAATCCGCCTTCCTCGGCCTCCCAAAGTGCTGGGATTATTGGCATAAGCCACCACACCTGGCCCTCAGATGCCTTTTAAAGGAGGATGTCTGTGAACTCCAAAGGATGACTTTGAGGGGAGCCGCTCAGGCCTCAAGGGGAAGCACCCCTCAGATCCACTCATCCTGTCACTCATTACGCCACTTTAAAAATCTGTCTTCACATTCTTTGACATTCCTTCCCACAAAACTTGGAGTTTAACTCGCCTCCCCTTGTGTATGATCTGGTCTTAGTGACTGGCTTCTAATGAGTTGCTGAAATGATGCTTACATGACTTCCAAGTCCAGGTAATAAGTGACCTAGCTTATGCCTGGTTGTGGTTCTCCCCCTCACTTGACACACAGACATGCACCTCTGGAACCTTGAGCCATCATGGAAGGAACCTGGCATCCCTGAAGCCACCCGACGGAAGAGACAGTGTGGAGAACCCACCTAGAAACGGAGATACCTGAGAAGCCTCCAGCTCAAATCTTCCCAGCCCAATAAGCAGACAGGGGAGAGAGCTAAGCTCCAGATTCTAACCCCAGCCTCTGAGCTGCCCCCGCCAACACTGAATGCAGTAGAAATGTGCTTGTCTCCACAGCCTGCACTCACGTGCAAAGTCGATGTCAACGTTATCTTTTTTTTTTTTTTTGACAGGGTTTCACAATGTTGCCCAGGCTGATCGGAAACCCCCTGGCTCAAGCAATCCTCCTGCCTCAGCCTTCCAAAGTGCTGGGATTATATGCATGAGCTACCAGGCCAGGCCCATTATCCTTTTAAGCCACTACATTTTGAGGTGGTTTGTTAAACTGCCATAGTAATTGGAAGACCAACCATGTAAGGGCTGGCTTCATGGGTGTGCGTCCTGTGCAGTCACAAGGTCCCTGCTCTCAGAGGGGCCTTGTGCTTAGGCTAATGCTCTGTTGTCACTATCTTGAAACTCTCAATCATTTTTGCACCGAGCCCTGCAAATTATGCATCTGGTCCTGAGTCCTAACCCGTGAATGACTAGCACTCTCCTCTTCCTGGTCCTATGTACCCCTCATATATTTAACTCTTCAGTATTGTTTAATGGACAGAAAACAGAGCTTTGGAACCAGCCAGATCTACTTTTTTTTTTTTTTTTTTGAGACGGAGTCTCGCTGTGTCACCCAGGCTGGAGTGCAGTGGCGCGATCTCGGCTCACTGCAAGCTCCGCCTCCCGGGTTTACGCCATTCTCCTGCCTCAGCCTCCGAGTAGCTGGGACTACAGGCGCCCGCCACCACGCCCGGCTAGTTTTTTGTATTTTTTTTAGTAGAGACGGGGTTTCACCGTGTTAGCCAGGATGGTCTCGATCTCCTGACTTCGTGATCCACCCGCCTCGGCCTCCCAAAGTACTGGGATTACAGGCTTGAGCCACCGCGCCCGGCCCAGATCTACTTTTAAACCATGCTCCACCACTGACTGTCCTGTGACCTTGGGTAAATTAATTATTCTCACTAAACTTCGGTTACCTTATCTGCATATTGGAGATAATATTTACCTCACAGGGTTACAGTGAACATTAAACGGATAATGAATTACTTCTTGCACAAACTAATATAGAAGCTTTTTAATGTTATCCCTGTCTCTGGTATTTTCTCCACTTAAAGAACCCTCCATACCCACATCAGATAAATCTTCCTTTGCTAGAATTCCACTGCTCTAGAACCTTCAATGGCTCCCTATTTCTACTACAGTCCAGAATCTTCACCTGGGCATTCAAGGCCTTCTACAATCAGATATCAAGTTACTGTTGACTCATCTTCCAGTGCTGCATTAGGATAGCACTCTGCTTCAAACAAAGGAGTTATTGGAGTCTCCTAAAATACTTTCCACTTTCACTTTTTTCAGTGCTTTTGCCCAACCTGTTCCATCCTCAATCTGGAATGTTCTGGGCCCTCCTGACAACCTTAGCATTCGGTTGTAGTCCACCTCAAAAATACAAGTGACTGGGCTGAGTACAGTGGCTCACGCCTGTAATCCCAGTATTTTGCAGGCCAAGGCAAAAGGATTGCTTGAAGCCAGGAGTTTCAGACCAGCCTGAGCAGCAAAATGAGACTCCATCTCTACAAAAAAAGAAAAAAATTGTTTTTTAATTATACAGCATGGTGGCTCATATCTATGGTCCCAGCTACTTGGGAGGCTGATGCAGGAGGATCACTTGAGCCCAGGAGTTCAAGGCTGCAGTGAGCTATAATTACGCCACTGCACTCCAGCCTGGATGACAGCAAGATGTCATTAAATAAAAAAAAAAAAAGGCCGGGCGTGGTGGTTCACACCTGTAATCCCAGCATTTTAGGAGGCCAAGGTGAAAGGATTACCTGAAGTCAGGAGTTTGAGACCAGTCTGGCCAACGTGGTGAAACCCCATCTCTATTAAAAATACAAAAATTAGGCCAGGCGCGGTGGCTCAAGCCTGTAATCCCAGCACTTTGGGAGGCCGAGACGGACGGATCACGAGGTCAGGAGATCGAGACCATCCTGGCTAACACGGTGAAACCCCGTCTCTACTAAAAAATACAAAAAACTAGCTGGGCGAGGTGGCGAGCGCCTGTAGTCCCAGCTACTCAGGAGGCTGAGGCAGGAGAATGGCGTAAACCCGGGAGGCGGAGCTTGCAGTGAGCTGAGATCCGGTCACTGCACTCCAGCCTGGGCGACAGAGTCAGACTCTGTCTCAAAAAAAAAAAAAAAAAAAAAAAACTAGCTGGGCGAGGTGGCGGGCGCCTGTAGTCCCAGCTACCCGGGAGGCTGAGGCAGGAGAATGGCGTAAACCCGGGAGGCGGAGCTTGCAGTGAGCTGAGATCCGGCCACTGCACTCCAGCCTGGGCGACAGGGCAAGACTCCGTCTCAAAAAAAAAAAAAAAAAAATACAAAAATTAGCCAGGTACAGTGGCACGTGCCTGTAATCCCAGCTACTTGGGAGGCTGAGACACGAGAATCACTTGAACCCAGGAGGCAGAGGTTGCAATAAGCCAAGATTTTTTTTTTTGAGATGCAGTCTCACTCTGCTGCCCAGGCTGGAGTGCAATGGAACGATCTCAGCTCAACACAACCTCCACCTCCTGGGTTCAAGCGATTCTCCTGCCTCAGCCTCCTAAGTAGCTGGGATTACAGGCATATACCACCACGCCCAGCTAATTTTTGTATTTTTAGTAGAGATGGGGTTTTGCCATGTTGGCCAGGCTGGTCTAGAACTCCTGACCTCAGGTGATCCACCCACCTCGGCCTCCCAAAGTGTTGGGATTACAGGCATGAGCCACCACGCCAGGCCTATTCTCTCTTTTTCTTTTTGAAATGGAGTCTCGCGCTGTCACCCAGGCTGGAGTGCAGTGGTGCAAAATCAACTCACTATAGTCTCCACTTCCCAGGCTCAAGCGATTCTCCTGCCTCAGCCTCCTAAGTAGCTGGGATTACAGGTGTGCACCACCACACCTGGCTAATTTTTGTATTTTTTAGTAGAGACAGGGTTTCACCACGTTGGTCAGGCTGTTCTCGAACCCCTGAGCTCAAGTGTTCTACTCACCTTGGCCTCCCAAAATGCTGGGATTACAGGCATGAGCCACTGCACCTGGCCAGTGTTCTCTTAAGTAATGCTTCCAACTGTGACATTTTAGTACAAGTAACCCACCTCAATTGTTTAAGGAAAGGCTAAGGCACCTCATGTAATGTGTAATGAGGTTAGTGTGATGTGTTCACACTTAGACATTTCTAAACATTAATAAAAGCTTTTGTAAGTGAGAGAAATAAAACAGTTATTGAACCACTGCCTGTCCAATAAAAATATCCCTAACCATTTTCTATAATGTGCATGAACATAATTACCCTAATAAACACATGAAAGCCACCATAACTGTTAACAGTTGCCATGTAATTTAATAAAGCTATGTCACACATGCGCATTCACACATTCACAATGACCCTCCGGGCCCAGAGTTCTTCAAGCCTTTGCACCAGTGCATGGGAGGAGAGCACGCCCTACAGGTTAGATCTCTGATCAAATCCTGCCTCTGATACTGCTCACCGTGGGACCTAAGCAGGTGTCTTAACCTCTGTGAACCCTGGGATCTGCATATTAAAAATGACGATAACAGTATCTGTCTCCTAATGGTTTGGGGAGGCTGTAATGAGAAAACAGGGTAAGTGCCTGGCACCAAGCAGGTGCTGCTGGCGTATTTCAGAGCCTCTGGGCCGTGGCAGGAGCCCTGCAGGGTTATCCTGGGTAACTTCCCATCCAGTGCAAAAATTTCTTCCACAGCAACCCTGTCAAATGGCCTCTGCTTGAATCATTCCAGGACAGGAACCTAGCACCTCACAGGCCGGCAGTTCCATCTCCTGTAGAGTCGAACTGTTGAGAAACTAAAATTTTGAGTGGAATCCTCTCCCTTAATTCTTAATTTATCCCTGTGGCGCCGTTGTGCCTCCCAGCACCCATGCCCCAAGAAAGGAGACAGCGACTACAGGACTAGGAGAGCCCACGCCCGGGAGCTGGTTCCCTCGGCCAATTCCAAGGGGACGACAGCCTCGGGCCCTCCCCAGCGCTCCATTTCTTCCCCGCCGAAAGAGGGGGAAAGCTCCCGCCAGCTGCCCCTCCCCCAGGACTGCTGGAACACGGAATACGGGGCTGGGGGAAGCGCCTGGGGAACTGCGAAGCCCCAACATCACACCAAGGAGCCTCAGGTTCGCTCTCCAGTCCCTTCCTCCACCTGCCCTCAGGGGACACAGGGGCAAGGGCCACTGCTTCCTGCCGCGTCTCAGCCGCAGGGGATGCAGAGGGACTGCGCTCTCGGAATCTGGACCAGAGGCTGGAGGCCACCTCCCCCGCGCGGCCCTCGGTGGCTGGCGGTGATGGGCTCGGGTCTCCGGCGGCCGGGGCGGGGTCTCACCCACCTGCTGTGGCGCCGCGCCGCGCCGCGCCGCGCTGGGAGTCCAGCTCCGTGGGCGCTCCCGGCTGCTGCGCCGCCCGCGCCTCGCCTGCAGCCGCCAGCCTCCCCCGGGCCGCTCCACGTGGCCGCTCCACGTCGCCCTCCCGGCTGGAGCCGCCGCCCTGGCCGGGCAGAGTCCGGAGCCAGTGCCAGCCGCCGCCCCGCCCGCCGGACCCGGCCCTTCGCAGCTCCTCCAGCGCGCTCGCGGCGGGAGGGGATGCGCGCGCGCGTGTGCGTGTGAGTGCGCGCGTGCGCGCGTGCGTGAGTGCGCATGTGCGCGTGTGCGGTCCGCGTGTGCTCGTGAGTGTGCTCGTGTGCGTGTGCGTGTGCGCACACGCGTGACATTGTGAGCGTGCGTGTGTGCGCGTGTGAGCGTAAGGATGCACGTGTGTGAGCGTGTATGTGTGCGCGGATGTGTGCGTATGCCTGTGTGCACACATATGAGTACAGAGAGACCAAGAGACAGTGAGGCCAGTGTGCATCAGAAGTATGTTTAACTGTGGTCATGCTTTGGTTGCCACTTTCTCTGCCTGAGGGACCCAGACGTATGTGACAAAATGCAACCTAACACTATTAGCATGTGCAGTTGTGGCTGGCATGTGTGGCTCTGTGTATGAGGAATTTGTGACACGGTAGGGAGTATTTTGTGTGACTGTGCATCCGTGTGATAGTGTGGGCTTCAGGGGCCAGGCACGGTGGCTCACGCCTGTAATCCCAGAACTTTGGGAGGCCGAAGTGGCAGGATCAGGAGGTCAGGAAATCGAGACCATCCTGGTAAACACAGTGAAACCCCGTCTCTACTAAAAACAAAAATTAGCTGGGTGTGGTGGCAGGCGCCTGTAGTCCCCGCTGCTCAGGAGGCTGAGGCAGGAGAATGGTGTGAACCCGGGAGGTGGAGCTTGCAGTGAGCCGAGATTGCGCCACTGCACTCCAGCCTGGGTGACAAAGACATAAATTTATTTATGTCTCAAAACATAAATAAATAAATAAAAAATAAATGATAGTGTGCGCTTCAGGGTATGGCCAACGTGTGACTGACTGCCCAGGGGTCTGGCAGTGCAGAGTGTTAGAGGCATATGTATTGGGGTGTCAGGGTGAACTCTTCCTGAGTTGTTTGTGACACTCCGTCACAGCGACACTGTCGTCACAGCGACACTGTCGTCACAGCGACAAGCCCACTCTCATCCTGTCCTCCCAGTGATAAATACTGCTAGTCACTGCCTCTTTAGATCACGGATTCCGCTGGTTTCAGCAACACCTCTCCTACCTCTGGTCATTTCAAAAAGGTCTCCATTTTCTTTAGCATCAGAGCTCCTCCGGGCCGTCTCCTCACTCTCCATCTGCTCATGTGCTCATTTGCTCACCTAGCTCCCATCACTGTTATGCATTGACTCGTGTCCTTCACAAAGTTGTATGTTGAAGTCCTGACTTCCAATACCTCAGACTGTGATCTTATTTGGAAATAATGATGTAATTAATTAAGATGAGTTCATACTGGAGTAGGGTGGGCCCTTAATCAATATGACTGGTGTTCATATCAAAAGAGGAAATGTGGACACAGACACACATATAGGAAGAACATTGCTATGGCCTGAATATCCCCCCAAATTCATGTGCTGAAACTTAGTCATCATTGTGGTGATATTAAGAGGAGGAAGCTGGGCACAGTGGCTCGCACCTGTAATCCCAGTACTTTGGGAGGCTGAAGTGGGAGGATCTCTTGAGGCCAGGAGTTTTCAACCAGTCTGGGCAATATAGTGAGACCATGTCTCTACAGTAAATAAATAAATAAATAAATAAATAAATAAATATTAGGCATGGTGGTGCATGCCTGTAGTCCCAGCTATTTGGGAGGCTGAGGCAGGCAGATCCCTTGAGTCCAGGAATTTGAGGTTACAGTGAGCTGTGATCCTGCCACTGTATTCCAACATTGGTGACAGAGCAATATCCTGCCTCTGAAAAAAAACAAAAAGAAGTAGGGCCTTTTGGGACATGATGAAACCATGAAGGCTCTCCCCTCGTGAACGGATTAATGACTTTATGAAAGAGGTTTCTGAGAAAGTTCAGCCCTCTTGCTCTCTTGCCTTTCTGTCCCTTCCATCACGTGAGGAAACCCAGATGCACCATCTCTGAGGCACAGACATTCACAGACACCGAACCTGCCAGTGCCTGGATCTTGGACTTCCTAGTCTCCAGAACTGTGAGGCATAAATTTCTGTTGTTTGTAAATGACCCAGTCTGTGGGGTTTTGTTATAGCAGCGCAAACACACTAAGATGTTTGTGAAGATGAAGACAGAGATCAGGGTGATGCTTCTACCAGTCAGGGAGTGCCAAAGATTTCCAGCAAAACACCAGAAGCCAGGGGAGAGGCACGGAATAGATTATTCCTCATGGCTCCCAGAACGAACCCACCCTACTGATATTTCAATCTTGACTTCTAGTCTCCAGAAGTGTGAGACAATAAATCTCTGTTGTTTAAGACAGTCCCCAACCTTTTTGGCACCAGGGACCAGTTTCAGAGAAGACAATCTTTTTTTTTTTTTTTTTTTTTTTTTGAGACAGAGTCTCACTCTGTCATCCCAGCTAGAGTGCAGTGGTGCTATCTCAGCTCACTGCAACCTCCGGCTCCCAGGTTCAAGTGATTCTCATGTCTCAGCCTCCCGAGTAGCTGGGATTACAGGTGTGCGCCACCACACCCAGCTAAATTTTATTTTTAATTTTTTTGTATTTTTTTTTAGTAGGGACGAGGTTTCACCATGTTGGCCAGGCTGGTCTCGAACTCCTGACCTCAGGTAATTTGCCTGCCTTGACCTCTCAAAGCATTGGGCATTACAGGCGTGAGCCACGGTGCCCAGCCTCAGAGAAGACAATCTTTCCACATATCAGAAGGGGTGGGGGTGAGGGGGATGGTTTTGAGATGAAACTTCTACCTCAGATCATCAGGCATTAGATTTTAATAAGGAGCACGCAACCTAGATCCTTCCTGTGTGCAGTTCACAATAGGGTTTGCACTCCTATGAGAATCTAATTCCACCACTGATCTCAGGCGGTAATGCTTGCTCACCCTGCTCGCCTACTGCTATGCTACCTGCTTCCTAACAGGCCATGGACCAGTACCAATTTGCAGCCCAGGGGGTTGGGGACCCCTGGTTTAAGACACCCAGTTTGTAGTGCTTTCTTAGAGCAAACTGCCAACTAATATACCACCTAAATGCCGATGATTACCAATTCTCCAGCTCCAATCTCTAAGCCCCAGGCCACTTCAGGCATTGAATATCCTACTAATTTGTGCCTGAGTCTTAATTTACAAAGGTGGCTGAGTGAGGACATGAAGAGGTCACTGCCATTGAAAGAAAAGCTTAATGTTATTCACAGTTCCCCTAGAAACAAAAGGCACAGTCACAGGGGGAAGTGCCAGTGTCACACAGGAGGCAGAAAGGAGCGAGGGGAAGGTACAGGCCTTTACTGGGGTGTACTTCTCCCAGTAAGGCCGGAGAAGTGGTTTGGGGCTGCCTAGTTTGAATAATCCCAGAGCACTCTGGGGCACAGGGACTGGTACTAGTTACCTGGTCCTGGGTTGATTTAGGGCAGGGGAGATACTGGCTTGGAATGTGAAAGTTAGAGAAAGGAAGTGACTCAGAGTATGAGCTCTGGATTGCAGGGAGATGTAAATAACCTTGGACATTAGGTTGGCCCTGTGATTTATGGATGCCAAAGAGACAAATACAGAACCTAAGGAAACGCAGTTAAAACACTCACCAGCACCCCATCCTCTACATGTCTGTGTCTAAATGCATCATCTTCCTCTTCAAATCTTCCTCTCCTCTGTTTCCCTATCCCAGGGATGGGCACTTTATGTCTGTGCAGTCGGAAACCTGGGGGCCATCCGTGTTCCTCCTTCTTCCCCTGCCTCCAGTCTACCACCAGGTTCTATCAATTGTGCCTCTGATCTTGAAGCTCTTCACTCCTCTCCTGGGTATACTCCAGTCCAGGCATCTTTTGAGCCTGGTGTTCTGTTAGCAGCCTCCCAGGGGCCTCTTTGCTTTTACTTTCCTCCTCCTCCAATCTATTCTCCCAGCAACTGAATGATTCTCCTAAAACATAACTCATGTCACTCTTCCCTTCTTAAAACCCTGCGATGGCTTTCCTCTGACCTAGGATAAACTGCAGCAATTATGTGGTCCTTGACCACCCACATGTTCCAGCCACACCAAATTTCTTTGTTCCCTTAAGACATCCTTCACCTCCAGGCTTTTGCCTATGCTGCCCCATCTGCTAGAACACCCTCCCATGAAGTCCGGGCACCCCCACAGTGCTCCCATGACAACTGGTACTTCCCTTGTGTGGACTCTGTTAAGCCCTGATGACTTGTGAACCTCCTATAAGCTTTACGGTATACTGATACCTAGGCTCCTCTCCAGACCAACTGTATTGGGGGTAGGGCCTGGGCACTGGCAGTTTTAAAAACCGTAGATGATTCCAACCTGCAGTCAAGGTTGAAAGTCATTACTCTTAGTAGACGACCTCCCATATTTCAATGAAGACAGGGACAGTAACATGGGGGGCGGGGTCTGCATCAAGTGCCTGGTACAGAGCGGGTGGTGAGCAAATTATCTACTGTTCGAGGACTGTGTGGCAGGGACTGTATGAGACAACACAGAGTGACACTGCAGGAAGCTGCATGTGTGTGCAATGCCAACACTGAGCATCTGAAAGCTGTGTGACAGTGTGGGGTGTCACAGTCGGACAGTGACTGGTGAGGGTCACTGTGAATGACTGTAGTCTGTGACAGAGCAGAACGTCACCGTGGGAGTAGCTGTGTCCTGTGTGTGACTGACTGCGAGTGCCTGAGGGGCTCTGGCCAGGCTGCTGGACTCAGGGCGTCGCCGGGGAAGAGGCTGATGGAGCTGGAGATGCCGCGCACCAAGATGGCAGCTGGGGGAGGCCGCTTGTCCCGGGCTCCAGAGCCAGGAACCGCGGAGCGGAAGCAGAAGGCGGGGGAGGGCGGGAGGCCATTCGCAGGTCGCTCGAGTTACTTCCGCGCGGGACACTAGGCGCAGCTGCCCAGCCCAGCGACCAACTAGCACCGCCTCTCGCCGCCTAGCCGCCGGCACCGGCGGTGGGCGGGGCGGGCAGCGCGAACGGCCGGCAGCTGCGACAGGACCTGCACAGGCTGCCTATGGCAGGCGGCCGGCGAGCCGGGGCCAGCCAGGAGCCTGAGGGTCGGAAGCCCCCAACACAAGATGCTGAACTCCTTCCTGAGCCCCCAGAATGGCACCTGGGCAGACACCTTTTCTCTGCCCTTGGCTCTTGCCGTTGCCCTCTACTTGGGCTACTACTGGGCATGTGTCCTTCAGGTGGGTGCGGGTCCAGTGCTCTGGCGGGCGGGTTTGGGTGTAGGGGCAGCTTCCAGACACGGGCTTGAGCCCTTGGTGGGAGCTGGAATGGTTGGGCTTCCCCACAGATGAAATTTGCTCCCACCGAATGGAGACTCAGCTCTGCCTCCCTAGTGCCTCTGCATCCCATGTGCTCCCCATGCCACCTGGGCCTTTTGGGCACCGGAGGGTGCTGCTCTCTATGATGTGGACAAGCATTTGGGAAAAGTGGGTTGGAAGGCATCCTGAGGTGTCAGATATGTGCACACTTTGCGTTCCTTTTTAGGTGGTTTAGCTGAGTCTTTCAGCTGCACTGAAGGAAGGAACCAGAGGTCTGTGGGGTCATGGCTAACTCCCACCACCACCCACCACCCAAATAGCTTAGTAGGGCCTCCCTTCCCTTAAGGGCTGGCTGAGGCCAGAAACTGGCCTAGCCCAGAACTGATGGATGACCCTAACTGTCCTTGCTCATTCAGCCCTGTTTTATGTTCCAGGCTCTCCATATAGTGTGATGAGAAAGTTTGAAGAGGTTGATTTTGATGAATTTGGAGATTTTTCTCACTGAAATTTAGATAAATACATAATTTACATATCCAGGAAAAGCCAAATATTTTCATCTTCATTAAACTCTGTTCTAGGTAGCTGAGTCTAACAAGACACCTACTGGTTCGAGTCCTTTAAAAAGGTCTACAGGAGCCTTTAGTGTTACCGAGACTTTTCCATATTTTCAGAGCTTTCTACATTAGCATTTATTGTTTACTAAATGTCTTCCTTAGGGCCGGGCACGGTGGCTCACGCCTGTAATCCCAACACTTTGGGAAGCAGAGGTGTGAGGATCGCCTGAGATCGGGAGTTCGAGACCAGCCTGACCAACATGAAGAAACCCCGTCTCTACTAAAAATACAAAAATTAGCCGGGCATGGTGGCACATGCCTATAATCCCAGCTACTCGGAAGCCTGAGGCAGGAGAATCGCTTGAACCCAGGAGGCAGAGGTTGTGGTGAGCTGAGATGACACCACTGCACTCCAGCCTGGGTGTCAGAGCAAAACTCCGTCTCAAGGAAGAAAAAAAAAAAATGGATAGCAACTCAAAATCTTGGCAATTAGGAGGCAATACACAACAGTGACTAGGCAGTGCAGGCTCTAGAGTCAGAGAGACCTGGGTTTGAATCTCCTGCTCTGCCACTAACTAGTTCTGGCATGCTTCTGACCTTTGACAAGTTATTCAGCATTCAAATACAACCTATTTCATGAAACCATTGTGAAAATCACAAGACAAAATTTGTGTGAAGTGCTTAGCACAATGCCTGGAGCTTAATGAGCACTCAACAAATCTTACCTACAAGTACTGGTGGTAATGTCATAGTTAGTAATTTTGTTTTGCTTGCTGTGTAACTGGACAAACCACTTAACATCTGTCAGTCATAACTTCTTCACTTATAAAATATCTCATAAGCTTGGGCTTAGTCCAGTGCCTGCACACGACTGACAGCTGTCATAATTCCAGGGCTTAAGGACTAGGGTTGAAAGTCACATCTCCCAACAGTTGCACTATCAACTTGGCCTCTCTGCCATTTGCCCCTGTAGAGTATGGGGACTATACTGGAGATAGAAACCTGGTCTTCATGTTCCTTAGGACTCATTGCAGATATGCAGTTTCTATTCTTGAACCTATGGCATACTCCTCCTTCACATGCCTTCTACGTGGCTAGGCTCTCTCATTCACTTGAGGTCTGTCCAGAATACAGCAGAGAAGCTGAAAGTCAGGGCTCAGTGCCCACTGACCTCATCTGTCCCTGTTATTTCATCTTTGTCACCTTCCCCCTGGCTGGCACGAAGGAAGAAAAACATCGATTCACATTAGGGCTGTTCTTCCTTTAAAGCACAATCTAACAGCAGGGGCCCCACAAGTAAGAGAAGATAAGGTCCCTGGTAGAAAGAAGCCCCTTAGGCCAGGCGCGGTGGCTCACGCCTGTAATCTCACCACTTTGGGAGGCCAAGGCGGGCGGATCAAGAGGTCAGGAGATTGAGACCATCCTGGCTAACACGGTGAAACCCCGTCTCTGCTAAAAATACAAAAAATTAGGACGGCCTGGGTGGGTGCCTGTAGTCCCAGCTACTTGGGAGGCTGAGGCAGTAGAATGGCGTGAACCCAGGAGGTGGAGCTTGCAGTGAGCCAAGATCGCGCCACTGCACTCCAGCCTGGGTGACAGAGAGAGATTCTGTTTCAAAAAAAAAGACAGTGTTTTGCTCTGTCATCAGACTGGAGTGCAGAGGCGATTCTCCTGCCTCAGCCTCCTGAGTAGCTGAGACTATAAGCATGCACCACCATGCCTGGCTAATTTTTGTATTTTTAGTAGAATCAGGGTCTCACTATGTTGGCCAGGATGGTCTCCATCTCTTGACCTCATGATCCACCCGCCTCAGCCTCCCAAAGTGCTGGGATTACAGGCATGAGCCACTGCGCCCAGTCGGCTTCATTTTCAACTGCAAAGTAAAGGTTGAAGATTGAATGGTGCTGCATTTCTTCAGCCCCTGCCCAGAACCCCGACTTTTTCTGCAGGGGATCAGCTGGGCACTTATTTATTGACAGGGTCTCACTGTCGCCCAGGCTAGCGAACCATGGTGCTATCATAGCTCACTGCAGCCTTGAACTCCTGGGCTCAAGCGATCCTCCCACCTCAGCCTCCCAAGTGGCTGGGACCACAGGCGCACACCACTGAACCTGGCTATTTACATTACCTGCTGTCTCCAAAATGGGTTTGGGGCATGGATAGGCTGAGCGGGAAAGTCAGCACTCAGTCAACTCAGCAGCTCCCAGTTCAGGGTCAATTCTGGGCAGTGACACTCCAAGACTGGGTTTTTAGGGGCTCTAGCTGGAGTGTATTATAGAGACTTGGCCATTCAACTGAGCTGTGCTGAGTATCTCACGTGCAGACAAAGCAGGGTCCTCCCGGCTGTCCTCTGGAGAGGGGCCCTCTCACCCTCTGGTGTTGGGTGCCTCATTAGCTTGGTGCAAAAGTCAGGGAAGTGGGGCAGACTGTTGTGTGATTACAGAGGCCTCGGCTGGTGGCTGGGCCACAGTTTCTGGCCTTCCTGGAGCAACACTGTTCCATCACCACGGAGACTTTCTACCCAACGCTGTGGTGTTTTGAGGGGCGACTACAAAGCATCTTCCAAGTCTTCCTGCAGTCTCAGCCCCTAGTCTTTTATCAGAGGTAAGAAGGGACAGAACAGGGTGAACGTGAAACCCCAGGTATCTAGGGAAAATCTATTTACCACTTTTAAAATGTAGGTAATCTGTCTCATCTACATCCCTGTATTGAGAGTACAATGAGAGTGGATGTTATATGGAAGGGCCATATAATTGCATGGCCATCAGGTCATGATCTTTTATGTCCCCACCCCACATTGTCAAGCCTTACTGTTTTACATGAAAAACACCCTCAGAGGATGCTGATGGGAAGTTATGAGACTCGTTTATGGGTGGGGCACAGGACAAAGCTTTTGAATTACATCGTTATCTTTGTGTGCCTCTTCCTCCAAAACCACAGTGACATCCTCCAAACACCAGATGGAGGCCAGCTCCTGCTAGACTGGGCCAAGCAGCCTGACAGCAGCCAAGACCCTGATCCTACTACCCAGCCCATTGTGCTGCTGCTTCCTGGCATCACCGGCAGTAGCCAGGAGACATACATCTTGCACCTAGTTAACCAAGCTCTGAGGGATGGCTACCAGTAAGGATGGGTGCAGCCCCGGAGTGGGGTGGCATCTGAGAACGTGTACTAGGGAGAAATCAATCTGGACACTGATAGATATGAAGAATGCTACACGAAGGGAATCTTTGGACAGGGGTCTTTCTGAAGACTACTGAAAGGGAAGAGGGGCTAAGAAGGGTCTAGCTAAGATGTACCTGTGTGCCACAGGGCTGTCGTGTTTAACAACCGGGGCTGCCGTGGGGAGGAACTGCGGGTGAGTAGCGGCCTTCCTCATAGTAGCCCTTCACCCACTCCCTTTAGAGATCCTTGGCCCTGGGGCTCTACCTCCTACCTCTCCTTCCTCAATTTCCCCTCCACCTTCTGACCACGGTCTCCCTCCCTACCTAATGATCTAATTTGCCCTCAGACCCACAGGGCTTTTTGTGCCAGCAATACTGAAGATCTGCAGACAGTCGTGAACCACATAAAGCACCGCTATCCCCAAGCTCCACTGCTAGCCGTGGGCATCTCTTTTGGAGGGTAAAGATTGCCTAGGCTTAACCCAGAGGCCCAGTCTTCCTTTCCTCCTCCATGTCCCCTCCCTCTGTCCCAACTCACATTAATGCAAACCCTTCTTTCATGGTCCCTTGTCCAATTCTACAGGATACTGGTGCTGAATCACCTGGCACAGGCCGGGCAGGCTGCAGGGCTGGTGGCAGCACTGACTCTGTCTGCATGCTGGGATTCCTTTGAGACCACCCGCTCCCTGGAAACCCCACTCAACTCACTGCTCTTCAATCGGCCCCTCACTGCTGCGCTCTGCCAGCTTGTGCAACAGTAGGGTCGTGGCAAGTGGGAGGAGGCAGTAGACAGAGTAGGATGGCAGACACTCCAAGCTCTCCTAGTGCTCGGTCAGTTCTCTCTGGGCTTCTTCACACATGAGATAGTAAGACAGGGCCTGGGGGCGGGGGGTCAGGTCCAGGTGTCAAGCCAAACTCTTATGTACTCTTGTAGAAACAGAAAGGTGATTGAAAAGGTGGTGGACATAGACTTTGTGCTACAGGTATAATCTTCAGCCATGCCCCTGGGCCCCCCCAAATGAGTCTTCCACTATCTTCTCATTCTTTATCATCTTAGCCTATCCTACGGTAACACCTGCAGGCCCGCACAATCCGCCAGTTTGATGAGCGCTACGCATCTGTGGCCTTTGGATATCAAGACTGTGTTACCTACTACAAAGCAGCAAGCCCTAGAACCAAGGTAGATGCCATCCGGATCCCTGTGCTCTGTCTCAATGCAGCAGATGACCCCTTCTCCCCCGTCGGTGGTGAGTACTCTGAATCAGGACACTTTGGCCCCAAGGAAAATGGGCCATGAGGGACATGACAGACAGCCTGGGCTCCCAGTAAAGGCCGTTTCTGACCCCTGACCCTCTCCTAGCCCTTCCCATACAGGCCGCCCAACACTCCCCCTACGTTGCGCTGCTCATCACAGACAGGGGTGGCCACGTCGGCTTCCTGGAAGGGCTGCTCCCATGGCAGCACTGCTACATGAGCCGCCTCTTGCATCAGTACGCCAGAGCCATCTTCCAGCCCCCAGAGGGGCTGTCTGACCTCTGGGCTCTCTCGCCTTCTGAGGACAGAAATAGCTGACAAGAGTACCATTGGGGGTTTCAGTTCACTCTTTCCTTGTTTATTAAATATCAACTTTTCCCGCCTAGTGGGCTGAGGTTCATTTTCCCTTTCCTCAAGGTTAGACTATCTAGGAACTTACTGCATCTTTAGGCCGGCTGGCTTAGTGCTACCCATCTGAACCCCCAGATTACTACCCAAGTCATCTTTTTGCCCCAGCAGCAAGTACCAGGCCAGTCCCTTCCCCAGCAAATGCCAGGGGCTTCATGTGAAGGGGAACTGGCCCCAAGGCTGTGAGGGGAGGAGGAGAAACTGTTTCTGCAGGAAGGACAGCAGTGCCTCCAGGCTCTTGGGCATCTTCACATGTTTCTAGAGAAAGGACAAGCTCAACTCTCGAGCCTCTAGTAGGCAGAAGGAAAGAGGCAGGGAGTATGGCCTGGGCTTCAGACACCACTGTTCTGGATGGAGCCACAGATGATGAAGTCAGGGTTCCTGGGGCCCAGAGTCAGGCAGGGCCATAACCAAGCCTTTTCACTAGAAGGGAAGGCAGTGCCCATTCATCTTATCAGAGGCAGCCTCAGCTGTGGACCCGAATGGAGTGAGCAAAGGGAGTCCAGGCCTCCACTCTGCTCTAGAGATGGCAGTGTCCAGGCTCCTGATTCCCAGGAAGCAGGGAAGCTAAAGGAAACCTGGAAAGGCACTCTGGAGCAGCAGGATGGTCACAACAATAAGCCCGACACATAGCAGGAGCAGGAGCCACACAGGAACACTCCCTGCAGGAGGGAAAGGGAGAGGTCAGCAGGCCAAGGGGCTTCCCAGCCTAGAAACCAGAACCCTTCAAAGGGGGAGTGGCACAAACAAGAGCCTAGCCCCCGGGGGGCATGTTTGTGGTCCAGTTAAAGGTGGGGTGGTGCCTGCCTGCCCCGCCCAATGACTCACGCCGTGAGGGCAACAGATGCAGCTGGCAACGACTGTCCACAGCCACAGAGAACAGGGCAGTTTCATGGGACCCAAGGAGCTCTGGACCTCGACCCTTCTCAGGTAGAAAGGCCACATCCGTCACCACAATGCCATGGGCCTCCCTCACGTAGTAGAGGCACTGCGGGTAGAAGGAAAACGAGTGAGGAAAGGCCTAGCTGGGAACTGTCTTTCTGGAAAGCATGCTCCCCACCCCCAGGTTTTCCCTCTATAGAACGGGCCAGACTCCTTCCTGCACACTCAGGGTAGACACAGGCCTACAGTCCACCGACAGGGCCATGCCAACCTCCACCCATTACCTGGAGAGAGAAAGCTATGTAGATGGCAACAGAGCCAGTGACCGTGCCCAGGCCTAGGAAGGTGCCAGACTCACTGCAACAAACAATAAAGTGCTCGTTGTCCTGGAGGCTTGTGCAGCAACCCTCATACCCCAATCCCAGTCCGCGGGGACCCAGGCAGGACTCCTTTCCAAGCTCCCTCAGGGACCCCCACCTAGCCAAGGCAGCAATGTCTCGCACCTGACATTGAGGCAGGAGATGACTTCATGGCCACAGGACTTGGTCCGAAGGGGCAAGAAGTTGGAGCCATCCCAGGCTGTGAGGTAGCAGGGAGGGGGCTGGCGCAGGCGCTTGTGGGGAATTTGTACTGTGAAGAGTCGCAGCCCAGCAGGCTGGTCTGGAACCTGCCCAAACCTGGGGGCCGGATGAGGAGCTATTCAGCTCCTGGGGCCTGCCCAACCCTCCTCAGAGGTTTGTGCACCACCTGCACCCTGGTCAGACCTGAGGTAAAACTCAACAAGTTCCTCCCCAGCTCTCCCATCCCCAGTCTTTTCCCTCTCCCCCACCACAGCTGGGCTATGCCTCTTTCAGCCACCCCGCAAAGTCTTCACACCTGCAGGCCTGATAACGGTAAGGTGTGCTGGAAAAGGTGGGTCCATTCTCTTGCCAGTGCAGCTGTGTCACCAGCTGATTCTTCTGCCACACAGAGGCCTTAAGGTCCCGGCCCACAGTTACCAACTAGTCAGGAATAAAGATTCCAAGGATGGACAGTTAGGGGATCCACTCACTGGGCAAGCAGCATAAGCACCTCCTCTCTCCTTCTCCACCCTCCTCCCACCCCCACCCCCTCACCTTGCCATCAGGCCCTAAAGCCAGGTCTTCAATCTCCCCTTCGTGGGCTTTGAACTCCAGAACCTTCTCCAGGCTGGGTACCTGTAGCCAAACCACCACCATAGTTAACTCAGGTGTCCAGCAAGTACACTGTGACTGATCTCCACGCCACTCCCTTCTAATGGCCCCTCAATGCAAGCTTCATTCACAAGTTTCCCAGATGCCACGTTCAGCTTCTCACAATTTTGGTCTTGCTGTTACTGACATTCATCCTCCCTAACCCCGCAAACCCACACCTTCCAGACACGAACGTAGCCATCTGTCCCTCCAGTGGCAAGCAGGGTATTATCGTGGTTGAAGCACACAACTTTCTGCAGTGGATCGGAGCTGAAGTCTGTCTGCACTGCCTGCAAATTCTCTACCCTGAGTTCTAGCCCCTCGTGCTGGGTTTCCGCTCCACCTCCACATTTCTTCTCTGCTGGGGCTGCTCCCTTCCTTTGTCGAGGCCCCTGCTCCTTGGAACCTGTAACACAAACACTTGGCCAGGTTCTAGGCTTCTACAGTAAGGAGTACTGGCCCCTCTCTCCATGGCAGGTGCCCATACAGCTTCTAGCTTGCTACCAAAACCCTACTTCCAGACGCACTTCTTTAGAGACACCAAGATAAGAATGACCTTACTCGTTCAACCCTTTCCCCAAGCGGGTAGAGGGAGAGAGCTCCTTACCTGCCTTCTCTGCCTTGTTGCCTTTCTGTTGATGGGCCTGGAAGCGCAGGAGCTGACAGTGGGCATCCTGCCCCGCAGCAAGGATGTCACCAGCCAGTGCCAAGTTCATGGTGGCCCGTGTCTCTGTGTCATGGGAGTGCAGCAAGGAGGCACTCAAGCGCCCATTAATCCGCTCTAGCTGCAGAAAGTGCTGTGGGAGGGGGAACCCGGATGAGCAAGTTCAAGGGTGCCCAGAGAGCACGTCTAGGAACAGTCTGATGTCTTACCCCTTTACCTTCTGCACGTTATAGTTCACAAGGGGTTCTCGAGTCTTTTTTCTCTCATTTGGGCCTCACAAATCTCTACACTAAGCAGGACTGGGATTATTACCTCCATTTTACAGAACAGGGTGAAGCTCAGAAGAGGGAAGGAACTTAGCCTAAACCCAAAGGCACCACTCTCGCCGCTGCTAGAGGGCAGGCAAGACCTCCGGGAAAAGGCCAGGATAAGAGCCCTGGAGCTGCTCCGAGGCGGAGCTGAAGCGTTCCTGCCGGCTCTGCAGCTGTGTGCAGCTTTCACTTTACCTTAAAAGCCTCTCCTCTGCCTGCTGAGTTCTCGACTGAAATTCGCGCCGCGGCGTCAGGCAAGCGGGTCTTCCCAACAGAAGTGGGCAGGGCCCGAAGCTGGAGTGTGGCCCGCCCCGCGACCCCCGGCCACCCTGGAATCGCCGCCAGCCCACAGCAAGACCCAGCCCCAGTGGCTCTGAGCTCTCACCACACCATTCTTTATGCCTGTCTTCGCGGCGCCTCCTCCGCCCGCAGCGATGAGCAGCCCAGTGCTGGGGTCAACCTGAAG
This sequence comes from Macaca mulatta, assembly GCF_049350105.2. NCBI lineage: Eukaryota > Metazoa > Chordata > Mammalia > Primates > Cercopithecidae > Macaca > Macaca mulatta. The sequence goes on along the minus strand of NC_133418.1, from coordinate 97,867,830 downwards.
CGCGTACAACGGGAACGGAGCCCGGTACAGCTCTGGCGCCCGGCGTCGGCCCATCCCGCCCGGCGCGCGTTCACTGCCCGCACCACGGCACCCAGGACATAACGGGCCGGGCCTTCGACTACTGCCCCGGCCGCTGGTGAACTCGGCCCCGTCGCCGCTGGGAGCACACCCGACCCCTCTCACACCGGGGAATTGCCAAAACCCTGACCACCCGCGGGCAGCCGAGGTTCAGCTCGAGTGCGTCTAAGTCGCTCTCGCAGACGCGCACTGCGCACGCGCACCTGTCCCGCGTCTCCCTCCGCGCAGGCGCAGGAGCACCGACACGAGTCAGCACTAGCCGGCGGGGCCGCCTTCCCCGGGGCGGGGCTTCGATTCTCCACCCCTGGCGCGGAGGCACAGTCTCCCAGCACCGACTTCGCCATCTTTGTGCGGGGCGCCCCGGGGCGCGGAGGAGGTGGAGCCAGTGGAGGTTGATGAGGGTCAACCTTTAATAAAGAAATCCGACTCACGCCTGTAATCCCAGCACTTTGGGAGGCCGAGGCGGGCGGATCACAAGTTCAGAAGTTCGAGACCAGCCCGACCAACATGGAGAAATCCCGTCTGTACCAAAAATACAAAGGTGTGGTGGCATGCGCCTGTGGTGGCGTTCGCCTGTAATCCCAGCTACTCGGGGGCCTGAGGCAGGAGAATTACTTGAACCCGGGAGATAGAGGTTGCAGTGAGACAAGATCACGCCATTGCCATTGCACTCCAGCCTGGGCAGCAAGCAACAAGAGTGAAACTCCGTCTCAAAAAAAAAAAAAAAAAAAATCCTCTGCCAGGCATGGTTGCTCATGCCTGTAATCCCCCTGTAATCCCAACACTTTCAGACAGTCCGAGAGAGGAGGATGGCTTGAGCCTGGGCTTTCTAGACCAGCCTGGACAACATGGGGAGACTCCGTCTCTACAAAATATTTAAAAATTAGCCAAATGTCGTGGCACCTGTGGGCCCAGCTGCCCAGGAGGCTCAGGCGGGAGGATCACTTGAGACTGGGAGGTCGAGGCTGCAGTGAGCTCGACCACTATGCTCGACCACCAGTGATGTCACCACTGCACTCCAGCGCCTGGGTGACAGAGCTAGACCCTGTCTCTCACACACATGAAATCCTCGAATTAGGACTGTTCCCACTTGGTGAGTGATACGCCAACTCCTGGGAGCACAGGCCTTTGCAGCTTACCCCAGAGAGGAAGTGATTTGCCGGAGGGCACACACCAGAAACCACCGGAGTCTCTTGCTTCTTAATGGAGGCAGCATGAACTTAAAAATAAACCTGACTTCAAATGCTGAATCCACTGCTTCCTCGTATGGGGACGCCTCTGTCATCCTTAACTCCTATGCCCCACTTTTGGCAGGGGTAGTGTCCACCATTCCCTTTCTCAAGGCTTCACACTCCTGGGCCGGTGGCTTAGTGGGTGGCCAGCTGCTTTGCTGGCCTCAGCAGGGCAGGTATCTTCTGCGCCTGACACTCCATCCTCCCTCGGATTTGTGACCTTTGTGCACTCTTGAGAGTGAGCACAAGGGATGTCCTTCCCTGAAAGGAGATACCCCTCCTGCATTCTGATTAACTAAGGTGCACCCAGAGGAGTGGTGCAGTGGCTTCATCTTTGGTGATGCTAGTATCTGTCCCACAGAGTTACATTAGATGTGTGAAAGGCATGGCCAAGCTGTCTGCATATCTTAAGTCCCCAGGCCTTGTGGGTCCCTTGTCCTCCTTGGATACATGGCACCTGCTCTTTCTGGCCTCTCTGTTTCCTTTGACACCACCCTCCAGGGTCTTTTTTCTTTTATTTTTTGATACAGAGTCTCGCTCTGTTGCCCAGGCTGGAGTGCAGTGGTCTGATCTCAGCTCACTGCAACCTCCGCCTCCCAGGTCCAAGTGATTCTCCTGCCTCAGCCTCCTGAGTAGTTGGAACTACAGGCGCCTGCCACCACACCTGGCTAATTTTTGTATTTTTAGTGGAGACGGAGTTTTACCATGTTGGCCAGGCTGGTCTCGTACTCCTGACCTTAAATGATATGCCCACCTTGGCCTCCCAAAGTCTGGGATTACAGGCTTGAGCCACCACACCCTGCCCTTTTTTTTTTTTTTTTTTTTTTTTTGAGATAGGGTCTCTGTCACCCAGGCTGGAGTGCAATGACATGATATAGCTCATTGTAACCTTGAACTCCTGGACTCAAGTGATCCTCCCACTTCAGCCTCTTGAGTAGCTTGAGTAGCTGATAGTACAGGCACACCCCACCATACTCAGCTGATTTTTTTATATTTTTATTTTTGGAGAGACAGGGTCTTGCTTTGTTGCCCAGGCTGGTCTCAAACTCCTGGCTTCAAGCGATCCTCCTACCTCAGCCTCCCAGTGTGTTGGGATTATAGGCGTGAACCACCCCCTCCCCGCCACCAAGGGTCTTGTTGGAGACTGGCACTCCTGTAGTTATAGCTACCTATTCTGTGGACTCAGCAGGACACAAACACAAGTTTCACAGGGTCAGATTTTATTAGCTACACGGAGGGCTGAATGGGGTCTTGGTGCCCTTGGTCCTCTTCAGCCTGGAGACAGCAGACTCCACAAGGGGCTCCCAGGGTTCAGAGCAGGAGAACACACCTGACTTCCTGCCAGCCAGCCCTTCAGGGTGTCTCGGGGACTCCCCGAGATCTGGGGCCTGGTTGGGAGGGTGGGGTTTGGAGGGGGTGTTCCAGGGGGCCTCCGTGGCTCTGGAACTAAACTGATGACTTTTGGAGAATGAGCTCCAGAGAAACTGGCCTCTTTGGGGCAGGGCAAGGCCTGGGCTTCGGGGAGGTAGTGGCCTGTTTTGGTGCCCGAGGTGGAGGCCCGGAGAAACATCGTGGAGAGTTTGGTGATTGAAGGCCTGCAGACCTGAAGCTCCTGGTCTGGGAGGGTGTGCCTGGGGCTGGGTCGGCCCGGGCCTGAGCTGCTGGAGGCTGAAATGCTGGCGATGGATGCCCACAGGCCTGAGGATCCTTGCCCTGAGGCCCTACTTCCTTCGGCCTTTTTTCTGGCAGCAGATGCAAGGCCCTGGCCTGGCCCTGGGGGAGGCGGAGGCCGAAGCCGATGCCTATCCGGAGTGGCCCAGATTCCTGGCCTTCCACACAGGGCAGTAGTTGGGGGAAGGCAAGCAGCCGGGGTCCAGTCCTGTACTTGGGGAGGGGGCAGGAGGGGCTGCGGGGCCGGAGGCACACCAGGCATATAGGATACTCCACGACTGGGGCCTGGCCGGTTCTGCCTAGCCACAGGTGCTGCAAAAGCAGGAGCCGCAGGTCGTGTGCGATGCGGCGGTGCCCCAGCTGGACCACCAGGGCCTGGGCCAGGGCCCCTGGGTCCCTGAACTGTGCAGGATCCTTCTCGCTTGGCACGCATCTCTCCACTACCCCAGGGGACCCGGACCCGGTGTCCCTGTACTGATGCCAGCGCCATGTCTGCCTGTTAGAGTGGAGCCTTTGAGAAGGTGGACTTGGGCCTGGGGAAGTGAGCGTGGAGCTATGCAGGTCCTCGGGGTGGGAAGGAGACTGGCAAGGTGAGTGGGGAAGGGAGGAGTTCTGGGGCTGGGAGGGAGAGAAGGAAGGGGTCAGAGGAGGAGAGGGGTACAGCCAGTGGTTGGAGGGAGACGATGCACGTGGATTGGGGAGAGAGAGGTAGTTCTGGTGAAAGAAAGTGGGGGAACTTGGGAGAGAGGGAGAACAGGGATGTGGCACAAAGTCAGAATTTGGGTCACAAGAGCCAAATTGGAAGCCAGGAGAAGGGGATGCTGGTGGAGAGAAGGAAGGATGATGGGACTGAGTGGAAAAGAACGGTGGGTGAGAGGGACGGAGGGACTGATGGGCAGAGAGAGGCTGTAGGTTGTGAGGAGAGGAGTCTACAAGTTGTGAGAAGCCCCAAGGGGGGCACCCGGGGAGCACTGAGGTCTGTGGCAGAACCTGGTCCTTGTTTTGAGGCAACATCGCCTTGAATCCAGAAGGAACTGGGGCAACAAGACTAGGTATGAGAGAACTGGCAGAGTCAGGACCAGTATCTCTGAGGTCAGCTGTGCCTGAGAAATCAAGGCCACCTTCTGTGCACAGAGCTTGGCTCCAGCCTGGTGTGGTTGCAGGTGCTAGTGGCAGGCCAAGGGGACACCCAGACCTCCAGGCTCTCTGGGTGTTCAGGCATGAGCATGAACCTAAGCTTGGCTTCTCACTTCTTTGCAGTCAGCCATTGATGAGGGATGTGTGGGGATGGAGAATCACAGCTGCCTCTTGACAGCGGAGGGGCAACAGCGATTATCTGGGCGGGGCAGAGAGGAAGACAAAGCCCATAGGACCTGGAGAGAAAAGACAGAACCCAAGACACTGAGAGAATTGGTCCATTTCTGGCTCTGCCTCATGTCCCTAGTTCCAAGCTGAACTCACCAAGACTTTAAATCCATGTCACCTTTGGGATCAAAAGAGCTGGCAAAATGCTCCAGGGAAGGTGAGAAGTGGGGAGGAGAGGAATAAGGAGGAAGGGAGGGTAGGATGGATTGGAGGAGGGGTTTGGGGGCTAGGGGCTGAGATAGAAACAGGAATTAAGGGTGTTCTGGTGCTGGGAGCTCTTACCAATGAGAATTCCTCTGGGCTGTGTTTCACAGGCACTTCAGCATTGAGCGGACCTGGGAGAGAGGAGCAGAGTCACCAAATGGTGGATATACCTTTCTCTGTCCCCAGCATCTAACACTAAACGCACTATGAGCCGGGTTTCTGTCTGAGCCGTGAGTTTTGCCCTCAGTCCTCCTTCAGTCATTTGGAGGCCTGTGGTACAGGTTTTCATTCTCCTAATCCTGACTCGGGGGTTCTGCAAGCATCCTAGTGTCCTGCCACTCTGGTTCCTCTGACCCCTTGTTGCCCCTAGTGCTGATATCCTCTAGCTCACCCTGGCCCAGACAGAGATGGCTCATTACACCCAGCAGCAGAAGGAATGGGGCCAGCTGGTAAAAGCCTCTGGGAGACTGGGACTTTGTCTAAGAGGTGGCACCAGGGTTGCCGCCCCCAATGGGAGCTGGGGTCCCCATTCCCTGAGTTCAGTTCTCCCTGGCAGCATGTGGGTATGTCACAAAGGTCAGGTGCTGACATCATAGAATCTCCTCCTTGAGGCTCTGGGACCTTCTTCCAGAGATCATCCAAAGGCTGGCCCTTGATAATGCTGTGAAGCAGGCAGAATTCTTCAGTGCACTCAGTTTCTCCTTCAAGACCCAGCCCCCACCTCTACTCTTGGCCTATGCACTTTACAGCTCCAACCAGCTCCTTCATCCATTGCTCTCCCCACTCAACACAGCCTGTCTGGGCTGAGCTCATGCACCACACCTTTCTCCCCCTTGGGATATACCTATTATATGTTTTAATAACTATTTTCTTAACTGCTTTATTGGGATATAATTCACATACCATACAATCTACCCATTTAAAATGTACCATTCAATGTCTTCTAGTATATTCACAGGGGTGTAGAACCATCTCCACAATCTAGTTGTAGAATATTTTTGTCCCCCCAAAAATAAGTCCTGTACCCATTAGCAGTTGGTCCCCACTTTTCCCCCAGCCTCTGGAAACCACCAATCTACTCTGTTTCTATAGGTTTTCATATTCTAGACATTTCATATAAGTGGAATTATACAATATATGGTCTTTGGTTGACTTCTTTTAACATGTTTGCAAAGTTCATTCATGTTGTAGCATGTATCATTGCTTTATTTTTATTGCCAGATAATATTCCTTTGTATGGATATGCCATATTTTGTTTATCCATTAATTAATTGGTGGACATTTTGGTTCTTTCTACTTATTTATTTTTATTATTATTATTATTATTATTTTTTTTTTTTTTTTGAGACGGAGTCTCGCTCTGTCGCCCAGGCTGGAGTGCAGTGGCGCGATCTCGGCTTACTGCAAGCTCCGCCTCCCGGGTTCACGCCATTCTCCTGCCTCAGCCTCCCGAGTAGCTGGGACTACAGGCGCCCACAACCGCGCCCGGCTAATTTTTTGTATTTTTAGTAGAGACGGGGTTTCACCGTGGTCTCGATCTCCTGACCTTGTGATCTGCCCGCCTCGGCCTCCCAAAGTGCTGGGATTACAGGCGTGAGCCACCGCGCCCGGCCTTATTATTATTTTTTTTGAGACGAATTCTCACTCTGTTGCTCAAGCTGGAGTGAAGTGGCGCAATCTTGGTTCACTGCAACCTCCACCTCCTGGGTTCAAGCAATTCTCCTGCCTCAGTCTCCCGAGTAGCTGGGACTACAGGCACAGGCCACCATGCCCGGCTAATTTTTGTATTTTTAGTAGAGATAGGGTTTTGTCATGTTGGCCAGGCTGGTCTCAAACTCCTAACCTCTGGTGATCCGCCCACCTCAGCTTCCCAAAGTGCTGGGATTACAGGCATGAGCCACTGCGCCTGGCATGGTTCTTTCTACTTTTTAGCAATTATGAATAGTGCTATGAACATTCTTTTTTTTTTTTTTTTTTGAGACGGAGTCTTGCTCTGTCGCCCAGGCTGGAGTGCAGTGGCGCGATCTCCGCTCACTGCAAGCTCCGACCCCCCGGGTTCACGCCATTCTCCTGCTTCAGCCTCCCGAGTAGCTGGGACTACAGGCGCCCGCCACCTCGCCCGGCTAGTTTTTTTGTATTTTTTAGTAGAGACGGGGTTTCACCGTGTTAGCCAGGATGGTCTCGATCTCCTGGCCTCGTGATCCGCCCGCCTCGGCCTCCCAAAGTGCTGGGATTACAGGCTTGAGCCACCGCGCCCGGCCGCTATGAACATTCTTCTACAAGTTTTATGTGGACATATGGTTTCATTTATCTTTAGATACATAGGAGCAGAATTACTGAGTTACATGGTAAATCTATATTTAACATTTTAAGGAACTACCAAACTGTCTTCCAAGTTGGCTGTACCAATTTTCAATCCCATCAGTGAGGTATAAGGGTTCCAATGTTTCTTTAATCCTTACCAACACATGTTGTTGCCTGTCTTTTTTATTTTAGCAATCCTAGTGGGTGTGAAACAGTATGATATTGTGGTTTTTATTTACATTTTCCTAATGATTGATGATGTTGAGCATCTTTTCATGTGCTATGGGATATTTATCTTCTTTGAAGAACTGTATATTCAAATCCTTAGCCTATCTTTTTAAAAGCCAGTCAAATTTAGCAGTGGGGTGTTGTATACCAACTTAGGGACCTATCTTTTTTTTGAGATGGAGTTTTGCTCTTGTGGCCCAGGCTGGAGTGCAATGGCACGATCTTAGCTCGCCGCAACCTCTGCCTCCCGAGTTCAAGCGATTCTCCTGCCTCAGCCTCCCAAGTAGCTGGGATTACAGGTGCCCGCCACCACACTCAGCTAATTTTGTGTTTTTAGTAGAGATGGGGTTTTTCCCTGTTGGCCAGGCTGGTCTCAAACTCCTGACCTCAGGTGATCCGCCTGTCTTGGCCTTCCAAAGTACTGGGATTACAGGCATGAGCCACCAACCTACAGGCACCTGATCAACCTATCTTTTAATTAGGTTCTTGTCTTCATATCATTGAATTATAAAAGTTGTTATATATTCTGGATGTAGGTCCCTTATCAGATACATGTTTTACAAATATTTTCCCTGATTCTGTGGGTTATTTTTTTTACTTTCTTGATGGTTTCCTTTGATGCACAAAAGCTTCCAAATTTGATAAAGTCCAATTTACCTGTTTTGTCTTTTCTTGCTTGCTTTTTGTGTCTTATCTAAGAAACCATTGCCTAACCCAAGGTCACAGAGATTTGCTCTGTGTTTTCTTCTTAGACTTTTATAGTTTTTGCTCTTACATTTAAGTTTGTTATCTATTTTGAGGGGTTTTATTTTGTTTTGTTTTAGAGGCAGTGTCTCACTTTGTCACCCAGGCTGGAATGCAGTGGTGTAATCATAGCTCACTGCCACTTTGAACTCCCAAGCTCAAGGAATCCTCCTGCCTTGGCCTTCCCAAGTGCTGGGATTATAGTCATGAACCACCACACCTGGTCTATTTCAAGTTAATTTTTATATATGGTGAGAGGTGGAAGTTCAACTTAATTCTTTTGTATGTGGATATCCAGTTGTCCCAACACCATTTGTTGAAAAGACTTTTCCACTAGCCTGGGCAACATAGTGAGGCCCATCTTTCCCAAAAAACAAGAAAGAAAGAAATTAGCCTGGCGTTGTGGTGCATGTCTGTAGTCTCAGCTACTTGAGAGGCTGAGGCGGGAGGATGGGTTGAGCCTAGGAGTTGGAGGATGCAGTGAGCCAAGATCACACCACTGCACTCCAGCCTGGGCAACAGAAGGAGACCCTCTTTCAAAAACAAACAAAAAGGCTATTCCTTCCCCCCATGGAATTGTCTTGGCACTCGTGTGAAAAATCAGTTGACTAGTGTTATTAGTTTGCTGTTGCTCCCATAACAAATTACCTCATACTTAGCAGCTTAAAACAACACAAATTCATTATTTTACACTTCTCTAGATTAGAAGTCCAACATGGGTCTCACTGGGCTAACAATCCAGATGTCGGCAGGCTGCCTTCCTTTCTGGAGGCTGTAAGGGAGAGTACATTTCCTTGTCTCTTCCATCTTCTGGTGGTTTGTGGTCCCTGGTTTGTGGTCCCCCTCTTACAGCTTCAAAGCCAGTATCCTTGTATCTCTATGACCATTCCGCCATAGTCACATCTCCCTCTGACTCTGAACTATTCTGCCTCCCTCTCCAACTTTTAGGGACCTTTGTGATTACATTGGGCCCAGCCAGATAATCTGGGATAATCTCTCTATTTTTTTTTGAGACGGAGTCTTGCTTTGTCACCCAGGCTAGAGTGCAGTGGCCGGATCTCAGCTCACTGCAAGCTCCGCCTCCCAGGTTCACGCCATTCTCCTGGCTCAGCCTCCCGCGTAGCTGGACTACAGGCGCCCGCCACCTCGCCCGGCTAGTTTTTTGTATGTTTTAGTAGAGACGGCGTTTCACCATGTTAGCCAGGATGGTCTCGATCTCCTGACCTCGTGATCCGCCCGTCTCGGCCTCCCAAAGTGCTGGGATTACAGGCTTGAGCCACCGCGCCCGGCTTAATCTCTCTATTTTTAAGTCAGCTGAGCAGAGCACAGTGGCTCACACTTGTAATCCTAGCAATTCAGGAGGGGGAGGTGGAAGAATCCCTTGAGCACAGGAGTTTGAGGCTACACTGAGCCATGATTATGCCACCTCACTGCAGCCTGAGTAACAGAGCAAGACTCCGACTTTCTTTTTTGTTTGTTTGTTTGTTTGTTTGTTTGTTTTGAGATGGAGTCTCGCTTTGTCGCCCAGGTTGGAGTGCAGTGGCACAATCTTGGCTCAGTGCAACTTCCACCTCTGTAGTTCAAGTGATTCTCCTGCCTCAGCCTCCCCAGTAGCTGGGACTACAGGCACTCACTACCATGCCCAGATAATTTTTGTAGTTTTAGTAGAGACGAGGTTTCACCATGTGGGCCAGGCTGATCTCGAACTCCTGACCTCCTGGTCTACCCCCGCCACCGGCCTTCCAAAGTGCTGAGATTACAAGCATGAGTCACCGCGTCTATTATGGACTGTTTCAAACACATACAAAAGTAAAGACTAAAATAAAATGAACTCCCATGTGCCTGTCACCCAGCTTCAACAGTTACCAGTCATGGAAAATTTTTCTCTATGTCCCGCCTACTTTCCTTGTGGGTAATTTCCAAACAAATCCCAGCCATCACACCATTTTATTCATAACTGTTGCAGAATATATCTCAAAAATTTAATTCTTTTTTTCTTTTGAGTCGGAGTTTTGCCCAGGCTGGAGCGCAATGGCGGGATCTCAGCTCACCACAACCTCCGCCTCCCAGGTTCAAGCGATTCTCCTGCCTTAGCCTCCTGAGTAGCTGGGATTATAGGCATGAGACATCATGCCCGGCTAATTTTTGTATTTTTAGTAGACACAGGGTTTCTCCATGTTGGTCAGGCTGGTTTCGAACTCCTGACCTCAGGTGATCTGCCTGCCTTGGTCTCCCAAAGTGCGGGGATTACAGGCGTGAGCCACCGCACCCAGCCAGAAATGTAAGTTATTTTAAATCATAAGCACAATTTTTTCACACCTAAAATAAATATAAATTTCTAGTCAATGTTTAAATATCCTTTATTGTCTTACAAATGCTTACCAATTTGTTTGAATCAAGAGCCAAATGTAGGCCAGGTAGGGTGGCTCATGCCTATAATCCCAGCACTTTGGGAGGCCAAGGCAGGATGATTGTTTGAGCCCAGGAGTTCAAGACCAGCCCAGGCAACATGGTAATACCCCATCTCAATTTAATATTATTTCAGCATTTTAAAACAAAACAAGTCAAATGTGCCCCATGCATTTTGTGAATCCTTGATAAATCCCTTAACTTTATTTTAATGGATAGGTGCCACCTCGGTCTTTTTCCTTGGAGCCATTCTGTGGACGGACTTGCTCATTTGTCCTTGTAGAGTTTGCCACTGTCTACATCACCATATTCTTACTTATCCTTGTAAACCAAAAAGTGATGCCGGCAGATCTCAATCAATTAGAGGTTTATTTTGCTGAAGATGAGGACCTACTAGGGGAAAAGAAACACAAGTCACAGTAGGATCTGAGACCTGTGCACAGTGGGATCTGAGGGTTTGGGGAACTTCAATATTTACAAGAGAAAGAACAAGCAGAAGCTGGGTACTGTAACTCACGCCTGTAATCCCAGCACTTTGGGAGGCCAAGGCAAGATCATTGCTTGAACCCAGGAGTTCAGGCAACAAAACAAGACCCTGTCTTAAAAAAGAAAGAGAGACAGAGGCGGAGAGAGACAGAGAGGGGGAGGCCAAAAACAAAAAAAAAAAAAAGAAAAACAAAAAAAACAAAGGAGGCTGGGTAGGCAATGAGGCAAGTGGTTGCATTGTTTTGAAGTTCTGATTAGCACTCAGTGAAGGACCAGGGAAGTAAATCAGTAAATCTACATATTTAGTAAATCTACATACCAGTAAATCTACATTTTTACATAAGTTAAAGTATGTGAAATTACAGCTATCTGTTTGGGAACAAAAGGAAGGCAGTTTTTTGCAAACTCAGTTCTCATGCTTAACTTCCCCTTAGTTTCACTCGAATCTGTGTGAAGAGACACCAAACAGGGTTTGTGTGAGGAACAAGGCTGTTTATTTCACCTGGGTGCAGGTGGACTGAGTCCGAAAAGAGAGTCAGCAAAGGGAGATGGGGTGGGGCCGTTTTATAAGATTTGGGTAGGTAAAGGAAAATTACAGTCAAAGGGGGTTGTTCTCTGGTGGGCAGGGGTGGGGGTCACAAGCTGCTCAGTGGGGGAGCTCTTTGAGCCAGGGTGAGCCAGGAGAAGGAATTTCACAAGGTAATGTCATCAGTTAAGGCTAGGACCGGCCATTTTTACTTATTTTGTGGTGGAATGCCATCAGTTAAGGCAGGAACAGGCCATTTAAATTTCACTTCTTTTGTGATTCTTCAGTTACTTCAGGCCATCTGGATGTATACATGCAAGTCACAGGGGATATGATGGCTTAGCTTGGGCTCAGAGGCCTGATACTTAGGTGTTGTGAGTTTAGAGAACCAAGTTTCTGTTTTTCTTTCACATCCTTTTCCCTATCATTTTTATAATTTGGTAGTTATCTCTAGTAAGTAGATTCTGAAGACAATTTTTCCTTTCATTTTGAAAATCTGCTATTCAAAAATGTCAAACATATACAAAAGTAGAAATAAGAGTATAATATAATGAAACCCCGTGTACATATCACCAGCTTCAATAATTACTAGATCGTAGTCCATTATGTTTCATCTGTATTTTCCACCCTCTCCCTCAAATTATTTGGAAACAAATTCAAGACATCAGATATCATCTGGAAATATTTCTGTAATTATCTCTAAAAAGGGTCTTTTGAAGAAGTAAGATCACAATAACAGAATTACAATAAAACGTACAATGCCTATATTCAGTCACTGCCCATATTATTGCAATTGCTTTGTAATTGTTCTCAGTTTGTTCGTTTGAGTTAAGATTCAAAGGTCCATAACATGGAATTGCTTGTTAGGTATCAATTTTAGGAATCGCGTTAAATTTTTTTTTAAGTTACGCAAAATATTTCCATGAGTCCACGGTCAAATGTACCAGAAAGGTTCTGTGTATCCACCACCCTCCATTCTAGAAGCTGCCTCCTCCAGAGGTGATTTGTTTTTGATTTAATGGTTTCTCTTCCACACTGCACTGCAGAGCCGTCTCCTCCTCCAGGTGAGCTGGTACTTCGGGCTTTTCCCAGGTGGCTCCCTTGCTCCCTCTGCTCCTTTTGGAGAAATCACTGAGAACCCTCTTCCTCCTTCCTTTTCTTCTCTCCTTCCCCACTTCTTCCTGCCTGGGCAGACCGAACTGCGCTGACTGCACTTGCCAAGCAGGTACCTCCCATGGGTGACATTCCAGCAGGCGGGCGGCACTTCCACCTCGGCACCTGGAGACCCACGTCTGGCCACTGACCCCCCGGGTCACACGGCCCCAGACTCCCAGACCCTGGACCCTCACCTCCAGCGACCAGTCCCTGGGTGGGGCATGGACACATGGGCCCACGACCCCAGGCCTCGGCAACATGTCCCCTTACCCTGCCCCCACCCTACCCCTACCCCAGGAAGTTTTCGCTGGCAACTCTTAGCTCCTTGCTTTCCCTTTTTTTTTCTCTGAGACAGAGTCTCCCTCTGTCACCCAGACTGGAGTGCAGTGGTACCATCTCAGCTCACTGCAGCCTCTGCCTCCCAGGTTCAAGCAATTCTCCTTCCTCAGCATCCTGAGTAACTAGGATTACAGGTGTACGCCACTGCTCCTGGCTAACTTTTGTATTTTCTGTAGAGGCTGGGTCTCCGTGTGTTGCCCAGGCTGGTCTTGAACTCCTGGACTCAAGTGATCCTCCCACCTCGGCCTCCTCAAGTGCTGGGATTACGGGCCTGCACCAAAGTGCTGGGCAGTCTCTGCATTTCTTTAGGTCTTCTTTAACTTCTCTCAACAGTGTTTGTAGTTTTCAGTGCACAAATCTTGAACTTCTTTTATTACATTTACTACACTTACTTTTAGGTATTTTATTGTTTTTGATATTATTGTTAAGTGGAATTATTTTAATTTCATTTTTGGGTTATTACTAGTGTGTAAAAATACAATCGTTATTTGTGTTCTTGTATTCTTCAACTTTGTTAAACTTGCTTATTCATGCTAATGTTTTCTTTTTTCTTTTCTTTTCTTTTTTTTTTTTTACTAGATTGCTTTTGGTTTTCTATATACAAGACCATGTCATCTGTCAGTAGAGATAGTTTTACTCCTTGTGGTTTTGATTTGCATTTCTCTGATGGCCAGTGATGATGAGCATTTTTTCATGTGTCTGTTGGCTGCATAATTGTCTTCTTTCGAGAAATGTCTGTTCATATGCTTCACCCACTTTTTGATGGGGTTGTTTGGTTTCTTGTAAATTTGTTTGATTCTTTGTAGATTCTGGATATTAGCCCTTTGTCAGATGAGTAGATTGCAAAAATTTTCTCCCATTCTGTAGGTTGCCTATTCACTCTGATGGTAGTTTATTTTGCTGTGCAGGAGCTCTTTAGTTTAATTAAATCCCATTTGTCAATTTTGGCTTTTGTTGCCATTGCTTTTGATGTTTTAGACATGAAGTTCTTGCACATGCCTATGTCCTGAATGGTATTGCCTAGGTTTTCTTCTAGGGTTTTTATGGTTTTAGGTCTAACATTTAAGTCTCTAATCCATCTTGAATTAATTTTTGTATAAGGTGTAAGGAAGGAATCCAATTTCAGCTTTCTACATATGGCTAGCCAGTTTTCCCAGCACCATTTATTAAATGGGGAATCCTTTTTGCATTTCTTGTTTTTGTCAGGTTTGTCAAAGATCAGATGGTTGTAGATGTGTGGTATTATTTCTGGGGCTCTGTTCTGTTCCATTGGGCTATATCTCTGTTTTGGTACAAGTATCATGCTGTTTTGGTTACTGCAGCCTTGTAGTATAGTTTGAAGTCAGGTAGCGTGATGCCTCCAGCTTTGTTCTTTTGGCTTAGGATTGTCTTGGCAATGCGGGCTCTTTTTTGGTTCCATATGAACTTTAAAGTAGTTTTTTCCAATTCTGTGAAGAAAGTCATTGGTAGCTTGATGGGGATGGCATTGAATCTATAAATTACCTTGGGCAGTATGGCCATTTTCACGATATTGATTCTTCATATCCATGAGCATGGAATGTTCTTCTATTTGTTTTTGTCTTCTTTTATTTTGTTGAGCAGTGGTTTGTAATTCTCCTTGAAGAGGTCCTTCACATCCCTTGTAAGTTGGATTCCTAGGTATTTTATTCTTTTTGAAGCAATTGTGAATGGGAGTTCACTCATGATTTGGCTCTCTGTTTGTCTGTATTGGTGTATAAGAATGCTTGTGATTTTTGCACATTGATTTTGTATCCTGAGACTTTGCTGAAGTTGCTTATCAGCTTAAGGAGATTTTGGGCTGAGAAAATGGGGTTTTCTAAATATGCAATTATGTCATCTGCAAACAGGGACAATTTGACTTCCTCTTTTCCTAATTGAATACACTTTATTTCTTTCTCCTGCCTGATTGCCCTGGCCAGAACTTCCAACACTATGTTGAATAGGAGTGGTGAGAGAGGGCATCCCTGTCTTGTGTCAGTTTTCAAAGGGAATGCTTCCAGTTTTTGCCCATTCAGTATGATATTGGCTGTGGGTTTGTCATAAATAGCTCTTATTATTTTGAGATACGTTCCATCAATACCGAATTTATTGAGAGTTTTTAGCATGAAGGGCTGTTGAATTTTGTCAAAGGCCTTTTCTGCATCTATTGAGATATTCATGTGGTTTTATCATTGGTTCTTTTTATATGCTGGATTACGTTTATTGATTTGTGTATGTTGAATCAGCCTTGCATCCCAGGGATGAAGTCTACTTGATCATGGTGGATAAGCTTTTTGATGTGCTGCTGGATTCGGTTTGCCAGTATTTTATTGAGGATTTTTGCATCGATGTTCATCAGGGATATTGGTCTAAACTTCTCTTTTTTGTTGTATCTCTGACAGGCTTTGGTATCAGAATGATGTTGGCCTCATAAAATGAGTTAGGGAGAATTCCCTCTTTTTCTATTGATTGGAATAGTTTCAGAAGGAATGTTACCAGCTCCTCTTTGTACCTCTGATAGAATTTGGCTGTGAATCCATCTAGTCCTGGACTTTTTTTGGTTGGTAGACTACATATTATTATGAATTGATGCCTCAATTTCAGACCCTGTTATTGGTCTATACAGGGATTCAACTTCTTCCTGATTTAGTCTTGGGAGGGTGTTCGTGTCCAGCAATTTATCCATTTCTTCTAGATTTTCTAGTTTATTTGCATAGAGGTGTTTGTAGTATTCTCTGATGGTAATTTGTATTTCTGTGGGATCGGTGGTGATATCCCCTTTATCATTTTTTATTGCATCTATTTGATTCTTCTCTCTTTTCTTCTTTATTAGTCTTGCTAGTGGTCTATCAATTTTGTTGATCTTTTCAAAAAACCAGCTCCTTGATTAATTGATTTTTTTGAAGGATTTTTTGTGTCTGTATCTCCTGGGTTCAATCAATTCTCCTGCCTCAGCCTCCTGAGTAGCTGGGAACTGCATCAGGCAAACCTGCTTCCCATTTTATTCCTAAATAAGATAGCTACAAAGATTTTTAAAAAGTGGCCAGGCGCAGTGGCTTACACCTGTAATCCTAGCACTTTGGGAGGCTGAGGCGGGTGGGTTACTTGAGTCCAGGAGTTCGAGATCAGCCTGGCCAACATGGTGAAACCCCATCTCTACAAAAAAAAAAAAAAAAATTAGCTGGGCATGGTGTCGTGAGCCTGTAATTCCAGCTACTTGGGAGGCTGAGGCAGGAGAATCGCTTGAACCTGGGAGGCAGAGGTTGCAGTGAGCCGAGATCACGCCACTGTACTCCAAGCTGGGCAACAGAGCAAGACTCCATCTCAAAAAGAAAAACGAAAGAAAAAGATTTTTAAAAAGCTACCTACCTCCTTCACAGTTTGCCCGCAAGGAAATTCCTTGTAGGTCAAACAGTTCTGTTGAATTTCACCTTGGCAATGTAAATCCATAGCTTATCTTCACAGGTGCAGGCTAAAGGACAGAACTCAAAGTCATCATCCCTCTGCTCACCTGATACTAACACATACCTGATTTGCTTCCTCTGTCCTATTGTTTATGTAAAAATGCAGATTCACTGATCCAGACTAAGGCTTAAGTGACTGTTCCTTTAGCCCCCTCTCACATGTAAATTGTATATTCAGTGAAAGGCTGATCAAAGATTCAAAAGTGGCTGGGCATGGGTGCTCACACCTATACTCCTAGCACTTTGGGAGACCAAGACAGGCAGATCGCTTGAGCTCAGGGGCTCGGGACCAACTGGCCAACATGGCAAAACCCTGTCTTTACAAAAAATACAAAAAAAGTAACTGAGCATGGTGGCACACATCTGTAGTCCCAGCTAGTTGGGGGGCTGAGGCAGGAGGCTCGCTTGAACCCTGGAGGTGGAGGCTGCAGTGAGCCAAGATTGCACCACTGCACTTCAGCCTAGGTGACAAAGTGATACCCTGTCTAAAAAAAAAAAACAAAAAAAAAAAACCACTCAAAAGAATGCAGCTGTTTGTCTCATCTACCTATAAACTGAAAGCCCCCACTTCAAGTTGTCTCAACTTTCTGGACAAAAGCAATGTGCATCTTACACATATTGATTGATGTCTCATGTCTCCCTAATATGTATAAAATCAAGCTGTACTCCAACCACCTTGGACACATGTCATTAGGACCTCCTAGGCTGTGTCACAAGCATGTCCTTAACCTTGGTAAAATAAATTTTTCTAAATTGATTGACACCTGTCTTAGATACTTTTGGGCTCACATCAAATTGAGAAAGTTCTCTTCTGTTTCTGGTTTGCTGAATGATTTTATCATTAAGGGGTATTGAATTTTGTCAAACAACTTTTTCTGCGTCCGTTGAGATAATTATGTAGTTGTTGTCCTTTATTCTAGCAATATAGTGTATAAATTAGTTGATTTTGGGGTATTAAGCCAACCCTGCATTCCTGGTATAAATCCCACTCAGACATGGTGTATAGTTCTTTCTTTTTTTTTTTTTTTTTTTTGAGGCGGAGTCTCGCTCTGTCGCCCAGGCTGGAGTGCAGTGGCGTGATCTCGGCTCACTGCAAGCTCCGCCTCCCGGGTTCCCGCCATTCTCCTGCCTCAGCCTCCCGAGTAGCTGGGACTACAGGCGCCGCCACCACGCCCGGCTAATTTTTTTGTATTTTTAGTGGAGACGGGGTTTCATTGTGTTAGCCAGGATGGTCTCGATCTCCTGACCTCGTGATCCGCCCATCTCGGCCTCCCAAAATGCTGGGATTACAGGCTTGAGCCACCACGCCTGGCCAGTTCTTTCGATATGTTGCTGGATTCTGTTTGTTAGTGTTTTGTTTAGGATTTTTGTGTAAATATTCATAAGGGATATTGGTCTGTAGTTTTCTTGTGAGGTCTTTGATTTTGGTGTAAAACTGACATTATTGTGGGGACAAGAGTGACTTTATTTTAAATGCTAATCTGTCATGTAACTTCTGACTAACCCTGAGTCTGGGAATGACTCCAAAATATCTAACTGATGTATTACTCTTTATGTAGGAACACCTATTCTTTGTAAATTTTGCCTTTTCTCCAAAACAACCCTTGGTGCTGTGGCATCTGTCATAGGGTGTGATGCCTGCAGCCTTCTCTGAGCCACCTACACATTCCTTCCAGACTATGTGTCTATTTTCCCCCATGATATAAGCCCTGGGTCTTGGGGGTTGAGGTTCAGAGATCTACTTGTCTTGCAGCCACCCAAGACCATGCTTCCATCTGTAAGTTCCTCCTAATTAATCACCCTATACTGACAAACTGGATTTGTCTGCCTTCTTTGGCTTCTCGGCTCCTTCAGCATTTGAGGGTCACTTTACATATACAGTTTTTTTCAGGGAACAATCATAGAATGAGTTGGAAGTGTTCTTTCCTATTTGTTGGTAGAGTTTGTGAAGGGTTGGTATTAATTCTTTATTATTTCAATATTTGGTGGAATTCACCAGTGAAGCCATCTGGTTCTGGGCTTTTCTTTGTGGAAAGTTTTAAAGTTACTAATTTGATCTCTTGTTTTATTTCTTTTCAGATTTTTTTATATCTTCTTGAGTCAGTTTTGGTACTTTATATCTCTCTAGGAAATTGTTTCATGTAAATTATCTGTTGGCCTATACTGTTGATCATAGTATTTCCTTGAAATCCTTTTCATTTATGTATGGTCAGTAGTGATTTCCCCTCTTTAATTCTTTATTTTAATAATTTAAGGCCGGGCAGGGTAGCTCACGCCTGTAATCCCAGCACTTCGGGAGGCCAAGGCAGGCGGATCACAAGGTCAGGAGTCAAGACTGGCCTGGCCAATATGGTGAAACCCCATCTCTACTAAAAATACAAAAATTAGCCAGGCGTGGTAGTGTGCGCCTGTAGTCCCAGCTACTCGGGAGGCTGAGGCAGGAGAATCGCCTGAACCTGGGAGGCGGAGGTTGCAGTGAACCAAGATCATGCCACTGCACTGCAGCCTGGGCGACAGAATGAGGCTCTGTCTCCAAAAAAAAAAAAAAAAAAAAAAAAATTATTTAAGTCCCCTCTCCTTTATTCCTTGTAAATCTAGCTAAAGTTTTATCAATTCTGTTGATCTTTCCAAAGAACCAATTTGTGGTTTTGCTAATTTTCTCTATTGTTTTTCTTTTTCTTTTTTTTTTTCTGAGACAGAGTTTTGCTCTTGTTGCCCAGACTGGAATGCAACAGCACTATCTCAGCTCACTGCAACCTCCGCATCCCGGATTCAAGCAATTCTGTCTCAGTCTCCAAAGTAGCTGGGATTACAGGCATGCACCACCACACCTGGCTAACTTTTTTTTTTTTTTTTTGAGACAGAGTTTCGCTCTTGTCAGTGGCGCAATCTTGGCTGGAGTGCAGTGGTGCAATCTCAGCTCATTGCAAGTGATTCTTCTGCCTCAGCCTCCCGAGTAGCTGAGATTACAGGTGCCTGACACCACACCCAGCTAATTTTTTTGTATTTTTAGTAGAGATGGGGTTTTGCCATGTTGGGCAGGCTGGTCTCAAACTCCTGACCTCAGGTGATCTGCCCGCCTCGGCCTCCCAAAGTCCTGGGATTACAGGCGTGAGCCACTGTGCCTGGCCTTTTTTTTTTTTTTTTAATATAAGCATTTACAGCTATAAATTTTCCTTCTTTTTCACTGCTTTAGCTGTATCTCATAATTTTGGTATGTTGTGTTTTTGTTTACATTCATCTCAAAGTATTTTCTAATTTTCCTTGCAATATCTTCTTTAACTTACTGATTATTTAAGGATGTGTTGTTTAATTTCTGTATATTTGTGAATTTCCAAAAGTTAGTTCTGTTATTGGTTTCTAATTTAATTCTATTGTGGTTGGAGAATATTCTTTGTATGACTTCAGTCCTTTTAAATCTACTGAGGCTTGTTTTATTCATTTTATTTTATTTTGAGATGGAGTTTCACTCTTGTTGCCCAGGCTGGAGTGCAATGGAGCTATCTCGGCTCACTGCAACCTCCGCCTCCCGGGTACAAGTGATTCTCCTGCCTCAGCCTCTCAAGTAGCTAGGATTAAAGGCATGTGCCACCACGCCCGGTTAATTTTGTATTTTTAGTAGAGATGAGGTTTCTCCGTGTTGGTCAGGCTGGTCTTGAACTCCCAACCTCAGGTGATCTGCACACCTCGGCCTCCCAAAGTGCTGGGATTACAGGCATGAGCCACCATGCCCGTTGAGGATTGTTTTATGATCCATTCTGGAGACTCTAACATGTGATCCATTCTGGAGAATCTTCCATGTGCAATTTAGAAGAATGTGTAGTATTGTGTTGTTGAGTGTTATTTGATGTCTGTTAGGTTTAGTAGGTTTATAATGTTTCCCATGTCTTTTTTTTTTTTTTTTTTTTTTTGAGACAGAGTCTCGCTCTGTCCCCCAGGCTGGAGTGCAGTGGCCGGATCTCGGCTCACTGCAAGCTCCGCCTCCCGGGTTCACGCCATTCTCCTGCCTCAGCCTCCTGAGTAGCTGGGACTACAGGCGCCTGCCACCGCGCCCGGCTAATTTTTGTATTTTTTTAGTAGAGACGGGGTTTCACCGTGTTAGCCAGGATGGTTTCCCATGTCTTCTGTATCCTTATTGATTTTCTACCTAATTGCTTGAAACCTGTAATTTTAAGATAGGTGGGAGGATTGCTTGAGTCAGATTCTATCTCTGTTGCCCAGGCTGGAGTGCAGTGGCGCGATCATAGCTCACTATAACCTGGAACTCCTGGGCTCAAGTGATCTTCCCCTCTGCCCCAACAACCTCTTGAGAAGCTAGGATCACAGGCATGCACCCCTGCACCTGGCTAATACAATTATCATTTGTGTAAATTTAAAATTTATTCATACAACAATGCACAGGTTTCAGTAACACATATTACATTAGTTATCTATAGCTGCTTCCAAATTACCCCCAAACTTAAACAGCAATAAACATTTATTATCTTCTATGGCTTCTATAAATCAGGAATTCTACGGGCGAGAACAATTTAGCTGGGTGTTCTTGGCTCAGGGTCTCTCATGGGTTGTACTCAAACCGACAGCCAGGGCTGCAGTCATCTGGAGGTCAAACTGGAGCTGGAGGATCCATTTCCGAGGTGGCTCACTCCCATGGGTGGCAAGTTGTGGTGGCTGTCAGTGAGAGGCCTCAGTTCCTCACTATATGAGCCTCTCCACAGGGCTGCTTGAATATTATCACGACAGCAGCTGGCTTCCCCCAGAGTGAGCGATCCAAGAGGGAGCAAAGGGGTAGCTGCACTGCTTTTATTTTATTTTATTTTATTTTATTTTATTTTATTTTATTTTGAGACAGTCTCACTTTGTCACCCAGGCTGAAGTGCAGTGGCACGATCTCAGCCTACTGTAACCTCTACCTCCTGGGTTCAAGTGATTCCTGCCTCAACCTCCCAAGTATCTGGGAGTACACGCATGCATCACCATGCCCGGATAATTTTTGGGTTTTGTTGTTGTTGTTGTTGTTGTTTGTTTGTTTGTTTTTTGAGATGGAGTTTCGCTCTTCTGCCCAGTCTGGAGTGAAGTGGCGTGATCTCGGTTCATTGCAATCTCCGCCCCCTGGTTCAAGCAATTCTTCTGCCTCAGCATCCCGAGTAACTGGGATTATAGGCACCTGCCACCACACCTGGCTAATTTGTGTATTTTTAGTAGAGACAGGGGTTCGCCATGTTGGCCAGGCTAGTTTTGAACTCCTGACCTCAGGTGATCCACCTGCCTCGGCCTCCCAAAGTGCTGGAATTATGGGCGTGAGCCACCGCACCCGGCCTGATGCACATCTTTTCCATCTCCTTTTTCATATGTTCACATAAGCACAAAAAACTTTACATTTCTATTTTTTATTTTTTGGTGTGTTTTTTTTTTTATGCGGCTGGGATCTTACTGTATATATTGATCTACAACTAGCTTTTTTCACAACTCTATGTTTTGAAGAGTTTTTCATGTCATTTAAGAAAGGTCTGTCATTATTTTTATTCCTGTACATTATTTCATAGTATGGAGATGCCAGAATTTATTTAATGACTTCCCTACTGATGGACATGCAGGTTGTTTCTACTGATCTTTCTTTTTTCTCTTCTCTTCTCTTCTCTTCTCTTCTCTTTTCTTTCGATGTCTTGCTCTGTCACCCAGGCTGGAATGTGGTTGCGCGATCTCAGCTCACTGCAACCTCTGCCTCTCCGGTTCAAGCAATTCTCTGGCCTCAGCCTCCCAAGTAGCTGGGACTACAGGCACGCGCCACCACAGCCAGCTAATTTTTTGTATTTTTAGTAAAGACAGAGTTTCATCAAGTTGGCCAGGATGGTCTCCATCTCTTGACCTCATGATCTGCCTGCCTCCGCTTCCCAAAGTGCTGGGATTATAGGCGTGAGCCACCACACCTGGCCTCTTTTTCCCTTTCTCTGTGATGGGCTGCATATCTTTCTCACTGTTCATCCACCTTTTTACTTTCTCTTCACTTATTTGATCTCCCCTGGGGTTCAAGAATGGGGGACAAGGGACATGCAGACTGGATTCTGCTACAGGCAGAGGTCCTTGAAAGACAGAAGGGGCTGCTGTGGCAGATTCGCGATTCCTTCAGCCCACCTTCTCCTAACTAGCTCTTGGAGGATGTGATGCAACTCAGGAATGCCATGGTCCTTGCCTTCAGAGACCTCATGTCTAGCACAGGGACAGACATGTGAGTAACCTATGGGAGGCAGGCTAGCATCAGGTGAGGGGTAGCCTTCCAAGTCCAACTGACGGCTTGGGTTTTCATCCCACCCCACCACTTAACAGATATTTGACATTGGGCAAGTTATTTCACTTCCCAATATCTCAGTTCCCACACATCTAAACTGAGTCTCTTTTTTTATTAAAAGGTTGCTCTGATAAATAAATAAGATGCTTAGCACAGTGCCTGGCACACAGTAATCTATGAACATTGAACTGTTGGGAAACTAGCCAGGCTGTGGTCCTACCAATCACAAAGGAACCCATGGACTCTGGGCCTGCGGGATTTGAAGAGGTCTTCATGAATGAAAGGCGGAGACCTGAAGAATGGGCAGTACCTCCTGGTGGAGCTGGAGGAAGGTATTCTGGGGCATGGAAAGGTAAATGTAAACGCACAGTAGAAATCGGAGGCATATTTAGGGCATGGCAAATCGCACCCTGTGGCTGGAATGTCACGTTCATTGGCGGGGGAGGAAAGGCCTTTCAGGGATGTATGCAGGCAGTCTTCTGACAGAGGAAGGAGGTTCAAGTCTTCTCCATGGACCAGAGCTCCAAAGCTGAAGTCACAGGTCCACCATAGGACCACTGTTGAGGTTAGGCATGGCCGGAAAGGAGCTCCCTTCCCCACTATCCTCCTGCCTTCTTCAGCATGGGCCTCCTCCCAAGGCTTGGCCACTCCCAGCATCCAGCACCCCCACCTCTCAGCCGGGTTGGGAGGCAGGCGGAGGCTTTTCGCGGGGGCTGTGCCTGGTGGGCGGTTTTCCCAGAGCAGGGAGCACACAGGACTGAGTTGGCGCCTGCTTCCTCGGATGTAGACATTACTGGCTGGATGACCAGCCTAAGCCAGCTAGCTTGAGTCCAGGGCCTCCTCAGGCACTGTGTTTCTGCTCTGTGGGCTGCAGCCCCATAACCCAGTGGGGTGGCATGTCACAGAGGAAGGCCAGAGGGCTGCCAGCCATGCCAGGGGTGGGCCACAGCCAGACTCAGGCCAAAGCACGGTTGCTGCCAGGCGCTGACAGGAAGAGGAGCCGCCTCAGCAGGACAAGGCAGGACCCGTGGGAAGAAAGAAGCTGGAGCAATCAGAGATGGAGCAGAGCTACCCCTGGCCCTCGAGGGACCAGGGCTGGGGGCCTGGCTCTTGGCAGGGTAAGGAAATCCTGGACCTGCAGAGGGGTCCAAGGGAGGAAGGGGTTGGAGGGTGGGGAGATGCCACCTCCGATGGCAGAGCCTCACTCAGTATTACCGTTCCTGCCCAAGAGAGGGGACACTGGCCCCTTAGACTCCAAGGTGTCATGCTTTGGGTGGATGGGATAGATCAGAGCTCTCTGAGCTGCACTCACTCACTTCTCTTGAGGAAACTGAGGCCAGGAAGAGGGACGTGAATTTCCCAAGGTCACTGAGCAGCAGCCAGTGGTAGGACTGGGACTTCAGCCTTGTGCTTTGACCCCGGTTCTGTGTCTTTCCTCTTTCCCACAGCAGCCTCGTCGTCTCAGGACCTGGCTAGGTCAAGGGTCAGCCCTCCCAAACAGGGTGTGTCTCTGAACTGCCCCTGGCCCCAGCGCACTCTGATAAGCAGGATTCAGATTGGGCTTAGGACAAAGGCTCTGAGGAGGCATGAGTGGAGTAGTAGAGAGAACACAGGACTCTGGGTTCTGAGCCAAGCTCTGCCATCCTGCAGCCATCTGACCCCTGCCCAGGCCTTCTCTCAATTTCCTCAGCTGTGAAACAGGGCAGGGCTGAAGATGACAAAGGAGGGCAGAGGCCCTCTGGCGCCTGCTGTTAGACACCCTCCTACTCTGGCAGGAGACCTTTCACTCAAATGCTCTCAGAAGTCAGGGCAGTTGGGAGTCCAAGTCACACACACTCACTGGGGCCCTTTGTGCAGAGTGAGGCCTGTCCTGAGAACGCCGCGCGGGAGCGGAGCCGGGTCAGGACGCTGCGCCAGGCCTTCTTGGCCTTGCAGGCTGCTCTGCCTGCCGTGCCGCCCGACACCAAGCTCTCCAAGTTGGATGTGCTGGTGCTCGCCGCCAGCTACATAGCCCACCTCACCCGCACGCTCGGCCACGAGTTGCCTGGCCCCGCCTGGCCACCCTTCCTGCGTGGACTCCGCTACTTGCACCCTCTCAAGGTAGGTCACAAGCCCTGGGACTTGAGAGGCAGATCTTAATGCCCAGGGCCTTGGAGAAAGGGATTGGAATGAGGGGGACTTTGGTCTTGGGCTCCCTGCCTTGCACAGAACTGACATCGGGGCCAATTTCTTCTGCTGTCTCAGAGAGAGGGGAGCCAAGGCTGGCCCTTGGGGCTGCGCTGACCCTGGGTTTCTCATGGGGTGGTGGCTGGAAATGACTTCATGGGAATGTACCTCCTTGAAGAGGAGGGAAAGACTCTGGGTTTCTTAGAGTCATGGGGAAAAAAAGAGCAGGTTCCAAGTCTGGGTCCTAGGAAAGGAAATTGTACCAAGGAGAGTCCTAGATCCCCATGCAGCTTCACCCCATTGTGCCTGCCTTGGTGCTTTCTGGGCTTCTGTTGCAGGAGAGATCTGCCCTCCAGGAGAACAATGGTCTGAGGGACCATCATTCTAGAAGCAACCAAGCTGGGGGAGTTAGCAGGAAGCAGTACAGGGAAGGTGTGCACCGCTTGCCAGACTGCAACCTAGCTTTTCTCAACCTCAGTTTTGTTACACGTAAAATAGAAGCTAACATGAGCCTTACTTCTCTTCCAAGGTACAAAATGGAAAGTCTAATGAACATTAATCATCTTTGCAATAACAGCTAACAGTTGAGTGCTAAAGATAGGCCAGGAGCTGGGTTAAGTACGTTAGTGTATTTTTGTCTTTTAATCCATGCAAAAGCCAAATGAGGATTACTTTACAGATGAGGAAACTGAGCTTAGGGAGGTTATGAGGCTGAACGCTGTTTGAACCCAGGGGTGTCTGACTTCAGACCCCATGCTCATAGCCACTAAACAGACTACAGGGACAGCGCCATAAGGAGGTGAAGAGTGCACTGTGTTAAAAAGGAAGGGTCATCTTTGCCCTCTGAGGATAACATTGCAGTGGTATCAACTTATTTATTTATTTATTTATTTACTATTATTTTTTTGAGACAGAGTTTCACTCTGTTGCTAAGGCTGGAGTGCAGTGGTGCAATCTCGGCTTACTGCAACCTCAGCCTCCCGGTTCAAGTGATTCTCCTGCCTCAGCCTCCTGAGTAGGTGGGATTATAGGCATGTACCACCACACCCAGCTAATTTTTGTATTTTCAGTAGAGACAGCATTTCACCACGTTTCCCAGGTTGGTCTCAAACTCCCGACCTCAGGTGATCCACCCACTTCGGCCTCCCAAAGTGCTGGGATTACAGGTGTGAGCCACCACACCCAGCTATTTATTTATTTACTTACTTATTTTTGGGACAGGGTCTCACTGTCACCCATGCTAGAGTGCAGTAGTGCAATCATAGCTTACTGTAACCTCAAACTCCTGGGCTCAAGGAATCCTCCCACCTCAGCTTCCCCAGTAGCTGGGACTACAAGCGCATGCCACCACACCTGGCCTTCTTTTTTTTTTTTTTTTTTTTTTTTTGTAGAGACGGTGTCTCACTTTGTTCCACAGGCTGGTCTCAAACTCTAAGCTCAAGTGATCCTCTCACCTCTCAACTTTATTTTTATGATACTTTTCACCATCTCTTTCCCCTAAATGTCATAGTTCTGAAATGTCTTGAAACTTGATTTTTTTTCTTCAATGCAAATATAGCTAAAATGTGCGAATTTGAGACTAAGTGGGGGAACTCTGAAATGTCAGTGGTGGTGCAGGGTCCTGGCGTGGTGTAGTAGTTTCCTTAGCTGTAAAATAGTGACCAAGGCAAGGCCCTTGCTTGTAGTAGGTGATCAACAGCTAGGCTGAAGGATGAACCAAGGAGGGCCTGGTTAGGTCCAGCACTCCAGCACATCCACAGGGTGGAGCAGTTGGCCAGGAAGTAGCTCCCTCAGCCCCCAGGTGGAGAGGTTGTGAAGAGGAGAGCGACCTCAGGGCAGTCAACCTGGTGCATTCTGGGACTGCTCATGCTTCTGCTGGAAAGATGGGCAATCCTTGGAGGGCCCAGCTTGGAGTTTTTCCTGGCTCTGCTGCTCTGCCCATTGCCCAGCCTCTGGCTGTTGCCAGCTCTGCCCAGGCCACCTGATCTTCTGTTCACCTCCCTCCCAACAGAGGGCTGCTATTTTTGGGGCCCTCTCCCTCAGATGGCTCCTCCTGTGTCTCTCATCCAGGCTCTGGGTGATCAGGAAAACGTGTGGGGCTGTACATGAGGATGACCCTGATCAGAGCAGTGATGGCTGGGGAAGGTATCAGGGAGGGATGCTGGAGAAGGCTGGGTTTTTGGGTGTCAAGGATCCTGGACTACGACGGGCTGCAAGAGCAGCATTTCTCACTTCTCAATCTCTGTCTTGCAGAAGTGGCCGATGCGATCTCGTCTCTATGCTGGAGGCCTGGGGTACTCTGATCTTGACTCCACCACAGCAAGCACCCCCAGCCAAAGAACAAGAGACGTAGAGGTGGGATCCCAAGTCCCTGGAGAGGCAGATGCTCTCTTTTCTGCCATGCCACTCTCACCAGCTCTTGGTGACAAATAATTATCACACTTGCCTTTTCTCCTAGACTGTGATTCATGCTTAGGGACCTGGATTTTCTGCCAGCCCCCACCTGTCTTCACTCTGATTCTCAGCCATCAGACTTGATTCAGACTCAGCTCCCAAGTTCCAGCATGCAGACCAAGAGAAACAGTAACACTTCTGTGACGGACAGTACCCAGAGGGGCATAGGATGGAGAGCCTCCTCCTTGGTCCCCAAGAGGGGACTTCCCTATGGCTCTTCTGTGACAGCTACTGGGAAGTGGGAGAGAAAGAGGTATAATTGGGCTCAAAGTTGAGCTAGGGAACCACCCTAACTTTCTTCCCCTAAGGTTTCTACAAACCCTCTGCAGATAGCGAAGACAGGTGCAGAGGGAGGGGCCTGGGATGGCACCAGCCCCAGGTGCTGATGGGAAAGCCAGGTGACCAGATAGGCTCTTGGTAGCTGCAAGTGTAAACAGATCTGGGCTGGGTCACACAGCCAGAAGAAAACTGAAGAAGGGAATGTGCTTTCTAACTGCATCATGAGATGCTTACCTGATGTTAGAGAGATAGTGGGGAATTCAGGATTCTTGCCTCTGTAGTATCTGTAGTATGGGCCTCTCCAGAAGCTGCCCCTCACCACTACATTTTCTCTCTCTCTTGGCTCCTGCACTCTTCCACTCTTTTCTTCTTCTTTTTATGCAGAGATGGGGTCTTGATATGTTGCCTAGGCTGGCCTTGAACCCCTGGCCTCAAGTGATCCTCCCACCTCAGCCTCCTAAAGTGCTGGGATTGCAGGCATCATCTCTGGCCCTAAAGAAATAACTTGAGAACTAATCATAGAATCTACACACACTGAAAATAATTTTCCAGATCAGATATAGCCTCAAACCTTGCACCTGAAGTCCAGACAGGGAACAAATTACCTTTCGGTTAAATTTCAGCCCTTCAGAGTGAGAGGGAATGGGCATGACCAACTAGAGTCCCAACAAGGTTATCCTTAGACACACACCATTGTTGTCATCATGAATGTAAGTGAGCTCTAGGCAGGCTGGGAATGGTTGGGGTCTGGGTTCTGGCATGACAGGACCCTGTACCTCCATAGGGCTGGCCAGGGCAGAGCTGAAATAGGGCTGGGGGTGCAACTGAGCCACTCGTGGTAGAGGTAGAAAAAGAGACACAGAACATTCCAGCCCCGAGCTGCCTGGGATGTGGGAGAACAGCTGGAATGTGGCTGGGAGCCATGGGGAGAAGGCCTCGGCCAAGGCTGAACTCATAAATCTGCCTTGAACCAAGTCTCCACAGAGGGACCCTGGAAAACTTGTGCAGAGCTGATGTGGGCAGCTGCACAGGGCCAGGCAGGGGCAGAGGCCAGGTGTGGGAGGGCGTGAGCACAGTGTTCTTCACAAGACCATAAAAGTCCAGCTAGAATGTACTATTTTTAAAGCCAAACAGCAGTATCTTTCTGGTTGAGTTCACAGAGGTGGTAGGATGAGAAGCAGATACATTTCCTCCTCAGTTGGTGGCACACTGTTGTCCTGGGGATGAAGGGAAATTGGCTTGGGGGGTGTGTCGGGGTTCTTCGGATAGCATAGACCTTCCCCTGATGATAGAGTAGACTTTGGGTTGGAGCTTGCCCCACCCTGCCCTGCTCAGACTCAGGCCTTTGCTTAGTAACATTAGAGCCCTCTGGAGCGACTGCATGGCCCTGGTGGAGACAAGGAGGGCACAGGAAGGATGATGCAGGTGGAGGGCTGCAGGAGGCGGGTCCCATCACAACAAGTGTCTCAGGCTGTCTTGGGCCCTTTCCAGGCAAAGCTGTTCTCATTTGTGCCCAGGACAGTCGTGGGGGGCAGGGCAGAGGCCATCTCCTCCAGCCACGGAGACCCATCCCCATCAGGCCAGCAAGCAAAGAGGCCTGGAAGAGGGCAGGGTGAGCCAAGGGGATGAATGGGTATAACCAGAGGATGGACTGGGCCCTCCCTCCCTGACAAGCACAGTAATGCCCTTGAGACATGTCAGGACTTGGATTCGCCAATGAACCAGAACCAGGAGTAGCCCCTTTGTCTCTGCAGCGAGAAAGAAAAACACGGCCCAGTTCGGTGGCTCATGCCTGTAATCCCAGCACTTTGGGAGGCCGAGGCGGGCAGATCATGAGGTCAGGAGTTCGAGACCAGCCTTGCCAACATGATGAAAACCCTTCTCTACTAAAAATACAAAAATTTGCCAGATGTCATGGTGGGCACCCGTAATCCTAGCTACTTGGGAGGCTGAGGCAGGAGAATTGCTTGAACCCGGGAGGCAGATTGCAGTGAGCCAAGATCGCGCCACTGCACTCCAGCCTGGGCGAAGAGAAAGACTCCATCTAGGAAAAAAAAGAAAACAAAAAAAAGAAGTAAAATAAAATATGGATGAAAACATTTGAGTATGGATGACAAATGACACTAGGGTGGCCTGGCTCAGGAGTTGGAGGCTCAGCTGCTCCACAGGGGACTGGCCTGGCCCACTTGGTCTTCCTGTACCACCTGCCCCATCCCCAGGACTTGGGACTGGGATGGAGGTAGAGGTGGGGAACAAGACTTCCCTGCTGGCTCCCTCCACAGAGCATGTGCTTTCTGAGGAACAGGATGGCAGGGTGGAGGCTTCGATGGGGCTGTGGGGCTGAGTGTGGTGGCTGATGCCTGTAATCCCACACTTTGGGAGGCCAAGGGGGCGGATCATCTGAGGTCAGGAGTTCAAGACCAGCCTGACCAATGTGGTGAAACCCTGTCTCTACTAAAAATATGAAATTAGCTGGGCATGGAAATATGTCTCTACTAAAAATATGAAATTAGCTGGGCATGGGGGCACATACCTATAATCCCAGCTGCTCGGGAGGCTGAGGCAGGAGAATCGCTTGATCCCAGGAGGTGGAGGTTGCATTGAGCTGAGATCATGCCATTGCACTCCAGCCTGGGTGACAAGAGTGAAACTCCATCTAAAAAAAAAAAAAGAGGCCGGGCGCGGTGGCTCACGCCTGTAATCCCAGCACTTTGGGAGGCCGAGGCGGGCGGATCACAAGGTCAGGAGATCGAGACCACGGTGAAACCCCGTCTCTGCTAAAAATACAAAAAAAAATTAGCCAGGCGCGGTTGTGGGCGCCTGTAGTCCCAGCTACTCGGGAGGCTGAGGCAGGAGAATGGCGTGAACCCGGGAGGCGGAGCTTGCAGTGAGCCGAGATCGCGCCACTGCACTCCAGCCTGGGCGACAGAGCGAGACTCCGTCTCAAAAAAAAAAAAAAAAAAAAAAAAAAAAAAAAAAAAAAAGATGGGGCTGTGGGAGAAGCAGAGCTGGCCCGGTGATTTCTAAGTAATACAGTGGACACTGGATTTTACCAAATTGGGAACTGGAGAAGTAGAGGATCTAGCTTTCTCTGAGACTCTTTTTCTCTTCCTCTGGGAGGAGCCTGGCTAGGGTGAGTCAGGTGGCACTGTCCTCTCCCTTTGGTGGCATGAGCTCTAAACCTAGGGCCCCTAAACGCTTATTGTATTCTAGATCAAGGTAGGCAAACTATGGCCAGTAGGCCAAACCCAGCCCCCCGTGTATTTTTGTAAATAAAGTTTTATTGGAACGCATCCACACCCAAGTGTTTACATGTTATTTATGGCTGCCTTTCTGATAGCATTGCAGAGTCAAATAGCTGCACTAGAGACTGAAAAGCCTAAAATATTTACTTTCTGGCCCTTAATAGAAGTTTGCTAACTCCTGCTCCAGCTCAGAGGTATTCAAAGTATGGTCTAGGAACCCTGGGAGTCTCTGAAGCCCTTAAGGTGGTCTAAGTGGCCAAAACTACTTTGATAGTTTTATATTTTTAGGCCGCACACGGTGGCTTGCACCTGTAATCCAGCACTTTGGAAGGCGGAGGCGAGTGGATCTCTTGAACCCAGGAGTTCAAAACCAGCCTGGGCAACGTGGCAAAACCCTGTCTCTACTAAAAATAGAAAAATTGGCCAGATGTGGTGGTAGCTGTAATCCCAGCTACTGGGAGGCTGAGGCATGAGAATCGCTTGAACCCAGGAGGCAGAGGTTGCAGTGAGCCAAGATCGCACCACTGCACTCTGGCCTGGGTGACAGAGCGAGACTCCATCTCAAAAAAACAAAACAAGGTGGGCATGGTGGCTCACGCCTGTAATCCCAACACTTTGGGAGGCTGAGGAGGGCAGATCGCTTGAGGTCAGGAGTTTGAGCCCAGCCTGGGCAATAGGTGAAACCCTGTCTCTACCAAAAATACAGAACAATTAGCCGGGCATGGTGGTGGGCATCTGTAGTTCCAGCTACTCAGGAGGCTGAGGCAGGAGAATCGCTTGAATCCCGGAGGCAAAGGTTGCGGTGAGCCGAGATCGTACCACTGCACTCCAGCCTAGGTGAAAGAGAAAGACTCCATCTCAAAAAATAAAAACAAAATGAAACAAAAAATTAGCTGGGCTTTGTGATGCACACATGTAGTCCCAGCTACTCGAGAAGCTGAGATGGAGAATCACCTGAGCCTGGGAGGTCAAGGCTGCAGTGAATGGTGTTCTTACCACTTCTCACCACAGCACTCCAGCTTGGGCAACAGGAGTGAGACCCTCTCTCAAACAAACAAACAAAAAATAAGTTACTTATATATATATATATATATATATATATTTTTTTTTTTTTTTTTTTTTTTTTTTTTTTTGAGACGGAGTCTCGCTCTGTCGCCCAGGCTGGAGTACAGTGGCCGGATCTCAGCTCACTGCAAGCTCCGCCTCCCGGGTTCACGCCATTCTCCTGCCTCAGCCTCCGGAATAGCTGGGACTACAGGCGCCCGCCACCTCGCCCGGCTAGTTTTTTGTATTTTTTAGTAGAGACGGGGTTTCACCGTGTTAGCCAGGATGGTCTCGATCTCCTGACCTCGTGGTCCACCCGTCTCGGCCTCCCAAAGTGCTGGGATTACAGGCTTGAGCCACCGCGCCCGGCCAGTTACTTATATTTTTTACTCGCACTCTCTCAAGAGTGTAGTGGAATTTTCCAGGAGCCACATGACATGTGATATTGCAACGAATGGAGTGAGGAAGCAGATAAGAGACTCCAGCTGTCTACTACAACAGACATTAAAGATATTTTCAAAAACTGTAAAGCACTGCCATTCTCACTAAATATTTTCTTCTTATATGGAAAACAATAATATTGCATAAAAATTTTATATATGTTCACATAAAATGGGTTCATCAATTAGTGTTATTTTAAAATAAATATTTTTAAAATTCTCTATTTTAATTTATAATGTGATGGTTATGGATAGATATAACCCACATAAGCAAAAGCTCTTCAGGGTCCTACTTTTTTTAAGAATGTAAAGGGGTCCTGAGAACAAAAATTATGAGAACATCAACTCTAGAATAGCTTGTCGATGGTCTAGGAAAGCCCCTGGCCTGCCCGCCGGCTCACCCCTGTACTGAGACAGCTCTACTTGGTCCAGAGACAGAGGACTTGGGTTGAGGGGGAGTGCCTGGCACAGTGAGGACAGAGGCGGAGTCCTGAGTCAATATCACAGGGAGGTCTCCTGGAGGACACAGGGTGGGCTGCTCCCCTGATGGGCTGTGCCAGCCAGAGTTATGGCCTCCTTGTCTCTGCTGTACTCCAGCACACCATTCCTCAGCTTCTCAGGAAACAGGCCGGTGTCCACAAGGTGGTCCTGCAAACACAGAGCTGGTGAAGGTGAACGACAGGTGGTGATAGGATTCATGCAGAAAAGGTCCCCGCTAGAAGGAAGCCCAGCAAGGCTGGGTACAGGAGGGAGAGCACAGCCTAGTGGGGAGCACAGGGTGGGTTGGGGAGGGGAGTTGACCAGCCCAGGCCGGGGCTGAGCTCCTCTGAGCCCTGAGATCCTTCTGCCCCTCAAGCCAGTGCAGCCCTGTGGGTAGAACCTGAGACAGCCGTGTGGGACACATGCTTAGCTGATCCTGAGAGAGAGAAAGAGGCACTAGGGGCAGGGGGAGAGAAAAGGGGTGGAAGGGAACCTGAAGAGTCGGTGGCATCTGCGGAGAAAGGCAGGGAGGCGCCACTTGGACAGCAGGTACTACCTGGCCGTAGCTCCTGCCGTGGAGCCTCTTCTGACACGACAAGGGAAGGAGGAACAGGAGCTTCGGCAACACTGGGTTCCCAGTGTTCGGCAACACTGGGAGTGCGAGGCAACACCGGCCTCGCATTCCCCCTGAAGGCAGAGGTGCTTCTGAGTCTCTGCGTGGAACCATCCACAGCAGTGAGCCCCATGTCCTCCCTTGGGCCCCAGAAGCCCCAGCCCCCGACCCCCTCCTAAATCCCAGCAGAAAAGCCTGACAGCTACTGACACCCAAGAGCTGAGGGCAGGAGCCTTTCCCCCCAGGCGACAGAGTCCCTTAAAGCCCTCTTTCAGCCCCTTGGTAGTCCTCTGCACTGCAATCCCACACCCTCACCCACACCCTCACCCACACCCTCATCGGTGAGCTGATTCCAGGTCCTCCGACCCCCACAAGGCTGCCTATCAGCTGCAGCTCCACAGGCCCTGGCTGGCAAGTGGCCTCCAAAAAACCTCCACCTTCCCAGCTTTGTGGATGGGCAGCCCCAGGGTGAGGATCTGTGGCCTCTTGGTAGACTCTAGGTTTCCTACTTTCCCTACTTCCCCCAACTCTGTGCTCCAGGCTGCCTTGGGAATGTGGTAGGCGCCTCCCCTCTCCCGGGTTCTACCTCCCACACTTTGCCACGGGAGAGAAAGTTTGATCCCCAACACAGCAAGAGGGTCAGCTGCTGAGCAGCGGAACAGAGGGCAAGGGCCCACTCCAGGGTTCTGAGTAGGAGGTACTCAAAAGAGGTAGGAGCTGAGCTCTGGTGAGACGATGGGGAGAGAAGAAGGAACTAAGAACCTCTGCCATTAAATACGCCAGAAGTTACATAGGGCCAAAGACAATTGCTTTTTCTTTAAACTTGGAAAAGTTACCAAAAAGTACGATCCAGTAATCAGAACAGAAACAACCCTCCACATTGATGATGGTGAAAGCAGAAAAGCAAGTTAGTATATCGAGTCGGCCTAAATCACTTGACAGTTGTATCATGCTTTAGTGCCTCAGCAGCTCTGGGTCCAGGGCCAGTTGGATGAAAATGGATTGTATTAGTCTGTACTTATGCTGCTAATAAAGACATACCCGAGACTGGGTAATTTAGTAAGGAAAGAGGTTTAATTGACTCACAGTTCCACAGGGCTGGGAGGCCTTGGGAAACTTACAATCATGTTGGAAGGGGAAGCAAACACGTCCTTCTGCACAAGGTGGCAGCAAGGAGAAGTACAGAGCAAAAGCGGGAAAGCCCCTTATAAAACCATCAGATCTCATGAGAACTCACTCACTATCACAAGAACAGCCTGAGGGTAAACACTCCCATGATTAAATTACCTCCTGCCGGGTCCCTCCCACGACACGTGGGGATTATGAGAACTACAATTGAGGATGATATTTGGGTGGGGAGAGAGCCAAACCATGTCACAGATTCTGTGTCACATATCAGCTAACTGCATAATGGCTGACTGGGCCCCTGGAGCTCTGGGGTCCTTGAGAAGGAACAGGTACATTCTTTTTTTTTTTTTTTTTTTGAGATGGAGTCTTTTGTCACCCAGGCTGGAATGCAGTGGCATGACCCTGGCTCACTGCAACCTCCATCTCCTGGGTTCATGCAATTCTCCTGCCTCAGCTTCCCAAGTAGCTGGGATTACAGGCATGTGCCAGTACGCCTGGCTAATTTTTGTATTTTCAGTAGAGACAGTTTCACCATATCGGTCAGGCTGGTCTTGAACTCCTGACCTCAAGTGATCCACCCACCTTAGCCTCCCAAAGTGCTGGGATTACAGGTGTGAGCCACCATGCCCAGTCTTTTTTTTTTTTTTTCTGAGACGGAGTTACTCTCTTGTCACCCAGGCTGGACTACAATGGTGCAATCTTGGCTCACTGCAACCTCTGCCTCCCAGGTTCAAGCGATTCTCCTGCCTCAACCTCCTGAGTAGCTGGGATTACAGGTGCCCAGCACCATGCCTGGCTAATTTTTTTTTTTTTTTTTTTGAGGTGGAGTTTTGCTCTTGTTGCCCAGGCATGATCTGGGCTCACCACAACCTCTGCCTCACAGGTTCAAGCGATTCTCCTACCTCAGCCTCTCGAGTAGCTGGGACTACAGGGAAGTGACACCACGCCTGGCTAATTTTTTTGTATTTTTAGTAGAGACAGGGTTTCACCATGTTGTCCAGGCTGGTTTCGAGCTGCTGACTTCAGGTGATCCACCTGCCTCAGCCTCCCAAAGTGCTGGGATTACAGGCGTGAGCCACTATACCCGGCCCTTTGTTTTTTTTTGTTTGTTTGTTTTGTTTTGTTTTGTTTTTGAGATGGGAGTCTCACTATGTTGCCCAGGCTAGCTTCAAACTGCTAGGCTCCAGCAATTCCCCTGCCTTCCAAAAGCAGAGTAGCTGAGACTATAGGCCTGTGCCACCATGCTTGGCTTTGTTGAAATATCCTCTTTGGCTTCTTTACCAGAACCTTTTCTGCTTAAATTTACATCCCAAGCCAAGGAGATCATCTAGTCTGAAAGAA
Source organism: Macaca mulatta (assembly GCF_049350105.2). Classification (NCBI taxonomy): domain Eukaryota; kingdom Metazoa; phylum Chordata; class Mammalia; order Primates; family Cercopithecidae; genus Macaca; species Macaca mulatta. The sequence continues at coordinate 97,832,146 of NC_133418.1, read as the reverse complement.
CTCATAGCTCTTCCTAAATTGCAAAATTGTGAAAAAAAAAAGTCTTAATAGAAGAGTATTGGTAAGATTGCTCAGTTCTCTCAAAGCCTTTATTTTTCCCAATTTGACATGGTCCTGGGCAATGGTCGCATTACCTAATGCAATAACTGCCATTCTTTCTGCAGAGCTTTCATTCAATTTGTGCTCAGTTATGGCAACCATGAAATCTATAGGTGTTTCCCCAGAGACAGTCTAAGCAGACATGAAGAAACAGTGCAGGAAAGAGAACACTCAGGGTTTGTAAAGCATACTTGACCAACTGCTGGAGTAAAAATGACTTTTACACAAATGACATTTGGTTTTTGTATGATTTTTTATTTTTTTATTTTTGTGTTTTGAGACAGGATCTCCCTTTGTTGCCCAGGCTGGAGTGGAGTAGCATTATCTCAGCCCACTGCAGCCTTGACCTCCCAGGCTCAAGTGATACTCCTACCTCCTCAGCCTCCTGAGTAGCTGGGACTACAGGTGTGTGCCACCACTCCTGGCTAATTTTTTTTTTTTTTTTTTTTTTTTTTTGAGGTGGAGTCCCTCTCTGTCGCCCAGGCTGGAGTACAGTGGCCGGATCTCAGCTCACTGCAAGCTCCGCCTCCCGGGCTCCCACCATTCTCCTGCCTCAGCCTCCGGAGTAGCTGGGACTACAGGCGCCCGCCACCTCGCCCAGCTAGTTTTTTGTATTTTTAGTAGAGACGGGGTTTCACTGTGTTAGCCAGGATGGTCTCGATCTCCTGACCTCGTGATCCTCCCGTCTCGGCCTCCCAAAGTGCTGGGATTACAGGCTTGAGCCACCGCGCCCGGCCGGCTAATTTTTTAAAAAAATTTTTTGTAGAAACGGGGTCTAACTATGTTACCTAGGCTGGTCTCAAACTCTAAGACTCAAGTGATCCTCCCTCCTCAGCTTCCCAAAGTGCTGAGATTACAGGCGTGAGCCACCACTCCTGGCCTACAAATGACATATTTTTTGGAAATATTGAGGAAAAAATTGAGGCAAAATTAATACAAGTAGAGAGTTTATTTGGGCCAAGTTTGAGGACTGCAACCTGGGACATTGGATTCAAATTGCCCTGAATACACACTCCCGGGTTGCCTTCCTCAAACTTGGTCCCACAAAACTCTCTACTTATGTAATTTTGCCTCAGTTTTTTCCTTTGGATCAACATATCTGACACAGTAGGATTTGGAGTGACTCAGCCCTGACCACCTGCTGTTTCTCTCTGGAAGTGGTGCTCAGTACCTGCACAAATCCACTGTGGTCTCAGTCTTCAGAAGTCCCATCTGGCATTGCAAGTGAGTTCTGAATCTGGACCTCCCTTTCTTTGGTTAAGTCCAAATTTTAATTTGGGCTGTTTCTCTTTTGACTCTCTCAGAATGAAAGTCTCTGTCTCCGACTTTCCGATTGAAGACAGGGGATCAAGATTTTGTTTTCTGCCAACACATAGAACTGTGGTTTGCTTTCATTTTCAGCTGAGGTCTTGTTGCATTGTGACCTTTCATTTTGGAAATTGGACGTGTTTCACCTATGACCAACTTCTTTTGAAGCTATTTTTCCTAATTAACGAGAGTGAATGGATTCTTCACTCTAAAGATGAAAGGTTCTTGTTCCCTCTGAACTGTGAGAGTGCTCTAAATAATTAGAGACCTGGTGGAGGTGTTGGACTCTTGTCCATGATATCTAGTGGCCTTACAGGGTTTCCTCTCTCAGAGGAACATCTGCAATCTCTTGCTCTGCCAGCAAATGCACGTGAAGCCTGGTCACCTAGCACTAGTGAGCCCTCTGTGACCTTCCAGGGACTCCAAGTTTCTAAGACACATAAAGAGTGGACCCAACTCATTGGTGACATGTTGAGGAGCTACACTCACAAGCAGCATGTTTTGAACCACAACATTCCCCAGAGCTTAGTCCTGAGTGATTCAGCTCTCTAAATTATGGGTGTTAAAGCAAACTAAATATGGCCTGAGAAGGACTCCATACTTCTACATTTGAGTCCTTGTGGACGAACTGTAACCTAGCTTAATAGGCAGACAAGGCTGGTTTGCAGTGGCTCACGCCTGTAACCCCAGCACTTTGGGAGGCCAAGGCCAGTGAATCATTTGAGGTCAGGAGTTTGAGACCAGCTTGGCCAATATGGTGAGACCCCATCTCTACTAAAAGTACAAAAATTAGCTAGGCATGGTGGCACACACCTGTAATCCCAGCTACTCGGGAGGCTGAGGCAGAAGAATCGCTTGAGCCTGGGAGGCGGAGGTTGTGGTGAGCCGAGATCGTGTCACTGCACTCCAGTCTAGGCAACAGAGTGAGACTCTGTCTCAAAAAAAAAAAAAAAAAAAAATGCAGACAAGATTGAAAATCTAACTTCGGAGTATGTGCCTGTAACAATAGCTGAGTCTTGGCCAATCCCAGCAGCCATACTTCAACCACTCATAGACTGCTAAGTGTTCAAACTGTGTTCAAATAAGGTAAACACCAACCTGCAACCAATCCAGCTGTTTCTGTACCTCACTGTGATTTCTGTATGTCACTTCCCTTTTTTTGTCTATAAATTTGTTCTGACCACAAGGCATCCCTGGAGTCTTTCTGAATCTGCTGTGATTCTGGGGATTGCCTGATTCACAAACCGTTCCTTGCTCAATTAAACTCCTTAAAATTTAATTCGGCTGAAGTTTTTCTTTTAACGTGGGGTAACAAATCATCCAACTCCAAAGACTCTCTAAGGAGGCAGCCTTTCTTGGAGACACCAACTGGGTTTATGTACAACACCTAATGGGGTGTCCTCTTGTAAATATCTAGGAAAATGGACCCATAACCCGGGATAGTCATAAGCAACAGTGGTCAAAATGCGGGTCCTTCGAAACGCCTAAAATAATTCATTTGCATGCACTATTGGAAAAAGCTGGTTTTAAAACCATGCAAATTAAATGACAGACCTACTTTCTCTTTGTCCTGGATGAAATCTAGTAATAATAGATTTGAAAAAAAATGTTTTAAGAGCTCCGTGGTCAGAAGTCAGCCTAACTAGAAGTTTGTAAACGAAAAATAAAATCCTAAGTCCCCCAACTGACTGAATAGATCCCCTCTTGGCCAAGGGGACCCCAGAGAAACCTGAAAAACTGAATTCCCAGCCATAATGATGTTGAGGAATAGAGTCAAACTCTGTAAAATATTTGAAGAGATTTATTCTGAACCAAATATGAGTGACCTGTGCCTGTGGCACAGCCCTCAGGAGATCCTGAGAATATGGTGGTTGGCTTTACAACTTGGCTTTACACATTTTAGGGAGACATGAGACATCACTCAATACATGTAAGATGTACACTGGTTTAGTCCAGAAAGGCAGGGCAACTAGAAGCTGGTGGAGGGCTTCTAGGTCATAGGTAGATTTAAAGATTTTCTGATTGGCAATTGGTTGAAAGAGTTAAGTTACTGTCTAAAGGCTTAGAAATGTCCAGGTTAAGATAAGGGGTTGTAGAGACCAAGGTTTTATGATGCAGGTGAAGCCTCCAGGTTTGGAGAGAATAGATTATAAATGTTTCTTATCAAACTTAAAGATCCTGTTCTATCAATAAATCCAAAAGGGAGGAGGGTATCATGAGGCATGTCTGAACCCCTTCCCATCATGGCCTGAACTAGTGTTTCAGGTTAACTTTGGAATGCCCTTTACAGACAGGAGGAGTCCATTCAGATGGCTGGGGGTTTAGACTTTTATTTTTGGTTTACAGTGGGACGTGAGGTCAGATGCGACTTGTTATACCCCTCTCCCTTTTGGTGTTTAGACAAAACTGACAAGCATTGTGGTTAAAATAGGGATTATAAGACTGGCAAAAGAGAGTTTTTGTGGCAATAAGATACCAATTTTTTTTTTTTGAGACGGAGTCTAGCTCTGTTGCTCAGGCTGGAGTGCAGTGGCACGATCTCAGCTCACTGCAAGCCTCACCTCCCAGGTTCATGCCATTCTCCTGCCTCAGCCTCCTGAGTAGCTGGGACTAGAGGCACCCGCCACCAGGCCCGGCTAATTTTTTTTGTATTTTTAGTAGAGACAGGGTTTCACCATGTTAGCCAGGATGGTCTCAATCTCCTGACCTGGTGATCCGCCCACCTCAGCCTCCCAAAGTGCTGGGATTACAGGTGTGAGCCACCACGCCTGGCCTAAGATACCAAATTTTGAACAAGAATCTGTTAGGTACAAACAGTTTCTCTTCAAAGGTTTCAGTTCCTGATTCTTTGTTCTATTCTGAAAGTAATCTTACCCGTCTATTCATCAGCCCTCCCTATCTCTGTTGCACCCAAACACATCCAAGCATGTCCTGTCACCTATGTACCCATCCTTCCCGTCAAGTGGCCACTCTTTCCTCCTTCGATGAGGTCAATACTAGCCAATTGGAATTAGCTTAGATTGTGTGGTCTGACCCCAGACAATGCGGGGAGGACACAGGAACAGGGTCTGCGTTAGGGATAAAAACGCCTGCTTTCCTTTGTTCAGTGTGCTCCCTTGCCTCTGCCTTGCATGCAGTAGCACCCTTCTATAGAAGTAAAATTTTGCCTTGACTGGGTGCGGTGGCTCATGCCTGTAATCCCAGCACTTTGGGAGGCCGAGGCAGCTGGATCACAAGGTCAGGAGATCGAGACCATCCTGGCTAACACAGTGAAACTGTGTCTCTACTAAAAATACAAAAAATTAGTTGGGTGCGGTGGCGGGCACCTGTAGTCCCAGCTACTCAGGAGGCTGAGGCAGGAGAATGGCGTGAACCTGGGAGGTGGAGTTTGCAGTGAGCCGAGATCACGCCACTGCACTCCAGCCTGGGCAATAGAACGAGATTCTATCTGCAAAAAAAAAAAAAAAAAAAAAAAAAAAAAAAAAAAAAAACGAAGTAAAATTTGCCTTGCTGAGAAGTTCTCTGAGTGCTCATTTCCTTTGTGACTTGAGCTTTATTTCCAACAAATCTAATAACCAGGCAGAACTAGGGGAAAAATAGAATTTCCAGAAATTAAAAATATGATTGATATATATATATATATATTTTTTTTTTTTTTGAGACGGAGTCTCGCTCTGTCGCCCAGGCTGGAGTGCAGTGGCCGGATCTCAGCTCACTGCAAGCTCCGCCTCCCGGGTTCACGCCATTCTCCTGCCTCAGCCTCCCAAGTAGCTGGGACTACAGGCGCCCGCCACCTCGCCCGGCTAGTTTTTTGTAGTTTTAGTAGAGACGGGGTTTCACTGTGTTCACCAGGATGGTCTCGATCTCCTGACCTCGTGATCCACCCGTCTTGGCCTCCCAAAGTGCTGGGATTACAGGCTTGAGCCACCGTGCCCGGCCAAAATATGATATTTTAATTAAAGACTCAGTGAAGGATTAGAAACTGCTAGAGGCCAGGAAAGGTAAGGGTTAAATCATACCCAGCAAACCATAAAATCTCATTAACTGAGTTTTTTAAATTAATGCAGTATACTATGGCATACTTTCCAACCTGACTGTGGCTTAGCACCACATGGCAGATAACAGGCCCTGAAGGAAATAAAAATATTTTACTCCAAAATATATTTGTTTGGCATATTTTGAAATGGCCCTGCAAAGCTGTCTTTTGTGGGGAAAATTTGTATCTGTAGAGAATCTCCATCACTGCAACTAGGTCTTTCTTTTCTAGGCCTTTCCAAAATCTAGGAGAGATTAACTGAGAGGCTGACACTTTTAAAAATCTGAAAAGAGACATTTACCATCTATTCTTTCTGAGGACTGCTCCCTGTGAGGCTTCATCTCCATAATAAGGGCCTTGGCACCAATGACTCCCTTTTTTATTTGTTGTTGTTGTTTTTAGACAGAGTCTCACTCTGTTGCCCAAGTTAGAGTGCAGCGGCATGATCTCAGCTCACTGCAACCTCCACCTTTCAGGTTCAAGGGATTCTCATGCATCAGCCTCCCAAGTAGCTGGGATTACAGGCGTGCACCACCAGGCCTGGCTAATTTTTATATTTTTAGTAGAGAGGGTGCTTCACCGTGTTGGCCAAGCTGGTCTTGAACTCCTGACCTCAAGTGATTCACCCACTTCAGCCTGCAAAAGTGCTGGGATTACAGGTGTGAGCCACCAAGCTGGTCTGACCCTTTTCCCTTAACTCAAGTATTCTTTTCTACTGACTTCAAGTCTTTAAGCAATAGCTTAACTCTCTCAACCATCAACTAAAGAATTTCTAAAACCCATCCATGACTTGCAAGCTCCCACTTCAAGATGTCCCAACTTTTCAGGCCAAATCAATGTACACCTTTTATGTATTGATTTATATCTTTGCCTGTAACTCCTGTCCCTCAAAAATGTATAAAGCCAAAGTGTAACCTGACTCCTCAGGCACACTTTCTCAGGACCTCTTGAGACTATTCCCCTGGCCATGGTCACTCATGTCGGCTCAGAATCAACCTCTTTAATATATTTCAGAGTTTGGTTTTTCTGTTTACAAGCCAATACCCAGGCTATATTTGGGGCTGGGGGCTTTTTGCTTTTTCTGTTTTGGATTCTGTTTCTGGGAATTTTTTTCAGTCGATTGACACCCCTTTAAAAAAAAAACGTTCGATCCCTGTTTGCTTTCTTGTTGGCATGATTTTGCTGATGAAAATGTAAAACTTAACTGGCTTTTTAGAAAGCTTAAAATCTCCCCAAATTGGCTCCTCTAAGATTTGTTCTTCCATTTCCTGCCACTTCTGGTCCTCTATAACCCACATGCTATAGCTCAACACTGTACAGCCAATCATTAATCAATGTTATTTCTGTAAACCAATGAGAATTCCTGACAAACAACTTTGTATCAGCCCACTCCTTGTCCCCTTTTTTGCCTTTAAAAACTGCTTGTAACAAAGCCCAAGCCTACACCCATTTCTGACACTATGGCAGACTAGATGTTCAGAGAAACCCTCCTGGTACAGAACACTCAAAGTGATGGCTAAAATCGTAAAAACATATTTTTAAATGTGTTGCTGGGCTGGCAGAAAAGTAAAGGAAAAGAATAAGAGAAAGAATAAGGAGGTCAGGCGCGGTGGCTCACGCCTGTAATCCCAGCACTTTGGGAGGCCGAGGCGGGCAGATCATGAGGTCAGGAGATCGAGACCATCCTGGCTAACACGGTGAAACCCCATCTCTACTAGAAAAAAAAAAATTAGCCGGGCGTGGTGGCTGGCACCTGTAGTCCCAGTTAATTGGGAGACTGAGGGAGGAGAATGTCACGAACTCGGGAGGCGGAGCTTGCAGTGAGCCAAGATAGCGCCACTGCACTCCAGCCTGGGTGACAGAGCGAGACTCCATCTCAAAAAAAAAAAGAAAAGAAAAGAAAAGAAAAGAAAAAGGACGCATATAGCCAAAAATGGTAAGCCAGCACTCAAGTCAGTGCTGCCTTTGCGATATCTGCAAATTCCTGGTGCCCAAGGCCTGGGTCTTAACAGGCCACACATGGGGACAGGAGACAACGCCTAGGGCCCATTCAAAATGGGAAGTTGGATCAGAGACTGTCACAAAGTTGGGATTCTCAAAAGGCAACACTCTCAGTGAGGCAAAGACGGATGGGGATAATTGCTCAGAGAGGTCTTGACTCTGGGTAGGGAGGAGAAAAGTCTCCAAACCCTTACATTTTTTGTTGTTGGGGAGGCCAAAAATTTAAAGTGGGCTCGCTTTAGTAGTGTTTCCAGGCACAAGCAGGTGCAAACCTTCTCTGGAGGAACACGTTTTAAACCCATGCAGTGGCCAGGCACGGCCACTCACGCCTTAATTCCAGCACTTTGGGAGGCTGAAACAGACCGATGATGGCTTGAGCCCAGGAGTCTAAGACCAGCCTGGGCAACATGGTGAAACCTTACCTCTACAAGAAATACAAAAATTTGCCGGGCGTGGTGGCACATGCCTGTAGTCCCAGCTACCCAGGGGGCTGAGGCAGGATGACTGCTTGAGCCGCGGGGGTTAAGATTGCAGTGACCCATGATCACGCCACTGCACTCCAGCCTGGGTGACAGAGTGAGACCTTGGCTCAAAACAATAAAAATAAGTAATAAATACATCCATGCTTTGGAGGATTCCCATGGATACAATTTCAACAAACTCGAGCTTACAGCAAACAATTTTAAGTCAGAAGGAGGCACGCCACTCTAAATGAGCCATAGCCGTACTACTGAACTCTAGAATCACACTTGAGAGGACTGCAAATCATGTAATGTTTTGGCATAGAATATACAGTAAAGATGTTTAACAGGTTTAAGGAAAGAGAATTTTGAAAATACAATTCAGGAATAAGAGGCTGTCAAAAATAACCCAGCAGAATTGGGAAAAAATAGAATTTCTAGGAATTAAAAATATGATATTTTAATTAGAGACTCGGTGGATGATTAGAAACTACTAGAAATAGATCTAGCAGCCTGTGCACAGTGGCTCACGCCTGTAATCCCAGCACTTTGGGAGGCTGAAGAGGGCGGATCACTTGAGGTCAAGAGTTCAAGCCCAGCCTGGGCAATATGGTGAAACCCTGTCTCTACCAAAAATACAGAAAAATTAGCCGGGCATGGTGGCACACGCCTGTAGTCCCAGCTATTCTGGAGGCTCAGGCAGGAGGATCACTTGAGCCTAGGAAATAGAAGTTGCAGTTAGCCAAGATCATGCCACTGCACTCCAGCCTGGGTGACAGAAAAGAAAAAAAGAAAAAAGAAATAGATCTAGCAAATCAGAAGACGAATCTTTAGAAATTAACCAGAATTCAGTTCATAGGGAGAAGGAGATGAAAAATATAACAAGAAGAATAGATTATAAGCAAGACCTTCATGTCCTTGGAATACGGAAATTTTTTTTAGAGAAGACACAAAAAGCATTAACTCTAAAGGACAAGAGTGATAAATTATACTACATAAAGTTAGGAGCACCTTTTTTTTTTTTTTTTTTTTTTGAGATGGAATCTTGCTCTGTCACCCAGGCTGGAGTGCAGTGGCGATCTCAGCTCACTGCAAGTTCTGCCTCCTGGGTTCACGCCATTCTCCTGCCTCAGCCTCCTGAGTAGCTGGGACTACAGGCGCCTGCCACCAAGCCCGGCTAATTTTTTGTATTTTTAGTAGAGATGGGGTTTCACAGTGTTAGCCAAGATGGTCTCCATATGCTGACCTCGTGATCCGCGCACCTTGGCCTCCCAAAGTGCTGGGATTACAGGCATGAGTCACTGCGCCTGGCCAAGGAGCACCTATTCATCACAAGATACCATTGAGAGAGTGAAAAAGATAAGTTCACAGACTGGGAGAAGATACTATTTGCCATATAATTCACATATTTAAAAGGGCTTCTATCAAGAATGTATTAAAAATCCCCACAGAGCAATAAGGCAGAGACTGGTAATTCAATAGTAAATAGCTAAATGGGCTAGAAACACAGTTTTTTGTTTGCTTGTTTGTTTGTTTTTGAAGAGACAGAGTCTCTCTTTGTCACCCAGGTTGGAGTGCAGTAGCACCATCATAGCTCACTGCAACCTCGACCTCCTGGGCTCAAGGGATCCTCCTGCCTCAGTCTCCCAAAGTGCAGGGATTACAGGCGGGAGCCACTGCATCCAGCCTTAGGCACCTTTCTAAAGAGGATATCCAAATGGCTGAACATACTCAACTTCATTAGTTATTAGAAAAATGCAAACTGAAACCTTGAGATACTATGACACACCCACCAAAATGGTTAATATCTGTATCTGTTAAATCCAGGGTATAAACACGCCTAGGGCCGGGCGCTGTGGTTCACACCTATAATCCCAGCATTTTGGGAGGTCTAGGCGGGCGGATCACTTGAGGTCAGGAGTTCTAGACCAGCCTGGCCAACATGAAGAAACCCCATCTCTACTAAAAAATACAAAAAATAAGGCCGGGCGCGGTGGCTCACGCCTGTAATCCCAGCGCTTTGGGAGGCCGAGGCGGGCGGATCACAAGGTCAGGAGATCGAGACCACGGTGAAACCCCGTCTCTACTAAAAATACAAAAAATTAGCCGGGCGCGGTTGTAGGCGCCTGTAGTCCCAGCTACTCGGGAGGCTGAGGCAGGAGAATGGCGTGAACCCGGGAGGCGGAGCTTGCAGTGAGCCGAGATCGCGCCACTGCACTCCAGCCTGGGCGACAGAGCGAGACTCCGTCTCAAAAAAAAAAAAAAAAATACAAAAAATAAGCCAAGCGTGGTGATGCACACCTTTAGTCCCAGCTACCCAGGAGACTGAGGCAGGAGAATCGCTTGAGTCCCGGAGGCACAGGTTGCAGTGAGCTGAGATTGCGCCACCACCGCACTCCAACCTGGTCGACAGTGAGACTCTGTCTCAAACAAAAAAAAAAAAAAAAAGGAAAAAAAAAAAAGAAAGAAAAAGATATGCATGACAGCACTCATAACAGCGTTATTTCTGATAGCCCCAAGCTGGAACCCTGCTTTTATTTCCTGTGGTGCTGGGGCTGAGGTTCTGCTAACCACTTTCTGCTTTGCCAGGCGGCACTTCGCTGGGCTCCACCAATAGAGGGTGCTAGAGGAAGCCCGCAAGACGGGAGGGGAGAGCGGGGATTTGCTTCTTGCATTTTCCTTCTTCTGCCACTGTCGAAGTGGCAACAGTTCTTTAACCCGGCAGCCTCACTTGGTTTAAGTTTTCGACTTTTTCCCCATTCTCAGAACCAGCCTTGGCTGGGAGCGGTGGCTCACGCCTGTAATCCCAGCACTTTGGGAGGCCGAGTCGGGTGGATCACTTGAGGTCAGGAGTTGGAGACCAGCCTGGCGACCACGACGAAACCCTGTCTCTACTAAAAATACAAAAATTAGCAGGACATGGTAGCACGTGTCTGTAATCCCAGCTACTCAGGTAACTGAGGCAGGAGAATCGCTTGAACCTAGGAGGTGGAGGTCGCAGTGAGCCAAGATCGTACCAAAGCACTCCAACCTGGGTGACAGAGCGAAATTCCGTCTCAAAAAAAAAAAAAAAAAGTACAAGCCTTTAGTCTGCCCCCTCAAAGATGCCAGCACCAGCTATACAGCATTCTGTGCTCTGAAGCCTGTGTCCGCTTCTGCAGGGCTCCTCCAAGCTTCTAGCTTCCAGTAACTCCCTCCTTTTTCTTTCGTTAACTCCCACCGCTCTGGGGAGGTCACTACGTCCTTCAGTTGCCGCCTCTGCGTTCCTTGGAATTTCTCTTTTGCCTTTGCAGTCCTTATCATTAAATTCCCTTTGTTATAATAACTGGTGTGGTTTTTATGTTCATAATTGGACCTTGACTCATACAACAGCCCAGATAAGATTCTTTTGGCATCTGACCTGCTTCTGGACTGGATGCACAATCGGCTCACTGCAGCCTCAAACTGCTAGACTCAAGGGATCCTCCCACCTCAGCCTCCCAAGTAGCTGGTATTACAGGCGCGTGCCACCATGCCCAGTTATTTCCCTTTTAAGTAGGGAAGCTGAGGGCTGCAATAGTTTGCAGATCCTCACAGCCTCGCTTGGTTGATTGTCCGTGGCATCTTGGCATGGTTACAGAAACAAATCAGAGCCAAAGAGAGCTGAGAGTCTTGGGTGTGACTATTTGCCATGGGACAGCTAGGGTCAGGCCAATCTTTATGAACACGGTACCTGCTGGACTTTTTTTCTCTCCTATGAATGTGCATGGGAACAGTAGTGTCTTTCCTAGAGTCTTCATGACCCTCCCCAGTTGCTGGGGCAACTGAACTTGAAAATTTCCAGCTCCAGAGGCACTTTTTTTTTTTTTTTTGAGACGGGGTGTTGCTCTGTTGTCCCTAAGGCACAATCACAGCTCACTGCACCCTCAACCTCCCAGGCTCAAGTGATCCTCCCACGTTAACCTCCTGAGTAGCTGGAACTACAGGGACACCACCGTGCCCAGCTGATTTTTTATTTTTTTATTTTTTTGTAGAGACGGAATCTCACTATATTGCTTAGTCTGGTCTCGAACTCCTAGGCTCAAGGAATCCTCCTTCCTCGGTCTCCCAAAGTGTTGGGACTACAGGCGTGAGCCACTGCACCTGGCTCAGAGACACCTTGTTGTTACTATGGCACCATTGTGTATGTGTGCATTTAATGACACCATTCCAAGAGCTGATTCTTTAACCAGATTGTAAACATGCGTAGAGAAGTTGCCCAGCAAATTAACAGGAAAGTTGTGCAATTTGCAAGCAGAGCAGCATGACCTAAGGCCTTGATGGGCCATGATCTTTCAGTGTCCTTCGCCTGACAGGTGGGTAGCAAACATTATGAATTATCACAAACCCAGTCCATCCTCCCCAACCCAAAAAAACGCCTCATGATGTAAATTTTCCTAACCAGGTTAAATACATGATTCCTACCATTTAAATCTATGTCTAAATAAAGCAGAAGAATACAAGCTGCTTATTTTAAAGTCTATTTTTATTTATTCTTAGAGCCAGAATATTTTCTTAAGATTTTCCTAGTGTATAAATTCTAGATTTTGCCAGGTTTTTTGTTCTGCTCAGAGGCACTAGATTGGGCAGAAATGGATAGAAATTTCCTCTATCTCCATTCAGATGCATGTTTTATCACCCCAGTTGTATTCTGTGAGCTTGTTTTCTGATTGATTGATTGATTGATTGGTTGATTGATTGATTTTTTTGAGACAGACTCTCGCTTTCTTGCCCAGGCTGGAGTGCAGTGGTGCTATCTCGGCTCACTGCAAGCTCTGCCTCCTGGGTTCACGCCATTCTACTGCCTCGGCCTCCCCAATAGCTGGGACTACAGGTGCCTGCAACCGCGCCCAGCTAATTTTTTGTAGTTTTAGTAGAGACGGGGTTTCACCGTGTTAGCCAGGATGGTCTCGATCTCCTGACCTCATGATCCGCCCGCCTCAGCCTCCCAAAGTGCTGGGATTACAGGTGTGAGCCACTGTTCCTGGCCTGATTTATCTTTTTAAGTGGGACCCATTCAGTTCCATTAAGACCCTCAGGAATACTATCTGGGCTGGGGCTTGGCTGTGCCTATCTTGGGGCAGAGTAGGCTCTATTAACCGGAAGAGCTCCTGGCTTGATGTCTTATCTTTGCATTGTCAAATGTATTCAGCAGGCATTCATGTTATACCTGTGACAGTGGTACATCATGTCACCTCCAGATCTGGACCAGATATCTCCTGGGATCCTGTTTGTATAGCCTGGCTATCATATCTCCCTCAGGAAAAACGAGTGTTATCAGCTCCCTTTCTTGCTTCTTTTAAGGACCTACATGGATTTTTCTGAAGTGCCACTGCACAATGCTTCCTCTTTCCAACACCTGTTAGATCCGAAAGGGGAATTGAGTCTTCTGTGGGTGCTGGGGTATGGCTGAGGGGTAGGTGTGGTCTGCTGGGCACCACGTGCAGCTTGTCTGTAGGCTCCATTAAAGACCAGCCAGGGCCGAGCATGGTGGCTCACGCCTGTAATCCTAGCACTTTGGGAGGCCAAGGTGGGCAGATCACGAGGTCAGGAGTTCGAGACCAGCCTGGCCAACATGGTGAAATGTTGTCTCTACTAAAAATACAAAATAAGCCAAGCGTGGTGGCACGTGCCTGTAGTCCCAGCTATTAGGGAGGCTGAGGCAGGAGAATCGCTTGAAACTGGAAGGCAGAAGTTGCAGTGAGCCAAGATCACGCCACTGCACTCCAGCCTGGGTGAAAAAGTGAAACTCCAACTCAAAAAAAAAAAAAACAAACAAAACCAGTCAGATGTGCAGGGATGGGAAGATGCTGGCCTGCATGTACTCTTCATCCCCTACCTTTCCCGACATCCTCCCAGGAGCCAAGGGAGAGCCAAAATGAACATTCTAGCAGTGCCTCAGGCCACGCCTTCTCTCAAGATCCATATGCCACTTTCCTTTTTATGCCCCTGAGCATGAACACAAGGATCACAGTGGAGACAAGTTTTCTTCTCCTAGAAGCCTGGGACAAAGGCTGCAAGCCTCAGGTTCCCTGAGGGAACTCACCTGGCAGGCCTCCGTGGATCCCCTTGGAGAGGGAACTCCAAAGGTCTGCCCCACCACCGGCTGTATCATGGGGGAGTCCCCCATGCTGCCACACAGACATGAGGAGGGACTGCTCTGACTGATTCATGAGCCCCCCAATGCATGCACTAAGGGAGACCCCTTCCTTGCCCCCTCCCCACACAGTGGAGGGTCATGACGGGGCAGCTTTTTAACTGTGTCCCACCAGGATGAAACATTCATCTTCCAATTCCTGGTGTTTCACCCTGGTCCAAGAGACCCTGGCTGCCTGTTCTGAATGGGAATATCCCATCATTAGTAAGTTAGAGAAAACTACAATCCCTTTAAATGACTCAATAATCTGCAGAAGGAAAACTAAACCGAACAACTCAAACAAGTGGTTTTCAATGAGACCGAACCAAAAGAAGTAATGGAAATGATTCTTAGCATCAACACAAAACTGTACAAGAAATTAACATACTGTAAGACTTCCCTCCCCTTCTAGCAATAATACCTCAACGTCCTCTCCCAGCTAAGTCCGCGTGGTTTCAGAGGGACGAACCGCACCCCAGATCTCGATTTAGACATGATCCCATTTATGCCAAGGAGAGTCAAACCCAGGATTTTGTGGGCATGGAAGTGAGTAAGTGTCCATCTGACTCCTCGTTGCTGCTTTTCAATGATTTCTTCTCCCTCCTATTTCAAAAACACCAGGGGCTTTAGAGTTTGTACCCTCTGGTTTGTCCCCCAATATCCTTTGTTGGTGGCAACTTCTACTAAATTCTGAGTCATTCCCTATCTGTCACTGAAGATTTTTTTTTTTTTTTTTTTTTTTTTTTTTGAGACGGAGGCTCGCTCCATCGCCCAGGCTGGAGTGCAGTGGCCGGATCTCAGCTCACTGCAAGCTCCGCCTCCCGGGTTTACGCCATTCTCCTGCTTCAGCCTCCCGAGTAGCTGGGACTACAGGCGCCCACCACCTCGCCCGGCTAGTTTTTTTGTATTTTTTAGTAGAGACGGGGTTTCACCGTGTTAGCCAGGATGGTCTCGATCTCCTGACCTCGTGATGCGCCCGTCTCGGCCTCCCAAAGTGCTGGAATTACAGGCTTGAGCCACCTCGCCCAGCCATTTCACTGAAGATTTTAGCATCTGACTGTCTTTCTCTCTATCCTATTCTTGTCATCATTTTTTAGTTTCAACACCCAAATGGATGATTTATCCAATATCTTGGGACCTTAGATTCTGACCTCCTCAAATGCAATTTTCTATTTTCTTCAGCCACCCATTTCTATGGTCATACCCTTAACCTTGTCAAAACCAATAATACACCATTTTCAGAATCCCTATTTTAAGCATTCTGATTTGATATTGTGATCCCTATCTCTTACCCTTCCATCTCAGGCTCATGCCTGCAGTCCAGTATTTCTTCAGTCTTCTTGAGGCCTTTAATTCATTTACTTCTTTCTGTCTTTCTACCATCTTCCCTGTGTCCTTACTTCCTCTTTATTCATCCCAGATTCTATGTTCATTGTTGTAATTGCTCCTTTGCAAATATCCTTATCCCTTACCCCTCCTCTCCCACTGTTTTTGCATCGCAACATCCGGACCCTGCACGGTCTTCCCAGTCTACGCTTCCACTGAACGCTGCTGGAAATGAACACACGATTGTGTTCACTGGCCTGACTCAAAATTCTCAACCAAAAATCTCAAATAGGCACTCAACACTCTGTGACAATCTTCCCTGATATGTTTTCTTTCTTACATTCTAACACATTTATTTCTCGCCGTCTTTTCTCTCCTCAGAACCTCTCAGCTTGCCATCACCACGTACTTCATGACGAAAACAAGAGCAGTCAGGCAGGAATCCCCCGTTTTCAGACCAGGCTGCAGTGAGCTGTGGTCGCACAAGGCTGCAGTGAGCTATGATTTCACCAAGGTGCAGTGTGGCTGCTACCACAGCTGCCCATTTCCCAGCTGGCATGTCCAGGCTCATCATGGGTGATGCATCCCTTCCCACCAGAGGCCTGTTTTCTTCCAGGGCCAGAATTCCACCCCCTCTTGCTCTTCCAAAGGGTCTCACTCCTAAAATTATTCCCTCTGCCTTCCGTATCCTCAGCTTCTCTCCCTCCACTGGATCATTTCTCCCATGTATATTAGCATGCAAACACTCTCGAGTATGGTATCTCCCATTAAACAAAACTCCTGACCCCCCTTCCCCAGCTTAACTACCACCACATTTCCCTGGCCTGCTGCATAGCAAGAAAATTTTAAGTGCTCTCTATTGTTGCTGTCTCCATTGTCTTTCCTCACTCACTCACTCCAATCAAGAGCCCATCTCCAGCTCACTCCTAAAACAGCACTGGTAAGGGTATTGGTGGTCTCCCTTTTGCCAAAGCTGATGTCAATTTCTGTGGTCCTGTGTCACTGTTTTTGTGTTTTTAGCATCATTTGATTTGACTACTCCATCTTTTCTTTCCTTTCTTTCTTTCTTTCTTTCTTTTTTTTTTTTTTTTTGAGAGGCGGGGCCTCACTCTGTTGCCCAGGCTGGAGCGCAGTGGTGTGATCATAGCTCACTCCAGCCTGGCAGCTCACTCCTGGCCTCAAGCGATCCTTCCACTTTGGCCTCTGGCATTACTCCCAGCTCCATCCTTCTTGAAACACTTCTTCTCTAGGTTTCCTAATCAACTGTTTTTTCTCAGTCTTTTTCCTGGCTCCTTCTTCCTGTTCTACTTCTTTGTTTTTTGTTTTTGTTTTGAGGTGGAGTTACACTCTCTTTACCCAGGCTGGAGTGCAACGGTGCGATCTTGGCTCGCCAAAACGTCCCCCTTCCGAATTCAAGTGATTCTCCTGCCTAAGCCTCCTGAGTAGCTGGGATTACAGGCATGTGCTACCATGCCCGACTAATTTTCTATTTTTAGTAGAGATGGGGTTTCTCAATGTTGGTCAGGCTGGTCTCAAACTCCCAACCTCAGGTGATCCACCTGCCTTGGCCTCCAAAAGTGTTGTGATTACAGGCATAAGCCACTGTGCCCAGCCCTCCCTGTTCTACTTCTAAACCTAAAAATAGTGTGAGGAAAATCAGCAAGGCAAAAATCACTATCCGCATAATCAAAAGGCAAGTGTCAGACTGGACAAGAGTATTTGAGCTCAGGTCATAAACATAGGGATAATCTCGCTAATATTTAAAGAGCTCCTAGAAATCATTAAGAAAAAGACCAATAACCCCATAGAAAAATGGAGAAAGAATATAAACAGACAGATCTCAGAAAGGGAATACAAATGGCCAGTTAGCAACACAGGGAGAGAGGCCAGCTCATTAATAATAAAGGGAAGTGTAGATTAAAGCTACACTGAAATACCATCTTATAGCCAGGTGCAGTGGCTTACACCTGTAATCCCAGGACGTTGGGAGGCCGAGACGGGTGTATGACTTGAGGTCAGGAGTTCAAGACCAGCCTGGTGATCACAACAAAACCCTGTCTCTACTAAAAATACAAAAATTAGCTGGGCACAGTGACGCATGCCTGTAGCCCCAGCTACTTGGGAGGCTGAGGCAGGAGAATCACTTGAACCTGGGAGGTGGAGGTTGCAGTGAGCTGTGATAGTGCCACTGCACTCCAGCCTGGGCGACAGAGTGAGACTCCTTCTAAAAAAAAAACCATCTCCCCTATTATATGGATAAAAACTCAAAGTTTCACAACATGCTCTATGGGAAACAATTCTTTCTCATATTTTGCTGTGAGAGTAATGTGAAAGATTTTAAATGGGTAAGAAGAAAAGTACAAAGCTGTGTGTATTTTATGCTACCAGACCATACGTCATTTCTGTTTTATTTGCATAGGATACACACACACACACAAACAACAAACAATAAAAAGCAGTTACTTGTTCTAGTGGAAACTGGAGCAGATGGGGGATAGGTGAAAGTGAGTCTTGTTTTTTATTTTTTTGAGATGGAGTCTTACTGTGTTGCCCAGGCTAGAGTGCAGTGGCATGATCACAGCTCTCTGCAGCCTTGAACTCCTGGGCTCAAGCAGTCCTTCTGTCTCAGTCTCCCAAGTAGCTGGGACTATAGGCGCTATGCACCACCAAGAGAGTGAATCTTTCAAGTGTATGCCTTTTTAGGTTATTTGACTTGTAAACTATATGAAATGTATTAAAATTTTTTTTTTTTTTTTTTTTTTTTTTTTGAGACAGAGTCTCGTCCTGTCGCCCAGGCTGGAATGCAGTGGCCGGATCTCAGCTCACTGCAAGTTCTGCCTCCCGGGTTTACGCCATTCTCCTGCTTCAGCCTCCCGAGTAGCTGGGACTACAGGTGCCCGCCACCTCGCCCGGCTAGTTTTTTGTATTTTTTAGTAGAGATGGGGTTTCACCGGGTTAGCCAGGATGGTCTCGATCTCCTGACCTCATGATCCGCCCATCTCGGCCTCCCAAAGTGCTGGGATTACAGGCTTGAGCCACCACGCCTGGCCAATTTTTGTATTTTCAGTAAGACAGGGGTTCACCATGTTGGCCAGGCTGGTCTCAAACTCCTGCCCTCAGGGGATCTGCCCACATCAGCCTTCCAAAGTGGTAGGATTACAGACATGAGCCACCATGCCTGGCCGGTTTTTAAATTTTTTATCTTTATGAGACAGTCTCACTCTGTTGCACAGGCTGGAGTGCAGTGGTGCGATCTCAGCTCACTGCGACGTCTGACTCCTGGGCTCAAGTGATCCTCTCACCTCAGCCTCCTGTAGCCTCCCTCCTGTACCTAGTACTACAGGCACATGCCACCACACCCAGCTAATTTTTGTAATTTTTGTAGAAACAGTGTTTCATCATGTTGCCCCGGCTGGCCTTGAACTCCTGGGCTCAAGCAATCCGCCCACCTCAGCCGCCCAAAGTGCTGGGATTACACGCATGAACAACCGCACACAGCCAGTTTTTCTGTTTGTTTGTTTAATGAGAAGCAAACAAATATGAGTTCAAAGAGTTTCCTGGGGAAGTTTTTCTGTACAGTAGTTGAAAGAACACAGAGAAATGTGTTTCATCTTCAAAGGAAGTTAGGGCATTATTATAAGCAGGGTGTATAGATCCTGAGTTGGACTTCAGTCCTGTACCATTCGGAGATGATCATGATGGCCTGGATGGATGTTTTTGATGACAGGCACCAGCATCACCAAGCATGCACTGATCTATTTGAATACTTTCCACCAGAACCATGACTTGGCTATGTACTGATTCCAATTTTATCAGCACATCAGCTAACACCATTATCTGCTTTAATCACGACTTTTACCAGAAGCATTGGCATCAGTTGGATGCTTCTAGCTGCTAGGCAGAACATACTCAAACCAAATAGCTTACACAATAAGGACAGCCATCGTTTCACACAAGATGATGTCTGGAGGCTAGGTGGTCCACAATTGCCTCAGAGCCTTGATGAGGCAATCACAGATCCAGGTCCACTGATGAGTTTGTCTTTCTGCCTTGCTATCCTCAGCAGGTTGGATGACTTGATCTAGCAAAGGAGAACAGGAGAAAAGGGGGTGCTTCTTCTCATGCATCTGTTTTTATTGGAATAGAAATAAAAACTTCAGGCCGGGCGCAGTGGCTCAAGCCTGTAATCCCAGCACTTTGGGAGGCCGAGACGGGCGCATCACGAGGTCAGGAGATAGAGACCATCCTGGCTAACCCGGTGAAACCCCGTCTCTACTAAAAAATACAAAAAACTAGCTGGGCGAGGTGGCGGGCGCCTGTAGTCCCAGCTACTCGGGAGGCTGAAGCAGGAGAATGGCGTAAACCCGGGAGGCGGAGCTTGCAGTGAGCTGAGATCCAGCCACTGCACTCCAGCCTGGGCGACAGAGCGAGACTCCATCTCAAAAAAAAAAAAAAAAAAAAAACTTCCTAACGTGATTTTAAGACAAAAATATGCTATATGAGTAATTGTATTACTAATTTTTATTTCTTCTTTTTTTGTCTTTTGAGACAGGGTACCCCTTTGTCACCCAGGTTGGAATGCAATAGAGTGATCTCAGCTCACTGCAGCGTCCACCTTGTAGGCTCAAGCAATCCTCCCATCTCAGCCTCCAGAGCAGCTGGGATTACAGGTGTGCGCCACTATGCCCAGCTAATTTTCAAAATTTTTTTTGTAGAAATGGGGTCTTGCTTGTTGCCCAGGCTGGTCTCAAACTCCTGATCTCAAGTTATCCACCCATTTCCACCTCTCAAAGTGTTGGGATTACAGGTGTGAGCTACCTGCCTGGCCTGTTTCTTAGTTTTAATAGTCTTTTTGGTGTATTCTTTGGGATTTTCTATGTACAAAATCATGTTGTATGCAAATGCAGGTGGTTTTACTTCTTCCTTTCCAATTTGGATGACTTCTATATATATTTTTCTTGCCTAATTGTTCTGGCTAGAACTGCCAGTACAAGGTTGAATAAAAGTGACAGTAACAGGCATCTTTGTTTTATTCCTGATCTTAGGAAGAAAACTTCAGTCTTTCATCATTAATTATAATAGTGTTAACTGTGAGTTTTTCCTAAGTGCCTTTCATCAGGTTGAGGAATGTCCCTTCTATTCTTAGTTTGTTGAGTGTTTTTATCATGAAAGGGTGTTGGATTTTGTAAAATGCTTTACTACATCTATTAAGATGATCATATGGTTTTCCCCCTTCATTTCATTAATGTGGCATAGCACATAAATTGATTTTCATAGGCCGAACCACAGTTGCAATCCTGGGATAAATCCCACTCAGTCATGGTGTAAAATCCTTTTTGTGTGCTGCTAGTGTTTTGTTGTTGTTGTTGTTGTTTTGTTTGTTTTTAGAACCTGTGTTCAGTCAAGCTGCTAATTTTTGTTTACTAACATTTTTTGAAGATTTTTGCACTGTATTCACAGGGGATGATGTTCTGTAGATTTCTTTTCTTGTGATGTCTTTGTCTGGTTTGGGGCAGGGGGCAGAGAACTCACAAATGTCAGCAGGGGAACACCTTCAGATTTGTTTCTGTTGCCCTAAGTCATAGAATAATAAATCACAGCTGGTAAGATCAATATACAATAATTATTTTTTTGGTTTAATTTCTTTTTCTTTTTTCTTTGTTTTGTTTTGTTTTTGGTTTTTTTTTGAGACAGAAATCTCGCTCTGTCACCCAGGCTGGAGTGTAGTGGTATAATCACGGTTCACTGCAGCCTTGACCTGTTCTGCCCTAGCCTCCCAAGTGGCTGGGACTACAGGCACATGCCACCATGCCTGGATACATTTTTTGCTGAATTTCTAGTACAGATGAGGTCTCACTATGTTGCCCAGGCTGGTCTCAAACTCCTGGGCTCAAGCGAACTTCCCACCTCAGCCTCCCAAAGTGCTGGGATTACAGGCATGAGCCATCTTGCCCAGCCAGTACAAGGATTCTTATTTGAATGTTGGATATGACATCAAATGTCAATTTGGACAGCTTGAAAGACCCTGCAATTAACCACTGCTCAGTTTGAGAAGCTGAACCAACAAAGATAGTTATGTACAAAGGAACATTACATATGAAAAGAGACAAAGTGGCTAAAAAAACAGAGTACTGTTTTTAAAAAGTATCCAAAAGTTTTGAAATGCACCCTTATGGCTACTGAGTCCTTATATGTTCAACTGAAGCAATATTTTGTGTGTGTCCATATCCTGGCATGACTATCAATTTTGGAGAAAAACTAATTTGAAGAGAATTTTTTTTACATTGGAAAGGTGATTAAAGAGTATTTAGCTGGGCTTGGGGGCTCACCCCTATAATCCCAGCACTTTGGGAGGCCAAGGCAGGCGAATCACCTGAGGTCAGGCATTCGAGACCAGTCTGCCCAACATGGTGAAACCCCGTCTCTATTAAAATTACAAAATTTAACCACGCATGGTGGCAGGTACCTGTAATCCCAGCTAGTTGGGAGGCTGAGGCAGGAGAATCACTTGAGCCCGGGAAATGGAGGTTGCAGTGAGCCGAGATTGCACCACTGCACTCCAGCCTAGGTGACAGAGTGAAACTCTGTCTCAAAAAAAAAAAAAAAAAAAAAGTATCTAAAGTGCCAGAAAAAATAATCTGGCGCAATGGCTGTTTGGCAACCCTCGTTCAGAATGTTACCACACATTTCCCAAATATTCTGCTAATGGGAATCTTCCTGGCAACACAGACAATGAGTTTATCTCATGCAAAATATATGAGCATGGTTGTTGTGGATGACCTGCAAGGCACAGAGGGGATGGAGGTGAAAGAAAAATACTCTCACTAAACATTTCCAGCATCAGAATTTAATGTCCTTTCCATCACTTAAAACATGTTCTGGCCAAGCAAGTGACACCACATGATCAATGAAGGAATCCCAAATACGTGGTTTGTAAAATCAAAACAAGACCTTTAGACCCACCACAGTTGACTCTGATTTGTCCTTTGTGCCCCCTGGACCAATCTGCAGATGCATTTCTACTGTTCCATGATGCCTGAAAGAACCTAAAGACGCTAGTGGGCAGACATGAACTCGGCCACATCTGACAGACACTCCCCAAGAACCATCTTTCCTACTTGGAAGAGCCAACTGTCTCTGCCTCAAGAACAGGCTTCCGTCAGGAAGTCAACCCGTGGGAAACTGACTTTTTTTTTTTTTTGAGACAGAGTCTCACTCTTTCGCCCAGTCTAGAGTGCAGAGGTGTGATCTCAGTGCACTGCAACCTCCACCTCCCAGATTCAAGCAATTCTCTTGCCTCAGCCTCCCAAGTAGCTGGGATTACAGGCACGTTCCACCATGCCCAACTAATTTGTATATTTCTATTAGAGGTGAGATTTCACCAGGTTGGCCAGGCAGGTCTCAGGCTCCTGACCTCAGGTGATCTGCCTACCTCAGCCTCCCAAAGTGCTGGGATTACAGGCGTGAGCCCCCATGCCCAGCCTGACACTGACTTCTAATGGTGCTGA
Source organism: Macaca mulatta (assembly GCF_049350105.2). Taxonomy (NCBI): domain Eukaryota; kingdom Metazoa; phylum Chordata; class Mammalia; order Primates; family Cercopithecidae; genus Macaca; species Macaca mulatta. The sequence goes on along the minus strand of NC_133418.1, from coordinate 97,809,253 downwards.
AAACTTGTCCCTGTGTGTCCTAGGAACTTTGAACTGTTGCAGCTGCTTGTCTAGTCCAGCCTTGCTAGGAGAAAGAGCTTGTGGCAACCTCATCTCCACAGGTGTGGAGCTTCATGCATGCCCCTGACCTTTAAAGAATAATATACTTCTGCTGTCACAAAGATCCCTGTCTTTAAAAGATGTTTCAAGACCAGCACAGTGACCGAGCATGGTGGCTAATGCCTATAATCCCAACACTTTGGGAGGCCAAGGCGGGCAGATCACCTGAGGTCAGGACTTTGAGACCAGCCTGACCAACATGGTGAAACCCTGTCTCTACTAAAAATACAAAAATTAACCAGGCATGGTGGTGGGAACCTGTAATCCCAGCTACTCCAGAGGCTGAAGCAGGAGAATCATTTGAACTCGGGAGGCGGAGGTTGCAGTGAGCTGAGATCACGCCATTGCACTCCAGCCTGGGTGACAGAATAAGACCCTCAAAATATATATATATTTTTCCATTAAGCATTATTTCATTTATCTATTTGCTTTGTTTCCAGCCTTGGCATGAATTTAAATGCTACCTTGTCAGACACTCATTCTCTCTCCATGTTTACATCTGTTTCTGGACTTCCCTGCGCGCTACTCATCTGTCTGTTCTACCATAGAGTAAGGCAAAGACCACCTCATTATTCTTCTATAAAATGTGTCCATCTATTCTCAGACTTATTCTTCCATGTGAGTCTTCAAAACACTTCGTTCAGTTCTCTCTCCCTCTCCCCAAAACCTGTTGGGTATTATTTGAAATGTTATTCTATTCATTTGTTTATTTGTGATGTGGAAATCCCGGACATGAGACAGCTGGAGAAGAGTATCTCAAATTCTGTGTACAAACTAATCTAAGTTCCAAGGTTCACCCCTAAACTAGGCATGTGCAGAACATGCCCAAAGACGCATAGCAAAGGCTCTGAGAATGAAACTAAAATGTAAATATAAATCAACATCCAAGTCCCAGACCAACCCCTGAGTGGTGCACAGAGGGACAGACCCAAACAGCAGAGCAAAGTCTTCCAAAACTGAACTGACTGATGTGGGAATCCATAGAACTTGTGGTCTGAATCTCACTGTGTGGGTGGCCTGTTAAAACAAAGAAACAAACGAAAATCAACATTAACCAGCTCAGCGCTGTGGCTCACGCCTGTAATCCCAACATTTTGGGACACTGAGGTGGGTGGATGGCTTAGGCCCAGGAGTTAGAGACCAGCTTGGGCAACAAAGTGAGACTCCCATCTCTACCAAAAGATAAAAAATTTAAAAAAATTAGACAGGAGTGGTGGCTTGCACCTGTGGTCCCAGCTACTCAGGAGGCTGAGGAGGGAGAACTGTTTGTAGCCAAGGAGGCAGAGGTTGCAATGAGCCAAGATCTCGCCACTGCTCTCTAGCTCTGACAACAGAGCTAGACCCTGTGTAAGAAAAAAAAAAGAGGCCGGGCGCGGTGGCTCAAGCCTGTAATCCCAGCACTTTGGGAGGCCGAGACGGGCGGATCCCGAGGTCAGGAGATTGAGATCATCCTGGCTAACACAGTGAAATCCCGTCTCTACTAAAAAATACAAAAAACTAGCCGGGCGAGGTGGCGGCGCCTGTAGTCCCAGCTACTCGGGAGGCTGAGGCAGGAGAATGGCGTAAACCCGGGAGGTGGAGCTTGCAGTGAGCTGAGATGCTGAGATCCGGCCACTGCACTCCAGCCCGGGCAGCAGAGCGAGACTCCGTCTCAAAAAAAAAAAAACAAGGAAGAAGAAAAGAAAAGAAAAAGGAAAATCAACACTATCCAGAAGGTATAACAGAACTCAGAGCCTCAGAACAAAATATTCAGAATATAAAGAACCAGGAAAATCTGATCAGTTCTATCAGTTCTCAAGGGGAAAGACAATCAACAGATGCCAGCCCCAATGTTGGGATTACCAAAGACTTTAAAGCTGCTATTAAAATCATTCTCCAAGGAGAAAAGGTGAACATTCTTGAAATGAATGAAAAGGTAGACATTTAAGAGATGATTAGGTCATGACAGTCTGCCCTCATGAATAGATTAATGTCACTATCATGGGAGTGGGTTCATTATCCCAAGAGTGGGTTTGTTATAAAAGTGAGTTCAGGGCTGGGTGCGGTGGCTTATGCCTGTAATCCCAGCACTTTGGGAGGCTGAGGTCAGCGAGGATCACCTGAGATCAGGGGTTTGAGACCACCCTGGCCAACATGGAGAAACCTCGTCTCTACTAAAAATACAAAATTAACCAGGCGTGATGGTGCACACCTGTAATCCCAGCTACTCAGGAGGCTGAGGCACAAGAATTGCTTGAGCCTGGGAGGCAGAGGTTGCAGTGAGCCGATATCGTACCACAGCACGCCAGCCTGCGACAGGGTGAGACTCTGTCTCAAAAAAAAAAAAAAAAAAAAAAAGAGTTCAACGAGTTCAGCCCTCTCTTGGCTCCTTCCCTCCCTCCCCAACCATACACAAACATGCAACCACAAACTCTCTTGCCCTTCTGCCTTCCACCACAGGATGACAAAGCCAAAAAAGAGAAGGCCTTCACCAGAGGTGGCCCCTCAATCTTAGACTTCCCAGCCTCCAGAACCATGAGCCAAATAAATTTCTTCTTTTGATAAATCATGCAGTCACTGGTATTCTGTTATAGTAATTCAAAACAGACTAAGACAGCCCATATGCTTTCATTTTCCAAAATTGTGTTGACATATTTTGACTCCTGTCATAATTTTTCCCTTCTCTTTAACCCTGTGAGTTTATGGTCCTTTTATTTCTTTACTGTTATTACAGTGGGGATTTGGGAGGGAACAGATAAATGCATATTCAGTCTTTCGTGTTCACTTACAGAAGCTCTTCTTTAATCAAGTCTACAACATAAATATAGTTTAGGAAATGAATACTGCTTTTTCATGAATGCATATAAGTCTATCTCTGGGGCCAGGTTCTCTGACAGAAAATATAGGTGTTTACCAGTCACGTTCCCAATAATTGTCTCCATGAAAGCCATTGGATTTTTTGGTTCCAAGGGAGACACACTTAAAAGGACTGCCACATGGTTTCCAGTCCGGCTGCCAGAATTGCCAGTGCTACTTGGGCTGTGATGAAACAGAGTTCACACAGTCTGACAGACAAGTGGTTTTACGTGGGGGCTGTGAGAGCTGGGGCAGCCCACTGACAGTGGTAAGCTGGAGATCTGGCAAAAGGGTTGTGGGTTTCTGTATGTCTATGAGTAGCATCCCAGTATTCACACATATAATCAGCACCCAAAAAGGCCTTTTCATTACCTACATTGTAATCACCCCCTTATGGAAGCTCATAAAAATAGTGTTGAAATAGCATTGACTCCCATAGGAAACATTGCCTTTCCTCCTCATCATTTCTACAGCACCTTGATCTTCAGTCCCAAGGGGTCTTTGAAAAGGCAGTCATACTCAATTAAGTGTCTTCCAAACAGAGATAACTCCAGGGTCTCAGGAAGCAGCTGGCCTGTGTTTCACTCTCTTCTGGGTGCTGCAGCAAAGCTACAGAACACTAGGTGGTGGTTTTTAAAATTTTGGATGGCACAAATGTAAACTGGTAACATGCCCTATACACATCTTAGTTTTAAAAACACTGTCCCTGTTCATCTTAGTCAGCCGACTCTGAGCATTTTTATTTTACTCTGTAATATTATAAAACTGTGATCTTTGATCTCCCCCTGCTGCCTCCCTTCCAACCCCACCCCCAACCACTGCCTCCAAAAAGCACACACACACACACACACCCCCCCACACGCACACGATACTAGCCACCCTTATGCTTATGTGAAAATGCTGGGCTGTGTAAACTGGAACTGAAAAGATGGAGGTGTTGTCCCCCTGTAGGGTTGGCCAGATTTAGAAATAAAAATATAGGATGTTGGCCGGGCGCGGCGGCTCATGCCTGTAATCCCAGCACTTTGGGAGGCCGAGGCGGGCAGATCACGAGGTCAGGAGATCGAGACCATCCTGGCTAACACGGTGAAATCCTGTCTCTACTAAAAATACAAAAAATTAGCCGGGTGCGGTGGCGGGCGCCTGTAGTCCCAGCTACTCAGGAGACTGAAGCGGAGAATGGTGTGAACCCGGGAGGCGGAGCATGCGGGATCGCGCCACTGCACTCTGGCCTGGGTGACAGAGCGAGACTCTGTCTCAAAAAACAAAAACAAAACAAAACAAAACAACAACAAAAAAATACAGGATGCCCAATTGAAACTGAATTTCAGATAAACAATGAATAGGCAACCCCAGGCACTGAGGATGAACTTCGATTGAGCAGAGTGTTAATCCTCTCCTCGTTGCTAGTGATTGGTTGGGGGTGGGCTCATAACACAGTTCTGACCAATTGGAGTAGAGGAGAAATCTTCCAAGGGCTTCTGAGAAAGATTTTCCTCCCTAATTAAAAACAGAGAGAGTGTGTGTTCCTTATGCTTCCTGCCTTCAGTGATCATCACGTGAAGATATGGTGCTGGGAACAGCGGAGATCATCTTGTCACCGGGAAGGGAAAGTCACGAGAAAGTCAGAGAGACTGAGCCAGAACTATGACATTGTGGAACTTCTGAATTAGGCAGCTCGGGGATTCTCTTTTCCAGGCCTTTTATGGGAAATAATGAATGTCCTCAGTTTGAGTCACTTTTAGTTGGGTGTTCTGTTTGTGCTGCTGAAAGCACCCTCAATGATTTAGCTGAAAGTTTTTGAAGCTCACTCAACAAGTATTAAATTGCTGTGGTTAGTAGACCCAGAACTCGGCTAAAGAAACTTATCTCACTCAAATAAACAAAATTATATTATTAGAAGATCCACTGGTCCAAAAGTGTTGCACGGGTCTGTCTCAACTTCTCACAGTTTAGGAATCACAGAAACCCTCCCACAGACTTTGAGAAGTGGGCAGGAGACAGGATGAATTGGCTGTTCTTGCTAACAGTTCTCTGTGTCCTCGCTGTCATTAACAGCTTCAGAGATCTGAACTGGCTTCATGAGGAAGTGCTAGCCAGGCAGGCCAATTCTGTGGGACAGATGGCTGCTGTTTCACAATTGTAGACATTAGAAGGGCAACCTTTAGCCCAGAAGCTGGGGTTGGTGATCCTGAGATATCATTAGCATCTATGGCATCTGTGCTGTCACTTTTGATCACAGTGTGGATAGTACCCACTGTTCATTTGTTTTATTTCTAAACACTCTAAAATGAATGCAATTTATCGAATGTTTAACAGCACAATTCTGACATATGGCAAACTTTTTTTTTTTTTTTTGAGGAGTTTTTGCTTTGTCGCTCAGGCTGAAGTGCAATGGCGCCATATTGGCTCCCTGCAATCTCTGCCTACTGGGTTCAAGTGATTCTCCTGCCTCAGGCTCCCGAGTAGTTAGGATTACAGGCACCCGTCACCATGCCCAGCTAATTTTTGTATTTTTAGTAGAGATGAGGTTTCACCATGTTGGCCAGGCTGGTCTCCAACTCTTGACCTCAGGTGATCCACTCCCCTTGGCCTCCCAAAGTGCTAGGATTACACGTGTGAGCCACTAAGCCCGGCCACAAACATTTTATTTTAAAAAATTTTGCATAGATTATATATATACACAGCATATATAGAATTCACACCAATAAGTCTCCCTTCCCTTCTAGTCTCCCTTTTTCTTCTCTAGAAACAACCATTATTATCAGATTCTTGCATATCCTTCTAGGGTTTTGTATACGTGGACAACCATATAAATATGTATAGCTCCCTTTTTAATACCAATGGTAGAACATAATACGCATTGGCCAAACCTTGGAGATTCTCACACATCATCACTTTTAAAACTATCTCATTCTGTTCAAGGGCTGCCTGGGGTTCTGATGCATGGATGTGCGACAAGGTATTAGCCAATATCCTATTGAGAGACAGTGTGATGGACATGCGTCATGTTTCTTGCCTCACCAGCTCCTTTGGAATGCTTCTAATGTTTTTAGAAAAACTCACTCTCCAGTCTCCTTTGAAGCTCCCCAGATCTGTCCAGTTGCACCCTTGCCAGTCTCCAAATCAGAAGTAGTCCCTAGGAGGAAATGGGCTGTGGGAAGGGCATCCATTTTGCTGGCAAGAATGCACCACAAGCTATAGTTTTGAGAGCAGTAGGGGCTATAAAGCAAGTTCCTGCTGCAGAAGGGATATTGGTAGCCCCAGCATGAGTTACAGTTGTGGCTACAGTCAAGTTCTTGTCAGCAGTCCAAATTGCGGCTTGGAGTTCTTGGTGGCAGCTCAACATTCCGGGTGTTTTCTTCATCTGGCTATTTCTATGTGTGGTTTGCGGCTTTATTTCTTGAGGTTTAGCATCAAGTCTATGCTTCATCCCTCTCAACACTTGTCTTTATAGCAAGTCACTTTTAGCTCACCAACCAGAGTCACATCTGCCACTTGCAACCAAGAATACAGTCTGAGACAGACATGTCATTTTCCTCCCAATTTGTTATTTTTTTAGGACAAAAAGAACCTTGTCATAATTACCCTTCCATATACACCTTTGTGCCTGTGTGTGGGTAAGTCTGTGGCATAAAAATGCTAAAAACAGAATTGCCATATCTGAAGTACTGGGATATTGGGCCAGGCACGGTGGCTCATGCCTGTAATCCCAGCACTCTGGGAGGCCAAGACGGGGAAATCACCTGAGGTCAGGAGTTCAAGATCACCCTGGTCAACATGGTGAAACCCTGTCTCTACTAAAAATAGAAAAATTTGCCAGGCGTGGTGGTGCCCACCTGTAATCCCAGCTACTTGGGAGGTTGCAGCAGGAAAATTGCTTGAACCTGGGAGGCAGAAGTTGCAGTGATTTGAGATTGTGCCACTGTACTCCAGCCTGGGTGACAGAGCAAGACTCTGCCTCAAAAAAAAAAATACTGGGATGTTGATGGCTACTGCCAAATTGACCTCAATGCAATTTTACCAATTTGCACTCCTGCCAAAAATGCATTGCCATACCCTGGTCAGCAGTGTATTATCAAAATTTTTTTAACTTTGCCATTCTGAGAGGTGAAAGGAATATCTCATAGTAGTATGCTTTTCACTTGTCTTACTAGGGGATGAAGTTTTTATATACTAAAAGACATTTGTATTTTCTTTTCTGTGAACTGTCTACATTTTTGCTTATTATTTTATTAACTATAGGCCTTTTACTTGCTAATTTGTTGGAATTCTTTATATACTAAAATAATTAGTCTGATGTTTAATTTTTATATAGTGAAATTTAGAAATCACTTATTTTATGACTTCTGAGCTTCAAGCTGAGAAAGGACTTCCTGGCTGGGTGCAGTAGCTCACACCTATAATCCCAGCACTTTGGGAGGCTGAGGCCACTGGATGGCTTGAGCCCAGGAGTTTGAAAGCAGCCTGGGCAACAGAGGGGGAGTCATTTCTACTAAAAATAAAAAATTAGCCAGACATGGTGGCACTTGCCTGTGGTCCCAGCTACTGGGGAGGCTGAGGTGGGAGGATCGCTTGAGCCTAGGAGGTCAAAGCTGCAGTAAGTCATGATCATGCCACTGTACTACAGCTTAGGAGACGAAGTGAGATCCTGTCTCAAAATAAAGAAAGGAAGGAAGGAAGGAAAGAAAGAAGGAAAGGAATGGCCAGGATGATGACTCACACCTGTAATCCCAGCACTTTGTGAGGTGGAGGCAGGCAGATGACCTGAAGTCAGGAATTTGAGACCAGCCTGGGCAACATAGCAAGACCTTGACTCTACAAAAATTAAATAAGCAAATTAGCCAGGTGTAGTGGTGTGCACCTGTAGTTCCCGCTACTTGGGAGGTTGGGGCAGGAGGATCTCTTGAGCCCAGGAGTTTGAGGCTACAGTGAGCTATGTTCTTGCCACTGCACTCCAGCCTGGGCAACAGAGAAAAACCCTGTCTAAAAAAAAAAAAAAAAAAAAAAAAAGACACAAGATTTAAATATAAAGACAAAGTGGCATTAAACGTTAGAAAAAACAGGGCCAGGCCGGGCGCGGTGGCTCAAGCCTGTAATCCCAGCACTTTGGGAGGCCGAGACGGGCGGATCACGAGGTCAGGAGATCGAAACCATCCTGGCTGACACGGTGAAACCCCGTCTCTACTTTAAAAATACAAAAAAAAACTAGCCGGGCGAGGTGGCGGCGCCTGTAGTCCCAGCTACTCGGGAGGCTGAGGCAGGAGAATGGCGTGAACCCGGGAGGCGGAGCTTGCAGTGAGCTGAGATCCGGCCACTGCACTCCAGCCTGGGCGGCAGAGCGAGACTCCGTCTCAAAAAAAAAAAAAAAAAAAAAAAAAAAAGAAAAAACAGGGCCGGTGGTGGTGGCTCACGCCTGTAATCCTAGCACTTTGGGATCCCAAGGCAAGCAGATCACAAGGTCAAGAGTTCAAGACCAGCCTGACCAACATAGAGAAATTCCATCTCTACTAAAAGTACAAAATTAGCCTGGCACGGTGGCGCATGCCTGTAATCCCAGTTACTCGGGAGGCTGAGGCAGGAGAATCTCTTGAACCCGGGAGGTGGAGGTTGTGGTGAGCTGAGATTGTGCCATTGCACTCCAGCCTGAGCAACAAGAGAGAAAACTCTGTCTCAAAAAAAGAAGGAGAAGAAGAAGAGGAGGCGGAGGAAGAAGAAGTAGTTAGAAAAACATACCAGGTAAACAACTAACCAAAGGGAAACATGTTACATTGATATTCAAAAATAAATCTTATCATCCCCTTTTCCTCTCTACCACAGAATAGAATTGACAGTTCAGAAAGCAACCTTTTTGTGTATGGTCTACTGATTTTCAGTGAGGGTGCCAAGACTATTGAATGGGGAAAAATGGTCCCTTCAACAAATGGTTTTGGGACTGCCTTATACATGCTGGCCAAGAAATGAAGTTAGGTCACTACCTCACATCATATACAAAAATTAATTCAAAATAGACCACAGGCAAGTGGATGGCTTGAATCCAGAAGTTCAAGACCAGCGTAGGCAACATGGTGAACTATCTCCAAAAAATTTAAAAATTAGCCAGGCATGGTGGCATGCACTTGTGGTCCCAGCTACTCAGGAAGCTAAGGTGGGAAGATCACCTGAGCCCAGGAGGTTGAGGCTGCAGTGAGCCATGATCACATCACTGCACCCCAGCCTGAGCAACAGAGTGAAACTCTGTCTCAAAAAAAAAAAAAAAAAAAAAAAGGTCAGGCCCGGTGGCTCACGCCCGTAATCCTAGAACTTCGTGAGGCCGAGGCAGGAGGATCACAAGTTCAGGAGATTGAGACCAGCCTGACCAACATGGTGAAACCCCGTCTCTACTGAAAATACAAAAATTAGCTGGGTGTGGTGGCACATGCCTGTAGTCCCAGCTACTCAGGAGCTGAGGCAGGAGAATTGCTTAAACCCGTGAGGTGGAGGTTGCAGTGAGCTGAGATCACGCCAGTGCACTCCAGCCTGAGTGACAGAGTGAGACTCCACCTCAAAAAAACAAAAAAACAAACGAAAAAAAAAAAAAAAAACAGTAAGGGAAATTGTGTGCCCAGGGAGAGAAGGTATATGGGAACTCCCTGTACTCTCCTATCAATTAAAAAAAAAAACCAAAAAAACTAAAACTGCTCTAAAATTAAAAATAAAATACAAGAAAGAAAACCTCTGCAATGAGAACAACTTCATACCTACTAAGATTAAAAAAAAAAAAAAAAAAAGATGGACACTAACAAGAGTTGACAAGAATTTGGAGAAATAGAAACTTTTTTTTTTGAGACAGAGTCTCGTTTATTCACCCAGGCTGGAGTGCAGTGGCGGGATCTCCGCTCACTGCAATCTCCGCCTCCCGGGTTCACACCATTCTCTTGCCTCAGACTCCCGAGTTGCTGGGACTACAAGCACCCGCCACCACACCCAGCTAATTTTTTGTATTTTTAGTAGAGACAGAGTTTCACCATGTTAGCCAGGATGGTCTCGATCTCCTGACCTCGTGTTCCACCCACCTAGGCCTCCCAAAGGAAATAGGAACACTTGTAAGTTTGCTGCTGGGAATATAAAGTTTGCAACCACTCTGGAAAACAGTCTGCTAATTCCTTAAAAGGCTAAATGTAATTACCATATATCCCAGCAATTCCACTCCTAGGTATATAACTAAAAGAAATGAAAACATGTCCACACAAAAACTGGTATATGAATGTTCATTGTGGCATTATTCATAACAGCCAAAAATGGAAACAATCCAAATGTCCATGAACTGATGAATAGATAAACAAAATGTAGTACATCCATGAACGGAAAATTATCAGTCAGGCGCAGTGGCTCACGCCTGTAATTCCAGCACTTTGGGAGGCCAAGGCAGGTGGATCATGAGGTCAAGAGATTGAGATCATCCTGGCCAACATGGTGAAACCCTGTCCCTACTAAAAATACAAAAATTAGCCGGGCGTGGTGGCACATGCCTGTAATCCCAGCTACTCAGGAGCCTGAGACAGGAGAATCACTTGAACTCGAGAAGCAGAGGTTGCAGTGAGCCGAGATCACGCCATTGCACTCCAGCCTGGGTGACAGAGTGAGAATCCATCTCAAAAAAAAAAGAAAACAGAAAAAAGAAAATTATCAAAATGTAGTACACTTTTTTTTTTTTATTTTTTATTTATTTTTTTTTTTTTTGAGATGGAGTCTTGCTCTTGTTGCCCAGGCTGGAGTGTGGTGGCATGCTCTCGGCTCACTGCAACCTCCACCTCTCAGGTTCAAGTGATTCTCCTGCCCCAGCCTCCCAAGTAGCTGGGATTACAGGCATCCACCACCACCTCTGGCTAATTTTTTGCATTTTTAGTAGAGACAGGGTTTCACCATGTTGGTCAGGCTGGTCTTGAACTCCTGACTTCAGGTGATCCACCCACCTCGGCCTCCCAAAGTGCTGGGATTACAGGCGTGAGCCACCACACCCGGCCCAAAATGTAGTACATCTACATTGTAAAGGAATGAAGTCCTGATGTATGCTACAACATGGATAAACCTTGAAAACATTATGGTAAGTGAAGAAGTCAGGCACAAAAGGCCACATATTTTATGATTCCATTTACATAAAATGTTCAGAATAGAAATCCCTAGCATCAGAAAGTACAGTCCCACACCACAGTGTCACTGGAGGCCACGTAGGAAGCACTCTTCCCCAGCCAGGGTGTATCAGCAGAGACTAGTGGGGAGCCTGAACTTAACACCCCTGCCCAAACGTAATGAGGTGCTCTTCCCAGGGTGTTAACGGGGGCTCTGTGGGGAACCTGGCCTTCTGCTCCCACCTCATAACAAGGTGATTAGAATACCTGTACAATCAGCAAACCCAGATTTGAGAAAAAAACACAACTGATTCTTGGCAACACGGTAGGAGAGTCATGTGTGTGCGATTGCTTCAGAGTAGCCACTAGCTGTGGGATTTCAGTGGGCTTTGCCCACTAGTCAGTATGTTTTGCAGAGTAAATGGAAAGCTTCTTTCAATCTGTCAAGGTGATTAAACCAGGTTGGTTAGGATCACTACTGCATTTCTACGTGCAAATAATGCAAGTTAATTGAGCCTTAATAATCCAAGCCTGCTTGCCACTTTGAAATAACAGTGCCTATGCAAAGACAGAGGGGAGCTCACTATAAGCACCATCCATACTTTGGATATTGGGGACCCCTTGTGGACAATTCAGACAGAGCGAGGGCTCTCTGAGATTGCCTGTCAAAACCAAGCAACAAAAATTCACACATAAAAAACTGAATGGAAAGCCACACAGATGTGGCACTCACGTCGTCCAGGAAAAGCAGTTTCTCTGCTTTTGTCATGCAAGATAATCAGATTAGTCTGTAAGTTTAATACAATCCTAATAAAATCTTAATAGGGTTTTAAAATTAGAATTGGAGAATTCTGATTCTCTTTTGGAAGAGAAATGTTCAATAACAGCCAAAAAAAAAAAAAAAATCTTTAAAAAGATTATGAGTGGGAATTTTCCCTGCCATATATGAAAATGTAGATCTAAATATACAGAAAGTTTATAAATATAACTCGATTTTGCAATATAAATGTAGCTTATGATAGTGGTGGCATTTAAGGCCTTGAAGGAAAACTGGCTTTTTCAATAAATTGTGTGAGATAATTGGCTATCCACGGAAGGGGAAAAAAACATTAGATTGAATCTTATACCCCATCACATCAAACACAGGTGGTAAAATGATTAAACATTTAAAGACAAAAGTTTAAATATTAAATATTTAAACTGTATTTTAGTAATATTGGGGTGGCAAACGCCTTCCTCAACAAAATACAAAACCCAGGAGCTGGGTTGGGCACGGTGGCTGGGCCAGGCACAGTGGCTTACGCCTGTAATCCCAGCACTTTGGGAGGCCGAAGTGGGTGGATCACGAGGTCAGGAGATGGAGACCAGCCTGACCAACATGGTGAAATCTTGTCTCTACTAAAAATACAAAAATTAGCCAGGCATGGTGGTGTGTGCCTGTAATCCCAGCTACTCCAGACGCTGAGGCAGGAGAATCACTTGGACCCGGAAGGCAGAGGTTGCAGTGACCCGAGATCGCTCCACTGCACTACAGCCTGAGCAACAGGGCAAGTCTCCATCTCAAAAACAAACAAACAACAGGAGCTATAAAAGACTGAGAGATTTGCGTTCATAAAATTTAAAAGTTACATTAAAAGAAACACTAAAATAATCAAATTTAAAGGAAAAGGGAGTGAGGGGAAAAAACTGTTGCACAAAATTACTATTCAGAACATACACAGAGTTCTGACAATGTTTTAAATTGATGAAGGATGTGATCAGGAAGTTCACAGAAAAATCTAAATCAAAAAAGAAGCAAAAGGAAGAGGAGAAAAGAAAGAGAAAAAGAGTGAAAGGTGCTCAAACTCAATACTAATCAAACAAAGCAAATTAAATGAGATTTTCTTTTTTGCCCATCAGATTATTCAACATTTAAGATAGTCCATCTAAAGCTACAGTTTTTGCTATGTGATGCTCTAGCTGTAGTACATTTTTTTTTTTTTTTTTTTTTTTTGAGACGGAGTTTCTCTCTTTTTACCCAGGCTGGAGTGCAATGGTACAATCTCAGCTCACCGCAACCTCCGCCTCCCGGGTTCAAGCGATTCTCCTGCCTCAGCCTCCTGAGTAGCTGGGATTACAGGCACGTGCCACCGCGCCTGGCTAATTTTGTATTTTTAGTAGAGACAGGGTTTCTCCATGTTGGTCAGGCTGGTCTTGAACTCCCTACCTTAGGTGATCCACCTACCTCAGCCTCCCAAAGTGCTGGGATTACAGGCTGCTGCAGTACATTTTTAAAGGATTTATAATTTCCAGTGTGATTTTCTCTTTAATGCAGATGTTATTTAGGAGTATTTTTAAACTTCCAGATGTATAGGGCTTTAAGAAATACTTTGGCCGGGTGCAATGGCTCACACCTGTAATCCCGGCACGTTGGGAGGCCAAGGCGGGCAGATTGTTTGAGCCTAGGAGTCTGAGACCAGCCTGGGCAACATGGTAAGATAAGACCCGCATCTCTGCAAAGAAAATTCAAAAGAATTGGCCAAGAGTGGTGGTGTGCACCTGTAGTCCCAGGTACTCAGGAGGCTGAGGTATGAGGATCACTAGAGCCCAGGAGGTTGAGGCTGCAGTGAGTGATGATTTTTTTTTTTTTTTTTTTTTTTTTGAGACGGAGTCTCGCTCTGTCGCCCAGGCTGGAGTGCAATGGCCAGATCTCAGCTCACTGCAAGCTCTGCCTCCCGGGTTTACGCCATTCTCCTGCCTCAGCCTCCGGAGTAGCTGGGACTACAGGCGCCCGCCACCTCGCCCGGCGAGGTATTTTTTTTTTTTAGTAGAGACGGGGTTTCACCGAGTTAGCCAGGATGGTCTCGATCTCCTGACCTCGTGATCCGCCCGTCTCGGCCTCCCATAGTGCTGGGATTACAGGCTTGAGCCACCGCGCCCGGCCCAAGTGATGATTGCACCATTGCACTCCAGTCTGGGCCACACAGTGAGACCCCGTCTCAAGAAAAAAGGAAAGATGGAAGGAAGGAAAGAAGGAAGGAAGGAAGGGAGGGAGGGAGGGAAGGATTTTAGTATTAGTAATACAGGAATTGCTCCTGTATTATTAATACTAAAATATTATCCTTTATAAATTGTATAAAAAGGCATAGAAATTCTGTGATAGCCATGTCTAAATCAAAAAGATTTAAAAAAAAAAAAAAAAAAGCATAGAGAGATAAGAGATCAGGCCCCTCTTACCCCTGTCTCCCTTCCTGTTGGCCCCTCTCTCAGCCAGCCATCATTGTTAGTTTCTTCCATAGTACTCTAGAGATAGTTTATGCATATGCAAACAAGTACTGACATATTCTTTTGCTCATCATTTTTACTAGAAATGGTGGCATATTACATGTTATTCTGCATCTTGCTTTTTCTCCTTAATAATATATTGAAAATAGACAGCAATGCCAATGATCATCATATGATATCAATAGATTAAAAATATTTACCATGAGATACACGCATTTAATACATACACATTTGTAATGTTTAAAGTGAACCTCTAGGCTGGGCGCAGTGACTCATGCCTATAATCCCAGCACTTTGGGAGGCCGAGGTAGGTGGATCACCTGAGGTCAGGAGTTCGAGACCAGCCTGGACAACGTGGTGAAACTCCGTCTGTACGAAAAACACAAAAATTAGCCTGGCATGGTGGCAGGTGCCTGTAATCCCAGCTACTCGGGAGGCTGAGGCCGAAGAATTGCTTGAACCCGGGAGGCAGAGGTTGCAGTAAACAGAGGTCGCGCCACTGCACTCCAGCCTGGGTGACAAGAGCGAAACTCTGTCTCAAACAGAAAATAAATAAATAAATAAAGTGAACCGCAATGATGTCCACTACAATAGTGCTGGTACTTTTAAAGCAAATCCCTAACCACATCATCAACCCTCTTCCCTCAAGGAGCCACTATTCTGACCTTGGGGTTAATCATTGCCTTGCCTTTTTTCATGGTTTTACCACCTTCCTATGGGGCCAAGAATAATAGAACTTAATTTTTTCCATGTTGAACTTTAACGAAGAGAATCAGTGTTTCCTTCTGTGACTTGCTCTCTTTTGATCAACATTGTTCTGTCAATGTGTGTGGTTGTGGTTAATTTGTTTGCCATTACTACGTAGCACCCCTGTAAGCACGTAATACTACATTGTATGGACTTTTGGGTTGTCTCCAACTTGGGGTTGTTTTTGTTTTGTTTCTTTTTTCCTTTTTTTTTTTTTTTTTTTGGCAGAGTCTTGCTCTGTTGCTCAGCCTGGAGTGTAGTGGCGCGATCTCAGCTCACGCTGGGATCACAGACGTGCACCACCACCACGTGTGGTTAATTTTTGTTGTTGTTGTAGTAGAAATGGGGTTTCTTCATGTTGGCCAGGCTGGTCTGGAACTCCTGAGCTCAAGTGATCTGCCCACCTCAGCCTCTCAAAGTGCTAGGATTACAGACGTGAGTTATGGTGCCTGGCCTGAGGTTAACATGTTATTATGACAGTTCTTGTATGTCTCCTGGTTTAGGGTGACAGTTCCCAAAGTGTGGTCCACGAAACCCTAGGGGTCCTTGAGATCTTTTTTTTTTTTTTTTTTTTTTTTTTTTGAGACAGAGTCTCGCTCTGTCGCCCAGGCTGGAGTGCAGTGGCCGGATCTCAGCTCACTGCAAGCTCCGCCTCCCGGGTTCATGCCATTCTCCTGCCTCAGCCTCCCGAGTAGCTGGGACTACAGGCACCCGCCACCTCGCCCGGCTAGTGTTTTGTATTTTTTAGTAGAGACGGGGTTTCACCGGGTTAGCCAGGATGGTCTCGATCTTCTGGCCTCGTGATCCGCCCGTCTCGGCCTCCCAAAGTGCTGGGATTACAGGCTTGAGCCACTGCGCCCGGCCTAAAAAAGTTTTCAAGCCACTGCTCCAGAAAGATTCTAGAATGATATAGTACCATTGCCACCAACTTAATGCCTCACTGTACTAGGGACTGATGTCCCAGAAAACACTCTGTGAACACAGATAACAATATCCTATCCAAAAGGACATTGTTTTCATGATAACACAAATACAACTTGGTAGGCTACTGGGAGTCATAGACCCTCATTTTAGCTCTGCCTCAAGCACTTACCAGTCAAGCAATCCAGTTACTTTATATATTAAAAATGCAGATGATATGGGAAGTATTTCTTTCCCAAGGAATATTAGGTAGTATATGAAAAGTGCTTTAAAAACTACAAAGAATAATTATTACAATAACTGATATTTAAGGAATGCATATATATGTACATATATGCATGCAACATAGTTTTGAGTCCTTAACCCTGTGAATTTCACATTTAACAGACGAAGAAACTGAAGCTTAAGGTTAAATGGATGTACCAGTATTTGAACCCAAGCCTTAGACTACACCCTCATAACTATCAAACAGTACTTTTTAAATGCTGCACTGCACGCAGAAAAAGGTTTACTATGTTAGAAATGAAAGAGCATCTTTGCTCTCTGTTACAAGGTTTGAAAGTTATACAGAGAATTGGACCTTTTTGCCACACTTAAATTATCGTAACTCCTGAAAATTTTTAATCCTGTGGCATTCTTAGTTCCTCTTCTATGCAAATATAGTTAAAATAAGAATTTCAGATTGACACCTCGTAGAGTCCTGGGGTGGCACAGCAGTTTCTTTAGCTGTATAAAAGGTGAGGCCTGGCTAGGCGCAGTGGCTCACACCTGTAACCCCAGCACTTTGGGAGGCCAAGGCAGGTGGACCACGAGGTCGAGTTCAAGACCAGCCTGGCCAAGATGGTGAAACCCTGTCCCTACCAAAAATACAAAAAATTAGTCAGGCATGGTGGTGGGCGCCTGTAATCCCAGCTACTCGGGAGGCTGAGGCAGAGAATTACTTGAACCCAGGAGGCGGAGGTTACAGTGAGCTGAGATTGCACCACTGCACTCCGGCCTAAGCAACAGAGTAACTCTTGTGGGGAAAAGAAAGAGATCAGCCTGTTACTGTGTCTATATAGAAAGAAGTAGACATAAGAGACTCCATTTTGTTCTGTATTTGAGATGCTGTTAATCTGTGACCCTACCCCCAACCTTGTCCTTGCAAGAGACATGTGCTGTGGTAACTCAAGGTTTAATGGATTTTGGGCGTGCAGGGTGTGTCTTTATTCCTAGAAAAGCTAGGTATTGTCCAAGGTTTATCCCCATGTGATAAACAATGGTGCTAAAAGGTTTATCTCAAGGCACAGGATTTTCCTTTAAACTTATTCATGTCACAGAGATCCTTGTTCTTATGTCTTACTGCTGATTTCCTCCCTAAAAACGATCCTATTGCCCTGCCACTCCCTTATCTTTAAGATGGTAAAGATAATTATCTATAAATACTAAGGGAACTCAGAGACTGGTGCTGGCGTGGGTCCTCTGTAAGTTGAGCGCCGGTCCCCTGGGCCCCCGCTTTTCTTTCTCTATACTTTGTGTCTTCTTTCCACCTAACGAGAAACACCCACAGGTGTGGAGGGGCAGGCCACCCCTTCAAACTCTGTCTCAAAAACAAAAAAAAAAAGCTGAGGCCCTTGCATGTAGCAGGTGATTGATACATATACTGAACAAAGAGGGCCCCCTTTGGCAGATTGGTAGGATAAGGTAGTTAATAAGGAACAGTGCCCTTGGGTCCCAGGGGGAGGGACTACGGAGAATAGGGCAGACCTCGGGGCAGAGTCAACCTGGCACGTTCGGGGACTGTCCTCACTTCTACTGGAAGGATGGACAATTCTTGGAGGACTTAGAGAGAGTGCAGTTCTGGGGCCGGGCGCGGTGGCTCAAGCCTGTAATCCCAGCACTTTGGGAGGCCAAGACGGGCGGATCACAAGGTCAGGAGATCGAGACCATCCTGGCTAACACAGTGAAACCCCGTCTCTACTAAAAAATGCAAAAAAACTAGCCGAGCGAGGTGGCGGGCGCCTGTAGTCCCAGCTACTCGGGAGGCTGAGGCAGGAGAATGGCGTAAACCCGGGAGGCGGAGCTTGCAGTGAGCTGAGATCCGGCCCCTGCACCCCAGCCTGGGCGACAGAGCAAGACTCCGTCTCAAAAAAAAAAAAAAAAAAAAAAAGAGAGAGTGCAGTTCTGGGCATTACTCACTTTACAATCCCCATGTTTACAGATATGACCAATGTGGTTTTTTTTTTAATGTAAAGCCCTGGACCAAGGGCAGCAATGAGGGGCATCCTGCTCTCAACTCTCCTATAGACACTGGCTTGGCCAGAAAATGGGTTCAGAGGTCAGGCCCTAAGAATCCAGAGATGATCCCATTCCCTCAACAGTTCTTGGTGCCGTACAATCACCAGTCTCTCCTTCTTGTAGGGCTTGAGCTATAAATTGCCCACTTCTAGTTTTTACAGACATTCTTAGTTTCTGTTGCCTCCGTTGGTAAGACCTTGTCCTAGAAGCAGCTCTACCAGGGCACCTGAACCGGGAAACAAATAAGGCTTGAATTTGGGAGTCTGGCATGATAGATTCAATTACATTCCCCAAAAACAATCTATGAAGGAAAAGGGATTTTGTTTTGTTTTGTTTTAGAGACAAGGTCTTGCTCTGTTGCCCAGGCTGGAGTGCAGTGGTACAATCTTGGCTCACTGCAATCTCAAGCTCCTGGGCTCAAGCAATCCTCCCACCTCAGCCTCCCAAGTGGCTGGAACTACAGGCACATGACACCATGCTGGCTAGTTTGTTTTTGTAGAGACAAGCTCTGATTATGTTGCCCAGGCTGGTCTGGAACTCCTAGCCTCAAGCAACCCCCTTGCCTCAGTCTCCCAAAGGAATCTTTTCTAAATAATAATTATAGGCTTCTTATCTTTCCATCATTGAAGTTTTAATTCACAAGACAAAACAAAATAGGCCTGAGTCCAAGGGCCCCTAGTAAAATGTCTCCATATCTTCTTACATAGACTCACTTCCACCCTACCTAATTCAGCTAATGAAACCCTGGGGATCATTCTCCCCAGCTCTCCCTGGAATACCACTCAGGCACGTCTGAAATATGGTAGATTCAGTGGACACACCTTTGGCCTGTCAAAGTACTTTCCCAGACAGAAAATAGATCATGACCAGATACCTAAAGTTCAACTGGAAGGAATGTTTATGTTCAAGACCAGAGCCTTGTGGAATGGAAAAAAAAAAAAAAATCCAGGGCAGCAGGTTTAAGACCCATTAAGGAGCCATTATTGTTATCATGAATATAAATGAGGCCTAGGCAGGTTAGGAGTGGCTAGGGTCTGGGCTCTGGCACAACCGGGCCCTGTTCTTCCACAGGGCTGGCCAGGGCAGAAGTGAAAGGGGCTGGGGCGTGACCGAGTGAGCTGGGGTAGAGGTAGAAAAAGGGACACAGAACATCCCAGGCCCGAGCTGCATGGAATGTGAGAGAACAGCTGGAATGTGCTCTAGAAGCCCCGGGAGGCCTCAGTTGAGGCTGAACTCAGATATGCCTGGGACCCGGTCTCTGTGAAGAGACACCGGAGAGCTTGTGCAGAGCTGATGTGGGCAGCTGCACAGGGCCAGGCAGGGGCAGAGGCCAGGTGTGGGAGGGTGTGAGCACAGTGTTCTTCACAAGACCATAAAAGTCCAGCTAGAATGTTCCGTTTCTAAAATCAGATGGGAACATTCTTCCTCCAGTTCCAAAAGTAAAAATCTGAGAGCAAAAGGTTCTGGCAAAGGGAAAGTGGGGCCGGAGAAGGGAGTGACTAAGTAAGCCCCAGGGGATGAGAAGCCTTAGGAGAGGGTGTGTATCTTCCACCCTGGTGAGCACAACGCTGTCCCCTGCAGACACGGGGACAGCAGAGACTTGAAGCCGCAGCCCCCCTCCTGAGCACAGGAAGGTGACCTGTACATAGGATGGGACTCCTTATCCTCACCAGGGGATGCAGTGGGGTGGACAAGAGCAGGTGGAGACAGTACAGGAGCCCAAATTCTAGGTCCAATGGTAGTTTTTATTCCCCAGGAATAGATATGTGGGGAAGAAACTCCAAAAGGAAACGGAGCACAGATGACAGAAATGACACCACGGCAGCCTGGCTCAGGAGTCGGGGAGATAGATGGCTGCTCCACAGTGGACCCGGTCATGGCCCTGGTTTCTTGGACCCACATTTGCCCTGTCTCTAAGTGTCCATCTCAGAGGTGGAGGACGGAGAAAGTGAGGCAGAAAACTTGCTTGCTCTACACAAAGGAGACAAATGGACCTTCTATTCCCAGAGGCCCAGGGACACCAAAACCTCCCTCTTCAGAATGGAGGTAGACAGATAAAAATGAGAGGGGCTTGAGTGTCACAGACAATGTGAAAGTAGTAACGGGCTCACTGTGGCTGGCAGAACTGGTACTGAGATGCAGACTGACTACAAGGGAAGCAGCTTTCAGTTTTATGGTGGAGAGTCAGTCCTGAATCGGGCCCTGGGGCAGTTATAACCAGAGTGCTGTTTCTAGCCATTTACTTCAAAGGACTCTGGCTATGTTGAATCAGAAGTCATTATCTTTTTCCCAGAGGATGCACTTCTATCTCTATTTCTGGCATGATCCTGCTCCCTACGAGCCTCATCCTTTACAAAAAGATTGGCAAGCGAGAGAGAAACGGTGCCTCACAGCTCGAGATGTGACAGCTTCTCCTGCAGGGAAGAACAAGGTCCTTTGGTACGAGCTAGATCATCCAGACCTGTCCCTGCAGAACACATCAAGACTCATCGCTGTACTACAGGGTGGCCTCTGGCTATGGCCTGGCACAGTGAGGACAGAGGCAGGGTCCTGAGTCAACATCACAGGGAGGTCTCCTGGAGGATGCAGGTGGAGCTGCTCCCCTGATAAGCTGTGTCATCCAGGGCCATGGGCTCCTTGTCTCTGCTGTCCCCCAGCACACCATTCCTCGGCTTCTCGGGAAACACGCCGGTGTCCACGAGGTGGTCCTACAAACACAAAGCCAAAGGGGTGGAACTGGTGAAGATGGACGACAGGTGGTGACAGGATTCACACAGAAAACGTCCCCGCTAGAAGGCAGCCCAGCAAGGCTGGGTGTGGGAGGGAGAATGGGGGGAAAAGAGGGAGAGCACAGCACAGTGGGGAGCGCAGAGTGGGCTGGGGAGGGGAGCTGACCAGCCCAGGCCGGGGCTGAGCTCCCCTGAGCCCTGAGATCCTTCTGCCCCACCAAGGGAGGGCAGCCCTGTGGGTAGAACCTGAGACAGCTGTGTGGGGACAGCCTAGGCTTAGCTGATCCTGAGAGGGGCACCGGGGGCAGGAGCAGAGAAAAGGGGTAGAAGGGGTAGAAGAGTCAGTGGCATCTGCAGAGGGATGGGAGGGGTCACTTGGACATTAGGTGCTACCTGGCCATAGCTCCTG
This sequence comes from Macaca mulatta, assembly GCF_049350105.2. Lineage (NCBI taxonomy): Eukaryota > Metazoa > Chordata > Mammalia > Primates > Cercopithecidae > Macaca > Macaca mulatta. The sequence goes on along the minus strand of NC_133418.1, from coordinate 97,787,861 downwards.
CAGTGGAGCCGCTTCTGCCAGGACAAGGGCAAGAGGGCCAGGAGCTTCGGCAACACTGGGTAAATGGTCGCAGGGTTCAGGGACCGGCCTCGCATTCTCCCTGAAGGGAAACGTGCTTCTGAGTCTCTGCGTGGAACCATCCACAGCAGCGGGCCCCATGTCCTCCCTTGGCCCCCAGATACCCCAGCCCCCACCCACATCCTACATCCCAGTGGAAAAGCCTGACAGCTACTGACACCCAAAAGCTCAGAGGGCAGGAACATTTCTCCGTAGATGGTAGAGTCCCTTAGGGCCCTCTGTTAACCCCTCGGTGCTCGTCTGCACCGCAATCCCACACCCTCACCAGTGAGTAGACTGACAATCAGGCCCACCACAATGACTGTGGTGGAGTTGTGAGCGCTGTACCATAAGTAGGACAAGGAATAGAACCGCCGCAGCCCTGTAGGCCTGGGAAGAGCAGAGGGGAAGACAATTAGCAATTCATTGGCAGGGCATTCCTTGGGCACCAGTTTCTCCTTGCCCGCATGGTCCCAGGGTCTTGGGACCCAATACCCAACATTTCCCTGGAGCCTCTGGTGGCCCATCCCTTAGCAGACCCCTGTGAAAGCCCTCAAACTCAAAGGAGGGCTTTGAGAAAACAAGGGGAAAGACAGCAAGCCCTGCCTTACTTGGAGACGGTAGTCAAGGGCATCAGTGTGGTCGCAGTGGCAACGGTTAGATTGGTGGGCAGGGAGAAGTTGGACCCATTAGTGGAAGAGGGTGGCATGCTGGAGCCCATGCTGGTCACGATGCTCCCGATGCCAATCCAGAAGGCCATGACAAGTCCAGACAACAGGCCCACGATAGCACCCTGACGAGACACGGTGCACGCCTGTCACAAGGCCAGCCCTGCCAGCCCTCGCAGCAGTCCTCAGGTCTCCTGGTGAGAGCCCTGCCAACCCACAGGCCCATCCCACTACACATGACTGTGGGTCCAGATGCATCACTCACAGGAGGGTTGGCACACGGAAAGAACATTCCAAGGCAAAAGAGTCCCAGCAGCGGTCCCCCAACCATGCCAAAGATGCTGATTGCTGCCTAGGAGGACCGGGCAAGAAGAAAATAAAAAAGAATACAGACTCAGAAATGCCCATACTCACCATAGAGCACAGCCACCCGCCATGGCCTTGGAGCCCCACTCATCAGATCTATCTCTTCTATGGGAACAATCAGAACTCCAGAGGTTGCCGGGCAGTGGCTCACGCCTATCATTCCAGCAGTTTGGGAGGCCGAGACGGGAGGATCACCTAAGGTCAGGAGTTCGAGACTAGCCTGGCCAACATGGTAAAACCCCATCTCTACTAAAAATACAAAAATTATACAGACATGCTGGCACATGTCTATAGTCCCTCAGCTACTTGGGAGGCTGAGACAGGAGAATCGCTTGAACCCAGGAGGCGGAGGTTGCAGTCAGCCGAGATCGCACCACTGCACTCCAGCCTGAGCAACAGAATGAGACTCCATCTCAAAAAAAAAAAAAAAAAAAGACTCTAGAGGGCAGGAAAGGCTGATGGGGGGCTGATGGAGAGGGATGTGTTTTGGGTTCTCCTCTGAGGCTCTCTCTTGGCCTACAATATCCCAGGAATGACCCTGGGTCCTCTGGCTGCTTGGAAGTCTGTTCACAGTAAAGATGGTCCATCAAAGGGGAATCTCTTACACCTGGCCCCCGGTCATTCCCCTCAATATAGCTGCCCTTCTCAACTTCCTGTTTCAATCAATCCCTTCTCTCCCTTAAAATCGCTTCCTACCATCTACAGTTATTACCTGCAGCACAGGTCCCATCTGGGAGGAAATATAGGCCATTCCTAGACAAAGTAGCCCATAGCCAAAGGCTGGGGGTAAAGGAGAGGAGAGGAAACAAGAAGGTGTGAGTTAACACAAGCAATGGAATAAAGCAAGGCTCCCTGCGCAGCCAAACTACCATCTCTGTCTCCTTTGACACAAAAGGCATATTACATCATGCTGCAGCTTCCTCCCACCAAGTCCTCACTCCTATGTGACTCAGAAACCTCCCTAGGACATGCCTTGAGATGTAAACAACCATGCATGCAGGGAAGGTTGTGTGCCTCGTTAGGCAAGTGCTGAGCCCCGAATAAAGCGGGTGTTTTACAGCAGACTGATGACAGTGGTCAGGGTGTAGCTTAGAAAGACCCAGACTGAAGAGATGAGGAAGCATAACCCCACCGAGGCCTCTGGAAAGCATGATGGCCCGGGCTTCAGAGAACTCAGGGAACCAAGGTCGAATCAGGTCTTCCATCGTAACAGTTGCCAATGAATTAAAAGCAGAGGATATAGTGCTGAAAAAGAAGAGGATGAGAAGTTGAATGAGGCAAAATTGTCAGCTCTGTGGGACTCTGTGGAGGAAATGGTATCCTAAAGGGGAGATGACAGGTACCACCAAGAAACCTCCTCATAGTTGGACTTGACACCACCTCAGAGCGGGCCTGGAAGGCAAGGACACAGTCCTTTTTTGAATGTGGATATGGGTTTCATTTGAGCAGATCAATTTCTGGTACCATAAAAGAACTCTTAACCAAAACAGGGGTATCTCTTAAGAGAAAATGTGCTCTGGCCTACAAAGATGAGCTATCCCTTGTCATCCACACAGATGGGACAGACACAGTGAGAGACTCACTGTGACTGGGACTCCCCGCCCGCCACCACCCCGCTCCACCCATCACCTTGTACCCAACAGGGGTCAGGTGCACCAGGTCTGAGGGAAATGGTCAAAGGGGGTACCTGAGGGAGCCGCTGAAGAGGCAGGCAATGAAGAGCCCTGGCAGGCCCGGCAGGCCTTTCAGGATATCCATCACAAAGTACAGGACGAACTGCAAGCAGAGCGGAGGTGCAGAGCAGTCATCAGAGAGGGGCCTTCCCAGGGCCGGCTCTGCAGAGAAGCTCCCTTTGCATGTGCACCAGCGAGTCTATTGAGACTGGGTGCGTTAGAAGGGAAGCCAGGGCCTGGGGCATCTCTGCTGACCCAAGTGTCTACACATTAAGTGGAGAGAAAATGGGCTCTACAGAGGGAATGACACAATTCGCCCGCAGCTCTGTTTCTGGCTACCAGTGTAACTTCTGCTTACTGACTACCTCATTGAGTCTGTTTTCTCCTCTGTGAAATGAGGCTGTTAGAGGTTAGGTGAGACCAGGTATGTGACAGCTCCCAGCAGAGCACATGGAGCCCAGTGGGGAGTCAGTAAGGGTAGGTCCTCACCCCAGTAGGATGAGCACTGTGGTTAGACGCTAGGGACCAGGATCCTCACATGCTAGATTCCTAGCATCTTAGAGTGGGAAAGGATTTTACAATCATTTCCCACCCAGGGTGGGAGTCCTTTCTATAGTCAGTCCTTTCCTACCTAGACACTCCCGTTGTGGGGCCAGGCCTGCCCTCAAGGGAACAGGACAGGGCCTTCTCACCTGGTCTGGGGCTGCCTGAGCCTGCTGAATGCTCATGGGATACTCCTGGTAATACGTGAACATGACCAGGCCAATGAGGCTGCCCACGCAGAGGGACACCTGCTGGAAGGGGAACACTGCATAACAGGAGCTGCAAAAGATGTTGGTGCCAGGAGGAGAGCCGGCATTAACAGACGCCCTCAGGCATGTGCCCCTGACCTCCAGAAAGGAGACCCACATCCTGAACACAGTGGATATGTATGTACTCTGGCATCCTGCCCCACCCCAATTATCTCTGGGGAACCCCTTCCCCTAGACCTTGCTCTGCTCCCTTCCTGTCGCTGCACTCACAGCATAGCAGCCTTCTCCGTGCGGGAACTGAGGTACCGCTGCACCTGAGCCTGGTTCACCCCGTATAAGGAGAGCATCATGAAGACACCCCCGATGGCCAAGGTCCAGAAGGTGTGCCGCACAAAGGGGTCCGGATTCAACCTGTAACAGACACCACCCAGTCATTGTGCAAAGCCCCAGAGATATAGCCTTCCTGCCCTCTTGGCAACAGGAGTCAGTGACAGGAGAGGAGACACCACTGCTAGGGCCAAGGGGATGACTGAAGGCAAGAAGCTGGGTGCACTCAAGAGACAGCACAGCCCGTTAGAGGGAGGCTCCATTCTTCCACCCCAGCCTCGTTCCAGGTACTCATCCCAGGTAATGTCCTGACTCTCCATAAACACTAGCCGAGCACCTGTAATCACCCTCCCTCTCTGCAGGACCAGTTTCCCGCTGTCTGCTGTTACACCTTAGGCTTCCCAGTTTGCACTCTGCTTACTATAGCCCTGAGCCCTCTAGGATGGGCTCAGCACCCAGGCACTGCAGACCCCAGCCAGGAGTAGGGGTATACTTACTCAAACCCAGAGATGCGGCCGTGCTGGGAAGCCACAGCCCACACATGCCCCAAGCCGCCCACCTTGGCTGACCCCACGGTGATAACTGCCAGCTGCCCAAGGAACATGACCACTGTCTGGAACACATCTGTCCAGATGACGGCCTTCAGCCCACCCTGCAAGGAAAGCACAGCAAACCTGCCACAGAGGCCTTCTAAACCCAGCTCGTCCAACCCGCCTTATTGTTGTTCCATTTTGTTTTGTTTTAGGCTTTTTGCAGCCGGAAGCCAGTTTTTAGTTTCTATCTCTGGTGTTAAGTATAAAAGAGAGATGAGGAAGGGGCTTTACTGACCCAACCAGAAACAGAAACTAAGAACCCATGACTATATTCTCTCCCTTGGACACTCCTGAAACCATCCGCTCTAAGGACATGCTACCAGTGAGGGGACTCTCCTGCCGTTAGGCACGTAATTGCTGTGACCCTGTTGACATCATTCCCATCCCATCCTCTACCTTCACATACCACCCCCACTGCTAAATCCTATTTCTTACCACCCTAGAATTTCACCTATATTCTCACCTATATTCTCAGCTTATCTCTTCTTTTCCTTCTCTTCCCATCTCCCCTCCTTACTTCATCCCTTCCCCTCCCCTCACCAGGGCTTACTGCACTTACCAGAGCTGTATAGATGGTACAGACAATGCCTAGGGCCAGCACGGACAGCCACAGATCAAAGCCAGTCACTGTAAGCATAGAAGCCACATTTTTATTCCTGGAAAAGGGTTCCCCAGGGGAGAAGCCCTGGTAGGGCAATCGTGTCATGCCACAGAGATAAAGCATTTGGTCATTAACAATGAAATAAATCATTCACCACAATGGAAAAAATTGTTTGCAGAGCTCCATCAAAAGGTGCTGATTAACCAGTTCGGATAGGCATGGTAACACGTTACTAGCTTTCAATAGAGGTGGACCAAGCCTTCCCCTGGTAGAGACCCACCCAAGGGCCCAAGCAGTGAATTAATTCCCCATCCAAGGTCAGGTTCTTTTCCGTACACGCTCCTCCATCTGCCTCTCCCAAAGGTGCTTTCCTAGCCTGCCATGGCTGAAAGCCAGGGGCGCTGTGACTCCTCACCTGCATTGAGAGCCAATGACGGAGCATAGAGCACAACTCCCATGTAGATCACCTGTTGCATGTGGAAAAAATGTGAGGGGGCAGGAGGAGGGTGGGAAGAGAGAGGAAGAAAGATGGGCCTCAGTGCCAATATGCCCATGGCTTCCCCTCACCTAGGCTCACTTCCCTCTTCCTTCTCTCAAATTCTGGCTTGCTGCCACCATAGTATCTGTGCTGGAATTAGAAGGCATGGGCAGCAGGATGCCTCTGGGGGCCTCATAGATGCTGACCCTCTAGCAGGAATTTCAATCCTGCCAGTCTGAGAGCAGGGGAGACTCCAATTCCCGCAGCACACTTGGGTTCAGGTCCCCCAACATGCCCCAGGCTCGGTTTCTAGCCTCATTCTGCTTACCATCTGAAAGATGAAAGTCACAGTTCCACACACTCGAACAGTTTTATTGAATCGAAGCTCCAGGTACTGGGTATACAGAAAAAAGATTTTCCTCCTGACTTCACCCCGACAACTCACACACAACTTCCCTCAAGACGCTCAGGAACATGAGGGAATATCCAACCCATACCCACTCTGAGTCCCACTCGGCACAGCACCCTTCTCTCCAATCCTGCCCCTACTCCTGACATCACTGAGAAAGAATTACAAACACACAACCGAGTTTTCTGTCCCTCTCATTAGGTGGAGGAGGTCTAGGGTCCCAGGTCCTTCCTATGTCCCTGTTCCTCCTCTCCACTCCAACCCCAGTGTCCCACGTGCTTCTCCCTTCCGTCCCTGCTCACCTCATAGGCACTGGTGAGATGCAGGCGGTAGAAAACGGGGATGAAGATGTGTGCAGGTATGAGCAGCCCCAGAAAGTAGCAGCAGCCCAGGAACCAATACTGGGTCCCAAATCGGTAGATCTCTGACGGCACACCCAGGATGGCCACGGCTGACTGGAAGGTGGCCAGCAGGGACAGTGCCACCGGAAGGCAGCCCATTTTGCGGTTCGCCATCAGCAGCTCACCAACAGTATGCCGGCCCCAGCCACGACAAGCATGGTAGAGCCCAATGGCAAGAGAGAGAACCAGCAGCAGGACGAACACCACGTAGTCCACGAGGGAGAAGGCGGGCATGCTCACGCTTGTGCCCGAGGTTGGGGAAACGGGGGCTGAGGTGCTCACCCCTACACTCATATCCTCACTGTGTCTGTGATCTGCAGCCAGCTGCTGCTCCAGGGCTCTGCGGCAGGGCAGGGGCGGATGGGTGGCTACAATCTGGCTCCCAGCCACAGTCTCACAGTCTTCCTCCACGGAAAGATACTGTCCAGGGTGAGCTGCAAAGGAATTAGCTCTTAGTGAGGCCTATCTTGCCTTGGTAGCCATTCACCCTTGGGCCTTGTACATCACATGCCATCAGAAGTGGACCAGTCAGCATAGGGGTAGCCCTTCAAGGTCTGGAGGCCCTGGTATGGGTTTGGTAGGGGACAGAAGTGAGGGAGAAGCATCAGAGTGAGACAGCCAGGAGACAATATAACTTGGCCAGGACCTTGGAGTATGCAGAGCTGTGAAATTCAAGAACCTTCTTAGGTCTCCACCCGAGTACCAAAAGAAAAATAAACTCTAGCCTAAGTTTCTTTGCAAAATTTCCTGACCCCACTTGAAGGCACAGACCCAGTCACTACAATACACTAAGCCAGCAGAGCCCAGCCTGGCGCCACAGCCCAGCAGGAAACACAACATGGAGACTAATGGCAGCAGGGCTTCCCCTACTGACCCTGGCCTCAGCCCTTGCTTCCTGAGATCCCTAGTGTCACCCTTCTAACTGATCATCAGTGAGACTGCCTCGTGGCAGCCACAGACTCCATTTCAGGCATCCCTAGGCCAACCACTCCGAACCCCTTTCTTAAGGTTCTCCCCAACACCACTAGATAAGCACTCGCTGCCACCCACCTCTCAGCCCCTCTACCTGCAACACCACAGTCAACAGCAGATGCAGCAAGAGCGGCTGGATTCAAAAGTGAGACGGGAAAGGTGAGAGGGCATCATGCTGGAGTCAGGGTTTCAGAGTTACGATTCTCCGTTTTGGAGAGAAGCAACCCAGCCAGGGAGCTGAGAGGCAAAGGGACCAGCCAAAGAGAGTGGTTGCATCCTGCTGGGGACAGACACCTACCTGGAGAAGCAATCCCTGTTCTGAGGCAGAGTTGCCTGGAGCTGCAGAGGCTGAGGATCTGGCTCTATGAGTAGCTGAGGTGAGAGATCAGGAACTGGGGGTGGGGTGAAGCTCAGCAGTCATTTGTTCTGGCCCCTTCAGGGAACCAATCGCTATGTTCCAAATGGCCCTATCACCCTATGGCCCCAAACTCCAACTCAGCCCTAGAGGCTCCAGAACAGGGAAGAGGGAGCTCACATTCAACAGCATTCCTAGATGGATTAGGCTTTCAGCCTAAAGTACTCTTGGCACTCTGTGCGGAAGGGAGTTGGAATGAAGGAACTGAAAAGATAGGAAAGTTGAAAGTTGATTTTCTAACTCCTACACAAGAAATGTTAATCCTCCAAGAATACACCATAATCCTCAGAGAAAGAGAGAAGGGATCATAGTATTTAAAATCTTAAATCTTTGGATACCACTATTACAACCAACTCCCCACCACTGACCATTTCACAGATAAACACACTAAGGCTCAGATGGTTCGAGTGACCTTTCCAAACAAAAGCACAGAGCCTACTATTGTTAGAGTGTAAATTAGAACCCAGGTCTAGGGATTCACCATCCACCCTGTCTGTTCTCCATGTGTATCGCATTATCTTCAGAGGCAATCCTCCGGGGTACTTACTGGTATAGGGGAAAAACACCAGAGAATGCCATGTAGTTAGACAGCCTAACATGACAACAGTTAACATTTGTTGAACACCTGCTATGTAACCCAGCAGTGTGTGAGGTGCTTTATAAACATTAGTAGTAACACATAATGAAGCTAACGCTTTCAAAACAGCATGTCTCAGGTTAAGACATGAATACTCTACAGTTATCACAAGAAAACTGAGAGATTAAATAACTTGCTCAAGGTTATGCAGCACGGTACAAAACAAGAGAGAAAGAAACAGTGCCGTCTGCAGCTATGACAGGTGTTCACCAACGGCCCTGTCCTCACTATTCCCAGAACCAGGGCAGGAGCACAGTGTTGTAGTCAGTCATTCACAGGACATAGTTTAGATTTCAACTAATCAAGAGACAGACTAACATAAAGTGTGTCTTCTGCTTTTGCCCACTAGGAGAAAGATTAGGCTGTCTTTCGGCTCTCCCACAGTGTGTTCTTGGGCAGACACTGTCTGGCTGGCAAGATATGGCCTCATGCAGACTAAACCTGAACTCTGAACCTCTTGGGGCCAATAAAGAGGGAAAATAAGAGCTGGCAACTCTTGGATCACATGTCTACAAGATTCCCAACAGGCTTAAACTCTGGTTTAACCTAAACATGCCTTGGGCCTTTGCACATTGCAACACCCTGAGTTTTCTCATTGTCCTTGGCAAGTTTTTGCTGCTATGATAGAGATGATGGGAACCACTGGGGAGTAAGAGAAAACATGTCTGCTGTGTGCAAAGAACACAGAACACTATAGGGTTAGTGGTATAGATAGGTAGGTGGCCAGAGACAGGAAGGAAAGTCCCAGTGTGGGAAACGGAGGTACAGAAATAAAGACACTCTGCTGATGGGACTTCCTGATAAAATTCTATTTGCATGATGTATGGAGAATTCTCATGGATGGCCTGAGAGAGCCCCAGGGAAGACAGGAAAAACCTGACCTAGCAACAGACCAGAATCTGAGAACAGATCTATGGTTTTCTAAAAACTCTACATTGATCCAAACCTATGGACTTACATTTCTCCAGAAAGAGGGGGGCCAAGAGGAAGAGCTAGCTGTTGTTTCACTACAACTATAACACACTAAGGCACAAACAGCAGATTGTGGGAATGCCCCTTTTTTTTTGGAGACGGAGTCTCACTCTGTCACCCAGGCTGGAGTGCAGTGACACCATCTCGGCTCACTGCATACTCTTCATACTGAGTTCTTCAGTATGTTACTCTTCATACTGAGTTCAAGTGATTCTTCTGCCTCAGTCTCCTGAGTAGCTAGGACTACAGGCATGTGCTACCGCACCCAGCTAATTTTTTTTTTTTTTTTTTTGTATTTTTAGTAGAGACGGAACTTCACCATATTGGCCAGGCTGATCTCAAACTCCTGACCTCATGATCCGCCTGCCTCGGCCTCCCGAAGTGCTGGGATTACACGCGTGATGTGGGACCCCTTTTAAAAACCCGAACTCGGCCAGGCGCCGTGGCTCACACTTGTAATCCTAGCACTTTGGGAGGCAAGGCGGGCGGATCACGAGGTCAGGAGATCAAGACCATCCTGGCTAACACGGTGAAACCCCATCTCTACTAAAAATACAATTTAGCCGGGCGCGGTGGCGGGCACCTGTAATCCCAGCTACTCGGGAGGTTGAGGCAGGAGAATGGCGTGAACCCGGGACGCGGAGCTTGCAGTGAGCCAAGATCGTGCCCCTGCACTCCAGCCTGGGCGACAGAGTGAGACTCCTCCAAAAAAAAAAAAAAAAAAAACCTGAACTCACTTTGGTCACACACTGCAGTGGATCATACTGACTCCTACAAAACGCAATGAGACCACTGCAAGACTAACTGTTCCAAAAAGATTCCCTCAAAATCTATCCTGGAGCTTATAATTCCTCAAGGTGTGAAAGGCTTTAGGGGCCCTCAAAATGCTACTAGCTACTAACACCTTAGAAAACTTGCCAGTGAGCTAAACGTAAACCTTTCAGGAACTTCCAGGCAGACACCATGGAGGGAATGTGGAAGGGAAGCATGGGTCGGCTACTCGAGATGATCGCTTGGGTTGGCATTAAGGAGCTTTTTGGCTGGCCCTAACCAACACTGTCACTCCGGGAGCAGGGATCCCCTGGCGTCCTTCAGTCAGGGCGCTGGCCCACCCGGGGCAGCGACGCACTCCCTTACCTCCGTGGTTTAGTCCGGGCTAGGAAGATCCCTTTGTGCTTCCTGAGATCAACATCGCACCCTTTTCCTGGGAAGGCAAAGAAAATGAATTAGGGAAGCGTCTATCCCGCTCCTACCTCCTCGCCAGGCTCCGGGACGCTACGCGCTATCAGGATTGAGGTGAAGGGGACTACGTGCCCGGGGCGATCCAGGCTCCTGCCCTCCCGCCGGAGTCCGCGATTTGCCCTTCCCTCCTCCATCACCCTCACCCTCGTTCTTTCCTGGTTTCCCGCTTCCCTCTACGCGGCGGAGACCACCACCTTACCGCGCACACTTCGTATCTTCTCAGTCCCACGCCGGAGGCCGGCTCGCTCCGCCCCTCCCCGCCCCTCCCCGCCCCCTTGCCCCTTTGCCCCCGCCCCAGCTCAGACGCCGCTCCCTGGGGCCTCTCTGCACCGTCTCACGCTCTGCAGGCCCACCTGCCCGGTCTCCACACGTGGGTAGCCAGAGCCCGGCCGCTGCGCCCTGGCCGGGAACCCGCGGGGGCCCCGCCCCCTGCCCGCCCCCTGCCCGCCCCGCTCGCTGCGCCGCCATGTTTACTGAGGGCGGATGGAGGAACCCGAGTCTCTTCGAAGGCGCGACCTTGGCTTCCGGACGCGGGGAACACCCGGCTGAGGGAGCCTGCAGTCGGCTCTGGGAAGCCGCGCGGCGACAGGGGTCGCCTTCATTAAAGGGGAAAAGGAATAAGGGGTAGCCAGTGTCCCCGAAAGAGGGCTGGGGCGCATGAAGACCAGCGCAGAGTTCCGCGAGCAGGAGAAACCCCCAGCCAGCCCCAGGGCGAATGGACCGGGTCGCTTAGGCCACGCCCGGGGAAGAGGGCCTGACGCGCTGCGGGGCGGGGCCGCGGGGCCGGGTCGCGTGAGCACCGGAGAACTAAGGGAGCGGAAAATGGCGTCTCACGGCCCGGGTAGTCTTACGACTCTGGTGCGCTGGGCTGCCGCCCTGCTCCTCGCTCTGGGCGTGGAAAGGGCTCTGGCGCTACCCGAGGTACAGAAGCAAGTTTGAGGTCGGGCTGAAGCAGGGTCGCTCGCCAGCCGTGCGTCTCGCTCGCCCGCGGCTCCCCCTTCCCCTCGGCCGGCCTGCGGCTCTGATTTCGTCCCTGACCCTTTCCGACCCTGCCCAGCCGGGTCCTGTTCCCGAGTGCTCACGTCGTGCAGGCTTTCGGCGCCCCAGTCCTGCCAACTTCCAAAGATCTGTGAAACTTGATCTCGTCCCTTAATTTTTGAGTAACTTTTAAGTTATTTCTACAGACGGGTCCTCTGGCTCTTGTGAAAGCTCTCTACGCCCGAACACCATATATCGTGCAGTGGTAGGACTGTACTTTGTTTTGTAATGCTTGATGAGTTATTTACCTACCTCCGGTCCTTTTAAACCAGGCCAAACTGGGACTTGAGAAGTCTTTGCAGAGAGCATAATAAATATGTTTGAATAGTGATCTTCAGAGATGAGGACCTTCCCTGGCTGATGTCTGGTACTGAAAGTGTCTGGAGAGCTGATTCGGCGCCGGACTCTAGGGGAAGACATGGCATCTCCTAGCCTAGCCTGTTACAAGGGTAGGACACGAGCCATTTATCCATTTATCGGCCCCATGTTAGAGGAATTCTGGAAACGTGTACTGGCAGTTAATTCTTGATAGCCGTTTGTTCTTTTCTTGGCTTTTCTTTCTGGAGTTCTAATGTTTCTTTCTCTTCTGCAGATATGCACTCAATGTCCAGGGAGTGTGCAAAATTTGTCAAAAGTGGCCCTTTATTGTAAAACGACACGAGAACTAATGCTGCATGCCCGTTGCTGCCTGAATCAGAAGGGCACCATCTTGGGGTGAGGGGAAGACATCCCTAGATACTGGATACAGGCCATTCCTTAGTCTGGCTGCTTTTCTACCCTTATATTATTTTAAGAATCCACCTATTATGGTTTCAGCTGTAACCATCACGCAGATGTCTACCAAAACTAGATCTCTTTAGTGTCTTTTTACCTTTCCACACTCCAGGTACATGTGAGTACCTGTAGCTTCCTATTAAGCATTTCCTACTGAGTGCACCCTTACTTCAAACTCAAAATGTTTTGCTTCCATTCTCTTCTTTCCTTCATCTACCTAAATACCTCTCTATATTAAGCTTTCAGAAAACCGACATTTTTCATTATCACTCTCTTGCTTTAATACCACAGTTAGTAACTTTTACTCTCAGGACAAAATTCAAACCATTAACTACCATACACTAGTCCCAACCCCCTTTTCCAACATTATTTCCAATTACTTGTCCACTGAAACCTCCATAATGGTCCGCACCAGCCAGATTTGCCTACCCTCAATGGCATTCCATCTTTGTTCAGGCCTCTCTCCATACCTGAAATTGCCTTCCTCCACCAAATTAGGACATATCCATCCTTCATTTCCAACATCTTTTGTGACTGTTTCCTACTACTATTAAGTTCCAGAGTAATACCTTTTTTTAATTATTATTTATTCATTTTTTTGAGATGGAGTTTCGCTTTTGTTGCCCAGACTGGAGTGCAATGGCGTGATCTTGGCTCGCTGCACCCTCTGCCTCCTGGGTTCAAGCGATTCAGTAATACCTTCTTAAAAAACTTTCTGTAATCTTTAGTGTCCACTCAAAATATATTTATACACTATCCTGTGGTTTCTTTTATATTGTAATGTTTACAGTGCTTTTATTTTGGGCAGCGGTCTTGTTCCTCTAACTACATTGTAAGCCACTCAAAGGCTAAGATACTGTGTTATATATTTTTTAACATTCTCCCAGTGTTTGCAGTTTGTAGGGACTCAGTAAATATTTGCAGAATAAAGGAATGGATAGCAGTTGATATTGAAGAAAAAAAATAATATGGCATGATCCAGCAGTTTACAACCAATCTGTGGTAGAAAATACATGTGGAAAAAACTTTCATTTATGTGACTTGCATTTTTTTTTTTTAAAGGCTTTCTGTGGATCTGAAAATCGTAATATGAGATTCACTAATGTAGACAAGAAACACAGATTTCTCCCAATAGATGCATAACCGATTAGAACAGTGCTGGCCAATAGAACTTTCTGTGATTATGAAAATGTTCTGGGCCAGGCGTGGTGGCTCACGCCTGTAATCCCAGCACTTTGGGAGCCAAGGCAGGCGGATCATGAGGTCAGGAGTTCGAGACCAACGTGACCAACATGGTGAAACCCCGTCTCTACTAAAAATACAAAAATTAGCCAGGCGTGGTGGCACGTGCCTGTAATCCCAGCTACTCAGGAGGCCGAGGCAGGAGAATTGCTTGAAACTGGGAATCAGAGGTTGCAGGGAGCCGAGATCATGCCACTGCACTCTAGCTTGGGCAACAGAGCAAGACTCTGTCTGAAGAAAGAAAAAAGAAAATGTTCCATATCTGTACTAACCAGTACAGTAGCTACTAACGTGGTTATTCCATTTGCACTTGAAATATGGCTAGTGCAAATGAGACACTGAATTTTTTGGTTAAATTAATTTTTCTCTATAGAGTGAGGGTCTCACTCATATTGCCCAGGCTGGTCTCAAATTCCTAGGTTCAAATGATCCTCCCCGCTTGGCCTCCCTAAGTGCTGGGATTACAGGAGTGAGCCACTACACCCAGCCTAAGGTATATTAACTTAAATTTAAGTAGTTACATGTGGCAAATGGTGATTCTATTGGATAATGCAGAATTAAAATGTCTACCACAGCTCCTAGTGTGTGACTCTGAACACAGCTGTGTTCAATTATTATTAGCTGAAAAGGGGGTTGTGTAGTCAAATACAAACCGTGCTGTGGTTGAAGAAAAAGAGGAACACACAGTTATATTGATTACTTTATTTCCTCAGGCTGGATCTCCAGAACTGTTCTCTGGAGGACCCTGGTCCAAACTTTCATCAGGCATATACCACTGTCATCATGTAAGTAGTTAGGTGCCTCCCACCCAAAAGGCTAACATAGTGTAGGTTGATGGGAAGGTGCTAATATTGTGTGCTTTGCAGAGACCTGCAAGCAAACCCCCTCAAAGGTGACTTGGCCAACACTTTCCATGGCTTTACTCAGCTCCAGACTCTGTGAGTAAGGGTATGGGGAAGAGAATCAAAGAAGGGTGATGCTGTGAGTTTAGCAACTTTGCATGTTATGACCACATTTCTCTTTAGGATACTGCCACAAGATGTCAACTGTCCTGGAGGAATTAATGCCTGGAATACTATCACCTCTTATATAGACAACCAAATCTGTCAAGGGCAAAAGAACCTTTGCAATAACACTGGGAACCCAGGTATGCTGTCTTACCTCCAAACTTCTGGGAATTGTCTTTTCTCCCTTGTGTTTTCCACTTTAGATCAGAAAGACAAAGTTACTTAAGTGCCTTTCATTCAGAGTTCTGGGGGTCTAACCCCTTTGAAAGAAAAGATATCTTAAGATATATTATTTGTCTCACACGTGTCCGTGTAAAGAGACCACCAAACAGGCTCGTGTGAGCAACAAGGCTTTATTTCACCTGGGCGCAGACTCACAGGGCTGAGTCTGAAAAGAGAGTCAGCAAAGGGTGGTGGGATTATCATTAGTTCTTACAGGTTTTGGGATAGGCGGTGGAGTTAGGAGCAATGTTTTGCAGGCAGGAGGTGGATCTCCCAAAGTACATTCTCAAGGGTGGGGAGAATTACAAAGAAGCTTCTTAAGGGTTGGGGAGATTACAAAGAACCTTCTTCAGGGTAGGGAGAATTATAAAGAACCTTCTTAAGGGTGGGGGAGATTACAAAGTACATTGATCAGTTAGGGTGGGGCAGAAACAAATCAATGGTGGAATGTCATCAGTTAAGGCTATTTTCACCTTTGTGGATCTTCAGTTGCTTCAGGCCATCTGGATGTTTACGTGCAGGTCACAGGGGATATGATGGCTTAGCTTGGGCTCAGAGGCCTGACATTATTGTTACTGTTTTTATCTGTAATCTTCTTTCCTCTTCCTTTATCCTAGCAATGATTGAGAGACTCTAAGTTGAAATAGATATTTGAGAAATATGCCTAATGAGATGTATGCAGTGATGTTCTCTCTTTCTCTCTGGCCCACAGAAATGTGTCCTGAGAATGGATCTTGTGTACCTGATGGTCCAGGTCTTTTGCAGTGTGTTTGTGCTGATGGTTTCCACGGATACAAGTGTATGCGCCAGGTGAGGAATTAGGCCTTCTAACTAGGGATACAAGGAATGCATAGAGCAAGTCTTTTCAGAAAGGAGATCCACAAGACCAGGAGCTAATACAAATTACCTATAGGGGGAAAACTATAGAATTGCCGTAGACGAGGTGATAGGTATATTAGGAAAGAATTAGGTGTTAGGATGTGGCCCTCCGTGTAACGTTGTATGGGGATGTTTTTTGGTCTGTTGTTCACAGGGCTCGTTCTCACTGCTTATGTTCTTTGGGATTCTGGGATCCACCACTCTATCCATCTCCATTCTGCTTTGGGGGACCCAACGCCGAAAAGCCAAGACTTCATGAACCACATAGGTCTTACCATTGACCTAAGATCGATCTGATCTATCTTAGCCCAGCCAGGGAGCTCTGCTTCCTAGAAAGGCATCTTTGGCCAGTGGATTCACCTCAAGGTTGAGGCCGCCATTGGAAGAGGAAAAATTGCACTCACCTGGTGTAGACAAATACCAGTTCCCATTTGTGTTGTTGCCTATAATAAACACTTTTTTTTCCCTCTCTCTTTCTTTTTAAGGAAAGGCGCCCTGCCTTTACGTGTTTCTTGCTTGGGGTGGGAGGGACTGCTTTATGGCAGCCGGTTTTTTCAGGTTCCCCCTGGTTTTGCAGTGCGGAGACCACGAGGGCTCACTCCCAGTGGCTTCGCCGACCCCGCCCCTTACGTGCCCGGCACCGCCCCTCACGCCGCTTGTGTCCGCGCCGCCGCAGTCTCTGCCGCCGCCAAGCGCGCCGGAGGCTCCTGGGCTGCCGCGCCCGGCTTCTCCCCAGCGCCGCGCGCCGTTAGCCACGTGGACCGACTCCGGCGCGCCGTCCTCACGTGGTTCCAGTGGAGTTTGCAGTCCTTCCCGCTTCTCCGTACTCGCCCCCGCCTCTGAGCTCCCTTCCCATGGCGGCCCTAGTGTTGGAAGACGGGTCGGTCCTGCGGGGCCAGCCCTTTGGGGCCGCCGTGTCGACTGCCGGGGAAGTGGGTAAGCAAGCCCGGTTAGGCTGCAGACCTTATCCCACGCTCTGATGCGCCTCTCCTCCCAACCTTCCCCGTCCAGACCCCGCCATTTTCCCGCCAGCACACCCCCTCCCCCGATTCGGTGCCCATGGGCCCCAGCGCCGTAAACCCCTCGCGACCAAGGCAGCCTCCACTGGGGTGTGCTCGTCGCGCGGGGAGTGTTCCGAAGGGTGCCCTGCCGGAGCCCAGCCCTGCCTCTTTCTTGCAGTGTTTCAAACCGGCATGGTCGGCTACCCTGAGGCCCTCACTGACCCCTCCTACAAGGCACAGATCTTAGTGCTCACGTATCCTCTGATCGGCAACTATGGCATCCCCCCAGATGAAATGGATGAGTTCGGTCTCTGCAAGGTAGCCACACCCAGTGCTTTCTCTACATTCCTTTCAAATCAGTAATTGTTAACTATTAGTGAAGTAGGAGATGTTGACACCCCGCTGGGCATCGTGCAGAAAACATACCCACTGAAGTAATAAGTCAAGGACTGAGACTACTACTAATTGTAGTTAGGCAGGGGTTGTTAAGTACCTTGGGAGGCACAGAGTGTTGGAGGCCTCAGAGGGAAAAGCTATCGTCTTTGTTAAGGGCATCAAGGCTCTAGGCATAGTTGAAAGCATTCTGTATGTAGTGAAGGCGTGGATCAAGGAATGTAAAAGAGGTGTAAGGGAAACAGCCTTGTCCAATTTGTTAGGAATGCAGAAGTCATGAGAAAAAAGCCTGCAGATAAGTTAGATACAGTAGGCATGGAGGGACTTGAAGCCAAAGCAGAGTCAGCTTAATTTGGTAAAGGATCCATTGAAGGTTTTTTTTAGCAGCAGAGTCAGACGGGAGCAGTGCTTTTTAGGACTACATAAATCAGTGGAAAGAGACTGGAAATTAGGGTCACATTCTTCGCAGTGACATTAAGTGCCAGTTTACCTACAAAACCAGTGATATTATCATTTTCTAGACCTACTGACATGGCCTTGCCTGATTTTCTGCTTTTCAGTTGTGTTCTTACCTCTAGGTGAGAAAACTGAGTTTCTTCCTACATTGAGATTTCCCCTATTCCTTCACCTCTGAAATTTGGAAACTAAGTTGCCCTCTGACAGTTCAAGCATTAAAAAAACCCAACATATAGTAATTAAGGTAATAGAGGAAGTCAATCTGGCCTAGAGTAGTAGTTCTCAAAATTTGTTTGGCCTCGTTGCAGGTGTCTAAGCCTTTAATTCTTAATTTGCCTTCCCAGCCACCCTGACACTGGGGAAAGAGAGCTCCGGATAGAGGACATACATATTATTATTCCTGGAAAGGAATTTATAGGTTCATCACAAACCTATAAATACACTGCATTCTAGTTGATAGTGCAGTGTCTTGTGAATTTGGTTAACCTATGTCAGTCATCACCTTTGTCAACTCTAGGCACACTGACAAAATTTGAGTTTATAAAACTACAAAATTGAGGCCCTATTAGTACCAGGATGGGAAAGGCCTCTTGGAGCCACTCACAGATATAAATGGATTACTCCACCTGGCCAGGGAGGGTTCTGCCAAACTATCCTTCAGATCCCTGGACAGTCTCAGAATGCAGGTTCCTTAAACTCTTCATCACCCAGCTGAATGCAGTTTAAATATGCTGATCCCTCCCACTTAAACTTTCTGTTTCTGTGTAGCTATTAAACGCTTATCTATTGAGTTTATTGAGTAACATGTTTTTGTTTTTTTGGGTGGGGGGGGCGGACAAGGTCTCACTTTGTCACCCAGGCTGGAGTGCAGCGGCATAATCATGGCTCACTGCAGCCTCTGTCGCCTGAGCTCAAGCAGTCCTCCCACCTCAACCTCCCAAGTAGCTGGGACTACAGGCACCTGGCACCATGCCTGGCTACTTTTTTTGTATTTTTTGTAGAGACAGGGTTTTGTCACATTGCCCAGGCTGGTATATTATCTTTTTTTATTTAATTTTTTAAATTTGTATTTTTTTTTGAGATAGAGTTTTGCTCTTATTGCCCAGATTGGAGTGCAATGGCGCAATCTCGGCTCACTGCAACCTCCGCCTCCCGGGTTCAAGCTATTCTCCTGCCTCAACCTCCCGAGTAGCTGGGATTACAGGCGTGGGACACCACGCCCAGCTAATTTTGTATTTTTATTAGAGACAGGGTTTCTCCACGTTGATCAGGCTGGTCTTGAACTCCCGACCTCAGGTGATCCGCCCACCTTGGCCTCCCAAAGTGCTGGGATTACAGGCGTGAGCCACCATGGCCCGCCTTTTTTTTTTTTTTTTTTTGAGACGGAGTCTCGCTCTGTCACCCAGGCTGGAGTGCAGTGGCCGGATCTCAGCTCACTGCAAGCTCCGCCTCCCGGGTTCACGCCATTCTCCTGGCTCAGCCTCCCGAGTAGCTGGGACTACAGGCGCCTGCCACCTCGCCCGGCTAAGTTTTTGTATTTTTAGTAGAGACGGGGTTTCACTGTGTTAGCCAGGATGGTCTCTATCTCCTGACCTCGTGATCTGCCCGTCTCGGCCTCCCAAAGTGCTGGGATTACAGGCTTGAGCCACCGCGCCCGGCCTGCCCCGCCTTTTTTAAAAGTAATCCCAAATGAAGTTTGGGGGGCATGCTTAGTATTGTGCCCTGAACCTTTGTTTTTCATTTGGTATTGTATTTTGTACCTCCCTATCTTATTCAGTTTTTAATCACACTATATAATGAATATTTATATGAGTGTTACCTTGTTTTCTGGCTCCCTACATCAGAAATAAACATGAAGACAGGAACCTCATCTTTTTTTGTTCATTGCTCTTTTCTCAGCATCTTCTGCAATGCCTGCACCTCAATAAATGTCTGACTGACACCATGTGCCTTGCTCTTGAGTTCTGTTTCGTGACAAAGACACATACATATTCATAATACCATGTAAATAGCAAGAGAGGAAATAAAATATTAAGAGAGCTCTAAGATGGAGGCATAAGCTGTATTGGGTGAGTGGGAGGGGCTTCACAGAGAAGGGATTTGTGATTTCAGTTTTAGATAAAGGAAGAAAGAGGTGGGGCGTGTAGCTCATGACTTGTAATCCCAGCACTTTGGGAGGCTGAGGTGGGAGGATCACTTGAGCCCAGGAATTTGAGAGCAACCTGGCACCATGGTGAGATCCTGTCACTACAAAAAAATTCAAAAAATTAGCCAGGTGCGATGATCCACACCTGTTTTCCCAGCTACTCGGGAGTCTGAGGTGGGAGAATCACTTGAGCCCAGGAGATTGAGGCTGCAGTGAACTGTGTGTTTGCACCACTGCACTCTGCACTCCAGCCTGGGTAACAGCAAGACCCTGCCTCAAAGAGGAAAAAAGGAATGGCTAGGTGTGGTGGCTCCTGTAATCCCAGCACTTTGGGAGGCGGAGGCGGGCAGATCACAAGATCAGGAGATCTGAGACCGTCCTGGCTGACATGGTGAAACCCTCGTCTCTATTAAAAATACAAAAAATTAGCCGGGCATGGTGGCGGGCGCCTGTAGTCCCACCTACTCGGGAGGCTGAAACAGGAGAATTGCTTGAATCTGGGCGGCAGAGGTTGCAGTGAACTGAGATCTCACCACTGCACTCCAGCCTGGGCGACAAGTGAGACTCCATCTCAAAAAAAATAAATAAATAAATAGAAAGGAAAGTGTCATTTTCAGTGACCAACTGGGTACCCTGGGCCTGTGGGTTGTGTTTCATATAGAAGAGAGCATTTTTGGTAAATGGAAATATCTATGCAAAAGCACCAAAAGCTTGGTATATTGAAGGCCATTCAGTGTGGCTGAATATAGGGTCTGTGGCCACACAATGGGGAAAATGCTGTAAAAAAATAACTTGGCCTGAGGCTTCTCACAATCTTTCCATCTACAGTGGTTTGAATCCTCGGGCATCCACGTAGCAGGACTGGTGGTGGGAGAGTGCTGTCCTACTCCCAGCCACTGGAGTGCCACGTGCACCCTGCATGAGTGGCTGCAGCAGCATGGCATCCCTGGTTTGCAAGGTATGGTGGCAAGCATGGGCATATCTGGACAGAGCACAGCATGCCTGGATGGAAAGAATCAAGTTTCTGTAGTCTGCTGGGACCTGACTAAGACTATGATAGTTGGAAGATTTAGATTGGAGTTGGGCTGGGGGAAAGAATTGAACTGTCACTCAGAAGGAAAATTTCCAACACAGAAAGGAACTCCCAGCTTCCATAATCATCAGGTCAGGGCTAATCTTATTTCATCACCACCACTGGATTATTTTGAAGCAAATCTCAGACATCATATCATTTCATCTACAAATAGTTCAACATCTATGCAAAAGGAATCTTTAAAAAACATGACTATAATAACATCATACACTAAAAAAATTAATAATTCCCCAATACAAGTGTCCAGACAATGTTTAAAATTTCCGCTAATTTTTTTTTTTCTGTTTATTTGAATCTTGCTGTAAACAGGATTCATGCGTTGCATTTGGTTGATAAGTCTCTTAATCTGTGGACCTTGTAAGCTATTTGAAAACAGGTCTTTTTCCTGTATCTAGTATCCCATAGTCTGCACTTGGTTACATTCCTGTAGTGTTACTTGGCGTATTCTTTTTTTCCCTTGATTTTATTTTCTATAAATGGATATATTTAGAGTTGTCCAATTCTGATGTGATATTTTCGGCAGGAATGCTTCATGGTAGTATACTTCTGTCACAATAGCCCAGGATTTTGATGCACATAGAACAGCTGTGTGTGACTAGGGCTCTGGAATGGAAGTGCTTCTGGAAGTCTGACCTCACAGATGACTGAGTTGGGGGAGTGTGATCCCTAAGACTGTGCTATTTTGACAGGAGTAGACACTCGGGAGCTGACCAAGAAGTTGCGGGAACAAGGGTCTCTGCTGGGGAAGCTGGTCCAGAATGGAACAGAACCTTCATCCCTGCCATTCTTGGACCCCAATGCCCGCCCCCTGGTACCAGAGGTCTCCATTAAGGTACAGAGGTAGAGTGGGAGAGTGTTGCAAGCTCTAGCACAGTAGTTATATTCTGCCCACAACTGGGGGGTAAACACAGGAGAGAATCAAAGGAGGCTTTGAAAGTAAGAGTTGGTGCAGGCATATCTTACACCCACTGAGCACAGCTGCTAACTGTTGCCCTTTATTCCTTTATTTCTCAGACTCCACGGGTATTCAATACAGGGGGTGCCCCTCGGATCCTTGCTTTGGACTGTGGCCTCAAGTATAATCAGATCCGATGCCTCTGCCGGCGTGGGGCTGAGGTCACTGTGGTACCCTGGGACCATGCACTAGACAGCCAAGGTGAGTAGCTGGGGCCTGTTCAGGGCCTCAGACAAACAGCTTGGGTGGAAGATCTATCCCTTGGTCCAATGAGTATGAGTTGCAGTGAAGAAGGTAGACATTGGGACTTACACTCTCATGGGTTGAGGGGCCACAGGTGTGCCTCCTGTAACTGAAATACTGATTTTGATGTCATCTTTTCTGCCCACTCCAGAGTATGAGGGTCTCTTCTTAAGTAATGGGCCTGGTGACCCTGCCTCCTATCCCAGTGTCGTATCCATGCTGAGCTGTGTTTTATCTGAGCCTAATCCTCGACCTGTCTTTGGGATCTGCCTGGGACACCAACTATTGGCCTTAGCCATTGGGGCCAAGACTTACAAGATGAGGTGGGACTTGTGGGGAGCAGAAGGGGCCCATACTTGTGGTATGAGGGGTGGGGTGTCTCAGGAATGAGAAGAGAGTTGGCATTTATTCTTGTTGAAATAGGAGCGGGAGGTTCCAGGTGAGGTGGCTCATGCCTGTAATCCCAGCACTTTGGGAGGCCAAGGTGGGCGGATCACCTGAGGTCAGGAGTTCAAGACCAGCCTAGCCAACATGGTGAAACCCTGTCTCTACTGAAAATACAAAAATTGGCCGGGCATGGTGGCATGCACCTGTAATTCCAGCTACTCTGGAGGCTGAGGCAGGAGAATTGCTTGAACCTGGGAGGTGGAGGTTGCGGTGTGCCGAGATTGTGCCATTGCCCTCCGGCCTGGGCAACAGAGGGAGACTCCGTCTCAAAAAAACAAAAAAAAAAAACAGAAACAGGAGCGGGGCTACTGAGAACAGGAGATCAGTGAGAGCTGGGATAGGTTCAGTAGTGAAGAGAGGGTGAGTGAGGCCTGTGACTCAGCATGCTTCTACCTCCAGATATGGGAACCGAGGCCATAACCAGCCCTGCTTGTTGGTGGGCTCTGGGCGCTGCTTTCTGACATCCCAGAACCATGGGTTTGCTGTGGAGACAGACTCACTGCCAGCAGACTGGGCTCCTCTCTTCACCAACGCCAATGATGGTTCCAATGAAGGCATTGTACACAACAGCTTGCCCTTCTTCAGGTGAGCCTAGTTGACTAGTTCTTTGCAACTTTGAAGCCCTATGGCGCTTGATGATGGAAAAGTAAAGCACGGCAGTCCTCCTTCCCACTACCCACCTCCGAGGTTGCCAGTGTCATGCCAGGGACCATGATGGCTTTCATGATGCAATCTCTTTAACAGTGTCCAGTTTCACCCAGAGCACCAAGCTGGCCCTTCAGATATGGAACTGCTTTTCGATATCTTTCTGGAAACTGTGAAAGAGGCCACAGCTGGGAATCCTGGGGGCCAGACAGGTAAGATCCTGAGTAGAACTGGGTTGTGGACCTAAGAACAGGGTTGGCTCCAGGATGGGCATAAGGTGGACATACCCTGGGCAACTCCTAGATGTCTGGGAGGTTAAGGGGATTGGGGGTGGGTGGCAGCCAACCCAAGATACCGTTTAAGCTTCTGTTGAAAGGAACTCCAGGGTCCTGGATTCTGGTCCTCCCTCTGCTACTCATTAGATGCGTAATTTGCTCTGGACTCTTCTGAACGTGAGGGAGCTAATCCAGTTGACCTCTTGGGTCCAGCTCAGCTCTATGACCTTCTTTGCTTCCACAGTTAGAGAGCGGCTGACTGAGCGCCTCTGTTCCCCTGGGATTCCCACTCCCAGCTCTGGGCTTCCACCACCACGAAAGGTTCTCATCCTGGGCTCAGGGGGCCTCTCCATTGGCCAAGCTGGAGAGTTTGACTACTCGGGCTCTCAGGTGAGGCATCCCCCTCCCCACCCTTCTGGGTGTGTGAGCCTCAAGAATGGAAACAGTCTTAAGGAGAAGGGCTGAGGTTGTAGGGAGGAAATGAATCAGATTTGGGGAATGTACAGAGAGATGTGGTAAGAAATAGAAGTCAATTATTAGGGGCCAAGAGTACAGGGAGGGAAAGAAGAGGAGAATGCTGCCCTAAGGCTGTTTGCATTCTTGCTTCTTCAGCAGAGGCTGAGATGCCATTCTTGTCCTTTTAGGCAATTAAGGCCCTGAAGGAGGAAAACATCCAGACATTGCTGATCAACCCCAATATTGCCACAGTGCAGACCTCCCAGGGGCTGGCCGACAAGGTCTATTTTCTTCCTATAACACCTCACTATGTAACCCAGGTATGACTGGGGCAAGGCTGGAATGAAAAGAGGACTGGGCAGGGGGCCCAGTGGTCACGCTGCATTATTAAACTTCTTTGATTGCCTCTCTACCCACAAGGTTCTGATGCCTGTAACTCCCCTCTCTGTCCTCAGGTGATACGTAATGAACGCCCTGATGGTGTGTTACTGACTTTTGGGGGCCAGACTGCTCTGAACTGTGGTGTAGAGCTGACCAAGGCCGGGGTGCTGGCTCGGTATGGGGTCCGGGTCCTGGGCACACCAGTAGAGACCATTGAGCTGACTGAGGATCGACGGGCCTTTGCTGCCAGAATGGCAGAGATCGGAGAGCATGTGGCCCCCAGCGAGGCAGCAAATTCTCTTGAACAGGTTGGAGGGGTGTTTGGGTAAAGGAAGAATGGTGGTGTTTTCTTTGGTAGTGTTATTTACTTTTTTTTTGAGACAGAGTTTCACTCTTGTTGCCCAGGCTGGAGTACAGTGGTGCGATCTCGGCTCACTGCAACCTCTGCCTCCCAGATTCAAGCGACTCTTCTGCCTCAGCCTCCTGAGTAGCTGGGATTACAGGCATGCGCCACTGTGCCTGGCTAATTTTGTATTTTTAGTAGAGATGGGGTTTCTCCATGTTGGTCAGGCTGGTCTCGAACTCCTGACCTCAGGTGATCCACCCTCCTCGGCCTCCCAAAGTGCTGGGATTATAGGCGTGAGCCACTGTGCCTGGCTGTGTTATTTTCTTTTTTTTTTTTTGAGACGGAGTCTCGCTATGTCGCCCAGGGTGGAGTGCAGTGGCCGGATCTCAGCTCACTGCAAGCTCCGCCTCCCGGGTTTTTACGCCATTCTCCTGCCTCAGCCTCCCGAGTAGCCGGGACTACAGGTGCCCACCACCTCGCCCGGCTAGTTTTTTGTATTTTTTAATAGAGACGGGGTTTCACCGTGTTAGCCAGGATGGTCTCGAACTCCTGACCTCGTGATCTGCCCGTCTCGGCCTCCCAAAGTGCTGGGATTACAGGCTTGAGCCACCGCGCCCGACCTATTTTCTTCATATCGTTTTTTCTGTGGGTCAAGCACACCTTGGGCAGCGGGGAATAACCTGTTTGTTCATCTCTTCCACTCCTTGCAGGCCCAGGCAGCTGCTGAACGGCTGGGGTACCCTGTGCTGGTGCGTTCAGCCTTTGCCCTGGGTGGCCTGGGCTCTGGCTTTGCCTCTAACAGGGAGGAGCTCTCTGGTCTCGTGGCCTCAGCTTTTGCCCATACCAGCCAAGTGCTAGTAGACAAGTCTCTGAAGGGATGGAAGGAGATTGAGTACGAGGTGGTGAGAGATGCCTATGGAAACTGTGTCACGGTGAGTAAATGGGGGAAGGGTGGGAGTCATGTCAGGCAGGATGAGCTTTTGGAAGAGCAGAGGCCTGGGCTAAGGTCTTTGAGAGTTCTATGTCCCTCAGACCCAGGTTAGGTGCAGCCCCAGAGGTAACAGGACCCTGGAGTGCAGCCTTCTGCCTCTCCTGACTCTGCTTGGCAGTGACCTCCATGGCACCCTCCTTCACAGGTGTGTAACATGGAGAACTTGGACCCATTGGGCATCCACACCGGTGAGTCCATAGTGGTGGCCCCTAGCCAGACACTGAATGACAGGGAGTACCAGCTCCTCAGGCAGACGGCTATCAAGGTGACCCAGCACCTGGGAATTGTTGGGGAGTGCAATGTGCAGTATGCCTTGAACCCTGAGTCTGAGCAGGTAAGCTTTAGGCTCTGGAGCTGATAGTGTGGTTGTTACCCCCTCTGCTTGCATAATTTTTGGCACTTGAAGTTGAGGTCTTTTGGCCTTACAGTCCCTGGAGTAGAAGCTGGAATCTCCTTTACTGGGGTTGGGCCTTAGGGAGGGTGCTTTTGCTAGCCATCCCTCTGGAGAGGGCTTATTTTCTCTCCTTTCTGAGACCTCTGCTAGACGGGCTTCTAGGCCGGTGACTTTTTTTCTTTATTCTCCTTCTTTGCAGTATTACATCATTGAAGTGAATGCCAGGCTCTCTCGCAGCTCTGCCCTGGCCAGTAAGGCCACAGGTTATCCACTGGCTTATGTGGCAGCCAAGCTAGCATTGGGCATCCCTTTGCCTGAGCTCAGGTACGAGGATGAGGGAGAAATCACAGTGGGGAAGTGGGTCGGGGGCTGAAGAAAATATTGATGGCACAGGAAAGATGAAAAGGACATTGGCCTATATTTGTGGGAATGGAGAGAGCTATCTGGAAGCTCACCCTTTACACTTCCTTCACTGTCCTTCTGGCATCCCACCTGCTGGACCCCAGGAACTCTGTGACAGGGGGCACAGCAGCCTTTGAACCCAGCCTGGATTATTGTGTGGTGAAGATTCCTCGATGGGACCTTAGCAAGTTCCTGCGAGTCAGCACAAAGATCGGGAGCTGCATGAAGAGCGTTGGTGAGACTCATTCCCCGGGCACCCCCATGGGGCCCCCCATGACCAGTAATCTCAAATGTCCGAGTTCCCTGGCGTGGTCTTTTAGCCCCTATAGGAGCAGGTGCTTGAGACATTTCAAACTAAGATTATAGCCCTCGTCAGGAGTTGGGGAGGCATCTGGAAATCTGTGTTGGAATACAGAATCTCCAGGATAGGTGCAAGCCACCAGACTACCTCATCTCATTTTTACAGTATCTCCTCCTCTGGCACTTTCTGCTTTGGCCACTAAATGACATTTTTTTTATTATGATGTTTACATCAGAGCAGGGCATTATAGACCTTTTTGGTAACAAGGAAATTTATTAGTGAATGATGAATGGCTGTAACAGTACCCAGCAGTGGCAGAGCATGTTGGAATTGAGTTAGTATGTTTCTTTGTGGTATCCCTTTAGTTGCCTAAGACCATACTCTAACACATTTCAACCAAAACAAAAATATACATGTATAGGCCGGGCGCGGTGGCTCAAGCCTGTAATCCCAGCACTTTGGGAGGCTGAGACGGGCGGATCACGAGGTCAGGAGATCGAGACCATCCTGGCTAACACGGTGAAACCCCATCTCTACTAAAAAATACAAAAAACTAGCCGGGCGAGGTGGCGGGCGCCTGTGGTCCCAGCTACTCGGGAGGCTGAGGCAGGAGAATGGCGTAAACCCGGGAGGCAGAGCTTGCAGTGAGCTGAGATCTGGCCACTGCACTCCAGCCTGGGCGACAGAGCCAGACTCAGTCTCAAAAAAAAAAAAAAAAATATATATATATATATATATATATATACATGTACCAGACAGAGTGCCACCAGCCTGATAGATAAGAGCATTTTGTGGTGCTCCAGCTTTCCATTTAGAGCAGTAGTGGCCTTTAAACAAGTCTAAGCTCAGATATTATTTCAGAATTTTTAGAAATTCTGCAAGACTGCCAATTTGTTCCTTCTGGAGATGAATCTCTGTTATATGAAAATTAGAATAAACATGGGAATGAAGCCATAATTAAATTGTGGCAAAAAGAAGTGGATTGAAAATAGGCAATGAAAGATTGGTTCCTAGATGAGACATTTAATTGTTTTGTATCTATTCAAGTATTCTTGGAATGTGGTCTTTGATAACTTTTTGTAACTTTTATTATACAAGTAAGTAAGAAACATGAATCATGGAAAACAAGAAAAGATAGTTTAACCAAAGAACAATAGTCACCTGTAATCTTGCCTTACAGAGATTGATTAATTCGGCCATGTGTCTATGACTGCATACATTTCTAGGCATATGTGTATGCATGTGTTAGGTTTCTCCTTTTTAACAAATCTCAAAATAAAAGGTCTTATAACCACAGTTACAAAGAAATCGAACAAAATAAGTCACAATCTGCTTTCTTAACACTGCTGTTAGCATCGTAGTGTTCTTAAAACTTTTTTAAAGAAACGTAAATGTTAGAATTGTAAATAGAAAAATACAGTTGGTAAGAAATACTTAAGCCCCTAGAGTAAATGGTCAGAGGAGATGAACAAAACTTTACAGAAGAAGAAATCAATAAGCAAACCTGGAGAAAAGACGGTTCCTGTCATTAGTAAAAAGAAATTTAGTTAAATGAGATACTGTTTATGCCCACTTCTTAGAAGGTTGATTAAACTTTGTATGATAAAGCACAGACTTCTGTAAAGTTATTTGTACTTATCAAAGGCTGTAAAATTTGTGTTACCTATTGCCTCTACATTTCTAGAAATGTATCCTAAGGAGATTATCCAAAATAGAAAACATCATACCCAGTCCAGGCACGGTGGCTATAATTAATCCCAGCACTTTGGAAAGCTCAGGTGGGAGGATCACTTGAGCCCACAAGTTCAAGGTTGCAGTGAGCCGTAACTGTACCACTGCACTCCAGCCTGGGCAACAGGGTCTTTTTTGTTTTTGTTTTTGTTTTTGTTTTTGTTTGAAACGGAGTTTCGCTCTTGTTGCCCAGGCTGGAGTGCAATGGTGTGATCTCAGCTCACCACAACCTCTGCCTCCCGGGTTCAAGCGATTCTCCTGTCTCAGCCTCCCGAGTCACTGGGATTACAAGCATGTGCCACTATGCATGGCTAATTTTGTATTTTTAATAGAGACAGGGTTTCTCCCTGTTGGTCAGGCTGGTCTTGAATGCCCATGCTCAGGTTGATCTGCCTACCTCGGCCTCCCAAAGTGCTGGGATTATAGGCATGAGCCACTGTGCCTGGCCGAGACCCTGTCTCTTTTATCTTTTTTTTTTTTTTTTTTTTTTTTGAGACGAAATCTTGCTCTGTCACCCAGGCTGGAGTGCAGTGGCACGATCTCGGCTCACTGCAAGCTCCGCCTCCTGGGTTCACACCATTCTCCTGCCTCAGCGTCCTGAGTAGCTGGGACTACAGGCGTCCATCACCATGCCTGGCTAATTTTTTGTATTTTTAGTAGAGACAGGATTTCACCATGTTAGCCAGGATGGTCTCGATCTCCTGACCTCATAATCCGCCCGCCTCGGCCTCCCAAAGTGCTGGAATTACAGGCGTGAGCCACTGTGCCTGGCTTTTTTTTTTTTCCTTTTATTAGACGGAGTCTTCCTCTGTCGCCAGGTGGGAGTGCAATGGCGCGATCTCGGCTCACTGCAACCTCCGCCTCCTGGGTTAAAATGATTCTCCTGCCTCAGCCTCCTGAGTAGCTAGGACTACAGGAACGCACCACCATGCCCAGCTAATTTTTGTATTTTTAGTAGAGATGGGGTTTCACCACATTGATGGTTTTGATCTCTTGATCTCGTGATCTGCCTGCCTTGGCCTCTCAAAGTGCTGGGATTACAGGCATGTGCCACCATGCCCAGCCAACCCTGTCTGTTTAAAAAATAAAGAATACATCACAGCCTAACTTATAATTATGAAAACTTTTTTTTTAAATACAGAGTTTTATTCTGTCAGGGTGGAGTGCACTGGTGTGATTGTAGCTCACTGCTGCTTGCATCTCCTAGGCTTAAGTAATCTCCCACCCCATCCTCATGAGGAGTGAGACTACAGGTGTATACCACCACACCCTGCTAATTTTTTTTTTTTTTTAAATTATTTTTTGTAGAGAGGGAGGTCTCACTATATTGTGCAAGCTGGTCTCAATCTGCCTCAAGTGATCCTTCTGCCTCAGCCTCTCAAAGTGTTGGATTACAGGTGTGAGCCACCAGGACTGCCTAATTGTAAACACTTAAAAGCTAAATGAGCCAAGTGCAGTGCCTCACGCCTGTAATCCCAGCACTTTGGGAGGCTGAGGTGGGCATATCCTGAGGTCAGGAGTTTGAGACCAGCCTGGCCAATATGGTGAAACCCCATCTCTAAAAAATATACAAAACTTAGCCAGGCATGGTGGCACACACCTGTAGTCCCAGCTACTCAGGAGGCTGAGGCAGGAGAATCGCTTGAACCTGGGAGGCAGAGGTTGCAGTGAGCTGAGATTGCACCACAGACTCCAGCCTGGGTGACACAGTGAGACTACGTCTCAGGAAAAAAAAAAATGCTAAATGTCCTTCAGTTAGCAGTTAAATTATGGCAAATCATATAAGAATTAAGTTGGTGTAGGCCGGGCACAGTGGTGCACGCCTATAATCCCAGCACTTTGGGAGGCCAAGATGGGTGGATCACCTGAGGTTGGGAGTTCGAGACCAGCCTGGCCAACATGGTGAAACCCTGTCTGTACTAAAAATACAAAAATTAGCCGGGCATGGTGGTGGATGCCTGTAATCCCAGTTATTTGGGAGGATGAGGCAGGAGAATCACTTGAACCCAGGAGGCGTTACACTGAGCTGAGATCACCAATGCACTCCAGCCTGGGTGACAAGAGCGAAACTCCATCTCATAAAAGAATTAAGTTGGTGTTTATAAGGCCATGTGGCAATGTGGGAAAATGTATGATGAAAAAACACAGGATGGAAATTATATGTATGCTGTGATCATATGTAAAACATACCTATGAAGGGCCCAGCACGGTGGCTCACGCCTATAATCCCAGCATTTTGGGAGGCCGATGCAGGTGGGTCACGAGGTCAGGAGTTCGAGACCAGTTTGTCCAACATGGTGAAATCCCGTCTCTACTAAAAATACAAAAATTAGCCGGGCGTGGTGACATGCACCTGTAATCCCAGCTACTCAGGAGGCTGAGGCAGGAAAATCGCTTGAACCCGGGAGGCAGAGGTTGCAGTGAGTTGAGACTGCGCCATTGCATTCCAGCCTGTGCAACAAGAGTGAAACTCCATCTTACAAAAAAAAAAAAAAAACCTACGAAGAAAAGTCCAGAAAGAGAAACTCTAAAATGATGGTTGTAAATGTGATTTACTTTGCGTGGATGAGTAGTAGGACTCATCTTCCTATTATCTATACTTTTTAAAAAAGTTTTAAAGAATTCCAGATGGTGTTATCATTATGTGAATAAATCAAGCCCAATAACTGGACAGCCATCAGTGGTTTGGGCCACTGTGATAAACTTCTAGTATCCAGTATATGGGGTATATTCCAGTATCCCCATGCCCGTTTTAGGCATATTGATTCTATATTCATTAATAAGCATAAAACCTGAGCTTATCCATGAAAATGGCAGGGAAAAGAGCTATAAGTTAAGATTTCTTTTTTTGTTTGTTTTATTTTGTTTTGTTTTGTTTTGTTTTGTTTGAGAGGGAGTCTCACTTTGTTCCCCAGGCTGGAGTGCAGTGGTGCAATCTCTGTTCACTGCAAACTCTGCCTCCTAGGTTCACACCATTCTCTTGCCGCAGCCTCCCGAGTAGCTGGGACTACAGGTGCCCGCCACCATGCCCGGCTAATTTCTTTGTGTTTTTAGTAGATATGGGGTTTCACCATGTTAGCCAGGATGGTCTCAACCTCCTGACCTTGTGATCCGCCTGCCTTGGCCTCCCAAAGTGCTGGGATTACAGGCGGGAGCCACCACGCCCGGCCATTAAGATTTCTTAATCGTGAAACACCATGAATCCCACCATCATGTGATTTGCCTTGGGAATCCCCCAGAGTCTTGACTATAAACCATAGGCATTATGGGCAGTGCCCTCCTTCCACCCTTTCCACCTCCACACCTTCAGTCCTTCCATTCTGTTCTTCCAGGTGAAGTCATGGGCATTGGGCGTTCATTTGAGGAGGCCTTCCAGAAGGCCCTGCGCATGGTGGATGAGAACTGTGTGGGCTTTGATCACACAGTGAAACCAGTCAGCGATGTGGTAAGTTGCTCCCCTCCCCTGGTAACACCCCTAAAATAGACCCTGCTTCTCATTGCCCCCAGACCATGAGCTTGTTACCAGTAACACTAGCAGCAGTTATCATTGGACATTTGCTTTGTTTTCACTTTGCTGAGAATTTTGAGATGTCTCATTATCACGCAAGGATGTATTATTAGATTTGTTTTTACAGATGAGGAAACTGAGACTTAGGTTCTAGAAATTACTCAAAGCCACATAGCCAGTGAGAGGTAGACCCAGGATTGGTATCCAGGTTTTTGCAATTATACAGCCTATGCTCTGGTGTACAGTTTCCCCTTCCTGAGACAATGGCAGCTACGCATGCTCAGGCTTTTAGATGGGCTGGCGGTAGCTTCCCTCTGTCTACCCCCTTTCTATCAGGAGTTGGAGACTCCAACAGATAAGCGGATTTTTGTGGTGGCAGCTGCTCTGTGGTCTGGTTATTCGGTGGACCGCCTGTATGAGCTCACACGCATCGACCGCTGGTTCCTGCACCGAATGAAGCGTATCATCACACATGCCCAGCTGCTAGAACAACACCGTGGACAGCCTTTGCCCCCAGACCTGCTGCAACAGGCCAAGTGTCTTGGCTTCTCAGACAAGCAGATTGCCCTTGCAGTTCTGAGGTCAGAGGTGGCAATGAGAGCTTCCGGCTGAGAAATGTGGGGCAGAACCTTTGTATCAGTGAGGGACCCTTGGGAAGGAGGAAGGAGAGTGTGGGGAGCTTTAGAGGCTTCTGACCTTGGTTCCAAGGACATTTTCTCTCATCCCTGCCCTGGGGTCTCAACCGTCTATCAGTCTGTACCCTACTCCCTGGGCCTGTGTTTCAGACCCTTCTTCTATTTTAGCACAGAGCTGGCTGTTCGCAAGCTGCGTCAGGAACTGGGGATCTGTCCGGCAGTGAAACAGATTGACACAGTTGCAGCTGAATGGCCAGCCCAGACAAATTACCTGTACCTAACATACTGGGGCACCACCCACGACCTCACCTTTCGAACACCTCATGTCTTAGTCCTTGGCTCTGGCGTCTACCGTATTGGCTCCAGTGTTGAATTTGACTGGTGTGCTGTAGGCTGCATCCAGCAGCTCCGAAAGGTCAGAGAGTTCATTTTCATTCCAGTTTCTTTGCTGTTTTGTTTATCTCTAGCAATTGCTTGGCACTGATCCTGGCATTTCCTATTAATTGCCATCACTTACTTTGGTCATAGAGCTTTGGGGCGGGGGTCCTTTTAGGCCATCTCTCATGCCCCACATGGTGCATGAATCTCTTCCCCAACACTTTGTACCTCCTTCCCTCCCAAGGCAGGGGTCCTGTACAGCTCTTTCAGAGGAAGCTGTGCTGGCACTCTCTGAAGTAGGGGCTTTGGCTTAGTTTCTCCATGATTTTCCTGACTGCTAAGTACCCTTCCCCTCCCTCTTGCAGATGGGGTATAAGACCATCATGGTGAACTATAACCCAGAGACAGTCAGCACGGACTATGACATGTGTGATCGACTCTACTTTGATGAGATCTCTTTTGAGGTGAGGGGGAATGGGGGCTTCCTGGTAGCTTGGGTGGCCAGGGTCGAGTCGAACAGCTGGCTGACCTAAGATTCTTTTAAACTTGGTGGGGGCTGAGGGAAGCAGTGAGCAGGAAGGCTCAGATTCCTGCCCTCTTTTGCTGCCACCGCTTGTTTCTTCCCCTGCACTGTAGGTGGTGATGGACATCTATGAGCTCGAGAACCCTGAAGGTGTGATCCTATCCATGGGTGGACAGCTGCCCAACAACATGGCCATGGCGTTGCATCGGCAGCAGTGCCGGGTGCTGGGTACCTCCCCTGAAGCCATCGACTCAGCTGAGAACCGTTTCAAGTTTTCCCGGCTCCTTGACACCATTGGTATCAGCCAGCCTCAGTGGAGGGAGCTCAGTGACCTCGAGGTGGGCTGGGACCTGGTGGGATACCTGGAGGCTGGATGATTCTTGGGGGTGAGTGTGAACAACCCAGCTAAGCTCCCTGCCTCCTGTAGTCTGCTCGCCAGTTCTGCCAGACCGTGGGGTACCCCTGTGTGGTGCGCCCCTCCTATGTGCTGAGTGGTGCTGCTATGAATGTGGCCTACACGGATGGGGACCTGGAGCGCTTTCTGAGCAGCGCAGCAGCCGTCTCCAAAGAGCATCCTGTGGTCATCTCCAAGTTCATCCAGGAGGCTAAGGTGGGAGGCTGCAGACAGCGAAGTCTCTCAGGGCATGCTGCCAGCCCTGGAGGAGACTTCCTTCTCTGGTCCAGCAGAATCATAGGCACCAGGGCTGGGAACAGTGGGCTCTGTGGGGCTTGGTAAAGGAAGAGACAATCCTAGAGTAAGTGGGAGAAGAAAGTGGCCGTACATCACACTGTCTGTGTCCCCCCACTAGGAGATTGACGTGGATGCTGTGGCCTCTGATGGTGTGGTGGCAGCCATCGCCATCTCTGAGCATGTGGAGAATGCAGGTGTGCATTCAGGTGATGCCACGCTGGTGACCCCCCCACAAGATATCACTGCCAAAACCCTGGAGCGGATCAAAGCCATTGTGCATGCTGTGGGCCAGGAGCTACAGGTCACAGGACCCTTCAATCTGCAGCTCATTGCCAAGGTAATAAGGCTAAAGGAAAGAATTAAAGGGCCACAGTGCCATGAAACCCTGTACTGTCTCCTACCTTCATCTAAGTAGGCAGGGAAGCTTGAGGGAAGGGGCTATAGCTGGAGCTAATGGTGTTGGGGCTTATGACAGTTAGTCACCCTGAACCCTGCTCAGTCTGATTCCCCCAGAGACTGGTGACTGAGAGGAAGAGTCTAGGCCTATAGATAGTGTCAGCAAGGCCATCCTGCAGAAGGCCTGACCAGTCTTCTCTGCCCCAGGATGACCAGCTGAAAGTTATTGAATGCAACGTACGGGTCTCTCGCTCATTCCCCTTCGTTTCCAAGACACTGGGCGTGGACCTAGTAGCGTTGGCCACGCGGGTCATCATGGGGGAAGAAGTGGAACCTGTGGGGCTAATGACTGGTTCTGGAGTCGTGGGAGTAAAGGTAAGGAATATTGAAACCCTTGGGGTTAGCAGAAGAATAGCGGGAGAGAGGTCACTCACCACACAGAGCTGTCAATCAGCATGTAAACCAGGCACCGACTGCAAGGCGTTGCCGGATCATGGGGGTAATGAGGTGGTCATTGTCCCTTAGGAGCTTACTTTATGGTAATAGGAGGGAAGAGAAGTTGCATCCCCAAAAAACCTTTGGTATAGAACAGGCTGTGATAAAACTACATATTCGACCTATAAACAGAATGCTGCAGGAGTTCAGAGACAGGAGGTGCTGCTTCCAAAACGGGTGATCTGGGAAGACTTGAGAGAAGGGGTGCTATTTGAATTGAGTTTTGAAGGATGGTTAAGGTTTTTTATTTGCAGAGCTTGTAAGGTTTTTTATTTGCAAGGGCACATCCTAAGCAGAACCTGAGGGACAACCCCAAGTATGTTTGGAAAGCAGTAGGGCACACAGAGAGGGCAAGCTGACCCTGCCATTCAGATGAGCTCAAGAACAGGGGACCATGTCCGTCTCTGCTGGTGAGGGAGGAGGTCCCCTCACACCTTGGCCCTCTCTCTTCCCTCCTGCTCCTTTAGGTGCCTCAGTTCTCCTTCTCCCGCTTGGCGGGTGCTGACGTGGTGTTGGGTGTGGAAATGACCAGTACTGGCGAGGTAGCCGGCTTTGGGGAGAGCCGCTGCGAGGCATACCTCAAGGCCATGCTAAGCACTGGCTTTAAGATCCCCAAGAAGAATATCCTGCTGACCATTGGCAGCTATAAGGTACCAGAATCCATGTGGACTTCCCGAGGGCCGTGGCTCCCCGAGCCAGGGCTGACCTTGAAATGGAAGACAGGAAGAAAACAATTTCATCCTTCTGTTTGGTTTCAGAACAAAAGTGAGCTACTCCCAACTGTGCGACTACTGGAGAGCCTGGGCTACAGCCTCTATGCCAGTCTCGGCACAGCTGACTTCTACACTGAGCATGGAGTCAAGGTACAGGAACTCTGGCAACCTACCCCACTGTTGCCCTTCCCCAAGGGGGTGAAAATACTGCACCAAAGAATTATCTGGGCTGAGCATGGTGGCATATGCCTGTAGTCCCAGATACTCAGGAGGTTAAGGCAGGAGACTTTCTTGAGCCCAGGAGGTAGAGGCTGCAGTGAGCTGTGAGTGTGCAGTGAATGCACCATTGCACTCCAGCCTGGGAAACAGTGAGATGCTGTCTCAAAAAAAAAAAAAAAAAAAAAAGGATTATCTCCTATTCCCCTGCTTTTATTATTACCATTATACTAATAAGCTATATTCCATGTAGAAAGCAGAATACACAGGAAGCAAAGAGAAAAGTCTCTTATAGTCTCTCTACCACTATTCTGATATTTTTCCTTCCAGAATTTTCTGTGTACATATGTGTGAGCTCATATTGCACCTAGTCCTTGGTAACCTATTTACTTAGCGTAGATATCTTTCCCGTTAAGAAATATACTTTGCCAATATCAAATAGTGGCAGCCCTCGGTCCCCACCCTATGGATCCTCAGTCTCCTCATCATGGGCTCCTCGGCCAGCTCCTCTCCCTTAAGGTTAGCTTTCCTGACCCCTGCCAGGCTCAGCTTGGCCTTGACCTTGACTCCTGGTTGGCAGGTAACAGCTGTGGACTGGCACTTTGAGGAGGCCGTGGATGGTGAGTGCCCACCACAGCGGAGCATCCTGGAGCAGCTAGCTGAGAAAAACTTTGAGCTGGTGATTAACCTGTCCATGCGTGGAGCTGGGGGCCGGCGTCTGTCTTCCTTTGTCACCAAGGGCTACCGCACCCGGCGCTTGGCCGCTGACTTCTCTGTGCCCCTAATCATCGATATCAAGTGCACCAAACTCTTCGTGGAGGTAACTTAGACCCACGTGCTGGGAGGGAGAGACTGCCGGTGTTGACGGAGGAGTGAGTATGGAACAGTCATGCTAGTAATAAAGCTTCGTGGCTACAGAGGGAGAGACGGTGGGTATAGAGAGTACAGAGCCTGGTTTATGGGAAAACCTACGTCTCTCCCTACAACTCCCAGAATCACCCTTCCCTTAAATCAAAGCTGACTGCTTTCCACTTGCAGGCCCTAGGCCAGATCGGGCCAGCCCCTCCTTTGAAGGTGCATGTTGACTGTATGACCTCCCAAAAGCTTGTGCGACTGCCGGGTAAGTCTTTGGGGAGAACTTGGCTTTTGGACACTGGCAGCCGCTGGCATAGAGGCCCTCAGTGTGGTGAAGGATGGCTAGGGGGTCCACACTCTGTCCTGGACTGCACAGACTGTGAAGACCCCAAAATCTTTCTCAGTCTTTCATTCCTTGATCCACAGTGGCCTGTCTGAGGATCCCTTTTTGTTTGTTTGTTTGTTTGTTTGTTTGAGAGGGAGTGGTGTGCGATATCAGCTCACTGCAACTTCTGCCCCCCAGGTTCAAGCGATTCTCCTGCCTCAGCCTCCCAAGTAGATTACAGGCGCGTGCTACCATGCCAGGCTAATTTTTGTATTTTTGGTAGAGACGGGGTTTCACCATGTTGGTCAGGTTGGTCTCGAACTCCTGACCTCAGGTGATCCACCTGCCGCGGCTTCCCAAAGTGCTAGGATTATAGGCGTGAGCCACCGCGTCCAGCTTATCCTTCCTATTTCTGAATCTTCCTGTAATCTTGCTGCTTTCATTTTATCCTAGGATTGATTGATGTCCATGTGCACCTGCGGGAACCAGGTGGGACACATAAGGAGGACTTTGCCTCAGGCACAGCTGCTGCCCTGGCTGGGGGTATCACCATGGTGTGTGCTATGCCTAATACCCGGCCCCCCATCATTGACGCCCCTGCTCTGGCCCTGGCCCAGAAGGTGAGCCACTGCACCTCTCTTCCTGGTATTGGAGACCCACATGCCCCCACCAGCCACCCTTGCTTCCCTGAGCCCTTTTCATTCTGCCCCTCCCCATGGGCCCAGGCCACTGGTGCCAGACAAGCCTGTGTGGGCATGGGTGCCAGTGAGCCTTACCTCTGTGTATCCTCTCCAGCTGGCAGAGGCTAGTGCCCGCTGCGACTTTGCCTTATTCCTTGGGGCCTCGTCTGAAAATGCAGGAATGTTGGGCACCGTGGCCGGGTCTGCAGCTGGGCTGAAGCTTTACCTCAATGAGACCTTCTCTGAGCTGCGGCTGGACAGCGTGGTCCAGTGGATGGAGGTAGGGAGTGTGCATGTGGCAGGAGGCCACCACCCAGTGTCTCCTGGCTTGTGGGCCCCTAGCAGTGAGGATTCAGGGTATCTCCTGGAGGTTCTGGGCTCTGATGAGCACAGTAAAAAGTTCTGCACACTTCCTCATCAGTTCTTTCTGCTCCCAGCATTTCGAGACATGGCCCTCTCACCTCCCCATTGTGGCTCACGCAGAGCAGCAAACTCTGGCTGCTGTCCTCATGGTGGCTCAGCTCACTCAGCGCTCAGTGCACATATGTCACGTGGCACGGAAGGAGGAGGTAAGAGTATACCAGAGTTCCTGCTGTCTCTGTTGCTTTCCTAGTAACACCAAAGGTCAGGGTAGTCCTTGGGGGCAGGAGACAGCTGGAGGAGAGTCTCGAGCCAGTGGGAGGAGGGTCTCGAGCCAGCGCCCTTGCAGGTCTACATCATCATTTTTTAAGCAGGGATGTTGGCCAATGGGACTTTGTGTAGGGCAGGGCATATGGATGGTGCCTCTTCTGAATCTTCCCATTGTTCCTCAGATCCTGCTAATTAAAGCTGCAAAGGCACGGGGCTTGCCGGTGACCTGCGAGGTGGCTCCCCACCACCTGTTCCTAAGCCATGATGACCTGGAGCGCCTGGGGCCTGGGAAGGGGGAGGTCCGGCCTGAGCTTGGCTCCCGCCAGGATGTGGAAGCCCTGTGGGAGAACATGGCTGTCATTGACTGCTTTGCCTCAGACCATGGTGAGAGAATCCAGCATGTACCTCCTCTGCCCAGTGGGGCTTGTGGAACAGCCCTAGCAAGAAAATGGGAACCAGGCCAGGCCTCAGGACTCTACAAGGACAGGGTCTTGATCTGTGTGAGACCCTAGCCTCTAGGGTGCCTGGTCTGTGATAGGTGCCTGATAAATACTTGTTGAAATAATCAATGAGCCAGTGAGTAAAACTGCAAATGAAATAATACATGGGTAAAAGTGGGGGTTCCAGAAGATGGCAGCAGTCCTATTGCCCTCATTTCCAGTTCCCAGAAAAAATGAGCATCGGGAGTGGTAGTGAGTGTAAGGAGGTTGTTGAAGTGCAGTCCTGGGGTGTGGGTGACTTCCCAGACGTGGAGGTGATTGGTCCTGAGGGTAATGGCTTTCTTTCTCCCAGCTCCCCATACCTTGGAGGAGAAGTGTGGGTCCAGGCCCCCACCTGGGTTCCCAGGGTTAGAGACCATGCTGCCACTACTGCTGACAGCTGTAAGCGAGGGCCGGCTCAGCCTGGACGACCTACTGCAGCGATTGCACCACAATCCTCGGCGCATCTTTCACCTGCCGCCACAGGAGGACACCTATGTGGAGGTGTGGGGATGAGGCCCAGAGCAGGAGGGGAGCTCTCCAGCCCTAGGATCTGTTCTCTGGGGAGCCTTTCCCTAGCATAACCCATGTCCTCTGGGCAGGTGGATCTGGAGCATGAGTGGACAATCCCCAGCCACATGCCCTTCTCCAAGGCCCACTGGACACCTTTCGAAGGGCAGAAGGTGAAGGGCACCATCCGCCGTGTGGTCCTACGAGGGGAGGTTGCCTATATCGACGGGCAGGTACGCAAGTAGCCCCTGCCTGATCTCAGTAGTGCCCTCTTCCACAGCACATTCATCTCTTCCCTACCCAGCACATCTACACTGTCCCACTATGTGCACCACTGCCCTGGACCAGGGGTTGGGGGCACAGCTCCCTCAAGGCGCTTTTTGTCCTTGCTGACATCTACCCCTTTAGGACCTGAGTTCTCTCTGCTCCCTCCTGAGTGCCCTGCCTTCTGCCTGCAGGTTCTGGTGCCCCCGGGCTATGGACAGGATGTACGGAAGTGGCCACAGGGGGCTGTTCCTCAGCTCCCACCCTCAGCCCCTACCACCAGTGAGATGACCACGGTATCCACACTTCTGGGCTAGGGGGCTGGGAGGTGTTAGTCCCAGGGCAGGATAAACAACTTGAACATTTTTGTTGGTGGTTCAGGAACAGTTGGGGTTTTCTTGAGGGACTGAATTTGAAGTGGGGTTGGGTCAATTACTTTTTTTTTTTTTCTTTTTGAGACAGAGTCTTGCTCTGTCTCCCAGGCTGGAGTGCAGTGGCACGATCTCAGCTTGCTGCAACCTCCGCCTCTTGGGTTCAGGTGATTCTCCTGCCTCAGCCTCCTGAGTAGCTGAGACTATAGGTGTGTGCCACCACACCCGGCTAATTTTTTGTATTTTTAGTAGAGATGGGGTTTCACCGTTTTAGCCAGGATGGTCCGATCTCTTAACCCGGCTGGGCCAATTACTTTTTAAAAACGCTGGGCCTGGCCAGATGCAGTGGCTCATGCCTCTAATCTCAGCACTTTGGGAGGCCAAGGCAGCGGATCACCTGAGGTCAGGAGTTTAAGACCAGCCTAGCCAACATGGTGAAATCCCATCTCTACTAAAAATACAAAATTTAGCCAGGCGTGGTGGTGCACGTCTGTAATCCCAGCTACTTGGGAGGCTGAGGTAGGAGAATTGTTTGAACCCAGAAGGTCACGCCACTGCACTCCAGCCTGAGCGACAGAGCGAGACTCCATCTCAAAAGAAAAAGAAAAAAAAAACTCTGGGCCATTGTTATCCCTCCAGACACCTGAAAGGCCCCGCCGTGGCATCCCAGGGCTTCCTGATGGCCGCTTCCATCTGCCGCCCCGAATCCATCGAGCCTCCGACCCAGGTTTGCCAGGTAAGAGTGGACTTCCGGTGACTCAGAGGCTGTGTAGGGACAGGATCCACTTCTTCCCAGTGCCTCACCTTTCTCTACTTACACGTCCTCCTCTCCATCCCTTTATCCTTGTCTGATCTGCTGTGCTGTCCTTTGCCTAAACAAGTCTCCCAGTGTGAGTAGGCATCTCACAACTTCTCACATGCCCTTTTTTGTTGTGGGCAGCTGTGTTCCTCCGCCCAGGAGCTGGGATCCCACGGGGCAGCAGAGCGTGGGGTAAATCCAGGTTGTTGGTTGGTGTGAGTCTGGCCGTTCCTCTTGCCTAGGATGCCTTTGCCAACTGGGAGAGCCCCGGGAGGGCACCACTGCTCCCATACAACACAGCCCCATGGAAGCCACCTGTCTGTCCCCAGAGCTGCTGCAGTCCCCTGCCCTCCCCTAACCTGCTATATTACTGTGTTGTGAATTGGTTTAACACATACACTGTGATTCAGAGTTCCTGGGAATATGGGATTTCTTTCCAAACCTCAGCCATAAATATATATAAATATATATCTGTCCCCTTGTCCTGTTTGCAGCTGAGGAGCCGAAGGAGAAGTCCTCTCGGAAGGTGGCTGAGCCAGGTGAGACTCCACCCTGACACACACTCACCTCGGGGACCTCTGATCCGGCCTTGGTAGGAGGAACCCTCTGACCAGCCTCTTCTGCCCCATCCCTCACTGCAGAGCTGATGGGAACCCCTGATGGCACCTGCTACCCTCCACCACCAGTACCTAGACAGGCATCTCCCCAGAACCTGGGGACCCCTGGCCTGCTGCACCCCCAGACCTCACCCCTGCTGCACTCATTAGTGGGCCAACATATCCTGTCCGTCCAGCAGTTCACCAAGGATCAGGTGCCTGGGGCAGGGAGGATGGGACCACCCAGAGCTTTGAGGATTTGGAAAACTGGGGCTAGGACCTTTCTAGCTAACTTGGGCTCTTTCTTAGATGTCTCACCTGTTCAATGTGGCACACACACTGCGTATGATGGTGCAGAAGGAGCGGAGCCTCGACATCCTGAAGGTCAGGATCAGGGCCGGGGCTAGGGTCCAAGCCATTGCCTGCCCTTGGGCAGCATCAGGGCAGGGCTGCACAGTGGTCAGAGTGGGTCTTACCCCTGCCATCCTGTTCCCTTATGTTAGTCCATCCCTCTGCTGCTGTAGATCTTCCCCCCACGTTTTCCCTCCCCAAAGCAGGATTTAGCTGGCTTGGGAGGCCCTGAGCATGAGACCATCACCCCACTAGTGGGGTCTTCTGGTCTGGGCTGCTGCAATCACAGGAGAGAGCTAGGGTATGTCCTCCTTCCCCGGCTCATTCAAACACTTAATGATGTGGTTTTCTGGAGGCAGAGCCTTTAGCTCAGAGTGACACCAGTGTTGGAAACGTCAAGGCTCTGACAGGTCACAGGGAAGGTTTAGGTGCAGAAGGGTCCTCACAGCGTCCCTCAAATATCACTTGGGGTGGTGGTGCCCACCTGTGGTTCCCCCAGGGTGGACACACATACGTGCACCTTCCACCTTGCTCTCTCCCCAGGGGAAGGTCATGGCCTCCATGTTCTATGAAGTGAGCACACGGACCAGCAGCTCCTTTGCAGCAGCCATGGCCCGGCTGGGAGGTGCTGTGCTCAGCTTCTCGGAAGCCACATCGTCTGTCCAGAAGGGCGAATCCCTGGCTGACTCCGTGCAGACCATGAGCTGCTATGCTGATGTCGTCGTGCTCCGGCACCCCCAGCCTGGAGCAGTGGAGGTGAGGCCAGCCTGGGTACTGAGATGGGGTTAAGAAGGCTGGACCCAGGGACTTGAGAACCCTTCTACCCACATTTTCTGTGACTGCAAGTCTCAGGTTGGGCCAGATGAGTGAGGGGACCCCGGAAGAGTGGGACTGACAGTTGGGGGGCCTCTGAGCTGCAAAAGACAGGATTTTCCCCTTTTTTCCAGCTGGCCGCCAAGCACTGCCGGAGGCCAGTGATCAATGCTGGGGATGGGGTCGGAGAGCACCCCACCCAGGCCCTGCTGGACATCTTCACCATCCGTGAGGAGCTGGGAACTGTCAATGGCATGACGGTGAGGGTGGTGGCAGGGGTTGGGGCCCTGCCAGGGGACGATCTAGAGAGGGAGGCAGGAAGTGGTTACCCTGGTCCAGGACAGCTGCATCAAGGAGGCCTTCATTCTGCTCCAGGGACTTTTAAAAGCTTGGAAATGATGTAGCGGGGGGTGGGGGGGAACCCAGTCTGGGATCCCTGTGGTGACTGGGTTCCTCCCCTAGATCACAATGGTGGGTGACCTGAAGCACGGACGCACAGTACATTCCCTGGCCTGCCTGCTCACCCAGTATCGTGTCAGCCTGCGCTACGTGGCACCTCCCAGCCTGCGCATGCCACCCACTGTGCGGGCCTTTGTGGCCTCCCGCGGCACCAAGCAGGTGAGACCCTCACAGCCCAGCCTGGAGGCCATGGAGACGTGGGTTGGGCAGTCAGAGCCCAGTGCTGCATCCACCATGGCTCTCCTCACCCTCCAGGAGGAATTCGAGAGCATTGAGGAGGCACTGCCTGACACTGATGTGCTTTACATGACTCGAATCCAGAAGGAACGATTTGGCTCTACCCAGGAGTATGAAGCTGTGAGTGCTGGGCTTGAGGAAGAAGCCAGGGCTGCTGCCATAGGGCATCAGATATGAGGACAGAAAGGCTGGGCTGAGGGCTGGGTCAGAGCTATTAAACCTCATGTCCGTTAGTTGCCATAGCTGCATGTGGATGTGGAGGGGGCCACAGTGGAGTCCAGACTTGTGTCCTCTGTAGCCACTCCTACCCCAAGGCACTAACGGGGACCCCATCTGCCTTGCAGTGCTTTGGCCAGTTCATCCTCACTCCCCACATCATGACCCGGGCCAAGAAGAAGATGGTGGTGATGCACCCGATGCCCCGTGTCAACGAGATAAGGTGGTGCAGCATCAGAGTTGGAGACTGCCTCGGGTCTGGTGGAGGGGAGGAGACTTAGTCCTGGACAAGCCATCCATGGCCTGCACGATAACTTCCTTTTTTTTTTATTGCAGCGTGGAAGTGGACTCGGACCCCCGCGCAGCCTACTTCCGCCAGGCTGAGAATGGCATGTACATCCGCATGGCTCTGTTAGCCACCGTGCTGGGCCGTTTCTAGGGCCTGGCTTCCTCAGCCTCTTCTCTTTAGGCCCAGCTGCTGGGCAAGGAATTCCAGTGCCCCCTACGGGGGCAGCACACTTAGATATTCTTGGACATCCAGATAGCTCACATGTGCTGACCACACTTCAGGCTCTGGATTGGAGCTCTCTGGCATGGGGGTGGGGCCTCAGATGCTGGGGCCCAGTCTGCCCTATCTTCATTCCTGCACCTTAAACCTGTACAGTCATTTTTCTACTGACTTAATAAACAGCTGAGCTGCCCCTTGATGCTGAGTGTAGTAGAACGGAGCTTTCTTTTAGAAAAATTGGCCGGGCGCAGTGGCTCAAGCCTGTAATCCCAGCACTTTGGGAGGCCGAGATGGGCGGATCACGAGGTCAGGAGATCGAGACCATCCTGGCTAACACAGTGAAACCCCGTCTCTACTAAAAAAATACAAAAAACTAGCTGGGCGAGGTGGCGGGCACCTGTAGTCCCAGCTACTCGGGAGGCTGAGGCAGGAGAATGATGTGAACCCGGGAAGCGGAGCTTGCAGTGAGCTGAGATCTGGCCACTGTACTCCAACCCGGGTGACAGAGTGAGACTCCGTCTCAAAAAAAAAAAAAAAGAAAAATTGAGCAGATTCCCAAATGATAAGAGCAGCCTCACCAGGCAGGGCTCTGGCTAGGGCAGTGTGCCCACACTCGGCATTTTCACACTCGTGGCTCTTTGGGACTCAGCGGGAGCATGTTACTCTGTGCTGAGTCCTGTGTCGTGCTAATGCCAGAGCTTACCTGGAGGCTCTGGCTGGTGTCCCAGTCCTTCTTCCTCAATTCTGTTGACTCAAAGACTTGACAGAGTTCTGCCCTCTTTCTGACACTGGGAAAA
Source organism: Macaca mulatta (assembly GCF_049350105.2). Lineage (NCBI taxonomy): Eukaryota > Metazoa > Chordata > Mammalia > Primates > Cercopithecidae > Macaca > Macaca mulatta. Next base: position 97,743,035 of record NC_133418.1, on the reverse strand, counting down.
CACTCAACAGGGTGAAAGGAAGGCTGAGCACTGCGGCCTGTCTGAAGCCGGGCCTTGACTCTTCCCCATTCTTAGTGGTTAGTCCTCCTCCAGTGGCTAAGGCTGCCATTGCATTCTCAAAACCACCCTAGAGTTCCCCAGCCACTGTCACTATTAGGAGCCCCTCCCACTTCCCAACCCTGGGAGCCTCTGCCTGACATTGGACAGAGGGGCAGATGCCATGGAGGGCTGAGGAGCAGTTTGGCTTGGAGACCCCAGGGCAGGGGCCTAAGGGGAGTAGCTTATGTGTCTGTGGTTGAGGGCTTCTGAGGAGCGGCTGTGCCATCCGGTGAACTTGAGTAGCATTGGAGAAATCTCGTTTCTTGTTCCAACAAAACTTAGCACGCTGTGGGTACAAAGCACCATGTGCAGTGGGAGTATGAGGACGAACAAGGCAATTCTAACCCTCAGTTTTCAGCCTCAGGTCATGAGGCTTCCAGTGGCTTCTACAGATTAAACTGCTGCACACTGGCACATGATAATGCAAACTGCTCTGACACCATTCAGGAAGCACCTACTTCATCCAGAGAGTATCAGCGTATTCTAGAGATGAGAAAAGGAGAAGGACCTCGTTTTTTGAGAACTTAGTGTGAAGAGGAACTTGATGCGTATTCTCACTTCTCACACCAGCCTTCCACCTATTTCACAGCTGTGGACGCTGGCTCAGAGAAGTGGGGGCCAGGCACAGTGGCTCACGCCTGTAATCCCAGCATTTTGGGAGGCTGAGGCAGGTGGATCACCTGAGGTCAGGAGTTTGAGACCAGCCTGGCCAACATGGTGAAACCCTGTCTACTAAAAATACAAAAATTAGCTGTGTTTGGTGGCGTGCGCCTGTAATCACAGCTACTTGGGAGGCTGAGGCAGGAGAATCGCTGGAACCCAGGAGGTAGAGGTTGCAGTGAGCCGAGATGGTACCATTACACTCCAGCCTGAGCAATAAGAGTGACACTGTATCTCAAAAAAAAAAAAAAAAAGTGGTAGCTTGCTGGGCCACTCACCTTGAGACACATACAAAGGACTTCTTGACTTAACAACTCACCTTTCTGTTAAAAAGGGAAAGGTCTGGCCGGGCGCGGTGGCTCAAGCCTGTAATCCCAGCACTTTGGGAGGCCGAGGCGGGCGGATCACGAGGTCAGGAGATCGAGACCATCCTGGCTAACATGGTGAAACCCCGTCTCTACTAAATAATACAAAAAACTAGCCGGGCGTGGTGGCGAGCGCCTGTAGTCCCAGCTACTCGGGAGGCTGAGGCAGGAGAATGGCGTGAACCCGGGAGGCGGAGCTTGCAGTGAGCTGAGATCCGGCCACTGCACTCCAGCCTGGGTGACAGAGCAAGACTCCGTCTCAAAAAAATAAATAAATAAATAAATAAATAAAAATTTTTTAAAAATAAATAAATAAATAAAAAGGGAAAGGTCATCTCTGGCTTTAAGGGCGTCCAAAAACCAGTGGGAAAGACAAGCCACAAATCTAAGCAGCCAGAGAACAAACCTAAGGTGTCCTGGAGGGAACCAATTTTCAGAAGAGGTCAGCACAGATAATGGAGTCGGAAAAGCCTGTGCCGTGGGGTGTGAGCTGTGTCGTGAGGAAGGACGAAGAATCTCCTTTACAGTACAGTTTGAGAGGAATGGAAATTGTCTGTGGTACAGTGAGGAGACACTGAACGCAGCAGAAGATTCCTACTCAGAATTGTGAGGGTCGAGAGTCTGACAGACCAGACCAGGGGGTTTGGATGTCAATTCCAATAGAAATGTTAATTTACAACCATAGGTACTATTTGAAGGAGGATACCAAGTATAATGCCAAGTCCTAGAGTGTGGAGGCCTCCGGGCCTGCTAATGTTAACCCTTTCCAGTCTTTGCAAACCCAGATTCCTGCCTGACGAGGTCTCCCTCAGGTACCCGGAGGACTTTGTTGGTTGGAAAATAGTGTCATTTCCAGAACCCTTCCTCTTCTTTCTAGAGACTCCACTTCCTTGCTTAAACTCTTAGAACAAGTCAGAGATTCGTTTCCCAATTGTACTCATGGGTACTTGGGACTCACACACAGATTCCCACAGAACTTGGATAGCCTCACCCTCAAGTAGAAGCGGTGTTTGCTGCCAAGCAGCGAACGCATTTTACTCAGTTGCTAAGTGGTGGGAGGTGTTCCTGTCCTGAGCCTTTCTTTGGCTCTCCGAATCATAACACAGCTCTGAGTTGAATAAACTTTTTTCCCAAATGACCAGAAAGTAGATCTTATTATATTGGGAAATAAAATGAAAAAACTTAACCAGCAAAAACCAAAATTAGTGCCTTTTAAAAAATTTTTTATCTTTTTGAGATGGCATCTCACTTTGTCGCCCAGGCTGGAGTGCAGTTGTGCGATCTTGGCTCACTACAACCTCCGCCTCCCAGGTTCAAGTGATTCTCCTGCCTCAGCTTCCCAAGTAAGTGGGACTACAGGCACGTGCTACCACGCCCAGCTAACTTTTTATATTTTTAGTAGAGGTTTTGCCATGTTGACCAGGCTGGTGTTGAACTCCTGACCTCAAGTGATCCACCCGCCTCGGTCTTCCAAAGTGCTAGGATTACAGGCGTGAGCCACCGCACCCAGCCAAAACTAGCCCTTTAATACAATACCTTTGACTGAGCCTGTTCCACATTCACTGAGAAACAACTTCATATGTGCCATGTAATTGTCACAAAGCATAAAAAGTTACTTTCCTTCCTGAGGTACTTAAGAGGTTTGATCTATTTCTTTTATAAGAAACATTTATATGCCAAGCACTGTTCTAAGCGCTTTACAGATACATCCCTTTGACACTTGCATGAATCCTTTGACTCTATCCCCCGCCTTGAAAGAAGTCTGGCTAACGTTGGGTTGCTATTACAGCCATTTTCTCCCACCTCTTCACTGTCCACCCTAGTGAAGGAGACAACCCCCTCAACATAGGTAGTCCACCTGGAGCTTTGTCAGCTGCACTCTAGTCCTCACCTTACAACTACCTACCTGAAACCATGGGCAAGTCAGTATGCCTGTGGGCTTTTAGTTTTTATATTTAAAAAATTTTTTTGAGATAGGGTCTCATTCTGTCACCTAGGCTAGAGTGCAGTGGCGCGATCTCAGCTCACTGCAGCCTTGACCTCGTGGGCTCAAGTGATCCTCCCACTTAAGCCTCCCAAGTAGCTGGGACCACAATGGCCATACCACCATGCCCGGCTAATTTTTTGTGGTTTTTTTGGTAGGGATGGGGTTTTGCCATGTCGCCCAGGCTGGTCTCAAATTCCTGGACTCAAGCAATCCTCCCCACTTAGCCTCCAGAAAAGCTGGGACTATAGGCACATGCCACCATGCCTGGCTAATTTTTGTTCTTTGTTTTGTTTTGTAGAGATGGGGATTCGCCATGTTGCCCAGGCTGGTCTATTCCTGGGCTCAAGTGATCCTCCCGCATCAGCCTCCTAAAGTGCTGGGATTACAGCCATGAGCCACCATGCCCAGCCCACCTATAGGCTTTAAAAGGGTAGTTGGCAATTCCCAGTGTAAAACTGCAAAGTGTCTATAGTTCTGCAATAATATCCCCAGAGACAATAAGGGGGCATTGACCGGTGGAGGTGAGGAGCAGAAAATGAGGGTCAGGATGGGATGAGTGCTTACGGAAGACTCATCTGGCAGCAGTGCCTAGAAGAGGGAAAGGAGCCATTCCACCATATGGAAGCCAATTAGGAAGTTGTTGCAGTAAACACAGCATGGATGACAAGGGTCTGGATTCAGAGACAGGAATAGATGTTATACGACTGAGGAGAGAGGAGAGTGAAGAATGACCGCACAGTGTGGGACCTCAAGACTGGAAGAATGAAGACTGATGAAGGTAGACCAGATAGCCAGTTTGGGGGAGGGGAGGGTTGATTCCTTTTGGGTGTGATACCTAGCTGCCATGGGCCATCTATATGGAGATGTTATGGAGGTAATGGAGCTGGGGAGTTGGAGCAAGCACAACAGAGACAGGTGGCATTTATATGTGACAACACAAGTGCCATGAGAGCAGGGACTTTATTCACTGATGTATCCCAAACACCCAGAACAAGGTTGAGCACATAGTAGGTGCTCAATAAACGTGTTGACTGAAGCATCAACATAAAGGTAATTGAAGCTTTTAAAATACGCATATTTGTAGAATGGGGGCAAGCCTCAATTTCAGCAAGGGCAGCAAGAGAACTCAGAAGAAAGCCTTCAAGAGGGCCAGGCGCTGTGGCTCACGCCTGTAATCCCAGCACTTTGGGAGGCCGAGGTGGGAGGATCACGAGGTCAGGAGATCGAGACCATCCTGGTCAACACGGTGAAACCCTGTCTCTACTAAAAATACAAAAAATTAGCCGGGCGCAGTGGCGGGCGCCTGTAGTCCCAGCTACTCCGGAGGCTGAGGCAGGAGAATGGTGTGAACCCGGGAGGCGGAGCTTGCAGTGAGCCGAGATCGCGCCACTGCACTCCAGCCTGGGAGACAGAGCGAGACTCCGTCTCAGAAAAAAAAGAAAAAAAAAAGAAGAAGAAAGCCCTCAAGAGGCCCAGAATTCCAAGTGTGTGAGGGACAGGACATGTATTGGCAGATTCAAATCCTGTAGCAGGCCAAAGAGAAGGAAATTTGAGGCAAGGACGTTGTCACAATAGTTGTTAGGCTGATGCTCTGTGGTGGTAAGCAGGTTTCACGAGGTTACTGAGGCACTGGTTTAGAAGCTGAGGTCATTTACCAAGTGGCAAGGAAAAAAATGGGTATTGAGATTGGGCGCTCAAAGGCTCTAGAGAAGGTCGGGGAAGCTGTGATGAATCTGCAGGAGATTAATAGAGTCACAAGCAAGACTTGAGGGAAAGCTAAACACTGAATTTGTGGTGGGGCTGGGGGAAGCCATGTCCAGGGCAGGGGTGTGGAAGGGCTTGTACTCCCTGGAGAACCCAAGAAATAGAAATGATTGCCTGCTTGAGAGCACCTGGATTGCTACCATCACATGCTCCCATCAGACACAGATTTATACCTCGGGAATCAGCATGTATGAAACCTGCTTGTTGGCCCATTGGTAGGAGCTGGGGATTAGAGGGTATGTTATGGACTTTGCATTGGCCTGATGTTTATCTGTTCACCATCCTTCCACCCATTCCTTCCATCACCAGCAGTCACACTGAGCATGTACTTGGTGTCTGGCTGTGAGTTAGATGCTGGGGGAGCATGCCTTCCTTTAAGGAGTGTGCAGTCAGTAGCCACTCCCCGTGTTACTGTGCCTCCCAGCAGTCCTGTGTGACCACGTCCTGGTCCAGCAGGATGGAGGGAAGCAGGGAGGCCATGCTTGGGCAGACTCCATGGTCAGGAAAAAGCAAGTCTGTTGTTTTAGGGTCTGAACCCTGCTTATTTTGGTAAGCTTTCTTATCTTTTTAATATTCTGGGTTCAGTTCCCTTCTATTTCTCCCCAGGTTTTTGGCTACAGTCCTTTAAATTAAATTTATAGCCATCATTGTTGAGCCAAAGCAAACAAGAGAATGGAATTGGAGGTTAAGGTTGTTTGGGTCATGTCCTCTGAGTGAGCTTCACCAGGCCCGGACTTCTTCCTGTCCCCAGGATGCTGTAGCCAGAGAGCAGGTGAGGGTGTCTGGGGTACTGCATGGGGAATGGCAAGAGCAGAGAGAGGCTAGGGCCAGGGCTGAAGGAGGGAGGCACCGGCTCTGGCAACCTGGGCCTTCCTGCCTATCCACCCTCCCCACGTTCTTTCTCTTGCCAGTTAAGGAAACAGGGCCTGCTTTGTGTATGGGGTTGCTGGTGATCACAGCTGCATCTGGGGGTGTGGTGGTGTACACGTGGAGTCCCAGCTGCTTAGGAAGCTGAGGCAGGAGGATTGTTTGAACCCAGGAGTTTGAGGCTAGCCTGAGCAGCATAGCAAGACCCCATCTCAAAAAAGAAAAAAGAAAAAGCCCACACACAGCTGCATCTGGGGCCTCAGGCTTTGCCCTGTTGGGGCCTGGGAACTGCCCCTCCAAGCACCCCTTGGAAGGTACTTACCAGGTACTGACGAGGTGGCCTTGGGAACTGCCAGAGTTGGGGGAAGGGAGGTTGGAGAGTTGAGAAGAGTACTCCAACTGTAAAAGGAACACCCTGAATACAGTTCTCCACAGTGAGGGGCTCTGCCTGGCGGAGGGGAAAAGGGTCTTCCCATCCTGACCCCAGTCCTGAGACTCACTGCAGAGACTTCCGGCTGCCTCTGCCCCTGTGGGGGGCGCTGCTCCCCAGTCAGCGGGGTTCTAGGCAGCGGGAGGGCCAAATGCCTCCTTCAAGCTGGCTGCACTGGGGCCCTGACCGGGCGGGAGGGCCGATAGAGGGTGGTGCTTATCACCCGCGCTTCCTCTTGACCCTGCCCCCTGGGTCCTGGACCTTGGCCTTCACCTCTCAGACGTGGTGCAGGACTCACCCTGGGCCACTCCAGGTGGGCAGCCTGGGGAGAAGGGCAGGACCTGCCCATGTGCCCATGCTACCCCGCCCAGTCACTGCAGCACGAGGCTTCTAAGGTTCGCAACCTGCATTCTGGCCCCTTGGTCTCCAGTCTCTCCTTTGAACAGCCCTGCAGCTCGCAGCAGGGAAATCCAGCCTGCCTCTTTCCCTCCGCTCTCCATTTCACCCCTTCCCTAGCTGTCCCTCTTCTCTGGTTCCTTCCTCTCTGACCTGAAAGCCCTCCCCTCCCCGAGTTAATCAGCCATGTAAAGAGCTGGGGCTGGCTGAGGGATGGGCCCTCCCCCCTCCCCCACCTGCGTTGCTCTCCCCTGCCTTCCCCTCACCCCTCCCAGGCCCAGTCCCTTCCCCTCGACGTTCCCTCCTCCATCTATCATCAAGGAAGGGCACCCAGGGGAAAGGGACTTCTGGATAAGCAAGTGGAGGAGGAGGGGGATTGGAGGATAATGGGGGAGTGCAGGCAGCTCTGTAGATAAGGATTTCCTGGGCTCCCAGGGATGGCAGCCCAGTGTGAAGGTGGGAGAATGCTCCAGAGACCTGTCTCCTCATCCTCCCAATGCCTGAAGGTGGGTTGAAAGGCAGGGTGGCATGGAGAAAGGGCTGGGGACTTCCAGGGGCCAGAACCCAGAACCGTGGGAATCTCAGCCCTGACGGTCACCAGCTGCACGACCAAGGGCAGGTGAGCCTGCTTCTCCATCTGTCAGGTTCACGCCGCAGGGCCTTGTACAAAGTAAGCTCAATGACTGCTGCTTCCTTTCCCTGCTGTTAGGGTGCTGGGCCACTCTGTTACCCTGAAATCTCTCCCCTACATCCTGGGTTCAACCCAAAAGCTAACTCTTGTACACACCTTCTATATACCAGGCATGTTCACGCCCATGATATCATGTAATCCCTATTTTATAATTGAGAAAGCTGAGATGCAGAGAAGTGAACTGTGACTAGAATCATAGTAGAAGGCAGAACAGAACCAGACGGCCTGACCCCAGAGCCCCAGGACAGGAGTGCCAGTGGCAGCAGGCTGCTGGAGGAGCTGGGGAAAGGTTTGCTGAGAAACTCAACTAGGCAAGAGCTTCAGAGGGGCCTAGAGTGGGAGTGAGAGCTTGGGCGTGTGCTGGCTGACCCAGGGGAAGTATTTTTCCCTCCCTGAGTCTCCTTCTTCTATGGACAGAAGATGGACTGGATGCCTGGTGAAGGCATTCACTTGCCCTGAGCATTCTGCTCCCTCCCCTGCAAAGGGACCCGGCATGGCACAGATAGGACAGGCTGTGGCTTAAAGCATTTCATAGGGTGAAAATTGAGTCCTCCTCTTCCCCACCCTCCTTCCCTCTCCTCGATTTCCTCACTCTTCCCCACCCCCATCCTGTCACTTGGGGCCTATAATCAATGAGACGTAAAATGAGAAAGTATCAGGAACCAGCAAAGCATGGCGAGCAGCTGGGGCGGCCTTGCCGCCGGGTGTGATGGACTGCCAGCCTTTTGCCTCGCCAGCCTCCCACGCCCTGACGTGGGCAGTGGCATCTCACCCAGCCTGGGCTAAGGCCCCTGGCTGGACATCAGGCAGGGGGCTAGCTCTGATGAGTCCAAAAGCCTCACCTTTAAAAAGGAATGAAATCTATGGTCTTGACATGGAAAGATGAGTCCAGGCTGCATGGTTGTCATAAACACAGGTTATATGATCTCACCTATAAGATGACGCCATTTTTTGTTATTATGTAGAAATACTGACCCCATACTGGGATTAGCAGTTTTTTCAGGAAGTAAGATTACAGGAGAAACATTCACTTTCTACTTTATATACTTTTCCTTTGTTGTACCCTTAAAACAAGTGTATATTGCTTTTATAATAAAAATAATCTGATAATAAATGTATTTCCATTATGAGGAAGGCTCACAGAAATATGCATGGGCTATTGAAAATGCTCAATGTCCTTGCTTTGGGCTGGGATTTTATCAACATGGTGGGAAGGCCTAAAGCACCAGATCCAAAATCAAAGCACAGAGTCTAATTTTTTTTTTTTTTTTTTTGAGACAGAGTCTCCCTCTGTTGCCCAGGCTGGAGTGCAGTGGCACGATCTCAGCTCACTGCAACCTCTGCCTCCCGGGTTCAAGTGATTCTTCCTGCCTCAACCTCCTGAGTAGCTGGGTTTACTGGCACACGCCACCACACCCAGCTTTTTTTTTTTTTTTTTTTTTTGAGACAGAATTTCAGTCTTGTTGCCCAAACTGGACTACAATGACATGATCTTAGCTCACTGCAACCTCTGCCTCCCCCGGGTTCAAGCAATTCTCCTGCCTCAGCCTCCTGAGTAGCTGGGATTATAGGCATGCACCACCACGCCTGGCTAATTTTGTATTTTTAGTAGAGACAGGGTTTCTCCATGTCGGTCATGCTGGTCTTGAACTCCTGACCTCAGGTGATCCACCCACCTCGGCCTCCCAAAGTGCTGGGATTACAGCACTGAGCCACTGCACCCAACCAAATTTTTGTATTTTTTAGTAGAGATAGGGTTTCATCATGTTTGAGACACAGTCTCACTCTGTTGCCCAGACTGGAGTGCAGTGGCACAATCATGGCTCACTGCAGCCTCAATGACCTGAGCTCAAGTGATTCTCCCCAGTTAGCCTCCCAAGTAACTGGGACTACAGGTACACACTACCATGCACAGCTAATTTTTGTATTTCTTGTACAGACAGAGTTTCACCATGTTGCCCAGGCTGATCTTGAACTCCTGGGGTCAAGTGATCTGCCTGCCTTAGCCTCCCAAAGTGCTGGGATTACAGGCGTGAGCCATCTTGCCTAGCTGATTTTTTTTTTTTTTTTTTTTTTTTAGATTCTCGCTCTGTCGCTCAGGCTAGAGTGCAGTGGCATGATCATGGTTCATTGCAGCCTCAACCTCTTGGGCTCAAGTGATCCTCCCACCTCAGCCTCCTGAATAGCTGGGACCACATACATGCACCACCACACATAGCTAATTAATTTATATTTTTAATTTTTTTGTAGAGACAGGGTCTCACTATGTTGACCAGGCTGGTCTTGAACTCCTGGCCTCAAGTGATCCTCCTGCCTCAGTCTCTCAAAGTGCTGGCATGACAGACGAGAGCCACTGAACCCAGTGAGTTTGATTTTTTTTGAAACAAGGTCTTGCTCTGTTGCCCAAGTTGAAGTGCAGTGGCATGATCATGGCTGACTGCCGCCTTGACCTCCTGGGCTCAGGCAATCATCCTGCCTCAGCCTCCTGAATAGCTGGGACTACAGGTGTGCACCACCACACCCAGCTAATTTTAAAATTATCTGTAGAGACAGGGGTTTCCCTAGGTTGCCCAGTCTTGAACTCCTGGGCTCAAACAATCCTCCCACCTCAGCCTCCAAAGGGCTGGGATTACAGGCATAGGCCACTATGTCCAGCTTGAGTTTGCTTTTTTTAAGAGAAAATCAACAATCCCTTAATGAGCCTGATTTTAAGACTTAATGTGTCAAAATATGCAGTTCTTAAGACAAAGGGAGAATAGGTGTAAAAGAGGTCCTTGGTGTTCACAGCCTAAACCTGGACTCAGGGTTGGCTGCTATCAGGGTTGAGGGGTCCCTACTGCTGGACTCCTTAGACGGCCTGAGAACCAAGCCCACATCAATGCTATTCTCCCTCAAAGGGACCCAGCCTCCCTCCAGCCAGCCTGAGGCCCACTGGCATGCAGGGACCTCTGAGAACGAGTGACTCCCAGGGATTCCTTGGCTCCTTACCTTCCAGCCTTCTCCTGCAACCAAGCCTAGGACACATGGGATTCTCCCTGAGCCAAGGACCCAGGCATGCTGTGAGCCAGGGGAAGGGGAGTAAAGAGGCTGGTGGCTTTTACCTTACATCTGAGGGTGGAGGGGCTGGGAAAGTACAGGAGGTCTGTGGGAGGTCACTCCAGAGGCTGGGAAGGGACAGGAGGGATTTGGTTGTTCTCAAGTGACCTATTTGATTTCCCCCTCCTGAGGAGTCAGCACACAGGCTGAAAGATGCAGTGAGACACGAGTTTATTGGTGGAGCTGCAGCGGAGTCCTCCCTCTTTCAGGGATAGCCAAGGGCACAGCACCAACAGAGGGATGGAGAGACAGACCCCCAAACAGACACAAGGATGGAGCAGACTCACAGAGACCATAGCACAGCCACATAGGCACAGAGACACACAGGCCACAGCACCAAGAACAGACACACACACACACACACACACACACACACAGACAAAACCACAGGGCTAAGACACACGGACAAAGTGCGGGCTTGGGGCCCCTGCATAGACAGAGCGAGGGCCATGTGGGGAGGGGGCCCCTACTGACCTCCCCCAGGCATAGGCACACGAACAGCACATAGACAGGCAGATGCCCCCAGCCAGCCAGCCGGCCGGCCTGCCACACAGACAAATGGACGGCAGGGAAAGGATGTTCGTGCTCTCCAGACCATGTGGAGAGGGCACCACAGGCCTTCGACACACCCTGCCACACTGAGGCCCGGGAGTCCCTGCCCCTGAACTAGTCACATCTATCCCCCTGACTCCCAACCCACTCTCCGCCACACTTTGGTCTTGCCCACTGGGGCTGGGGCTGGGGCTGAGGCTGGGGAAACTGGCAGGTGGAAGGAGGGAGAGAGGAAGGGGTATGGACTTGGCTCGGTCCCGTCTCTGTGATCAGGGCAGCAGATGCTGAGAGTCCGGGGCTGAGCCTCGGCCTGGCAGTGGGGTGAGGGCAGGGCCATGGCTCAGGCTTGTGGGGGCTCCTGGCAGCGCAGGCACTGGGCCATCTCCGGCTGGTACTGCTCGACCTGCAGGGTGCAGCTGGAGAATCCAAACCGGGAGTAGAGCCGGGATGAGGCTTCAGCCAGGACAGCTTCAGGGTCAGCAGTGGAGTCTGTGGGAGAGTGATAAGAGGCGGCATCAATCCCAGGGGAGTCAGGAACAGGCAGGGACTGAGATAAGGACAGGGAAAGGGGCTGCACAGCATTAAAGCCAGGCGTGAATGGGAGCCTGCTTTTCTTTCTGTGTTGTATGAACAGCATAAAAGTGTCAAATCAAATGTTGGAGAGACTCACCCTAATCAACCGTGCTAACACACTAAACTCTTCCCAGTCTCCTATTCTCTCCTGTCACTGAGTGTCAACAAACAGCTCAACGTTTCAACAGCCATATCACCCAATTTCCCAGGACAATCCAGATGTTAAATATCTGTCTCATTGTCCCTCTAGAGTTTCCATCAAATATCCTACAAATTATAATATTTTTGGCATCCAAATTGCATGACTCTGATTGCTTCTTGCATCTGGAAGAAACTCAAAAATCCTTTGTCAGCTCATGACTCACCATATATATTTTTAATAGTTGAATCATAATGTAGATGCAATTTTATATTCAGCTTTTTTTCTCAGCATTATACCATAAACATTTTTCCTAGTTGCTGTACAGTCTTCATATGCATCATTTTTAACAGTTACATGATACCTCAGGGTGGAGGTGCCGTAATTTACCTAACTGTGCCCCATCACTAGACCTGTAAGTACTAATGATATTTTTTTTTATTTTTATTTTTTTAATAAAGAGCATCAGGACTCTCTCTTTTTTTTTTTTTTTGAGACGGAGTCTCACGCTGCTGCCCAGGCTGGAGTGCAGTGGCGCGATCTCGGCTCACTGCAAGCTCCGCCTCCTGGGTTCACGCCATTCTCCTGCCTCAGCCTCCTGAGTAGCTGGGACTACAGGCGCCCACCACCGCGCCCGGCTAATTTTTTGTATTTTTAGTAGAGACGGGGTTTCACTGTGGTCTCGATCTCCTGACCTTGTGATCCGCCCGCCTCGGCCTCCCAAAGTGCTGGGATTACAGGCTTGAGCCACCGCGCCCGGCCTCTCTTTTTTTTTTTTGAGACAGAGTCTTGCTCTGTCGCCCAGGCTGGAGTGCAGTCGCACCATCTCGGCTCACTGCAAGCTCCACCTCCCAGGTTCAAGCGATTCTCCTGCCTCAGCCTCCTGAGTAGCTGGGACTACACGCATCCGCCACCACGCTGGGTTAATTTTTTGTATTTTTCAGTAGAGATGGGGTTTCACTCTAAAACCCAGATGGTCTCGATCTCCTGACCTTGTGATCCACCTGCCTTGGCCTCCCAAAGTGCTGGGATTACAGGCATGAGCCACCGCACCTGGCCACTAATGATCTTTTAAAGGGTTGTTGGTTCCCTGTGCTACTTCAAAGAGGGTGAAACCTCCCCCAGAACACTGCATCCAGTGGATGGAGACTCCTTGTGTCCAACATGCACGAGCGCGTGTGCGTGTGTGTGTGTGTGTATGTGAGAGAGAGACACAGACAAACACAGACAGATCAAGAAAGACCGAAACAATCCTAGTAACTCAAGCTATTGTCCCATGTTTGGGGTGGGGTATGTTCTAGGTAGTGACTAGCTGGGGCCAGTGAGACTCACCGATGGCCAGGTGTGCAGAGGCAACGTGGTAAGTGAGCGTAAGGGCCCACAGGTGCAGCTCATGGGTAGCCCGGACTCCTGGCACCGACAACAGCGTATCCCGCACAGGTTCGAACCCCACATTGCGGGGGGTACCTGCAACCAGCACCAGTCATGCCTTACTGCCAGGGCCACTCCTGCCCAGAAGCAGCACCCCCACCACGGGACTCCACCTCCCCTATCCTGTATCCACTCTCCTTTTACCCCTACAATTCACCCTATGCCCAAATCCTTGTTCCAGCAGCAGACCCCATGAGCCAAGCCTTCTTCCCGTACTCTCTTCAAAGCAAAAAGTGGTGGCCCAGTGCGAGAGTAAAGTCAGAGACAGCCGCAGGGGTGGGGAGCAGTGGTGCCCGACTCACCTTCCATGAGGATTCGAAGAACATCTCGGAGGGTGGGAGCCGTGGATCCAAGGGCACAGATGGAGAAGAGGAAGGTGCTGATGGGGTCGGCTGCCTTGTACTGAGGCTGCAGAGAAAGAGATCCCTAAGCCCAACAACCAGCGAGCTTCCAGGGGAAGATCTAGGGGTGTCTTGAACAAACAGGACCTGAGAGGCCCCTCAAAACCCTGCAGAGAGGACAGGGAACATGACTCATGTCTGGGAGAGTCCTGGGAGGTGGGAGGGAGGAGCTGGAGGGAGGGGAAGGAAGCTTTGGGACCTGGGAAGGAGGGGGCTGGGATGTGGAGTTGTGGGGAGGAAGGCTGGGGCAGGTCTCCAACAATGGTACCTTGAAGTAGATGAGGATGGAGGCAGCCAGTACCCCAAAGCTCTGCAGGAGGTCCCCCAACACGTGCACAAATGCTGCCCGGACGCTGGTGTTCCCCAGGGGCAGGGGCTCTTCAGGACCCTCCTCCAGCGGTGCATACTCTGCTCCCCTAGACCCGTGGCTGTGGGGGGGCCCAGCCTGGTGCAGCACAAAGGCCATTCTGAGGGGGAAGCAAAGCAGCTCAGCCCAGGGGCCTGCTCCTGGCCTCCTATGCCCCCATCTCCACGCCCCATTCTCTCACCTCCCCAGGAGCCCTTTCCCAGCCCCTGGAAGAAAACAGCGTTTTGCAAGAGAGACAAACAATGCAGCCTGGGGGAAAGAATACCAGACTTGGTGCCACACACGTGGATTCGGATGCTGGCTCTGTTACCTAAATAGATATATGACTGGGGCAAGTTACCTGTCAGGACTGACTGCATTAATGGTAAACTAGGGGTAATACTACCTACCTCATGGGGTGGCCACGAGGTTCAAATGCAATCATGTTGATGAAAGCCCTCATCAGAGTGGCTGGCCCATGGCAGGCCCTTAACAGAGATCTGCTGACTGAATTTTAGGTCTCTATCCCAGACCCTTCTCAGGCACACCCAGGGCAGCCCATGGAAAGCTGTGTGCGCATGTCTGTGTGTCTGGTGGGGAAGAGAAAGCTAGCTCTCCCATCCTGGAGGAAGACCCCTCGCCCTGGGCCCCACAAGGTGCCTGCTCCATACTGGGACGTACAACAGGTTGGCACAGACTGCGATGCTGGCGGTCAGCAGCATGGCACCCCCCTCGATGTGGTAGTCGCTGTGCAGCAGGCGGACGAAGGCCAGGTACAGGAGGATGCCAGTGACCATCCAGAGGGAGACCACAGAGGCCAAAGCCCCCAGAGTCTCTGCAGGGTAGGGGGGAGACAAGCTGTCAGAGACCTGCTTGGGACCCTGAGAGGTGCCCTCTGGCAAGACTGGAGAGTCACTGGGCCATGCAAGGGCCTTACCTGAACGGTGCCAGCCAAAGGTCATGGTGCGGGTGGCTGGACGGGTGGAAAGCCAGAGGGAGAAGAGGCTGCCCATCATGCTGCCCACATCTGCCAGCAAGTGGGCTGCGTCGGTCATGATGGCCAGGCTGTGTGCCAGATACCCGCCTGCCAGGGTGAAATGATGGAGTCTGCTTCCATTTAGAAAATATCATGTAGTGTGTATAGGCATGGAAAATAAATTGGGGGATATACACCAAAAATGTGAATTGGGGTTTTCTCAGGTGATGGGACTATAGGTATAATTAACTACTGTTATGGTCTTCTTTTCATTCATCTGTATTTTCTAACTTTTTCTACAATGATATATTTTATTTTAATAACAAGAAAATAAGGTTTTTAAAAGAAGCCAGCCCTGACCCATTGGCCCCAGACCTCGACTGGAATTCCCTTTGGTGCTCTGTCCCTCACCTCTCCCACGTCCTGAGTCCCGGGCACCCAGCTCCCCTATCCCAGCCATCCCCATCTCTGCATCTGCACCCAGGAACATCCCTGGGACTCTGGGTGGAGTGGCTTGCGCAGGTGTTGGGAGGATGGGGTTGAAGGGCTGCTCCCCAACTTACCGACCACCTCCCCAGCCATGAAGACAAAGCACACGGCACAGGCAGCATACAGCTGCTTCCGTGCATGCAGCCTCTCTGGGGTGAGACCCGGCGGCGGCAGGGGGTCCCTGTGGCAGTGGTGGAAGGGCATCTCCACAGGTTTGGACTCCTCAGGAAGGGGCTCTGATGGCTCTGTGAAGAGACTGAGGCAAGCGACATGGTTCAACCTGGGCCTGGCCCACAGGCTGGCCTGCTCACTCCACGTCCTCAGTCCCCCATGCTGGCCTCATCAGACCATCTCTCGCTCCTTCCCCAGGCCTGGTCATATCCGGGAGCTGTGTCAGCAGAGGGCCACATGAGAGATGGGGGCTAAATGAACAGGTCAGACCCCAGCCTCCCTTTTCCTTCCATACACAGAGTCACAGAATTTCACAGCTGGAAAGCACCTTACAGATGGTCTAGTCTAACTTTTTTAACAGATGGGGTTGGCCAGGAGTGGTGGCTCACACCTGTAATCCCAGCACTTTGGGAGGCCAAGGCAGGCAGATCACGAGGTCAGGAGATTGAGACCATCCTGGCCAACATGGTGAAACACCACCTCTACTAAAAATACAAAAATTAGCTGGGTGTGGTGGCACGTGCCTGTAATCCCAGCTACTCGGGAGGCTGAGGCAGGAGAATCGCTTGAACCTGGGAGTTGGAGGTTGCAGTGAGCCGAGATCGCATCACTGCATTCCAGCCTAGTGACAGAGTGAGACTCTGTCTCAAAAAAAAAAAAAAAAAAAAAAGAGAGAGAGAGAGATGGGGTCTTGCTCTGTTGCCCAGGCTGGAGTACAGTGGTGTGATCAGAACTCACCACACACTTGAGCTCCTGGCCTCAAGTGATCCTCCCACCTCAGTTTACTGAGTTTCTGGGATTATGGGCGTGAGCCACCGCACCCGGCTCTAGTCTAACATTTTATTTATTTTTATTTATTTATTTATTTATTTATTTATTTATTTATTTATTTTTATTGAGACGGAGTCTCGCTCTGTCGCCCAGGCTGGAGTGCAGTGGCCGGATCTCAGCTCACTGCAAGCTCCGCCTCCCGGGTTTACGCCATTCTCCTGCCTCAGCCTCCCGAGTAGCTGGGACTACAGGCGCCCGCCACCTCGCCTGGCTAGTTTTTTTGTATTTTTTAGTAGAGACGGGGTTTCACCGGGTTAGCCAGGATGGTCTCAATCTCCTGACCTCGTGATCCGCCCGTCTCGGCCTCCCAAAGTGCTGGGATTACAGGCTTGAGCCACCGTGCCCGGCCTACATTTTATTAAATAAGAAGCATGAGGCTCACAGAGTTGGGGGACACATGGAGGCCAACCCAGCTAGTTGCTAGAGCTGAGACTAGACCCCAACCAAATCAATTTCTTATGCTAGGCACCCCAAAATGAGCAGGATTCCTGCTGATCTCTGAGAGCTTTTGGTGAACAGAGCAAGTATGTACCTACACAATGATATAGAGCGAAGGTGGCCACTGTCATTAGGGCGCTTAGAGTGCTATCAGGGTTCTAAGGATGGAGGGCCAGACTAATTATAATGAGGAAATCAGGGAAACAGATGAAAGAGGTAACATGAGAAGGGCCTTGAAGAATGGAAAGGATTTTGATAAAGGCAGATGAATGCTATGCCACGCACACCAAGGCAGTATGAAGGGAAGGTGGAATGAAGTATAGAATGGGACTCACCATGTGTTCCTGGCCTTTGTGTGCCTCCTTTCCAGGCCCACCTCCCAGAGCCTCCACTCCCGGATCCTGCCCCCGCCCTCTCTAGGCGTGCAGCTGAAGTGTGGCCCTTTAAGAGACGAGCGGGGACAGCCAGGCGCCCTGGCTCAAGCCTGTAATCCCAGCACTTTGGGAGGCCGAGATGGGCGGATCACAAGGTCAGGAGATTGAGACCATCCTGGCTAACACGGTGAAACCTGTCTCTACTAAAAATACAAAAAAAATTAGCCAGGCGTGGTGGTGGGCGCCTGTAGTCCCAGCTACTCCGGAGGCTGAGGCAGGAGAATGGCGTGAACCTGGGAGGCGGAGCTTACAGTGAGCCAAGATGGCACCACTGCACTCCAGCCTGGGCAACAGAGGGAGACTCCGTCTCAAAAAAAAAAAAAAAGAGACGAGCGGGACGTTGGGGCCAAAAAGTCTGATTCCTGGCACAGAGAACTGATGGCTAGATTCCAGAGCTGGTGTTGTCATGGGGAAGAAGGGGTGCAGTCTGCTATGGCTGAGGATGGCAGTGAGAGCAGCATGTTAATTGGACTTCAGTCTGACTATAAGCACCCAGCAGCGCCTACCTTAACTGCATGGTACCATAAGCCTCCCTTGACAAATGAATGGGGCTTGGGACCTCACCTAGGGCTGCCAGAGGCTGAGTGAGCTCAGGCTGAGTGCTAAGTCCATTCTGGTTCAATTCTCACCCTTGCCACTACCCAACCTGAACCCAGCAAGGACAGAATCTTCCACAGAATTCAGGACCTAAATAGAAAATACAGTACTAGAAATACTCATGGAGGTGTGACGAGAATACCCATGAGTAAAAACGAGGGCTCCAGATAGAAACGTGATCATAGCAGCAAAGTGGAGCGGGATGTCTGGGGCCTTCTGGCTGAAGACAATTCTGCCAAGTGGGTGAACTGAGTTTTGAGGGAGGTAGGGGGAACATCTGGTGCTTGTACAGAAAACTGAAATACTGGTAGATTAATTTCTTGAATTTCCAAAGCCCCATCCAAGACTTAGAATCTGGGCGTGTATGATTCTGGGTGTGTTTCCAGAGGAGATGGGGTAGTGAAGGAGGCTGTGAAACCATTCCTCATTCGTTCAATGAGGTGCACCAGGCAGAGCACACATAATGAAGCCTGGTCTGGTGGGAGAGACAGATTGTAACAAATGGCTTACTACACAAGGACAGGCTGATGTTAGGAGGGTTACAAACAAAGCAGTTTGGGGTGCAGGGAAGGCAGCACCCCCTCACAGGGGGCTCGGAGAACTTCACAGAGAAAGGCATGTTTAAGGAGATGAGACCTAGGTGGAGAAGGGTATTCCAGACATGTAGAATGACAAAGACAAGGTTTGTGGCATGGAGTCTAAGTGTGAAGTGTCAGGGGAGGGCTGAGGAGGAAAGTGATGGGCTCAAAGGAATATAAAGGAAGATACACTGACTGCTTGAACAAATATGTCCTAAGCACTGAGATGACCTTGTTAATGGGAGGAAGAGAAGAGAGGAGAGGAGATGGAGGAGTCTAGAATAGACCAGGCCAGAGCTTCCCTGGAGGGTCAGGTAGGTTAGGAAACGCCTTTCAGAAAATGCTGCAGGATTGGGTGACTAATGGCCATATGAGAGTGAAGATGGACTGGAGCTGGAGATGCGAGTCTGAAGAGCAGAGGCTGGGTGGCTCTGGGGGCAGTGGGCAACATTCATTCCCTGGCCTTGTAAAGCACAGCACAGCCAGTCATCAAGGTGGCCACCCATCAACAGGCAGCTCCCTTTTGTTCTGCATAAATTGGGCACTAAGGAAGCCTGGCTGTTGGTGTGTGGGGGTGTGTGCATGTGGGGTGGCTACACGCTGTTTAGAGATGAGGAAAGGCTGTTTCCTCTCCCTGGCCCTCCGAAACCCCCAACAAACAACCAATATTGAGTGGGGAAGAGGGGTGACGTAGCAGGGGCTGAACCAAAGTCAAAAGGACACCTGAAGAGATGCCAGGCCTACGGCAGAGCCCTCACTGCGTCTCTGCAGGCCCCTGCAGGAAGGGGTCCAGCTCCCTTCTGCTCGCCCCCGCCCCCAACCCGGCTTGAAGGCCCCCACCCAAGGAAAGAACGAGAAGCACACAGAAGCACCACGTCAGAGACAAAGGGAGAGGGACTAGGAGAGAAGCAGAAAGATTGAGAGAGATGGGGTAGAGAAAAAGCCAGAGACCCTGCCAAATTCCCGAGACAAACGGACGGTCAGCCGACCGACAAGATGGCCCGCGGGGGTGAGCAGGAAGGCCCGGCGGCCGCTCAGAGGGGCAGGCGGATGGCGGCGGCGGGCGCGGGGGCCGGCGGGGCGCGTTGGCGGTTCTCCTACCGCCCCCGGCCCGCTGTCCTGGCCGCTCTGCGCGCCTCATTTCACACCTCGCCGCCCCCGGCCCCGTCTGTGCGGAGCCGGGAATACCCCCGCTGCCCAGACCGCACCTGCTCCTTCCGCGCCGCCCCCTCGCTTCCCGGCGGCCGCCCGCCCCCCAGGGGCCCGCAGGACCTGCATGGAGCCCGGCCCATCATCGGGCCCTGGCGTCCACAGCTGGCCGCGGCTGGAGGGGGCGCGCGGAGGAAAGCCCCTGGGCCTCCAGAGGGAGCTCTGAAGTCTGGGCAGCTAGGGGCTCCCGACCTGGGCCCGAGGCAATGAGGACCTCGAGGCACCTGGCAAGGGCTCCGGCCCGACGGAGCGGCAGCCGCTCCCAGGGAAGGCAGGCGCGGCGGGGGCGGCGGATGGGTCCGGCGACTTGGGACGCCGGCAGGAAGGGAGTGGGAGGCCGCTTCACCCAAGGAAATCAGGCAGCCGGGAGGAGGCGTAGTCGGCTGTGTAGGGCCGGGCGCTCCGTGCGGCCAGAGGGGACTAAGCGGGGTGCAGCGGGGACCAGGGACCCGCGGGGCGCCGGGACGGCCGCCGGGGCCCGCGCCGAGAGAGACAACGAAATGGACGGAGGGTAGTAGGGTGGCGCCCCCAGGCCGAGGGCCAGCCCAGGTCTGTCCTACCTCTTCAAACGCAGGCTGCCGCCGGCGCCACCGCGGTCCAGGTGGCTCACCAGGCGAGTGGTCTCCGAGCCCCCGGCGGCGGGAGAGGGCTCCATGTTCCCGGTGCCCCGACCGTCGAGGCCCCACCGAGGGAGGGATAGGCCGGGCCGGCCCCGCGCCAAGTCCAAGCAGCCCGCCGACCCCCAGGATCCCCGCAGGGCGGCGGGGCCACTAGAGTGGAGCGAACTGCAGCGACTGTGGCGCGCGGAGTCCGAACTGCAGATCCCGCTGCCGCTGGAGCCCCGCCCCGCGTGGGGCGAGCTCCCCAAGCCCCGCCTCCAGGCTCCCCAGCCTCTCCCCACCCTTAAGCCCCGCCCCACTGCCAAAGCCCCATTTCCCCGCGCCAGAGCCCGGTGAAGGCGGCGGGAGCGCCCCGCCACCCGAGTTCTGGAGAACTCCTCATCTCCGCAGCCCCGTCCCCCAGGCGAGCTAGCCCCTCCTCTGCACAAAGTCCCGCCCACCGGTTCCAAGCCTCGCTCCTCAAGCCCAGGGACCTCACGACCAACCTTCGCCCAACGACCATCACTCTGTGCATGCCTGCACGGGGGGTGTCGCCCACCACGCGGAAGCAGAAACAGGGGCGGACCCATTACCTATCTCCAGAGAACCAGAAAGAACGTGAGATGAGCGGTGACACACGGAGATTCCAGGGACTCCAGAAACCCCTCTACGGAGAATCTGGGGTCGGAATTCACTAGCCAAATCTGCTGCCAATCACTGTACCGCGAATGATCATTTATTTTTATACAGAAACATTGGGTGACAAGCTTCCTGCTCTCCTTCAACCCATTGTTATCCCTGCTTTTCAACTGAGTAAACTGAGACCCAGAGGAAGAAGAGTCCAAGGTCACGAAGGCTGTGAATGAAGGGCCCGGCCTGGACCCCCAACCTCTTTCCCTCCCCGGCTCTGGACGCCGCACTGGCAACTGGAGAGCGCGCACAGTCCTCTTACCGGCGGGGGCGGCCAGTGGAGTCGAGCCGCCTTTTTGGTGTCACGGCCACTGTTTATGGAGAGGGGGCTGAGGGGCAGCGTGTCAGCCAGTGATTCCCATCCTCCACACCTGCAGCGCCCTTCCGGACATTACCGCATTCTGCCTCATTTGGGGGAAACTAAAACCCAGGGGCGGGAGCGACTTACAGCAAAGTCGGTGGCCGAGCCTCAAGTCGAAGCTTCAAATGCTCAATGTTCTCTCCCCTCGCACCTGCCGCCACTGTAGAATGGGAGGGGGTGGGAAGAGGATTGTGCACTGGAAGCTATGACAGTCTGTGAAGAGGAGGGTCCGTAGGAGGAGGGGAGAGAGCGAGCAGGGATGGGGAAGCATGGAGGGTGGGAATGGTTAGTAAGCCCAGGCAAGAAACTCATCAGCCGCATCCTTCAGAACACACTGGGCGTCCTGAACTTAGGCTTCTGGGGACAGACACCTACCCTCGACAGTGTTATTCCAACGAGACCGCGAGTGCACTTTCAAAAAACAAAACAAAACAAAACAAAAAAACGGGAGCACGTGCCAGATACAGTGGTTGGAAGTGAGGGGGTTAACCCGGGAGAGCTTCGCGGAGGAGGTGAGGCTTAAATGGATTAGGCAAGCTGGGCGGCGGGCTGGCTGTTCCGGCGGGGGAGAGTGTGGCTTGGCTCGTGCCAAGGTGTGCGGGCGGCGCGTGCGAAGGGACTGTCCTGTGCGGCGGCTGCGGAGCCGCACGGGAGAGCCACAGGGGCTGCGCGCGCCCTCCGCGCCATCCCCGCCCCCGGCTGCGCCAGCCTTTCCTCGGCACCCGCCCCCGGCCTCCCCAGTCCAAAGCCCACGCTGGGTGAGGGGGCAAGGGAGAGAGGGGGTCTTTCTCCCTCCAACCTCCCCTTAAGGCGCGGAACTTGAGGGACCTCTGTTTCTCCTCGGGTCACAGGGAGGCAAATTGAGGCGGCCAGAGGGGGAAACCACCGGACAAGGTCACCTTGTCGGGCTACTTATCAGCGTCAAGGTGGAACCCAAGTCCCTGCCTAGCTATGCCAGGGCTCTGGGTACGTCGGGCCCGGCGCCGTCGGTTTTCTAAGCGCCGCACCCATCCTAGGGCTCTCCCCAATTCTGAGAACCCTGGAGCTGGGATGCGCAGGGGCCACCGTGCACTCCGTGGCTCGGATGCGGCAGCCTGGCCCGTAGATACCTGGGCGGGTGAGCTCGAGAATGGGGAAAAACTGTGGGGCCCTATGCGGGGAACGGGATTCTTGGCACGGCTCAGCCGATGACGACAACAGGGGACATAACAACAATGGCTTCCTCCGGGATTTCCCTTCCCGGGCAGCGGGCGCGGCCAGCAGCCTCGAGTGCCGGGAGGGGGCGCAGACGCCCTCACGTGCCCTGCCCGCCCCCACCGGGAGCCAGCAGGCGAGGAAGGCAGGGGCGCCTCGCAGCGCGTGGCCAAACGTGCCGCCTCCAGAAGCCGAGGGCGCCGGCGGTGGGAATACCAACCTTCACTTGAAAATTTATGTAAGGAAAGCTTGGCAGCGAAACAGGGTGCTTGCACCTGTTCCTCAAAGAGCTATCAAACGGCCCTGTGAAAATCTTTGCAAAGGGCCCTCGCGAATGCCAGGCCTCAAGTGCGATTCTCTGCACTGAGGTCAGGATTTAAGCTGGGCTAGAGATTTCAGGCAAAATTTAAAATGTAAGCATGTGGACAAGAGTGAACACCTGACAAGTCCAAGCCAAGCTGAAGAGCATGGACAGAGGAGGCAACTGGAGGTCCAACTTCTACTCCATTCTCCACTCATATGTCACCTCCAGGAAGCCTTTCCTTTCTTTTCCCAGACAGGGTATGTGTCCCTCCCTGCTTCTCTCAAGGCTCACACTGTGCTTTTCTGATCCCAGCACTCACCTCATGGTGATGAAGTCCTTTGCTTGTCTGTCTGCCTGCTACAGGGCAAGCTCCCTGAAGGCAGGAATTGTGTCTTTCTCATCTGTGTTCCAAAACCCCACTCATGGCTGGCACACAGTCCTCAATTAAGCCATTCCAGAAAGGAGGAGCTAGCTGAGTGGAAGCAGGATGGAGGAGGGAGGATTTTAGCTGGTCACAGGGAGAATGAGGGAGGGCGGTAGCTTAAATGTCACTGCCTCGGGGAGGCCTTCCCTGGCCCCCACACTAGGTTAATTCTCATGTCATACACTCTCATCACACAATACTTTTTCTGTCTTTTTTTTTTTTTTTTTTTCTTTTTGGAAACAGGGTCTCACTCTGTTGCTCAGGCTGGAGTGCAGTGGTACAAACAAGGCACACCACAGCCTCGACCTCCTGGACTCAAGTGATCCTCCTGCCTCAGCCTCCCAAAGTGCTGGTACTACAGGTGTGAGCCACTGTGCTGCATCAACACACTATTTTTTTTCTTTCAGCACTGATCATACTGTAAGTAAATTGTTACCTGGGAATTATTTGTTTCATCATTTGGCTTCCAGGCTACCATAATCTGGTTTTCCTCCTACTTCACTGGCTGTTTATTTTCAGTCCCCTTTGCTGGTTCCTCCCCACCTTCTCAATATTTTCTTGCTGAATTAGACTAGGCCTTGGTCACTGTCTTCTCTTCTTTCCACACTCACTCCCATGGAGTTATCATCCAGTTTCCGGTCTTTAAATACTATCCAATAACAGCAGAAAGTAATGATTGTTGAAGCTAGATGTTGGGTACATAGAGAGTCACTGTATCATTCTCTCTATTTTTGTATGGGTTTGAATTTTTCTATTAAAAATGATTGGCCGGGCGCGGTGGCTCACGCCTGTAATCCCAGCACTTTGGGAGGCCCAGGCGGGCGGATCACAAGGTCAGGAGATCGAGACCACGGTGAAACCCCGTCTCTACTAAAAATACAAAAAATTAGCCGGGCGCGGTTGTGGGCGCCTGTAGTCCCAGCTACTCGGGAGGCTGAGGCAGGAGAATGGCGTGAACCCGGGAGGCGGAGCTTGCAGTGAGCTGAGATCGCGCCACTGCACTCCAGCCTGGGCGACAGAGCCAGACTCCGTCTCAAAAAAAAAAAAAAAAAAAAAAAAAAAGATTAAAAATAGCCTGGCGTGGTGGCTCACACCTGTAATTCCAGCATTTTGGGAGGCTGAGGCAGGCAGATCACTTGAGGTCAGGAGTTCGAGACTATCCTGGCCAACATGGTGAAACCCCATCTCTACTAAAAAATACAAAAATTAGCTGGGTGTGGTGGCATGCAACTATAGTCCCAGCTACTTGGGAGGCTGAGGCAGAAGAATCACTTGAATCCGGGAGGCGGAGGTTGCAGTGAGATGAGATCGTGCCGCTGCACTACAGCCTGGATGACAGAGTGAAACTCCATCTCGTAAATAAATAATAAATGGCATCTGTGCGGTGGTGACTCTCAGATCTCTCACTTGGACTCCAAACTCATATATCCACATGTCAGCTTGACATCTCTTCCTTCTTGTCTGGTAGGCAGGCCTATCAAGCTCCGTAAGTCCAAAACTGAGCCCCTGATTGTCATCTCATCCTGAACCTTCTGTTTCTGCAGTCTTCCCATGTCAGAATATGGTAACTCCATCCTCCCATCTGCTCAGGCCAGACATCCTAGGGTCATCCTCGACAACTCTATTTTCACTCTACATCCAAGCTGTCAGCAAATCCTGATCCCGCCTTTTCCAAACCACCATCATCTGTCTTCTTGATACTGCAGTAGCCTCCTCCATGGTCTCCACGTTTCCATCCTTACTGCCCTCTAGTCTGTTCTCAACCAAGCAGCTAGGTAAACATAGGTCAGATTTGTCACTCGCCATCATACTCAGAGTACCAGCCAGAGTCCTTCTAATGGCCTGTAAGGGGTCCTACAGAATTTAGCTCCAATGATCTCATTTCACACTTCTCCCACCTCACTCCCCAGCCATCCTGGCCTTCTTGTGAGTCCTACAACACACCAGGTATGCTCCCACCCCAGGGCCTTCACATTTGCTTATCTCACCAGCTGTAACGTACTCTGCCAGATGTACTCATGACCTACCTCCTCACATGCTTCAGGTCTTGATTCAGATATGATCTGGCCAGGCCCTCTCTGTTTGTTCTTTTAAAAACTGCAACCTGGCTGGATGCAGTGGCTCACACCTGTAATCCCAGCACTTTGGGAGGCCGAGGTGGGTGGATCACCTGAGGTCAGGAGTTTGAGACCAGCCTGGCCAATATGGGGAAACCCCGTCTGTACTAAAAATACAAAAATAAGCCGGGCGTGGTGACACGTGCCTGTAATCCCAGCTACTCTAGAGGCTGAGGCAGGAGAATCACTCAAACCTGGGAGGCGGAGGTTGCAGTGAGCCGAGATCTTGCCACTGCACTCCAGCCTGGGCAACAGAACAAGACTCCATCTCGAAAAACAACAACAACAACAACAACACTGAAACCTCTCCCCCAACATTCTATTTCTATTCCTTGCTTTATTTTTCTCCATAGCCATCATTACCATCTAACACACTGTATATTTTACTCATTTTGGGTTTTTTTTTTTTTTTTTTTTTTTGAGACGGAGTCTCGCTCTGTCACCCAGGCTGGAGTGCAGTGGCTGGATCTCACTGCAAGCTCCGCCTCCCGGGTTTACGCCATTCTCCTGCCTCAGCCTCCCGAGTAGCTGGGACTACAGGCGCCCGCCACCTCGCCCGGCTAGTTTTTTTGTATTTTTTAGTAGAGACGGGGTTTCACCGTATTAGCCAGGATAGAACTCATTTTGTTTATTGTCTGCCCCTCTCGCCAGAATGTAAGCCCCATGATGGCAGAAATTCTGTCTGTTTTGCATGCTGCTGTATCCCCAGAACAGGGTCTGGTACATAATAGCACCCAGTAAATATTTGTTGAAGGTCTTAATGAACTGTCTCCCATATTAGGCTCTAATCTATGAGGGAAGAAAAAGAGTTTGACCACTTATTGTTGTATCCAAGGTACTAGGCATATATCAGTGCTTGGTTGATATTTGTTGAGTAAGTGAATTGATTAAGGAAAAGAATAGTTTATGGGGAGAAACGGTGTGAGAGCAATGGTACAGAGGTGAAGAAAAACAGAAATATTTAGTGAGGAGACCCATTTGATTGCTGTGAAAGGTTCACCTTAGGACAACAGTAGACAATGAGTTTGAAGGGGTAAATTGGCATAAGGTCAGAGTTCACTGCCAGATTTCAAAAGTGGTTTTGCATCTTGTGTGATGCTGTGAGCAAAGTAGTAAGATGGAAGCATGCTTTAAGAACAGTGATCCTAGGCCGGGCACGGTGGCTCAAGCCTGTAATCCCAGCACTTTGGGAGGCCGAGACAGGCGGATCACGAGGTCAGGAGATCGAGACCATCCTGGCTAACACAGTGAAACCCCGTCTCTACTAAAAAGAATACAAAAAACTATCCGGGCGAGGTGGCGGGCGCCTGTAGTCCCAGCTACTCGGGAGGCTGAGGCAGGAGAATGGCGTGAACCCGGGAGGCGAAGCTTGCAGTGAGCCCAGATCACGCCACTGCACTCCAGCCTGGGCGACAAAGCAAGACTCTGTCTCAAAAAAAAAAAAAAAAAAGGCCGGGCGCGGTGGCTCAAGCCTGTAATCCTAGCACTTTGGGAGGCCGAGACGGGCGGATCACAAGGTCAGCAGATCGAGACCATCCTGGTTAACACGGTGAAACCCTGTCTCTACTAAAAAATACAAAAAACTAGCCGGGCGAGGTGGCAGGCGCCTGTAGTCCCAGCTACTCGGGAGGCTGAGCCAGGAGAATGGCGTAAACCCGGGAGGCGGAGCTTGCAGTGAGCTGAGATCTGGCCACTGCACTCCAGCCTGGGCGACAGAGCTAGACTCCATCTCAAAAAAAAAAAAAAAAAAAAGGAACAGTGATCTGGGAGCAGTATCCAGGATGAAGCCAGCAATGGGGAGAAAAGTTAGGAGGCTAGGACACCAGCCAGTGTGATATGGAAATCCTTTAACTGGGGTGCATCAAGGCTGTGGGAGCTGAGAAGAGACAAATGAAACAGAGATTTTGAAAAAAAAAAAATTATCAAGCTTTTTTAACCTAAATTTGGGGAAAAGAATGAGTCTCCAGTCTTACAAATAGTCATAACATTAACAGAAATGGAGAAACAAACAAACAAACAAAAAACAGTCCAGGGGGAAAATGATGAATTCAGATTTTAGAGTGCGGTTTTTCTTTTTCTTTTTTTAATTTTTTTTTTTTTTTTTTTTTTTTGAGACGGAGTCTCACTCTGTCGCCCAGGCTGGAGTGCAGTGGCACAATCTCGGCTCACTGCAACCTCAGTCTCTCTGGTTCAAGTGGTTCTCCTGCTCAGCCTCCCGAGTAACTGGGATTACAGGTGTGTACCACCATGCCTGGCTAATTCTGACTATGGATTTTCTCTGCAGTTTGGTCCTTAAGCTTCTGCTTGTGCTCCTCTCTTCTTTAGAGAGTCAGTCTACACCCATGGTGGGTTAAACAGAAAGAAGTGATTTAAGGTCCAAAGTCTCTTCCCAAAACATAACCTGATGTTTTTCACTCCATTTAATCATTCTGCCTGAAATTCTATCTGTTATTCCTTTTGCATTAATGACAATTAAGAGGGTGAGGTATTAACTGTCTTTTCACTATCATCTAAATTACAGTGTTGTAATAAGATTGCTTTCTATCTACCCTGAGGGATGAGATCATTCTATGAAAGCAGTAGTTTTTATTAGAAGTATTGAAACAGAGGAAATGAGAGTGGTAATTTTGGAGTTCTGGCTGCTTGGGAGGACTGGGAGCAGTGTTTTGGATAGCCAGAGGGCAACAAGGTGGCACTGGGTAGGAGAACAAGAAAATGGGGTTCTAAGAGGCTCAGAAGAAGGATGGAAAGACACAAATAACAATTTGCAAATCTTAGGGGAGGGGAGGGACCCTGATTTTTCCTTTCTTGCCAGAGACAAAATGAAATGCAACCTTATAAAATCAGGAGATAGGATAGAAATAGCTAGTATAATAATAATAGTCATAATAATAAAGCATGTGCCTTGTGCTTTATTCACATTTAATCCTCATAACAACCCAAAGACACAGACACTATTATCTCCAGTTTACAGGTGAGACAGGTGCTGTTAGCCTAGTGTTGGGTCTGCAGAGTTTGGGGTTGCAGGTCAGAGAGGACAGGGACATGAAGCAGTCTCCTTTCTAGCTGAAAGCCTTCCACCTCCCATCCTGAGGTGTTTGGCCTGGGAAGCAGAGGCAAACACGATTGGGCGGGTGGTGGTGGTTTTGGTCACATGTAGTATACATGCCTTCTGCTGGGGGAGGGGAAAGAGGAACATTACCTGACATCACCCATGAGAGGATGTGAATATCCCCCACAGCTGTGGTCTGTCTATAGACTTGGATTTTAAAGTAGGAAGGAACAGTCACTGTGTAGATTCTGAACTTGGAGTCAGAAAACTCAGGTCAGATCTCACTGGATAACCTTTTTTTTTTTTTTTTTTTTGAGACAGAGTCTTGCTCTGTCGCCCAGGCTGGGGTGCAGTGGCCGGATCTCAGCTCACTGCAAGCTCCGCCTCCCGGGTTTAGACCATTCTCCTGCCTCAGCCTCCCGAGTAGCTGGGACTACAGGCGCCCGCCACCTCGCCCGGCTAGTTTTTTGTATTTTTTAGTAGAGACGGGGTTTCACCGTGTTAGCCAGGATGGTCTCGATCTCCTGACCTCGTGATCCGCCCGTCTCGGCCTCCCAAAGTGCTGGGATTACAGGCTTGAGCCACCGCGCCCGGCCTGGATAACCTTAAGCAGGTCAATCCGTCTATCTGGGCTGCACTTTCTTCAATTATAAATTGAAGGTGTTGGACTCAAGTTAAATCTCTGAGGTCCCTTCCAGCTCAAAAACTGTATAATTTGCGAACCTGGTGGTTGAATGTGACAAATTATGATCTCTCTCTCTCCCACTGCATATGTTCCAGAGCGTGGTATTTTGGGTATAAATATGCCAATGTCTGCTGTCTTTATGTGTGTGTATTCCAGCTATATGACTAAAACTTTAGTTGTTTGTGGGTAAACAAGGGATGCTTCTTGGTTTTCTCCATGAGAGACCAAATGGCTCTGGGTGGTAGTAAACGAAACAATCACTGACTCAAGGTATGATGGGAGGGCAAATGATCCAAGAAATGGTTTTAGTCTGTAATCATTCTTTGGCAGTTATTTTTGGTTTTTTATTTTCATTCTTTTAAAAACCAAATCCAATTAAGTCTTGACATCAACCCTGTGAAATGGCACAGGTTTTTATAGAAGCAGAAAAATAGACACAGAGATGAAATGATTTGTCTAAAATCACACAGCCTGTGAGGGCCAGAGCCAGAGCTAAGATCTAGGGCTTCTGACCCTGGCTTGTGTGTTCTTCCTAGGACTGAGCCAGGTGTGAGAAGAGACCCCAGCATAGAACACTCAGTCAAAGAGGTTCTGGTTTCTAGGTAAAGGCAAAGACGAGAGCCACTGGCCAAAGAAGGCCAGGCCGACTGGGCCACGCTACTCCCATCTCTGCAGTTTCCTGGCTGAAGTGACATTCTATTCAGAGCAGAGCCTCACAAGACTTACAGATAATGGCTATTTCAAGAGCTATGAACTGTGATTAGTTAGAATGTCAGAGGGCCATGATAAGAAGTGAAAACATTCTGTAGCCTCTGGCAAGATGCGAAAGGTGTTTACTAACTCTTCTCAGAACCGAATTTGCCTTCTTTCTCAGGGCTCACCTCTATGAAGCAGGGATGCAATTTCCTCTCGGGTTGTTATGAGGATCCAAGGAGATAATTAGGTAAGAGCATCTTAGAAAAGCCTCACTCACTTTTGCCTGTTCATTCAACCAACCAACATTTATTGAACACAAGAAGTGTGTTAGGAACTGGAGGGAATACTAAGACAAATAAGAAACAGGGAGTTCAGAATAACGTTATTATCTCCCCTCTTGCCTTCTTTCTGTATCATGGTTTCTTCTTGTCTAGGAACATATGAGGGAAGATGGGCCCTGTAGTCTTGTCCAGTTCCCTAGCTAAGTGCTTCTGTCCCAGGGAATTCTGAGCCCAACCTCCAGGTTACATTGGATCAGCAGAGTGCCCTCAGCTATAGCTCATTCAACAAATCATTCATTCACTTACGTAAGCCAGGCATGGCTCTAGGTGCTGGGGATACAAGGTCCCTGCCCT
Organism: Macaca mulatta; assembly: GCF_049350105.2. Lineage (NCBI taxonomy): Eukaryota > Metazoa > Chordata > Mammalia > Primates > Cercopithecidae > Macaca > Macaca mulatta. Next base: position 97,712,758 of record NC_133418.1, on the reverse strand, counting down.
CATGGAGCTGTCACCTGGGGAAGGCAGCTTTTTTTTTTTTTTTGCCCAGGCTGGAGTGTAGTGGCATGATCTCGGCTCACTGCAACCTCCACCTCCCAGGTTCAAGTGATTCTCCTGCCTCAGCCTCCTGAGTAGCTGGGATTACAGGCATGCACCACCACACCCAGCTAATTTTTGTATTTTTAGTAGAGACGGGGTTTCACCATGTTGGCCAGGCTGGTGTCGAACTCCTGACCTTGTGACCCACCTCTGTGCCTGGCTAACAGCAGCTTTTAAATCAATATGCAAATAAATATATGTTCACCAGCTGGGCATGGCGGCTTATGCCTGTAATCCCTGCAATAAGGCAGGCAGATCACTTGAGCTCAGGAGTTCAAGACCAGCCTGGGCAACATGATGAAACCTTGCCTCTACCAAAAATATGAAAATTAGCTGGACATGGGAGTGCATGCCTTTAGTCCCAGCTACTTGGGAGGCTGAGGTAGGAAGATGGCTTGAGCCCAGGAAGTTGAGGCTACTGAGCTGTGATTGTGTCACTGCACTCCAGACTAAGACCCGGTCTCAAAAAAAAAAAAAAAAAATTATATATATATATATATATATATATAGGTGGTAAGGAGAGAGGAGTAGAACCCAGTTTAGAAGGCCTCCCTGAGGAGGCCTGAAGCTGACATCCCTGAAGGATGAGAGGTTAAGCCCTCCAGGCAGAGGGAACAACATGGTCAAAGGCTCTTGAAATGGGAGGAAACACAATGTTTTCAAATAACTAACAGGAAAGAGGAAAGTGGTGGAGCAGAGCCCAGAGCAAGCAGGACAGTGGTTCCAGAAAAGATTGGAGAGGCAGAGGCAGGACCATGCTGGGTCTTACAGACTGAGGCAAGGAATTCGTTACAAGTGTACCTCTAATGCCTTCTGCTCTCTCTACCCAGTGCTGGGGAAGAAATGCGCTGGTTTGTTCTGCTAGTTCTGTCCTCCCATGATAGTCATGAAAGCTTGGGGGTTAAAGAAATTTGGCATGAGACAAACCACCAAAAAAATTATCAGCTTCAGCTTCTTTTTAGGTGAGTAACCTCTATGGACTGGGTGGGTGATGCAAAGGTCTTCATCCCCTCTCCCAGCACTGATCACAGGCCTACAGAAATAAATTCATTAATTCAGCAGTCATCATGTCTGCTGCAGATGGACTCCTTAGTTCATTTGCTTAGATGGTTCTTGAGGTGGAATACTGATTTACTACTTAAAACCTTCAAGGGGGCCGGCGCAATGGCTTACGCCTATAATCCCAGCACTTTGGGAGGCCAAGGCGGGAAGATCGCTGAGGTCAGGAGTTCGAAACCAGCCTGGCCAACATGGTGAAACCCCGTCTCTACTAAAAATACAAAAAAATTAGCCAGGCATGGTGGTGCACGCCTGTAATCCCAGCTACTTGGAAGGCTGAAGCAGGAGGCTCACTTGAATCTGGAAGGCAGAGGTTCCAGTGAGCTGACATTGCGCCACTGCACTCCAGCCTGGGTGACAGAGTGAGACTCCAGCTCAAAAAAAAAAAAAAAAAAAAAAAACCTATAAGGGGAGGGAAATGTGCACAAATAACTGTAATAAAAGGAAGACAGTGATAAAAAGCTACAAAAGGGTTAATAGATAAGCATTTTCCAACTAATAAAGCTTTTTCTACTACATGTTACAGGAGCCATTCAGTGCTATTGTAAAGAAACCCAGCACTACAAAGTAGTAAATTATAAGTGATGCAAACACTACCTCCTGTAGAAACTCATGGGAAGGGAGGCCAGGTAGAGGCATGCTCCCACACCTGCAGGTGGGCATACAAATCCTCCTTCTGCTACCTTTCCGGAAGAAATTTAGCAATAGAGATCAACAGCGTAAAAAAGAAAAAAAAAATCATTTCGATCCAATAATTCCACTTCCAAGAATGTATCCTTAGGAAAAAAAATAGAGATTTGTTCAAGGATTCCTGTTGAATTTTCCTCATAAGGTTATTACACTATCAAATAGAAATAACTGAAACACCCAAGTTGGGTTACATTATGGGACATGCTCATGATGGCATCATATTTAACTTAAGTTTTTGAAGCACGGTAGTGACTTTTGGAAAAGGCTCGAGACATCGTTTTAATGAGATGTGCAAACTCATCATTACAATATACTAGAAGAAATGCTTTGACAAACTAAGTGGGAACAACTGGGAGAGTGAAGGATGGAGTATCAGGAACAGGGGCATACGAGTTGGGTCTTACAGGTTGTGGAGGTGTTTCCAGGTGGAAGGGAAGGAGGGACGGAGCGGAGAGCCCTAAGTCTTGAGGACAACTGGGAAGGTAACACACCTCTTGAGAAGGGCATGCAGCAGCCATACCTCTCATCCGCCACGGTCAGCAAACCCATTGTGTTTCCTGGAGTGAGGTGGGCCATCAAGATGGGTGGTGCCCTCCTGCTGGAGAAGAGGGGCTCGGCGGGAATCCCTGCCCCAAAGCCTGGCAGCAACGCTCCTCCGCTGCCCTGGGCCGCAGGCTGCTGAGCCCTCTCGCCTCCCTGCGCGCGAAATAAGTCCCAGGGCCAGTGTGGCCTCCCCACCCAGTGCTTCCGGGGGCGCCAAAAAACGACTTGCCCTGACCCGCAGCGTCGGCGCTGCGCGCAAGCGCAGTCAGCTACTGGACCCGGCCGGTGTGAAGTTTCACACCCAAGAGGATGAAGGGCACCTACCTGGCTTAACAGAACGACTCCCAGGTAAAGGGCCAGACCCGGGTGAGGAGTCGGCACAGGGCCAGAGGTGCCCTGCACACTCAGAGCTCTCCCTTTGAGCTCCTTGCCTTGCTTGGTTCTCCTGGGCCGCAGGCCTCTACCCTGCGCTCTGGGGTTCTGCTGCCTGTTCCTTGCCAGGTCTTTCCCACAGCAACGCCTTTTCTCTTCCTTCTCGAGCCCCTGAGTCCTCCTCCTCCTCTCCCCAGTGCCTCACCTCTGAGGGACAGAAGTGGGGTGGTTTGAGAGCAGGAGACTGAAGGGAAGAAGCAAGTCCGGGCCTAGCTGCAAGCACTCCCCGCCCCCGCCAGGCTCTTGGACACTTGACTTCTGTTAGGCCGCACACGGTTTGATCTGAAGTGTTTTTCTCTTAATAGTTGTGGATCAGCCAGGCTCGATGGCTCACGCCTGTAATCTCAGCACTTTGGGAGGCTGAGGTGGGTGGATCACCTGAGGTCAGGAGTTCAAGAACAGCCTGACCAACATGGTGAAACTCTGACTCTACTAAAAATACAGAAAATTAGCCGGGCATGGTGGCGGGTGCCTGTAAGCCCAGCTACTCGGGAGGCTGAGGCAGGAGAATCGCTTTAATCCAGGAGGCAGAGGTTGCAGTGAGCCCAGATCACGCCATTACACTCCAGCCTGGGCGACAAGAGCAAAAAACTCTGTCAAAAAAAAAAGAAGTTGTGGATCTTTCTGATTCCTGATCCAATCTGTTCAGGCTGGGGCCGCCCTGGTCTTTCAAACCCGGCAGTGAGCTTGGACAGACCCAGAGGTGTTTACTCCAGGTAGTAGAAGCGCTAGACAAAATCAGGCTCTTTTCCTGGTTTAGACCTCTCCTAGCTTACAGCACCTTAGGATGTGGGATGTCTGGAGGTCTGTGTAGCTGGAGGACGCTGGGAAATGTGAGGAGAAGATGTTTCCTCCTTAAAATCTGAATGTTTCTGATCACCTGAATTCTCCTCCTAGCCACAGATCCCACTCACTGTTATCCTTGTCCTTCTGTCATCATTTACCTGCCTAATCCCTGAAGGTAGTGAGTTTCCTGTTACTGGAAGTGCACTTCTCCGGGCCCTTACTTGTAGAAGTTCTCACAGATGCGGCTTCTCCTCTGGCTCAGATCATGTCTACCATGAACGAAGCAGCCCACCGGCTATCCAAAAGTGGGACGAGCCTCTATGCAGTGCTGGAGCTTAAGAAGGGTGCCTCACCTGAAGACGTCAAAAAATCCTACAGGTTCAGACCTCAGTCCTTTATTGATCCTTGGAATTTCCCCCTTAAAGCCTTTTTCTTTCTGTATCTGTTTTGCTATCTGACTCTTCTTCTTTTTTTTTTTTTTTTTTTTGAGAGAAAGTCTCACCCTGTCCCAAAGCAGAGACAGAGACTGTTGAGCCTTCTGAGAAGCTGGGACTACAGGCGTGCACCACCACGCCTGGCTAATTTTTGTATTTTTAGTAGAGACAAGGTTTTGCCATGTTGGCCAGGCTGTTCTCAAACTCCTGACCTCAGGTGATCTACCCACCTCGGCCTCCCAAAGTGCTGAGATTACAGGCGTGAACCACTGTGCCCGGCCTACGACCCTTTTTTTGTTTGTTTGTTTGTTTGGAGACAGAGTCTCGCTCTGTTGCCCAAGCTGTAGTGCAGTGGTGCAGTCTCGGCTCACTGCAGCCTCCGCCTTCCTGGTTCAAGTGATTTTCCTGCCTCAACCTCCCGAGTAACTGGGATTACAGGTGCCTGCCACCACGCCTAGCTAATTTTTTGTGTTTTTGGTAGAGACAGGGTTTCACCATGTTGGCCAGGCTGGTCTCAAACTCCTGTCCTCATGATCCACTCACCTCAGCCTCCCAAAGTGCTGGGATTACAGGTGTGAGCCAATGCGCCTGGCCCTATGACCCATTTTTAAGTTCCAACAAGCCCTCACTTTGAGGCCAAATGGGGCCATCACCCTCTTCATTATAGTACGGGAAGGAGTTTAAACCTTGGATGCTTGCCTCCATCCTTGTACCACATCTCATGCATTCCTTCTGCACTCTCTAGAGACTAATCCCTGTCATTGATCCTAAGCCTCCTTCCCCAGCCATTCCCCATTGCTTCCCCACCCTCCTTTTGGGTATCGCCTGGGTAGGAAACTGGCCTTGCAGTATCATCCCGACAAGAATCCAGGGAATACTCAAGCAGCAGAAATATTCAAAGAGATCAACGCAGCTCATGCCATACTGAGCGACCCTAAGAAGCGGAAAATTTACGACCAGCATGGCTCATTGGGAATATATCTGTATGATCACTTTGGTGAAGAAGGCGTCAGATACTATTTTATTCTGAATAGTTGTTGGTTCAAGGTACACAATTCTCTAGGTCCCTTAAGAATAAGGAAAGAAGGGTGACCTTCCTCTCCTTATGACAAATGCTTCTGTTGTCTCATTTTCTGGGTGCCAGGAGGATTGAGGGAGGGAAGCTTGAGCAGTCATATAGAAAACTGCTGGACTGAGGCCATTCTCGCCTACCTTTTAGACACTTGTCATCCTGTGTACACTGCTCACTTGTTGCTGTTTCTGTTGTTGCTGCTGTTTTTGCTGTGGAACACTTAAACCACCACCTGAGCAGGATAGTGGGAGAAAATATCAGCAGAACGTCCAGAGTCAGCCTCCAAGGTCAGGTGAGAACTGTAAGCAGGAGCTGTGAGGTAAGAAATGCCTGGATTGGGAATGAAAGAAATGATTGGGGTCAGGTGTGTTGGCTCATGCCTGTAATCCCAGCACTTTGGGAGGGCGAGGCGGATTACCTGAGGTCAGGAGTTTGAGACCAGCCTGGTCAACATGGAAAAACCCTGTCTCTACTAAAAATACAAAAATTAGCTGGGCATGGTGGCACCTGCCTGTAGTCCCAGCTACTTGGGAGGCTGAGGCAGGAAAATCGCTTGAACCTGGGAGGCAGAGGTTGCAGTAAGCCGAGATTGCGCAGTTGCACTCCAGCCTGGGTGACAGAGCAAGACTCCATCTCAAAAAAAAAAAAAAAAAAAAAACAAGAAAGAAAGAAAAGAAAGAGTCTGGGCACGGTGGCTCAAACCTGTAATCCCAGCAGTTTGGGAGGCTGAGGCAGGCGGATCACTAGGTCAGGAGGTTGAGACCAGCCTGACCAACATGGTGAAACCCTGTCTCTACTAAAAATACAAAAATTAGCTGGGTGTGGTGGCGGGTGCCTGTAAACCCAGCTACTTAGGAGGCTGAGGCAGAAGAATTGCTTAAACCCAGGAGGCAGAAGTTGCAGTGAGCCAAGATCGTGCCACTGCACTCTAGCCTGGGTGACAGGGTGACAGAGTGAGACTCTGTCTCAAAAAAAAAGAAAGAAAGAAAGAAAGAAAGAAATGGTTGGTGATGAGAAAGACCTGTGAAAATGGCAGGTTAACCCCTAAATATGACAATTTCAAGTCTGGCACTGGGACAAAGTGAAGAAAAAAAAAAGATCGATACGTTTCTGTTCACCTTACATGACTGACTGACAGTTTGAATGTAGTGTCAGCTCCTGTTAAGCTAAGGAATGGGGTGGGAGAGTGTGTCTAGAAAGGACAGTAGGTGAAGACAGATTTGAGGATGCAATGTTTGTTGTTGTTGTTTAGTTGTTGGTGGTAGTGTTGTTGTTGAGACGTAGTCTCAGTCTGTCATCCAGGCTGGAGTGCAGTGGCACCATCTCAGCTCATTGCAACCTCCGCCTCCCGGGTTTAAGCGATTCTCCTGCCTCAGCCTCCCGAGTAGCTGGGATTACAGATGTGTGCCACCATGCCTGGCTAATTTTTTATTTTTAGTAGAGTCGGGGTTTCGCCATGTTGGCCAGGCTGGTCTCCAACTCCTGACCTCAGGTGATCCACCTGCCTTGGCCTTCCAAAGTGCTGGGATTATAGGCGTGAGCCACTGTGCCTGGCGGGATGCAATTTTTTCCATCTACTCAAAGGAAGGGCCAGTTGCAGTGGCTTGTGCCTGTAATCCCAGCACTTTGCGAATCCAAGGTGGGCAGATCACTTGAGCTCAGAAGTTTGAGACCAGCCTTGGCAACATCATGAAACCCAGTATCTACAAAAAAAAAAAAAAAAAAGTCAGCCGGGCATGGTGGTGCACACCTGTAGTCTCAGCTACTGGGGAGGCTGAGGTGGGAGGATCACTTGAGTCCGGGAGGTTGAGGTTGAGGTTACAGTGAGCTGTGATCATGCCACTGTACTCCAGCCTGGGTGACAGAGTGCCACCCTGTATCAGAAAAAAAAAAAAAAAAAAAGAAGAAGAAGAAGGAAAGAAGGGGGGGAGGGGAAGGAGATAGGGAGAAGGAAGAAGAACAAGAAGAGGAGGAGGAGGAGGGGAAGAGGAAGAGGAAGAAAAGAAAAAAGAAAAGTCTGAGATCATTCCCACCCCAAATAAATTTTTACAAGTGGATTGAACTTCACACCAGTGCCACCTGGTGATGCTAATGAGTAACTGCAAGGTAATGGTTTTCTCATCAGTACGCCACAAAAAGTTACTAAACGTTTATATATGTAAACATATATATAATTCCATCATAGGAGCCAAAGGTGATTTTAGAAGAGAGGAAAATAGCGAAGATGATTTTTAAGAGATAAAGAAGGATGAGGTATGTAAACCGAAAGGCAGCAATAGTTATCAGATAAGAAAAGCATGTAAGCTAACTTCAGATGAGTCATTAGTAGAAAGTTTACATCTTTACAGTATGGACTATGTGTTTATAGCCTTACATGTGGGGGTTTGCTTTAAGTTCTAGGTAGTTATTCCTTCTGATTAATAAAGGGCCACCTTCTTCCGCCACTAGGTGCTGACCCAGTGAGAGTGCCTTCTGCTGCCCAGTCCCCTGGACACATTGAAGAGAGGAGCACGTAGCCCTGTCCTGACATTGACCCTGATTTGACCCCTCTTCTTTTAAGAATCTCAAGAATCTCTTCAGAAGCATTGATGACGTTGGTCCCAGTAAGGACATCACCTCTGCCCTTGGCACCACAACTGTGTATAGATTTTGCCCAGCTACTCTTCCTTTTTAGTTGCAGTCCCAATTTTACTCCATCAGAAAGCTGCCCTCCCATGCCTTCCCTTACGAGGTCTCAGGCAGTGGTGGCAGATTTTTCCTGAAGAGACTTTTTCCTGTGCCTGCCTTGTTATTGGAACCAGTGCCAGCTGGTAGGGTCCCTGAGCCCCTTGTAATATCACCACCAAGAGCCTGATAACTGAGCAGGGCAGATCCTGTCCCTGGAGCCGCGGCACCAGTTAACTCTCCCTTGCTGCAACTCCGTGTACCAAGAACCCCTAGCATCAGCCTCATTCCTAAGCCAATAATGCCTTTATGGAGCTGGTCTCACCTTCTGGTGCCCACGGCCATTGGCATTGCCAGCCTCATTCCATGCCACTATGAGTCAACTCAGGAAAACTGCGAGTGCATTTGAGGCTTAGGGGTAGTCATTCCATCTTTAGATTCTCCTTGGACTTCAGCTACCAGAACAGCATGCATTAGCCTTGGTCCTGTGGGTTAACTGAAGTTCAGACATCAGTGCCAGCTTGCCTCCATCCTTTTCACATCTTATGCAGGCCAATTGACATATAATTTGTTCTCAAAAATAGGGGCATGAAATATGTGATCCGGAGAAGATTGCACTTTCTGGACTCTTTTCCCACTCTTGCCTCTTTGTGCTGCTGTTTCGTATCCTCCTCACACCGTGTATTTCCTACCCACTCAGGGTCACTACCTACTAACTCCTCAGACTTCTCTTCCTGGACTGGGAGAAGGGCTAAAGAATGGCGGTAAATAAAAGAGCTTTTGTCCAATCCCAAGGCATATTTTGGACCCAGAAAAGACAAATTGTGTCTGGGGTGGAGGAAAAAGGCCTAAAGAAATTGCTTCTTGGCTTTTTGGCTAATATCAAGTGGAGAAAAAGACCTGTAGGAGAAAAAGAAGACCAGTGCTCACAACTGGGGCGAGCCTGGCTTGGAGAGGAGGAGTCCTGGACAACTGTGGAGCTGGGGCAGAGGCTTCCTGGAGCCTTATGATTATGACTTTGTCAGTGCTCTAAAATTTCCCTGGAGGTTGATTCCCTGGGTGCCCAAAATAGGTCCCTGGCATTCATGTCCTTTCTGCCCAGCTCACCTTCTCCCAATTTCCTAACAAATTTGAAGTCCTTGGAGTGGCTCCAGGGATGTGTTCACGAACCAGAATCCCACATTTCCTCGGGCGCATGCTCATAGGTAGGTCCAGGCCTTGGCACAATACTCATTTCTAGCCTCTTGAGCTTCATTTCCTAGGGTGATATAAGAAAAGGCAGGCAAGAACAAAAATGAGCCAGAGGTATTGGACAGGAGGCTTGATGGAGTCTCTGGAGCTGCTGTTCTGAATCACACAGTCTTGAGGAGGAGGACCAGGGTCACTGGCTGAGCCTGTGGAGGAGGCAACTGCTACTGACTCTAAGTCTGGCAAGATCTTTCCTCCCACCCTGAGCTATGTATGGGTGCTTCTCACACAGGCAGATTTAGATTCTGTGTCACTGTCCTGGAAGAAGGGCCCAAGCCAGAGCAGGGGTCCTGGGCTCAGAGGAGCCTTCAGAGTGAGAGGGCAGCACCTTTGCTGACCCACCTTTCACCGTAAGCAGTGGTGCTTGCCCCTGCCCTTGCTCAGGGGAGTCACCCATTCCTGAGTGAGTCAGGGTCACTCACTCCGTGACAGCTGTGGCTCGCCTTACATGAGCTAAATTGGGAATTGGAATGTCATGCAGATGCCCCTTGTCTCCCCACCCCCACAGTAAAATTAATCTCCTCTCTGGGGAGTAAGGGACAAACAGTGCTACCCACAGAGTGAACAAGAGAGAGTCATTTGGGAAACAAAAGGAGGACTTTACAGAGAGAGAGGGATAGCTAAAACTACGTGAGCCTGCCGAGGGTGCAGAGCAGAAAGTGGAGACAGAAGTGTCTGAAGACTGCTATCTGGGACGAGACAAGTTGTTAAAGGGACAGGAGAGAGAGCAGAGCTATTTCAAGAGTGAGCCACAGAAGGGAATCCACAGGCCGTCTGAGTGAGGAAGGGTCTACAGACAGTGAGTGAAGGCCAGGAGCAGGACCCAAGCCAGGGTAGGCACAACCACCGAGGGGATGAACTTCACCGTGGGTTTCAAGCCGCTGCTAGGGGATGCACACAGCATGGACAACCTGGAGAAGCAGCTCATCTGCCCCATCTGCCTGGAGATGTTCTCCAAACCAGTGGTGATCCTGCCCTGCCAACACAACCTGTGCCGCAAGTGTGCCAACGACGTCTTCCAGGTGGGCGCCAGGGATGGGGCAGGGCCAGGTAAAGCAATGCAGACCTGTGGGGGACTGATCAGGTCAGAGCTAAGACCCCAGAAAGTGATGGATAGAGTGCTCTCTGAGGTAGGTGGTGGCTGTTGTGGCTGGAGAGCAGAAGGGCTGGGGTCCAAGCAAATCCCAGAGCAAGCATGAGTCAGCAGCTGCCCTGCAGGCTGGCAGGTACAGCCTGTCCATAGACGGCAGCTGGAGTGCTGGGATCTGCTGAGGAAAGGAGACCCTGTGGAAACTGGGAGGGAGGGGATCCTACACCGGTCTTTTAAGAGCCTGTGCCAGACTCTGCATTCCAGTTTGGAGTTTCACACTTTGAGAGCATTGCGGAAAATACGGAGAAAAGATTAATGAGATAATGAAACATTAAAAAACAAACAGAAAAAACCCAACCCTGTGAGAAAGCTCCATAATGGCAGTAAAACGATTCGTGTTTAAGGAAAGTTCAGGGCATCCGTTGTGGGGGACAGAGTTAGACGCAGTGGGCAGGAGACTGGGAACTCTTCCCCAACTTGAGTTCATACCTGTTACCTCCAGATTGTTGAGTAAAGAGGCCTACTGGTTCAAAGCTATTGAGGTCACTTGACAAGCAGAGAGAAGGCAAAGAAATTTACTTTTAGAAGTCTAGCCAGTTTTGGTTTATTTGTGGTCATGGAGCCAAGCATAGCTAATCAAATTCACAGATACCATTTTAGCCACTGGTTTAGAAATAAAAGCTGCATATACCAGAATGGATTATAAGTGGGCTTTTTTTTCTTTTCCTGTGCTACCGGGGAGGTTCTAGTAGGCTATGAAATGGAACAGAGATCAGGGAGAGTGAGGGGCAAAGGCACACACACACACGCGGCCTTGCCGATTAAGCAAAAGCCCTGAATGTGGCCGGGCGTGGTGGCTCACGCCTGTAATCCCAGCACTTTGGGAGGCGAGGCCGGCGGATCACGAGGTCAGGAGTTCGAGACCGGCCTGGCCAATATGGTGAAACCCCATCTCTACCAAAAATACAAAAATTAGCTAGGCGTGGTGGCAGGCGCCTGTAGTCCCAGCTCCTCAGGAGGCTGAGGCAGGAGAATCACTTGAACCCAGGAGGCGGAGGTTGCCATGAGTCGAGATCATGCCATTGTACTCTGACCTGGGTGACAGAGCAAGACTCTGTCTCAAAAACACAAAAACAAACCCTGAATAGACCAGAGCTGGCTTAGTATGTGTGTCAGTGATACGGAACATCCCAAACAAGTATTCTTCAGTGTCAGAAATGATGAGGAAATGTGTTAAACACAAGGGATTTTTAACCTAACCAAGAAAATACTTCCCTCTTAAGTTCCTCGGGGCAGCTTGTTTGGGAAAGGAATGGACTGGCTAGGTCCCGCCATCCCACGATGTACCCTGTGACCCGCCCCTTGTATGTCTGCTGTGTGTCATCTTCACTGAAGACCAGCACTCTGTGGTCTCTCCTGCCATCTTCCCATTGAGGCCCATTCCCTCTCCTATTCTTTTATGTGTCCAAACCTGCCATTATTCAGCTCCAGAGTATCTCAGAGGCAGTAGATTTTCCGTCTCGGGGGACCCAGACCAAATGCTATGCCTCCTCATCCTGTGCATGAAGTCCTGCATGAGAGGCAATGCTTTGCCCACCATCTTGGTGTTTCCTTGGTCTGAGGAATTCCGAACATCCTTCAGGCTGAGATGCCTAGGAGGAAATGGCGGAAAGATTTTGCCATCATTTCTCATGAACTGACAGTGAAACATCCTCTCACTGGAACTTGAAATGCGTGAAAACAAAGAGAAGTTTTGAAAGTTAAGGTGACGTGTCCTATAGAAAAGTGGTCAGAATGTCCAAGAGCATTCCTGGGTGCCTCTGTCGTCTGGCAGAGGGGCCCAGGAGCAGTCCCCATACATGGAGGCTAGAATGTGTTCAAGTGACATGCTTGTTTAAGTCAACCCTTTCTACCCAAGCACACTGTTTCAGTTCCAGAAAGCTCTGGAATACTGATCTGGGCTCAGAGAGACCTTGGAATGGCTTGGGGCAAACCCTGTACAGAATATTTGGAGATAACGTGATACCCAGGGCTTTGGGGTGGCCCTGTGGGTCTGGAGTGATGTGTGTCGTTTGAGGTGCAGAGCAGCCCTGGCCCCTCCAAGGAGGAAGAGTGAAGAGCTCATCCCTTGCTGCTTATTTGGGAGGGCCTGGTGGGAGGCTGACCCAGTTCTTCAGCTGCACTCAAGTCTGTATATCTCAATATATCTCAGTAGATCTCCCTCGGAAAGATGAGCAGATTTAGTTTTTTCACACATTGCCTCCACATTTTGACAACTGTAGGCATAATCAGATTGTCTGTTTTCTAAGTATGGGGCAAGAATAGGACTTTTGGAAAGAATAGGACTTTTCCTCTATCTTCAAACCACTTAGGAAGAATACCCTTAGAGTGTTGCCTAGAAAGTTAACGGTTATCAAAGCGATACCAGTATATCATTTAGAATTTGTAACATGTAAACATACTGTTTTCAAGCAGTGTAGGGGTTCATATCATGAAAAGCAAATCTGCTATTCACCTCAGACCCTCAACTGTCTTCACCAGATAGAAGCAACTATTACCAACTTTCTTGGGAATACTTCCAGAAAATTTCCACAAATCGGCACATGTTTGCATGTGTATATGTTCTCAGGCAAGACCCATCGCCCCCCACCTGCCTTTGTTCACGTGCTCCCTGTGGGTGATTGTCCGTATCCACCATTCAGATTTATGTCTTCCTTTTTAAATAGCTGTGTAGTTTTCATTGTTATGTCTGGACCACAGTCTACTTAATCTGTCCTCTAAAACATTTAGATGGTTTCCCATGTTTTATTGTCCTAAAAACTGCCGTGATGGACAGCAAACAAGAGTTTTGGGGAATTGCGATTTTATAAGACCGAGTTAACTAGAGAGCCAGGGAGCAAAATTTGAAAACAATTTATTTTAAAATAGTGGCTACATGAGATGGCTCACGCCTGTAATCCCAACTCTTTGGGAGGATGAGCCCAGGAATTCGACAGCAGCCTGGGCAACATAGTGAGACCTCATCTCTACAAAAAAGAAAATACTGTTAGTTGAACAGTATTAAGGGGTTGGGAGGAAATCCATAATCTTACCTCCCCAATACAGTTATTTTTATTTTTGCATATTACTTTGTTTTTTGTTTTTGAGATGGTGTCACACTATGTTACCCAGGCTGACCTTGAACTCCTGGGCTCAAGTTATCTTCCTGCCTCAGCCTCTGGAGTGCACACCACCAAGCCCAGCAATTTTTGCATATTACATTCAAGCCCATATCCCCAAACATTTTTACATAGTGGCCATCTTAATGTAATTCTTTTTAGAGCTGTAACAACTCTTTCTCTCTGAATTGAAACAGAATGAAACACCAAGACACCACATTAACCCCCTCTAATTTCTTCCTCCTCCTTTCCCCACACTTGCACCCACTCAGCTACCAAGAACTTCCACTAAAGGAAAGCTGTTGGTGTGGGAATTTGACACAAACATCTTCCCATGTGTTTCTGTATTTGTAAATTCTATTCACTCCTAAACGGCTTTAAAGCAAGCCTTCAGTTTATTTTTATACCTGCCTCCACTTCACTGTGGGCACTTGTTTTTGAGCCTGCAACCTGTTGTAATTTAACAGACGACCAAAAGGCCTTGTAAGAAGGTTGTTCTGGAACAGCTTTTCTGGAGGATGTCTGTCTACAGAGGGACTTGCAGAGGGGGATTGTCAAGAAAGGAGCCTCCTTCTCTAACAAGGGGCAGTCTAAGAGAGATGACTTTTGTTTTGCGCCACCCAAATTCCATTTCTTTATCCTCTAGTTGTTAGGACCAGGTGTCATCAGTTACAGGCCTGCCAGAGAAGATTCTACCCAGCCTGCCTCCTCCACCACTTCTACCCATTCTGAAGGCGCCAGGACTTCTTCAGTCCAACTTTGGGCCGGTCTCCCTGATGCGAAATCGGTTCACCAAAATTTTGTGAATTGCATTAAATTTGTAGCAGGGTTAGGGCTCTTCTGTAGGGAAGAATCTTGATTTAGTGAGAACGGAAACCTAGATTGAGGCTTAGCACTCCTGGATTCTCCTCTGATGGGTTTCTTTGTTAATTTGCCACACAGTGTAGTCAGGCTATTTCATCACTTCAAGCCTGTTTACATGACTATAAATGAAAAGGGTGTTTATTTATTTATTTATTTTTATTATTTTTATTTTTTTTGAGACGGAGTCTCACTCTGTCACCCAGGCTGGAGTGCGGTGGTGCAATCTCGGCTCACTGCAAGCTCCACCTCCCGGATTCACACCATTCTCCTGCCTCAGCCTCCTGAGTAGCTGGGACTACAGGCGCCCGCCACCACGCCCGGGTAATTTTTTGTATTTTTAGTAGAGACGGGGTTTCACCATGTTAACCAGGATGGTCTCGATCTCCTGACCTCGTGATCCGCCTGCCTCGGCCTCCCAAAGTGCTGGGATTACAGGCGTAAGCCACCGCGCCTGGCCTATTTATTTATTTTTGAGACAGGATCTCATTCTATCATCCAGGTTAAGTGCAGTGGTGTGATGATGGCTCACTGCAGCCTCGAGTTCTCAGGCTCTAGCCATCCCTCCCACCTCAGCCTCCTAAGTAGCTGGGACAGCAGGCATGCACCACTATGCCTGGCTAATTTTTTTGTAATTTTTTGTAGAGAAAAGGGTCTATGTTGCCCAGGTTGTTCTCCAGCTCCTGGACTCAAGGGATCCTCACACCTCAGCCTCCCAGAGTGCCGGGATGAGCCACTGTGCCTGGCAGAAAAGGGTGTTTTAAACTGATTTTTTTTTTTCCCCCAGAGACAGGGTCTCAGTCTGTCGCCCAGGCTGGAGTGCAGTGGCACGATCATAGCCCACTGTAACCTTGAACTCCTGGGCTCAAACAGTCCTCCTGCCTCAGCCTCTCAAGTAGCTAGGACTACAGGCATGCTCCCCCACACCCAGCCAATTAAAAAAAAATGTTTTTGTAGAGACAGAGTCTTACTATGTTGCCCAGGCTGGTCTCAAACTCCTGGCCTCAAGCGATCCTCTCAGTTCAGCCTCCAAAAGCTCTGGGGTTATAGGCGTGAGCCACTGCACCTGGCCTTAAACTGACCTTTAACATCTCTTGCAATTCTAATGATTTGGTTTCACAAAGTCAAAGATATTTTTGTGGCTTTCCATTTTTTGAGGGCTTTCCATTCTGTGCCCACTGCCCTAATTTGGCCCACTCTTCTGCTCATCGCTCCTCCTTCCAAGCAGTAGGGCTTGGTTTACCAGCCCCTTGGGCCAGACTCTTCCCTAGGTTCTGCCGCCCATAGCTAGCCCTCCATTTACAGTCCCTCTTATACCTGCAGCTCAGCTTTTACCAAAACCTGGATTCTTCTCAGGCTCTTCGGCTTTTCTCCAAATGTCTGGTCTTCTGCCCGCCATTTTCCCAAGGTTTTTCCAGCATATTCTGAGTGTCTGGCTCACAGAACTTACACGGTCCATCATTCATCATTGGCCAGGCCTTCAGGTTGGGGGAAATAGCCTCCAAAAAGCCCCCTTTGCATCCAGAACCTGTGTCCCAGATTAGCACCTCTCTGGATAGCCAGGGAGGAGAGAAAACATTCTGACATAAGTATGGATTTGCTAGACTAGCTGCATTTACAGAGCATCTTTCGAGACGGAACGTTTCTATTAGATGCTATGGAACATTACAAAGGAAATAGCAGGCATCGTAAAGCCTAAAAGAGAGAAAGAGAGCTCGTGGCATATATTCTACACAACAGCCTTGAACATAGCCTAGAATTAAATTCCACTTATTTGTTCCACTCCATCTTATCCTTCACAGTGGAGAAAGAACAGTCATTTCATACCCAGTGGTTCTGTGTGGTCATTTCTTTTTAAGGTCTAGATTAGGATTGTTAACAGTCCTCTGTGTTTGTGCAGTGCCTTATAATTTATAGAATACTTTCACAAACATGATTCCATTTGAGTTAGATCGAATGGACATTATCTCCGTTTTACAGAAGAGAACACAGGAAACAGGTCACAGTCACACAAACAAAGGGACAGACTAGGGACATAAATCTAGGTGTTCTGTTACATTTCCTAGAGTGATGGAATTTCCTCTACACACCACATCATTGGCACATGAAATTTTACTTTATGGGGCTGGTTTCCCTGCATAAATGTAAGATTGAAAGAAAGAACAAGACATTTATGTGTATAATAGAACCAATCAGTTATCTCTTAGTCTCGAAATTGAAAAATAAACAGAAGCAGAAGATAGGATTTTTCTAACTGGATATTAGTCAGCTGAAAGATCTTTAGCCTAATGTAGAGACTGTCAGCTATGAAGATGTATTAAGGAAGTTATCATGTATCCCTTAGAGTATAAAATCCTTATTTGTGATGAGAAAATTGAGGGACTTATAATCAGGGTAAGAAGTAATTTTTTGTGTGTGCCATGGACCAATTTGTCAGTGTGTGAAACCTATGAATCCTTTCTAATAACAATATTTTTAAATGTGTACCATATAATACATATGATTATAAAGGAAACTGATGGCATTAGAATACAGCATATATTCTCAATGGGAGCGATATTGCTCTCAAGGGGAAAAAGATTGATTCTTGGAAGGGGGCTCTTGTTGCCCAGGCTGGAGTGCAATGGCGTGATCTCAGCTCTCCGCAACCTCCACCTCCCTGGTTCAAGCGATTCTCCTGCCTCAGCCTCCCAAGTCTCTGGGATTACAGGCACGTGCCTGGCTAATTTTGTATTTTTAGTAGAGACGGGGTTTCTCCATGTTGGTCGGGCTGGTCTCAAAACTGCCGACCTCAGGTGATCCGCCCGCCTCGGCCACCCAAAGTGTTGGGATTACAGGTGTGAGCCACCACACATGGCCAAATTTTACTCTTTTTATGTGTAAAGGGTAGATAAGCATGTGGTACATAAACAGATACACAGTATATCTATGATGTTAATATTTAATGGGGGGAATGGGAGCTATTGGGAAGAAATGTCTAAAAAGGATCCTGAGCAGTGGGACACACCTACAGTCCCAGGTACTCAGGAGGCTGAAGCAGGAGGATCGCTTGAGCCTAGGAGTTTGAGGCCAGCCTGAGCAACATAGCGAGACCCTATCTCTCTCTCTCTCTCTCTTTTTTTTTTTTTTTTTTTTCTGAGGCAGAATCTCACTCAGTAGCCCAGGCTGGAGTGAGGTGGCTTCATTTCAGCTCACTGCAAACTCCACCTCCCAGGTTCAAGCGATTCTCATACCTCAGCTTCCCGAGTAGCTGGGATTACAGGTGCATGCCACCATGCCCGGCTAATTTTTGTATTTTTAGTACAGACAGGGTCTCACCATGTTGGCCAGGCTGGTCTCAAACTCCTGACCTCAAGTGATCCGCCCGCCTTCCTGATTTTTGCCATAGCTATGTACCACCTGTACTATAATTTAATAGTTCTATTTTAAAACACTCACTTTTAGGCTGGGCGCAGTGGCTCACATCTATAACCCCAGCACTTTGGGAGGCCAAGGCAGGTGGATCACTTGAGCTCAGGAGTTTGAGACCAGCCTAGACAACATGGTGAAACCCTGTCTCTACTAAAATATAAAGAAATTAGCCAGGTGTGGTGGTGAACGCCTGTGGTCCCAGCTACTCAGGAGGCTGAGGCTGGAGAATCACTTTAGCCTGGAAGGCGGAGGTCGCAGTGAGCCGAGATTGTGCCACTGCATTTTAGCCTGGGCTGCAGGAGTGAAACCCTGTCTCAAAAACAGACCAAAAAAAATGACTTTTAAACCTTAAATATTTACTTTATCCGTATTCTACACAATGAAATCCATGAAAAATTGTCAGTTTTGTGGGCTGTTTTTTTTCCTAATATGCATTAGAATTAATACATAAAAAATCTTGAACATCCATCCCCATACCACCTCCAATCTTCATGCTTATCATCAGTATCATGCCATATTTTGGGAAATACAATGAGGGCCTCTAAGCAATATGAGCCAGAGGCCCTGGAAAGTCCAAAGGATAAACTTTACTATTTTATTACAAGTCAAATGTAGTCTTAATGCCAAAAAGCACATGTATGTAAATATTGGCCAGAGAGACTAGCAAAGGAAATGGGGTTAGGATTTGGCTGGGGGCTAGCATTGCTGAAGCAATCACAGAAGGGAAGGGCTGCCCTGGAGGTTAAGAAGAAAGCCAGCCAGGCCCCACAGAGGATATGGCCGGAGGAACTGGACTTATGAATCAGGAGGGAACTCTGGGACTAGGGGATGAAAGGCTACATGCAAAATACTGGACTGTGGTGTCCGCAGCAGGGAGCGGCACCAGCCCTGAGCCAGACAGTGAGGAAGGCAGAGGTGCAGCCTCTCCCCACCGCCCTGCCCTCTGAGCTCATACACTCCCAATTTCTCTCTCCCAAGAAAGAAACTCTTCAAAGGACTTAGGGTTGGACTGCCTGAGTACTGATGCCTCTTAGCCCTCTGGGCTCCAGAAGAAATGCAATGACTAACCAATGAGATGAGCTGCTAAAGAAATTGCTTTGGCAGGCAGGAGAGTGGTGAAGAGGTAGTGTCAGTGTGCCTCCTTCAGTTCTGGCTGTCGGGAGTTTGAAGGAAGACATTGGCCAAAATAACCCAAGTCCTGATTATTTTTTCTTTCTAAAAATTGTAAACCTGGCATGGGGGCTCACCCCTGAAATCGCAGCACTTTGGAAGGCTGAGGTAGGAGGATCGCTTGAGGCCAGGAATTTGACATCAGCCTGGGCAGCCTAGCAAGACCCTATCTCTGCAGAAATATTTTTTAAAAATTAGCTGGGCTTGGTGGCACACCTGCAGTCCCTGCTACTCAGGAGGCTGAGCTGAGAAGATCCCTTGAGCCCAGGAAGTTGAGATGACAGAGAGAGAGATCTTGTCTCAAAAAATTTTTTTTTATTTTTGTAAAATGCACATGAAGTGAAATGTACCATCTTAACCATTTTTTAAATGCACAGTTCAATGGCATTAAGTACATTTACATTGTTGTAAAACCGTCGCCACTATCCATCTCCAGAACTTTATCACCACCCCAAACTGAAACCCCACACCCCTTAAACAATACCTTCCTACTCCGCCTCCTTCCAGCAACCGGCAAACACCATCCATCCTATGCCAGGTGCCTCATTTAAGAGGAATCATACAATATTTGTCCTTTTGTATCTGGCTTATTTTGCTTAGCATAATGTCTTCAGGGTTTATCCATGTTACAGGCTGCAGATCTAGTTACTTTTAGCTGATAATTTCTGTTGTAATCTATGTGACTTTTATCAGCATCATCCATTCTACTGTGTCAAATGTGTATTTTTTTCTTTGTTGATAGGTACTTGATTTCTTTCCTTAATTCTGCCAGCTCTCTTTCATTCTCCAGCTTTCATCACTTATATCTCTTTGTTTTTGTTATTTCTTTTAAAATGGTATATCAAAATGGCATTGATTCTTGGAGTATCTGTCCCTTGTTTGTCAAGTTTTCTTTTTTCTTTTATTTTTGTATTATCTGGTTTGCATCTTTTGTTGGATTCTGTCTGCTTATCACTCCTCTTTCATCAGGGTACTTTTATCTGGAGCTGAAGGTGAATTCTTGACTCAACCCACTGTGTTTATCTTGGCTTTCTTTCACTGACCTCTTAAATATAAGCTGCCTGGTTGGATGTTGTCATTGGTTTGCAATCTCTCTTTAGTTCTGTGCCTTCTTTGGTGAATAGAGGGGTATGACCTGAATTAATAGGTAGTTGAGTGTCTCAGTTTGGTTATGTTGTCTCGGAATATTTTTCACGCAGAATCCGGTGACTTATCTACCATAGAGGCACACACAGGTCCATGGGAGGAGGTCTCCCCTGAGACTTGAGCTATTTCCTCTCCATTTCACAGACAAACAGGTCATTCTGGTTGAAAGCAACCATGGCACACAGTGTTTTAATTTGATGAGTCATCTTTTGTTGATCTTTGCTTAAATAGCTTTAGCCTACCGTTGCATAGTTGGTTTTCAGGCTGTAGTTTCTTTCCTCTGTGAAGGTTTGAGGTTTGTTCCTTCATTACCCTTTTACTTGTTTTACTTTAAAAAATTTTAAAAAAACAAAAACAAACAAACAAACAAACACCAGCCAGGCGTGGTGGCTCACACTTGTAATCCCAGCACTTTGGAAGTCTGAGGTGGGCGGATCACCTGAGGTCAGGATTTCGAGACCAGCTTGGCCAACATGGGGAAACCCGGTCTTTACTAAAAATACAAAAAATTAGCTGGGCATGGTGGCAGTCACCTGTAATCCCAGCTACTCAGGAGGCTGAGGCAGGAGAATCACTTGAACCCGGGAGGTGGAAGTGGCAGTGAGCCGAGATCCTGCCACTGCACTCCAGCCCGGCAACAGAGTGAGACTCTGTCTCAAAAACAACAACAACAACAACAAACTGCCTCTGCCTGAGACTCAGAGAAATGAATATTAGCTCTAAGGGATTTTTTGTTTTGTTTTTTGTTTGTTTGTTTTGTTTTTGAGACAGGTCTCACTCTGTCACCCACGCTGTAGTGCAGTGGCGTGATCACAGCTCACTGCAGCCTTGACTTCCTGGGCTCAAGTGATCCTCCCACCTCAGTCTCCCACGTGCCTGGGACTAAAGGCATGAGCCACCTTACTTTTTCTATTTTTGTGGAGATGGGGTTTCACTGTACTGCCCAGGCTAGTCTTGAACTCCTGCACTCAAGCCATCCTGCTGCCTTGACCTCCCAAAGTGTTGGGATTACAGGCGTGAGCCACCATGCACAGCCTGGCCTAAGTTGTATTGTGTCTGACAATGGAACACAATGATTATTAGGACAGGCTCTGGAGTCAAGAGTGCCTAAGTTCCAGTATTGGCTTTGCCACCTATTAGCTCACGACCATGTACAATTTATTTAATTTCACTGGGACACAATTTCCTCATCCTTGAAATGGGGCTAAGAGTATTACCTACTTCAGGGTCAGGCACAGTGGCTCACGCCTGTAATCCCAGCACTTTGGGAGGCCAAAGCGGGTGGATCACGAGGTCAGGAGATTGAGACCATCCTGGCTAACATGGTGAAACCCTGTCTCCACTAAAATACAAAAAAATAGCTGGGCGTGGTGGCAGGTGCCTGTAGTCCCAGCTACTCGGGAGGCTGAGGAAGGGGAATTGCTTAAACCTGGGAGATGGAGGTTGAAGTGAGCTGAGATTGCGCCACTGCACTCCGGCCTGGGCGACAGAGCAAGACTCTGACTCAAAAAAAAAAAAAAAAAAAAAAAAGAGTACTACCTTCTTCAGGGTTGATATGATTAAATGAACTAATATAAATGAAAGACTTAGAGCAAATCCTGGCTCAATAGTTGTTAGCCATTATTATTCTATTTCTTGTAGTCTAAGTTAGGGATGATTGTTCATCTCCTCGACCATCTTTTTTTTTTTTTTGAGACAGAGCCCTGCTCTGTTGCCCAGGCTGGAGTGCAGTGGTGCAATCTCAGCTCATTGCAACCTCTGCCTGCTGGGTTCGACTCTCGGGTTTGAGCAATTCTCCTGCCTCAGCCTCTCGAGTAGCTGGGATCCTGGAGGGATCCTCAACCGTCTTTAGTAGAAGTTCTGGAGGAATAAATTCAATAATGTCTGGAAAACCCGTGACACAATGCTTTACACATAATAAGCCCTCAAAACATTTTTTTTTTTTTTGAGATGCAGTTTCACTCTTGTCGCCCAGGCTGGAGTACAATGGCACGATCTCGGCTCACTGCAACCTCCACCTCCCGGGTTCAAGTGATTCTCTTGCCTCAGCCTCCCGAGTAGCTGGGATAACAGGCGTCTGCCACTGCACCCAGCTAATTTTTGTATTTTTAGTAGAGATGGGATTTCACCATGTTGGCCAGGCTGGTCTCGAACTCTTGACCTCATCATCCACCCGCCTCGGCCTCCCAAAGTGCTGGGATTACAGGCGTGAGCCAGCGCGCCTGGCCTCAGAACATTTGTTGCATGTTAAGTAATGAGTATCCCTGCCTTTGTGGCTCAGGAAGAGGAAGGGTGCAGTGAGGGATGGAGGTTGGGGAGAGAGGCTGCCCACGAGTTTATCTTTGCTGTGGGATATAGGTCCCCCTTCCTCCCATTCAAGTACCTCTATATGCTTACCATCAGCAAATCAAAGATAAGAAAGACAGGAGCCTACAGCCTTAGAGTTCTCCCAACACCTCTTTCCTCACTTGGATTCTAAATATTGAAAAGTAATTGTATTAAGCAAACAAAAGGCAAGTGATTACACACTTTAACGCACTCCCTAAACTAAACTCAACAATATTCATACATTTCTAGCTACTGACAAGGCAGATGTACAAACATGCCTTGAATTATCTCAAACTAATCTGCCCAGGTTTATGATGGGCTAAAGGTTAACATGATTCTCAAGAAATCCCAAGAAAGATGTGGTATTTATGGCACATACCTGTTACTCTCCCCAAGATAAGCTGCTCACTTCACAATGGGTCCACATTTCCTGCCTTGCCTACAGCCCTTGCTACCAAAGGATCAAATAAGACCCTTGACTTGGCTGACTCTGTGCGTGGTGGGGTGTTGCTGCACACATGCAAGGGGCCTTCCAAACTGTCTTCTGGTTGGTGTGTGGTATAAGGGTTTGGAGAATTTCATGCATCCCAGTTGTAGGAAGTGCATCTCAATATGCTAGGTCATAGGTGACCACTGTCTCCATTATTCTCTAGGAATGCATGGTCTTCCAGCCAGTTAGGATTAGGTTCTGTTATGAGTGGCAGAAACACCAAAATAACAGTGGCTTAAACAGGGTAAAAATTTGCTTTATTCTCAAGCGAAAGTATGGGTGGACAGTCCAGGACTGCCCCATCAGAGACCTGCTCCTTTCATCTCGTTACCATTTTCAACATGTGGCTACCACTTCATGACTCAAGATGGCTGCTTCAACTTGAGCCATCCCATCTTCTTTCCAGTCAGCAGGCAGGAGAAAAGGGGAGGAGCAGGGCATGCCCCTCCCTTGAAAGACGGTTTATGCAATTTCCTACAAATTACACGAAACATTTGCATATACATTCCAGAGCACAGCCAACTGGCCACACCCAGTTGGAAGGGAGGCTTAGATTCACGGTTTTCGTTTGTTTGTTTTTTTGAGATGGAGTCTGCCTCTGTTGCTCAGACTGGAGTGCAGTGGTACTATCTCAGCTCACTGCAGCCTCCGTCTTCTGGTTTCAAGCAATTCTCCTGCCTCAGCCTCCTGAGTGGCTGGGACTACAGGTGTGTACCACCGTGCCCAGCTAATTTTTTTATTTTTAGTAAAGATGAGTTCTTGCTATGTTGCCCAGGCTGGTCTCAAACTCCTGAGCTCAAGTGATCTGCCCACCTCGGCCTCCCAAAGTGCTGGGACTACAGGTGTGAGCCACCACACCCAGCCCTTTATACCATGTGTCTTGTTAAAACTCAGCGCCCTTATTATTAAAGAAGAAAAGGTGGTGAACGTCCGGGAACAATAAGCAGTGTCTGCCAGTCTTTCATCTCTGCATCTCCCCACGCATAGACTCTTTTCTCTGTAGACCAGCCTTCTCTGTTCAGAGTTTATGACCCCTCACACTTTCCAGGGTGGCCATGATGTCAGCTCTTAGCCCAATTCCACAGGTCTGTTCAGTTCGTAAGCAACACATGGTGCAGCCAGCTAAGCCCCTGAGTCTCAAGTGCAGATTCTTAGGAGAGAACATTTAATTGGTTCTGCTTGGGTCAGGTGATCACCTCCTTAGCTCTGAATCAGTCATCTGTGGCACGGATCTGTCTTCTAGGAGAGGATGGAGCAACTTCTCTAGGAAAGAGATGTAAGCGGGAGGAAGTGATGGGTGTCTGTTAAGTCCTCCTTCTGAACTTACCCCTGTCACAACACCCATCCTGCTGGATGCAGTTGTTGGGTGCTTGTCCTTAGAGCAGGATGCATTTTCCTTGTATCTTTAACTCAGAGTCTAGCAACTACCTGGCACACTATAAATGAATAATCTAATTTTATCCTCAGCTTTACAGAGGTTGAATACCTGCCTAAATTTATATAGTTAAGAGGTTGGGCATGGTGGCTCATGCCTATAATCTCAGCAATTTGGGAGGCCAAGGCGGGAGGGTCGCTTGAGGTCAGGAGTTTAAGACCAGCCTGGGCAACATAGTGATACTTCATCTCTACTAAAAATTAAAAAAATTATCTGAGCATGGTGGTACATACCTGTAGTCCCAGCTACTCAAAAGGCTGAGATGGGAGGATTGCTTGAGCCCAGGAGGTTGAGGCTGCAGTGAGCTGTGATCCCACCACTGTACTCCAGTCTGGGCATCAGAGAGAGACCCTGTCTCAAAAAAAAAAAAAAAAAGCATCAGAGAATTACCTGGCTAGTTACTGTTTGTGAGCCCCATTGTTGAGCACTTGTGTCTGCTGTACCCCTCCCCAGGACTGCAGAGAATCTCCCCCCAGATGTGGCTCAAGAGGGCCCCAGACTGGAAGACACTGGCCGCACCACTCAGAGTCCATTTCCTGCCTCAGCCTTATTGCCAAGGCCAATGTCTCCCCACAGCTCCAAGCTGGGCCCCTTTGGAGAGATCCCAGCCTGACTACACCTTTACCAAAGCTGGTCTCTAGATGCAGGGGCACTCTAGGAGGTGGGCTGAGTAATGAGGCAAAGGTGGGAAGCAGGGTCTCCATAGCCGTACACCCTGCGCTGCTCTCAGAGGTGGATCCAGCCACAGAGAAGAGCTGACATCTTCCCCTCTATCATATTCCTACTCCCTAGCCCCCAATCCCTTTCCCC
Source organism: Macaca mulatta (assembly GCF_049350105.2). NCBI lineage: Eukaryota > Metazoa > Chordata > Mammalia > Primates > Cercopithecidae > Macaca > Macaca mulatta. The sequence continues at coordinate 97,687,832 of NC_133418.1, read as the reverse complement.
CTGCCTCCTCCGAGTCCCTTCATGCCTCCCCGTGCCTGTTCTCTCAAGCCATCTGTCCCTGCAGGCCTCGAATCCTCTGTGGCAGTCCCGGGGCTCCACCACTGTGTCTTCAGGAGGCCGTTTCCGCTGCCCATCTTGCAGGCATGAGGTTGTCCTGGACAGACATGGTGTCTACGGCCTGCAGCGAAACCTGCTAGTGGAGAACATTATTGACATTTACAAGCAGGAGTCGTCCAGGTGAGCTGCCAGGGTCTCTTGCCTCTCTAAATGTCAGGGCTTGGGACACAGCCAAGGAACCCATCAGAGCCAGAAGGGAGAGACTGAAACCGTCAACCCACCTGTTCTGTCTAGAGACAATAGGACTGGATCCGGAGAGGGATTGCCTCAGGCCTCCCAGAGAGGGCAGTCCCTGATTCCCTAGCCAGTACTTCACTCCTACCCTCTCCTCCTGGGAGAGGCTGGCAGTCCACCAGCAAGATCCTCGCCAACCCTCCAAGACTTCCTGTCCTGTGGGACTTCCCTGCCCCCTGAAATACGGACTATTCTTGGATCCAGGCCTTCTCTATCTCTTAGCTCCTTCTATTCCCCAAACTCAGAGCTCTGTGGAAGTACTCACCAGTTCAGCCACAGCACTAGCTGCAGGGGTGGAGAAGGGGTGGTAGTTGGTGGAGGCTGAAGAGAAGGTGTTCCTAGGACCCTTCATGCTTAAGGTCCACCTCCCCCTGCCCACTCCTCTCTAGGCCGCTGCACTCCAAGGCTGAGCAGCACCTCATGTGCGAGGAGCATGAAGAGGAGAAGATCAATATCTACTGCCTGAGCTGTGAGGTGCCCACCTGCTCTCTCTGCAAGGTCTTCGGTGCCCACAAGGACTGTGAGGTGGCCCCACTGCCCACCATTTACAAACGCCAGAAGGTATCAAACAGGGGAGGGAGTAGATGTGTGGGAGATGGGGGCTTAGGACAGGGTCTCAATGTCAGCCTCTTATTCCACTTATCTTTTGTTTATTTCTTTATTTATTTAGAGACAGGATCTCACTCTGTTGCCCAGGCTGGAGTGCAGTGGCACAAACAGAACTTACTGCAGCCTTGATCTCCTGAGCTCAAGTGATCCTCCCGTCTTAGCCTCCCAGAACACTAAGATTATAGATGTGAGCCACTGCACTCAGCCCTATCTATTATCTATCTATCTATCTATCTATCTATCTATCTATCTATCTATCTATCTATTTTGAGATGGAGTCTCGCACTGTCACCCAGGCTGGAGTGCAGTGGTGCAATCTTGGCTCATAGCAACCTCAGCCTCCCGGGTTCAAGCCGTTCTTATGCCTCAGCCTTCCATGTACCTGGGATTACAGGTGTGTGCCACCACGCCCAGTTTTTTTGTTTTTTTGTTTTTTTGGTTTTTTGTTTTTGATTCCTGGCTTCATGTGATCTGCCCACCTTGGCCTCCCAACGTGCTGGAATTACAGGCGTGAGCCACTGTGCCCAGTTCCATTCATTTATTTTTGAAAAGATGTGGGGATCTCTGTCGCCCAGGCTGGGATGCACTGCTATGATTGTGATTCACTGCAGCAGCCTTGAACTCCTGGGCTCACGTGATCCCTACCACCTCAGTCTCCCGAGTAGCTGGAACTACAGGCATGTGCCGCCATGCCCAGCTTATTTATTTATTTATTTGAGACAGAGTTTCGCTCTTGTTGCCCAGGCTGGAGTGCAGTGGCGCAATCTCGGCTCACTGTAACCTCTGCCTCCTGGGTTCAAGCGATTCTCCTGCCTCAGCCTCCTGAGTAGCTGGGATTATAGGTGTCTACCACCATGTTCAGCTAATTTTTTGTATTTTTAGTAGAGATGGGGCTTCACCACGTTGGCCAGGCTGGTCTCAAACTCCTGACCTCAGGTGATCGAACCACCTTGGCCTCCCAAATGCTGGGATTCCAGGCGTGAACGCCCACGCCCGACCCTAATTTTTTCATTTTTACATAGAGACAGGGTCTCAGGCAGGGCACAGTGGCTCACACTTGTAATCCTTTAGGAGGATACTACTAGTAATAAATAGTAGTAGTAGTAGTGGTACTAATAATACTTTCGAAGAAGGAGGCAGGGGATTGTTTGAGTCCAGGAGTTCAAGACCAGCCTGGGCTGTGTAACACAGTGAGACCCTTGTCTCTACAAAAAATTAGCTGGGCATGGTAGCATGCCTGTAGTCCCAGCTACTCAGGAGGCTGAGGTGAGAGGATCACTTGAGCCCAGGAGGTTGAGGCTGCAGTGAGCCGTGATTGAACCACTGCACTCCAGCCTGGGTGGTAGAGTGAGACCTTGTCTCAGAAACAAAAATAAAATATTAAAAAGAGACAAGATCTCACTGTGTTGCCCAGGCTTGTTTTGAATTCCTGGGCTCAAGCCATCCTCCTGCCTCTGTTAGAGGAAAGAGGTCTTGATTCAGACCCCAAGACAGGGTTATTGGATCTCGTGCAAGAAAGAATTCAGGGGCCAGGCGCGGTGGCTCAAGCCTGTAATCCCAGCACTTTGGGAGGCCGAGACGGGCGGATCATGAGGTCAGGAGATCGAGACCATCCTGGCTGACACGGTGAAACCCCATCTCTACTAAAAAATACAAAAAACTAGCCGGGCGAGGTGGCGGGCGCCTGTAGTCCCAGATACTCGGGAGGCTGAGGCAGGAGAATGGCGTGAAGCCGGGATGTGGAGCTTGCAGTGAGCCGAGATCTGGCCACTGCACTCCAGCCTGGGCGGCAGAGCGAGACTCCGTCTCAAAAAAAAAAAAAAAAAAAAAAAAGAAAGAATTCAGGGCTAGTCCATAGAGTAAAATGAAAGCAAGTTTATTAGGAAAGTAAAGGAATAATGGCCGGGCGCAGTGGCTCAAGCCTGTAATCCCAGCACTTTGGGAGGCCGAGACCGGTGGATCACGAGGTCAGGAGATCGAGACCATCCTGGCTAACATGGTGCAACCCCGTCTCTACTAAAAAAAATACAAAAAAACTAGCCGGGCGAGGTGGCGGGCGCCTGTTGTCCCAGCTACTCGGGAGGCTGAGGCAGGAGAATGCCGTAAACCCGGGAGGCGGAGCTTGCAGTGAGCTGAGATCTGGCCACTGCACTCCAGCCTGGGCGACAGAGCGAGACTCCGTCTCAAAAAAAAAAAAAAAAAAAAAGGAATAAGACAATGGCCACTCCATAGACAGACCAGCCCCTAGGGCTGCTGGTTGCCCTTTTGTTTTAGACAGAGTTTCACTCTTGTCACCCAGGCTGGAGTGCAATGGTGCAATCTCAGCTCACTACAACCTCCGCCTCCCAGGTTCAAGTGATTCTCCTGCTTCAGCCTCCTGAGTAGCTGGGATTACAGGCACCCGCCACCATGCCTGGCTAATTTTTGTATTTTTAGTAGCGACAGGGTTTTACCATGTTGGCCAGGCTGGTCTCAAACTCCTGAACTCAGGTGATCCACCCTCCTCGGCTTCCCAAAGTGCTGGGATTATAGGCATGAGCTACCGGGTCCAGCCTGTTTGCCCATTTTTGTGGTTATTTCTTGATGATATGCTAAACAAGAGGTACATTATTCATGCCTTCCCTTTTTAGAATGTATAGGGTAACTTCCTGACATTGCCTTGGCATTAGTAAATTGTCATGGTGCTAATGGGAGTGTAGCAGTGAGGACCCCCAGAGGTCACTCTCATTGGCGTCTTGGTTTTGGTGGGTTTTGGCCGGCTTCCTTACTGCAACCTGTTTTATCAGCAAGGTCTGTATGACCTGTATCTTGTGCCGATCTCCTATCTCATCCTATGACTTAGAATGCCTTAACCATTTGGGAATGCAGCCCAGTAGGTCTCAGCCTCATTTTACCCAGCCCCTATTCAAGATGGAGTTGCTCTGGTTCAAACGCCCCTGACACCTCAGCCTCCCAAAGTGTTGCTCCACTTAGTTTTAAAGTCAAGCAGGCTGGGCGCGGTGGCTCACGCCTATAATCACAGCACTTTGAGAGGCGGAGGCGGGCGGATCACCTGCGGTCGAGAGTTAGAGACCAGCCTGACCAACATGATGAAACCCCGTCTCTACTAAAAATACAAAAATTAGCCAGGCGTGGTGGCATGTGCCTGTAATCTCAGCTACTTGGGAGGCTGAGACAGGAGAATTGCTTGAACCTGGGAGGTGGAGGTTGCAGTAAGCTGAGATCACGCTATTGCATTCCGGCCTGGGCAACAAGAGCAAAACTCCGTCTAAAAATAAATAAATAGCCCAGGCGCGGTGGCTCACGCCTGTAATCCCAGCACTTTGGGAGGCCGAAGCAGGTGGATCACGAGGTCAGGAGATCGGGACCATCCTGGTTAACGTGGTGAAACCCCGTCTCTACTAAAAATACAAAAAATTAGCCAGGTGTGGTGGTGGGTGCCTGTAGTCCCAGCTACTCGGGAGGCTGAGGCAGAAGAATTGTTTGAACCTGGGAGGTGGAGCTTGCAGTGAGCCGAGATCGCGCCACTGCACTCCAGTCTGGGCGACAGAGCAAGACTCTGTCTAAAAATAATAATAATAATAAATAAAATAAATAAATAAATAAAAATAAGATCAAGTGGATTAAGCCAGGCGCGGTGGCTCATGCCTGTAATCCCAGCACTTTGGGAGGCCAAGGTGAGTGGATCACCTGAGGTCAGGAGTTCCAGACCAGCCTGGCCAACATGGTGAAACCCTTTCTCTAGTAAAAATACAAAATTAGCTGGCATGGTGGCGGGCGCCTGTAATCCCAGCTACTCGGGAGGCTGAGGCAGGAGAATCACTTGAACTCTGGAGGCGGAGGTTACAGTGAGCCGAGATTGCGCCATTGCAGTCCAGCCTAGGCAAAAAGAGCGAAACTCTGTCTCGAAAATAAAATAAAATAATAAAAGTCAAGCAGATTGGGGTGAAAGTCCTAGCTCTGTGCTTGACTCGGTATGTGACCTAGGTATGTTACTAGACCTTTGTGGCCCTCACTTTCCTCATGTGTAAAATGAGGGTGAAAATGCCTACTTGTGAAAGTAGCTATAAGGATAAAATTCGATAATGGATGAAAGCACAGACTTCAGTATGGTGGGCTAGATACTCGCAGGGTCCTCTCACTATCACACAACTAGATTCTGTGTAAAACAGAATTTTCAAATTATATTGCTTGGTACATAGAAGCAAAGGAAATCAGTGGGGGTGGGGAGGGGCAAAAAGAAAAGGCTGAGCTGAAAGCAGAACGCTGAGTGGCAAGCACAGAAAAGGCAGCATTTCCCAGAGGACCAGTGCTGGCAATGTCACTGAGCTAGAGACCAGACTATTCCTCCAAACCCCTAAAAGAGGGGTACCTGCAGCTAAGATTCCAGAGACCTGGCTGGGTGCTGTGGCTCACGCCTGTAATCTCAACACTTTGGGAGGCTGAGGCGGGCAGATCACTAGGTCAGGAGTTTGAGACCAGCCTGGCCAACGTGGTGAAACCCTGTCTCTACCAAAGATACCAAAAATTAGCTGGGCGTGGTTGCAGGCCCTGTAATCCCAGCTACTCAGGAGGCTGAGGCAGGAGAATCGCTTGAACCTGGGAAGTGGAGGTTGCAGTGAGCTGAGATAACGTCATTGCACTCCAGCCTGGGCAACAGGGCAAAAAGTTCCGGAGACTGCTGGTTAAACAAGGATCCTAGGCGCTAAAGCAGTAAATTGCGCCACCTGGCTTTCAACAGAGGCAAATGCAAATACTGCCTGGAGGAGAATATGCTCAGTTTAGGCCTGTAGGTATTCCCTAGATTAATTAATATCAACAAAATATTGGCTCACAATTGAAGGTGCACAGAGAAACGTAATCCATGAGTGAAGTCAGCAGACATAAAAATTACAGATTTAGGACACCCCCAAAAGGAACTGAGATATTGGAATTATTAAATAATTGGAAGTCACTATGAATCAAATGCTTTTTAAAACAAGATGAAAAATTTAAAAAACCAAACAATAATAGAATACCAAAAAACAACCATGTAGCTGGGTGTGGTGGCTCACGCCAGTAATCCCGACTCTTTGGGAGGCTGAGGTGGGAGGATCACTTGAGCCCAGGAACTGGAGACCAGCCTGGGGAAATGTTGAAACCCCGTCTACAAAAAAAATGCAAAAAATTAGCTGGACGTGGTGGCATGCACCTGTAGTCCCAGCTACCTGGGAGGCTGAGGTGGGAGGATCACCTGAGCCTGGAAGGTCGAGGATGCAGTGAGCTGAGATTGAGCCACTGCACTCCAGCCTGGGAGACAGAGTGAGACCTTATCTCAAATATATATATATATAAAATATATATAACATATAAAAAATATATTATATATATTATATATATATAAAATAGAACATTTAACAGATGGCTGGGCATGGTGGCTGGAACCTGTAAACCCAGTGACTAGGGAGGCTGAGGCAGGAGGATAAGGCCTGGAGTTTGAGACTAGCCTGGGTGACAGTGAGACCTCCATCTCTAAAAAAATTTTTTTTTTTTTGAGACGGAGGTCTCACTCTGTCATCCAGGCTGGAGTGCAGTGGCAGGATCTCGGCTCACTGCAAGCTCCGCCTCCTAGGTTCACACCATTCTCCTGCCTCAGCCTCTGGAGTAGCTGGGACTACAGGTGTCCACCACCACACCTGGCTAATTTTTTATATTTTTAGTAGAGACGGGTTTTCACTGTGTTAGCCAGGATGGTCTTGATCTCCTGACCTCGTGTTGGCCTCCCATCGTGCTGAGATTATAGGTGTGAGCCACTGCACCCGGCCTAAAAAATTGTTTTGTTGTAATTAGTTGGGAGTGGTGTCATGTGCCTGTAATCCCAGCTACTCGGGAGGCTGAAGCAGGAGGATCGCCTGAGTGCAGGAGTTCGAGGATCCAGTGAACAATGATCATACTACTGCACTCCAGCCTGAGTGACAGAGTGAGACTGTCTCTTACAAAAAAAAAATTCGGCCAGGCGAAGTGGCTCACACCTGTAATTCCAGTACTTTGGGTGGCTGAGGCAGGCGAATCACAAGGTCAGGAGATCAAGACCATTCTGGCTAACACGGTGAAGCCCTGTCTCTACTAAAAATACAAAAAATCAGCCGGGTGTGGTGGCGGGTGCCTGTAGTCCCAGCTACTCTGGAGGCTGAGGCAGGAGAATGGCGAGAACCCAGGAGGCGGAGCTTGCAGTGAGCTGAGATCACGCAACTGCACTCCAGCCTGGGTGACAGCAAGAATTCGTCTCAAAAAAAAAACAAAAACAAAAAACTCAACAGGTGAATTAAATGATAGATTTGTCTGAAAACAGAACTAGTGAATAGCATGAGAGGACTAAAAGAAAAACAGAATGTGCAGTTCTAGGAGATGAGAAGGCTGAGAGTGAGAAGGTCTAACAGGTCTAATCAGATTCCCAGAATGAGAGGATAAAGAGAATAGAGAAAAGGCAATATTATGCAGATGGATAATCGTGAAGAATTTCTCAGAATTTATGCAGGAAACGAATCTACAGATAAAGCATCTAGCCCAGTGCCTACTATCTGGTGGATGTTTGGAGACTGTCTGTTCCTTCCCCACTTAGTGGTGGAGGGCTTCTCTCCACCTCCTTCCAGAATCCCTAGAATGTGCTTCTGTACCTTTTGATGGTTCAAACCTTCTAGATTGCTGTAGATGCCCTCATGGGGGGTGGGGTGGAGGGGCCAGCCCTCTCCTAGGCAACCCTGGCTGGGGTGAGGGGTATAGCTCTAGGTGAGGTCCCAGCTCTAAGTGCTAACCTGTGTGTGTATCAGAGTGAGCTCAGCGATGGCATCGCGATGCTAGTGGCAGGCAATGACCGTGTGCAAGCAGTCATCACGCAGATGGAGGAGGTGTGCCAGACCATTGAGGTGAGCCTGGGCTGGAGGGCAGGGGGAACAGCAACTGGCTGGCCTGCGGACCCCGGGCTCCCAAGAGAACTGCTCCTCTCTGACCTCTGGCCAAACTGGTCCAAAAGTTTCTGGGGTCCTGGGAGTGGTGGGAGGTGCTTTTGCCAGGCTGCTGGGTGCTCATTCCAGCTTTTCCGCAAAACTTTAATCCAATTATTTAACTTCTCTGTGCTTTGGTTTTGTTTAACCTCATAAAACAGTGATGATGATAAATGGTACACCAGCTACCTCATGGGTTCTTTTTGAGAATTATATGGAATAATGCAAATAAAAACCAGGGCTAGGGATATAGACAACACTCAGTGAAGCTACTTTAAAGTATTGTGTTTTTATTATGGAAAAGATCTGGGCTGGATTCTGGCTCAGCCACTAACGCACAGTGTCACTATGGGTGGGTCACTTTCTGTGTTGGTTCTCTGTGAGTATCCTGTGCTTTCCCAGCCACCGGGTCTCAGCCACGCCTTCCCTCATCCTTGCTCCCCATCTTTTAGGACAATAGCCGGAGGCAGAAGCAGTTGTTAAACCAGAGGTTTGAGAGCCTGTGCGCAGTGCTGGAGGAGCGCAAGGGCGAGCTGCTGCAGGCGCTGGCCCGGGAGCAAGAGGAGAAGCTGCAGCGCGTCCGCGGCCTCATCCGTCAGTATGGCGACCACCTGGAGGCCTCCTCTAAGCTGGTGGAGTCCGCCATTCAGTCCATGGAAGAGCCACAGATGGCGCTCTACCTCCAGGTGGGCCCTAGGGGAGGGTAGCAGTGCCACACAGTGGCTAGAGTCGGGGCCTTGGTACCTGGAGACCCAGGTTCAAGTCTTGTCTCTTGCACCTGTTTGCCACTACGACCGTGGGCAAGTCACCCCCTCTGAGTTCATTTTCTACTTAACGATTGGGATGTGCCTTCCCACCTACCCCACAGGACTGTGGTGAGACTCAGAAATGGGACTTTGCCCGGGTTGGCCCGGTGCTTACTCTCACCCTCCTTTTCTTCCCTGCAGCAGGCCAAGGAGCTGATCAATAAGTGAGTAGGCACAGCGGGAAGGGAAAGGAGGGGGCTGCGCTGCTCCACTGGCTGGGGGCGGGGCTTGAGGGTGCTGGGGCATTGCCAGCTGAGTCCGTGTGGCCACCGCAGGGTCGGGGCCATGTCGAAGGTGGAGCTGGCAGGGCGGCCGGAGCCAGGCTATGAGAGCATGGAGCAATTCACCGTGAGCGTGGAACACGTGGCCGAAATGCTGCGGACCATCGACTTCCAGCCGGGTGAGGGAGGTGGCCGAGGGCCGCTGGGACTGGGGTTCGGACCCTCTGTGTGGGAGGTGAGGAGGGCACGATGGCCGGAAAGGCAGGGACTCCACCTCACCAGGCCTTCCTTGGGCCCAGGCGCTTCCGGGGAGGAAGAAGATGAGGAGGTGGCCCTGGACGGAGACGAGGGCAGCGCGGGGCCGGAGGAAGAGCGGCCGGATGGGCCTTAAGGTGAGAGCGGCCCGAGGGGCTTGGGGTGGGGCCTGGCTGGTGTGCTCGCGTCCCCTCCCCCAGTGATTGTCCTCCCTGCGGGTCGCATGAAGCCCCCATTCATCGGTGCCACCCAACCCCGGAGCCACAAAGGGCGGAAAAATACACTTTCCTCCTCACCCGCCGTTCCTCGGGGTGCTGGGAGGCAGGCAAGGCAGGCTGAGTAGAGGAGAAACCCACGTGGCGGAGGACGGAGTGAGCGGGGCTCGAGCTGCCTGGCGCCTTCGCAGCACCAGCCCACCGAGCCTTCTTTCCCGGGTACAGGCCTGCGCCAACCCGACCCTGCTCGAGCGCCCGCGCTAGGGTCGGGGAGGATCTGCGCAGAGACCGCGGCGTCGCCCAAATCGGCGCCCGCCCCAGGAGGATCTCAATAAAGAACTCGAGCGTCCCCGACCCGTATCTCCTTTCGCTGCCCAATGCCGCAGCCTCGGCTTCGGAGGCGACCCGCCCACCATCCTGCCCTTCCCAGAACCTGAGACTATCCGGGGGGCGGAAGCCAAATGAACCCCTATTGGGCACCTCTGTGATGCCAGGAGCGAAATGGTGAGCCCAGCGCCCTGGGAAAAGGGTTGAGGGCGGGGCGGTGGTGCTGGGACCTCTGAGGTCCTAGGGATTTGGGGACCCCTGGGGTTCAAAGGCACCTGGCTGACCTGGCTGAAAGCCGCTCTCCTGGAGCCCCCCACAGCATTTTGTTCCCCTCCCGCTGGCCCGGGGGCCCCACCTTCCCACGGGCTCCCACGCTGCTGTGACTGCCCTGCCCCCACGACAGAAGCCAACGGGTCTTCAGTACTTTTATTAAAAAATAGTCAAGCAGAGAGTGCCCTGGTGGCTCTGCCCCGCATCCCAACCCTGGGGTGGGGGAAAGGGGTCAAAGTTTTCGCGGCCACAAACCGGGCCGTCACTTGCCCACCGAGTCGAATATGATGCGGTTCTGCTCGGCGCGCTCCCGCTGGCTCTGCGTCCGCGCCAGCTCCAGCAGGGTCCGCAGCAGGTGAAAGGTGAGGTCAATGGACAGAGGAGGGTTGTCCCGCCGCGGCCGCTCGCCTGCCGTCCCGGGTTCCCATCGGCTGGACCCTGCGCGGCGCGGGAAGCGCTCTGCCAGCAGCAAGAGGAGCGCGCGGGCCCCGCCGCCCTGGTTCCGTGCCCCGGGGCTCCAGCGCAGACTCGGGTCCTGGACCCCGGCCGCCTCGGGGCTCCTCTGGCTGTTCCCAGGGCACAGCTGTAGCAGGAGCAGCAGCGCGGCCAGCAGCGCCGCGCGCCCCGCCTGCCTCATGGTGCCGCCGGCCCTGGACACACAGGGGCAGCGCAGGGTGAGGTGCGCCTGGGGCAGCTGCAGGAGGCCGCTCCCCTCCCTGCGCTCGCCCGGCGACCCTTCCGGTAGCCGCCCAATGCCCGCAGCCTGCCCTCCAGCCCCGGCCACTGCGCCAGTGCTGTTCCATCCCTTCCACCCAGCTTCCCTCCCGAAGGAGCGCAGTGGCTGAGCTGAGTGGAGTCCTGGTGCTGGGGGAGGCTGGGTGGACGCTCTGAGCCACTCACAGGTTGTCGGCGAATGTTTGTACGGTCCAAGATTGAGCTCCAGTCTCTGTCCCTCGGGGCGGGCCGAAGGCGCCTTGGGGAACACAGGGTCTGTCCCGGGACTGCCGCCAGCCTTATATAGCGACAGGACAGCTCCGACTGACGTCAGCGAAGAACATGCACTGATTGTAGAAGCAATGACAGCCACAGCTTCGAGTCTGGCGGCTGGCGGGCCCCGGAAGGGCGCACCTCCCGACATGAGCCTTCGTCTCCCTGGGGCTAGCGCTGGAAGCAGCACCGGACGCAGGAGAGCGAGAAGCTGGCTGGGGCGAAAGGACTGCTCTGGGACCCACGGGAGTCCCTCGCCCTGCTTAGAACCGCCAGCAGTGACTAGGGCCGTCACCAGACCAGACTAGTCCGGGTCGCGTGTTCTGACACACGAAAGGGAGGCGGGACCGTGGGGGCTGTCCGTGGTGCTGACCTCGTCCTGCGCCTCTAGAAGTGGCTAGAGATGATGTGAGAACGCTGTACTGCTGCAAACCACTGCCTCGTGGCAGCTATCAGTTCTGCAAATGCAGGTATCAGGAGTCCACCGCTGGCACTCAGCCAACACAGTGGGTCCCATTGAGAGGCAGTCTTCCACAACCAAAGTCTCCCAGCATTCTCATCTTTTTCCAGCCCCAGGATCCAAATTCTAGGGCTGTCTGACACAGGCACCATGTAACAGAGGGTCTCTGGCCTCCAAGTGCGTTCAGACCACAAATATGGCCCATCTGCTTTTGAGTTTGTCCAAAGTGGTAGTTTAGCAAAGTTCCGTTTCTCTCCTGGGAATCATAGCAGCAGTATTACTCTGCCCATGAGTAGTAAAGAAATATGGGTTCAAGTTTCTGCTAACTCCTGGTGTGGGCAGGTCACCTCCCTTCTACCAACCTCAGGGTTCTCAGTTGTAGAAGACTGGGCTTGGCCAGGCGTGGTGGCTCATGCCTGTAATCCCAACACTTTGGGAGGCCGAGGCAGGTAGATCACGAGGTCAGTAGTTCGAGATCAGCCTGGCCAATATGGCAAAACCCCATCTCTACTAAAAATACAAAAATTAGCTGGGCATGGCGGTGCGCACCTATAGTCCCAGCTCCTCAGAAGAATCACCTGAACCCAGGAGGCGGAAGCTGCAGTAAGCCGAGATAGCGCCATTGCACTCCAGCCTGGGAGACAGAGCGAGACTCCATCTCAAAAAAAAAAAAAAAAGATTGGGCTTGGTGGTCTCTTGGCTTCTTTCCAGCTCTAGAAATGACTCCCCATTACCACTGCAGATTCCGGATTACACATTTAATAACATATTTACTGAGGCATCATATAAAGGGTTCCGGGGGTCTCTGAAGAGCTGGAGCTACAAGGCTAGGCAGGGTTAGAGTAACAAATGTGTCTATGAAGAGTGGGGATGAGTGGCATTTGCTGGGATATGTGTGTAAAGTTGATAAGGTCATGAAAGTTCAACAGATATTTATGGAGTGCCTAGTATGTGGTGGGAATAAGACTATTATCAAGGGCTCTAAAGCAGTCAGTGCACATTTTAGAGTGAAGGGAGCATTGCAGGGTGCTAGTCCTCTTAAGTTCTGACTGGCAACCCAACCCTGTGGAAACTAGTGTGCCCACTTTAGGAAGTTGTCTGACCGTTCCAGGGCCAAGCTGCATCACTGCAAGGTGGAAACGATGAAGTGAGGCCGGCTTAGAGCCGATGTGCCTTCCAGGACAGGTAGGAGTTCCAGATAACAGCAACACATTGGACAACGGCCAACCTAAGGAACAAGAATAACACGGTGAAGAGGAGGAAAGCTAAGCAGTGAGCAAGGGCTGGAGATGAGAGTGTGAAATGGAAAAGGAGGGATCATGTCAGAAGATTGGCAGGTTTAGGTCTCTTTCCTTCAGCGCCTTTTTTTTTTTTTTGAGATGGAGTCTCCTCTGTCGCCCAGGCTGGAGTGCAGTAGTGCGATCTTGGCTCACTGCCTCCCGGGTTCAATCAATTCTCCTACCTCAGCCTCCCAAGTAGCTGGGACTACAGGTGTGCTCCACCACACCTGGCTAATTTTTGTATTTTTAGTAGAGACAGGGTTTCACCATGCTGGCCAGGCTGGTCTCAAACTCCTGACCTCAAGTGATCTACCCACCTCGGCCTCCCAAAGTGCTGGGATTACAGGTGTGAGCCACCGCACCCAGCCCCTTCAGTGCCCTGTGAAGGGCCTGTGTGGCTTGGACTAAAGGACAACTGGCTCAAATTCTAGTGCCATCCCAGAGCTCTGTTTCCTGGCTGAGAGCCTCAAAGGCTAAATATTTAGTGGCTCTCTTGCCACATGTAGCTCTGTTAATCACAGAAAGGGCCCCTATCTGTCCTGTACCAGCTGAGATTTCATCTTCCAAAATGTACGGACTACCATACAAAGTAGCATCTTTTTGTTTTAAATTAACCTTGCTCTGGTTTCAAAGAGTGTTGCAAAGGACCCTAATGTTTAAGATTTGGTTCATAAGTCTGTATTCCTTTTTTGTTTTCTGTTTTTTTTTTTTGGAAATGGAGTCTCACTCTGTTGCCCAGGCTGGAGTGTGGTGGTGCGATCTTGGCTCACTGCAACCTCTGCCTCCCAGGTTCAAGCAATTCTCCTGCCTCAGCCTCCCGAGTAGCTGGGACTACAGGCACCTGCTACCACGCCCAGCTAATTTTTGTATTTTTAGTAGAGACAGGGTTTCACCATATTGGTCAGGCTGGTCTCGAATTCCTGACCTTGTGATCCGCCCGCCCCAGCCTCCCAAAGTGTTGGGATTACAGGCGTGAGCCACTGCGCCCAGCCTTTTTTTTTTTTTTTTTTTTTTTTTTGAGACAGGGTCTCACTCTGTCACCAGGCTCTGAAATGCAGTGGCACAATCTTGGCTCACAGCAACCTCCATCTCTCGGGCTCAAGTGATCCTCCCACCTCAGCCTCTCGAGTAGCTGGGACTACAGGCATATGTTACCATGTGCCTGGCTAATTTTTTGTATTTTCTGTAGAGATGAGGTCTCACTATATTGCCTAGGCTGGTGTCAAACTCCTAGACCCTAGCAAACCTCTCGCCTCAGCCTCCCAAAGTGCTAGAATTGCAGGTGTGAGCCACCATGCCCAGCCAGTCTGTATTCATTTTAGCTATGTTATTCATGTACATTTTGGCCATGTTCCCCCTTATTTTCCCCTGTTCCCACAATCCCTCACCTCCAAGCATTTGAACCACACATCTTCAGTTCCACTATTTTTTTGGGTGCAGTTCAGCAACTGTCTTTATCATGAGTGTCTGGCCAGGCTTCTACTTGGCTTTCTGGTCTACCTCTCTGTCTAACCTAGGCTGCAGCACCCCAGCCACTGTCCCTCCAGATACGCCATCAAAGGCGGAGCCCCAGGTGGGATGGAGACAAGGGTGGTAGAAGCAGGATCCTCCCTAGGGAGATGAAGAAGGTCAGTGGGCAGACACTCTGGACGGTTTCTGGAAATGGCTAGACATCTGAATAACACGCTTGGGAATCTGAGAAACTCTGATCAGGGCTCAGTGTTCCAGTTGGGGGTCTAAGGTAGCTCAAGGTTGAAATGAGAATCATTTTGTCTCCAACTGTTGGTAACGTGGGTATTCCTTGATGGGTGGGGTAGGGGTGCGACATACCTGTAATGAAGGGGGACCAGGTAGAAGTTGGCTAACTGCACAGCAGGCCATAGCTGCAAGAGAGAAGGTAAAGGTTGGATGGCTGCCCCACCACCTGACCCCAGACTCACTGTCTTGCCTGGCCCTACCCCAACTTCTGCACATAAGAGAAAGGTGAACAATTGGGTGATGGCTTCCCTATTTATGGTGCCCATCCTGGGAATGAAAGAGTAATCCCAACGGAAGGGCTTCCCATGTCAGGAGGACCCCCAATCCCAGGACAGTTCTAGACTTAAGGAAGCAGAAGAACAAGCAGTTGAGGTGTCAGCTCTTACATAGTAGTTGGTGACAAGGGCATCAGGATAATCCTGGGGAGACAGAGAAGGAACAAATTAACACTTGCACCTCCAAGCAGCTCCCACTTCCCAGTGTGAATGACAGACTTGGGTTCAAAGAGCACATTCCTGCACCATAACCCTCAGCTCCTCTCCTTCATGGCCTGGGACTCAACCTGCACTTACCCCCTTTTTTATCCCTGTAAAACCTGTCTCCTTCCCCTGGGCTGTCAGTCTGCTAGCCAGAGACATTCTCCACACCTGCCCAGCTCACCCGCTGTAGTTTGGCCCAGTTGTCCTTGGCTGACAGTCCATTGAGTGCCCCTACCAGTGGGAGAAAGCAGCCTAGAAAACACGGGGCAAAGCCCCCCTAGGGAAGAGAAATTAAAGTCCTATGAGTGCTGAAATCCCCACCTACCCCCAACACAGCTCACCCTCCCCACTCCGTTCTCCTGCTCACCTGATCCAACATCATCTTCTTCAGTGCATCCACCTTGGTGGTGCCAGGGATGAACCGATCCAAAACCTTGTACCAGCCTCCTACCACAGGTCCCTGGAAGTAAACCCCACATAGCAGCAGGCTGCAGTGAGGGAGCACTAGGCCTCTACCTCACTAAGCTCCCCGCCCCAAGTATCAGAAACCCTTAGGGGAAGTGGACACTAAGAAAAGAGGGCGGCAGGTTGGCTTAGGTGTGACAGTCCAAGGGAAGCCAAAGGATGACAAAGAACTAAGGCTACTGTTGAGTCCACTGAAGCCCTGCTGAGGGGAGAACTTACCACAAAGCCACAGCCCAGGGACATCATAGTCAGAGTCCGGCCTCTCTGGTGTTCCTGCAGACCCCGCCTCTCCACCAGCTGCTGTGAGATAATGTCACCCAGGCCCATCAGGGACCCTATGCAGGGTACACAGGTGTTGTCAGGACATCTCCTGGGATGGGCTGCCATTCCAAGGAAGGAGGGACATCTGCTGACCTCCACTGAGACTCTGGTACTCTCATCCCCAGGGCTTCATTCTGGAAACAAATGACTAGTCCCTTCCTGCTGCCTCAAAGCCCTCATCTCCCCAAGGATGGTGACACCTCATGTGTATCCTGTCAGAACTGGGATGAGCAGGCCCAGGAACTTTGCATTGAGCAGTAAAGGGAAGTCAGAGTCAGTAAGTAAAGAGAGAGGAAGGAGAATTTAAGGCCACAGGGCTGAGAACCACAGACCGTCAGAATCAAAAGGGGCTTTAAGATAATTTAATGCAAACCGCTTATTTTAGAGGTATGGAAACGAAGTCCAGGATCCCACATAACCAGTAAGTGCAGGGCCAATGCAAGAACCAGGTGGCTGGATTCCTAGACACTTCTTTCTAGGACACAGCACAATGAATAAATCATGTGTAGAATGGTAGGAAACCCTGTTTTCTCCCCCAAGCCCAATGCAAGACCCTGCCAACAGCTTTCACCTTGGTCTAAGAGATCTCTATTTGTGGAGAACAGCAAAAATAACTTTTTTTTTTTTTTTTTAAGACTGAGTCTCGCTCTGTTGTCCAGGCTGGAGTGCCGTGGCATGATCTTGGCTCACTGCAACCTCTGCCTCCCGGATTCAAACGATTCCCCTGCTTCAGCCTCTCAAGTGGCTAGGACTACAGGCACCCACCACCATGCCTGCCTATTTTTTGTATTTTTAGTAGAGATGGGGTTTCGCCATGTTGGCCAGGCTGATCTTGAACCCCTGACCTCAGGTGATCTGCTCGCCTTGGCTTCTCAAAGGGCTGAGATTACAGGCATGAGCCACTGTGCCTGGCCAGAATAACTCTTTTTCTAAAACAAGAGTGCTGGTCTGGAATTGTGGCTCACACCTGTAATTCCGGCACTCTGGGAGGCTGAGGCAGGAGGATTGCTTGAGCCCAGGAGTTTGAGTTCAGCCTGGACAATATAGCAAGACCCAACTTCTACAAATTTTTTTTTTTAAATAATTAGCTGGGCATGGTGGCACGTGCCTGTAGTCCCAGCTACTCAGGAGGCTGAGGTGGGAGGATCGCTTGACCCCAGGAGGTCAAGGCTGCAGTGATCACGCCATCACACTGCTGCCTGAGCGACAGAGCAAGACCCTATCTCAAAAAGAAAAAAGAAAATAAAAGAAGAGTGCTCAAATGGTCATAAGCAGGAAGATGACTGGTTGAGCTGATAAGAGTCCCCACAAGAAAGAGTCTTGGCCACCTCTTAGCACAATCAATCAGCTAAACCGAGATTTCCTCCATTCACAACCTTAGATCAAGTTGGCAATGAATATAGTGGCCATTTCCCCCCCAGAACTCTGCACCTGCTTCCCTTTCCCTAACTGCACAGATACCCAGCTCCAAGCAGCCCTATTTAGACACCCACACCCAGAAAATACGACAGAAATCATCACTGTTTACAGAGCCCCCACTCCGTTATGGTGGCGTGATGATTTCTAGCAAATACACACTTACCAGGCCACTTGGGAGTGACCGTATGATTTCCGGCTCGCCTGTCTATCTCACTGAGTAATGAGAGCCCCCTATCCAAACCCGTAGTCACACTGTCCCTGTGCCCTCAATTAGCACTGGGCAAACACATCCTTCTGCCCCATTCCTTGGCCTGGAGCTGGCTCTGACGTCCATGCTGGCTGCACACTCACTGCTGCGCTCCTCCTCCACACCCTCTGCCCGGCCCTGCCCCTGAGCAGCCTAGTCAGTGACAGCTGGGTATGGCTGAGAGCTGGGGCTGGGGCTGGGGCTGGGCACCCATGCCTCACCTGGGCTACTGGACATGGAGCAGCTCTGGGTACCCCCAATCCTGTCTTGTCTCTCCCTGAAACTCCCAAAGTGGTGGGGGTCTTCCAGAACACTGCGAGACATGACCTCCCAGAGTCAAGGATAGAATCCCAGACACCTTTGTTATCCCATTCCCCCACCATACAGCTAAGCAAGCCCCTGGTAAGCGCTCAGAAAATAAAGGGAAAACGTCAAATGTACTGCTCCAAACAGCAGGACGACTCTGAGAAAGGGCTTAAAGAACTCTTAAGTCTCCCAAAGGTCCAGGTCGGGTAGAAGGTGCGAGGACGTCTAGGGGAACTGCAGGTTTGCTCCCACCTCCAAGCAATCAGCACTGGGTTCCCTATCCCTCCAGTCAGGGATAAGAGGGAGCTGCTGCAGCCTTGAAGGAAGGGAAGAGTGCTGCCGAGAAGACCAGGGGATGGTGAGGCAGAAAAGGCAGTTCTTTCTGAAATGAAGGGACCAACAGTGTAATGGTCTACTTTGGTAAGGTGTTTACAAAGGGCTCTTACACATTTAATCCTCACAAAAGATCTGGGAGGTAGGTGGTCACACCCCCATTCATTCATTCATTCACTTATTTTTGAGATGGAGTCTCGTTCTGTCGCCCAGGCTGGAGTGCAGTGGTACGATCTCAGCTCACTGCAACCTCCGCCTTCCTGGTTCAAGCGATTCTCCTGCCTCAGCCTCCTGAGTAGCTGGGATTACAGGTGCCCACCACCACACCTGGCTGATTTTTGTAGTTTTAGTAGAGATGGGGTTTCACCATTTCACCATGTTGGCCAGGTTGGTCTCGAACTCCTGACCCCAAGTGATCTGCCCGCCTCGGCCTCCCAAAAGTGTTGGGATTACAGGTGTGAGCCACTGCACCCGGCCTACACCCCCATTTAATGATGAGTCTTTGAGAGATGAGGTGGCTTGGTAAAGAGTGCAGTTGGAACTGAACCCAGTCCTTCTCCCAAGGAGGACCAAGGAGGCCAGGGTATTCCCAGCATGGGCTGAGATGGGCTCAGAGGTCAGTAGCACCAGGAGGCCCCTGTGGCTGCTCCCCTGCTAGGTGTTCCTGCCCACGTGAGGCCCCAAAGGGCTTGCATATCAAAGACATTCCCTAGACTAATGCACTTCCTCTCTGTCTTTACTCCCCCAAATTCCATCACTCTGCTCCTTGTCACCTCGTGGGGATGGCAGGCAGCAATATTCCTGGGAAAGAAACAGAGAAGTGTGTGTGTTTTCACTCTTCATGACTTGCCAACAGTCACACAACAAGCTAGAGGCAGAGCTTGAATGAAAAGCCAGGTCCCTGACTTCTAGCCCCATAGTTTAGAAGCCTGCAGCCTTGGAGAAAGATGGATTCAAGTCCCCCAAACTGTGCCCATCAAGCCTGAGGGACTACCAAGTGACAGGGCAGCAGTAGGGGTGAGTAGGTGGTGTGTAGATATGCAGTCCCTGACAGTTTATTTCAGAAGAGTGGCGCCCAGGGATTCCTTTGCCCACAGATGATCAGGCCTCCAGTGCCTGCAGCAACTCCAAGGTGGTATAAGGCTTTAGAGCAAGCATAGAGCAAGCGTGCTTTTCCAGCCCAAGTGACCCTTTGGGCAGGAAGGACAGACATTCAGATTCCTCACCCCATCTTCCCCAACCCAGAGCCCAAAGAGATCCAAACCACCCCAGCCTCTGGGAGGTCTCCTGGATATGTTTGGTTGGTCTGGACTCTCCAGTACTCTGGGCCCACTCCCCTTGGACTTGTTTCTAGGGAGCTGGGACTGGAGGCCTGCAAACATAATGGCCAGAGGCCTGATGGGCAGGGCGAGGGGCTATTGGGCAGTGATGCCCAATGACAGGCTGGGCATGG
This sequence comes from Macaca mulatta, assembly GCF_049350105.2. Taxonomy (NCBI): domain Eukaryota; kingdom Metazoa; phylum Chordata; class Mammalia; order Primates; family Cercopithecidae; genus Macaca; species Macaca mulatta. Next base: position 97,668,287 of record NC_133418.1, on the reverse strand, counting down.
AGCCCAGTGAGCAGATGCTGGCGCAGGTGTGACATCATGCCCCTGGGTAGGTGCCAGTTCTCATGCCGTCACTCCCCACCAGATCCAGAGGCCGGGGGAAGGGAGCCTGCCACTGAGCAGATTGATTTGGGACCACTTCCTGTCCACTAGAGGAAAAGCCCCAACTTCCACACCCTCTTCCCAGGCATGGGTGGCGTAAATTCCCTACTTCTCCTATTTTGTTCCTCTGCTTACTTTTGTGGCTTTTGAGTCTCATGCGCAGAAGGCAGAGGGGCAAGAAGTGGTTTCTTGGAATGAGGAGCAGGAAGCGTGTCCTTCAGTCCAGGAGGGCTGGGTCAGCAGGTATAGCTACTGGCATGAGGCCAGCAGTGCTGCCTTCCTCCTCAGAAGTCTCCAAACATTAGTCAGCTGCCTAGGGTAGGGGCTCAGTCTGGCACAGAGCCCAGAGGGAGTGGAAGCCCAGCAGTGGGAAGGGAGAGTGGATCCTCTGAGATTATTCTGAATGCTCTCTCATTTCTGGCCTGAACCCATCCTACTGCTAGAAAATGAGACAAAATGGGTAGTTTTGCAGCTTGTCACGTATCTAAGCTGAGATCAGCTGGGGTTGCACTCAGCATCTGGAGGCTCCAGTAGTCTCAAGGGCATGGCAGTGTGGCGGGCAGTGCCCTAGGTTATAACGCCAGCTCAACCACTGACTGAGACCTCAGTGCATGACACGCCCACTCCTGCCTCAGTTTCCTTCTCTGCAGTCTCACAGGCTGGACTAGATGGTCTGTAATTTCTATTGAGCTCTCACACCCTAGCTTAATTCAGACCCCAGGGAAACCAGTATCTGTAGGAGCTCAGCTGCTCCCACAGCAGGACCGAGTAGACTAAGATGGATGCAGCTCGGCCCTGGGCCCACTGGAGAGTGGAAAGGCCCTCAAAAAAGGAAGGGATAAGGCTGACTCAAACTCTGTAGAACATGCAGCAACCCTTTCCCCAGGCTACCCTGTTCCGGACTCTGGCTTGGCCAAAACTGGTATACCAGACATTTCTTTTAAATCATTTCAAATGTTCTTGATTCACCTATTTCTTACTCCAGACATTACTGTAGTAATGACAGATTCTTGCTTCAGGCCTATGCCACACCTGGACCTTTGCTACTGATGGCTTCAGTGACTATGCATGTACAAACTAGTAGCGGAGGGGAGTTATCCCATGAGGTGAATTTTTTTTTTTTTTTTTTTTTTTTTTTTTTTTTTTTGAGACAGAGTCTCGCTCTGTTGCCTAGGCTGGAGTGCAGTGGCACGATCTCAGCTCACTGCAACCTCTGCCTTGCGGGTTCAAGCAATTATCCTGTCTTGGCCTCCTGAGTAGCTGGGACTACAGGCACCTGCCACCACGCCCAGCTAATTTTTGTATTTTTAGTAGAGATGGGGTTTCACCTTGTTGGTCAGGCTGGTCTTGAACTCTTGACCTCAGGTGATCTACCCATCTCAGCCTTCCAAAGTGCAGGGATTATAGGATTACAGGCATGAGCCACTGTGCCTGGCCTTTTTTTTCTTTTTTTTTGAGATGGAGTCTCACTCTGTCACCCAGGCTGGAGTGCAGTGGCGTGATCTTGGTTCATTGCAACCTCTACCTCCTGGGTTCAAGCAATTCTCCTGCCTCAGCCTCCTGAGTAGCTGGGATTATACCACCATGCCCACCATGCCCAGCTAATTTTTGTATTTTTAGTAGAGATGGGACTTCACCATGTTGGCCAGGCTGGTCTCGAACTCCTGACCTCAAGTGATTTGCCTGTCTTGGCCTCCCAAAGTGCTGGCGAGCCACCATACCCAGCCTGGGGTAAGTCTTTGGAATCTTTGACCAATGTGGGATGGGAGTGGTAGAAAAAGGTTTCTTCTTTTCTCTAGAAATAGCTATTCATTCAGACAGTCCTAAGGAGTATTTCTTTTCTTTCCTTTTTTTTTTTTTTTTTTTTTTTTTTTTTGAAATGGAGTCTCACTCTGTCACCCAGGCTGGAGTGCAGTGGTGCGATCTCAGCTCACTGCAACCTCCACCTCCCAGGCTCAAGCAATTCTCCTGCCTCAGCCTCCCGAGTAGCTGGGATTACAGGGGCCCGCCACCATGCCCAGCTAATTTTTGCATTTCTAGTGGAGATGGGGTTTCACCATATTGGCCAGGTTGGTCTCAAACTTCCGACCTCAGGTGATCCGCCCACCTCAGCCTCCCAAAGTGCTGGGATTACAGGCGTGAGCCACCACGCCCAGCCACTTTAAGGAGTATTTCAAAAAGCTTCTCAGTTCCAAGGGACTGAGCAACAGCTGCCCTTAGCAGGGGCTTGTTCAATAATACATCCTTATAGTGGCTCTCCATCTTTCCCTCAATGGGATCATTTCCTACTCCCTAACAAGGTATCTGCACATAAGCTTCAGGCTCTGCTTTCTGGAACCCAAGGCTAAGATGGTTATCCATGTTCAGATTATAGTAAGTGGAACAAACCTAACCCAAACACCACTATAAAAAGAATACAGCTTAGGCAATATGGCAAAACCCCATCTCTACCAAAAAACAAAAGAAATTAGCTGGGCATGGTGGTGCAAGCCTGCAGTCCCAACCACTCAGGAGGCTAAGGCAGAGGATCCTCTGTTTCCCAGGCTGGAGTGCAGTGGCACAGTCACAGTTCAGGATGGGATCATGCCACTGCACTCCAGCCTGGGCAAAAGAACAAGACCCTGTCTCAAATAATAATAATAATAATAATAATAATAATAATAATAATAATATAGTTTATTGTGCCTGGGTTGCCAACACTTACAGAAAGAACCAACCTGTTGAGTCTTTAAGTTTATGGAGCATTTAAAAACATTTCCAGGTGGGGCACAGTGGCTCACACCTGTAATCCTAGCACTCTGGGAGGCCGAGGTAAGTGGATCACTTGAGGTCAGGAATTCAAGACTAGCCTGGCCAACATGGAGAAAGCCCGTTTCTACTAAAAATACAAAGAAGTAGCCTGGTGTGGTGGTGTGCACCTGTAGTCCCAGCTACCCAGGAGGCTGAAGCATGAGAACTGCTTAAACCCAGGAGGTGGAGGTTGCAGTGAGCAGTGAGCACCACTGCTCTCCAACCTGGGCAACAGGGTGAAACTTTGTCTCAAAAAAAAAAAAAGAAAGAAAGAAAGAAAAAGGCCGGGCTCAGTGGCTCACGCCTGTAATCCCAGGACTTTGGGAGGCCGAGGTGGGCGAATCACGAGGTAAAGTGTTTGAGACCAGCCTGGCCAACATGGTGAAACCCCATCTCTACTAAAAACACAAAAACTTAGCTGGGCGTGGTGACAGGTGCCTATAATCCCAGTTACTCGGGAGGATGAGGCAGGAGAATCGCTTGAACCTGGGAGGTGGAGGTTGCAGAGTGAGTCGAGATCACACCACCGCACTCCAGCATGGGCAACAGTGTAAGACACTGTCTCAAAAAAAAAAAAAAAAAATTTCCAAAACCTTTTCACAGTGATAATCCTATACTGACCCTGTGAGGTCATATAACTAAACTCAAGAATTTTTTGTTGATTTTTTTCTTTTTGAGATGGAGTTTCGCTCTTGTTGCCCATGCTAGAGTGCAATGGCACGATCTTGGCTCACCGTAACCTCTGCCTCGTGAGTTCAAGTGATTCTCCTGCCTCAGCCTCCCAAGTAGCTGGGATTACGGGCATGCGCCACCACGCCCCGCTAATTTTGTATTTTTAGTAGAGATGGGGTTTCACCATGTTGGTCAGGCTGGTCTCGAACTCCCGACCTCGGGTAATCTGCCCACCTTGGCCTCCCAAAGTGCTGGGATTACAGGCATGAGCCACCGTGCCTGGCCCTTTGCCCATTTTAAAAATTGGATTTTTTTTTTTTTTTTTTTTGTGATGGAGTCTCGCTCTGTTGCCAAGGCTAGAGTGCAATGGCATGATCTCGGCTCATTGCACCCTCTACCTCCTGGGTTCAAGCAATTCTCCTGCCTCAGCCTCCCGAGTAGCTGGGATTACAGGCATGTACCACTACACCAGGCTAATATATATATATATATGTATATTTTTTTGAGTTGGAGTCTTGCTCTGTTGCCCAGGCTGGAGTGCAGTGGCACGATCTTGGCTCACTGCAAGCTCTGCCTCCTGGGTTCACGCCATTCTCCTGGCTCAGCCTCCCAAGTAGCTGGGACTACAGGTGCCCGCCACCATGCCTGGCTAATTTTTTTTTTTGTATTTTTAGTAGATGGGGTTTCACCGTGTTAGCCAGGTTGGTCTCGATCTCCTGACCTCGTGATCCTCCCACCTCAGCCTCCCAAAGTGCTTGGATTACAGGCATGAGCCACAACGCCCAGCCCCTAAACTCAAGTTTTAAAAGAGGAAACTGAGGCTTAAAGAAGTTTACTGACTTGTCCTGATTAATGCACCTACTAGGTGCTATGGCTTTAAGATTCACATCCTGGTCTTCTAAGTCTGAAATCTCTGTACTGTTTTCCAGTGTGATGAGCTATCCCATGGGACCTTAGGAGCTACTGTGCTGGCGTCCAAAAATGGCTCAACTAAAGCCACTTTCACCTTTTATTTGTAGTTTAATCCAAATACACTGAACAGCAGGGAAGGAATAGTCTGAATGGTCTGAAACAGTCTGGGAAAAGTGCTGAGAGGCTACATTTTGCTTCAGGTCTGAGCTGGGACGTCAGCATAGCCTCAGTCGCTGTGGAGGTGAAGGGCTCCAGCACCGAGAGCCTGGAACTCCAGCCACATGTCGGCACCTAGGCCTCCTTGGAGCTCTAGCTCCTGCCATTGTCAGCTGCAGATGCCTTGGGTAGGGAAATATAAGGACTCTTTCCCTCCCTATTCTTGATGACCACAAGGGGGAACCTTCCATCTGGCAGTTATGGGCCCTGAGGGAATCTGAGCCTGGGCAAAGGGCCCAGCGTGTCAGTTCCCATCACAGCCACACTGTCCAGCATGAGTCACCACACACGCAGCCAGGTGAGTCATACAGGCTGACGGACACTGAGGACAGGACGAGAGGTGGCTGGGCACCGGAGACTGGAGAGGGGCCCAGGGAAGGGCCAAAGAATCCATATCCTGGCCATTCATGCAGTTAACTTTCTGTGCTGATGTAGGGCTATTCTGGTTACAGGATCCCTGTTCCACTCTGGCTTTCAGTAGCCCCCAATCCCTTCCAACAGTCCTCTTCTTAGAAGCCCAGTCATCACTAGAATCCTGTTCCCCTCCTCTAAACATGGGCAAGACCTCATCTTAATGTGATCACTCTTTGTACCCCAAATGTTCTAAGGCCTTCTGTCATTCCCCCTATAAGACTTACTTATCTTCGTGCCATCCTCTTACATTAGCTAACTTGCAAAATGAAGATGGTAACAAATGCAGGTAGGTCACTGCATTACCTCTGTGAGGTTAGTACTCAATCACTGCATTTGGAGTGACTGGTATCTGATCACTCCAAATGGATCAGGATGGAGTGATCAGATACCAATATACTAACCTTGGTTAGTATATTGTTTGGAGATACATATTTAGGCAGTAAATGATAAGAAAAGCAAATGAATGATATAAACAAAACTCTGGAAATTTTGAGTGAATTAGGGAGAGGTGCTCAAGAGGTCTCAAAGCTGATTACTGACACAGAAGTGTTCAGTATTAATGCCATTTAAACTATACATACACGTCTTAATCATTCTTTTGCATGTTTCACAATAAAAAATACCACGAAAAACTGGGGTAAGAGTCTTGATTCAGCACTTATTAGGTGTGATCTAATATGGACTCAAGTAACTCTCCTCTCACACACCTTTGTGGGGGCCCTATGCCATAATGTATATGAAAGTGTTTTGCGTACAGTAAAATGTTAGTTTTCCAAGTTGAGGCCTCCTGGGGCAATGCCTTTATCCTTCAGGATTGACTGTTCAGCTTTTTGAGGACTTTGAAATCCTAAAACCCCGCTGCACAGCTTGGCCAGCTACGTATACCCCTTAAAAACAGCCTTGGGCGCCACCCTCCAAAACAGACTGGGGACAGTGTGGGATGAAAGACAGCCAACCCTTCAAGAGAGCTGAACAGAAACAGGAAGTGAGGGTGGTGCAGTGGGGCAAGCCTCTGGCTTCCAAATCAGTCTGCCCTGGTCCCACTCAAGTCCTAGAGGGACACTCACCAGCTGTCAGGACCTGTACTTTCCACGGGTGAGCAGCCAGGGCCCGCTGGTATGCCCGCCAGAGTGCCATGCTTCCTGTCAAGCCAAGAGGAGAGGGGGTCACCCCTACTGTCCCTCTCCACGACTAAGAAGTCGCCTGACATTCCCTTGTGCCCACTCCCTTCCCCTTCCCACTTCCAGTGTGACTTAAAGTGACAGAGGTCACATGAGGGATGCTTCCCAGACAGCTTCCTGTGGCAGGAGTCGGCTTAGACAATTGGGGAAGAGAGAAAGGCTGTGGGAAGCTATGGCCTCCTGGTAGCAGCCACAAGCCACCTCAGTCCTGAAGCCGGACCACCTGGAGGCCTCCGTTCCCGACCGAGACAAGCATGAGGACAGCTTTGCTCTAGCTTCTACCCAGAGCTTGGGTGCCTCAAAAGATAGCTTGGTCCGTCTCAGATTCAGACTTGGTTGGAAACAGTTTGTAACCTTCCTGAGTCCAGCTCCAGACCGAAAACGGGGCCCGTCACTGCCCGGATGTAGGATGACCACACGCTTTGTGGGCACTCATGGCTTGCGACGCTTCGAGCCAGAGACCGCAGATCACCCGCCACTCACCTGAGCGCGAGCTGGGCGCGGAGACTCCCTCCAACCTGACAGGCTGGCCTAGGAACTTCCGCCACAAGCCCCGCCCCTTCCGCCCAGCGTCCTTCGGGTTTTGCAGCCAGGGTAGAAATGAGTGGACCGAGCCGTGAATACCCGTGGAGAGCGACCCCTTTTCCAGCGGGACTGTGCCGGACCCTGGTGTGGGGCCCGCCAGCCATATTTCTCACCTGAGTTGGACCCTCCTCCTGCCCCTTCTCTCCCCTCGAGGCCCGGGCCTCTCTGAATCCGGTAGTCTCATTGTTCAGCCCACCCTCCGCCCATAACTGGCCATAACTACGATCCTTATCTCAGCAATCGTAGTTAGGGAACTGTAAGTTATGGTTAAGTGCGTGTTTTGTCTCTAGGTTCTTCATTGGCCTCAACTGTGAGCTCATGAGCGGGTACAACTTGGGTCGTTTATATTTGTCGTCCTCATAGCAACTATTTCAGTGCTTTGCCGCAAACAGCCACTTAAGAAATACTGCATATGTATGATTCTTCCACAGAAAGCATTGGAATTAGAACTTCAGAAGACATTAGATATTGGCTCCCAAACTAACGGGCTGCATGTGCAGCCTTAGTCATGACTAGACTTGATCTGCATCTAATGAGGGAGGTTACACTATTGACTTTCAAAACTCGGCTCCTCAGTTCTAGAGATTTTTCAGATGTTTGTGTGTGGGAATGAGGGGCAGCATTATTACAGCTGCTTCTCCAACTTTTTTTTTTTTTTAAGTATATACTTCTCAAAAGACCCATTTTTAACAATGGGCCCCACAACTGCATATTTGAAAACCAAAGCTAGGTGATTTCTTAATCCCCTTCCAGCTCTAACAGAGTCTGTGAATATAGAGCAATATCCTTTCTAGAGCGTTGGAAATGTCTACAATATCCCTGGCAATGGACTTGTCAGGCTGCAGACTTGACTTATCTCCAGGGAGCCCACACGTCAGGAGGCACACTCTTTCAGGCTCTCCACCTGCCCAGCTCCACCCCCAATTTACTCAATTCCTTTATGATTAAGGCAGGGAGACTCCTGCCACAAATCCTGGAGAAACAGAGTAGGGAAGCAAGAGAAGTCAGTGTCACAAACATTTAACTAAAACACTACTTGCAAAACAGCATGCTAGAGGAGTTAATTGGCACAAGTAAATGTAATAGGAGACCAAATGTGGCAGGCTGTAAAGTTATATTCTGAAGTTATACTGAGTTCAAATCCCCAGCACCACCACTTACTAGTTATGTGACCTTGACCTTTTACAGACAGCCTACCCTCTCCAACTCTTTTATCATTAAAATGGCAATACCTACCTCACAAAAGTGACATATGCAAAGTGCTTAAAATGGATCAAGTGCTTAATGCTTGTTTATCCTTTTTCCTTCCTTCCCCCTTGGGAACACAAGGAAGGGAGGCTATTTTTTACTGGAGAAAACTGGGAAGCTCTTTGGTGAAGGTGGAATTTGAGCTGGGACCTTTCTGAAGGATGAATTGAACTCAGATGAAGATGGTGGAAAAAGACACTCTGGCGAAGGGAGGAGTATGAGAAGAGGAATAAAGGTAGAGAAGTGTATGAACAATAGATAGTATGCAGTGGATATATTGGCAGGTAGGGTTAGAAAGAGAAAAAGCTTCTGGTAGAGAAAAAGAACAAGGTCAAGATCAGGGCTGAGACTCAGTTGCAGAAGCAGGGCTGCCAGCACCAACCTACAGCCTCAAGTGCGGATCCCCAGGTCTCATCTTTTCTACCACTGAAAATAGGAAGGGGGCTGCCCTGTAGAATTGAGTAAAACTTCTCTTCAACAGAAGGCACTTGCCTAACAGCTCAAAAAACAAAACTGGCTCAATGTGAGCTGGATCCCAATAGGGTTGCGCAACACTTGGCTTCTTTGCACTTACATAGGTTGTGGTTTCTCTGCTGTTGATGGACTTGGGTTTCCTCCAGGTCTGTTTTCTCATCTGTACAGGATGGGGTCTCGCTCCATCACCCAGGCTGGAGTGCAGTGGCAGGATCTCTGCTCACTGCAACCTCCACCTCCCAGGTTCAAGTGATTCTTCTGCCTCAGCCTCCCGAGTAGCTGGGATTACAGGTGTGCACCACTACACCTGGCTAATTTTTTATATTTTTGGTAGAGACAGGGTTTCACCATGTGTTGGCCAGGCTGGTCTCTAAATCCTGACCCTAAGTGATCTGCCTGCCTTATCTCCCAAAGTGTTGGGATTACAGGCATGAGCCACCACACCTGACTGGGACTTAACTTGATCCCTTCTTAAAGGAGGTTTTCTGATAGATGAAGTCCCTACACTACTTATTTGGCCAGTCTAGAATGCCAGAGTGTTTTGTTCCAGGTAGGCACTGATCTCATCTCCACTCTCTCCAAAAAGCAGCTGCCTGTTTTTTTTCTATTTCCTGAGGTCATCCAACTATTTGCCTCCAAACCCCAGCCTACACTCCTAGGCATTTCAAGACCATGGTTTGCCTATTTCTCATCACTGGGGTGTGTCCTTGCTTAGGAGGCAGTATCATAGTCACTGTGAGTCTGCAGCATCCCACAAGAAGCCTCTAACAAGATGAGATACAACATTACTGTACTTGGGTTCTGAACACCTCCTACACACAGAACTGAAGTAGGTAAACATTCTAGTAAGTCAACAATGTGACAGTATAATGAAGGATCAAAAATCATGACGTGTAAAAGAATGGTTGAAGTAACTGAAGATATTTAATCTAGAGAAGATTTGGGAAACACATGATAGGTATGGTTAAATACTTAACAGGGCAATCACAGGGAAGATGACTGGATTTCCTTACACCCATGAGTGAAATTTATAGAAGTATACTCTGACTTGATATAAAGGAAGATTTTAAAAAACATGACTGTTCAGGAGTGTTCAAGTAGGGTCAGATGACCAGTGATTGGGAATACTTCGTAAGCAGGAGCAAGTAAGATCTGAGCCACTGTTCTATCAGTAGGGTGTCTGTGGTGTTCCTTGGTCAAAGAAGTACTCTAAGCAACTTCAGTCTCACAAATTACTATCACCCTTGTGGGCATACATGATGGTTACCCTAAAGAGGAAGTTTCAGAAGGCAGTAATATTGGATCCTGGAATAGTCAGACAGGAGCCTTCATGCATACACCCTTTTCAATTCTCCATACACCCATTCACAAGTGGTCGCAAAAACACCCAGTACCTTTACTTGGCTTTACCCACTTAACAATATGCTCAATATGAGCAGTTTGACTCCCAAGCCTAGGTCAGGCCTGAGTGTTTCTCATGAGCCATAGTCTTAGGCTGAGGAGCCTTGAGAGTTGGTGGAGGGAGAGCCCCCCTGCCCGCAGGGGGCTGTGATCACAGAAGTCTGTAGAAAGAGTGGGATCTAAGGAGTCCTGGGGAGGCAGGCCTAAAGGTCCAGGCCTGGCATGATCACTGTCCAGGGAAGGCCCCCAGTTCCTATGGCTCTGTGCATAGGGGCCATTTGTTCTTGACCGACTTCACTCCAAGGATCAGGTGTGGGCCAAAGCTAGGGAGTGGGCAGAAGGCGATGGCTGGTTGGAGAGAAGCCAGGCCGTCTAGTGGGGGAGGATGGTTGGAACATAGCATTGAAGTGGGCTCGGCTTTCAAGCTGCATACGGTGGCCCAGTGGGGAGGCGAGTCCACGGACAAAATGGATTCGAACCAGCCCTGACTGCCCCCCAGATACCAGCCATCCATAGGAGTCCAGGTTTGGGCTGAAACGTACCTGTGAAGAGAACAGAAAGAGAGAGATCCTTATGGGTGGTGCTTTAGGGTGACTCTAGCTATATGAACAAAAAAAAATGAGCCACAATCTGAAAGGACAGGACCATGAGGGGTGAGACAGGTAAGAATGAGAAGCCAGTGAATGAGGTACATCTGTCATGCTCCGGAGGAGGAGGAGGCTGTCATCTGTGTAACCTTTTCATCTCCCATTTCATCAGCCCCAGGCCCAGAACTGGGGGAAAAGAGTGGAGGGTGGAGAGGATGAAAGACTACCTTATGAATAGCCTCCAGCTGCAGCCTGTCCAGGCAGAGTTGAGAATGCCCCTCTCCCTCCTGCATGCGCAGCATTGGTTCTCTACGGAGCAGATCATGGAATGAACCCTGGGGAAGGGAAATGGAAGAGGAGGGAGAAAGTGAGAGGCTCCTTTTTTTATTTACTTATTTTTTTTGAGACAGAGTCTTGCTCTGTCGCCCAGGCTGGAGTACAGTGGCGTGATCTCGGCAGCTCACTACAATCTCCGCTTCCCGGGTTCAAGCGATTCTCCTGCCTCAGCCTCCTGAGTAGCTGGGATTACAGGTGCCCGCCACCATGCCCGGCTAATTTTTTGTATTTTTAGTAGAGACATGGTTTTGCCATGTTGGTCAGGCTGGTCTTGAACTGCCCATCTCAGCCTCCCAAAGTGCTAGGATTACAGGCATGAGCCGCCATGCCTGGCCCTTTTTTTTTTTTTTTTTTTTTTTTTTTGAGACGGAGTCTTGCTGTGTTGCCAGGCTGGAGTGCAGTGGTGCGATCTCAGCTCACTGCAACCTCCACCTCCTGGGTTCAAGCGATTCACCTGCCTCAGCCTCCTGAACAGCTGGGACTACAGGCATGCACCACCACACCCAGCTAATTTTTGTATTTTTAGTAGAGACGGGGGTTTCACCATGTTGGCCAGGATGGTCTCAATCTCTTGACCTCGTGATCTGCCCGCCCTGGCCCCCCAAAGTGCTGGGATTACAGGCATGAGCCACCATGCCTGGCCGAGGCTCCTTAGTTTTATATCTTTGTGCTGAACTCAGGATTACGTACTATACAAAGACTAAAGTTTTCTACCTTTTCTAACACCACACCCATTCTCCTGGCCTCAGCTTACCAAATCTGTGTCTTGAAAGAGCAAGTAGTGATGGTTGACAGTTTCAGTATAAGTTCGAGCCTTGGGAGGGTTGGGGACCCCAGATGAAGCAGAAGAATGGTCGGGACCTTCAGGACTGTCCTGATACGGTATCAGATCTGCTTTATATATAGGCTGGAAAGGAGACCATGAAATTAGGTTCTATAATATTAAAGACAGAATAAAAGCAGAGGAAAGTGGTTTGGGCAGGAAAGGCTTAAAGATGGAAGAAAGTAGTATCTTTATGTGCTCAGATGCAGTAGGATAGGGAAGATTATACACAAGTCTGTGCTAAGACTTTCTGGGATAATATCAGGGCTGGGAGACCTAGCACTAATTTGTACTCTACCAGAATTTGGAAGGGCATGTGGGTTAGGACCCAACAGCTGCTGTTAGATGTTCATATACGTACAAATCTTCGCTCTACAGGTCGCTTGACATTTATTGGATTCAGTGCCATATCTGGCAATATAGCAGCAATGAGCTCCCCGGATATATCTCCTGCAGCTATCGTCCCAAGCCAGTCGGATCCTGAAAGACTCTAATAGAAAGAGACAGATTTCATTCATTCATTCATTCATTCATATATTCATTCATAGCTATGAACTGGTAACAACTGCACAGTCTGAGACACACACAAACAAAAATGAGTTTATCATAACTGACAGCCCTGATGATAGAGTTACCACATAGCTATCTTCTCCTACCCAAAACTACTGCCTCTTTCTGACACTAATAGTGCATAAATGAGCCATTTTCCTGTGTAATGAAGACTGCAAAAGAAAGGGGGGGCTCACCCAAACAGTGCCTTTTCTAGGAGCAGTGAAGTAGGCCTTGAAACCAAGATAACCAGCGTCAATATAATGAATCCCACAGAGTCCATAACTGTTAAAAGAGAAATAAATTTAAACCTTCCTTTTCTTTAGATTCATTTCTTCTCCTTAACCTCTTCCAGAATTTAAACCACCTCAGTGAACCAACTCTCTACCCTCCTCTCCCCACAACAATCTGGCATGCTTTGCACTCCAACCCTTAGGGCCTGTCCCTAGATGTCCTTATCTCCATCTTGCCGTACGAGGCATAGCAGTTGTCCTGAGCCACGGTGACACCGTTGTAGGGGAGCAGCCAGGCCAGTTCTGTACTCAAGAAGCGCTTGATAGAGTTTATGGGTTCGTAAGGTCGTCGAAGGTCCCAGAATTTGATTTTCCGGTCACTCCCCGCAGAGACAAGGAAATGGCTGTAAAAAGATGGGAGAAGGTCAAATCCGAACAAATGTGGAAGAGTCAGCCAGTCCCAGTCTTCACCTTCCCCCTCCACACATCTCCTATTCCATACCTGTTAGCTTTGCACCATTGAAGGGTACGTACAGCCTGGTCATGGGCTAGGAAACACTGGAAGGGGTAGAGCTTTAAGGAGCCATCAGAGAGCCGTATCCGCTGCAGGGGTGAGTTAGTGGGAAGGTTCCAGAAAACCACCATGCCTGAAATAGGGACAGAATGTGTAAGCATTAAAAGCAAGTTCTCTCTTCCTTGCTCTAAGTTCTTTCTCTGAGCACCTAGGACCTTTGTCTTCTACCCTCAGATCCAAACCACTATGAAAGGATATGGGGATCCTGATTAGCTATCCAGCATTCCCTCCAGGGCTTAAAGACTCAACATGATATTTTAACCCCAATTCTCTTCAACAAAAAAGTAATAGCTTTGTCTGGAATCTACAGTTGAAAAATGATAGGGTGAACACACCTAGTACACAGGGTAGAATGCACCTCTCTCTACTCTCCCTATAAATGAAAGTCAAGAAACTTTTAAAAAGCATAGGCTGGGCACACAGTGGCTCACGCCTATAATCTTAACATTTGGGAGGCCAGTGCAGGTGGTGGATCACCTGAGGTCAGGAGTTCGAGACCAGCCTGGTCAACACGGTGAAACCCTGTCTGTACTAAAAATACAAAAAATTGGCCAGATGTGGTGGTGGGTGCCTGTAATCCCAGCTACTCGGGAGGCTGAGGCAGGAGAATTGCTTGAACCGGGAGGCGGAGGTTGCAGTGAGATGAAATTGTACCACTGCACTCCAGCCTGGGTGACGAGAATAAGACTCCGTCTCAAAAAAAAAAAAAAAAAAAAGCATAAAAACTCTAGGAAGCCAGGCGCAGTGGCTCACGCCTGTAATCTCAACACTTTGGGAGGCCAATGTGGGTGGATCACTTGACGTCAGGAGTTCAAGACCAACCTGGCCAACATGGTAAAACTCCCATCACTAATAAAAATACAAAAAACATTAGCCAGTGTAGTGGTGCGTGCTTGTAATCCCAGATGCTTGGCAGGGTGAGACATGAGAATCACTTGAACCCAGGAAGCAGAGGTTGCAGTGAGCCGAGATCACGCCACTGCACTCCAGCCTGGGAGACAGAGCAAGACTCCATCTCAAAAAAAAAAAAGAAAAAGAAAATGTTCGCTAACTGCCCCAAGACAAAGAGAACAGGCAAAAAGTCAAAAGCAACACAATGTTGCTAGGTGCAGTGGCTCATGTCTATAATCCTAGCACTTTGGTAGGTAAAGGCAGGAAGAACACTTGCACCCAAGAGTTTGAGACCTGCCTGGGCAATATACTGAGACCCCGTCTCTAAAAAATAAAATAAGGCCAGGTACGATGGCTCACGCCTGTAATCTCAGCACTTTAGGAGGCCAGGGTGGCCATACCACCTGAGGTCAGGAGTTTGAGACCAGCCTGAACAATATGGTGAAACCCCATCTCTACTAAAAATATAATTAGCTGGCCTTTGGTGGCATGCGCCTGTAATCCCAGCTACTCAAGAAGCTGAGGTGGGAGAATCGCTTGAACTCGGGAGGTGGACGTTGCAGTGAGCTGAGATCGTGCCACTGCACTCCAGCCTGGACCCCAGAGACCCTGTCTCAAAAAAAAAAAAAAATAGCCGGGTGTGGTGGTGCGTGCCTGTAGTCTCAGCTACTCAGAAGGCTGAGCCGCTGAGGGAATGAATGCAGTACCTATGAACCTTTCTTTTTTTTTTTTTTTTGAGACGGAGTCTCGCTCTGTCACCCAGGCTGGAGTGCAGTGGCCGGATCTCAGCTCACTGCAAGCTCCGCCTCCCGGGTTCACGCCATTCTCCTGCCTCAGCCTCCCGAGTAGCTGGGACTACAGGCGCCCGCCACCTCGCCCGGCTAAGTTTTTGTATTTTTAGTAGAGACGGGGTTTCACTGTGTTAGCCAGGATGGTCTCGATCTCCTGACCTCGTGATCCGCCCGTCTCGGCCTCCCAAAGTGCTGGGATTACAGGCTTGAGCCACCGCGCCCGGCCTGAACCTTTCTTGAAAAAAATTTGTTGATGATGAATTATAGCCATGCAATATAAATAATTCAGCAATTGGGGGGGAGACTAAGATAAATGGACTGGTAGAGGCACTCAATCAAGTTTAGGAATTAAGAAAGCAGAACAGCATGAAGAATCATGTACCCTGACAACGTAAGAATAATACCACCAAAAGAAAAAGAACATGGAGAAAGGGACAATAAAAAGACATGTAAGAGTGTTAATTTCCTTTCCTTCCTAGCAGAAAGTCTACTTTCCTAAAAATAACACTGTCATTTTGTTTTTGAAATGGAGTCTCACTCTGTCGCCAGGCTGGAGTGCAGTGGCACGATCTTGGCTCACTGCAACATTCACCTTCCAGGTTCAAGCCTCCCGAGTAGCTGGGACTACAGGCACGTGCCATCCTGCCCAGCTATTTTTCTATTTTTTAGTAGAGACAGGGTTTCACCATGTTGGCTAGGATGGTCTCGATGTCTTGACCTCGTGATCTGCCCGCCTCGGCCTCCCAAAATGCTGGGATTACAGACATGAGCCACCGCACCTGGCCAATAACACTGTCATTTAAAAATAACAATCTAGGCCAGGCACAGTAGCTCACATTTGTAATCCCAGCAGCTGGCTGAGGGAGGTGATCACTTTGAGCTCAGGAGGTCAAGACCAGCCTGGGCAACATGGCAAAACCCCATCTCTACAAAAAACACAAAAAATTAGCCGGGCATTGTAACTTGTTCCTGTAGTTCCAACTACTCCAGAGGCTGAGGTTAGAGGATTGCTTGAGCCCAGGAAGTCCAGGATGCAGTGAGCCAAGATCTTGCCACTGCACTCCAGCCTAGGTGACACAATGAGACCCTATCTCAAAATAAAACAAAACAAAACAAAACAAAACCTAGTAACTCCAACTACTTAATGTTGGAGTTATTATAAAGTAATATTTATTATAAATATATATGTGTCGCTTATAGTGAAGAAACATTCAGCAGGAGCTTAGTCAATATTTCAGTCTGACTTTACTGTCTTTTTCTTCTATAAAATTAAGATATAATTAAATTTAATACATTTTATTTTAGAATACCTTACACAGTATGATCCCATTTTTATTCATTTAGTTAGTTAGCTAGTTAGTTAGAGACAGGGTTTCACCATGTTGCCCAGTCTCCAACTCCTGGGCTGCGATTCTCCTGCCTCAGCCTCCCAATTACAGGTGTGAGCCACCATGCCTGGCTGATCCCATTTTTATAAAACTCTTTCTTTCCTCTGATCTTTTTATTTGTATATATACATAAAGAACTGCGTGAAGGCCGGGCGCGGTGGCTCAAGCCTGTAATCCCAGCACTTTGGGAGGCCGAGACGGGCGGATCACGAGGTCAGGAGATCAAGACCATCCTGGCTAACACGGTGAAACCCCGTCTCTACTAAAAATACAAAAAACTAGCCGGGCGAGGTGGCGGGTGCCTGTAGTCTCAGCTACTCGGGAGGCTGAGGCAGGAGAATGGCAAAAACCTGGGAGACGGAGCTTGCAGTGAGCTGAGATCCGGCCACTGTATTCCAGCCTGGGTGACAGAGCGAGACTCCGTCTCAAAAAAAAAAAAAAAAAGAGCTGCGTGAAAGGATGTTCCTCCTCACTTTTTAATTTTTAAAAAATGTTATTATTTTTAGTATATAGATATGTTTTTTAAGACAGAGTCTCGCTCCGTTCTCCAGGCTGGAGTGCAGTGGTGCGATCTCAGCTCACTGCAGACTCCACTTCCTGGGTTCATGCCATTCTCCTGCCCTAGCCTCCCGGGTAGCTGGGACTACAGGCGCCTGCCACCGTGCCCAGCTAATTTTTTGTATTTTTAGTAGAGGCAGGGTTTCACTGTGTTAGCCAGGATGGTCTCGATCTCCTGACCTCATAATCCGCCCGCCTTGGCCTCCCAAAGTGCTGGGATTACAGGCGTGAGCCACCACGCCCAGCCTAAAAATGTTATTTTTAATGATGAGGTCTCACTATGTTGTCCAGCTGGTCTTGAAGTCCCAGCCTCAAGTGATTCCCTCCCACTTCAGCCACCCAAAGTACTGGGATTATAGGCATGAGCCACCACATCTGGCAGGCATCTATTTTTTTTTTTTCCCCCAGACAGGATCTCACTCTGTTGCCTAGGCTGGAGTGCAGGGGTGTGATCTTGGCTCACTGAAACCTCTGCCTCCCGGGTTCTCATGCCTCAGCCTCCCAAGTAGCTGGGATTACAGGCGTGTGCCCCCACGCTGAGCTAATTTTTTGTATTTTTTGGTAGAGACAGGGTTTCACTATGTTGACCAGGCTGGTCTCGAACTCCTGACCTGAAGTGATCTGCCTGCTTCAGCTCCTCAATGTGCTGGGATTATAAGCATGAGCCACCATGCCTGGCCCAGCATCTATCTACTCTTAAATTTTTTTCTGAGTAGAAACAGTCTAGTGACTTATTTCTTTCTAGTTTTTTCACATTGCCTGAATATTTCTAACTATATATCCAGTACTGAACCACCAAAGAAACCACCAAAAAACCAGCATATATAAAAAATGTAAAGAGCAATAGTTCCTTATGTTTTATTTTGGTATTTTTACCATTATAATATCCAGCAGCTAGGTGTTGGTGGGGCCTGGTAGGCATCCAGGCCAGGCTAAGGCACTGACCACACTCAGAGGGGTCTGTAGCTTGCATAGACCCTACCTGCAGAGTTGCCACACATTGTACCTGCAGGGAAAGAGATGGGACCAGGGTTAGGGACACCTACACTGGAATGAAAGCTCACATCAATGTTTAATCCAGCAGGATGAGGGTATTTTTCAGAAGTATAAGGAGACTCACTGTGGAATCAGCAAGGTGAGGCTCTAAGAAGATGGAGCCTCAGCTAAGGTAGCAGGTTCCTCACTTACCTTATATATGGCAGGCTTCACTGCATCTGTGAGGGAAAAAGAGCAGTAACTAACTCTATGGATCCCGAGGACTCAGCGGGTCTTACTCTGTCACCCAGGCCCGAGTGCAGTGGCATGATCATGGCTCACTGCAGCCTCCAACTCCTAGGCTCAAGCAATCCTACTGCCTCAGCCTCCCAAAGTGCTGGGATTATAAGTGTGAGCCACCATGCCTAGCCAGGCCTCGCTTTTTTTTTTCCTGTAGACCTCCTCTGTGGACACAGGCCTTGCTCTTAAATCAGCAACCAATCCTTTAAATAGTGACGTTCCCTTATCCTTTGTTGAGAAAGTCCTTATCTTTCCATCACCAAATTTATGAACCTACCTCTATCTGCTCCCATCTTCTTTCCTTCTGTTACACCTGATAGTATCCTTCCTCCTATCAGAAGAGCAATCCCTTCACTCCACTCTCTCCTCATCCTCTAGCACCTTTTCCAGAACACTGCTCATTCTGTTATCCTCCTTCCTCCTGTATCATCCACTTGTTCCCTCCCTAGTCTGTCACTCCCATGTTGCCATGTGAACATGCCCTACTGTCTCCTATCCAAATAAAGGGACAAAACCTTTCTTTACTGACCACACTCAGGCAATCCACCACCCTCAATTACTGGCTCCCCTTCACAGCCAATTTTTTTTTTTTTTTTTTTTTTTGAGACAGGGTCTCACTAAGCCACCCAGGCTACAGTGCAGTGGCACAATCTCAGTTCACTGCAGCCTCAACCTCCTGGGCATAAGTGATCCTCCCACCTAGGCCTCCCAAGTAGCTGGGACTACAGGCACGCATCACTATGCTCGGCTACTTTTTAAAATTTTTTTTGTAGAGACGACATCTCATTATATTGCCCCAGCTGGTCTCAAACTCCTAGGCTCAAGCAATCCTACCACCTAGGCCTTGCAAAGTACTGGAATTAAGGCATGGGCCACCATGCCCAGTCCCACAGCGAAACTTCTTGAAAGAACTGTCTGTATTTACTATCTTTATTTTCTGACCTCCTATTACCTCCTCAACCCACTCCGCAAGACCACCACATATGGGACTTCTCAGGGCTCCAACCTTTGTGCCCTCTTCTTTAAATACTCAGTACTAATGAAAAATAAATTCAACATATAGGAGCTGCCTTTTCCTGACTCCTTCTTCCTCTTGCTCATCTTCAGCTCTCTATTCTATCCCTCTCTTCAGAACAAGGGATTGTGTTTGTGTGATGGTGAGGGCAGGAGGGGCTAAGAACAGGATTAGGGGAACAAGAGTATGGCAGGGGAGATGGGCCCTATCCATCAGCCCAAGCCCTCAGCAGCTCTTTACACAGCCAGTTACCTGTGGCAGCAACAGGGGGAAAGTCCTGAGAGCACAGAAGAGGGAAGGAGAGATAAAGAGAGAGTACAGCTGCAAGACTGCAAAAGAGAGAGGGCTCGAGAACAAACCAGAGTCACAACGCAGGGTATGTGTGTGGCTGAGTAAGGCTTTGTGCTAGAGAGACTGGCCCAGGGGAGCTTCCAGGGAGATAGGTCCTGCTATGCTCTGGCCACCACGACAGCAGCCCCATTCTCCTTGCTGTGCTACTCACCTGGGGGTTGCTGAGCCAGCAGGGCCTCTGGATGGGGTAGACTGAACAGCAGTACTTTCCCGTCTGAGCAGGCCAGAGCCAAGAGACCCAACCGGGGCAGGAGAGGAGCCTAAAGGGTAAAAGATGTGCTGAGGCTTGCTGCCTTCAACTGACTCACAGAAAACCTTTGAGGTTCTAGTCCCTGAAAATACTGTATGGAGTTGCTGGAAAAACTCCATCCACCACACTCCAACTTTCCTTCCTTAAACTCTAAGAATTCCCAGGGCCTCTTTGTCCTGGCTTTGAGTCCTAGGGCCATCCCACAGTCGACTGCGAAGTACCTTCCGAGGGGTGCCTGGAAGTTCCCATGCTCCACTAGGGCAGAACTTGAGGTCCCAGATGCAGCCGTTGTCACAAGCAATCCCATAGACAAAGTGGGCCCTGTTGCCAGGACTGGAGAGAGAGAGCATGTGGGGATGGTGGGTAGGAAGAAGGGACGTAGGGCTGCCAGAGGTAAGCTCCCCTTGTCTCAGCCCAATCCAATCCCTTCCCCCTATCCTGTCCAGACCCCATCCTGCTGTCCTCAACCACCCTCCCATGGCAGTGTCCAACCCCACCTCACCAGCTTTCTTGCTGCAAGGTCCCAAGGCCCCAGAGCTGGAGCAGCCCAGGACCCGAATGAAGCTGGCTCAGTGGGTGTGTCTCATTCATGTCAGGGCTGGAGAAAAGAGCCACATATTGCGAGGCTCCTGCCCCCTCTGGCACTGGGCACCAGTCCAGAGCCCAGAGCGGTCCCCCCGTGAAGAAGGACACATCCCAGCGCTCTGGATGTGCTGTGATCGAGCTAAATCTAGAGAAAAATCAAAGATGGGATGAAGAAAGGAATTAATGAAAGGTAATGAGGACTGTATGGGAGCTCCACCCAGAGCCAGTATGAACTGGCTCAAGCAAGAGCCTGAATATCAAAAACAGTTTACAAGTGAGAAGAGTCCTTGGCTACCATTTGTATCTTCCTGCTTTCCTTCCCAAAGTCTGTCTTATATTATTTGAGATGGGGTCTGTCACCTAGGATGGAGTGCAGTGGCATGATCTGCAGCCTTGACCTCCCAGGCTCAAGTGGTTATCCCACCTCAGCCTCTGGAGTAGCACATGCCACCATACCCCACTAACTTTAAAATTTTTTGTACAGATAGGGGTCTTGCTATGTTGCCTAGGCTGGTCTCGAACTCGTGGGCTCAAGTAATCCTCCCTTTTTGGCCTCCCAAAGTGCTGGGATTACAGGTGTGAGCCACCATGCCCAGCCTCCAAAGTCTGTCTAGCTCCAGCTCATCTTCAGGGCTGTTCATTCTGGAATACTATAGTATTTTCCCTAAGGCTAGTCTGTCCAGGTCTATCTGAGTACATGTAACCTTGTGAACTGCTTTGGCCCCTAAATCTCTCTAGCTTCCCTCAGCCTGCCAGCAGTAATGAACACTACAAATCAGAGAGGACTGACCAGCTCTAGCCAGCACTCTTATTCTTGGGACCAACTCAACCAGCATCAAGGGAAGGACAGGACTTATCTGTCATCTCTTTCAACATTCATTTTTCTTGTTTCTGGCTCCAGAATCAGAAAAAAGGGCGGATGTGCAATCTTCACCTGTTTATTCGGTAGAGGGTGCCATCTTCAGGTAGCCCTTCACGTTGTACAGAAAACAATGGAGACTTCTCCTCCTGGGGCAGGTAGGGAGCGGCCTCACTGGGGGAAGGCAAAGGGAACAGTTTAAATTTGGAAGGGTTTCACCCATCCCAGGGTTCCCATTATAGAGCCTCTGTCACCCTTTCGTCTCCAGTGGTGTCACCCTTCCTAAGCTTCAGAGATGCTGCTTCAACTTACAGCTCAGATAACAAGTGCCACTTCCAGGCTAAAGGAATCCATTCAGCAAACTCCCAGTATGAATGTTTCTGCTCTCGGCTGGAGAAAAAGCAGCAGCATTAATGGAGGAGGAGAGGGATTCTAGAGCAGCACAGTCCAATAAAACTTTCTGTGGGGATGGAAATGATCTATTATCTGTGCTGCCCAATATGCCAGCTGCTAGCTCCAATTAGCTACTGGGCACCTAAAATGTGGCTAGTGCAGCTGAGAAACAGAGCCTTTCATTTTATTTCACTTCAGTTAAAGCGTTCTAGAGCTCTTGCCTCTAGAGCAGTGCTTTTTAGTAATGAGTGTTATCACAGTATCCCCCATGACTGCTTGTCTTTCCCACAGCCCCACTTCAATAACATCCTTGCACTCCTCTACCACCTCTTCATTATCCCCAGCCCCCAGTTCCCAAGTCTCACAAGTCCTTGGTGAGATGGAGGCACTTCCAAACAGGAGCCATGATGTGATTTGGTAAGCCATTGGGAGCCATTCCCCGGCAGTGTGGCTTCTGCTTCTGAGGATCAAATTGAAGAAAATATAAGGAAGCGAATTCTACAGGTTGGACAAAGTCCCAGAGGCAGTTCTTTTCCAGTTTTTATCTTCTTTGGCAATACCTCCCCTTCCAATCACTGCCCTATCAGCATCTTAAAAGATTTGTGTTTCAACCATTATAATGACTTCTTTACCTTCTGCACTACTCCTCCATCGAAAATGCAAAATCCGTTACCTATTTTCTGTTCAGCTTCCTCAACATCTCCATGGCATTTGATTCAGAGGACTTCCCTTATGCCTCTTGAAACTCCCACCCTATGGAACAGTCTCCCTTACTCCTCTCCCCTCTCTAATATTCCTTCACATGCTCTCCCTTCTTGACAGGTCTCCTCAATGATGGTATTCCCCAGAGTTCCTGTCGTCTTCTCGCCCCTCTACACAGACAGACAGACACTGACACACTCCTAGTAATCTCATCTCATGTCCCAAAGCTTTGCCTACTATCTTTTTGTTTATTTGGTTGTTTTTTTTGTTTTTGTTTTTGAGACAGGGTCTCACTCTGTCGCCCAGGCTGGAGTGCAGTGGCGCGATCTTGGCTCACTGCAGCCCCAGCCTCTGCCTCCTGGGCTCAAGAAATCCTCTCACCTCTGCCTCCTGAGTAGCTGGGACTACAGGCACAGCGCACCACACCTGGCTAATATTTTTGTATTATTTTGTAGAGACAAGGTTTCTCCATGGCCCAGACTGATTTTGAACTCCTGGGCTCAAGTGATCCTTCCCCCTCAGCCTCCCAAAGTGCTGGAATTACAGGTGTGAGCCACCACACCTGGCCTTTTTAAAAATTTAGAGACAGGGTCTTGCTATGTTGCCCATGCCAGACATCAACTCCTGGGCTCAAAAACTCCTTCTGCCTCAGCCTCCTGAGTAGCTCAAAGTACAAATGCATACCACTGAACCCAGTTTGACTACCATCTTTATGCCTGATTATCAAGTTTACATCTCCGTAATGTAAACCTGACTCGGTCTCAACTTCTCTACAAGTTCTAGACAGTGTTGTGGCAAGTCATATTAGAGCATGAGGCAAATGGAAAAAAAATAATCAGTTAAAAAAAAAATCAGTAAAGTTCCTGTCTTTATTTAAAATTTTGATATTTTGTTCATCATGGAACAAAATACCCATGATTTGTTGCATTGATTTGATTTTTTTAAATGTTGCATCAAAATAGCATTTATCTCTATTACTGAGGGTTTCTGTTGTCCCTTAAATGTTGCACATGAGGCAAGTAAGGCACTGGTCTCATATATGCAACTGGTGATCAGACATCTCCAGCAGAATGGCCCATGGCCCATGGGCATCTCAAACTCAACATGTCAGAAAGTGAATTCTGCCAGGTGTGGTGGCTCGCACCTGTAATCCCAGCACTTTGGGAGGCCAAGGCGGGCAGATCACCTGAGGTCAAGAATTCAAGACCAGCCTGGCCAACATGGCAAAACCCCATCTCTACTAAAAATACAAGTTAGCTGAGTGTGGTGGCGCGTGCCTGTAATCCCAGCTACTTGGGAAGCTGAGGCAGGAGAATCGCTTGAACCCAGGAGGCGGAGGTTGCAGTGAGCTGAGATCGCTCCACTGCACTCCAGCCTGGGTAACAGAGCAAGACTCTGTTTCAAAAAAAAAAAAAAAAGGAAAAAAAAAGTGAATTCATCTTCTTCCCTCCCCACCTTTGCCCCTCCCACATCCTTCGCCCTTTCCATGTTCCCAGGATCAGTGCATGATGCCACCATTTAAGCTGGAAGCTGCTATTCAACTTCCTCCCTCCCTTCAATTCCTAAATACTGTTAATTCTCTTACATATTCCATTCTGTGAGAGAACACAGAAACAAAAGAATTTAAAAAAAAATTTTTTTAATTATCTTACATATCTTTTCTTTTTTTTTAAAGACAGAGTCTGGCTGGAGTGCAATGACGTGATCTCAGCTCATCGCATCCTTTGCCTCCTGGGTTCAAGTGATTCTCCTGCCTCAGCCTCCCAAGTAGCTGGGACTACAGGTGCACGCCACCACACCCAGCTAATTATTTTTGTATTTCTAGTAGAGACAGAGTTTCACTATGTTGGTCAAGCTGGTCTCAAACCCCTGGCCTCAAGTGATCCATCTGCCTTGGCCTCCCAAAGTGCTTGGATTACAGGTGTGAGCCACCACGCCTGGCCTTTTACATATCTCTTGAATCTGCCCCCTCTCTGCTCTTCTCTTCCTTCACTGCTTGATTTAGGACCTCAGTATCTCTTGCCTGAATAATGGAAACTGTTTTTTTTTCTTTTCTTTTTTTTTTTTTTTTTGAGAAGGAGTTTCACACTGTTGCCCGGGCTGGAGTGCAATGGTGCAATCTCGGCTCACTGCAACCTCCACCTCCTGGGTTCAAGCAATTCTCCTGCCTTAGCCTCTTGAGTAGCTGGGATTACAGGCATGCATCACCACACCCAGCTAATTTATTTTTATTTTTAGTAGAAACGGGGTTTCACTACGTCGGCCAAGCTGGTCTTGAACTCTTGACCTTGTGATCTGCCTGCCTTGGCCTCCCAAAGTGCTGGGATTACAAGGCATGAGCCACCGTGCCTGGCAAAACTGTCCTCTTGTCAACTATAATTTGACCTATTTTCCTAACTGATGTTATTTTTCTACTTAAAAACATTCATTGTACAGAGTTTCTGTACAACTGAAGTGTGCATATTTTTTTTTTCTGAGATGGAGTCTCGCTGTCTTACCCAGGTTGGAGTGCAGTAGTCGATCTCAGCTCACTGCAACCCTCTGCCTCCTGGGTTCAAGTGATTCTCCTTTCTCAGTCTCCCGAGTAGCGGGGACTACAGGTGCGCACCACCATGCCTGGCTAATTTTTGTATTTTTAGTAGAGACAGGGTTTCACTATATTGGTCAGGCTGGTTTCAAACTCCTGACCCCGGGTGATCCACCCGCCTCGGCCTCCCAAAGTGCTGGGATTACAGGCATTAGCCACCGCGCCCGGAATGGTTAAAATGGCAAATTTTATGTTACATACATTTTACCACACACACACACACAAAAAAAAAAAACCTATAAACAAAAACAATCTTTGTTGGTTCCTATTGGTCTATGTCCTTTCATCTTCTCCAGTTTAATCTCGCCTACAACTTTACTCCAGGCCCTGTGCTCCAGCCATAACCAATTTCTGGGAAAACCATCCCCTCTGGCAAACTTCTACTTATCCTTCAAGAAGCAATTCAACCATCATTCCTCTGTGAGGCCTAAGCAGTTAATTGCCCTTCCTCTATATGCCTAAATCATTTTGTTCACTCCTGGGGTAGTGCTGATTGCACTGTGAACTTGTAAGGCAGGACACTGTCTTATTTATATTTGTGTTTCCTAACAGAGAATAGACACTCAATATATGAATGAATAATCTTGTTTACCGTACCCCTTCTTCTGCGCTCTCCCTAATATGCCAACTGTTTTTGAAATTGACCCTTTTTTCTTTAACCCATTTTGTCTATTAGAGTTACCAGGTCAAAGCTATCTTTCCTTTCTCAGTACCTTGCTGGTCCCCTAAAATCCTACTATGTTCCCATTCACTTTCTTGTCCATTGACGTTACCCCTGAAGTAGATCCTCGTGGGGTGCTTCGGGGCACTGCAGGCTCAGGTTCAGACGAGCTCTCACTTGGGCCCTCACTTTCTTCCACATCTTCAGCCTCAACCTGGAGAAAAAAGTCTTCATCCCGTGGAGCACCATCCACCTCTTCTCCACCTGGACAGGCTGCTGGCTGCCGGATCTTCTTCGGTTTGCTGGGGCTGCTCACCTTGGGGCCCTCAGGACAGGACACAGGAGCAGGCAAGGCTGTTGAGAGCTCTTCAGCCAGTTCCTGAAGATACAGAAGTGCCCTGTGGGATAGGGCAGAGTCAGAGCCATTCTCACATATAACTGAGAACCCACGTTTCCAGACATGGTTATTTTTATCTCAATGGATCCTCCCAATAACCCCATGATTAACCAATTAACTCTATTAATTTCCCCTTCCCCCTTGGAAGATGAAAAACCAGAAATCTAAGTTATGTGACTTGGCCGAGATGATTCAGATAACAAATGTGGAATCTGAACCCAGGTCTTCTCACTCCGAGTTCAATGCATTTTTCATTCCACCACAGTCAAAGAACACAGAGGGCAAGAGAAAGAATGGAACAGCACATATATATTGACATATACTGGACAGTAAAACAGCAATAAAGAACTGGGTAGTTTGTGAAAAATGGCATTGGACATAAAGTACAGAAAGTAATTCTCAGATAAACCAAGTTAGCAATATGTACCATTAATAGTGCTGTGGTAAGAGCCTAATGGACTGCTGAAGTCCCTAGAATCCAGACACCACCCCTGCTTACCTAATACCTCATCACAGTCTTCTCATCCCTCCAACATCTGCCCCACCCTGATCCGGATCTTCACCCAACCCCCCTCTACCAAGCTGTGCCCCACAATCCTTACACTTGGGCAGCCCTTCGGCGGGGTCGTTCCCCAGAAGGGGTCTCAAAGTCCTCAGGGGGCCTCTTTGGAGATGGAGATTCTGGCCGTTCTAGGTCTTTTGACAACTTCAGCAGTAGCAGCTCTGCCTTGGACTTTCGACCTCGTTTCTTAGGCATGGGGGTGGACAGAGGGTTGGACTGATCTAAGAGACCAGGAACCAGAGGGGCTGATGGAGGATTAGGCTGTTGGGGCCTTTTGGGGCCTTTTCGTGTCCTACCACCTCTCTTCCGGCCAGGCTTTGAGGCCCTAGGCTTTGAAACCTTTGACATCTCTGAAGAAAGATCTGTAGAGAAGAATATGGGTCTGTGAGATGGGACCAGAACTCAAACCTCTTCGGAAAAGATTACCCTGTATCCAGGTTTGTAAGATCCTATGAGCTCAACCTGCTCTCTTTCATCTTAAGCTCGGCATGGGGAATAAAAAGATAAGAGGACAAGGTACATACCTTGCTGTTCCAGTCTGGAGAGGCTTTCCTGCTCTGAAGGGAGCCTCCTCTGATCAGGAGAATCCTCAAATCCAGGCAAAGGGGTAGGTAATGACATCTCTATGGAAGCCTCTGCACTGGTCATTTCTGAAGAGGTCTTGACATCAAGCTGATTTAGCACATCTTGTCCAGGAGAGTCTACCACAGTCATGTTCCCCACGGGGCCGGCCTCCCCCAGGGCAACATAGCCGACCCCGCAGGTATCCATCAGCACCCCCCAAAATGGCTGCCCCTGCATACAGAGACATACAAATGAGTAGAAGACAGAAACTATTTGTACTAGCTCAGATTTTTGTTTCCCCATCTTTTCTCCCCTCATTCTCACACCCATACCCAAGTTCTCTGATTATTCACTCATTCAACAATATTTACTAAGCACCTTCTATATGTTAGGCACTGTTCTGGAAACTGGTAAGGAGCCAGGTGCAGTGGCTCACACCTGCAATCCCAACACTTTGGGAAGCTGAGGCAGGAAGGCAGCTTGAGCTTAGGAGTTTGAGGCTAGCCTGGGCAACACAGCAAGACCCCTTCTCTAGCAAAAAAAAAAAAAATTTTTTTTAATTTAAAAATTAAAAACAAAAAAAGAAACTGGTGATATGACAATAAGCAAGACAGATAAGGTCCCTGCCCTCATGGAACTTACATTTTGGTGAAGCAGACAAACAAGTAAAGTTTTCTTTTTCTTTTTTTTTTTTTTGACACAGTTTTGCTCTTGTCACCCAGGCTGGAGTGTAATGGCGTGATCTTAGCTAACTGCAACCTCCACCTCCTGGGTTCAAGCAATTCTCCTGCCTCAGCCTCCCGAGTAGCTGGAATTACAGGCACGTGCCACCATGCCCAGCTAATTTTTGTATTTTTAGTAGAGATGAGGTTTCACCATGTGGGCCAGGCTGGTCTCAAACTCCTGACCTCAGGTGATCCACCCACCTCAGCTTCCCAAAGTGCTGGGATTACAGGTGTGAGCCACCGTGCCTGGCCATAAAGCTTCCATTTATTAAATGCTAACTATGTGCCAAGCACTATACTAAATGCTATATATAATTATCTAATTTAAAACTCATATATTTTCTTGTAAGGATGAAGCAGTGAATGCACAATTATTTAACCTCTGTCTCTGAAACCCAATGAAATGAAACATACACACAGACATACACACACCCCAAAAAAGGAGAGAGAGAAAAATTTGTTTATCATGAATCTAGGAAAGGGATACAACTTCCTTAGAATATCCTACAAAAAAGAGCTGCCAGATACTACAAAATTTAGACCAAAGTGAAGAGGCATACTTAATGTTAACATCTATTTTTGTAAGGATTAGTCAAGGAATAAGTTTATTTAAGAATAAAAGACCAGGCAGGATGGCTTATGCCTGCAATTCCAACACTTTGAGAGGCCAAGGAAGGACTGCTTGAGGCCAGGAGTTCAACACCAGTCTGGGCAACATAGGGAGAACTCATCTCTACAAAAAATTTTAAAAGTTAGCTGGGCATGGTGGTGCGCACCTGTAGTCCCAGCTACATGTAAGGCTGAAACAGGAGGATTGCTTGAGCCTAGGAGTTCGAGGTTACAGTGAGCTATGATGGTGTTATCATACTCCAGCCTAGGCAACCATAAGACCCCATCTCTAAGAATATTTAAAAATAATTTTCTGGCCAGGCACGATAGCTTATGCCTGTAATTCCAGCACTTTGGGAGGACAGGGCAGAAGGATGGCTTGAGTCCAGGAATTTAAGACTATCCTGGGCAACAGAGTGAGACACCTTTGCTACAAAAAAAACATGGTGGTGCACACCTGTAGTCCCAGCTACTTGGGAGGTTGAAGTGGGAGAACCACTTGAGCCCAGGAGTTCAAGGCTGCAGTGAGCTGTAATCACATCACTGCACTACAGCCAGGGCAACAAAGCAACACCCTATCCCTATCTCAAGTAAATAAATAAATGAATTTATTTTTTAAAAAGAATGAGTTGGCCGGGCGCGGTGGCTCAAGCCTGTAATCCCAGCACTTTGGGAGGCCGAGGCGGGCGGATCACAAGGTCAGGAGATCGAGACCACAGTGAAACCCCGTCTCTACTAAAAATACAAAAAATTAGCCGGGCGCGGTGGCGGGCGCCTGTAGTCCCAGCTACTCAGGAGGCTGAGACAGGAGAATGGCGGGAACCCGGGAGGCGGAGCTTGCAGTGAGCCGAGATCGCGCCACTGCACTCCAGCCTGGGCAACAGCGTGAGACTCCGTCTCAAAAAAAAAAAATAAATAAAATAAAAATAAAAAGAATGAGTTGGCCGGGCACAGTGGCTCACACCTGTAATCCCAGCTGAGGCGGGCAGATCACCTGAGGTCAGGAGTTCGAGACCAGCCTGGCCAATATGGTGAAACCCCGTCTCCACTAAAAAGACAAAAATTACCCAGGCACGGTGGAAGGCGCTTGTAATCCCAGCTACTCAGGAGGCTGAGGCAAGAGAATCAACTGAACCCGTGGGGCGGACGTTGCAGTGAGCTGAGATCACACCACTGTACTCCAGCCTGCGTGGAGTGAGACTCTGTCTTTAAAAAAAAGAATGAGCCAAAGAGTTATTTGGTGCCCTGCCATCAATATTTCACCTGGATGGGGGTGGTGGGTAGGCTATGAAATAATCAAGGAACACCCTATTACATTAAGAAAGCTTTTCTTTTTTTTATTTTTTTGAGACGGAGTTTCACTCTTGTTGTCCAGGCTGGAGTGCAGTGGTGTGATCTCGGCTCACTGCAACCTCTGCCTCCCAGGTTCAAGTGATTCTCCTGCCTTGGCCTCCCGAGTAGCTGGGACAACAGGTGCCCGCCACCACACCCAGCTAATTTTTTGTATTTTTAGTAGAGATGGGGTTTCACCATGTTGGCCAGGCTGGTCTTGACTCCTGACCTCAGGTGATATGCCCACCTTGGCCTCCCAAAGTGCTAGGATTACAGACTTGAGCCACCGTGAATGACCACTTTTCTTTTTTTTTTTGAGACAGGCTCTTGTTCTATCATTCAGGCTGCAGTGGTACAGTGGTGTGATCACAGCTCACTGCAGCCCTGTCCTCCAGGGCTCAAGCAATCTTTCTGCCTCAGCCTCCCAAGTAGCTAGGACTACAGGCATGTATCACCATGCCTGGCTAATTTTTAAAATTTTCGTAGAGATGAGGTCTCACTACGTTGCCCAGGATGGTATTGAATTCCTGGGCTCAAGCAATCTTTCCACCTGTCTCCCAAAATGTTGGGATTATAGATGTTAGCCATCGTGCCCATCCTGAAACTTTTTTTTTTTTTTTTTTTTTGAGACAGGGTCTCGTTCTGTAACCCAGGCTGGAGGGCAGTGGTGCAATCACAGCTCACTGCAGCCGGGACCTCCCAGGCTCAGGTGATCCTCCCACCTCAGTCAACTGAGTAGTTGGTACTACAGGCATGTACCACCATGTCTGAATAATTTTTGTATTTTTTGTAGAGACTAAGTTGCACCATGTTGCCCAGGCTGGAATGCAATGGCGTGACTACATACTCGAAATCCTGGACTCAAGCAATTCTCTCCACTTCATCTCCCAAAATGCTGGGATTACTGGCATAAACCACTATGCCTTGCCTTTTTTACTTTTTAAAATTAATTTTTTTTTTTTTCTGAGTCAGGATCTCGCTCTGTCACCCAGGCAGGTGTGGTGGTGTGATCATAGCTCACTGCAGCCACTAACTCCCGGGCTCAAACAATCCTCCCTTCCCAGCTTCCCAAGTAGCCGAGACTTCAAATGTGCAGCAATACGCCCAGATAAGTTTTTAATTTTTTTTTGTGCAGATTGGGTCTTGCTATTTTGCCCAGGCTTGTCTTGAGTTCCTAACCTCAAGAGATCCTCCCACCTTGGCTTCCCAAAGTGCTGTGATTACAGGCATAAGCCACCACGCCTGGCCAAGAAACCTTTCCACATTGAAGACTTAACTAAAATTGTCACGAGTCTTCATTTTCTTCAAACCCCAAAAAATTAGCTGTATAACCATGGGCCAAAGTAAACTGAGATAAAACACTGACCACCAAACCCGAAACCTAAGCAACACAGAACTCTCCAAGGGTCCAGTTTTTGGCCAGAATAACCTGCCTGTCTGTGATACAGCGGGAGACACAGTTCAAATCCCAGGATGGGACACCCCCTCCCACCACAGATCTATATACGCCTTAAGGATAAAGGATAAACAGTTCATCAGTCTCAGTGGAAAAGTGTGCTAATACAAATTCCATAAGAAATATAAAATAAAAGCTTCCAACTGTCTCACATGAAGAAGCTACAGATTATAAACTATAACCATGGCCAACCTTCTGAGGCAGGTGCTGAGGACACAAGAAAACACATGTGCCAAAGATACATTATAACACTGTCAAGGTAAATAAAGGTCAGTGAAAATCCATCTATATTGTTCTTTTGATAAATAAAAAGCCCTGACAGAACTGCCCCATTCAAAATTAGTCACAAGCAAAAAGGACCTATGCATAGATTACTTAAAGAATAAAAAGGATAGAAAGATGAAGAGTACCCTTTTGAAGAAGTGATTCAGAAAACAGAAGCAAATTTCCAACAAAAATTCCTGCACTTTCAAAAACACCAAAGGGATTGTGAAATCCAAGAACTGGGGTTTGAACATCCCCTCCAAAACTCATGTTGAAATTTAATTGCCATTTGTAACAGTATTAAGAGGTGGGACCTTCAAGAGATGATTAGGCTACAAGGGCTCCACCCTGACCAGTCAGATCAGCATCATTATAAAAGGGTGAGTTTAGCGCAGGACTTAATCCCTGTAATCCCTGCACTTACGGAGTCGGAGGTGGGAGGATCCCTTGAGCCCAGGAGTTTTCGACCAGCCTGGGCAACATGGCAAAACTCTGTCTCTACAGAAAAATACCAAAACAGGGCCAGGTGCAGTGGCTCATGCCTGTAATGCCAGCACTTTAGGAGGCCGGGGCAGGCGAATCACGAGGTGAAGAGTTCAAGACCACTCTGGCCAACATGGTGAAATCCTCTCTATGCTAAGCATACAAAAATCAGCTGGGTGTGGTGCTGCATGCCTGTAATCCCAGCTACTTGGGAGGCTGAGGCAGGAGAATTGCTTGAACTCGGGAGGCGGAGGTTGCAGTGAGCCAAGATTGCGCCACTGCACTCCAGCCTGGGCAACAGAGCAAGACTCCATTTGGAAAAAAAAAAAAAACTAGCTAGGCATGGTGGACAGCAGGGACCTGTAGTCCCAGCTACTCAGGAATTGGAGGTGGGAAGATCACCTGAGCCTGGGAGGTGGAGGTTGCAGTGAGCAGAGATCATAGTGAGCAGAGATCGCGCCCCTGCACTCTAGCCTGGGTAATAAAGCGAGACTCTGTCTCAAAAAACAAAAAACAAAAAAAATAAAAAACATGTATCATAACAATAAACACATACCATTTAAATTCATCCATTAAAAGAAACAATAGGGGCAGATCCAGGCTCATGCCTGCATTCCCAGCATGTTGGGAGGCCGAGGCAGGCAGATTGAGGCCAGGAATTTGAGACCAGCCTGGCCAACAAAGCGAAACTCCATCTCTACTAAAAATACAAAAATTAGCTGGACATGGTGGCACACGCCTGTGATCCCAGCTACTCAGGAGATTGAGGCATGAGAATCACTTGAGCCTGGGAGGTGGAGCTGAGATCACACCACTGCATCCCAGCCTGGGCAGACAGAGCAAGACGCTATCTCAAAAGTAAAAAGAATAAAGATTTGGTTTGAGGGCCGGGCGCGGTGGCTCCAGCCTGTAATCCCAGCACTTTGGGAGGCTGAGGCGGGCGGATCACAAGGTCAGGAGTCCCTGCACTCCAGCCTGGCCAACACTGTGAAACCCCGTCTCTACTAAAAATACAAAACTTAGCCAGGAGTGGTGGCGGACGCCTGTAGTCCCAGCTATTCGGGAGGCTGAGGCAGAAGAATCGCTTGAACCTGGGAGGCGGAGGTTGTAGTGAGCAGAGATCGGGCAACTGCACTCCAGCCTGGGGCAACAGAGAGAGACTCGGTCTCAAAAACAAAACAAAACAAAACAAGGTCTGCTTTGATTTTAATTTTGTATTTATTTTTTTTGAAATGGAGTCTTGCTCTTGTCACCTAGGCTGGAGTGCAGTGGCCTGATCTCAGCTCACTGCAACCTCTGCCTCCCAGGTTCAAGTGACTCTCCTGCTTTAGCCTCCCCAGTAGCTAGGATTACAGGCGGCTGCCACCGCACCCAGCTAATTTTTGTATTTTTAGTAGAGATGGGGTTTCACCATGTTGGCCAGGCTGGTCTCGAACGCCTGACCTCAAGTGATCTGCCCCTCGGCCTCCCAAAGTGCTGGGATTACAGGCGTGAGTCACTGTGCCCAGCCTGATTTGATTTTAAAAGACAAGTAACTATATGCTTTTCAAGAGATGCCTTTGTATTTTCAAAAAACAAAGATGAATTAAAATGTACAGGGCAAAATCTAAGCAAAAATAAAGGAGGAGTTCTGATGACAATAGCAAAGTCGAACTTAGGGGGAAAATACTAAATAGGAATAAAAGGAGTAGTAGTATTTTTGAGATGGAGCCTTGCTCTGTTGCCCAGGCTGGAGTGCAGTGGCGCGATCTTGGCTTACTGCAACCTCTGCCTCCTGGGTTCAAGCAACTCTCCTGCCTCAGCCTCCCGAGTAGCTGGGATTACAGGCATGTGCCACAATGCACCACTAACTTTTGTATTTTTTAGTAGAGACGGTGTCTGGCTGTGTTGGCCAGGTTGGTCTTGAACTCCCGACCTCAAATGATTTCCCCTGTCTCAGTCTCCCAAAAAGCTGGGATTACAGGCATGAGCCACTGTGCCCAGCCCAAAAGGGAGTAGTTTATAATGAATAAAACTTCAAATCATATAAAAGATACAAATGTCATGGACATTTAAACATCAAACAACAGCATCAAAAGATATAAAGCAAAATGTTCATGACATAGAACAACAATAACTTCTTTTAATCATTGACAAAGTCGATAAGAACAAAGATATAACTAAAATAAATATTCTCCCCTACATTGGTTCAGTTGCACAGAACAGAAACCTCTCCAATCAGTTCAAGCAGAAAGGAATTCACTACAGGGTATTAAACAGTTCATATCAGTGGTTCACAAAGTGTGGCCCCAGAAACAGCAGCATCAGTATCACCTGCAAATTTGTTAAAATGCAAATTTCTAGTCCTACCCCAGGCCTACCTAATCAGCAATTCTGGATGGGGCCAGCACTTTGTGTTTTAACAAGCCCGTCAGGGGATTCTGACGCACACTCAAGCTGAAAAACACTTGCATAAATGATCATGAGGAGCGCTGAGGGAAAAACAGTTGGTAAGAACAAGTGCTTATCAAACTGGGAAGTTGCTCTTATTTACAGCTGCTGGCTCAAGAATCATATGCTAGGCTGGGCGCAGTGGCTCATGCCTGTAATCCCAACACTTTGGGAGGCCAAGGTGGGAGGATCACTTGAGGCCAGGAGTTCGAGATCAGCCTGGGCAACACAGCAAGACTTTGTCTCTGCAAAAAAAAAAATTTTTTTTTTAATTAGCTGAGGCTGGGTGTGGTGGCTCATGCCTGTAATCCCAGCACTCTGCGAGGCTGAGGCGGGTGGATCACCTAAGGTCAGGAGTTCCAGACCAGCCTGGCCAAAAGTGGTGTAGCTCCAACACTACTTTCTTGAAACATTCACTTTTCTTGAGAAGCAATTCACAAGCAGTAAACTTCCAGAGTTTTACAAAATTTCCTCAGTTTTTTACAGTTGTCTCATTCACACCTATTTGGCAACTTTTCTGTTTGCAAACTCACCTCTTTTGTCTTTCTAAAGCATTCAATTTAGTTTTAGTTTGCTTCTTTTACTTTTTTAGAATTGTTTTCACAAAACTTTTACTTAATATAAAATACTATAAAGATAGCAGCAAAAGGCCAGGAGCGGTGGCTCACGCCTATAATCCCAGCACGTTGCGAGGCCGAGGCGGCCAGATTATGAGGTCAGGAGATGAGACCACGGTGAAATCCCATCTCTACTAAAAAATACAAAAAATTAGCCGGGCGCAGTGGCAGGCACCTGTTAAGTCCCAGCTACTCGGGAGGCTGAGGCAGGAGAATGGCATGAACCTGGGAGGGGGAGTTTGCAGTGAGCCGAGATCGTGCCACTGCACTCCAGCCTGGGTGACAGAGTGAGATTCCGTCTCAAAAAAAAAACAACACACACACAATTTAGCTGGGCGTGGCAGCACATCCCTGTAATCCCAGCTACTCAGGAGGCGGAGGCAGAATTGCTTGCAGGAGGTTGCAGTAGCCAAGATTGCACCACTGCACTCCAGCCTGGCAACAGAGCTAGATTCCACCTCAAAACAAAACAAAACAAAAAAGATAGCATCAACAAACATCTATGTTCAACTTAGTTTTTTGTTTTTGTTTTCATTTTTTTTTGAGACAGAGTCTCGCTCTGTCTCCCAGGCTGGAGCGCAGTGGCACGATCTCAGCTCACTGCAGCCTCCGCCTCCGGGGTTCAAGCGATTCTCTGCCTCAGCCTCTTGAGTAGCTGGGATTATAGGCATGTGCCACCATGCCCAGCTAATTTTTGTATTTCTAGTAGAGATGGGGTTTCACCATGTTGGCCAGGCTGTTCTCAAACTCCCAACCTCAGGTGATCCACCCACCTCCGCCTCCCAATCAAATTAGTTTTAATAGAAACAATAACTCTTTTATATTAAAATTTCTTTTCCCTGTCACCCAAGATGGAGCCCAGTGTTGTGATCAGGGCTCACTGCCACCTTGACCTCCTGGGCCCAAGTGATCCTCCCATCTCAGCCTCTCAGGCCACTGGGACCACATGCACACACCACCAGGTCTAGCTAAATTTTTGTGGTTTTTTTGTAGAGACAGGGTCTCAACTATCTTACTCAGATTGGTCTCAAACTCCTGGGCTCAAGTGATCTTCTCGCTTCAACTTTCAAAGTACTAGGATTACAGGTTTGAGTCACCATGCCCAGCCTATAACATATGTATAAAAACAAAGCAACTAACATTAAAAAAAAAAAAAAAAAAAAAAAAAAAAAAAAAAGGTGGGAGCCTGGACAACATAACAAAACTCTGTCTCTACCAAAAAAAAAAAAAATTTTAATTAGCTGGGTGTGGTGGCACAGGCCTGTAGCTCTAGCTACTCGAGAGGCTGAGGCCAGAGGATCGCTTGAGCCCAGAAGTTCAAGGTTACAGTGAGCTGTGATCATGCCACTCCACTCCAGCCTGGGTGACAGAGCAAGACCTTGTCTCAAAAAAAAAAAAAAAGTGGAAATCAATATAATGACTCTTGGCAAGCATTCAACTCAACTAGTGGAAGCAGACTGACCAGGTCTACAGGAGAAAAACCTTCAAGCTTCAAGCATTTAGAGAGGAAACAGGGTATGTCAGTTAACGTAAGGAGCTAAATGGAAATCATTTAAGAGAGCTTCTATACACGTCTTAACGATTTTCTAGGCCAAGTGCTGTGACTCAGGCCTGTAATCCCAGCACTTTGGGAGGCCAAGGCAGATGGATCACTTGAGGTCAGGACACTAGCCTGGCCAACATGGTGAAACCCCATCTCTACTAAAAATACAAAAATTAGCCAGGCGTGGTGGCAGGCTCCTGTAATCCCATCTACTCGGGAGGCTGAGACAGGAGAATCACTTGAACACAGGAGGCAGAGGCAGAGGTTGCAGTGAGCTGAGATCATGCCACTGCACTCCAACCTGGGTGAGAAAAGGAAGATTCCGTTTTGTTTTGTTTTTTGTCTTTTTTTAAAAGATTTTCTACATCAGTATACATATATTTATCTCATTCTTCCTAACTGCTGTACAGCATTCCACAGACTTAGTTATTTAGACAATCTTCATTTAATGAACAATCGAGTTAAAATACTATTGCAAAAAATACTACAATAAACATCCTAGTACAAATCTCCTCATTAATTCATCAATAAGAGATTATTTTTCTCGAATAATCATCTGAACATGGAATTACTGTACTACACGGAATATGCATATTTTCAAAATTTGATACTACCAAACAGCTTACCAAAATTAAAACCATTTATGTATATTGGTACCCATTTTATCACACCTTTACTGTTTTTAATTTTCACCAATCTGATAGGTGAAAGAATTCTTCCCCACTCTATTTATTTACACTGATAATAATTGGTGTTAGCAACTTCTTTCTATATATTGGACACCCATATGTCTTTTATGAATTGCCTGTACATACAATTTGCCTGGCCGGGCACAGTGGCTCACGCCTGTAACCTCAGCATTTTGGGAGGCTGAGGCGGGCGGATCACGACGTTAGGAGTTCGAGACCAGCCTAACCAATATCGTGAAACCCCGTCTCTACTAAAAATACAAAATTAGCCAGGCGTGGTGGCACGCGCCTATAATCCCAGCTACTCAGGAGGCTGAGACAGGAGAATCGCTTGAACCCGGGAGGCGGAGGCTGCAGTGAACCGAGATCGTGCTACTGCGCTCCAGCCTGGGAGACAGAGCGAGACTCTGTCCCGGGAGGTGGAGGTTGTGGTGAGCCGAGATCACGCCACTGCACTCCAGCCTGGGCAACAAGAGCAAAACTCCGTCTCAAAAAAAAAAAAAAAAAAAAAAAAAAAAAAATACACTTCTCATGGAAGGCAGCAACAGGATGATGTGTGATGGTACAAATTTTGGCTACACAGAAAAGGAATAGATGATCAGTAAATAATTCGTACTAGAGTTTCTAAAATCTTCCACTGCACCCCAATCTGTCTGGTTCCCTTGCTGCTCCATGATGCCAGCCTGACCTCCCCAGCCAAGAAAAAGTAATGACACAACACTGCACCTCCAGTATGAAATTACTTTAAACACACTGCTTGGCTTAATATATTGTTTCCTAAAGTGTTCCTAAGGTACAACTGGCGGTATGCAAGATGTTTTTAATGGTACGAAAACGAACATTTTAGTAACTAGTGCTTTTATTTCAACTTTCATAAACAATTATAAATAGCCCATGAAACTCACGGTTTCATTTATATTGCTTAGGTCGAGACTAACGCATTTAAACTTTTTAAGTAAGTCAATTTAAAGAGAACTATTCAGAAAACAACAGTACAGCTGATAAAAAGAGATTGCAAAAATTGTGACGATGACACGGGATTGACTTAAAATTGTGTATGCCTCTCGAACAAAGAGGTTTGTCCATACCCTATATATCCCTTTAACAAAGTGAGTTGCCTCCGGCGGAGTTGAAGTCGCCACCTCTGACTTCCCCAACAGACAGCCAACTTGCCACGGGACAAAAGAACTAGACAAGGAAACACAACTGGCCCTTGGCTACGCCAATGGCGTTGCAGCGCGCGGGGCACAACCTTCGGGGTTAAAGAGCCTCCTCGAGGAAGAGGTTGGAACACAGCTAAAACATATTGACCCACAACCACTCTAGGGACCATCACCTGCCCTTCTTCAGTCCTGGGCGTGAAGGCAGATTTCTCCACTAGCCTGTGCGGGAGAGGAGCCCTGGTATTTCTAAGACCAAGGACTACTGCAGGTTCGCCGAGTTCGAGGGACGCTATGTATGCCGCGCCTAGGCCCAGACACAGGCTTCCGCGTTACCGACACCGGGTGGGGGAGGAGGGCAAGACCCGAGGCTTGCAGAGATGGGGGGTGCACGGTGGCCACAGTAGGGAAGGTGCGGAGCATGATGGTGCTCTGTAGGAGCGCAGACGCTGAAAGGCGCGCTGCTGTGGCTGGGAGAAGAGTGGAGCCAGGAGTTTGTTCCCAATATCTCCGTGCTACGGCAAAAGAAGGGGGAGGAGTAATCGTGGGGCCCCCCACACACCCGCTGCGGCGGTACACTCACCCTCGCCAAAGTCCTTCCGGAAGTCTAAGTTCGAAGATGGCGCCGCCTGTCTGGTCGCGGTCTTATGACGAAATCTTGTTAGCTGCTCTTCACTGACGCCCCCACCCCAGTGCACTAGGTAAACACGTGTACTTGGTCGGGAGTCGATGCCGGGCTAGTTTTCTCTTAGACTCTGTATTCCATAATGCAGCGCGGCCACAGTCACCGAGCCCTCCGGAGCCGGTCGAGTTCCAGGGCGTCTTCAGCGGCGCCAGGGACGCTGCACGGCCTCATGGGAGTTGCAGTGTCAAAAAGGGCAGATCGACGCCTGCGCGGCCAACGGGTTCCCACGCGGCCTCGACGGGAGCCGGGAGGAGGCGGACTCCCAGGCCCGGCTCGCGCTTTGGATCGCTGAACCCTGCCTTTCCGGCCAGACTGCCGCGCCTGTAGCCGGAAGAGCCAGCTAGACCTGAGAGTCTGTACCTGCAACCCGTGCGGCGTCCGAGCCCAAGACGGAGTCTGGGAGACAAAGAAGTCTAGCCGCGGGCCGCTGTAGCGAAGTCAAGGATGGGCCCGAGAGAGCTTGGAAAGAGGACAAGGAAGGGAAGGAGTAGGAATAGAAAAGCATGGCTTTGGCTGGGCATGGTGGCTCGTGCCTGTAATCCCAGCACTTTGGGAGGCCAACGCGGGGGAGGATCACTTGAGCCCAGGAACTCGAGACCAGCCTGGGCAACATAGACCCCGTTTTATTTTTATTTCTTCCTGAGACGGAGCCTTGCTCTGTCCCCAGGCTGGAGTGCAGTGACGCGATCTCCTCTCACTGCAAACTTCCCCTCCCGGGTTCAAGGAATTGTCCTGCCTCAGCCTCCCGAGTAGCTGGGATTACAGGCGCCTGCCACCACACCCGGATAATTTTTGTCTTTTTAGTAGAGAAGGGATTTCACTATGTTGGTCAGGCTGGTCTCGAACTCCTGACCTCGTGATACGCCTGCCTCAGTCTCCCAAAGTGCTGGGATTACAGGCGTGGCCACCGCGCCCGGCGAGACCCCGACTCTTTAAAAGAAAAAAAAAGAAAGCCGGGCGCGGTGGCTCACGCCTGTAATCCCAACGCTTTGGAAGGCCGAAGTGGGCAGATCACTTGAGATCAGGAGTTCGAGACCAGCCTGGCCAACTTGATGAAACCCCTGTCTCTACTAAAAATACAAAATTAGCCGGGCATGGTCATGTGCCTGTAGTCAGGAGGCTGAAGCAGGAGAATCGCTTGAACCTGGGAGGTGAAAGTTGCAATGAGCCCAGATCACGCCATTGCGCCCTGGCCTGGGTGACAAGGCGAAACTTTATTTCAAAAAAGAAAATAAAAAAGAACAGTGTGGCCTGAGTGGGGCAGGCTGTACTATCTATGAGAGTGGGCCCTGGCCTTGGTCCCTGACTTTGGTCAGAGGGTTTGCCCCATTCCCTCAAAGGGAGGTGAGATTTGGTGGAGAAGGAACGAATGCAACAGGTTTCTGTGTTTTCCTGAGGCATGTAAAGCCATATAAATGTCACAGGTCTCTTTTGCTGTTACCAAGATACGAAAAAGAAAAAAATAAATTTCACAAGTCTCCCCATACCTGGAGGAGAGAGTGCAGGATGTATAAATATGGAGAACGAAGGGGTGGAGTAAACAAACCTTTCTCTGCCCGGGTAATCTCACTCATTAAATTCCCTTGGTTGGACAAAATATATAAGAAAACTATCGGAGGAGAGAGCTAAGACCTAAAAGAGGGAGGAAGAGGACACCCAGTCCCATGAGTCTTCCTCTTTCTTTGTCTCAGCTAGCAATGCTTGTGTGATGGACAGCTCTCAGTTTCAAGCATTTACTTCTGTACTGAACAAATCTGTCTCTTCATTCCTGCTGCTTCAGATTAGGCTGTCTTTGACTTAAACTATTGCAAGATTGTTTTTTTTTTCTTTTTTGAGTCGGAGACTTGCTTTGTCTCCCAGGCTGGAGTGCAGTGGCATGATCTCGGCTCACTGCAACCTCTGTCTCCTGGATTCAAGCAATTCTTCTGCCTCAGCCTCTGGAGTAGCTGGGATTACAGGCATATGCCACCACACTCGGCTAATTTTTGTATTTTTAGTAGAAATGGTGTTTCACCATATTGGCCAGGCTAGTCTCGAACTCCTGATCTCAAGTGATCCGTCTGCCTCGGCCTCCCAAAGTGGGATTATAGGCATGGGCCACCACGTGAGCCACCATGCCCGGCTGCCAGTCTCTTAAAATAAATAATTCTATTTATTCTGGAATAAGGCATTCACATGGCTCAAAATACAAAAGATACCAAGGGTATTTGTAAAGTGAAGACTCCGTTCCACCTCTATCTCCAGCCACCCAGGCAATTAATAAGTCTCTTGTTTTCAGTCCAAGAAATTTTATGTATTTATACCCAAATGTAAATACAGTTGTCTCTCAGTATGCATTTGTTGAGATTTTCTCCTGGACTGGCGGATACTAGTATCTGTGGATGCTTAAGTCCTTTATATAAAATGGCATAGTATGGCCAGGCACAGTGGCTCACACCTATAATCGATTTTCTCCTGGACTGGCAGATACTAGAATCTGTGGTTGCTCAAGTCCTTTATATAAAATGGCATAGTATGGCCAGGCACGGTGGCTCACACCTATAATCCCAGCACTTTGGGAGGCTGAGGTGGGTGGATCACTTCAGGTCAGGAGTTCAAGACCAGCCTGACCAATGTGGCATAGTATTTGCAAATTATTGAACTCATCTCTAGATTTCTTTTCTTTTCTTTTTTTTGAGACAGAGTTTTGCTCTTGTACCCCAGGCTGAAGTGTAATGGTGCGATCTGAGCTCACCGCAACCTCTGCCTCCTGAATTGCTGAGGAGCAATTCAGCAATTCTCCTGTTATAAACAACGGTCCCTTGCACTCCAGCCTGAGCGACAGAGCAAGACTCTTTCAAAAAAATTAAAAAATTAGCCAAATGTGGTGGCTCACACCTGTAGTCTCAGCTACTTGGGAGGCTGAGGCAGGGAGATTGTTTGCGCCTGGGTTCAAGCAATTGAACTGCCTCAGCCTCCTGAGTAGCTGGGATTACAGGCATGCGCCACCACACCCGGCTAATTTTTGTATTTTCAGTAGAGATGGGTTTTTGCCACGTTGGCCAGGGTGGTCTCGAACTCCTGACATCAGGTGATCCACCTGCCTCAGCCTCTGGAGGTGTTAGGATTACAGGCGTGAGCCACCTTGCCCAGCCATAGATTTCTTATAATACCTAATACAATGTAAATGCTATGTAAATAGCATTGTGTTGTGTTGTTTAGGGAATAATGAGGAGAAAGTCTATACATGTTCAGTAAAAATGAAATTTTTTTCCTGAATATTTTCAATTTGTGGTTGGTTAAATCCAGATACAGAACCCACAGATTCAGAGGGGCAAATGTATGTATATATCTTTCCCTCTTTTTAATTCAAACAGCAACTACATACACTGTCTTCTACCTTCTTTTAACTAAGTGTACCTTGGAGGTTGTTCCATTTCTTTTACTTTTTTTTTTTTTTTTTTTTGAACTAGATGGAGTCTTGCTCTATCACCCATGCTGGAATGCAGTGGAGTACAACTCACTGCAGCCTCCACCTCCTGTGCTCAAACGATCTCCCTGCCTCAGCCTCCACCTCCTGGGCACAAACAATCTCCCTGCCTCAGCCTCCACCTCCTGGGTGCAAACAATGTCCCTGCCTCAGCCTCCCAAGTAGCTGAGACTACAGGTGTGAGCCACCACACTTGGCTAATTTTTTATTTTATTTTTTTTTTTTTTTTGAAAGAGTCTTGCTCTGTCGCCCAGGCTGGAGTGCAGTGGTGCAATCTCAGCTCACTGCAACCTCTGCCTCCCGTTCAAGCGATTCTCCTGCCTCAGCCTCCTGAGTAGCTGGGATTACAGACACACGCCACCACGTCTGGCTAATTTTTGTATTTTTAGTAGAGACAGGTTTCACCATGTTGGTCAGGCTCGTCTCGAACTCCTGACCTCGTCATCTGTCCACCTTGGCCTCCGAAAGCACTGGAATTACATGCATGAACCACTGCGCCCAGCCTAATTTTTAAATTTTTTCTTGAGATGTGGTCTCGTTATGTTGACCAGGCTAGTCTTGAACACCTGGCCTGAAGTGATCCTCTTGCCTCAGCCTCCCATAGTGCTGGTATCACAGGTGTAAGTCACTGAGTTTGGCCATTATTCCATTTCTGTACACAAAAACCTTTCTCATTCTGTGCTATAACTGGTTAGCATTTAATTGGATGGATGTGGTATAGCTAGTGCCTTGTTGATATTGATGCATATTTATGTGGTTTTGCTATTATAAACAACGGTCCCTTGCTATTATAAACCACACTGCTATAAGTAACCTTGCATCTAAATTACTTCAAACATGTAACTATATGGGTAGGATAATTCCTAGAAGTGGAATTGTGAACCAAAGTTTTAGATGCATTTGTAATTTTGATTTACAACCAATCTTTTCACTGATCTACTTCTCTGCCTTTAATTTCTACTAGGTTATGTATGTATTTGTTTACTTATTTATTTTGAGACAGGGTCTTGCTCTGTCACCCGGGCTGGAGTGCAAGTGGTGGGATCACCGCTCCCTGCAGCCTCAACCTCCCACCTCAGCCTCCTGAAGAGTTGGGGTGTGCAGCAGGTGTATACCACCACATCCAGCTTTTTTTTTTGTTGTTTAACAGAGATGAGGTCTCGCTATATTGTCCAGGCAGGTCTTACACTACTGAGTGCAAGCGATCCTCCTGCCTATGCCTCCCAAAGTGCTGGGATTACAGGTGTGAGTTGCCATGCCTGGCCTCGTTATCTTTCTAAAGCATAAGGCAACCCTGTTGATTCTCTGCTTAATTTTGATGATTAAGTAGTATGTTCAATATATAGAAATCCATGTATTCATAATGATCTTTAAAAAAAGTAAAAGCCGCCGGGCGCGGTGGCTCACGCCTGTAATCCCAGCACTTTGGGAGGCCGAG
Source organism: Macaca mulatta (assembly GCF_049350105.2). NCBI lineage: Eukaryota > Metazoa > Chordata > Mammalia > Primates > Cercopithecidae > Macaca > Macaca mulatta. Next base: position 97,624,464 of record NC_133418.1, on the reverse strand, counting down.
GCGGGTGGATCACAAGGTCAGGAGATCGAGACCACGGTGAAACCCCGTCTCTACTAAAAATACAAAAAATTAGCCGGGCGCGGTTGTGGGCGCCTGTAGTCCCAGCTACTCGGGAGGCTGAGGCAGGAGAATGGCGTGAACCCGGGAGGCGGAGCTTGCAGTGAGGCGAGATCGCGCCACTGCACTCCAGCCTGGGCTGGGCGACAGAGCGAGACTCCCTCTCAAAAAAAAAAAAGTAAAAGCCAAAATATCAGCTACTCATCCCATACCATTGAAAGTAGTGACCGGCCGGGCGCGGTGGCTCACGCCTGTAATCCCAGCACTTTGGGAGGCTGAGGCGGGCGGATCACAAGGTCAGGAGATCGAGACCACGGTGAAACCCCGTCTCTACTAAAAATACAAAAAATTAGCCGGGCGCGGTTGTGGGCGCCTGTAGTCCCAGCTACTCGGGAGGCTGAGGCAGGAGAATGGCGTGAACCCGGGAGGCGGAGCTTGCAGTGAGCCGAGATCGCGCCACTGCACTCCAGCCTGGGCTGGGCGACAAAGCGAGACTCCGTCTCAAAAAAAAAAAAAAAAAAAAAAAAACGAAAGTAGTGACCGATTCCTGAAAATTGGCAAAAAAAAAAAAAAAAAAAAAAAAAAAAAGAAAGAAAAATGGGGAAAGAATAAGGTATTTATCTTGCCTTTCTAGTATAAACTGTAGTTCAGCCGGGCGCGGTGGCTCAAGCCTGTAATCCCAGCACTTTGGGAGGCTGAGACGGGCGGATCACGAGGTCAGGAGATCGAGACCATCCTGGCTAACACGGTGAAACCCCGTCTCTACTAAAAAAAATACAAAAAAACTAGCCGGGCGAGGTGGCGGGCGCCTGTAGTCCCAGCTACTTGGGAGGCTGAGGCAGGAGAATGGTGTGAACCCAGGAGGCGGAGCTTGCGGTGAGCCGAGATCGCGCCACTGCACTCCAGCCTGGGCGACAGAGCAAGACTCCGTCTCAAAAAAAAAAAAATAAATAAATAAATAAATAAATAAATAAAAATAAACTGTAGTTCAAAATAACTGATGAGAGGAAGGTTTTGTTTGTTTTTTGAGACTGAGTCTCACTCTGTCGCCCAGGCTTGGTGCGATCTTGGCTCACTGCAACCTCTGCCTCCCAGGTTCAAGCAATTCTTGTGCCTCAGCCTCCTGAGTAGCTGGGATTACAGGCACCCGCCACCACTCCCAGCTAATTTTTGTATTTTTTTTTAGTAGAGACGGGGTTTTACCATGTTGGCGAAGCTAGTCTCGAACTCCTGACCTCAGGTGTTCTGCACACCTAAGCCTCCCAACCTGCTGGGATTACAGGCATGAGCCACTGCTCAGCCCAGGAGTTTTTTTTTTTTTTTTTTTTTTTTAATAGATTAACAGCTAGTAAATGTGAAAAGAATGATAGAAAAATCACCATTTTGCATGTCCCAATGAAATAATCCAGGCAACAATCACCAGTGGATGAAACCCCTAAAGAGCTTTTAGGAAACTTTGAATATGCCTGGACCCACTCATCACTGAAAATGAAACCACCAGTCATTGTTTGCCTCCTGATGTGAAGCAATATAAAGCACACAGAACCATTTATTAAACATTGTTGCCCAAAAAGTTGAATAGGAATACAGAATTTAGGGGCCAGGCGCAGTGGCTCATGCCTGTAATCCCAGCACTTTGGGAGGCCAAGGTGGGTGGATAATCTGAGGTCAGGAGTTCAAGACCAGCCTGGCCAATGTGGCGAAACCCCGTCTCTACTAAAAATACAGAAGAAAATTAGCCAGGTGTGGTGATGCACACCTGTAGTCCCAGCTACTTGGGAGGCTGAAGCAGGAGAATCGCTTGAACCCAGGAGGCGGAGGTTGCACTAAGCCGAAATCACGCCATTGCACTCCAGCCTGGGCAACAGAGCAAGCCTCCGTCTCAAATAAAAAAAAGAAAAAAATACAGGACATAGGGAACGAGTTAAATGACAACATAAGAAAGCAAACAGTCAAATCTAGAATGCAGAACCTTTCCTATGACAACATGGCTTCTACAAGCCAATGTCAATGTGAAAAGGGGAGAGGAGACTGCTTTTTAAGAGATGTCACCAAATGTAATGTGTGGATTTGTTTGGATCTTGAGTCAAACTGTAAGTCATTTTTCAGCCAAGGAAATTTGATTATGGATTCAATACTCAGAAAGTGTAATTTAATAAGTGATATTATGATAAATTTCCATATTTTCTCTTTTTTTTTTTTTCTGAGACGGAGTCTCGCTCTGTTGCCCAGGCTGGAGTGCAGTGGTGCGATCTCGGCTCACTGCAAGCTCCACCTCCCGGGTTCACACCATTCTCCTGCCTCAGCCTCCCAAGTAGCTGGGACTACAGGCGCCCACCACCACGCCTGGCTAATTTTTTGTATGTTGTTTAGTAGAGATGGGGTTTCACCGTGTTAGCCAGGATGGTCTCAATCTCCTGACCTCGTGATCCGCCCGCCTTGGTCTCCCAAAGTGCTGGGATTACAGGCGTGAGCCACTGCACCCGGCCAATTTCCATATTTCTTAAGAGACATTGAAGTTATAGGAGTGAAATGATATAATGCTTGGATTTGATCTAAAGTAACTTAATCAAGGAAAAACAACACGGTGGCTCACGCCTGTAATCCCAGCACTTTGTGAGGCTGAGGCGGGCGAATCACCTGAGGTCGGGAGTTCAAGACCAGCCTGACCAACATGGAGAAACCCAGTCTCTACTAAAAATATGAAATTAGCCGGGTATGGTGGCACATGCCTGTAATCCTAGCTACTTGAAAGGCTGAGGCAGGAGAATCGCTTGAACCTGGGAGGCGGAGATTGAAGTGAGCTGAGATCCCACCATTGCACTCCAGCCTGGGCAACAAGAGTGAAACTCTGTCTCAAAAAAAAAAAAAAAAAAAAAAAGGATAAACAACAAAAAGAATGTGAATGTGGCAAATTTGGTAACTGTTGCATCTGGTCATGGAGAGTCTTTGTATAGTTCTACTTTTACGCTGCTGAAAAATTTTTGATAAAACCAACAAAGCACATGTATACCTACATAACAAACCTGCCCATTGTGCACATGCACCCTAGAACTTAGAGTATTAAAAAAAAAAAATCTGATAAAAAAGTTGGGTGCCGGGCGTGGTGGCTCACGCCTGTAATCCCAGCACTTTGGGAGGCTGAGGTGGGCGGATCACGAGGTCAGGAGATCAGGACCATCCTGGCTAACACGGTGACACCTCATCTCTACTAAAAATACAAAAAATTAGCCAGGCGTGGTGGCAGGCACCGGTAGTCCCAGCTACTCGGGAGGCTGAGGTAGGAGAATGGCGTGAACCTGGGAGGCAGAGCTTGCAGTGAGCTGAGATCACGCCACTGCACTCCAGCCTGGGTGACAGAGCGAGACTCTGTCTCAAAAAAAAAACAAAAAAAAAAAACAAAAAAAAAAACGGTTGGGTGCAATGGCTCACGCCTGTAATCCCAGCACTTTGGGAGGCCAAGGCGGGTGGATTGTTTGAGGTCAGGAGTTCAAGACCAGCCTGACCAACGTGGTGAAACTCCATCTCTACTAAAAATACAAAAATTAGCTGGGTGTGGTGGTGGGCACCTGTGATCCCGGCTATTTGGGAGGCTAAGGCAGGAGAATCGTTTGAACGCAGGAGGCGGAGATTGCAGTGAACCGAGATAGTGCCATTGCACTCCAGCCTGGGAGATGAGTGACTCTGTCTCAAAAAAAAAAAAAATCAATAACACACATATATACTCAATAGATAACTCTCCATTTTAAGCTAACCAGTGGTTGGACTCACAGTCTGGCCCCAACTTACTTTTGCAGTTTGATCACTCAACAGTAAGCCTCAGTTCTAGCCTCACCTTTCTATGTGACACTTTTACATTGGCCACTCACTTTAAGGCCTATTCTTTGTGTTCAAGCTGTTTCTTCTTCTTCTTTTTTTTCTTCCCCAACTGGGCAATTACTTATCTTTCAAGGACTAGGTTAGATGTGACTTGTGAAGTTTTCACCAATCTTTTGTTCATACTACTACTGGGTTACCTCATACTGTAGATATTATCTTCGTATACCATGGTAAGTACTCCTTAGGGTAATATAGCACAAAAGTTAAGGGCACAATCTCTAGATCCAGACTGCCTGAGGTCACATCCTCGTTTAGCTACTGACTAGCTCTGTTACCTAGGGCAAGTAACTTAAATCTGTCTGCCTTGGGTAAGTAACTTAACCTTTCTGTGCCTGAGCTGTGTTGCCTTGGGCAAGCAACTTCACCTTTGATGCTTCCATTATCTCATCTGTAAAATTGCATTTACTTCTTAGAGTTGTATTATTATTTTTATTTTTAGAGATGGAGCGTCGCAAGGCCGGGCGCGGTGGCTCAAGCCTGTAATCCCAGCACTTTGGGAGGCCGAGGCGGGTGGATCACAAGGTCAGGAGATCGAGACCACAGTGAAACCCCGTCTCTACTAAAAATACAAAAAATTAGCCGGGCGCGGTGGCGGGCGCCTGTAGTCCCAGCTACTCAGGAGGCTGAGGCAGGAGAATGGCGTGAACCCAGGAGGCGGAGCTTGCAGTGAGCCGAGATCGCGCCACTGCACTCCAGCCTGGGCAACAGCGTGAGACTCCGTCTCAAAAAAAAAAAAAAAAAAAAAAAAAAAAAAAAGAGATGGAGCGTCGCTTTGTTGCCCAGGCTAGAGTGCAATGGTGCGATCTCGGCTCACTGCAATCTCCATCTCCTGGGTTCAAGAGATTCTCCTGCCTCAGCCTCTGGAGTAGCTGGGATTACAGGCATGTGCCACCACACCCAGGTAATTTTTGTATTTATAGTAGAGACATCAGAGTTTCATTGTGTTGGCCAGGCTGTCTTGAACTTCTGACCTTAGGTGATCTGCCTGCCTCGGCCTCCCAAAGTGCTGGGATTACAGGCATGAGCCACCGCACCCAGCCTTCATAGAGTTGCGTTAATCTTCCTAAAGGGGTAGGAATGGGTTCAGAACAGTTTCTGACACACAATAAGTATTCAACCAATGCTAATTTATAAGGTTAGGACTCTTTTTTTTTTTTTTTTTTTTTTTTTGAGACGGAGTCTTGCTGTGTCACCCAGGCTGGAGTGCAATGGCCAGATCTCGGCTCACTGCAAGCTCCGCCTCCCGGGTTCACGCCATTCTCCTGCCTCAGCCTCCTGAGTAGCTGGGACTACAGGCGCCCGCCACCTCGCCCGGCTAGTTTTTTGTATTTTTTAGTAGAGACGGGGTTTCACCGTGTTAGCCAGGATGGTCTCGATCTCCTGACCTCGTGATCCGCCCGTCTCGGCCTCCCAAAGTGCTGGGATTACAGGCTTGAGCCACCGCGCCCGGCCAGGACTCTTTTGAGACAGGGTCTCACTCTGTCACCCAGGCTGGAGTTCAGTGGTACGATCATGGCTTACTGCAGCCTCTACCTCTTGGGCTCAAGCAATCCTCCTGCTTCAGCCTCCTGAGTAGCTGGGACAACAGATGAGCACAACCATGCCCAGCTAATTTTTATTTTTTGCAGAGACAGGATTGCTATGTTGCCCAGGCTGGTCTCAAACCTCTGGGTTCAAACAATCCCCCTGCCTTAGCCTCCCAAAATGCTGAGATTACAGGAATGAGTCACTGCACCCAGCCCAGGACTATTTGTTCTCATATTCCTCCTCATACCTAGTTTACTATCTGGCATGTAGATGCTCAGTGAATGATTGATTTGGGTAGTTTTGGTTCTTTATACGGACCTTCAGGTTAGCCCCAATGCACTGGCATGGAGCTAGTTACCTGAGCAGGTCTTCACAAAGGTCTGAGGTTAGTAGCAGGTGATAAAAGGGGTTGTGGAGTCTGGACTCCTAACTTAAGAGGTGGAGATGCTAAAAGAGAAACAAAGGCAGCAGAGTTGCTGAAGGTAGGGACTATGGCATTTATTAACCCTGTGTTTTCCCCCTCACTGGTCACTGCTCTTGACTCGTAGAACAACAGGTACAGAACTGCAAGGGATCATCCCCAGCTCTGTGATCACCAGATCCACAAGCTCTGGGGGAGTCACATCATAGACTAGATTCAACAACCGTAGGGACGCGTGGTTCTGCCAGTTAGCCAGTGCGACATGTTCTCCCCGTTTACACTGCAGATCATCAGGGTCATCTGCAATGGAAGGTGTACCCATTACGTTCTTTTAGAAAAGAATTTCTAGTTTATCTGCCCCTCTCTCACTCTCAAGTCTTCACAGGTAGCTGGAGGCTTCTCTTTTGCCCTACTTACCTAGCTCATTAGAGACAAAGGCATCAGTCTGCACACGCTCACAGAACTTGTATGTTTCACAGCAAACCAGCACTGGTACATTATGGGCTCGAGCCACCAGGGCTAACTGTGCTGTCCCTACCCGTGACATCACAGACCCGTTGGCCAAGAGTGCATGAGCTCCCAATAGCACCTTGGAAACCTGTTTGTTTCACAGGAGAAGGGGAAGAGAAAAAATGTCATTGTTGTATCAATGCAGAATAAAGTCCCCTACTTACAGGACAGCAACATTAAGACAAGTAATAAATCTCAACATGGCCGGGCGTGGTGGCTCAAGCCTGTAATCCCAGCACTTTGGGAGGCTGAGACGGTGGATCACGAGGTCAGGAGATCGAGACCATCCTGGCTAACACGGTGAAACCCCGTCTCTACTAAAAAAATACAAAAAACTAGCTGGGCGAGGTGGCAGGCGCCTGTAGTCCCAGTTACTCGGGAGGCTGAGGTGGGAGAATGGCATAAACCCGGGAGGCGGAGCTTGCAGTGAGCCGAGATCGCGCCACTGCACTCCAGCCTGGGCGACAGAGCAAGATGCCATCACAAAAAAAAAAAATAAATAATCTCAACACCTGTGAAAAGAAGGGAAGGAAACAAAAACAAAGAGACAAGTAATAAATCTTTTTGTTTTTTGAGACCAAGTTTCACTCTTGTTGCCCAGGCTGGAGTGCAGTGGCACGATCTCGGCTCACCACAACCTCCGCCTCCTGGGTTCAAGTGATTCTCCTGCCTCAGCCTCCACAGTAGCTGGGATTACAGGCACACACCAACACTCCCAGCTGATTTTTTGTTTTTTTAGTAGAGACGGGGTTTCTCCACGTTGGTCAGGCTGGTCTCAAACTCCCAGCCTCAGATGATTTGCCTGCCTCGGACTCCCAAAGAGATAGGATTACAGGCGTGACCCACTGGGCCTGGCAAGTAATAAATCTTAATCATGGCTTTTCTTCTGTGAAAACATCTTAATGATGGCTCTTCCTCTGTGAAAACACCTGACCACTGACCCATCAAATCTCCCACAGGAAAACTAAACTTTGAAGTTACTTTTGTCTTGTTCCCTCTTCCTGGTTGCTAGTTTAATGTAATGTTTTTGCAATAGCTAGACTGCTGTAACATACTGTCAGTGTTTTTCCAATTAAATATAAACAGGGCTATGTAATTTTTTGTCTTGACACAGGGTTTCACTCTGTCGCCCAGGCTGGAGTGCAGTGGTGCAATCACAGCTCACTGCAGTTCCCGGGCTCAAGCAATCCTCCCATCTCAGCCTCCTAAGTAGCTGGAACTACATGCGCATGCACCATGCCCAGCTAATTTTGTATGTTTGTGTGTGTATGTGTGTGTGGAGACAGGGTCTCATTATGTTGAGCAGGCTGGTCTTGAACTCCTGGGCTCAAGTGATCCTCCTGCGTTGGACCCCCAAAGTGCTGAGATTGCAGGCGTGAGCCATGGCGCCAAGCCAGGACTATATAATTCTAATACTTTTAAATAATTGTGGCTGGGCACAGTGGCTCATGCCTATAATCCCAGTACTTTGGGAGGCCGAGACAGGGGAATTGCTTGAGCCCAGGAGTTCCAGCCTGGGCAACATAGCAATATCCCATCCCTACAAGAAGAATAAAAACTAGCTGGGCGTGGTGGTGCACACCAGTAGTCCCAGCTACTCAGAGGCGCAGGTGGGAAGATCACCTGAGCCCAGGAGGTCAAGACTGCAGTGAGCTGTGATCACGCCACTGCACTCCATCCTTATCTCAAAACAAAAACAAAACTAACTTTGAGAAGGTGAGATTACATCTATACTACTACACTTTTTTACCTCCAACTTTGGAGTCCTTTTCCTCTGTACTCACCTCTGGGAGCACATAGGAGGCTGCAGGAATCAGCAGGTAGGAGGCTGGGACACCAGCACGGACTAGAGAATGTAGCGTGTGCCTTCCTTCCAGCCGTGGCCGGCTGTCCACCACTACCACCCGAAATCGCCGGCCCTCTGTCCAAGCCTCCTGAAGAATTCGTGATACCAGAGATGAGCTAGAGGGAATGAAGAGGAGGATTCAGTTATAAATGTCAGTAACTGATGACTAACTTATTCCCAACTTATTCCCAAAGGCAAATGGGTAGTCCCTTCTTCAGATCATTCCAACTCCCCAGTTTGCTCAGTCACAGGGTCTGGACCATACCATCCATATACCAGGATCACATCTCCATTACTGATCTTCTGGTAAGCAAAGCGTGAAATTGCCTGAGCTGCAAGCACAATCTTCTCTTTCACATACCGGTCAATGGCTGCTTGAAGTTCTGACTTGGCCTAAATGGAGCACAATCCTTAGTGAACAAGAAATGGACACTTTTATCCCACTGATGATCATGCCAGGTGCTTGAATATGTGTATGATGACAGGCCCATAGAGGGCCCAGAGATGGCACAAGTCAGAATGCCCAAACCCTTCCTTAACCCTTGACTAGGTCAAAAAAAAAAAAAAAAAAAGGCTTATGTTGGCCTTCCCGGGGGTTTTGAACATGTTTCTTAATTCTACCCACAGGTGCATGCCTTCCTTATTTCTCATACTCATCACCTCCTCTTCCCGCTTGGAACTGCCCACACTGGTGATTTCCTTGTTAAGGAACTTGATGGCGTTGTGCATGCTCGCTGACAGGGGACGGCACTGAGTCAGGAAGCTGTAATACAACAGCAATACCTTACATCTGTGCAACTCTTCACAACTTAACAAAGGTTTCACATTAAAAAAAAAGTCTTTAAAAAGAAAACAGAACAGAAAATGAAAACAGAGATAGAAAAGCACGAAAAAGAGTACAAGACAAAGATTGGGTGAGGTGGGAGTGGACTTATAGTGTTATTCCTACCTCATGTAGGGTTTTAGTTTATTCACTAGATCCCTGGAGAGTTCTTCATTGGGTGGTGTTGTGTAATCCTGAATCACCTATAGGGTACACAAGGTGATCTACAAAACGCCCCTTAATAAAGATCTCTGAACGGGGGCTGGGGATAAGCCTCACTGAGGAAAATGTTCTGAAGGTGGGAGTATTCCCTTTGTCCCCCAGAGGTGACCTTGGGTGACAGAGAAGCTGGGGTAGTGTTGTGGGAGGTGGGGTTGGATTGTAAGAGAGAACAGGATAGGACATACCTGCTGCAAGGCACGAAGCAGGGCAATACACCGGGCATTGGAGCCACTGACCAGGCCCTGGGAGTACTGCAGGCCGAGTCGCACCATGGCTGGGTGGATCACAGAGGATGGGATGCTGATGGGATGGCGGTGTCACATACTTCAAAAGGGAGCTTGAGCATCTACTGCCCTGCCCACCTGCCCCTAATGAAAAGGAACTTCCTTCACTAGCAGATTTCCCCACTTCTTCTACAGTTCTGCCTTGGGTTCATACTTCTTCCTGCAGAGCCCACCTTACTAGACACTTTCAATACTGACTTACTAAAACTTCTCAGACTCAAAAGTTATGACAATCTCATAGGATCCTACCTCATAAACTGGGTCAGAGAGTTTTGTCTGCTGTACTGGGGTAGGTGAGAGAAGAGACTGACTTTGGATCCATAATCCTTTCGTGTAGGAACCTTGACAAAACAAGGAAACAGGACCAATGGCCCAGAGTTTAAAAATGATGAGATAAAGCTGGAAAGGAAGTGAACAGTAAGACTACTCTGACCCAAGCACCCATCCTTCTCACTTTGCACCCAGCACCTTTCCTCCCTCCAGTCCATTTCCCTAGTCTCTTTCTACCCAGGCACCAAACCCACTTCCTACCTGTTGACGCTCTGGTTTTTTAACAAGCCTTCTCAGAAGCAGGTCATCAACCTGAGGGTACTCAGGGAGACGCTTCACTCCTGAAAGATAATGATCATGTTTTCAGGACACTGTAGGTCTTGAAATATGTAATTTGCTCTTAGGGTATAAGGGGCATCAAGAAAAACAGGATGAGGTGGGGAAAACAAGGGATAATAGAGTAGAAAAGGAAATAGGGATAGGATGATGGGAAGAATTCAGAACTCTGGGTTCCAAGGTGAGAATGAGAGGTGAGAGCTGTTTTACTACAGGGCAGCCTGAGCTGGTGTTAGAATTAGGAGTAAGGGAGGTCTTAAAATGAAGGGAAGATACCTGAGGGGGTCTCTCCAGCTGTGCTGGGGATGGCCTTAGGAGGTGGCCCTCCTTGTTCCCCTTTTCTTGCCTGTTTCAGGGCCCGCTCAGCCTCCTGCTTGGCTCGACGCTCAGCTCGAAGTTCAGCCTTACTCCGACCAGCTGGAACTTTCTCCCCAGGAGTGCCCAACTGAATGCCCGATTCTGGCAGTTCTCTGGTTGGGCCTACTAAAAGCATTAAAAAAAAAAACAGGTGCCCAAGCTGCAGGCAGGCAATATCCGTGTCCCAGCTAAAATTCGCTTCTCTCCTTGTAAACCTCTTTGCTTTACACACTTGCTCAAATCAACTTTGTCCTGTCTCTCCCTTCTCTCTCCCACCACATCCCTCTACCAGCTCCACACCCCAGCCCTTTAAAAAAGACCCCGCACCTTGACATTGGGCTGCAGATACAGCAGAGCCAGTTTCTGGTTCTGCCCCCTTTTCTTCCTTCCGTTTCTTCTTCTGCTGTTTCTTTTCCTTCCGAAGCTGCAGCTTCTCTTCTTTGGTCATTTCCCTCCCCACTGCCTGAGACACAGACATAGGATACTGCTCTTCCCCAACAATTCCAAAGGGGAACAAACACTATTGGATGCTTACGAATACATGGTTAAATCCCTAGTTCTCCCTAACTTCCACAAGCTACCTGTTACAAGCTTACATCCACAGAGACTGACGTTTCTCCTCCAGGGACAGAATCATATATTGCTAGAGTTGCAAGACCTCTGTAAAATCTCCTGGCTTTACTGAGAAATAAACTGACACGGGATGGGAGCTGGGGCGGAATAAAGCTGGCACAGCCTCCTGCGTAGCGCTTGGCAGGCGGCTTGGGAGGGAAGCCACACTTACCCCAGGCCCAGGGCGAAGCTCCGCCTTCATCCCGGATCCCGAGTCTGCATCAGAAAACAGGGCACAAAGTGAGCCAGACAGACTCCGGGAGGGCTTGGGGGCACTAGCACTCGGCGCAGCCGGCTGCTGGGTTAGCATGACCATGGCTCTGCCGGCAGGCGCGAGGCGAGCCAAAGATCCGCGTGGGGACGCACTGCGCGGTGGATCAAAGGAAAGGAGGGGTCACCGATCCTCCTCACAGGAACCAGCCGGTGCACGGCGCGGGACTGCGCTAGAGACTGTGTAGACCGGCGCCCAGCGTGGCGCTGGAACAGAGCGGCGGGGCCCAAAGGCGCTCAGGGCCCGGCACTAGCTGTCCGGGGCTCGTCGGCCTACGTACCGGTAGGCAGGCCTGGCTCTTCACTCACCCTCGCGAACAGCCACGGCCACAGCAGCCATCGCCCTCAGTCCTAGGCTCCGCCCGCCTGGTCACGGAGCCGCCCCGCTGCCTCGCTCCGTGGCCGCTGGGTCCACAGCGCCACCTGGGCTGGAGGCTGAGCCGCCGAAGGAGGACGCGCAGCCCTAATCGGACTACAATTTCTGACGGGCCCCGGGGCCCCGCCCCGCACTACGGGTTGCAATGAGGGTCAACTCCACTTTGGGCTCCTTGTCCCGAGAGGCGGCTCTTGCCCTTTAGACTACAGTTCCCAGCATGCCCGGGCTACTGCGTCCCAGAACCGACGTCCCACCGCCTTCCCACATCGGATCGCAGGGCTCCCAAAATGGCGAGTGAGGCTGCGGGGACTCGCTGAGCAGCGGAGGGGGAGCGTGCAGAGCCGCTTCGGCCCTCACAGTCCGGAGCCCGGCTGGGCCGTGCCGTAGGGAACATGCACTTTTCCATTCCCGAAACCGAGTCCCGCAGCGGGGACAGCGGCGGCTCCGCTTACGTGGTGAGGAGCGGCCGGAGCCGGGCCGGGCAGGGGCGGGGATAACGGGCCCGAGCCTTCTCGGAGCGGCCTCCGAGGCCTGACCGCCACCCTTCGGGCCTGGTTCTGGGCCGCCGACCGTCGGGAGCTCATCTCGTGTGTGTGATTGGTCGCCCGAGCTCCTGTAGGGTAGGCCCTTAGGCCGGGTCGCCTCCCGGAGCTAGGCCCCAGCTGCCCTGGTGGGCGTCACTGGCCTCTTGGGCAGGGAGACTGCAACACAAGCGTCCGAATTTCCCCCGGACTGGCTCTTCAGCTTTGGGACCTGGCCCTGGGGAAAACAAGCGAACTAACCCTTGGGAGATTAGCGCGTTACTCCGGCGGAGTTGCCAGGCAACTTCCGGCCAGGGTTCTCAAGGGGGTTGCTCAGACCGCAGCCCTAAAATGCTTGACTACTTTTGTGTCCTCAGGCCTATAACATTCACGTGAATGGAGTCCTGCACTGTCGGGTGCGCTACAGCCAGCTCCTGGGGCTGCACGAGCAGGTGGGACTAGCACCCCTGCCTTGAGACAGCTTCAAGCCCTTCCCTACACGTGGGCATCAGTGTCTCCCTTTACCTGCTCTTCTTGTTCCCGTAGACTGTAGTTCCCCTTTAATCACTGCCACAGGGAAGGGTCCTGGTTTATCTTGTTTAACATTTCCGGGAACTCCCTAAGAAGCTTAATGTCCGCGCAACAACTGCCCGTTCCTGTCCTTATATCCTGGTTCTCTGTCCTGTCTTACTGCCCTAGTAGCCTTTACCCCTGCATGGGCAAACCAACCCTTCCCCCCGACTACCTCCACCTAGGCTGTCAAAGCACATTCCTTCTGTCATCTGAGCGGCAACTTGAAGTTATTTTCCCTGCTTATACAAACGATTCACGGATTTCCTTTTGTGTTCTTCGGCTCATTTCAGTGTGTTTAGCTGTGCCAATTATCGTTATGTATCTGTGATGCAATGTTTCTTCTCCTTTCTTACCAGATCATAAACTCTATTTAACTCAGTAGAGTTCTACTGATAATTAGTTATGCAACCCTGAGGAAGTTACCTGATTTATTTTTTATTTTTATTTTTTTGAGACGGAGTTTCCCTCTTGTTGCCCAGGCTGGAGTGCAGTGGCACGATCTCGGCTCACAATCTCGGCTCTGCCTCCTGGGTTCAAGCAATTCTCCTGCCTTAGCCTCCCAAGAAGCTGGGATTACAGGCGCCTGCCGCCACACCCGGCTAATTTTTGTATTTTTAGTAGAGACAGGGTTTCACTATGTTGACCAGGTTGGTCTCAAACTCCTGACCTCAGGTGATCCACCCACCTTGGCCTCCCAAGATGCTGGGATTACAGGCATGAGCCACGGTACCCAGCTGTTACCTGATTTCTTTGGGCCTCGGTTTCTACACCTGAAAGATGGATTCTTTGATCTGCAGAGTCCCTTTAAGTCCTAAGATACTTTGTGAACAGACTTAGCTATTAACTCTGCACTTTATAAAGCCCTTTCCTTCCTGTGAGGGTTCAGTGAACAGTCTTGCTAGGTGGTCAGTGGGCTCCCAATAGGTCCCGGCCCAGTACAAATCCTCCCCATACTGTGGAGGGGCTGACTTGTACACAATAAGATAGAGAACAGCTTATATCTAGGACAGCTCCCTTGAGATGCTACCTCTGTCAAAGGAATTGTTTCTCAGATGACCAGGGTAGACAGGGGAGCAGGGACTGAGGGAAGGGAGGGACACCCAAGAGAACATTATGAGCATATGTAGATTGCCACATCTCATTTTCTGTGTTTATGTGAAGGGTTGTATCTCTTTCTCTAAATAGCTTCGGAAGGAGTATGGGGCCAATGTACTTCCTGCATTCCCCCCAAAGAAGCTTTTCTCTCTGACTCCTGCTGAGGTAGAACAGAGGAGAGAGCAGTTAGAGAAGTACATGCAAGCTGGTGAGTGGTTGCAGGAAACTAGGTTGACTATATTGAGGACTATGGGGAGAGACTTAAAAACAGCTGGTTCTGTAGAAGGGCCTGATTTAATTTCTAGATCTGGGAAGCCTCTTGTTTGATCTGTTATGCAATTAGCAAAGTAAATAGTCTGAGGATATGTAACTCTATATACTAGCAGAACAATTTGGGCACTAACATCTATGAGAAATAGTAGTATAACACTAGTCTTAAGATCAGTGGAGAGAACTTAATTTGTATCTGATGTGCTTTAGATTAACATCATTGTTATTTCCCTAGTTCTATAGACTGGACTCACCTAGATGGCAGCCAAGGGTGGGGCAGGTGAAGAATTTATGCAAACAGTGAGTGAGGTGAGGCCAGCTGGGGGATGTGGCAGGCCACCATCAGCCCAGGAAATGGGGTCGGGGGAACCTACTGAGAGGAGGACTGGGGAGCCAAGAGTGAGTCCTAAGTTCCTGTAATATCATTCTCTTGTCCTTATAGTTCGGCAAGACCCATTGCTTGGGAGCAGCGAGACCTTCAACAGTTTCCTGCGTCGGGCACAACAGGTAAGGACTTTGGGTGGGACCAAGATTTAAGGAAAGGACCTTATTGGAAGGTCATGTCTTTTATTTTTTTGAGACAGAGTCTCGGTCTGTTGCACAGGCTGGAGAGTAGTGGTGTAATCTCAGCTCACTGCAACCTCTGCCTCCCAGGTTCAAGTGATTCTCCTGCCTCAGCCTCCCATGTAGCTGGAATTACAGGCGCCTGCCACCATGTCCAGCTAATTTTTGTATTTTTAGTGGAGACGGGGTTTTGCCATGTTGGCCAGGCTGGTCTCGAACTCCTGACCTCAGGTGATCCACCCGCCTCAGCCTCCCAAAGTGCTGGGATTGCAGGCATGAGCCACCACACCAGGCCAGGCCATGTCATCTTAATAACAGAGGAGTCATCTTTTTTAATGGAATGAAACTTCTTCTGTTCCTATGAAATGAAAGAAATCCCAGCCTGTATTTAAGCAGCTGAGAATAAAGATACACAAGGGACCTAGAAATAAAGTTGGGCATAGGTCAAGGCAAGGGACAAGACAGTGCCTCCCATCCCCATGTGTGCTCACAACAGGAGACACAGCAGGTCCCCACAGAGGAAGTGTCCTTGGAAGTGCTGCTCAGCAACGGGCAGAAAGTTCTTATCAACGTGCTAACTTCAGATCAGACTGAGGATGTCCTGGAGGTGAGGCGCTTGTTCAGCACTGCCCCTTCTTCCCCTGCATGCCAGGGTCCTGGGCTTGGAGAATGATTGGAACCAGCCAGTATGATGAGCTATACTTCTATCCCTATCCCCAGGCTGTAGCCGCAAAGCTGGATCTTCCAGATGACTTGATTGGATACTTTAGCCTATTCTTAGTTCGAGAAAAAGAGGATGGAGCCTTTTCTTGTGAGTTTCTCTGGACTTGACTGCTTCCTTGTACTTCCAGTAGTGAGTTTGCAACCCCTCTAACTCCCCACCCCCACCCCCAGAATGAACATTACCTCAGGGCACTTCTTTCTTGATTTCCCTTCCTTTAAATCTCACTACATTTTTTTTTAAACTCATAGTTGTACGGAAGTTGCAAGAGTTTGAGCTGCCTTATGTGTCTGTTACTAGCCTTCGGAGTCAAGAGTATAAGATTGTGCTGAGGAAGAGGTCAGGGCTGGGCCTGGAAGGGGCGGGGTGGGAGGGTGCTGTGCTGGATTGGATTATTGGGCCATACATTGAGACAGAATAATCTGGACAAGGGGGTGTAGTGCTGGGTGTTTCTGCCAGGCCTCCCAAGCTTCCTCCCATTATACCATTAGCCTCTGATAGTTCAGATTGCTCCTATTTTGCCCATTTTCCATTCTACCTCTTGCCTTACCCCAGCTTAGCCCCATTACCTCTTTCCACCCCTTGGCCTCACAGTTATTGGGACTCTGCCTATGATGACGATGTCATGGAGAACCGGGTTGGCCTGAACCTGCTTTATGCTCAGGTGAGCTTGGAGCTGCCTCAGAACCCTTCCCCTGAAGAAAGTAACTGGTGACTCACTCTTCCAAGAAAACTGCTATCGTGTTTTTGTTCCCAGTTTGTGGGGAAGTTCCTAGAATACTGTCAGTGCTGCTGGCACAATATCTACTCTCCCTATTTTTATTAAGCTGACAAGATCAAGGACTTACTGCAAAGAGGTCGCTCAAGTGTGGGGCTCGGGGTCAGGCTGGACAGAGGTAATGGTAGACACTTTCCTTGGATTGCTGACTGGGACCTCCTACTGCCTGCCCCTTGTCTCTACTATAGACGGTATCAGATATTGAGCGTGGGTGGATCTTGGTCACCAAGGAACAGCACCGGCAACTCAAATCTCTGCAAGAGAAGGTCTCCAAGAAGGAGGTGAGCCCCGCCTCTGTCTCCCTCCAAGGGGTTGCTTTTTCTGCGCTGTCCCATTCCCCCTCCTAATCTACCCCCACGTGATGACCATTTTCAGTTCCTGAGACTGGCCCAGACACTGCGGCACTATGGCTACCTGCGCTTTGATGCCTGTGTGGCTGACTTCCCGGAAAAGGACTGTCCCGTGGTGGTGAGCGCGGGCAACAGTGAGCTCAGCCTGCAGCTCCGCCTGCCTGGCCAGCAACTCCGAGAAGGCTCCTTCCGGGTCACCCGCATGCGATGCTGGCGGGTCACCTCCTCTGTGAGTCGGGGTAGGAGGGGGAGGCCTGGGTTGGAGGCCTGGCAAGCCTTGAGCTTAGGTATGGGCTGCAGTGGGTCAGGGAGCCAGACAGGTTGGTCAGAGTGAACTCAGCCTAATTCCCCTTCCTCTCCCAGGTGCCATTGCCCAGTGGAAGCACGAGCAGCCCCGGCCGGGGCCGGGGCGAGGTGCGCCTGGAACTGGCTTTTGAATACCTCATGAGCAAGGACCGGCTACAGTGGGTCACCATCACTAGCCCCCAGGTGTGAACCTAGCCTCAGGCCTCCTCTGAAGCACCTTAGATAAAAGTGTAGGGTTTCCAGTACTCAATATGGGAACCATTAGTGCTGCTGTTCTCAGACTGACCACTCTTGTCAAGCTGGACACTCTTCTTGCCCTCAGGCTATCATGATGAGCATCTGCTTGCAGTCCATGGTGGATGAACTGATGGTGAAGAAATCAGGCGGCAGTATCAGGAAGGTAGGCAGCAAGTGTGGACTGAGCAGTGAGCGGGTGGCTGGGGGCCTTTTGTCCTAGATGTGAGGCTTCTCGAGAGAGAGGGGGAGTGATCCTGCCCTCACTGGCACCTTGTATCTGTCCCCAGATGCTGCGCCGGCGGGTGGGGGGCACTCTGAGACGCTCAGACAGCCAGCAAGCAGTGAAGTCCCCACCACTGCTTGTAAGTATTACCTCCTCGTCAGAACCCTGGCTCTCAGCCCTGCCTCGCCTCTCCTAGTGAGTTTCTGACATCTCTGCCTCTTCTTCCCCAGGAGTCACCTGATGCCACCCGGGAGTCTATGGTCAAACTCTCAGTGAGTTCCAGGGTTGGTGAGGTTGCTATTTATTGGGGGATCTTGCATGCTCCAGATCTCTGACCCTACCCTGCCTTTGTTACAGAGTAAGCTGAGTGCTGTGAGCTTGCGGGGAATTGGCAGTCCCAGCACAGATGCCAGTGCCAGTGATGTCCACGGCAATTTCGCCTTCGAGGGCATTGGAGATGAGGATCTGTAATCTCCACTGCTTGGATGTCTGCCCTTTACCCGTGGAATTTACAGAAACTTGCCCTGTGCCTGTGTCCCCCAAGCTGGGGAGGGAGGGGTCTTTTCCTTCTCCCTTCCTACCTTCCCCTTTTCTCTTGGCCAGGGGCCTTGTAATGTACCTTTCCTCGTCCCCTGGGCTGGCTGCACAGAGGATTGCCCCTTCTCTTTTCAGAGCTGGCCCTCGATGCCAAATTAGCATTTAGTATTTTGCACAAAGTCTAAGGGACCATGGCTACCTGCCTTGGGGAGGAACCACAACTCCCTCTGGGCCGCTTCTGGCTTCTTGGGGCCATGGGCCAAAGGCCAAGGGGATGGGCAGAGGTCTGTGTTTGGTCTGGCCTAGTTCCCCATCATTAAACTCAGCCTGATTGCTGCCTACCTCTGGTTCCCTCTCACTGCCCCTGCTTCCCCTATCACAGCATGGACTACTATGCTAAGGGTAAGGCCAAATTGCCTGCCATTGCCAATTCAGCATAGACATGGCTTTGTTAGTGTTTCCTTTATTATAAAGCACTGAAATAAGTTAAATAAACAGGTGGGAGGCTGGGCAGTCCCCCAGCCAGTTTGTCCACAGCCCCTGGGAGCAGTGGAGGTGAATACAGGGCCCTTCTCACTGAGCTGGTGAAGTGCATCACTCAAGGCAAGGCCCCCTGGTCCATATGGCCCCCCGCCCATGGGGTTGGGCTGGTCCTTATAGTGCCTAGGTTAGTCTGTGTGGAGCCCCTGGCCAGCGGGGGAGAAAAAGGTGGCTTCTGGTCCGTCTGTATAAAACATGGGGAAGAAGGACCTAGTTCAGGGTGAGTCTGTATGGACAGCCCGGCTGCCAGCAGTCCCCAGGGCTGGTGGGCCCCGAGAGCTCAAAACAGAGGGTGGGCTATGAGGTGGGGCCCAGCCCTCAGAGGCGGAGAGACCAGGCCCTCCTGCCCCACCGTGGCCATGCACCTTTTGGTGGCGCTTGTAGTTGTCCCAGTGGCCCGTGGTATAGGCGCAGGTGGTACAGCGGAAGGGCTTCTCGCCTGTGTGCCGCAGCATGTGACGTTTGAGGTTCATGCTCTGGTTGCAGCTGTAGTTGCAAAGGCTACACCGAAAAGGTTTGTCACCAGAGTGGATGCGACCATGACGCTTGAGGTTGGCCAGATTGCCACAGGCATAGGGGCAGAGGGGGCACTTGTAGGGCTTCTCTCCTGTATGGACGCGCTGATGCCGTTTCAGGTTATCCAGATGAGCAGAGGCATAAGGACAGCGGGCGCAGCGGAAGGGCTTCTCGCCACTGTGTGTCTTCATGTGCCGGGCCAGGTGGTTGGGATAGTGAGTGGCAAAGGGGCAGAGGCTACAGGCAAAGCCTTTGTCACTGGGGCCCTGGGGCCCCCCACTGGCACCCCCTCCAGCCTCTCCTCGCATGCAGCGCCCACACATGGCAGCTCCCAGCCGACTGCCCTCACCCTCCTCCAGCTCTTGTCCACAGCCCCGGCAGGTCCAAGGAAATAGCAGCTCTGGCAGTGGTTCTGATCCAGTTCCACAGAGGCCCTCCCCTTCACCCCGCAACTGCCCACAGTCTGGCAGGAAACTGGCACCACCTGGTGGCACATGGAGGCTCAAATCTGGAAGGAGCAGAGCATCTGTGGGGACAAAGACCTGGGCTATGAATCCAATCCAAGCATTCCTAGTGCCAGCCACCCATGTCCCAAGGTCTTTGGTCCCTGGTCTCGCTTACCTTCAGGTCGCCGGGGCACCGCCCCTTCCTGCTCTGTGGGACTGGGAGGCCGGGCTGGTCGTGGAGCACAGCAGCGGAAGCCACAGGTCGGGCAGGGAGGAGTGGGGGGCCCTGCGTGGGTACGCTGATGCCGCCTCAGGTTGCCCAGGCTGCTGCAGGCAAAGGGGCAGTGGGGACAGCGGTAGGGCTTCTCGCCAGTGTGGGTGCGGGTATGTCGTGTCAGGTTGACGAGCTGGGCTGAGGCGTAGGGGCAGCGGCCACAGCGGAACGGCTTCTCTCCGCTGTGTGTCTGCATGTGCCGCTTCAGGTGGCTCGAGTAGTGGGACACGAAGGTGCAGAGGCGGCATGAGTACAGTAGCCGTGGGGGCAGCAGGGGCCCCCCACCCGGCCCTCCTGCCCCACAACACGGCCCCTCACCTGTCGGCCCCCCACACAGCTGGCAGGCTGGGCCTGGCCTCTCACCCCTGGCCTCCCCTGGACCCCTGGCTGGCTCCTCAACTTCACTCTCCGCACTTAGTGCCCGGCCGCCCCCAGACTCATCGTCGCTCAGCCCGTAGGGAAGCCCAGGCCTGGCCCCCAGAGAGTCTCCTGGTGAAATAGACATGAGAAGAGACATCAGCATGGGGTAGGATCAGGCTCCAAACTCTCCCCTTTTCAGTTATGGTCTCCCCACTTGATTGGCTCCACCCTTAGCTTTGATGATCCCTTTAGTTCCCTCCTAGGAATCAAGTTCTCCCCTGCAGTAATTCCTGAAAATTCAACATGAATTGTCTACCTCTTAGACTGGACTAATCTAGTGATGGTAGAATTGATCTGTATCTAGTTTCACTGAATGGGCAAGGATCAAGGGTTCACAGTGGACCACAGACTGAAATGAATCAATAATGTAATTCTTGAGATAAGAAAGTAAAAATACAGAAGGCAGAGAACCCCAAGACCTTTTCCTAAACTCTATTGCTAAGGCCCCTTTTAGTAAAGAGCTGATATAAAATCTATCTCTGAGGCAAAATTTGGAGGGAAGTGGAGACAATGAAAGTAATGCATGTAATACCACTTGCCGGCCTAAAGAACAGATTGATATTTACATGGGTCCCCTCAATGACTTTCAAAAAACATCTTGCATAAATGGATGGGTTAGTGCAGCAAATTAGGGTAGGGTGCTGCTAAGATCACAGGGAAGAGGGGCATGGAAGGATAAAGACAAACTAAAGGATAAAGACAGAAACTAAAACCTCTCAATACAAAAGGAGCTTACGCTGCAGGTGAAAGGGAGTTAAATTAGACGTCAGTACTGGGTTGAATGATTTACAGAGAGTTTGCTTCCCTGAACCGCTCTTAAAAGTAAATACACATAAGGAATGGGCTAGGAAGAGGGACAGGGCATTTACTTTTAATCAGTTGCTCCATGTGATTCACCCACCCTCCTATTCATATCACCTTTGACCGGGCCTCAGAACTTCACCTCAACAAAGTGATGGAAGTGATTGGACCATTAAACAAATGAAGTCATCTAGCTCAAATGTAAGCTCAACCAGCCCTCGGTTGTGGCAGGAAATGGTGCTCTAATCTGCCTCCCGAAGGGCTGGGGTCTCCGGCGGCCACTAATCCTTAACCAAGTCCCGAAAACCCACCTTCTGAGTCTCTCTCGAAGCCCATGAGCTGGTCACTGTTGCCGTCGCCTTCCTCCTCTTCCTCTTCCTCCTCAAACTCCAGATCCTGGCCTAGTAGCAAATCACTCTCCAATACCAGGGCCCCGGGTCCTTCGTCGAGGGAGTCTTCAGTATCCACTGAAGAGGGGAGGGGGCTTGTGGATTCTCCCTCAAGAGCCAGCCCTCGTGGACTACACTTCCCGTACTCGCTGACCCACTCTGATTACCTTAGTGCCTCGGTGGGAAGCTAGGAGTCTGGATCGCCCACTTCATCCCTCAGGAGTCCCCCTCCACCCTGACCTGAGCCCACGCTCCACTGCCCCCACCCGCGCTCCTCTCCCCTCAAGGCCCCTGACCCCTGACCTTTGACCCCCTCGCATTTCACGGGCTGCGGGTGGCTTTGCTTCCTTCGGGGCATCGTGACCGGCTCCAGCCCGACGCGCCTCCGGCCTGCGGCCGCCCGACCCCGCCCCTCCTATCTCGGCCCGCCCGTCTGCCCTTCCTCTCAGGGCCCGCGGGCCGCCCCCATGCAGCGGCGCGGGCCCTGGGCAGCCCCCGGCCCTGGCCCCGGCACCCAGCTCAGGCCGCTCCCGCCGCCGCCGCCGCTTCCATTCATGGAGCCCCCTACCCCCCTACGGAGACCAGCTGGTACCTCCGTACTCGCTTCCGCTTCCGCCGCCGCAGAGCCGCACGGGACGCGTAGTCCATGGGAAGCGGCGGCGGCGGCGGCGGCGGCGGCGGCGGCAGCAGCCTCAATGGCGTGACCGGGAAGTGATTGTGACGAGACGGCGAGCGAGCCAATCGGAGGCCGGGGAGAGCCGGCCGGGGAGCCGCGCAGGAAGCCTCCAGCACGACTCCAGGTTTCAGGCCCGCCAGACCGGTCCCGACCCCTCCCTGAGGAAACTAGGAGAGCATTTCTGGCTCGAGGAGGGGGCGAGGGGTAGCCGCGACGCCCGCCGGGCCGACCTTCCAGCAGCTCGCTCGGGGCTCCCCTACACACACGCGGGACACACACGCACGCACTCACATGGGGGCTCGCCAGATGTTACCGATGGGGCCAAGTCTGGGGCCACAGCAGCAGAAAAAAAAGGACACGATGCGCACGATTAGGTTTTGGCCTTTAGTCTGAAAAAGTGTTGACTGAAAGTGTACAACAGAGAGCGGGTGCAAGCGGCCGAGGGGCCATGGAGCCGCCGATAAAAAAGAATGTCCTTAAATAAAGTGTTCACAGAGTAAAAACCAGAACCGCCAGTCCTTCCCTCCAACACAACAGAGCACAGGCACAGAACCGGTGATGAGCCCGAGGAGCAAAGAGGCGGCTGGGGAGGACAGCAGAGGCTCCCGGCTGCTGTGTGGAGGGAGAGCCCTCTTTGGAATGGGCGGAGTGAAGCCACCCAGCTCCCCCTGCACACCTCATACCCACTGCTAAGGCTAAAGGAAAAAGACAAAACTCAGTCTCAGGTCCGGAGGGCTCAGAAAACAGTCTAGGTGGGCAGGGGTCTGGATGACTGCTAGTCCCGCTTGGCCTTCTTCTTCTTGTCGCTGTTGCCATTTTCTTCAGCCCCCTCAGTAGAGAGCACTTCCTCTAGTTTCCGCTTGCCACTCTCTGGCTGGAGCTCTGCTGTGTTTCGGGGCTTGAAGCAGATGATGATGCAGGTCATGTTGTCACACCCTGTACCATCCCCAGAAGTGTCTGGTGCCAGGCACTGATCCAGCAGCTACAAAAGGGATGGGGGTAGCTCAGCCACAGGGTTTGAACACCTTGCTGGGAACCTAGAGTCCCACAAGAGGGCTGGCCTGCTGAGTCAGGGTGATAGAAGGAGAGAAATGGGCAAGAGGTATCACAAAACAGCCCACTTGCTAGTCCATAAGGCATAATGCTAAGTCAGAGAAATGAGAGAAGGTGGAACTTTGTAGTCGGGGTTTAGCATCTGTCAGCAATTAATGGTACTGCTCCCAGATTGCCGACTTAGCTCAGATGAAAAGAGTAAACCCTGGCTATGCGGACCAAACACCCTCTCTTCTCCACCTTGGTACTCACCTCTTCCACAATGGATGACAATAACCGAAGCTCCCCATTTTCATCACGCTGGCTGATCTTTGATTGAATGAAGTCTACAACTTCCTGGCTGCTCATCACATTCCTGGGGTCGAGAACAACAGTCAGAATCTTCCAGTCTCACCAAGGCAGAGTAGAGGAGTATGGACAGAGGTGGTGGCCCAGGCCAGTGTAAATAACTACAGAAATTCTCAGCTCTGCCTTAGTCTGGGTGCTCTTCACTCACCAAGAGGTCTAGGTCTGCCTAGGTTCTAATCCTAGAGGTGCCCTAAGCCCTATAAGAGAAGAAATGCTGCAGAAAGGGGAATTTAGGGCATTCTGCCAGTGCTCACCAGATGCCATCACAGGCAATGACCATGAATTCATGGTCGTCAGTGAGAGTCAGCACCTTGATGTCAGGAAGGGCTGAAATCATCTGTTCCTCAGGTGGCAGGTTCTTGTTTCTCTTATAGAAGTGGTCCCCTGGAGTAAAGGAATGGTTGGTTGATGAGCAGTTTGGATACTTTTCCCACAGACTTGTGTTTGTGGCAGGTCAAACCTTGCCATTCATTTCCCTTCTTTACAAAGTTCCACAATCTAGTGGAATGGAGAACTGAGTCCTAGTTTTTCTAGTTTCAACCCTGCCACCAGACTGCTGAACCTTAAGAAAGTCACTCACCGGTCTTGTTCATCATTCAAATGTTACATAAGATGGATATAATAATACCTACATAGCCAGGCGCAGTGGCTCATACCGTAATCTCAGCCCTTTAGGAGGCTGAGGCGTGCCTGAGGTCAGGAGGTCGAGACCAGCCTGACCAAGAAATCCCGTCTCTACTAAAAAAAATACAAAATTAGCCAGGTGTGGTGGTGCATGTCTGTAATCCCAGCCGCTCAGGAGGCTGAGGCAGGAGAATTGCTTGAACCTGGGAGGTGGTGGTTGCAGTGAGCTGAGATCACGCCATTGCACTCCAGCCTGGGCAACAAGAGTAAAAACTCCGTCTCAAAAAAAAAAAAAAAAAAAAAAAAGATACCTATATATAATGATACCTATACCCATCTTAGCTATTTCATAGGAATATAAGAACAGAGGTAGTAGATATTGAAGTGCTTTGAAAGGCACAAGCACTAGGAAGATTAAAGTTTGCTACTAGGTAGTCTGGGACAGAGAGCAAGACCCTAGAAGTCTTTCCCGGTTTCTTGGCCCTTACCAATGGCTCTGGAGAGGTTGAGGCCCCCGTTGACTCGCCCATCCATGGTGACCTTGCCACCAGCATTCTTGATGCGTGCTAGTTCTACTTCATCCTCTGGTTTGTGATCATAGGACATGTCTAAAGCTTTGCCAGCCTCAGATACCACACAGCGAGAGTCTCCTGCGTTGGCTACAATCAACTGCTTCCCTCTTATGAGGGCCACCACCGCTGTTGTACCACTGTCAGAGCCAGGCTAAAGAGGAAGAAAGGGAGCATCATGGGAGCTTCTGAACATGAGTTCCTCACTGATGTGCTCCTGACCATTCACCTATGCTTGCTTTCACTGGGACCCCCAAGAAAGCTTTAACAAATAGGAGAGGCACAGATTTCATCTTTCTAGAGACAGCAGCACACTCCCTCTCCTGTGTTTTTAGATAATTAGACCCCAAAGGCTTACCATCTCATCCCCCTTGCGGAATAAATCCCTATTACTATCACTTCCATCCTAAAGTATCAGGGGGATCCCCTTCCCCTGTCTCAAAATCAAAATTAGGGGATTCACACCTGCCTTGTGGCCTTTCAAGACTCATTGCTCCCATTCCCCACACACCTCCTCTTTGCCTTCCATCCCTGGCACCATCATCTCTTCTTCTTCTTCTTCTTCATCGTCCTCTTCAGCCTCCTCGGTGTCATCCTCATCTTCCTCATTCTCTGCCTCCTCACTGCTGTAGCCATCCTCTTCCTCACTGCATTCCTGCCAGGAGGAGGATCCCAGACTGCTGAGACTGGGATGATCCCTTCCCTCCCCCCAGCTCAGACTCAGAATCAAGAGGCCCTGACTGAACACAGGTCCTCAAAACACTGAAAGATACAAGTATATGGTCATGAAAATTGGGGGGATGGAAAGGGCTAGCATGAGTATAACTGACATCCTGAACTGGGCTTAGCAATCACTAGCAAAAAGCCCAGGACAAGGCAAGGGCTGCCAGCCAAAAGTATCTTTCAGGCACTGTGGCCAGAAAAATTGTCCAGAGAAGAAAACAGCTAACTAGCCAAGGTAACAACTATATTCTTGTTCTCTCTCTAGGAGATAGACTCTGAAAGGCCAGAACTAGATCTGCTTGTTATAGTATCAACAAAGGAAGAGGTAAGAAAGCAAATGGTACCTGTGATGACGGAGCTCAGTGAATTCAAGGCTAAAGCTTAGAATACAGTGGGTCTTAGGGGATGATGTCAAAACAGGAGGAGAGTTGAAAACTACAGACGGCAACCAAACAGGACCTCTCTGCAACTTCAGCATCTGCCTGCCCTCACAGGCCCTTACCTCACTGTCTTCCTCTTCCTCCTCCGCCTCATCTGACTCATCCTCACTGTCCTCAAAGAACTTGGACTTAGCAACTCGAGGCAGCTTGTCAGAGGCTGAAGAGCAGGAAGGCCCAGCCTCTCCAGTGGGAATGCCAGGCTCACCAACTTGGCCTGCCTCAGTCCCACGTTCCGAGTTGGAGGAAAAGCCTGTGTAGGCCTTGGCTGTGGGGCCATTTTCCTGTGAAGGAGTTTCCCTAGTTGAGTCCTCAGGTCCTGCCTCCCCATTGAGGCCCTGGGACCCTGGTTCCTCGCCTGTCCCAGCTCCAGATTTGCTGTGGGGAGGGCCCTTGTGACAGTTCTGCCCGTAGCGTGTCAGCAGCTCTTCAATAGTCATGGTAGCCTCTTCATGCAGCAGTGCAGCCTCCTCATTGTCCACTGCAGGGAAGAGGCTAAATCAGAGCCCCCATGCCAGACTCCTCATGGGATCCGTTCATCTCACTATCTCAACAGCCCTTACAGCCTCTAACTTCCCCACAACCTCCCACTCCTAAGGTTCCTCTTGCTCATCAAGTCTCAGAAGAACATGCCCTAGCTCCTCCTCCTCCACAGACTTCTTTGGTTTTTGTGTTTCATCCCCTTCTTAATCAAAACAACACTAGTTACTATACCTCCCCTCTGACGTCTCATTTGTTATTGTTAAGTTGTAAAAACTCTATTCTGGCTGAGGATCCAGGAAGCCCACAGTGCTATTGTAGAATTAGGATTTAGGCTTAATGACTGGCTATTGGGGCTAATAACTGCTCCAGTCTTGAGGGGAAAAAAAAAAGCACACAAATACCAGCAGGAACCAGGAAGATCCCATCACAATGACAAAAGATAATGTATATACAATGTTTACAGCTCAGATGCCACTCAACAAAGATAATTCTCTCTCTCCTTTTCATAACCACATACAATGCAGGAGAACACCATAGGTTTCTTTAACATAAGGACTCCCCAGGTCCCTAGAAAGCCATCCTATCTTAGAATTGGTAAGAAATATTAAAGAATATTTCTTAAAATGCTGATTTCCCCTCAAACAAGGGATGCCACACTCACCATCATCTTCATCAGCTACTTTTTCCTTTTCATCTTCATCCTCAGTGGGTCGCCCTGCAATCTGTGCCAGCTCTTTAATGACTTCCTCAGTGGTCAGTTTGGCATCAATAGCCAAGAAGGCATCTTCTAAAGCCTAAATATAAGCAAAATAGTCTAAGACTAGTACAAAATGAACTCCCTATGTACAATCCTGAGCACAAGGATGGAATACAAATTAAGAGTGTGAGCTACCACAGTAAGAGACACTCACAGATAAAAACAGTTCAGAGGCCTAGGAATAGTAAGGTAAGTCTAAAAGGTGGCCAATAAGCTCGTTTTAGGAACAGAATTCTTCAAGAGTAAATAAGCAGCAGCAGCTAGGGGACAAAAAGAAAGGAAAAGCCCAAGGGCTAGAGAACAAGGGAAAAGCCTACACAAGTGAGGAATGGGCAGTGTAAGCTGACAGACCTTCTGTAGCTTGCCTTCCTTGTAGGCCTTCTGATCTTTGATGATATCAGGAAGATATTTGGCACAGTACAAGGCAACTTCCTCCCCTAGAAGGAAAGGAAGGAAAGTCACCTGGAGCACTGCTCCCCACACATAGAAAGTGATACAATATTTATATGCCATAGTGGAGTGAACCCCAAGGGTTGAGGGGACAAATATCTTAGCACCCCTGAACCCTATTTGAAGGACACTGTTTGGGGAAGTTCTGGTCCAAAAAAATGGATTTCACCATCAATTCTCTCGGTATATTAACATAACTCGTCTTTTCTCACATGTATACTTAGTTCTCCAGTGAAAAAAAGATAAAGAATCAGCTCATCTGGATACAATTTTCTTTTTCTTTTTTTTTTTTTTTTTTTTTTTGAGATGGAGTCTCGCTGTGTCTCCCAGGCTGGAGTGCAGAGGCGTGATCTCGGCTCACTGCAAGCTCCACCTCCCGGGTTCACGCCATTCTCCTGCCTCAGCCTCCCAAGTAGCTGGGACTACAGGCGCCGCCACCACGCCCGGCTAGTTTTTTGTATTTTTAGTAGAGACGGGGTTTCACCATGTTAGCCAGGATAGTCTCGATCTCCTGACCTCGTGATCCACCCGCCTCGGCCTCCCAAAGTGCTGGGATTACAGGCTTGAGCCACGGCGCCCGGCCTCTTTTTTTTTTTTTTTTTTTTTAAAGACAGGGTCTTGCTCTGTTACCCAGGCTGGAGTGCAGTGGCATGGTCTTGGCTCACTGCAACCTCCACCTCCCAGGTTCAAGCAATTCTCCTGCCTCAGCCTTCTGAGCAGCTGGGACTACAGGCACAAGCCACCATGCCCAGCTAATTTTTGTATTTTTAGAAGAGATGGGGTTTCACCATATTGGTCAGGCTGGTCTCGAACTCCTGACTTCATGATCCACTGGGCTGAGATTACAGGCATGAGCTACCGCGCCCTGCCTAAAAATTTTAAAAAATAAAAATAAAAAAAGAGAAAGAGGCTCTTTGGATTAAAACAAGTCCTGGTGAGATTATAAACCAATACAGTACCTACTGGGAAAAAAGAATGACAGAATACAGAAAAACAGCACCAGGCAGGAAATGATATTGAGGGCCAGACCCTGGAAAGTAAATGAACAAGGGGACTGTTCTTGCCCTGGAACGTCTGGAACTGGGGTCCTAGAATGTTACCAATATGATTTGTTAAAGTTACCTCCATGTCCATCGTAGACAGAAAACATGGCTGTCTCACTGTCCAGCTCAGGAATACAGTTGTGAGCATCCTAGGAAAAGGACAGCATAATTGGCATGTCTCAGGGTCAAAGAATATTCCTCAAGTCATAGGGATCAATGTCACACCTTACTAACTTTTCCCTGGCTGGCCTATATGGCCTAGAAATAAGAAAGGAAAATGGAATGATAAAATACAGAGAAAGAAAGGAGGGAGGCAAAGGAGGAAAGGGGAAGGAGAAAAGGAAGAATCAGGTTACTACCTCTATAATAACCTCAACCTAGGAGATATCTCAGTCCAAATGGCAGAATATTTGGCTGCTGGAAATAAACCTGACCCTTTTGGATCTGTGGAAACTACGGGAAAACCAGAACAAAGGATTTTTTTTTCTTCTTTGTTTCTGAGATGGAGTCTCGCTCTGTCACCCAGGCTGGAGTGCAGTGGTGCAATCTTGGCTCACTGCAACCTCCGCCTCCTGGGTTCAAGTGATTCTCCTGCCTCTGCCTGCTGAATAGCTGAGATTACAGGTGTGTGCCACCACGCCTTGCTAACTTTTGTATTTTTAGTGGAAATGGGGTTTCACCATGTTGGTCAGGCTGGTCTCGAACTTCTGACCTTGCGATTCGCCTGCCTTGGCCTCCCAAAGTGTTGGACAGGCTGTATACAGCATTATTTATAATAAAAAACAGTTGAGTTCGGGCACGGTGGCTCACGCCTGTAATCCCAGCACTTTGGAAGGCGGAGGCGGGCGGATCATTAAGGCGGGTGGATCACTAAGTCAAGAGATTGATACCATCCTGGCCAACATGATGAAACCCCATCTCTACTAAAAATACAAAAATTAGCTGGGCGTGGTGGTGTGTGCCTGTAGTCCCAGCTACTCAGAAGGCTGAGGCAGGAGAATCACTTAAACCCAGAAGGTGGAGGTTGCAGTGAGTGAAGATAACACTACTGCACT
This sequence comes from Macaca mulatta, assembly GCF_049350105.2. Taxonomy (NCBI): domain Eukaryota; kingdom Metazoa; phylum Chordata; class Mammalia; order Primates; family Cercopithecidae; genus Macaca; species Macaca mulatta. The sequence goes on along the minus strand of NC_133418.1, from coordinate 97,594,895 downwards.
CCAGCCTGGGTGACAGAGTGAGACTCGGTCTCAAAAAAAAAAATAAAAAAATAAAAAATAAAAAAATAAAAAACAGTTGTAACCATCTAAATTTCCAGGAATAGATTACAAATGGTACGTATCTCCAGTGGAATACATGTAGCTGTTAAAAGCAAATATATGTTAATTTGGAAATGAGTTCATAATATCTTAAGTAGTTAAAAGCAAAAAGTTAAAGTATCTACATGTATATGTGAGTCTGGAAGATCACATAGCAAACAACCACAGAGGGTGAGATTTGGGTAATAATTTCTACTTTTCGACATTCATTTTTAAATTTTTGTACAATAAACCACATTGTTCCATTCTGAATAAGGACAACAAACACACCTAAGAATTGGCCTCAAGTTGCCATTCTACCATATACTGCATGATCTCTGGTCAGCTACCTTACGGTGTGCCTCAATTTTATCCTCTGTGATGTGGAATAACATCTACCACACCCACATCATCACAGAACTGTTGATAATGATGCAAAACACATAAAAGCCCTTTGTAAACTGGAATTTGCTACGTAAATATATACACATACACACATACATACACACACATACATGTATATTCTGCTCTGAAATTTAGCACCCATTTCACATTTTTCTTTTTTGTTCCTCTCAAAGAGGACCATGCACAATAAAGATTCATCTTACACCTTGAGGTCTCACTCCCGAGAACTACTGCACAATTACCATCTCCTTCACTTCTTGGTGAAGCCTGGGATCTATATTATGATTTGGAACTGCTTCACCTTCTCAAAACACTTTAATTTTCTCCTTTTACATCTTTGCTCATAACCTTTACCCATACCTTTGCTTCTCTCTATCCCTTACTGAGACAGAGCCAAGTATTTCAACATGGTCTCTCAGCAATCTAGAAAAACTCACCCAACCTTGTATAACCCCACCAACTGATTTATGCCTGAATCAGGACTACTAAGTTTGCTAGTCATAAAATGTTATGAGATTGGCTGGGTGCGCTGGCTCACACCTGTAATCCCAGCGCTTTGGGAAGGTAGGCAGGAGGGAATGATTGAGATCAGGAGTTGGAGACCAGCCTAGGCAACACAGCAAGACCCCGCCTCTACAAAAAAATTTTAAAATTAGCCAGGCATAGCAGCATGCACCTGCAGTCAATCCTAACTACTCGGAACACTGAGGCAAGAGGACCACCTGAGCCCAGGAGGTCAAGGCTGCAGAAAGTTATGATGCACCACAGCACTCCAGCCTGGGTGACAGAGGGAGACCCCGTCTCTGAAAGAAAAAAAAGTTATGGGATCACATTGACTATGGTCACTACTTCAATTCAGCATCTTGTTTTCTTTCTTTTTTTTTTTTTGAGATGGAGTCTCCCAGGCTGGAGTGCAGTGGCGCGATCTAGGCTCACTGTAACCTCCACCTCCCAGGTTCAAGCAATTCCCCTGCTTCAGTCTCCCGAGTAGCTGAAATTACAGTATGCACCTGCCACCATGCCCAGCCAATTTTTGTATTTTCAGTAGAGATGGGGTTTCACCATGTTGCCCAGGCTTGTCTCAAACTCCTGAGCTCAAGTGATCTGCCCACCTCGGCCTCCCAAAATGCTGGGATTATAGGCATGAGCCACCGTGCCTGGCCAAACACAGAAATTCTCCTCTCTTCCTAGATTGACAATTTCTCTTAAACTCCTGATCTCAAATCCTTCTCCTTCAAGATCTTACTTCACAGAGAATGTAATAACCTTAACAGCAATCCAAATAGCCATTTTGGCAGTGGCTCATGCATGTAATCTCAACATTTTGGGACGTCAAGGCAGGAGGATTGTTTGAGGTCAGGAGTTCAAGACCAGCCTGGGCAACATAGTGAGACCTCATCTCAGCAAGATCCCCAAATAGCCATTCTGCAGACTTCATTTCCCCTAGCCATTATGTGGGATTAAACAGCACAAATCATGTCAGTTTCCTTTTCTTTTTCAATGTTTATTTTAGAATCAGGGAGTACATGTGTAAGTTTGTTACAAAGGTATATACTGTGTGATGCTGAGGTTTGGGGTATGACTGAACCCCTTTCCCAGGTGGTAGGTATAGTATCAAATAGGTGGGTTTTCAGCTGTTCCTCTGCCACCCCCACTCCCTACCCCCTGCACCACCACCTCTAACAGACCCCAGTGTCTATTGTTGCCATCTTTATATCCATGTGTACTTGATGTTCAGCTCCCACTTACAAGTGAGAACATGCAGTATTTGGTTTTCTGTTTCTGTGTTAGTTCACTTAGGATAATGCCCTCCAGCCACATTCATGTTGTTGCAAAGACATGGTTTCATTCTTTTTAATGGGTGCATAGTATTCCATGGTAGCTATATACCATATTTTCTTTATCCAGTCCACCACTGATGGGCACCTGGGTTGATTCAGTTTTTGCTATTGTGAATAGTGCCGCAATGAACATACACGTACATATGTTCTTTTGGAAAAATGATTTATTTTCCTTTGGGTGTATACCCAGCAATCAGATTGCTGGGTCTAATGGTAGTTCGACTTCTAGTTCTTTGAGAAATCTCCAAACTGACAGTGCCTAGACTAAATTAATTTATACCCTCAAAAACAGTGCACAAGTGTCTGCTTTCCTCTGCAGCCTTACCAATGTCTCTCATTTTTTGACATTTTAACAAAAGCTGTTCTGACTGGTGTGAGATGGTATCTCTTTGTGGCTCTGATTTGCATTTGTCTGATGATTAGAGATGAGCATTTTTTCATGTTTGTGGGCCACATGTACATCTTTTGAGAAGTATCTGTTCATGTCCTTCGCCCACTTTTTAATGGGGTTGTTTGCTTTTTGCTTGTTAGGTTCCTTATAGATTTTGTATATTAGACCTTTGTTGGATGTATACTTTGTGAATATTTTCTCCCATTCTATAGGTTTTAAGTTTACCCCCTTGATAGTTTCTCTTGCTGCATGTCACTTTTCTTGAAAGATCTCTTGGATTCTGTGTAGTTCTATACCTCTGACTGCCTGTTTCTATAGGATGTTCTCTCTCTCTCTCACTCTCTCTCTTTTCCTTTTCTTTTCTTTCTCTCTCTCTGTGCTGGGATAACAGGCACACGCCACCACGCCCAGCTAATTCTTGTATTTTTAGTAGAGATGGGGTTTCACCATGTTGGCCAGGATAGTCTCAATCTCCTGGACCTTGTGATCCGCCCACCTTGGCCTCCCAAAGTGCTGGGATTACAGGCGTGAGCCATGCACCCGGCCAGGATGTTCTTTCTTTCTATACCTCAAACTTAACACATGTAATCAGGAAATCAGTAGTCTGCAAAAAAAATCAGAGGTTCCCCTATAGGTTCTTATTTCTGTAAATGGAATCTTAACTCTCCCAGGCAACACTTAATCCCAGAGTCAAGCTTAACTTCCTGGCTGTCTTCCACCACCAATCACTGAGTCCTGCTGGATTTTCCTTCATCATGTTGTTGTTCCTGGATTACTTTGTTTTGTTGGGGTTTTTTTTTTTTTTTTTTTTTTTTGAGAGAGAGTGAGCCTCCCTCTGTCACCCAGGCTGGAGTACAGTGGCGTGATCTCAGCTCACTACAACCTCCGCAACCCAGGTTCAAGTGATTCTCATGCCTCAGCCTCCCAAGTAGCTGGGATTACAGGTACATGCCACCACGCCTGGCTAATTTTTATATTTTTAGTAGACACGGGGTTCCACCATGTTGCCCAGGCTGGCCTCAAACTCCCGACCTCAGGTGATCCTCCTGCCTCAGCCTCCCAAAGTGCTGGGATTTAGGCATGAGCCACCACGCCAGCCCACAGTAAAATTATTATTATTACTGTTGCCAGGCTGGAGTGCAGTGGCGCAATCTTGGCTCCCCGCAACCTCCACCTCCCGGGTTCAAGCAATTCTCCTGCCTCAGCCTCCCGAGTAGCTGGAACTACAGGTGCGTGCCACCACACCTAGCTTATTTACTTATTTGGAGACGAAGTCTCACTCTGTCGTCCAGGCTGGAGTGAAGTGGCGCAATCTCAACTCACTGCAAGCTCAGCCTCCTGGGTTCATGCCATTCTCCTGCCTCAGACTCCTGAGTAGCTGGGACTACAGGCGCCTGCCACCATGCCCGACTAATTTTGTATTTTTAGTAGAGACAGGGTTTCACCGTGTTAGCCAGGATGGTCTTTATCTCCTGATCTCGTGATCCACCTGCCTCGGCCTCCGAAAGTGCTGGGATTACAGGCTTGAGCCACCACGCCCAGCCTAATTTTTTATTTTGCGCAGAGATGGGGTTTTAAAATTAGCCATGTATGATGGTGCACACCTGCAGTCCCATCTATGTGGAGGCTGAGGTGGCAGGACTGTTTGAGCCCAGAGGTTGAGGCTGCAGTGAGCTATCACAGAGCACCACTGCACTCCAGCACAAGCAAGAATAAGACCCTGTCTCAAAAAAAAAAAAGAAAGAAAGAAAGAAACCATTAAAAAAAAAAACCAGATAATAACAACTGTTAGCAAGAACGTGGAGAAACTGAAATTCTTGTGTACTGCTGGTGGAAAAGTAAATGATAGAGGTGTTGTGAAAAACAACATGGAGGCCAGACACGGTGGCTCACGCCTGTAATCCCAGCACTTTGGGAGGCCAAGGCAGGCAGATAATTTGAGGTCAGGAGCTCAAGACCAGCCTGGCCAACATGGTGAAACCCCATCTCTACCTAAAAATACAAAAATCAGCTGGGTGTTGTGGCAAGCACCTGTAATCCCAGCTACTTAGGAGGCCAAGGCAGGAGAATCACTTGAACCCTGGAGGCGGAGGTTGCAGTGAGCCGAGATGGCACCACTGTACTCCAGCCTGGACGACACAGCAAGACCCTGTCTCAAAAAAATAAAAAAAATTAGGCAGTCACTAAAAGACAAATACTGTATGATTCCACTTACAGTATGAAGTATCTAAAGTAATCAAATTCATAGGGACTGAAAGTAGAATGCTGTTTACCATGAGCTGAGGAAAAGAGAATGGGGACTTATTTAACGGGTATAGAGTTTCGGTTTTGTAGGACGAAGAGTTCTGGAAACTGGGTGCACAACAATGTGAATGTACTAAATACTACTCAACTGTACATTAAAAAATCATTCAGGCTGGGCGTGGTGGCTCATGCCTGTAATCCCAGTACTTTGGGAGGCCGAGGCGGGCGGATCACTTGAGGTGAGGAGTTAGAGACCAGCCTGGTCAACACAGAGAAACCCCGTCTCTACTAAAAATACAAAAATTAACTGGGCATGGTGGTGCACGCCTATAATCCCAGCTACTCAGGAGGCTGAGGCAGAAGAATCTCTTGAGCCCAGGAGGCGGAGGTTGCAGTGAGCCAGGATTGCACCACTGCACTCCAGCATAGGTGACAAGAGCAAGATTGTCTCAAAAAAAAAAAAAAAAGAAAAAGAAATGATTAAGATGGTAATTTTTATGTTACGTGTATTTTATCACAATGAAATTTTTTTTTTTTTCTTCTTGAAACAGAGTTTCATTCTTGTTGCCCAGGCTGGAGTACAATGGCATGATCTAGGCTCACTGCAACCTCTGCCTTCCCGGTCAAGTGATTCTCCCTCCTCAGCCTCCTGAGTAGCTGGGATTACAGGCATGCACCACCATGCCCGGCTAATTTTGTATTTTTAGTAGAGACAGGGTTTCTCCATATTGGTCAGGCTGGTCTCAAACTCCCGACCTCAGGTGATCCGCCCACCTCGGCCTCCCAAAGTGCTGGGATTACAGGCGTAAGCCACCGCACCCAGCCACAAGGAAAATTTTTAAAGAAAAAAAAAAAAAAGCCGAAAACTTTCCACAAAGAAGAGCCCAGGCTCAGATGGCTTTATTGGTGAATTCTACCAAACATTTACAGAAAAATTAATACCAATGATTCACAACTCTTCCATCACATCGAAAAGAAGGCAACACTTCCCAATTCATTCTATGCAATTCATTCTATGAGGCCAGTATTACCCTGATTCCAAAACCGGACGGAGACATCACGACAAACTACAGACCAATTATCTCTTATGAATATAGACACAAAAATCCTCAACAAAATAGTAGCAAACTAAATCCAGCACCATATAAAAGGGTAATACACAATGATCAAGTAAGATTTATACACCAAAAAAATGCAAGGTTGGTTTAACATTCAAAAAAATCACTTAATGTAATATAGTGTATCAGTAGACTAAAGAACAAAACCCTATGATCATCTCGATAGATATTAAAAAAGGCACTTGACAAAATCCAGTGCTTATTAATGATAAAAAGACTCAATGTCAGAATGCCAGTCTGGGCAACACAGTTAAGACCCTGTCTCTATAAAAAATTTTTAAAAATTAGCCCAGTATGGTGGTGTATGCATGTAACCCTAGCTACTAAGAAGGCGGAGGCAGGTGGATCTCTTGAACCTAGGAGTTCAAGGCTGCAGTGAGCTATGATTGAGCCACTGTGCTACAGCCTGAGTGACAGAGCAAGACTGTCTCTAAAAATATATATATAAAATAGACTCAACAACCTTGGAATAAAAGGGAACTTCCTAAACCTGATAGAGTACATCTATGAAATACTGAGTCGGCTGGGCGTGGCGGCTCACGCCTGTAATACTCCCCCAATTGATCTACAGATGCTGCATAACCCCCATCAAAACCCAGGTGCCTTTTGTGCAGAGATTGACAAATTAATCCTAAAATTTATATGAAAAATAACGAATTTTAGGCCGGGCGCGGTGGCTCAAGCCTGTAATCCCAGCACTTTGGGAGGCCGAGACGGGCGGATCACGAGGCCAGGAGATCGAGAGACGATCCCGGCTAACACGGTGAAACCCCGTCTCTACTAAAAAAATACAAAAAAACTAGCCGGGCGAGGTGGCGGGCGCCTGTAGTCCCAGATACTCGGGAGGCTGAGGCAGGAGAATGGCGTAAACCCGGGAGGCGGAGCTTGCAGTGAGCTGAGATCCGGCCACTGCACTCCAGCCTGGGTGACAGAGCAAGACTCCGTCTCAAAAAAAAAAAAAAAAAAAAAAAAAAAAAAAAAGAAAAATAACGAATTTTAAAGACATTTCAAAACGTACTAAAAAGCTACAGTAACCAAGATAGTGTATCACTGGCATAGGGACATGCAGACCAATGAAATGGACTTGAGAGTTCAGAAATAAAACCCTCATATTTACGGTCAATTTATCTCTGACAATGATGCCAAGATAATTCAATGGGGGAAAAGAACAGTGGTTTAAACAAATAGTGCTGGGACAACTTGATATCCACACACAACAGAATGAAGTTGGATCACTCCCTCACACCATTCATAAAAATTCACTCAAAATGGATCACAGACTTAAATGTAACAGCTAAAACTATACAACTCTCAGAAGAAAACCTAAGAGAAAATTGTTGTGACTTTGGGTTAGACAAAGCTTCTTAATAAAAACAAACAAAATAGACAAATTGGACTTTATCAAAAGCAAAAACTTTTGTTTCAAAAGACACCGTCAAGAAAGCAAAAAGAGGCCAGGTGCGGTGGCTCACATCTGTAATCCTAGCACTGTGGGAGGCCCAATCGGGCAGATCACAAGGTCAGGAGTTCAAGACCAGCCTGGCCAACATGGTGAAACCCTGTCTCTACTAAAAATACAAAAATTAGCTGCGCGTCATGGCATGCCTGTAGTCCCAGCTACTTGGGAGGCTGAGGCAGGAGAATCACTTGAACCCGGGAGGCGGAGGTTGCAATGAGCCGGGATTGCACCACTGCACTCCAACCTGGCAACAGAGTGAGACTCTGTCACAAAACAAAACAAAACAAAACAAAAAGAGGCAGGGTGCAGTGGCTCATGACTGTAATCCCAGCACTTTGGGAGGCTGAGGCAGGCTGATCACTTGAGGTTAGTAGTTCGAGACCAGCCTGGCCAACACGGTGAAACCTGGTCTCTACTAAAACTACAAAAATTAGCTGGGCATGGTGGCACACACCTGGGTCCCAGCTACTCAAGAGGCTGAGGCAGGAGGATCACTTGAACCCAGGAGGCAGAGGTTGCAGTGAGCCACGATCGCGCCACTCCATTCCAGCCTGGGGGGTCAGATCCAGACTGTCCCCCGACCAAAAATAAATAAATAAATAAAACAAAAAAACAAATCAAAAAGTCCACAAAAATTGGAGAAAATATTTACAAATCATATATCTAACAAACTTGTATCCAAAACATTTTTATATGTTAAGAGTAAAGAACTCTTAACATATTAAAAAAAACAAAAAAATCCAATTAAAAATGAACAAAGGCTTTGAATAGACATTTCTCCAAAGAAGATACACAAATGGCCAATAAACACATAAAAGATGTTCAAACATAAGGCCTGGCATGGTGGCTCTAGCCTGTAATCCCAGCACTTTGGGAGGCCCAGGGAGGCGGATCCTTTGAGGTCAGGAGCTCAAGACCAGCCTGAACAACATGGTTAATGCCCTGTCTCTACTAAAAATACAAAAAATTAGCTGGGCGTGGTGGCATGTGCCGATAATCCCAGCTGCTAGGGAGGCTGAGGCAGGAGAATCGCTTGAACCTGGACAGAGTGAGACTCTGTCTCAAACAAAAAGTTCAAACATCATTAGCCATTTAGCCATCAGAGAAATACAAATCAAAATGACAAGGAGACACCACTTCACACCCACTATTAGTTATTATAAAAAAAGTGGATAAGTGTAGTGAAGATGTGAAGGAACTGGCATCCTCATATATCGCTGGCAAGAATGTAAGATGGTACAGCCGGCCGGGCGCGGTGGCTCAAGCCTGTAATCCCAGCACTTTGGGAGGCCGAGACGGGCGGATCACGAGGTCAGGAGATCGAGACCATCCTGGCTAACACCGTGAAACCCCATCTCTACTAAAAATACAAAAAACTAGCCGGGCGAGGTGGCGGGCGCCTGTAGTCCCAGCTACTCCGGAGGCTGAGGCAGGAGAATGGCCTAAAACCCGGGAGGCGGAGCTTGCAGTGAGCTGAGATCCGGCCACTGCACTCCAGCCCGGGCTACAGAGCAAGACTCCGTCTCAAAAAAAAAAAAAAAAAAAAAAGATGGTACAGCCACTTTGGAAAAGAGTTTAGCAGTTTCTCAAAATGTTAAACATGTAGTTACCATATGACCCAGCAATTCCACTCTTTGGTATATAACCAAAAGATATGAGGATATATTTCCACACAAAAATTTGTACATAGTATCACTATTTATAATAGAAAAAAAACACAGTGGAAATCCAAAATGTCTATCAACTAATGAATGAACAAAATGTGATATATCCATACCACGGAATATTATTCAACCATAAAAAAGAATGAAATACTGATTGATTTACAACATTGATGACCCTTAAAAATATTATGCTTGGCTGGGTGCGGTGGCATACATCTGTAATCCCAGCACTTTGGGAGGCTGAGGCGGGCGGATTGCCTGAGCTCAGGAGTTCAAGACTGCCCTGGGCAACATGGTGAAACTCGTCTCTACTAAAATACACACAAAAAAATTAGCCATGCATGATGGTTGCTGCCTGTAGTCCCAGGTTTCTCGGGAGGCTGAGGCATGAGAATCGCTTTAACCCAGAACGTGGAGGCTGCAGTGAGCCAAGATCACGCCACTGCACTCCAGCCTGGGCGATAGAGGGAGATCTTGTCTCCAAAATAAATAAATAAATAAATAAATAAAAATAAAAAAATTATGCTTAGGTACAACTATGATATATCAATTAAAAAATATCAGGCCGGGTATGGTGGCTCATGCCTGTAATCCCAGCACTTTGGGAGGCTGAGGTGAAAAGATTCCTTGAGGCCAAGGGTTCAAGACCACCAGCCTGGACAACACAGTAAGACCCTGTCTCTATGAAAATAAATGGATAAATAACAATAATTAAAATCAACCTCCTGGGGATAAGAAAAAGAGTTAACTAGGAGATAAGAGAAAATTCAAGAATTGTTAAGTCATTAATTTGGGATGGAGTACTGGGTCTTTTGTTTCCATTCCATCAACTAAGTGAGGAAGGTTCCAACAGAAACAACTGTAGCAAATGGGAGTGCCTAAAAGAAAACTAGCATCTCTTTCCTGGTTACACAGGCAACAGACTTGGTGATCTGCCTGAGCTCTATGTCTATCTGAACAGAAGGAGAGAATTTTAAAAAGTGCCCACTGGAGCCTGAACCATCTTGCTGGTATCCATCCAAAGGAGTCCAGCAGTATGAGGTCAAGGATACGCAGCAGGTGGTAAAAGCCAAAGAAAGTCTAAAAACCAAAAGTGGAGATCAAGTCCCTCTAGGCCAGGCCTGGCTATTGCTGGAAACAAAGAGATGGTGAGTGATAACTGGATATGAGACTGGAGTTTTGTTTTTTTTTTTTTTTGAGACGGAGTCTCACGCTGTTGCCCAGGCTGGAGTGCAGTGGCGCGATCTCGGCTCACTGCAAGCTCCGCCTCCCGGGTTCCCGCCATTCTCCTGCCTCAGCCTCCTGAGTAGCTGGGACTACAGGCGCCCGCCACCGCGCCCGGCTAATTTTTTGTATTTTTAGTAGAGACGGGGTTTCACTGTGGTCTCGATCTCCTGACCTTGTGATCCGCCCGCCTCGGCCTCCCAAAGTGCTGGGATTACAGGCTTGAGCCACCGCGCCCGGCCGAGACTGGAGTTTTAAAGAGAATTCTGATTCTCTTTAGCTCTGTAAAATAAAATCTGCAAGGCAATGATCTAGAAATAAGCAAAAGAACCCTGGGTCAGCAAAATATTTATTCTTAAATCTACTACAACAATGTATGTGTGATTAAAAAAAACAAAAAACAAAAAACAAAAAAAATCTCATTCTTATAGGTAAAGCTGAGGGTAGAGGGAATGCTTGGGGTGGGGAGTAATTTACTCCTCAGGGGTCAACAGGCTTCAAAGTCAATTTCAAAAATACATATGCTTAGTAAAAGCATCCAGATATAAAAGGAAATGTATTTAGAATTCCATTTATAAAATGTTCAGAATAGGCAAATTCATAGAAGTCATGTAAATTAGTGGATGCCAGAGGCTAGTGGAAGGGAGGTACGGAGTTGCTGGTAAAGAGTACAGGGTTTCTTTTTGGGGTTCTAAAACTGATTGTGGTGATAGATGTATAACTCTGTTTGAATATACTACAAAAGAGCCAGGCACAGTGGCTCATGCCTGTAATTCCAGCACTTTGGGAGGCTGAGGCAGGTGGATCACTTGAGGCCAGGAGTTCAAGACCAGCCTGGGCAACATGGTGAAACCCTGTTTCTACTGAAAATATAAAAATTAGCTGGGTGTGGTGGCATGCGCCTGAAGTTCCAGCTATTTGTGAGGCAGAGGCAGGAGAATCACGTGAACCTGGGAGGGGGAGGTTGCAGTGAGCTGAGATTGTGTCAATGCACTCCAGCCTGGTTTACAGAGCAAGACCCTGTCTTGAAAAAAGAAAAAAAGAAAAAAAAGAGAATATACTAAAAACCACTGAATTACACCCTTAAAATGAATGAATAATATCCTTAAACCCACTGAATTATACTCTTAAAGTGAGTTCATATACCATACAGTGTATGAACTATATATCTCAATAAAGCTGATTAAAAAGGAACCTGTAAAAATTAAAAAGGAATCTGTATATACATTTTCAAATACTAAATATGACTAAAAGGTGTTGTTTTTCTGCTAGCATTGGGTCAAAAAGGAAAAAAAAGTTGATATACTTCATCTCTGAACTAGATCTAGAAAGAAACAAAACAACTATACTGAAATCATACTCTGTCTACAAAATGTCATTAAACATCTTAAGTTCAGTTCTAAAGATTTGTTTCCAGACAGTACAATGTCAAGAACTACTGATCAGACCTGTATAAATTTCTGTGCTTAAATTCAACCCCTTACCCTTACCTCTCAAAGTCCAATTCTAAGACTAATAACCCAATAGAAAATTGGAGGTGGGGAAACAGTAGTAACAACTAAGGAATCAGACAACAGAACTTGTGTAAAATATCCTTGAAATCTTGAGGAATAAGTTCTGATTGTATTTTCCAGTTGCTCGAGAACTTATAAGGGAATGGAATAAAATATAAAATAATTTCTGGACCAGGCATGGTGGCTCACACCTGTAATCCCAGCACTTTGGGAGTCAAGGCAGGAGAATCATTTGAGCCTGGGAGTTCAAGACCAGCCTGCGCAACATAGTGAGACCCTGTCTCTACTAAAATAAAAAATTAGCTGGGCCTGGCAGCATGTGCCTGTAGTCCTAGTTACTCAGCAAGCTGAGGTAGGATTGCTTGAATCCAGGAGGTCAAGACTGCGAGTGAGCTATGATTGTGCCACTGCACTCCAATGTGAGCAATAGAGGGAGACCCTGACCCTAAAAAAATAAATAAATAAACATAGGCCGGGCGCGGTGGCTCACGTCTGTAATCCCAGTACTTTGGGAGGCCAAGGCGGGCAGACCATGAGGTCAGGGGATCGAGATCATCCTGGCTAACATGGTGAAACCCTGCCTCTACTAAAAATAAAAAATAAAAAATTAGCCGGGTGTTGTGGTGGGCACCTGTAGTCCCAGCTACACGGGAGGCTGAGGCAGGAGAATGGTGTGAACCCAGGAGGCGGAGCTTGCAGTGAGCCAACATCGTGCCACTGCACTCCAGTCTGGGCGACAGTGTGAGACTCCGTCTCAAATAAATAAATAAATAAACAAACAAACATAAATAGGCCAGGTGTGGTGGCTCACGCCTGTAATCCCAACACTTTGGGAGGCCGAGACGGGTGGATCACAAGGTCAGGAGATTGAGACCATCCTGGCTAACACGGTGAAACCCCATCTCTACTAAAAATACAAAAAAATTAGCCGGGCGTGGTGGTGGGCGCCTGTAGTCCCAGCTACTTGGGAGGCTGAGGCAGGAGAATGGCATGAACCTGGGGGGTGGAGCTTGCAGAGAGCGGAGACCAGGCCACTGCACTCGAGTCTGGGCAACAGAGCAAGACTCCATCTCAAATAAATAAATAAATAAATAAATAAATAAATAAGTTCCTCAGCCTGGGCAACATTGCAAGGCCCCATCTCTACAAAAAATTTAAAAAAATAAAAAATTAGCCAGTCATGGTGGCATGCGCCTATAGTAGGCTGAGGCTGGAAGACCCCTTGAGCCCAGGAGGCTATGCGGTGAGCTATGATCAAGTCACTGTAAAGGTAGATAAGGGTAGCGAGGATGTGAAGGAACTGGCACAAGAAATCCTGTACTCCTTACCACTCAAGCATGGGCAAGAGTGAGACCCTGTCTCAAAATAAATAATTTTAAAAATAAAAAGGCTGGTCACGGTGGCTCATGTCTGTAATCCCGGCACTTTGGGAGGCTGAGGCAGGCAGATCACTTGAGGCCAGGAGTTTAAGCCCAGACTGGCCAGCATGGCAAAACCCCTTCTCTACTAAAAATACAAAAAAATTAGCCAGGCATGGTGGCGCGTGTCTGTAATCCCAGCTACTTGGGAGGCTGGGGCAGAACTGCTAGAACCCAGGAGGCGGAAGCTGCAGTGAGCCGAGATCACACCACTGCACTCCAGCCTGGGCAACAAGAGCAAAACTCCATCTCAAAAAGAGAAAAGAAAAGAAAAGAGTTTCTCCATGCTCATGGGCATACATGTGATATAATCCTATACTAGCTTTGAACTGTGAATGGGTACGGCATGCTAATCAAATGCAAAAAATGCGTTTTTACAAAAGTTGCTTAACTACATTCTAGACAAAGAAATTCTGGCCAGGCGCAGTAGCTCGTGCCTGTAATCCCAGCACTTTCAGAGGCGGAGGCGGGCGGACTACCTGAGGTCAGGAGTTCGAGACCAGCCTGACCAACATGGAGAAACCCCGTCTCTACTAAAAATACAAAAAATTAGCCAGGCGTCCTGGCACATGCCTGTAATCTCAGCTACTCAGAAGGCTGAGGCCAGAGAATCACTTGAACAGGAAGGCCAGGGAGCCGAGATCGCACCACTACACTCCAGCCTGGGTGACAGGGAGATTCCGTCTCAAAAAAAAAAAAAAAAAAAAACAAACAGAGAAATTCTGACCTGGTTTAGTAAGTAAAAAGTGCTTTAAGCTATTGATATGAGATGCTAATCTGAGGATAAGAAAATAAATGCTTTTCAACCTTCAATGCCCTAAGGTAGAACCCCATAGCATACTTGTGATGTTTCTTTTTGTATTTTTTCCATTAATTTAATGACTGAAACTAATATGCAGGTATTTTAAGAATTTTCTGCTCAATACTATCTCTATAGTCAATTCTAGGTGACCCCTTTTGACCATTAATAAGGCAGCTTCTACACAGCAATAAACAGCTGGCCTACTCAAAATTATACTATAGATATTGACACTGCCTTTAATAAAAGGAAAATATGATTCATAGGACAGAAAATTCTCGGCCAGGCATGGTGGCTCAAGTCTGTAATCCCAGCACTTTGGGAGGCCGAGGCGGGAGGATCACGAGGTCAGGAGTCTGGCCAACATAGTGAAATCCCATCTCCACTAAAAATACAAAAAAAATTAGCTGGCCTGGTGGCAAACGCCTGTAATCCCAGCTACTTGGGAGACTGAGGCAGGAGAATCGCTTGAACCCAGGAGGCGGAGGTTTCAGTGAGCCAAGATAGAGCCAAAAAAAAAAAAAAAAATTCCTAACTCTCCATAGAAAGCAGTTTTGTCATTTCCAGAGAACCTCACAACCAAATGTTAAATGTACTCTTGTCCCTTTAAGACTACGTCAACTGATAGGCCAGGCATGGTGGCTCACGCCTGTAATGCCAGCACTTTGGGAGGCCGAGGCGGGCGGATCACAAGGTCAGGAGTTGGAGACCAGCCCGGCCAACATAGTGAAACCCTGTCTCTATTAAAAACACAAAAAATTAGCTGGGCATGGTGGCAGGCGCCTGCAATCCCAGCTACTCGGGAAGCTGAGGCAGGAGAATTGCTTGAACTCAGGAGGCGGAGGTTGCAGTGAGCCGAGATCATGCCATTACACTCCAGCCTGGGCTGTGCGAGACTCTGTCTCGGAAAAAAAAAAAAAAAAAAGACTACATCAACCGAATCTATTTTCAGATTTGATTTCTTATTTAGCCACCAAAAACTCAAGGGCCTTACCTCGTATATTTCTCAGGCACCCCTCCACAATCTACCTCTTTTTTTTTTTTTTTTGAAATGGAGTCTTGCCCTGTCGCCCAGGCTGGAGTACAGTGGCGCGATCTCAGCTCACTGCAACCTCTGCCTCCTGGGTTCAAGCGATTCTCCTGCCTCAGCCTCCTGAGTGGCTGGGATTATAGGCACGCGCCACCATGCCCGGCTAATTCTTGTATTTCAGAGACAGGGTTTCACCATATTGGCCAGAATGATCTTGGTCTCTTGACCTTGTGATATGCCCCTCTAAGCCTCCCAAAGTGCTGGGATTACAGGTATGAGCCACTGTGCCCAGTCCCTACCTCTTAATCCCAAAGTACATACCTCAGCCACTTTTTTCATGGAGAAAGAAGGAGGGAGGGGAACATCATCTGTGGTTTGTTTGTTGTTTTTTTTTTTTTGAGACAGAGTCTGTCACCCTGGCTGGAGTGCAGCGGTGCAATCTCAGCTCACTGGCCTTCCTGTTCAAGCGATTCTCTGGCCTCTGGCTAATTTTTGTATTTTTAGTAGAGATGGGGTTTCACCATGTTGGCTAGGCTGGTCTCGAACTGACCTCGGGTGATCTGTCCCCCTTGGCCTCCCAAAGTGCTGGGATTACAGGCGTGAGCCGCTTCGCCTGGCCTGTGGTATTTTGATTACCTCTTCTCAAAACACCCTGGCTGCTGGGCGTGGTGGCTCACACCTATAATCCCAGTGCTTTGGGAGGTAGAGGCGGGTGGATCACCTGAGGTCAGAAGTTCGAGACCAGCCTGACCAATGTGGAGAAACCCCTTCTCTACTAAAAATACAAAATTAGCCAGGCATGGTGGCACATGCCTGTAATCCCAGCTACTCAGGAGGCTGAGGCAGGAGAATCGCTTGAACCTGGGAGGCGGAGGTTGCAGTGAGCCAAGATCACACCATTGTACTCCAGCCTGGACAACAAGATAGAAACTCCATCTCAAAACACCACCACCACCACCCTGGTCACACAGGAAGAGAAGTTGGAAAGAGGCAGAAAGTAAAAATGCCAGCTATTGATGGTTGCCATTTTTGTCTCAAGAGTCCTCCCTATGGCTGAATCTACCCATTAGTCAGGATTTCAACGACCTTTAGTAGTATGATAACCTCACCTCAAATGAAGCATTAGGACCAAGCAAATAGGGTACATAAACTTTATTAATTGTTGGATTAAGTCCTAAAGCTTCAGAGGAATGGGAGTACTTTATATTTTCTGGAAAGATAAGGTTCAGGGAGGGCCGGGCGCGGTGGCTCAAGCCTGTAATCCCAGCACTTTGGGAGGCCGAGACGGGCGGATCACGAGGTCAGGAGATCGAGACCATCCTGGGTAACACAGTGAAACCCCGTCTCTACTAAAAATACAAAAACTTAGCCGGGCGAGGTGGCAGGCGCCTGTAGTCCCAGCTACTCGGGAGGCTGAGGCAGGAGAATGGCGTGAACCCGGGAGGCGGAGCTTGCAGTGAGCTGAGATCTGGCCACTGCACTCCAGCCTGGGTGACAGAGCGAGACTCCGTCTCAAAAAAAAAAAAAAAAAAAAAAAAGATAAGGTTCAGGGAAGAGGCTAGAACTCAGTTATTTTCTTGCAATAGCAAAGAAACTATGCTATACTTTAAGGAGAACAAAAGCCAGAAGGAAAAGTATCAATGAAGCAGAATAGGATCCCAAACAATACTCTTCAAGAGGATTTGATTAGGCATATTTAATTATTGGTTAGGCATATTTATTCAAACAAGGGCAACTTCAGAAACAGCACATTAGCAAGATTTTAATACCCTAAGCAGTTATCTCTCAGGAGGAAGATTAGGATGTAAGGAATAGTCTAGTAAGATCTCTATACACTAAAATGTCCCTGACAAAAAAATCATTTTCTAATTGAGGAGAAACCAAAAATAAAGGGAAATGCCCTACAGAGAAGCAGCAAATAGTATGAAATCACTGGGCAAACCAACATGAAACACTGAGTAGCCAAGCAACTCAATCCATAAAGAAAACTAGAAAAAGGGCACCAAATAAATGGAAAAACAGCAGAGAAGTGAAAAATATTAAATGAGAAACCTGGAAGAAACATTTTACTGCGAGATGGAATATTCACCTCAAATCTCACAACATTAACAGAACGCCACGGAAATGGAACTTCTCAACTACCTACTTTCCTTCTGAAACTATATCCAGATTTATTTACTCATTCTTTTTCTTTTTTCTTTTTTTTTTTTTTTGAGACAGAGTCTCACTCTGTCGCCCAGGCTGGAGTACAGTGGCACGATCTTGGCTCACTGCAACCTCCGCCTCCAGGGTTCAAGCGATTCTCCTGCCTCAGCCTTCCAAGTAGCTAGGATTATAGGCACACACCACCACATTTGGCTAATTTTTTGTATTTTTAGTAAAGACGGGGTTTCATCATGTTGTCCAGGCTGGTCTCGAACTCCTGAGCTCAGGCAATCCGCGCATCTCAGCTTCCCAAAGTGCTAGGATTACAGGCATAAGCCACTGCGCCTGGCCTATTCATTCATGTTTTGAGACAGCATCTCGCTCTGTCGCCCAGATTGGAGTGCAGCAGGGCGATCTCGGCTCAATGAAGCCTCTGCCTCTTGGGCTCAAGGTGATTTTCCATCTCAGCCTCCCAAGTAACTGGGACTACAGGTGGGCACCACCACACCCTGCTAATTTTTTTGTATGTTTTGTAGACACAAGGTTTTTTTTTTGTATTTTTTTGTATTTTTTGTAGACACAAGGTTTCGCCATGTTGTCCTGAGCTCAGGTGATCTGCCTGCCTCGGCCTCCCAAACTGCTGAGATTACAGATGTGAGCCACTGTGCCCGACCTAGATATTTCTAATAGACAATTACATCTACCAAATAGTTATACTGTGTATGGTGGTGAAATATGAATGCTATGCTTCAGTTTGACATAGATGCTTAACAATGTCTAGTGTCTTCAACAATCTGATCCTACAGATTCTTTCCACCAAAGCAGTGTCCTAACCTTTCTGCACCTCAATTTCTTAGCTATAAAATGTGGGAGCCACCGGGTGTGGTGGCTCACGCCTGTAATCCCAGTACTTTGGGAGGCCAAGGCGGGCGGATCACCTGAGTCAGCCCGAGTCAGTTCGAGACCAGCCACATGAAGAAATCCTGTCTCTACTAAAAATACAAAATAAGCCGGGCGTGGTGGCACATGCCTGTAATCCCAACTACTGGGGAGGCTGAGGCAGGAGAATCGCTTGAACTTGGGAGGCGGAGGTTGTGGTGAGCCGAGATCCCGCCATTGCATTTCAGCCTGGGCAACAAGAGCGAAACTCCGTCTCAAAAAAAAAAAAAAAAAAAGTGGGAGCCAAAGCAGATAAGATGAACTATAGGATCCACTCCAATCTTGAAATTTTATACCTAATTATAAAATTGTTATTAAGGTCAGTTACGAGTATCAAATTTGAATTGGAAAACAAAACATTTAAGTTCATACTGTCATTCCAGAGCTAACCACAGGGAGGAGCGAGGGATTTGAAACGATTCCCAAGGGAGACAGTATTTCGCTGTTACCTGAAGCCCACCCGGTAGGTGGATGAACCCTCAATCCCAGACAGAATATTTCCCTGGCCCTTTTGCCTAGACTTCAGAATGCTCTTCACAAAGACACAGTTAACCTGTCTTCCTCCCTTTCCTCCCTACCACAGTTTTCCCTCTTCTCTTTTGTAGTTTCACATCAAGTTTTACCTAATACTACTCTTCCCCCCAGAGTTTTCTTTTCCCCTTTTGTTCAGAGTAAAATTTTCTAGAAAAGCTCTTTGTAGGTAGGTTGTGATGAAAAAAATTGATGAAATGACTTAAAATCAAAGAAACTATACAACAATTATAGGCAAACGACAATTACTGATTAAGTTTTAGAGAAATCCTGAGAGAGAAAGAAAACCAAGCATAATAAGAAGGAAAATCTAGGGACCGACATAATTCAAGTTTTCCAAAGTTAGTAAAAGGCCCTGAAAAGAGTGTAAATGAGTGACAACCCCTGGAGGTCGGGTCCAGCCTCTGAAATTAACATACAAGAGCCCAAGGCCAGGCAACCAGAATGTGAAACAGACTCTGCCCGGGTTTCCTTTCACTGTCAAACCCCTAGCCAAAAGAAGCTTCCCACATCACATATTTTAAATATTAAAATTTAAAAAGTTATTCACATCTATTCACCTCTCCCTCGAAAAACAAATGAACAAATAGTCCCTCTTTCCGTATTTACTCCCACACTAAACCTCACACCCTTGATGAGCCTGGAGGGCTAGGTTGGCACGAGAGGATGGCGCCAAAGCTCGGGGAGAGGGCGGCCAGTGGGCGGAAGGTGCCTCTTCCCACATGGCCGAGCCCTCGCCGCCACTGGCCACCGGCATACGGTCCCCAAGCATCGGGAGCTCCCTCTCGGCCCCGACCCCGCGGTCTCAGCCGCCTCGCAGACGGCCGCTGCGGCCGCAGGCTCCCGATTGGGACCCTTCCCAGGGGAGGACCCCATCCCCCGCTCCCTTTCTCCGTCAGATTCCCGCCCCGCAGCGGCCAGCCTATGGGCCCCTGCCTCACCTCCATGGAGACGCGCCAGCCTTGCATGGCGGAGAAGCCGTAGGGCAGCGGCAGGCGCGGGGCGCCGACCCCGTCCCCGGAGCACTTCACCGTGTTGGGCTGGGAGAGATAGGCACCCATGGCGACGGCTGGCCGGCGGCCTCAGGGGCAGGAAAGCTGGGCGCGACCCGTGCCGGAGCCGAAGCCCCGGGGGTGCGCGCGGCAGGAGCAGGCCCCGCGGCGCGACCGACGCAAGGTGCCGGTGAAAGGCGCGAGGCCGGCCAGGAGGCGGTAACGGGACGGGAGCTGAGAGGGAGCGGAAGCGGAAACGGCGCCGCTCCAGACCCCGCCCGGCCGGCTCGGCGGGGCCAGGCGCTGCGGGCAGTCATTTCCTTAGCAACTCGCCCCGCCCGCAGGGACAACGGCCCGCCCAACGGCCGCTCCCGCGAGACTGGCGCGACCACGCCTACCAACGGCCGCGGTACTACTCCGCTGCCTCGAGCAGGTGGCGGGTGGCCTTTCCGTGTACTCCTTCTTCGTTCCCAGTCCCCAGCCTCTTGGCGTTTTGTCTGACGCCTCTTTTGTGTTGGACTCGACGCTTCCGGCCCGTCCTCCAGTGTTTTCATCCCCCTCTCCCCAACGTCGCACCCTCAGACTCCGCAAACCCCGCCCGATTTGGTTCAATTAAAGTTGACTAGTATTTGTTCTGAGCTTAGGAAGCACTTGGCCAGGCCCTGCGAGGCCTATATGAGAAGAATGTGAGTCTTTTCTGACAAAGGAAAGCGAAGACCTCGATCTGTGACATAATTCGAGTTAATACAATGTAGAAATGTTTGGTACAGCCTATTCTGGGTGAGAAAAGCTCAAAGGATGGGAGGAGAAGCTGTGTCTTGGAGGATTGAAAGGATGTAGACTCTCAGGATGCTTCTGGATTGCATTATGCCACGGGAAAGGGGAATAATGTTATAAGGTTTGGAGGAGTGAGGGAAGAATGTGAACTGCATTTGGGGAGATTTTTGAGGAAGCTGGCTGGCCTCGGAGAATGATTCTAAGTTGTAATATTAGCTAGCTAGCTTGATAAAAAGAAGCGCCAAGATGAATGACTTGGGCTTCATTGTCATCCTGGTGTAACCTTTGGCATCGTTGGTCTAGTCTTTGTACGCAGTGTACATTGGAGAGAGAGAGAGTCTGGGGCACTGTTGGCTTTTCTTAAGATGGAGTTTCGCTGTTGTTGCCCAGGCTGCAGTGCAATGGCGCTATCTCCGCTCACTCCAACCTCCGCCTCCCGGGTTCAAGCGATTCTCCTGCCTCAGCCTCCCAACTAGCTAGGATTCCACGCCTAGCTAATTTTTGTATTTTTAGTAGAGACGGGGTTTCACCATCTTGGCCAGGCTGATCTCGAACTCCTGACCTCGTGATCCACCCGCCTCAGCCTTCCAAAGTGCAGGGATTACAGGCGTGAGCCGCTGCACCCGGCCTGGGGCACTGCTACTGGTTGAAGCGCTCTAAGCAGGAGATGAGAAGAGCTGGGTGTAAGGTGGTACCAGGCAGGGTGGCAATGGGAATCCAGATGAAAGGACAAATTAGACAATAACGAGACAGATTTGGTAATAAATTGGATTCAAGGGATGGAGAGAAAAGGAGAAATTCTCCAAACTATGGCAATATTGATTCTTTTCGCCCGGGCACGGTGGCTCACACCTGTAATCGCAGCACTTTGGGAGGCCAAGCAGGGGTGAATCACTTGAGACCAGAAGTTCAAGACCAGCCTGGCCAACATGTGAAACCCGTCTCTACTAAAAACACAAAAGTTAGCCAGGCGTAGTGGCGCGCTCCTGTAATCCCAGCTACTTAGGAGGCTAAGGCAGGAGAATCGCTTGAACCCCGGAGGCAGAGGTTGCAGTGAGGAGAGATCGTGCCACTGCACTCCAGCCTGGGTGACAGAGCAACTCCGACTCAAAAAAAAAAAAAAAAGATTCTTTAAAAACATAAAACTAATCATGACTTCCTCATATTCTTCAGATAGTCCAAATTCCTTATAACTTACAAGACGCTTCATGCGAATCATCCAGATTCACATATGCCTCTCTCACTCTCCATTTCTCCTACAACTCTGCTTCGGTGATGTCTTTGGGTGCGTCTAAAGCCATGCTTTATCTTACACTTTTACCCATGGAGCACACCTCTCCACACCCCTCTTGACCATCACTTTCTCCAGGAAGTCTTCTCTACTGTCACTATACTAGTTTGGGTGCACACTTAGTTGTCTTTCCTGATAGCATATAAGCCTTTATGACGGCAGAGTTTCCATTAAACTTACCATTGTGTTCTCTGGCATCCCTTGCACAGTTGTATGTGCTGAATAATATTTAAATATTTGTTAAATTAATGAATAACACCAAGATTTTGACTCTGCATAACAAAATGTGGTGGAGCCATTAAGAGAAAAAGGTGAAGTTTGAGGGGATGCTAGTTTTGGGGGGGAAAACAGTGGTTCAGTTTAGGGTGACAACTAAATATAAAAACATTGAAAATATTAGAGTTGAGCCATGAGAGTGGAAAAGATGTTAATTAGGCTTGCAGGTTGCCAGGAACCTAGATGAGATCTCTGACCAAAGCAGGGTAGAGGGAGCATATAAAATCACTCGGTCTTGGTTACAGTGAGCTGAGACAGTGTCACTGCACCCCAGCCTGGGCGACAGAGTGACCCTGTCTCAAAAAACAAACAAATGAACAAAACAACAACAACAAAAATTACTCAGCCTCTTCTTTCTTCTCCTTTTGCTCCTCCTCCTTCTTCTAAGAAATGAAGTCTCGCTATGTTGGGAGGCCAAGGCGGGTGGATCACGAGGTCAGGAGTTCGAGATCAGCCTGACCAACATGGTGAAACCCTGTCTCTACTAAAAATAGAAAAATTAGCCGGGCATGGTGGTGCGCACCTGTAATCCCAGCTACTTGGGAGGCTGGGGCAGGAGTATCGCTTGAATCCAAGAGGCAGAGGTTGCAGTGAGCCAAGATCATGCCATTGCACTCCAGCCTGGGCAACAGAG
Organism: Macaca mulatta; assembly: GCF_049350105.2. Classification (NCBI taxonomy): domain Eukaryota; kingdom Metazoa; phylum Chordata; class Mammalia; order Primates; family Cercopithecidae; genus Macaca; species Macaca mulatta. Next base: position 97,572,125 of record NC_133418.1, on the reverse strand, counting down.
CAAGACTTTGTCTCGGAAAAAAAAAAAAAGAAACCCCGTTTCTACTGAAACTACAAAATTAGCAGGGCATGGTGGCATATGCCTGTAATCCCAGCTACTTGGGAGGCTGAGGCAGGAGAATCAGTTGAACCTGTGAGGCAGAGGTTGCAGTGAGCCGAGATTGTGCCATTGCACTCCAGTCTGGGTGACAGTACGAAACTCCGCCTCAAAAAAAAAAAAAAAAAAAAAAGGAAATTATGAACCCTGAGGCATGTAATTATAGATCTCTGGAAATGTTGCCAGCCTCGGCAACATTGCCTTAAAGGTTAAATGTGGATGGGCGTGGTGACTCACACCTGTAATCCCAGCACTTTGGAAGGCCGAGGCAGCTGGATCACCTGAGGAGTTCAACACCAGCCTGGCCAATATGGTGAAACCCTGTCTCTACTAAAAATACAAAAATTAGCCAGGTGTGGAGGCAGGCACCTGTAATTCCAGCTACTCGGGAGGCTGAGGCAGGAGAATCGCTTGAACCTGGGAGGCGGAGGTTGCAGTGAGCTGAGATCATGCCATTGCACTCCAGCCTGGGTGACAGAGCAAGACTCCATCTCAAAAAAAAAAAAAAGGTTAAATGCTCTAACTTTAGAGTATAATGTGACACCAGTTCAATTGTAAATTTGCATGTGAACTGAAGATCACTCAAAAAAGTGTTAATCCAAATCATCCAAAATATGCCAATATGCTCATATTTATATTGCATATTATAAATTTATATTGTCTTCCTATGTTACCCAGGCTGGCCTCAAACTCCTGGGCTCAAGCAATCCTCCTGCCTCAGCCTCCTGAGTAGGCGCACACTGCTGTGCCTGGATCTGTTTTTGACCCTTTCTTCATATACATGTGATGCATATACATCTTTATATTATACTATTCATAAAATGATACCTTTAAAAGCTCAGCAGTTTTGATATTGTATTCCTTCTAGGTTGTGATTAAAGGTGAAAGATTGATCCAGAGAGGGAAAAAAAAATCTCAGGGACAAGATTTAGGGCTAAGAAAGAAGGAATTTAAATATTTTGAAGTTACTAAAAAAGAAGAGGGAGAGTCTATTTCTGGGATTCTGGGCTAGTTCTTATTTCCCTTTATACTCATTTATATATATATATATATATATATATATATATATATATTCTGTACTCAAATATATATTTGACTTTTTTTTTTTTTTTTTGAGACAAAGTCTCACTCTGTCATCTAGGCTGGAGTGCAGTGGCATGATCTCGGCTCACTGCAACCCTCCCAGGTTCAAGTGATTCTCCTGCCTCAGCCTCCCAAGTAGCTGTGACTACAAGCGTGTGCCACCACGCCCATCTTTTGTGTGTGTGTGTGTGTGTGTGTGTGTGCATTTTTAGTAGAGACAGGGTTTCATCATATTAGCCAGGATAGTCTGGTTCTTCTGACCTCGTGATCTGCCCTCCTTGGCCTCCCGAAGTGCTGGGATTACAGGCGTGAGCCACCGTGCCCGGCCATACTTTGATACCTTTTTTTGTGTTTTTTTTTTTGAGATGGAGTCTTGCTCTGTCACTGAGGCTGGAGTGCAATGGCACAATCTTGGCTCACTGCAACCTCCTCCTCTGGGTTCAAGCAATTTTCCCTGCCTCAGCCTCCTGAGAAGCTGGAATTATAGGCGCCCACTAACACGCCCGGCTGATTTTTGTATTTTTTAGTACAGACATGGTTTCACCATGTTGGCCAGGCTGGTCTTGAACTCCTAACCTCAGGTGATCTGCCTGCCTCGGCCTCCCAAAGAGCTGGGATTACAGGCGTGAGCCACTGCACTCGGGCCATATTTTGACATCTTATAAAACCATTTCTGGCTGGGAGAGACTGCCCTTCCTAGGGCTAACCAATTAGAAACAGGAAAGGACTTTTTTTTTTTTTTTTGACTTGGAGTCTTGCTCTGTCACCCAGGCTGGAGTGCAGTGGTGCCATCTTGGCTCGCTGCAACCTCTGCCTCCTGGGTTCAAGCAATTCTCATGCCTCAGCCTCCTGAGTAGCTGAGACTACAGGCACGGGCCACAACACCCAGCTAATTTTTTTTTTTTTTTTTTTTTTTTTTTTTTTTTTTTGAGACGGAGTCTCACTCTGTCGCCCAGGCTGGAGTGCAGTGGCCGGATCTCAGCTCACTGCAAGCTCCGCCTCCCGGGTTTACGCCATTCTCCTGCCTCAGCCTCCCGAGTAGCTGGGACTACAGGCGCCCGCCACCTCGCCCGGCTAGTTTTTTGTATTTTTTAGTAGAGACGGGGTTTCACCGGGTTAGCCAGGATGGTCTCGATCTCCTGACCTCGTGATCCGCCCGTCTCGGCCTCCCAAAGTGCTGGGATTACAGGCTTGAGCCACCACGCCCGGCCCACCCGGCTAATTTTTATAATTTTAGTAGAGACTGGAGTTTCACTATGTTGGCCAGGCTGGTCTCAAACTCCTGACCTCAAGTGATCCGCCTGCCTAGGCCTCCCAAAATGCTGGGATTACAGGTGTGAGCCACCACGCCCAGCCAAAACATTCCTTTGATACATAAACTGACCAGTCCAGAGCTATACCTTCCCTATCTGGCCCATACATCCCAAGAAGCAACATTCTTTTGCCTTAATCATCGCAGGCAATTAGGGACCATCCCCAAAGTTTAGAGCCTGCAGGAATTATTCAAACTAGCCAACCCTAAACTCTTTGCCCTGCCTTGCCTTACCCTTAGAAACCCTAATAAAAGTTCTGGCCTAGGCCTGGAGCAGTGGCTCACACCTGTAATCCTAGCACTTTGGGAGGCCTAGGTGGGCGGATCACAAGGTCAAGAGTTCGAGACCAGCCTGGCCAACATGCCAAACCCTGTCTCTACTAAAAATACAAAAAATTAGCCAGTCATGGTGGCGCGTACCTGTAATCCCAGCTCTTTAGGAGGCTGAGGCAGGAGAATTGCTTGAACCTGGGAGGCTGAGGTTGTAGTGAGCCAAGATCATGCCACTGCACTCCAGCCTGGGCAGCACAGTGAGACTCTGCCTCAAAAAAAAAAAAAAGTTCTGGCCTAGGTTGGGCGCAGTGGCTCATCTTTGTAATCCCAACACCACTGTGGGAGGCTGAAGCAGGTGGATCGCTTGAGATCAGGAGTTTGAGACCAGCCTGACAAACATGGTGAAACCCTGTCTCTACTAAATACAGAAAAATAAGACAGGTGTGGTAGCACATGCCTGTAATCCCATTTACTTAGGGGTCTGAGGCAGGAGAATCACTTGAACCTGGGAGGCGGAGGTTGCAGTGAGCCAAGATCGTGCCATTGCACTCCAGCTTGGGCTACAAAAGTGAAACTCTGTCTCAAAAAAAAAGAAAAAAAGAAAAAAAAAGTTCTGGTCTATACTTTCTTCCTGTTACTGTCTTCTGCCACCTGTCCAAAACTTGGCATTTCCCCTGTGACCTTGTGTGGCATATAATGACCCTCTTTCTAAAACCTGTAAGTGTAATAAACTGTTTTATTGTGCCTCTCCCGTGTCTCCTCTTGTGGCCACACCTGACTGACTGTCACCTAAAGGAACACAGAACAAGTGCCCAATAAATGAAACTATTTTTTTTTTTTTTTTTTTGAGACGGAGTCTCGCTGTGTCTCCCAGGCTGGAGTGCAGTGGCGTGATCTCGGCTCACTGCAAGCTCCGCCTCCCGGGTTCACGCCATTCTCCCGCCTCAGCCTCCCAAGTAGCTGAGACTACAGGCGCCCGCCACCACGCCCGGCTAGTTTTTTGTATTTTTAGTAGAGACAGGGTTTCACCATGTTAGCCAGGATAGTCTCGATCTCCTGACCTCGTGATCCACCCGCCTCGGCCTCCCAAAGTGCTGGGATTACAGGCTTGAGCCACCGCGCCCGGCCGAAACTATTTTTTTAAGTCAGAAAAGTGTTATGTTTTACAGTTGTACTTTTCTATTTCTAGAAGGCAAGACATGAATTAATCTTGAAGCAATCTGCCCATACTCATGGAAATCACTAGAATGGGCCCTCTAGACACATACAAAAGAAATACCTATCTTTATCCTAAAGAAAATCACAAAAGGACCATCAACCAAAATTCAGATCTTTCAGACTGATATGCTGGGGTTTATCTTTTTATTAATAATATAAATTGTGGGTTGGGTATGGTGGCTCACTCCTATAATCTTAACACTTTGGGAGGCTGAGCTTAGGAGCTTGAGACCAGCCTGGGCAACGTGGCGAAAACCATCTCTACTAAAAATACAAAAAAATTAGCCAGGCATGATGGTGAGCACCTATAATCCCAGCTACTTCGGAGGCCGAGGCAGGAGAATCTCTTGAACCCGGAAGGCAGAGGTTGCAGTGAGCCAAGATCGTGCCACTACACTCCAGCCTGTGTGACAGAGTGAGACTCTGTCTCAAAAAATAAAATAAAATATATTGTGACTGGGTTTGGTGGCTCATGCTTGTAATCCCAGCACTGTGGGAGGCTGAGGTAGGAGGATTGCTTGAGCCTGGGAGGTTGAGGCTGCAGTGAGGTATGGTTGCACCAGTGCACTTCAACCGGGGTGACAGAGCAAGACCCTGTCTCAAAATAATAATAATAATAATAATAATAGTAATAATAATAATAATTGTGTCTTTAGCAGGATTGTGTCCCTCTAGTGGGGGGTAGGGGGCAGGGAGAGATCATTTTTTTCTTTTAAATAAGGATATAGAGTGAACTGTCTCTTAAAATCCTTATTTGTTCTGCCAGGTGTGGTGGCTCACGCCTGTAATCCCAGCACTTTGGGAGGCCGAGGTGGGTGGATCACAGGGTCAGGAGATCGAGACCATCCTGGCTAATACAGTGAAACCCCATCTCTACTAAAAACACAAAAATTAGCCAGCGTGGTGGCAGGCGCCTGTAGTCCCAGCTGCTGGGGAGGCTGAGGCAGGATAATGGTGTGAACCTGGGAGGTGGAGCTTGCAGTGAGCCGAGATTGCACCACTGCACTCCAGCCTGGGCGACAGAACAAGACTCCCTTCTCAAAAAAAAAAAAAAAAATTTGTTTTTAGGAGAACCATGTATGTTTTTTTTTTTAATTTGATTTTATTTATTTATTTTTTGAGATGGAGTCTCACTCTGTCACCCAGGCTGGAGTGCAATGGCGCAATCTTGGCTCACTGCAACCGCCGCCTCCCAGATTCAAGTGATTCTTCTGTCTCAGCTCCCAAGCAGCTGGGACTACAGGTGCGTGCCACCATGCCCAGCTAATTTTTGTATTTTTAGTAGAGATGGGGTTTTTACCGTGTTGCCCAGGCTGGTCTCGAACTCCTGAGCTCAGGCAATTGCCTGCCTGAGCCTCGCAAAGTGTTAGGTTTACAGGAGTGAGCCACCGTGCCTGGCCTCCCCGTCTTTTTTTTTTTTTTTTTTTTTTTTTTTTTTTTTTTTTTGAGACGGAGTCTCGCTGTGTCTCCCAGGCTGGAGTGCAGTGGCGTGATCTCGGCTCACTGCAAGCTCCGCCTCCCGGGTTCACGCCATTCTCCTGCCTCAGCCTCCCAAGTAGCTGAGACTACAGGCGCCCGCCACCACGCCCGGCTAGTTTTTTGTATTTTTAGTAGAGATGGGGTTTCACCATGTTAGCCAGGATAGTCTCGATCTCCTGACCTCGTGATCCACCCGCCTCGGCCTCCCAAAGTGCTGGGATTACAGGCTTGAGCCACCGCGCCCGGCCCCCGTCTTTTAACTGTAATACCCCGAGTTTTTGTGCTGCATTCTGTGTGAATTAACTTATTCTCTTGTTAGTTATACCAAACTTAGAGCTCTTTTTATTATTTTGTTTCTCTTAATCCCAAACAAATCAGGCAAGGAATTTCTTTACTTGTTTTAAGCGAGGACTTTGTCACTCTCTCTCCAAACCTGCTCCAACAATAAACAAGTGTCAGAGATCTGATTATCTCTCTAGTTTTCTCATTTATTTTCTGAAGAATGTTCTCCTTTTCATCCCTGAGAGGTCTGAGAAAAAAAAAAGAAAAAAGGAAGAATGTTCTCTCTAGAAAGTCTCCTCTCTTCCCTCCAAGACATAATGAATTTTATTTATTTGTTTATTTGTTTGTTTGAGACAGAGTCTCACTCTGTCGCCCAGGCTGGAGGGCAGTGGCACGATCTCAGCTCACTACAATCTCCACCTCCTGGGTTCAAGTGATTCTACTACTTCAGCCTCCCAAGCAGCTGGGAGTATAGACGCATGCCATCACACCTGGCTAATTTTTGTATGTTTAGTAGAGATGGAGTTTTACCGTGTTGGCCAGGCTGGTCTCAAATTTCTGACCTCAAGTGATTCACCTGCCTTGGCCTCCCAAAGTGCTGGGATTACAGGCATGAGCCACCGTGCCTAGACAATAAATTTTATTTTTAAAAAAAGATTAAATTTCAGACTGCAAAACCGGAGGTAAGGCAAAAGAAAGGAAACCCACAGCCACGTTGGAAATTTTCAACTATTACTGCTAAAAGGTGAGACATCTTCACAAAACTTTTAGTGGAAAACCATAGGTTTTATGGTCCAAGTTCCTGACTTCCAATACTGGAGAGTCTTCCCTGGACTTTTCTTCACTTCCTTAACTACTTGTTGAATTCCTATTTATCCTTTAAAACGCAGGTCAGACAGATCAACTTTGTTCTTTGGGAAACCATATGTATTAGTTTCCTATGACTGTTGTAATGCATTACCATAAACTTGGTGACATAAAGCACCACACGTTTATTATTTTACAATTTCAGAGGACAGGTATCTGAAATTAGTTTCACTGGTGTAAAGTTAAGGTGTTGGCAGCACTAGTGCCTTCTGGGGGATCTAGGGGAGAATCTGTTTCCTTGCCTTTTCTTTTTTTGAGACGGAGTCTTACTCTGTCACCCAGGCTGAGTACAGTGGCGTGTGATCTCAGCTCACTGCAACCTCTGCCTCCCGGGTTCAAGTGATTCTCCTGCCTCAGCTATCCAAGTAGCTGGGATTACAGGTGCCTGCCACCATACCCAGCTAATTTTCGTATTTTTAGTAGAGACGGGGTTTCACCATATTGGTCAGACTGGTCTCGAACTCCCGACTTCATGTGATCCACCCGCCTCAGCCTCCCAAAGTGCTGGGATTGCAGGCATGAGCCACCATGTCTGGCTCCTTGCCTTTTCTAGCTTCTAGAGGCTGCCTGCATTTGTTGCCATCACTCCACCCTGCTTCTGTGGTCATATTTCCTTTTCTGTATTCATACCCTCCCTCTGCCTTCCTCTTACATGGATACTTGTGATTACATTTAGAGTCAACCCTGATAATCCAGGATAATCTTTTAAAATTTATCCAGGAAAATCCAGAATAAATTTTAATTTAAGTCCCGGTGCAGTAGCTCATGCCTGTAATTTTGTAAAAATACAAAAATTAGCCGGGCATGCTGGTGGATGCCTGTAATCCCAGCTACTCGGGAGGCTGAGGCAGAAGAATTGCTTGAACCTGGGAGGCGGAGGTTGTAGTGAGCCAAGATTGCGTCACTGCACTCCAACCTGCGTGACAGAACAAGAATGCATCTCAACAACAAGAGCAACAACAACAACAACAACAACAAACGGCCAGGCGAGGTGGCTAACACCTCTAATCCCAGCACTTTGGGAAGCCGACAGGGGTGGATCCCTTGAGGCCAGAAGTTCGAGGCCAGCCTGGCTGACATGGTGAAACCCAGTCTCCACTGAAAATACAAAAATTAGCCAGGCATTATGGCATGCACCTGTAGTTGAAGCTACTCAGGAGGCTGAGGCACAAGAATAGCTTGAACTAGGAGGCAGAGGTTGCAGTGAGCCAAGATTGGGCCACTGCTCTTCAGCCTGGGCAACAGGGTGAGAATATCTCAAAAACAAACAAACAAAAAAAGTGCAAAATAAATAATACATGAATTTGATTTGAACATAATTGAACACAATTGTGGAAATCAAATAATCTCAGGTGAATTAAGATTTAAATGGACTATGTTTGTCTTTTTATTTCTTAGTGGCCCTATTTATTTATCTTAGAAGTTGACTCAGTTCCTTATGATATGACTTACAGGTATACAGCCAAATAATGTTCCCATTTAATAACTTTTAAAATGAAGCTTACAGGCCTAAGGTATGAGGCAATGCCCCAAGGCATCATTCTAAGACAAGGATAAGGTGTGAGCTAGGGTGATGGTTACTACCCTTCAGCCTAATGACAGGCTAGCTTTATGAGAATCACCTGGAAAAATTCTTAGACACGTAGAAACTCAAGTCTCCCTGACCCCAAGATTCATATTCAGCTGATCCAGGGAGGGTCCTGGGAATGTGTGTTTTAAAACACCTCAGATAATTCACAATTATCAAGAAATGTAGGCTTCTCTTATTTAGTTTGAAGTCATACAGAAATGTAAATGCTATTTTTATTTGGCCTTCAGTTTGAAAAGAGGCTCTTTTGGAAGAAAGGATCCACACCACATCCCTAGAGAAATGATTAGATTGAAGGCATGGCTTGCAAGTCTCACACTGAGAAACAAACAAACAAACAAACAAACAAACTTAGAGCAGAAACCCAGTAGGTTTGTTGCCCTGATTGTGGGAACTAAGACCTTGAAAGATTCTAGACAGTTTTATTGCAGTATGGGTGCGGCAACTCAAACCTGTAATCCTAGCACTTTTGGGAGGCTGAGGTGGAAGGATTGCCTGAGCCCAGGAGTTTGAGGCTGGAATGAGCTATGATCACACCACTGCACTTCAGCCTGGGCAACAGAGCAAGACCCTGTCTCTAAAGAAAAAAAAAAGAACTTACTTATTGTGAATTTAATGACTTTCAGTAAATTAACAGAGGTCTGCAACTGGTATGTCACAATGCAAGTTATAGTCCACATGGGAAATTAGGTTAGCAGGTCACCAGGGAAGCTTAGAATCAGAACAAATAGAAATGAGTAGTCTTAAAAATAGACAAGTGAGATTGCATCAAACAACAACAACAATGGAAACTATTGACAGAGTGAAGAGACAGACTATGGAATGGGAGAATATATTTGCAAACTATGTATCTGATAAAAGGCTAATGTTAATATCCAAAATATATAAGAAACTCAAACAACTCAATAGCAAGAAAAACAGGCTGGGCATGGTGGCTCACACCTGTAATCCCAGCACTTTGAGAGGCCAAGGCGGGTGCATCACCTGAGGTCAAGAGTTTGAGACCAGCCTAGCCAACATGGTGAAACTCTGCTTCTACTAAAAATACAAAAAATATGGCTGGGCGCAGTGGCTCAGGCCTGTAGTCACAGGACTTTGGGAGGCTTAGGCGGGAGGATCACCTGAGGTGGGGAGTTTGAGACCAGCCTGACCAACATGGAGAAACCCCGTCTCTACTACAAATACAAAAATTAGCCTGGTGTGACTGGGCGCAGTGGCTCATGCCTGTAATCCCAGCACTTTGGGAGGCCGAGGAGGACAGATCACGAAGTCAGTAGATTGAGACCATTCTGGCTAATACAGTGAAACCCCGTCTCTACTAAAAACACAAAAAAATTAGCTGGGCATTGTGGCAGGTGCCTGTAGTCCCAGCTACTTGGGAGGCTGAGGCAGGAGAATGGTGTGAACCTGGGAGTGGAGCTTGCAGTGAGCTGAGATCACACCACTGCACTCCAGCCAGGGTGACAGAGTGAGACTGTCTAAAAAAAAAAAAAAAAAAAAAAATTTGCCTAATGTGGCAGTGCATGCCTGTAATCCCAGCAACTTAGGAGGCTGAGGCAGGAGAATCGCTTGAACCCAGGAGGCAGAGGTTGCAGTGAGCCGAGATCATTACATTGCACTCCAGCCTTGGCGACAGAGCGAGACTCCGTCTCAAAAAAAAAAAAAAAAAAAGGAAAGGAAAGAAAACAATCCAATTTTTAAAATGGGCAAAGGGCTGGGCATGGTGGCTCATGCCTGTAATCCCAGCACTTTGGGAGACCAAGGCGGGCAGGTCACCTGAGGTCAGGAGTTTGAGACCAGCCTGACCAACAAGGTGAAAAACCATCTCTACTAAAAATACAAAATTAGCCAGGCATGGTGGCAGGTGCCTGTAATCCGCTACTTGGGAGGCTGAGGCAAGAGAACTGCTTGAACCCGGTAGGCGGAGGTTGCAGTGAGCCAAGACTGCACCATTGCACTCTGGCCTGGGCAACAATGGTGAAACTCCGTCTCAAAAAAAAAAAAAAAAAAAAAAAAAAAAAAAAAAGGAGGACAAAGTACCTGAATAGACATTTCTCAAAAGAAGATATACAAATGGCTAACAGATATATGAAAAAAGTGCTCTAATAATCAGGGAAATGCAAATCAAAATCACAGTAAGATATCACCTCACACCTGTTATAATGGCTGTTATAAAAAAAGACAAAAGATAACAAGTATTGGTGAGGATGTGGGGAAAAGAGAAAAGAGAACTCTTCTCATACACTATTGGTGGGAATGTAAATTGGTACTACCATTATGGACAACAGTATGGAGAATTCTCAAAAATAAATTTAAAAAAAACTTAAAAGGCTAAGAACATCTTAAATTTGAATAGAAATTGCCAAGTTGCTTTTCAAAAATATACCATCCAGATAATGTTAGAGTTCCTATTCCCCTGCATCCTTACCAACACTGAGTGATACCAATCTTTTTTTGTTTTTTTTGAGACAGACTCTCACTCTGTCGCCCAGGCTGAAGGGCAATGGCGCGATCTTGGCTCGCTGCAACCTCCGCCTCCCAGGTTTGCCAGGTTTAAGTGATTCTCCTGCCTCAGCCTCCCGAGAGTAGCTGGGACTACAGGTGTGTTTCACCACGCTCAGCTAATTTTTGTATTTTTAGTAGAGACGGGGTTTCACTGTGTTAGCCAGGATGGTCTCAATCTCCTGACCTCGTGATCTGCCTGTCTCGGCCTCCCAAAGTGCTGGGATTACAGGCGTGAGCCACTGTGCCCACCCGAGTAACATCAATCTTTTTAACTTTGATGATACATTAATTAAAAAAAGATATCCTGTTTTAATTTGCATTTATTTAATTATAAGTGAAGCTAAACATCTTTTCATATGTTTATTGCCCAGTTGTATTTCCTCTTCAATTTCTTGCCTATTCAAGTTTTTTTGTTTATTTCTTTACTGCGTTGATCATTTTTTTTCTTTCTGGCTTGTAAGGGCTCTTTGTACATCGGAAAAATTCTATTGTCTTCCCAATCTCCTACAATGTTAATTTCATCCTCTGGCTACTGGAATTTTACTCTCAATTTATTACAAGTTTCTACTGCAAAGCTCTTTTTCATTCATTCATTCATTCATTATTTCTTTATTTATTTGAGACGGAGTCTGGCTCTGTTGTCCAGGCTAGAGTGCAGTGGCGCAATCTCGACTCACTGCAAGCTCCGCCTCCCGGGTTCACGCCATTCTCCTGCCTCAGCCTCCTGAGTAGCTGGGATTACAGGCGCCTGCCACCACACCCAGCTAATTTTTTGTATTTGTTTAGTAGAGACAGGGTTTCACCGTGTTAGCCAGGCTGGTCTCAATCTCCTGACCTCATGATCCGCCTGCCTCGGCCTCCCAAATTGCTGGGATTACAGGCGTGAGCCACCGCGCCGGGCCTAGCTCTTTTTCATTCTGAAGTCTCCATGATCACTTCAGCATTCGAGATTACTGAACAGCTCTTTCTTAAAACTTTTTACTCACTTCCTTTTCATAATATTGATTTATTTCATTTCTCTCTGTTTCTTAATTTTTCTCCTCTATCTTTACTTTCTATTCCTCTTCCTATTAATGTACCCAAAGTTATATTCATTGTTCTCTCTATACCAGAGTTTCTTGCTCTGTTATGGAGGCTGGAGTGTAGTGGCACGATCACGGCTCACCACAACCTTGACCTCCTAAGCTAAAGCGATCCTCCTGCCTCAACCTACTAAGTAGCTGGAACTGTAGGAGCATGTCACCATGCCTGGCTAATTATGAAAAAAAAAATTTGTTTTTTTTTTTTTTTTGAGACGGAGTCTCGCTCTGTCACCCAGGCTGGAGTGCAGTGGTGCGATCTCGGCTCACTGCAAGCTCCGCCTCCCTGGCTTACGCCATTCTCCTGCCTCAGCCTCCCACATAGCTGGGACTACAGGCGCCTGCCACCACGCCCGGCTAATTTTTTGGTAATTTTAGTAGAGACGGGGTTTCACCATATTAGCCAGGATGGTCTCGATCTCCTGACCTTGTGATCTGGCCCCCTCGGCCTCCCAAAGTGCTGGGATTGCAGGCGTGAGCCACCGCACTCAGCCAAAAACATTCTTTTATAGAGACAGGGTCTCACTATGTTGCCCAGGCTGATCTCAAACTCCTGGGTTCAACTGATCATCCCACCTTGGCCTCCCAAAATGCTGGGATTACAGGCATGAACCGCCATAGCCAGGTGCCTTTTTTTTTTTCACTAATTATTTTATTTATTTATTTATTTTTTGAGAGGGAGTCTTGTTCTGTCGCCCAGACTGGAGTGCAGTGGTGCAATCTCAGCTCACTGCAAGCTCCGCATCCCGGGTTCACGCCATTCTCCTGCCTCAGCCTCCTGAGTTGCTGGGACTACAGATGCCCGCCACAATGCCCGGCTAATTTTTTGTATTTTTAGTAGAGATGGGGTTTCACCGTGTTAGCCAGGATGACCTGGATCTCCTGACCTCGTGATCCACCTGCCTCGGCCTCCCAAAGTGCTGGGATTACAGGCGTGAGCCACTGCTCCCAGCCATTTCTTTTTAGCATTGAATAATATGCCATTGTCTGGATGTACCGCAATTTATCCATTCATCTACTGAAGGACGTCTTGGTTGCATCTAACTTTTGGCAATTATGAATAAAGCTGCCATAAACATTCATGTGCAGATTTTTGTGTGGACATAAGTTTTCAGCTCCTCTGGGTAAATAAAATACCAAGGAGTGCAATTGCTGGATCATATGGTAAGATTATGTTTAGTTTTGTAAGAAACCGTCAAACTGTCTTCCAAAGTGGCTGTTCTATTTGCATTCCTATCAGCAATTAATGAGAGTTCCTGTTGCTCCACATCCTCACCAGCATATGGTGTGGTCAGTGTTCTGGAATTTGTCCATTCTAATATGCATGTTCTTAGCTTTTGACTCAGCAATTCCAGTTTTAAGAATGTATAAAAATCGGCCGGGTGCGGTGGCTCACGCCTGTAATCCCAGCACTTTGGGAGGCCAAGGTGGGCGGATCATCTGAGGTCAGGAGTTTGAAACCAGCCTGACCAACATGGAGAAACCCCATCTCTACTAAAAACACAAAAAATTAGCTGGGGATGGTTGCACATGCCTGTAATCCCAGCTACTCAGAAGGCTGAGGTAGGAGAATCGCCTGAACCTGGGAGGCAGAGGTTGCAGTGAACCAAGATCATGCCACTGAACTCTAGCCTGGGTGACAGAGCGAGACTCCATCTCAAAAAAAAAAAAAAAAGAAAAAAAAAAGATATATGTAGTTAAATGTTCATTGCTGCTTTATTTATGATAATAAATAACGAATGTTATCCCAATGTCCACAGGTAGTTACTAAGTAAATGCTGGCACATTTGGACAGTGGAATATTCTGCTGGTTAAAAATTAACCAGTAAAGGGTCGGGCACAGTGGTTCACGCCTGTAATCCTAGCACTTTGGGAGGCCGAGGCGGGTGGATTGCCTGAGTTCAGAAGTTTGAGACGAGCCCGGGCAACACGGTAAAACTCTTTCTCTACTAAAAATATAAAAATTAGTCGGGCATGGTGGCACACACCTATAGTCCCACCTACTTGGGAGGCTGAGGCATGAGAATCGCTTGAACCTGGGAGGTGGAGGTGGCAGTTAGCTGAGATTGAGTCACTGCACTCCAGCCTGGGTGACAGAGTGAGATTCCTGTCTTCAAAAAAAAAAAAGGCCGGGTGTGGTGGCTCAGGCTCACACCTGTAATCCCAGCACTTTGGGAGGGCGAGGTGGGCGGATCATGAGGTCAGGAGTTCAAGACCAGCCTGGTCAACATGGTGAAAACCCATCTCTACTAAAAATACAAAAATTAGCTGGGCATGGTGGCCCTTGCCTGTAATCCCAGCTACTTGGGAGGCTGAGGCAGGAAAATCTCTTGAACCCAGGAGGCGGAGGTTGCAGTGAGCCAAGACCATGCCACTGCACTCCAGCCTGGTGACAAAGCGAGACTCCGTCTCAAAAAAACAAAACAAAAACAAACAAACAAACAAACAAACAAAGAACCTAGTAAAGTAAAAAATTAAAGTAGTGGTTAAAAAATTAAAATAGTGCCATGTGCACCCCTATAGAAAAAAGTGAAAAAGGTTATGTAGTATAAACTTGTTTTCATTTAAAATTATATACATATATATACTTAGAAAAATAAAAATAAAAGGCCGGGCACAGTGGCTCATGCCTGTAATCCCAGCACTTTGGGAGGCCGAGGTGGGTGGATCACGAGGTCAGAAGATCGAGACCATCCTGGCTAACACGGTGAAACCTCGTCTCTACTAAATATACAAAAAATTAGCCAGGCATGGTGGCACGCGCCTGTAGTCCCAGCTACTTGGGAGGCTGAGGCTAGGAGAATATCTGGAACTTGGGAGGTGGAGGTTGCAGTGAGCCAATATCGCAACACTGAACTCTAGCCTGGGCAACGGAGCGAGACTCAGTCTCAAAAATAAATAAATAAATAAAAATAAAAATAAAATACACCAAAGTCTTAATTATTGGGGGAAGTAGGATTATAAGATTTCACTTTCTACAGAAATTGTTAATATTCATATTACTGTTGTCATAAAGCAATTAAAAGTGCCTAATACATAGAAACTACTATATAAATATTACATTATACTAAAATAGTTTTGGGAATATTTTCAGGTTGTTTTTTGGCAATGAGCATGTATTATTTTTATAAGTAGGAAAAAATAAATACATGAGGTGGTGAAAATGCAGGCAGTATTTGATCATTTAAAATGTAATGAAGGGTTAAAAATGAGAGCTAGAGGATGCCAAAGGGTCCTCTATGCATACTTGAAAGGACCTAGTTGAAAGGGGACAGTTGATAATGATAAGGCCCTAGGCAGAAGAGAATGGGAAACTCTAATGATAACATGAACTGATATTTAATGAATGTTTACCCTGGACCAGGTGTTCCAATTGCTTTTGAGCCCACAGGGAGGAAAGGTTAATCTTTTCCTTTGAGATTAGAACCAAGATTTTTTTTTTTTTAGATGGAGTGTTGCTCTTGTCACCCAGGCTGGAGTGCAGTGGCCTGATCTCAGCTCACAGCAACCTCTGCCTCCTGGGTTCAAGTGATTCTCCTGCCTCAGCCTACTGAGCAGCTGGGATTACAGGAGCCCACCAGCACGCTTGGCTAATTTTTGTATTTTTAGTAGAGACGAGGTTTCACCATGCTGGCCAGGCTGGTTTTGAACTCCTGACCTCAAATGATCGGCCCGCCTCAGTCTCCCAAAGTGCTGGGATTACAGGTGTGAGCCATCGCGCCCAGCCCAGAGCAAAGATTCTTAACCTGAATTTCCTGAAATTGTATCCTAAATTTGTTGGGTGAATGCATTTTTTAAAATACAAGAGAAGGCCCATAAGTTACATCAGATTTTAAAAAGGGTGTTTGAGCCCCCCTCTTCCAAAGATAAAAGAATCAAGGAAAGAAGGGCAATATATATATACACACACACATATATACACACACACACACATATATACATATACACACATATACACACATATACATATATACGTACATATATATATATATATATATATATTTTTTTTTTTTTTTTTTTTTGAGACGGATTCTCACACTCTGTTGCCCAGGCTGGAGCGTAGTGGTGCAATCTTGGCTTACCGCAACCTCTTGCCTCCTGGACTCAAGTGATCTTCCCACTTCAGCCTCCCAAGTAGCTTGAGAGAACAGACATGTGCTACCTCGCCCGGCTAATTTTTGTATTTTTAGTAGAGACGGAGTTTCACTACGTTGACCAAGCTGGTCTCGAACTCCTGACCTCAAGTGATCTGCCCACCTAGGCCTCCCAAAGTGCTGGGTGTGAGCCACCGCGCCCGACCGAAAGATTGGTTTTAAAAATGAATATTTTGGCCGGGCGCGGTGGCTCAAGCCTGTACTCCCAGCACTTTGGGAGGCCGAGACGGGCGGATCACGAGGCCAGGAGATCGAGAGACGATCCCGGCTAACACGGTGAAACCCCGTCTCTACTAAAAAATACAAAAAAACTAGCCGGGCGAGGTGGCGGGCGCCTGTAGTCCCAGCTACTCGGGAGGCTGAGGCAGGAGAACGGCGTAAACCCGGGAGGCGGAGCTTGCAGTGAGCTGAGATCCGGCCACTGCACTCCAGCCTGGGTGACAGAGCAAGACTCCGTCTCAAAAAAAAAAAAAAAAAAAAGAATATTTTGAGGTGATGAGAAAACGAGAGGGTTTCTGCCAGATGTCCTTTCTCCCAGTGAAACAGGATTAGAGATTCCCTTTAAGGACAGTAAAATTTGGTGATTGTGACATTCCCAAGTTCTGTTGATTGATTCATCGTCTTCCCTCCATCATACACGTCGAAGGGCAGAGTGAACTTCCATCCTGAAGGCTCCGCGCTTAGTTTTCACAGATCAATAGCTCGTCCAGAATTTATCATCTTTTCTTTCCACTAACTCGAAACCAATCTAAATTCTTTCCAAACATCTTCTCAACGTAGTCTCCTTTGAGGAAGTTTACTGTTTCGGCTTCTAGACTTGGCTCTTACCAACTTAACTTTCGGTCAATAGCTTAATAACTCTGATTCAGGTTTTTGCATTTGTCAACTACCATTGAATGACAATTTTAATGAGTTCGTTCTTATGAGGATCAAATGAAATAACATCTGTGAAAACCTCTCACAAAGTTTAAGCAAATAGTGCTATGCAATCACAAAGAGTTAACTACTAATTTCAGTGTTAGGTAATTTTTAAAAGCTTTCCAGAGAACTGGCGTCCTGCACAACAGTCTCGTTCCAAAATAATGCAGGCGGGGACTGGGGTGGGAGAGCTCCTCTCGGACCGAGGCTACGTCTTTCGCTCCTTTTGTCTTTTCGGGGCATTAGAACTGTCATGGCGCCTTCAAGAAGAGGGAGGAGGCCTTCCCTGCGTCCAGCGGAACCATCTGGGGCACCTGGACCGGGCGGTGGGGTGGACAGAGAGACAAGCCCCAGCTGGGACCGAAAACACCAACCCCTCTGAGAGGTCTCGGCCGGACCGGCGCAAGGGGAGGAGAGCGGGTGGAAGCCTACCCCAGCGAGCTCCCGGCGGCCGGGCCCCGCCCATCGAGAACGTCGCCCAATGGAAACCTGCCGGCGGTGCGGCACCGCCCATCTGTTGGTCGGGACGCCGCGAGGGCGGGGCCCGCAGTTCGGTTGCGCTGCGGAGCGCAGCTGTGAGGGAGTCGCTGTGATCCGGGGCCCCGGAACCCGAGCTGGAGCTGAAGCGCAGGCTGCGGGGCGCGGAGTCGGGAGGTGAGCGCCCAGGGAAAAGAGGGCCCCGGGAGGAGGCGGTTCGCGAGAGGACGGAAGGATCGGCCTCCGAGGCCCGGGACGGTGGGACCCGCCAGGCGGGTGCTGAAGGCGGCCCTGCTCACTCAGTAGCCCAGGCCCGATCGGGCCCTGCCTGCTGGAGCCGAGGGGCCGCTTCGGCCCCGCAGTCCCTGCCTGTCCCTCCCCGGCCTCTCTGGCTTGGCGGCGGCGCCCCGGAATTCTGCGGGCGCGGGTCGGGAGGCCCTGGCGTTCGCTTGGAACTCCGGCTGCGAGAGGCGGGGCCCGGCGGGCGGGGGCGGGGGCGGGGGCGGCGGTCGCGGCCCGGCGGCCTGCGGAAGCGCGGCGGCCTGGCCAGGCCTGCTCGCGGGGCGGTGCGCCGACTGCGCGGGGGCGTGGCCTGCGCCCCTGACTGCGCTGCCGGGCCGGCCTTTGATGAGGTGGCCGCCGCTGGCTCCTTGGGCCCCAGCCTGGTGCCTGCGCGGGCCGTCGCTGCCTTCCAGGCGCAGGGCATGCGACCTGTTGGAGTGTGAAATTCTAGGGGCCAGGTTCTTCTCCCGAGCGGTTTTATTTCCCACTGGACAGTGCTGCGGGTCTCAGAGGCCCTCTTGTCCCCTCAGGGTGAGGACAGCTGAGAGGCCCGGGCCCGCGAGCTCTTGCAGAGGAGCTGACACGCAGAGGGGCTGCTGTCCAATAAACGAAAGTCTCGGGGAAAAACTTTGCAAGGCGATCTGCATTACTCCAAAGTGAACACTGCATGTCTCAGGGTGGCTGGAGGCGGCAAGGAGAATCCCCTTATGGGCGCATATGAGCTTTTCCGTGTGTGATCTCTTTTAAACCTCTCAGCGGCTCCGAGGCAAAACTCCCAGTGTCGCAGAGGTTTCTTCATCAATAAGAGGAGTGCTGGAGGATCTCGGGCACTGCCCTCATTTTGCCTGCGAAGGAAAAATTAGGAAGGGACAAAAAGTCACAAAAATTAGGAAGGTGGTGGGGTGGGGGGTAAGCAAATTCCAAGGGCATATCTCTGATGAAGGTTTGGTGTCTCATGTGGTGCCCTACTGTGGATTAGTTGTTTGTGTCCTGGGTCCAGAAGTTTCTTTGGAGTCCATTGGCTACAGCTTTCCTGTATTAGAATTCTACTGTTATTTCCTATTGTAATCTGGCTGGGTATTTTACTTAGTTCAGATTCTAGATGCATTCAGTGAATGTAGCTGCTCAAGGAAGTAACTGATGGTGTCTTACCATTTTCTTAGCTACTTTTTGGATGAAGGAACATGATCTCTAACAGAAGTTTTCTGGTAGATTACTAAAACAGGCAGATAGTAGCTTTCCTGGCTGGCTGAGTTAAATCCCTCTCCAGCGATCCTCCCACTTCAGCCTCCTAAGTAGCTGGGATTACAGGCATGAGCCAGCGCGCCTGGCAAATCTCTCTAGAATAAGCCAGGATCTAGAAAATAACATACGGAAAGAATATCTTGCCAGATTTCCTCTGTACTGCCTATTGCTCTTTGGTATTCACTAGACTGTCTTCTAATAAAAATCTCCTGAGTTGAGTTAAACGTAGTGTAGATTGGGGGCAGAGATGGGCACAAATGGGCATCAGAGAGTTCTAAAAATACATGTGGACTTTTTAAAAGATTGGTGTGTTGACTGGAGACTTCTGAACTTAGAGGAGCACATTTACTTTCCAGGGTATCACCTTCTTTGTCTTGTCTTGTCTTTTTTTTTTTTGAGTCATAGTCTCACTCTCTCACCCAGGCTGTGTGCAGTGGCACCACTTAGGCTCCGTGCAACTCCGCCTCCTGAGTTCAAGTGATTCTCGTGTTCAGCCTCTTGAATAAGCTGGGATTACAGACATGTGCCAACACACCCTGCTAATTTTTGTATATTTTTGTTGCCCAAGCTGGTCTTGAACTCTTGAGCTCAAGCAGTCCGCCTCCACCATCTCCCAAAGTGCTGGGATTACAGGCATGGGCCAGCTTGCCCGGCCCAGGGTATCTCTTTCATACTGTAGAGCACTCTCTTGAGCCAAGCACACACAGGTTCCAAGTCCTTCACAGTCTTTGTTCTTAGAGATACAGAATAACATTAAGTGGTTGTCTTGCGACTTTTTGTACAAGTTAATGGCATTTAGCTCTTGAGAATTCTTTTTCTTCAAGTACCCATGACCCTGAAAAAAATGTTATGCTGTATAATACTTTTTTCTATAAAAGTTGTACATTGAGTTATTTGTATTTGTTTTTGTTTTTGTTTTTGTTTTGAGATGGAGTCTTGCTCTGTCGCCCGGGCTGGAGTGCAATGGCCAGATTTCAGCTTACTGCAACCTCTGCCTCCCGGGCTTACGCCATTCTCCTGCCTCAGCCTCCTAAGTGACTGGGACTACAGGCGCCCGCCACCACGCCCGGCTAATTTTTTGTATTTTTTAGTAGAGACAGGGTTTCACCGTGTTAGCTAGGATGGTCTTCGTCTCCTGACCTCGTGATCTGCCCGTCTCGGCCTCCCAAAGTGCTGGGATTACAGGCTTGAGCCACCGCGCCTGGCTGAGTTATTTGTATTTGTAAGAAATAACCTAGGCCAGTGCGGTGGCTCATGCCTGTAATCCCAGCACTTCGGGAGGCTGAGGCAGGCGGATGATGAGGTCAGGAGATCGAGACCATCCTGGCTAACACGGTGAAACACCATCTCTACTAAAAATACAAAAAATTAGCCCGATGTGGTGGCACAGGCCTATAGTCCCAGCTACTCGGGAGGCTGAGGCAGGAGAATCACTTGAACCTGGGAGGCGGAGGTTGCAGTGAGCCAAGATCACACCACTGCACTCCAGCCTGGGCAACAGAGTGAGATTCCATCCCCTCCGCCAAAAAAGAAATAACCTATATCAGATCTAGTACCCCAGAGAATGGAAACTTCAGAGCCTTTGACCAATGTGAATGAAATGAAAGCTGGAAGCTTAAAGTCTTAGCTCTGACTTGAATTTGTGGCTGCTTGAATGTGGGTATTTATTTTGTTTGTTATTGTATCTCAAGGACTTAGCCCAATGGTTGGCCCACAATAAGTGCTTAAAAAAAATCTGTCAAATGAGTGAATGAAAAAAAAAATGTTGTTAACCAATACTCATTTGTCACAGTCACATCACAGGAAAGGTGAGGTCATCAGGGATGAAGTCACTAACAACTGCCAGTTACCTGCCCCAAGGGTAGCCTCACCATGGACTGGCGGGCTTGTTCTGTGTAGAGAAGGGATGGATAGTGAATGCCAAAGTTAGTTCTAGCTGGATAAATTAGCTAAGGGTTTCAGCTGGATAAGTTGGCTGAGGGTGCTACAGGTCCAGCCTTAAGGCTGTCTCAGTGCAACATTTTGGAGTCTGGAGTCATCTGTTCTGAATAGCACCCATACAGCTTTTTTGTTTTTAATTCTTGAGATGGAGTCTCACTCTGTTGCCCAAGCTGGAGTGCAGTGGCACAATCTCAGCTCACTGAAACCTCTGCCTCCCTGGTTTAAGTGATTCTCCTGCTTCAGCTTCCTGAGTAGCTGGGACTACAGGTACGTGCCACCACACCCGGCTAATTTTTTTATTTTTAGTAGATACAGGGTTTTGCCATGTTGGTTAGGCTGGTCCTGAACTCTTGACCTCAGGTAATCCACCTACCTCAGTCTCCCAAAGTGTTGGGATTACAGGCGTGAGCCACCGTGCCTGGCCACACATAGCTTAATTCTTGAGCACAGTACAAATAGGGTGTACTTGTGGATTCAAAGGGAAGCATGTTGGATGAATATTTGCCAAGAAGGAATGGAGCACCTGATTTTGCTGTTGATTTGAACCTGACTCTAAGTGAGGTTGGACTGCCGTAAATCTTGTATTTGTCATTCCTAGGTGGGTCATCTTCAACTATGATAGCTCACCTTCTCTAGACTTGAGTTAGGAGAATAGTTAATGTTGCAGTATTTAGGACTGATTCTGATTTTGGATTTAAAGGAAACAACGGTGGTGTGTGTTTCCTATTTTTAATTTTTAAAAATTTTGTGTAGAGACTGGGGTCTTGTTATGTTGTCCAGGCTGGTCTCAAGTGCCTGGCCTGTTTTCTTTTGAATTTGCAGATGAAGTTATTAGGATTATTAAATCTTTTTATTTATTTATTTTTTTGAGACAGGGTCTCCCTCTGTTGCCCAGCCAATGGCATGATCATAGCTCACTGCAGCCTCAAACTCCTGGGCAATCAAGTGATTCTCCCTTCAGCCTCCCGGGTAGCTGGTGTACCGCCTCACCCTGCTAATTTTAAAATTTTTTTTGTAAAGATGGGCTCTCACTTTGTTGCCCAGGCTGGATCTCAAACTCCTGGCCTCAAGTGAACCTCTTGCCTCGGCTTCTCAAATTGCTTGGATTACAGGGGTGAGCCACTGTGCTCAACTGGATTACTAAATTTTTCTTTTTTTTTTTTTTTTTGAGATGGGGTGCTTGCTCTGTCACCCAGACTGGAGTGCAGTGGCACGATCTCGGCTCACTGCAACCTCCACCTCCCTGGTTCAAAAAATTCTCGGCCGGGCGCGGTGGCTCACGCCTGTAATCCCAGCACTTTGGGAGGCCGTGGCGGGCGGATCACGAGGTCAGGAGATCGAGACCATCATGGCTAACACAGTGAAACCCCGTCTCTACTAAAAATACAAAAAATTAGCCGGGCGTGTGGTGGGCGCCTGTAGTCCCAGCTGCTTGGAAGGCTGAGGTGGGAGAATGGTGTGAACCTAGGAGGTGGAGCTTGCAGTAAGCAGAGATTGCACCACTACACTCCAGCCTGGGCAACAGAGTGAGACTCCGTCTCAAAAAAAAAAAAAAAAGAAAAAATTCTCCTGCCTCAGTCTCCTGAGTAGCTGGGACTACAGGCACATGCCACCACACCCAGCTAATTTTGTATTTTTAGTAGAAATGGGGTTTCACCATGTTGAACTCCTGACCTCAGGTGATCTGCCCACCTCGGCCTCCCAAAGGGATTACGGGCGTGAGCCACCGCGTCCAGCCTGGGTTACTAAATCTTTACAGATGTATCCTGACTCTCTCTGCCTTCTCCCTCTGTACTTGCCCCAACCAATGCAGGCCTGAGTGTTCCTTCCAGCATGTCGGAGGGGGAGTCCCAGACAGTACTCAGCAGTGGCTCAGACCCAAAGGTAGAATCCTCATCTTCAGCTCCT
This sequence comes from Macaca mulatta, assembly GCF_049350105.2. Taxonomy (NCBI): domain Eukaryota; kingdom Metazoa; phylum Chordata; class Mammalia; order Primates; family Cercopithecidae; genus Macaca; species Macaca mulatta. The sequence goes on along the minus strand of NC_133418.1, from coordinate 97,549,418 downwards.
GGCCTGACATCAGTGTCACCTCCTGTGACCTCTACAACCTCAGCTGCTTCCCCAGAGGAAGAAGAAGAAAGTGAAGATGAGTCTGAGATTTTGGAAGAGTCGCCGTGTGGGCGCTGGCAGAAGAGGCGAGAAGAGGTAAGGTGATGGTACAGTCACTCTTGGGGGAGTGAATTCTGGAAAGGTGAGAACTGGAAGACCGAAGTCTTAAAAGAGGCCGACCAAACTTCAATAGGTTGGGGGCTAGGAGGAGATGATCATATGGAGTGTTAAGATGGAGGATTTGCGAGATAACTTTAATTGTCTTTCATATGAATTTCTTCTCAGGTGAATCAACGGAATGTACCAGGTATTGACAGTGCATACCTGGCCATGGATACAGAGGAAGGTGTAGAGGTTGTGTGGAATGAGGTACAGTTCTCTGAGCGCAAGAACTACAAGCTGCAGGAGGTAGGTAATGCTGAAAAGGTGAAGCCTGGGGAATGTTGGAACACTGATGTTAGAGAGGAATTGGTATTGGGAAGCTGCCCATGAGGAGAGTATGTTGGGGTCAGTTCATTTCTGGGGAGGGACAGGGAATGGCTTCTCAGGATTATTACAGTGATTCATGAACTCTGTTATTCCACTGTCTCCCTTGCTCTCAGGAAAAGGTTCGTGCTGTGTTTGATAATCTGATTCAATTGGAGCATCTTAACATTGTTAAGTTTCACAAATATTGGGCTGACATTAAAGAGAACAAGGCCAGGGTAAGAATTTTTTCCCCATATTTCCTGAACTTACTGCAAAGAGACTAGCTACATTTATTATTGTTCGTTTTACACTCAGAGATTAAAACAAGGTAGTTTTGAAACAGAACTGGAATCAGCTGCAATGGCGATAAGAGTAGGGCTTCAGTTGTCACCTATGCCTTTTATATGGCTATAGATTGGGCAGAAAATGAGTGAACTTTTGCTTCCTTCTTCCCATAACTTTTATTGCTTAGTAGTTTCCATTGCCCTATTTAGTCTAAGTAAGTAAAGCTAAGAACAAAAGGAGAGAAATTTTAACAAAATTTCAAATTTAAATCTGTTACAAGGGAAGGGATCATTTCTACTATAAGACCTTTTAGTAAATGCTTTGCCTCCCCAGGTCATTTTTATCACAGAATACATGTCATCTGGCAGTCTGAAGCAATTTCTGAAGAAGACCAAAAAGAACCACAAGACCATGAATGAAAAGGTATAGAAGGAGAGCAGACAAAGTTTTAGGCTCAGGGTGGGGCAGGGCGGGGGCCTTAAAAATTACTGTGTTAATAATGAAGCTGATCAGGAAGGGATGGAAGGAGCTAGTGGGAGAGAGTTAAGAGAGGGAATTACTGCTGACCCTTGGATCAAACTTTGTTCCAGGCATGGAAGCGCTGGTGCACACAAATCCTCTCTGCCCTAAGGTAAGTAGTACCTGGTTAGTTTCTTACCCATATTTCCTGATTTAGTTCCTCCAAACAGATTTCAGGGCACTACTCTTCTGTTCTATTCTGCCTCTCCCCACTTTCTTTGAATCATATACTGTCAAGATTAGGCCCCCTACGGGTCTTTTAAAGGGTGCATCCTAATGCCCTAACCACAACACTTACCTCCTACCTCTTTCTCCTAGTGCTTATCCAGCTATTTAAATCATCAGGCATAATGGAGATTCAGAGTGTGGGGATTATCTTTATGGTGACCAGCAGGAGACCTGGCCCTTGCTCCTCTTAACCCTTGGGTTCCCCTTGCCCTTAATTTCCCAGTGGCCCCTCTAACAGCCCAGTGCCCCCACAGCTACCTGCACTCCTGTGACCCCCCCATCATCCATGGGAACCTGACCTGTGACACCATCTTCATCCAGCACAACGGACTCATCAAGATTGGCTCTGGTGAGGGGAGGGAGAGGTTCTGGGCAGGGGAGCCTCGGGAATTTGGGAACCATGGGGGTAAGATGAATGGGGGATAACAGAGCAAAATTCTGAGGTGTGGGCCGGTGAGAAGAGAAAGGACCTTGCTAGGAGTAATTCATAGGAGAGGCCAGTTAATTAGTGGAGAGGGGATAGGATATATAATCTTACACCTTTTTGAAAGGAAATTAGGGTCAATACAGAGATACTGATAGGAGGTTGGGAAAGGGCAAGAGATATGGGTTTGAGGTTTGATTTGAGCCCTGGGGCCAGACCCTGCCAGAGGAGGTTCCAGGCTGTGCCTGCTGTGAGTGCTTTCATTTGCTGTGTATTTGTGTGCAGTGTACAACATTTCTGTGTGCTGTGTCTGTGTGGTATTTGTGTGTCCATTTGTCTGGGGCTTGGCTGCTCCATGGCTCACAACTTTTCTCTGTTTTCCTCCCTCCCGCTTACGGGCTGCTCTGTTCCCAACAGTCTTTCATAGGATTTTTGCTAATGGTGAGAGCTCCCTCTGCCCCACTTGGGGCTCTGTTTGTGCTCCCTCTGCTCCCTTGGCGGCTGCCCAGTGCATGCAGTCGTGGGAGCAAACCCTCTTCCCCTATCTTCCCTGCCTAATTATGCCTGCTTAGCTTCTGCCCTGCCAGCCCTCCGCCTGCTTGCCCCTCCATAACCTGCTTGTTTCCTGTGGATTCTGCCTGGCTGGCCACTTACCTCCTGGATTCATGTTCCCCCTCATCATCAGGCTAGTTTCCCAGATCATACTGTGCTCCCAGATTCTCTGTGACTTGTAGTCATTGTTGATGATCTGAGTGAGTCCAAATTGGGCCTGGTCCTGGTTCCTCATTCAGCCCTGTGGCAGGCAGTGTTGAGGAATAAGGGGGTAGAATAGGAGTCTAAAAAGTTTTGGTGGATTGAAAGTGGAACTGATTCAAGGGTATTAGCCCAATTCTGAGCTCTATTTGCGTTTCACTCAGCAAAGGTGGGTAAGAAGGAGGCTACCTCCTGAGTTGTATGTTAATACTTCTTATCCTTATTTATCCAAGTTCCTGAGGTCTCCAATTGTCCCAGATTAGGAAGGGCTGCCTGTGTTTTTATGTTATTTGCAGGGTGGATGAAAAAACTAAAACCAAATATTTTCATGTGAGTAGGGATTAGATGTACCTGGGATTTAGGGAAGGTGAACGGGGCACAAGTGAAAGTTTTTCCTTAAACTGCATTGCTTCTAGACCAGCCAGAAGTCCCTGTGTATCTGTTAATTTAGTCTGGTGCTTTTGTTGCTCCTGATTTAGGGACATTAGATAAGAAGCAGCAGGCCTAAGAAAGGGGAGGTAGGTGGCGTCCATGTGTGGTCTGTAGTTCAGGACGGGAAAGGGGATATGTTTGTGCCTGTTGAGGGTCATCAGAAAGGAGACTTCAGGAGAGAATTTGGCTTTTGGGGCCTCTCTCTAGAGTGAGACTATTCTTCGTTGATGGTGGTCAGATTGTGTGTGTCTCCCCTACTCCCAGTGGCTCCTGACACTATCAACAATCATGTGAAGACTTGTCGAGAAGAGCAGAAGAATCTACACTTCTTTGCACCAGAGTATGGAGGTGAGCCTTCCTACTTTCTCTGCCCTGTCCTCATCCCCCTGCTTTTGCACCTTATAACTTGAGGTACAGAGGCAATATAACTGAAACTTCTAGGCCTTCTCTACCAGCATACAAAATATTTTTTTCTTTTCTTTTTTTTTCCTAAGGCATTCCTGCCAACCCTAGCCCCCAATCCTCTGATTAACCAAAGCCTTCTCGGTTTTCCCTAGAAGTCACTAATGTGACAACAGCAGTGGACATCTACTCCTTCGGCATGTGTGCACTGGAGGTGAGGAGACTGGAGAGGAGGGGGGCAAGGGGTCAAATGAGAAGATGGAAGGGGGAATGGAGGGAGGACAAGTAAGGCGCTGGCTTGGAAGGAGTGATTGTGTGAGCACTGACATTCTTAGGTGTCTCCTTTTTTTTTATTCCTCCTCACTGAAGATGGCAGTGCTGGAGATTCAGGGCAATGGGGAGTCCTCATATGTGCCACAGGAAGCCATCAGCAGTGCCATCCAGCTTCTAGAAGACCCATTACAGAGGGTAAGGATCTTCAGGATCACTCCCTCCTCAACTGACCTTCAAATGTCTTCTGGTTTTTCTTCCTTTGTATCCACTGGGCATATGCTCCTAAGATCTAGGGAACATAAAACAGAAAGGACACGCAAAATCTGTAAACATTTTCTTAGGAGGTGCCTACTATGTTTTTGCATACATACACATAGGTTAAGGGGTTAAGATGGATGATACTGGGGTTCAAAGTTGTGTGTTGGCTGGGCGCAGTGGCTCACACCTGTAATCCCAGCACTTTGAGAGGCGGAGGCGGGCGGATCACTTGAGGTCAGGAGTTTGAGACCAGCCTGGCCAACGTGGTGAAACCCTGTCTCTACTAAAAATACAAAAACTAGGTGGGCGTGGTGGTGTGTGCCTATAGTCCCACCTACTCGGGAGGCTGAGGCAAGAGAAACGCTTGAACCTGGGAGGTGGAGGTTGCAGTAAACCGAGATTGGGCTACTGCACTCCAGTCTGGGCAACAGAGCGAGACTGTCTCAAAAAAAAAAAAAGAAAGAAAGAAAATGTGTGTGAATTTAAATATGCCTACATGGAGGTAAATTAATTTGATGGTTACTTCAGGCAATTGCTGTATACTCTCAGACAGCCATTTTTATTTTATTTTATTTTTTTAAATTTATTTATTTTTTTTTTGAGACGGAGTCTCGCTCTGTCGCCCAGGCTGGAGTGCAGTGGCGCAATCTCGGCTCACTGCAAGCTCCGCCTCCCGGGTTCACGCCATTCTCCTGCCTCAGCCTCCCGAGTAGCTGGGACTACAGGCGCCCGCCCCTGCGCCCGGCTAATTTTTTCTATTTTTAGTAGAGACGGGGTTTCACCATGGTCTCGATCTCCTGACCTTGTGATCCGCCCACCTCGGCCTCCCAAAGTGCTGGGATTACAGGCGTGAGCCACCACGCCCGGCCCATTTTTATATTTTTAAGCACATCAGTCAATTTAAATTAAACCAGTTGTTTGGGATTTTATATTTATACAGTTTTAGTTAGGGATGGTGCCCTGAAATAATGAGCCAAGATTTAAAAGACATAAGGTTATGAATCAGTTGATAGACTATAGTAAGTAGAGCTTGGACAGGAAGGTCCAAACAAAAACAGTTTGTAACTCGTTAGATAAGTATAATAGGGAACAGGAGAGAAAAGAAGACTAGTGGGAAGTCAGGAGGATAGTGTGGAGTAAGTTTCTACTTCAACACTGAGGTGGAGTATTCAAGTGAAAGATTAGGTATGTGACCTTGTTAGCCTTCAAGGTTAAAAGCAGGAAAGCAGGTTAATTGTCATGGGACGTGCAGGAGGTAGAAAAGGAGGCGGTGGAGCACGGTGGCTCATACTTTTAATCCCAGCACTTTTGGAGGCTGAGGTGGGAGGATCACTCGAGCTCAGGAGTTCGAGACTAGCCTGGGCAACATAGCAAAAACCTATCTCTGTGAAAAAAATATAAAAATTAGCTGGGTGTGGTGGCACACGCGTGTGGTCCCAGCTACTCTGGAAGCTGAAGTGGGAGGATTGCTTGAGCCCAGGAGGTTGAAGCAGCAGTGAGCTGTGATTTTGCCACTATACTCCAGTCTGGGTGACACAGCAAGACCCTGTCTCAGGAAAAAGAGAGAGAGAGAGAAAAAAAAAAAAGGCAGAATGGGTAGAGGAATCCTGGGAAATTGAGTGAATTCAATGATTGTGGGCAAAGGAAATTGTGATACTAGGCTTGTGAAATAAAAAAGATGGTGAATATTGATCACATTGGGTAAGTTTGGGAAGAGAGAAGCTAAATTTGGCAAGATTTAGAATAGAAGATAGGCAGTGCATTGGCTAATAAAGCAGAGGTAGAAACTAAGGAAAAAGAAAGTGTGAACATTAAAGAAAAAAGCAAGCTTGTGGTTGGAGAGCAGAAAAATAATTAAACCCAGAAAGGCAGTGGATGGTGTCTTTCATATAATATCTTATAGTTTTTGAAGCCCTTTCAGGTGCATTTGTCAATATATTGTTTTCTCAGCAAGTGCTGAGCCTCTGCTATGTACAAAGCCTTGTGCTAAGTAGAATGAGAGTTATAAAGATGAACACATTGAGGGGCTTGCCAGATGCCTGCTTCAGTTCCTTGTTTTCTTTTCTAGGAATTCATTCAAAAGTGCCTGCAGTCTGAACCTGCTCGCAGACCAACAGCCAGAGAACTTCTGTTCCACCCAGCATTGTTTGAAGTGCCCTCGCTCAAACTCCTTGCTGCCCACTGCATTGTGGGACACCAACGTGAGTCCTCTTGGCCCTATGGGGAATAGTCTTCCAATCTGGAACCCTGTAACTATCACTGGCATGCTTGCTTTCCTCTTCTATTTCCAAAGGGATTCTTTTTTTGTTGTTGTTTTTGAGACAGAGTCTCACTCTGTCTCCCAGGCTGGAGTGCAATGGCTTGATCTCAGCTCATTGCAACTTCCAGCTCCTGGGGTCAAGCGATTCTTGTGCCTCAGCCTCCCGAATAGCTGGGATTACAGGCATGTGCCACCATGCCTGGCTAATTTCTGTACTTTTAGTAGAGATGGAGTTTCGCCATGTTGGCCAGGCTGGTCTTGAACTCCTGGCGTCAAGTGATCTGTCCACCTCGGCTTCCCAAAGTGCTGGGATTACAGGCATGAGCCACTGCGCCAGGCCTCCAAAGGGATTCTTTACCCCTTTGCCTGCATGCCTTCTATGACATTTAATCTGACTATCCCTTCATAACATCCCACTCCATCCAGACATGATCCCAGAGAACGCTCTGGAGGAGATTACCAAAAACATGGATACCAGTGCTGTACTGGCTGAAATCCCTGCAGGACCAGGAAGAGAACCAGTTCAGACTTTGTGAGTAACTGAGAGGGTCTAAAAGGGGCAAATTGGTCACTACCACTCTTGAGGCTCTGTAAACTGCCCATTCTCTCTGGGAATGGTTGAATTTGCTATTTTGCTTGTTTCCTTCCTTCCATCTCCTTTCTCTTTTCTCCTCCAGGTACTCTCAGTCACCAGCTCTGGAATTAGATAAATTCCTTGAAGATGTCAGGTGAGAGCAGAGTGAGAAGGCAGGCTTTCTTGAGGAAGCAAGCAGGGTTGGGTATCCTAAGGCATTCACAGAGCCCATGTGACCTGTCTTCATCTTCCTCCAGGAATGGGATCTATCCTCTGACAGCCTTTGGGCTGCCTCGGCCCCAGCAGCCACAGCAGGAGGAGGTGACATCACCTGTTGTGCCTCCCTCTGTCAAGACTCCGACACCTGAACCAGCTGAGGTGGAGACTCGCAAGGTGGGGGCTGTGTGGGTGTGGATTGTCTCCATGGCTGTGGTGGAAGGGAGAGAGAACATCTCAAATAAGGCTCTATTCTTTAGAGAAAATGCTCCCTAGCAGCCATGCCCTATGGGCTGGAAAGACGTCTAGGTATTGGGTTTTTTATGGATAGGTCTCTAGAGTGACCCTCTCTTCCTTCCCTAGGTGGTGCTGATGCAGTGCAACATTGAGTCGGTGGAGGAGGGAGTCAAACACCATGTAAGGCTCAGGGCTAGGGTTGCGCAGGGCTGGTGGCCAGAGGGTAGGGAAGAAGAGTCTCATTTTCTGACTGTCCTATTCTCCAGCTGACGCTTCTGCTGAAGCTGGAGGACAAACTGAACCGGCACCTGAGCTGTGACCTGATGCCAAGTGAGTCTCTCCTTTCCCTCAGAGGATGGAGAGTCTATGAGCCTTATCTTTTAGGGACATATTCAGGGGTGGGAGAGGTGACAAGGCAGTAACACATTGACTCACATAGAATGACTATCTTAGCCCCTAAAGCAGTGGGTGGATCTGACAGTTTAGCCCCGGTGGGGCTGTCTGAAGGGCCCCAGGTCCCTCAGTCCCATACTGTACTCACCCCCTCCTGTTTCTCTGTCAGATGAGAACATCCCCGAGTTGGCAGCTGAGCTGGTGCAGCTGGGCTTCATTAGTGAGGTGAGGTTTCTGCCTTCATCTGCCCTGGCTGCCCCCATGCCTTCTCTTCTCTCAGCCCCCATGTCACTGAGCTCTTCTTCCCCAGGCTGACCAAAGCCGGCTGACTTCTCTGCTAGAAGAGACCTTGAACAAGTTCAATTTTGCCAGGAACAGTACCCTCAACTCAGCCGCTGTCACCGTCTCCTCTTAGAGCTCACTCGAGCCAGGCCCTGATCTGCGCTGTGGCTGTCCCTGGACGTGCTGCAGCCCTCCTATCCCTTCCCCCCAGTCAGTATTACCCTGTGAAGCCCCTTCCTTCCTTTATTATTCAGGAGGGCTGGGGGGGCTCCCTGGTTCTGAGCATCATCCTCCCCCTCCCCTTTCTTCCTCCCCTCTGCACTTTGTTTACTTGTTTTGCACAGACGTGGGCCTGGGCCTTCTCAGCAGCCGCCTTCTAGTTGGGGGCTAGTCGCTGATCTGCCGGCTCCCGCCCAGCCTGTGTGGAAAGGAGGCCCACGGGCACTAGGGGAGCCGAATTCTACAATCCCGCTGGGGCGGCCGGGGCGGGAGAGAAAGGTGGTGCTGCAGTGGTGGCCCTGGGGGGCCATTCGATTCGCCTCAGTTGCTGCTGTAATAAAAGTCTACTTTTTGCTAAAAGCGTCGTGTGTTCGCGCCTTTCCCGCCAGGGGGAGCGGGCCCGGGGCGGAGGCGGGGCCCAGGTGGGAGGGGAACCCGGGACGGAGGCGGGGCCCAGGTTGGGGCGGGGCTGGGCCCAGGTAGAGCGGCCCAGCGGCCGGCGCGGCGGACGGGATGAGGCGCTGCAGTCTCTGCGCTTTCGGTAACTTCCGGGACCTGGCGTCTTGTCTCCTAACCTTGGGGCCACCCTTGGCCTGTCCTACTGCCCGCGGTTAACCCGCCAGGAGCCATCTCTCCCCACCCCGCCCGACTCAACCCTGCCCTCACCCGTGCTTTGCAGACGCCGCCCGGGGGCCCCGGCGGCTGATGCGCGTGGGCCTCGCGCTGATCCTGGTGGGCCACGTGAACCTGCTGCTGGGGGCCGTGCTGCACGGCACTGTCCTGCGGCACGTGGCCAATCCCCGCGGCGCTGTCACGCCAGAGTACACCACGGCCAATGTCATCTCCGTCGGCTCGGGGCTGCTGGTGAGCGCGGCAGGCGGCCCGGGGTGGGGGCCGGGCGCCCGGAGAGCCCAGCAAGCCAAAGGCTTTGTGTCTTCCACAGAGCGTTTCCGTGGGACTTGTGGCTCTCCTGGCGTCCAGGAACCTTCTTCGCCCTCCACTGGTGAGAAGGGACTTCCTGGAGCTTTTAACGAGTAGGCTTGAGTCAGGGAAATGGGGGCTGAGATTGGTCTTTCAATAGATTGGAGGAGCCTCAAATAGAGAAACTGGGTGCCTAGTCACTGGGAGTTAGCCAGGCCCAGGCTGCTCACCCTGATCTGTCCCTGCCAGCACTGGGCCCTGCTGGTACTAGCTCTGGTGAACCTGCTCTTGTCCGCTGCCTGCTCTCTGGGCCTCCTCCTTGCCGTGTCACTCACTGTGGCCAACGGTGGCCGCCGCCTTATTGCTGACTGCCACCCAGGACTGCTGGATCCTCTGGTACCACTGGATGAGGGGCCGGGACATACCGACTGCCCCTTTGACCCCACAAGAATCTATGTGAGCACATTCTCTTCCTTCTTGTGGTCTACAAAGCCTTGGTCCTGCCCTTTTAATTTCCCTTCTTTGCTGCACTTGCCCTACTCCCTCCTACTCCCCATCCTTGCTTTTCAGGATACAGCCTTGGCTCTCTGGATCCCTTCTTTGCTCATGTCTGCAGGGGAGGCTGCTCTATCTGGTTACTGCTGTGTGGCTGCACTCACTCTACGTGGAGTTGGGCCCTGCAGGAAGGAGGGACTTCAGGGGCAGGTAAGGAAGGTGAACAGGAAGGGTTTATTCCACAGAGATTGGCTGTGTTGAAAAGATGCTGACTGGCCAGGTGCAGTGGCTCACACCTGTAATCCCAGCACTTTGGGAGCCTGAGGCAGGCAGATCACTTGAGGTCAGGAGTTTGAGACCAGCCTGGCCAACGTGGTGAAACCTCATCTCTACTAAAAATACAAAAAATTAGTCAGGTGGGGTGGCGGGCACCTGTAATCCCAGCTATTTGGAAGGCTGAGGCAGAAGAATCGCTTGAACCCGGGAGGTGGAGGTTGCAGTGAGCCGAGATCGTGCCACTGCACTCCAGCCTGGGCAACAGAGCCAGGCTCCATCTCAAAAAAAAAAAAAAAGATGCTGACCTATCATTCAGGGCAAGGGTGTCTAACTCCACCTTTTTCTGCAGCTAGAGGAAATGATAGAGCTTGAATCTCCTAAACATAAAAGGCAGGAAAATGAGCAGCTACTGGATCAAAGTCAAAAAATCCAGGCATCACAGAGAAGTTGGGTTTAGGACAGGTAATGGGCCTTGAAGGTGGTGGCCTGGGTAAGAGTGGGGGCAGGGAAGTGCTCTTAGAACTGGGTCTAGGTCTTGCCATGCTACTTTCCCCCTCTGACCTGGGTTGGTTCTCCCCTCTGTCCAGCAGGTGCTGTTCCAAGACTCAGTCCTAAAGGGTGTTTTTTTCCCACTAAGCAAGGGGCCCTGACCTCGGGATGAGATAATAAATTGTAATAAAGTAACTTCTCTTTTCTTCTACTTGATTATGATTCCTTTTGGGGAAAAGACACTGTGTGATGTTGGGAGTGACTTTGATCAAAGAATACAGTGGTCTCAGTTATTTATAAAACTTTAATGAGGGAGAGGCCCTAACTCTTCCTCAGCTCTACCGACTACTGAAAGGAAAAGCTGGTGCTGGGGAGCCCTCCACACCACTGACTGATGAATTTCAGCACGTCCTGGCACACTGGGCTGTGGGAGGTCTGTAAGCAAATAGAAGAACATGAGAGGAACTTGTTAATGCTCGAAATAGAAAATCAGCTCCATCGCAGGCTTCAGGGTCTGCACCTGCCTTCCTGCAATCCCACCCACCTTTCTAGTGTGTATGTGGGTTGTTTGTTTTGAGATGGAGTCTTGCTTTGTCATCCAGGCTGGAGTGCAGTGGCACGATCTCAGCTCACTGCAACCTCCACCTCCTGGGTTTAAGCGATTCTCCTGCCTCAGCCTCCTGAGTAGCTGGGATTATAGGTGCATGCCACCACGCCCGGCTAATTTTTGTATTTTTAGTAGAGACGAGGTTTGTAACCATGTTGGCCAGGGTGGTCTCAAACTCCTGACCTCAGGTGATCTGCCTGCCTTGGCCTCCTAAAGTGCTGGGATTACAGGCGTGAGCCACCGCGCCTGGACTTGTTTTTTTTTTCTTTTTTAGTGCTGCCCTCTCTGCCTTCATTCTTCAAGTCCCCCTCTCTAACCTTGATGGCCATAAGGAATTTATTCCAGTTGTCCTTGTTAGCAGCCTTCCCTGGCCGCTTAAATTCAATTTTGTTCCTCAGAATGGGGTATCCTGTGGAGGAAGAAAAAAATGGTGAACTGGGGTTTGAGAGAGATTGAGGATGGAAAAATGAGGAGCAGCCTGGGGGTAGAAAGCATGGTCCTGTCTTTTGTACCCTTTACTGAATCCTAGTAAAATTAAGTTTATTGATCCTGCTGCTTCCCACCCACCACAGGATCTGGGGTGCTGTAGGCTTCTCTACCTGTAATAAGGCAGGGCAGGGCTTGAACCCCAGTGCTTGCTGCCACTAGGGAGGCCTCGTAGGCACCACGCTCGTCCCGAGGCAGAACCTGCTCCAGCCGCTGGTCCATGGAGACTGTAAGCACCCAGTCTCGAACCTCTTCTCTCTCAGCCTCCTGGAAAGGACAAGAGGGAGTGGTAGCTTCACACAGGGCAGGGCAAGTTGGGGTAGATGGGTGAAGAGGGGGTTTGCTAAGCCCTCATCCTGTATACCAGCTTTCAGCCGCAAATCCTCCTTGGATTGGGGGATACAGTCACAGCTTTTTCTTTCTACTTTGCTTCTACTTTCAGTGAAAGAATAGTGAGGGCTGAGGTCCTTCCAAAGATGGCAGCACAAAGATGTTCTCCCTCCTCAAGGCACTTACACTGGTGAGGCCTTCCCATTTTCCAACCCTGTGCCCTTACCGGTACATGCTGCTTGGCTGGGAGTGGCACCTCAAAGGGAATGTCTGTATCCTGAAAATCAGAGTGGTCAAGGCCATCCAGAGTCCCCTCCTCGATTGCCTGCAGTAGAGTAGGCAACCATGAGCTAGGCACAGCTTGCGACCAGCAAAAACCCCCACCCTCGGGGCACAGCTTCCCTACGCACGTCAGTCAGGTCCAAAAAGCGATTGAGGAAGATGAATGCCATGTTCTCCCAGCCAACTGCCTGCAGCAGAGAAGAGTTGCAAATGGGAGTGAACAAGCTGGGTTTGAATGCTACTTCTCTGGGATCCAGATGCAAATGGGAGTGAACAAGCTGGGCTTGAATGCTACTTCTCTGGGATCCAGATGCAAATGGGAGTGAACAAGCTGGGCTTGAATGCTACTTCTCTGGGATCCAGATGCAAATGGGAGTGAACAAGCTGGGTTTGAATGCTACTTCTCTGGGATCCAGATGCAAATGGGAGTGAACAAGCTGGGCTTGAATGCTACTTCTCTGGGATCCAGGGAGAAAAATCCAGGAAGACATAGGAGGACCACATCCTCCATAACATCAGCCCTACACTCAGCTTTCCTCTACCAGAGCAGAAAGGATATTCTATTTTCCAACTTTTGACTTCCTCCCATCTGCCCCACCCTTCCTTGTCCCAGCTCACCTTGGCAGCAATGCCTGCTTCATAGAAGGCTTTGTCTACAGGTAGTAGCTGGGTGTGACGCAAGAGTGAAACAGAAAGTCTGGCAGCCACAGTTTCCTGGGATTAAAGTCAAAGCATTATGAATATGGCACTAAAGTGACTGAGCTACCAGACCAATGATCCTGTAAGGCAGCCACAGAACTGAAAAACAACAATTATTATTAAACTGCTCTGGATCTCAAGCTGTTCTGGTCTTAGGTTGGTTTTTTTTTTTTTTTTTTCTTTCTTTCCTTTTCTTTTTTCTTTTCTCTGAACAACAGATCTGGGCCTAAGTTCAATTCTTTTTTTTTTTTTTTTTTTTAGGACAGTGTCTCACTCTGTCACCCAGGCTGGAGTGCAGTGGTGCCATCTCAGCTCATTGCAACCTCTGCCTCCCGGATTCAAGCAATTCTCGTGCCTCAGCCTCCTGAGTAGCTAGGACTACAAGCGCACACTAGCACACCTGGCTAATTTTTATGTTTTTAGTAGAGATGGGGTTTCACCACGTTGGCCAGGCTGGTCTCGAACTCTTGGCCACAAGTGATCCACCCGCCTCGGCCTCCCAAAGTGCTGGGATTACAGGGGTGAGCCACCGTGCCTGGCCACCTAGATTATTTCTAAGGTTCTTTCCACTTGTAGAATTCTATTGTCCAAATACATTAAATAAATATACAGTGAACAATCACAAATAAGCCCAAAATATGTGTACATTATAAGAGGTGAATAAATAAATCATGGGATTTGGATGTTTAAACATAATGAGGCTGAGGCTGTGTGGGCACAGAGCCCTAAGAAGGTCAGAAGAAGAAAACCTCAGCAAGGGCTAAAGATTTGTTTAGACAGAAGAGAAGCTGAAAGAGAGGTGGAGAGATTCAAGAGCCCAAGCTGAAGAATCCAGAATGTGAATCAATTCAGCTTTATACATTTGCAGATGAGCCCTTCTGACTGAGTGCTCCTCTGCCGTCCTACATCTCACCAGCTGTTTGACACTCTGGGCCGCAGAGCGCGTGGCATAGTAATGAGCAATCAGCAGCATCGTCTTGAACTCCTCATGGGCTGGAGAGTTTGCCTCACTGGACTTCACCAGGTTTTCACACTAGAGGAGGGAGACAGCACAGCCTGGCTCAGGGATCAGAGGAGTGCCAGGGCCATAGAGTGGTCTCTGATGGCCACCTGGCAGAGGAAGGTAAAATACATCTGAGAATAAAGGTTTATGTGCATGAAAGAAGAGATGAGGACAAGGACAGACAGAGCAGCCCCTTCACTCCTGTCGACCCAACTTCCTCACCAGGTTGAAGAGGACATCTCGAAGATCAGCCCAGCTATGATAGGCCTCGGCACAGTTGGTTCCAGGAGAGCTCACCATGTCAGTGAAGATCCTTTTGTAGATATTGAAGTTCTAGAGGTAGAGGGGAGAAGGGCATCTGAGAAGGGCACAGCTAGAAGAGAAAGTCAGTGGGAGTGGGGCCAAAGGGAGGAGAAACAGGCTCTGTGTGTAGAAATGGGTATGTGTGTGTGTGCAAGAGCTGGGAGACAGTGGCAGATTATTAAGTGCTGATTATTTTTAATGAAATGAATTATTTTTAAGTGCTGATTATTTTTTATGAAAAGAGGAACAAACTTTCTTAGCTGGTGCTGTGTGAGTGTGGGCAACTGTACAAATGTAAATGCAGAGTCACAATATTAATGGGCTGTGACTCTCAATCAGGCAGCAGTGTTCATTCTCTGGAGGAAGTCAGTAAAGGCCCTAGAGGTATGTGCAGGATTCCGCTCTGAAAGACAGGTGCCTGTGTATTTGCTAACAGCATGGGGAGCTCCATGGGTGTTTCTTCAAACAGAAGTTGAAAGTTTCTGCAAACTTCTCCCCTTGCTCTTAGCAAATACACAGCCTCCAGAGAGGCTGTACCTTTCTGGAGATGCACTGGGGGCTCTGGGCATGATGTTCTCTAAGGATAGAATCCTCTGAGAAGATAGTTCCTGAGAAAATAGGTGGTTCTAGAAGTGAAAAGAGTTTCCTTGTGGAAACATTCAATCCAAGGAGAAGGCTGGTACCTGTGGGTTAGCAGGGGCTCCGTGCTGTACATATAGGGCCAATGCCTGGGCAGAGTTACCCTCCCGGATCAAGTGAGTTGCATACAAAGCCACGTACTTGTGCAGAATCTTGTAGTTCTGTACAGGGGTGGAGGAAAAGCATGTGTGAAGTTGGGATCAGCAAGACCAAGCAGTGAGGTGACTTGAGGCCATGTATTTGTTGAGGAGACAAAGGGCGTATGCAAACCTCTGACCCCAGTTTCAGATTGAGCTTATCTGATGCCCATTAGAAATCTTTGGGCTTTGGGTTTTTGTGGAGGTAGGAGAGATGCAGCTTTGAAGCAGGTGGGGAATCAAGGGAAAATGTAAAGGAAAACTGGGAATGGGAAGACAGCAGTACCTGCTTGGTAGCTGTTTCAATGCACTTGTCCCACTGGCCCTGCTCCACATACAGGTCCAAAGCAGCTATCACATCCACACCCACCAGCTGGGTCAATGGAAGACAGAGTTACAAGAGAAAAGAGATGACATGAGGGAAAGAAGAGGGAGAGAATCAATCTTGTGAGTCTCTCCCTGCATTCTGCCTCCTGCTAATTCTGCAAGTCTCACCGAGTCCACTTTGCCCTGGTTCTTGAGGAACTCTTTATAATGCTGGTCCACATAGTCTTCGTACCTGTGAAGATGTTCAGGGAGCTCCATCTTCATATTCCAGAATACCAACCCTCCCCATAAGACTTTCTCCCAGTCTTTACAAAAGGAAGTAAAAGAGAATTTCCCGGTAAGAAGGGGTTACAAGCTTACCTGGGATCTAACTCCTTAGCTACACGCTTAGCCTTGTTCCACTCCTCACCCTCGATGAAAGCATCAATTGCTTCCTTGACAAGGTCCAGATTCAGATACAGCTCTGCAGCCTGCACAACGGGAAATCAGCATGGAGACTTTCTCCTTGCTCCCAGTCTTCCCGCTGTGAGCTCTCCCATCTGTTTCCCCAGGACTGCAAGCCTTGCCCACCAGGAGGCCCACTTCATACACCTTCCTAGGTGCAGATGTCACCCTTGCACCCATCTCTGTGAAATCTATTTCTGTTCCATCCCATCACCCTGCTTACTGCACTGTGCTTTCCAATTCCAATCAGCTGGGGTCCTACAGCCAGAACGACCTCCATATTACGTTGAGGAGGCAGAAACTTGATGGAGAGTTCAGCTGCCTGAGTGGTTGAAGAGAAGATGGAAATGGGTAGGAGAGACAAATACCGCTGAATCCTCAGCCTGATCCATTTCATACATTTTTCTCCTCCAGATGCCAACTTTTTCTCTTACTCTCTCCTTCAACCTTGTACCCTCCTGGGCAGAGCCTGACCCACGGTCCATTAAATCCTTTAATTAGCCATCAGTGGACCTATCTTTCCTCTCAGTTCATTAACTCTTTCAGACACTTCCTGTGCTGCCTGAGGTCACTGCATTTGAACCTTCCACCTTTGACAAAATCATTTTCAAGGTCTTTGTCATAAGTAAAATCTTTGTAGCAGAGTACAGAGAAAGGACTCCTAAAATGAGGAGTCCAGGGCATTCTGTAACTATTTGTGTTGGGCTTTTATGAGCTTTGGTTTCTTCATTCATACACACTGGATTTTGAAGACTTAGTATAAAAAAAGAATGGAAAACATCTAAATAATGTGTGTGAGTACATGTTGAAATGGTAGTATTTATTTAATTTTTTTGAGACAGAGTCTCGCTATGTCGCCCAGGCTGGAGTGAAGTGGCATAATCTCAGCTCACTGCAACCTCTGCCTCCCAGGTTCAAGCAATTCTCTTGCCTCAGCCTCCTGAGTAGCTCCGATTACAGGCCCCGCCCCCTGCCACCATGCCCAGGTAAGTTTTGTATTTTTGGTAGAGACGGGGTTTCACCATGTTGGCCAGGCTGGTCTCAAACTCCTGACCTCAAGTGATCTGCCCGCCTTGGCCTCCCAAAGTTCTGGGATTACAGGCATGAACCACTGTGCCCAGACGAAATGGTGGTATTTTAGATATACTGTGTTAAACAAAATATATTACAATTATTTTCACGTTTCTTTTTACTCTTTTTAAACGTGGCTACTAGAAAATTTAAATAACATGTATGGCTTACATTTGTGGCCTGCATTATATTTCTAGTGCCAGTGCTGGAATAGATGATCTTGATGATACCTTTCAACACTTAAAACTCAGAAATTCTACAAAATCAAGTGTTCTATGAGATCATACTGTTTCCATTAGGACGCTGACATCTTCACCAGATTTCAATTTCCACACAATCCAATTTAGCTGTAGTTTATGCTAATCCCCTCTGGTCTTTCCCTCACCTGTTCTTGCCTCCCTTTCTTACTGCTAAGCCCTTCAAAGCTTAATCTGCCCTGTCCGCATCAGGAAGCCATCTTCTGACTAATATGAAGAAGGTACAGTCATGCCGTGCTCCCAAGTTACACATATCAGATACTCAATACTGCCAATTAAAATCTGCTAGAACCTCAAAACCAATCATCAGCCCCTCTTTCTACTTCTCTCCCTCTAACTTCTAGGGGTTATTCAATTATAAGACCTCAAAAGGCCGGGCACAGTGGCTCACGCCTGTAATCCCAGCACTTTGGGAGGCCGAGGAGGGTGGATCACGAGGTCAGGAGATTGAGACCATCCTGGCTAACACAGTGAAACCCTGTCTCTACTAAAAAAAATACAACAAAATCAGCTGGGTGTGGTGGCGGGTGCCTGTAGTCCCAGCTACTCAGGAGGCTGTGGCAGGAGTATGGCGTGAACCCGGGAGGCGGAGCTTGCAGTGAGCTGAGATCACACCACTGCACTACAGCCTGGGTGACAGAGCAAGACTCTGTCTCAAAAAACAAACAAACAAAAACTCAAAAACCTAAGGGAAATTTTGCAGGGCCATCACCATACAAACATGTCATTTAGACGGCCAGTCAATTTCACCCTTTTCATGACCCCCACCCACCAGATTTCACTGTATCTAAGGTGCACTTAAACTATACGTGCATCCACCAACATGGCACATGTATACATACGTAACAAACCTGCATGTTGTGTACATGTACCCTAGAACTTAAAGTATAAAAAAAACTATACGTGCATCCCAATTTTAAAGATATTAAAATATAATTATACATATATGCCACTGTTAACTTTATGTATCAATTTGACGGGGCTACAGGGTATCCAGGTATTTGGTCAGACATTATTCTGGGTGTTTCTGTAAGTGTTTTTGGATGAGGTTAACATTTAAATTGGTAGACTGAGTAAAGCAAATTGCCCTCTCTACTGTAGATAGACCTCATCTGATCATTTCAAGGCGTGAACAGAACATACAGGCTGGCTCCTTCCCAAGTTAGAGAGAATTTTTCCTGTTTGACTGCCTTTAAACTGGGACACTGGCTTCTTCCTGCCTTCAGATTTGAACTGAAACATCAGCTCTTCCTGGGACTCAAGCTTGCTGGCCTTCAAACAGGAACTACACCATCAGTTCTCCTGGGTTGTCAGTTTGCCAGTTCACCTGCAGATCTTGGGCCTTGTCTATCTTCATAACTGCATGAGCCACTTCCTTTTAATAAATCTCTTTATGTACACGTACACACATATACCTACAGTCATGCATTGTCTAATGATGGGCATGTTCTGAGAAATATGTCCTTAGGGGATTTCATCGTTATGTAAACATCACGGCACAAACCTAGATGGTATAGTCTACTATACATCAAGGTAGAGGTTGCGTAGAACTTATTGCTCCTAGGCTACAAACCTGTACAGCACACTTCTGTACTGACTACTGTACGCAACCATAACACAATGGTAAGTATTTGTATACTGAAACCTATCTAAGGCCAGGCGTGGGATCATCTCAAGTGATCCACCCACCTCGGCTTCCAAAGTGCTACAATTATAGGCGTGAGCCACCACGCCCACCTATGTGGTCTACTGTTGACCAAAACGTTGTTATATGGCATATGACTGTATATATCCTGCTGGTTTCTCCAATATAGTATGTCTTATTATTTGTGACACATACTGGCCTGGCTTAATTTGCTGGAGGCTTCTTTTCAGGAAATGTTGGGTGGGGGAGATGGAGCCCATGCTTTTTTCATGTTCCCTGTCTGGCCAGTTCCTGTGCATGGAGTTGCCCTTCCAGCTCCTGTCCAAGTCCTCCCTCCTTCTTCACAGAGGCTTCCTGACCCCTCTAGCCCACAGAGATCTCACTGTTCTCTGAACTCTACTTTAAATCATGCACTTTAGTCTTTACTCAGATATGATATTAATTAAGCCATGTGTTGGTCTAACTCCCCTAACTTTTGGCTGTCAGGGTCTGTCTTATATCTGCTTTTACAGCCTTCAGAGGTTCTGGCTCTATCATCCAGCAGGCACTCCACAGATTCCTGCTACCTGACTGAAAAGAAAAAGACACAAGAGGAAAGAGCTGCAGATGTGAGAAGTGGAGCTGAGTGTGAATACAGGCCTAGGGAGAAGGAACACCAGAAAGGGCCTGCTGCCCTCACCTTCATCCAGCACTTCTCCGCCAGTCCGCTGTTCCCAGAGTCTCGCACTTTGAGGTAGCAGTCCACAGCACGGCTGTACTCTCCAGCCTGCTCCCAGTGTCGAGCTTGTTCCACAAGTCCCTCCACACCCCTGTGGAGATGAGAACGCTGGGACTTGGCATGGGGGTGGGGAGCAGCGTGCTCTATCCTGTGCATGCCTCATGACCCTCCCAGCCCTGCCAATGCTGCCTGGACCTCTAGCCTCATACCTGGCCCCCTTCTTAGTAGCTTCCCGCTCATACTCTTCCTGCAGAGCCTCCAGCTGGCTGGGCACATAGTCCTTGCAGATCCGTAGAGCGTCACTCCATAATCCGGCCTCCTGCTCAGATTTCCAGGTATCAAGAGGGCAGAGGCAGGCATGACAGCTTCCCACTGCCACACAGGTGCTCTGGCCCACAGACTCCTGGGTCCTTGGACCTCTCTTCTCCTTCCTCTTTCCTGTCTTTCCCACTCCCCAATACTAACCTCCCTGATCTTTCTTCATACCAGGGGTCAGTGTGGCTCTCTGTGGGCTCTCAGAACCTCTTCCCCTCCCCTCATGGCCCTGCATCCAGTGCCCCACCTTATAATAATTGAGGGCCAGGCCTGGTCTCTGGGCCCGGAGCAGCAGCCCTTCTGCTTTCTGAAAGTCCTTCTCCTCCAAGGCCCCCCGGGCCTGTCCCACAAGCACCTCGGCGACACTGTCAGGGTCGTGGGCCTCAGCCACACGCTGAGCTGCCTCCCAATCCTGGTTATGGACAAACCTGCCTCCGGATGGGGACAGAGGAGAGACTGAGTATAGGACTGAGGCCCCAGTAGTGGGAGACAAACAGCCATGTCACTGAGGGGTGTAACACTGATTTGTTCCAGGTTTGAGTGAAGGTCAAGATAATCATGAAAGATCCTGGGACTGTGACTGGGGAAACAGGATTAAGGAATGTATGGGGTAACTCACATGAGGACTGCTTCCTTGGGTTTACCAGCTCTGATGAATTCAGCTTCAGCCTCTTCGAATTTCCCCTACAGGGAGAGCAAGGCAGCCGTGCATGGTGAGAAGGAGACTGGCATCACAGGCAGGCATGAGCCTGGGGGTATGCACACCCAGGAGCAGTGCACTAGGGGATGGAGTAAGAGGGCTCTGCGGTCAGGGTCCAAGTCACACCCATACCTCATCCTCTAGGAACATAGCATATTTGAGATGAACCTCGGGGGTTTTGTGCTTGAGGGCCAGCCGAGAGAGTTCAAACGCAAATTCAAAAGAGCTGAAACAGAAAGTGCAGATAAGGTTTTCTTACTTCATGCTTCCATTCAAAAAGGGAACAAGACAAGACAAAACAGAAAGGACAGAGTTGAGGGGAGAAAAAGTGACAGATTTAAGGATAATGGATATGAAGTGACAGAAGAGCATAGAGAGATAAAAAGGAAGACAGGCAGGCAGCCCTGTGAAGACCACGTCACTGTCAGTGTGGATCAAGAGATGTCTGGAAAAGCCTATGCCTTCCCTGCGGCCAGCTGCTCCTGAGGAAGGAGTTTGGGCCTGCAAAGGGTAAGGGAGGAGTGAGCCTCGCAGCCCTACGCTGACAGGGCTAGGAGGACTCCTGGTGCTCACCACCTCCTCCTGAGCTCCAGCTACATTAGCAGAAATATAGTCTCTCCAAAATATGAGCAAGACCACCCTCAGCATCAGACTCCATGATTGGCATCGATAACAGTAGCTTAAGAAAAGTTCACTTTGCTCTTTTGGCTATCTTTCTGTGCCGCCACAATGGTGCGCATGAATGTCCTGGCTGATGCGCTCAAGAGCATCAACAATGCCGGAAAGAGAGGCAAACGCCAGGTCCTTATTAGGCTGTGCTCCAAAGTCATCGTCTGGTTTCTAATTGTGATGCTGAAGTATCGTAAATTGGTGATTTTGAAATCATTAATGATCACAGCTAGGAAAACTGCTGTGAACCTCACAGGCAGGCTAAACAAGTGTACAGTGATCAGCCCCAGATTTGACGTGCAACTCAGAGAGATCTACAGAAATGGCAGAATAATCTGCTCCCATCCTGCCAGTTTGGTTTTATTGTACTGACAACCTCAGCTGGCATCATGGACCGTGAAGAAGCAAGACAACACATACGAGGGAAAATCCTGTGATTCTTTTTCTAGAGATGTAATACATATTTACAAATAAAATGCCTCATGGACTCTGGTGCTTCCAAAAAAAAGAAAAGTTCAGCCGGGTGCAGTGGCTCACGCCTGTAATCCCAGCAATTTGGGAGGCCAAGGTGGGCGGATCACTAGGTCAAGAGATCAAGACCATCCTGGCAAACATGGTGAAACCCCATCCCTACTAAAAATACAAAAATTAGCTGAGCGTGGTGGCACGTGCCTGTAGTCCCAGCTACTTGGGAGGCTGAGGCAGGAGAATCATTTGAACCAGGAGGCGGAGGTTGCAGTGAGCCAATATCATGCCACTGCTCTCCAGCCTGGCAACAGAGTGAGACCCTGTCTCAAAAAAAAAAAAAAAAAAGTTCACTCTGCATTTGACAGAATCACACTTCCATTACCCAGGAGTAAGTTATTGGTTTAGTGCAGTCTACAGTCCTAGCTTGACAATCTGTTTCCTCTCCACCCTTCTTAGAACAGCCAAAGGTTAAACACTGTTCTGAGTCTCTAGGGAATAGGAGCAGTTAATTTATTCATGCCACTCTATCATGTCCTTCCAAGGATCTTTCAGTTATACATCAATTTTCTTTCTCTAGATAGTGGCTCTGCCTGCGATGGGGCCCATGGAGAGAAAGCTTGGGGCCTCACCAATTGTCCGCAGCGTGGTCAACAGCAGCTTCCAGGAGTCCCAGCTTGTTGAGCAGTCTAACTGCAGCCTCTCCTCCCAGGCTCTTTGCCCACAGATAGGCCACGTGTTTGTGGGCATTAGCCCCTCCTTGAGTCCTGGCCACCTATAAAGCAAAGTCACTCAATAATCCTTCAATACAGAGCTGCTCCCTTCTTATCTCTGACCTTGGCTTTGACAAGGATCCAATAACTGTTCTAAATTGAAGAGGAAGAGGCTGGGCGCGATGGCTCATACCTATAATCCCAGCATTTTTGGAGGCCGAGGCAGGAAGGATCACTTGAGGTCAGGAGTTTGAGACCAGCCTGGCCAACATAGTGAAACCCCATCTCTACTAAAAATACAAAAATTAGCTGGGCATGGTGGTGACTGCCTGTAATCCCAGCTACTCGGGAGGCTGAGGCAGAAAAATTGCTTGAACCCAAGAGGTGGAGGTTGTAGTAAGCCAAGACTGTGCCACCACACTTCAGCCTGGGTGACAGAGCAAGACTCTGTCTCAAAAAATGAAATAAAATAAAAAGTTAACAGGAAAAGGGCTAAATTTCAGGGTTTCTTAACTTAGGTTGAAGTACTTAGGGTCCAAGGATAGGCTTCACCTGGTCCACAGACCCTTAAAATTGTAAGTGAAATTTTCTGTATACAGATGTGGACATGGTTCTGGCAAGAGAGACTCTGATCTTCACTACATTTTCAAAGATGCTCTGACCAATTGTGAATTAGTCACTTAAAGTGGAAAAGAAGGGCTGGGCATGGTGGCTCATAGCTGTAATCCCAACACTTTGGGAGGCCAAGGCAGGTGGATCACTTGAGCCCAGGAGTTCAAGACCAGCTTGGGCAACATGGTGAAAACCTGTCTCTACAAAAAAATTTAAAAATTAGCCAGCTGTGGTGGTGCACACCTGTAGTCCCAGCTACTCAGGAGGTTGAAGTGGGAGGATCGATTGCTTAAGCCTAGGAGGTCAAGGCTGCAGTGAGCCGTAATTGCACCACTGCACTCCAGCCTGGGTGACAGAGTGAGACCCTTTCTGAAAAAAAAGGGAAAAAACGTGGGAAAGAAGGATGGATGTATCTCTCAGCATGGCCTGAACTCCTTACCCGGTAGGCCTCTTCCCAAAGCCCACTGGCCCGGTACATGTTCACTGTTGCCTTCCATTCCTGGGCCTCGAGGTAGTGGTACTCGGCCTCCTGTAGTCGGCCTTCAGCCTCCAGCTCCTGCAGGAAGGTGAGTCAGGATGGAGAGATGGGGAGATGGAGCCTGGTTGGGGAAGAGATAGGTAGAGCCAGGAGAAGGGCTCACCTTGCCCAGATGTAGGTGTGTGTCACTGAGGAGATCTGGATGGTGCTTCCCTACCAGGCGGATCATGTCATCATACAACTTGTGCTTTTTGTACATGGTGATGGCAAGATCAGGCTCTTCTACTGTCACATATAGCCTGGGGAAGGGAGATACATCTGGGGCCTCCTAGACCTGATCCCTGCTGTCACTGCCTTCTGGGCAGAAGGTACACATCCTCAGGCCCCATCCCTCCTCCCAGCCTTGAAATCTCATCTCCCACTACACCTCCTCTGAGGCCACGGCTCACCTTTCAGCCTCACGGTACTTGCCCTGCTTCTCCATTTCCTGGGCCTGAGTGATGTATAACACTGATACATCTTCTGGTCTCATGCATTTCATCGCCAGCTGTGGAGGCACAGAGGCAGGGCAGCCTCAGGTCCAATTCCCCAGGGAAGCAGGGCTTCAAGGAAACCTGCTTGTTCAGAAGCTCTGAACTCTCCCAACAATCACAGGAGTTTGGTTATTGCCACTCCTGAGGTCACTAGTGAGGTCGGGGAATTCCAAGTCCATAAGAAGCAGAGGAAGAACTATATTCCGCTAAGGTGGGAGGGTCTGTGATGCCTTGTGCTGGGGCATACACTCCCATTACCGCTGTAACCACTGGGCTCTGAAGTGTAGGGGTGAGAACAAAGACATCAATGTGACCAGAGGCGTCAGGAGTGGTAGTTCAGATTCCCCAGCTCCCAAGCCCATCTGCTCCTTCAGAATGATAGATAGGTCTGGAAACAAGGGCCTCTCTTCATCCCTTCCTTTCCCTATGGCTAGGGATCAAAGACTGTTTTTTGGTACTCTTTGTCAGCTTTCAGGGAGTCAAGCGAAGAGGAGAAACAGAGACCGAGGAATGAGGCCACACTTCCACTAAGGCAGAGTTCTCTTATCATGAACTCCACTCATCCCTACCTTGTGGGCTTGTTCCCAAAGGCCAGCCTGGGTGTACATGTCTATAGCATCTTTTGTCCGGTCTCCCTTAGTATAGAGCTCCTCAGCAATCTGTAGTTGATGGGAGGTAGATACAAAAGGTCAGAGCAACAGACTTAAAGCAGCTTGAACGAGGAAAGAACAAACCTCGGCTGAGATGGTGGAGAGCCTGCAGTACGACCTTGTAATGATAGAGAAGAAACGATGAGTATGGGTGTCTCGTATATTCTACCATTTAAAAAGAAAGACCAGCCCCAAGCAGTATGAGGACAATACAGTGGAATTCAAAAGGGCCTCACATTTCTGCAATGTAAAGCAATTTTATATTGTAACTATGTTAGCGTTATTCATGAAGAATCACTCACGCTGGCTGGGACAGAGCTAGAGACTCACTTTATGTATCTGGGGTGAAGGGAGGTATCAGTGTCACACTGGAATGAAATTGGGAAAGTAAACTGTTCTCTTCCCATTCAAGGTTGTGATGCTGTTTGGGGCCCAGAAAGAAGGATCTGGTGAGCTTGCCTCCACTTCCTGTTTTGGGTTCTCTCATTGTTATCCTCTACTGCATCGCCTCATGCTGCAAAAAGGGACTCTTCCTCACCTCATACTCCTGCAGGGATGCATAGTGTTGGGCCACGAGAGGATAGTATTTGGACGCAGTGTTCCGGTCCTGTAGATCTAATATATAAACTGCCTTCTTCCACTGGCGGGCACCCAGGGCGGCCTCAATTGCCTTAATGGAGCACCTGGCAAAGTTGAGAAAGATATAAATATGTAGGATGAAAGATGAAGATGAATGGAGGTAAAAGGACCCCTTAAGCACACATCAACCTACATTTTGAGATATCTTCTTTTAAGCCTTGGTGTCCTTACTTGCTCCACTGCCCCTCACTTCACACCTAAATCTCCTTTACATTCCCATACTCCCATACCTGGCTTCGATGTAGTGATTAATGGCTGCATCAAGCTGCTTCTGCTGCACCAGGTGGTCCCCCCATGCCTCCTCTAGTTTCACCACCTCCACTGGGAAGGCCAATCGAGCCAGCTCTACCGCTGCCAGGGAGAGAAAAGGTGCTCAGCCCAGATTTCCAGGGACAGGCCTCAGGAAAAAGGTAGGACAGGGAGATGAAGCATGGAGAATGGGTAAGAAGGGGAGGAATGGAGAACTGGAGCCAGGCAACCTGAACACACACACCAAGGGGTGCCGGGGAATCAGAGGGGCAAGAGTCCACAACAGTAAAGGATGGCTCATAGGTGGCTAGTACCTTTCATGAATGCGTTGCCTTTACGGTAGCACTCCAGGGCCTTCTGTGGATTGTGAATCTTCTCAAAGAGATCACCTGCCTGTTAACACATAGCACATTACTATGATACCCCTACAACACAAAGAACTAAGTATTAGCTCCAAAAACAAGGGAACACCAGCAGTCAGGAAGTACTCTGCACCCCAAGACTCCTCTGGGTGAGGGAAGGGTCCTGAGCTCCTGGACATAAGGGCTAGGAAAAGGAAGCCAGCATACCCTTTCGTAGAGTTCCCCCTTGATAAGGGCTGCAGTGATGTGTTCTACCAGCTCTGTGTTGGCTAGCAGTTCCTCTCGGGTCAGCACCAGCCGAGCAGCTTTGGCAGGGAGCCCAGCTTTGAGGTAGAGGCTGATGGCTGCTAGCCCATCCCCTTGGCTCTCCTGTAGTTCACCTGCTCGCTCCTCCTGCTGTGTGTCCATAAGCCACTGGTAGTAACTACGGCGTAGCTTCTCTAGGGCTGGGTGCCCCTGGACACACACAGAGGAGAACTAGAAGTCACATCCCCCTTCCTACTCTTCTGCCTCCCATGCTTCTCCAATCCCTCTACAACAAGGGGAGTGCTCCTGGGTCAGTAGTATCCTAATTCCTCACCATGTCAAGTCCAAGCCCCAACCCTGTTCTGGTTTCTATGGCCTCCTTGACAAAAGAAGGTTTTTGAAATTGGCAGAACCAAATTCTCAACAACTGTGGAGAAGACAAAACAGGTACCTTGGCTTCAGCCACAGCGATACACTCATCCCAACGGTGTAGCTCCTGGTACATGCCCATGGCCTCCTCCACAGCGTTCTAGGGGAAAAAGGCAGAGCGGAGAGGGATGCCAGAAAGATATGAGGATCAGAAAGCAGCAAGCTCTCCTCAGCCTGGCTATGATGCCAGCACATGAGGACCAAAAGCCTTACCTTTTAACTACTATACCAGCAGAAATATTGGGAAACTAAAAGAAGCTTAAGCTTCAGGCCTCCTTATTTGCACAGGCCCTTTCCAAGGCAACTGTTCTTTTTTTTGAGATGGAGTCTCACTCTGTTGCTGAGGCTGAAGTGCAGTGGTGCGATCTCAGCTCACTGCAACCTCCGCTTCCTTGGCTCAAGCGATTCTCCCACCTCAGCCTCCCAAGTAGCTGGGATTACACGCATGCACCACCATGCCTGGCTAATTTTTTGTATTTTTAGTAGAGATGGGGTTTCACTATGTTGGCCAGGCTGGTCTTGAACTCATGACCTCATGTGATCCACCTCCCAAAGCGCTGGGATTACTGGCGTGAACCACCACACCTGGCCTAAGGCAACTGTTCTTAAAGAGAGCTCCTCAAATTGTATAAGCTTCTGGCCCACAAAACCTGGATCTACCCCTATGCACAAGAACTGCAAAGACAGGCTCTGGACTAGAGGGGAGGTAGTAGACTGCGTATGAAAGAAAGTAGTAATCAAAGGCCAAAGAAGGAATTTTGTCTAGAAAAGTAAGGACTAACACAAGAGGAGGAAGTTAAGGAAGGGGTGAAATTAACTATATAAACCTCTTCGAAAGTTTTCACCAAACCTTTGGAAGCCTAGCTTACCAGCATGCTTTCCTCCCTTGAGTTTGCATCCCCTTTTCCTTCTTTTTCCCTCGTATCCCCTCTTCCAACCTGTCTCTCTTTACCTATTACCTGTTCCAAAAAGATCATTTCGGCCAGTTTGTAGTTCTTTTCCAGCATGGCTAGACGTGCTCGGACCTGATAAAAGTCTGTTCCTTCTCCGCCCTGTGGGGGAAAAAGGAGGTTCTGGTTTTTCTGTAGGTGCTGCTATTCTGTCTGTGAGGGCTGAATTTGGAAGGCCAGAAGGATGGAGAAAACAAAAGACTTGGGAAGGTAAAACACTTCATGGAGCTTAAAGGTTTGAGGTTTAGCAAAAGCAATTCTGAAACGGTCTGACTTGAGGGTAGAGGTAGGGTGGGCAGGGTAAAGGAAACTAGGGATGGCTGGAAAGCTAGAAATCATGGGGCTGAATACTAAGAGAAATCAGCTTTGGAGACAGACAGAATGAATCAGGAGCATAATACTTGCATATTCCCGGGACACTTGATCTGCAATCTCATTGGTCTCATGCAGGAATCGAGCTTTTGCTACTTGGCCCAAAGCAGAAAAGCACCTATGGCATGGAAGCAATGACATTGATAGTAATATTATTATAGAATCATCATTAATTCATTGGTTCAGCAAATACAAATTGATGTGCATCTATGATGTGCCAGGCAATGTGCTTGTCACTGGAGACATACAGAGACTAAGGAAGATGAGGGCTTTGCTCTCTGAGAACTTCCATTCTGGTGGAGACAAATAATTAGTAAAATTGGAGATAATAAAAAATAAAATAATGTAATATTATAGATCAAACTTGTTCAACCCATGGCCCAAGATGGCTTTGAATGTGGCCCAACACAAATTCATAAACTTTCTTAAAACATTATGAAATTTTTTTGTGATTCTTTTTTTTTTTTTTTTAGCCCATCAGCTATCATTAGTGTTAGTATATTTTATGTGTGGCCCCAAGATAATAATTCTTCCGATGTGGCTCAGAGAAGCCAAAAGATTGGACACCCCTGTTATAGATAGTGACTGAAGGGGCCACTTAACTTGGTAGTTGGAGAAGGTCTCTCTGATGAATTGACATTTGAGCTGAGACCTGAATACAAGAAAAAGCCAGTCATGGCAGGATGGGGAAAAGTCATTCCTGGAGAGGGAACAGCTAGTGTAAAGGCCTATAGCAGGTGTGAGCTTGGCACGCTCACAGAGCCAGAAGGATGCCAGTGTGGTTGGAGACTAATGGCCAAGTAGGAGACTGGCATGAGAAAGAAGCAGAGGTCAAAAAACTTCAGGGGTAAGGCCATACAAGGAGTTTGGGTTTTATAGTAAGTAAAACAGTAAGCTAATGGAAGGTTCCAGTCGTGAAAATGACACAATCTATGTTTAAAAAATGACCTCAGCTGCTCTGGGATGAATAGATGGTAGGGGTACAAGAAATAGTATCAGTGAGACTAAGAGGCTGTGCAATACTGCAGGTGGGAGATGGCAGTGGTCTGCATGAGGATGGAGACATCAGGATGTGTTTTGAAGACAGAATCGTTAGGACTTGCTGATAATCTACATGTGGGAAGTGTGGACAAAATGGGATCAAGGATGATTCCTAGCCAAAATGGCAGCAGATGACATTTATTGAGCAATTTGCACAGATTCTTTCATCACTCCTTCACTACCAATATCCTTACCATCTTCTTTATCATCATATGAGGCAAATACTATTATTATCCTAGTCTACATGGAGAAAATCAAGAAGCCAAGGTTTGGGAAGGTCAAATAACCTCTCTATGGTTATACAAGTTGGTAATTGGAACCAAGATTTGAACTAAAGGAGTCTGGAGTCCCAAGTTTGTCCTGTGAACTACACTCCTATACCAAACCTCAATTATACACATAGGCATGGATTGAAGGGTAAGAATAGTAAAAAAATGTTAAGGGGAACCTAGTTACAAGAAGGGGCAGTAAAAATAATAAAAGACATACTCTTGTTTTTTCACTTTTTCTTTTTTCGAGATATGGTCTCACTTGTCAGCCAGGCTGGAGTGCAGTTGCATGATCTCAGCTCACTGCAACCTTTGCCTCCCGGGTTCAAGTGATTCCTGTGCCTCAGCCTCCTGAATAGCTGGGACCACAGGTGTGCACCACCATGCCCGGCTAATTTTTGTATTTTTAGTAGAGCTGGGTTTTCGCCATGTTGGCCAGGCTGCTCTCAAACTCCTGGCTTTACGTGATCTGCCTGCCTCACCCTCCCAAAGTGCTAGGATTATAGGCATGAGCCACTGTGCCCAGCTAAGACATACTCTTTTTTTTGAGACAGAGTCTTGCTCTGTCGCCCAGGCTGGAGTGCAGTGGCGCCATCTCAGCTCACTGCAACCTCTGCCTCCTGGGTTCAAGCAATTCTTCTGCCTCAGCTTCCTCAGTAGCTGGGATTACAGGCGCCCGCCAATACGCCTGGCTAATTTTTGTATTTTTAGTAGAGATGGGGTTTCACCATGTTGGCCAGGCTGGTCTCAAACTCCTGACCTTGTGATCTGCCCGCCTCGGCCTCCCAAAGTGCTGGGATTACAGGCGTGAGCCACCACACCCGGTCAAGGCATACTCTTATAATCTAGGATGGGAGAGTGTTTGGAATATTGTACTGCAGAAGGGCTCTTTGTTATTTGCTGGCAGTGGGAAGGTAGGGAGTACCTTAACACTGGATTGGAGCAGCCCACAGGGAAAATACTCATGTGGTCATCCCTCCTAGCTACCTGGCACCTCTGTTCTACACGTCTAGCTCACCTCTCCGCAATGTGTAGTTGCCTTGCCTCTAGTGCCAGTTTACTCAAGGTTTTCCACATTGCCTCTGTTTCTGGGGTCATTTCCAGAGTCTCTAAGAAGGCTGTTGCCCTGGAAAGGGAAGGAAGCAAAGCATAATGAATAAGGAATGGGCTAGGAAGATACAGCAGAATACTGGTGATGGGGCAAGGGGAGGGAGAAGAGCCATCTTTGTCTCATCGCCTCCCAGGATCACTGGATCCTTATCAGTGCTGGCCAGTTTTACACCCCACCCCAGGTCCTCCCCTCTCAGAACCAGACTTTCCCACCACCTCCCAGGTTATTGGCCAGCCTCTCACCGGATGTAGTTGCCATCATCAATGGCTGTTCCAAACTCGATGAGGCCCTCATCCAGTGTGTAGGCAACAGTAGTCACACCTTCCATCACCATCACCTCGGTCTTTCCTCCGCCCCGCTCCAGACCTATAACATCACCCTGTAAAAGTTCACCCCACCCCAATTTCAGATTAGTTTCCACTGAATCAATTGTAGAAAAGACCCACCCTCATCCAACCCAATCAGTAGTCAAGAGAGTCACAGCGGCCCTGATTTTCCTAACATTTTAGTTTCTCTCAAGCATAAAAAAATACTTCATTTATAGCAATATCCTTGGGTTAAAGTATACTCCTAACTATGACAGCGCCAACTCCTGGAGGTACAAAGTGTGGCATTCACTTCTGCTTCCAGCAGTACCATGAGAGTAGATATTCTTAAGGGTTCTCTCGTTAAAATATGACTTGAACCTGGAACATACTTTTTAATGCATTGCTTGGGCTTACTTGAAGAAATCACTTTTAATGCATTGCTTCACTTACTTGAAGAATTCCCTACCCATATCCTACCCTTCTCTCTCAAAAAAAGACAGACAGAAAGAAAAAGGTCAATAAGCTAAAATCCTGAGCAAGAAAAAAAGGAAAGTGAGCAAACGGAGAAGGTACAGTTGTCCTGAAAGCAAATGCAGTGTCAGGAGAATAAACCTCAGGCCCCCCAACAGGATGGGGAGGCTGAATTTGAAAATCCTTAATTAAATCTGGGATCCACTCTTCAGTAAAGGGAACAAAATAAATGGTTACAGATCATTAATATGCCTGATTCCTGCAGAAACAAGACCGAATCATCACTGGAGGAAAACATATCCATTTTAGGCCCTCAGGATTCCAAAAGAATACATTCAAAGCAACATGAGCTCACAAAAAAAAAAAAAAAACAAAAAACCCAAGGAAACCAACCACTATGAAACAGTAAATAACAACTACAAACAACAGTTTTAGACCTTCAAGAATTTCAGACATTAAAATATCTGGGTGTGGATGCATGTGCCTGTAGTCCCAGCTATTCAGGAGGCTAAGGTGAGAGGATCACTTGAGCCCAGGAGTTTGCGCACGCAGTGAGCCGTGATCATGCCGCCGCACAGCCTGGGTGACAAAGCGAGACCCTGTTTTTTGTTTTGTTTTGTTTTGTTTTTGTTTTTAAGCCCAGTTATGGAATATAAAATGATTATTTATGAAACACCTAAATACCTTAAAAGATGAAATGAAAAATTAAGCAAGGAACAAGAAATTATCAATATGACCAGGCAGACTGGAGAAATAATCAAATAAAACTTAAAGAAATATTTAATGTTTGAAGTAAAAACCTCAATGTACAGTTTAAATAGCAGATTAGACAATGATTAGTAGCAGATTAGACAATGATTAGTAGCAGATTAGCAAACTAATGAATCGAAACAGATCTAAAGAAATTATCCAGAGGCCAGATGCAGTGGCTCATGCCTGTAATCCCAGCACTTTTGGAGGCTGAGGCGGGAGGATTGCTTGAGACCAGGAGTTTGAGACCAGCCTGGGAAACACAATGAGAACTTGTCTTTACAGAAAATTGAAACAAAACAAAACAAAACAAAAAACCTGGGCATGGAGCATGGAGCAGGAAGAAAGAAACTATGAAAGATAAATTAAAAATGCAAAACAAGAAATCTAACATTTGCCTAACTAGAGTTCTGATGAAGAGACTAGAGAATAGCTGAGGAGAAGCAATGTTCGAAGAGATAATAACTGAGAAACTTCCAAGAGTGATGAAAATACGTGTATTCATAAATATAAGAAACACGATCTATACTAAGCAGGATAAATTTTAAAAATTTATGGCTGGGTGCAGTGGCTCATGCTTATAATCCCAGCACTTTGGGAGGCTAAGGCAGGCGGATCACAAGGTCAGGAGACTGAGACCACCCTGGCCAACACAGTGAAACTCCATCTCTACTAAAAATACAAAAAATTAGCCAGGTGTGGTGGCACACGCCTATAGTCCCAGCTACTTAG
The DNA here is from genome assembly GCF_049350105.2 of Macaca mulatta. Lineage (NCBI taxonomy): Eukaryota > Metazoa > Chordata > Mammalia > Primates > Cercopithecidae > Macaca > Macaca mulatta. The sequence goes on along the minus strand of NC_133418.1, from coordinate 97,516,963 downwards.
GAGGTTGAGGCAGGAGAATTGCTTGAACCCGGGAGGTAGAGGTTGCAGTAAACCAAGATCGTGCCACTGCACTCCAGCCTGGGTGACAGAGAAAGACTCCGTCTCAAAAAAAAAAAAAAAAATCTAGACACATTGTAGTGAAACTTCAAAACACCTAAGAAAAAGAGAAGATTTTTTTTTTTTTTTTCTGAGACAGAGTCTCACTTTGTCGTTCAGGCTAGAGAGCAGTGGTACAACCTTGGTTCACTGCAACCTTTGCCTCCCAGGTTCAAGCGATTCTCATGCCTCGCCTCTCAAGTAGGCAGGATTGCAGGAAAGCGCCACCATGCCCGGCTAATTTTTATTCTTTTTAGTAGAGATGGGGTTTCGTCATGTTGGCCAGGCTGGTCTTGAACTCCTGGCCTCAAGTGATCTGCCTATCTCAGCCTCCCAAAGTGCTAGAATTACAGGCATAAGCCACGGTACCCAGCCCTAAAAAAGAAGACTTTAAAAGAAACCAAAGAGAGGCCAGGCACAGTGGATCACGCCTGTAATCCCAGCACTTTAGGAGGCCGAGGCGGGCAGATCACGAGGTCAGGAGATTGAGACCATCCTGGCTAACACGGTGAAACCCCATCTCTATTAAAAATACAAAAAATTAGCCAGGCATGGTGGCAGGCACCTGTAGTCCCAGCTACTCGGGAGGCTGAGGCAGGAGAATGGCATGAACCTGGGAGGCGGACCTTGCAGTGAGCCAAGATCACGCCACTGCACACCAGCGTGGGCGACAGATCGCGCCACTGCACTCCAGCCTGGGCAACACAGCAAGACTCCGTCTCAAAAAGAAAAAAGGAAAAAAAAAAAAAAAGAAACCAAAGAGAAAAGATAGATCACCTGTACAGAAATGGCTGCTGATAAATTTTTCAGAACAGCAATGGAAGTCAATCAATGAGACAACATTTATAAATTAAGAAAAATTAACTGTCAATCTGGAACTGGGTACTGAGTCCAAGCATCTTTTCAGAACAAAGGCTAAATAGAAACATGTTCAGATAATGAAAAACTGAAAATTTATCATCTTTCACTAAAGAAATTTCTAAATAAGGCTGGGCACAGTGGCTCATGTCTGTAAACCCAGCACTTTGGGAGCCCGACGGAGGCAGATCACTTGAGGTCAGGAGTTTGAGACCAGCCTGGCCAACATGGTGAAACCCATCTCTACTAAAAGTATAAAAATTAGCTGGGCGAGGTGGCACATGCCTGTAATCCCAGCTACTCAGGAGGCTGAGGTGGGAGAATCACCTGAACTTGGGAGGTGGAGGTTGCAATGAGCCAAGATCATGCCACTGCACTCCAGCCTGGGCAACAGAGTGAGACCCTGTCTCAAAAATCAAAGAAACAGAAACAAAAAAACTTCTAAATAACATTCTTCAGGAAGAAGAAAAGTTATTCCAGAGAGAAGACTGGCATTGCAAGAAAAGGTAAACAAAGGAACTGGTACTTTGATGGTAAATCTAAATGAATCCTGTCTGATAAAATAATCAGGCAGGGCATGGTGGCTCATGCCTGTAATCCCAGCACTTTGGGAGGCCGAGGTGGGTGGATCACCTAAGGTCAGGAGTTCGAGACCAGCCTGGCCAACATGGCAAAACCTCATCTCTACTAAAAGTACAAAAATTAGCTGGGCGTGATGATGGGTTCCTGTAATCCCAGCTACCTGGGAGGCTGACGCAGAGGACTCTCTTGAACCCAGGAGACAGAGGTTGCAGTGAGCCAAGATCGCGCCACTGCACCCCAGCCTGGGTGACAGAGAGACTCTGTCTATCTTATTTTATTTGAGACAGAGAGACTCTGTCTCAAATAAAATAAAATAATCATGCCTATCTTTGGGGACAAAGTAAGATTAGAACTAAAATACTGGACAAAAATGACAAAGGGGAGGAGATGAAAGTTAAAGTCTTTTAAAGTCCTTGTATTGTTTGCAGGGGAGGGGGTGGTTAGATGCTGATTAACTTTAGACTTTGTTCATTTAAGTACACGTTAAAACTTTCAAGGTAGCCTCTACAGAAATAGGATATATAACTTTCAAACCCAAAATGTAAAAAAAAAAAGTGTTTAAAGAAAGGACAGAATTAGCCAGACATGGTGGCATGCACCTGTAGTCCTAGCTATACAGAAGGCTGAGGCAGGAGGATTGGTTGAGCCCAGGAGGTTGAGGTTGCAATGAGCTATGACTGTATCACTGCACTCCAGCCTGGGAGATAGTGTGAGACCCTGTCTCAGAAAGAAAGAATAGAGAGAGAGAGAAAAAAAAAGAAAACAGAGAAGAGAGAGTAAAAGAGAGAAGGAGAGAAAGAGAGAGAGAGATAAAAAGAAAGAAAGAACTAAACAAATAAATTTTAGACCCTAATCAGTTTAAAATGAGGCAAAAAGGAGATAAAAAAAGGTATGGAAAAGGACAAAAAGAAAGCATCAAGCGCTCTACCCATACACACACCAGTCATCCTAGCCTAGCATAGGAGCCTGCCTCTCTTGTTTTCTCTGGCTCCCCCCAGATTTTGGAAGACTACCGGCTATGTGTGATGTTGTGGTAGGATAGGACAGAAGATCTGATCTGTAATTTAAGAAAAAAAGGCACTTTGCATGGCTTATAACGGAGAATCAGCACAGAAGGAGATGACATTAGAACTGCCTCTCCTATCAGGGATTTCCAGCCTAGAGGGATCTCCATATTATGACCTGGTGACTTCCCAGGGCCACTGTAATGAACCCATACTCCAAGGGTCTAATATAATGTCAGGAATCTGAAAAAGGATGGTTCTGGGTGTTAGTCCATAAGTCTAAGCTTCATTTGCCAATTCTATCACAGAGATTAAGGGTGGTGGACACAGAAAACCAAGCAGCCTTCAGAGTCTCCTCATGGCTCTAATTAATCAGCTCAATATCACATCTGAGGGCCCCTAGTGTCCAACATACCCTAATAGTGAACATGGTGACTCTCTCAGGTGCCTCAATGTTGTACCACACACACAGGCTGTGTCGGTTCTGAGCTACCAGCACATCACTTCCTGGGACCCACTGCACGTAGGAGCAGAAGTTGAGGATCATCGTCTTAGAGCAGCTTTCAATATCATATAGATGCAACTGAAGAAAGAAGAGGCAGATAACACAATTAGAAGGGGATGTGGGGCTGTCTCTTGCTTTTGACTATTTCCTTAATGGTGAGATGTGGTGAGCTAACCCACCACTCAGGTTCATGCTGCATTTCAAAGCTTACTGATCTGCTTTCTGCAGAGCTGGTATATCCTAACTCTGGTCAAGTAAGAGATGGCCCACAGAACAAAGATCTACATCCCAGGAATTTTAAGTTAGGTGAAGGTCAGACTTTCCTTCTTGAAATAACTCTGGGCCAGAGTTACCAGCTTGGATTACAAATGGCAGGCCACTAGAAAAATTAAATTATCTGGAAAGTTGTGATGTGGCTTTCACTGAAATTAAAATCATCAGGTTGTCTCTTTGATCTGAGGTTGAACACTCTGGTGCTACCATATTGGGATGAGAATCAATGAGGGACGAAGAGGCTGTCCTCCAGCCAGTTCGTGCCATCAGATAAGTGTGGCTGAAAAGCACTGGACAGCAGGTCTAGGTGAAGGTCAGCTAGGCATGAGCAGGAGGAATGCAGGGTTAAGGAAGTTTCCTGAGGGCACAGACTGTGAACAGTAAGAGACACCAACTTCCAAGCTCCCTTCTTGACTTTGTTGCCATAATACAATCACCTCTGAGGTAATATAGGATGGCTGGGCGTGGTGGCTCACACCTGTAATCCCAGCACTTTGGGAGGCTGAGGCGGGCAGATCACCTGAGGTCAGGAGTTTGAGACCAGCCTGACCAACATGGTGAAAACCCATATCTACTAAAAATACAAAAATTATCTAGGTGTGGTGGCATGTGCCTATAGTCCCTGCTACACCATCTGAGGCAGATGGGAGGCTGAGGCAGGAGAATCGCTTGAACCTGGGAGGCAGGGGTTGCAGTGAGGCGAGATCATACCACTGCACTCCAGCCTGGGTGACAGAGTGAGACTCTGTCTCCAAAAAAAAAAAAAAAAAAAGAGGTAATAAAGGATGGATTTCGGTATCAGCTACAGAGAATGTTGATTCTTCTGTGCCTTCTGCTATGCTGATGACACAGCAAAGACAACATGCTCCATCCTGCCTCCCTCAGTTCCTGGTAGCAGCTTGTCTCACACCCTCTGTGGTCCAGTCAATGCCTAAGGCCTTAGTAGCTCTTCTCACACGAAGTTTCCGGTCCCTGAAGAGGAGCTTGTGTCCAGTCTCATTAAGTTCCAGCCAATCCACGCGGCTCTCATGGCTCACGGTGCCAATGTTGTAGCCACCAATCAGATCCACTATAGAATAAAGGAGACAGGGTTAAGAAGAGAGATTCCACACATGTACATAGTGTGGCCAACACACATAATTTTGATAGGAAGTGTAGGAAGCTGGGTCTCTTTTAGAATTGTAGAAGTTTTGTTCAACTATGTTGTTAACTCAAAAGGTCCAGACCCACAGAAATGTCACTTTGGGACTTACGGAGTTACCTCAGAGCAGACTAGAACTATTGAGCAAGAGGCTTCTCCTACTCATCGAATCCCCTCGAAGGCAGCACTGAGCACATTAAAGATAAGCCTGATACAACACAGCAGTGAGACAAGGCTGATGAATAAATGACCTTGATGGTCATATGCTCTAAGAAGTTACCTGCAAATTTGAATGCCTACTGTGTAAGAGCACTGCAAGGGTGGATGGTGGGGAAGGCACGCAGACAAACCTCTGACTAAAGTTAGGCTGGTCACTGCAGAGGATGAATATTTTAGTTTGATTTGAATCTTGTAGACAATATCAGAAACTATCACATTTAGAGCAGACCAATTAGGGTTGCCTGGGATGCTTTCAGGGAGTCTCTTGGTCAAAGCCTACTTATAAGTTTTAGTGATATCCATTATTAATGAACAATGTGCCTCACTTTGTTATATATGCTTAAGCTAAGGACCAAATGTCCGCTGCTGTCTATAATTGTGAAGACCAATTTAAAAAACAATCTTCCTGGCTGGGCGCGGTGGCTCAAGCCTGTAATCCCAGCACTTTGGGAGGCCGAGATGGGCGGATCACTAGGTCAGGAGATCGAGACCATCCTGGATAACACGGTGAAACCCCGTCTCTACTAAAAAATACAAAAAAAAAAAAAAACTAGCCAGGCAAGGCGGAGGGCGCCTGTAGTCCCAGCTACTCGGGAGGCTGAGGCAGGAGAATGGCGTAAACCCGGGGGGCGGAGCTTGCAGTGAGCTGAGATCCGGCCACTGCACTCCAGCCCGGGCGACAGAGCCAGACTCCGTCTCAAAAAATAAAAAAAAATAAAAAATAAAAAACAATCTTCCTTTAATTAAAAAGTAAAATTGGCTGGGCATGGTGGCTCACGCTTGCAATCTCAGCACTTTGGGAGGCCGAGGTGGGCAGATCACCTGAGGTTAGGATTTGGAGACCAGCCTGGCCAATGTGGTGAAACCCTGTCTCTACTAAAAATACAAAAAAAATTAGCTGGATGGGCCGGGCGCGGTGGCTCAAGCCTGTAATCCCAGCACTTTGGGAGGCCGAGACGGGCGGATCACAAGGTCAGGAGATCGAGACCATCCTGGATAACACGGTGAAACCCCGTCTCTACTAAGAAATACAAAAAACTAGCCGGGCGAGGTGGCGGGCGCCTGTAGTCCCAGCTACTCGGGAGGCTGAGGCCGGAGAATGGCGTGAACCCGGGAGGCGGAGCTTGCAGTGAGCTGAGATCCGGCCACTGCACTCCAGCCTGGGCTACAGAGCGAGACTCCGTCTCAAAAAAAAAAAAAAAAAAAAAAAATTAGCTGGATGTGGTGGTGGGCGCCTGTAGTCCCAGCTACTTGGGAGGCTGAGGCAAGAGAATCGCTTGAACCCAGGAGGCAGAGGCTGCAGTAAGCCAATATCACGCCACTGCACTCCAGCCTGGACGACAGAGCAAGACAGTCTCAAAAAAAAAAAAAAAAAAAAAAAGGAAAATGATAAAGCCATATTTTAATGCCCCAATTATAAGAAGAATCAGAGTTCTAGAGTAGCAAGGACCCTAACTCCTGAGAACCCTGAAATTATACATAAAATTATGTGTGTATAGTATATATTTTTCTCTGAGAAGGTCTACGATTTTAGGTACTCCAAAGGGTTGATAGCCCAAAAAAGTTAAGAGAGGAACTCTTTTTTTTTCCCCCCAAGACAGAGTTTCACTCTTCTTACCCAGCTGGAATGCAGTGGCACCATCTTGGCTCACTGTAACCTCCGCCTCTCAGATTCAGGCGATTCTCCTGCCTCAGCCTCCTGAGTAGCTGGGATTATAGGTACCCGCCACCATGCCCAGTTAATTTTTGTATTTTTAGTAGAGATAGGGTTTCACCACATTGGTCAGGCTGGTCTCGAACTCCTGACCTCAGGTGATCCACCCGCCTCGGCCTCTCAAAGTACTGGGATTACAGACATGAGCCACCATACCTGGCCTTGAACTCTGTCATTTTACATACATTGAAAATGAGACCGGCCGGGCGCGGTGGCTCAAGCCTGTAATCCCAGCACTTTGGGAGGCCGAGACGGGCGGATCACAAGGTCAGGAGATCGAGACCATCCTGGCTAACCCAGTGAAACCCCGTCTCTACTAAAAAATACAAAAAAAAAAAACTAGCCGGGCGAGGTGGCGGGCGCCTGTAGTCCCAGCTACTCAGGAGGCTGAGGCAGGAGAATGGCGTAAACCTGGGAGGCGGAGCTTACAGTGAGCTGAGATCCGGCCACTGCACTCCAGCCTGGGCAACAGAGCAAGACTCCATCTCAAAAAAAAAAAAAAAAAAAAAAGAAAATGAGACCTACGGAGTGAAATTGCTTGTCCAAGTTCTCACAACTCATTTTTGCTGCTGGAATCTTAGGCCTCTTGGTCTACATTATTGTTTCCATTATAGATACCTACATTTCTGAGTGCAGAAACCTCATGTGAAATATAATATTCATGAAATGTGCAACTACTTTAAGAATAGACTCATATGTATATGGAAACTTGATTTATGACAGATTGCATTACAAATTAGAGGGTGAAGAATGGACTTTCAACAAATGGTTAAACATATGGAAAAATAAAATAAAATTAGATCCCTACCCACATTATACATAAAACAAATTCCAGGTGAAAAGCAAAATTTAAAAATGTTAAAATATAGGAGGGAATAGGAAAGGATTTCTTTTCTTTTTTTTTTTTGAGACGGAGTCTCGCTCTGTCTCCCCAGGCTGGAGTGCAGTGGCCGGATCTCAGCTCACTGCAAGCTCCGCCTTCCGGGTTCACGCCATTCTCCTGCCTCAGCCTCCCAAGTAGCTGGGACTACAGGCGCCGCCACCACGCCCGGCTAGTTTTTTGTATTTTTAGTAGAGACGGGGTTTCACCGTGTTAGCCAGGATGGAGGATTTCTTAAATAAGACCTAAAGCATCACAAACTATATATATATATACACACACACACACTTTTTTTTTTTTTTTTGGAGACAGAGTTTCACTCTCATTGCCCAGGCTGGAGCGCAGTGGTGCAATCTCAGCTCACTGCAATCTCTGCCTCCCCGGTTCAAGCAATTCTCCTGCCTTAGCCTCCCGAGTAGCTGGGATTACAGGTGCCCTCCACCATGCCCGGCTAATTTTTGCATTTTTAGCAGAGATGGGGTTTCACCATATTGGCCAGGCTATTCTCGAACTCCTGACCTCAAGTGATCCGCCTGCCTTGGCCTCCCAAAGTGCTGGGATTACAGGCGTAAGCCACTGTGTCTGGCCTCAAACTAATTTTTTTTAAGTGAAAAAAATGGACTATTTTAAAGTGAAAATGTCTGAACAGTGAAAGACTACCAAAAGAAGAGAAAAGACAAGCCACAGGCTAAGGCAAAAATATCTGCAATGCAAATAACCACCAAAGTCTAAACAAGCATATGCAAAGACTTCAAATCAATGAGGAAGAGACACTGATTTTTTTTTTTTTTTTTTTTTGAGACGGAGTCTCGCTCTGTCACCCAGGCTGGAGTGCAGTGGCCGGATCTCAGCTCACTGCAAGCTCCGCCTCCCGGGTTCACACCATTCTCCTGCCTCAGCCTCCCGAGTAGCTGGGACTACAGGCGCCTGCCACCTCGCCCGGCTAAGTTTTTGTATTTTTAGTAGAGACGGGGTTTCACTGTGTTACCCAGGATGGTCTCGATCTCCTGACCTCGTGATCCGCCTGTCTCGGCCTCCCAAAGTGCTGGGATTACAGGCTTGAGCCACCGCGCCCGGCCTTTTTTTTTTTTTTTGAGACGGAGTCTTGCTCTGTTGCCCAGGCTGGAGTGCAGTGGCCAGATCTCGGCTCACTGCAAGCTCCGCCTCCCAGGTTCATGCCATTCTCCTGCCTCAGCCTGCCGAGTAGCTGGGACTACAGGCGCCCGCCACCTCGCCCGGCTAGTTTTTTGTATTTTTTTAGTAGAGACGGGGTTTCATCGTGTTAGCCAGGATGGTCTCGATCTCCTGACCTCGTGATCCGCCCGTCTCGGCCTCCCAAAGTGCTGGGATTACAGGCTTGAGCCACCGGCGCCCGGCCGAGACACTCTGATTTTAAAAATGGATAAGAGATAGGAACTAGCAATTCACAGAAGAAGAAATATAAATGGTCAATAATTATTATATATGAAATTAATATAGAGATATAATTTTATATAGATCATGTTTAAGCCAAATTATGAAGTCAGGCAATTTCAAGTATTACAGAAGATGTCGGACAATAGAAACTCTAACTGCTGGTGGGAATAGAAATTGGTATAACTTTTTTAGAGAACAATTTGGAAATATTTAGTGAAGTTGAAGACACAGGTCCTCTATGATTTAGCAGTTCCATTCTAGGTGTGGAACTCAGAGAACCAAATCACTGTAATAGTGAAAAATCAGTAACTTAAATGCCCATCAATAAGAGGGAGGATATAAAATGATTCAACGTAAATATAACAAAAATCAGGATTTGACAGAACTGGGTATGAATAAACAAGTGATAATATCTTCTTTCAAAAAAATTGGTTTAAAGTGGAAAGCTTCATAAATTTGTGTGTCATCCTTGCATGGGGCCATGCTAATCTTCTCTTTATCATTCCAATTTTAATATATGTACTGCCAAAGCAAGAAAAATATCATTATTATTAATAGCTAACATTTATTACTATGTACCAGGGATAAGTGTATTTCATATAAAGTAGGTACTATTTTTATCCCTATTTTGTAGGAAACTGAGATATTAGAAAGATGAAGTAACTTCCTAAGATCACACAGGTAGAGAAGTGAGATGGTTTGACTCCAGAGCCCCATTCTTTTTTTTTTTTTTTTTAATTTAATTAATTTCTTTTTTCATAGAGACGGAGTCTCACCACGTTGCCTAGGCTGATCTCAAACTCCTGAGCTCAAGCAACCCGCCCGCCTCAGCCTCCCAAAGTGGTGGGATTACAGGTGTGAGCCACTGTGCCTGGCCCAGAGCCCCATTTTTAACAGCTACATTGTATAGGTAATGCAATCTATACTATTTTTTATGCTTGAAACATTTCATGATAATTGTGAAATGCAAAAAAGTTTCTGTCATTATTAGTTACCAATGATAAACTATACAAAAAATAAGACCTCTTCCAGTTCTAACAGTCTATGATTCTATGAAGTCTAAACAGGAAAATTCATAAATTTAATGGGCCTTCTCTACCACTCACAATTTGCCAACCCTAAGATATATGTCTAGAGAACATGAATAATTATATGGACCTTTGGGATTTGTTTTTGTTTTTGTTTTAAGAGATGGGGTCTTACTCCATCATCTAGGCTGGAGTGCAGTGGCACAATCATGGCTCACTGCAGCCTTGAACTACTGGGCTCAAATGATCCTCCTGCCTTGCCCTTCCAAACTGCTGGTATTACAAGCATGAGTAACTATGCCTGGCCTGCACCTTTGTTTTTATATCTAGATATCCAGGTACAGATGCACACATATTGACTTAAACATTTCATATATATCCACTGTACATGTGGGGTTACTATTTACCTGGTGCTTCTCAGATTCCTGCATTCCCCACTGAACACAATCCTGTGGTATGGAAGTGTGATATAAACATCTATTTTGTTATTAAAATTATGAGAGAGTCTTACTCACCTATAGCAATAGTCTTAATATCAATAAGATAAGCCAATTTCTTATTATCTTCTGTTCCTCGCTGACACCTCTCATTAATACGAACACTGAAACATGAAGGGCGAGGTAAGGCAAAATGGGCTGAGGTAGCTGGGATGTTTATTAAAGGCTCTGAAGTACCATATGGGATGAAGCTTTTATTTATTTATTTATTTTGAGACAGGGTCTCACTCTGGTTGCCAAAACTGTAGTGCAGTGGTGTGATCACGGCTCACTACAACTTCAACTTCCTAAGCTCCAGGTGATTCTCCCACCTCAGCCTCCTGAGTAACTGGGACTACAGGGGTGTGCCACCATGCCTGGATAATTTTTTGTATTTTTAGTAGAGAGGGGGTTTCACCATGTTGCCCAGGCTGCTCTTGAACTCCTTGACTCAAGTAATCTGCTTGCCTCTGCCTCCCAAAGTGCTGGGATTATAGGCGTGAGCCATCACGCCTGGCTGAATCTTTTAGATTAACTGGAGGACGCAGAATTTAGGAGTCCAAAAGGAATTATTTTGGGTTTCAGGGATTTAGAGAATCTTGTGAGGGTACCTGATGAGGTGGGGGTTCATGAATTCAGTGCGTACGGAACCCAAGGTGTCATTATTCCCATATTCCACCAGGGTTAGCTCTCCGGCATTGAAGATCATGCATACCTGGGAAAAATGGAGTTGTTATATGGTGGAAAGGCTACATGAAGAAAAACAGTAGTGGGAGATGTACTGTCAGTTCCAGGTGACTACCACTTTTCTCCTTGCTCTCTTACCCTGCCAATTTCATCCTCCCATTTATCTGCTGTTTCCCTATCCCTTGCAACTTGCCATCTTTATGACACAGAAGCTAGAAGGAGGCTTATCGAGATGGTGATAGTGAATCAAGTTCTACTCACATTCTCATTTTCAAAGAAATACTTCTCATTGCCACCAGATCCTTGCCAGGCTATCTGCAATGGGAGAAGACTTAAGAAGCAACGTGGATAAATACCCAAGATAATGCCGAAAGAATGACAGGTTGGGAAGCGGAAAGATCATATTTACATAGGCTTTGGCACTACACAAAAGAGGTGCTATATCAGAATTTGCTCTGGTCCCTGAGAGAAACCAGAGAGATGTTTCTGAGAGATGGCATAAAAACAGTCCAAATATGGTGATTCATACTCTGAGATTATAACCTCCTGGGTCTCCTTCCCTGAAACCAGGTCCCCTACACCAGAATGTTAGAACTTCTCACGGACAGAAGGGATTTTGGGTCCCCACAAGTATTAAGCCAAGATGCCCTATTCCCCACCCTACCATCAATTTTGGTTCCTACCTCACTAAGCCGATTAGTGTTCAGGTCCCCCAGCAGCAGTGTGTCTGATGTGTGGGCCACCAAGTAACGTTCCTTTCCTAGGATTTTCACCTCTTCCACCTCATAGCCATAGTGTGACTTGAGCACCACTCGGGTTCCTGATGACAGGTTCTTCACAATCACCTTGGTAAAGGACAAGTCTGAGCCCCTTAGGCTTCCCCAGCCCTTTGCCTACCTCCACAGTGCTAAACAAAGCTAATACCTTGTTTCCTCCCTGGGTCTAGGATATTGTTGATAGTAATGATATCTTACGCTTATATGGGGATTTACTATTTATGAAATGCTTTCCTATATTATCTCTTTTGACGCTCACAATTTATATAATTCTGAAAGTTCCACTGGGTAAAACCAATCATTCTATGTTCTCATAGTCTTTGTACAAACCTTACATATCACTAATCACAGTGTACGTATTGATCGGTTGACTGACTGACTGACAGGGTCTCAGTATGTTGCTTAGGCTGGCCTTGAACTCCTGGGTTCAAGCAATCCTCCTGTCTCGGCCTCCTGAGTAGCTGAGACTACAGGCATGTGCCACTGCATCTGGCTAATATTATTTTTTGATATGTCTGTGTCCTCTGTTATAATGATCTCCTCGATCAAGGGACAATGTCTTACAGATAATTATCTGTGTATTCCCAATGCCTAACACTGCTGACACAAAGTAGAGAATGAATAAATGTTTCTGGAAAGAATAAAAGAATGAAGAAACCAATGTATAATAAATGGAAGGACAGAGGTAGAAAAAAGAGAAAAGTGGGCCCAGGAACTGAGAAATTTTTAGCTTGCAACATCATACACAGTGAGCTCAGAGGCCTTAAAACAACAGAGTTCACATTTATAATCCTATTTATCCAATTGCCCAAATGCCAGTGTGTAGACAGTAAAGTTTTAAGCCAGGAAGGCTTAAGTGGCAATCTGCACACCTTACGCCTGGTGCTTAAAACTTTTCTTTTTCTTTTTTTTTTTTTTTTTTTTTTTTTTTTTTTTTTGAGACAGAGTCTCGCTCTGTCGCCCAGGCTGGAGTGCAGTGGCCGGATCTCAGCTCACTGCAAGCTCCGCCTCCCGGGTTTGGGCCATTCTCCTGTCTCAGCCTCCTGAGTAGCTGGGACTACAGGCGCCCGCCACCTCGCCCGGCTAGTTTTTTGTATTTTTTAGTAGAGACGGGGTTTCACCGTGTTAGCCAGGATGGTCTCGATCTCCTGACCTAGTGATCCGCCCGTCTCGGCCTCCCAAAGTGCTGGGATTACAGGCTTGAGCCACCGCGCCCAGCCAAAACTTTTCTTTTTCTTTTTTTGAGACAGAGTCTTGCTCTGTCACCCAGGCTGGAGTGCAGTGGCAGGATCTTGGCTCATTGCAACCTCCACCTCCCAGGTTCACGCCATTCTCCTGCCTCAGCCTTCCAAGTAGCTGGGACTATAGGCGCCTGCCACCACGCCTGGCTAATTTCTTTGTATTTTTAGTAAAGACGGGGTTTCACCATGTGAGCCAGGATAGTCTCGATCTCCTGACCTCGTGATCTGCCCACCTCGGCCCCCCAAAGTGCTGGGATTACAGGCATGAGCCACCGCGCCCCGTCAAAACTTCTCTTACGATAAGCTGCAAGAACTACAGCAGGAAAGTTACCAAGGTGTTGCCCTGACATATTCTGTTGCCCAGAACAGCTCTTCCAGAGGGATGAAGATGAAATTTGAACTACGGCTGTGGCCAGAGGCAGGGAAATGTTATAAGGATAAATGAGCCACGCAAAGTCTCAGTGCAGTAGGCTACCATCCTGCTTACCTGGCTAGGTCCCACATATGTCAACTCAAACTTGTTCTTGTAAATACTCCTTCGGAGACAGCAGTCAAACTGTTCCACCCCACCACATAGTGTGCCCTAGAAGGGAAAGTGACAGCATAAAAGGTCACACACATAGTACACTGGCATGGGGAGAGTATCTAGAGACATCCTCAAAACCTAGGCTCTAGAGTCTAGAGAAGAGTTGGCAGTGAAAGACCTGGCAGTTTTTGGAATTACCATAAGGAAACAGGCTACAATCATTGGACTCAAGGGCACAACATATTAATGGGATAAAAGGGAGAAACTAGCCCTGCCTACACACAATTTTTTGTCTCTTTTGTGACCTCCAATAAAGTATAAATTTCTCTTTCCTGCCTTTAACGCCAGAATTTTAGGTTAGGGTCAAAAGGAAAGAGGAGATTTTCTAGTGTCAGGGAAGAGTGCTTTAGGATAAGGCAGGATTTTTTTCTAGTTTGGTGAAAGTCACCAATCCAGAAAGGGATTACTAGTAACACACCACACAGAGCCGTGAGCCATCCCGCTTCCAGGCCAAGGCAGTGATGGTGTATAAATTGGCAATCTCCTTGGGCTTTGCCTCTTCCCAGATGCTTCTTTGAGGGCTCCAGTTGAACACCCGAAGCCTGAAATAAAGTATGTGGCTTTTAGAAGAGATCAAGGCTGAGCTAAAGAGTGCAAATGGGCTTATAAGCAAAGGAAATTAGTCTTGCTATATCAGAAAAGAAAGGAAATAAAAAGAACAGACAAGCTAGGCAGTCTAGCAGGAGAGGATATAAAGGTGCACAGGAAATAAGCTGGGAAAATCAAGGCAAAACTAAAATAGAATAAGTGTGAGGGGAGCAGAGAAAACAAAAAGACCAGGGCAGGTGAGAAAAATAAGCTACTAGAAGCAAAAAAAATATGCAACAAGGAGATAAATGCTAGGAGTCAGTGAAGAAAGAAGAGAACACAAGGAGACATAAGATTGAAGGGGGTAGAAACACAGGACTGACAAAGCTGGGGTTAAACACATGCCAGAGAAATGACGAGACCTGGAACATGGCTGTTTATCTGCTGTTCCATCATTCATTCATTCATTCGCCAAACATCTGAGCATATCTTAGATATAAAGCATGTAGATGCTAATCTAGGCACTGGAGATAAAAAGATGAATAATAAGCCGCCTTCTATAGGACTCTGATTCAGCCATCTATCTGGCTACACAACAACAGTTTGCAAACAACAAACTGTAATATAATGTGAGAAACTCTAAGCGGTCTCAAAGAGGGCAATGGAAACAGAAAATAGAGATGAATTTTGCTATGGAAGTGCAGGGAGAGGCATAGAGACAAAACAAGAGCCCAGGACGTTTTGGAACTGCCAGCACACCAATGGATGGAGGGAGCAAGAAGAGGAAAGCGCATGAATTACATACATACATTTGATTCTGCTCCAGTCTCCCACTCTGGCTCAGAATAATTTGGCTAAAGCAGAGTGTTCACAGAGAAAGCAGGCAGAAGATAAAACTGGAAAGGGGACTCACCTGTCATAACTTCCTAGCACAACAGACTGGCCCCCAGGACTTGCTACAGCTGTGGTGAACTCCCGCTCCTGAGGGTCACGGCTATAATCAAAAGTTTGTAGCACGTGGCCTTCTTTTCCATAGGCTACAATCTTCCGATCACAGCCCGCAGCCACAATGCTATTGGTTGCCCATGCCAAGGCATAGGGTGGACACGGGTGGTTAACCAACTTCCCCTAAGACAGAAGTAGAGGGTTTCAATCACTCTCCGAAGACTCCACCCGAAAAATTCCTCATTCTCAACACCTGGTACCTTCACTCTGACCATCATACCCTGCAGAAGTCTCTTCCAACATTTTCCTATCCCAACACATCCTAATCCTGAACTCTTCACAAATTGTCTCACACACACACACACACACACACACCCCTGTGCAAACACTTGTTGACCTTGTGCTCTAGAAAAACCTCAAAATGCTTGTATATTGGAATTTTCTTTTTTTTCTCTTTTTTTTTTTTTGAGATAGACTCTCACTCTGTTGCCCAGGTTGGAATGCAGTGGCGCGATCTCGGCTTGCTGCAACCTCTGCCTCCCGGGTTCAAGCGATTCTCCTGCCTCAGCCTCCTGAGTAGCTGGGATTACAGGTGTGTGCCACCACACCAGGCTAATTTTTGTATTTTTAGTAGAGATGGGGTTTCACCATGTTGGTCAGGCTGGTCTTGAACTCCTGACCTTGTGATTCTCGGCCTCTCAAAGTGCTGGGATTACAGGCATGAGCCACCGTCCCCGGCACGTATTGGAAATTTTAAATATATACCTGGTAAAGCTCCTCCAAAACGGAGACATCCTACACATTAACCAACAGCATCTAGGCCCACAAAGAGCATAGGGCTTCTTTTTTTAAGGAGGGTTAAATTTAATTATTATACAAGTAATTCTCTCTCTTTTTTTTTTGAGATGGAGTCTCACTCTGTCACCTGGGCTAGAGTGCAGTGGCGCATTCCACCTCACTGCAACCTTCGCCTCCTGGGTTCAACCGATTCTCCTGCCTCAGTCTCCCGAGTAGCTGGGATTCCAGGCACATGCCACCACACCTGGCTAATTTTTATATTTTTAGTAGAGATGGGGTTTCACCATGTTGGCCAGGCTGGTCTCGAACTCCTGACCTCAGGTGATCCACCCGCCTCAGCCTCTCAAAGTGCTGGGATTACAGGAGTAAGCCACTGTGCCCGGCTTATACAAGTAATTCTTTTTTTTAAGACGGCGTTTCCCTCTTGTTGCCCAGTCTGGAGTACAATGGCATGCGATCTTGGCTTACTGCAACCTCTGCCTCCCAGGTTCAAGCGATTCTCCTGCCTCAGCCTCCCAAATAGCTGGGATTATAGGCATGTGCCACCAGGCCCAGCTAATTTTTTTGTATCTATTAGAGACAGGGTTTCACCTTGTTCGTCAGGCTGGTCTCGAACTCCTGACCTCAGGTGATCCACCCGCCTTGGCCTCCCAAAGTGCTGGGATTACAGGCATGCACAACTGTGCATAGCCCACAAGTAATTCTTAATGTAAATGGTTCAAACAATACAGAATTATATAGAGTAACATGAAAGTTTCCTTTTTATTCTCCATCTTTTTCCTTTCCCCTCTCCAGAGTAAACTGTTAACTCTTGTTTCTATGAATCCACATACATAAATATATATTATATATATTTTACACAAATAGGAATAATTTTCACTTTTCATTACCCTAAGAGTTTTTATTTCCCTTTGTCTCAAAGTCCCTTCCACCTGAGTCATCCCTTCTTATAAGTAGTAAGCTCCAGGCTCCTAAACACAAATCCTTTCAGTGGCCACATCCAACTTTGTCTCTGTCCCTGAGGTCTCACTCCTCTAGCTTCCTCCCTTAGTACCTCAATCCAAATGCCTTAGAAGTCCAACCTCCTCTAGGAGGGTTCCTGGAATTTCCTTATCCCCTATCCCACAGCATCCTTTTTTTTTTTTTCTGAGACAGGGTCTTGTTCTGTCACCCAGGCTGTAGTGCAGTGGTGCTATTTCAGCTCACTGCAGCCTCAGCCTCCTGGGCTCAAGTGATCCTCCCACTTCAGCTTCCTGAGTAGCTGGGATTACAGGCCCACGCCACCATGCCCAACTAATTTTTGTATTTTTTTTTTTTTTTTTCTTGGGTAGAGACAGGGTTTCACTGTGTTGCCCAGGCTGGTTTCAAACTCCTAGACTCAAGCAATCCACCCACGTCAGCCTCCCACAACATTCTTTATTCATACCTGTGACTCTCCAGAGCCTTCATCATCAAAGAAATACCTAACAATGGTACCATCTGCATGACCAGAGAGAATTCCTTTCCCAGAGCAACTAAAAAAGGAGAAAGGAGAGAAATATAGGAAGAGATTATTTTATCTCACCAAGAAAGCCCCTTTCTCTGTCAAACACAACCCTGTCTGTGGTTCCTGCTACCAGTTCTCCTGCCTTTCATACTATGGTCTTGCAGTCCATATTTCCCCACAGCGTTTTTCTAACACTTCCAGACTCTTGTGATACTACTCCTCTTCACTCACTTTGTTGTCAGGGACACCACGTAAGACTCTGTCCCATAGATGGTAGATGATTTATTAGTTTTGGTGTTTGCTAAACGAACCTGAAAATGGAAAAATGACAGAAGTATGGTTAGGCTATTTTAAATTTAACTAGGCCTTAAGAAAAAAAGGAAAAACTATCCCACAAAACTGGTCCCTATGCATTCTCCCCAGCATACAACTTGATCCTAAGAAAGAGGGTGAACCATATTCCTCTCTCCAGAACCATTATCCCTACCACCCCCTCTCTTGTGTTTCCCTTCCCTCTTTTACCTTCCCTTCAGCCAGCCCAAAGACAATGATGTACTCTGCGGGCCACTGCAGACAAGTGACAGCACTCTGTGTGAAAGGAAATGATAAAAAGGATAACCCCATCTGTGTGGGCCAACACATTTATAACAACTTCAACACCCCACCACACACCACCACGTCAATCTCCTATACGGAAGGGACACAACAGGGCTCTAAGGAAGACAGCAGATGACCGTGTACAGCCACGAAGCACCATCCTTGCAGTAGGAAAAGTCACATTCAGATGTTAGAAATGCAACTCCTGGCTGTATTTATAAGTAGATATATTGATATATGTTTGTTCATCCTAAGCTTCCAGTGACTGGTCTGAACTTTACCGTCTGGATGAACTTGTTGCAGATGACTTTCTTGTCACCCCTGCCAAACAAAAGGAGGGGAAACATATTAAAAACCACTTCCATAAACAAATTGCCAAAAATGATGCTGAGGGAAGAGAAGAAAGAGCAGATTTCTTCCCTGGCCCACTAGTGTTTCTGACTACTCTGTAGGAGCCCTGAAGGGAGGCATATAAGGCAGCCTAAGAAGTTTCAGAACAATAACAAAGATGCGACATCACTCTGGGCTTCCAGGATCTCACAGGGCCTGCTGTTGATCTTGGACTGTTTCCTCCAGGGATGGGACTGCAGAACACGTGGGACAGGTGAAGGCAGAAAAGCAACAACAGACTCCAGAAAGTCTCTGCCTTCAACGGTCAAGCTTGGCTTCTCATCCTCTTTATTTCCCCTCCCCAGTGAGGCATTTCTCTTGCCTTCCCCTTCTTTCCCGGGCAGTCGCATCTCCCAAACTCTATCCTCACCAATCTTCTCCAATCTTGTAGACATAGATGATGTTGTCAGTCTGTCCTATGGCAATTTTAGTGGAATCAGGAGAAAAAGCCATGCCCTTCACCATATAGCTCTTCCTGCCATACTAACAAAAAAAAAAAAAAAGAAAGAAAAAGAAAAAGAAGTAATGAGCACACATGAAAGAAAAAAGAGAAAAAAAAAGGTATATGTGTGCTCCTAAGGGAGCTTGAGGATTTATACTGAGAAAAAGGTGGGGTGCACCATTTCCTATGCCGATGGCTAGGAGGCAGACTAGGTCTTCCAGGGTTGTGAGACCCCACCAACAGGTTAAGGTACACGTGAATACACTGTTTACCTTCATGTCAGCTGGTTTGGTGGAGAATTTATCTCTCCGTTCTCCATGTTCATCATACAGCAAGACCACTCGGTCCACTGTGCAGACAGCAAATTTGGCATTGTTCTGGGACCAAGCCATGCAAGTCACCTTTGCAGCTCCATCCTGCAGAGGCAAAGGGGTAAAAACAAACCCATGTGCTGGTCTAGAATACCAAAAGCATTTCTAGTTCTATTAATTCTAGTGTAATTCTGGTCAATTTTCTTTCTGTCATGATTCTTTTTTTTTTGAGACGGAGTCTCGCTCTGTCCCCCAGGCTGGAGTGCAGTGGCCGGATCTCAGCTCACTGCAAGCTCCGCCTCCCAGGTTCATGCCATTCTCCTGCCTCAGCCTCTGAGCAGCTGGGACTACAGGCGCCCGCCACCACGCCCGGCTAGTTTTTTGTATTTTTTTTAGTAGAGACGGGGTTTCAACGTGTTAGCCAGGATGGTCTCGATCTCCTGACCTCGTGATCCACCTGTCTCTGTCATGATTCTATCCTCAAAACAAAGAGATGCCTGTAGCCCATCCTGGTCTCCAAGGCCTTCAGATCCTGGACTGTGAGAACAATGTGTTTCCAGAGACTCATATGCAAATGCACTAAGAGGCAGTGTGCTAAGTCAACTGTATGAATGAATCTCTGCAATGGCCTCCTTGTTCCCAGGTCTACTACTGAAATAAATTCAATTAGTCTGGTAAGTTTTGGTTGTTAGCCATTCATTCAATTAATAGTTTTTGAGCACCTTATTGATCAAGGCACATGGCCAGGGGCTGAGAGACAAAAAACAAACCATAGATCCTGCCTCCAGGTCTAATAAGATGGTGTAAAATAGGAAAAGTCCTATTAAAATATGTATAAAATACTGCAATAGTTTGGAGAAGCCTGAGAGAATTTTATGCTTAAATTATCAAAATTAAGCTTTGAAGAATGAATGCAGTTGAGTAGGAAGTTATCTGAGATGGAAGGAATGGCAATGAGCAAAGGCAAGTTCTGGACAAGAAACAGTAATTTAGTTTATTTGAAACTATTATACCTTATAAATAGTAGAATAGAAGGGGTAAGGCAGGAAAAACGGCCAGCTAAGGAAGTCTTTAAAGCCAGGCAAAGGAGTTTGGGCTTATTTGGCAGGAAAGGGAGAGACAGTGAGAGTTCAAGATAGGGGGAGTACGAGTTGAGACTCAGGATGAACAATCCCACTTTCTTTTCTTCTTAACTACCCACTTCACAGAAACTCAAGTTAGAAGTTATCCAGGTGAATTATTCTGACTGGATCTGACCCTTCCAACACTAGCTCTGGTCCTAAGGGACTAGTTCTGTTATGAAGGGTTTCCTTCCTCGAAAACAAAACATTTATTCTGCTTTTCTTCTGCCCCAATTGTTTGATTAATTATTTGGATACTAGAGTTCTGGCTTAAAACATTGACACTTTTCACTCCAAACTCACCTATCTCCAAAGTCAGAAATAAAAAGGCTCTTTTCCTCCAAATCCTCAAGCCAGAAAATAGCCACACCACCATCACTATGATCCTCTAACTCTTCATTATATTAGGTTAGAAGGGCTGAGGGCTCCTCATCAACCGTTGCTGATCCTCCTGCTTTATCGCTTTGCCCAATCCTGGGCATGCAGCCCTACCTGCATCATGACATCATCTTATTTTGAGAGACTGAAGGAGGATTTCATTTCCAATTTTTCCGTTAGGGCAAAGAAATGTTTAAATTACATATTCAAGAGACAGCTTGCTGAGCAATGAGCACAAATCTCTTTCTTTTTTTTTGTCTTCAACTGTGGAGACAGCACAACTATTTTCTGTTCTAATTTCCTTCTTTCTTTTTCTTTTTCTTTTTTTTTTTTTTTTGATGGAGTCTCACTCTGTCCCCCAGGCTGGAGTGCAGTGTCACAATCTCAGCTCACTGCAACCTCTGTTTCTTAGGCTCAAGGATTCTCCTGCCTCAGCCTCCCAAATAGCTGAGGCCACAGGCATGCGCTATCATGCCCGGCTAATTTTTTTGTATTTTTGGTAGAGACAGGGTTTCACCATATTGCCCAGGCTGGTCTTGAACTCCTGACCTCAAGTGATCCACTTGCCTTGGCCTCCCGAAGTGCTGGGATTACAGATGTGAGCCATCATGCCCGGCCTGTGTTCTAATTTCCTTCTATTGTCCAAATGCCACACCCTCTGTGAAGCCTTCCTGATTTCCATAATCAATTCTGCTTTCTCTACAATATGTACCTCACTAGATTGTTTTATTAAGTGAGGTAGGGAATAAAATAATAAGAGCTTGCCTTTAACAAGTACTTACCATAGAATAGGCATTTTGATAAGTGCCTGACAAGCATAATCTCATTTTACCTCATAACACTGAGGTAGATGCTATTATCCCCCTTTTACAGATGGAGGAATGGAAGCCCAAAAAGATTAAGTAATTTGCCCAAGTTCACATACACCGTTTGTAAGTGGTAGGACCATGATTTATTTAATTAATTAATTTACTTTTTGAGGCAGAGTCTCGCTCTGTCACCCAGGCTGGAGTGCAGTGGTGTGATCACGTCTCACTGCAGCCTTGACCTCCTGGGCTCAGGAGATCCTCCCACCTCAGTGACCCCAGCAGCTGGGCCTACAGGTGCTTGCCACCACACGTGGCTAATTTTTTTTTTTTTTTGACATAGTGTCACTCCTGTCCCCCACGATCTCGGCTCACTGCAACCTCTGCTTCCCAGGTTCAAGCGATTCTCCTTCCTCAGCCTCCTGAGCAGCTGGGATTACAGGCAGCTGCCACCACACCTGGCTAATTTTTGTATTTTTAGTAGAGATGGGGTTTCACCATGTTGACCAGGCTGGACTCGAACTCCTGACCTCAGGTGATCCGCCCGCCTCGGCCTCCCAAAGTGCTGGGATTACAGGCATGAGCCACTGCATCTGGTCAAAATTTTTTTGTAGAGGTCCTGGACTCCTGGGCCCAAGTGATCCTCCCACCTTGGCCTCCCAAATTGCTGGGATTACAGGTGTGAGCCACTGTGCCTGGCCAGACATCTTATTCTTATTAGCTTTGTATTATTCTGTCCTTTGATTTTTGAATGTCCTTTCCTCTTGTCTATCAATTTTTCACACTGCTTTTCAGTTTACAATGCTCTTTTGTGTATATTACTCTATATAACTCTTCCCCAAGTCCCCCAAAGTTGCCTTTAGTACTCATGTTTTTCAAATGAAGAAGTTTGTGAGTGCTCCGAGACACTGTATGATAAAGGCTAAAGTTAGAGATATCAGCTCATTTGTTTAAAGTAGTGGTGGCCAGCCTGGTCAACATGGGGAAACCTCATCTCCACAAAAAACAAAAACAAAAGCAAGCAAACAAACAAACGAAAATTAACCGGGGGTGCTACTTGGGAGGCTATGGCAGGAAAATCGCTTGAACCCGGGAGGCGGAGGTTGCAGTGAGATCACGCCACTGCACTCCAGCCTGGGCGACAGAGCAAGACTCTGACTCAAATAGTTAAATAAATAAATAGTGGTGGATCTGAAATAAGGGCAAGGTAAGAAATTTTAGAAAGAAAGTAAGAAAGAAGTGGTGGAGCTAGGACTTAAATTCTGCTGTGCTAACTCCAAAGTCCACCCTTTCTTCACCATGTTTCAGGGCTCCTCACCTGGTGCCCAGCCTCTCCTGAATCAGAATACACGGTTCGGTCTTTGCACTCCCCCTTCAGGGCTTGCACCTAAGGCGTTTATTTAATTATGGGCAGATTCATACTCGCTGCTTACATGTGCACCTCTCCCTCTAATACGAGCCTCCTGAAGGCAGGGGAATAAGTCGGGTGGTTTGGGTATCCTTCGAGTCCCAGCACGGGGCCTGTACACAACTGATGTGAATGAAATGTAAGGAAAGCTGCAAGTCCTTAGCGCTGCATCTCGCCTCCTGAACACTGTATCGACAGGACAGGGTCCAGATCATCGCTATATCCTTTATAGCCTTCTGCACACAGTAGGAGCTCAATATCATTAAACTTCAGTTCCCCCACTTTTCTTGGAACATAAAGCGGAAGGGGGAGGGACTGGCACGCAACTCCTCACCTGAGGGCTCAGCAGGGTCCTCAGGTGCTTCAACTGCATGACGCACACTTGTCTCTCAGATGCTACCAGACAGCGACAACTCCCGTGGTTACCTGGACAACCCGCCACGCAGTCGCAGCGACAGCCGCTGACGCTTATGCGACCGGAGCGCAACACGCGTCGCAAGGTCACACGTAGCTTTGCGGCGAAGCAAACAGAACGTGCGCAAGCGCGGTGAGATCTAGGGCGGGCCCTTGAGAGGGCTTGATGAATGCTCCCCTTGACCAATCCCGTCGCCGCATGCAAACTCGAGACCAAGCCCCGCCCACAAGTCTTCGGCCAGCCCTGGGTCCTACGTCATAGCGGTCCGTCTCGCTCTTTGATGTACCTGGCTGTTGCTGAGTGCACTCTCTTTTTTTTTTTTTTTTTTTTTTTTTTTTTTTTTTTTTTTTGAGACGGAGTCTCGCTCTGTCACCCAGGCTGGAGTGCAGTGGCCGGATCTCAGCTCACTGCAAGCTCCGCCTCCCGGGTTCACGCCATTCTCCTGCCTCAGCCTCCCGAGTAGCTGGGACTATAGGCGCCTGCCACCTCGCCCGGCTAAGTTTTTGTATTTTTAGTAGAGACGGGGTTTCACTGTGTTACCCAGGATGGTCTCGATCTCCTGACCTCATGATCCGCCCGTCTCGGCCTCCCAAAGTGCTGGGATTACAGGCTTGAGCCACCGCGCCCGGCCGAGTGCACTCTCTTTTAATCCTCACAACCCTGGAGGGAAGCAGGGCGGTTGCCCTGATAGGCCTTTTGCAGTTGGCGGAATTGTACCCAAATAGGTTACATGACTTGCACGGAATCGCAAGGCTGATAACGATAGCTAACGATGAATACTATGTGTCTGCCAGATACTGTGTAAAGTATTGTACGTGTATTTATGTCATTTAATCCCAAAACCGCCTTTTGAAGAGGATAGCGTTATTATTAGTCTCATTTTACATAACAGGAGACTCAAGGCACTTGCTCAAACTAACACAGCCAGCGAAGGACTTGGAACTGGGATTCAACCCAGAGTTAGTAGCTTTAAACAGCTTTTATGTTCCTTCTCAACTCCAAGCTCGCTCTCTGCATGCCACGATACTATAATCTGTGACACTCCCATTCCAATAAATGACATTTATTCTCAGAATCTGAGAGATGAGTGTTTTGGAACCAGCTGCCAAAGAAACGTAAGGTACCCTACTTCCAAATCAGGTAATGGTGAGTTAAAGACTGCTGTTTATATTGGAATGCTTTTATGGTTCAGTTTGTTGTTGCTGTAGTTGTTTTGAGAGTGAATTTCGCTCTTGTTGCCCAGGCTGGAGTGCAATAGCGCGATCTTGACTCACTGCAACCTCTGCCTCCCAGGTTCAAGCGATTTTCCTGCCTCAGCCTCCCAAGTAGCTGGGATTACAGGCATGCGCCACCATGCCCGACTAATTTTGTATTTTAGTAGAGACTGGGTTTCTCCATGTTGGTCAGGCTGGTCTTGAGCTCCCAACCTCATGTGATTCACCTGCCTCAGCCTCCCAAAATGCTGGGATTACAGGCGTAAACCATGGTTCCCGGCCTATGGTTCAGTTTTGAGGGCAGACCTGACTTGGCTCACCCAACAGGTTGTCTTGTGATACCTGGGGTTAGAAGTTGGTTAAGTAGAAGAGGGACTGACCTGTTGGTCTTTGTTTGGATTGGAGTCCCTTTCAGACTTTTTGGCCTATCTTCTAACATACCAGAGAGATTGAAATGCAGAAAGGAGTTATTCATAAGCCTGCTCTGAAATGATCCAAAGTTGGGAAGATCTGTAACTCTCCAGAAAGTGTAGCATATGCTCTCCAGACAGACTGTGGGTCCAGAAGCCTTCCCCAACAGTGGTTGCAAATGTCAACAGGTGTTTGTCTCATGGCTACCAACCAACCCTTCGAAAATAGGAAAGAGCAGAGGACAGCCCCTATTTTCACAGGAAACAAGTAGGCCTCAGAGCTCAAATGATAATTATTTTGACAGGGGAGTCCCAACCCCTCAGTTTTATTTTCAGGATCCTCCTCTGGATATGGTGGCAGAGCATGAATATAAACTCATTTATGATTTACAGTTATTATTGACTTTGACTAAACAGAGACAGAGATGAACACAAAGGAGGGAAGAACAGACACAGGAACACATAGGATAGGAGCATGTGGCGCCAAGGAATCCATGAGTGTAGCTGTCCTTTCATTAGTCCCCAAGACACTGCTTAGTCCTTTTCTGACCATTAGCCCAGGGTTGATGGAGGAGTCAGAAGAATAAGTGCTGAGGAGCTGTGCTGTCAATGCAAGCAGTGAAGATAAAAAGGCTGGTGCTCTTTCATATGATATGCCTTTGTTTTCAGTGGTACAGGAACTTATATCTTTCTCTTCTCTTTTTTCCCCTTCTCACCCAACAAAGCAAAATAATCTGGGGTTCTAGTTTCCTACACCTCTTCTTCCTGGCCCTATCCTAGGGTGGGGTATTATCACACCTTGCAATGCTCCTGTCAAGTAGGTGGTGGTGTAAGGGGCCCTTGGAGGGTCGGGAGAGAGACAAGGTGAAGAAATGTTTTCAGCATACTATACAGTCAGCTCCAGTTTGTCCAAGAACCTTTATTGGAAAAATGTCCAAGGAGTGAGATCACTAGCAGCTGAAGGGGCTGCCAGGTGAGAGGGGGAGCACCTGAGGCTCCATGGAAGACATTGGAGTAGTGCAGTGCAGCATCTGCCTCTAGGCTCAGACAATTCCTTTTATTTGTTGGGGTAAGAGGAGTACCCACAGAAAATGCGACCAGTCCCTCACTGAGGCCCAGAGGCAAGATGTGGGGGCAGCTGGGGATGCTGAGAGTCCTGATACAGGTGAAATGGGGCCCCCATTTGGGACCTAATGGAGTAGGGTACAACAAGTGACTCTCCCCTGGACCGGGGGATGGAAGGAGATATCCCATCTGATATCCACTCCCCAGGTCCAGGGGCACAGACTCTTAACAGACCTACCTTCTGGCTCTGCTCACAGTGGAAAGAGGATGGGTACCAGGCCTGAGATTGTGGGAGTGTCATTACCCTCTGGGAGTCTCAGGCAGATCACCATCTTGGGCTCTCCCTGACCCCATCCCCATCCCCAGTTGTTAGTGCATCTCTCTTCTGGGTGTGTTTCTTCACTCAAACGTCGATGGTGTTGATAGATGGTGATTTTTTCTGTGAAAGAAAATGGCCTGTGTCTCAATTTCAGGAAGGTAATAGGTGCCACCCTTTCTCTCCAGCCTCCCCCATCTCAGGTCTTCCATTTTCCATCTTTTTCTGCCCCTCTTTGGCCTTCTTCCTTTCCCTGGCTGCCCCTCAGGGGCAGAATCACCCTTTCCGCCCTCACTGGCCCCCACATCACCTGTCTTGTCCCCACTGGCCTTCCCTGAGGACTCTGTTCCGGCCCCTTTCCCTTCTCCTTGGGATTGTTGTTGGAGTCATTGTCCTTGATGATGTCATACTGACGGCAGAACAGCCCAATTACAGCTGAAACACAATACAGTCTGAGCCTTCATCTCCACCTCCCTCCTCACAGGGAGATACCCACCTAGCTTCTAGAAAATCCATGAAGAACATCCTGAACTCCTGGTGCCCATGCAGTCCTCCTCTCCGGGCTCTCAACAGCCTCCTCTCCCTCTCTTCAAAGTTCAAATCATCCCTCCTCAACTAATTATCTTCTCACTCCATTTCTCATTTCTCTCGCTTCTTTTTTTTTTTTTTTTTTTTTTTTTTTTTTTTTTTTTTGAGACAGAGTCTCGCTCTGTCACCCAGGCTGGAGTGCAGTGGCACAATCTTGGCTCACTCACTGCAACTTCCACCTCCTGAGTTCAAGCGATTCTTCTGCCTCAGCCTCCCGAGTAGCTGGGATTACAGGCACCCTCCAACACACTCCGCTAATTTTTGTATTTTTAGTAGAGACAGGTTTCACTATGTTGGCCAGGCTGGTCTTGAACTCCTGACCTCAGGTGATCTGCCTGCCTTGGCCTCCCAAAGTGCTGGGATTATAGGTGTGAGCCACTGCGACTGGCCCATCTCTCACTTCTTTTTCTCCTGACAACCTTTGCCACCTCACACCTTTACTGAGTCCCTAGTCCCCTGTCTAGCTGCTTACTCACCAGCCCACATGAGCAACACCACCACAATGATGACCACTTCCCCAGTCTGCAGTGGCCGCTCTCCATCCAGACCCTCCACTGTGATGTCACCTGAGAAAGAAGAAGGCAGACTCCGGGTTACTGGGGAATAGCTATCTATGTAGACATATGCAGGATGGAGATGCTGGGGATTAGAGAGGGTAGACGCATCATAATATTGCCCTTGGAGTGTAGGGTAGCCCCTCCCTGGGAGGAAGCCATTGGTGGACAGGTGGTTAGCAACCAAAAAGCAGGATGGCTGCAGGTTTATTACGCACTCATGCAGGCTGCAGCTGATGTGAAGTTGGGTAACAGGAAGCTTAAAAGCCCTTCCCCCGAAAAACTTAATACCAGCCTGTCTATACCCAGTCCCCTTCCCACCTGCTTTTCCTTCCTTTCCTGGCAGTACAATGAATTAAATCATCCTATTCAACTCAGCTAGTCTGTTGCTTGTCTTAGAGAAGTAAGTAAGAGGCTGCAAGCCAGGTGAGCAGCCAGAGAATCCAATAGCACAGACCCTCACCTGGGCTTGAGCTGTTTGAAGGTAGCCGGTCAGAACCCTTGAGAGTTCGGAAGTGCACCCGGGGCCCTGGGGGGCTCTCTCCCCGAAGGCCGATGCTCCTGACCTGCACTGTGTAGTCACTGTCTTCAGCCAGGCCCCAGAGGGCACAGGCCCGGGTGGTGGTGTTCACCTCCCGAATCACACGCTGCCCGGGGCCATTCTGCCGCTGCAGGGAGATGAGGGGAGAGGAGGACAGCCTCACCCCAGTGCCAGGCTACAAGGCTCAACCAGAGACTCTTCAACATCCAAGCACTCCGGGGGAGTAGCGTGAAAAGGGCAGCCTGAGCCAGGATACGGCAGCTTCCAGATCCCCCCACCTAAGTGAAGAAATGTGCAGAAATCTAAGGACACAGGTTGGGGGAGCAGAAGGGTGATTCATACTTGCTGGGAAATGGAGTAGCCAATGACGATGTTGCCTTCTGGGACGTCCCAGGACACAGTGGCCGAGTTGGCTCTGAGGTGAGTGACCGTCACATTCACAGGAGAGGGAGGCCGGTCTGTGGGAGCCAGGGTGTTAACAGGTTTCACCCACTGACTAGCTCTGGTTGACCCTCAGCCCCGTTCCCCTTTACTTACCTGCTCGCAGGAAGCCCAGGTCACAGCTGACCAGCAGGAGGACCGTGGGGCTTAGATATGGGGAAAGGGGCATCAGCGAAGCCATGTCCCCACCGAGTCCGCTGGGGGGGGCACTGTGGCATCCGCTTGACATCCAGGCGGGGCTCCTGGAGGTGGCAGGAGTTGTGGGGGGTCAAGGACTGCCCACAACGCACGGCGGGGGGGGGGGGCGGTCAGGCAGCGGCTCTCCTAGGCTCCTCACAGCTCACAACAACCCTATTTTCTCCGCGCCCTCCCACCCCCGCATTGCCCGGGCGCCCCCAGAGTGCGGTCAACCCTGCCCACACCCACCTCCGCCGGTCCTCGCGGTTGGTCAGGCCTCCGGGGGCTGCTCGGTGCCCAGAGGGCGGCCCATCGCCCGACTCGGTGGCGCTGCCCCTACCCCATCCCGGCGCGGGCCCGGCGAGGCGGGTAGCGCGGGGCCGAGCTGCGGGCCGAGCGGGCGCGGGTCTGCGGAACCCCCAGGGCTCGGGCGGGCCGCGGAGTCTGTCCGGGAGCAGGGGGCGTTGCCCGGACGCTGGCCTGGGTCCCCGGTGCGGGAGGCAGTGCGGCGGCCTCCGCCCGCCCCTGCAGCGGGATGTGACCGTCCCGGAGAGCCAGCCGCCGCCTTCTGCAGCGCTGGCCCCGCTCGCTCCGCCGCAGCCCGGCCGGGACGCGCGGGCCCGCCCCGCCCAGCTGGGGTTCTCGCCGCCGTCATTCCCCTCCCGCCCCCTCACCCCCAGTCCTCTCGGGGCTCCTCCCATGACCCTCCCAATGGCGCCTCCGGGGCCCCCATCCCTTATCCCTTCTCTCTCCCAGCTCAAGCGGACGAGCCGGTGGGGGCGTGCGGGGAGGCGCAGGTGCTAGGGTCTCCGGCACCTGGGAGATCCCCTTCCTCCCCGCGTGGACGAGCCAAGTTGAGAGGAGGAATTCCATCTCCAGTGCCCGAGGGGCTAAGAGGAGAGGGGAGACAGGGAGGGAGATAATAATTGCTTTAACGATCCCTTACTTGTAGACTGCGTCAGCATTTAAGTCTCTTTCCCATTCATAATCTGATTTAATTCCGTTCACTTTCTCATTCATTCTTTCATTTATTCAGCAAATATTTATTGAACATCTCCTATGTGTCTGGCATTATGTTAAAACCTGGAGATACAGCGATTGTTAAGAGTGTTGGGCTTCTAGGGAGAATCAAAGCGCAAAGACCCCGGCTTTTTAAAAAGAATTACTGTTCCTTTCTTTTCTTTTTTTGTTTTTCTAAAGCTCTGCCACTTACGGTGTGATTTTGGAGAAACTGGTTTATTTGTGCCTCAGGTTTCCCACCTGTAAAGCAAAGCGTGTGAAATCTCACAGGGTTGTTGTGAGGCTCAAATGAGACAATGTGGGGGAAGGATCTTTATAAATCTCACAACACTATGTGACTGGATGATGATGATTAATTTCCACCAATCTGTTAGTTACTTCTTTGTTCAATAACATGTAAGCCCTTACATTATTTCATGCTTTGGTTGAGTCTGAAATCTGAATTGAGAACCTGTGTATGAGTCCCAATTTGTCCAGTTGTGTGATCTTAAGCAACCAGCTCAACTACTCTGAGCCTGTTTCATCACCTGAAAAATGAGGGTGTCCGTATTGACCAACATGTTAGTGTTGGTGTATCCAGTGAAATACTGTCTGTGAAAAGTATGTTGTTCAGTGTAAATAAATGTTGGCTAACATTGTATTTAGGGCAGATCCTTTGGTTTCTAATTCTCAATGCAGTATTTCTGTTTCTGTGAGATTTTTCCCGCTGTAATATCCAGTACAGTGTGTGCACACTTGGGGCTCGGAAGCTTCTGCTACCTTCCTTTCTGAGAGGAGAGGATAAAATGGGACCAGCGGGACTGTGCGTGCTAAGCATGTGATCAAGCCATGGGCCGGGTCCTCTGACTTCTGCTGACCTGGCGACCCTGATCTCTGGCCTCGGAGGACACTTGCCCAGGGATTCTCACTGCCATGGGTGTTGTCCTGCACTCCCAGGCTCCAGGTCCTCCGGAGAAGAGGGCATTGTCCCTGTAGGGCAAAAGTCCTGAGCCTCAGGTCTTCATCTTCAAGGGCCAAAGCAGAGACTTGGCGAGTCAGGATGCATGCAAAGAGGAACCCCAGGAGTTTCCCTGGGGTTACCAGAGGGCTGGGGGCCTAGTGACCAGGAAAGGGTGGTGCAGGCGGTGGTACAGGGGGTGGTGCTCTGAGAGCCTAGGGTGCTTGAGTTAATCATCACTGTGGCTCAGATAAGGCCCTGCCAACTAGAAGCAGAGTCATTGTGACCAGAGGGGTTTGTGTGGCTGAAGAGGCAGGTGGAACAGTGTGTCCACAGCACGGGACCATGCCAGGCACAAAACGGTTTCAACATGTCATTGAGACCCCGGAGCCTGGCAAGTGGGAGGTGAGACCCCTTCTTCATGTTGGTTTTCTGTGCTGATTCCTAGAATTATTTTTCATCCAGTCTTCCCTCCACCCTGGTTTCTGCTCACCTCTTCTTCTTTCCTGATGTTCTTTCCCTAATATGCCCAGAGTACCAAGTGCAAGCTGAGTTTCTAGTGTGGTGTGTGTGTGTGTGTGTGTGAGTCCCAACTCTGTGCCTCCTGCCACTCCCACCTCCAGCTTAGCAGGTGTGAATGAAGCTTTGGCTTCCTGCTCCATCCTTGTCCCCTCTTCCTTCTAGTTATCTGGGTATGAGGCAGCTGTGCCAATCACAGAGAAGTCGAACCCACTGACCCAGGACCTAGACAAAGCAGATGCTGAGGAAATTGTTCGACTGCTGGGACAATGTGATGCTGAGATCTTCCAGGAGGAGGGGCAAGCCCTGCCCACATACCAGGTAACCAAGACCCAAAACCTGGACCCTGCACATAAACATGCCAACTCCAACCCCACCTCTGCTCTCCCTGACCATGGCTCCTAATATCAGAAACCCTGAGTCCCCCTCCGCCATCCATCTTCCTCCTTTTCTTGGCTTCTCATTCCTGCCTGTTCCCTACAGAGACTCTACAGCGAATCCATTCTGACCACCATGGCTCAGGTGGCTGGGAAAGTTCAGGAAGTGCTGAAGGTACTAACCCTTCCTTCTGTTCCCTGCCTAAACTCTCCTGTTTCCGTCTTTCTTTTTTTATTGTCTCTATTTCTCACTTTGATAGATCTCATTCTCCTTTCTCCCTTTTGGAAATCCTCCCTTTTGGATGCTTATTTTCATCTTATGAATAAGTAATAATTACTCATCTGCTTAATACTTTATAATTGACAGTCTACTTTCACACCTATTACCCTCACAAAAGCCTGTGAAGTTGATATGACTTCTGTTTGTTTTTGTCAGATGGAAAAACAAAGATTTAGAAAGGATGATCACTGTAGCTTGCTCAAATACACTCAGCTAATAATTGCTGGATAATGCTGCTTTTGTTATTTACTTTTATTTAGATGACAAAGCTGCTTTCGGTTCTTTCTGGAATAAGTAAGGATTTGAACAACTAGTGGAGCAAGACGTGGGAGTGAAACTGGTTTCTCTAATCCACTGTTCTTTTTGCTACATTACACTGCATGTATTTGTTCAGTTTTGTGATGAGAGGAGGGATAAGGAGTCTTTCCAATTCCTCTTGCATTACTGACAAAAAAAAGAATATTCTTCCTCCAACCTGAGCCAGGCCCTGGTGATATATGCCTCTTTCCTTCTTTAGGAGCCAGATGGGGGGCTGGTTGTGCTGAGTGGAGGGGGTACCTCTGGCCGGATGGCATTCCTCATGTCGGTGAGCACCCTGGTCCCCAGTTTTCTTCCCCCTCCACTTCTGGAGGTGACCCTCAGAAGCATAAAGATCATCATAACTAAGCTCCCAGGTGGCCCCTCACTAGACTTGGACTCCAAGCCTGGCTCTCTCTCTCTTCCAAAAGCTAGATGGCACCATGAAGTCCCATTTCTTCTGGGCCCATCTGAGTCCTGCTAGTATGTTGTCAATGTCTCTACATCCCACGCACCACCAAGTAATCATCTCCAAGTAGCAGCTTTAAGTGCCAGATTCCATCTAGGACTGGGTTAAGCACTGGTCTAAGAGAATCATTACGTAGTCTGTGCCCTCTAGGAGTTGAAAATTCAAGATAATTGTTTCTTCTCTGTCATTACCTCTTTACATCCTCTCCCCCTTACAGGTGTCCTTTAATCAGCTGATGAAAGGTCTGGGACAGAAATCTCTTTACACCTACCTCATTGCAGGGGGTGACAGGTAAGTCAAGTTAGCCTATGAATATTTTGTTTGACCTAAATAGTATTTCTTAGAAACTGAGTTTGAATGCCTTTAGACAGAGATTGTGTCCAGCTTGCCTTAGTCCCCACCATTCCTTATTCCCTCACACTTGGCCCACTTCACATACTCATGTTGCCTGACTGGCTGTTGTAGGTATTTGGGTTTTTCAACTCTGCAGAGTGTCTATCATGGTGCCCAACAAACTGCGGGTGCTCATTCAATGATAGTTTTCCCTTTATTCCCATCTCTTAATGTAGCCTGCCCTAATAAACCATAGGCTTCTGCTTCCCAACCAGTGCCACTGACCTTAAGTCTATCTTCTTAGGTCTGTGGTGGCCTCTAGGGAGGGGACAGAAGATAGTGCCTTACACGGGATTGAGGAACTGAAGAAGGTCTGTGCTTTTCACTGATATTGACCAGAGACCTCTATCTTCTCATGGGGACATAAAAGCCCCAGCATTCAGCCAAAGCCTATTTCCTCCCTCCCCTGTTCCTGGCCCTGATATCCTCACACAGTAGGTTTGTGCCCTGGAATCCTCCCAGTTACACTGCCTTGTCCATCCTCGTCTCCTAGGTGGCTGCTGGGAAGAAGAGGGTGATTGTTATCGGCATTTCTGTGGGACTCTCTGTGAGTAGAAAGATGGGTTGAGCAGATCAATTTTAGAGAGAGGAAGTGAGTGGGAATGGAATAGCATGGAAGATAGATCAATGAGATGGGTGCTAGAAAGCAGGAAGTTTGCTCAAGGAATTTTGGTTTTAGTTTCACTAACTTGGATCGAGTCATGTGAATGTGGGAAGATGGGGAAGGGATTCTATTTCAGAATAACTGTGTATCAATCAATCAGCAACCAAGATAGGTGGACTAGTCCAGGGCTGAGCAAACTATACTGGCTGGCCAATGCAGCCAGCTGCCTGTTTTTAAAGTTTATTTGTTTGTTTGTTTGTTTGTTTTTGAGATGGAGTCTCTCTCTGTCACCCAGGCTGGAGTGCAATGGCATGATTTCGGCTCACTGTAACTTCCGCCTCCTGGGTTCAAGCAATTCTCCTGGCTCAGCCTCCCGAAAAGCTGGGATTACAAGTGCCCACCACCATGTCTGCCTAATTTTTGCATTTGTAGCAGAGACAGGGTTTCACCATGTTGGCCAGGCTGGTCTCGAACTCCTGACACCAGGTGATCCACTCGCCTCACTCGGCCTCTCAAAGTGCTGGGATTACAGGCATGAGCCACCCACTGGGCCCTAAAATAAAGATTAGTTTTGTTTTGTTTTGTTTTTGTTGTTGTTGTTTTTTGAGGCAGAGTCTCCCTCTGTCTCCCAGGCTGGAGTGCGGTGGCATAATCTCGGCTCACTGCAGCCTCCTCCTCCCAGGTTCAAGCGATTCTCCTACCTCAGTCTCCCCAGTAAGTGGCACATGACATGATGCCCCGCTAATTTTGTATTTTTAGTAGAGACAGGGTTTCACCATGTTGGCCAGGCTAGTCTTGAACTCCTGACCTCAAGTGATCTGCCCACCTTGGCTTCCCAAAGTGCTAGGATGACAGGTGTGAGTCACCATGTCCAGCCCCTAAAATAAAGTTTTATTGGAACACAGCCATTTTTGTTTACATATGGCCCAGGGCCTCTTTCATGCTATAGCCATAGGGTTGAGCAGTTGAACAGAGACCATAGGGCCCACAAACCCTAAAGTATTTACTATCTGGCCTTTTACAGAAAAATATGGCCCCTGGACTAATCCCTTGCTACTTAAAATATGGTGCCTGCACCAGCAACATCAGTGTCACCTGGGACTTGTTAGAAACACAAAATCTCAGGCCCTACTCCAGACCTACTGAGCATTTTAACAAGATTTCCAGGTAGTTTGAGAAGCACTGAACCAGATAACTCCAAGTTTCCTCTCAATTCTGCAGCTCTCTGGCTCTAAGAATTCACTGAGCAGAAACCAGATCCCACCAGTGTTATATATGGAAGGAAGCACACAAAGAGAAGAGGATATTGACTTCAAAGAGCTTATGATTTAGTTCAATAGTATTCCAACTTTACCATGCAGAAGATTTCCTTGGGGAACTTGTTAAAAATGTAGTGCCCTTGAGGTACTTGTGAAAAATGTGCTCCCCCTTCAAATGTGGATCCAGTAGATTGTAACTATACCTAGGAATCTGCATTTTGAACAAGCATTCTGAAGGATTCTGATGCACTTGAGCCTCGGGCACCAGTCAGAGTAATGACCCCCTCATCATGCCCTTCTCTCTCTTCACCATCAGGCTCCCTTTGTGGCAGGCCAGATGGACTACTGCATGAACAACACAGCTGTCTTCTTGCCAGTCTTGGTTGGCTTCAATCCAGTGAGCATGGCCAGGTGAGCCTTCTGGAATGACTGGGCAGTCCTGGGGCAGGCTGGAAGGGAACATGTCAAAGTCTATAGTACAACCACAAGGGAGAGAACAGATAGTCTTGTTCGCCAAATCTCAGAATATGAAAGTAAATATGGGGTGCCCCTAAGCTTATAAGGTTTTTTTGTTTGTTGGTTGGTTGAATTATTCTCTCCTTGTTTCGCAAAGCATTAAAGGCAGCTTATAAAGGATGCATAAAATACAAGATAGCATACATTCGAAACAGAGATTGAAGAGGCAAGAAAAACAAGGGATAAAATGGAGGATAAAATGGGGTCAGGAAGATGCATACCACAAATATCTTTGCTTTCATAGAGGGATGAGCCCCAAGCACCTTTTCAAAGTAGTAGCAGTGGGTGCCAGAAGGCCTGCTACTCCTCTTTGTCCAGTTCCTTTATTTAGTGCCCATTCTCTCTCATCATTCCAGGCACCCCTTTCCTCCCCTGAGGCTCCTCAGATCTCTCACCCTTTTCCCTTTCCTGAGAGCCCCTCATTACCAAATCACCTCCCTCTTATTCTCGATGTCAGTGGTCACTCTGATCTCAAAATAAGTCAACATATTAAACCAGTAGTGCTCAGATGTGGTTCTGTGCATGAGCTGCCTGGGGAATGTTACAAAAAAATAAAGAAGATTCTTAGTTCCTTGTGTAAGAGGTCTGATTTTGTAGGTTTGGAGTAAGGCCCTGGAATATCTATTTTTTGAAAGCAACCCTGGAGATTCTGATGCACAGCCAGGTTTGGGGAACTCTGCTAAATAAACCATTGGAGTGGGCCACCTGACAAAGCTGAGGGTTTCCTGACACCAGAGGGATGCGGCAAAGGCTTGTTGATTATTTTAGAGCAGCTTTTTGTATTTAGCGGTGGTCTTGGGAAGGGGGACAAATGGGTTTTTCCAAGGTGCTTTTTCACCTCCTAGATTCTAGGCTGTAGTATAATTTATGCAAAGGTGTAGATGAATCTGAAATACTCCTAACCCTGATCCTTTTCATGGAGGGCTCTCCTTCACCAAAAATGTATCTGCTGCAGTGGATGCTAATTTCAGGCCCTATGACTAAGTGAAATGAAGAATTTCAAACAACGTAGGCGTGGAGATCTTCCAGTTGTTCCTTAAATCAGTGGCTCCCAAACTTGGCTGATTTTCAGAGTCATCTGGGAAGCTTTTTTAAAATACAGATTTTTGGGCTCCACTCCCGAACTACTGAATCTGAATCTTAGGGTGGATGTGGTACCCAGAAATGGGTAGTTATCAAAAAATAAAACTCCCCAGATGATTTGGATGCCCAGTTGTGTTTAGGAAACTCGACGTTAAACCGTGCAATATGAACCCTCTCTGCTTTAGTCTCCTCTTTCTTAGGACCCTAGAAGTTTCAGAAATAGTTTGAGGAAAAATGACAGGAGACATTTT
This sequence comes from Macaca mulatta, assembly GCF_049350105.2. NCBI lineage: Eukaryota > Metazoa > Chordata > Mammalia > Primates > Cercopithecidae > Macaca > Macaca mulatta. Next base: position 97,480,545 of record NC_133418.1, on the reverse strand, counting down.
ATACAACGGGCATGAAATATGTGAAACTTGTCTGCCCTAGAAGTAATACAGAAGAAAAAAATACAAAAATAGTTCAAGAAGGGAGGGAACCTTTGCATGATGGGATGATAAGGCGAAATTAGGGGTGCCATGTACAGAAGTAACTGTCTCTTTGAGGTCCTGCCACAATGGGCGATTCACAAATTATCCCCTAGCAAAGCCATTAAAAATCAACTAAAGAAGACCGTCATTCTTTGAGATTCCATGATTTGTAACTAAGCAGATAACAAGTCTGTAGCTCTCTTGTCTCATGAACACACTGATTTGTTCCCAATTAATTTACTCAAGGAATGTTCGACAACTGTGAGGTGCTACCTGGCAGCTTGGTTCCTTCACTGTTATCCCTCCCTCTGGTACTGAGAGTTCGCTCTTTGGAGGGATTTCCAGAATGTATTCCCATGAATGGGAAGGGCTTCTGATGGACCCTAAGATGGAACATGAGGTGGCAATTTTGACATTTGAATGACAGACATTCCCTAAAGGACCTGCAGAGGGCGAGATGAGTGTAGCCATGGCATTGGAGCTTATGCAAGGAGCAGGACACAAGACGGTTTTGATCTCAGGCTGGGACTTTAAACTTGAGTGTTGACTTTGCTCTGGGCTTGAGGTGCTGAATGTTTTATGAACCCCTGTCCTCGGGGTTCAGGGACACAGTGCCTCTAAAAGCTCCAAAGCATATGTCTGTATGAAGTTGTTGACCTCTGACCTCAATCCCGATGCAGTCTTTGATCATGACTCCCAGCTGAGACCCTTCTTTGAGATCCTCATAGACAATCTCCCCACCTTATGTCTCTCTGGATCTCAGAAATGACCCCATTGAAGACTGGAGTTCAACATTCCGACAAGTAGCAGAGCGGATGCAGAAAATGCAGGAGAAACAGACAGCTTTTGTGCTCAATCCTGCCATCGGGGTAGGGCCTCTCCTTTTTCTATGTTCTCCACCCCCCCCAACACCTGGGAACTGCTTGCCACTTCCTTGGGGCCTCTGAGTTTAGGTTCTGTTACATCTTGTTTAAATTCCTGAGGCATTGTGAGTCAGCTAAAATGTTATAAACCAAATCCTATTTTCCCATTTACGTTTTCACCTTAAGATATTTCATCTTCATTCCAACCCTGTCTCTCAAATTGGTAAGCCTTAAACACTTCAGTGGTCTGGGACAGTTTCTGTTTAAAGAAGCTCTTTGCCATCTATGTATAGACAGCGTTGAATAGCCATTGTTATGTCTCAGTCTGTCTCTCTCACATATTTACATTTTAAATATGGGCTTTAAAAAATGGGGTGCAGTTTTGTTTTATTCTTCTGCCTTTGTAAATCCTCTCTACAATTTGGTGGCCCTTCTTAGCTTGAAAGCTGTTTTCTCCTGTTCCTTTTTTCTCATCTGGATTGCGGATACCTTTCACTAGCACCATTTCTCCTTACTTGGGCCTTATGAGGGCCTTAGCCAAATTCCAGCCGGTGCCTCCTTCTATCAGTGATGGGCACACCATCCGTGACATTCTCCTTCATCTTCCTTTTGTAAGATGGGAAGGTAGAATTCCCCATGACATAAGAATTCCACAGCTTTCACCTCCCAAATCCTCATCTTTCTTTCCTCCTCTATGCAAATGTTGACTTTCAATCTTCTTTTCTCAGTCACTACTGTTTTTTTTTTTTGAAATGAAGTCTTGCTCTTGTCACCCAGGCTGGAGTGCAATGGCGCAATCTTGGCTCACTGCAACCTCTGCTTCCCTAGTTCAAGCAATTCTCCTGCCTCAGCCTGTGGAGTAGCTGGGATTGTAGGCACCTGCCACCATGTCTGGCTAATTTTTGTATTTTTAATAGACAGCCTGTTGGCCAGGCTGGTCTCAAACTCCTGACCTCAGGTGATGTGCCCGCCTCAGCCTCCCAAAGTCCTGGGATTATAGGCGTGAGCCACTGCACCCAGCCTCAGCCACTACTGTTATCATTCTGTTTGCTGTAACCTCTTTGTCTGTCTGGTGTGCTGTGTTCCACATCTGGACTGCTGCAATCACTGCTTCATTGGTCTCTGAAAAGCATATGACATGTGGTATTTGGATTGATAAACTACCACAGAAAATGGTGGAGGTTGGGGAGGTGGGGGAGAAATTTCTTGGAAAGAAAAGTGCTCTCTGGTCTGGGTGTGGTGGCTCATGCTTGTAATCTCAGCACTTTGGGAGGCCAAGGTGGGCAGATCACTTGAGGTCAGGAGTTCAAGACCGGCTTGGCTAACATGGTGAAACCACGTCTCTGCTAAAAATACAGAAATTAGGCCGGGCACAGTGGCTCACGCCTGTAATCCCAGCACTTTGGGAGGCCGAGGCAGGTGGATCACGAGGTCAGGAGATCAAGACCATCCTGGCAAACATGGTGAAACCCCGTCTCTATTAAAAATGCAAAAAATTAGCTGGACGTGGTGGCGGGTGCCTATAGTCCCAGCTACTCGGCAGGCTGAGGCAGGAGAATGGCGTGAACGCGGGAGGCGGAGCTTGCAGTGAGCCGAGATCATGCCACTGCACTCCAGCCTGGGCAACAGAGTGAGACTCCGTCTCAAAAAAAAAAAAAAAAACAAAATACAAAAATTAGCCAGGCATGGTGGCAGGTGCCTGTAATCCCAGCTACTTGGGAGGCTGAGGCAGGTGAATCACTTGAATTTGGGAGGTAGAGGTTGCAGTGATCCAAGATTGCACCACTGCACTCCAGCCTGGGTGGCAGAGCGAGACTCCATCTCAAAAATAAATAAATAAGTAAATAAATAAATAAATAAATAAATAAATAAATAAAAGCACTTTGGGAGGCCGAGGATTGCGAATCACGAGGTCAGGAGATGGAGACCATCCTGGCTACCATGGTGAAACCCCGTCTCTACTAAAAATACAAAAAATTAGCCGGGCGTGGTGGCAGGCGCCTGTAGTCCCAGCTATTGAGGAGGCTGAGGCAGGAGAATGGTGTGAACCCAGGAGGCAGAGCTTGCAGTGAGCTGAGATCCTGCCACTGCACTCCAGCCTGGGTGACAGGGTGACAGAGCGAGACTCCATCTCAAAAAAAAAAGGAAAGAAAGAAAGAAAAGAAAAGCACTCTATGAAAAACCCTTGACCCAGCTGACAAGAGACCCAATCACTGTGACTTCCTCTCCAGAAAGTCCTGAATATACCTAGGAGTGACCAGAGGAGGCCCTTCCCCTCTTTCTAATCTTCCTCTTGGTCAAGCCCACCCCAGCACCCTTCCTCACAAGCACACTGGGGGCCACCAGTGCTATCACATGCATGCCCGGGGGTTACTAACAAGTGGTCTCTGGGGTCTTCATCCTCTCCCAATTCCTCCTGGGTGTCTTCACCTCCTCAGCCCGAGGGTCTCAGCGGCTCCTCCCGGATGAAAGGTGGAAGTGCCACCAAGATCCTGCTGGAAACCCTGTTATTAGCAGCCCATAAGACTGTGGACCAGGGCATTGCAGCATCTCAAAGGTAGGGAGGATCTGGACAAGAGAGAGCTCAGAGTCAGGCAAGCATGAGATGGTGTGGATGGGGATTGGCAGGTCTAGATCCCAGGACTGGTCTGGTGGCAATAAGACTGCAGCCCACCACGCCTCCCCTGGGAAGGGAGCTGGCTGGAACATGCTGTTGTTCCCACCACATGGTCGCAGAGTCCGAATTGTTTCCAGTGGATCCTGGATTCCTCAGGTCCAGACCTAATCCCTGAGCCAGCCTGGGGCCTCCAAAGTTGGCCTGGCTCCCTAGGGTCCTTTGATTTGGGGGTGGTCCAGGTCATGCAGGTAGAGCTATCCTACTCGGGGCTTGCCTCCCTCTCCAGGGTCTCTAGCCTCACTCCCAGGCTGCTCACTCCCCTTCCCAGTGGCTCTCAGATGCTGCTCCTCCAGGTGCTTTCCTGATGCACTCCTCCCTCTTTCTGCTCTTTTGTTTTCTGCCCATTGAAGCCCTTGCTGCCCCTCCCGAACGCAGTCTGGGCCTACTCTCTGCACCTCTCCAGGGACCAGCAGAACTTAGTTCTAAGGGAGCTGTGCCTTCACCTCCCCGCTCAGGGAGGTACCTAAGCTTACTGAGGGGGCATTGGGCCCTTCTTGGGAGCTGGTGGCTTTTCTCCCAGATGCCTCCTGGAAATCTTGCGGACATTCGAGCGAGCTCATCAGGTGACCTACAGCCAAAGCCCCAAGATTGCCACCCTGATGAAAAGCGTCAGCACCAGGTGTGTGGATATGTGTTTAGAGGTGGGGATGTGGCCTGGATGGAGACTACCGAGAGCAGGGAGACTCTATGAGACTTGTTAGCATGGTATGGGCGATGGGATTGCATGGTTTGTTGACTCCTGTGCTCTTCTGTGGACATCTCTGGCCTCTTTTCACTGTGATCTCTCATGTCCTGACCTCTGACCCATTCTCAGTCTGGAGAAGAAAGGCCATGTGTACCTGGTTGGCTGGCAGACCCTGGGCATCATCGCCATCATGGATGGAGTAGAGTGCATCCACACCTTTGGCGCTGGTGGGACCCCAGTCCAGACGTTCTTCCTGCTTCCTCCTGATCCCAACCAATTGGGCTGCCTGTGTCCTACTCCCAACCCATGGGTGTTCCTCAGTGTCCCTCCTTCCCTGTCTAAATAGGCACTTCAGTCAAATTCTTCTTCCTTTGAACCCCAGCTCAGTCCTTGATTCCTTCTCAGCTCCCACCCCTGTGCTTAACTATTGCCTCCCACATGGGCTACTCCTCACTCGATGCCCCACTTGCTACTTTTCCTCCCAGTCCCATTTTCTTACCCTGAAGCCTAGAACCTTCCTTTTCTATATAGCCAATCACTCATCTCTCCTTGTCCTTAAACTTCCCAGATTTCCGAGATGTCCGTGGCTTTCTCATTGGTGATCACAGTGACATGTTTAATCAGAAGGCTGAGCTCACCAACCAGGTCGGAGAAGAACAGGACTTGGGGAAGTTGGGGAGAACACTGGTGTGCTGAGGGTGGAAGAAAAGGGGAAGGTGAAGCTAGTTGAGAAGTTCATTGGAATAGGTGGTGCAGAGAAGAGAATATGGGTCGGAAGTCATGAGGCTCTGGCGCAGCATGGGCAGTGTGGAAGGCTCTAGAACCTGGCACTAGTCCACTGACTTGTTACATCGTCTTGGACAAAACACTGTACCTTTTTGAACCTCAGCTCTCTCACCTGTAGACAAAAGTGTTAGATCTCCTCCACGGCCCGCTTTAGTCCTCAAGTCTGTGTTTTAGGGTGTTTGCATGGGAGGGACCCTCCCATCTTCTTCTGCCCCAGGGTCCCCAGTTCACCTTCTCCCAGGAGGACTTCTTGACTTCCATCCTGCCCTCCCTCACGGAAATTGACACTGTGGTCTTCATTTTCACCCTGGATGGTGAGAGGGAAGATGGGAGCGGTGAGGGCTGGGGAGTGGGGAAGTAGAATGACTCAGAGGAGCTGTCATTTTTCTCAGTCTTAGGGTACCTGCTTAGAGGGAGGGAATGGGTGAACATCCTGACCCAGCCAGGGGAGCAGGAGGAACAGCTGCATAGCCAGCCTTTCGACTCTAATGTCCTCCCCTTCTCCTAGACAACCTCACGGAGGTGCAGACTATAGTGGAGCAGGTGAAAGAGAAAACCAGCCACATCCAGGCCCTGGCACACAGCACCGTGGGGCAGAACTTGCCGGTGAGAGTCCAGCTGTGACGAGGGGACCCAGGTGGCAGTTGTGGCCAGGCCTTCCTGGAGATGGCTCTCCTGCTCCTCTTTCTCTCTCTCCAGATCCCTCTGAAGAAGCTCTTTCCCTCCGTCATCAGCATCACATGGCCACTGCTTTTCTTTGAATATGAAGGAAACTTCGTCCAGGTATGGGGAATGAGAAGGTCCTATCTGCAGTAAGGGGCTCAGAGGGAGAGGGATTCCAGAAATCAAAAAACCCGAGGCTGGAGGGTAGAAAGCTTGGAGACCTCTCTGACCTTCACAAAGCCAGCTGGGCAAGGTCATGGGTTACCAGGCCACTAGTCAGAATTCCCAAGGCAATGATTTGCTGGGCTCAGCTGTCTCTAGGAATATGCAAAAAGTGCGGGATAGGCCACCAGTCACCTGACAGATGTTCATTTGTCCTTTGGGACAGGTTAATTCTTTTTAATTTGAGACAGAGTCTCACTCTGTCGCCCAGGTTGGAGTGCAGTGGCGCGATCTCTGCTCACTGCAACTTCCGCCTCTTGGGTTCAAGTGATTCTCGTGCCTCAAGTAGCTGGCACTACAGGTGCGTGCCACCATGCCCAGCTAACTTTTGTATTTTTAGTAGGGATAGGGTTTCCTCATGTTGGCCAGGCTGGTCTCAAACTCCTGACCTCAAGTGATCTGCCTGCCTCGACCTCCCAAAGTGCTGGGATTACAGGTATGAGCCATTGTGCCTGGCTGGGACATGTTAATTCTTGATACCAAAGTCATCACCATTATTCAAAAGCTTTTACAGCACCTTTTATTTTTTATTTTTTGCAAATTTACTATGCTGAATTCATTGCAGATAACTTTACATGCATATAGTCCCTGCTTGCCAGTGAATTATAATCCAGCACAAGTACTGATAATAATTACAGAAATAATAGTCAGTGTGTGTACTCTTTGCAATTTAGAGCTTTGTGTGGGCTTTGGGAACTCTGGATGCCAGTCTAGCTCTGCTGTGTGGCCCAAGAAAGCAAGCAATTTTGCATCTGTGGTTCTCCGTTTTCTCATACACCACCGGCCCACCCTCCACGGGCAGAATCAGGGCCCTGAAGGGTTGCTCTGGAGAGGTGTGGTCTCTTATTCGTTATTCAAACCACGTCTGTCAGGAAGTTTCCTGGTTTGACCAGACACAGCTGAAACACTGACCTACCTGGACTTAGAGCTTTTATAACAAGAAGAGGAAGTTTCTCTGCCCCTGAACAGGGAATCCACCTCCTTCCAGTTTCATTTCATTTCGTTTCGTTTTCTTTTCTTTCTCTCTCTCTTTCTCTCTCTCCTTCCTTCCTTCCTTCCTTCCTTCCTTCCTTCCTTCCTTCCTTCCTTCCTTCCTTCCTTCCTTCCTTCCTTCCTTCTTTCCTTCATTCCTTCCTTCCCTCCTTCCCTCCCTCTTTTCTTTTCTTTTCTTTTTTTGACAAGGTTTCACTCTTTGGCCCAGGCTAGAGTGCAGTGGTGCCATCTCAGCTCACTGCAACCTCCGCCTCCCCTGCTCAACTGATCCTCCCACCTCAGCTTCTGAAGTAAGTAGGACCACAGGCACTCACCACCATGACTGGCTAATTTTTGTATTTTTTGTAGAGACGAGGTTTCTCCATGTTGCCCAGGCTGGTTGCCAACTCCTAGACTCAAGTGATCCACCCGCCTTGGCCTCCCAAAGTGCTGGGATTACAGGCGTGAGCCACCACGCCTATCCAAAACACTGTATTTTTAAAGAAAAATGTTCATTTTAATAGCAATACATTTTTTTGTAGTAAAAACATTACAAATTACAGAAATGCAAAAAGGAAAAATCACTCCAAATCCACCATCTTCAAAAAAAAAAAAAAAAAAAAAAGAGACTCTGACAGATTTTGGAGAATGTCCTTCTAAATTTCTATTATATGCATATATAAATATATTTGTACAAAAGTAAGACCATACTTGATATGCTGTTTTAAAGTTGCTTTTTTTCATTTAAAATCATGAACATCTTTCTGTACTAACAGATCACTATCATTGTCAAAACTTGTTATTATTATTATGTTTTTATCATGCCAGGACATGTTCTCATCTAATAGATCACTGCTATCATTTTTAATGTCAATGGAATATTGTATTCGCTGTATGGACGTACCATAAATTGTTTACTCTAACTCCAACTATTAGACACAGAGACAGCTTCAATATTAGGGTTTTTATTAAAGTGCTGCACTGAACATCCTTATACACACATTTTTTGGGAATTTGACTATTTCACCAGGATAAACCTCAAAAGCGAAATCATTGGGTCAAAGGGGATGTAAAATTTTGAAGCTTTTTGGTACATATAGTCAAATTGCCCTCCAAAGAGGTTTATAAATAAAGTGTGAAGTTGCTTGTTCCCTTACACCTTTATAAATACTGGATAGCATCCTTATAAAAAATCTTTGCTAATTAGCAAAGCAACAAAAGGGCATTTCAGTGTTGTGCTAATTTTGTTTCACCATGTTGGCCAGGGGTTTCACCATGTTGGCCAGGCTGGTCTTGAACTCCTGACCTCAAGTGATCCACCCACCTCTGCCTCCCAAAGCACTGGGATTGTAGGCGTGGTCCAGAAAGCTTTTTCTAACACCTAAATTGTAAAGGAATTTCATCCATGTTTTCTGCTAGTAAAGATGGTTTCTTTTTTTCTTTTTTAAACACTTAGATCTTTAATTTATTGGGAGTTTATTCTTGTGTATGGGGTAAGGCATGAATCCAATTATATATTTTTCTAAGTGATTATCGAATTGTCCATATATATGTATATATTTTTTATTTTTTTGAGACAGAATCTCACTCTGCCACCCAGGCTGGAGTGCAGTGATGTGATCAGATTTCACAGCAACCTCAAACTCCTGGGCTGAAGCAATCATGTCACCTCAGCCTCCCAAGTAGCTGGGACTACAGGCACACACCACCATGCCTGGCTAATTAAATTTTTTTTTTTTTTGTAGAGACAGGATTTTGCTGTGTTGTACAGGCTGGTCTCAAATCCCTGGCCTCAAGCAATCCTCCTGCCCCGACCACCCAAAGAGCTGGGATTACAGGGGTGAGCCACCATGCCTGGCTCCAATATAATTTTTTTAAGTTCATCTTTCCCTGAATGATTTAGGATGCTACCTGTGTCACATACTCAGTTTCTATGTGCATTGGTCTATTTAAGGACTTTCTATTCTGTTCCACTGGTTTGTCTATTGATGTGCTGGTACCATATGTTTTAATTATAGAGGCGTTATGGTATGTTTAGTGCCAGTAGGGTTTGTTCTTCATTCTTCTTCTTTTTTTTTTTTTTTTTGGAGACGGAGTCTCATTCTGTTGCCCAAATTGGAGTTCAATGGCATGATCTCGGCTCACTGCAACCTCCACTCTCCAGGTTCAAGTGATTATCTTGCCTCAGTCTCCCAAGTAGCTGGGATTACAGGCAGGTGCCAGCACGCCAGGCAAATTTTCTTTTGTGTTTTTAGTAGAGATCAGGTTTCACCCTGTTGGCCAGGCTGACCTCAAGTGATCTGCTCACCTCAGCCTCCCAAAGTGCTGGGATTATAGGCATAAGCCACTGCACCCAGCCTATTCTTCTTTTTAAGGATTTTCCTGGCTATAACCAGGCCGATTTTTCCATGTGTACTTTAAAATGAACGTGTCTTACTCCAAATTATATAAAATTTAAAATATTTTTGTGTTAATGGTGTTCATGTTAGTGGTATAAATGGTTAGTGTTATAACCCAAATCTAACTGACCTTTCTCCCAAAGTGCAGTCTGACATACACCCTATAGCATCAGTACTGCATACTTACTGGCCAGTTTCATGCTGAAATTGGTCAGATATCTGTTCTTATACTTAGTGTCCTGGTCATTCATTTGTTAAAATGTTTTCAATATACCCTCTTCCAGGGTTTTGTGTGAACAGCTATTTCTAGAATTCCAGAATAAAGAAGTAAAAGTAGCAGTAGCCTGTTTCCTCAGCCTGGCTAGGACCACGTATATTAGTACTTTTTTTTTTTTGATGATATAGAGTCTCATTCTGTCATCAGGCTGGAGTGCAGTGGTGCAATCTCAGCTCACTGCAACCTCTGCCTCCTGGGTTGAAGCAATTCTCCTGCCTCAGCCTCCTGAGTAGCTCTGACTTACAGGTGCTTGCTACCATACCTGGCTAATTTTTGTATTTTTAGTAGAGATGGGATTTCACCATGTTAGCCAGGATGGTCTCAGTCTCCTGACCTCATGATCCGCCTACCTTGGCCAGTACATTTTCATACTGCTCTAAAGAACTGCCTGAGACTAGGTGATTTATAAAGGAAAGAGGTTTAATTGATCCACAGTTCAGTATGGCTGGGGAGGCCTCAGGAAACTTACAATCATGGTGGAAGGTAAAGGGAAAGCAAGGTATCTTCTTCCCAAGGTGGCAGAAAGAAGTGCCAAGTGAAGGGGGAAGAGCCCCTTATAAAACCATCAGATCTCATGAGAACTCACTCACTATCCCAAGAATAGCATGGGGGAACGCCCCCGCCACTATGATTCAATTACCTCCCCCTGGTCTCTCCCTTGACACATGGGGACTGTGGGGATTACAATTCAAGATGAGATTTGGGTGAGGACACAAAGCTGCCTAACCATATCACCAATTAATTAATTCCCTCAACACCTTTACTGGGCCCCAGTTTCCCTGCTAATGTGCCAATAGGTGTTATAAGTGCCCCAAAGTGGACAAAATATAAGGGCCAAAAACAAGTGGCAGTTTTATACTCGCGATACCACGTTTGTACAACTTTTTAGTTTTTGACATGCCTTCACATAGGTTCTCTCATTCATCCAGGAAATATTTGCGGCAAAGTAGGAAATGCCCTCATCATTGAATCAGAAGACCTGGATTTAGGTCCTCATTCTGCGTCTCGTTATCATATGAGCTGCTCCAAGTTAATTTACTTCTGACCTCTAGTTGCCCTATATGTAAAAATGAGGATAGATAAACTTATTGTGTAGGGTTGTTACGAAAATTAAATAGAATTCATTTTTCAACAAACATTTTTTTTCCCCTAAGACATAGTCTCACTCTGTTGCCCAGGCTGGAGTGCAGTGGCACAATCTAGGCTCACTGCAACCTCCACCTCCCGGATTCAAGTGATTCTTGTGCCTCAGCCCCCCGCGTAGCTGGGATTACAGGTGTATGCCAGCACTCCCGGCTAATGTTTGTATTTTTAGTAGAGACAGTGTTTCATCGTGTTGGCTAGGTTTGTCAAGAACTCCTGACTTCAGGTGATCTGCCCACCTTGCCCTCCCAAAGTGGTGGGATTACAGGAGTGAGCCACTGTGCCTGGCCTTAACAAATGTATTGATCAGCAAACATGTCAGTCATGGTCTAAAAAACTGGGGCCCTGGAGCAGAGTAAGTCACCATCTCTGCCCTCTCAAGAAGCCTGTGGTTTAGTGGAATGAATCCCACTCCTGCTGTCAGATACCCGGGGAGAAAAAGGAACGATTCAGCAGGATCAAAATCCTAATGTGGAAGGACTCAGAGAACATGTCTGTCTACCTAGGGGTCAAAAACACAAATGGGTGAAGCTACCAGGTTTGCCTGAGACAGTTCTGGTTTACATCTACTGCCCTGACATTTAAACCCTGGGCTGCTCAAACAAATCATGTCTGCATTTTGGTCCCTGGTTCTTGACAGTTGGTTTCCCGTCTGATAACAGGACCCTGTTCACTCTGCTGCTCTTCTGTCCTCTAATTTTTGACACCCCCGTGTGTCTGCCCTTTTCAGAAGTTCCAGCGTGAGCTAAGCACCAAATGGGTGCTGAATACAGTGAGTACAGGTGCTCATGTGCTTCTTGGGAAGATCCTACAAAACCACATGTTGGACCTTCGAATTAGCAACTCCAAGCTCTTCTGGCGGGCACTGGCCATGCTGCAGGTAGGGATATGATGGGGCAGGGCTGGGTGGGGCCTGGCCTCAATGCTTAGGCTGTCAGAGGAGGGCATTTTGCAGAGGTATGGAAATGTGTAAGAGTACAGGCTGCCTTTTCTATGTGCTTCTGCTCCTCCGATTAGGTGCATCTTCTCCTTAAGGAGTATGTGAGCACACTTGGGTGTGTTTGTGAAATTGTAATTATTAGGCAAGACTGTTTCAGTTACAAATGTGATGGAAAATGAGTTTATACTGGTTTAAGCTAAACAAAGAAAATGACAACTGATATAACTGAACAATCTTAGGGCAGCTAAATCTAATGTGTTCCACAACTTTCCACCCTTAACTCTGCTTTCCTCTGTGTGGCTCTCATTCTTTTTTTTTTTTTTTTTTTTTTGAGATGAGGTCTTGCGCTATCGCCCAGGCTGGAGTACAGCAGCGCTATTTCAGCTCAGCGCAGCCTCCGCCTCTGAGGTTCCAGTGATTCTCCTGCCTCAGTCTCCTGAGTATCTGGGATTACAGGCACCCACCACCATGCCCAGCTAATTTTGTATTTTTTAGCAGAGACAGGGTTTCGCCATGTTGGCCAGGCTGGTCTGGAACTCCTGACCTCAGGTGATCCACCCGCCTCAGCCTCCCTAAGTGCTGGGATTACAGGCGTAAGTCACTGCGCCCAGTCGTTGTTCTCATTCTTAGGCAAGTTTTCTCCATTAGGTGGCAAACTGGCCACCAGTAGTGCCAGCCTGACAACTTAGTTGGCAATACTAGTGGACAAAGAACTTGCCTGTCCTGTGGTTCTTGCAAATGCCTGGTCGGAGGCTCTTGCTTGGGACACATGCATGTCCCTGAAGCAATCACTGTTTTCCAGGGCAAGGGGTGCTCTGCCCAGTCTGGTTCATGAGCTCTCCCTTCAGGATGGTGGTGGAAAAAGGGCTGGGAGGTGAGCCTCAATCCAACCTCATTACCTGAGCATGGGGGAGCGATAGATCCTCAGAGGAAAACCAAGGTGCTGATACCAGAAGGAGGAGTGGATGCTGAGCAGACGGCACAACAGGTGGTCATGAAAATGGGGTCGCCAGATTCAGCAAATAAAAATACAGGACACCCAGTTAAATTTGAATTTCAGATAAATATGGAATAATTTTTTCATTAAGTATGCTCTATGTAATATTTGAGATTTTTTAATTTTTTTCATTATATATTTGGATGTCCTGTATTTTTGTTCACAAAATCTGGCAACCCTATGTGAAAGGAATCAATCGATGAACATTTAGTGAGCACCCACCAGGTCCCCAAAATAAACTATGGTTCTTTTTTTTTTTTTTTTTTTTTTTGAGACGGAGTCTCGCTGTGTCTCCCAGGCTGGAGTGCAGTGGCGTGATCTCGGCTCACTGCAAGCTCCGCCTCCCGGGTTCACGCCATTCTCCCGCCTCAGCCTCCCAAGTAGCTGAGACTACAGGCGCCCGCCACCATGCCCGGCTAGTTTTTTGTATTTTTAGTAGAGACGGGGTTTCACCATGTTAGCCAGGATAGTCTCGATCTCCTGACCTCGTGATCCACCCGCCTCGGCCTCCCAAAGTGCTGGGATTACAGGCTTGAGCCACCGCGCCCGGCCTAAACTATGGTTCTTACTGAAGTCCAGTGGAGGTACAAAGAAGGTGGGGGTCAGTATGCATTATAGCAAAAAGAAGGCCTCATGGAAGAGGTGGTATTTGAGCTAGGCCTGGTGGTTATGGCTTGGACATATGGACAGAAGGGCATTCCTGTTAGGTCATTCACCAAGTCCCAGAAGGGGGACTGGGCATGATATGTGAGGGACACAGGTCTGACCAGAGTGGCAAGTCACTTTAGAGCACAGTGAGGGATTGTGAAGAAGTAGGAAGGGGAGGATGTGGAAGGTTAAAGTCAGGCAGGAATTTGGACTTGCCAGATGCAGCTAGACCTGTGCTGTCCAAAACACTGGCCACTAGTCGCATGTGGCTACTGAGCACTTGAAATGTGGCTAGTGTGAATAAGGAACTGAATTTTTAATTTTATGTAAAAACCAAAGCTGTATAATTTTTAAATTAAATGTAACTTTAATGTTTTGGTAGGACTACATTTCGCTTTTTAGCATTGCAAATCTAGCACCCAAATTGAGGTGGGCTGGCTGGACATGGTGGCTCATGCTGTAATCCCAGCATTCTGGGAAGCCAAAGCGGACAGATCACTTGAGGTCAGGAGTTCGAGACCAGCCTGGCCAACATGGTGAAATCCTGTCTCTACTAAAAACAAAACAAAACAAAACAAAACAAAAAAATTCCGGGCATGTTGGCACAGGCCTATAGTCCTCTATTAGGGAGGCTGAGGCAGGAGAATTGCTTGAATCTGGGAGGTGGAGGTTTCAGTGAGCCAAGACAGTGCCACTCCACTCCAGCCTAGGTGACAGAGTGAGACTCTCTCTCAAAAAAAAAAAAAAAAAATCAAAAAGAGTCACAAAAAACCAAATTGAGGTGTGCTCTAGTTGTAAAATACACACTTGATTTCAAAATACAAAATATGAATATAGAAAAATATTGCAAAATATCTCACTAATAATGTTTAATGTTGTTTACATTGGGTTATATACTGGGTTAAATGAAATATATTATTAAAATTGATTTCAGGCCAGGCGTGGTGGCTCATGCCTATAATCCCAGCACTTTGGGAGGACAAGGTGGGCAGATCACAAGGTCAGGAGAAATAGGTGAAATCAATTTTTTTTTTTTTTTTGAGATGTATTCTCGCTCTGTCACCCAGGCTGGAGTGCAGTGGCATGATCTTGGCTCACTGCAACCTCTGCCTCCTGGGTTCAAATGATTCTCCTGCCTCAGCCTCCTGAGTAGCTGGGATTACAGGCATGCACCACCACGCCCAGCTAATTTTTTTTTTGTATTTTTAGTAGAGATGAGGTTTCACCATATTGGCCAGGCTGGTCTCCAACTCCTGACCTTGTGATCTGCCTGCCTTGGCCTCTCAAAGTGCTGGAATTACAGGCATGAGCCGCCGTGCCCGGCCAATTTCACCTATTTCTTTTTTTTAAATACATCTACTAAAAACACACGTGTGGTTTGCATTATTTTTTTTTCTTTATTTTTATTTTTTTAGAGACAGGGTCTCACGCTGTTACCAAAGCTGGAGTGCAGTGCAGTGGCACCATCATGGCTCCCTCCAGCTCAAACTCCTGAGCTCAGGCAATCCTCCCACCTCAGCCTCCTGAGTAGCTGGGACGATAGGCAGGTGCCACCACACCCAGCTAATTTATTTCATTTTTTGTAGAGATGGGGTCTTGCTATGTTCCCTAGGCTGGTCTTGAACTCCTGGGCTCCAGTGATCCTCCTGTTTTGACCTCCCAAAGTGCTGGGATTACAGGTGTGAGCCACCGTGCCCAGCCTTGCATTATATTTCTACCGGACAATGCTGAGCTAGACAGAGAGGAGGGTAGTGACAAAATGGAAGCAGTGTTTGCAGATGAACAGTCTTACATTAGTGTGCAAGATGGATGTGGTTATAGAGGAAACTAGAGAGAGGGAGTCCAGATTACCAACCTACAGGATTGGTGTGACATGCATGCAAATTTGACCAATTTGCCATTAATTCTCCAGTTTAACCCAGACAATCAAGCCCACCACCAACCCCCTTAACCTAGTTTTTCTTTTCTTTTTTTTTTTTTTGAGACGGAGTCTTGCTCTGTCGCCCGGGCTGGAGTGCAGTGGCTGGATCTCAGCTCACTGCAAGCTCCGCCTCCCGGGTTTACGCCATTCTCCTGCCTCAGCCTCCTGAGTAGCTGGGACTACGGGCGCCCGCCACCTCGCCCGGCTAGTTTTTTTTTTTGTATTTTTTAGTAGAGATGGGGTTTCACCGTATTAACCAGGATGGTCTTGATCTCCTGACCTCATGATCCGCCCGTCTCGGCCTCCCAAAGTGCTGGGATTACAGGCTTGAGCCACCACGCCCGGCTAACCTAGTTTTTCTTTACACCTGGGAATTATGAGTTTAGGATTGCCAACATGGACAAATCATCTACAGCCTCTACAGCCAGGCTTTGGGATCCCAGCCTCCCACTCTCATAGCTTCTTCTCCCGCGACTCCATTCTTAGTTCCTCTGGCCTTTAGCCTGACACTGATCTTACCACTTTTTCCTTAGCGGTTCTCTGGACAGTCCAAGGCTCGATGCATCGAGAGCCTCCTCCGAGCAATCCACTTTCCCCAGCCACTGTCAGATGATATTCGGGCTGCTCCCATCTCCTGCCATGTCCAGGTTGCACATGAGAAGGAACAGGTATCCTGCCCACTGCTGGTCATTCAACAAATACTTCTTGAGTACTTTCAATGTGCCAAGAAGTTTGTTTGGCACTGGGTTTACAAAGCTCAGTGACATTCTCCTCACAAGGACCTCCACATTCATGGGGGAGACATGACTGTGATAAGTGGTCATGGAGGTGTGAAAAAGGTACTACAGGGGCACAGAAAAGGGGTCTTCTATTCTGCCTAGGAAGGGAGTCAGGAAAAAGAGGCAGAAAGGGTATTTGGACTGGGTTTTGAAGGACGAATAGGAGTTTTCCTGGTCAAAATGAAGGTTTCTCTCTGCTCTTAATCCACCTTGTTACCACCTTCTAGTCTTCATAACATCCAATTTCCATCTAACCTGGTGGCTCCTGATTCCTATATCAAATGCTTTAACTCCTGCAGGGTTCTGTTTTTTTTTTGAGAGGGAGTCTTGCTCTGTCACCTGGGCTGCTGGAGTGCAGTGGCGCGATCTTGGCTCACTGCAACCTCTGCGCTCCCGGGTTCAAGAGATTCTCTTGCTTCATCCTCCCAAATAACTGGGATTACAGGTGCCAGCCACCAATGCCTGGCTAATTTTTGTATTTTTAGTAGAGATGGGGTATCGCCATATTGGCCAGGCTTGTCTCAAACTCCTGAACTTAAGTGATCTGCCCGCCTCGGCCTCCCAAAGTGCTGGGATTACAGGTGTGAGCCACTGTGCCCGACCTTCTCCCGGGGTTCTTTCTCAAATGACCTAATTCCCTCAGGCTTCAGTGTCCACTGCCTCTTCCCCACAGGTGATCCCCATCGCCTTGCTGAGCCTCCTATTCCGGTGCTCGATTACTGAGGCTCAGGCACACCTGGCTGCAACTCCTTCTGTCTGTGAGGCTGTCAGGAGTGCTCTTGCTGGGCCAGGTCAGAAGCGCACCGCGGACCCCCTGGAGATCCTAGAGCCTGACGGTCAGTGAACCCGTGTTTCTGGGTGGGTGAAAGGGGCCCAACCCTGCCCACTTCAGCCCAGCCGGCCCAAGGGGACTTGTGCTAGTAGCATATGTGGGAGGAAGAAGTCCCGTTTCCAGGGGCACCAGCAGCCCAGGGTAGGGAGAAAGATTCTCTCCATTTTGGGGGAGAGTTCTTGCTCTTGACCTAGTGGTTTCTACTCTCAGCGACTTATTCCGATTTGAGAAATAAAATGAAATGTCTTATTTTGGAAAGTTAACCTTTCAAAGTCAGTAAATCAAATAGTAGATTAGAGGTGGGACAGGATGGGTGGCATGGGTTGGTCTTAACAGCAGATTTGTTTCTTTAATTCTGCCCCCAACTCAATTTCATTGGTCCCTAATACAAGCCTTATACTAACATCCCTATATTTTCATTACCAACATGCAGCCAGGTGTACATACGTGCACACACACTCCAATCCCACACAGACACACAATGAGAGGTGGGAACTTTTAGATAATTCCAGGGGAAGAGGGAAGAAGTTGTGTACTTAACATAGGAAATCCAGAAAAAGGGCAGTCTTCATCAGACATGACAAGATCTAGAATGAATGCTACATCCACACATTAGACCATGAAATGAGGGTCACATCCCCTGCCTGTGTTTGTAAGAGGAACATAAGGAACTCTGGGGGTGCTGAAAGCCCTTGGTGGTGGGACCCAACAAACACTAGAAACCCCAGGCTGTACATTTTAGACATCAGCTGCCCCATGTTTTGACAAATTAAAGGACCCTTGTTCATCCTAGATTCATGGCAGCTCGTTAGGGCCTGTGATATATGGCCCTGACAGTAGAGAGCTGATTCCTCCTTGTGCCTGAGAAATATCCAGGTAATAGACACTCAGGAACATTCCTCTGGGGATGAAACTTGCTGGAAAGGTCCCCGGAACTTTTAGGCAGGAGGGTGACTGCAAAGGAGCCAGATTTTGGTTTTATGGGGATAGGGTAATCAACCTTTTTAAGGTGGCCATGGGCCCCTCTGTGCATCTGCGGGCCTGCAGCCTCTATCTGAGCTCTGTTTTCCTGTTCCACATCTTCACACTGATGCCTTGGATCATCAGTAATCCCCCTTTCCCCAGCCACTACTCTCACGGTGCTTTCTGAGTACCACCCCTTTCATCCTCCACAAACACCTCTCCCAAATTCAAGATAGCTAAAATTAGGAAAGGCTCCTGCAAAGGCCCTCTGCTTCTCTTTACCCACAACTCCCTACCACATTCTTTCATGGGGTCAGTTCATCTCTGAGCATGGTGTCATGAACAGTGTCAAGTCTGAGACGATACCTAGCATTCTGGGACCCCAAAAGTCAGAGCACCCCTTGATCCTGTTGATAATACCAACCTGTACAGTAGCTCCCCTCCCACATTTGGAGGGGCTAGGGCACAGGGTTAGATTTCTTCAAGGCTGGATGCAGAAGAACTCTAGAAGCCCTGAGTTCTTTTAGTTGCCAAGTACATGGATGGCATGAAGACATCAAGTGAATTCAATTCTTACATAGTTGGACACAATATTCAGGTATTATGGACAAGGTGGAGGACTGTTCAGCCTTGGGGGACATTAGAAGCTAGACACACTCTGGCATTGTGGCAGAGACAAAGATGACTAAGATCTGATCCCTACCCCTTAGAAACTCACAAGCACATAGCAATTGGAATACAAGACAGAGTTGAAGTGGATTAAACAGCAGGGTAAGTACAGAGAGCTGTTGAAATTACAGAGTAGGCCAAGAGTCAAGGAAAGTTTTGGAAGAAAGGAGGCTGGGGTGGGGTAAAGGAACAGCCAAAGAAAACCCAAGAAGGTTTGAAGACTCACAGTGGGATATGGATCTGATAGCAGAGAATCATTGTCAATGGGATTTGTGCTCTAGGCAGAGCTAAACAAGTTCAAAGATTTTTTTAGAACTATTCAGAGACAAATGATAGGGTGACAACTTTTGCGGTTATTTGGAGAAAGTAAACATCTGAGGGCAAAAACAGCAAGAGAGTAATCCATTATTAATACAAGGCAGTAATTATGTAGAAAGTACTAAAGGGCCTGGGCCTGAAGACTGGATTAGATTGTGGAAGATGAAGAAAACAATTTCCCAGCGTATGTATTTGCTGGATCAAAAGCAAAAGGGGGCCAGGTGTGCCATCCTAGCTACTTGAGAGGCTGAGATGGGAAGATCACTTGAGTCCAGGAGTTCAAGGCCAGGCTGGGCAACATAACAAGACCCTGGCTCTAAAAAAGAAAAAAAAAACAAGAGGGGGTGGGGCAAAAGATATTTGGATATTGCACGTACTCTAAGCCTGATATTTTTTATATATATAACGGAACTCATGAACTCGCCTCCAAAATCAGCTAGCTATTCTTTTCATAATTTAGACTGTCTGTCTCTCCTTTTTTTTTTTTTTTTTTAAGGAAAGAGTCTCACTATGTTGTCCAGACTGCAGTGCAGTGGTGCGGTCATAGCTCACTGCAGCCTCGAACTCCTTGGCTCAAGCAGTCTTCCTGCCTCAGCCTCCCGAGTAGCTAGACTGCAAATGTGCACCACCACATCCGGCTCAAATTTTTTTTTTTTTTTGTAGAGATAGGGCCTTGCTACGTTGCTCAGGCTGGTCTTGATTCCTGGCCTCCAGTGATCTTACTGCTTTAGCCACCCAAAGTGCTGGGATCATATGTGCAAATCACCATACCTGGCCAACATTCATCTGGTCTAACATTCAGATTGTTCAGAATGTTACACAGCCTGGAGCCAGCTCTTGAATATTAGATAGGCTATAACATTGAAAGAGGATGTTGGGACCAGGTAGGAGACAGAGGGGCCTCCATTTGGTTTCAGGGATGGGCTCTACAAATACAGCAAAAATGCCTAAGATCCAGTGGAAACTTAGGGTTGGACCCAATTGGACAGGTGGGTCAAATCCTAGGGTTGAGAGGACAGGTACTGTATCTAGGTGATGCAAAATGCTCCCATCCTGGGAGACAGAAGTGGGTCATTTTTAAGCTAGTGACTGGGGTGCTGTGAAAAAGATAAGGAAAAAGACAAGAAGAGGATCCCTGGAGCATCTTGTAGTCACAGAAAGTAAAGAATTGCTCAAAACCTCCACATGGATGAGAATATGTCAAAGGGATACAGGAGCCATTGTGAAAGAGCTGCTAGTGCCTAAAGTGGGAACAATTTGAGCAACAAAATAAATACACAAGCTGGGCATGGTGGTAGATGACAGTAGTCCCAGCTACTTGGGAAGTGAGGTGGGAGGATCGATTCCGTAAGCCCAGGAGGTCGAGTCTGCAATGAGCTGTGATCATGCACTGCACTCCAGCCTGGGCGACAGAGTGAGACCCTGTCTCAAATAAATAAATAAAATAAAATAACACTTGGTTTAAAAAATACATAAATACACGTGAATTCATACCATTATAAGCAAATGATTGAATAAATAAAGTGTGGGAAAGTACCAATTTTTCCTAAAGAATTCTAAATAATAAACACATACACACGCGCGCACACACACACACACTCCTTTAGGAAATGGAGCTTAATCACCCCACACCACCTCTCCTCCAATGTGGGTTAGATTTAGGGGCTCTCTTACAAAAAAACAGAGTATGGGAAAGGGAATGGATTTTACAGTGGAAAAACCAGGCAAGCACTACCCTAATCAAGTAATCAAAATGAGCATCACCAGCTGGTATCACGTACCTCCTGATATGATATATGAGAAGGGCATGTCACCTCTGTGGTATTCTTCCCCCAAACACATAACCTCAGTCTAAGCATAAAGAAAACATCACAGTAACTCAGCTTTAGGGACATATTACAAAATACCTGTTCATATTACAAAATACCTGAAAATTTTCAGTCGTGGAAAACAAGGAAAGACTGAGAAACTGTCATAGACCAGAAGAGGCTTAGGAGGCATGATTCATGTACAGGGTGCTACCCTCAGTTGGATCCTGGAAAGATAAAGGACTTTAGTGGCAAAACTGGTGAAATCACATGAAATCTGGAGTTTAGTTAATAGTAAATATACCAATGTTAATCTCATAGTTTTGACAAATGTACCAAAGTTATATAAGATGTTAATGTTAGGTGAAACTAGGTGAAGAATATATGGGATATACTATCTTTGTAACTTTTCTGTAAACCTGAAATTTTTCGAAAACAAAAAAGTTTATTCAAAAAATAAACTGAAAACCTTTCCTCTTAGATCTGGAACATGACAAAGATCCCCACTTTCACTACTGTTATTCAACGTAGTACTGGAAGTCCTAGCTAGAGCAATCAGACAAGAGAAAGAAATAAAGGATATCCAAATTGGAAAGGAAAAAGTCAAGTTATCCTTATTTGAAGATGATGTGATTATTTATTTATTTATTTAATAATTATTATTATTGTTTTTGAGACACAGTCTCGCTCTGTCGCCCAGGCTGAGGTGCAGTGACACAATCTCGGCTCACTGCAACCTCCGCCTCCCGGGTCCAATCGATTCTCCTGCCTCGGCCTCCTGAGTAGCTGAGATTATAGGTGCATGCCACCATGCCTGGCTAATTTTTTATATATTTTTTTAGTAGAGACGGGGTTTCACCATGTTGGCCAGGCTGGTCTCGAACTCCTGACCTTGTGATCCACCTGCCTCAGCCTCCCAAAGTGTTGGGATTACAGGTGTGAGCCACTGCACCCGGCAAAATCTCTACAATGAAAACTATAAAACACTGATGAGAGAAATTGAAGATGGCATAGAAAAATGGAAAGATATTCCATAATCATGGATTGGAAGAATCAGTGTTAAAATGTCCATAGTACCCAAAGCAATCTACAGCTTCAATGCAATCCCTATCAAAATATCAATGACATTCTTCACAGAAATAGAAAAAAACGTCCTAAAATTTATATGGAACCACAAAAGACCTAGAATAACCACAGCTATCCTGAGCAAAAAGAACAAAACTAGAGAAATCCATTACCTAACTTCAAATTACATTACAGAGTTATAGTAACCAAAGCAGCATGGTACTGGCATAAAAACAGATACATAGACCAACGTAACAGAATAGATAACTCAAAAACAAATTCATATACCTACAGTGAACTCATTTTTGACAAAGGTGCCAAGAACATACATTGGGGAAAAGACAGTTTCTTTAATAAATGATTCTGGGAAAAGTGGATCTCTCATATGGTTTGGTTCTGTGTTGCCACCCAAATCTCATGTTGAATTATAATTCTCAATGTTGCAGGAGGGACCTGCTGGGAGGCGACTGGATAATGGGAGTAGAGTTCCCCCATTCTGTTTTCATGATAGTGAATGAGTTATCACAAGATCTTATGGTTTAAAAGTGTGTGGCACTCTCCTCTTCGTGCTTTCTCTCTTTCCTGCTGCTGTGTGAAGAAGGTGTTGGCTTCTGCTTCGCCTTCCACCATGATTGTAAGTTTCCTAAGGCCTCCCAGTCATTTTCCTGTTAAGCCTGTGAAACTGTGAGTCAATTAAACCTCCTTTCTTCATAAATTACTCACTCTCAGGTAGTGTATCCATATGCAGAAGAATGAAACTAGACCCCTATCTCTTGCCATATACAAAAATCAAATCAAAATGGATTAGAGACTTAAATCTCAAATTATGAAACTACTGTCAGAAAACATTGGGGGAAACTCTCTAGGACAGTACCTTGGGCAAAAGTTTCTTGAGTAATTTTCTATAAGCACAGGAAACCAAAGCAAAAATGGACAAATGGGATCACATTAAGTTAAAAAGCTTTTGCACAGCAAAGGAAATAACAAAGTGAAGAGACAATCCACAGAATGGGAGAAAATGTTTAGAAACTACCCATATGACAAGGGATTAATAACTGTATATATTATATGTGGAGCTCAACTCTATAGGAAGAAATCTAATAATCCAATTTAAAAATTGGCAAAAGATTCGAATAGACGGCCGGGTGCGGTGGCTTATGCCTGTAATCCCAGTACTTTAGGAGGCTGAGGTGGGCGAATCACGAGGTCAGGAGTTCAAGAACAGCCTGGCCAACATGGTGAAACCCCGTCTCTACTAAAAATACAAAAATTAGCTGGGCATGGTGGCACGTGCCTGTAATCCCAGCTACTAGGGAGGTTAAGGCAGGAGAATTGCTTGAACCAGGACCCAGGAGGTGGAGGTTGTAGTGAGCCGAGATTGTACCATTGCACTCCAGCCTGGGCTACAGAGCAAGACTCTATCTCCAAAAAAAAAAAAAAAAAAAAAAAGATTTGAATAGACATTTCTCAAAAGAAGACATACAAACGGCAAACAATTATATGAAAAAGTGCTCAACTCAACATCACTGATCATCAGAGAAATGCAAATCAAAACTACAATGAGATATTATCTCACTCCAATTAAAATGGCTTTTATACAAAAGACAGGCAGTAACAAATGCTGGAGAGAATGTGTAGAAAAGGGAACCCTCGTATACTGTTGGGAATGTAAATTAGTATAGCCGCTATGGAGAGCAATACCACTGCTGGATATAAAGACAAAAGAAAGGAAACCAGTATATTGAAGAGATGTCTGCACTCCCATGTTTGCTGCAGCACTGTTCACAATAGCCAAAATTTGGAAGCAACCTAAGTGTCCATCAACAGATGAACAAGTAAAGAAAATGTGGTACATATACACAATGGAGTACTATTCATCCATAAAAAAATAAGATTCTGTCATTTGCAACAACATGGATAGAACTTATTTCACTTATTATGTTAGGTGAAATAAGCCAGGTACAGAAAAAAAAATGTTGCGTGTTCTCACTTACTTGTGGGATCTAAAAATCGAAACAGGCTGGGCGTGGTGGCTCGCCTGTAATCCCAGCACTTTGGGAGGCCAAGGCAGGTGGATCACTTGAGGTTAGAAGTTCAAGACTGGCCTGGTCAACATGGCAAAACCCTTCTCTACTAAAAATACAAAAATTAGCTAGGTGTGGTGGCGGGCGCCTGTAATACCAGCTACTTGGGAGGCTGAGGCAGGAGAATGGCTTGAACCCGGGAGGCAGAGATTGCAGTGAGCTGAGATTGTGCCACTGCACTCCAGCCTGGAGACAGAGTGAGACTCCAGCTCAAAAAAAAAAAAAAAAAAATTACTTGACCTTATATTCTAGTTTGTGGTTTGGGACATTTAACACCATACCTGGACTTCCGGGGAGTGACTAGCTCCAGAGAAAATGCTTGTAGGGCAGAACGGGCCACTTGGGAGGCCTGCTTCTTTAAAACCTTGCCTCCATACTCCCTACTTAACGACAAGCTGTCTAGCCCAATGCTAGAAGAGTCATAAAGGAGTTCTTCCCTGAGCTTTGGCTGTCAGAGCAGAGCCTGTGGACAACTGCAGGAAGGGGCAGCAGATGGTACTCTGGGTATGGCTCAGAGAAGAGACCTAAGTAGCATGCACAGTGGCTGGATGCCATCAGATTTACCTTGGGATGCCCATTGTGATGTCATATGGAGTCACAGCCTTGAGGCAGAAAACTCTTTGGCTGAGAAGAGCATGGGGTTGAGAAATGGCACCAATTTGGGGGATGGACATCCCACTGCCATCATATATCAGCCTTCTATTACTATTTGTTTTTTTTATTTGGGGGCTTTGGATGCTGTTTTCTGGGAATCGGAGCCGGAAGCAGGTGGCAGCCAAGATAAACTCAGAGGTATGTGATGTAGCCCTCCCTTGAAACGAACTGGTCCCACTCCTGAGGCCATAGAAACTGCCATACTTTGGGCCATGGGAGGAACTGGATGCAGGGAGAGGGGAGCTGAGACAGTGCCCATGGATGTCTTCCTATAGGTCACTGTAAATCCTTTTTCCTTCAATTCATTTCAACAGACCTTGAGCACCTGTTATATATGGCAGTGTAGTAGACATTGAGGGGGAATAAAAGACTATCCCCACTCTCTAGGAGCTCGAGATGAAGTGGGGGAGACGGATATACACGTAACTGAAAAGAGAATGTGATAAGAGTTAATAGAGGTATAAATGTTGCTAAAGACATGGGAGGGAGACATTATTTTGAACTAGGGGGTCTATAAAATGCCACCTGGGAGAGCTCAGGTTTAAGTGTGCTTCAGAAGAAGAGTGGGATTTTGAAGGTGGTTGGGGTGAATAGAGGAAGGCAGTGGAAACATTTCAAAAAAGAGGGAATACATTGGAAAAAAGGTGTGGGAACGGGAAGAGTATTGGATGTGTTTGAGGAGAGATGTCAGCAGTCTGGATGGAGCATAGGACTGTAGGGACTCAGAGAGAGAAAAAGTTGACAAGTTGACAGAGGTCACATTGTAGAGCTTTGAACGCCAGGCTGAATACTTTGCATAAATATGACTCTGTGCAGTTTGAAAGACATCAAAGATTTTAAAGCCAGATAAAAATGTGCTTAGATCTGTGCTTTGAG
Organism: Macaca mulatta; assembly: GCF_049350105.2. Classification (NCBI taxonomy): domain Eukaryota; kingdom Metazoa; phylum Chordata; class Mammalia; order Primates; family Cercopithecidae; genus Macaca; species Macaca mulatta. Next base: position 97,455,223 of record NC_133418.1, on the reverse strand, counting down.
AAGTGCTTCTCAAACTTTAACATGCATATGAATCACCTGGCGGGTCTTGTTAAAAAGCAGATTCTGATGTAGTAAGTCTGGGGTCAGGACTGAGTTTCTACAGTTCTAACAAGCTCCCAGATGATGCTGCTGCCCTTGGACTGAGGACCACACACTAAGAGTGAGGTTTTAAATACTTCCAGTAAGCTTATATGATAGTTCTCTGGCATAGCTAGGCCATTTTCATGGTTTAGTGGGAAGAAGGGAGGAAACAAAAAAATCAGAGCGGTACGGTTAAAAAGAGAACATAGCTGGGTGCGGTGGCACATGCCTCCCAGCACTTTGGGAGGCAGAGGTGGGCAGATCACTTGAGGTCAGGAGTTCGAGACCAGCCTGGCCAGCATGGTGGAACCCTGTGTCTACTAAAAATACTAAATTAGCCGGACGTGGTGGCATGTACCTGTAGTCTTAGCTACCAGGGAGGCTGAGGCAGGAGAATTGCTTGAACCCGGGAGGTGGAGGTGGCAGTGAGCTGAGACCATGCCATTGCACTCCAGCCTGGGTCACAGAGCAATACTCTGTCTCAGAAAAAAAAAAAAAAAAAAAGGAAAAGAGAACATAAATTAATTCCCCAAGTATTTATCACCCACTCCTACCCCCATTTCAACTCCTCTGTGCACTATTGATACAGCAGTAAGTGGAAGAGACAAAAATATCTGCTATCAGGGATGTGAAAGTGGAGGAGGTATTGGGGTAAATGTTTGGATGTGGAAGGTGTTGCAAGACTCCCTTGCAAAGGAGGGAGAAGAGACCGAGTCTATTTTTCCTGATGCAGAGAGTTAATTATAAATATTATCATCATTTTCTATGAGGACTATATTCATCATGGTATTTCTAGCGCCTTGTATACTGGCTGGCATATAGTAAGTACTCCGTAGTTGTTTGTGAAATGAATGAACGACTTCTCAGTTTTAACCCTGAATGACTCACAAGATGATGGTGTTTTAAACAACATAGGCAACATTAGACAGGAAATGCTGTGAATGTGGTGGGAGGCAGAATATGAACTATTGTGTTGGAAGTGCTTGTAAAATTTATGTGGAGATATTCATCAAGCAGCTCAAATTAATGGCCGAGACTTGTGATGTTCAATATGGTATCCGCTAGTCATATGTGACCATTTAAATTATTTATTTTTGAGACAAAGTCTCACTCTGTCATCCAGGCTGTAGTGCAACTCACGGCTCACTGCAACCTCAACCTCCCAAGCTCAAGTGATTCTCCTACCACAGTCTCCCGATTAGCTGAGACTACCAGCCCATGCCACCATGCCTAGCTAATTTTTGTATTTTTTGGTAGAGAGAGGGTATCACCATGGTGCCCAGCTGGTCTCAAACTCCTGGGCTCAAGTGATCCCCACACCTCAGCCTTCCAAAGTGCTGGGACTACAGGCATGAGTCACCATACCCGACCTTAAGTTAATTAAAATTAAATAAAATTTAAAATTCAGTTTCTGGCTGGGCACGGTGGCTCACGCCTATAATCCCGGCACTTTGGGAGGCCGAGGCAGGTGGATCACTTGAGGTCAGGAGTTTGAGACCAGCCTGGCAAACACGGTGAAACCCCATCTCTACTAAAAATACAAAAATTAGCCAGGTGTGGTGGCGCATACCTGTAGTCCCAGCTACTCAGGAGGCTGAGGCAGGAGAACCGCTTGAACCTGGGAGGCAGAAGTTGCTGTGAGCCGATGTTGCACCACTGCACTCCAGCCTGGAGTGAGAGACTCTGTCTCAAAAAAATAAAAATAAAAATAAATAAAATTCAGTTCCTCTATTGCAGTAGCTACATTTCAAGTGCTCACATGTAACTAGAGGCTCTCATATTGGATAGGACAGATGTAGAATATTTCCATCATCATAGAAAATTCTATTGGGTAGTGCCAGCCTAGACCTAGATCTTGAAGACAGATGTGGCTATAGTTATGTGGGGGTCACAAGGTCCTTTCCATTTATTTTATCAGGAACATCTCTCAAATTCAGCAATCGAGATCTAGATCGTCTTAACTAAAACTTCATCTCTTGAACTATTTACAGTCTTATAACTGGTCTCCTACTTTTCCAGCCTGGAGCACAGACCTTGCCTCTACAAAACAAAAAGACAGCACACAGGTTGGGCATGGTGGCTCGTGCCTGTAATCCCAGCACTTTGGGAGGCTGAGGCAGGTGGATCACCTAAGGTCAGGAGTTCGAGACCACCCTGTCTCTACTGAAAATACAGCTGGGTATGGTGGCGTGCACCTGTAGTCCCCGCTACTAGGGAGTCCCAGCTACTCCAGAGGCTCCCAGGTTCAATGGCTTGAACCTGGGAGGCGGAGATTGCAGTGAGCCAAGATCGTCCCACTGCACTGCACTCCAGCCTGGATGACAGAGCAAGACACTGTCTCAAAACAAACACAAACAAACAAAAACAACACACACAAAACCCCCAAAGCTAATTGTGTCACTCTGCTAAAGGTAACTAAGCACACAAAATTTTTGTGTACTCTATTGCCTGCAGCAGCATTTCCAAAACTTTTTTGACTCTCAAACTTCTTTCATTCTCATAATTTTGTCAACCTCCTTAGGAACTTAAAAAGCATTTTGTCTGTTTTTCATGAGTTATTTAAATAAATTTTATTTTAAAACAATATCTTTTTATAATTGCAAAGTTATTTTTAACATCATCTTTAAGAGTAAAAGATGTATGTCTACTTTTTCTTCTGTAACAAGTGATGCATGACATTTAATTGATTTTATATTAGGTATGAGAATTTTCACAACAATTGGGTATGAGAAATGGCAAGGGCTTTTTTCTTTCTTTCTTTTTTTTTTTTTTTTTGTCTATATCAAATATAATCTGGCTTAAGTCTCGCTTTAACTAGGTTGGCAAAAAAAAAAAAAAAGTCCAGTATCATTTTTCCTCTCCAACCTTTGTGTTGTGTAAGAACTCCAGAGTGTCTGCAGTTTATCCAGAGTAGAAGTGAGTCAGGGCCTTAAGCCACAGGGATAGCTCTTGCTTTTCTTCTTAGCAATCTGAAGTCAAAAAACTGTGTCTCAACCTCTCTCTGCCAGTCTCAGGGGTCTTTGTTAAGGTCCCTAAACTGCTGCACCTGGGCTCTTAACACCAGAAGGGCTCCGGGACCCCCTACTGAGGGTCCTCGTGTCTACTGCACCTGCGGCTTCAGCATTGTTTCCATTTCAAGAGGCCAGCTTTCCTCCTGTCTCAACCCTCTGGCACATTTCAATTTAAAATTTTCGCAGATCTAGACTTATTTGACGGTTGTGTTTTAGGTTCCTGACAATTTTTTAAGTCCTGAAAAACTAAGTCCCTGCTGTGCATTAGGAGTTCTAAAACCCTATGAACAAAGGCCTGGCTACCTTCTTTGGTGTGGGAAAACGTGAATCTACTTCCTTTCTCAGAAAGACGCAGCAATAAAAATACAGTGTAAATTACTCAGGAAGTCACTCTGCTTCATAAAAAAACCAATACAATTTCTTACTACATATTTATGTAATAAAGAGCTTTTTTGTTAACAAATACATTTTTATTAAGGTACAATTGAATACCATAAAATGCACAGATATCAAGTGTATAGGGTGATGAGTTTTGATAAATTTATATACCTATGTAACTAAAGCCCTAATAAAGATAAGGCATAGCCGTAAACCCTGAATAGTTCCCTCATGTTAGTTTCTAGTCTCTGCCCTCCTCTCTGCTCAGACACAACCTCTATTCTGATTTCTATTGTCATGGATTAGTTTTGCCTATTCTTGAACCTTGCAAAAAATAGAATCATACAGTATATATTCTTGTGTATCTGACTTCTTTTGCTAAGCATAATGTGTTTGAGATTCATGTTGTTGGCAACAATTTTTTTTTTTTGTCTGAGACGGAGTCTTGCTCTGTCACCCAGGCTGGAGTACGGTGGTGCAATCCTGGTTCGCTGCAGCCTCTGCTTCCCAGATTCAAGCGATTCTCCTGGCTCAGCCTACCAAGTAGCTGGGATTACAGGTGTGTGCCACCATTCCCGGCTAACTTCTGTATTTTTTTTTTTTTTTTTTTTTTTTTGAGACGGAGTCTCACTCTGTCTCTCAGGCCGGAGTGCAGTGGCATGAGCTCGGCTCACTGCAAGCTCCGTCGCCTCCCGGGTTCACACCATTCTCCTACCTCAGCCTCCCAAGTAGCTGGGACTACAGGTGCCCGCGACCATGCCTGGCTAATTTTTTTGGATTTTTAGTAGAGACAGGGTTTCACCGTGTTCGCCAGGATGGTCTCGATCTCCTGACCTCGTGATCCGCCCGCCTCGGCCTCCCAAAGTGCTGGGATTACAGGCGTGAGCCGTCTTGTCCGGTCAACAACAACAAATTTCAAAGTGACATTATACCATATTGTGCTTGTTAATTTGGGGACCCAGGGTATATTGAAATGTAGAATGAAATTTAACGACCTATTATGGCATTAAAAATAGCCAAAAAAAGGCTCTGTGATCCTATATTTGGAATTCTTGCACATTGCATTTCAAAGTCAATTTTTTTTTCGAGACGGAATCTTACTCTGTTGCCCAGGTTGGAGTGCAGTAGCTCGATCTCAACTCACTGCACCCTCCATCTCCTGGGTTCAAGTGATTCTGCTGTCTCTGCCTCCCAAGTAGCTGGGACTACAGACATGCACCACCATGCCTGGTTAATTTTTGTAGTTTTAGTAGAGATGAGATTTTGCCATGTTGGCCAGACTAGTTTCGAACTCCTGACCTCAGGTGATCTGCCTGCCTTGGCCTCCCAAAGTGCTGGGATTACAGGCGTGAGCCACTGCACCTGGCCTGTTTATTTTTTGTAGTTAAAAAAGTTATGTCTATATGATAAAAAAAAAGGTTTCAGGATTTTAATTACACATAACGCATTGTTGGTGGTTTTCTTACCTCCAATAGGAGAGGAATTGCTTGGTCATGTGGTATATATGTTTAATTTTAGTAGATGATACCAGTTTTCTAAAGTGATTATACCAAGAATAGCATCTGAGAATTCTAGTTGCTCCACCTTCTTGCCAACACTTGGCATTGTCCATCTTTTTCTTTTTTCTTTCTTTTTCTCTTTCTTTTTTTTTTTTTTTTTTGAGACAGAGTCTTGCTCTGTCGCCCAGCCTAAAATGCAGTGGTGCTGTCTTGGTTCACTGTAACCTCTGCCTCCTGAGATCAAGTGATTCTCTTGCCTCGTGGAGATCAAGTGATTCTCCTGCACCACCATGCCTGGCTGATTTTTTAGATGGTGTTTCACCGTGTTGGCCAGGCTGGTCTTGAACTCCTGACCTCAGGTGATCTGCCCCCCTCGGCCTCCCAAAGTACTGAGATTACAGGTGTGAGCCATTGTGCCCAGCCCATCTTTTTCATTTTAGTCACTCTGGTGAGTCTGTGTGGTATTGTATTGTGGTTTTAATGTGCACTTCCCTCATGGCTAAAGATAATGTACAACTTCTCATGTTTATTGGCCATTTGGAAATTCTCTTTTGTGAACTGTCTGTTTGAATCTTTTGTGTGTTTTTAATAATTGGGTTACCAGTGTTTCTTTTACTTAACTGATTTGTAGGAATTCTTTGAATACTATGGACATGAGTCCTTTGTCACATACAGGTATTTAAAATAAATTCTACCACTCTGTGACTCACTTTTTCATTTACAATGGTGTCTTAATGACCAAAAGTTCTAAATTTTAATGAAATCCAATTTATGAAGTTATGTTCTTAAGATTAGTATTCCCCTCCCTACCCCTACCCCCAGTGCAAGAAACCGTTGCTTACCACTAGGCCATGAAGATACCCTTCTATATTTCTTCTAGAAGCCTTATTTTTTTTTCTTTCACATTTAGCTCTATGATCTATCTCAAATTACTTTTTGTGTATGGTGTGAGATAGGGGTCAACACTCCCCTCCTCCCCATATAGATATCTAATTCTTCCAGTAGGGCAGGAACTAGGGTAAAAATGAATGAGGTACTCACCTTGAACACAAAATGTAAGGAGCACCAAAAAACTTAATAATCGAGATATTTAATGAAACATTCTTATTCTTTTTCTTACTGAGACTAGGTTTTGTTCTGTTGCCCAGGCTGAAGTGCAGTAGTGTGATTACAGCTCACTGCAGCCTCAACCTCTTGGGCTCAAGTGATACTCCCACCTCGACCTCCCAAGTAGCTGGGACCAGAGACGTGCTTCACCAAACCTGGCTAATTTTTGTGTTTTTTTGTGGAGATGGGGTTTTGCCATGTTGCCCAGTCTGGTCTTGAACTCCTGAGTTCAAGTAATCTGCCTGCCTTGGCCTCCCAATGTGTAGGATTACAGGCATAAGCCACCATGCCTGGCCTAATGCAATGTTATTAAAAAATAAAAATTAATGCAAAAAATCCATGATGAACAAAATATCAGAATTTAAAATCTGATCCTACACTTTCACGACTCTTTCTCACCACTTCACTGTAATCCCTGTCCTTTCTCCAGCACCATTTATTGAAAAGACCATCCTATTCTCAATGAATTTTATTGGTGACCCTGTCATAAATCAGGTAAATGTATACGTGTGGGTCTATTTCAGGACTCTGTGTTTTGTTACATTGGTCTGCCTATCCTCACACCAATATCTTGCTATCTTCAATAATGTAACTTTGTAGTGTTGTAAAATTTGGTAGTGTAAGTCTTCCAACTTTGATTTTTTTTTTTTGAGACGGAGTCTCACTCTGTCACCCAGGATAGAGGGCACTGAGGTGGTCTCGGCTCACTGCAACCTCTGCCTTCCAGGTTCAAGTGATTCTCCTGCCTCAGCCTCCCGAGTAGCTGGGATTACAGGTGCACACCACCATGCCCAGCTAATTTTTTTTTTTTTTGAGACGGAGTCTTGCTCTGCCGCCCAGGCTGGAGTGCAGTGGTCGGATCTCAGCTCACTGCAAGCTCCGCCTCCCGGGTTTACGCCATTCTCCTGCCTCAGCCTCCCGAGTAGCTGGGACTACAGGCGCCCGCCACCTCGCCCGGCTAATTTTTTGTATTTTTTAGTAGAGACGGGGTTTCACGGGGTTAGCCAGGATGGTCTTGATCTCCTGACCTCGTGATCCGCCCATCTCGGCCTCCCAAAGTGCTGGGATTATAGGCTTGAGCCACCACGCCCGGCCTTAATTTTTGTATTTTTTAGTAGAGATAGGGTTTCACTATGTTGGCTAGACTGGTCTTGAACTCTTGACCTCAGATGATCTGCTCACCTTGGCCTCCCAATGTGCTGGGATTGCGGGTGTGAGCCACCAGGCCTGGTCCCAACTTTGACCTTTGAAGATGTCTTACACTATTCTAGGTCATTGACATTTCCATATATATCTGTGAATCATCTTGCTAATTGTCACAAAAAACACGCAGGGTTTTGATTGAGAAAGTATTGGATTTATAGTTTAGATTGGAGATAGCTGACATCCTCAAAATAATAAGTCTTCTGATCCATGAATGTGTTCCTGTCTTGTTTATTTAGACCTTCTTAATTTATCTCAATAATATTTAGTTTTCAATATAGAGGGGTTTTTTGAAGCTATAGTAATACTTTTTCATTTTTATTAAGGAAATTTTAAACAAATTGAAAATATATAGAAATGTGTCATGAATCTTCATGGATCCATCACCCAGCTTCAACTCTCTTACCTCATTATTTTGAAGCAAATCTCAGATGATAGAATTTCATTTGTAAATATTTTAGTATAGATATCTAAAACATAAGAACTCTTTAAAAATAGTTAAACACAATACCATTATCATGCCAAAAAATTTGACAATAATTTCTTTTTCTTTTTTTTTTTTTTTTTTTTGAGACGGAGTCTCGCTCTGTCGCCCAGGCTGGAGTGCAGTGGTGCTATCTCGGCTCACTGCAAGCTCCGCCTCCCGGGTTTACGCCATTCTCCTGCCTCAGCCTCCCGAGTAGCTGGGACTACAGGCGCCCGCCACCTCGCCCGGCTAATTTTTTTGTATTTTTAGTAGAGACGGGGTTTCATTGTGTTAGCCAGGATGGTCTCGATCTCCTGACCTCGTGATCCGCCCGTCTCGGCCTCCCAAAGTGCTGAGATTACAGGCTTGAGCCACCGCGCCCGGCCGACAATAATTTCTTAATACCATCAAATACCCTTCAGCATTCAAATTCCAATTATGGGCTGGGTGGTGTGGCTCACGTCTGTAATTCCAGCACTTTGGGAGACTGAGGCAGGAGGACTGCTTGAGCTCAGGAGTTGGAGATCAGCCTGGGCAACATAGTGAAACCCTGTCTCTACTAACAATATAGAAATTAGCTGGTGTGGTGGTATGCGCCTGTGGTCCCAGCTACTCAGGAGGCTGAGGTGGGAGGATCACTTGAGCCTTGGGGGAGGAGGTTGCAGTGAGCCAAGATTGCTCCACAGTACTCCACCTTGGGTGATGGAGCCAGGCCCTGCTTCAAAAACAAAAAACCAAAAAAAAAAAAAAACAAAAACAAAAACAAAAAACACAAAGCAAAATTCCAATTGTCTCCTAAGTGATATAAATTATTATTTATAGTCTGTTTATTTGATTCAAGTTCACCGATTGAAATGGATTTGTGTGTCTCTTAAGTGTCTTCTAATCTGTAAATTCTCCATCTTCATTTCTCTCTTTTATTCTATCCATTTATGTTTTGAAGAAATGGGGCCGGGTGCGGTGGCTCACGCATGTAATTCCAGCACTTTGGGAGGCCGAGGCAGGTGGATCACTTGAGGTCAGGAGTTCAAGACCAGCCTGGCCAACGTGGTGAAACTCCATCTCTACTAAAAATACAAAAAATTCACCAGGCATGGTGGCGCGTGCCTGTAATCCCGGCTACTGGGGAGGCTGAGGCAGGAGAATTGCTTGAACCCAGGAGGCAGAAGTTGCAGTGAGCTGAGATCGTGCCACTGCACTCCAGCCTGAGCGACAGAGTGAGACTCTGTCTCAAAAAAAAAAAAAAGGAATAAAAAAGAAAAGAAAAGAAATAGGTTATTTGTCCTCTAGATTTTGCAGTTAACATTTTGCTTATTAAATGTCCATATTTTCATTTAACATGTTCCCTTATCTCCTGTATGTTTTGTAAATGGGGAAGTTGGATCTAAGACTTATCAGAATTAATATTTTTTGAGGAGGGGAAGAAGATATTTCACAGGTGATGATAATCATCAAGAGGCACATAATGTCTGGTTTGGTGTGGTATTTTAAATGTCATTTTCTTTTACTTACTTTTTTTTTTTTTTTTTTTAAGAGATAGGATCTCTTTATGTTGCCCAGGCTGAAGTGCAGTGGCACAATCATAGTCACTGCAGCCTTGAACTTTTGGGCTTAAGTGATCCTACCACCTCAGCCTCCTGAGTAGTTACGACTAAAGGAATGTGCCACCACACCTGGCTAATTTTTAAAATTTCCTCTGTGGAGGCCAGGCGCGGTGGCTCACACCTGTAATCCCAGCACTTTGGGAAACTTAGCCAGGTGGGATCACCTGAGGTCAGGAGTTTAAGACCAGCCTAGCCAACATGGTGAAACCCCATCTCTACTAAAAGTACAAAAAATTAGTCTGGCATGATGGTGTGCCTGTAGTCTCAGCTACTTGGGAGACTGAGGTAGGAGAATCACTTGAGCTTGGGAGGTGGAGGTTGCAGTGAGCTAAGATCGCGCCACTGCACTCCAACCTGGGTGACTGAGCAAGACTCTGCCTCAAAAAATAAAAATAAAAATAAAAATAATTTTTTTTTGTGGAGATGGGGTCTCACTATATTGCCCAGGCTGGTCTTTAATTCCTGGCTTCAAGCAATCCTCTCACCTTGGCCTCCCAAAGTGCTGGGATTACAGGTGTGAGCAACCATACCCAGCCTTAAATATCATTTTCTAAATGATCCTGATACTTGAAAACACAATAGATTTTTATATATTGACTTTCTACCTAGAGACTTTGCTAAATTTGCTTATCAATTCTAATTATTTATCTATAGATGTTTTGGATATTCTACACAGCTATATTGTCTGCAAATAATAATTTTATTTATTTCTTTCTGATTCTTACACCTTTTCTTTTTCTTGTTTTATTGCATTGATTAGGACTTCCTCTACAATGTTCAATGGAGATGGTATAGTGGGGATTCTTTTTTTTTTATGTAGAGGATAGTTTGCAATAATTCATCATTTATGTATAATGTTTGCTATATGGTTTTTGCAAATACTCTAACAAATTCAGGAAGTTCCCTTTTATTTCCAGTCTGCAAATAGTTTTAGTATGAATGGGTGTTAATTTTTTTTTTTTTTTTTTGAGACAGAGTCTCACTCTGTTGCCCTGGCTGGAGTGCAGTGGTGTGATCTCGGCTCGCTGCAACCTCCACCTCTCGGGTTCAAGCGATTCTTGTGCCTCAGCCTCCTGAGTAGCTGGGATTACAGGCAAGTGCCACCATGCCTGGCTAATTTTTGTATTTTTAGTAGAGATGGGGTTTCACCATTTTGTTTAGGCTGGTCTGAAACTCCTGACCTCAGGTGATCCGCCCACCTTGACATCCCAAAGTGCTGAGATTTACAAGCATGAGTCACTGCGCCTGGCCGGGTGATAAATTTTATCAAGTGATTTTCATGTCTCTATGTGAGATGGTTATATGGTTTTCTTGTTTATCCTATTAATGTGCTGAATTACACTGAGTTTTGAAAATAAAACAACTGTGAATTCTTGGAATAAATATAATATGTTCTTGATGCTTTTCTTTCTTTCTTTTTTTTTTTTTTTTTTGAGATGGAGTCTCGCTCTGTCACCCAGGTTGGAGTGCAGTGGTATGATCTCAGCTCACTGCAACCTCTGCCTCCCGGCTTCAAGTAATTCTCCTGCCTCAGCCTTCCTAGTAGCTGGGACTAAGGCACCTGCCACCGTACTCAGCTAATTTGTTGTATTTTTAGTAGAGACGGGGTTTCATCATATTGGATATGCTGGTCTCGAACTCCTGACCTCACGTGATCCACCTGCCTTGGCCTGCCAAAGTGCTGGGATTACAGGTGTAAGCCACTGTGCCTGGCAGATGCTTTTCACATATTATTGGATTCACTTTGCTGATATTTTGTTTAGGACTTTTACATCTATGTTCATGAAAGAGATTGGCTTATGATTTTTCTTTCTAATATTGTCCTTATTAGATTTTAGAATCAAGGTTATCCCTGCCTCCTAACATAGAAGGATAAATTATTTCTCTTTTTCACCTCATTATATGAGAGACACCCCTAACACAAAATTCTAAAGGTTTCTGTTGTTTTATGCTAGGCACCTGGAACAAAACCAGATTATTCTTTATTATAACAAACACACATATATAAAAAAGAGACAGGGAGAGAGAGATTTTAAGAAATCGGCTCACAAAATTGTCAGGGCTTAACAAATCGGAAATCCACAGGGCATACCAGAAACTCAAGAGTTGATGTTGTAGTGTTGAGTCCAAAATCAGCATAGCCCAGGCTAGAAACTCAGGCAAGGATTTCCCATTGCAGTCTTGAGGCAGAATACCTTCCTCTTCAGGAAACCTCAGTCTCTGCTCTCAAGGCCTTCAACTGATTAGGTGATGCCCACCCACATTATGGACATTAATCAGCTTTAAGGTGTACTAATTCTAAATGTTAAGCACATCTGAAAACTACTTTCACAGCAACAAGCAACATCTAGACTAGCTTTTTAAAAAATTTTTAATTATTTTATTTTATTTTTAGATGGAGTCTCCCTCTGGAGTGCAGTGGTGCCAACTCAGCTCACTGTAACCTCTGCCTCCTGGGTTCAAGCAATTCTCCTTCCTCAGCCTCCCGAGTAGCTGGGACTACAGGCGTGTGCCACCACGTCCAGCTAAGTTTTGTATTTTTAGTAGAGACGAGGTTTCACCATGTTGGCCAGGATGGTTTTGATCTCTTGACCTCGTGATCTGCCCGCCTTGGCCTCCCAAAGTGCTGGGATTACAGGTGTGAGCCACCGTGCCCAGTCCTAGACTAGCTTTTGAACAAACAACTGGGGACATAGCTTAGCCAAGTTCACATGAAATTAACCATCACAATCCTATGTTTTCTTCTGAGAGTTTTATAGTTTTACAGCTCTTACATTTAGGTCTTTGCGTCATTTTGAATTAATTTTTGTAGATGGTGTGAATTAAGAGTCCAACTTCATTCTTTTGCATGTGGCTATCTAGTTGTCCCAGCACCATTTGTTGAAGAGACTATTCTTTTCCTATCGAATGGTCTTGTTACCCTTATAGAAAATCAATTGATTTGTAGATATATGGATTTATTTCTAGACTCAATTTGATTTCATAGATCTATATGTTTATCCTTATGCCAGTACCACACTGTTTTGATTACTACAGCTTTGTAAGTTTTAACATCAGGAAGTATGAGTCCTCCAACTTTGTTCTTTTTCAAGATTTTTTGGCTATTCAGGGACCTTTGTAATTCCATATGACTTTTGGGACCAGCTTTTTCATTTCTGTAAAAAAGGCTATTGGGATTTTGAGAGGGATTATACTGAATCTGTAGATTGCTTTGGGGAATATTGCCATTTTAACAATATTAAATATTCCAATCCATGAACAAGGGATGTCTTTCCATTTATTTAGGTCTTCTTTAGTTTTTCAACAATGCTTTGAACTTATCAGTGTACAATCTTGCACCTCCTTGTTTAAATTTATTCCTGAGTATTTTATTGTTTTAGATGCTAAGAATGGAGTTGCTTTTATTAGCTCTAATAGGTTTCTTCTGGTTTCTTTCCGATATTCTGTATGTAAGATATGTCATCTGTGAATACAGTTTTACTTGTTCATTTCTCCTTTGCATGGCTTTTCTTTTCCTTGCCTAATCGCTCTGGTTAGAACTTCTGTACAATTTTAAACAGATGAGGCGTCATTGGGGCAATAGTGCTGACTTCTAGACCCACCGGGGTGAAGGACCTGCTCCAGTGGCTCTACCTGGCAGGAGTTGCACCCCCAGGGCTTTGCCAGGTGGCCCTGCCCACACAGCTTTGGATAGAGGTTGTCTAACCTGTTGAAAGTGAAGCAATGGTCCCCCTTTTTGAAACTGAGGTGGCAGCCCCGATGATCTCTGAATCACCTTCCAGGTTATTCTTTCCTTGTCTTCCAGAATAGTGTATGTTTGTGGCTGAAGAGCTCTATGGTCCCAAATTATAAAATTCAAGAAGACCAACAGCCTTTCCTCATTCCCTCCCATCTCCTGCTCCTTCAGCTCAACCTGGCAGTTTTCCTGCTGTGGTGGCTGATTAAGTCCACGTTTCACACATATACTGATCTCCTTATCAAAGGGTCACTTGGTCACACCTTTAGTTTTCTCTTTGAATAGACTTTCTAATTTTTTGCAATAGGGATAGGCTGAGAACTTTTCATATCCTTAAATTCTAGTTCCTTTTTGCTCAATAATTCCATCTTCAAGTCAATTCTCTCCTCTCTCATTTTACTATAAACAGTCAGGAGAACCAAGGCACTTCTTCAGAACTTTACTTAGAAATCTCATTAGCTAGCCGGGCATGGTGGCTTGTGCCTGTAATCCCAGCACTTTGGGAGGCTGAGGCAGGCAGATCACCTGAGGTCAGGAGTTCGAGACCAGCCTGGCCAACATGGTGAAACCCTGTCTCTACTAAAAATACAAAAATTAGCAGGGTGTGGTGGCAGGTTCCTGTAATGCCAGCTACTTGGGAGGCTGAGGCAGCAGAATCGCTTGAACCTGGGAGGTGGAGGTTGTGGTGAGCCGAGATCACGCCACTGCACTTCAGCCTGGGCAACAAGAGCAAAACTCTGTCTCAAAAGAAAAAAAAAAAAGTAAAAGAAAAAGAAAAAAAAAAAGAAATCTCATTAGCTAAATACCCAGTTTCATGACTCACAAGTTCTACTTTCCATAGAACACTAGAACATGAACATAATTCTGCTAAGTTCTTGGCCACTTACAAGGATCACTATTTCTCTGTTTCCAATAATATGTTCCTTATTTCTTTATGAGACCTCGTCAGAATGGCCTTTACTGTGCATATTTCTACCAACATTGTGTTCGTGATTACTTAGATATTCTCTAAGAAGATGCAAGCTTTCTGTACAACTCTCCTCTTTTCTTTCTGAGCCCTCAGCAACATCACCCTTAATAGTTCATTTTTGGCAATGTAGGCTTTTTCTAGCATGCACCTCAAAGCTTTTCCACCCTTTCCTCATTACCCATTTTTTGGTGTTTGTGGCAACAGCACCCTCACTTCTTGGTTTCAATTTCTATCTTAGTCCATTCAGGTTTCTGTAACAAAATATCATAAACTGGGTGGCTTATAAACAACAGAAACTTTTTTCTTATAGCTCTAGAGGCTGGGAAGTCCAGGATTGGGGTGCCAGCATGGTCAGATTCTGGTGAGGTACTTCTTCTGGGTTGCAGACTGGCAACTTCTCACTGTGTTTTTACATGGTGGAAAGAGTGAGAGATGTCTCTGGAGGGTTGTTGTTGTTGTTTTTTTTTTTTTTTTTTTTTTTGAGACAGAGTCTTGCTCTGTTGCCAAGGCTGGAATGCAGTGGCTTGATCTCAGCTCACTGGAACCACCTCCTTCTGGGTTCAAGCAATTCTCATGCCTCAGCCATTTGAGTAGCTGGGATTACAGGCATGTGCCATCATGCCTGGCTAATTTTTGTGTTTTTAGCAGAGACAGGGTTTCGCCATGTTGGCCAGGCTGGTCTCAAACTCCTGGCCTTAAGTGATCCACCCGCCTCAGCTTCCCAAAGTGCTGGGATTACAGGTGTGAGCCACCATGCCCAGTCCTCTGGAGAATTTTTTGTAAGGACACTAATCCCATTCAAGAGGGAAACCCCTCATGACCTAATCACTTCCCAAAGGCTCCATCTACTAATACATTACATTGAGAGTGAGGATTTCAACATATGAATTCTGCGGGGGACATAAACATTGGGCCCATTGCAATGTCCTTTATCATGCTAAGGAAGTCTCCTTCTATTGCTATTTAGTTGAGTGTTTTTATTATAAATCATTGTAGGATTATGTCAAATGCTTTTTTCTGTATCAATTTATATGATCATGTGAGTTTTTCTTCTTTATGTTGTAAATGTGGTATATTACAGTGATTTATTTTCTTGTGTTGAAAAATCTTTGCATTCTTGGGATAAATCCTGTTTTCACTACTTCTATTCAACATTGTTTGAAAGTCCTAGGCAGACCAATTAGGCATACTACAAATAGTTTGTTTTTCTTTGACTGAAAATTTCTCTATTTCACTTTAAATTTTGAAGGGTAGTTTTATTAAGTGTAAAAGTCTAAGAGCCATGTGCTATGGTTCATGCCTATAATCCCAGCACTTTGAGAGGCCAAGACAGGAGGATCACTTGAGGCCAGCAGTTTGAGACCAGCCTGGGAAACACAGTAAGATCCTGTCTCTCCAAAAATCGAAAAAAAAAAAAAAAATGGCTGGGTGTGGTGGTGTGCACCTGTAGTCCTAGCTACTCAGGAGGCTGAGACACGATGATTGCTTGAGCCCAAGAGTTTGAGGTTACAGTGAGCTATGGTTGTGCCACCGCACTGCAGCTTGGGCAACAGAGAGACCTGGTCTTAAAAGGAAAAGAAAAAAGATCTAGGTAGGGCCGGGCGCGGTGGCTCAAGCCTGTAATCCCAGCACTTTGGGAGGCCGAGACGGGCGGATCACAAGGTCAGGAGATCGAGACCATCCTGGCTAACACGGCGAAACCCCGTCTCTACTAAAAACACAAAAAATTAGCCGGGCGAGGTGGCGGCGCCTGTGGTCCCAGCTACTCGGGAGGCTGAGGCAGGAGAATGGCGGGAACCCGGGAGGCGGAGCTTGCAGTGAGCTGAGATCTGGCCACTGCACTCCAGCCTGGGTGACAGAGGGAGACTCCATCTCAAAAAAAAAAAAAAAAAAAAAAAAAATCTAGGTAGGCACTTATTTTCTTTTAGCACATTAAAAGACTTTATTCTATTGTTTCCTGGCTTCCAATATTTCTAAAAGATATCAACTGTTCATCTTATTCCTCTTTTGAATATAATGCGTCTTTTATTTTTGCCTATTAAGACTCATTTTGTTAGGGCTGGGTGTCATGGCTCACGCCTGTAATCCCAGCACTTTGGGAAGCTGAGGCAAGTGGATCATGAGGTCAAGAGATCGAGACCATCCTGGCCAACATGGTGAAACACCGTCTCTACTAAAAATACAAAAATTAGCTGGGCGTGGTGGCACGTGCCTGTAGCCCCAGCTACTTGGGAAGCTGAGGCAGAAGAAGTGCTTGAACTGGGGAGGAGGAGGTTGCAGTGAGCCGAGATTGCGCCACTGCACTCCAGCATGGTGACAAGCTGGACAAGACTCCATCTCACCAAAAAAAAAAAAAAAAAAAAAAAAAAAATTATTGTGTTGGTATTCAGCATTCTGTAGGGTACTTAAGTTTAGGTTTAGGTTTTCTTTGTCTTCATGCTGCTTCATAACACTTCTTGCATCTAAGGCTTGCATTTTGGAAAGTTCTTAGCTATTCCCTTTTTTTAAAAAAAAAATAGACTACACTTTAAAGCAGTTTTTAGGTTCACAGCAAAACTGAGCAGAAAGTACAGAGAGTTACCATATACTCCCTGCAGTGTTAACTTTCAAATGTTGTTTCTGCTTGCATTTATGTCTGGGACTCCTATTCTGTCTCCCCTTTCCTTCTGGGACTCCTATTACTGTGTCCCATATGTCTATTGGCTCTTTTATTTATTTTATTTCCATGCTTCATTATGAATATTTTCTTCAGACATTTCTTCAGTTGTGTCTAATCTGTACCCCTCACTGAGTTCTTTATTTCTCCTGTTCTACAATTTCCATTAGTTTTTTTTTTCAGTTTTTAGTTTTTAGTTCTTGGCCAAAATTGTCCATCTTGTCATCTAATTTCTTGTATATATAAAGCACATATATTTTAAAATCCATGTTTTATTACTTCAATATCTGGATTGCCTATGGATTTGTTTTTATTCCCCATGTTTATCTCTTAGTCTTCAATCAGTCGGTCTTGTCTTCTAGTAAGCATGGCAATTTTTGATTTAGGCCGGGCGCGGTGGCTCAAGCCTGTAATCCCAGCACTTTGGGAGGCCGAGACGGGCGGATCACGAGGTCAGGAGATCGAGACCATCCTGGCTAACACGGTGAAACCCCGTCTCTACTAAGAAATACAAAAAACTAGCCGGGCGAGGTGGCGGGCGCCTGTAGTCCCAGCTACTCGGGAGGCTGAGGCCGGAGAATGGCGTGAACCCGGGAGGCGGAGCTTGCAGTGAGCTGAGATCCGGCCACTGCACTCCAGCCTGGGCTACAGAGCGAGACTCCATCTCAAAAAAAAAAAAAAAAAAAAAAAAAAAATTTTGATTTAATATCAGAGATTTTATATATAATTTTGAAGAGAAAATTCAAGCTTCTGGATAAAGTTACTTTCCTCCAGAGGGCGCTATTTTCACTTTTTAGTCATTTAGATTATCTCAATCCAATAAAGGGATCATCTCAATCCAATAAAGGATTGAATTTATCAGAGGCTGAGCTTCCATTTTTGAGCCTGGTTTATTTCAGGTTGATTCTTACTCCTAGGTATAGCCCTTTGGGGATTCCAACTGAAAGCCTGAGATATTAGGGGTTCTCAACTCATCTTTTTGTTCATGTATTCCCATAAAACTGTGAAATTTCAGTTTAGCTGGGCTTATTTCCCTCCACTTCCTTTTTCTCTAGGATCTTGGCTCCTCTGGTTTTTGACCCCTTGATAGGTCTCTAATGACTTTAAATGGATATTTTAAAACATATTTTGTCCAACTTTTATTGTTTTCATTTGGAGGGTTCAAACCATTACTATAAATTGAAATCCCAAACTGGTGCTTTTTTTCTTTCCATTTTTTCCCCTTCTACTGGCTTGGAAGTTATGAACTCTGTTTCTATTCTTTTAGTGGTTACTCCTCAGATTTAAATATATGTACTTATCCATTCTTTATTCAGAAATATTTTATCAATGCTAGTAAGCCAATCCATTTCAGTACTTTGCATTCTTATTAATTTCTGGAAGTAAGATTTGATTCTGTTTTCAAATCTGCTAGATCACTGTTTATGGGTTTGTGTTTCTTACAAATTTATTTATACTTGTATTTTCTTTCCTTTTTTTTTTCTTTTTCCTTTCTTTCTTTTTTTTTTTTTTTTTCTTTTTTTTTTGAGATGGAGTCTCACTTGGTTGCCCAGGCTGGAGTGCAGTGGTGTGATCTCAGCTCACTGCAACCTCCATCTCCCGAGTTCAAGTAATTCTCCTGCCTCAGCCTCGCGAGTAGCTGGGACTACAGGCACATGCCACCACGACTGGCTAATTTTCGTATTTTTAGTAGAGACAGGGTTTCACCATGTTGGCCAGGATGGTTTTGATCTCTTGACCTCATGATCCGCCCACCTCAGCCTCCCAAAGTGCTGGGATCACAGGCGTGTGCCACAGTGCCTGGCATTTTACTTCTTTAAATACAATATGCATAGGTGTTTTCTAATCTACCTCTGAAAATCACAATACCTGACATCTTTGCAGGTTTGTTTCTCCACTTGTGCTTATTTTTTAATAGTTAACACTTCTGAAATTGAGGTGTGTCTTACAATTGATGGTATTTAATTAATTGACAGTGTATTTTTTTCATTCTACTAGCATATAAATTGATGGCACATTTTATAATCAATAGCATCTTAAATTTAATAAAATACGATATTTGTGAGGATTTTGAAGCCTAGGATAAAGATTTTCCTCAAAGAGCATTTCATTTACTTTTGACTCTGGCACCATCAGTCCAGGACCACTTTAAATTCATGGCTTGAAGGTTTTTGGGGACAATCCAGATAATGTGAACTTGAGCTGCCAAATATCCAGAAGTTAGCCTGTGGTTATGACTTCTCAGAGACTTCACCCCCACCCCTGGAATTCTCAGTGTGAAGGCAACTTTCTTTGCAGTTACCTGAGGTTAGGAGTGAGTGGTAGATTTGTCATTTTGAGGTTCCATTTGAATGTGGGTAAGTCTTCTACTGGATTAAAATTTTTTTGAGAGGCCAGGCATGGTGGCTCATGCATTTCGGGAGACCGAGAAGGGTGGATCACTTGAGGTCAGGAGTTTGAGACCAGCCTGGCCAATATGATAAAACCCTGTCGCTACGAAAAATATAAAAATGAGCGGGGCATGGTGGTGCATGCCTGTAATCCCAGCTTCCCCAGGAGGCTGAGGCGTGTGAATTGCTTGAGCCCAGGAGGCAGAGGGTGCCATGAACTTTGAGCTACTGCACTCCAGGCTGAGTGACAGAAGGAAACTCTGTCTCAAAAGAAAAAATTAATTTGAGACATACCAATGTATATATTTATGGTGTATAATGTGATGGTTTGTTGCACGTTTACATTGTGGGTTGATTAAATTAAGTGAATTAACATATCCATCATCTCACTTACCTTTTTTTGTGTGTGGCGGAAACATTTAAAATCTTCCCTCCTAGCAATTACGCCTATGGTTTATTTTTCTGAAGTTTTCCTTAAGAAGTTCTCTGCTCTAGGCCACAAAGAATTTCTCCTACCTTTTTTCTATGTTCCAGTCTTACATTTCACATTTTAGTTTTTAATATACTTGGAGTCCACCTCTATATGTGGTATTAGGAAGTGATACAATTTTATTTTTCTCTATAGTGAGCCAGTTTCCCCATAACCATTTTTTTTTCTTTTTTTGAGACAGGGTTTCGCTCTTTCACTCAAGTTGGAGTGCAATGGTGTGATCTCGGCTCACTGTAACCACCTCCTGGGCTCAAGTGATCTTCCTACCTCAGCCTCCTGAATAGCTGGGACCACAGGCGTGTGCCACCACGCCCAGCTAACTTTTTGTATTTGTTTAGAGATGGGGTTTCGTCACATTGCCCAGGCTGGTCTCGAACTCCTGAGCTCAAGCAATCTGCCTGCCTTGGCCTCCCAAAGTGCTGGGATTATAGGCGTGAGTCACTGTGCCCGACTCCCATCACCATTTGCTAAACAATCATTTTCCCATTGATTTATGGAACTCCCTTTATTATAATAAGTGGCCATATATACATATGCCTGTCTCTGAGCTCTCTGTTTCATTGGTCTATTTGTTCCTGTTTTTATTTCCTACAACTTTGTAGTGTGTCTTAGAGTTTGGTACAGCAAGTCCCTCCTTTGCTTTTCTTTTTTTTTTTTTTTTTTTTGAGACGGAGTCTCGCTCTGCCGCCCAGGCTGGAGTGCAGTGGCCGGATCTCAGCTCACTGCAAGCTCCGCCTCCCGGGTTCACGCCATTCTCCTGCCTCAGCCTCCCGAGTAGTTGGGACTACAGGCGCCCGCCACCGCGCCCGGCTAGTTTTTTGTATTTTTTAGTAGAGACGGGGTTTCACCGTGTTAGCCAGGATGGTCTCGATCTCCTGACCTCGTGATCCGCCCGTCTTGGCCTCCCAAAGTGCTGGGATTACAGGCTTGAGCCACCGCGCCCGGCCTTGCTTTTCTTTTTAAGGTTGATTAGGTATCAGTAGACCTTTATTTGTCATATTAATTTCAGAGCATTTAACAAGTTCTTGAAACATTTCAAATGAAATATGAATTGGGAATGCATTAAAATATAATTTAAGCCTGGGCAACATAATGAGACCCCGTCTCTACAAAAAAATTAAAAAAATTAACCAGGTGTGGGGTATTGCACCTGTAGTCCCAGCTACTTGGGAGGCTGAGAATTACTTGAGCCCAGGATGTTGAGGCTGTGGTAAGCCATGATCGTGCCACCGCACTCCAGCCTAGGCAATACAATGAGACCCTGTCTCGGAAAAAAAAAAAAAAAGTTAAAAAAAAAAGTGTGTCTGTATACAGACACACACACACACATGTCTGTGTCTATATATAGACACATATATGTAATTTTATATATATATATATATATATATATATATATATATATAAAATTTAATTTGGCTGGGTGCGGTGGCTCACACCTGTAATCCTAGCACTTTGGGAGGCCGAGGCGGGTGGATCACAAGGTCAGGAGTTTGAGTTCGAGACCAGCCTGGCCAGCATGGTGAAACCCCATCTCTACTAAAAATATAAAAATTAGCTGGGCCTGGTGGTGCGCACGTGTAGTCCCAGCTACTCAGGAGGCTGAGGCAGGAGAATTGCTTGAACCTGGGAGGTGGAGGTTGCAGTGAGCTGAGATCGTGCCACTGCACTCCAGACTGGGCAACACAGCGAGACTCCATCTCAAAAAAAAAAATTAATTTGGGGAGTACTGACATCTTCGTAATTTCAAGTTATTCCAACCAAGAACTTGGACTATCCCTGCATTTATTCAGATCATCTTCTATGTCTTTTATTAGAATTTTATAGTTTTCTACATGGAAGTCTTCTGTATTCTTGGTTTACTTAATACCTTTATACTTTTATCATTTTATTGCTATTGTGAAGAATATCTTTTATTAAATTATATTTTTATAGTTTTTACTGTAGTAGAGAAATGCTACTGATATTTGTAAGTAGTTCTGGTATTCAGAAACCTTGATGAATTATTTTATTATGTCTGATGTAGAATGTCTGATTATCATTTCAATTGCTTTCATACTTACTGGTCTACTCAAATGATCTATTTCTTTTTGGCCAGTTTTGGTATCTTATATTTTTTTCTAGGAATTTAACTATTTTATCAGCATTTTCACATTCATTAATGTGTAGTTATTTAAACTGTTTTCTTCTTCTTCCTCTTCTACTTCTTTTTTTCTTTTCTTTTCTTTTCTTTTTTTTTTTTTTTTGAGACAGGGTCTTGCTGTATCACCCAGGCTGGAAAGTGCAGTGGCAGGATCACAGCTCACTGCAGCCTTGACCTCCCAGGCTCAAGAGATCCTCCTACCTCAGCCACCCAAGCATCTGGGACCACAGGCACACACCACCACACCCAGCTAATTTTTTTTTTTTTTTTTTTTTTTGAGACTGAGTCTTGCTCTGTTTGCCCAGGCTGGAGTTCAGTGGCATGATCTCAGCTCACTGCAACCTCCACCTCCTGGGTTGAAATGATTCTCCTGCCTCAGCCTCCCAAGTAGCTGGGATTACAGGTGCACACCACCATGCCTGGCTATTTTTTTGTATTTTTAGTAGAGATGGAGTTTCACCATGTTGGCCAGGCTGGTCTCAAACTCCCAACCCTAAGTGATCTGTCTGCCTCGGCCTCCCAAAGTGCTGGGATTACAGGCATGAGCCACCATGACTGGCCGCCCAAGCTAATTTTTTAAAATTATTTTTTATTTTTTGTAGAGACAGGGTCTCACTATGTTGTCCAGGCTGGTCTCAAACTCCTGGGCACAAGTGATCCTCCTGCCTAGCCTCCCAAAGTGCTGGGATTACAGGCACGAGCCACTGCACCTGATCAATTCTACTTCTTTTTAATTTCCAAGGAGATTTACATTTACTTTCATCTTTTGCCCTAAAGCATTACCAGCCCAGGATCGCTCCACTTTTATTTTCAATTTGAGGGTTCCTGGCTACACAGTGGGTATAAATTAGAACTCCAAGCCAGTATGAGGATAGACTCATGGTTAAAATTCTCAGAGAAGGTGTTTTTTGGTTTTTTTTTTTCCCCTCTACCTAGAGTACAAATTTTCTTGTGGTGGGCAGATTTCTTTCCTAGCCACTTTTCCACTAAACATGTAGCATTTTTAGAATTCTGGCTTTTTCCCAGGGTCTCCATTCCAAATACACACTTCACATGGGTCTTGTCTTTTGCTCCTACCTTGTTGTTAACCCAAATCCCTTCTGACTGACGCTACAAATGATATAGGGTGTTGAAGTATCAGATGATTTTCTGCTCATGTTTTTCAGTTTTCTCCTGAATTTTGGCCTGTAAGGATTTCCCTTACTCTTTTTTTGAGGAGCTTAATTCAGCATTTAAAAGGATGCTGGGCTGGGCGTGGTGGCTCACACCTGTAACTCTAGCACTTTGGGAAGCCAAGGTTGGGCGGATCACCTGAGGTTGGGAGTTTGAGACCAGCCTGGCCAACGTGGCAAAACCCCGTCTCTACTAAAATTACAAGAATTAGTTGGGCATGGTGGCTCAGCTACTAGGGAGGCTGAGGCAGGAGCATCACTTGAACCCAGGAAGTGGAGGTTGCAGTGAGCCGAGATGGCGCCACTGCACTCCAGCCTGGGCGACAGAGTGAAACTCCATCTCAAAAAAAAAAAAAAAAAATTGTTTTATTTGAAATGGTAACAAATGTCATTACTGCCTTTAAAATGACCTGGAGCACTTTGAAAAAATCCCAGGAGTTTTCTGACTACAGAATAAAATTAAAATTCTACCATTAGGCATAACCTGGCTTCCATCTACCTTGTCAGCCTAGCATCTCCCACTACTTAGCAAAAGTGCACCTGACAATCATGACATGCTGATCTCAGTGATGTTCCCACTTGCCTGAAATACTTTTTCTTCACCTAAAAGTCTTGTGCTGATTCTTTAAACTCCAGTACAAATGCAACTTCTTGAATAATTCTTCCTTTCTCTCTTAGAAAGTTAATCACTGTCCTCTATATTCCCTGATATTTATATGTTTGTTACAGCATTTACATGTGGTTATGGATGCCAACTGTATCAATATCTGATGCATGAGATGTATCAATATCTGATATCTAAAAGGTGACAAGTGCTGTCAATAAAGTCTCTAACCTAGAACATAATCTGATTTTCTTTTTTCTTTTTGTGCTTCTCTAGACTTCAAAGCAGCATAGATTGAAAAAGATCCAGAAGTTAACAGGTCAGAGACACCCTATCCTTTACTCTTCAGCTCAAGGTTATTAACAGACCAATTGTGGGTCTGCCTTATGACTCTAGTCTTAAATAGCAGGTGGAGGGAGTTGAAAAAGAGGATGTAAATGGAAGAAGTGTGCCTCTTCTTTCTAGCATCTCCATGTCTAAAGATATGTGTATATGGCTCCATAATTCTTTCCATCGTTTCTTTCCTCATGTTTCCTTCCCTCAGCTCCTTTTGTGCAAAGTCCAAGGTATTGGGAAGGAAACTTGGTGAGATTTAGAATGGACAAAGGGTAACTACCAAGAGTTTGGTGTGGGAAGTTTCCCTATCTTTTTCCCCCTACCATAGACCCTGGATAGACTCCTTTGGAGGAAAAGATATGTATCATGACCTCTGTTTCCCCTACTCTCACTGCTTATTACTATGATTATTCATATTCTTCCCAATGTATATAGCTTCCATCTACTGTATGATGAAGGCAGCATAGTATAGCTTTTTGAAAAATCTTGAGACAGGTTAAGTCTGAGATCTACCACTAATTAGCTTTATGATCTTAGGCATAACTTCATCTTCGTTTCCTTGTTTGCAAAAAGAGGGGGTTGGACGAATAATCAATAGTCATGATGCTGATAGATTCTTCACCTCTTCTCCCAGATCCACAGTGGGAAGAAAACCTCAGGATGGCTTGCACTGAAGCTAACCTGACAGGGTGAGTAAAGCCTTTCTTCAGCCTATTCTACTGATAAACTTTGTGAAAGTTAGAAGTAAAGTACCTGGACTCTGTTTTACTTCCTTCACTATGATAGCGTTCTCCTTTCTAAGTTAAATCTCTCTTATTGTTTTCCTTACTGGTACTTTAATGAAACTTCAGTTACATTGACATACACTGTTGCATCCAGTGTTTCAGAACTCCCTGTGGGCTGGACCCAGGAATATATACTCTGGTCAATGGAGCGGAGTCTTCAACAGATCTTCCGATACCTGGAAAGCACAAGGTCAGGCAATGTAGTTTCTGGGTGGGGATTGAAGGTGGTAGAGGTTTTAAAAAGAAGGAAGGAAGGGAATGAAGGAGGGAGGGAGAGAGGGAGAAGAGAGAGTTCGTTTTGTCTGTGGGGGAAGTCCTGGGTTCAAACTGGTCGAAGGATCATTTCTGGGTGGAATGGGAACAGTTTCCTCCCTTTGTCCTGGTGGAGGAATTCTTTCTATAAGTAATTGATGTTGGGGAAAGAAACTTTTTTTTTTTTTTCCAAATTCTCCTTCAGGCCAAAAATATTTTGCATTTGAAATGGCCACTTTTTTTCCTTTTCCTATTTCAATGCAAACTGAAACATTTCTCTTTATTTCTTAGATCAAGGCTTATGGAACAGGATTTGCCTGAATCACAGGATGTGATTTCTTCCTCTACCACCTCTGTTCTTGTGGCTCAGAAGACTGTTCTATGCTGTTGTGACTATAAGAAAGCAAAACATTCTACTGACCACAGCATCTCCTTTAGTTCATCGTGCAATGACTCCAGTCTGTCTCATCTTCCTGTCTTCTCTGAAGGAACAACTTGGGAATTCCGGAGCCATAGTTTACCTATTTCCAACAAAAAGCAATCATCTGTGTTCAGGAACCAAGGCAAAACCCTGCCTCCTTTTCGGCTCTCAGAGCCCCAGAAATCAAAACTTTTTCAGAATTTGGCAGATCTTTCACCCTTACAACCTCAGAACTCTTTTATCAGCTCTATTTCTGAACCCCTAAATATCTGCAAACAAAAAAGGAAAAAAAATGATGAGAGAATGAGCAAGAGTCATTTGACATCAGATCATGAGCCAAATTCTCTTTCCAAGAAGAGACCACGACTTCCAAGGTGGGCTACATTCAAGCTCTCTCCTTCAGTTAGAAGGGAGCTAGAAGGACATATGTCTCGGAAGGTTTTTGCATTGCAGCAACAAAAAGCACCTTTACCTTTGAGGAAATCATGGGCAATGCTGAATTATATAACTGAAGTACAAGGAGGAGTTGCTGAATCAGAAAAACCCCAAACTCAGTTATCTATGCCCATTCATCAAAACACTGAGCAAAATATCAACAACAAATTCTCAGACCTTCCATCATTTCAGCTCCATGTGAATGCTGGAGTGGGATCTGGATCAAATAGCACAGAAACAAAACTTTCACAGTCACTTATCTCAGATAAGCAGTTCCAACCTGAGGATGGCCCCCAAATCCTTGGATCCAAGCCTTTAGTTACATCAATAGGCACTCTACCTCCAAGAAGTTTAGAAGTTAATGTAATTCAAGAGGAAACTCCTTTACTGAAGAATGATCGAAAACACATGCTAGAGCTTAGTATAGAGAAAAGGGTCATAGATTTTCCAGAAAAAAGGATACAGCAGCACAAGACACAAGTGACTAATGTGGAGTTGACCCCAAGGCTATCATATCAAGTCAAAGACAGCATAAAGGTAACTCCACTGGCATTACTTCAGGTCATGGATTCAATGGGGATGATCCCAGAATCACATTCAGAATTTGCGGGTTTGTTCCCACAGCTGCCAAGTCAAGTTGTGAAACCAATGGAAACCACAGAAACAGTGAGCATAACCCCCAAACCATCAAATCAAGTCATTCAGTCAATGGAGGCAGCCCCAAGGTCTCAGCACCAAGTTACGGAATCAGAGAGGATGGCCACAAGATTACTGAATCAAGTCACAGATAATAAGAAAGTAACTCCTGTAGCACTGCTTCAAGTTATGGATTCTATGGGGATGATTAACAAATCACATCCACATACAGAATCAGTGGGAACGACTCCAACACCACAATATCAAGTCATAGAGTCAGTAAAGATGAACACATTGTTGAACCATCAAGCCACAAAACCAGAAAAGATGAATCTAAGGCCACAACATGCAGTTATGGAAACTGTGGAAATGATGCCAGGACCACAGCATAAAGTCATGGAATCAGTGGGCATGACCTCAGGGTCACAAAGTCAAGTCATGGAACAAGGAAAGGCTACTCCAGGGCTAATACGTCAAGACACAAAATCACTGGACATGATCTCAGCACCATTACATCAAGTCATGGGTTATGCGAAAGTAATTCCAGTGGCACTATTACAAGCCATGGATTTCAGGGGGATAATTCCACCAGCACAGCCACATGTTATAGAATCTGGGGGCTTGACCCCAAGTTCACAGTTGCAAGGTAGGAGATCTGTTCATCTGGTCCTACCACCAGAGTTTCAAGATACAAACACTGTGGAGTTGGCCCTAAGACCATCAACAGAAGATACAAAATCTGCAGATTTGGCCCCAAAGCCATGGTTACAAGATGTTAGATCTGAGAAGGTAGCCCCGGTACTATTGCTTGAAGATGTGAAAACTCCTCAAATGGTAGAATGTAGGAGGTTAATTCCTGAGACACAGGAGCAAGAGATGAAATATGGGGAACTGACCAAAGGGACACAATTTAAGGAAGTAAAAGCTGCAGAGATGAGCCCCAGTGAAGCCACAGAGCCTGAAAGATTGACCCCATGGCATCAAGCCTTAGAATCTTTAGAGATGATCTCAGGACCAGGATATCAAGGAAAAGAAGCAAAGTTAACCTCTGACACCTGTCACCAAGTAGAAAAATGTATTGGGTTGACACAACCATCTTTAGGAACTACCCCAGGGCCACTAAGCCAAACTTCAGAATCTGTGGAGATGAGCTCAAAGTCATTCCAAGACACTCTTAAGACGATGCACCAACTTGGAAAAGCAATGGGGGAAACTCCAGTATCACAACGCACAACAAAAGAATCTCTGGATTTGATACCAGGATCAGAAATGCAAAGTGTGAAATCAGAGGTGTTGACCACAGAGCCACAGCCCCATGATATGAAGTTTGTTCACTGCAATCTAGGGCCATGTTCAGAAGTTACTGAATTGTCAGAGATACCCCCCATGTCAGAATATAAAGAAACTGTGGGGTTGGCATTGCCTCAAGTTGATAAGACCCAGGGGGTCATCCCAGTACCACCACATGCAGAAACAGGATTTTTGGAGTTGACTCTAGGACCAGGCACGCAATATGAGAAATCAGAGCCACTACTGCAAAATTTGAAATCTATGGAGTTAACCAGTGAGTCATCTCCATTAGTGATAGGATCTAAAAATTTAATTACAGAACCAAAACCACATGTTATGGACCTGACCCCAGGGCCACAGCTCCAGGGAGAAAAGTCTAAGCAGCTGGATCTAGAGTCACAGTTGCAAGATATGAAATATGTGAATCTAATCCAACAGTCAACTACAGGAGTGGTAGAATCTGAGGAGATGATGCCAGAGCTACTGCTACAAAGTATGCCACTGGAGGATTTGACTAAGATGGAAGAGCTCCAAGGTGTAAAATATGTGGATTTAAATCTAGGCCCATCTCAGCCAAGTGTCAAATCTTCTGGATTGACCCCAGGGCCACAGTTGCCAAGTGTAAGATTTTCAAGGGTATTTCCAGGACCACTTCTTCAAGGCGAAAAACCTGTAGATTTAATCTCACAACTCCCACATTATGGTGTGAAATCTGATGAATTGACCTCAGATTCCCCAGTTCAGGACATCAAATTGTCAGATTTTACCCAAGAGCCAACACATCAAAGTGTCAAATTTGTTCAGCTGACTCCAGAATCACAACCTCAAGATGTGAAATTTGTGGAACTAAGCCCAGGACTATGCTTGCAAGATGTCAAATTTTCTGATTTGATCCCAGAGCCAAAGCATCAAAGTTTCAAACATATGCAGTTGATACCAGGAGCTCAGCTCGAAGATACAAAGTCTCTAGGTTTTGTACCAGAGTCATCTTTGCAGTCAAGCCAAGGGCCACACATTGAAGATATGAAATCTGTTCTGTCTACTGAAGGACCACAGTTTCACAGCATGAAATCTGTGAAATTGACCTCAGAACTACCATTTCAAAGTGTAAAATCTGAGGAAGTAAACCTAGGGCCATGGCAGCAAGATATCAAATTTTCTGAATTGACTTCAAGGCCAAAGCTGCAAGGTGTCAAATTTGGGGATCAAACCCCAGGATCAATGTTTCATAGTGTGAATTCTGTAGAGGTGGTTCCAGAGTTAGGGCTGCAAGATTCCAAATTAGCAAAGATATTTCCAGGAACTCAAAGTATGAAACAGGTAGAGCTTAACCCAGAGCTGCAGCTACAAGATGTTAAATTTTTTGATTTAGTACCAGGAACTCAACCTCAAGGTGTGAAATCTTTAGACTTAAACTCAGGGCCACAGCTACAACGTGTAAAATTTTTAGAGATGACCCCAGGGCCAAAGATGCAAGGTGTACCACCTGTGGCAATGGCTCCAGGGCCAGAGCGGGAAGGGGTTAAGCCTGAGTTGTTAGTACCAGAGCCACTGTTTCAAGGTGTAAAATATGTAGCAGGCAACCAAGAACCAAGCCTTGAAGCTGAAGTTTCCTATAAATTAGTCTCAGAATCACAAATGCCAGATGCAGAATCCGTGGAGTGGACTCCTGGGCCACAGTTGCCCAGTGTAAATCATTCTGAGTTGACCAGACAACCACAGTTACAAAGCATGAAATCTTCTGAATTGATGCAAAGACCACAGTTACAAGACATAAATCCTGTGGAGTGGAGCCCAATCTTAAAACTTCAAGGTTTCAAATCTGAAAAGCTAACCCCAGAGCCACTATTAGAAGATATAAAATCTGCAGAATTAATCCCAGGGCCACATTTGGGAGATGTGAAAACTATGCAGTTAACACCAGAGCCAGAATTGGAAGATGTCAAATATATGACGTTAACCCCAGAGCCACAGGCAGGCGGTGTAAAACTTGAGGAGGTAACCCCAGGCTCAAAGCTTCAATCTGAGTTGCTGAGCTCAGGACTGGAAGATATGAAATCTGTGACCTTAACTCCAGGACCATGCCTGGAAAGCATGAAATCTATGGAGATAATTCCAAGTCCACAGCTGGAAGGTGGGAAATCTGTGGCGATAACCTTAGGGTCACAGACAGAAGATGTCAAATCTGTGGAATTCACCCCTGATTCCGAGCTTCAAGGTGTAAAATCTGTGGAGTTGACTCCATGTTCAAGAATTCAAGATGTAAAAACTGAGGATTTGATCCTAGGTACACAGCTGCAAGATATGAAAATTGGAAAATTAAAACTCGGGCTAAAGATGCAAGGTGAGAAGTCTATGGCTTTTGCACCAGGGCCGTTGCTTCAAGGGGTTAAATCTACGGAGATGCTTCAAGGGCCTCAGCTACAAAGCGTGAAACCTGAAGAACTGACTTCAGTCCCACAAATGCAGTCCCACATGAAATTTGGGGAGATTACTCCATGTTTAAAGCTTCGAAGTTTAAAATCTATAAAGGAGACTCAAGATCCACATCTGCAATGTGTAAAATCTGTAAAGTTGACC
This sequence comes from Macaca mulatta, assembly GCF_049350105.2. Classification (NCBI taxonomy): domain Eukaryota; kingdom Metazoa; phylum Chordata; class Mammalia; order Primates; family Cercopithecidae; genus Macaca; species Macaca mulatta. Next base: position 97,424,981 of record NC_133418.1, on the reverse strand, counting down.
CCATGGCAAAAGAGGCAGGTAGTAAAATTTGTGAATGTAACCAGAGGAGAAGAGTTTGAAGAAGTAAATTCTGCGGATTTAGTGCTAAAGCAACAGTTTCAAGGGATGGCACCTGTGGATTTAACCCTTGAGCCTGAACAGGATGGTCAGATATCTGTAAACTCACAGGAGCAGCAATGTGTGAATTTTGAGCAAGTAAAGAAAGGGTCTGAATCAGAAGGTGTAATGTCTTCGGAGTTAATTCCAGAGCCAAAGTCTGACCTACAGTCGAAAGGTGTAAAATCATCTGAATTGACTCTAGAATCAAATATGCAAGATGTAAAAACTAAAGAGTTTAAACATGAACCACAGTTGCAAAGTATGAAATATCCCAAGTTGACCCCAGGACCACAGTTGCACCAAGTGAAACCCTTGGGCTCAACTGTAGAGCCACAGATTCAAAGTGTGAAAATTCTGGAATTAAACAAAGACCTAGAGCTTGGAAGAATGAAATCTGTTCAGTGGATAACAAGACCTGAGTTCCAAGGTCTAAAATCTGTAGGGTTAAATCTTGGGTCACAATGTCGAAGTGTCAAACCCGCAGAATTGAAACTTTCCATACAGTTGGGAGATATGATAGCATCTAAATTGGTTCTAGACCCAAAACTTCAAGGTGCAAAACCTATGGAGTTTAACCATGGGCCACAGTTGCAGTGTGTAAAAACCTCTGAGTTGTCTTCAGGACCACAGCTGCAAAAAGGGAAAATGCTGGCATCAACCTCAGAGCCACAACTTCAAGGTGTGAAAACTGTGGAGCTAAACCAAGACTCACAGCTTGGAAGTGTGAAATCTGTGCAGTGGATACCAGGACCTGAGTTCCAAGGTGTAAAAACTATGGGGTTAAATCTTGGTTCACAATCTCAAGGTGTCAAACCTGGAGAGTTGAAATCTTCCATAGAGTCAGGAGGTGTAAAGTCATCTCAACTGACTCTAGGGCCAAAACTTCAAAGTACAACATCTATGGAGTTTAACCTTGGGTCACAGTTGCACTTTGTGAAAGCTCCTGAGTTGTCCCAAGGACCACAGCTGCAAAAAGAGAAAATTCCAGCATCGACCTCACAGCCATATTTTCAAGGTGTGAAAACTGTGGAGTTAAACCAAGACTCAAAGCTTGGAAGTGCGAAATCTGTGCAGTGGATATCAGGACCTGAGTTCCAAGGTGTAAAAACTGTAGGGTTGAATCTTGGTTCACAGTCTCAAGGTGTCAAGCCTGCACAGTTGAAATCCTCCACAGAGTTGGGAGGTGTAAAATCATCTGAACTGACTCTAGGACCAAAACTTCAAGGTGCAAAATCTGTGTTTAGCTTTGGGCCACAGTTGCAATGTGTGAAAACTCCTAAGATGTCCCAAGGACCACAGTTGCAGAACAGGAAAATTCTGGTGTCAACCTCAGAGCCACAGCTTCGAGGTGTAAAAGATGTGGAGTTAAACCAAGACTCACAGCTTGGAAGTATGAGCTCTGTGCAGTGGATACCAGGACCTGAGTTCCAAGGTGTGAAATCTGTGCTAAAATGTGGTTCACAATCTCAAGTTGTCACAACTGTAGAATTGAAACCTTCAATACAATTAAGAGATGTGAAGTCATCTGAGTCGATTCCAAGGCCAAAGCTCCAAAGTATACAACCCTTGACATCACTCCAGGAACATCAGTTGCCACGGCTCGAACCTATTGATTTGAAATCTGGGCTACAGTTGAGAAGTGTGAAATCATGTGGCCCGATTTCAACATCAAAGCTGTGTGATATTAAATCTGTGGCATTCAAACCTGGGCTTCATTCACAAGATGTGAAATCTTCTGAGTTGACCCCAAGACCACAGTTGCACAAAGTGAAACCCGTGGAGGCATACCCAGGAACACAGCGGCAAGATGTGAAGTCTCCAGTGTTTACACAAGAGCCACAGTTTTCAGGGGTGAAATCTGGAGTATTAAGCCAAGAGCTACAATTACAAAGTGATAAAACTGTAGCGCCGAACTTCTTACTACACTTGAAAAGCATGAAATCATCTGAATTGGCTTATCAGACAAAGCTTCCAGGTATGAAATCTGAGGAGTTCAACTCTGGGCCACAATGGCAATGTGTCAAATCTTCTAAGTTGAACCCTAAGACAAAGTCCCAAGACATGAAGTTTATAGAGTTAAAGCCCAGTTCACAATTGAAAGATATCCCATATTCTGATTTGACCACAAAGACCAAGATTCAGGGTGTCAAATCTACAGACTTCAAACCTGGGCCACAGTTGCAAGGAGTGAAATCTTCTGAGTCGATACTGAAGACAAAGCTTCAAGAAATGAAATTAATGGAATGCAACCTAGGCCCATGGTTGCAAGATTTGAAATCTTCTAGGTTGATCATAGGTATAGAGCTTCAAGACATTAAATCTATGGATCTCAGTTCTGCACCACACTTACAGAGTGTGAAATCTTCTGAAGTGATTCCAGGGGAAAAGCTTCAAGGTGGGAAATCGGTAGAATTCAAACCTAGTCCAAAGTTACAAAGTGAGAAATCTGATTTGACCCTGGGGAGGAAGTTTCCAGGTGTGAAATCTGTAGAGCTGGAATCAGGCCCACAGTTACAAGATATAAAATCTTCTGATCTGATCATGGGTATAAAGCTTCAAGATGTAAAATCTATGAAGTTCAGTTCTGGACAACACTTTCAAGGTATAAAATCTTCTGAGGTAACCTCAAGGACAAGGTTTCAAAGTATGAAATCAATGGATTTCAATTCTGGACAACAGATACAAAGTGAAAAATCTTCTGAGTTGATTCAGGGAACAAACCATCAAGATGTAAAATCTGTAGAATTCCACCATGGTCCAAAGTTACAAGGTGTGACATCTTCTGAGTTAACACCAGAGACAAAACTTCAAGGTGGGGAATCTGTGGAGTTCAACTCAGGCCCACAGTGGCAAGATACAAAATATTCTAACTCAATCATGGGGACAGAGCTTCAAGATATAAAATCTATGGAGTTCAGTTCTGGATCACACTTGCAAGGTATGAAATCTTCTGAAGTGATCCCAGTGACAAAGCTTCAAAAAGTGAAATCTGTGCTCATGCCTAGGCCAATGAGGCAAGATGTGAAATCTTCTGAATTGACTCTAGGTACAAAGGTACAGGATACGATATCTTTGGGGTTAAACTCAACTTCACAGTTACAAGATAGAAAATTATCTATGTTGACACCAGGGATACACCTTCAAGATGTGAAATCTGTAGAATTCAATCCTGGGGCAAAGTTGGAAGATATGAAATCTGGGTTGATAAAGCTTCAGACAGTGAACTCTACAGAGGGCAACCATGACCCAGAATTGCAGGTTGCAAAACTCTCTAAGTTGGCCTTGGAATCAAAGATTCATAGTGTGGCACCTTCTGAGTTCAATGCTGAAAAGCAGCAGCAAGATGAAAAATCTCATAAATTGAATCCATGGCCAGACCTTCAAAGTGTAAACTTTATGGTGTTCAATCCTGAGTCACATCTGCAACATAGAAAATCTTCAGAATTATGCACAGGGACACAGCTTCAAGATGTAAAATCTATGAAATTCAATCTTCAGCAACAGTTGCAGGGTGTGAAATCTTCTGAGTTGTGCCTAGGAACAAGGCTTCAAGGTACACAATCTTTAGATTTCAACCCTGGACCACAATTGCAAGGATTAAAATGTGCCAAGTTGACTCCTGGGCCTGAGCTTCAAGGTATAAAATCTAAGGTGTTCTGCCTTGGACCATGTTTGCAAGATGTGAATTCTTCTGTATCCATTCCAGAGCCACCACTTCAGTGTGTAAATTCTACTGTGTGCAACCCTGGGCTACCTTTGCAAGGTGTAAATTCTGCATCCATTCTAGCACCTAAACTTCAGTGTATAAGTTCTAATGGGTGCATCCCTGGGCCAAATTTGCGAGGTGTGAATTCTTCTGCATCTATTCCTGAGCCACCACTTCAGTGTGTAAATTCTATTGAGTATAATTCTGGGCCACATCCACAAAGTGTGAATTATTCTGCATCCATTCTAGGTCCCAAACTTCAGTGTGTAAATTCTAGTGGGTGCAACCCTGGGTCAAATTTGCGAGGCATGAATTCTTCTGCATCCATTCCAGAGCCACCACTTCCATGTGTAAATTCTACTGGGTGCAGCCCAGGGCCACATTTGCAAAGTATGAATTCTGCATTCATTCCACAGTCACATGCTCAGTGTGTAAATTCTATTGGGTGCAACCCAGAGCCATATTTACAAGGTATGAAATCGCCTGAATTAACTCCAGTTTCAAAACTTCAAGGTATGAATTGTTCTGAATTGAACCCAGGGACAGAAATTCAAAGTAAGACACCTATGATATTCAACCCTATACCACATTTGCAAGGTTTAAAATCTGAATTGACTCCAGGGTCAAAGTTTCTATGTGCAGCACCTATGGAATGTAACCCTGGGCCACAGGTGCAGTATGTGAATTCTTCTGAGTTGAATCCAGGGCTAAAATTACAATGTATAAATTCTAGGGAGTGCAAACTTGAGCCACACTTGCAAGGTGTAAAATCAGGGACAAAATTTCAAGTTATGAAATCTTCTGAGTTGCATCCAGGGCCAGAGCTTCAAGGTATAAAATCTGTTGTGTTCAACTCTGTGCAACATTTACAAGATGTAAAATATGAACTGACTCCAGGGACAAAATTCCAAGATATAACACCAAAAGAGTTCAACTCTGGCCCACAGCTGCAAGGTATGAATTCTTCTGAGTTGAATTCAGAGTCAAAATTTCAATGCATAAATTCTATCAACTTTAATCCAGGGCCACAGATACAAAGCATGAAACCCTCTGAACTGAACCCTGGGTCAGAATCTCAAAGTACAAAATCTATTCTGTTCAATCCTGGACCACACTTGCAAGGTAAGAAATCTTCTGAGTTAACTCCAGGAACTAAGTTTCAAGGAGTCCAATTTTTGGAGAAGCACCTTGGCTCACAGCAAGTTGTACAACCTGTGTTCACTTTGGGTCCTCAGAAAAATGGTATGAAATCCGTGGTATTTTTACCAGAGCCACTGCTTAACGATGTAAAGTCCATGGAGATAAATAAACAGCCATTGCTTTATGATGCAAATTCTGCAAAAATGATTTCAGCCTCTGAGCTGCCGGACATAAAATATGAGGTATTTACATTAGAGCCATGTTTTCAAAAAGTGACATCTGTGGAGTTAAAACCAGAACCGTATCCTCAAGGTATGAATTCTGAGGAGTTGCATTCACACCTCAGGCAGCATAGTATGAGATCTGTGGTATTTGTACCAGAGCCATGTTCTCAAGATGTGAAATCTGTGAAGTCAACTCTATGGCCACAACCTCAAAGTGTAAATTCTTCAGGGTTGACATCATGCTTTGGGTCACAATGTGTTAAATCTGCGGCCTTTGCATCAGAGCCATGTTCTCAAGATGTAAAACCTATGGAGCTGACACCAGGGGCCCAACAGCAAGGTATAAATTATCAAGAGTTGACTTCAGGATGGCAAGATGATGAATCAATGATGTTGGCACCAGAGTCAACTAGGAAGTTCCCATCAGGACCACTGTTGACTAGTGTCAGATTTTCAAATTTGTCTCCAGAATCACAGCAACAAGGTGTGAAATCTTTGGAGTTTACTCTAGAGCCAAAGTCGCAAAGCATAAAACATGTTAAATTATCTTCAGTGTCTCTGCAGGAAGCTATAAAATCTGTGGAATTAGCACCAGAGTCACTGCTTCAAAGAGTGAAATATGGGGAGCAAACTCCAAAAACAAATTATCAAATCATGGAATCCTCTGAAATAATCCCTAGGCCAGGGCATCAGTTTACAAAATATGCAGAGATGATCCCACAGCCAATGTATCAAGTCCCTAAATCTGCAAATTTGATTTCAATACCAATTTATCATGCCACAGAATCTTCAGAAATAGTGCAAGGATTGGCACATAAAGGCATAGATACTGTAGAGAAATCTGTGGGGTTGACCCCAAAGATAACAGGTAGAGCCATTGAATCCTTAGGGATGCTGCTGCAGCCAGATCTTCAGGTACCAAAATTTGTTGATCTGACTCCAATGGTAAGGGATCAAGGCTCAAAATTCTTAGGATTAACTCCAGAGAAAAGCTACCAAATCCTAGAAACTATGGAATTGCTCTCTCGGCCACGGGCCCGAGTCAAGGATTTGGGGGAGTTATATATGAAGCCACTGCAGCAAACTGTGGAATATGAAGGGATTACTCCGGAACTCAAGCATTACTTTACAGAAGCTATGAGGTTGACCACTGAGGCAAGGATACATGCAAATGAATTCTTTGGAATGACCCCAAAGCCAACAAGTCAAGCCACTGGATTTGCAGAGAGATCCCCAAGGCTCTGTACTCAAAACTTAGAATGTGTGGAGGCGATCTCTGAGAAAAGACTGCAAAGGGAAGAATCTGTGGTATTGATTCCAAAGTCATTACATCACGTCCCAGATTCTGCTTTAGGGATGACACCTGGGTTAGGACATCGAGTTCCTGAATCTGTGGAGTTGACTTCTGAGTCAGGAGTGCAGGTAGAGAAAACTTTGCAATTAACCCCCAAACCGCAGCATCATGTGGTATCTCCAGGGATAATCTTAGGGTTAGGACATCAAGTCCCAGAATCTGTAAATCTGACCTGTAAGCAATGGCTACAAAGGGAGGAATCTTTAGAGGTGCCCCTGAAGCAAACAAGTCAAGTTATAGGACATGAAGAATCTGTAGAGCTCACCTCTGAGGCACGGCAGCACAGGGAGGTATCAATGGGGCTAACAAAGTCAAAGAATCAAAGTATGAAATCTCCAAGGACAACCCCAGGACCACTGGGTAGAATTGTAGAATTTATGAGGATTAGTCCAGAGCCACTAAATCAAGTCACAGAATCTGCAAGGACACAGCTTCATGTTGCTCAGTCTGAAGAGGTAATCCTCGTAGATGTCCCAAAAGTTGTTCAATCTGTGAAAGTGACCCCTGGACCACCATTTCAAATTGTAAAGTCTGTGACAATACCAAGGCCAACCCCTCAAATGGTAGAATATATTGAGTTGACTCCAAAACTGCAACATGTGAGACCTTCAGAGCACCACTCAGGGCCATGTTTGCAAGATGTGAAATCTACGAAATTAATCATAAAGCCAAAACACCAGATTTTGGAAACAATGGAGTTGACAGGGTTTCAAATTGTAAAAACTATGCTAATCCCAGGGCCATCCCTTCAAATCGTAAAATCTGAGGAATTAGCACCAGGACCAATTCCTCAGGTTGTAGAACCAATAGGAGTAGCCCTAGAATCAGGAATTGAAGCAATAAATTGTGTGGATTTACTTCCAAGGCCACATCTTCAAGAACTTATAGTACCTGCAGAATTAACTCCAAGGCCACGTATTCAAGTGAAATCTGAAGAATTAACCTCACCGCAAACATCTCCATTTGAGAAACATACGATATTGACTCATAAACAAGGGCTTCAGGCTGTGAAATCTACAGTGATAAAAACGGAGCCTCCTAAAGTTATGGAAACTAAGGATTTGAATCTAGGACAGGTGTGTCAGAATAGGGACTGTGAGAAGTTAACATCAGAAGAGTTACAAGCAGGGACTGACTTCTCTAGGTTCCTACAAAGCTCTTCAACCACACTCATTTCAAGCTCTGTCAGAACAGCATCTGAATTAGGAGGACTTTGGGATTCTGGGATACAGGAAGTATACAGAGCTTTGGATATAAAAAACCCTGGGACAGATATTTTGCAGCCTGAAGAGACCTATATAGACCCTACTATGATACAATCTTTAATTCTTCCCTTGGCCCTTCATAATCAAAGCTCTGATAAGACAGCTAACACTGTGGAAAACCCATGTCCTGAGATTCCAGGAGTGGATGTCATATCTAAAGAGACAACTAAGAGGAAGCAAATGGAGGAGCTAGAGAACTCACTTCAGAGACATCTACTACAAAGCTGGAGATCACTATCTAGGACATTCCGGGCAGAATCAGGGGTTCAAAAAGGTCTCATCAAGTCTTTCCTGGGTAGACAACACAATGTCTGGGAGAGTCATGCCTGGAGGCAGCGACTACCAAGAAAATATCTCTCCACTATGCTAATGCTGGGTAATATTTTAGGGACCACTATGGAAAGGAAACTTTGTTCTCAAACATCTTTAGCAGAAAGAGCCACTGCAGATACCTGTCAATCTATTCAGAATTTATTTGGGATTCCAGCTGAACTGATGGAAGCTTCTCAGAGCCTGCCAGAGAAGGGTCCAGTTACTATTTCTCAGCCTTCCGTGGTCAAAAACTACATTCAGAGACATACTTTTTATCATGGTCATAAGAAAAGAATGGCCTTAAGGATATGGACACGTGGCTCCACATCTTCCATAATACAGCAATATTCTGGGACTAGAGTGGGAATAAAAAAGACAAATTTAAGGTTCAGTGGTATATCCCAAGAAGTCATTCAGCATATGCCTGTCTCATGTGCAGGGGGCCAGCTTCCTGTTCTGGTAAAGTCAGAGTCTTCCCTCAGCATATTTTATGATAGAGAAGATCTTGTTCCAATGGAAGAAAGTGAGGACTCACAGAGTGATTCCCGGACAAGGATTTCTGAGTCCCAACACTCCCTCAAGCCAAATTATCTTTCACAGGCTAAGACTGACTTCTCAGAACAGTTCCAGCTGCTGCAAGATCTGCAGCTAAAAATAGCAGCAAAACTCTTAAGGAGTCAAATACCCCCTGATGTGCCTCCACCTCTAGCTTCAGGTCTAGTCCTAAAATACCCTATCTGCCTACAGTGTGGTCGATGTTCAGGACTTAACTGCCATCATAAATTACAGACCACTTCGGGGCCTTATCTTCTTATCTATCCACAGCTCCATCTTGTACGCACTTCTGAAGGCCATGGTGAGATTCGGTTGCATCTTGGCTTTAGGCTGCGAATTGAGAAAAGACCCCAAATCTCAAAGTATCGTGAAAGAGATAGACCCATCATACGGAGAAGCCCTATATTACCATCACGAAGGAAAGCTAAAATCTATACTCAAGCTTCCAAGAGTCCTGCTTCCACAATAGATTTGCAGTCTGGGCCTTCCCAGTCCCCTGCTCCTGTACAATTCTACATCAGGCGAGGACAACGCAGCAGCCCTGACCTAGTAGAAAAGACAAAAATTAGAGCACCTGGGCACTATGAATTCACTCAAGTTCACAACCTACCAGAGAGTGACTCTGAAAGCACTCAGAATGAAAAACGGGCTAAAGTGAGAACCAAAAAGACCTCTGATTCAAAATATCCAATGAAGAGAATCACCAAGGGACTTAGAAAACACAGAAAGTTCTACAAAAACAGCAGAACCACAATAGAGAGTCCCTCTAGGGAATTACCAGCCTATTTAAGAAGGAAGAGGATTGGAGCAACTCAGACAAGTACTGCCTCTTTAAAAAGACAACCTAAGAAACCTTCCCAGCCCAAGTTCATGCAACTGCTTTTTCAGAGCCTAAAGCGGGCATTCCAAACAGCACACAGAGTTATAGCTTTTGTTGGGCGGAAGCCTGTGGACAGGACAAGGCCAGACAATTTGTGGGGAAGCAAAAACTATTATCCAAAACAAAACACCAGGGACTATTGCTTACCAAGCAGTATCAAAAGAGACAAGAGGTCAGCTGACAAGCTAACACCAGCAGGCTCAACCATTAAGCAGGAGGACATATTGTGGGGAGGAACGGGCCAGTGCAGATCAGCTCAACAGCAAAGAAGAGCTCACTCTTTCCAACCCAGACCTCTTCGACTGCCCAAGCCTACAGATTCCCAAAGTGGTATTGCTTTCCAAACTGCCTCAGTGGGGCAGCCTCTGGGAAGTGTTCAAAAGGACAGTAGTAGCAGATCAAAGAAAAACTTCTATAGAAATGAAACCTCAAGCCAGGAGTCTAAGAACTTGTCCACACCAGGAACCAGAGTTCAGGCCCGAGGAAGAATCCTACCTGGTTCCCCTGTGAAGAGAACCTGGCACCGACACCTTAAAGAGAAACTCACACACAAGGAGCACAACCACCCCAGCTTCTATAAGGAGAGAACCCCACGCAGTCCTTCCGAGAGAACCCGTCATAACCCCTCTTGGAGAAACCATCGCAGTCCCTCTGAGAGAAGCCAACGCAGTCCCTCGGAGAGAAGACATCACAGTCCCTCGGAGAGAAGACAACACAGTCCCTCTCAGAGGAGCCACCGTAGTCCCTCTCGGAAAAACCATTCCAGTCCCTCTGAGAGAAGCCGTCGCAGTCTCTCTTGGAGGAATCACTGCAGTCCCTCAGAGAGGAGCTGTCACAGTCTCTCTGAAAGGGGCCCTCACAGTCCCTCTCAGAGGAGCCATCGCAGTCCCTCTCAGAGAAGACATCACAGTCCCTCTGAGAGAAGCCATCGCAGTCCCTCTCAGAGGAATCATCGTGGTCCCTCTCAGAGAAGGTATCATAGTCCCTCAGAAAGAAGCCGTAGCAGTCCCTCTGAGAGAAGACATCGCAGTCCCTCTGAGAGAAGATATCGCAGTCCCTCTCAGAGGAGCCACAGCAGTCCCTCTGAGAGAAGACATCGCAGTCCCTCTGAGAGAAGACATCACAGTCCCTCTGAGAGAAGACATCGCAGTCCCTCTGAGAGAAGACATCACAGTCCCTCTGAGAGAAGATATCGCAGTCCCTCTCAGAGGAGCCACAGCAGTCCCTCTGAGAGAAGACAACACAGTCCCTCTCAGAGAAGACATCGCAGTCCCTCTCAGAGGAGCCATCGCAGTCCCTCTCAGAGAAGATATCATAGTCCCTCAGAAAGAAGCCGTAGCAGTCCCTCTGAGAGAAGACATCGCAGTCCCTCTGAGAGAAGACATCGCAGTCCCTCTCAGAGGAGCCATCGCAGTCCCTCTCAGAGAAGACATCGCAGTCCCTCAGAGAGAAGCCATCGCAGTCCCTCTCAGAGAAGCCATCGCAGTCCCTATGAGAGAAGACATCACAGTCCCTCTGAGAGAAGACATCACAGTCCCTTGGAGAGGAGCCGTCACAGTCTCTCTGAGAGGAGCCATCGCAGTCTCTCAGAGAGGAGCCATCGCAGTCCCTCTGAGAGGAGATCTCACAGGTCCTTTGAGAGGAGCCATCGTAGGATTTCTGAGAGAAGTCACAGTCCCTCAGAGAAGAGCCCCCTCAGTCCCTTGGAAAGAAGCCGTTGCAGTCCCTCTGAGAGGAGAGGACACAGTTCCTCTGGGAAAGCCTGTCACAGTCCCTCTGAGAGAAGCCATCACAGTCCCTCTGGGATGAGGCAAGGGAGGCCCTCTGAGAGGAGCCATCGCCGTTCCTGTGAGAGAACCCGTCACAGTCCCTCTGAGATGAGGCCAGGGAGGCCCTCTGGGAGGAACCATCGCAGTCCCTCTGAGAGGAGCCGACGCAGTCCCCTTAAGGAGGGACTCAAGTACAGTTCCCCTGGGGAGAGGCCCAGCCATAGTTTGTCTAGAGATTTCAAGAATCAGACAAGTCTCCTCGGCACCACACATAAAAATCCCAAAGCAGGACAAGTGTGGAGGCCTGAAGCTACTCGATGAGGCGGGGCCCGCCCCTATTATTCATTGTCCTAAGTCTTCATCGTGCTGCCCTTTCCAGGCTTCTTTCCTGCTCAGCCACTGCCTCCAATTCCTGCGCCCCCAGCGTGGAAAGGCTTCCATGTCTCTCTACCGGGGGGAGGCGTGTGAGAATGGGTCTGTAATTTCTCTAAGATCAATAAAGGGGCAGTACATGATCTCCCTGTGCATCTGGACTGAGACCACTGGGCGGGTGGGTGGGGAAAGCAGGCTGGAAGGACACGAGGAGTTGTGCAAAGGTTCGGAATGAGAGCCAGGGGTTTTGAGGCCCGGTCGAGGCTCCAAGCTCCGCCCCTTCGCTCCAGATCCCACCCATAAGTTCCCGGGTCCGCGTCGCAATCCCAGTGGGGCGGGGTCTCAGAGGAATCGGAGGGTGACTCGTCACGTGACTCGCTCCGGCCGCAGCCCCCTCGGAAGCTGCTAGGCGGAAGTAGAAGTTCAGAAGAGGGCTAGGCGGAGCCGAACCCACATCCGGGAGAGGCGAGGAGAGCGGAAGTGGCGTTGGTCTGGCCGGAGCCCTTGGGTGAAATTGTTAGGCGTGGAGAGGGAGTGATGTCTTCCAGACTCGGTGCTGTACCCGCCGTGAGTTTCTTGGTTTGACCGTTATGCTTTAGAGGTAGCGCTGTCGAGCCCGGAACATGCGGTCCCTCGCTTTTGTCCCATGCTCAGAGTTGGTTTTATCAGAGGCCATCGTAGGCCCCACCCTTCTAGATCAGATCACCTGTCCCCTTTTTCTTTACCCACGTTCTGCTGCCTGTACCCTACCTCCTTGAATTTAATTCCTCGCCACATTGCCATTAGTTTCTATTCCTTTTACATCCCCAATGTCTCTCATATCCGTTGTCTTTTCTTTTGGCCTCCCTTTTAGAGCCTGGGACAGGGCTTTGAGAATGGGGGAAGACGAAGGCTCTGGTATTGTTACCCGCCTTTGCACTGCTGGAAGATAGGACAGCATATTTTTCCTAAAAGGTGTTGCCTTCTTGTGTTTGAGGTGGTTGCCCCGGGAGAGCTTCATTTCTTCTGGGCATAGGGGAATTCGTCTTTTTGTGGTCGAGGTTCAGAGGTCCCTAGCACTCACTCGTGTGCTTGTGATTTGCTAGACTTCGGGACCCACAACCTTTAAGCAGCAGAGGAGCACGAGGATCGTGGGAGCTAAGAAGTAAGTGAGGTTTTCTAAGGTCCTTTTATGATTGTGTCGCCAGCGCTGTCCAGTAGAACTTCTTCCTGTGATGAAAATGTTCTGTATCTGCATTGTCCAGTATCATAGCCACTAACCCTGTGTGGATTTTGAGTAGTTGAAATGTGGCTAGTGCAAATGAGGGACTGAATTTTAAATTTTATTTGCTAAGTAAGTTAGGTTTCTAAGGTTCTTGTGTGATTTTGTGGCCAGCGCTGTCCAGTAGAACTTCTTGTGACGAAAATGTTCTGTATCTTCACTGTCTAGTATCATAACTACTAGCCCTGTACAGCTTTTGAGCGCTTGAAATGTGGCTAGTGCGACTGAGGGGTTGAATTTTAAATTTTATTTAATTTTAACTAACTTTAAATAGCCACCTGTAGCTAGTGGCTATCGGATTGGACAGTGTAGGTCTAAGTCTGGTGTGTGGGAGAAAAACCTAGCTTGCATAAAAAGAGTACAAATTATAATAAAAATGGAACCAGTGACTCAGTGGTAATTCCGTATATCTCCAGACATCAATTTCGTGCACATAAATACAGTGATGAACTTGGGATGGATGATTTAAAAAAATGGCCGTAAGAAATCCTTATATTTTTAAACTACTTGGCTGTAAGACTGGTTTGTTATTTAGTACCCTGAAGGTGCTTAGTTTTTCCATGGTTAATACAAAAGAAAACATTCTTGTTAACTAGACATTAAATGGATTCATTCATTCAGGTGACATTTACTACATGTTTGCTGTGTGCCAGTTCTGTAGTAGGTTAGGTATACAGGCATGAAAAACAACTAGCAGTCTAGAAGGGGAGATAGGCAAGTAGATCAACACAGTTCATTGTAATAAGTAAATATTTTTAAATGGGAATTTAATTTAGCCTTTGGGGAAAGGGAGTGATAGTTTGGAAGGGAAGGATTATCAGAGCAGGTCACTCCTAAGTAGAAACCTGAAAGTTGAATCATACAGTTAGTGAGAAGGAGAAAGGTTTTTCAGAACAGAGAACAGTATGTGAACGTGTGGAAAAAGTTAATGGGATAGTAAGTAGTTCTGTGTGGGATGGAGGATGAGGGATTGCAGGGAGAGCATTTAGAGAGGTTAGTAGGGGCTAGACCATGAAGGACCTGTTATGGCATACTAAAGTGTTTGGATTTTATCCTGGAAGAGATAATGAGGGAATGACATAGCCAGATAATTGGTCTTAGGCCACTCTGGCAGCATTATGAGGGATGGATTTGGAAGGGTACTGGGAAACTGGTTCAGAGGTTATTATGATAGCCTAACAGATTAATAAAGAACATGCAGCCTGTGGTGGGAACAATACATAGGGAATACATAGGGAACAACGTATAGGGAGCATACAGGTTGTGATGATAAGTGAGTAAGAGAAGGAAGATAGGATGTCTATGGGTTTCTGGCTTTGGCCATCAGGTGAATTTTGGTGTAATTCACAGAACTAGGAATTTCTGAATGAGGAGCAACATTTGGAACAAAATCAAATAGGTTTGGACCTCAGATGAACGGCTGGTCTGAAATACAGAGTTGGGAATCATCAGCTGTAAAAAATAATTGGAAACATGATGTTTTCCTCCACAAGCTGAGAGTTTTAATGGGCTCTTCTAGTTAAAGTGGTTAGAGCGATGTTTCTCAGTATGAACCTTGGTCACCTAGAGATAATTGTTAAAAAATAAGATTATTAAGTCCCTATGCATTAACCAGATTTGGAATCATTGGGTTTAGGGCGTGGAAATCTTTATTTTTAACTAGCTTCCTACGAGATTGTGGCATTTGAGAGTCAATGGTGAGAAGTGAGACCAGAGAAGAGTAGAGCATGGAGAACACCGGCTTTTAAAGACTGGGTAGAATTAAATAAGTTTACAAAGAATAACAAGATGAACTAAAGTACTCTTCTAATGAAATCTAAACATATGCATGTAGAAGAATGAGCTAGGGATGGCCGGGCGCGGTGGCTCAAGCCTGTAATCCCAGCACTTTGGGAGGCCGAGACGGGCGGATCACAAGGTCAGGAGATCGAGACCATCCTGGCTAACCCGGTGAAACCCCGTCTCTACTAAAAAATACAAAAAACTAGCCGGGCGAGGTGGCGGGCGCCTGTAGTCCCAGCTACTGGGGAGGCTGAGGCAGGAGAATGGCGTAAACCCGGGAGGCGGAGCTTGCAGTGAGCTGAGATCCGGCCACTGCACTCCAGCCTGGGCGACAGAGCGAGACTCCGTCTCAAAAAAAAAAAAAAAAAAAAAAAAGAAGAATGAGCTAGGGGCTTTTAAAATTTTTTGCTAGATCAGAAAGGAGTTGAAAATAGGCTAAACTTTTTATGTTTGTGATCAGAAGCTGAGAGTTGCCACACTGGTGACAACAAATTATAAAATAAATACAATTATGGTAGTCATTGTATCGCAACAAAACTTTTTCTTGTTATATGTATGGAAAGGGAAGTTTGAGCTTAATCTGGTTTTTTACAAATAATCAAATGTCCTGGGGTTGATGGGTAGATACTGTAAAATACTTGAAAATTGTTTTTGTTGAGTCCTTTAAAAATAAAACACGAGACCTGGAGGAGGGATTCCCTAACCACGTTGACTTAATCTCCAAGAGTCAATTATGATGATCATATGAACTATTGCCTTTTCAGTATGCTTTTGCTTATTCATAAGAAGGTATATGGGTACTGTATTTCTGAGTCCTACACTGATAGTAAGAAATTCCTACATGGAGAGTTTCCTAAGAGTTGTTATATGGGACTTGGCTCTTAATGGTCCGTTGGTACCATCAGGTCTTTTTGTTGTTGTTGTTGGAGATGAAGTCTTGCTCTCCTAGGCTGGAGTGCAGTGGCATGATCTCGGCTCACCACAACCTCCGCCTCCTGGGTTCAAGCAATTCTCCTGCCTTGGCCTCCCGAGTAGGTGGGATTACAGGCACACACCACCGTGCCCAGCTAAGTTTTTGTATTTTAGTAGAGACGGGTTTCACCGTGTTGCCCAGGCTGGTCTTGAACTCCTGAGCTCAGGCAGTTCGCCCACCTTGGCCTCCCAAAGTGCTAGGATTGCAGGCATGAACCACTGCGCCTGCCCCATCAAGTCTTTCTAGCATTGTTTGGGATAGTAGGTTTTGGCCTTAGAGGGCTGCCAATCCATTAAAATTTAAAAATATCTTTATTGAGGTGTAATTAGAGTACAATAGACTGCACATATTTAAAGCGTACACCATGGTCAGCTTTGACCTATGTCTGTACCCATGAAACCATTGCCACAATCAAGATAATAAACGTTTTCATCTCTCTCAAAAGTTTGTTCATGTCTTTTTGCCATTCTTCCTCCACTCCTGTCCACAGGCACCACTGTACAGTGGTTTGCATATTCTAGAATTTTATATAAGTGAAGTCACACAGTATGTTCTCACTTTTTTCATGATTTCTTTCACTCAGAATAATGATTTTGAGATGAAAAATAGTTTTTATTGCTGAGTAGAATTCCATTATGGATACCATAATTTGTTTAGCCATCTACCTTGATGGACATTTGAGTTATTTTCAGTTTTAGGGGGTCAAACAATAAGGCTGCTGTGAACATTCATGTACAAGTCTTGTGTGGACAAATGCTTTCATTTCTTTGGATAAATATCTAAGGTAGTATTTACCATCATAGGTTAGTTGATTCATATGGCAGGAGTATGTTTAGCTTTTTAAGAAACTACCTGCTTTCCAAAGTGGTATTATTTTGCATTCCTACCAGCAATGTGTGAGAGTCAGTCTTTTCAATTTTAGCTAATTTAATGGGTGTATAGTGGTGTCTCACTGTGGGTTTAATTCGTGGGTTTTTGTGTTTTGTTTTTGTTTTTTTTTTGAAACAGGGTCTCCCTCTGTCACCCAGCCTGGAGTGCAGTGGCCCGATCTCGGCTCACTGAAGCCTTTGCCTCCTGGGTTCAATTGATTCTCCTGACTTAGCTTCCTGAGTAGCTTGGGATTACAGGTGTTCACTACCGTGCCTGACTAATTTTGGTATTTTTAGTAGAGATGAGATTTCACCATGTTGGCCGGGCTGGTCTTGAACTCCTGACCTCAAGTGCTCTGCCCGCCTTGGCCTGCCAAAGTGCTGGGGTTACAGGGTTGAGCCACCGCACCTGGCCTAATTTGTGGTTTTTAATTCATCATATATGAATAATAATGTTGAGCATCTGTTCGTATTCTTTTAAAAAAAGGTTTTTTTGCATCTGTTCATATTCTTTTTTATTTTTTATTTTTTTGAGACAGAGTTTCGCTCTTGTTGCCCAGGCTGGAGTGCAATGGTACGATCTTGGCTCACCGCAACCTCCGCCTCTCCGGTTCAAGCGATTCTTCTGCCTCAGCCTCCTGAGTAGCTGGGATTACAGGCATGCACCATCACACCCGGCTAATTTTGTGTTTTTAGTAGAGACAGGGTTTCTCCATGTTGGTCAGGCTGGTCTCGAACTCCCGACCTCAGGTGATCTGCCCACCTTTGCCTCCCAAAGTGGTGGGGTTAACGATGTGAGCCACCGTGCCCGGCCTTCATCTGTTCGTGTTCTTATTGGCCATTTGTGTATCTTTTGTAAAGTGTCAGTTTACATTTTTGTCCCTTAAAAAAAGTGGTTTATCTTACTGGATTGTGGTATTTAAAAAAAATCTGTCCTGAATACAACTCCTTTGTCTATTATATTTCCTTACAGTCTGGTTTGTTTTTCATTTTCTTAATGATGTCTTTTGAAGAGCAAAAGGTTTAAGTTTATCATTTTTTCTTACGTTTCATGCTTTTCTGTATCCTATTTAAGAAACCTTTGCCTCCCTGGAGGTTGTAGCGAGTCGAGGTGGTGCCACTGCACTCCAGCCTGGGCAACAGAGCGAGATTCCGTCTTAAGAAATGATAGTAATTAAAAAGGAACTTTTGCCTCCCTAATTGCAAAGATTTTCTCTGGTCTTTTCTTCTATAAGTTTTATAGGTTTTATATTTAGGTCTGTGACTCATTTAGAGTTAATTTCTGTGAATGTTATATGGTAAGGGTCAGTGTTGGCTTTTTTTTCTATTTGTATACCCAGTTGTTGGAAAGAGTTTTCTTTCTCTACTGAATTGCCTTGGCACCTTTATCAAACTTCACTTGGACATGTATATGTGTAGGTCTGTTTCTGGACTCTCCTTATTCTGTTCTGTTGGTGTTTATTTAGACTCTTGAAATCAGTAAGTCCTCTAACTTTAGTGTTCTTTTTCAAAATTGTTTTGGTTATTCTCAGTTCTTTGCGTTTTTATAAAAAGTATAGAATTGGGTTGCCAATATCTATTGAAAGAAGCTTGCTGAGTATTGATTGGTATTATATTAAATCTATAGATTCCTTTGGGGAAAATTGCTATTTTAACAATATTGAGTTTTCTGATTTATGAACATGCTATATTTTCCCCTTTATTTAAGTCTTCTTAATTACTCTCAGCAATGTGTTGTAGTTTCATTGTAAAAGTCTTGAACATCTTTTGTTAGGTTTGTTCCCAGGTATATTATCTTATTCTGATGTAATTGTAAATGGTATTATTTTTATAATGTCATTTTCTAGTTGATTGTTGCTAGTGTATAAGTACTCAGTTGACTTTGTATGCTATCCTTGTATCCTGACACTTTATAAATTAATTTATTAGTTCTAGTAATTGTTTTGTAGATTCCTTGGGATTTATTTTGTAAGCAATCATATAATCTGCAAGTAGGGACAGTTTTGCTTTTTTCCTTTTGATCTTGTTTTAAACTATTGCAATGGCATTCAGCAGTGAAACTACGTGGGCCTGGAGTTTTCACTTTGGGAAGGATTTCATAAATTCAGTTTATTTAATAGATACAGGGCTACTTAGATTTCCAGTTTCTTCTTGTGTCAGTTTTGGTAAGTAGTATTTTTAAAGAAATTTGTTCATTGTAATTTTTCCATAGATTAGCATGAAGTTATTCAAAGTATATTATTACTTAATGTCTACATAATCTGCGATAACCCCTCTTTCATTTCTGACACTGGTTATTTGTAGTATCTTTTTTTGTTGATCAGTCTAGCTACAGGGTTGTCAATTTTGTGATCATTTCAAAGAACCACATTTCCCCTGTTGTCTGTTTTCTAGTTCATGGGTTTCTTTTCTTACCTTTTCTTTGGTTTACTTTGCTTTTCCTTTTAAGGTATCTTAAGGTGAAATCTTAAGTCATTGATTTTAGATCTTTTCTAGAATAAGCATTTAGAGCTTTAAGTTTCTTTCTAAGTATTGTTTTAGTTGCATCCCACAAATGTTGATATGCATATTTTTGTTGTTTTTCCAGTGTAAAATATTTTCAAATTTCATTTGTGATTTCATTTTGGACCTATGAATTATTTAGAAGTAGATCATTTAATTTGCAGATATTTGGATTTTTTGTGTTTTTTGTTTTTAGATATCTTCCTATTGATTCCTAAGTTGATACCAATGTGGTCAGAGAATACACTGTGTAATTCTCATCCTTTTAATAAAAGTTAAAGTTGATGGCCCAGCGTAAGATCTAGCTTAATGAATGCACAATGTGCACTTGAAAAGAATATATATCCTGCAGTTGTTAGATGTAGTGTTGTGTAAATGTTAACTAGAGCAAGGTGGCTAATAGTGCAGTTCAGATAATTTTCATCTTTCACTGAATTTTTGTCTAGTATCAATTGCTGAAAGGGGGAGGTCTTAAATTTTCTGCTAGGATTGTGGAATTGTCTATTTTTCCCTGTAATTCTGTCAGTTTTCGCTTTGTGTACTTTGAGGCTCTATTATTAGGCACATACGGTGGGTAATTATGTCTTCCCAATGATTTGACACTTTTGTCATTATGAAGTGTCTCTTTTTATCTCTGGCAGTACTCTTTGTCTTGAAGTCTGTTTTATCTGATATTAAAATAGTCATTCCAGCCTTATGTTTGCTGATTGTATGATACAATTTTTTTCATCCGTTTACTTTCAATCTATAGATGTCTTTATATTTTAGAGTGTGCTTCTTGTAGGTAGCATGTAGTAGGGTATCACTTTTTAATTTACTCTGTCAATTGCTGACTTTTAACTGGAGTGTTTAGACTGTAAACATTTAAATTAATTATTGATATGGTTGGATAGTCTACCCTTTTATTTTTTGTTCTCTGTTTATCTCTTGTTTTTTGTTCCTGAGTTTCTTCTTTTGGATTATTTGAATGCTGCGTGTCTGCCCCTCCTCTTGTATTTTTAAGAGACAGTGTCTTGCTCTGTTGCCCAGGCTGGAGTTGGTGGCACATTCATTGCTTACTGGGCTCAAGTGATCCTCCCACCTCAGCCTCCCAAGTAGCTGACATTACAGAGGAGTGAGCCATCTACCCCAGCCTGTTTACCGTTTCTTTTTTTTTTTTTTTTTTTTTTTGTTGAGACAGAGTCTCGCTTTGTCGCCCAGACTGGAGTGCAGTGGCCGGATCTCAGCTCACTGCAAGCTCTGCCTCCCGGGTTCACACCATTCTCCTGCCTCAGCCTCCCGAGTAGCTGGGACTACAGACGCCCGCCACCTCGCCCGGCTAGGTTTTTGTATTTTTTAGTAGAGACGGGGTTTCACCGTGTTAGCCAGGATGGTCTCGATCTCCTGACCTTGTGATCCGCCCGTCTCGGCCTCCCAAAGTGCTGGGATTACAGGCTTGAGCCACCGTGCCCGGCCTGTTTACCATTTCTGTTACTCTTTCTTCATTCTTAAAAATCCAATTTTCTCTCTCTCATTATTTTTCTTCAGCTGGAATCATTTGTTTTAGCATTTCTTATGGAGCAGGCCTGCTTACAACGAATTCTCTTAGTTTTATTTCTGAGGACATTTTCACTGAATATAGAATTCTGAATTCACAAATTTTTTCTCTCAAGATTTTAAAGATGTTTCTTTTTCCTTTTCTTTTTTCTTTTTGGAGACAGGGTCTCACTCTGTTGCCACGGCTGAAGTGCAGTGGCGCAGTGATAGCTCACTGAAGCCTCAAATTCCTCAGCTCAAGGGATCCTCCCACTTTAGCCTCCTGAGTAGCTGGGACTATAGTTGCATGGCACCACACCTGGATAATTGCTTTAAATTTTGTTTATTTTTATTTTTTTGTGGGTACATAGTAAGGATATATATTTATGTGGTACATGAGATATTTTGATACAGGCATACAATGTGAAATCACATCATGGGGAATGGGATATCCATCCCCTCAAGCATTTATCCTTTGTGTTATAGACAGTCCAGTTACACTCTTTTACTTATTTTAAAATGTACAATTAAGTTCTTAAAATTATTATTATTTTTTGAGACGGAGTCTCACTCTGTCACCAGGCTGGAGCACAGTGGCGTATCTCGGCTCACTGCAACCTCTGCCTCCCAGGTGCAAGCATTTCTCCTGTCCCAGCCTTCCAAGTAGCTGGGACTACAGGCACACGCCACCATGCCCAGCTAATTTTTGTATTTTTAGTAGAGACGGGGTTTCACTATGTTGGCCAGGATGGTCTTGATCTCTTGACCTTGTGATCCGCCTGCCTCGGCCTCCCAAAGTTCTGGGATTACAGGCATGAGCCACCACGTCCAGCCTTAAAATTATTTTTTGTAGAGACAAGGTCTTGCTATGTTGCCTAAGCTGGTCTTGAACTCGTGGGCTCAAACAGTCTCCCTGCCTTGGCCTCCCAAAGTGCTGGGATTACAAGTGTGAGCCATTACACTGGTCCGATTTTAAAGATACTCTACTGTCTTCTGGCATTCTTGGTTTCTGTTGAGAAACCCATGGTCATTTAAATCATTTCCTGTAATGTAGTATGTCACTTTTCTGAAGCTTTCTAGTTTAAAACAAAATCTTTGGCTTTGAATAGTTTCTTATTTATTTAAAAAAGTTATTTTGAGACAGGATCTAACTCCCGTTGCCCAGGCTGGAGTGCAGTGGTGCAACCTCTGCTCACTGCAGCCTCATCCTCCTGGGCTCAGGTGATTCTCCTACCTCAGCCTGCTGAGTAGCTGGGACTATAGGTGCCCCCCACCACAACTGGCTAATTTTTTGTATTTTTAATAGAGATAGGGTTTTGCCATGTTGCCCAGGCTGGTCTTGAATTCCTGGGCTCAAGGGATCTGCCTGCGTCAGCCTCCTAAAGTGCTGGGATTACAGGCTTGAGCCATTGCACCCAGCTTAGTTTTTTTATTTTTATTTTTAATTTTTTTGTTTTTTTGAGATGGAGTCTCGCTCTGTCACCCAGGGCGGCTGGAGTGCAGTGGCATGATCTCGGCTCACTGCATCCTCTGCTTCCCAGGTTCAAGTGATTCTCCTGTCTCAGCCTCCCAAGTAGCTGGGACTACAGGCACCCACCACCATACCCAGCTAATTTTTGTATTTTAGTAGAGGTGGGGTTTCACCACGTTGGCCAGGCTGGTCTCCAACTCCTGACCTCGAGTGATCTGCCTGCCTTGGCCTCCCAAAGTGCTGGGATTACAGGTGTGAGCCACAACACCTGGCCTAGTTTATTTTTTACTGAAGTAAAGTATACTTATATAATTTATCATGTTTACCTTTTTTTTTTTTTTTTGAAACAGAGTTTCGCTTGTTGCCCAGGCTGGAGTACAAATGGCACGATCTTGGCTCACCACAACCTCCGCCTCCCAGGTTCAAGTGTTTCTTCTGCCTCAGCCTACCTAGTAGCTGGGATTACAGCATGTGCCACCATGCCCAGCTAATTTTGTATTTTTAGTAGAGATGGGGTTTCTCCATGTTGGTCAAGCTGGTCTTGAACTCCCGACCTCAGGTGATCCACCTGCCTCGGCCTCCCAAAGTGCTGGGATTATAGGCGTGAGCCACCACGCCCAGCCAATATATTTATATTCTTTTTCTTTTTTTCCTCTTTTCACTCCCCCATCTCTCCTCTCCCCTTCCTGGCTGAATAGTTTCATTAAGATGTGTCTTGGTTGGGTACCGTGGCTCATGCCTGTAATCCCAGCACTTTGGGAGGCTGAGGTAGGAAGATTGCTTGAGCCCAGGAGTTTAAGACCAGCCTGGACAACAAAGTGAGACCCCGTCTCTACACACACACGAAAAAGAGTGAGCTGGGTACCGTGGCACACACTTGTGGTCTCAGCTACTCAGGAGGCTGAGGTTGGAGGATTGTTTAAGCCTGGGAGGTGGAGGCTGTGCTTGAGCCACTACACTTCAGCCTGAGTGACAGAGTGAGACCCTGTCTCAAAAAAAAAAAAAAAGAAAAAAAGTGCTTTGGACCAACCTGGGCAACATAACAAGACCCTGTCTCTATGAAAAAACACAGAATTTAGTGGATATGATGGTGTGCACCTGTGGTCCCAGCTACTCAGGTATGGTGAAGTGGGAGGATCACTTGAGCCAGAGAGGTCCAAGCTGCAGTGAGCCATGTGCCACTGCACTCTGGCCTGTAGAACAGAATGAGACTGTGTTTCAAAACAAAACAAAAAGATATGTCTTAGTATGTTTTTCTCTGAGTTATCCTATTTGGTGTTTGTTGAGCTCCTTGAATCTGTAAATTTATATCTGACCAAATGTGGGGGATTTTCCACCGTTTTTTTTTTTTCAAATGTATTTTTCTGCCTTCGTATCTTTTGCCTCTCCTCTGGGATTACAACTACACTTAAGTTAAAACTTTTGGTATTAGGGTTCTGTGGACTGTTTTTCAATCTTTTTTTCTCTTTGTTCTTCAGACTTTTTTTTTTTTTTAATTATTATTTTTTATTTTTTTGAAACGGAGTCTCGCACTATCACCCAGGCTGGAGTGCAGTGGCGCGATCTCTGCTCACTGCAACCTCCACCTCCTAGGTTCAAGCCATTCTCCTGCCTCCTGAGTAGCTGAGGTTACAGGCACCTGCCACCAGGCCCAGCTAATTTTTTTGTATTTTTAGTAGAGACAGGGTTTCACTAGGTTGGTCAGGCTGGTCTCGAACTCCTGACCTTGTGATCTGCCTGCATCGGCCTCCCAAAGTGCTGGGATTACAGGCGGGAGCCACCGTACCTGGTGGAGACTGGGTCATTTCTATTGAACGGTCTTCAAGTTCACGGACTCTTTCCTCTGTCATCTCCATTCTATTACTGAACCTATCTGATGAGTTTGTATTTCAGATACTGTATTTTTCAGTTCTAAGACTTCATTTGGTTCTTTTTTACGGTTTCTTTTTCTGCTGATGATTCCTACCTTTTCCTTCATTTCTTGTGTGTTTTCTTTATAAGAAAGTATTTCTTTTTTATTGAAAGTATTTGATAGTCCCAACATCTGAATCACCTTGGGGTTGGCAGGGTTTGGTCATCTGTTCCTTTGAAAATTGCTCACATTTTCCTGGTTCTTTGTGTGTTGCATAATTTTGGAATTTATCCTCATCATTGTGAATACTTCTTGTGTAGATTTTGGGTCCTATTATAATTCTTCTGGGGAATGTTGCTATTTCTGTTTTTAGCAGGCAACCCTGCTTCAGATTCAGGCCAGAACTTCTGTCTTGCTTTTGGAGGCATTGGTTAAAATCTCAGTTCTGTTCTTTATGTCTTTGCTATGATGATTTGGGCTGTCCCAAACGTGAATAGCTCAGGGGCTGGTCTGAGACTTCTGCAGGTGTTTCCAATCTTGTTTCAGTTCTCCAGGCTTTTGCTGCTTTGGTTTGGGTCACATTAGAGTTCAAATCTTATTTTGGTTTTCAAAGTCTTTGCTAGGCTGGTACGTATGGATATATGCCACACATTCATGGCTAAGGTTAAGTTGTGACTTGTGTGGATTTATACACTGAATTAAGGGATTCTCTTTTTTGCCTGTTTTCTCTCCAGCATTCCCCCCACCCCCAGACCCCCAATTCTGGTCCGCAGGGACCTTTTTTCCTGATTTACCTGGTCAGAAAGAAGGGAGTTTCTAGAATTAAAGCTGCCCATGCTGCTCTGAAAGTGGGGTTCATCCTCATTGCAAATTCATACTTAAGGGAAAAGGACAGAACTGGAAAACTCACCCCATTTGGGTCACTTCTCCCAACTTTGACTCCCCTGCGCAATTTACTTGTTTTTGTTTGCTTTACAGAGTCCAGTGAGCAGGAGGGGTGGGCCTTAGTGGGCTTAGCTGCCCTTCCAGAGCCAGGACTTCTGTGTATTAAATTTGTGTTATTGGACCTCATGTGTGGAGAGCCGAAACTCATTCTTCCCTGTCTGTAACATACTGACATAACCAGTCTCTGTTGTGTTTATTCATCCCCATTTCCATCCCCTCCCTTCTAGAGGAAACTGTATAAACAAGTGTGATGTTTGCCCTTAAATATTTATGACTCCTTTAAAGATAAGCTTTAAAATAAGCTACTTTATGTGTGGATTTGTTTTTAGCTTGCTGAACTGACATTGTGCTAGAGATACTGTTTTGTTTCTTTTTTCATTCAACAGTATCTTTTTTAGTTATGTTCATGTCTCTATGTGTAGAATTGCTTTATTGCTTCTAACAGCAACATAGTATTCCGTAGTAGGCATCTGTCACATTTTACAAGGATGGTCACTGTGTTACTTCCAACTCCCTGCTGTCACAAACAAACCTCTCTATGTGTAATTCTTATTAGCTCTACATCTAAAGTGTTATCTTGAATCTGCCAATTCAAGGTAACTTTTTTCCTTTTGTTTACTCTTTCTCCCATGGTCTGTCTCCATAGAGCAGCCAGAAGGATCTTTCTGAACCGTAAATCTAAAGTAGGCCTCACAGGTATTTAGCTGGAAAAGGGAGGTTCTAGGAGTCCATAGACAACTCTTGGAGAACTGCTGCTCTACTGCATCTTGAGCCACCTAGAAGAGTGTCTGATGCTTTGTAGTTAGAGAGTAATGTTTTTTAACTGTCATACTGACTGGTCTTAGATTTTGGAATTTGGATTCAGCTGTATACCAAAAATCTCTGGCCAGATTAATTCATGCAAGATAGCATCCATCCTTTAGCTGTGGAAGCTAAGTATCATGTTGCCTAAATAAGATAGGGCATCAGGTTTTAGGGAGAATGCTGAGGGAGAAGGAAGATGGGTCAGATTAGGGCCTACAGACTATTCTTTTTCCTTAGAAATACCCTTTAGTTACCATCCCTCTGTCAGAGAAAGAGAGAGGCTGGGACATACCAGGTTACAAATCCAGGGAGTCTTCCGAAGGGTCACAGAACACTTTATTGCTTCACCTACTTTCTTTTCTTAGATAAATCTAGGAAGGATGTCTAGTTGGGCTGCAAAGTGATCATTTGTATGTACTGCTTACTCTTTCTGATTACAATGAAGTGTGATAATAATTGTACATGTTGTGTTAGATCAACTATTGTTATTGTTAGGTGATTACAACTTACATTGTGTTTTTATAGCAGGCTTCTTAGTTTTCTGCACAGGTAACCAACTTGGTTATAATATAAAAGAATGTATAGAAATTTTGCTCCAGACCTTCCTTTGTGGTATATATTTTTATGTTGTATTAGTAGCAGGACCCAGTGCTCCATAAAGGATAATAGTTTCCAGTACACTATCCCTCATGATGACTCTTTAAGTGGTTCATCGTCTGCCTCTTCGTGTGAACCAGTGAGTGATTTTCCAGCATCTTTCCGAAAATCTACCTACTGGATGAAGATGAGAAGGATCAAGCCAGCTGCTACTTCTCATGTCGAAGGTATCAATATCAGTGTTTTAATCTGAAGACAGGTCACTTCCTAAAGTTATAGTTTGAGATTATTGTAAATACCTCTTAAGAGTATTAAATGCCGGCCGGGTGTGGTGGCTTATGCCTGTAATCCCAGTACTTTAGGAGGCTGAGTTAGGCGGATCATGAGGTCAGGAGATCGAGACCATCCTGGCTAACATGGTGAAACCCCATATCTACTAAAAATACAAAAAATTAGCCGGGCTGGGTGGCAGGCGCCTG
This sequence comes from Macaca mulatta, assembly GCF_049350105.2. Lineage (NCBI taxonomy): Eukaryota > Metazoa > Chordata > Mammalia > Primates > Cercopithecidae > Macaca > Macaca mulatta. The sequence goes on along the minus strand of NC_133418.1, from coordinate 97,398,255 downwards.
TAGTCCCAGCTACTTGGGAGGCTGAGGCAGGAGAATGGGGTAAACCCGGGAGGTGGAGCTTGCAGTGAGCCAAGATTGCACCACTCCACTCCAGCCTGGGCGACAGAGCAAGGCTCCGTCTCAAAAAAAAAAAAAAAAAGAGTATTAAATGCCACATATTTGTTTCTCATTCGTGATTTAAAAAAATTTAAGGTGTTAGGCTATTGCATCCTGTCCCATTAGCTTCATGAACTGCTATGTGATAGAGTGAAATTCTGCTAATCTTACTTCTCTAGGTTATACTTAGCATTTGATTTTCTTCTTTGTAGGATTTGAACTTTCTCTTCTTCTTCTTCTCCTTCTCCTTCTTCTTCTTCTTTTTTTTTTTCTTTTTTTTTTCTTTGGGACGGAGTTTCACTCTTGTTTCCCAGGCTAGAGTGAAGTGACTCAATCTCAGCTCACCGCACCCTCCGCCTCCTGGGTTCAAGCAATTCTCCTGCCTCAGCCTCCTGAGTAGCTGGAATTACAGGCATGTGCCACCACACGCCTGGCTAATTTTGTATTTTTAGTAGAGATGGGTTTCTCCATGTTCATCAGGCCAGTCTTAAACTCGCAACCTCAGGTAATCCTCCCACTTCGGCCCCCCAGAGTGCTGGGATTACAGATGTGAGCCACGGCGCCCGGCCCCCCTTTTCTTCTAGTTTGATCCTCTGTTGATGATTTAGGGGCTGGTGTAAGGGTTATTCAGGGGAGAATATTCTAGATGGTCACACTCTCAAGAGTCCTTGGTAGCTAGTCCTATCTTGAGCAATTGTTATCCTCTTGTTAGCCTCAAATCAAGATTAAGCAAAACACATTGCTTGAATGCCCGTATTATTCATAAGGAACAATGGATGATTTGGGATAGATAACAATATAAAAAGAAAGAGGGAGTGGGTCAGTTAATGAGAAGTTACACCAACTTCCCTAAAAAACGTTATAGACATTTCTCTGAGGCCTGTGTTCACTGACGATCTTTCCCTCTGATGGTCTTGTGAGTGATGTTCTGAACACAGGTCTAGATGTTCATTTACAAAGTGTGCTGAGTTTTTGTTTTGTTTTTGTATGGTACTTCAGGGTCAGGTGGAGTATCAGCCAAGGGAAAAAGGAAACCCAGGCAGGAAGAAGATGAAGACTATCGAGAATTTCCTCAGAAGAAGCATAAGCTTTATGGTAAGGCAGTAACTTTTCTACTTCTTTTTCCCTGGGTGACTGAGCTTTATTCTTTGAGGATAAAGGAAAGAGAAGCCTTAGTTTGAGCCCTTCAGTGACCTCTGAGCCCTTTGAATTGTTTGGGAGGGAATGGCCTCCATCCTGCCTCGTTATACCCTTTCATTCTGTCATGACTTAGGCAGTCAGTCGGTTGAGGGACTGGGAAATAGGGTGTTGAAGAGAAGGAGAGGGAAGAGATTTTGCTATTAGCAAGGGTGATGTGCTGGGCTTCAAGTTTCTGTCTTGTGTCAGGGAGGAAGCAACGGCCTAAAACTCAGCCCAATCCTAAATCCCAGGCCCGTCGTATTCGGAAGGAACCACCAGTTTATGCAGCAGGTATGTTTTCTTTTGGAAGTTTTGTGGGATGTAGTTCTCACATTCTGATTTGTTGTTGGTGTTGTCTGTGAAGGAATGAGGTGCTAAAGCATTTCTTTAAGGAGGCAGTTACTAAGGGCCCGAGTTTGGAGTCAGACAGACTTTTGCTCAAGTTTTGGCTCTTCATTAACTTTGTGACCTGCCTTAATTTGTTTAACTTCCTCTTGCCTCAGTTTCCCTGTCTATGAATAGGGGTAATAAAGGCAGTCAGAATTGTTGTGAAAATTAAATGGATAAAAACATTTAGCATAGTCTCAGGCACACAAGAAACACTCAGCAGACAGGCTGTGACATTTCGCAGTATCCTATTGTTATATCCTGTGGTGAAAAATGTTGCTGCCTAATTCTTGAAGCCACTGAGCTTTGGAGTGGTTCTCAGGTGGTTTTTATCATGGTGAAATGAGTAGGAGTTTTCAGAAACTATTCACTGTCTAAAAAAATACTACTTTTAGAAGTTATACCCAACAAGAGTCTCTTCATTATAGTCTGCCAGGAAAAGGAAAAACCATTTTATAATACTTTTCCTAAATCGTGGGATTATGCTTTTTGTTTCTGGAGAATACTGCAGATTACAAAGTGTTTCTTTCTCTCCTTTGTAGGCAGTTTGGAGGAGCAATGGTACTTAGAAATCGTTGATAAAGGCAGTGTCTCCTGCCCTACCTGCCAGGCAGTGGGGAGGAAGACCATAGAGGGTTTAAAGAAACACATGGAAAACTGCAAGCAGGTTAGATATTTTGGCGTTTCATAACTGTTACGATATTTTTACCCAAACTTTAGACCTCTTTTGCTGTGTTGGATATGCTGGTTATAATGGATGAAAAGCAGCATTGTATAATAAAGGAAACATAGGCTTTGGATCTGACAGAGTTAGGTTTGAATCTTCTCTTAGCCACATACTAGTGTGACATTTAGCTTTTTATATGTAGACTTCAGTTTCGTTTGTAAAATAGAGAAAAAGTAATAAATACAAAGTAACAAAAACCTTATGTAGTCCATGAGAGGATAAGAAAGAAGTAACACAGGGCTAAGTGCCTAGCCCATTACTTGGCAAATATTGGCATTCAGTTAATGGTAATTCTTATTATTTTATAAGTGAATTGCCTGTATTTTGCCCTTGAAGATATGACACTGAGTTTCTGGGATTTTGAGATACAGTGACTATTGAGTTTGAGAAATAAAGGAGACATAGATGAAAGCATTTTAGTAGGACTTTGTGACATTCTGTTTCTCTGTGGAACAACCTAGCACTGAGCAGTATTTTTCCTTCTAGGAAATGTTTACTTGTCATCATTGTGGGAAACAACTTCGTTCACTGGCAGGGATGAAGTATCACGTCATGGCAAATCATAATAGTCTGGTAAGAGTGTCTTCTGTCTTTTGTGAGTGTTTGAATGTCTTTTTTTTTTTTTTTTTGAGATGGAGTCTCACTCTGTCGCCCAGACTGGAGTGCAGTGGCACGATCTTGGCTTACTGCAACCTCCACCTCCTGGGTTCAAACTATTGTCCTGCCTCAGCCTCCCAAGTAGCTGGGATTACAGGCATGCGCCACCACACTCGGCTGATTTTGTATTTTTAGTAGAGATGGGGGTTTCTCCATATTGGTCAGGCTGGTCTTGACCTCCCGACCTCAGGTGATCTGCCTGTCTTGGCCTCCCAAAGTGCTGGGATTACAGGTGTGAGCTACCACGTCCAGCAATTTTTTGTGTTTTTAGTAGAGACTGAATTTCACCACGTTGGCCAGGCTGGTCTCGAACTCCTGACCTCAGGTGATCCGCCCTCCTTGGCCTGCCGAAGTGCTGGGATTACAGGCGTGAGCTACTGTGCCCAGCCTGGATGTCTTTTACTTACGTAAGTGTAGATATCTCAGTGCAGATGGCTCTGGGATTTTATAAGGGTGTGAGTAAGAAGAGCCTTTTGATAAAAGAATTAATGCACAACGAAACCTTTGCGTGAATCCATAAATATTTGTGTGTTTAGGTTAGCTCCAAAGGTTCATATCCTGGGAGGTAGAGGCTCAGAACTCTTATTTCCATTATATTCACTTCTTTTGTTCAGGAGAAGATGGAGAAAGCCAGGAGTCAGATAACTTGGGCTTCATTAGCACCAGCTTAGCTGCCAGTCCAATCCTTGATTCTCCTCTGATATTTTTTTCCCTGATATTATCTGATATTATCTTTTCCATGAATCATCTTCTTGTTTGCTTCTCTTGATTTCTAGCCCATTTTGAAAGCCGGAGATGAAATAGATGAGCCAACTGAGAGGGAAAGGCTTCGAACAGTTCTAAAGAGACTGGGAAAGCTCAGGTGCATGCGTGAGGTAAGGGCCCAAGGACAGCAGTTCCTTCTCCCTGAATTCTCAGGTCAACGTCTTCTGTTCTTTCCATTTCTTCTCTTCCTCATTGTTGACTTCCTACTTCTGCACTATCTTGGTCTCTTGAATCATTAATAGTTCTTTATTTTCTTCCTCATTTCCAAAAAATTATTTTTATTCCCCTTCCCTTTGTTTGATGGGGTTTCCTTACCATCCGTTTTTTAATGTGATGAAGAGGATCCCAGTGACCCCTCACTGTGCTGAACTTTGGTATAAATTGCTGGGTATTTGATATTGGGATGGGGTTGAATCACAGACCAAAGAGAAAGCTGTGACATAGAGTAGATGCACAGTTGTAGTTTATCAGGGGCTACTGAGCTGATTGAAAATCATGGTTGATCAGAGTAGGATGGCCAGAGACAAGGAAGGGTTGTGCTGATGGGAGATGTTGGAGAGTGTCCACTAAAATCAGAGGGTCTATTTGTATTTTGTGGTGGTGCATGCTTTATGGCTGTTTAGACATTTAGGGATCATGTCAAAAGATGTAAGATTATAGTTTAGGCTTCTCTCCTGTGTTCAGAGTTGCTCCAGTAGCTTCACCAGCATCATGGGATATCTCTACCATGTTAGAAAATGTGGCAAAGGGGCTGCAGAGCTGGAAAAGATGACCCTGAAATGTCACCACTGTGGAAAACCATATAGGTCGAAGGCTGGACTTGCGTATCACCTGAGGTCAGAGCATGGGCCTGTGAGTACTGATTCCTTTCTATACTCTGCATGGGGATGTATTTGGTGGTGAGTCCTTAGCCCTCTATCTTCCCATATGTGTTTGCTTCCTCATTTGTATCCTCTTTTAATTTCTGAATGCTTGTGTTCGCTCTTCTTTGTTCTTTCTTTGTCCTTTTCTTATTTCTGCCTTTTGAACATTATTAGATTAGATAAGTCAAAATTCAAAGTATAGTCCAGGCAGAAGTAAACTCATTATTATATATTTTATATCATATATTTTTATATAGTATATATATATTATATATAAATTTTTTTTTCTTTAAGAGACAAGATCTTGCTGTCTCAGACTTGAGTGCAGTGGTGGGATCATAGCTCACTGCAGCCTCGAACTCTTGGGCTCAAGCCATCTTCTTGCCTTAGGCTCCTAAGTAGCTAGGACTACAGGCTTGCGCCACATGCCCAGCTAATTTTTTTGTTTTTCATTTTTTGTAGAGACAGGTGTCTCATTATGTAGCACAGACCAGTCTCGAACTCCTGGCCTCAAGCGATCCTCTTATCTTGACCTCCCAAAGTGCTGGGATTATAGGTGTGAGCCACTGTGCCCAGCCCATTACTTAATTAATTTATGTATTTATATATTTTTGAGACGAACTTTCTCTCCGTTGCCCATGCTGGAGTGCTGTAGAGCAATCTTGGCTCACTGCAACCTCTGCCTCCTGGGTTCAAGTGATTCTCCCACCTCAGCTTCCCAAGTAGCTGGGATTACAGGCGCGTGCCACCACGCCCAGCTAATTTTTGTATTTTTAGTAGAGATGGGGTTTCACCATGTTGGCCAAGCTGGTCTCGAACTCCCGATCTCAGGTGATCTGCCCACCTCGGCCTCCCAAAGTCCTGGGATTACAGGCGTGAGCCACTGTACCCAGCCCCATTGTTATCCTTTTAAAACTAAAGGCATTCCCCCATAGCTAGAGCTTTTATGAGCATCTGTCCAGCTGGTTCCTCTTTCATTTTTTTGGTTTAATTTTTTTTTTTTTCTGATTACATTTCCAAGGTTTCCTACCCTGTGGTTTATTTTTTTTTTAGAGTCATTTGTTAAGATGTAATTTACATATGATAATGTTTACCATTTTAGTGCATAATTAGTAAGAATTTTGACACATGTATATAGTCATGTAACCACTATCACACTCAACACATAGACTAGTCAGGGTTCCTTAGCTCACACCTGTAATCCCAGCACTTTGGGAAGCTGAGGTGGGCGGATTGCCTGAGCCCAGGAGTTTGAGACCAGGTTGGGCTACATAGTGAGACCCTGTCTCTACAGAAAATGAAAAAATAAGCCAGGCATGGTGGTGTACACCTATAGTCCCAAGTACTTGGGAAACTGAGGTAGGATGATCACTTGAGCCCAGAAGGTTGAGGCTGCAGAGCTGTGATTATACCACTGCATGCCAGCCTGGGTAACAGAGTGAGACCTTGTCTCAAAACAAACAAAAAAAAGATGTTTTATAATTCCGTCACCTCCTGAAGTTGACTTGTGTTCCTTTAGTCAGCCTTTTCCTTCAGCTGCAGCCCCTGGCAACCACTGATCTATTTTCTGATCCTATAGTTTTACCCTTTTCAGAATGTCCTGTAAATTGAATCATACAGCCTGTAGCCTTTGAGTCTAACTTCTTTCATTTACCATAATCCATTTGCGATTCATCCATGTGTTGCATATATCACTAGTTTATTCCTTTTTTTTCCTAAGATTTCATTGTATGGATGTTTCAAGTTTGTTGTTTATCTACTTACCGGTTGAAGAACATTTGGTTGTTTCTAGTTTTTGACAATTATGAATAAAGCTGCTATAAACATTCACAGAGGGTTTTGGGCTGGGCACAGTGACTCATGCCTGTAATCCTAGCACTTTGGGAGGCTGATGCAGGTGGATCGCTTGAGCTCAGGAGTTCGAGACCAGCTGGGCAACATGGTGAAACCCCATCTCTATAGAAAATACAAACATTAGCTGGGTGCGGGTGGCACACGCCTGTAGTCCCAGCTACTTGGGAGATTGAGGTGGGAGGATGCCTTGAGCCCAGGAGGCGAAGGTTGCAGTGAGCTGAGATGGTGCCACTGCACTCCAACCTGGGTGACAGAGCAAGAACCTGACTCAAAAACAAAAAACAAAAGGATTGTTGTGTTGTGTTTTGTTTTTTTTGAAACAGGGTCTTGCTCTTTTGCCCAGGCTGGAGCCACCTTGGCTCACTGCTACCTCTGCCTCCTGGGCTCAAGCTGTCCTCCCACCTCAGCCTCCCAAGTAGCTGGGATTAACCACGCCCAGCCAATTTTTGTATTTATAGTAGAGATGGGTGTTCGCCATGTTGGCCAGGCTGATCTTGAACTCCTGGGCTCAAGTGATCCGCCTGCCTCGGCCTCCCAGAGTGCTGGGATTACAGGCGTGAACCACTGCACCTGGCAAAAAAGGTTTTTATGTGAAAATAAATTTTAATTTCCCTTGGGTAAATACTTAGGAATGAGATTTCTGGGTCATATGATTAATGTATATTTAACTCATAAGAAACTGCTGCATTGTTTCCCAAAGTGGCTGTGCCATTTTGCATTCCCACCGACGAAGTATGAGAACTCCAGTTGCTTTGCATCCTTGTCTACATTTATTATTGTCAATTTTATTTTTTGATCCATTAGTAGTACTGTATGTGTAGTACTTTACTGTGGTTTAAATTTTCATTTCCCTAATGACTAACAATGCTTAATGTTGTTGACCATCTTTGCATGTGCTTACTGGTGATTTGTATGTCTTTAATGAAGTGTCTGTTCAAATTCTTTGTTCATTTTTGGGGGGAGGATTTTTGTTGTCTTATTAAGTTTGGGATATATTCTGGGTTTTTTATCATTCCGGATACAAGTTCTTTATCTTTTTTTTAACATTGTCTTTTGAAGAATAGAGTTTTAAATTTTGATATAGTTCAATTTATGTATTTTTTCATTTATGGAAAATGCTTTTGTTGTATCTAAGAAATCTTTGCTTAACTCAATGTATAATTTTCTTTCCTTTTTTTTTTCTTGGATAGAGCCTCACTCTGTTGCCCAGGCTGGAGTGCAGTGGTGTGATCTCAGCTCACTGGAACCTCCGCCTCCCGGGCTCAAGTGATTCTCCTGCCTCAGCCTCCTGAGTAGCTGTGATTACAGGTGCCCATGAGCACACCTGGCTAATTTTTGTATTTTTAGTAGAGATGGGGTTTCACCATGTTGGCCAGGCTGGTCTCAAACTCCTGACCTCAGGTGATCCGCCTGCCTTGGCCTCCCAAAGTTCTGGGATTATAGGTGTGAGCCACTGTGCCTGGCCCTCAGTGTATAATTTTCTGTTGCTACTGTGAATCACCACAAACTGAATGGCTTAAAGCAACACAAATGTATTATCTCACCGTTCTTTAGGTCAGAAATCCAGTTACAGGATGCCTCAGCTCGTTCCTTCGCTTAGAGTCTCACCAGGCTGGAATCAGTGTCGGTAGGGCTGTTGTTTTTTAGAGGCTCTAGTGGGAGAATATGTTTCCAGACTCATTCAGATTGTTCAAGAGTTCGGTTCCGTGCAGTTGCAGGAGCTCCTTTCCTTATTTGCTGTGGGCTAAGAGTTCTTAGTTTCCAAAGGCCACCTGCATTCTCTGGCTCATAGCTGTCTTCAAGTCAGAGACAGCAGGTTGGATGTCTCTCATGCTTTGAATCTCTCCTGCCTCTTCTGCTGGATCTCTCTTACCTAAAGTCAACTGTAGACTTTCATCACATCTGCAAAATACCTTCACATCAACACACTTAGATTTCTGTTTGATTGACTAACTGATGACTATCCCAGCCAACTTGGCACATCAAAAAACCATCATACACAGGATCACACACATTTTCTCCCTTGCTCTCTTCTAGAAATTTTATAGTTTTATGTTTTACATTTAGGGCTATGGTCCATTTTGAGTTAATTTGTATATATAGTGTGAGGGATGGGTTAAGATTTGTTTCTTTGCATACGAATGTGTCTTTTAACTACTAAGAAGCCTTTTTTTTTTGAGACAGAGTTTCATTGTCACCCAGGCTGGAGTACAATGGCGCCATCTTGGCTCACTGCAGCCTCCACCTCCCTAGTTCAAGCGATTCTTCTGCCTCAGCCTCCCGAGTAGCTGGGACTACAGGCGCATGCCACCACGTCCAGCTAATTTTTATATTTTTAGTAGAGACAGGGTTTTACCATATTAGCCAGGCTGGTCTCGAACTCCTGACCTCAGATGATCCACCCGCCTTGGTATCCCAAAGTGCTGGGATTACAGGCGTGAGCCACCACGCCTGGTCCCAAGAAGCTTTTTTTTTTTTTACCAGTAAAATATACATTAATATGGTGGAACTTGATGCTAGTGGTTAGCAATCTCTACTACATAACTCTTTTAATATTTAGAGCAGGAAGCTCAGCCTTTAATCACTGGCTGTGATAGATGCCACTTCTCAGGCCTATGTTTTGCTGTGTTTCATTCTTGCAGATATCCTTCTTTCCAGAGTCAGGACAGCCAGAGTGCTTAAAGGAGATGAACCTAGAGTCAAAGAGTGGGGGCCGAGTTCAGAGACGTTCTGCCAAGATAGCTGTATACCACCTGCAGGAGCTGGCCTCTGCTGAACTGGCCAAGGAATGGCCCAAGAGGAAGGTGCTTCAGGACCTGGTACCTGATGATCGAAAGGTAAGGCAGAAGCATGTATCAATTTGGGAACCATTATGTCTAACGTTGTGCCTACTGTACACAGATAAGTAAATGCACTTGAATGAGTACGTGATAGGCAGTATTTTGTTGTTTATCCTTGGAGATAGAGTACATCTGATCTAGCTTCGGTATTTGGATTCAGTTAGGTTCTACAGCGACAGTCTGTTTCGTAAATTCCTTAAAGAGCCCTCTTAATTCTGGACTACTTCCAGAGGGAACCTGAATTCCCAGATTAGATTTTTGTTTAATGTGTTTTTGTTTTGCTAGTTCATATGTAGTAGTTTATATTTAGTTGAGATAAGTGATTTCAGTTTGTTTTGTAGTAACAGAACTCCTCTCCCCCGCTTTTTTCAAAATAAAATCCTATGCAAAACACCAGTATATAAAATAACTTAAAAACAGATTTGCTCTGAGTAGCTGTGAGTAGTGAGCCCAAAGCCTTGTCTACTTGGCCTTCTTCTTTTTGATCCTTTTATTGTTCCCCTACACGGCCCCAAGCATACTTCTGAGGGGTGCAGAACCTGTTTGGAAGCCCTTGGATCTATTAGAATGTATTAGAATAGATCATAGAAGAAGGGGCATTATTTAGCCAAAAGGAGACAAGGATATATGACTATGGGATTGTCTTGGGAGCAGGTCGAAGGGATACGTAATAAGGAGTAAGAGAGGAGCAAAGGGCTCTTATTCTCCAGGGTAGCAAGAAGTTCACATTTGGCATAGGGCTCTGACCTATGTGAGAGGAATGTTATGTCTTACAAGAAAGTAAGGCTGGGCGCAGTGGCTCAAGGCTGAAATTCCAGTACTTTGGGAGGCTGAGGTGGGTGGATCATGAGGTCAGGAGATCGAGACCATCCTGGCCAACGTGGTGAAACCCCATCTCTACTAAAAATACAAAAATTAGCCAGGTGTGGTGGTGGGCACCTGTAGTCACAGCTACTCAGGAGGCTGAGGCAGGAGAATCGCTTGAACCCGGGAGGTGGAGGTTGCAGTGAGCCGAGATTGCACCACTGCACTCCAGCCTGGGCGGCAGAGTGAAACTCTGTCTCCAAAAAAAAAAAGGAAAAGAAAGGAAAGTAAGGTCAAACCCTAGTTTTCTAACACTTATGTGTTTTTTTGGTCTAAAAATCAGTCCAGGGTGGTAGGTGTGCACTCCTGGTGGATGCTCCTGGTGTTCAAGGAATTGGATTGTATTTTTGAATATTAGAGTATACTTTCTTGTTTTGGACTTATTTCTACTTTTTTTTTTTTTTTTTCCTGCTACAGGCTAAAGTACATGGCTATCTAAATCCAATTTAAATGTGGGTTTTGCACAGTGATAGTTATCTCATGATATTACAGTCAGGTTTCACTGTGCATAGGATATCATAAGGAAATTTAAATATTTGTTAACTGGCCGGGCGCAGTGGCTCACGCCTGTAAAGTAATCCCAGCACTTTGGGAGGCCGAGGTGGGCGAATCACGAGGTCAGGAGTTCGAGACCAGCCTCGTCAACATGATGAAACCCCATCTCTACTAAAAATGTTTTAAAAATTAGTGTCTGGGCCTACAGTGTCTCACACCTGTAATCCCAGCACTTTAGGAGGCCGTGGCAGGCTGATCACCTTAGGTCAGCAGTTCGAGACCAGCCTGGCTAACATGACAAAACCCCTTCTCTACTAAAAATACAAAAATTAGCTGGACATGGAGGCGGGCGCCCGTAATCCCAGCTACTTGGGAGGCTGAGGCAGGAGAATCGCTTGAACCTGGGAAGCAGAGATTGCAGTGAGCCGAGATCATGCCATTGCACTCCAGCCTGGGCGACAAGAGCAGAAATCTGTCTCAAAAAAAAAAATTAGCCAAGTGGGACACACCTGTAGTCCCAGCTGTAGTCTCAGGTACTGGGGAGGCTGAGGCAGGAGAATAGTTTGAACCTGGGAGGCAGAGGTTGCAGTGAGCCAAGATCATGCCACTGCAATCTAGCCTGGGCCACAGAGCAAGACTTCATCTCAAAAAATAAAATAAAAATAAAAATAAAAATAAAAATAAAATAAATAAAATAAAATACAATAAAATAAATAAATTTGTTGCCAAGCGCAGTGGCTCATGCCTGTAATCGCAGCACTTTGGGAGTCCAAGGCAGGCGGATCACGAGGTCAGGAGATCAAGACCATCCTGGCTACCATGGTGAAACCCCATCTCTACTAAAAATACAAAAAATTAGCTGGGCATGGTGGTGCTTGCCTGTATTCTCAGCTGCTCGGGAGACTGAGGCAGGAGATTCACTTGAACCTGGGAGACAGAGGTTGCAGTGAGCCGAGATTGTGCTACTTCACTTCAGCCTGGGTGACAGAGTGAGACTCCGTCTCAAAAAATAAATAGATAAATAAATAAATATTTGTTAACTCATTGATAAAGTTGAGTATTCTCATCCAGCAGATGCTTTCCTAAAATCATCAAATAGGTTTTATATATATATATATATATATATATTTTTTTTTTTTTTTTTGAGACAGCGTCTTGCTCTGTCACCCAGGCTGAAGTGCAATGGCGCGATCTCGGCTTACTGCATCCTCCGCCTCCCAGGTTCAAGCGATTCTCGTGCCTCAGCCTCCCAAGTAGCTGGGATTACGGGCATGTACAACCACGCCCAGCTAATTTTTGCAGAGATGGGTTTTACCATGTTGCCCAGACTGGTCTCAAACTCCTGAGCTCAGGCAATCTGCCTGCCTCGGCCTCCTGAAGCGCTAGGATTACAGGCGTGAGCCACTGTGCATGGCCTGGTTTATATTTTTGACAGCGTATAGGTAAAAGGCATTATTCTTTCTTAAATATAAAAATTTTATCTTTTTGAGTAGATAACATATTCTTCAAATGGTTAAAAAACTCAAAATGATGCTAAACATTGAATTAGCCCACTCCCACTACGTCCTTGTTCTGTCCTGTCCCCATGGTTAACCATTTTTATCAGCTTTTTGTGCATCTTTCCACTGTTTCTTGATGTATATATAAGCAATGTATATTCTTTTTAAAACACTTCTAACTTTGAAATAATTTTAGACTAGTTAGCAGAGTTTCCAAATGCTCTTCACCTAGCTTCTCCTAATGCCTTACATAACCATACCTTAGGATATTATCAGGATACCACATTTTATTTCATTTCTGTGTCTCCTTAGTCTCCTCCAATCTGTTATAGTTCCCCTGGCTTTGTCTTTTATGTCTTTGATGCTGTTGAAGAGAACTGGCTGGTTATTTTTTAGAATGTTCCCCAATATGGATTTGCATGATATTTTCTCAAGATTAGATTGAGAGTTCTATATGTGTTTGGCAAGAATACCACTGAAGCAATGTTGGCCCTTCTCCATGTATCATATCAAAAGGTATATGATATTGATTTGTCTCTTACTGATGATGATAACTTTGATCAGTTGCTTATGGTGTGTTTTCTAAGTATCTCAATGGCAAAACTATAATCTTCCCATTTGTAATTAGTGAATATTTTGTGGGGAGATGGAATATGCACATATCCTGTTTCTTATACTGTTGCCTACTTAGATTAGCATCCATTGACGATATTTGCCAGTGACAGTTTTTTTTTTTTTTTTTTGGTTTTTTTTTTTTGAGACGGAGTCTTACTTTGTCACCCAGGCGTGGTCTCGGCCCATTGCAACCTCTGCTTCCCGGGTTCAAGTGATTCCTCTACATCAACTTCCCGAGTAGCTGGGACTACGGGTGCGCACCACCACACCTGGCTAATTTTTGTAGTTATAGTAGAGACGGGGTTTCACCATATTGGCCAGGCTGATCTCGAACTCCTGACCTTGTGATCCACCCCCCTCGGCCTCCCAGAGTGCTGGGATTACAGGCATGAACCACTGCGCCTGGCCACCTGCAACAGTTATGCCTGTGATGTTTACATAATGGTTTTCAGTTTCCATGATTTTTTCTATAATTATTGATTAGAACTCTACTGTGAAAAGATCTGTTGTTTTTCTCTATTTATTTGTGTAAGTAAAGACTCAATGATATTTATTTTATTCCATGGGTTATAATCCAGTGCTATTATTATTTATTTTGCTGCTTAACATGTCCCAGATTTGGCAGTTGAGAGCTCTTTCAAGTGGGCTCCTATGTCTTTTTGACATCCCCTATCTTTTTTTGAGAACATTTTTTACTTTATGACATGATAAGACAGGCCGTAGGCTTATCTTCCATTTTTCCGGCCCCAGCCCTGGAATCAACTATTTCTCTAAGGAATCCTGGTTCCTTTTATTAAAGAATATATTTAGAAGTCCTTGTTCTAAAATATATTTTAGTCCTTGTTCTACTGGAGTGTCATTGTTTCTGTGCCTTCTTGGTAGATAGAGTTAGGATATAAATGCATGTATAGTCATACATGCACACGTACACATCCATATTTATTTGTATGGCTATCTGTATGTATATTAAAAGCCATGAGACCTTCATTTCCAATCCAACACCACAAGTTTCCTTCTAGTCTTCCTTTTTCCTTATTTGTAACTTCTTTCTCCAGCAGTGAGAAACCTGGTTCTCATTATCCACAGTATATTTACTTATTTGCTCAATTCTAGTAGTACATAAAATAGTTTCAGAATTACCAACTCATTCCCCTGTAAAAAACAAATTTTCTGTATTTATATATACTTCTTTTCATCTTGAGCCTTACAGAATATAGTGAAAATAGTATTTTCCAAAGTTACTGAGGTTGATTTTTTCTTTCCTGTCCCCATCATTGTGTCACTTATTTGTAATAGATCCATGTGTTATTCTTATTAAGTTTTGGGTCTCCCCTGCATCCTATTTAATGTAACTAGTCATTTATTTTGGGAGTATATGAAACCACCATGGTTCTAAATCAGACATATTCAAAGAGATATGTTCTGAGTCACTACTCCTCATCCCAACTATTCCATTCCCATTCCCCTTTTCTTTCTACTGTGTTCCCATCTACCTCCAAAGATAACCAGACTCATTCGTTTTTAGTTTATCCTTCCTGTATTTTTATGTGATGGATCATCGGATACATGTATATTTTCTTATATCCCCTTCTTTCTTACTACAGATAATTGTTTTGGTACTCTGCTTTGTTTCACTTAATAGTATAGTTGTGGCCGGATGTGGTGGCTCATGCCTGTAATCCCAGCACTTTGGGAGGCCCAGGCAGGCAGATCACGAGGTCAAGAGATTGAGACCATCCTGGCCAACATGGTGAAACCCTGTCTCTACTGTAAAAATACAAAAATTAGCTGGGCATGGTGGCGCACGCCTGTAGTCCTAGCTACTTGGAAGACTGAGACAGGAGAATCGCTTGAACCTGGAAGGCGGAGGTTGCAGTGAGCCAAGATAGCAACACTAGACTCCAGCCTGGGCAACAGAGCGAGACTCCATCTCAAAAAAAAAAAAATAAAACAGACAAACATATATATACACACACACACACACACACACACACACACACACACAATTGTCCCTCAGTATATGTGGGACATTGGTTCCAGGACCTCTGTGAATACCCAAATTTGTGCATGCTTAAGTTCCACAGTCAGCCCTGCCAAACCTGTGTATATGAAAAGTGGTCTTCTATGTAGATGGGTTTTGTGTACTGAAAATACAGTATTTTTGGTCTTTGTTTGGTTGCAAAAATCCACATATAAGACCTGCACAGTTCAAACCCATGTTGTTCAAGGGTCAACTGTTTATCCTGGAAATTACTCCACATGTGTTTACAGAAATCATCCTCATCTTTTTTTATAGCTGGATAGTACTTCATTTCCATAAATATGATAGTTTGTTACTATCATATTTATGATACATTTATAACTGTATTTATATAAACTATGTACTATGGAGCTGTAAAAAAGATTTTAGATAGGCCCATTTATACTAGCTTCAGAGGAGACTAAATGCTTATAAATAAAGCCACCTCTGTACTCTATGAAAGTACTGTGTACTCTGTTCTTTCAAAGATTTACCAGAGGTTCTTTGGGCTACCTTCCTTACTTCCTCTATTACCTTTATGGGCTTTGGGTATGTTTTTTTGGTCGCAGAGAATCAGCTTCTTTTCAGACACTTCCATTGTCAAAGCAGGAAGATTGTTTACTCACCAGAAATACAACTATTTACCCATGGTGGACTTTGCAAGAATTGTCTGTGCAGGTTGCTCTCTCCTCTCTGGAAACTCTAGTTGTAGTTGTAAGGAGAGATCAACTCAAGTCAAAGCCTGTAAAAAGAAGTGCTAGACGGTGGCTCAAGCCTGTAATCCCAGCACTTTGGGAGACTGAGACGGGTGGATCACGAGGTCAGGAGATCGAGACCATCCTGGCTAACACGGTGAAACCCCGTCTCTACTAAAAAATACAAAAAAAACTAGCCGGGCGAGGTGGCGGGCGCCTGTAGTCCCAGCTACTCGGGAGGCTGAGGCAGGAGAATGGTGTGAACCCGGAAGGTGAGCTTGCAGTGAGCTGAGATCCGGCCACTGCACTCCAGCCTGGGCGACAGAGCGAGACTCCATCTCAAAAAAAAAAAAAAAAAGGAAGTGCTAGAAATAATTCTACTTTTGAAGTATAAGCAAATATTATATATTCTGTTCCCTGATTTCTCTCATATCCCTGTTTTATCTTGAACCTTAATTTTTTTGTTTTAGGATTTTAAAAATACCAAAATTAGCATGTTATAATTGAAGAAAAATTAGAAATGCAGATAGGTAGGAAAAAGTATGAAAATGATTCAAAATTCTACCAGAGATGTAGTCCCAGCTACTCGGGAGGCTGAGGCAGGAGAATGGCGTGAACCCAGGAGGCGGAGCTTGCAGTGAGCCGAGATCGTGCCATTGCACTCCAGCCTGGGCGACAGAGCGAGACTCTGTCTCAAAAAAAAAAAAAAAATTCTACCAGAGAATACCACTGTTAATATTTTGATTTATACACTTCTAACCTTTTACTCATCTACATTTACGATGAGTATACGAATGCAAATTTGTATCCCTCTCTCTCTCTTAACATTTTTTAAATTTATTTTTTTCTTTCCTAATCATTAGAACCTATGAATCGTTCTTTTTTAACACATATTTTAATTCTATGTAGTACTCTGTAGCTTTTTTTTCTTTTTAAACTGTAGGTGAAGTATATCTGAGTCTCTTGTCCTCTGTTAAAAATCAAACTTTTCTAAGACAAACAATAGACCAGTATACTTACCAGTTTCAGGTACTTTACAGGGTCTTATATCTTACAGTTTTTTTGTATTCAAAAGTATAGATTTCAGAATTATATAACCTAAAGAGTTGGGTGTGAAACTTTTGGGATATTTTGGTTGGGAGTTTGATTTATCTAATGTTTCTGGTTGTCTTGTCTTGTAGTTAAAATATACTCGCCCAGGGCTGCCTACCTTCAGCCAGGAAGTACTACATAAATGGAAGACAGATATCAAGAAATATCATCGTATTCAGTGTCCTAACCAGGTGGTTCTTTCTCATTCATTTATTCAGTAAATGTTTATCAAGCATGCTTCTGTTATTTATTCCTTCATGACAAAACACCTGAGCCTCAGTGGCTTAAAACAGTTATTTTATTTGTTCACAATTCTGTAGAGCAGTAATTCTGTAAAGGCTCAGCAGGGCAGTTCTCCGGCGGTATGTAGCATCAGCTGGAATCACTCATGAGAGTGCGTTCAGCTGGAAACTCAGTGAGACTGGAATGTTCAAGATGGTTTCTGTGCAGCTGCATTTATCTGGGAGCTTGGCTGTCCATATGGCCTCTTTCTCTAGCAGAGTAGTTGGGCTACCAGCAGGGTACACAGTGACTGACTTTTCAGAGAATATTTTGAGAACATGAAAGCAGGGCTGCACATCTCTTAAAATCTAGCTTCAGAATTTGCCAGCATCACTTCCATGGTGTTTTATTGATCAAAGGAATCATGGGACTAACCCAGATTCACAGGAAGGGTAACTAGACTCCACTTCTTGATGGCAAGAGTGGAAGATAATTTGCAGCCATCTTTATTTTTACGATTCTAAAAATATTTTTATTTTCTAGAGTCAAGATGAGGGAGAGAGCCATCTTTAAACCATCACAGCTATAGTAGATTCAGTACTTTGCAGAGGAGTAAATATAAAAGAAGAGGGAACACATTTGCACTAAATAAAGCAGATTTAAAAAAAAACTAACTATATAATTTTCCATGTTTCTCTTAAGTGTCAGAGAAGGTACCAAGGGAAGGAAATAGCTTAATCTTTCCTAAAAAACTTGTTCACCTTCTGTTTCTTTTCTTTTTACCTTTCCTTGGCTTTTCTTCTTGCTTTTGTGGCTTGCCTGTATATTCTTTTTTCATTTGGTTTGTGGCACAGATTATTGGTTTTCTTCCTTCAAATGTGGAGTTGGTCAGCGTAAATGGCTAGATTGTTCAGAGAAGGGAGCTATTTGGCATAGTCTTCACACTATTTCTTCTCTTTTTCAGGGCTGTGAGGCTGTCTACAGTAGTGTATCTGGCCTTAAAGCTCACCTGGGCTCTTGTACATTGGTTTGTAACTTTTTAAACTTAATATCTTAACGTGTTCTCTAAAATAGTCTGACATGGAAGAGAATTCAGTTTAGGTGAACAGCTAGTTGTCCTGTTTACCATTATCTTCAGAGGCTGCTTTAGTTTTTTATGTCTCAAAGATTATTGGTCTGGTATTGGGTGGGATGCCAGGGCATGTCCAAGGCTTAGAAAAGATCACCATAGTCACAAGTCATTATCAAGTTAAAGGAATTCGGAGAAAAATATATTTGTTCTGAGTTCCTACCCTGAGTTCCTATCCCTGAATTCTAAGAGATTCAGCTCCTTGCATTTGAGCGTCTCCTCCTCTGGGCCTGCCCTGTTTGGGTGGGCCTGAAACACTGTAGAATCACCTTATATGTGCTTATCTGGATTGGTAAAGATCCTCTATACCCATCTGAACCATACTGGCCTCTGGGGATGGGAGGTGGGATAGGGTGTCAGGCTAACAGCGATTCACCTCACTGAATCTTTTCCATGTTGACCCAGGTGTCCTACAACCTACCAGCCATGGGAATTGCTGCCATTTTCCAATCTCCTCACACAAAATGAGCACCATGGAAACCTGAAGCTTCAGGAGGGGAGAGAAGTCTCAGTTCAAGGCAACAAGGGAGTTGTAGGCATCTAAACCAGATCTGTCCAGGAATGCTTAGGAGTTTGTCATCTTGATCCTAGTTTCTGAGTCCTTAAACTAGGTATTATGGATGGTACTCTTCTAATTCTGGATTTTGAAGGCACTTTTTGCAACAGTGGATCATAGCGGGAAGAATTGTACATTGGTGCCTCTGGTGAATTTTGGGCATTTGATCATTTTGGGGGAGGAACCAAGACAACCTGGAAGTGAAGTTAAAGCAACATAGGAAGCTAGAAAGATGTGGCATGTTACCTGAGAAAAAGTAGGAGACTTTCAGGTTGTGTTGAAGTAGGGTGGGTGATTGGAACAGAATTGCACTAGGATGGATTTATGTTGGTAATTATCCATCCAAGCTGGTTTTCCTAAATCTATTACTATATTTGATCTTTTTCCTTCTTAACCTTTGCTGAAATAGAATTCCCTCTTTTTCATCTCTAACAGTCCCTACACATAACCCAGGTATGTGTTTCTAAATTTACCAATAATTCTTTTTGTTTCTCTCTTGGAAATAGGGAAACTTTGTGGCTGGAAAATACAAATGTCTTCTATGTCAGAAAGAATTTGTGTCAGAGAGTGGTGTCAAGTATCACATCAACTCTGTCCATGCTGAGGTGAGGTTTTTGTAATCCTGTGGACCTGATATGTAAGCCACAAGAGAGGTAGACTTTCTCCCTGTTGTTACGGATTAAGGCTCTCAAGGAAAGTAACTCTAAAGTGGTTACCAGAGACATTAGAGTTAAAATATTCTCTAAACTTAGATATATAATTGTATTTTTCTGTGAAAGTATTTGAAGACACTCTGATGGGTGGGCAGGGTGGCTCATGCCTCTAATCTCAGCACTTTGGGAGGCCAAGGCAGGAGGATCACCTAAACCCAAGAGTTTGAGGCTGCAGTGAGCTGATTGCACCACTGCCCTCCAGCCTAGGCAACAGAGATCCTGACTCAAAAAAAAAAATCACTGTGACTGTAAGCATCCTTGAACTCTTCTTTTTTTTAGACAGAGTCTCGCTCTGTTGCCCAATCTGGAGGGCTTATTGCAACCTCCAGCTCTCGGGTTCGAGCAATACTCCCTGAGTAGTTGGGATTACAGGCATCTGCCACCACACCTGGCTAATTTTTGTATTTTCAGTAGAGACGGGGTTTTGCCATGTTGGCCAGGCTGGTCTTCAACTCCTGATCTCAGGTGATCCACTTGCCTCGGCCTCCCAAAGTGCTAGCATTACAGGTGTGAGCCACCGTGCCCAGCCTGAACTCTTCTAATTCCTTTAAATCCAATTAAGTTAAACATTTGGGAACCAGGTTGAATTTACATGTTCGAAATTCTTGTTTCACAGTGATCTCTATACATTCACGCCTTCTAGCATTCTGATGTCTTCCAGCAACCCATTTTTAATGCTGTTTAAAATACTGGATAAAACAACTATAAAGGACATTATTGAGACAGTTGGGGAAATTTGAATGCTGACTATATTAAATAATAGTATTGTGTCAGTGTTAACATTCCCAAAGGTGATAGTTGTAGTCATGCAGGAAAATGCCCTTAGGCAGATATATGCCGAAGTGTTTAGTGATGAAGTATTATGATGTCTGCAAGTAACTTGCACATCGTTCAACAAAAGAAAGAAGGAGGGAAGAAGGAAGAGAGGAAGGAAAGAGATTAACAATGGTAAATTTGATTGTTCATTGAACTGTTACAACTTTTCTGAAGGTTTGTAATTTTTCAAAATAAAAAAATTTAAAAATTGTATATTAAAATGCTTTAAAGTTCAGAAGGTCAAGGATTTTCTCTTGGGGAAGGTTTTTTAGTAATACAGGTGAACAGAGAAATTGTTTATGATATAATTACATACTCCTACTACAATAGCTTAGGAATACAATGTGCATTCTCTTGGAATATCTTATTGCAGAAACTATTGCTGCCTGATGTGGAAAAATAAAGGGAACACCTTTATTTATTCTCTGCCCTCAAATTTGATAGTACTTAACAATGTGAGTCTTAATTACTTCCATAAAGTTTGGTTTCTGTTGCTTTACTGGCATAAGCTTTCAGAATCCCTAACCAAAATCTGAGATGTCTTCTGAAGGCAGTCATATCTTTTTAGTCATAATAGCATATCTTTTTTTGCTTCAGGGAGTATTTAAAAGGTAAATATCGGCGGGGCACTGTGGTTGACGCATGTAATCCCAGCACTTTGGGAGGCCGAGGCGGGCAGATCACCTGAGGTCAGGAGTTTGAGACCAGCCTGGCCATCATGGTGAAACCCCATCTCTACTAAAAAGTTAGCAGGCATGGTGGCGGGCACCTGTAATCCCAGCTACTTGGGAGGCTGAGGCAGAAGATTTGCTTGAACCCGGGAGACGGAGGTTGCAGTGAGCCGAGATTGCGCCACTGCACTCCAACCTGGGCGAAAGAGCAAGACTCTGTTCAAAAAAAAAAGGTAATTATCTCCTGACAAAATCTGGCCTTTATATAGTTAACTGGTTTGTCCATTTTCTTCCTAAAAAGTTAAAACCAATGGAGTTGGAACCAACAAATTTCATTTGGTTTGGGGCATTCTCCCAGGCATTTGTTTATTGATTTATGCCTCTATTTATGAATTTTGTGGGTGGTAAAAACATCTTTACCCTGTTTCTTCCTCCCTCCATCACATTTTCTTACACTACTTTTTTTTTTTTTAACAGAAAATTTCAAACACACGAAAGTAGAGAAAGTAGCATAATGAACCCAGTGTGCTGTCAGCCATCCTCAGCAACCATCAGTGTATGGCCAATCTTGTGTCATTTATAACCTCACTTTTCTCCTCCCTTAAAGGCTTACTTTAAAGCAAATTCCACATATAATTTCAGCTGTAAGTGCTTCTTTCAATATGTATCTGTAAGAGATGACTTTTGAAAACATATGACCACAAACATCATTATACCTAAAAAAGTTAAGAATTTTAGTATTATCATATATCCAGTTGTTATTTAAATTTCCCTGATTATCTTATAATGTTTTTTCAGAGTTGATTTATTCAAATTGGGATCTAAAACAAAGTCCAAATATTGCATTTGTTTGTTTTAATCTAGAGCAGTACTATCCAAAAAAAATGTACTGTGAGCCATGTATATAATTTAAAATTTTCTAGTAGCCACATTAAAAAAGTATTTTAAAAAGATGAAACTAATGTTAATAATTTATTAAGCCCAATATATCTAAAGTTATTTTTAACATGTAAATCAATAAATTATTGAGATATTTTACATTTTTTTCATACCAAGTCTTTGAAATTTGGTGTATATTTTACATGAAAGCATATCTTAATTTGTTTTACTTACATTTAAACACATCACTTACCACACGTGGCTAGTGGCTATCTCATTACATGGTGCAAGACTAAAAGCTTCCTCTTCCTTTTTACACATTTGCCATTTATTGAAGAAACCGGATCACTTGTCACATACATGTACCCACATTCTGGAATTTCGCTGATTGCACTCTATGGTAGTATTCCTCTATCCTGGCTATTTCCTCTTTTGCTTTTTGTTGTTGTTATTGTTTGTTTTTGACGTACAGGGACCACTGCAGTGGAGTCTTGCAGTGGGGCAGAGAGATTGGGCTCAACTCCCTATCCTGACTTTTCCTATGAATTGGTAGATTTAGAAGATTGAACAGATCACTTGATAAGATTGAAGTTCTTTGGTTTTTGGCAAAAATACTTTATAATTGGATTTCATGTCCCCTACCCCTTAATTTTTTAAACTGAGCCTCGAAAATGTTAAGTAATTTGCCCATGGTCACTTGTCTAGAAACAGAGCTGGGATTTGCACCCAGGAGGTCTTGGCTGCAAAATTCATACTCTTAGTTACGATGCCATCATGGAATAAAATCTCCTGTGGCTCAGTGTGTTATGTCTCACGATGAGATTTATACTCAGGAGATATAAGAGTGGGATGATGCTAAGTAAACAGACTTTATAGATCATTTATTAAAGTCCCTAGAATTATGCCTTACAAAATATGTGCTTATAATAGCTGTTCTGTATTGGATTTCTCCATCTTAAAATATAGAATCCTGAGGTATGGTTCCATATCTGTTTCCTTCTTACTGTGTTCTGCCCTAATCATGCCTTTTTTCCATTCTTCCTCCACCTTTATGTTCTTCACTATAGTTTCAACTGGATGACATTTCTATTTTGCCTCTCTAGGACTGGTTCGTTGTAAACCCAACAACAACCAAAAGCTTTGAAAAGCTGATGAAGATAAAGCAGCGGCAGCAAGAAGAAGAAAAGCGGAGGCAGCAGCACAGGAGCAGAAGGTCTCTAAGAAGGCGGCAGCAGCCTGGCATTGAGCTTCCTGAGACAGAGCTGAGTCTTAGAGTAGGGAAGGATCAGAGGAGAAATGAGGAACTGGTAGTGTCAGCCTCCTGTAAGGAACCAGAGCAGGAGCCAGTGCCAGCACAGTTCCAGAAAGTAAAGCCCCCAAAGACTAATCATAAACGAGGAAGGAAATAGGCAGTCAGTGTAAAAACGCTCCTAGGAAAGCAGATGTGATGCTGTTGTCACGAGGACCTGTGCTGGGAGGACTGAGTGAAGATTCTTTCAGCTGTTTGTATAAGGCTGTGACTTTCTCAGCCCTTTCCTCCTGTGTAAATTTCACTGTCTTCCCTTCTTACACTTTGATTCCCCCCTCCCCTTTTAGTAGGTTTTCCTGCTATTCCTCCTCAAGTCCTCTTGTTTTTTTCTTATCTTCCCAAAGAGCTCCCTCTCAAGGCCAACTATAGGCTCCTCTTGCCCTGTACAAAACTAAGAAACCTCTTTGGTTGTCCTTTCCTTCCTGGGGTATAGAATGTTCTTGGAAGCTCCATTGATTTAGTAGCTGCTCCATCATCTAGCTTGTGAAACCATTCCAGATTAATTTTTTAAAACCATAACTGATTTGTCATTTTGTATTTGTGATATAACAAGTCTAGAAGCTAGAACTGTTGTCATTCATATAATAAGCTTACTCTGTCTCCTTGGGAAACAAACTTTATGGAGGCTGTTTGTCCTCTCAATATGGTTTTAAGACTGAAAGTAAGAAAATGCATTTAGGATGAAAAATCTAGAACTACCCTATGCTGTTTATACTGGGAAATGCTTTGTACCAAGTAGCAGTGACTAGACCCACAGACATGAAAAGCAGCCTTAGGAGTAACGTGACCCAAACATTAAAATGACAGGAAAGAGAAAGTAGAAGCAGCAATAAATATTGCCCCAACTTTCCTGGAGCCTGAGGCCTCATCCATAGCTATGATCACTTGCCTTCTGAAGCTTATTTTTGCTGCTTTGGTTTTAAGAATTGAGAAATATCACATTGCCCCTGATATTTTGACAGTCTCCTAGTGCTCCTGGTAGTGCCACTGAGGGAAAACCAAGGTGCGCATTCCTTCTCCCCGGACTTTACCTCACTTGTTAGTTTACACCCCACTGTTTTCACCCATCCCCTTAGCCAACCTCTGTCTTTTTGAATTTTCTGAGAATATTGTCCTGTCCTCTTTTATATATGGAGTTCTATCCTCTTTATATCCTGAGACTTTGACACCAGATGTAGATATTTATCTGGAGCTGGAAAGAAAAATTCTTTTTCTGTACCTCATGCCTACCTGGTAATGTTTAATGGGTTATTTCTCTTTGAGGGTGACTTTGTCTGGAACATTGGTTAGAGCAGCTTTGTTGTCGTGTTTCTGGATTCTCTTCCCCGTTTTGCGTAAATATTGGTCTTATATATTCTTGCCTATTTTGTGGCATATGCCACATAAAAAATGAACCCTGATACAGACAAGTACTACCTTTTCAAATTCTGAAAGGCTATTACCACTTTAACTCTCTGTGCTCCTCCAAATAGCTTTAAAATGTGGGCTTTTGTGAAGACCACTTTCAAACAAGGGAGCACCGAAACCTGAATTGGTTACTGCCAGAATAGGTAGTTTTGAAACAAGTTAAGGACATGGTATGTGCACTCTGCATTTTCATGGGCAGTGTGCATTTAAAGCCCTTTCAGTAGATGAGGGTTGTCAGGGAGGAGAAATGAAGAAGCTATGTTAA
The DNA here is from genome assembly GCF_049350105.2 of Macaca mulatta. Taxonomy (NCBI): domain Eukaryota; kingdom Metazoa; phylum Chordata; class Mammalia; order Primates; family Cercopithecidae; genus Macaca; species Macaca mulatta. Next base: position 97,373,640 of record NC_133418.1, on the reverse strand, counting down.
TTTCTGGTGAGTAAGACCTGGGGAATGTTTGGCAATGACAAAAGAAATAAATGACTCTCAGAAAGATGTTTCCAGTGTTCTTTGACGCCGACCTGCTGTGTGACTCCTTGACACTGTATGGGGGTAAGAAGATGGCTAGAGATGGGGGTGAGTTTGAAATAAATTCCACATGCAGTTGTCTCAGTAGTTCTTTAGTTAACCTGAATTTTAACCTGAATTATGCTGGTTAAAATTTTATCTTTAATTTAACCTGAGTTATGCTGGTTAAAATGAGTAGTTTGAGATGAAAGTGGATTCGTATAGGAAACTTGCCTGGTCTCATCCAGGGACCCCTTGCAGGCATTCCTTTTCTTTTTCCTGACCAAGACCAGGGATCAGCAAGACTCAGTAAGACTATTCTAATCACAGTATTGAGTTTTAAAGTTTTTTTAAAAAAATTCATTAGACTAACATAAACTAAGTTTGACAGTATTATGAACTTTCATACATGGTTTGGAATGCAAATTGGTACAGTCACTTCAAAAGTGATTTGGCAATAGCTAGCAAAGTTGAAGATAGGTGCCCGAAGACTTAACAGTTTATCTCCTGGGCATACACAGAGAAACTCCTCTTGTCCAGGCATACAAAGAGACACAAAAAAGAATGATTATTGCAGTACAGTTTACAAGAGAGAAATACTGAAAACATGTATCAGAGAACTACTTTCACCTCTGCAAGTTACGGGATTATAGAACAAATGACTGGACTGTATTTCCCAGTTATCCCCCATCCCTCCACTCTCTCTAGTGAAGGAGAGCCAGCTAACTCCTTTCCCATGGAATGTGAGTGGAGTGATGAATGCCACTTGCAGGTTAGAACTTTGAGTGGGTGTACCTCCAAGCTTTCTTTGCCCTTCTTCCAACTAAATGCAGATGCTGATGGGGCCCTAGGAGATGGAAGAACACAAAATGGAAGGGATCTTGACTCCCTGAATCACCTCTTGAAGGAGAGCCACTTGCTTGCCAACCAGGAACATGTATCTGAGACTATTAAGTGAGCAAGAAATAAATGTCTGTTACTTGAGACATTATACATTCTTGGGTCTCTTGTCAGCCTGCTCTAACACACAATAATTATCCATTATCAGAATGGATAAATTGCGATATAGTCATACAGTAGAATACAAGCTACAAAATTGAGTAGGGTTTCTTGTATCATCATGAATATGTCTCAATGTCTGGGGCCGGGCATGGTGGCTCACACCTGTCATCCTAACATTTTGGGAGGTTGAGGCTGGAGGATCGCTTGATCTCAGGAGTTCTAGACTAACCTGGGCAATGTGGTGAAATCTCATCTCTACAAAAAATAAAAAAATTAGCTGGACATTGTGGTGTGCACCTATAGTCCCAGCTACTTGGGAGGCTAAGATGGGAGGACTGCTTGGGTCCAGGAGATCGAGATGCTGCCATGAGCTGTGATCATGCTACTGCACTCCAGCCTGTGTGACACAGTGAGACTGTCTCAAAAAATATTAAAAAAAAAAAAATTCTGTACATCTCCTTAAAAGAGAACATTTTAGAAATTTACTCTTGCTTCATCTTGATTCCTCTCTCTCTTCTCATAGCAAACCCATTAGCAAGTCCTGTCTACCACCAACTACATTTTGAATCTGTTCACTGTACTTCTGCCATTCCAATCTAAGCCATCATTACCTCTTGCCTAGACTACAGTATCTTCCTAATTGGTTTCCTTCCACTTTCTTCTGGCTTGGATACACTCCACCTAACAGCTCTAGTTTTTAACATTGTAAATCAGACCTCATTCACCTGCTAAAGGCCCTCGGACTACGTCTCTGTGCTCATAACTCCTGCTAGCCTTAATAGCCTCCACCCTTGTTCTTTGACCATTCCCCTACTATACACACACCTTTCTGTTCCTTGAACCTACCAAGCTTATTGCCATCTTAAGGCATTTGCATTCACTGTTGCCTCTGCCTAGAATAGTTTCTTCCCCAGTTTTTGCAGGGGCTTCATTTCAATTGTAGGCTTAATTTTAGCAATCATAGCAGGTCTTAAATTTCACCTCAGAGGTATTTTCCATCTAAATTCACTTTCTTAACCCTGTGTAATTTTCTAAATAGCAAAGCAGACAAAATGTAGATTGAAATCTTAGTTGGCCAACTTGCTGCTCACTTAGAGGTATGGATTTCAAGGTATGAAATCAGTTATCATTCAACTTTTAATGTCTTCAAGCCTTCACTCTGGAAGGGACAGCCACAAGCAGTATACCATATCCATTATCTGGGATGATAAGAAGTAAAAATGAACTGAGATCAGGTGGAAGTTACCCACTCCTGAATTAGATAATCAGGACACCAGTGGCAGGAGGGGAATTAACAGAAGAACTAATATGCTTCCTACTTTACAACTTTTTATCAGCCTTAGAAATATATTGTCTTAGGGTTTTTACATCCACAGAGAATAAGCCTTCAAGTTTGTCTTGGATACCATGCTTTCCTTGTTCCGTGTTTCTGTATTTTCAGCTCACAAATTGAGATTTAATTTAAAGCACCTGCATGCTAAAATCCTAATTTCTGCATTAAAACTAGTTTTTATTATTTGCACGTGTAAGACATTTAAGAGTGGTAATAGAGTGATGAAGCAGAAAATGTGTTACATTGGAACAGTAATAAAATCAGTGGATAAATGTTTTTAATAATGTTTAATAAACTACATATTTAACAGAAAAGTTGTTAAAGCTAGAAGGTAAGGACATATTGAAGGAGAATCCTTTTTAAGTCCAATTTTAAGGGAATTCACTTTACATGTAAATAAAGCTGAAAATTCAGGAAAATTATTTTGAAGTTTTTCATCACTAACAATTTCTGGGAAACAAAGTTGATCCTATTTTCCCATAGAGGACCCATATTAAAATGTGAGATTATATTCCTATACTGGGATTCAGCATTCAAATAACTAGTCCCAACTTCAATGTCGCAGAACCCCCCCAAAATATATAACTATCCTAAAAATATATACTTTAAAATATAATTTATAGTTCTACTAAATGGGAATAAACATGGCACGCGTTAATTACAAAAGATACTTCACGTACTAGAAAGTGCACCTGTAAGAAAATAAATGACCTAAAACTAAAGCACTTAGGATAATAAACATCATTTTACTTCTATCTTTTAGAATGCTGCTAGGGAAATGGATGACACTTTTTTAAAAGTCCAAATATTTCAACTTTTTTTGGATACATTTTCCTGAAATAAGGGGAGGCATTCAGTCACCTCCATGCTACATGTGTTTCTTCAAAGAAAACATTTTCAAATGTAAGAGCTGACCTAATAGATGTCTCCTTCGTCTTCTCTTACCTTCTCAATTTACTTAAAGCTAAACTTGTAGGGGCTTCACATCAGATGAAAGGTCACTCTGCCTAGCACTTACTGGACTTGCTGTTATCAGAATGCTTTTTCGCTCATGAGAAAACTAGGAGCTACCTGGTCACTGGCACAAACTTACAAAAATCTTATAAAAACTGCTTTTGTCTGCTAAGTCGGTCAAAAGGAATGAGGATAAACTGATACTGGTTATTTACTGAGCAGAACGCTATTCAGTCTATTTGGAATGCTATCCTTAAAGGTACTTTTTCTCTATAAAGAAATCTAGTTAGATGAAATAAATCACAACTGTTTTCACTTCCTCGGGTTGGTTTCCTTTAGCTAGTTTGATGTATGGTAAATGGCTAGGTTAGGGTCATGTGTTAGGTTAACTAGAGGTTTGTGGAATATCTTATTAACAAGAGTATTTCAAGAAAAAACTAGTTAAGGGAAGCTGGTTACCAAATATCTAGTAGGACTGTTGGATAAAACCATCTAATCCTCCACTCTAACACTCATGATGGAGATGTTACAATAACAATCTGGAATCCAAAAGCCTTCCTAACCAGGTTAATATAGCACTTAAGAGTACTTGCTCCAGTTATCTAATCAGTGTTATTTTAGGAGGAGTTACTTTGGATTAATCCTTGATTTGGTGCCTTGGGGAAGACTGGGTGTGGTCTTTGGAACATCCTGTCTATTTAGGCACTGATTATGACTTCCTTGCAATCTCTGCCTCCCCCGGATTAAGGACTCCAGATACCACTGTTCCTGCTGCAGCTGCTGCTTCCTGTTTTCTAAGTGGCTTTGAGTAGCCGTTAGTTTCTGGGCTTGCTCAATTAGCTGCAGTAATTCCTTCTTGAACTGCTGGTTCTCTCTTTTGAGGCCACAGGAGTATTCAAAAATAGACCGCTCTGCTGCCAACTTCAAGGCCTGGGCTTTCTTATTAAGCTCTCTTCTTTTTCTCTTTCCCAGTAGCCTCCTGTCTGGCTCGCTCAGTTGTTTCTCCAGTAATCTTTTCTCCTGGAGGAGCTGGGCCTGTACTTCACGTGTCTTTGCAGCTGTCTCAGCTTGGACTTTCTTTTTCTCCTCCTGTAATGTCTGTATTTCTTTCTCCTGCTTTTCCTTTAATATAGCAATGTCCCTCATTGCCTGCAACTTCCGCTTCAAACTGGATTGGATATTTTCCTTTTGCAAGAGCGCTGTTTTAAGCACTGAAATTTGTTCTGCATATCTGGAGGCTGATTCTTGTCTTCTTCGTTCAATCTCTCCACTTTGTTGTAAATAGCTGTTCCATACCTTCTCAGGTTGCTTTGTGTACTCTTCAGTTTTGTTAGTCAGGTATTCCAGAAAGAACCTGTTTTCAGCCTGGACAAGTAACTTTTCTTGGTATAGCTCCCTGTATTCCTCCAGTAGCTGTTCCCGCTGGATTTGAGCTTGTTTTATATGCTTGTTCAGAACCGTCATTTCCGCCACTATCTTTTCTTTAAGGATTGTCTCCACCTTTGTTAGCTTCTCTGGCTTGACAAAATTATTTATTAGCCTATGATACGGTGGAAGGAGCCTTCTGGGGCCCTCAGCAAACCTGAAAGAACAAATGAGACATTCCTCTCTCAGTTGATGAAACTTTAGGAAGTGCACAACTGTCCTTTATTTATACCAGAGAATATTTCTGAGTACCCAGAATGTTCCAGACATTATGCAAGGTGAGGGGAATCCAGCTAGTGGTAAAAGATGACGGATTTAGCTCATCATTTACAACGTGCGTTCACCACAACCCTGGGAGGTACTATCTCAGTTTTAAAAAGAGAAAACAGGTTCAGAGAGTTTAAGTGAATTGCCCATGACTCACACCACTAGCAAGTGGCAGAGCCTGGGTATGAAAGCCAGATCTTATGACTTACTGAACACTGTTAGCAGCTACAAAGGGCCACAGAAACAGACTGGGTGGTTGCGAGTAGAAATACTTTTCTAAGCTCTTTCATCATCTTTCCTGAGTTTCTGAGAGCCCTTCAGTGAGAAGGAAGCTCCCCTCCAGTACCTATTCGCACCTGGAATCCAAGCATTCATCCTGAAGGTCACGGCAACTGCGTAGTTCACCGAGGGTGATTACCAAGGAATGAGCGCTAGCATCAGGAACCTGCGCCTGCAACTCGCGGGAACAACGTGCAAGTGCGGAAAACTCCCGTAGTTTATCCGTTCGGTGCTCAAAGGGTCTCGGTGCTGCCCAGCAACCCTGGAGGCTGCACCCTGCTCCAGTCCTGGCTGGTCCAGCCCTGAACTGTTTAACCGCCTCGGCTACCGAATAAACCCGAGCAGCCGGTCCTCCAGTGGCTCCGCTCCCCGCTCTCTGCGGGCTCGAAATGAGAGGCATGCGCCTCGTTTTCTTGCTGTGTGAGTCCTGCCCTCGGGACCCCATCTCTTCTCGCCTTCCCCCTGGGGCCAAAAGCCCTCCCAGGCTGCAGAGATCAGAGCCCTTTCCTAGCTCCCTTCAGCCTTCCTCTCGCTTGCTCAGCGCCCCCACTTCCTCGCCACTGTCACTAGTTGGCTCACCAGCCCTGCCCGATACTAAGAAGATGCCCTGGCAACTACCGCGCCCCTTCACGCTCCTTTCTGACGCTTTGGTTCTGTTTTCGTTCGCTGCCCAGAACATCGCGGAAGTTTCTCTAGCCATGCGGTGTCTCTATGGTCAGGTGGGCGGGGCCAGGAGGAAGATGGCGGCTCCCGCAGCTGCAGCTGAGCCCCAGGCTTCTGGGGGTCCGCGGCACCCAGTGTGTCTGTTGGTGTTGGGAATGGCGGGATCCGGGAAAACCACCTTTGTACAGGTGACGTACACAGCGTGGGTGTAGTAGGGGAGCGCAAAAGGTTGCCTCCGACAGGCGGAAGGCCAGGGAGAAAGGGAGGGAGGTCTCCGAGGATTTGGAGGGTATCGGCGCATGGGTTTCGGTCGTTTCCCATCAACTTTAGTTCCTTCCCCGGCAAAGCCTCCTCGGGCCCTAGCCAGGTTAATTAAGGCTGTCTTCTGTGCACCTTCAGTGCATACTCGGTCAGCTTACCACGTTGTACAGGAATTGTCTTGCTGATAAAATTGCCAGTTTCTCGAAGGCAGGGGCTTACAAGTAACTTTAGAGATTAATACAGTGCTAGCACACAGGTTTTGGTGAAGATTTGCCGAAGAATTATTTCTTGCACGCCTGTCATGTACCATTCACTGGGGATATAGCGAAAATTAGGTTGACAAGATTCATTCATGGGGCTAAATATTTAATGGAGGAGATAGAGAAAACCCACATACGAAGAATCAAAACAAGTAAACAAGTGACTATGAGTAGGGGAAGTTTTGTTAGATGGGTGATGAAGAAAGGTAGCATTTGAACTGAGAGTTGTATCTTGGTGGTGGATATAGTGGGTGGATATTTCAGGTAAAAGAAAATCTAAGTGCAAAACTCTTAAGGCATGGGTGGTAAAGGAAGTTCTCTCTTGTCCCCTCTTTGTCTCCTTCCAACCTTCTCCCCATATCTCTGCAGAGGCTCACAGGACACCTGCATGCCCAAGGCACTCCACCTTATGTGATCAACCTGGATCCAGCAGTACATGAAGTTCCCTTTCCTGCCAATATTGGTGAGTAAACCGGTAACATAACTTGTGTGAAGTGCTTTAAAGAGAATGGAAAAGGCCGGGCGCAGTGGCTCACCCCTGTAATCCCAGCACTTTGGGAGGTCGAGGCAGGTAGATGAAGAGGTCAGGAGTTCAAGACCAGCCTGGGCAAGATGGTGAAACCCCATCTCTACTAAAAATACAAAAAATTAGCCAGGCGCGGTGGCAGATGCCTGTAATTCCCGCTACTCGGGAGGCTGAGGCAGGAGAATTGCTTGAATCCGGGTGGCAGAGGTTGTAGTGAGCTAAGATAGCACCACTGCACTCCAGCCTAGGCAATAGAGTCAGACTCTCCAGCCTGCCAGTCTTCAGTGCCTTCTTTTTTGATGTTTTCTAAACTATCTACTTTCATTTCCTTTGGATTTGCTTGAGTTCCTAAACAGCTTAGGCTTTTTTTGTTGTTGTTGTTGTTGTTTTTTTTATAGAGTCTCTGTCACCCAGCAGGCCAGAGTGCAGTGGCGTGATTCACAGCTCACTGCAGCCTCAACATCCCAGGCTCAAGTGATCCTCCCACCTCAGCCTCCTGCCACCATGCTGGGCTAGTTTTGTTTTGTTTGGAGAGACAAGGCCTCTCTATGTTGCCCAGGCTGGTCTTGAACTCCTGGGCTCAAGTGATCCTCCTGCCTTGGCCTCCCAAAATGCTGGGATTACAGGTGTGAGCCACTGTGCCCAGCCTAATTCCTTTTTAAAAATCATGTCTGCATTGCCTTTGCATTGCGTTTGTTAGTAATAGGCAATTAGTAAGAAGCTTTTTTTCCCCCTTGATTTTTGCCTCCCTTTTTCTAGGCGTGTTTGACTTGTGTGAAACTTCTCACTTTGTGGAGACAAAACTCTCTACCATAACTTTAGAGCTCCTAGCCCTAACATTCTTCATGAATTACTTGACATTTATTCTTTGTAAGGAAGGAAACCAGTGTGAAAGTGGAGGTGGTAGAAGAGAATGCTGACAAGAGAAGGCTAGAAGGCCAGTTTCACTTTCCTGCTGGTAGGGAATGTGCATGTATTACATTCCAGTTAATTCTTTTCTTTCTCCTCAGATATTCGTGACACTGTAAAGTATAAAGAAGTCATGAAACAGTATCCTTTTCCATCTACTTTGGTCTTGACTCATTCCTGGCTTCGTTTCTGTGTATTTTGTGGCTTGAAAGAGTGTTTTTGCCTTTTCCCTGTGAAATATACAAGCAAAAGGATGGAAGCTGATTGTGGCAGAGGTAGGTGATCAGAAATATTATTTCAGCTTGAGATTTTAGTTTTTTTACTGTCTCCCCAGATGGCAGGCTGTTGTAATTAAAGAGCAGAGAGTAGGACAGGATAACTGACAGCTACCTGGGTCCCACAAGGTAGTATTTTGCCTTGGAGGATCATCTGTTGGTCACCACCTCTTTAGACTGGGAAACTCAGAAATGAGTGGGTTTAGTTGGATTAACTCTTAGTAAATTGCTGTGTGAAATGTGTACTCTGCTTAATTTGTTTATGAGGATCAGAGCCGGAGGTGTTATACAGGTGGCCTTCATGGCCAATGCTAGGGAGCTGTCACTGCCTGATGCACCTGTATTACATTTTGGTCACTTTGCTTTCTTCATTTTGCCTGGCCATTCCTAAAGTCATAAATGAGTGAGCCAGACCTTGATACTGAATGTTTCCCTGTGTGGTTAAGTTTGTGTGGTAGTCACGGATTAGGTTGCCAATATTCATTAATGGAACACTAATTTCATAATGCTGTTTTGTGTGAATGATAGCCTGGGTGTGAACTTTATAATCTAATCTATAAGCGATTTCAGTCCTCAACTTGGTGTCTAGATATGGACTTGGACCCAATGGCGGCATAGTGACCTCACTCAATCTCTTTGCTACCAGATTTGATCAGGTATGTCTGTCTTTAATATATCAATATGGCTGTGTAAAAATCTGTGACTCTTAAATTCCTTAGCTTGATCACATTGATAAAGAAAAGCGGCAAACCTGCACATAAATACAGAAAATAAGTAGACATTTTGTCAGACAGAGAAGTAGACTATGAGAAGGTGATCAGTATTGTCAGACACTTCACATTTAATATTTGTGACAGCTAACAAAAATCTAAAAGACCTGGGTTATTTTCTTGACATGTTCTTTGCTTGTGGTATTACCCTGAAGCTGGGATGGGGATATTTGGGAGTGGGATGGACTAGCAGTCATGGAATGGAAAAATGATGGGGCATTTTACTTGTGATAAATATTTGTCATTCTTTAGGTTTTCTTTGTCACCTATTTCTATAAGAGTGTTTTATAATCATTGTTTTTTTCACTCTGATGTTAAGCCATGAGACAGGCTGTTAACATTTTGACAAGAGATACTACTTGACATTGACAGATCAAAGTCTTCCGCTTCTCAGGTCCTTGGATTGTGCCCCGAGGTGGTATTGGAGTGCTGCTGATGTGGCTGTGTTGCTTTAGCTCAGTCTGTTTATTCCTTGTTGTCTTTTTTTTTTTTTTTTTTTTTTTTGAGACGGAGTCTCGCGCTGTCACCCAGGCTGGAGTGCAGTGGCCGGATTTCAGCTCACTGCAAGCTCCGCCTCCCGGGTTCACACCATTCTCCTGCCTCAGCCTCCCGAGTAGCTGGGACTACAGGCGCCCGCCACCTCACCCGGCTAATTTTTTGTATTTTTTAGTAGAGACGGAGTTTCACCGTGTTAACCAGCATGGTCTCGATCTCCTGACCTCGTGATCCGCCCGTCTCGGCCTCCCAAAGTGCTGGGATTACAGGCTTGAGCCACCGCGCCCAGCCTATTCCTTGTTGTCTTAAGATTGCAAACGTTCAGTAGGTGATTGAGGGATTCAGTAGGTGATAGTGCCTGTGAGGTATGCCACCCTGGAGAGGGCTCTGTGATTTTGTGTTGAAATCAGAATTTGTTGTCATTAATATCTTTTTCTTTTAGGTGATGAAATTTATTGAGAAGGCCCAGAACATGTCTAAGTAAGTGATTTCAGTAACACCCATTTATTTCTCTGTAGTTGACATATTTCTAGGCTTCATGGAGGATCTGGGATACCATCAGCCTCTGAAAGGATATAGATTGAGATGAAACCATTCCTCCCATTCTTCTTCCTCTGTTCCACACTTACCCCAGCCCTAAGCAACCAGATGTTTCCCAAGAGATTTACATTCTGGTTTTGTGTCTTTCATTTTAAATGCATTGTGTTTCTATAAAAGTTTCCCCTGTGATCATTTGCAGCAACTCATGGTCTGCTGTTCCTGCCCATTAGCGTGAATATTGGTCATTGAACAAAGTCTAAGGGATCATCATGTGCAGTTTAAGGGCAATATGAGGAAGTTAGATTTGGCAGTGTGCAGAGGTTATTCCAGTCTTGGATAACCAGATGTTTATTGTCTTATATGATGGAATATCCTTCAGCATAACACAAATGTAACACTTCTTTAATGATCTTTCTTGACATAGATATGTGTTGATTGACACACCCGGACAGATTGAAGTATTCACTTGGTCAGCTTCTGGGACAATTATCACTGAGGCCCTTGTGAGTATTCTAGGACTTGCTACTGAGAATAGCTAGAGGGGCTAGACTGGATGAGCATTTATTTCCAATTGCCTTGGACTTTATATGGGAGGGAGTTGTAGAAGCTCTGCACACCCTGACTAAAGTGGTTTCCCCTTGTTAAGGATGGTGGAAAAAGTTTGAGAACAGGTCATGAGCCCTCTGACCAAGGCTTTGATTATTTTGTGGCTTTAGGCATCCTCATTTCCAACAGTTGTCATCTATGTAATGGACACATCGAGAAGTACCAACCCAGTGACCTTCATGTCCAACATGCTCTATGCCTGCAGGTAATTGATTATTGGTGGGGACAGTGTTCCATCAAGGTATAAGGCCTTTTTCTCCTCTTCTTCCTCTTTTTAAAATTTTTTAAAAATCTGATTGCTTACCCCTGCGTTTGTGCTCATTCAGATTTGCTCTTCAGTTGAGTGGCTGTGAGTTGGGGAAGGTCAGAGGAGAAAAGAGGCATATGTGCTATTGGCATTCTCTCTCAGTACCCTCTTTCCTCCCTTGTTGTTACAAAAAGGTGATGTATGAATATGAGCTGTCTGATAGTTGTTCCCAGTTGAATAAAATCCAAGTCTAAAGATAATAAAGTCCTCTGGGCCGAGTCTGTCGTCCCAACACTTGGGAGGCCAAAGTGGGAGGATCGTTTGAGCTTGGGAATTTGAGACCAGGCTGGGCAACATAGCAAGACTGTGTCTCTATAAAAAAATTAAAAAAATTAGCCAGCGTGGTGGCATGCCCCTGTAGTCCCAGCTACTTGGGAGGCTGATGCGGGAGGATTGCTTGAGCTCAGGTGGTTGAGGCTGTATTGAGCCAGATTGTGCCATTGCACTCCAGCCTGGGGCAACAAGAACCTGTCTCAAAAAAAAAAAAAAAAAAAAGAATAGAGTCCTCTGGCCTAAATGATGATGCTGGTAGAGTGAAATTGTAACATGAGGAGATAGCATGAATAAGAAGATTTATCCATAATTCTAAAATGCACAGGTGGCCAGGCATGGTAGCTCATGCCTATAATCCCAGCACTTGGGGAGGCTGTGGTGGAAGGATTGCCTGAGCCCAGGAGTTTGAGACTAGCCTGGGCACCATGGTCAAACCCCATCTCTACAAAATATACAAAACATTAGCCAGGCATGGTGGTGTGTGCCTGTAATCCCAGCTACCTGGGAGGCAGAGGTGGGAGGATTGCTTGAGCCTGGGAGGCCAAGGCTGCAGAGCTGTGATGATGTCACTGCACTCCAGCCTGGGCAACAGAGTGAGACCCTGTCTCAAAAAAATAAAAGGCACAGGTTTGCCCCGCAGAGGAAGGACATGCCTCACTGGATTATATTAGTGCATTAAGACTGAGGAGTGGCCAGGCAGGGTGGCTCACACCTGTAATCCCAGCACTTTGGGAGGCCGAGGTGGGGGGATCATGAGGTCAGGAGATCGAGACCACGGTGAAACCCCGTCTCTACTAAAAATACAAAAAATTAGCCGGGCAGGGTGGTGGGCGCCTGTAGTCTCAGCTGCTAGGGAGGCTGAGGCAGGAGAATGGCATGAACCCAGGAGGTGGAGCTTGCAGTGAGCCGAGATCGCACCACTGCACTCCAGCCTGGGCGACAGAGCAAGACTCCGTCTCAAAAAAAAAAAAAAAAAAAAAAAGACTGAGAAGCAAGGCAAGGCAGACAGTTATTAAAGCTGAGAGAATTTAATTTTGAGGGTGCACAAATGTCATCACCAACATTTGTCTCTTCTGATATGACAAGGGATGTCCCTTTGTGTTGGATGCAAGAAATCTTGATCCAAATAGAAATCTGAAGATTGACAGCATTATTTCATTTTCATATTAATTGTTTGTTTATTTATATTTTTTTGAGACAGAGTCTTGCTCTGTCACCCAGGCTTGAGTACAATGGCACGATCTCACCTTACTGCCATTTCCACCTTCTGGGCTCAGGTGATTCTCCTGCCTCAGCCTCCCGAGTAGTCACTATGCTTAGCTAATTTTGTATTTTTAGTAGAGTCGGGGTTTCACCGTGTTGGCCAGGCTGGTCTCAAACTCCTGACCTCAAGTGATCTGCCCGCCTTGGCCTCCCAAAGAGCTGGGAATACAGGCATGAGCCACTGTGCCTGGCCCATTTTCATATTAATTGTTTAAAAGAAAATTATTTGATTTGCCTGATGGTGGTAATCATTTCTTTACAAAAATATATATTATTTATTTATTTATTTTTAGAGGTGGGGTCTCGCCACGTTGCCTAGACTGGTTTTGAACTTGTGGGCTCAGGCAGTCCTCCCAGCTTGGCCTCCCAAAGTGCTGGGATTACAGGCATGAGCCAACACCCCCAGCTGGTAATCATTTCGTGATGTAAACATACAGTTGACCCTTGAACAATTTGGGGGTTAGAGGAGCCAACCCCTGCGGAGTGGAAGACCTGACTATAACTTTGACTCCCCCCAAACTTCATTACTAAAGGTCTGCTGTTTGGAAACCTTGCTGGTAACGTAAACAGTAAATTAGCACACATTATATATATTATATGTATTATATGCTGTATTCATATAATAAGCTAGAGAAAATAAGGGGAAGATATATTAACTATTGATTAAGTGAAGTGGCTCATCATAAAACTCGTCATCCTAATCATCTTCACTTTGAGTAGTCTAAGAGTAGGAGTTGGTTTTGCTGTCTTGGGGTGGCAGAGGTGGAAGAAAAGTAAATCTCACAGTTCAAACCTATGTTGTTTAAGGGTCAACTGTGTATCAAAATATCCCTTTGTACACCTTAAATATACATATAATTTTTATTTGTCAACCATACCTCAATAAAGGTGGGGGTAGAAACATTTTTAAATGTTACTTTACAGATTGAAAAAAGTTTTCATGTTCTTTTCCCACCTTACTGAGGTACAATTGACAAATAAAAATTGTATATATTTACATGTTGTTTGTAAAGAATAAAGGAGATAATACATATAAAGGTGCTTATTAGCACAGTGCCTAGACTATACAGATTGAGCATCCCATATCCAAAAATTTGAAATCTGAAATGCTCCAAAATCTGAGACTTTTTGAACACTGACATGACACTCAGAGGAAATGGTTATTGGAGGATTTTGGATTTTCGGATTTGGGATGCTCAACCAATAAGTATTTACAAATGTTCCAAAATCTGAAATTGAAAACACTTCTGGTCCCAAGTATTTCAGATAAGAAATTCTCAACCTGTAATACATATTCAATAAATGTTCATTTCCTTCTCTGAAAAATGCCAGTTTGGTAAAAAGCAAAACAAAAACAAGTTCAATATTAAGGCATTATTACTTCAAACGAGAGTGAGAGTTCGTGTGTTGTTTCTGGGTGGTGGTGGTTTTCCTGTTGGGAGAGACTATATGAGTGTTATGTAAAAATGGATGACTACTTTTTAGATTCTGAACTCATTCCCCTTCTCTTACTTAGCCCGACATACTGACACTGGACAAGCAAGAGCTTATGTGCTTTTACTAATAACTTCTCAATGTTTGGTTTTTCAGCATCTTGTACAAAACCAAGCTGCCTTTCATTGTGGTCATGAATAAAGTAAGTGTATTCTTCCTGTTGTGATTCACCATTTTTCATCAGAACCTTGTGGTTGGAAGGTTTGGGTGGGTGAGAAAGATTTTTTCAGATGCTGGAGACCAGATTCAGGCTTTACTGAAACAAATTCATAGGCACTTCGAGAAAATGAATCAACCAAATTGAATGAGCAGTTATTACCAACTCTTGTCTAAAATTATTTTAGGCTAGGTAGAGTAGCACTTCAACCATAGTGTGTAGATTATCCCTCAGAGTCAAGACTGTGTAATTACGAGAGGGACAGCTAGTGTACTGGAAGTGGCAAATTAAAAAACACTAAACTTCTCTGTTGGTTGATGGCTAGGATGCAGGAGACATTTTGACTTCAGAGCCTAGAATGTGCTGGTGTCCATTCTGGCCCTGGTTACTTGGCAGTGGATGGTAGAGGGTGAACCAAGAGAATATATATCTTCATTTAGTTACACTGACTACACAATGATCGTGGTTCTTTGTGGCTTGTTGCAGTGGAGGGGGAAATAGAAGCAGAGAAAGAAAATATATGGATGATACGCTCTTTGCTGTCACCACTTAATTAAAAGAATAAATTTTGTGTTTGTTGTCTCTGGTTGCTCATAATTGACTTCTCTCTGGTACAGACTGACATCATTGACCACAGCTTTGCAGTGGAATGGATGCAGGATTTTGAGGCTTTCCAAGATGCCTTAAATCAAGAGACTACATATGTCAGTAACCTGACTCGTTCAATGAGCCTGGTGTTAGATGAGTTTTACAGCTCACTCAGGGTAAATTTTCTCTCCTGTTCACACTGACAGCCTCTCCAGATAACCTGTTAACCCATAGGACTGGCTTTGAACCTGGCTGAGAAAGGAAGCTTATTACCTACTGAAAAGTAACTTTTAAAGCATTGCTTATTAAAAATTGTGGAGTGTACAAGAAGAATAAGATAGGGACCCTAACTTCAGAGTTTATAGTCTATTTGGGAGAGAAGGCTACACACAGAATTAAAACAGATGATATAGTAAGTACCTTAAGAAAGATTGGAAGTTGGGTGGCAGATCGAAATGACAGATTTTGGAGGATATAGCATTAGAGGTATGCTTTGAAGAAGGGTAAGATTTATGTAGGCAAAGGCAGAGTGAGTTAATTGCCCAAGCAAAGGCATAGACAAAGCAGAAAGTGATTTGGTTTGGTTTGTTAGGGAATAGATAATAAGTCCTGTTAATTGTTCAGTCCTAATTGTATCTTTTTTTTTTTTCTTCTTTTTTCCTTTTGGAGAGAGGATCTTGCTTTGTTTTACCCAGGCCAGAGTGTAGTGACAGGATCACAGCTCACTGCAGCCTTGACCTTCTGGTCTCAAGGGATCCTCCTGACTCAGCTACCAAGCAGCTAAGACTATAGGCACGTGCGGTATACCATACCCAGCTAATTTTTTACATTTTGTAGAGACTGGGATCTCGCTATGTTCCCCAGGCTGGTCTTGAATGCTTGGCCTCAAGTGTACCTCCTGCCTCAGTCTCCCACAGTACTGGGAGTACAGGCATGGGCCACTGCACTCAGGCCATATCTTTCTTTGTCAATTTTTTTATTTTCCATGGACTTATTTCTGTGACTTTTGACTAGGTGTGCTGTTCTTTTTTAGCCTGGCTTTTTGCCAAAGACTTCTCAAAGCATACACCTCTCTTACTAAGATTTTATGACATTTGAACAAGTGAATATACTTCATTAAAAAATATGTGGCATTGATGATGCTTTTTGGCAGGTGGTGGGTGTCTCTGCTGTTCTGGGCACTGGATTAGATGAACTCTTCGTGCAAGTTACCAGTGCTGCCGAAGAATATGAAAGGTGAGGATAGAGGAAAATTCTATTGATGACATTCTTAATAACCTACAATTCTGATATGAAAGCAGTTTTTCCAGGAGAAGCGTTAAGTTTTCATGATGGATATATTATATTTGCCTTGCATATCTATTGAATCAGATCACACGTAGGGGTAACAAGTTCCCTTTAACTTTTTTTTTTTTAATGGAAGTATAAATCTTCATTGTATTGAGTGATTAAGAGCAGGGATCATCAGACTTTTCTGTAAAGAGCTAAATAATAGATATCTCAGGCTTTGTGGACCATACAGTCTCTGTTGCAACTGCTGAAGTCTGCCATTGTAGGACAAAAGCGTCCTTAGACAATTCGTAAATGAATGGGCGTGGGTTACAGTAAAACATCATTTATGAAAACAGGCAGTAGGCGGGATTTGGCACTAAGGTTGTTGTGAAGACTGAGAAAACATGTATATAGCACTTATCACAATTGCTGACATATAGTAAGCATATTTTATAATAAATGTTATAACTGTTGTCATTGTTAATACTGGGATTCCATTTAACTAAAGGAAAGTGGAGTCAGAGTCCTGTACACTTCCCTTAGGCCTGTGGCACGATAGCCGGCTTATTAGCGTGTGTCTTTGGCTTCATATTTTGCAAGATCCTAACAACCATGTTTTGGTTTTCAGACACGTTATTTTGATTTTGATTCATTAGACACAGGGGTATTATCAAAACCTTAGGATAGACTCTTCTCTGTATCCTTTCACTGTTAGTGTTCAAGTAAAGCACATAATTGTATGTTGCATATCCTGAGCTCAACAGGCTTATCTTTTACTTATCTCAGCCTTTTATCTCAAATGAATGATGAGTTCATCAGTCATGTTCTCACCAGTATTAATCTTTCCAGCCCAGCAGTCAGGATTGTGTCTCCTGGTTCCAAGGTGGGAGCGGGCACCTTGGCTTTTAATTCCATTGGGTAGACTCTATCAGTGACTAAGATTTGTTACATCTGATGTTGAATGAAGTCAGATATTTTATTATTGTCAGAGTCTTAGGAAAACAGAGGACATAAGGGATGTGGAGAGTGAGTAGGATAGATGATTAAGCAAAGGAATTTAGAAAGTGTTTCTCTTTACAGGGAGTATCGTCCTGAATATGAACGTCTGAAAAAATCACTGGTAAGAAGGGAGGCTGTTTGTATATTTTAGAAGGGCCATTAAAAAAACCCAGCTCAATCCTGATGACATAAGTGCTTTTGTTTTGGTTATTAATGTATCTTTTATTTAACTAAAAAAGTTTTTTGTAGCTTTATTGAGGTACAATTGACTAATGAAATTTCAGTGTATCTTCTAAATACTTGTTAATTTAAATTTGTACATTTGTATGTATGTTGTCTGGGTGCAGAAAGGCTCCTTAATGTTTCTTCCCTCTCAGAGGTCAATTTAAAACTAGTTGTAGAATTTTGTATAGAGTATAGTGGTGATTCACAACTCCTTTTTTCGTTGTTGAGAAAGGGTCTCACTCTGTCACCCAGGCCAGAGTGCAGTGGCATGATCACGGCTCACTGCAGCCTCAACCTTTTGAAAGGCTTAAGCAATCCTCCCATCTCAGCCACCCGAGTAGCTAGGACAACATGTATATACCACATGCCTGGCTAAATTTATTTTGTAAATTTTTGTACAGACAAGGTCTCACTATGTTTTCCAGGCTGGTCTCAAATTCCTGAGCTCCTGCGATCCTCCCTGCTGGGCCTCCTGTAGTACTAGGATTACAGGCTGAGCCACCATGCCCAGCCTTCTCTTATCCCAAATGATTGAGTGTCCTGCTTCCATAGGCTCATTGGATCCCTTGTCTTTGAGCCTTCCTGCTATGTCTACTTCAGGTTTTTGTGTTTTTTCCCATATAATAAATTTTATTATATCTTTTGTTTTTTCATTTTGTAGGCTGGGGATGAATAAAAAGAGTAATGCTTTCTATCTAGGCATTTTGCCTAACCAGTTGAAATGTTCCAGTTTAATTAACAGAGCAGGAGATCCACCCTGGACTGAACTCAACACTTTGGAATTGAGGGTTTTTTTGAAATCTTTTTGTGTTCAGTTTCTGAATCCTTTAAATCAGTCTGCAGAGCTCTCTAGTCTGAACTTCTGCTGTAACCCAGGTCCACGCTACTTAGTGTTTCTGTCCCTATACCGGACGTCCCTTATCTGCATCAGTTTTTATGTAGCCTCTAGTATTTGTATAATTCTTCGTCTCCACTGAGAAGTCTGGCATCTAATTTGGGACTCCTTTTTGAATATGATGACATTTTTCTCTATATATACAGGCCAGTGCAGAGAGCCAACAGCAGAGAGAACAACTGGAACGCCTTCGAAAAGATATGGGTTCTGTAGCCTTGGATGCAGGGACTGCCAAAGGTATTGGAGGGTTTCTTGGTGTTAGGTACTAAAAAAAGGTTACACTTACTTATTTCTTTTTTTTTTTTTTTGAGACCGAGTTTCGCTCTTGTTGCCCAGGCTGGAGTCTCAGCTCACCGCAACCTCTGCTTCCCAGGTTCGAGTGATTCTCCTGCCTCAGCCTTACTGAGTAGCTGGGATTACAGGCATGCGCCGCCACCCCTGGTTAATTTTGTTTTGTTTTTTTTTTTTTGAGACGGAGTCTCGCTCTGTGGCCCAGGCTGGAGTGCAATGGCTGGATCTCAGCT